>NC_084801.1:24057500-26557500 GCF_963169125.1 Humulus lupulus
ATTTATTTTGAAATTATTTATCTAACTTTAAATTTATTTTTAAATTACTAAATTTGTTAATATTAAATTAAATTATAATTTTGTAATTTATTTTGAAATTATTTATCTAACTTTTAATTTATTTTTAAATTATATATCTAATTATTTAATTTATTTTTAAATTACTAAGTTTGTTAATATTAAATTATAATTTTTCACTTTATTTTAAAATTATTAAATTGTTAATATTAAATTAAATTATTTATCTAATATTTTAATTTATTCTTTAATTTATTTTGTTAATTCTAAGTATTTAATGTCTTATTTATTATATTATTATTTATTTAGTCCTCTAACTCTACCAAAATTTTGACAGCATAACATCTCTATTATAACATATCCCAAAAATTTAAAACCCTACAAAAAACACTCAGAAAATTCCCAGAACATTCACAATATACATATTATTAATCAAATTTAAATACTAACACATACTACAATTTTATACACATATATAAATATATCACTAAACACATCTCATTTTGTACACACATTCACATATTAATTATATTAATTAAACCAATAACATAATTAAAAAATAAATACCTAGATGCCACAAAATTATATTATACCAGTAACCGAATTTCCAAGAGATACTCCTTCAATTTCTACACAAAATCAACCCAAATAATTAAATTTAAACAAAATTAAATCAACTTAATATATATATAAATATATATAAAAGAAACTATATATATATATTCTGAGTTGGGTTTCAGCTTACCTGGGCTTCGGCGTCTGAGAGATCGGGGAGAGATCGGAGAGCAGACCGAGAGTGAGGGTGAGGTGAGGGTGCGACGATAGAGAGATCGAGAGTACTCTATACATAAATAAGAATATAACTCTCAAAAACATCAATAATGTCTATAAGAAAAAAAATCAAAATTCAATTTCTTTTAACAAAAAGTATTCAAAACTTTGAACTAAAGCAAATTATGATCTAACAAAGCAGTACAAGCAAAGAATTGAGCATCAAACAGAAAGATATTCCAGAAAATATATTTGACTATAGCCAAAGCCCAAACATACAGAGTTAATCAATCTCCTTATGAAAAAGATATGATTGTGAATCAAAGTAATGAATCACAACTCAAAAACTAAGGACAACTCAAAAAGTTCAAACAGGTATACATTTCTAACTAAAAATCTCAACACAGCAACTAATAACACTCTTTAAAATAAACCATAAATCATACTCTAAACAGGATAAGAAATTGATTTAAACACACATATACACAAACTAATAACAAAATGGGCACCTAATTAATCCTAAACATATAAAAGAACCAAAAGAATACCTCAAGATACAAAGTCCATAAATATTGATTGCATAAAAAAAACAACTAATGAGATTTCAGAGATTTCACAGAAAAAACAGAGCTTAAGCTATTCTTTTATTGCTATAAAATAAGCTCAAGATTCGGAACGCTTAACAGAAAACACAGAGCAAACAGTAAAATCATATATTTTTTAATCCTGATATTAAGATTACCACACAAAAGAGAACAAGCAAGAGGACAAAACCATCAAGAAAAACTTAAAGCAAACAGAAAAAACTTATACAAGAACTAATCAGCTCATACAAGAACTTATTCAGCTCTCAAAACACTGACTTACCCCATACACTGAAGCACTCTCAGTACAATGGTAAAATACGCCAAAGATCTAGACAAAATCACAGTCTATGCCTCTAGCCGAGACTACACTGCTCACAAAACAATATATATATATATATAAATTAATTTTACAATATTAACAATAAAACAAACAAATAGAGTGATGAGTAGTTGATTAATTTCAACACGACTTTTTTGCCAAACAATAAAATCTATAAATAACTAATATCATCAACTAAATTTTGGGAATTAATAAGTATCGGAAGGGGAGGAATTGGCTTATAGTGTTTGTATAATCAAACTAATAATAATATTATTATATTTATCAAGTTAAAAGTCTAGCAACATTAATTTCTACAGCATATATATGTAGTGGTTTTATGTATAGAGAAAGAAAGATGGTTGTAGTTGTAGTTGTAGATACTAAAAATATTTAATGCATTCTGAGAAAACAGATTACAAAACAAACAAATCAAATTATAGAAAAAATTATGAATTGTCCATTACTAATAAAAAATATATATAAACGATACATAAAAGATATAAAAAGAAATGATACTAAAATGCAATAAGCTAGCTGCCAATTTCATTTTCTAATAGAATAATAATTAAACAAGTACATATAGATTATACCACATATTCATAGATAATTCAATGCTAATGAGCATACCAACTGATTAGCTCTATGTGCATATACTAGTTTTCTTACCTCAAGTCTTGTGCGAATAATGGTACGACCTCGAGCGCGATCCTTTTTCCCCCGAGCCTTGCGGTAAACCTAGTCACAACCATAAACGGTAATCCCGTTAAGAACTAAATCCAAATACTGAGTTCGGGACCAATCCCATGCTCTCGGGACCTCCAATTCCACCAAACAGGGTGGTGGAATCATCCCCAAGAGCCCCCATGCTCTTCCCAAACCCTAAAAATGACATGATTGAATTGGCCATGGGGCAAGGGCGCCCAACTAGGCAGAGGCCCCTCAAAAAATCCCCTGCATAGCTCAGGGGCACCCAAAACTAGTGCAAGAATGCCCAACTAGGCAGAGGCTCCCCAAAACTTCCCCTACACAGCGCAGGGGCGCTACGACACGAACCCAAAATTTTGGGTTTTGTTTTCTGCAATTTCTCCGACCTAACTTCACTGAAACCCGACCTAAGCCCCCCAAAACACACCAAATCAAGTTCCTAGCCAGTTTCCCATCAATTTTTAACCACAAATCACTTCCAATAATTTAGACAACCAACAAAAAACCATAAAATACCACAAAGCACACTAAAACATCAAAATTCAAATATTTTCCAAAATGAGCTTTGAGCTTAAGAACTCACCCAAATCCAAGAATTAAGGTTTGAATAATGAGCTTTAACCTCAGTCCCAACTTGATACAGCCACCCAAACACGTTTCTTCAACAAAAATCCAGCTCCAACAACCCCCTAGAAACCTCAAATCAAAAAAACCTAACTTAATCTCAGCTCATCCAAGAACACTAAAAAAAAAGATGAAAAACAAGGAAATTGGTTCTTACCTCTTCAGATTTCGAATTTCCAAGCTATGATGTTGAATTTGATGGCTGTTAACTTCAACAAGCTCCAATTCTTCAACTAATCCCACTCCTCCTCAAGATACTCCAATAATCTTCAAGAATTGAACACTAAAACTTCAAAGTGCTTATCTAAACCTTGAGAGAAAACCACAAATAGAGAGAGAGAGAGAGAGAGAGAGAGAGAGAGAGAGTAACGTGTAATCCCCTAAGGTTTTCAGCATACCACTGAGCTTGACTTAGTCAAATGGTCAAAATGACCAATTTTGAGAGAAGAGAAGAGAGAGGTTTGGGGTGGATGTACTGGTTTGGGGTTCGGGGTTTGAGGTCTGAGAGAAGAGAGAGGGAGGTTTGGGGTTTGAGTTTTGGGGTCTAAGAGGAGAGAGAGAGGTTTCAGGTTTGAGATGAGAGATTGGGGTTTGGGGTTTGGGGTATGGGTCTGAGAGAAGAGAAGAGAGAGGTTTCGGGTTTGAGGAAAAAAAAAATTGGGGGGTTTTCATTTTGGATTCGCACGTAACAGAAAATATAGGAGCAGAAATGATCAGTGGCCGTGACCTGAGCTTATTGGTGGCCGCGACCACTACTCTCGGATCTCCAGGTCACGGCCAGTGATTCTTGATGGCCGCGGCCTCCGCACGAACATGGCCCAGAATATGACCCGTGGTCGCGGCCATCAAGAATCACTGGCTGCGGCCTAGAGATCCGAGAGTAGTGGCCGCGACCACTTCACGTTTCCAGAAAAAAAAAATTTAAAAATTCACTGCCCACACAAAGACCCAAAACCGAAAAATCACTCTCATTTTTTTCATATCATTTCATCATTTTTCTCTCATTTTCACTCCAATTATTTCCAAAAAAAAATCATTAAATCCTATCATCAATCTTTAATCTTTTTACAACTTTTCACACATTATCATCAAAATCCTCATTGTCTACACAAATTTCCTTTCAAAATCTATAGTCAATTACAAGTAAGTACATTTTCTTGATTCTTTGATTATTGGGTTTTGAGTATTCAAGAATATGATTTTGGGTATTTTGTATTAATTGGATTTTGGTGGATGAAATATTTATATATTGTGATAATTGGCTTAGATTAAGTGATTATGTTGTTATATTAGTAACAATTCAAATTTTGGGAAGATTGAAACACTATAACATACTTTTTCACTATTGGTTAGTCTTTGCCTACTAAGTGTTTGATGAAAGTTCTTAGAGGAGTATGTTTCAGTTTTAAGGGGAATTAATTGAATATTTTTGAAGATGAAGTGTTTATTGGTTTAACAGAAGTTTGTTGGGAATAATTAGAGGATTTTGACTTTATATTTTGGGGTATTTTGAATTATTCTTTTAGTGCTTACTTATTTGTGTTTAAGGAAGGTTATCTTTGAGTCTTGAACTGATGAATGGCTCCAAAGAGATCTCGAAAGAATGCTAAAGGTGTTTCCTCATCTGAGGTTGAGTTTGATGCCACCAAATTTATTTCTGAGGAGGCATTCAAACGCTATCAAGATGCGGTAGTGAAACAGAAAACGATGATTGAAGAAAGGGGGTTCGATATGGAGATTAGTCATGGGTATCCATCTATTGCAGAACAGATTGAGAAAAGACATTGGACGAACTTTTGTTCACAACCAGATGCTGCAGTAATCCCTATTGTCAGAGAGTTCTATGCTAATGGAATTTCTCAATTTACAGCTATGGCTACAGTGCGAAGAGTTAATGTGAACTTCTCAAGTGCAGCCATAAATCAATTTTATGGGCTTCCTAGCATTGACAATGATGAGTACAGCCAAATCGTTGATAATCCTGACTTGAATGAGATTATCCAATTTCTGTGTAAGCCAAATACCCAATGGAAGTTAACTGAAACAGGTCATCCTATTAAATTTAAGAGAGAGGCGATGGGAGTTATTGAAAAAGCATGGCATAAGTTTATTAATGCAAAATTATTTCCACTAAACATGTTAGTGATGTGAGTGTGGATACTGCTATACTTCTATATGCTATCTTAAAGGGGAAAACAATTGATGTGGGACGCATTATTAAGTCTTCCATTCAAAGCAGTTTCAGAAATGTTTCTAAGGGGTTCTATCATCCCCATCTCATTACCGCTATGTGTGCTCAAGCTGGTGTGAAATGGGATCCCTCAGAGCCTTTGCTGCAACCCATGCATATACTGAATAGATCCTCCATTACTCACTTTAAGGTCACTGACACTGCAGGGGCTAGCTCATCTTCTCATACTCAGACTAGACCACTGCCATCTACAAAAAATATGACCTTGGCAGACCGTATGACACTTGTGGAGGAATCTCTGTACACTACATCTCAAGAGTTGCATGCTCACCGTACTGAATTCCAAGCACATCAGCAGTGCATGATTGAGTGGGCTAGTTATCAAGATGTATGTTTCAGGATGAATGCCATACACCTTGGCTTGCACATGATCAACTACCCACCTGCACCACAGTGGATTCAACCATATCCACCACTTATTCCCATGATGCAAGATGCTGAAAATGAGGAGGAAGCTGAAGATGATCAAGGAGATGCCTAATTAATAAACATTCACTTCGATTGAGGGAGTTTTTCTTTCTTTTCTTTCATTTTATTTGCATTGAGGACAATGTTTCTTACAAGTGTGGGGGAAGGGAATAACTAAATGTAAACGATTTTGATTTTATTTTTATGATGTTTCTATAGTTATTGCTTTGACTTTATTTTGTTTGTCATTTTTAGTTTTTTTCTTTTTTCTTTTAGGTTGTCATAAGCATGGCATGATTATGTTGGAAGTTGTTTGTCAATGATAATTTTTTTGATTGAAATGAGACTAGTTTCATAGGAAATTGATAAATTATGCATGAATTGTGTGCTTAACTCTTGTCTAGTTGTTACTTAAGCTTGATCTTAGATTTTTAAACATAATGTGTTCAATTAGATTTACTTTTTCACTGTTGTTTGGAGATATTTATAGGCTATGGTGTGATTTAAGCTTAAATATTCATTTTTCATCTACCTTCAACCTTAGCCTTATATTACAAGCTTTTAAAGACCTTATGATTCTTGATTATGTGTGTTTACATTAGTGGAGAACAATTGGTTAATGTTTATGGAGTGGATGTTTTTCATAAAAATATTATTATCTATGAGACTTTAAAACATATTATGGCATGTATAAATTGATTCAAATGTTTGTGATTTGGTTTATTTAATTGTGCATAATCATAATTAAGATCAAGTTCTAAGTGGTGATGATGCATTGAGTTGAAATTCTAAGGAATGTAAAATTCAGATTTTTCTTATAACTCATACTGGTTAATCAATCATTGAGATAACTAACACTTTCAACAAAATCATTGCTTATGTTTTATTTGTTTAGTTTTTAGTTTTTATTAGGGATTTTGCTAAGGGACTAGCAAAGTTGGGATATTTGCAGCGAAAATACCTAAGTTTTGCAAATTATGACACTTAAATACCTAACGTTACACTTTCTTGGCATCCGTAGGTACCTGGTCGTTAAGTGCCAGGAAAGTGCCTACGTCGTGGCTTCTGATTGGTCTAAGTGTCTATTTTTTATTTTTTAATTAAAAAATTCATTTCTATATTTAAAAATTAAATAAAAATATAATAAAAACTTTAAAATAATTTAAAATTCATTTTTTTATTAAAATTAAATTAAATGTTTTTAATTAAAATCCATAAAAATAAAAATCTTATTAAAAATAAAACAAAAATCTGATTAATAACTAATTAAAATTAAAACATTATCAAAATTAAAACAAATTTAAAACAATTAAGAACTAAATAAGACATTGTTTCCAAGATTTGTAAACCCAAGCCGATAAGATCTAAAACCCAGATTTACAAACCTAGATTTACAAGATCCAAGCTAACCCATACTTAAGAACAATTACAAAGTCTGTATTCCCATATCATAAAAAAATTAACATTTCAATCCAATCTCATAATCAAAATAAAATTCAAAATCCGTATAAACTTTCAAACAATTCAGATCTCAAATCTCAAACAATTCAAATCCATACAAATATTCAAACATTCAATAGTTCAAACAACATTACAAAATCAATCAAACATTACCCAAATATGAAGAAATTCACAATTTCGAAGCAACCCAGTCACGAAGCCATCCACGCCTCTGTCTCGACGAAGCCCCAGATCTCCACGAAGACGAAGCCCCAGATTTCGGAGAAGCCAAGTTCGCATCCATGCCTCTGTCCCGAAGCTTTGCACTGAAGCCACCCTTGAAGATTTGCACTGTTGAACAGAAGATGTAGCATCGGGAGATGCCAAGCATGCCTCAATCACTGGAGCCCAACCACGGCCACTTCTCAGTCTCCATCTCAGCCCCATGTTGAAGAGGCGCACGAAGACCCATCAGTCCCAACCATTCCATGCTCAAGGGTGGTCGGAGTTCCGCCTGAAGCTAGCCCTGTCATCATTGCAGATCCATCTTCTCCAGCCTAGATGCCGATTGTTGAGCTCCATCTAAGCAGACCCAAATCTGTGCTCTTTGTCCTCCTTCGGTCCAAGCAATCCCAGCCTCGACATCCATCTTCTCCAACCCAGCAACCTAGAAAAAAGAAGAAGAGGAAGAACGATGAAGATGAAGAATCGGGAGAGAGAAAGAGAAAAAATGTATTTATTTTACTTAGATTTTTAGTTTTAGGTATTTTGAATAATGATTTTTAATTTTAATTTAATTAAAGTATGATTTTTAAATAAAAATATAATTTTTTATTAGATTTTTAATGAGTTTTATTTAATTTTTAAATATTTAAATGAATTTTTAAATAGAAATTCAATTATTAATAACGTGGACCAATAAGAAATTTTCACATAGGCGCTGACCTGTTAGATAACGGTGAGGTACCAACGAGTGCCAAGAATGTGTAACGGAAAGTATTTTAGCCGCAGAAGAAAAAGAGTTAGGTATTTAAGTGTCATAATTTGCAAAACTTAGGTATTTTTGCCGCAAATATCCCAGCAAAGTTTAAGTGTGGGGGAATTTGATAAGGGTATTTTGGATATTATATATTTTATCCTTTGGCATTTAGATAATGTTCATTTAAAGTGTTTTTAGGTGTTCTTAGCTTTGTTTTACGAGTTTTTTTATTTTTAAGTCATAAAATATTTTATAAGGTATTATTGATGAATTTGATACAATTTTGTGGTTAAAAATGAATGATATGACTCGAGAAAATGAAGTTTTGAGCGAGATTGAAGTGTTTTCGAAGTCCCTAAACCCGATGATTGAGCCTAAGTTGGAGATTATGAAGAAAAAAATATAGGAGCAGAAAATGATCAGTGGCCGCGGCCACCAGCATTTACTGGCCGCGGCCTGGGAGACAGGGAGTATTGGCTGCTGCCAACATGATCTCCTGGCCGCGACCTCCGCGCGAACATGGCCCAGAATATGACCCGTGGCCGCGGCCATCAAGAATCACTGGCCACGGCTGTGCGACAAATTTTTCTTTAAAATTTAAATTTTAAATGTAATTATTGGGGGCTATAAAAGGGATTAGGGTTAACTTTTATCATAACTTTGGATTGCGATTTTTAGAGGGTAGAGCAGCAGAGGAGGAGGAAAAAACATCATCATCTATATTCTTCAATCTAGTTTTTCTTTCTTCTCAAAACACTTTTATTTTCATTGAATATTTATGTTTATGAATATGAATATGATTATGGAGTAGTTTTCTTTATAGTTAAGGGTTATTTCAAAACCCTAGACATGATATCTTGAATGCATTGATGAATTTTATTTTTTTTATTCCCTTATATTAAATTGCTTCTATTTTTCTTTTTGAATGTCATGGATCTTGTAAAATCTTGTTTAGATGGCCACTGATTAAGGTTTTGCATTATTCTACTATCATCTTAGGATTTCTATTCACCTAATAGTTTAGGATTCTAAGTAAAGTGATGTAACGACCCAAATTTGCTAATAAGGCTTAAGGGTCTTGATTAGTGTGTCTGGAGGGCATAATGGGAAGTATGTGTGAATTTAATGATTAAGATGCATGATTATGATTTAAAGCATGTTATATGACTATTTGAGTATTTGAGATGCATGACTATGTGTATTGTGTTATGTGATAATTTTAGCCCGTTGAGGGCATAAACGTGATAATTATGTTATGTGATTTGTACCACGTGGGTGTGGTGATATCAATGTGATGCACGTGCCGAGACAGTCCTAGAGAGCTAGATAACTCAAAAGTCACAACGGGATTTTATACCCAGTGGGGGTGGAGCCTAGGGGTATTTTGGGGATTTTGTAATTTAGTTCTTGTGAGATAATGGTAACTGGTAATTTGGTAACTTGTGTAACTGTTAGTAACCATAGAGAGTAACAGGTTTAGATGGAGAAATTGTAGAATTGTAATGGATAGGAAATGACAAAAGGGCCTTTGAGGTTTAGTTAGGAAAGATATATTAAAGGAAGGGTAGAGTGGTCAATTTGTTGAGGATAGATAAGCTTCAGCTGAAAGAAAAAGGTGGTCACATATAACACTTAGTTGGAAATTGATTCATGCTAAAATTTGAGGAAAATCTAGAAGAAAAGAGAAGAAGAGGAAAGTTGAAGTTGGGAGACCTAAGAGGAGAGTTTTGATGGTTCAAGGCAACTAAGTTGAACATAAGCCAAGATTACTCAGAGGTAAGGATTTGTCTATGATTTGTTTAAGTTTCAAGTCTGGTTTTTAGAGAATAAGCATGAATTGAAAGATGATAGTGGCAGGTTTTGCATGGAATTCAGAGTTGGGATAATCAAAAGGAAGGTGACTTGAAGCTAGAGTTGAGGAGAATTCAAGCTGGGTTCTTGACTGAGGTAAGAGTTTATCATGTTTAATTTTTGTAATTGGTTTGGTTTAAGACTCTAGAGGCATGATTTATAGTTTTGGAAGCCATGGTTTAAGTTTTAGGAATTTGAAACTCAAGATAGGATCTTGGGTGTGCTTGTGTGATTGGGGTTGTTTATGATGTTTATAGGTTGTTAAAGGGTTCATTTGGGGTTTTGAATTGATTTTTTGGGCTTAGGTACTTGTTTGGGATGATTTGGAATGGTTTAGGCTCGGGAAAAATGCAAGGAAAAACCCAGATTTCTGGGCTCGCGAAGGAGCGCCGCGACTCTGTTCTTGGGAGCCGCGGCGCGAGGCTGATTCTGGGCAGGGCAAGCTCTCTGACTTGCTGGGCGCCGCGGCCCTCTAGGGCAGCGCCGCGGCACTAGGCCAATTTCAGAGCATGGGATTTTGCAATTTTGAGCCTTTGCTCCGGGGGTTCGGGGGATGTCTTCGATGCATTGTTTTAGGGATTTGGGGGATTCTGAGAGTGTGGGATTGGTCTCGGGAAGTAGTTTTGGGTTGGTTAGTAATAAAGGATGTTTCGTGTGTGTTGTGACTAGGTCTTTGGAGAGGCTTGCGGTAGAGGACCGTGCTCGCAGCATTGGGGCATCGGAAGCTCGCGATACAGGTAAGAAAACTGCACCCGACTATATGTTGTGATAGGACTAAGTGCTCCCGAGAATTGTATCGTGTCAATGATGGTATTTGTAGAGTCCAAGAACTTTACTTAGCTAATTGTTTAGTAGTATTATAGTATGTTTAGTGTTATCATTGTTACTTTGGATTTTTGGTTCAGACCGGGAGTTATTTGGACACTCATAGTAGTACTTATAGATTTTATAAGTTTAACCTATAGTTTAAGAATATTAAGTATAACCTAAGGTTTGATTAATGTGTCTGATATTAAGGATTTTATTATTATATTATAAGGTTTAGACATCAACCAATAGGATTTTAAGCACATGTTTTGAATGGTAATTAAGGATTAAGTATTTTTGAGGATTAAAATAAATAAGGGTAAAAGTTTGAATGTATAGGGGCAGTCAGCAGCTTTGAGCACGTTGAGGGCTTAGTCAAGGCTGTTTACTTCATTCAAACTCAGCTAAAAATGTGTAAATTCGTGTTTAAATATTCAGCGTATGCCGATATATCGCAGCTATAGGGGGCGATATATCGCAGCACGTAGATACGGAAAACACGAATCGATGCACGGTCGCCTCGGGAACAAAGGTCCAGGCGATATATCGCCTATAGGGGGCGATATATCGCCTCCACCAGCATGAATTCAAATACTTTTGAATTCTTTTCCTTTCAGCCATTCAAACTCCTTCAACAGTCCAGCATCTTCTGAACGAGTCTTCAGCCTCTGCTGAACGATTATTCAAATGATTTTCACCTAAAAAGCCATTATTTTTATTCAAGTAAAATCAAGATATTTTCATTCCCAAACTCTATAAATAGGACCTAGTACCCATCCATTATTCACCATTTGCTCTAAGTTCAGAGGCTGCTAGTGTTAAGTGAGTGTGAGAGTGTAAACACTTGGTTTGGGGAAAAACTATAAGCTTAAACATCATAAGCTTATCAAACACTTTGGGAAGTGAGTTCTATAGTATTTCGGTGAAGGTTAGATTGATCTTGCAATCTTTGAGGTAAACCCAAAACTCTAGTTCTTTTCTGTATTTTTATGTTATTTCCTTTCTCAAAACCTTCTACTCAGTCCCCTAACCTTATTCTTATTTTGGTTAGGGAATCCAAGCTTTTAAGCATATAAGTCGGTAAGTATGTTTTCTATGGTTTAGTCTTTCCATCTCTTTCATTTCATCTCCTTTCTTTAGACTTACTCTTTCTTATGGTTTTAGGAGTGTTCCAACAATCCCAACTCAGTCCATAATCTCGGTAACTTTGGTAAGGAAATAGGCTAGAATCAACATGTTATGTGATTATGTTATCTATATGTTTTATGTTATTAAAAGTGTTATGATATATGTGTATGTTTGTAGGCTTGGGCATATGACCCATATGACTAGCAAGACCCCAAATGGGTTATGGGCATATGACCTACTTAGCTAGTAGGACCCCACTAATCCCATGGGCATATGCTTGTTTAGTCTATGGGACCCCAAGTAATAATGGCCATTATAATAAGTGTATGTTATATGTATTATGTTAAGTCTTTATGTTTTCTTATGAAATTATGTATGTGACTTTGTGTTAGATTTTCCTTACTGGGCATTAGGCTCACTCCTTTCTGTTTATGTGCAGGAAAATAAGTTTAGAGGCGGAAAGATTCGTGACGCTTGGAGAATGTGTATCGATGATGAATGGAGTCAAGGGGCCGAGCGTTATTCGATTCGAGGATATAGTCTCCTTTTATGTTTTTATGGGTTTTATGTGTATTTTCCGCATTATTATGTAATGTCTTTTATTTTAAATCTTGTTTTGTTTTAAAGACAATGGGATCCCAAAATCCTTCTTAGTATTCTGTTTATTTGTAAATAACTCTTATTTTCAAGTTACTCAATAAATTATGGTATTTTCGTCAAAATGTAAGTTTTATGTATAGTTTCGATAATGGTCCAATTAGTCTAGATTAGTGGGTCATTACAGTATTACGCCATGGGACATGTAAAAGCAGCCTAAGAGTGTCGTACATAATATCAACGCACAGGGCGCGACTTGGCCACTGGTAGCCGAGGACAGCTTAGTAATCACTGAGCCCAGTTTAAGCGGGCCGGGGTCAGTGGGATAACGGAGGGGGCAGCCTGAGGGCGCCAGCCCTAGTTATCATTTGTGAACTATAAATGATATGAGTTGACATGTGTAATATGTGGAATATTTGATTAAACTGAATAGTTATATGGCTGAGATTATGTGATGCAATGTGAGATGTTGACTTGTTTGCTAATTGTTTATGCTCTGTTGTTGTTGTGTTTTCTTGCTGGGCCTTGGCTCATGGGTGCTACGTGGTGCAGGTAAAGGCAAGGGCAAGCTGGACCAATCCTGAGGTGGAGAGCTGCGAGGTTGAATGTACATAGCCAGCTGTTCGATCACCATGGTCGAGGAGTGGGTCAGGACAGGGATTACCTAACTGCTTGTTTTGCCTTAGTATGGCTGGTTATTGTATCTGAACCTTATAACTTTTGTAAATGGTCTTTAAATTGATATTCTTGGGATCCCGTGTAAACAAATAATGTTTCTTAATGAAAATGTGGCTTTTTGAGACCAAAACATTTTCAACCCTAGTTCTTTTATAGTTTCGATGACACGCTTTCAATTGATTGGCTTGATTAGCAAGTCTGGCACTTTATAACACACAGTGTAACGGTCTTGGCTATCCAGGGCGTTACAAGTGATAAATTGCAATTAAGGTATTGTGACGGGTATTCTAATTGTGATGAGAAATAGAACCTAGGTTAAATGAATTGCATGCTTAATGAATTTGTTGCCTAGATTAACCTGTTTCCACAAAGTGTAATGCTTTTACTATGTTAAATAGATTGCATGCTTAATGGGTTTATTGCTGGGTAAAAAGGGTTAATTAAGAGCGCTTAGCTTTAATTAATTATATTAGGCAAACTGGGATAATTGACTGCTTAAGTGTTATCTGCGGGGTTAATAGTTTAATTGGGAATAGGGAATATTATTCATCATTGTTGATAGATTGATTGTTGAAGGTGGAGAGTAATTCTTGACTATTTTTTTAATATCGTTATATCCTTAGTTATTCAATCATTGATATTTATTTCATTTTATGTTTTCAGCTATTAAAACTAAAACCCCTTTTTAATTTTAATCTAGTATTAGCATTGGTCTAGAATTAACTGTCAGCGTTGGGGTCAATAACGACACATTTTAACTGTCGGCATTGGTCTCGAATTAACTATCGGCGTTGGGGTCAATAGCGACAGTCAAAAGCAACGGTGACAGTTATTAGCTGTCGACGTTGGTCTCTATGCCTACAGTTTTTAACTATCGGCGTAGAGTCACACTAAGCAACTGCGACAGTCAACAGAGTTGACTGTCGTGGTTAGGTGTCAGGAAAGCCCAGTTTTGTAGTAGTGAGTGAGAGTGAGGGTGAGGGTGAGGGTGCGGGGACGGTGGCGGTGCGGCTACAATCAGCTAGCTGAGATCGAGAGTGAGGGTGAGGGTGAGGGTGCGGCGACGGTGGTGGTGAGGCTGAGATCGAGAGTGAGGGTGAGGGTGAGGGTGCAGCGGCAGTGCGGCGGCGGTGAGGCTGAGATGGAGAGTGAGAGTGAGGGTGAGGGTGAGGGTGAGGGTGCAGCGGTGACGGTGGCGGTGAGGCTGAGATCGAGAGTGAGGGTGAGGGTGCAGCAGCGGTGCGGCGGTGGTGAGGTTGAGATCGAGAGTGAGAGTGAGGGTGAGGTCTACGGAAATATATAAATCTAAACTATAAGGCAAGGAGGAAAATGAGGGTCTGTGGCTGTGTAATTAGGTTTTATGCAGTGGAGGAGAATGGTAAAATGTATCAGGGGCGACATTCTATAATATTAGGGGCGACACATCGCCCCTAATAATTTTCAGAAATGGGGAAAATTTCTCAACATCAGGGGCGATTTATATCAATATCAGGGGCGACTAATGATGTGTCGCCCTTGATTTCTAGAATATTAATCAGGGGCGACGTGTCGCCCCTAATAATTTTCACAAATGGCGAAAATTTCTCAACATCAGGGGCGACTAATGATGTGTCACCCCTGATTTCTAGAATATTAGGGGCGACATATAGTCGCCCCTAATAGAGTCACCTCTAAAACTAATATTTCTTGTAGTGAGAGGCCTCCCCAGGCCTCCATGCACACACGAGTCATGGCATGCCCAGCCTTGGGTCGTGGCTCGAGCCTTCGAACCCTAAAAACCTCCATTTTTTCTGCATTTTCTTCGAACCAATTCTTCTTAAATCAACCCAACTCAATATCTAAACCCAGAATTAAGCTTGGACTTCCCTACCACACCATCTAGGCTCCATAACAAGTCCATAATAAACACATAAATTCAACCCATAACCAAATTTAACTTAAGAGTCTGAGTCACATGAAACTTGTAATTCTAACCAAAACTCAGATAATTTAGTGTTAGGCTCCTTACCTCAAGGATGAATTCAAGCTTACACTTGCTCTTCAACGTCCCAAGCGTACTCCTCCCAAGTTCCAAGCCTTAGATTTTTAGTCTAAAATCTTCCAAAACCAAGCATCAAGGAGAGAAGTTTTGAATCGACAAAGAGAATAGAAGTTGAGAGTTTTGTTTCCTTTACTTAATTCCAGTAGTTTCTCAAATCATCTGAGTTAAGTAATACCTCTGTCAAATGACCAAACTACCCCTTAAGCATAACCTCAACCCCTAAGTGACCCAAGGGAAATTCTGTCATTTGTCGTGTCCCGCTAATCCCTCGAGTATTCCTATAAATCTATGTTTAATCTCAACATAATAAATCATTGATAAGTTACTATCCATTACTCAATAATTACCAAACACATATTATATCCCCAAAATACCCCCAGGCTCCTCCCGAGCCGGGCGTTTCACCCCGTTGTGACTTTCTTGCTAAACCGCTCCCTAGGACTGTCTTGGATCGTGTATCACAAATATATCACCACTCACACATGGTAAAGATCACAATATACACAAATATTGCATTTATGGCCCACAGCGGGCTAAAATTACAAACATGCCCTTACTAGCCCTCACATGCATATTTAACTCACCTAAACATGCATTTCTAATCACATACTCTTCAAATTCACATATTAACATAATAAATCACTTATTGCCTTTCAATCATGCTAATCAAGGCCCTAAGCCTTATTAAAAAAATTGTGACGTACAAAACGTCATCTGTAGAAGCCCGTATGTCTCGGTAGAAGCTGTGTTGAGAACATATCCTCGGTAGAAAGTTCTCAGTACATCCTCGTTGGTAGAGGTAAACTGTAATGCCCCGAATTCTCCGATGTGGTTTAATGGCGGGATTAGTAGGCTGGGAGGGCCATACTTGTTTAATTATGCCATTAAATGATATTATGCATGTATATGTGAATTATATTATAATATGATGTTAAATGCATGCATGTGAGTCCACATTTTAATTACAAGGGTGTGATGGTAATTTAGCCCGTTGAGGGTATAATTGTATATTTGTATGCATGTTGATGATATGTGTTGAGACCACATTATAATGTGGGTATGTTCAAGCTATTCGGCATGAGACGATCTTGGATTATTGATTAGCAGTTTAGTCACAACAGGTTTAAGTGCCGGGCTCGGGTTGAGTTCCGGGATGATTTTAATGATTAGAGCGTTACCGGGAATTAAAGGGTAACGGGATGTGAAATATTGGTGTTTGAGATTATTGAGAATAGCGGGAATTAGAGAGCGTTAATTATGATTAACAAGATAGGAGGAAAGTACCAAATATGCACTTGAGAGCCTTTAGAAATCTTACATTGACCTAGGGGTGAAATGTCCATTTCACCCTTAGGATAGATATAACCATTGTTGGCTGAAGAAGAGAGCAAAAACAGAGCACGTTCAAGAGTTTCTCCCGTACCTTCTTCTCTTCACTTTTCTTTGTGATTTTTGAACCATTCTTGAGGATTGAAGCTTGGGAAGCAAGCCTTAGGAGTTTGGGAGTGTGTTCCACCATTGAAGAGCATCATAAGCTGAGCTTTGGGTAAGTTTCTAACCATAGAATTCTTTGGTTCCCTGTTTTGGTTTTGTTTTGCAGCTGAGATTTCTAGGGTGAATACTTGGTTTTGTTGGGAGTTTTGGCTAGGGATCCTATGCTTGTGATGTTTGGGATGTGTTGGAATGGTTTTTGGGTTCATTTGGCATTAAGAATGGGATTTGGAAGCTTGGGAATCAGGTTGGAATCCAAGGAGATGAAGAAGGCCGGTTCAGGGGAGTTTTGGTTTGGAGGTAGCGCTGTAGCGCCCACCCTAGGGTGCTACAGCGCTCCTCAGAAGGCAGATGGGCATGTTGGGGGTTCTGAGGATAGCGCTAGGGGTTCAGCACTGTAGCGCTACCCTGTTCCTTCAAAGTCCCGTTTTGAGTGTTTTTAAGGGTTTTTGACTTGGGGTTTCAATCCTTAAGGCCTGAGATCAAATCTACTCACCGTGTGGGCATGTTTTGAGGTCCCGAGAGTGGTGCTTATGTTAAGACCCTATTATTGTGGATTCTCATTAATGGAGGTTATAATTGGTTGTGATTAGGTAACCGCTAAGGAACTAAAAGATCGATCGTTCTCAAGGGTCATCCTTATTATATTTCTCGCTCGAACCTGAGGTAAGAAAACTGCACCCTGTGTATATATGACATGCGTATTTTCTATAGGGGCATGTTGATTGACAATGTGGACATGGATTGCATATTAAATGCTAGCATATGTTGATTACTTGTATATGGCACTGACTAGTCAGGGACACTGACCTAAGAGTCAAAAATTGCACGAGCGTCCTGAACGCAGGGCCGAATGAAGATTAGATCTAATCGATATCAGTGTTGAATAGCTCTAAGGCATTAACACTGGACCGACCCTAAGGTTGACGAACTTATAAGCGCTTGGCTAGTCTAAGACTAGTTACTCAGAGCCAGGGCATAGGCCCCGGTGACTGTTGTCACATGGCTAGGGAACGATGTTCCAGGGTTATGACTCTATGGTCATGAGGAGGGTTATGTTGGTGACTATTCACCATACACCTATCCTTGTCAAACTTATATAGTTAAGCCCTGGTGACCCTATCGTCACATAGATAAAGGGGGTTATACCCACTTTTGTGACTTTTGTGACTATCACCTATCTGTTTTGGACTGATATTCCTGGATGATTATTACGATCATTGTTGATATTATATCATGCTGTATTGTGTTTTCTTGCTGGGCCTTGGCTCATGGGTGCTATGTGGTGCAGGTAAAGGGAAAGAAAATCTGACCCAGCTGTGAGTGGAGAGCTTAGGTGGTGATGTGTACATATGCGGTCGCTTGACCACCACGGCCAAGGAGTTCTCAGAGGAACTAGGGGCTTACCCTATTTTTGTCGCTTAGGTCGGCGGGATTGTAAATTTGAGACAGTAATGACCATTTTGTACTGAGAACAACTTGTAAATGTTTTGATTAGCTCTGCAGAGCAGTTTGTAATGAAAAGTAACCATTCCTTTTTATTAGTTTTCCACCTTAACCTGTTAATCACATTTAGAGCACGTTTTTAAACAAAGGACTCGGGTAACGGATCAAATTTCCTATTCACCGATCACCGTAACTGTTTTGGTGTAATCCGGGCGTTACAACTTGGTATCAGGGCAATGCCAAGGTTAAGGTTCCTGTAGACTGGCTGGGCATGTACACACATCACTGAAGTCAAGCTCGACTCATGGTTTGGTAACTATTTATGTAGTTATATGTATAACTGCTTAAATGTGGTATATATGCTTTACCTATATGCATGAGACACCATGTTATAACAGTGCTCTGAAATATTATATTCTCAGTAATTGTGTGCTTATTAGTACTGGGATTGTTGGAATATGCTTATAAGTATGATTGATTGTGAACTATTATGTGATACATGTTGAGTGCTAAATGCTATAGACATGTATCTGCTTGTATATTTGTATGACTGTGGAGTGTGATAATTGTCTGTTTGTTCTTAGACCGTAAGGCGGCAAGAGGTTTAGTTATTACTACCTGACTGGCCGTATTGACCATTATTTCAGCAAGGTATCAGTGACCGAATTATGAATCTGGGACAGACAGACACTTCAACTGGCCAGAGTGATCATGGCCAGAATAATAATAATAATAGCTAGGGTCAGGAAAATGACCAGTCATAGAATCCACAGCCAGCTCCTGTTAACTGGCAGTAGATAGTCAGTGATCTGAAGGCCACTATATTGAAACAGGGAGAAGAGTTACGTCTCCTGAAACAGCAGTAGGGGCCTCTAGTGGCCAGTGTATCAGAGGCACCTCCTGTGTCGGTGCCAGCAGCTGGGCAGCTGCCTGAGGTTGGGAATAAATGGGAGCCTCTTTATGAAAGGTTCATGAAGCAACAACCTCTTGTATTTGAGGGCAGTGCAGATCCTGCCAAGGCTGAACAATGGATGAGCATGATTACCACTATCCTTGATTTTATGAGGGTATCTGGTAAAGAGAGGGTGGCCTGTGCCACTTATATGTTTCGGGAGGATGCCCGGATTTGGTGGGAAGTGATTACCCAGACCAAGAATGTGAATGCTCTGACTTGGGAAGAGTTTCAGACTCTATTCAATGAAAAATATTATAATGATGCTATTAGAGCGGCGAAGGCCGAGGAGTTTATTAGGCTACTTCAGGGAACTTATCAGTTACTGAGTATGCCTTAAAATTCGATCGTTTGGTAAAGTTTGCCAAGGAGTTGGTGCCCACTGATGGGACCAGGAGAGAGAGATTCTTGCAGGGGCTACAGCCCAGGTTAGCCCGAGATGTACGTATCACCACTGTGGCAGGGGTTACTACCTATGCACAGGTGGTTGAGAAAGCACTCACAGCTGAGAGTGCGGAGATCATGATCTGGTGTGACGGTGCAGCCATAAAGGATTTCAGGAGGCCAAGTCCTCCATTTGTGGGTTCAGGAAGGGGTGTTGGCCCCAGTGATTAGAAGAGGAAGGTTCTTGACACCTTCCCAGTTCCAGGTCCTGATAGGAGGCCCCGTGGTATTTGTATGGGTCGTCCAAGTGGTGGTGAAGCCTGGAAGTCTTATCCTGAGTGCCCTAGATGCAAGAGGCATCACTTGGGAGAATGTAGGGAAAAGGCCTGCTTCTTATGTGGACCAGTGGGTCATCTTAAAAAGGATTGCCCTAAGGCAAGAAAGGAAGAACCCAAAAAGGCTGACAGCTCAGCCCTAGCTCGAGTGTTTGCGTTGACTCAAGCAGAAGCTGAGGCTTCTCCCTTAGTTTTTACAGGTCAGCTTCTTAGTGCTGGAATCTCTTATAATGTGTTGATTGATTCTTGTGCTACACATTCTTTTGTTGCTAGTAGTGTTATTGATAGATTGTGTAGACCTTGTGATTTTTATGCTGTGAGGTTTGGTACCTTGTTACCCACTGGAGAGTTAGTGGTATCCAGAAGGTGGGTCAGATCTTTGCCAGTGACAGTAGAGGGCAGAGAGTTGTCAGTGGATTTAATAGAGTTGGTTATGATTGACTTTGAGATGATACTGGGTATGAACTAGTTGGCAAAGTATGGGGCAACCATTGATTGTAGAAGGAAGATGGTCACCTTTGAGCCTGAAGATGAGGATCCTTTTGTGTCAGTTGGCGCTGTGCATGGACCTCGTATTCCTATGATCTCTATATTGAGGGCTAGGGATTTATCGCAAGGAGGTTGCATTGGGTTTTTAGCCAGTGTGGTTAATACCACTCAGGTCATGCCAGTGAGACCAGAGGATACCAGGTTAGTTTGTGAGTTTCTGGATGTGTTTCCATAATATTTTCCAGGGTTGCCACCGCATAGAGAAATTGAGTTCGTTATAGAACTGGCACCAGGGACGGAGCTAGTGTCTAGGGCACCTTACAGAATGGCCCCAGCTAAGTTGAAAGAATTAAAAGTATAGTTGCAAGAGTTGTTAGATTTGGGTTTTATCAGACCTAGCTTTTCACCTTGGGGTGCGCCAGTTCTATTTGTAAAGAAGAAGGATGGTTCTCTAAGAATGTGTATTGATTACAGGGAGCTGAATAAGCTGACAATTAAGAATAAGTATCATTTGCCAAGGATAGATGATTTGTTCGATCAGTTACAAGGCAAGAAGGTATTCTCTAAGATCGACCTTCATTCTGGTTATCATCAGTTGAGGGTCAAGGAGGGAGATATACCTAAGACTGCTTTCCGTACCAGGTATGGGCATTATGAGTTCCTAGTTATGTCATTTGGATTGACTAATGCCCCCGCCGCTTTCATGGATTTGATGAACAGAGTGTTCAAGGATTATTTGGACCAGTTTGTGATCGTCTTCATCGATGATATACTGGTGTATTCTCAGACTGAGTCAGAACATGAGCAGCATCTGAGGTTGGTTCTACAGAGACTGAGAGAACACAGACTGTTTGCTAAGTTCAAGAAGTGTGAGTTCTGGTTGTCTCAGGTATCCTTTCTTAGGCATATTGTCAGTAAAGAGGGGATTAAGGTAGATTCAACGAAGATCGAAGCGGTCAAAGATTGGCCAAGGCCAAAGAATTCTTCTGAGGTTAGAAGTTTCCTTGGATTGGCGGGCTATTATAGACATTTCGTGGAAGGGTTCTCAAAGATAGCTAGTGTATTGACGGAGCTGACACGCAAGAGCCAGAAATTTGTGTGGTCAGATAAATGTGAGAACAACTTCCAGGAACTGAAGCAGAGGTTGATTACAGCTCCGATCTTGAGTCTTCCAACAGGTTAGGAGAAGTTTGTGATTTACTATGATGCTTCTCATCAGGGTTTGGTCTGTGTTTTGATGCAATCAGAGAAGATAATTGCCTATGCTTCTCGTCAATTGAAGGAGTATGAAAAGAGATATCCTACTCATGATTTAGAGTTAGCAGCTGTGGTCTTGCTTTGAAGATATGGAGACACTATCTCTATGGAGAGAAGTGTGAGATTTATACAGACCACAAGATCCTGAAATACTTCTTCACCCAGAAAGATTTAAATAAGAGGCAAAGGCGTTGGCTGGAGTTAGTAAAAGATTATGATTGTGAGATCTTGTATCATCTAGGAAAAGCCAACGTGGTAGCTGATGCTTTAAGCCGGAAGGGTTCGGGACAGATTCATGGTATGAGGCTGATAGCTAGGGAGTTAGCAGATGATATGACCAGAGTTGGTATAGAGTTGCTGATGGGCCAGTTGGCTAACATTACGCTACAGTCTACACTGTTAGAGAGAATCAAGGAGGGCCAGCTGAGTGATCCACAGCTGATCAAGATCAGAGAGGATGTTCTGGCTGGAGCATCCAGAGATTATACAGTGTCTGAGATAGGCTTGTTGAGAAACAAGGGGCGGGTATGTGTTCCGTTAGACACTGCATTGAGGTGAGAGATTCTGGATGAATCTCATACTACACCTTACTCTTTTCATCCAGGCACCACGAAGATGTATCAGGATGTGAGATCGTTGTATTGGTGGCCAGGGATGAAGAGAGATGTAGTTGAGTATGTGACTAAGTGCTTGACATGTCAACAAGTCAAGGCCGAGCATCAGAGGCCAGCAGGGTTATTGCAGCCTCTGGATATCCCAGAGTGGAAGTGGGAAGACATCACAATGGATTTTGTGGTGGGCTTACCCAGGACTGTTGGTCAGCATGATTCTATTTGGGTGATAATGGATAACTACACCAAGTCAGCTCACTTTCTACCAGTGAGGACTACTTATATAGTTGACCAGTATGTAGATCTCTATGTGAGAGAGATCGTGCGGCTCCATGGTGCGCATAGGTCGATCGTGTCAGATCGGGACCCTACTTTTACTTCCAAGTTCTGGGGGAGTTTGCAGAAGGCCATGGGGACACAATTGAAGTTCAGTACTGCTTATCATCCTCAGACAAATGGGCAATCTGAGAGGATGATCCAGATATTAGAAGACATGCTGAGAGCATGTGTGCTGGACTTTGGTGGATCTTGGAGTAAGTATCTGCCTTTGATAGAATTCTCCTACAACAATAGTTATCAATCTACCATTGGAGTTGCACCTTATGAGATTCTGTATTGTAGGAAATGTAGTTCTCCCATTCATTGGGATGAGACAGGTGAAAAGAGATACTTAGGTCCTGAGGCAGTTCAGAGGACCAATGAGGCCATTGAGAAGATTAGAGCTAGAATGCTTACTTCTCAGAGTAGACAAAAGAGCTATGCAGATCCCAAACGCAGGAACGTGGAGTTCCAGGTAGGAGACTATGTCTTCCTTAGAGTCTCACCATGGAAAGGGGTGAGAAGGTTTGGGAAGAAAGGCAAGCTGAGCCCCAGATATGTAGGTCCATTTGAGATCCTAGAGAAGGTTGGTCAGGTGGCTTACATGTTGGCCTTGCCTCCGGCGTTATCGACCGTGCATAATGTATTTCATGTTTCAGCTCTTCAAAGGTATGTGCCTGATGTTAATCATATTCTGAGCTATGAAGATCTGGAGTTTGAGGCAGATCTCTCCTATGAGGAATAGCCTGTCCAGATACTTGACAGAAAGGATAAGGTCCTCAGGAATAAGACGATACCTTTGGTTAAGGTATTGTGGAGGAACAGCAAGGGCGAGGAAGCGACTTGGGAGCTGGAGTCAGACATGCAGAATCAGCATCCCAAGCTGTTCAGGTAAATTTCGAGGACGAAATTTCTGTAAGGAGGCGATAGTTGTAATGCCCTGAATTCTCCGATGTGGTTTAATGGCGGGATTAGTAGGCCGGGAGGGCCATACTTGTTTAATTATGCCATTAAATGATATTATGCATGTATATGTGAATTATATTATAATATGATGTTAAATGCATGCATGCGAGTCCATATTTTAATTACAGGGGTGTGATGGTAATTTGGCTCGTTGAGGGTATAATTGTATATTTGTATGCATGTTGATGATATGTGTTGAGACCACATTATAATGTGGGTATGTTCAAGCTATTCGACATGAGACGATCTTGGATTATTTATTAGCGGTTTAGTCACAACAGGTTTAAGTGCGGGGCTCAGGTTGAGTTCCGGGATGATTTTAATGATTAGAGCGTTACCGGGAATTAAAGGGTAACGGGATGTGAATTATTGGTGTTTGAGATTATTGAGAATAGCGGGAATTGGAGAGCGTTAATTATGATTAACAAGATAGGAGGAAAGTACCAAATATGCCCTTGAGAGCCTTTAGAAATCTTAAATTAACCTAGGGGTAAAATGGACATTTCACCCCTAGGATAGATATATCCATTGTTGGCTGAAGAAGAGAGCAAAAACAGAGCACGTTTAAGAGTTTCTCCCGTACTTTCTTCTCTTCACTTTTCTTTGGGATTTTTGAACCATTCTTGAGGATTCATTCTTGGGAAGCAAGCCTTATGATTTTGGGAGTGTGTTCCACCATTGAAGAGCATCATATGCTGAGCTTTGGGTAAGTTTCTAACCATAGAATTATTTGGTTTGCCGTATTTTGGTTATTTTTTGCAGCTGAGATTTCTAGGGTGAATACTTGGTTTTGTTGGGAGTTTTGGCTAGGGTTCCTATGCTTGTGATGTTTGGGATGTGTTGGGATAGTTTTTGGGTTCATTTGGCATTAAGAATGGGATTTGGAAGCTTGGGAATCAGGTTGGAATCCAAGGAGATGAAGAAGGTCGATTCAGGGGAGTTTTGGTCTGGAGGTAGCGCTATAGCGCCCACCCTAGGGCGCTACAACGCTCCTCAAGAGGAAGTTAGGCATGTTGGGGGTTTTGAGTATAGCGCTGGGGCGCTAGGGGTTGAGCGCTGTAGCACTACCCTGTTCCTTCAAAATCTCGTTTTGAGTGTTTTTAAGGGTTTTTGACTTGGGGTTTCAATCCTTAAGGCCCGGGATCGAATCTACTCACCGTGTGGGCATGTTTCGAGGTCCCGGGAGTGGTGCTTATGTTACGACCCTATTATTGTGGATTCTCATTAATGGAGGTTATAATTGGTTGTGATTAGTTAACCGCTAAGGAACTAAAAGATCGATCGTTCTCAGGGGTTGTCCTTATTATATTTCTCGCTCGAACCTGAGGTAAGAAAACTGCACCCTGTGTATATATGACATGCGTATTTTCTATAGAGACATGTTGATTGACAATGTGGACATGTATTGCATATTAAATGCTAGCATATGTTGATTACTTGTATATGGCACTGACTAGTCAGGGACACTGACCTAAGAGTCAGAAACGGCATGAGCGTCCTGAACGCAGGGCCGAATGAAGATTAGATCTAATCGATATCAGTGCTGAATGGCTCTAAGGCATTAACACTGGTCTGACCCTAAGGTCGACGAACTTATAAGCGCTTGGCTAGTCTAAGACTAGTTACTCAGAGCCAGGGCATAGGGCCTGGTGATTGTTGTCACATGGCTAGGGAACGATGTTCCAGGGTTATGACTCTATGGTCATGAGGAGGGTTATGTTGGTGACAATTCACCATACACCTATCCTTGTCAAACTTATGAAAGGCTCAGTTATCAGTTAATCCCTGGTGGCCCTATCGTCAAATGGCTAGTGGGGGTTGTACCCATTTTTGTGACTTTTGCGACTGTCACCTATCTGTTTTGGCCTGATAGTCCTGGATGATTTTTACTATCATTGTTGATATTATATCATGTTGTATTGTGTTTTCTTGCTGGGCCTTGGCTCATGGGTGCTATGTGGTGCAGGTAAAGGGAAAGAAAATCTCACCCAGCTGTGAGTGGAGAGCTTAGGTGGTGATGTGTGCATATGCGGCTGCTTGACCACCACGGCCAAGGAGTTCTCAGAGGAACTAGGGGGCTTACCCTATTTTTGCTGCTTAGGTCGGCGGGATTGTAAATTTGAGACAATAATGACCATTTTGTACTGAGAACAACTTGTAAATGTTTTGATTAGCTCTGCAGAGCGGTTTGTAATGAAAAATATCCATTCCTTTTTATTAGTTTTCCACCTTAACCTGTTAATCACATTTAGAGCACGTTTTTAACCAAAGGACTCGGGTAGCAGGTCAAATTTCCGACTCACCGATCACTGTAACTGTTCTGGGGTAACCAGGGCGTTACATAAACTTCTACTGAGAACATTAAATATGTTCTCGGTATAGCTGGTACCGAGGACAAACGTTATCGATAGAGAGTTGACATGTGGAACATATCCAATTTTTTCATGTGGTGGGGTCCTCGGTATAGATTGAATCGAGAATCTGCAATATTTATTTATTTGTATATTAATTTAATTTGAATTAAATATAAAACAATAGATTAAAATTAAAACACTTATATTAAACATATAAATAAAAACAAAAGAGTATGTTTGCTAAATTAAAATAAAGAGTTGTCTTAATCATAAAAATGTAATAGTCCATAATAATAAAACTCATATACATAAGTCCTACTGACTCGTTGCTCCAACATCGGGATCATCATGTGGTGGTGGGGCACATTGACATCCCGATATGATACAATGAGTCTGAATGTGCTCCTCTAATTGTCGAACATGCTTTCTCATCTCAACCATCTCTTCATCTCTCGCTTGTGGAGGATCAATAATAAATGGAGTTTGGTTCCCTATGTTAAGGATACGCCCATATCCTTTTGGTGGCCATGTTGTCTTCCGAAGAAAGTTTGTACCAAGGACAAGTCGTCATCTTCAGTCGCGCTCGAAACTGGTGTGGAACTCTCAGTATCAGTTGAATGTGTCTGTTGTGTGTTGCGATATGCACACAAGGGATGTTACAACTGTGGTCAAGAAGGACACCGAAAGAAAGAATGTCCTCAGCTCAAGCCATAAGGGAAAAAGGAAGATAAGATGGTTCTTGCCATGGTATTTGCCTTAACCCAAGGAGAGGCTGATGCAAGCAATAAGGTGGTCACAGGTCAGGTTTCTATCCTCAATAATATAGGTTCTGTATTATTTGATTTGGGATCCACTCATTCGTATATCTCGTTAGGAATGATAGAAAAAACTAGACAAACCTTGTGAAAGATTTAGAACTAGGTTTGTAACCGAGTTGCCTTCGGGAAAAGTAGTTCTATCATCACGGATAGTACGAGGCATACCGATCAAGATTGAGGATGTAGATTAGAAGGAGACCTGATAGAACTGGAGATCAAGGACTTTGACGTGATACTAGGCATGGACTGGCTAGCACGGCATGGCGCAACCATTGACTGCAAACGCAAGAAAGTGACATTCGAGACTCCTGACGGCCAAAGACTATGCTTCATGGGAAAAGTTTCAGGACTACGTACACCGCTAATATCATCTCTCAAAGCTCAAAGGATGATAGAAAAAGGATGTCAAGCGTTCTTAGCTAGCATCACAGACATAGTAAAGGAAACACCACTTAAGGTTGGAGACATCTACATTGTAAGAGAATTTCCAGAAGTATTTCCCGATAACTTACCAGGGTTGCCGCCGACTCGGGAAATTGACTTCACGATAGAATTAGTACCAGGCACCAACCCTATCTCCAAGGCACCATACCGGATGGCACCTACAGTACTCAAGGAGTTAAAGACGCAGCTACAAGAACTCCTAGACTTGGGTTTCATTAGACCAAGCCATTCGCCTTGGGGAGCACCGATTCTATTTGTGAAGAAAAAGGACGGAAGCATGCGGATGTGCATAGACTATCGCGAGCTGAATAAGGTGACGATTAAGAATAAGTACCCGCTACCCCAGATTGATGACTTGTTTGATCAACTTTGAGGTGCGACCATGTTTTCAAAGATTGATTTACGGTTCGAGTACCATCAACTCAAGGTGCGGGGAGAGGATATTCCTAAGACAACTTTTAGAACTCGTTATGGGCATTACAAGTTCTTAGTTATGTCTTTCGGTCTTACCAACATTCCAGCCGCGTTTATGGACTTAATGAATAGGGCCTTCAAGGACTACTTGGATAAATTCGTCGAAGTGTTCATCGATGACATCTTAGTATACTCAAGGGATGAAATCGAACATGAGGAACATTTGCGGTTGATCTTATCACGAGTAAAGGAGCATCAACTCTACGCCAAGTTCAAAAAATGCGAGTTTTGGCTTTCACAAGTGGCGTTCCTCGGGCACATTATATCCAAGGACGGAGTTGCAGTAGACCAATCCAAGGTAGAGGCTGTGAAGGATTGGTCAAGACCAAAGAACGCATCCGAAGTAAGGAGCTTTCTGGGATTAGCAAGTTATTATTGGAGGTTCATAGAGGGCTTTTCTAAGATAGCCACTCCGCTCACCAACCTGACCCGGAAATAGCAAAGATTCAACTGGACTGATAAATGTGAAGAAAGCTTCCAGTTACTTAAGGATAAGCTTTGCTCAGCACCAGTACTCTGTGTACTAACACCCAACAATAATTTTGTAGTCTACTGCAATGCGTCGAAGCAAGGGTTGGGTTGCATCCTCATGCAGAATGACAAGGTGATAGCCTATGCCTCAAGGCAACTGAAGGAGTACGAACAACGTTATCCAACTCACAATATGGAGTTGGCAACGGTGGTCTTTGCATTAAAAATCTGGCGCCATTATCTTTACGGAGAACGGTGCGAGATTTATACGGACCACAAAAGTTTAAAGTACTTCTTTACTCAGAAGGAGCTCAACATGAGGCAGCGCAGGTGGTTAGAGCTAGTGAAGGATTACGACTGCGAAATCCTATACCACTCGGGAAAGGCAAACATAGTTGCCGATGAGTTAAGTAGAAAGAGTTATGGAAGTTTAGCAGCACTAGCCGGAATAGAAAAGCCGCTACAGCAGGAGTTGATTAGTGCCAGAATAGAAGAAGTCATCGGTAAGTTGGCTAATTTGTCTATCCAGTCAAATCTACTAGAAGATATAAGGATTGGACAAGAGCATGATGACACATTAGTAGTGCATATGGATGCAATTCGAGAAGGTAAGACCATGGATTTTTCAATATCAAGTCAAGGGTTATTGAGATATAAGGATTAGGTATGTGTGCCAAATGATCAAAGGATTAAGATGACAATTTTAGAGGAAGCGCACAGTACCCCATACTCAGTTCACCCAGGGTCGACCAAGATGACTCACGACGTCAAGGAAATATATTGGTGGCCAGGGATGAAGAATGACATAGTGGAATTTGTGTCTAAATGCTTAGTATGCCAGCAAATGAAAGAAGAACATCAGCAGCCTGCAGGCTTATTGCAGCCACTTAGCATACCAAAATGGAAATGGGATGATATAGCTATGGATTTTGTGACAGGTTTGCCATGAACAAATAAGCAGCATGATTCGGCTTGGGTAGTAATAGATAGACTAACCAAGTCCGCTCATTTCCTTCTTGTTAAGACTTCATACACAGCGGATCAATACGCAGACATCTATGTCCAAGAGATAGTAAGGTTGCATGGAATCCTCAAGACAATAGTGTCTGATAGAGGATCGGTGTTTACATCAAGATTTTGGGTAAGTTTACAGCAAGCCATGGGTACTAAATTAAGTCTTAGTACAGCTTTCATCCTCAGGCAGACGGTCAGTCCGAGCGCACCATACAGATTTTAAAGGATATGTTACGCGCATGTGTACTTGATTTCGGAGGATCATGGAATAAGTACTTACCGCTGATAGAGTTCTCCTACAATAATAGCTACCAGTCAACGATCGGGATGGCACCTTATGAGTTACTTTATGGAAGAAGGTGCCGATCGCCGTTACACTGGGACGAGATAGGAGAGAGGCAGCTCTTTGGTCCCGAAGATGTTAGAAATTCTCAAGCAGCAGTAGCTGCTGATTAGAAAGCGTATGCTCGATGCTCAAAGCCGTCAGAAAATCTATGTGGATGCCAAGCGGCGTGATGTGGAATTCAAAGTTGGAGATCAAACCTTCCTAAAGATATCTCCTATGAAAGGCATAAAGTGTTTTGGGAAGAAAGGCAAGCTTAGTCCCCGGTTTATAGGTCCTTTTGAGATATTGGAAAAAGTGGGAGCAGTTGCATAAAGATTAGCCCTACCGCCAGATAGCCACAACGTGTTCCACATCTCAATGCTATGAAAGTATGTGTCAGATCCATCTCATGTCCTCAAGTACAATACGATAGCACTCCAGAAAGACTTGAGTTACGAGGAACGACCGGTTAGCATCCTGGATAGAGGGATGAAGTAGTTACGGTCCAAGAGTATTCTGATAGTCAAAGTCCTATGGAGTAGTAGTTCTGAATGGGAGGCAATGTGGGAGTTGGAGGAGGACATGATAGCCTGATATCTGGAATTGTTTGGTAAGTAAATTTCGAGGACGAAATTCTTTTTTAGTAGGGGAGAATTGTAGAGTCCAAGAACTTTACTTAGCTAGTTAGATAGTAGTAGTAGTAGTAATGGCTAGTAATAGTTGTAGTATGTTTATTACTGTGCATTTTGGTTCAAGCCGGGACTTAGTTGAACACTCGTAGCAACACTTACAGATTTTATAAGTTTAACCTATAGTTTAAGAATATTAATTATAACATAAGGTTTGATTAAGATAGCTGTTATGAAGATGATATTTATTATACTACAAGGTTTAGATAGACCCAATAAGATAATGACACTTGCCATGTGCATGTTTATTAAGAAATTAAGTATTTTTGAGGAATAGTTTTTAAGAGTAATATTTGAAAATCCCAGAGCCTGCCAGCAGCTTTGAAATCGTTATAGGAGTCAGTCAAAGATGTTTACTCAATTCAAATAGGCTGAAAAAGTGCAATTACGTGTATAATATTTCAGCGTATGCCGATATATCGCAGCTCTAGGGGGCGATATATCACCACTCGGAGAATACGAAAAACACATAACTTCACACGAACACTTTGATGAGCCTCGGGAACATAAGCCCAGGCAATATTTCACCTAGCATAGGCGATATATCAGCTCTAGGGCATTATTTTTGAATGGTTTTGAAACCGAGCTCATTTTATTCCATAACCTCTTGATAAGCTCAGAATCTTTTGACGGAGTCTTTAGCCTCTGCTGAACGATTATTCAAATGTTTTTCAATTAAAAAGTCATTATTTTTATTCAAGCTAAAAGAAGATCTTTTCATTCTTGAACTCTACAAGTAGGACCTAGTACCCAGCCATTTCTTTCATTCATCAAGTTGTTAGTTTACTTTAGAGTGTTAAACACTGGGGTTGGGGTTATAAGCTTTATCATTTTAAGCTTATTAAACACTTGGGAAGTAAGGTTCATAGTGTGTATTTCGATTTCGAGATGTAGTACGGTCATAGTGCTTTCAAAGGTATTCCTATTCCTAGTTCATTTCTGTATATTTCATTAGTTTTTTATAGTTTTTCTCTACTCAAATCCTAACTCAGTATTTTCCATTCTTTGTTAGGCATCTAAGTTCTTTGAACTTGAGGTTTCTTGTCGGTAAGTATCTTCTCGATGGTTTAGTTCATTCATTTTTTTTTCATCTCCTTCTTTTAGGAAATACTCACCTTTCTATTAATGGTTTTTAGGAGTGTTCCAAAATTTCGTCTTTGTTCTCACATCCCGGTATTTGGTAAGGAAAATAGGATAGTTATTATATGCTTATTTAATTATACTATTATATGTTTTTATATGTTATCATTTATATATGTTTTGGGGATTATATTTGCTTAAAATAGCAAACCCCAACCCTTTTATTTTTTTGGGGCTTATAGTTGCTTAGCTAGCAAACCTCATTGTATTTTGAGGCTTATAGTTGCTTAGTTAGCAAACCCCAATGTTTACCATGTACATGGGTTAGAATTATGATATATGTTTATAGTTATTATGTTATATGTTTATAGTTTAAGTTTATGTTTCATGCTTGTAGTAGATTTTCCTTGCAGGGCATTAGGCTCATTCCTTTGTTTCATATGTGCAGGAAAATAATTATGGCGGCAGTAAGATTCTTGGCAGCTTGGGATTGTGTATTGAGGGAGAATGGATTCGGTGGACTGCGTGAACGATTCGAGGACAAAGTTGTTTTCTAGTCATTTCAATTATACTTTATATGTATTTTCTACACCTGATTTTGTAACGAATTTGTTTAAGATTTTAGTTATGTTTTATTTCAAATAATGGGATCCCATATCATACTCCGAATTTTTATGTATTTTAACATTTTCTTTACATTTTTTAATAAAGTTATGACTATTTCATATGCATGTTTTCTTAAGATTAGTATCTATGTATAGTAGTTATTAATGGTCCAAAGTCTAGAATAAGTTGGGTCATTACAATATATAGATAAACAGTATATCTCTTACAAGTTGTGAGTTACAAAAAGTAATGAATAGTATAAAGCTGATGTCGACTGACTAATTTTATTTTTGTACCTTTTTTTCCTTATTATAACTAGTTTGTGTGCAAGCTACATCATACATAAATAAATAAAGCAAAATCTGGTGGGAATGGGTTTTTGTCTTGTTTGCAAAATTTGTACTCCAAATTAATCCACACACACTTTCATGTCTTCCATTGGTGTTTTTCTTCTACTTTTCTATATTATTATTTCAAACAATAGTATATATGTCATTGTTATTGTCGATGGAGGAATTCGGCGAGGAACAAATTTCTTTAAGGCTTTAGCCCTTGGAGCACAAGCTATACTTGTAAGCTTTTACCTTCAAATAAATTGAGTTTTTATGTTTCCTTTCAGCACTTGTTGTCTCAAAATTTTAGGAGAGATTGTTCGTTATGTTCAATACCACAAATGAGCATACATACTAGAGCACTGGCATTCACATTTCAATGCTCAACTATTATTGAAAATTACAGATTGGGAGGCTAGTTATCTATGGCCCTGCAGCAATGGTGCAAGGTGGGGTGAAAAGTGTGATTGAAATGCTGAAGAATGAGTTTGAGCTTACTATGGCCCTAGCTGTCTTGCACTAAAACATATTACGAGGAGTCATGTGATGACACAGAGTGACAGTCTCCATTCAAAGACACCGACTTTTCATGCAATTTTTGTAGTAGTGGTGCTGGGACATACTTCAAAGAATTTTTTTTTGCAACAGTTTGCAAGAGGTATGCCTCTAACTTTTACTATGCAAATGTTAGAGGAGTTTGAATACCTTAAATATTCATCCATAGTGACATAGCTTCTGGGATTTTTACTGTGTGCTGCGGTGATAACGGAAGGTTGAGAACTTGTGTGTTATAGTGAAGTAGGATCTGAGAAATTTTTGTCCTGTGGAGATAAGAAAAAAAACTTGTGTGTTGTTTGAATTGATATTGGCAGATGGTGGGTTGCTATTATGGGGAAAATATTGTTCGATTTTATGTAGACTTGTCTATGATTATCCTATAATTGAATTGTGTTTAATTGGTTTGATTATAACATATACTTGTATGAATGTACTTATTGCGTGTTGGCATACACATATAACATAACCTTTTGTACTTCTTATTTTAGGCGATGTTATTTTTCTTCTTGTCCCTTGTCTAATGTCTTTGGTGAGGTGATTTATAACATTGAGCATCACTTTTGGTTCTTGTGATCATGTTTTGGTTCAATAGTATAAAGTACTATACAAAAGTTTGACATTATTAGCATAATGGTTGATAATTCATAGTTATATTAGACTCTAAGTTTCATTCTTTTGGACTAGCATTTATTGATTTTATCAGCTTCAGAGTATATTTTTGTTTTAGTGTCAGTGCTTAATTTTTTTAGATTTATTGATTTTAGTGTATATTATGTATTTATATTTTTTGTTGGATACTTTGCTTCTGATTTTGTTATGTTTATTCAGATTCAGGGTATATATATAGATTGTTCTGTTGGTGGCTTTTGGTACCCTGTATATAATTTTATATTCAATATTATATGGCATATTTGTGTTGTGTTTACTCTGTTAGTGTTGAAGACTTTGTTTATTATCTTGTTATGTTAATCAACATTAGGGTATATTTGTGTTTTGATGTTAGTGCTTAATTTGTTTAGATTTGTTGATTTCAGTATATATTATGTATATATATATATATTTTATTGGATTCTTTGCCTTTGATTTTGTTATGTTTATTCAGATTTAGTGTATATATGGGTACTATTGTAATTAAGTTCTTTTTTGTGATTCATTTTTTACATTCATTGATTTTGGTATATATTTTGGTATATTTTGGTATTATTATGGTTAATTATATTTATGGTATTTTTTTTTTTTTCCAATGATTTTAAAATAATGAGTATGCTTATTATGTTGGTGCTTATAGGACTTACTATGCTCTTATATGTTTAAAGGCATATAAAGTGTCATAATTGCCCATAATAAGTTTTTTTTTTCCTGAAATCCTTATGATGATTAAATTGGGTATATTCTATTGTTAAATTGGGAATTTTATTATACTGTAATTCACAACATCATTGGTCTCCCAACCGTCTCAAACTTTGTCGGCATTCTTACAATGTCAATTTTTGTTTAATAATCTCTAAGAGGAATTAATCAACTAATTTTACATATTTATATTGTTGGTTCTCTCATTCATTCGTTAATATATTATTGTAAAATATACTATTTAATTATAATTTGAAGTCTTTAATTCTTTGGTGCAGGAAATATCATAGGACTGACTTTTAAGATAGATGTCTAGATTTATTAGGAAGAATATTGAGAAAATAAACATGATTGAGTTTGCAGTGATTTGGAGAAGAGAATTATGTTGTCTTGTTGAGATTTGTTGTATTATATATTTTGAAGTTTATGGATTTATAATATTATAATGAATTTTTATTGAGAATTATTTAGTTTCATGAGGATTTGATGTATTATTTCCATTTCAATTGTATGAATAAATGTTGTATGTATATGAATTTTTATTATGATAAATATAATTTTTTTTCACAAGTTATGGTAATAATAATTAATTATGTGAGTAATTTTTTTATTTAAATTAATATCAAACTTCAATGGTTAAAAATATAATTAAAAGTTTAAAAAAATATGTATCGAAAAATTATTATTTATATATCTATATAAATTTAATGTTAGGGTGACACCTATTAACCGTTGGCGTTGCCCGCAACAATGACACGTATTAACTGTCTGCGTTGCCAACAACGGCGACATGTATTAACTGTCAGCATAGCCAGCAATGGCGACACCTATTAACTGTCGACGTAGCCAGCAATGGCGACACCTATTAACTGTCGGTGTAGCCAGCAACGACGACACTTATTAACTGTCGGCGTAGCTACCCCTACGCCGGCATAGGAAAATATGACAGTTAGTCGACTGTCGTCATTGCTCAATAGCGACAGTTAAAAACTGTCGGGAAAGCCCATTTTTGTAGTAGTGCTGGTATTGTATGGGAGAGGGGTGCACAGTTTACAATGAGGGCTAGAGTATTTGAATAAGGGTTTAGTGAGTTAGTGATAGGGGTGTGGAGAAATTAGTGATTGTAACCAACTTTGGGAGGGACCCTGGCTCTCGAATTCCAGGAGGTTGAATACAAAAATATTTTTCTCTTGCTATTTCTCTGTGTTTATTTGATCAATTTGACAGGGAGTTCCTATCAAATTGGTACCAGAGCCAACACGATCCATGGCACCAAAGAAGGACAATCCGTTGGAAGCCATTGATGAGAGGTTGGAGAACCTGCAACTAGGTTTCATATCTGAGTTAATGGGGGTTAGATCAGATTTTCAGCATTCGCCACAAGAAATGGATACTCTGAAATTTGATTTTGCTACTATGCAGAAGAAGATGGATTTTATCGTGGGTATATGACTCATATCATTCATGCATTGGGACAACCACGTGCAGAACCCACAACCACCAGCAATAGAAGGTAGGAGACGCGGAGGTGTCATCGACTTCAGCTCCTCAGCCGACGGAGCTCCGACCACCTCAACACCAACAATTGTAGACGGGAGATCCATGGCCTTACAACGACCATAGCTACGGTCGTGACTATCGACCACCCAGAATGGAGTTGCCGCTCTTCTCCGGCGACAACCCGAATGGTTGGATTTTTCGGGTGGAGAGGTATTTTCTTTTGAATCGTCTGTTTGAAGCACACATGCTTGAAGTCGCAATTATTGGGCTGGAAGGGGATGTGTTATCCTGGTTTTAATGGGAGAACAAGCGGCATCCAATTACTTCTTGGATGGCCTTAAAGACCTTTTTGCTGCTGTGATTCTGAACAGTGCCAATGGTGTCAACAGCGGAGGAGTGGTTATTGGTGACCCAGGAAACGATAGTGAAAGAGTATCATGTGAAGTGGGAGGCCTTGGCGTCAAGAGTTTCAGGTGTGTCAGAGCATATACTCAAAGGAAGTTTTGTGAAGGGATTGAAGGAGGATATAAAATGGGCTCTACACATTTTACAGCTAATGGGCTTGGCCCAGATAATGGAGACGGCCCAGAGAGTGGAGGAGAGTCACCAGCTGCTTCATATGGGCCCTAAGCCACCAGTTCCAGGCCCAAAAAGTATACCCAGTCCAATCTCCATTCCACGACCAGCCTATACTCCTTTCTCAGCCAAGGGTTCGTCTACAACATCGTCGACAGCGCCGATGAACACATCTCAGTCGAGTTTGGCAACTACAAAACCTTCTCTTCTGTCGAAACCACCGTTCACCAAACAACTTACAAAAGCAGAATACCAAGACAAGAAAGCTCAGGGTACTTGTTTTAACTGCGATAAGAAATTTCATAGGGGGCATGAATGTGAGAAAAATCTCTCGAAGTGATGTTGATGGATGAGAGGAGGCAATTACTAGTGTCGATTCTCCACTGTTATCCCCGGATTTTTCAATGGACGACCTTACTAAGGAGACGTTAGCAACACTATCTCTGAATTCATTAGTGGGCATTTCATCAGTTCACACCATGAAGCTAGCAGGGAAGATAGGGCAGCAACAGGTGACGACCCTCATAGGTAGTGGGGCTACCCATAATTTTGTGTCATCAGAGTTAGCCAAGGCAGCCAAATTGCCTATTACAGCCACAACCGGTTATGGAGTGTTGCTGGGTACGGGTAGTAAGGTGAGGACAAAGGGTATTTTCTCTGAAGTGAACTTAGATTTGGGCACATTACAAGTCATATAATTTTTGCCTCTAGATTTGGGAGGTGTGAATGTTATTTTGGGTATAAAATGGCTGGAAACACTAGGTAACATGCAAGTTAATTGGCACTCGATGACTATGCAGTTTGAAGTTGCAAGTGATTGGCTATCTCTACAAGGTGACCCAACCTTGTGTAAATCACAAATTTCGTTGAAAATGATGATTCGTCCAACCCAACAAGAGGGACACAGCTATTGGGTTCAACTCAGCCCGTTGTCCACAAAATTAACTTCTTCGAATGACCAGATTCCAGGAGTCATTTTAGAACTATTACACCAACATGGGTCAGTTTTTGAGATGCCATCGGGGTTACCTCCTCCGAGAGTCAGAGAGCACACTATTACCCTTCGTGAAGGGGCAGATCTGGTATCGGTGAGACCATATCGCTATGCTCAAGCCCAAAAGAATGAAATTGAGCGGCTGGTTGAAGAGATGTTGCGATCGGGTATAGTGAGGTCGAGTACAAGTCCATTTTCAAGCCCGGTTTTGCTGGTTAAAAAAATAGGAGTTGGAAGTTTGGTGTTGATTACAAGGCATTGAATCAGGAAACGGTGGCTGACAAATTTCCTATACCAATGACTGATGAACTTTTGGATGAGTTACACAAAGCCACTGTTTTCTTAAAGTTGGATCTCAAGTCGGGATATCATCAGATTCGAGTGGCCTTGAAGGATGTTGAGAAGATGACTTTTTGAACTCATGAAGGGCATTATGAATTCATGGTTATGGCCTATGGCCTCACAAACGCACTAGCCACATTCCAAGCACTTATGAATGAGGTATCTAGAGAATTTTTACGCAAGTTTGTTTTGGTTTTCTTCGATGACATATTGATGTATAGCTCTTCGCTTGAAGCTCACATGGGCCATTTGGAGTTAGCTTTACAACGGTTACAACAACACAAGATGTACGCCAACGCAAAAAAATGCCTATTTGCTCAGTCTCGAGTGGAGTACTTAGGCCATGTTACTTCGGCTGAAGGCGTGGGTGTAGGCTCCAGCAAAATAGAGGCAATGAAGAAATAGCCTGTTCCAAAATCACTCAGAGAATTGAAAGGATTCTTTAGCCTTACAAGGTATTGCAGTAAGTTTGTCAAGGGTTATGGATCGATAGCATGTCCACTAACAAATCAGCTACGTAAGGACGCATTCAGATGGAATCAAGAAGCCTTTGAGAACCTTAAGTCAGCAATGTGCAAGGTACCGGTTCTGGTGCTACCTGATTTTTCTGCTCCATTTATTGTAGAAGTTGACGCTTCAAGTCAGGGATTGGGTGCTGTCCTTATGCAGCAGCAACAACCAATAGCATATTTCAATCAAGTTCTCTTGTTCTGAGCCCGTACTAAGTCAGTTTATGAAAGGGAGCTTATGGCCATTGTCCTCACAATACAGAAATGGCATCCATTCCTTTTAGGCAGGAAGTTTATGGTCCGCACTGACCAACGAATCCTTAAGTATCTTTTGGAGCAGTGGTTGGTAGCTTCGGAACACCAAAAATGGCTCACACAGCTGTTGGGGTATGACTTCGATATTCAGTTTAGGCTGAGATTGGAAAATAAGGCGGCAGGTGCCTTATCGAGGATGTATCAAAGGGTTGAGTTAATGGCAATTTTGGCTCCTACAATGGTTTCTAGTCCTGATTTGCAAGATCATATGGTAGCTGATCTGTTGCTATCCAAAATTATCAAAGAAGTTCAATTGGGACAAGCAAAAAATGGCTACACTTATAGCCAAGGGTGTTTAAAATTCAAAGGCAGGTTGGTTATACCATCACCTTCCCCATTTATTCCACTTATTTTGAAAGAATATTGCTGCAGCAATGTGGGGGGTCATTCTGGGATGTTCGAGACGTTGCAAAGGGTGATGGCTAATTTACATTGGCAGGGTGTGCGAAGAGACGTTCAGAAATTTGTTCTGAGTGTGCAGTTTGTTAGCAGAACAAATACTTAGCACAATCTCCAATGGGTTTGTTACAACCTTTACTAGTTCCTAGTCAAGTTTAGGAAGACATTTCCATGGATTTCATTGAGGGAATCCCTCAATCCAATTGATTTGATTTGATATTTGTAGCAGTAGATCGTCTTTCCAAGTATGGCCATTTCATTGCTTTACGTGACCCATTTTCAGCTACCACAGTGGTAGAGATGTTTGTGCAAGAGGTGGTTAGACTCCATGGGACTCCAAGATCAATTTTATTGGATGAGGATGAATTTTTTCTGAGTTTATTTTGGAAGGAGTTATTTCATTTGTAGGGGACAAATCATAAGCAAAGTTCAACGTATCATCCTCAATTGGATGGCCAAACAAAAATGGTGAACTGCTGCCTTGAGACGTACTTACGTTGTTTTGTAAGTACTAAATCGTCCCAATGGGCATGATGGCTTCCTTAGGCTGAGTATTGGTACAACACCTTGTTCAATTCGTCGGCAGGGATGACACCATTCAAGGTTGTTTATGTATAGGAGCCTCCACCATTATTGCGTTTTGAGGCAGCTAGCACGAAGGTATCAGCTATAGAACAAATGCTGCAAGCCAGAGATGACATTTTGGAGCTATTGAAAATGAATCTCCACCGAGCCCAGTAGAAAATGAAGGCCCAGGCCCACAAGAACAGGAGAGGGGTGCAATTTTTGATTGGGGATTTGGTGTATATGAAGGTTCGATCATACCGTCAACAATCTGTAGCTAAACGTAAGAATGAGAAACTCAGTCCTCACTTTTTTGGTCCTTTTCGGGTGTTAGCTCGCATAGGTACAGCGGCTTACAAGCTTCAGTTGCCACCACATTCGCACATACACTACATGTTCAATGTGTCCATGCTTCGGGCAACCCTTGGACTCTGGCAGGAGGCTAGTACTCTCCCAAAGGATCTCTTAGCAGAGCTGGAATGGACCTCAGTACCGAACCAGGTCCTTGATGTTCACCCAGGAGCACAGAAACAACAACCTCAAGTGTTGATTAGCCGGGTAAGACTGTCAGATTTCGAAGCAACTTGGGAAGATTTTGATGTCATTAAGCAGCAGTACCCTACTTTCCACCTTCAGGACAAGGTGAGACTTTGGGCAGAGGGTATTGATAGGCCTCCTATTACCTACGTGTACACTAGGACAGCGAAAAGTGAGGTGAGAACCAAAAGTGGCTAGGAGTTAGTTATTTGAGCTAGTATTGTATGGGATAAGGGTGCACAGTTTACATTGAGGGCTAGAGTATTTGAATAAGGGGTTAGTGAGTTAGTAAGAAGGGTGTGGAGAAATTAGTGGTTGTAACCAGCTTTGGGAGACACCCTGGCTCTCGAATTCCAGGAGGTTGAATACAAACAAATTTTTCTCTTTCTATTTCTCTGAGTTTGGCTTCTATTTGATTAGTTTGACAGGGAGTTCCTATCAAAAACATATTTTTTAAACATAATATTAAACACCATGCTAATTGATACACTAAGCCCAATAACTCAAATTAGTTAGTATTATGAGTATTTGACCAACAACAATACAACGAGGACCGCCAAAATACTCACTATTTCAATGCACAAAGCTAAGAGAATGAGCATCAAGACAACTCAGCCTATAATCAATAAAACTTACTGGAATAACCAATACACCAAAAGGAGGACCAAATAATTGAAAATAGGATGTGTAGATGATTACTGTATCAAAAATAAAATCAGATTTAATACATGAAAAATGATTTATTTTAAAAGAGAAATTAAATATGATTTGGGATAAATACATGGAATCAATTAGCACAGTCCAAGAAGCAAGCTATCATCTATCTCATTCACAAGGCAGAGCTTAGAAATTCATTTATATGGAAAATCATGATTATCAAAGTTGTTGTGAAGTGTATTAAAGAACCAAGCAATTTTGAATAATCTGTTTTTCTTGTAAAGATTTAGTCCTTTCTTATATATAGAAAGACAAAGCTATGGCTAAACAATAGAATCATGGAAAATTTTATTGGTTCATTAATAATATTAAACTCAAAAAGCCTTATTCAATACAGTTATAGTCTATAACAGAATACAAAGCTGGTATATGCATATAGCAACATAACTAACAGAATCATATTTGAGCTTGCAACAATATCTCAAAACTGTACATGGAAGAATTTAAGTAGCATAAAGTTTTGTTAAAACTACAACTAGTTCACATTCAGAGTTTAGTGTTCAAATTCTAGTCTGTACTTGCCACTCACAAACTTTACTTGCCACTCACAAACTTTATCAAAGCCAACTAGTAGCTACAGAGAACAAGAAGCATGTACTACGTGTGCCTTTATGTTATTTAATAATTATTAATAGTGGCTTTTCTTTGATATTACACTATTAAATAAGTAAAATATATAGACCAATCATATATATATCACCAATATTTGACCTAAAAACATAGTACAGTGTAATTAAGTGATATTTTTATTTCACCCTTTTTCATCCCAAGAATAATAATTCATAATCAAATAATAGAAAGAAAGAAAGAAACAGTTGAGTAGTAAATATATATTACCAACAAAGAAATACTTGAAGAATGTGAAAATCTTGAGATTATTTAATGGTTTCAGTGAGGCATTATCACAAACACCTGGTTTACATCTCAAAAAAATGAGAACCCAATAAATACTAGTGTGCATATATATATATATATATATATATAACAAGAAAGAAAAATAAATAAAATGAACAAAGTTAAAAAAAATGAAAATTTTAGTGAGCCAACGACTCATCTAAACTTTGCTTCGTTATGCTATTTAGGCACATGAGTAAGTATTTTTCTTAGATTTAATTCTGTTTTGCTATTTCTTATATTTCACAAACCTACAAAAATAAAACTTGATATTATAAGCCCAAAACTAACAAATAAAATCGACAAAATAATATATACATATATATATATACGTGCTTCATATTAGAAATTCATCTGTATATGATACCAAAAGAAAAGAAAAGACAAAATAAAGATATAAAGATTCAATATTATTTGTGTTGATTTAGTACCTTCAGTGATATATCATACATACATATGCCTCACATTAGTGTTTATTTGTCGTATTGTCTATGATGGTGCATATATGTGACTACAACCATTTGAGAATTAGCGTTTGAACATACCAGAGATTGAAAACAGAGCAATTTTCTTTGAATAGTAGAGCTCCTATGAAGATACACACTTTGCAAACAAGAGCTACTTAAAAAGACGAACAAAAACACAAAAGATTCATATTTGACCAAAATTCTTAGCCTCCTAAAGTTGTGGATTTACTACTACCACTTCTTTTGGCTCAAAAATAGAACATCTAAGATTTACCTGCAAAAGCAACGATTATTCTCTTAAAATCACTGATTGCTCATGCTTAGTCGAAAAAGCTATAACTGCATTGAGGAAATGGGATCAAAACCACTGCCATTAGAGAATCCTGCTGCCCTTGGATATTATCAGATTACAACTTCAACAACCGCTGAAAGAGAGCAAGAGAACCTAATTAATCTTCTCAAGCCACCATTGCCAGAGTGATAGCACAGCCCAAAGAGAAAGCCCAATAGAAATAGACCCAAAAGAGGTGGACTTAAGTGTGAAGGAGTGGCTTGGTCAGGAAGGAGTTACAAAACAAGCTACAGACTCAATCCAAGCCAACACAGACAAAGAAGAGATGAAGAAGAATACCGAGCCAGAAGATAAGTTGGACTCTACAGCGCGTGAACGGAGGGTGCGCGTGAAACCCAAGTGGCTCCAGGACTTTGTGATGGCCGTTAGAAGGCTAGGGAATTTCGAGACAAACCAATTCTGTTAGAGGAGCTAAATTGTCTCTGTAATTTTGGTTTTTATGCATATATAATATCTGAACTCTTGTATGGGTTTTTCTTTATGCTTTTGAATGAAATTGCAATTTATTGCTTTGGGAGATTAGTCCTGTCTCAAAGAGGACCAGATAATATCAATTGGTGCTTTCATTTGTTCTCAGGATGAAGAATGAAGAACTGGCCGCACTCCTTCAGGCGATGGACCTCAAGTGGGATCAAAGAGCAGAGTCACAGATGACCGAACTCAGAGCTGTGATTGAGGAGAGATTGGCTCAAGTGTTGTCATCGAATTCACCAACGAACGAAGGTGAAAGCAATACAGCACGGGAGACAAGTCGGCATTCGGAGATCTCAAAGGATGGACGTGAGGTGAATTCCATTCTAAAAAACCTTCAGGTTAAGGTCGCTCGCTTCGATGGAACCAATGTTGATGATTGGATATATAAGATCAACAAATTCTTTTATCTGCATCAAGTTGATCCACCCATTCGGCTGCTAGTGATTCCGTTTCATTTGGAGGGGGTTCCGTCAAAATGGTTCCAATGGATGGAAAAGAGTGGAGCATTTGTGGATTGGGAAACCTTCATTAACGCCCTGCAGTTACGATTTGGAGCCTCTGTTTATGATGATCCGCTTGGTCGCATATCCAAACTCACCCAAACAGGTCGTGTAGCTCAATTTAGAACTGAGTTTAAGGATTTAATGACACGGGAAACCGGTGTTTCGGAGCAACTATTCATGAATGTTTTCATCTGGGGTCTGAAAATGGAAATTCGACGTGAGCTTCTGCTCACTAAACCAGTGGATTTAGCCGATGCTATGGCTAAGGCACAGTTGTTTGAAGATATAAATGAGGATTTCATGGGTCGTTCTAAGGGAGAGCTCTATCGTTCGGGTTGGCCTAACAGAAACACCTCACATATCACACCATACTCTCCAAATTTGGGGAATACCTCTACCTTCGGGGTGGCTCCAGCAAAAGCAAATGATGCCAAAATACTTCAGCACAGTTTATCACCCTTGCCTGTAAGAAAATTAATGCCAGCTGAAATTAGGGAGAAGCGGGAGAAGGGCCTTTGTTTTTCCTGTGATGATAAGTACAGTTTCGGCCATAAATGCAAAAACAAAATTCTAATACTGTCAGGAATGGATGAGGAGGACAAGAATTAACTTCCAGTTGTGGGAGAACAAGAACCAATTGAGGTAGATGAAAGTTTGGGGGAGGAGGTCTCGTTGAATGCGTTATCGAATACGGCAAATCCGCGCATATTCCGTCTACGGGCCAGCCACGGTAAGGAGACACTAGAAGTTCTCATAGATACTGGCAGTAATAACAATTTTATTCAGGAATCCCTGGCAAATAAATTGGGTCTCAGATGTGAGGATACCAAGTGCTTTAAAGTGTATATGGGTAATGGAAATTCATTGTTATGTTCAAAAATCTGTTATGGAGTGGAACTGGTACTTCAAGGACATCAGTTTGCGGTGGACCTATACATATTGCCAATATGGGGATTATAAAGCACTCACCATGGAATTCAATTGGCAAGGGAAAACGGTCAAGTTAGTAGGTTCAGCGGATATAGCAAATAATTCCTTGACATTTACTCAATTTCATGCCTTGTTAAGAGATGGAGAGATAAGAGAAGCTTACCGTATAACAGCCATCATGGAGGAGCAAGCTGACATTAATCCATCTTTCAATGCGTGGGTAGAGAAGCTGCCAGCCCAGAGTATTGAGATCATTCAAGAATTTCAGGAAGTTTTCTTGGAGCCAACAACCTTGCCACCATTTCGGAACGTAGATCACATAATTTTTTTGCAGCAGGGATCACCACCAGTCAATGTGCGGCCATACCGTTACCCCTACTTTCAAAAAGACATCATTGAAAAGCTGGTTAGAGAAATGTCAGATTGGGGGTTTATATAACGCAGCACCAGCCCATATTCTTCACCAGTACTGCTTGTCAAGAAAAAAGATGGGACGTGGCGTTTCTGTGTCGACTATAGAGCTCTTAACAACATCACGGTCAAGGATCGATTTCCCATACCCACTATTGACGAGTTATTGGATGAATTGGGTATATCCACTGTTTTTTTCTAAATTGGATCTTCGAGCTGGATATCACCAAATTAGAATGGATCGACGGGATGTTCTCAAAACCGCTTTTCGGACACACGAAGGACACTACGAATTCCTAGTTATGCCATTCGGACTCACCAACGCTCCATCGACTTTCCAGGCAGCCATGAACCAGCTCTTCAAACTGATTATCAGATCTTGTGTCATTGTCTTTTTTGATGATATCTTAGTTTATAGTAAAATTGTACAGGATCACAAAACTCACTTACGGCAGGTGCTCCAACTACTCAGAGACAATAAGTTTTATGCTAAAAGGACTAAATGTCAGTTTTTCCAGTCTTCAATAGATTACTTGGGACATATTGTTTCGGCTAAGGGAGTTCAAGCGGATCCTAACAAACTGGCGGCCATGGTGGACTGACCTCAACCAAAAACCCTCAAACAGCTACGTGGATTTCTGGGGTTAACAGGCTATTACAGACACTTTGTAGCACAATATGCAGCCATTGCCGCACCATTAACGGAATTGCTGAAGAAAGATAACTTCCATTGGACCTCACAAGCAGCAACGGCCTTTAAACGATTGAAGACAGCCATGACAACGACCCCAGTTTTGGCTTTACCTAATTTTTCTAAAGAGTTTGTGGTAGAAACAGATGCTTCTCACACAGGTGTTGGCGGCGTGCTTATGCAGGAGGGGCATCCAATTGCATTTTTTAGCAGAAAGTTGGGACAAAGATTTGCTGGGACATCGGGTTATATGAGAGAATTACAGGCTATTGTAGCCGCAGTCACTAAGTGGAGGCAATATCTCCTTGGACGCCATTTTGTGATACGTACAGACCATAAAAGTCTGAAGGAACTCCTTACCCAAGTCATTCAAACTCCAGACCAGCAGTTCTTCCTTTGAAAATTGATGGGGTTCCAATTTTCCATCCAGTACAAAGCAGGCAAGGAGAATCTAGCAGCTGACGCGCTGTCCAGGCAGTATGAGCACCCTCAATCTGCCCTTCACGCAGCCATTGCAGTAGGTTGTTTTGAATTCTTGGCAGAATTGAAGCAAGAAAATACAACCAGTCCAGATTTACGGCAGATCCATGAGCAATTAAGTAAGGGTGCAGCGGAGTTAAAAGGATATGAGGTGCGCGATGGGTTACTATATTTCAAACAGAAACTAGTACTTAGCAAACACTCGAATCTGAAAGGGCAAATACTGAAAGAATTCCATGATTCCCCAGTTGGCGGTCATGCGGGCAGTAAGCGGACTCTCCTTCGCTAAAGTGCAAATTTTTTCTGGGATGGCATGAAGAAAGATGTCCATAATTATGTGAAAACAGTGTCTGGTGTGTCAAACAGTTAAGTACTCGCCTACCCCTCCACATGGGTTATTACTGCCACTCGAGATTCCAGAAAGAGTATGGGAAGATTTAGCAATGGACTTTATAGTGGGACTGCCGAACTCGAATGGGGTTACCAATATTTTAGTAGTCATTGACAGACTTACTAAATATGCGCATTTCGGAGCACTTTCAGATCACTATATAGCCACTAAAGTAGCGGAGTTATTTACCAACATGGTAATTCGTTTACATGGTTTGCCTCGCACTATTATATCGGATCGTGACCCAATTTTCACCAGTGCGTTTTGGAAGAAACTCTTTGAGTTAATGGGGACTACGTTGAAAATGAGTTCAGCTTATCATCCGCAAACCGACGGCCAAACCGAAGTTACAAATCGTTATGTTGAGCAATATCTCAGAGCATTCACAGCTGACAATCCAAAAAAATGGAGAAAGTTTCTTCCTTGGGCAGAATTTCATTACAATACCAGCTATCACTCAGAAATTGGTATGACCCCGTTTCAAGCAGTCTATGGCCGACTACCGCCATCAATTCCAGCTTATACCCGAGGCTCAACAACTATCCAGGCTGTGGAGGAGGACCTACTCTCAAGGGACGACATTTTGCAGAAATTAAAACAAAATCTGCACCAAGCTCACAACAGGATGAGGCAGCAAGCAAATAAGAAACACAGAGATGTGGAATTTAAAGTGGGTGACTTAGTATTGGTCAAACTCCAACCATACCGACAGTCTACGTTGGCTAAGAGACTCAACACTAAACTTTGTCGTCGTTACTTTGGACCATTCCCAGTAGCAGCTAGAAGAGGACCAGTAGCATATACATTGACACTGCCGCAGGAGAGCAAGATTCACCCCACCTTCCATGTTTCATTACTCAAACCGTTTCATGGTAGCTTGAGAAAGAATTGCTATCCTCTGCCAGAATCTAGCATAGCCAATAAACCATTGATGGTGCCCATTTCTATTCTGGCCGCACGCACAATAATGCAGAATAACAAACCTAGGCGTCAAATACTTGTGCAATGGTCAATCAGCTCACCCGAAGATTCGACGTGGGAAGACTTTGAAGAGTTCATACAGATGTACGGGGTACACAACCTTGCGGACAAGGTTGGTTTTGAGGGAGGGAGTAATGATAGCACAACCCAAAGAGAAAGCCCAATAGAAATAGACCCAAAAGAGGTGGACTTAAGTGTGAAGGAGTGGCTCGGTCAAGAAGGAGTTACAAAACAAGCTACAGACTCAATCCAAGCCAACACAGACAAAGAAGAAATGAAGAAGAGTACCGAGCCAGAAGAGAAGTTGGACTCTACAGCGCATGAATGGAGGGTGCGCGTGAAACCCAAGTGGCTCCAGGACTTTGTGATGGCCGTTAGAAGCTGAGGGAATTTCGAGACAAACCAATTCTGTTAGAGGAGCTGAATTGTCTCTGTAATTTTGGTTTTTCTGCATATATAATATCTAAACTCTTGTATGGGTTTTTCTTTATGCTTTTGAATGAAATTGCAATTTATTGCATTGGGAGATTAGTCCTGTCTCGAAGAGGACCTGATACTATCACAAAGTGACGCGAACACGAAAGAGTGTACCTGTGATGTGGTGGTGTGGTCGATGGGGTGGAGGACGATGTCATGTGGATGGAGTACACCTATCTGACCATGGGTGGAGGAGAGACAAGTTGTGGATGGAGGAGAAGCACCGTCTTGTGGAGGCTAGAGAGAGTCGATGAAATGAGAGTGAGAGACCGAGAGTGAATTGTGAGAGAAGAGGGAAGGTGGCGGTATAGTATCATGTAAGGTCTTTTAGTTTTTCTAAGTCTCTTGGTACGAGATTAAAGTGACCCAAAAGAAAAATTGGCGGGATAACGAAATTTTACCCCCACCAAAAAGCGCCTCACTTTTTTACTTACTATAGGGGTTTTTTAATAATGTGCATTTATTTACTATGGTGCTCTTTAGTAACCCTTAAAAAAATAATTTTTTATTTAATAAATTAAAATTTTGACAATTAAACATAAAATGTGTTTGATAATTTTATTTTTATTTATTATTTTATAAAATTTTAATTAAAATTCATCAAATTTTGAAAATAGAATTTTTTTCACTTTCAAATTATTTTTTAAACCGTTTTCAACTTTTCCTTTCTTTTTTTTCTTCTCTTCTTCAAATCAACACATCATATTGTTAAACAAAAAATAAAAATAAAAGTTATCAAACGTGTTTAATATTTTTTGTTTTTAAAATAAAAAACAAAAATAGTTACCAAACATATTTTTATTTTTTAATAATAAAGAAACAAAAATAAAATAATATTTCAATTTTTATGTTTGAAAAATTCAAAAACAAAAATTTTACCAAACACAACCTACGTTATAATATAGCTATTTGTTGTAGTGGTGTGTTTCACTAAATGGCGAAACAAGCAACAGGTCCTAAACAGAGGCAAAGTGGTGAACAGTTTGATCAGTTCAGACAATTTCGTTGATTCTTTTATCCTGACGCATTTAGGCACTGATGTTGTCACATTTTGTCGATGTGTTTCATTTTGCGTAGGCAAAAGATGTAATAGTGACGACGTTTACATGATACCCTATACCATGCAAAATTGCACCAATAAAAGTCTATTGTAGTGCATGTTTTTCATACTTAATGCTTGAACTACAAAAAAACAAGGGCTATACCGAGAACAAATGTCGTCGGTATCGCCTATATGTTCTCGATAGAGGCTATACCGAGAACATGTCCTCGGTACAGCCGCATCGGTAGAGGTAAGCTTCTACCGACGACATTCAATATGTTCTCGGTATAAGTTTTACCGAGGACAATGTCATCAGTATAGAGTGGACAATGTCCTCAGCACAACCAGTCCAATTTTTTCATATGGATGGGCTATACCGAGAACATTGTCCTCGGTATAACGCAACTGATTTTTTTTATATTTGTAATGTTTATTCACTTATTTATTTATTTATAATTAAATATAAAAAAATAGAATAAAATTAAAAACTTATATTAAACATATAAATAAAAACATAAGAGTACGTTTGCTGAATCAAAATAAAGAGTTGCCCTAAACATGAAAATGTAATAGTCCATAGTAATAAAATTCATACATAAGTCCTATTGACTCGGTGCTCCAACATCGGGGTCATTAGGTGGTGGTGGGGCACATTGAGATCCCAAGGTGATACAATGAGTACGGATGTGCTCCTCTAATTGTCGAACACGCTCTCTCTTCTCAGACATCTCTTCGTCTCTAGTTTGTGGAGGATCAATAGTAAATGGAGTTTGGTCCCTTATGTTAAGGATACATCCATATTCTTTCTGGTGGCCATGTCATTTTTCGAAGATAGTTTGTACCAAAGATAAGTCGTCATCTTCAAGCGCACTCAAAATTGGCATGGAACTCTCAGTATCAGTTATCTGTGTCTGCTTTGAGTCGCGATATGCACACAATTCTTCCTATGATACGATATATAATGTAATTATGTATTGTAAACAAACAATTAAAAATTTGAAAAATGTTTAAAAAAACTTAACGTACCCAAGTTTTTGTTGGCTGTCTCTGTCACCCACCATGTGCCTGATTTATGGTGAGTATCCATCCAGCTATCCGGGATAGGCTCAAGTTGTCTAGTCTCTAAATTGCGCTATCACGTACATATAGTTTTATAAAAATAATAATTAAACGTAAATAAGAAAAACAAACTATAAAATAATTAATTAACTAACTTTTTTATAGTGCAGCGCTAGGATTGACTGAGAACCTCCGTAGCTAAGCTCTTTTAGTTTCTTCTTATTTTCCTTGTTGACCCCAGAACGTTTCTGCAAAAAATTTCTATTAGTAATGTATTTAATTAAGAGAGTTAAGTTTAGCAAGAAATTAATACCATAATTTTTGGGCGTCGAAAAAATTCAATGGCTTTTTTCCACTACATATCTGTGCAACCACCATGAGGATTTTGTGGCCCATTAATTGTTAAATGTTCTTTAATATCGTACTTCCAATCAGAATACTTTTTAGCGCATGATGTATCAATGCCTCTCAAGGTCCCAAGCAAGTGCCCTTGTCCATATCTGGTACGCCCGATAACAAACAAATCATCCTAAATTACAAACATTTATTAGTAAATATGATATATAACCTAAAAATAGAATTAACATAAATACATAAACTACTTATCTCCAAATGTGCAAGTATTCTTTGTTTCGAGGCATTTGGTACTTTTGACCATTGAGGACTGTGTACTGTCGAACAAGTAATCCCAGCTCTCTTGAGAAATTTGAGCTGTAATCTCCGATCTCTTTATATGTTCTCCCTTGCACATCCCACTCAAGAGGGAGAGGACACCCCAACTCTTCCATTTTTTCCCGCATGTTCAATCCTTTGTGGCGTCCATGCTTGTTTGGAGGCGCTATTGTATGCAAAGTTAGTATTTTAAAATTAATATGTATTAACTATTAAAATTTAAGGAGTGTATCAATGTGTATTGTATTAGCTCGTTCACAATCAGCTGGAATATCTGACGGTCCACATGGAGGATCGCATCCTCCACCATTACCCCTGTGAGATCGAGCAATAACGTCAGCCATATCTGTCAAATTAATCATATTAAAATTACATTTATACTAAACATAATAACTATAATAATCAATTATTGTAAAACATAATTACTTCAACATATTATACGATTACCACTTAATTATCACTATAATAATCTTCACTATCACCATCAATTTCTATGTGTTCATCTTCCTCTTCATCATCTTCTTCTATGAATTCAACTTCCTCTTCCTCTTCCTCCTCCTCATCCTCTTCCTCTTCCTCCTTCCTCTCCTCCTCAATTGCAACATAATCTATCTCAACAAATTGTAATAGAGCCCCCGTACGTTCAAAGCTGATTTGTGGCAACGGACCAAGATCAACAAATAATTAAAAATTAGAGGAACTAGTGTCATGCATAACATCTACTTCTACATCCTCCGCTTATTCTTCAACTAGTGGGATGTCACTCACATTTATGTGATGCACTTCTTAGACGACTTTCCAATGAGATTTATTTTTAAGGCCATCAATGTAGAAAACTTGGTTAGCATGAGTTGCTAAGATAAATTTATCATCTTTGAAGGCCTCCGAACTGGTTTTAATACTCGTTATGTTTTGCTCAAAATTTAATCCTGAAGACCGATTAGTGTCAAACCATTTACACTTAAATAATACAACAGAACAACCAGAAAGATATGACATCACTAAAGCTTCTTCCAACTTGTCGTAATAAGTATTATTTTCGACTCCCGGTACAGAGACTCCACAATTTTTAGTTTTGCGATTCTTGTCCCTGTCATAACACAAAAATCTTACTCCATTTACAACACACCCAGGGTACGATGCAATGCGAGTTAAAGAACCGTTTGCTAAAGAGATTAATTCTTCATGTACTTCCAAGGAACCTATTTGCCGAAGATGATAAAGCTTATTATAAAACTAATTAGGAAATTCCTCTCTATGTAATTGGTCTAGGTTTTCAACACCTTTAGTTTGTATAATTTCCATATGTTGTATACAACAAACAAAAACAACCAATTTAAGTGTAACGACCCAAAATCACTAATAAGGCTTAAGGGCCTTAATTAGTGTGTCGGGAGGGCATAACTAGATTATGTGTGATTTAAATTATTAAATGCATGATTATGTGATAAGCATGCTTATATGATTATTTGGATATATGAGATGCATGACTATGTGTATTAGTATGTATGTAGGCCCTAATTAGATTATATGGGCATATTCGTAATTTTGGTCCGTTAAGGGCATAAATGTAATTATTTGTGAAAAATTGTTGAGACCACATTATTATGTGGATATATTTTCAGCTTATGACTCGAGGCGATCCTAGTGACCGGTTTAGCAAAAAAGTCATGGTAGGGATTTATACTCGGCTCGGGGAAGCCTGGTTGTATTTCTGGGAATTTGGGAAATATATTGGAGGCTATTTGATATTGAGGAAAATAATTGGTGATTAGTTAGGTGTTGGGATGTAAGCGGTAATTATTAGAGACACTCTAGGAATTAGCGGAAATTAGGAAAAAATGACCAAAGTGCCCTTGATATGTTTAAAGGCTTAGGTTTTAATGGGAGGGTAAAATGGTCATTTGATTTAAAAAGGGATAAGTGATATTCTGCCTTTATAGACTTAGTGGAATGTTTAGAAAGTAGTAGAAACTGAAAGAAAAGAAAAGAAGAAGGAAAAAACAGAACATTGAGCTTACCCTTTCTCTCTCACTCGGTTTCCTCTTCCTTCACCATCTCTTGAGGATTTTTGAAGCTTTAACTCAGGGAAAGCTTGGGCTGGAGCTTGCGGCTAGGGTCCCTGAAAAATCTAGAGGATTTAGCATGAGTTAGTCACCTAAATAAGGTAAAGTTTAAAGGTTGTTCTTAAGTTTCTGATTTTTGTTGGGATGGATTTCTAAAGTTGAACTTTGGATGGAAATTAAGGAAATTAAGCTTGAAGACATGAGGGGCTTAAGGCTGGAAGGATACTAAGGGCAACCTAGGGTCGAATTCCCCATCAAAGGTAAGGAATTCTATGCTTGATCATCTGAGTTGCTGGGTTGATTATAGTTTTCTGATGAGTTCTTGAGTTTTGAGTTCAAATCTTGTTTTCCTTGTTTGATGGTGCATGTGGCTAAGTTTTATGTTGTTGGGCTATGTGGGATGAGATGTAGGGGATGGTAGGCAAAATTTGGTGTGTGGTTGAGGTTTGGAGGGGTTTTAGGGAATTTTGGCTCAAGGAAAATCGATGGAGAAAAATCAGAGTGCTGAAGCTGCTGTAAGTAACGCTGTAGCGCTAGCCTTAGGGCGCTACAACACTATTCTGGCTTCCCTGGGGGCTTTTATCTCTGCTTGTAGCGCTGTAGCGCCCACTCTGTGGCTATAGCGCTACCCTGCCTTCAGAAGTGGATTTTTGGATGTTTTCTAAGGGTTTTTTCCTAGGGGCTTAGGGTTTGATTCCACCACCCCGTTTGGTGGAATTAGGGCTTCTCGAGGGCTCGGGATTGGTCCCGAGGTTAGGTTACGGAATTGAAGTTAGTGATGGTTCTAATTTATGGCTATGAGTAGGTGTTCGCTAGGGCTTGGTCAGGATCATGCTTGAAGGTCGACTCCACTAGTTAAAGCTATCGGAATCAAAGGTAAGAAACTGCACACGATTACGTGGTTATGTTGGGACTAATAGTTCCCTTTACTTGTATATGATGTCATAGATGGTATTATGCCATGGGGACATGTGATAAACGACCTAAGAGTTCCAAAATCAATATTTGCGCACAAGACGCAGCTCGGCCATTAGTAGTTGAGGTTAATCAAATAATCACTGAGCTTGGCCTAAGCGAGCCAAAGTCAGTGGGTTGAACACTGGGCTCGGCCTAAGTGAGCCGAAGACAGTGACTTATATAGAGGGTGCGGCTTAAGGGCGTCGACTCTAGATATTGTGTGAGATGTTTATTGATGTTAAACTGAATGCTGGCTTGTAAATTGATATCACTGTTTACATGAGCATTATGACCTGTTTGTATCTGATTGATGATTCATGAAATATCTGACTGTTGTTTATCGTTTATACTCTGTATTATGGATTTCTTGTTGGGCCTTGGCTCACAGGTGCTACGTGGTGCAGGTATAGGTAAGAGCAAGATGGACTAGTCCTGAGTTGGAGAGCTTTGAAGCTGAATGTACATAGTCAGCTGATCGGCCGCCACGGCCAAGGAGTGGTACAGGATAGGAGAATCCTAAATGTCTGTTTTACCCTTAGAGTGGCCAATAGTTGTACATATATCCTGGAATTTTGTAAACTGTCTTTTAAACTCTATTTCTTTTGGGATCCCATGTATAAAATGTTTATTTAAATGAAATGCGTTTTTTATGACCAAAATCTTTTAACCCTAGTTCAATTATGGTTTCAGTAACACGTTTCTAACTAAACGACTTGATTAGCAAGTCTTGCACCTCTATAAACACACAGTGTAATGGTCTTGGCTACCCAGGGCGTTACATTAAGAGTTACTAATAAGTGTTATAATAAATATGCAATGAAATGATGAACTACTTTAATTACTTACTGAAGATATGACAAGATCTCATTGCAGTTATTTAGAATATACAAATCCGTTGTTTTCTTCACTTCATCTTCCAAAATTGTCAAGGATTTCTTACCAATTGAGCGACCTTGAGATCGAAAGATCGACATCTTTTTAAGTGATGGACCAACATCTACATTTCGGTCTAGACGATTGAACTTTGTTTCAACTCCGTTCAAGTACATGGAGCAAAATGTTAATGCCTCATCAACCACATATTCTTCTGCTATTGAACCATCTAGATGTGCTTTATTACGGACATAATTCTTCAACTTTTTCATATACCTTTCAAAAGGATACATCCACCTCATGTGAACCGGTCCTCCAAGTATTGCTCCTTCTGGTAAATGTATTAGTAGATGGACCATGATATCGAAAAAAGCAGGGGGGGAAATATTTTCTAACTTGCAAACAATCTCAACAATTGAAGTTTTGACTTTTTCTAAATCTAAGACTATTAAAATTATCGCACAAATGAGCTTGAAGAAAGTGCATAACTCAATAATAGTTGTACTTCTCAATTTCTCTAGGAATGCATGCACACAAACTGGCAAAAGGCATTGCATAATGATGTGACAATCATGCAATTTCAAACTAGTGATCTTATTGTCATTATCAATCACATTCTTCCTTAGGTTAGATCCAAAACCGTCTGGAAACTTCACTGATTTAAGAAATCGACAAAACTTTTGGCGATCTTCAACAGTGAAAGTGAATTTGGCTGCAGGCTTTTGTATCCGACCATTCAACTTCCTCAGTTGTAACTCTGGTCTCATCTTCATCTTCTCCAAGTCTAATCTGGCCCTAACTATGTCTTTGGTCTTATTCTCCAGCCCAACTATTGTGCCTACTAAACTGTCGCACACATTTTTCTCAACATGCATAACATCTAAATTGTGTCACAACATTATGTTGGCCCAATATGGGAGCTCAAAAATATAGTTTTTTTCCACCAACCTACTTGCTCTTTTGTACGCTTTCTTTTTGGCCACCATAACTGTAATGCCCCAAATTTCCTAATAAGGTTTAGGACCTTGATTAGGAGGTCGGGAGGGCCATAATTGCATTATTATGTTATTAAATGATAATATGCATGTTTAGGTGTATTAAATATGCATGTGAACCCATTTCTGAGTAATTGGGTGATTTTTATATTTTGGCCATTTCAGGCATATTTGGCATATATGTGATATGTGTCTGGTGCTTTATTATTAGTTGGTTATGCCAGGGTTACCCAACACAAGGCGATCTTAGGAGGTAAGCTAGTGGGAAAGTCACAACGGGATTTATTCTTGACTTGGAGTAAGTCAAGGGGTATTTAGAGCATTACCGAGTTATTGGGTAATGGGAATAAACATTTGGTGATAAATTGGGAGTTAGTAAGATCAGGGGGAAATTCTGGAGGTTTTGACTATTTTGTCCCTAGGGGTGTTTTCGGGACCCCGAGTGTTAGGATATGGTTGAGGCTACTTAAGCTTCAAGTAACCTTTTAAAAGAATAAAAAGAACGTTCTGTACGTTCTCTCTCCCTCTAAGTTTCCTTTTCGTCTCCTGATCACATTTTCGAAGGTAACTTGAGTTATAGGACTCGGATTCAAGCGAGGATCGAGGCATAGCAATCCTAGGAAAGATGAGAAGCTTATTAGCGGGAGGATTTAGTTGGAAACAACTCAATTGGAGGTAATTCAAGTTTTACGTTTTGAGTTTTTAAAAGTTTTTAAGCTTGAATTGGATTTTGAATTTTGATGTGTGTTTTGGGTGATTTGAGACTTGGGTTTTATGGGTTTTGGATCATGGGGATGTTTGGGAACTTTGATTTTGGGATTTGGAGATGTTTGGATAGGTTTTTGGAAGGTTTTAAAAGTGGAAAAACAAGGAAAAGTGGCTGGTGCGAGGTTGGGCCACGACCCTAGCTTGATGAAGGTGGAGGAGGCTCTGCCAGGGAGGCGGGCCACGGCATGGTCCTTGTAGGGCCGCGGCCCTTAAGGAAAAAAATGGCAAATGTGAGTTTTTGTGATGGGAACTTAACTCTAATGGCCTGGGATCGATCCTACTACCTAGTTGAGTGGGATTCGATGTCCCAGAGGCTTGGGTTAGGTTTGGAAGTATTTATTTACCCAATTTGATGGGGTTTTATATCATGGTTGTGACTAGGTATTCTCTAGGGGCTTGGAATCAGGATCGTGCTTGTGACTCATTGATTGGTAACCTGTGCTTGGACCAAAGGTAAGAAAACTGCACCCTGTGTATATGTGACATGCATGGCTATTTTTTATGCATGTTGGATGTTTAAATGTAATGCACGAGAAACATGTGATTAGGACATGCTTTGTATACTGAGTATGATATTGTTCAAAGCTTGAATCTCTGTGTTTATGCATGATCCTAGTTGTGCTAGTAATTATTGAGTAAGCATGCTGAATGCCCTGTATTCGGTTATTTGACATATGATATATATTTGGTTCATTGCTTACTTGTGTATGGCACTGACTTATTAGTCAGAATCGGCAATGGTGTCAGATCCATCTGTGAAGCTGTGATTTACTAGTCAAGTTCACAACGGGTTGAACACTTGTCGTGTTTTACTGACCTAAGAGTCAGAAACGACATAAGCGTCGAGGACGCAGGGCCGAATGAAGATTAGATCTAATCAATATCAGCGTTGAATGACTCATATGGGGTATTAATGTTGGACCGACCCGAAGGTCGATGAAAATTATAAGCGCTTGGCTAGTCTAGGACTAGTTACTCGGAGCCAGGGCCTAAGGCCTAAGTGACTGCTTGTCACATGGCTAGGGAATAGTGTTCCATAGTTATGACTCTAGGGTCATGAGGAAGGTTATGTTGGTGACTAATCATCATGCACCTATCCTATTTAAGCTAGTGAAAGGATCACTTATTTATAAAGGGAGCGAAACCCACCTTAGTGGCTTGTACCACTGTCACTCTTTTATTCAGAGCTATTAGCCGGTATGGTTACTGGAACCACCAGTGTTAACTCACTTATCTGATTGAGATTGACTTGATAGTCATCCACTCAGGAGGGTAGGATTTCTTATCCTAGATACCCATCATTACATGGATTTATTGCCTGGTTGACTAGGGCTATATCTACTAGGCGTGTGCCTTATGATCTAATGACATGTTATAACTGTTCATGAGCATATTAAGTTTTCTTTCTGGGCTTTGGCTCACGGGTGCTATGTGGTGCAGGTAAAGGCAAAAGAAAACTGGACCATCCTTGAGTTGGAGAGCTTAGGTGACGATGTGTACATATGCAGCTGCTCGACCACCACGGCCGAAGTTTGAAAGGAAACTAGGGCTTAACCCTGTTTTGCCGCTTAGATCGGCCCGTTGTAAATATTTTCTTGTAATAGACCTTTAAATTATATTTTCGGGATCCCAATGTATATAATAAATGTTCTAATGAAACGTTATATCTTAACCAAAATTCTTAATCCCTAAACCGCTAATCATACTTAGTTACACGATTTTGGCCAAATGACTCGATTAGCGAGTTTAGCACTGTTTACAAGTCACACCGTAACGGTCCCTGGAGTTTAGGGCGTTACAATAACTTACATGCTTACCAGGAAGAGAATTGGGTATAAAACACATTTGTGTGAACATTTCTTGCATGGTTAATGGCTTTGGTGGTAGTCTTTTTTCAACGACACCATATATCTTCTTGTCCCTTCTAATGGCATGTTTGATTGGTAAAAAATGTCTATGTCCATAAAAAGCAACCTTCTTTTGTAAATGAATAGATGGTGTTGCCACATTGCAAGTAGAGCAAGCATGATAACCTTGGCAAATCCATCTAGAAAGGCTACTCCTTGCTAGGTAATCATTTATAGTCCACATCAAAGCCACTTGAAGAGTGAAGAAACAACCATCGACTGCATCTCGAGTCTGTACACTGATCACCCATAATTATTTTAACTCATCAATCAATGGTCTTAAGAAAACATCAAAATCTTTTCCTAGCGAATGAGGTCCCAGAATTAATAAGCTCAACATGAAATTAGTTTCTCTCATGCACAACCATGGCGACAAGTTATATGTCGTCACCACAACCGACCACATACTATAAGAAAGACTCATATTACCTAAGGGATTGAATCCATCTGCAGCCAATCCAAGCCGCACATTCCTGGGTTCCATTGCAAACGTTGGATTATTTCGGTCAAAGTCCTTCCAAGCTTTCCCATCATCAGGATGATGTAATACACCATCTTCTTTTATATGTTGCTCGTGATGCCATCTCATATGTTGAGAAATGTGCCTCGATGCATATTTTCGCGTTAACCTAGGGGTTAAAGGAAAATAACGCATCACTTTATGAGGCATTTTCTTGCATTTAGTGTTCTTGTCCACCCACCGATCCTCCCCACAAACAGGATATTTGCTTTTTTCCAGCATGTTCTTTCCAAAACAGTGTGCAATCATGCTTGCAGACATGGATTAACTCGTAGCCCAATCCAAGTTTTCGCAACAACCTTTTCGTTGCATAATGCGATTTTGGAAGCTTATTTGGGGCTGGAAATGCATCATATAACAACCCCAGCATTCCATCAAATATTTTGTTGAGAATTTTTCCCAACACTTTGAAATGCATTAACTTCACTTGGAAATTGAATGATGTGTAATTTTGACACCCGGGGAATAATGAAGCATCGATCTCAGCAAACAAATCATTATAATGTTGCCCACCCCTGTAGTCTGCTGTAGGTATCTATTGATCACGCTCATTCTCTTCATATTCATCATTGTCATTTTGCATAACATCATTGAGAACATCCATCATTTCATCTTCATCATTTTGATCTATCACTTTCCTCGTTGGTATTATTTCTTCCTCTCCATGCCAATGCCAATTGGTATATTTCTGTAGAAAATCATTTACAAAGAGATGATTTTCTAATACATCAATCGTCTGAAATTCAACGTTGACACACCTCCTACACGGAAATTCCACCAATCCCCTTGAGTCAACGCACTACCGAGCTCTCTGGAGAAAATCCATCACACTAGCCTCGTACTCATCAGATAATCGATCTGTCAAATTAATCCAGCTCTTGTCGATCGACATTGTATGAGTGTAGCACTGCACGGAATACTAATCATCAAACTTACAATCAATTTGTGTGTGTGTCCTAATTTAGATAAAGGCAAATTTAAGAGTCTTCAATGACTCACCCTCTCTGAATGGGTCTAAGGCTTCTTGTGATGAACACTAATAAAATAAAAAATGATCACTAGGTGATAATAACACCCTATCATATCTTTGGTAATAATTTCTTATTACCAAAGAAAAAAAAATTAAATATTGTTTTTATAATGTCTTATGCTTTTTGAAGTTAATTATGTTGTTTTATGATATCTAACTTTAATATATATTTGAGTGTAAATATTATAAAAATTATTTAAATTTGACATATTTTTTTCTAACTTTAAATATTAATTTTAATTTTAATTACAAAAAATAGTGAAAATTATAAATGTTAATTAATGATTTATTAAATTAAATTTTTTGCTTTTACTTTATTGAATAATTTAATTAATTTTCACACAATTTCTAGGATTTGGTTAAAAGTTATTTAATTACTTTATGATTTTTTTTTACTAAATCTATTAAAATTTTTATTCAGTGCTTTTACTAATATTCACAAAATCTCTAAATTTTATAATTCTATGTGAAATTCGGCAGCATATCGACTGTATTGTCATCTATCCCAAAATTTAAAAACCTGCAAATAACACATAAAAAAATATCCAATCCCAGAACATGCAGAGAGCAATACAAATACATTGTAAACGACTACATAATTTATAATTATTAGTCTAAATTTTATTAATTATTCAATTTTCTAATCAAAATATCAAAATTCTACTAAAAATTAACAACAACAAATCATCAATATTCATAAAATTTGATTTTTTACTACTAACATAACCAAAAAAAATTAAAATTAACAACAACAACATACTAACATTAACACCCAAAAATTCCAAATTAACACTCAAATATTTAATATGTTTACTAATATGTTTAATACATAATTTTTACCAAAACAACATAGAATCTATTTTAATAAAAAAAATACTAATTAACCATCTAACAATTTTCTAATTCCTAATCTCATTTTTACTAATAAATATTTTTAAAACCTAATAATAAATACATTCACCCTAATATAATAACAGATTTTTATTAAAACTAATATTAATTCATTTATATAAAAAAACATAAATTATTCAAAAATTGAAAAAAAAATCAAACAAAACAGAAAAATTAAAAATAAATTACCAACACATTCTATTTCTTCAATTCTTTCTCTGTAGTTCAACAAAAATCACACCAACACCTTCAAACAAAAATTATAAAAATACATTACCATTTCATAAATATATATATATATATATTGAGAAATAAACCTTACCCTTAAGAAATAAAGAGAAACTCGTTCACTTTAGGAGATTTTTGGACTTAAAAACGAAAATTTTTGGATGAAAATTGGGGATTTCGGTGGACAAAGGAGGAGAGAAACACATTGTGAAAACTGAGGAAAGAGAGGTTCTCGGTATAGGAACTTACCCTATTCCAGAACCGCGAAAAGGTCATGCACATCTGAAATGTCTATACCGAGAACATGTTCTGGGTATAGTGTTCTCGGTATAGCCCATTTTTCTGTAGTGTTGATATACAGTAATTATCTTTAGTGAGTAATTGAATTTAAGTGTAGCTACTGAAAATAGTTATAATTAATAGACATAAGATGTGAATGGTGCAAGATTAACTTCTTTTAAATTTAATTTTTTAGAGGTATAGGTATATATCTTTCTCTTGCATAATCTTGAGTAATTTCTGCTTGAATATATGCTCTTAAAGTTATATGGACACAGACATAACTTAGTTTGATTAAAGAATTGAACCTATAATGATTTCCACGGAAATTTGTGTACGAATTTTTTATTAAAAAACTCTCAGTTTGCCATAGCATTTATACTACATTGTCGTCAATTTTCTCAATAGGGGGAATTAATAATTATCCTAGCTTACCAATTATCTTTGTTACTATTTGATACTTATTTTCATATATACTGCATTTGATTATTTTTACGCACTAATTCAGTTTCAAATTAGCTTAGTTCAATCACAAATTATTTTAATTCCTTTTAAGTTTCTGAGACAAAATTGTTAAGTTTTAGTTCACAATTCACCACTAAAGCAATCCATGAAAAGATGATACTTGATTTGTCACTTTTGTTCATTGTACCACAACAGTGAGAAAGTGTTTGAGATACAAAAGAGCTTACTTATAGTTTTGGTGAAAATTTCTCCGCTTGACCTTGTACCTTTTGATTGTTGATAGTGAATTAAGAAGACTGTCTTCAATTCTAGGACGACGTAGATAATCAATTCTAAACACCAAATCATTTAAATCTTCACTTGTTCTCTCTTTAGTTGTTTCTTTGTTAGTTTTCATATGTAGACAGACTAGACAATTACACCCTCTACAATTTATTTATATCATATATCCAAACTGAAAACTAAAGACAACATTACAAAAAAAAGAAAAAGTAGGAAAGAAAAACCCCACTGGCTCACAATGCATTCAAATTGATACATGATCAAATCTAAAACAGAATGTGGGACAAGTGGCATAACTTAGTGAAACTTAAAGTAAGAGCCAACAACCATAAAAATATTAAAAACAAACTGAAGTGAAGAGAGCTACAGTACAGATATCCATCATTCAATAACCTCTTCTTCTTCTTCCTCGTAGTTCTCATATTCCTCCTCATCAATAGTTGCATCCTGGTACTGCTGGTACTCAGCCACCAGATCGTTCATGTTGCTCTCAGCCTCAGTGAACTCCATCTCATCCATTCCTTCACCGGTGTACCAATGCAAGAACGCCTTGCGCCTGAACATAGCCGTGAACTGCTCACTCACTCTCCTAAACATCTCCTGAATCGAAGTTGAGTTTCCAACGAAAGTGGAAGACATCTTCAAACCCTTTGGTGGAATATCACAAACGCTAGACTTGACATTGTTTGGTATCCATTCAACGAAGTATGAGGAGTTCTTGTTCTGGACATTAATCATCTGCTCATCCACCTCTTTCGTGCTCATCTTGCCACGAAACATGGCCGAGGCGGTGAGGTACCGACCATGGCGAGGGTCAGCAGCGCACATCATGTTCTTGGCATCCCACATTTGCTGAGTCAACTCTGGCACAGAGAGGGCACTGTATTGCTGGGATCCTCTGGCTGTTAGTGGGGCGAATCCAACCATAAAGAAGTGCAGCCGAGGGAACGGAATGAGGTTAACCGCAAGCTTTCGAAGGTCCGAGTTAAGCTGTCCAGGGAACCGTAGACAACATGTGACGCCACTCATGGTGGCAGAGATGAGATGGTTGAGATCACCAACTACATTGACAAAGAAGAAGAAATATATTTGCCCATTATTCAAGAAAGGAAATGATTAAACGAAAATATCTTACTTAGATTCTTTTTGCTACCTCGATTTGATAACAACCAATATAATGTAAAAGGAAATACATATCTATCCACCAACCGGATACAAAAAAATTATTAAAGAATTCTTGAGCTTTTCTACAAATAGAATGAAGTTGGGATACTTACAAGTAGGAGTGGCAAGTTTTAGGGTTCGGAAGCAAATGTCATAGAGAGCTTCATTGTCTAAAACCATACACTCATCGGCGTTTTCAACTAGCTGATGCACTGAAAGCGTGGCGTTGTATGGTTCGACAACTGTGTCAGAAACTTTGGGAGAAGGGAAAACAGAGAATGTCATCATCATCCGATCTGGGTACTCTTCTCTGATCTTTGAGATAAGAAGAGTTCCCATTCCAGAGCCCGTACCACCTCCCAACGAATGACATACTTGGAATCCTATAATTCAATATTAAACCATATTGACAGTTAGACAATAATTAAGTTGATGGCTCCATTGCTAAAAATATTGCATGTTATAAATATATATATATATATATATATTAAAAAAAAAGACTGAAAGCCATGTATAAATTCTGAATCTAGAAAAATTCAATAAATTCGCAGGAACATGAAGAGAGAGCAACCAAAAACTTTTTTTTTAGAATCTAATCCAAAAATTGATTGTTTTTTTTTTGTTGCCAATAGTACATAAATCATATTAAAATATTATTAATTTTTTAAAAGCAGAATGGACAACGTTGCCTTCTAGTGGCTACATCTTTGGCCACAACATATAAAAGTCTCACTTGGTAATGCCATGTTGGAATTTTATCTGACATATACTGTTGTAGATGCTTTAAGAGGTCGTTTGATAAAATTTTTGTTTTTGAATTTTTTAAACGCAAAAAAAAAATATTATTTTATTTTTGTTTCTTTATTTTTAAAAAGTAAAAATATGTTTGGTAACTATTTTTGTTTTTTATTTTTAAAAATAATAAACGTATTTGGTAACTTTTATTTTTATATTTTGTTTAGATGCTGATTTGAAGAAGAGAAAAAAAAAATTGAAACGGTTTAAAAAATATTTGAAAGTGAAAAAATTCTATTTTTAAAATTTAATAAATTTTAATTAAAAATTTTAAAAATAATAAATAAAAATAAATTTATAAACACATTTTATGTTTAATGGTTAAATTTTTAATTAATTAAATAAAAAACAACTTTTTTAAGTGTTACTTTTTTAATTGCAATTCTTTAATTCTTCAATGGACTAAATTTTCAAACCAACGTCGTCATTATTCATCTAAAATTCTCTTCAAACAAATATATAATAATACAAAATACAAATAATAAAAAAGTAAAAAGCAAAGAACCCAACTTTCATAATAAAAAATAAAATAAAACACTTCAAGTGAAAGCAATTTCCAACAAAATAATTATTTCCACCCAGAATTATAATAACCAAATAAAAATGAAAATTTGATCCAAACAAACACTAAAGAAATTGAAAAAAAAAAAAAAGAAGCTTTTAATTCCAATACCTTGTAAGCAGTCGCAATTCTCAGCCTCCTTGCGAACAACATCTAGAACGGAATCAATGAGCTCGGCACCCTCCGTGTAGTGGCCTTTGGCCCAGTTGTTTCCAGCTCCGGACTGACCGAACACGAAGTTGTCAGGCCTGAAAATCTGACCAAAGGGACCCGATCTAATGGAATCCATGGTTCCGGGCTCCAAATCCATGAGGACGCCACGTGGGACGTACCTCCCGCCACTCGCCTCATTGTAATAGATATTGATGCGGTCCAGCTGAAGGTCCGAGTCGCCGTTGTACCTTCCGGTGTGATCGATTCCGTGCTCATTGCAGATAACTTCCCAGAACTTGGCTCCTATTTGGTTCCCGCATTGTCCACCTTGGATATGAAGAATTTCTCTCATTTTTTTTCAATTACTTTATTCTCTTTCTGTGTTTTCTGTTTGTTTCGCGGGAAAACACGAGAAAGATAGTGGGGTTATGATGCGTTGAGATCTGTTTAAATGGAGGGATTGGAGAAAATGAGGGTAGAATGGAGGGGTTTTGCTTTATATAGAAGGCATAGGTGTGTACTATTAATTTAGATTCTATTTTTGGGTATATTTGGAATTTTACAACTGTACAGATTGATGATTGGTTGTTACTTGCTACGTGCATGGGCATTTGTTGTCTTAGACCTTTTTAGGTCCAGAAAAAATATTATCTCCAAGGTCCATGAGTTGTACTTGAAAGAATATTTCAGCAATATTTAAAATTAAGAATTTTTATTTACTCTTCAAATACTTTTTTGATCTATTTTATTAGGATTTATCCTTGAGTAAAATGTTTAAAATATGTTATTTTAAATCTTTATTAAGTACATCCAAATTACCTAATTAAAAGAAGTTGTTCAAATAGTCAGATATATGGTTTGCTCGATCTCATAATATTTACGGTTTGTGTCCTTCTACAATACATACATGGTAGTTGATATAGTTTTCTATTCCCAGAATATTGTACGGTTAAACAGGAAGCCTAGTTTCAAGTAAACCACAATTCTATTAAAATTTTAATTTTAGTTTCACTTTAAATTAAATATTTCTATTCTTTTGAATTATATACATCATTAAAACATCACGACAATCAAATTTTCATATATTGGAGTAACTCTAATTGATTGTCAAATTAGTCATGTATATTTGTACAAAAAAGTTGCTCTAATGGTATATATATGCCAAAAGTTGTATCAAAAGCTAAGCCAAATTTGACACATTCTAAAAGTTGTATTGGATTTGGCACACAATATATCATGATACATACTTTGAATCACCATAAATGATATATTTTTTTATGTAATTTTTATTATTTAGTATTATCTTTATCTATCAGTATTAAATGCTAGAGTTTTACATTATTATTTTTTTATTATCTTCAACTATCAGCAATAAAATACAAAAAAAAAATTATTACCTTTTGTATATCTACAATTAATATCAACTAAGCATTAATGAAATATTAATTTTTGCATTAGTTTTTACAATTGGAGATTGAAACATAGTGTTAAAAATTATGTCAAATATATCAAATATTGATTTTTTGTGCCAAAGCAAAATATATATATTTACATTTCCCATTAAAAATGGACCTAGAATAAAAATAACATAATACGATTTATTTATATTTTTGTCGGGCATAATAAAATATATTTGATTGTGCTTTTAATTAATTTTCCTAAATACATTTCTGATATTTTTTTAAACAATTATGTTTTCTTATTTAATTATTTATTTTATTAAAAAATTCAAAATTCATTATTAAAAATAAGTTAATTTTTAATTTTTACTGCTTTAAAAAATTAATAAAACTCATGGACACTCTCAATTAAAAAAGATTAATCGTAATTTTATTTTTAATTTTTAACTCAAAATAAGAACGAATATAAATAACTACATTTAAAAAAAAATCATAAGAATCAAATCATTAATAAAATCACAATATTCAATATTCTTGTTTGCTAAAATCAATATATATGGAAATATTGCCATAATATAAATTTATTAAAACAGATGATAATTAATTAATCAGATGAGATGATAAGAATTTTTTTTCACTACTACAAAAAAAGATTTTTAGGACTAGCATTGCGAGTCCTAAAAAAGTTTTTAGGACTCGCGGGGCGCGAGTCCTTTATTTGAGAGCCTTAAAAACTAAGGTTTTTTAGGACTCGCAATGCTAGTCCTAAAAAATCTGCTGCGAGTCCTAAAAAATCTGGTTGAGTGCCTTCAATTAAGTTTTTAGGACTCGCATTGCGAGTCCTAAAAAATCTGTTTGAGTGCTTTAAGTAATTTTTTAGGACTCGCTTTGCATGTCCTTAAAAGTAATTTTTTTTTAAAAAAAAAATGCAGCTACAATTTTCATTTTGATTTATCAAAATATACCCCTTTGAGTGTACAAAATGTATTATATATGTTAGATTTCTAAAATTTCAAAAGAAAATACAACAAAATAATTTTTTATTAATTACTCAAAAATATCATTTCAGTATTTAGTCTACTCGGCTTACAAAATCATATTACATGACAGTTTATACTACAATCAAATTATATCATCACCAAATATTAAACAAGAAATGTATACAATGTTAGTGAAATATATCTTTTATTCTAAAACTTCAACTGTTAATGTTGTCTAGTATTACGCCAAAGAAATGCATCTCAATATAGACGTGCACATTATAAAAAAGTTATTTAATTATAAATATATTATAATTGAAACTTATAAATAAGTAGGCACACACATCATCATCATCATTTGCTTTTAACAATCAAATCAAAGTGAAAATGCATAATTAAGCTACGCAAATTGCATTCAAATCAATTAGTTTTGACTAAATTAAACATCTAATTAAGCATCTTTTAAGAGACCCTTTTAATCATAATCCACCTCTTAATCTCTAATTTTATTAAAACTTTAATGCTGACTTATTATTTATTATGATGTTATGGTTCAAGTGGGAAGAAGCTTAAGTGATAAAACATTAGTACTATTTAATTACTTGATTAATTAAGAAAGAAACATCACTAATTTGAATCCTATCTTGGATGTATAGTAATTGGAACTTATGATGGAAAAAGATATTAAAACTATTATATTGCACATCAAATTCTTTGTTTATTTGCAATAACTGATGTTGGTTTTTTTTTATCTTTTTATCTTTTAGCTAGGGACATTTTATGAAACAATTTTTCGCATTGTAAATACGATCAATTTTAACATATAACTTAATCAAAATCCTCCCCACAATTACACCTATTTCACGAAATGGAACCTATAATTACTAATAAGAAGAAACAAACTCAATCCACCAAAAACAATTCAGAATCTAAACCCAGAAACACCAAATACAAGCACAATTGAAAGAGATTGAAAAATATCATCAAGAGTTAGAGACAACTCAAGCCTTTAATGAAACCCCTTCTACGCAACTAAAACCATCAAATATTTAAAAAAAAAATACTCACTTCAGCTGCCTATGAAGTAATCCCAAGCGTTGATTCTAGATAATAAATTTCTTCATGCTATATAAATATATATTCCTAAAAACCAAATATCATATATCCTAAATCTATTTCAAATCATATAAACCCTAGAAATTAGGTTAAAAAGGTAAGAAAATAGGCCACAATCACCAACGTAAGCTTAGTTAAAGGTTCACAATAAGTGGAAGAACAAACACCGTTGAAGGATCTTTCTAAGATTAATTTTCAGAATGTTATATTATATGTCCACACAAAACTAAGTACAAAAAAATCTATAGAAAATCGGACAACATATCTCCTAATTTACTAGCCTAACCATATGTCACAATCAACACCATGTCAAACAAATCAAACAATACACAGGTTTTCATCCATATATCACCGCAGCACGCAAAATTCTCAGAACCTACTTCACTAAGACATGCAAGTTTTCAACCTTCCGTTATCACCGCAGCACACAGAATTCTCAGAACCTACTTCACTACGGATGAATATCTAAGATATTCAAACTCCACTAAGTACAAAAATATTTTACATATAGCCATAAATAAGAAGTCTTAACTCAACTAGGAAACTATTTTTTTATAATTCAAACTCAGATAAGCTCTAATAAAAATCTTTAAAATATATGAAAATAAAACTGCAATCAATTTCTAATTACATGAAACATGTTTGGTATTAATTACCTGTTCTACACCTTGAACTGAGGACCTTTCATTTCTGGAAGCATCACCATGTTCAGCTTCAGCAGCTAAACTGTCATGGACGTCCACAGCATCCTATTAACAGTGGCAAACGTGAGAAGTAAAGGCAGTGAGAATATTTACAAAAGCAATTCATAGTGCTTATAATAACAGACCAATTTCAAGCAAAAAAATATTCTAAATGTTATTGCTGCAGTGCAGGAATAAAATCCACAATAGCTTAACTATAAGTTTGCTACATCTGTGCAACTCTAATTTATTTTTTCTTTCCAAGGGATAATAATGTCTTTGGCGGCTTTCACTCAGCCGGATATAGTAGAAATGGTTGAAACTGCTGCTCTTCTTTGTCAAATATTGTACTTGGAGCATATAAACTCCAAGTTTGTGCTGAGAATGGTTAATATGCATCTTGATCATGTATTTTTTTTCCTGGTATTATTGACTACATCTACGTGTTTCTGAAGATAAAGATGACAATCTCTATTCATTTCAACAGATGATTCTTGCCATGGGTATTCATCAGCTTAACTTCAGAAGGTCTATTCTAGTTTTCTTTTCCTCTGCTTTTTCTCTAGCATTTTATTAATATTATATTTTGCCACATATTTTCAGTGATTGGTTAGCCTTTTGGATTTCATATGTCACTACAACAAAATAGGCATTTAATGGCTATATGGGGGAGACATTGTAGACATTTGATGTCTCCCCCTAGGGGAGACGTTGTTGCAGGGGCCATCTAAAGTGGCCCTATGACGTCTCCCATGGGGTGACTTTGTAGACATCCAACGTCTCCCAGGGGGAGACGTTGGATGTCTACAAAGTCTCCCCATGGGAGACGTCATAGGTTTTTGTATTTTTTTAAAAAAAAATTAAATAATTATTTTCAGTATATTAATTAATAGAATTAAATATATTAATTTTTTTTTGAAATAGAATTAAATATATTAATTAAAAAATCTAAATTATATACAAATTTTAATTTTGAATTTTCATTAATAAAACTGAAATGTGTATATCTAATATGTTTTTGCTAGCTAAATATACAAAATTGTAATATTTGTTGTTAAACATACAAAATTAACAAATATTACACTAGCTAGCTAAACATATAGTAAGAAAGAGAAAAAGTAAAAGTAAATGACAAAAACCTAATATGTTGGACGATGACTTTGAATTATCGGTAGCATATGGTTCGCCCAGTGTTGTCGCATTTCATTAATCTGTGCTTGTGTTTATGGCGTAGTGTTTAGCTACAAAAAATACAAAGTAAAATATATTAGTTAATCAATTATTTGATTATATATACTTTAATAATAAATAAATTGTTAACTTTGTATAAATTTATATACATACCTCTTTCTTCAAATAACGTCCAGGTCGTGAATGTTCAATGTAATCCTTGAACATTCTCATCACATAATATCCACATGCCACATTGTCTGGTTGGTGCGGACACTAATAATTTAAATAAAATATAAAGCAATTAATATAAAAAATATCAGTAAAATTCAAGTATAATTAAAGTCGTAGTTACTTACTTTCGGTTGCACAATTTCTATATTATTTGGAATCTCGGGAGGTTTTGGTAGACTGGTCAGAAAAAGGTTGAAAGCATTGACTATTACTGCCACAATTTCTTCACGGTTTTCCAATTCTGAGTTCACCGGATCACAACAACAAACGTAATATGCATATGGGGCCAATATAATCAACATCCAATGATCACTACACAAGAAAAATAATACTTGGTATAAGTCTCCAACGCAAATGTTATAAGGACTAAGTATCTGGCAGTAACAAATTTTTGAACTTACCCATGGTTCCAGGGGACAATCATAAGTTGCTCACTTGATCTTAATTGACGACAGCGCTTGAACAGACCTTGAACACGCTCTTCAAATGAACTTCCTTTAGTGGCTACAACATTAGGATTGACAAATAAAAACTTATTTTGGCGCCCTTGTTCTACCAAAAAATTGTATAACAACCTATTAAAAAAAGAGTAGTAGTCAAAAATATAATTTAGGAAATTTGTTATTAAAATAAATCAAATAAGAAAGGTTAAGTAAAAAAATTGTGAGATACCTCATGTAGCAAACGACAACTCCTTGTCCAATCTTTTCCATTCGAATAAATTGAAGTATGTCCTCTTTGCATATGTAAAGACTTGAAATATCCTGACCGAATACATCCTCATCTATGCCTGGATTGACACAGTCATCGTCATTCCAACGAGATATAATATTGTATATCTGTTCCAAAGAACTGGTGTCTTGTGTCAGAGGATCACTCAAACGTTGTATTCTTTCTCGGGGTCGTTGTGTTGAATGAGCAATTAGTGAGGGTGTAAGCAGCAGGAGGCAAGTATGTTCGTCTCTTATCTATTTTCGGAGTTAATCCTTCACGTATACCTATTGCAGCCAAGTCTTGTCTAGCCTTAATTCCGTCCTTATTTTTCCCAGGAATATTCAACAAAGTTCCAATCAAACTATCACATACATTTTTCTCTACGTGCATAACATCTAAATTATGGCGTACAAGTAAGAATTGCCAATATTCAAGCTCGAAAAAAATAGATTTCTTTTTATAACAACTTTTGGGCTCTTCCACAACCTTAGCCTTCCCACGACCCTTCCGCTTTGTAGGTGTACGAACTTTAGGCTTACCTAACTTAAACATGATTTTAGACATCTTCTCAAGTACTTCACTCCCATTTAAAGGTTGAGGAGCCTCCTCAAACTCTTGTTTGCCGTTGAATGCCTTTTTCCAAGTTCGATATTTATGCGTACTAATCAAGAACTTTCTATGACCCATATAACATACTTTTCGGGAGTGTTTTAAGTATTCAGAACATGTTTTTTCTTCACAAACGGGACAAGCCTTATATCCTTTCACACTAAACCCGGATAAATTTCCATAAGCATGAAAGTCATTGATAGTCCACAACAATACAGCTCTAAGATTAAATTCTTCTTGCCTATACGCATCATAAACCTTAACCCCTTCATCCCACAAAGTTTTCAAATCATCGATAAGAGGCGACAAATATACGTCGATGTCATTGCCAGGTTGTTTAGGTCCCGATATCAACAATGTCAACAAGGTAAATTTTCTCTTCATGCACAACCATGGGGGTAGATTGTAAATGACAAGCATAACAGGCCAACAACTATACTTACTACTAAGAGAAGTGTGTGGATTAATCCCGTCAGTCGAAAGACCTAGACGAATATTACGAGATTAATTTCCAAAACAAGGCCACTTCAAATCAACCCTCTTCCAAGCTAGGGAGTCAGCTGGATGCCTTAATTTACCATAATTTATTCTCTCATTAGCATGCCACGATAAATTTTTAGCAAGTTCAGCATTTCTAAACAACCGGATGAAACGAGGAATAGGAGGAAGGTACCACAAGACCTTGGCGGGTACTCCTTCCTTGACATCCTCACCATTTCTTTTCTTTTGCCATCGTGACTCACCACAAGTAGGACACATTTTTGCATCTGCAAAGTCATTCTGATATAACATGCAATCATTAGGACATGCATGAATTTTTTCATATTGCATGCCCAATGAGCATAATGTTTTCTTTGCTTCATAAAATGAAGTTGGCATTTCATTACACTCCGGCAACAAATCATTCAAAAAATAAAGTAGATCAGTCATCCCTTTATCACTCCAACCGTGTTTAGCTTTCAAATTGTACAACCTAAGGAGTGCAGATAACTTTGTAAATTTTTTACAACCGGGGTAAATCGGTTTCTCAGCATCACTAAGTAGTGTCTCAAACTTATCTGGGTCTACTCCGGATCCATAATGTGCGTCATCAATCATATCATCTAATGCATCGCAATTCTCCTCTACTATATTCCTCCTTACTTCATTGGGTCTACTTGGTGGAGTTGGCGTGACATGCATTCTCTCCCCACGCATATACCAAACCGTGTAACTTTTGTCGATCCTATTGAAAAATAAGTGTTGTTTGATCTTACTAAGATCCATTTTCCTTACATTTCCACACTTAATACATGGGCAACGAGTAAATTTTAGGTCTTTCACATTCTCCGAACAAAATCTTAAGAATAAATCGACCTTGTTTTTATATTCCACGGATAACCTATTCGCTGACATCCATTTTCTATCCATATCTTCTCCTATGTTTATGAAATAAACAATAAAAACTACATAAGCATATGGGCGAGTGTATGAAAAATTGGGCAGGATTTCTTCTATATTAGTAACCTAGCCATCAGTCAATCTTATCAAATCCAATCAAATAATCACAACACAATTCAAATATAATATTAGAATACATAATTCTAGACAAAATCGGACAACATTTCCCCTATAATATTGATCTAACCATCTGTTAACAACAAGTCAAACAATTCAAACAGCACGCAATAAGTTTCTTCCTTATAGCTCCATAGCACACAAACAAATTTTCCAGAACCTACTTCACTAAAACACACAGTTCTCAACCTTCTGTTATCACCGCAACACACAATTTTAATCTCAGAACCTACTTCACTATGGATGAATATTTAAGATATTCAAACTCCTCTAACAAAAATTTAATAATACTAAAACGAGAGATAAGATAATGTACATACCTCTTGCAATTAATAGTCCTAGCTAGAAAATTTACTTCACTTTGCAATGCACTTTGCTATTAAAATTCACAACCAACAAAATTGAATTAATTAATAAATAAGAAATTACTAAATAAATAAATAAAACATAATATATAATCAACCTACTTCAATGTTAATAAAATAATTAAAATATAAATACAAATATATAATTTTTGAATAATATAATAATATAAATAAAAAAAATCATAAACATATATACTTGAATTACTTATTTCTATACATGCAATTTAGTATGTAAATTAAAATTAAATTACTTTCCTTATTTTAGACACATATATATACTTAATCAACCTAAAAAATTAATTAAAAAAAATCTACAATTTTCGAATTAAATAGTAAAAAAAAATAAAAAATAGTAAATAACATGGTATAACAATTAAATCACAATTGTGTATATCTCAAATCTTCATTAAAATCATTTTTCAAAATTTAAAAAAATATTTATAATAAACCCACAAATCATAAAAAAAAAATGCACAAAAATAATTATTTCTATCATTCTAACTATAATGCATTGTTTTAATAATGAAATCATATCTCAAATCTTCTTCAAATCAAGTAAATATTACCCAAAACCGCAACCCATAATACCCTAAAATCTCAATATTAACCCATTATAATTAAAGAAAATAAATAAAAATTTATTATCATAACTATTATACATTAATTAAAATGAACAAACATACCTAAAATTAGTTTTTAGAGGATAAAATCGGCCAAAATCGGTATCAATTTCACCCAAAATCACACACAATACCCAAAATCGCAACCCACAAAATACCCTAAAATCCCAATATTAACCTATTATATTTAGAGAAAATAAATAATAGTACATTATCCTAACTATTAAACATGAATTAAACTTAAAAACTTACCTCAAATCAATTTTCGGAGGAGGAAAACGGAAGAAAAATCGCCCAAAATCGCCAAAGAAATGCCCAGAAATCGCCTCTGGTTTCGTCTGGTTGGTGAATGGCTCGGGGAAGGAGATATATAGGGGAGGCTTCCAACGTCTTCCCTGGGAAGACGTGTACACATCCAACGTCTCCCCTGGGAAGACGTGTACACTTCCAACATCTCCCCTGGGAATACGTCCGATGTGTACACGTCTTCCCAGGGGAGACGTTGGATGTGTACACGTCTTCCCAGGGGAGACGTTGGATGTGTACACGTCTACCCAAGGGAGACGTTAGAGGGCTCCCATTGTCAGATTTAATTATTTTTTTTCCACTTTTTAATTTATAACAAATAACGTCTCCCACCACTTTTAATGACTTACCTTGGTAGTCATCAACAAGAACTTTTAATGACTTACACCATTAGACTTTAAATATCCCTGAATACTTTTAATGACTTACACCATTGGTGTAAGTCATTAAAAGTGAAAATTGTTGTAGTGTGTGATGGTCATTTAGATTGCAATGACCTGCTAACATCTATAACAATAGGTTAATCTTATAGTTTCTAGTTCCTGCAATCAGAATTTGTAGGTCCATTTCAATAGTGTTTTTCATTTTTCATCTGCATACACTACTTAATGTCATAAAGTTGTTTTGGTAAAACATTACAGGGAAGAATTGCTGCTTTAACAACTCGCGTGTGGATTTCTATCTTGACTATGAACCACACTCATCATCAACAAAGAACATATGCCATCTCTTCCAAAGTATGTACTATAGCACTTAGCTCTTTATGAAATTCTCTTAGGCAATTGAGAGATCCAGTGGTAAATCACTCATAAGTAATACTAAATATTTCCCTCTCTTTGGAAATTGAAGGTTGACTCTTCTTGGTTCTACTATCATTTGTTTTGTTTTTTTTCTTCTTTAACTTTGTTTTTCTCATTTTATTTGGTTTGGTAGTGATCTGAAAGGGTACTTTTTCCAAGTATGACTATGGAGTACTATCATATGTCATTTCTGTCCTAATGGAATTTATAGGACAGCTGAAGGTTACAAAACTCTTGTTCTGAATCATGAAAAAGTATCTTGGTATAGGGAAGTTTGGAATAGAACCATCATACCTAAGCATGGATTTATCTTATGGCTTGCGGTTCTAGATAGGCTACAAACGAAAGATAGGCTATTTAGATTCAACACAACCACTGATTATCTTTGTCTTATCTGTGGTAGTAACAGAGAAACAAGAGAACATGTTTTCTTTGACTGTCATTTGAGTTATTCTTGCTTGAGGAAAATCAAAAGCTGGCTGGAATGGAAGACAGCAGCTTCTACTACGCATAAGCTGCTGAGATGGATTGCTAAAGCTAAGTTATCTCAGTTCAGGAAACAAGTCCTTATGGTGGCGTTGGCAGCTATGATATACCAGATTTGGTAGTGTAGAAATGAGGCACTATGGAATCAAAAAGTTTATACAACAAATATAATTGTTCAAAGGATTCAATTTAATGTAAAGTGCAGAATTAGAAGTATAATGCCTAACAATGTTCAGTTGATAGAAAGAATGGTTTGAGAAATTGTAATAGTTTTCAGTCAGGTTTTTCTTACCTTGGCTGTTGAGTTCTAAATTGAAAGTTAGTAATACACAGATCTTATTTACCAAATTTTTTTTTAAAAAAATCTAATAATTCTATATTACATCCTACATGCATGCCACATTTAATAAAACATGATAATCAAAGAAAAAAAAGGTTCATTACGATTGAATACCCATTACTAATTCAATAAGATTTTTTTTTATCCCTGATAGTTTCTTCTAAAATCACAATCCTCTCCAAAGAAATAACTCAAAATATAAGAAAATTAAACTAGGGAAATAGAACATGGAAGGAAAAACTGGTTCTTGCATCTATACAAGTTATTAAAGCATTAAATTTAAAGCTACTTACCGCATATACCATCATTCACTCTAGTAGAATAACACTCTAGGAGCATGCCCTGCATTTTAACAATAGAATCTTCCATTTGGACAAGCAGATGTTCCTACATCCCACCAAACAAATATGCATAGCATTTATCAAAATCAGTAATTCACAGACACCCAATAGAAAAGTATAACATTTCACCAAACAATGCAATGAAAAGAAAGGGAAAAGAAAAACCAAATGAATGATATACAAAATGCAGTAAAGTTAGCAAGTATAATAACAAAAAAAACCCATCCCCATAAGAAATCAGATGCATCTTTCACCTAATATAGATAAATAATCAAATTCAGTAAAATATAGGAGAGGAAGATGATACCAGGCTCGTCGGTGCCATCGGGGCAGTCGTAGAAGTTGTCGTTGAGCTGGGTTTTGGTGAATTTCTTGGATCCGTCTTTACATTTGATGGAATCAGAAGACTTGTAGTATTTTTCATCTGAGTAATGAAGCCAACACCGTCAATAATCAATCATTCTTCTCATCACATATACAAACAAATATAAATTGAAATGTAAGAAAAGAGAAAGATGATTCTTCTCATCACGTCATTTTTCATCTGAGGAAGATGATTCTTCTCATCACGTCGATCCCCATCCCCACCATTGAGCCCGCATCTGAGACGAGGAAGACCACGAGCCCAGACCCACACCTCTTCCCCGTCACCGTCGTAGCCTTGCCGTAAAGAGAACAAAGTGAGAAAGAGAACCATTTAAGATAAAACATTACAAACCCATATGCCAAAATAACATTAGAAAACATGTATGACTACCTAACTAATCACAGATTGTCAAACAAGAGGCTCGGGGTAGTTGGAATCTCACCGAAAAATGCAAGAGGCGGTCAGCTTCGGACCGTTGGTTGACAGCCCTGGGCAGCGCGTATGGTGGAGAGCTCACGGGGGTCGACGTTTCGAGGGCCGACGGTTTGATTGGGCTGGCGTGTGTACGGCTCCGGCGATGGGACGATGGCCGTTCGGGCCTGGCAGAGGCAACACAGTGAGAGAGAGAATGAGGCTTCGGGGAAGATGGAGGAAAAGAGGGAGAGAGAAATGATGTTTCTGATTTTTTTTTTATTTTTAAATTTTCTTATTTATTTAGTTGAAAAAAAACTAATATCTAATATATAAATTCTTTTTTACTTAACACAATATATTTTTTATTTAAATTAAAAAAATCTTGTGTGACTGAAATAGATTTCCAAAATGTGTATCTTGACCCATTATATATTTTCGAAACAAATGAGTGTTTTTATGCTCTTATACTTAGCAATTTTAAGGACTTACTTTGAGAGTCCTTAATACTTTTTTAGGACTCGCAAAACGAGTCTTTAAAAGTCATCATGTTTTTAGGACTCACAAAGTGAGTCCTTAAAGAGTATTAAGGACTCCCAAAGCAAGTCCTTAAAATTATTAAGTAAAACACTTATTTTTTAGCCCAAATTTTTTTAGGACTCGCATATTTTTTTAGGACACTCATTGCGAGTCCTAAATTGTGCTTTTTCAGGACTCCCAATGAGTGTCCTAAAAGCTCCATAAATTATTTTAAGGACTTGCATTTATGTGCGAGTCCTAAAAAAGTGTCCCGTAAAGGGTATTTTGTAGTAGTGTTTGGAAAAAGACCTATCCAACAAAATATGAATAATCTATTTCTAAAATAGGATAACATTGTGATTCACTAAATGTCTAATTAGATATCTTGATTTCTTACTCAACATTCTAGAGTTGGTGGTTTGGTTAGGTGGATTTTATCTTGTTGCTGATTTTGTAGGTATCAAGCTGTGGCTTTCAATAATGTGTTATTTTATTAAGAAGTTTACATAAATATGGGAAAAAATAGATGAGTTTTTATATTTATGGGCAAAAAAGAAATGCTACAAAATATGGTAAATTTTTCAAAAAAGAAAATTAAAACATGAGAATCTCATAAAATATATATATAAAAAAATTACCATATTTTTATACAAAACTCTCACACTTTCTCATCCTCTCACTTCTCTCTCACGTTTATCTCTCTTCCTTTTATCATTTCTCAATCTCTCATTTCTCACTTGGTTCTTTCTTCTTAGCCCTCCTCCGGAGACACCACCTCCGCTGGAGAAGCAGCCCCCCCATCTCCGACGATGGTGCAGCTCCACCGCCCTTTGGTTCTTCTTCTTCTTCTTTTTCTTTTTCTTCTTCTTCTTCTTTTTCTTCGTCTTCTTCTTCTTCTTCTTCTTCTTCTTCTTCTTCTTCTGCAGCTTTTAATGTTATTATTTTGATTGTTCTTGTTGCTCTTCTTCTTTTTCACATTTTGATTTTGCATTTTAAATATGATTTTGCACTTTAGATATGATTTTTTTCTTCCAGCCCTGACTGTAACCGATTACTATCACGGTTTGTTTAGGTTTTTTTGTTCAAATCTGATTTTTTTTCAAACCTGTTTAAGTAATCATGTACTATGGCGACTAATTCTTTTTATTCATATTTGATTTTTTTTCAGACTTAATTGTAACTAGTTACAATAACGATCAATTTAGATTATTTTTTTTAATCTGATTTTCTTTCCAGGTCTAGATAAGTAACCAGTTACCATCGTAACTGTTTTTTTTTCATATCAGATTTTTTTTTTCAAACCTAGCTGTAACGAATTACAATCATGACCATTTTAGATTTTTTGTTTGGATCCTATTAGTTTTCAGGTCTTGCTAGGTAACCGATACCATCGCAACTAGTTTTTTTTTCATATATTTTTTTCAAACCTAATTGTAACTAGTTACCTTCACGATCAATTTAGTTTATTTTTTTCATATAAGTTTTTTCTCCAAATCTCACTTAGTAACCAATTACAACTCAACTGGTATTTTGATAATAGTACATTACTAAAAAATCAAAATTATTTTTATAGTTGTAACCAGTTACTACAACACCACTTAAAAAATAAAACTGATTTTTATAGATATAACCAGTTACTACACATCACTACAAAAATTGACAGTGGCAAAAGATCACTACCACAAAAAAAATCAAAATTGTTCTGATAGTGGTAACCGGTTAGAGTGAAGAAAATGTTCATCGAAGAAGATAAAAAATAGAAGAAAAGAAGAAAACAAAACGTTTTTCAATGTCTGAACAAAAAAATAAATTAAAAATAATAACTACAATTATCGAAATACCCTCGCAAATTTCAAATTAGCCAAAATAATCTTATATAATTAAATATGGTAATACTAATAAATTATTACACAAATATGGGAAAACAAATCCCATAAAAAAGTAAGAAAACACAAAATACCATATAAAATGCACACAAGAAAATGTCATATTTATCAAAGTTTAGAAAATTTTCTCATATTTCATGTAAATTCCTCTATTTTATTTTTGTTGTTTGGGCATACATGCCTTGTAGTCAAATTATGGGCTCATCTCATCAAGCTCTAGTATAGTAACTCTAAATATAAGTGAGTTAGGACATACTATGTAGGGCTCCAATTAAAAGTGTAATTTACACTTTATATTTTTTTCCACTCTATTTCTATTTAAATGAGAAAATTTATAATTAGGTTTTTTATGGGAATTAGTTTTTTAGTTGAAAGTTCCTAATTTCACATCTTTGGTTAATATATATATATTTAAAGTCTCAACTATCTTTAGTTAATTGTAAAGGTGGATAATGTTACACCCAGATTTCGAAAATGAGAATCTTGATCTCGAAATTCAGGCTCGTAAGGCGTAAGCTCAAAATAAGCACAGTCATCATGTGATCCACAAGTCAAAGACAGTTTCGCTGTAATTGACCGATTCTTGAGCTCGAGCATTATGTAGCCTTGAAGGTGCTCCGAGCTAACGAGTTAGGCTCGCAACTCACGGTAGCAAGGGTTCAACACTTGTATAAAGTTCTTGATTCATTTCCTGCCCTCAGACAAGATGATTCGAGCTCGAGAGCTATAAGCTCAAAGGGGATGGCTTCATCAATGGTTACTTGTTGGGAGCACAGGCGAACCAAGACGACAATCTCGTAATAGGCAAATGGTCTCGAACGCACATGGATCTGATGTCTAAGCTCGTCGGCTGTGTGTGAATGTATTTATTGTTATAAAATTCCCTATTTTAAGGAATTTGATGTAATCTTTTATTAAATCCCACATTTTAAGGGATATTACCGCATACATAGTAGCCAATGCATTTAATGGCATTATGTTATTTGATTTATAGAATATCTTCCCGAAATATGTGGGAAGTAATTCAGAAAACCTCTCTTTAAATAGAGTGGGATAATTCATTTGTAGAGGACCGAAATATTGAGATTTGGAGAGAAAACTCTGGACAATTGCTTTCTGAAAGCTTCAAGGGAATTCCAAAAGAGTTAATAATATAGACTCGTGGACTAGGCAGATTTTAATTGCTGAACCACGTAAAAGATCTTGTCTACATTTTTCATTTCCTCTGGTATATTTTTGTTTAATTTCTCTTATTTTCTAAGTTGACGAAAAACGGCGTCAACAGTTTGGTGCTTTCATTGAGAGCTATTAAACAAGACGTGTGCCTATTTAGTTAGAGAGCCTCTCGGATCATCAATGGCCACTACAAGTAACCCCAATATACCTGAGGAGGAAATTCGTCATGATGAAGATTACCCACGACGGCCTGGAAAGCAACCTATGGTGGATCCCGATCCCGAAGAAAGGAGTGACTCATCCAACTCTCGAGGACCGCCTGCCCCCAGGCCCGACGAGGATATGTATTACAATCCTGAAAGGTATGTTCCAATTGTGGAACTTGAAAATCTCCAACTACGCAAACAGTTGGCAGAAGAAACAAAATGCAATGAAGAATTAGCTAGACTAGCTGCCGGCACCCAGGCCCCTCCTCGAAGGCCTACGGGACATCCTCGTAAGAATACGGCCGCCAGAAGGACAGAGTAGGCGCCGCCTCCAGTGTTCCAGCCTGTTTGGAAAAGACCCTGGAGGAGTAACCAAGCCGAGGGTACTGCCAACCCGTCTGTAGAAGCACAAACAGGAACAGGGAATAACCGAGCCCCCTCAGTGGCTCGGACCCCAAATCCTGGAGCTGCGCAGAATGTCCCAGAGCCTGACCGGGAAAATTCGGGACCATCTAGGCCCAACAATTGGAGACAGCCACCGTCTCCCATAAGACACCCACCATCACCAATAAGGCATCCCTCGCCAGTTCAGGAAGTTCCGCGACCTGCCCATCAAGATAGAAATCGACGGGCTAGGCACGAATAAGGAGAAGCAGCTCGAGATCGTAGGGCTCCTCAACCTACGAGAAGCCAAATGTCACGATCATAAACTGCTGGGACAAGGAGGCCAGTAGGAGACCTATCTCATAATAACCAAGCAAAAAACTATGTAAGTGAAAGGTCAGATTACACTAGGTCCATGAGCATTTACAACACGGAACTAAGAAATGCCGGGAATCGAGGAGATCACCCTGATCTACGGGAACACTTAAACCATAATCGGGGACGTGACAATCCCCCAAACCTAGATCTGCGAGATCATCTAAATGGGTGCAAAGAACTGATTTACAATTATGCACCGAGATAGGGAGCTGAAGTTGTTATCAACGATAACCAGCCCCCTCAGGTCCAGGCTAGGCCTCCCATAGATCTAGTCCAAGAAAGGATTGAACAGTTGGAGAGAGCATTCAGGCTCTTATAGAATGAGCGTAGCAGGGAGAAGGATGAAGAGTTCGATGAGGAGCTCGAACCATTTTCCCCACATATCTCCAACGCCCCCTTTCCTCAAGGGTTTAGAATTCCTCATGTCCCGCCATTTGACAAAAATTCATATCCATATAGCCATCTGAGCACGTTCAACACTATTATGTGAGCAAGCAATGTGGGCTATGAGCTCAGATGTATGTTGTTCCCAGCCACACTCATAGGACCAGCAAAAAACTGGTTTGAAAAGTTCAAAAGGCATTTGATCGCATCCTGAGATCAATTGTCAAGAGATTTCAAAAAACAATTTAAAGCTTTGGTTGGCATTAGGCCCGAGGCCTTAACCTTGACCAATGTCCGGCAACAACCAAATGAGTCACTAAAAGGTTACCTCATAAGGTTTAACTTAGAAGTGGCTCGAGCTTGAGATGTCGACGATAATGGTCACTTAATGGCAGTTCAAGCTGGTGTAATGCCAAGAAGTCCTCTCTGGGAAGACTTACAAAGGAAACCTGTAGGTTCGTTAACCGAGTTCAATCGACGAGCCCAGAGGTTTGTCAATGTAGAAGAAGCGAGGTCAGCGTTGAACATGACCTCCCAGCCCATAACTACAATGACAAACGCGAACTCTGCTTCGACCTCGGCAGACCCGTCAACTTCGAAACCCCCTGGGTACAACCCTTCCAAAAGGAAGAAAAACGAAGGGAATAATCCCGAGGCAGATGGGGGAAAGAAGAAGAAAGGGGAAAGATATTTATCCGTATACAAAGTGTATACCGAGCTCAATGAGTCTTGGGAGAACATCTACCTGCATAATGAAAACTAGGTCCCATTCAGACGACCTGACCCAATGAGGAATCAAAAAGCAAAGAAAGATTCTAGAAAGTACTGTAGATTTCATCGGGATATCGAACATACAACCGATGAGTGTCGACAGTTAAAAGATGAGATCGAAGGATTGATCTCGAGGGGTTATTTCGGACAATATGTAAGAAACTGAAATCCCAACTAGGCTTCCACCAGCCAAAGGGCAGCATCTGCACCACCTGCCCAGAACAATAACTCCTGATCTTGGGAGGATGAGCGACCCCTCCGATTGATGGAGAAGACGTCATAACCATCTCAGGGGGACCCCATATAGCAGGATCGGGCAGGAATGCCCAAAAGAGATATGTAAATGAGCTCAAGATAGGTGACGATTCTCCCTACGAACCCGAACCAAGAGCTCCAAAACAACAGAGGGTTGAAACTCAACCTATAACCTTCACTGAAGAAGACGCATCTCATGTCCAATTTACCCATAACGCCCCCTGGTCATAACCCTCCAGCCCATGAACAAGAGCGTACACCGAGTCCTAATTGATAACGGAAGCTTGGTTAATATCCTCTATAAAACCACTCTAGAAAAGATGGGACTTGTGCTTTGCGACCTAAAGGCCTATGAAACCACGTTGTACGGTTTTTCAGGAGAAGGGATTGCATGCATGGGATTCATTGAACTCCATGTGACCTTGGGAGACTATCCAGTATTTGTAACCAAGATGATGGAGTTCATCGTGGTGGATCTTCCATCTGCCTACAATGTACTGCTCGGAAGACCTGCCCTAGTTGGGCTGGGGGAAGTATCTTTTGTTAGGCACTTGGCCATCAAGTTCTCGACTTCTAGTGGCGTCGAGACTATGAAAGGGGACCAACTTGCAGGGAGGGACTGTTATAGCATCTCCGTTAGAGGAGAGAAACAAACAAGTGCACAGGTACTTGTGATAATGCATAATAAGGATGAGATGATCTTCGAGATAGATGAAGAGATTGACCCAAGAATAGAGGAAAGGATTGACCTCGAACCTCTAGAAGAGCTCGAGGAGGTCAAGCCCGAAGAAGTCGATCTCACGAAGATGGTGAAGGTGGGTAAGAATCTTTCTGAAAAAGTGAAATAGCAATTAATTTGCTTCTTAATAGAGAACCAGGATGTATTCGTTGTTAGAGAATATATATTGCTCAATGGAAATATGGAAAAACCAATATACAACTCTATGCAAAAAATACAATAGACAAGGTAATTGATTAAATAAATATTACAACTCAATTACTCAAAATACAAGTAACTAGAAAGATGTAGAGAAGAGAGAAAAAAGAGAATTATTTGAACTAAAACTCTAAAACGAGAGAAACCAATAAATATGTAAATAGAAATAGAAGAAGAGGATTACAAACTCAAAACTATAATAATACAAGTAAATAAGAAGAACAAGAGGAACAAAAGAATGAAAACACAAACAAACTCTCACACAACCAAAGTGTAGAGTAGTGGGGATCACCAACTTGAACAAGGTTCAAGACCTTTGTCCAAAAGCTTATTTCCCCCTATTCTCTAAGCATTAAGGGATCTCTCTAGGAAATAACTCTCTGGAATAATCAAGCCTCAAGGTGTATTTTTCAGCCAAGTGCTTTGTGGATGAAAAATGGTGTATCTTACAAGTGAGCATTAGGCTCCTATTTATATAGTTTGAGATACCCTTTGGATTTAAAATTCCACCAACCTCCATAGCTGTTACCAATGTTTAATTGGATTAATATGGAATTAAAATTGAGATTTGGGAGTTATTTGGGTTTTTGGAACCGTTCAACACATTTGGAAAAAACTAAAAAATTGGCCTGAAATGCACCTGTTGGCGCAGCTTGGGACATCAGTGGCCGCGGCCACTGCTTTCTGCCCCCCAAGCCGCGGCCACCATCATTCAGTGGCCGCGCCCACAGCCCATTTACAGCACTTGAAAATGTGTTGTTTTTCCAAACGGTTCCAAACCCTCCCAAATGATTTTGTAACTCCCAAAATACATTATTGGGGTTTAAATCATATCTCCAACAGCCATATTTCATAATGGCTTTATGAAATCCAATCTCAAATGTGTAACATATAATATACACTTTATTGGGTAATATTTGGAACTTACAAATTTGTAACTGATTTTGTAACTACAAAATATGTCACATTTGGGCACACACATGTGTCCAATTTTGTGACTCTCAATAATATGTTACAAGGTGTGACAAATCACATTTTGTCACATTATTTAATCTAATATTATATTATATGAAATAATATAACATTCGCATGGTCGCATTCAGACATGGTGGGAATAAGTCCAAATGCCATAAGTCATGCACTTAACATCAACAAGAGCTTCCCCCCGAAGCAGCAAAAATGAAGACTCCTGGACGACGATAAAACAAAAGGCCCTAAAGGAAGAAATCGACAGGTTAAAGGCAAATCAATTCGTATGAGATGCCTTCTATCCTGATTGGATTGCCAATCCAGTGTTGGTTCTGAAACACAATGGAACATTGAGAACCTGCATCGACTACTCTGACCTTAACAAGGCATGCCCCAAGGATTGTTTTCCCTTACCTCGAATCAATCAGCTCGTAGATACCACAGCAGGTCACAGCCTCATGTCGTTCATGGACGATATTCTGGATATAACCAGATCATCATGCATGCACTGGACAAAGATCATACGAGCTTTGTAATTGATAAAGGACTATACTGCTACAATGTCATGCCTTTCGGGCTTAAAAATGCTGGAGCAACATACCAAAGACTTGTGAACAGAATTTTCTCCGAGTAGATAGGTAATAACATGGAAGTTTATGTTGACGACATGCTAGTCAAGTCTAAACATAATGATAACCATGTGGATGACCTCGAAGAATGCTTTGCCATATTACAAAAATATAACATGAGACTCAACCCACAAAAATGTTCTTTCAGAGTATCTTCGGGAAAGTTTCTAGGTTTTATGGTAAACATTCGAGGGATAGAGGTTAATCTTGACAAGATCAACGCATTGAGTGATATGCTCTCACCTCGAAAGCATAAAGATGTCCAGAGTTTAACTGGACGGATGGTGGCATTAAGTAGGTTCGTTTCAAAATCTACAGACCGTTGTCTTCCTTTCTTCAAACTTTTGAGAGGGGGCAAGAAGTTTGAGTGGACAGACGAATGTGAGCTCGCATTCTAGGATTTAAAGAAACATCTCCCAGAACCTCTAATATTGTCAAAGCCTATCGCAGGAGAAGTCTTATACTTGTATCTCGCTACTACCGAGCATGCCATAAATGTTATGCTCATCCGAGAAGACAATAAGGTACAAAGACCAATGTATTATGTAAGCAAAAGGTAACTGGGGGCAGAATCGAGATACCATTTAATGGAAAAACTAGCTCTCAGCCTGATCCACTCATCTCGAAAGCTCCGACCTTACTTCCAGGCACATCCTATTCATGTGTTAACTGACCAACCACTGAGGCAAGTAATGTCTAAACCAGAAGCCTCGGGTAGATTGTTAAAGTGGGCAGTCGAACTCGGAAAGTTCGAGATCACATATCACCTGAGAACGACCATAAAAGGACAAGCCTTGGCAGATTTCATCATAGAATGTACTGGAGTGTCTGATGATGAGGTTATAACCCCAGCTCGCGAGTTGTGGAAACTTTATGTCGATGGATCATCCAATGAAAATGGATCGGGGGTAGGAATCATACTAATCAATCCAGCAGGAATTCTTTTTCATTCCTCCTTGAGGTTCACCTTCAAAGCATCCAATAATGAGGCTGAATATGAAGCATTATTGGCAGGACTTCGACTGGCCAGGGAACTCAAAGCAAAGGCAATACACTGTTACAGTGATTCGTAGTTAGTGGTCAACCAAATTTTTGGGGAATATCAAGCTTGTGGCATAAGGATGGCCGCATATTTAGAAAAAGCCAAGGCTGCACTCGAACAATTCAAGTTCTACGCTATAGAGAATGTTCCCCGAGAGCGAGCGGTCAAACTCGGACAGTTCAATATCACATATCACCTGAGAACGACCATAAAAGGACAAGCTCTGGTAGATTTCATCGTAGAATGTACTGGAGTATCTGACGACAAGGTTATAACCCCAGCTCGCAAGCTGTGGAAACTTGATGTCGACAGATCATCTAATGAAAATGGATCGGGGGCAGGAATCATACTAATCACTCCAACAGGAAGTCATTTTCATTCCGCCTTGAGGTTCACCTTTGAAGCGTCCAATAACGACGCTGAATATGAAGCATTATTGGCAGGACTTTGACTGGCCAAGGAACTCAAAGATAAGGCAATACACTGTTACAGTGATTTGCAGTTAGTGGTCAACTAAATTTTGGGGGAATATCAAGCTCGTGGCATAAAGATGGTCGCATATTTAGAAAAATCCAAGGCTGCACTCGGACAATTAGAGTTCTACGCTATAGAGCAAGTTCCCCGAGAGAAAAATTCAAATGTGGATGCCTTAGCTAGGCTCGCTGCGACTAACGAGGCCAACACACTGAACGTGGTCCCAATAGAATTTCTTGTTGGATTATCTTATACAGGATCTTTATTTATTTTCATGTATATCTAATATTAAACAAATTAATATGAGATAGCCTAAAACATGTTTCTAAAATTGAATTCAAAGAGAAACAAAGAATAGAATACTTACAGTATACGCAGCGGAATTAAGAGTCCTTCCTTCAGTTTCTCTAACTCTTGTATCCTCTCTGTTGCAGAGTATTATCAAGAAACTGAACCAATCTTCTATTTTCTTCACAATCTTCCAATGTATCCTTAGAACCACCTAGACTAGTGTGGGAAATTCTCAACACATGAGATAGATATAGAGAGAAGAAGAGAAAATAACAAAAAGGCTTAGAAAAGGACTTGTGTTTAGAGAGAATCTAAAACTATCAGAAAATCTGACTTGTGACTTATCAAACTTCTCTTTTGACTTCTCTATAAGCATTCCTTTTATAGACTCAATTAGGCCATTTAATTTAATTAAAAAAATCAATAAAATAATAGCTATTTTGAAGCCCTAGGTCGAAATTATCATGGGCTATAGACCCATGAAATTTCCCATTTGATTATAAGCCCATTGGACTTCAAATCAAGGCCTATATTATTTTCTATTGATTAGATTAAATAAATAATTATTTAAATCCTTTATAAAATTAATTATATATAATTTGAACCTTGATTTAAACTTATTTATTAATTTAGATACCAATTTATCTTAATTAATAAATCTGCCATAAGTTCTCTTTTCTTCCCAAAATTACACAACTCTGTGAAACTATCCAAAATTGACCTGGTCAACTTTGATAATTCTAATTGATAATTAAATCAATTAATTGAGACTATCTAGATGATTTTATCCAAGGTACAATGGGGACCATGGGCCTATGAAATCAAGCTCCAATAAGTTATCATAAATCTAACAAATAAATTTACTAACTTATTAATTCATCGTGACTCCACTATAGACTTGGAATTGCACACTTGAATTCATAGAACGCTCTATAACAAATATAGATACGCTATTAATTATCCATTGTTACAACCATAATTGTCACTCAATCCTCTATAGACGGTCTACAATGAGATAGGACTAAAATACTGTTTTACCCCTCATTGTATTTTATCCTTAAAACACTTAGTTCCTTGTAAATGATATTTCAGTAAACTAATTTAATTACTGAAATGAGATCTCTATCATTTAACACCTTGAACCAAACTAAAAGGAAACCATCATTTCACTTCTTCATCAGAAGCTATAGATGTTCATATCTATGATTAACACTCCCACTCAATTATACTACCGAGTTCCCAAGATGTAAGTATGGGCTAGTCCGTAGGGTAAGCTGGTAACGAACAAGTCAAAGAACTCAAATAATACAATCAGTTAGAATACTAACCACTCAGAATTGAGATTGAATTGACCTATGGTCAACTAAATGATATGACTAGAATAGATAATAACGGTATGTTTACTTATCTTATTAACTGTCAATATCGGTCATCTCCGATGTAACAAATACATCCGATCTTATCTACTTTGCTAATGTTCTGGAAAGAACATAACACTTTAATGTGTAAGTAGATCATATCGTAGATTGGCAAGTCAGTGTAAATCCGGTGCACTGACTAATCTTATGACTAACTTATTTTGAACATACAATCATATTTATATTCCACTGTGATTACGTCACTATAAATAAGATTAGCTATATGCTCGGGATTTAATAGAAGTTTATATAAAACAAATAATCATGAAAATAAAACATGTGAGCAAAGTGATTGACCAAGTCAAAAAATGATTTCTATTCTTTTATTGATTATAAAATGAGATTACAAAGAATTTAGGTTTTAATTAGGGCATAAAACCCCAACAAACTCCCACTTGTACTAATTGAAACTAATGCATTAATTCTACTAATCCCATTTCCTTGATATGCTTATCAAATGTAGCTTCTGGTAGTGTCTTTGTAAACGGATCCGCAAGATTGTCTTCAGTTGCAATCTTCATAACCTTCACATCTCCCCTGGCCACATATTCTCGAATTATGTGGTACTTCCTTTCTATATGCTGACTCTTCTTGTGACTTCGAGGTTCTTTCGAGTTGGCTATCGCTCCTGTATTGTCACAAAACAACACAAGCGGTTTCTCCATTTCTGGAATAACACCAAGATCCGAATAGAACTTCTTTAGCCAGACTATTTCCTTAGCTGCTTCTGACGCGGCTATGTAGTCAGCCTCCATGGTGGAATCAGAGATTGCAGACTGCTTTATGCTTCTCCAAATCACAGCTCCATCCCCAAGAGTTAACACCATTCCAGAAGTAGACTTTTTGTCATCGACATCAGTCTGAAAATCTGAATCGGTGTAGCCTACAGGGTTCAGAACACCACCCTTGTAGACTAACATATAATCCCTAGTCCGTCTCAAATACTTCAGGATATGCTTAACTGTTATCCAATGTTCCGGTCCTGGGTTTGACTGATACCTGTTCACTACTCCCACTGCATAGCAGATATCTAGTCTAGTACACAACATGGCATACGTCAGACTTCCAACTGCAGATGCGTATGGAACTTTTCTCATTGCATCTTCCTCTTCAAGAGTCTGGGGAGACTGCTTTTTTGAAAGATGAATTCCATGGTGGGACGGCAGATGCCCTTTCTTGGAATTTTTCATTGAGAAACGTTCAAGCACTTTATCAATGTAAGCTGCTTGAGATAGAGCTAAAAGTTTGTTCTTTCTATCCCTGATGATCTGGATACCTAGAACATAACTTGCTTCATCCAAATCCTTCACCTGTAATTAAGTGCTCAGCCAATTCTTGACATCTGATAATTTCTTAACATTGTTTCCAATGAGTAAGATATCATCTACATAAAGAACCAGGAATACCACTATTTGATTTTCCTTCAGTTGGTAAACACAGGGCTCATCAATATTTTGTTCAAAGCCATAGGTTTCGATTATTTCATCAAACCTAAGTGTTATCCCCAAAAATTGGATATTGATGACGTGGCAATAGAGGTGACAAGTGGCAGTACATGGTCCGTAAAAGACACATTAAATAGTCAATAAATACATTGACTCCTCAGAGTTGTGATAAAGTGACCCGGTAGACTAATGAAGAGTTTTGACTGCTTGAGAGGTGTCACGTCCAAGCCAAGTGCATCCGAGGAAAGCCCAAGGGGCGTGGTCGGACTTTGGTCCGAGGAGAGGCTAAGGACGTGGTCGGACACATGTCCGAGGAGAGACAAAGGTCTGGCCCTTATGCGTATGTCCAACAAGTGCATGGTTGTCCAAATAAAGAAATGGCATGCTAGAGGAGAGTGCCATGTTAGAGGAGAGACATGGCATGCTAGAGGAGAGTGCCATGTTAGAAGAGAGGAGAACCATGAGGTGTGGTCAGACCTTAGTCCGAGGAGAGCCTAGAGGTGTGGTCGGACCTTGGTCCGAGGAGACCCCAAGAATGTGGTCCGAGGAGAGCCCAAAAAGTGACTGGTCGGACTTTGGTCCGAGGAGAGTCCAAAGGGTCTGGTCCTTATGCATGTGTCCAACAAGTGCATATTTGTCCAATGAGAGACATGGCATGCTAGAGGAGATTGCCATGTTAGAGGAGAGACATGTACATGTCCTACCAGTAAGTGCATGTCCTACCAGCAAATGTATGTCCTACCAGCACTTTCATATGTCCAGCATGCATGTGTCCGACCAGCACTTCCATGAGTGGTCAGCAGGAGATATGGGTCGACCAGATAGAGGAGGACTAAGTCAAGATTCCCAGAAACAGCTTTAGCAAGAATCGGTCTGGGCACGCGCAGGAATCCCTCATTCTTCGCACAAATTGAGGATTCTGTTGTATTTTGAATATTTTGTGTAATTTAAATATAATATGAGTAATAAAATATCCCGATCCTAAGGGGATATCAGTTTCTGGTCCCAAGCCTATAAATAGAGGGTTAATGGGATCAGAAAAGGGACATTTGGAAATTTGACAATTGGTCTGAGTTTCTAGAGAGAGAAAGTGCGTCTTCTTGAGAGAACCCTTTTTTTATTCCTGAAAATTTACACTGAAGAAACTCAGTTGACACTGGTTCATCTGATCTTGAGTGTAATAAAGTAATAAAATCTTTAAGTGGATTAGGCTATTACCAACTGATCGGGGCTGAACCACTATAAAATCTTATGTGTTATTTACGTTTCTTGATTAAACTGTCTGTGTCGTTTAAATTCTCTTGAAGGTTTATCGTTTTTGATGTTCTCACGTCGTTGGCTAAAAACACAGTCAACACTAAGATTCCAGGAACGAGAAGCTTGCTTAAGTCCATAGATGGACCTATTTAACTTACAAACTTTTTCTTCCTGTCCAGATACTTTAAATCCTTCTGGCTGATCCATATAAATGACCTCGTCAAGCTTTCCATTAAGAAAAGCTGTCTTGACGTCCATTTGCCAAATCTCATAGTCGAGAGCGGCTGCTATGGATAGGAGGATGCGAATGGATTTGAGCATGGCTACCAGACTAAAAGTTTCCTCATAGTCCACGCCTTCTCTTTGGGTATAACCCTTTGCCACTAATCGAGCTTTATAAGTCTCGATATTTCCATCAACACCTCGTTTCTTCTTGTAGATCCACTTGCACCCAATGGCCCTAAAGTCACTAGGTGCTTCCACAAGTTCCCAGACGGAATTTGAGTACATGGACTCCATTTCCTATTTCATGGCTTCGAGCAATAGTTCCTTTTCAGGGCTAGCCATTTCCTATTTGAAAGACAATAGATCATCATCACTAGTGTCACCAACAACCATATTGGTTTCACCATCCAAACATAGCGAACTGGGTTTCTAGAAACCCTCCCACTACGACGAGGCTCCATGATTGTTTGCTCAGGAACAATGGTACTTTCTTCATTTAAATCGACTTGTGTCAGTTGTACATGAAGAGTGGGAATTTCATCATCAACTCGCGTTAATGACGATGGAACATTGGTTGGAGTCAATTCTTTAACCATCTCCTCTAAAAATACTTTGCTGCGAGGTTTAAAGTTCTGGACATAGACATTTTCCAGAAAAGTAGAATTTGTAGAAGTAAACACTTTCTTTTCTGAATGACTATAGAAAAGTCCACCCCGAGTACCTTTAGGATAGCCAACAAACGTGCAAACTTCAGTTGGTGGTTCTAGCTTTCCCTCCTTTTTCCTCAGGACGTGAGCGGGACATCCCCAGATTCTATAATGGCGTATACTAGGTTCACGACCATTCCAGCGTTCTAAAGGTATTTTGGGGATTGATTTTGACGGCACGACATTGAGAATTTCATTCGCTATTTCAACTGCATGTCCCCAGAACGAAGTTGGTAGAGTTGAGTAACTAAGCATGCATCTAACCATCTCCAATAAAGTTCTGTTTCGGCATTCCGCTACACCATTTTGTTGCGGAGTATCTGGGGCAGTAAGTTGTGATAAAATCCCAAGTTCAGTTAAATGATCTTGGAACTGCATATCCAAATATTCTCCACCCCTATCAGATCGCAAGATCTTTAACCTTTGACCTAATTGGTTCTGAGCCATTGCTAGGAATTCCTGAAACTTTGAAAATGTTTCTGATTTCCTATGCATTAGGTAAAGACATGAGTATCTAGAGTAATCGTCAATGAAAGTGACGAAATACTCAAAACCACCCCTGGCTTGTACATTCAAAGGTCCACAAACATCTTAATGCACAAGACCACGTGGTTCTTTGGCCCTATCACCCTTTGCAGAGAATGGACGCTTGGTCAGTTTGCCTTCTAGACAAGATTCACAGACAGGTAATTCACCTAAGGTGAGTTCCCTCAAAGGTATGTCCTTTGTAAGTCTTTGAATCCTATCATAGCCAATGTGTCCTAGACTCAAGTGCCATAAATACGTCATATTATTGTTATCGATCTTTTGACGTTTATTGGTCCTAGGTTTAGCTACTTTGAATAAATCATTGTTAAGAGCGAGGGGTTCGTTAGGTCGCAGAATATAAAGCCCGTTTTCCAAACATGCAATACACAAATGTGATCCATTGAAAGAAATAGATATATTAAAACTTGTGAAAGTCATAACAAATCGTTCTAATTGCAACATGGAAACTGAAATTAAATTTCTACTAAAATCCGAAATAAAAAATACAACTTTTAAAATTTAGTATTTGTTTCCGAACTTCAAACGAGCTATTCCTCTAGCTTGGACCTTAACGAACGCTCCGTTCCCAACTCTAAGCTTTAAGCCGCCTTCGTTCACTTCCTCCCACTATTCAAGAAGTTGTAAAGAGTTACAAACATGGTTAGTAGTTCCAGAATCATTAATCCAAACAGATTTATCATTCTCTAAAACACATGTTTCCAAGATAAATGAACTATAATCATTACCTTTGTTTTTCGCTGCTAGAAACTTAGGGCAATCTCGTTTCTAATGCCCCTTCTCTTTGCAGTGAAAGCACTTATCTTTACCTTTCTTGTTTTTCTTGTTCTTTCCCTTAGGCGTCTGTGCACTTGGTTGTGCACTCATCTTTGCAGGCTTGGGGTTGTTTATTTGTCCACATTTCCTCTTGTTTCCAGCTTTCGAAGACGAAGCTTGGTTAGCTTCAGCCTTAGCTAGAGGTGCAGCAACATCAGTAGTCTTATTTTGACCTCCTTTACTAAGTCCACCCATGATAGGTTCAATAATTTGAAGCTCGTTCATGAGCTGTGTCAGACCATAGTTGAGTTGAGCATGAACGTGCAGACACAGTGCCATCCGAGAATTTACGGTGCCATCATGAACGTGCAGAGACGGTGCTTGTAACGCCCTAGTTACCCCAGAACAGTTACGGTGAACAGTGAACCGGAAATTTGACTCGCTACCCGAGTCCTTTGGTTAAAAACGTGATCTAAGTGCTATTATCAGGTTAAGGTGAAAAACTAGTAAAAAGGAAAGGATACATTTCACTAAGTAAATAAACTGCTCGTGAGCCTTTCAAAATGTTTACAAGTAGTTTGTAATACAAAAGAGTCGCTATTGTTTCAAATTTACAGTCCCCGCCGGCCTAAGCGGAAAAAATAGGGTAAACCCCTAGTCCCTCAGAGAACTCCTTGACCGTGGCGGTCAAGCGGCCCTGTATGTACAGAACATCGCCCAAGCTCTCCACTCAGGGTTGGGTGAGCTTCTCTTTCCCTTTACCTGCACCACAAAGCACCCATGAGCGAAGGCCCAGCAAGAAAACACAATAAAGCATGATATAATATCAACAACGGTCGTAATAACCATTCAGGACTATCAGTCCAAGCAAATAGGTGACAATAGCCAAAAGTCACAATAATGAGCATAACTCCCTCTAGCCATATGACGATAGGGTCACCAGGGCTTAACTGATAAGTGATTCTTTCATAAGTTTGATCAGGATAGGTGCATGGTGAGTGGTCACCAACATAACCTACCTCCCGACTCTAGAGTCGTGCTATGGACAGCGTCCCCTAGCCATGTGACAAACAGTCACCGGGGTCATATACCTTGGCTATAAACATCTGGTCATAGACCAGGCAAGCGCTTATAAGTTCTTCGACCTTAGGGTCGGTCCCGCATTAATGCCATAGAGCCATTCACTGCGTGATCATCGACTTTAGAGTCGGTCCTTGACTAGTCAGTGTCTCAAACAGGTAATCAGCGTTCATTAGCATTTAATATGCAATCCATGTCCACATATATCAACCAACATGCCTCAATATCAAACCATGCATGTCATATTCCTATACAGGGTGCAACTGTATTCATACACTGTTTTCTTACCTCTGGTTCGAGTGAGAATTATTATATGAACGACCCCTGAGAACGATCAACCTTTAAATTCCTTGACGGTCACCTGGTCATAACCAAAATATAGGATTCATTGATAAAAATGATAACTGAGGGTTCCCAAACCAAGATCTAGCCTCCGGGACATCAAACATAACTCAACTAGGTACTAGGTTCAACCCTGAGGCCTAAGGTTTGAATCCCCAAGCTAAAAACATCTTTTTGGCTAAATTTTCCCTGATGGGCCGCGGCTCACCCTCCTGACAGAGCCATTTTAACCTTTAAAGCCAACACAGGCCGCGGCACACCATAGTCAGGCCACGGCTCATTTCGCAAAACAGCCAAGAAACCAGCACGCACCAGCCAACTCTCCCCTGCGTTTTCCCTTGGAACCAACCCTCTGAACCAAATCTAAACTTCCTCCAAACACTCAATTTAACCTCTAAACATCACCCATAACTCACCCTCATCAAAACCCAATCAAACATACACAAAATCTCCTCTTGATCCCCACTTTCTACAACAAAAACCATAAGCTGAAAACTAAAAGGAAAACAGAGTAACACCTGAAACCAATGACTAAAACTCACCTCAAATTCATATTTGAACCTCCTTCAATGGTTGAACCAAGTCCACCAACCCATCCTTTAAGTTTCCTAGCTTAAAACCCCACCTTGAGCTCAAGAACACCAAAGAGAAATATAGAGAAGGGTGATGTACGGGAAGGGAGAAGACAACCCCTGTTTTTGTTATGTTTAATCTTTATCCTTCTACAGCCAACTAAAGGGTAATATTAATCCCCTCAAATGACCAAAATACCCTTAAGCCACCTAAAGCCTCTAAAACCATTTCAAGGGTAAAATTGGTACTTTCCGCTTATCCCGTTAATCGTAATTAACGCTTCCCAATTCCCGCTAATCTCAATATCCCCAAACACCAATAATTCATATCCCGTTACCCTTAAATCCCCGGTAACGCTATAATCATTAATATCACCCCGAGACTCACCCCGAGCCCCGAGCTCAAACCTGTTATGACCAAACCGATAAATCATGTTTAAAGATCGTCTCATGTCGAAATACTTGAACCAATCCACATTATAATGTGGTCTCACAACATATCATTAACATGCAAACAAATATTCAATTATACCCTCAACGGGCCAAATTACCAAAACACCCCTGTAAACAAATGTGGACTCACATGCATGCATTTAACATCATATTATAATATAATTCTCATAAACATGCATAAACACATTTAATGGCATAATTAAACAGTTATGGCCCTCCCGGCCTACTAATCCAGCCATTAAACCCTAATAGGGAATCCAAGGCATTACAGTGCTATCCAAGCATTTACGGTACCATCACGAGCATTGACGGTGCCATCACTAACGTGCAGAAACGGTGCTCAAATCTGGGGATTCCTCAATCATGACGAATTTAGAGTTGTCACCAATCAATACTATGTTGATATTCTGCTTCCAATTAAGGAAGTTTTCTCCAGTGAGTTTCTCCATCAAAAAGTTGAGAAAGGATGGGAGTAGACACGAACACTACTTAGCTTAAAACTACAAATTACCAATAAAATATAAATCAATCACATTTGCTCAATAAAACTCCTATTCACACAAATTTCAAGAAATAACCCAACATATACCAAAAATATGTAAGATATGAGAAAAAATACCAAAAAAAATCATATCTCTATTTCTTTAGGTTTTTAACTAATCTATGATATCCTTGTCCCGGTTGGCGAGAGTCAAAAATACCACTAGTTAAATAGAGTTGTAAACTCATTTAATAATGGACACCACTATTAACAACCTACTATTCGATCAAAATAAGAAAACAAAATCTCTTATTTTATGAGCTAGACTCACGGTTTCAATAATCATAGATTTAGTCCTAGTAGTCATCGTAGGGGTGAGTCTAGTAGAGTTTGACCTATAATTATCTATCTTTCGAAATCTAACCTTGTCAAAATAACTAATGAACACCTTCCATAGGGGGAAGAATCAAAGCGCCTCGAGGCCCCATTAAGCTATTGACTATGTTAAACAAACGGTGGAGATCGAATAAAATTCTTAAAATGAGCTCATTATAAAATTAAAATTAGTATTTTTATTATTTTTTTTTAGAAAATTAATGACTATGGTTTTCCAAAAAAAATTAAACAGATTAAATTTTTTTAAAACCAAAGTCCTATAATTTCTTATTAATTCTAAAGTGTCACATTGAAACAAATTCAATTAATTTAGAATTAATTTGTTGCTAATCAATATTTAGGTTTAACTAATATAATGAACCTATACAATTAAGTCCAACTCAGGTAAATGGGCCTTAACAATTGGGCTTGTATGGAGAAGGCCTGGGTCCAGTATGTCGTTTCCACTACAAAGGCCCCCTATCTTCCATACAAGGTCCAAAAGACAGGAATTTAAACCTTCGTTTTATATATTGTTATGAATTGATTAGGCCCATTATAGTCATGCAAAGCAAATGGGCCTTCACAAGTGGAATCACCCACAAGAGAAGAATTTAAACTTTACATTTTCCAATGGGCCCAAATAAAACCTATCATTTTATGAATATTTTATTTGGCAAAATACCATATATCCAGCAAACATATGGGCCACTATATGCATCTAAGCCCAATTGAAAAAATACCACATATAGTGCAAACATACATGTTATAATTGGATGGGCCTAATCATGTTACTATATGAGCAATTCTATGAATTTATGCAAAAATACCACAATATATTTCATTTGCAAAAATATCACAATTAATTATCTATAATTTATCAAAAAAAATTCAAATTAATTAAATTTTTACAAAAAATAATAAGTCAATTTAAATGAAATTTATCAACAATTAACAATAGTTAATTTAAATTTCATTTATCAACAATCAACTTGGTTTTAGGTTAATTTGATAAAAAAATATTAATTTAATTTAAATAGGATTTATCAACAATTAACCAAAGTTAATTTAAATCCCATTTATTAAAAAAAATATATATTTTGTTAATTGGCTGAAGAAAAAAAATTGATATTTTTCAAAATTTAACAAATTTTAAATTTTAAAATCAATATCTAAACTATTTTCCAAAAATATCTTGTGTTGTTACAACTATTAGCTAATATTTTAACCATTTAAATATATATATATAAATAGTTATAACAAACTTAAAATATCTCAAAATAGTTAAACAAATTCAAATATCCATAAAAATATCTAACTAACAATATTCAAATTCAAACAATTTAAATATTAAAAACATAGAATAAAAATATATTTATATTTTCAAATAAAGATTTAATAAAATTATCAAGAATTTAAATGAAAATATCTTAAATATCTGATATCATAATTATAATATTTTAATATGTTAAAGATTTAAAATTAAGTTGTTAGTCTATTTTTAAATTTGAATTTGAATCTTTGTAGAAAATATCTAATTATTTAAATCTTAACTAACAAAAATATCTTATTTAATAAAAAACAATTTTAAATGATAAACACAAAAAATAAATTTTTGGTTTTGATTATAAATAATAAATTTCAATAATTTTAATTTTCTTTAATTTTAAAAAAAAAAAATTTAAAATAGGATGAATAGTACCCGTATCGGGTACTGTTCATTGTCTGGGCTGCAGTGGTGTGCGCGCGTAGGACAGGAGGCTGCCGAGGGACGCGCGCGCGGAGAGGCGCTGGGTGCGCGCGCGTGCGTGCGCTCGCGCATGGCAGCCAGTGCAAATTTTTCCAAAAATTTTTTTAGAGCAATTTTTCAAACCAAAACCATTTTATAATTAATTTTTAACATGTTTTACACAAAATAAAGCATATATAAAAATTAATAGCATAGAAAACACAACAAAATAACCTAAAAATTGCTAAAATTCACATAAAATCAATATGCTTCATAAAAACTTGAAAACCATCCAATTATTCAAACATATCAAATAATTCAATTTTAAACATGTTCATGCATGAAAATAAAGATTACCAAAGGCTCTGAGGCCAGTTGTTGGATTAGCTTATACATGATCTTTGTTATCCAATAAATTAGCATTTGTGACGTGGCGAATAATCTCTTGACACGTGGCTGATACCTGGAAGCGTCTGCCAGAGTATCGACCAGGAGGCACACCAGAAGCAGGACAAGCCTGTCTTACTCGCGACCAGTCTCGTCGGTAGTTCCGCAAATAAGGCAACATTTATGGGAAGATCTTTATGAATCCTGAATTTATCTCATGTAATCTTCGGAATATCCCAATATTCAGGGGATAATATCTGTAACAATATTTTGTAACCCTCCTTGGGCCTATAAATAGCAAGAGATGGCTCAAGGAAAAGGACTTTTGGATTCTGAATCATTAGGAATTGTAGAGTTTCTCCAGGAAAAACTTGTATTGTTTTGTCAGAAGTGCTTAAACTCATTGAACCCAAGTTCTCTGATCACACTTCTGATTTCATATCAATATAATTCTAAGTGGACGTAGGTCATTACCAGATCCTGGGGCCGAACCACTATAGATTACTGTGTTTTCTTTACTTTCGTCATTACATCATTCTCTTTACATTTGTCCATATCACTCATATTTTGACTCCGTGTCAGTTGGCTAAATCGTGAGTCAACATTCTGGTGCTTTCATTGAGAGGACGATTCATTGCTGTTAAAAAAAAAAAAACACAACTGATGGCGAAAGCAGGAAGGAAAGCTGGTCAGACTGCCGTCGCAGCACCGTCGAATCCACCACCTCCTCCTCCCCCTACAAGCATGGCGGAAGATGAGCCGCAACTAGACTTTGAAGAGGAGGAAATGGATGATGCGACTCTTAGGAGCACCCTGGGCACGTTGCAGGAAGAATTGGCTAGTCTGAGGCCCAATCAAGAGACTGCCGCAGAAGCCATGGCGAGGCAGCAGCAGGAGCTTGATCGTCAGCGGGCGGAGTTGAGCGAGAGACAAGCAGAGGTGGATCGCCGCCAGACCGAGGCCATGGCAGCCCTTGAAGCAGCCTTGCTGTTGGCTAGAAATCAGGCCGCACCTACCTCGCAGCCTAACCAACCTGACAATGGGCCATCCCAGAAGGGTCCCAATCCTAGCCCGCCAATCCATCCTTCAAGTCCGCAAAGGCCCGAACAGCCTCAGATGCCCCATAACGACGTCCCACTAGACCCCGAGGCAGATCCACCATCCCAAGCTGCTCGAGGTAATCCCCCGCAGCAAAGGCAGAATAGGGCCGAGCGTCAGCCTCGTAGTCCTAGGCGCCATGGGAATGATGGGCTAAACCAAGCGAATAGAGGTCACTACCCTCCTGGTAACAGGAGGGACTCGGAGCTAGGCTCTGCGGTCCACGGACCTCCACGGCATGATAATGCGCGGGGACACCGCGACCAGCGCAGGCCACCCTCTAACGCACGAGGCATTACTCAGGCAATCACGGTTCAAAGATGGCCACGGATACAATGAGGCTGACTCAGGCAAAGGCAATGCTGAAGGGAGAAACAGAAATAGAGGTAAAAGCAGGAGCCAAGTACCTCAAGGTGACCAACCAAATGGACAAGATGCTAGGGGGCAACACAGGCAAAATAATGTCTTCAACCGGCTCGGAGGTAGCGAGCAATGAAGACCTAAGAGACGTACTCAATGATCGTCGCGAGAAGCACGGTGAGAACATCCCCCCAGCAGCAGAGACCGCCGCAATTCCTACCACATTGCAAGCCCAGATAGACGCGCTTAATCAGGCTGTGCAACAGCTGGTCGGGGGAAGGACCTCTTACATCGACCACGATAGAAGAAAAGGCACTCCTTTTGTCCAAAGGATAGCCAACGCAGAGACTCCCAACAAGTTCAAGATGCCTACGCTCCCGAACTTTGATGGATACGGGGATCCAGTCTCGCATGTGAATAAGTTTGAAATCCAGATGGACATTCAGAAAGTGTCCGAAGACGCTCGGTGCAGGATCTTTCCTGCAACACTTTCTGAAGTTGCGCAAGAGTGGTTCTTTAAATTTCCGCCTACAAGCATTATTTCCTGGGAAATGTTCGTAAGGGAGTTCTACGGACAGTTCTATGCAGGTCGTGTGCACCCAACCGAAGCAAACCAACTGGTCGAGATCCGCCAGCAGGATGGAGAATCACTGAAGGATTACATCCAGCGCTTTATGCGAGCGGCAGCTGGAGCAAAGAAATTCGGAGACGAAGGAAAAATGATGGCTATAACCGCAGGAGTGAGACGCCGTTCGCCCCTATGGAAGAGTCTTCGTAAGGACGGGGTTAGAACCACCCAGGAGTTCTTAGACCGAGCTGATCGATATATCAAGCTCGAAGAAACCATTGCCGATGATGGAAAACCCTCGAACAAGGGTAAGAAGGCCGCTGAACCCGCCAAAGCCGCCAATGGTACCAAACTTGATGGCAACGGCAACGGCAACGGCAACGGCAACGGTAATGGCAAGAACGGTGGGAAACGGCCGCACAATGAGCCTTCCACCTCCGACAATAAACGAGCCAAGGGTAATCGTTATGAACCTAGGTTCACTAACTACACTGCCCTCGTCGAGTCTCGGGGAGAGGTTTACCAGGCCACAAGCTCTAGTGTGCTTTACAAGAAACCTGGGCCCATTCGAAAAGACATTTCGAAAAGAGACACTACCAAGTTCTGTCGTTACCATAACGACTATGGACATGACACAAATGAATGCAACCAGTTAAAGGACGAAATCGAGTTCCTTATTAGACAAGGACACTTGAGAAGGTACGTACGGGCCTCGGGAACTTCCCAACGGGATGCTCCAGGTGGCAACGAGCAAGCGTCCACACGCCAACGCTCGCCACCATTACAGCCTGCCCCTGTAACCGGAACGCTCTTAACCATCTGCGGAGGCCCGCACCTCGCGGGAAATAGCGGAAAAGCCAGAGAACGATATGCTCGAACTCTGCGCCACGACCAGGACATCGAGATGATGACTGTGGAGGACCGTGTGCCAAAAAAGGCTCGCTCAGAGGAGTACGGGATAACCTTCTCTGAAGGCGATGCCCAACACGTCCGGTTCCCACATTCCGATCCGCTGGTCGTGGATATCCAGATGGCCAATATGATGGTAAAAAGAGTACTGGTCGATACAGGAAGTTCAGTGAACATCTTGTATAAGTCAACACTGGAACGCATGAAGTTGTCCGTAAAAGACTTGGAGCCCTGCAATCAAACCATATACAGCTTCTCTGGAGAAGGACTCGCCCCAGCCGGAATGATCAAACTCCCAGTAACAACGGGTACATCATCTGCTTCAAGGACATTACTCACCACTTTTGTAGTGGTCGATTATCTTTCAGCATATAACGCTGTTATTGGAAGGCCCATACTGGTTGAGCTGAGGGCCATCATCTCCATGTGGCACCTAGCCATGAAATTCCCGACGAACGCAGGGGTAGGATGCGTCTTAGGAAACCAAAGGGAAGCCAGGGAGTGCTATAACGCCTCAATCACAAAGGCAAAAAGTGGAGCATCGAGGAGCGCTACCCCAGACCGATTGCAGATGAAAGAAGACACGCAAGCCCAGTCAGGTGGTAACGTCACCAAATAGGGTGTTGCCCAAAGTGAGGATATAGATTTGGATCCTCGCTTTGGGGATTTTGAAGAAAATGTTGGACCCGTCGAGGACCTGGAAGAGGTCCAACTCGATGAAAAAGACCCAACCAGAGCCGTGAGGGTTGGGAAGAATTTAGAGCCTACCACAAAGCAGGCACTGGTGAAATTCTTGCAAGAGAACCAGGAAGTTTTCGCCTGGTCACATAAAGACATGGTTGGGATAGATCCTGCAGTAATCAGCCATGTCCTGAACATAAACAAAGCCTTTCCACCGGCGCAACAAAAAGAAGGCTGCTCGATAAAGACAGATCAAAAGCCTTAAAAGAAGAAGTCGAAAGACTTAAAGAAAATGGGTTCATCAGGGTGGCGTTTTATCCATCGTGGGTCTCCAATCCGGTGCTGGTCCCCAAACCTAAAGGCAAGTGGCGGACCTGTGTGGATTTTACAGACCTCAATAAAGCCTGCCCAAAAGACTGCTTCCCACTCCCAAGGATCGACCAGCTAGTCGATGCAACTGCAGGACATGAGATCCTCTCGTTCATGGACGCGTATTCAGGCTACAACCAGATCAGCATGCATCCCCCTGATGAGGATCACACCAGCTTTCGGACCGATACGGGCTTATATTGTTACAAAGTAATGCCCTTCGGATTGAAAAATGCAGGCGCAACTTACCAGCGACTGGTCAACCACATGTTCAAGGAGCTGATCGGGGTAAGCATGGAGGTATATGTGGATGACATGCTGGTAAAGTTCAAGAAGGCAGAAGGACATGTGAGGGATTTGCGAGAATGCTTCGGCGTGCTGAACAAATACCAGATGAAGTTGAATCCCCTCAAATGTTCCTTTGGAGTCGGATCAGGAAAATTTCTGGGGTTTATAGTAAATTCGAGAGGAATCGAGGCCAATCCCGACAAGATAAAAGCCCTGATCGACATGAAGTTGCCAGAAAAGATCAAGGATGTACAAAGCCTGACCGGAAGGATCGCTGCCCTAAGCAGATTCATCTCAAAGTCAACTGACAAGTGTGTTCCATTCTTCAATCTACTCAAGGGAAATAAGAAGTTTGAATGGACGGATGACTGCGAGCAAGCATTCCAGGCCTTAAAGGCTCATATGTCGCAGCCTCCCGTCTTGTCGAAACCAATCGAAGGAGAAACTTTGTATATTTATCTGGCGATTACCGAAGTGGCTGCTAGTGCAGTACTAATACGACAGGAAGTAGGCGTACAGAAAGCTATTTACTATGTCTGCAAAAGGCTAATCGGTGCAGAATTGAAATATCCACCAATCGAAAGGTTGGCATATTGCTTAGTCCTAGCCTCCAGAAAGTTGCGTCTGTACTTCCAAGCCCATCCCATCACAGTTCTGACCGACCTGCCCCTTCGGCAAGTCCTCCAAAAACCTGAGGCGGCTGGACGGCTGTTAAAATGGGCGGTCGAATTAGGACAGTTCGATGTAACTTATTCACCGCGAGCAGCAATAAAAGGGCAAGCCCTGGCCGATTTTATTGTGGAGTTCACCGAACTCCCCAACAGCGAGCTGTGCAAACAGCCTGAAGCGCCCATGCCCCAAGACAAGACTCCTTCGTGGAAACTATTCACGGATGGTTCATCCAATGAATCCCACGCTAGAGCGGGAGTGATATTGATAACGCCCAAAGGGCATCGATTTCACTGTGCAATCAGGTTTGACTTCGCAGCGTCAAACAATGAAGCAGAATACGAAGCGCTCCTCGCTGGACTGAGAATGGCCAAAGAAATGAGCATAAAGGCGCTCGATATTTTCAGCGACTCTCAGCTAGTCGTGAATCAAGTCCTGGGAGAGTATCAAGCTCGAGGATTAAAAATGATGGCCTACCTTAATAAAACGAATGATTTGCTAGCCCAGTTTACAAAGTACACCCTCCAGCAAATTCCGCGTGACCAAAATTCGAATGCAGACGCCTTAGCTAAACTCGCAAGTGCTAAGGATGCTGACACCTTGAACATAGTCCCAGTAGAAAGATTGAGTAAGCCAAGCATTGAAGCGGCCGAAGCCAGCATGGAGATTCGTATAGAAGATACATGGATGACGCCTTACCTGGAGTATCTGACGAATGGCACATTGCCAGCAGATAGAAACAAGGCCAGAACTCTGCAAAGGCGGGCTGCTAGGTACATACTGCTCGATGGAGTTATGTACCGAAGAGGATATTCAATGCCACTACTCAGGTGCATTACACCAGAAAAGGCTAAAGAACTCATGAAAGAGGTGCATGAAGGCTTCTGCGGAGATCACGCTGGGGGGCAGAGTTTGGCGAAAAAGGTTCTAAGACAAGGCTACTTCTAGCCAACAATGAACGAGGATTCAATGGAGTACGTAAGAAGGTGTGATAAATGTCAAAGATTCTCCAAGATCCCACGAGCAGCTCCAAACGAACTAAAGCAGATGCAGAGCCTGTGGCCTTTCGCAATATGGGGAATAGACTTGATAGGATCACTGCCAATAGGGAAAGGAGGAGTAAAGTACGTAGTTGTGGTAGTTGATTACTTCACCAAATGGGCTGAAGCTGAACCACTTGCAACCATCACGACCAAGAAAGTTCTTGACTTTGTCATCAAGAACATTGTGTGCCGGTATGGTTTGCCCAGAAAGATAGTGTCAGATAACGGGACCCAATTTGACAGCGACCTGTTCACCGATTTCTGCGAGAGGCACGGAGTTATTAAGAGCTTTTCTTCAGTCGCACACCCCCAAGCGAATGGGCAAGTCGAAGCTGTAAACAAAACTCTTAAAGATACCCTGAAGAAAAGACTTGAAGAAGCTAAAGGAGCATGGCCAGAACAGTTGCCTGAAGTCCTCTGGTCGTATAGAACATCTCATCGAACAGTAACAGGACATACCCCATTTTCCTTAGCTTATGGATATGAGGCTATGTTACCTGTCGAGTTAGATACCCCTTCACATCGGCGTTTAACGTACGATCCAGACCAGAACAGCCAGTTAATGATGGAGTCCTTAGACTCGATCGACGAGATGCGAGAAAAATCTCAACTCCGAGTTGCTGCTTACCAGCAAAAAGTCGCCCGGTACTTTAATTCCAAGGTTAAAGAAAGAAAATTCAACGTCGGGGATTTGGTACTACGACGAGTTTTCTTAAATACCCGTGACCCCACTGCTGGAGTACTCGGACCTAACTGGGAAGGACCTTACCAAGTTGAAGAAGTCCTTCACCCAGGCACCTACAAACTTGCACGCTTAAACGGAGATCTTGTTCCACGCTATTGGAATGGAGAACACCTGCGCAAGTATTATCAATAAACAAACCTTCTTAAAGGACTGGCTTGTTTAAATTTCTCTTTTTTTAAATTTTTACAAGTTTTGCAAAGAGGGTTAGCCACGTTGTATGGCTAACTGCTCGTACATGTAAGATTCTGTCTCAGAATCGCTCGTAAAGACATGTTTAGTCCATTTTTAATACGAGATTATAAGGGACTGTGCTCAGCCAGTCATTCTTGCCAACATTTGTGAATTTATATTTACAAGTATTTGTTCATTACGTGTGTTGATTTGCTGTATTACAAGTACCATTTTTCCGCACGAATAGGAATGTTCGAACAGGCCGTGGTCAAGGCAAGTGACACAGGACCTAAAGCTCCTCAATCACTTAGGGGGCATATAAGGCACATCGATAGCAAAGCATACTCGCAAGGTATGTAAACACATGAACAAAATAAGTGAAAGCATACTACAGTACTTAGAGTATTTTTCAAAATATGCCAAAGTACTATGCTAAGTTCGGTCATACGGACAAATGTTATAATAAGTAAAAATATTATAGCACCAAGAGTTAAGCTTTTACACCACAAGCATTGCTGCTTGGATGTAACTGTTCAAATAAAAAAGATTTACTGCCCATGCAGCAAAGTTTAAAAAGAAAACTATTGTCTTTACATCACGACCCGTGGGTCGTATGTTCAAAAAGAAAGAAAAATAGTTAATAAAGATTAAGAGGCATGAGTGGCAGGAGGGTCCTGGGCAACATTCGGGTCGGTCGCTTCCTCGATGGTTTCCTCTTCCAAACCAACGGCGCTTGGAGTTGCAGGAGTCGCAGCTCTTGCCTCCTCTTCGGCCAGTTGGGCAGCGCACCGGGCCAACTCCGCAGCTCTGACTTCCTCTGAAAGGTAGCTAAAGTCAGCACCCTGATTGTGTTTCCAGAAGTTATAGAAACATCGGAGTGTCGTCCTTTTGTACTTTTCTAGATTCTTGGAGTTGTCGAGGTCCAACTACTGCACCTTGCCCTTGAGAGTGGCAATAGTCTCGTCCTTGGTCTTGACTACCCCCTCCAGATGCTTGATTTCGCGGAGATGATTTTTGTTGTACGACCAGTACTCTTCCATCAGCTTAACCGCTGCATCTTTTGCAGCTTCAGCCGTGGACAGTTTGGTCACCGCTGCATCCCTCTCTCGGACCACTGCTTCCAACTCCTTGGCATGCCTAGCCTCAGCAGCCGAAAGCTCCTCGGCCGCCTTCACCTGATATTTCTTGATAGCTTTTGCCTCGACCTGCTCGACGAGAGCCTGGGCTCGGGTACGAGCAGTTGTGGCAGAAAGTAAGGCCTGTGCACAAAGAAAAAGGAGTTAGGACTTATCACAAGGTCTAAAAAACTACAAGACTTGAAGAATAAAGAAACACTTACGCTGGAGATTTCGTTCAGAGCCCTGTTCAGGATTTGATCGACTGGTAGCTCTTCAACTTGGATCATGGCGGTCCCAACATGCTCGCCTTTGCCTATGCGATCAAGACGGTCCTTGGCAGATCGGATGGCACGGCTCACGAGTTTGGCCCCATGGGCCTCTTCACGAGAAAGCTGCTCCCTAGCAGGCGCAGCTGGAGGATTGGGCCGAACAGGAGTATTTTGCTGTTCAGAAGGAGCTGGAGGAGGAGTAGGAGTTCGCCCAGTTGGTGCAGGACTTTTCCCAGTTGGTGTGCCCTGAGGAAGGTCTTCTGGTCGACTCTTTTTGGCCGAAGGGCCCCGACTGGATTCACCACCTCTCTTTTTCGATCTCCGTGTGAGTTAGGGGACTTCTTCTTCTTCCTCGGCCTGGTACATGTCGAAAATGTTGGGAGTCGACATATCTGCATGGAAGTGAACACAAGAGGTTAACAAGGAAAACGAAAGGTGAAAGTATGTAATACAACAGAAGGAAGATAACAAAGTAAATACCTGAGCTACAACTACTGGTCGCTACACTATTGACTCTATTAATCATATACTCATTTTCTGGCATGAAGAAGTCTGGCCCTAGATTTGGAGCATATGTAAAGTTACCGTCCCCGTCAAACATATGACCGGGAATTGGCAAACCATTTAAAAGCGAAATAACGTTGCCATTGTCATCAGAAGACTCTCCCAAGTCAACAACAGGCTCTGTGGCATTTTCTTTCCCCTTGCCTTGGGGAGCAGAAGGCCTTTCTGCAGAAGGGCTACCCGTGGGTTCCCTGATCGTAACTCCTGTAGGCCTCCTCCTGGGAGAAGGCACGGGAGGTTGCTGCTCGGGAACCCCCTCGGCAGTGGCTTCGTCCACTACGGACCCTCTGTTTTCATGGCGAGGAGCCAGGAGGCCAGATGACCTCAGGTTGTTTTCAATGATCAAGGCCTTGACGCTTTTCGCTGCGTCAGACATCCTGGCCAGAGCATTGGACCTCAACACCATGTCTGGTGTTGGAGTCGGACGTAACCAAGGGCCTGAAAAACAGGTCAAGTTTGAGAAAAAGAGAAAGAGTATATTCTAGGGAAAGGTATCGACCAGCGAAAGATAAGCTCTTACCTCCTCTCGCGAAGGCCAAGTTGTTACTGGCTATGTCCGGAGTAAAGAATTATTCTTTATTGTAATGCCCCACGTTCGAGACATGGGTAGTGCCACTCAAGAACGTCCGGCCGGTTTCCTGGTGACAGAAGTGAAAAAAGCCCGTCCCGTTGTGCTGAGGGTTGGACTTGAGATCAAAGAGGTAGTTGACCTCATGAGGTGAAGGTTCTGGCCATTTGTTAAGTTTGTATAGGATATAGAGCGCGGCCAGCATCCTATATCCATTGGGAGTTATTTGAAAAGGGGCGACACCAAAGTAATTGGCCACCCCCACAAAAAATGGATGAAGAGGGAGAGAAGCTCCCGCCTCAATGTGGTATCGGGACCAGGCGCTATTCGCCCCTCCTGGGCGGTTAGCCCTCTGGTCCGCAGTGGGACGTGTAATGGTTACCCCCGTGAGGGGGAATTTTCTGAAGCAGTTGGCAACCATTCGAGGGGTCACCGAACTAGCTGGGGAGGTATACCACTCGACATCAGGCAGATTCCGATGACGAGGACGAGCCCTAGTTTGAATATTAGGGTCAGGAACAAGATCTTCTCGACCACTGGTCGAAGGAACCCCAGCCTGAGAGCCAGGCTGGGCAAGAGAAGTAGGGTTACTTTCAGACTCGGGCCTTTTCTTGCCAGAAGACTTTGAACGGGCCATCGGAGGAGAAGGATGTGGTCTGGAAGAGGCTCGCGAGAAAGGTATCTGGTGAATGCGATCGGTTGGTTGTTCTTCTCCCTCGAGCAGCTGGGCGAGGAGGTCGTCGTCGACGGGTCTCTCACCTCCCCACAAATCTGGCATTAAAATATGCAAACAGAAGAATGGGGAGGTGAGGTTAGAGGACTCTAGAAGGCTTTTAGAATAACGCTGGTCGAGTATAAAAGTTAAGCCTTTATACAACAGCATTCTAACAAGAAACTAAATCTTTCTATGCGAACAGTTTGAAAAACGGATTAAAGGGTGAAAGTGAAAAGTTTTCCTGAAATGCTTTTTCAACTCCCCTTAGGGTGGGAAAAATTATTTTTTTCAACTGGCTTAAAAATCGAAATGTTACTTCGGTTTTACGTCCTAAAAAGCATTGTAACGCCCCAAACTCCATAGACCATTACAGTGTGCCTTGTAAACAGTGTTAAACTCGCTAATCGAGTCATTTGGCCAAAATCGTGAACTAAGTATGATTAGCGGTTTCAGGTTTAACAACTTTGGTTAGGATGTAACGTTTCACTAGAACGTTTAATTTATACATTGGGATCCCGAAAATATAATTTCAGAGTTTATTACAGAAAGTATATACAACAGGCCGTTCTAAGAGGAAAAACAGGGTTCAACCCTAGTTCCACTTTAAACCTCGGCCGTGGAGGACGAGCAGCTGCATATGTACACATCATCACCTAAGCTCTCCAACTCAAGGATGGTCCGGCTTCCTCTTGCCTTTACCTGCACCACGTAGCACCCGTGAGCCGAAGCCCAGCAAGAAAACCCAATAAAGCATGATATAATGTCAACAACGATCATAATAACCATTCAGGACTATCAGTCCAAGCAAATAGATGACAATAGCCAAAAGTCACAATAATGAGCATCGCTCCTTCTAGCCATATGACGATAGGGTCACCAGGGCTTAACTGACAAGTCATCCTTTCATAAGTTTGATTAGGACAGGTGCATGGTGAATGGTCACCAACATAACCTTCCTCCCGACTCTAGAGTCGTGCAACGGACAGCGTCCCTTGGCCATGTGACAACAGTCACCGGGGTCATATACCTTGGCCATAAACATCTGGTGGTAGACCAGGCAAGCGCTTAATAGTTCTTCGACCTTAGGGTCGGTCTGGCATTAATGCCATAGAGCCATTCAATGCATAATTCTCGACTTAAGCTTGATTACGACAGGTGCAAGGTGATTAGTCACCAACATAACCTTCCTCACGACTCTAGAGTCGAAACTATGGACAACGTCCCTTAGCCATGTGACAAACGGTCACCGGGGTCATATACCTTGGCTATAGTCATCTGGTCGTAGACCAGGCAAGCGCTTAATAGTTCTTCGACCTTAGGGTCGGTCCCGCATTAATGCCATAGAGCCATTCAATGCGTGATCATCAACTTTAGAGTCGGTCCCTGACTAGTCAGTGTCGATCACAAGTAAGACATGCCACCAATCATATATCACATGTTCAATATCCATAAACAAGGTATTTAGCATGCTCACTAACAGATACCAGTACAGTTAGGACCATGCACAACCACAGAGGCTCAAGCTCTCAACAATATCATACCTAGTATACAAAGCATGTCCTAATCACATGTTTCTCATGCATCATACGTCATATATCCAGCAATCCAACATGCACCAATAACAGCCATGCATGTCACATTTAATAGTCAACCAACATGCATCAAGAATAGCCATGCATGTCATACATAATAATCAACCAACATGCATCAATAACAGCCATGCATGTCATACATATACACAGGGTGCAGTTTTCTTACCTCAAAGCCGAGCTAGAACGATTAAAAGTACGACCCTTGAGAACGATCAACTTTTAGTCCTTTAGCGGTCACTTAGTCATAACCAAATATAAGGTATCATTAATAAAAATGATAACTGAGGGTTCCCAAACCAAATCCCAGCCCCCGAGACCTCAAATACTACCCAACCGGGTACTAGGTCCAACCCCGAGGCCTATGGTAAGAATCCCTAAGCTAAAAACCACTTTTTAGCAAATTTGGCCTTATGGGCCGCGGCCCCCAAAAGCTGTGCCGCGACACGCCTCCAAACCCCATCTGCCAGACGCGCATGGGCCGCGGCACGCAAAAGCTGTGCCGCGGCACCCAGCCCAGTCCAGGCAAAAACCAGCACGCGACTCAGTTTTTCCCCTGTGTTTTTCCTCCCAAACAAGTCCTACAAATCAACCTAAAACCTCTCCCAAACACCCATTTAAACCTCCATACATCATCAACAACTCAGCCACATCAAAATCCAAGTTAAACGTCAACTAAACTTCCATAAATCCATGTTTTCTACAATAGATTCACAACTAAAAACCAAAGCTTAAAAAACAGAGCACACCTGAATTCATTGGCTAGAACTCACCTCAAACACAGCTTTGAATCCCATTTGATGGTTGTTACAGGTTCCCTAGCTGCCACCTTTGATTTCCAAGCTTAACTTCTTGATTTAGGCTCTCAAAACTCAAAGAAAGGTGAGAGAGAAAGCTTGTACGGGATGGAAGGAAGAAAGAGAAGATATACTCTGTTTTACTCTGCCTTCTACAGTCTTCTAAACCTCATGCATATCCAAGCCAAATGATCTAAATGCCCCTAGGTCTTTTAAAGGCTTCTAAGCACTCCCAAGGGTAAAATCGTCCTTTACCACCTATCTCGTTAATTATAATTAACGCTCTCCAATTCCCACTATTCTCAATATTCCCAAATACCAATAAATCATATCCCGTTACCCTTTAATTCCCGGTAACGCTCTAATCATTAAATTCACCCCGAGACTCACCCCGAGCCCCGAACTTAAACCCGTTATGACTAGACCGAACACTTACATCTCATGATCGTCTCATGTCGAATAGCCCGAACCAATCCACCTTATAATGTGGCTAGATTAATTAATCTCAATCATGCACCCAAAATATACAATTACGCCCACAGTGGCCAAATTACCCTCATAATTAACATATGAGCCTATATGCATGCATTCACCATCATATAATAATATAATTCACATAAACATGCATATAACCATTAAATACTATAATATATCAATTATGGCCCTCCCGGCCTCCTAATCAAGGTCTTAAACCTTATTAGAAAATTTGGGGCATTACAAGCATGATCCTAGGTTTTAAACTAACTCATAAGCCTACTCTGCCTACAAAAACATTCTACCTACAGGCGCCTAAAAACCAGAAGCCAAGAGACTTAAACAGTACACCATTAAAAAGCATGCACCATGAGAAATTAGAAGCATGGGGTTTCAGTAACTTACCAGGGAAAATGGTCGTGAAGGTGGAAGAGAGAACTTCGGAAATCAAGGAGCCCACCGTCTGAGTCTTGAAAGCACAAGGGAATGTTCGCCGGAGAAGGTAAAGCTCTGGTTTTTAGGGTTTTTGGCAGAATAATGGCGTGCGTGAAAAGAAAAGAAATGGCTCTGGTGATCTTATATAAGTTAGTCTCTGATATTAAAAAGGCGTAATCATTAGTTTTCCTTTTTCGAAGTATGGGGGAACGTGATGACCGTCGAAATTGTTTCTGGGGAACTGAAAAGTCATGATTAGACAGGAGTGGGTTGCTTTTTTCAAGAACACACGAAGGGTTCTGACACGTCAGGAGGGGTTACCGAAGAGTCGTTCGTTCAAAGTTTATTTACTGTTCGTAGTAAATAAACTTTGGGGGGCAAATGTTATCCAATAAATTAGCATTTGTGACGTGGCGAATAATCTCTTGACACGTGGCTGATACCTGGAAGCGTCTGCCAGAGTATCGACCAGGAGGCACACCAGAAGCAGGACAAGCCTGTCTTACTCGCGACCAGTCTGGTCGGTAGTTCCGCAAACAAGGCAACATTTATGGGAAGATCTTTATGAATCCCAAATTTATCTCATGTAATCTTCGGAATATCCCAATATTCAGGAGATAATATCTGTAACAACCTTTTGTAACCCTCCTTGGGCCTATAAATAGCAAGAGATGGCTCAAGGAAAAGGACTTTTGGATTCTGAATCATTAGGAATTGTAGAGTTTCTCCAGGAAAAACTTGTATTGTTTTGTCAGAAGTACTGAAACTCATTGAACCCAAGTTCTCTGATCACACTTCTGATTTCATATCAATATAATTCTAAGTGGACGTAGGTCATTACCAGATCCTGGGGCCAAACCACTATAAATTACTGTGTTTTCTTTACTTTCGTCATTACATCATTCTCTTTACATTCGTCCATATCACTCATATTTTGACTCCGTGTCAGTTGGCTAAATCGTGAGTCAACAATCTTTATTTATTTTCATGTATATCTAATATTAAACAAATTAATACGAGATAGCCTAAAACATGTTTCTAAAATTGAATTCAAAGAGAAACAAAGAATAGAATACTTACAGTATACGCAGCGGAATTAAGAGTCCTTCCTTCAGTTTCTCTAACTCTTGTATCCTCTCTGTCGCATAGTATTATCAAGAAACTGAACCGATCTTCTATTTTCTTCACAATCTTCCGATGTATCCTTAGAACCACCTAGACTAGTGTGGGAAATTCTCAACACATGAGATAGATATAGAGAGAAGAAGAAAAAATAACAAAGAGACTTAGAAAAGGACTTGTGTTTAGAGAGAATCTAAAACTATCAAAAAATATGACTTGTGACTTATCAAACTTCTCTTTTGACTTCTCTATAAGCACTCCTTTTATAGACTCAATTAGGCCATTTAATTTAATTAAAAAATAAATAAAATAATAGCTATTTTGAAGCCCTAGGTAGAAATTATCATGGGCTATAGGCCCGTGAAATTTCCCATTTGATTATAAGCCCATTGGACTTCAAATCAAGGCATGTATTATTTTCTATTGATTTAATTAATTAAATAATTATTTAAATTCTTTATCAAATTAATTATATATAATTTGAACCTTGATTTAAACTTATTTATTAATTTAGATACCAATTTATCTTAATTAATAAATCTGCCATAATTTCTCTTTTCTTCTCAAAATTACACAACTCTGTGAAACTATCCAAAATTGACCTGGTCAACTTTGATAATTCTAATTGATGATTAAATCAATTAATTGAGACTATCTAGATGATTTTATCCAAGGTACAATGGGGACCATGGGCCTATGAAATCAAGCTCCAATAAGTTATCATAAATCTAACAAATAAATTTACTAACTTATTAATTCCTCGTGACTCCACTATAGACTTGGAATTGCACTCTTGAATTCATAGAACGCTCTATAAAAAATATAGATACGCTATTAATTATCCATTGTTACAACCATAATTTTCACTCAATCCTCTATAGATGGTCTACAATGAGATAGGACTAAAATACCGTTTTACCCCTCATTGTATTTTATCCTTACAACACTTAGTTCCTTGTAAATGATATATCAGTAAACTAATTTAATTACTGAAATGAGATCTCTATCATTTAACACCTTGAACCAAACTAAAAGGAAACCATCATTTCACTTCTTCATCAGAAGCTATAGATTTTCATATCTATGATTAACACTCCCACTCAATTATACTACCGAGTTCCCAAGATGTAAGTATGGGCTAGTCCGTAGGGTAAGCTGGTAACGAACAAGTCAAGGAACTCAAATAATACAATCAGTTAGAATACTAACCACTCAGAATTGAGATTGAATTGACCTGTGGTCAACTATATGATATGACTAGAATAGATAATAACGGTATGTTTACTTATCTTATCAAATGTCAATATCAGTCATGTCCGATGTAACAAATACATCCGATCTTATCTACTTTGCTAATGTTCTGGAAAGAACATAACACTTTAATGTGTAAGTAGATCATATCGTAGATTGGCAAGTCAGTGTAAATCCGGTGCACTGACTAATCTTAGGACTAACTTATTTTGAACATATAATCATATTTATATTCCACTGTGATTACGTCACTATAAATAAGATTAGCTATATGCTCGGGATTTAATAGAAGTTTATATTAAACAAATAATCATGAAAATAAAACATGTGAGCAAAGTGATTGACCAAGTCAAAAAATGATTTCTATTCTTTTATTGATAATAAAATGAGATTACAAAGAATTTGGGTTTTAATTAGGGCATAAAACCCTAACATTTCTATCGACCCCCAGTATCAGCGAGCTTGACAAAGAAGACGTGTGCATGATTGATTCTCAACCGACCTAGATGACCCCATTAGTCGATTACCTCGAAACTGGTATTCTCCCAGCAGAACAGAACGAGGCTCGAAAATTGATGTTTCATATCCCGAGATACACTATTGTGGAAGGAAGGTTGTATCGAAGTGGATATTCTATGCCACTACTTTGATATGTAACTCCACCCGAGGTAAAGAAAATTCTAGAAAAAAATCATGAAGGATTTTGTGGAGATCACATTGGGGGGCATAATCTGTCCAAAAAAGTTATAAGACAAGGATATTTCTGGCCCACAGTCAAAGCAGACGCATTTGAGTATGTCAAAAGATGTGATAAATGCCAACGATTTGCCATAATTCCATGAGCTCCACCAACCGAGCTAACTATGATGACCTCCCCATGGCAATTTACGGTATGGGGAATCGATCTCATAGGCTCGTTACCAACCGGAAAAGGTGGAGTGAAGTATGCAGTAGTCGCGGTCTATTATTTTACAAAATGGACCGAGGTCAAACCCCTGGCAACAATTACCTCGAAAGAGTTCTAGACATCGTGGTAAAAAACATCATCTGCCGATACGGGATGCCCAAAAAGATAGTGTCAGACAACGGTACCCAGTTCGACAGTGAGTTATTTACCCATTTTTGGGAAAAAAATGGAAAAATAAAAAGTTTCTCCTCCGTTGGCCATCCCCAAGCAAATGGCCAGGTCGAAGCAATCAATAAAACCCTTAAGAACTCCATGAAAAAAGGTTGGAGGAGGTTAAAGGAAAATGGCTCGAAAAGTTACCCCAGGTTTTGTGGGCTTATCGAACCATAGCTCACACTTCCACAGGACACACCCCCTTATCCCTGGCATATGGATGCAAAGCTATGTTGCCAATTGAGGTTGAAATACCCACAATTCGGAGCCATGCTTACGATCAGGCCTCGAACCAATCCCAACTCGAAGAAAGTCTGGACCTCATTGAAGAAAGACGCGATGATGCTCAACTAAAAAATGCAGCATATCAGCAGCGAGCTACTCGATACTTCAATAAAAAGGTTCGAAACAGAAAGTTCGGATTTGGAGACTTGGTATTAAGACATGTATTCCTGGCTACAAGGGACCCGTCTGCTGGAGTACTTGGACCTACCTGGGAGGGATCTTACCATATCGAGTCCATTATTTGACCTGGAGTTTATATATTTCCCAGATTAAACGAAGAATTGGTACCGCGAGCTTGGAATGGCGAACATCTACGACCTTACTATCAGTAGTGTAGGAATGTTGTTTTGTTGTAATCAAGCTTGTTTCTTTTTCAGATCTTTTATTAATAAAGTATTTAACTTCGGTCGAAAGTTATTTTTGTTTTTTTTTAATGTTGTATTTTTTGCAAACTCTCTTAATTCAATAACCTTTGGTCACACTCATAGGATATTAATGGGGAATCAATGGTATACAATAATACCATAAGTTTGAAAAAATAAAAAACATAGAATAAAAATGTCTGAATGGTTAACTCGACATGAAAATATTATATACACGTAAAAACTAACAAAAATGTCTGGATCATTAACTCGACATAGAAATATTAAGTGTATATGCGAGCCAAAGTAGTCTGAATAAAATCAGATGCGCGAACTAAGATGATTTGGACATAACCAGATTATTAAAGGTATAAGTGTCTGGATATAACCAAACACGTGAGTTAAGATTATCTGGACAACTAGATTATCAAAATTATGAGTGTATGGATTACAAACCAGACATGAGCTAAATAAGTTTGGAACAAAATAGATAAAACTAATCGACAGGTTGTTAGAATATAAATAAACCTACTTCGAAATAAGTCGAGATCGAGGCTTGAATATTTTGCAAAAAGATAGTTTCGACCTCACAACCTTAGGAAGCTACTAGAGGAAGAGGAAAAGTGACTAGAAAAGCAAGATATAACTAGACTACCTATCTTACATGCCATATAAATTACTTTCGAGTACATGGTAAAAGTAAGGTCTGACCTTGATAAATAACGAGATCTGACATGGATACATCAAGTAAACTATGCATAAATGCATCAAAACTCGAGCTTAAATCCAACAGGTGTTTGTATGAATAAAAAAACATAAAAACAAACCTTTAATATCAAATGCTTAAAATATTTCGACCTAGAAATGTAAAAGCAAAAATATTAAAGTAAAAACTAAATTAAGTATATAAAAATTGTTGAGCACAGAAATTCAAACGTTAAAGTTTGAACAAAATTTAAATAGCCCTTAAACGAGCTGAAGATTTTCTTTGCCCGAAGGGCATAATAATAAAAAAAAGTATTACAAAATTATTAATGGGACACAGCCCATGGCCTCGCTTCTATGAAGCAGTAGCATCACCCCCAACGATACTCGACTTCTCCTTTGCCTTTTCAGCCTCCTCCTCGGCATCCTCCACTTCCAGTCGAGCTTGCCACCTCGCTAGGAACTCATCCTTGAGAGTATCCAAGAATCTTGTATCGAGGTCGGCATTGTTGGCCCAGATTCTATACATGGCCATATCTACTGCGCGATCCTTCTTTTGTTTGAATTCTTCAAGGAGGCGAGCCTTTTCACCCTCGATTATGTCAAAGGTGGCCTTCTCCTCCTCTTCGAGCTTGGCATTTAGCTCTTCAAGCTCCTCGATCCTCGAGTCCTTCTCCTTAATCTCAGCCTCTAGCTTTGACTTTGTAGCCTTGAGCTCGTTAGGGAGCTTGATCTGGAGATTCTTCGATTCCTGAGCATAGGACATGCTCGAATGAACTTCATTGCTCAACTTGTAGTTCAGCTGAGCAAATGTAGCAAGGACCTGTACACAAACAAATTGGGTTGGAACATATACCAAGTAAGCTCGAACAGATAGCATGATAGGATAAAAAGTGAAAATTACCAAGGAGATGAGCTTGCTACCCTTGTCGTAAAGGGTATTGTTGTCCCGACAGTTGTTTAGGAACTGCCAATGAGGGGCATCGAGATTGTTGAAGCTTTGGCCCACCCGAGACAGAACATCTGAGCCAAGGGCGGCTTTGTGTGCTCCCGCGGCATTGTCGATCACGTACTCACTAGAATGAGTCAAAATCGACAGCAGACGCTCATGAGTTGGAACCGGCTTCTTTGGAGCTGTCGCGATTTTTTTGGAGACTTGGATAGCAATAGGCAGGGGGAGAGTGACCTCGGCAGGTACCTCGATCTCGGGGTCTGTGGCAATGGTTTGGCTCGGGCCTTGGGAGCCCAAAGGAGGAGGGGTTACCTTGGTCCTTTTCAAGACCTTAGAAGGTCGCCCCGCCCTCTGTGACACCCTCAGGTGTTTGCTTTGTTTTTCTCCCAAGTGGCGGTTAAGTACGTTGTTGAGGTAGGACTCCATATCGTCTGCATAAACAAGTCACACATTAGTTAATGAGTTTAAACGCTAAAAAGGAATAAAGGTTCAAGTGACGAGAAACCTAATTGAAACTCTCCCCCAAGCTTGTGCTCGGCGACCATGTAATCCCCCCATCTTCAGAGGAGGTTGGGGGGGGGGGGGGGGGGTCCCTTCCCTATATGTGGGAGATAGCCTCGAAAGGTCTCTATAGTCATTCATCCCATACTAAATGACGACCCCATCCCAAACTTCATTTAAACTAAACATAGTTTGGAATTTTCCTAACCAGCTATCAAACCTATGAACCCTCTCATCTACCCAAGACCACACATGGAAATTGTCCCTGGAATTCGGGAATAGGATCAGGGTATCGAGCTTATGTTTTAGCAAGGATGGGGACGACATAGCTGAGCTGAGAATAACTTTACCTCCACTACTCGAGCTCGGGCCTCGTCATTTGCTTCATTTCCCGAGCACAGGCGTTCGTGACGGTGAGCCATGAGAGAGCGGACCCTTGAGCTTGCTGACCTCTGTCTCAGAGGAAGCTTCTCAGCAGGAAGTGGTATGTCCTCCCACTTCGTATATTTGTTGTAGGCGGTGTCATCCGTCGACTGATCTTGTTCCAGGAGGCCATAGGCTCGAACGTTATCTTCATGAAGAAGATAAGACAAGGAACGCCTACCATACGAAAACTGGAGCAAAGCTTTCCTGTACTCCACCATCGAGTCCGAGGGTGTGGGACGGTGATAATTGGCTGAAGAAATGGATACAGGTCATTAGTTTGAACCTAATCATTAATTGAGCGAAAAAGGAAAAAATTGTGTGAACTTACAAATTCGTTGGAACATATAAAACTTGGAAGGACACGGGCCGTCCGTCTAGAAGAAGGCTAGCTTGAAATTTGGAGGGTGGTTTGGCATATCCTCGAAGATCTTCTTCTCTTTCGGGTAGCTAGACAGATAGTAAAAGCCGTCTCCTCCCCGAGCCCGAGAGGGATTGCTTTGCAGGCAAAAGAGATAGAGGATCTCTCTTCGTGAAGGTCCTTCCTACTTTAACTCATGGTATAGCGACCTCAGGGCTGACAAGACCCTATATGAATTAGTCTAGAGTTGGATGGGTGCGAGCCCAAAAAAATCCAGAAAATCCTTAAAAAGGGATTTCAGGGGAAATAGAGCCCCTGCTTTCATATGCTCGCGACACCAGGCCGCGAGCTTAAGTTTATTGTCGGGTCGACCATCACCCGGGGCATAGCAGCTCCGTTCATTTGGAGTAGTAGCTTGGCACCTCAGCAATCTGGACAGTCCTAATCCGTGGCAAGCAAGGATGTTAGAAATTTGTCCCGTTGAACTCACCGAGCTCCAGTAGTGCTCGGCTTCGAAGAATTCCTCTCGGGAGGTAGGAATGGCAGCAGCTTATGAGGTAGATGGACGGTTTGAAGGGTCCTCCATCAAGGAAAAGGAAAGTACACCAGGCATGAAAGCAACGATGACTTTAAGCTTGGAATCGAGGGGGATAGGTCTGAGCTCGGGGTCTGGATCTGGATAAATTGCAACCCGAAGTTTCTTCCTTTTTCTTTCTTCAAACTCATTAATCTGACGTTGGAAGTGGGCTCGAATATCTTCTTGCTCGCACCTCACTTTGTACTCGCAAATCAGCCACTAGTTTTAAGTGAAGGGAGATTCTGGACTTGGAGTTGTTGGAGAGTAAGGGATTGCGACCACTAACCCCCATCGTTTCTCAAAATTCTGCGACATCTAGCAAGAAAGAAAAAGGTGAGGGCCAGGCATACAAGGAATCAAAGTAAGATTTTAGGTGATTCGAGCTTGAAGGCTCGAGATCACGAAGTAAGGTCGATCAAGACCGCGCTCTCGAAAGGACAGGTCAAACTCGAGGAAGAACCTTGAACTTTTGTAAGGTTTGGGCTTCGAGCATGTATTCGATGCGAGGGAAGGAAAGTGTGGGATCATTTTAAGAATCACAGATTTTCAGGAGAAAAGTTGACGATTACTATAAAAGGTGATATTTTTTTGGAATTGTGCAATTTAAAATCTTAATTCAGTACCCCATTTCTTGGTCTACACGATACATCACTCGTAGTCTAAAAGGAAGAAAGCCTACATCTGCGTTTTTCGCATTAAATATGGGTTTAAAACCCACGATTTCAATGATTTTTAGGTCCAAAGTTAATGTAATATCATCTAAATTACATTGCTAAGGCAACAAGTTATTGAATAATACATTCACACAACAGAAAAACACGTAAAAATACATAAACAACAAAGCACGTTGAAGAAGGGAACTTACACACAGAAGCTGCTTGCGGGAATAGTAAGAATGACGATTGAAAGAATAGTGTCAGGGAAGCTCTCACAGAATCGAAGATGCCAGTGATATTTTGCCTCCATGGTTTGGAAAACATGCAAGAACAGAACAAACTGTTAGTTATGGTTTTTCTTCTTTTTTCTCTAAAAATTCAAGACGCGAAAATGGGATGAAGAAGATGATTCTGGCATATTTATAAGCCCCAAGGAATGTCAAAGGTCGAATTGATCTAGGCCATTGGCCAGATTCGGTATCTGATCAGACAGTTGGGTACAAACGTGGTGATGGCGGCATAAATTTGGCAGGCGAACAGACATGCATATGGTGAAAAAGTACTCGAGTACTTTGATTGAGCAATTCGTGATTGATGCGTGTCCACACTAAAGTATATTAAGTGGCCCAGTTTTTGAAAGGGGCAGTTCAAAAGTTTCCTTCTCATGGGATTCGAACTGATACTTTTGAGGGGGCAAAATGTTACACCCAGATTTCGAGAATGGGAATCTTAATCTCAAAATTCAGGCTCGTAAGGCGTAAGCTCTAAATAAGCACAGTCATCATGTGATACACAAGTCAAAGACAGTTTCGCTGTAAGTGATCGATTCTTGAGCTCGAGCATTATGTAGCCTCGAAGGTGCTCCGAGCTAACGAGTTGGGCTCGCAACTCACGGTAGCAAGGGTTCAACACTTGAATAAACTTCTTGATTCATTTCCTGCCCTCAGACAAGATGGTTCGAGCTCGAGAGCTATAACTCAAAGGGGATGGCTTCGTCAATGGTTACTTGTTGGGAGCACAGGCGAACCAAGACGACGAGCTCGTAATAGGCAAATGGTCTCAAAGGCACATGGATCTAATGTCTAAGCTCGTCGGCTGTGTGTGAATGTATCAATAATATAAATATATAAAAAATAAACTATCACAAAAATTTATTAGATAAAAAAATGATATGTATTTCTTTATTATTTTTAAATAAATATGATTTAATTATTTAAATTATTATAAAATATCTTTAAAATATTATATTTTAAATAATTAATTAATTTTTGTTTAAGTTTATGTTTGTTCTAGGTTTTTAATTTGGTAGATAATAAATAATAATTATATATTATATGTTTAATATAATATTAAGTTTAAGTTTAATTAAATTTTATTTAAGTTATTAAATATATAGTTTTATTATTTTTAAATAATTATCATTGTAAAATATCTAAAAAATATCCTATTTTAATTTGTTTAATTATTTATTAATTTTATTTTATTTAAGTTTAAGTCATTTTTATAATCTATCGTTAAATATAAGAATACTCCGTTAAAGTTAAGGAAAAAAAATAAAAAACCGTTAAAACTAAGAATTTTTGTTATCTACACACTTTTTATATAAGTGATATATATATATTCTAGCCTCCCTTTATACGCTAAGATGTTCCAATTTTTCAAATAGTATTTTAAAACTATATAATGAGTTTTTTGAAGTTGTTTTTTCTTTTTTAACTACTATTTGTAGATTTCTTTTCAATATTTTCACGATCTTACGTCGCCCCTAATAATACCCAAAGTCGCCACTGATAGTCATTAGCGGCGACATGATGCTAATGTCGATTATTAGCGACGACAAAAAATCGTCCTAATAATAAGTATTAGCGGCGACAATTTTGCCTCTAATAAGTTGAATGTCGCCCCTAATAATCGTGATTCCCGAATCATATTTCGCCCCTAATAATATAATATTAGCGACGAATTTGATATTATTAGCGGCGACAATGACGCTCCTAATATTTTTATATAATTAAAAAATAAAAAAAATATCAAAATAATATTTTTTAATTCATAATATCAAAATTAAATATACATAAAAATAATAATATTAAAATTAAATATGCATAAAATTAATAATTCATTCAAATTACACAACTAATACAATATTATCCAAATTAAATATGCATAAAATAAAATATTAATTAAAAGTTATTATTTAATACAATAATATATAAAACATCTCAACCCTCGACGTCCTCCATATTGTCCCCTTCTTCTGGTGCCTGCGGTGGCTGCGTTGCCTGTGGTGTGTGTTAAGGCATCGACCATGGATACTGTGGAGGTAACAATGATCCTCCAGGTCCATACATGTATGGAAAAGGAAAGGGCGGAGGTTGAGACAATGGTCCACTCATATTCAAGAGGTGGGGGTTGGGACGAAGGTCCACTCATATGAGGATGATAAGTCTGAAGGTATGGAGGCATCGACCATTGATACATATATGGTTGGGCAGAAGATTAATATGGCAATGTTGGTGCAGGCATGTTGGGATGGCTTGGTGAAGGCTGAGATGCCGGAGCTTGAGATGTGTGTTGTGTCTGAGGTTCAGAAGACGAACCTACATACTTCTCAAAAAACTGTTGACATGTATTTTGCATCTCCACGTTTGTTGTTGGACGTTTTTCATGTGGAAGCTGCTGATACACCTACTGAAGCTGCTCATTCATGGTCTTAATAATATTAACCAGTTAACGCATATCTTAGTCAACTGGTGAGGTAGTGCCTGAGATTGAGTGTTTTGAGAGGGACAGGTTAACACTTTACCCTTTAATTTGCGGCTAACTCCTCGCTGGTGGCCCCGACTTTCACCAAGAACTTGACTTAGTATCTTCAATCGATCTCCCAGTATGTCTAGCGCCAAAAATCCTTCCATGCTAACCCATCAACCAGATGACGCATCATCCCCTCTTCTTTCGATCTCCCAGTATGATGTCATAGCATCTTTTTTGCTGTATGCCTTGAACAGCACAATCTTTTTATTGGTGAATCAACGAAAAATAACGCATCACCTTCTGCAGAACCTTTTCCCTTCATTCTTCTCATTTATCCACTTGCTACTCCCGCACACCGGACATGAATCTTTAGATGCATGTTCATTATAAAATAACCAGCAATCATATCTACACACATGTATTGATTGGTATCCCAACCATAATTAACTCAATATTTTTTAGCCTCGTAGTGGGATGCTGGAATTTTGTTTTCCTTCGAAAATGTAAACTTTAATAACTTTAACAATTCATCAAATGTGTTTTTCGGTATCTTCCCCCTCACTTTCAAGTGAATCAACATAGCTAAAAAGTTAAGTGATGATATCTAATCACAACCCAGATACAACTCAGCTTCATTCTCGTCGAATAACTCATCATAGTTGTTGACCACGATTTTTGCCAACAACGAATAGACGTTAAAACTACAGTAAACCTTCAAGAGAAAATACGACACCGATAATTTTATAGTGGTTCAGCCCCGATTTATTGGTAATAGCCTAATCCACTTGGAGATATGATATATAGAACTAAGATCAGATGAACCAGTGTCAACTGAGTTTCTTAAGTGTGAATGAAAAAGTACAAGATTTCTCTCTCAAGAATACAAACTTTCTCTCAGAAAAATAACTCAAGAATACCCGAGTTCCCAAAAGCTTAGAGAAAAAATCGAATCAGACCCCTCAATGATGCCATGAGCTCTTTCTTTATTGGCTCATGGATCGTACAAATCAAAGTCCCTCCATAATCGGGATAATTCAATTGCTCTAACCAATATTTAATTAATAATCAAATTTAAAATACAACAATATGTGATTTCTTTGGGATAATCTGATAGATTCCCGCCATGGCTACGAATAATTCTAATTGAAGTCGTTACTGAAATTTTGCTGAAGAGTTATAGGCTGAGCATCTGATCTATCTGGTCGGCCAACTCTGCTTCCTGGAGTGAGACTAGTTGGTCAAAACACTTTTCTGGTCAGGCAAAACAAATGACTGGTCGACCAAAACAAATGGCTGGTCGGCCAAAATATTTCACTAGTCGGCCAAAACAAATGGCTGGTCGGCCAGAACATTTTACTGGCCAGTCAAAAATCTTTACCGGTCGGACAGAAATTCTACCTGGTCGGTAAAATCACTTCCAAACCAGATAAATAATTTTCATGACCAGTAATATCACAACTCTGAAGATTAATCTCAAACCTTTTCCCTCCTTGGTCAATATATTTATTGACTATTAATGTGTCACTCACTACCGTGCATTGCCACTGGTCACTTTTATTGCCACGTCATCGTATTCACATTTTGGGGATAACATTTTCCCCCCAAGTTTATTATATGATTTACTCACATAATAAATAGACCCATAGCTGCCTACAATTCATAAGCAAAAAGAAAAAAACTCATAAAACACCCCATTATTCTCCTCTTGGCCGAAACCTCCAAAGAGCCCCAAAAGTGCTCCAATTTCTTCAAGCACATCTAAGGATCCTCCAAGAAATCAACGCCTCTTCAAGATATTTAGGTAAGTTCTTCTTCCTCGTCTTCATTTGTAAGCTTTTTATGCTTTAAGAATTTACATAAAATCTTGCTAGAACTTATATGTGCCGAAACCCTCTTTTGGAATGCATTCTTGGATTTGTGTCTGAATCTTTGATGAATGATGCAATTTGTGATTGTTTTGATGTAGTTTAGGCTATGGGTAAATCAATTTGGTCTCCAATTTTATGAAAATTTGAAGAAAAAATGATTTTCCATTCCACATTGCATATTTGGGTTTATGGGTATTTGATGAACACTTGTCTTTCCTTAGAACCTCTTGAACTCTTCAAATCCCACTTTTTGATCTTGATGTAGTGTCCCATGAGTAAGAAAACATGTCTGTGCCCCATGCCCTTGAGATTTATTGTCTTTTCGGACCTTATAGCCGATTGGTCAATATCTTAGGCCCTTGAATGCATACGTGACTAATAAGAGGCCTACCTCCTCGGAAATATTTGTTGGAAAATATGCATATGGTCGATCGGTCATTACTCTCAAGCTTGATCGGACACTCGGGCATGCCCCCAAGCTGCTCGGACACTCCCGCCAGCATCCGCTCAGACGCGCACATGGCCGCTCGGACATGCCCAATCCGCTCAGACACGCCCGCCTCCTTGGATGGAAGCCCTCGGACGCACAGCCCAACCATTCAGATGTGCGCTGGTTGCTCGAACGCACACCCCCATCCCGCTCAGACATGTACGCCTACCGATCAGACACATGACCCATCCACTCGGACATGCACGCCAACCGCTCGGTTTTGCATGCTCTTAAGTCTTTGGGCTTGTAAAAAATGGTTCATGCATTTTAGGCACCAAAATTCTTTTGATTATTGTTATTTCTCTCATACATGTTTATCTGGGGAGTAAAAAATATTTTTACTACTCATAATATATTTTACTGGGCAATAAATAAATATTTTTCCTTTGCATTGATTGATTTATGTTTGTTTGGTTCACTCACCTCCCCATACTCTTTTGTAGATGAATCGCTTCGACTACAGGGGAGGTGACAACCTTACAAACTGTGATTCTTCAGTTCCCAAGTCAAGTGACACTCCTCAAAGTAGTGATTCTTCATCCAAATCTCCTAGCAGTCGTACTCCTGAGGATCGCCTTCGTCACCTTAAGAAAATCCTTCCCCGGCCGTCTTTATACTTCCTTCACGAAGAGCAGTTTCTTAATCAACAGCTTCAACATCCACCAATGAGGGTGAAAAAATCTAATCGACTTCCCCAAGACCAAGATCCTCAAGTGGCTTGAAAGGCAACACAAAAGGTAGTGGAACATAGTGAAGCTCAAACTGCAGCTTCTTCAAGACCTCCTCGCCAGGTCCAAAAAGCTAGTAAGCCCAAAAAAAAAGATTACCCAGAACTTCACCACTGAGATTCGGCAATCAGCTGCTCTAAAACCGAGAAAAGATCAAGATGGAACGCCTTCTTGGTTCATAGCCAAACCTTCTAAACTCAACCCCAAAATGCTCGATAAACACGTTCAGGCTTCGGGCCTTGAAGGAGTAAATGTGATATGCCTGCGACCTCACCAGAGAGCTAATAATCCTGGTGGACCCTACTGCGCCTGGTCTAGATACCACATTTTTGCAGGAGCTACTATCCCACTACATCCCTTTTTCCGGTCAGTAGCAGATTACTTCAATGTCTCTCTCTTCCAGATAGCTCCTAATGCAATTCAAGCACTATCTGCTATATATATTCTCTATTACTTTCAAGGCTGGGAGCCACCAACTCCTCATGAAGTGCATTACCTTTTTGACTTTAGGACTAACCCAAGCTATAAGAATACATGTTTTTTTCCACCTCTTCCATAGGCAAAAAGGGATTAAGTATCTCCATGGTATCACACATAAATCGAATCTCGGAAAATACTACACAGAATATTTCCTCACTTCAGATATTAAGGCCAACAACTTGGCTTTCACACATGCAGGCCCTTTCCATCGACCTCTACCAACTAAGGAAATGCATTCCCGAGCAGAAGAACTTGCTAACATGCCCATTGAAGAGAAAAATGTCAAGGATTTGGTCAACGTGGAAAATCTTCAACTGCTGGGGTTATTATCAAGCAATCAAAACATCATAGAAGGTAGTTTTACTGAAGAAGTGAACACAACCGATCAATCAAATGCTGATACTGAAGTAGTAAAGGATCATTTCTCTCCTGAACCATCTCCCTACTTACGCCGACCAAATGACCTTATTATTAGGGAACCTCTTCCAGAAGACCATCGCAGACGTGACGTTCCTACCAGGCCTGGGAAAGGAAAGAACCTTGAGTTCCCTAGAGAAGTCAACTCATCATCTGAAGAAGAAGACGACTTTCTCGATGAAGTTCTAAACTCAGGTTATTCTGCTAATAGTAACCATAGTTTGGTGGTTTGTTATAAATAACTGTCTTTGAGAATGATTGTGTGAAATCTGTAAAGCTATGTGGTAATAGCAAAACTTTCATTTACTTATAAATTATCTCCCATTTTTACTAACGAGTCTTGTGCTTCACTCTTTTTTGCAGATCCAGGTATGTTTAAACAATTCAACACTTCCTCTGCCCAAAAGAGGAAATCTAGGGAAGGTAGTAGCTCAAACCCTCCGAGCAAAGTCGCGAAGACTATACCGATCAGCCAGGGGAGATTATCTGACCAGCCTATCACCATCCTGCAATTGACTCCTTCATTAATTCCTCCTTCTGCTAGCTTAACAATTACTCGATTAGCTAGCTTAAGTGAGCCCCTTCGCATCGCTGGTGATATTGGAAAGGAATTGCTTGACCACACTCTACATCATGCTAAAACAACTCAAACCTTTGAGTCTTTACCCCAGCTTAGTGTTGAAGTTGTCCTACAAAGGGGTCTTGCTCAAATGATGAGTGTGAGTATTTTATCATCAAGACATCCCATTTTGTTATTAATTGTTTTTACTTTAAGTAACTTTCTGTTATCCTTTTCAGGCACTTATCACTATCAGTCATGCTCAACACCGAGCAGTAGACTATAAGGAATTGGTCAAAGTCTTGAATGACCAATTGGTGGAATCCCAAGCGAAGATAGATCAACTGAGCAAATCTCACAAAGACCTTCAAGAAAAAACCGAGCAGGCAGAAAAAATAGTTGCTGACCGAGAAAGAAGATTGAAGGAGTTGATGAGAACAACAAACTCATCCAAACCAAAAAGAAATTAACCGATCAGCAGGAGAAACATGTTCAAGAGATCGAGGAGTTGAAGCAGGATAAGGAAGCTGATCTCGCTCGCTACGAAGAAATCTGCTTCAATTGCTTCTACCAGATTTGGAACCTGAACAAACCTCTCAACCTTGACTTTCTTTCCGAAGAAGCAAACACCGAGGAGCTCACCAAATGTGAAGCCAAGGTTGCCGAGGAGGCAGCTCTTCCAGCTGGCACTGTGCCTGCCTCTCCTGCTCTATCTTTTCGACTTGAGGAAGCCCCTGATGACGACGGTGTTGACCAACCAGGAAACAATCCTTCCGAGCAGTGATCATCTTGGACCGACCAAAGAATGTGTTTGGCCGACCTTAGGCCATGCTCAACTTGTAAAACCTTTGTCCCCTGGCTAGTAATTTACTTCTTTTTCATACTTTTGATATTTTGCTCGTATGGCCGGCCATTGGCATTTTTACTTTACTAGCAAAAAACTATTCACAAAAAACTTATAATGTTTTAAGTCTAACTAAAAGAAATTTAGTGTTACAAATTATTAGTTACTACTTTGACAAGTTTTATTTCCATATTGATTAACTTATTTATTTTTTTAAATAACTGTTCTTAATTTTAAAAGAAAAAAAGAAAATTAATACTATATAAGTATAACATCATAATAAAAATCATTAATGATTTTTATTTTAAAAAAACTTCTTTTATTATATATATATACAATTTATTAAAAAAATTAAACAATTATTTAAATAATTTATTTAAAAAAAAAAGACTCATTTTTTTAACAAATAGTTAGTCTATGTTGCAAATTATTAATTTATAAATTTTTATTAATATATTTATATAACATATTAAATTATATTTAAAAAAATACAAATTATCTGTACTTGATTAAAAATTTTGTATTGGATGAGACAACTCTTTTTGTAGAATTGTTGTCTTGTGTTAAAAGTAGACATGTTACAACAGTCTCACTAGAATTGTCGTCTCATGAAAATTTTAATTTGCATGACACGATAATTCAAGAGCTATAGTCTTGTCGTGTCTATTTTTGACATGAGACAACAGTTCTACAAAAATGGTTGTCTCTCGTGTGATGCATAAGTAAAGTTTTGTAGTAGTGCTATAAGAATGAAAGCACATCTATAAATGTGAGCCCCAATGAATTACAACATTGAACATTGAGTTCGTAGGGCAACCTATTGCAAGTTTTTTTTTTCTTTGAGTACTTGCTAGGTTACAATTGTGCTTTTTTTTTTATTGAATGGGGATTACAAATTGAGAAGGTTGAGAAGCAACCTAAGCACATGCATTTTTTCTTTTCCTTTAAGTTCTAGTCCACGCTAGTAAATAAGCTAGTTGCCACTTTGGCACTGAAAAATTAGTAGCTAATTACTGAAAATATATACTTGCAGATATTTGATTTTCAAATTTAGTTTTCATTTTCAATCTCTTTAATGGAGCTAGATAAGACAATTGTCATAGTCATCTCTCTACAAGAAAAAAGGTCTACTGTGGCGACGACAATTGCATTGACAGAGATGATTGGAGTTGTATGCTTTCTTTGACAACAACCCTATGTCTAGCTTTGTCCTTAAATATCTTTTGCTAGAAGGTGATTGTTTAGATATGTATTGAATTAGTTTTTAGTTGTTAGAGTTGTGGAAAAATGGTTTCAAGGTTTTTATTATTTAAGCTTTGAATTTCAACTTTAATTTTAATTGATACATGATTTGATATAAGACTATGTGAATTTTTATGAAACAATCTCATATTGATCCAAGACTACAATAAAAATGACACTACAACAAAATAGGCATTTAATGGCTACATGAGGGAGACATTGTAGACATTTAATGTCTCCCCCTAGGGGAGACGTTGTTACAGGAGCCATCTAAAGTGGCCCTGACGTCTCCCATGGGGAGATTTTGTAGACATTGAACGTCTTCCCCTGGGAGACGTCATAGGGTGTACGTTTACAACCTATAACGTCTCCCAGGGGGGGACGTTGAATGTCTACAAAGTCTCCCCATGGGAGACGTCATAGGTACTTACAAAGTCTCCCATGGGGAGACTTTGTAAACATTCAACGTCTCCCCTTGGGAGACATCATAGGGTGTACGTTTACAACCTATGACATCTCCCAGGGGGAGACGTTGAATGTTTACAAAGTCTCCCCATGGGAGACGCTGTAGGTACCTATGACATCTCCCATGGGGAGAATTTGTAAACATCCAATGACTCATATAACGAGTCATCATTGGTTTTTGTATTTTTTTTAAAAAAATAATTAAATAATTATTTTTAGTATATTAATTAATAGAATTAAATATATTAATTTTTTTAAATAGAATTAAATATATTAATTAAAAAATCTAAATTATATGCAAATTTAAATTGTGAATTTTCATTAATAAAATCGAAATGTGTATATAATATGTTTTTGCTAGCTAAATATACAAAATTGTAATATTTGTTGTTAAACATACAAAATTAACAAATATTACACTAGCTAGCTAGACATATAGTAAGAAAGAAAAAGTAAAAAAAAAAACCTATTATGTGGGACGATGACTTTGAATTATTGGTAGCATATGGTTCGCCCAGTGTTGTCGCATTTCATTAATCTGTGCTGGTGTATATGGCGTAGTGTTTAGCTACAAAAAAATACAAAGTAAAATATTATTTGATTATATATACTTTAATAATAAATAAATTGTTAACTTTGTATAAATTTATATGCATACCTCTTTCTTCAAGTAACATCTAGGTCGTGAATGTTCAATGTAATCCTTCAACATTCTCATCACATAATATCCACATGCCACATTGTCTGGTTGGTGCAGACACTAATATTTAAATAAAATGTCAAGTAATTAATATAAAAAATATTAGTAAAATTCAAGTATAAATTTTCAAAATAATTAAAGTCGTACTTACTTACTTTCGGTTGCACAATTTCTATATTATTTGGAATCTCGGGAGGTTTTGGTAGACTAGTCAGAAAAAGGTTGAAAACATTGACTATTACTGCTACAATTTCTTCACAGTTTTCCAGTTCTGAGTTCACCGGATCACAACAACAAACGTAATATGCATATGGGGCCAATATAATCAACATCCAATGATCACTGCACAAGAAAAACAATACTTGGTATAAGTCTCCAACGCAAATGTTATAAGGACTAAGAATCTGACAGTCACAAATTTTTTAACTTACCCATGGTTCCAGGGGACAATCATAAGTTTCTTACTTGATCTTAATTGATGACAGCTCTTGAACAAACCTTGAATACACTCTTCAAATGAACTTCCTTTAGTGGCTACAACATTAGGATTGACAAATAAAAAATTATTTTGGCGCCCTTGTTCTTCCAAAAAATTGTATAACAACCTATTAAAAAAAAGTAGTAGTCAAAAATATAATTTAGGAAATTTGTTGTTAAAATAAATCAAATAAGAAAGGTTAATTAAAAAGCTTGTGAGATACCTCATGTAGCAAACGACAACTCCTTGTCCAATCGTTTCCATTCGAATAAATTGAAGTATGTCCTCTTTGCATATGTAAAGACTTGAAATATCCTGACTGAATACATCCTCATCTATGCCTGAAAACACAGTCATCGTCATTCCAACGAGATAAAATATTGTATATCTGTTTCAAAGGATTGGTGTCTTGTGTCAGAGGATCACTCAAACGTTTTATTCTTTCTCAGGGTCATTATGTTGAGGGAGCAATTGGTCGTTCTGATATGTTATTACTTCTAGAACAAGTATGTAAAATAATATTAATAATTAGAGAATTTACAAACAAATTGAAATATATAATAACAAATATGATTATATAAGCATGATACATCACCTGTTCATGTATATCATCAGATACGATGACCAATTACTTAGGCCATGATATAGGATGCCCAATAGCTTGAATGACTATGTACATATTCTGATCAGGTTTTGCATAAGGAAGAGGCGTTGCCAGCTTAATAGCGTCAGTAATCACCACTTGGTAATTGTAACCCGACTCTTTGTCAATGAGCTTGCCTGATGCAACAATATTGGATAGCGAACCAATGGCTGACTAATAACTAGGTACCTGCACATTATAATAAGTAGCATTATGTATATATGTGTGTATGCATGCACATACATAGTCATTTTCAACTATCAAATTGAAATTTCCTAAGACACAAATGGTGTTGGTGGGTCAGGCTGATAGTAAGATGGTGTTGGTGGGTCAGGCACGTAGCAAGATGGCCCTGGAGGGTCGGGCACATAGTAAGATGGTGCTGGTGGGTCGGGCACATAGTAAGATGGCCCCGGTGGGTTTGGAACTACTAGTGGGACTCTAATATTGGATCTTGAACCACTCTGTTGGGCCATGAAAGATCTCAACATTTCCTCTTGTTTACGAAAACGTTCTTCTAGACGCGCTTCTTGTTGACGAAGTCTTTCCTCAAACTCATTTCTCATAGCGCTAGTCGAAACAATATCTTTCGATTTCTCTTTCATTTTGGTAGGTTTCGGAGTATCCCAAAACAATGCGGGGGACACACCGTGACCTTTAGCCCGAACACGCCCTCGTGGCTCGAGGGTGCCCAATGCCCTCGTCAACACATCATCGGGGTCTTGGGGTTCCCATTGACCCTCCTCAATGAGTTTTTGATAATGAGACTATAAAATAAAAGTAATTAATTTGAGTCAGTTATATAAAAATAAATAGATTATATAAGTTCAAAATAAAAATCAATAATGAATATAGCAAGTAACAATATATATAAAAACTTACAATGTTTTTTTGAACCTCAGCTGCCTCTCCAATAAGTTCTCCTTCTTTATTCTTCGGTCGACCCATCGTCCATAAGTCAGCTCTATCAATATCAGATAATTGTTGCCCAGTCTGTTGTTGAAGCATCTCTTCCACACGCACGTAACCTCCTCTTGATAGGTTGTGGTTGTATTTGTTCATTGCTCGATATTCTTGCATCTGTAATCTCTTATCTTTCTACTCTAGTGTTAATCTTGAGTTGACAAATTCTAACCATTGCTCATCATTTATAATCTCCTTAAATCCATATGGTTTCCTAGGGGGAAACTCATCTTGTCTTTTCTCTAAAGCATTAAAGATGTGTTTCCTTGTCGTGTTAGTCTTCCACTGTCTGAACATCTTTGCTGCGTCTTTCATTGTGTGCTTTTTGGAGCTATATTCCAACTGAAAAGTTTTCTGTAAGTTTGAAATAATAATCATATTAAATCACATATTTTGAAATCTTTAAGTAAAATAGAAGTAATTAAATTATACCTTTATTAAATCCCGTATATGAGTTTTGGTCTCCGCTGGAACTTCGTTCTAGGAGTTACAGGTGATGGGCACAACAGTCCTCACTATAGATTCCAACGCTGAAGATCGATTACTTCTTGCAGTACCTATTACTTTACCATACTCATTGAACATTATAGGGATAAGATTTCCTTCACTTCTATTCTTAATTAATTTGTTCATCCATGTGCGTCCTCGCACATTTTTTTCATCTATAATCTCTGGCTCAATATTAGGATTTTGTTGAGGATTTTCCTCCTCTTCACTATCACCAAAAGGATCTGATATCTGTGAAACATAAAAATCAATATGATAAGTTATATATATATATATAGAAAAAAATATAACAAACAAAAACATATAATAAACAAACCAAAATCATTTTTGCAAGTATGACACACATAATTATATTATACCTCACATCAGGTTATCAATCCATAAACCTTCACCATTATCGCGTAAACAAACACCATCATCATCAATTTCATCATTACAAATTGGTGAGGTGAATGTGATTGATTCTTCTTGAATAGGTATATCATGCAAATCACCACCTTTGGTATTCCATTCTTTTGTTGGCGTTGTAAGCACAATTGACCATTGGTTGTCTGAAGGATCATTCACATAAAATACTTGTTTTGCTTTGTGCAGCCATTATAAATCTGTCTGAATTGTGCCCTAGTCAATTTAGGTTTACTAATGTGAAACCAAAATCTTCATATATTATGCCGCTGTCACTCTTCACCCAATCACAAAAGAAAATAGGTACTCGAGTTATGATATAATCTAACTCCCAAATTTCCTTAATTACTCCATAGAAAGTCATATCACTTTGAACAGGATTTTTGTCTTTCGCACTGGATATTTGCATAGTTCTAGCGACAAGACTAACACCACTATTTTGTGTGGTTCTGTTGGTATCACGCTCCCTAGTATTGAATTGTGTACCATCGATTATATATGATGAAAACTTGATGACTCTATGAGAATGGACTCGAGCGATACACTTAACAATGTCTGACACATTATTTGATGTGTTTTTCAATTCATTGACAACCTATTAAAAATAAAACTAGTCAAACAACATACATTACTATATAATAAAAATAAAATCAAAAAATCAAAATAATATACCTTATTTTATATCCAACTATTAAATGTATGATAATGTTCGTCTTGTAACCATTTGGTGTTCCTTGACTTTGATGGAAATTTTGTCTTGATCCAGTTAAAATGTTCCCTTCAAAATTACATATGCTGTTAGTGAACTAATTGTGAAAGTTATCACATATTTACATTGCATATGTATTATATCTATGAAGATAAACTTACTCGATATATGGCTGAATTTCATTAATATTTTGCAATACTAGACAATGTGCTTCATCTAGTTCATCCTGACTCACTGCGTAAACAACACTACCACAACGACTTTGAATCTCAGCATTATTAACTTCATTTACCCCAATCCTCTGTACACCAGCCATGTATTCAGAACAAAATTCAACTGCCTCTTCAGCTATATAACATTCCACAATGCACCCTTCTGAGTGACTTCTATTTCTGACATACCCCTTAAGAATCTTCATATATCGTTCAAATGAATACATCCATCTTAAATAAACGGGACCACAAAATCTCAATTCTCTAACCAAGCGAACTGTAAGATTAGTCATTATATCAAAAAAGGAAGGTGGGAAGTATTTCTCCAGCTTACACAAGACCTCAACAATTTCATCATGTAACTTGGGTAACTTAATAGAATAAATTACCTTACAACACAATGACTTGAAAAACAAACATAACCTTGTGATAATCTCTCGAAATTTTTGAGGTAAGTCAGAATGAATTGCCACTGGTAGCAAGTGTTGCATTAGAATATGACAATCATGAGATTTTATACCACTTAGAGTACAACTTTTCATGTCTACCAATGACCTTATATTTGATGAATAGCCATCTGGAACTTTTACATTAAATAGACAGGAACAAACATCCTTCCTTTCATCTTTAGTGAGGGTGTAAGCAGCAGGAGGCAAGTATGTTCGTCTCTTATCTATTTTCGGAGTTAATCCTTCACGTATACCCATTGTAGCCAAGTCTTGTCTAGCCTTAATTCCGTCCTTAGTTTTCCCATGAATATTCAACTGTAACGACCCAAATTTACTAATAAGGCTTAAGGGCCTTGATTAGTGTGTCGAGAGGGCATAATTGGAATATATGTGATTTAATGACTAAAAGTATGTTATATGACTATTTGAATATCTGAGATGCATGACTATGTGTAATAGTATGCATGTAGGCCCTGATTAGGTTAGAAGGGCATAATTGTAAATTTGGCCCGTTGGGGGCATAACTGTATATAAATGTGATAAATTGTCGAGACCACATTATTATGTGGATATAATTGTAATCTATGATTCGAGACAATCCTAGTGAGAGGTTTAGTGAAAAAGTCATGGCGGGGATCTATACCCGGCTTGGGGCGAGCCTTTGACATTGAGGAATATAATTGGTGATTATTTAGGTAGCGAGAAGTAAGCGGTAAATATTAGAGACCATCGAGGAATTAGCGGGAATTGGGTGAAATGACCAAAATGCCCCTAGGTTGATTTAAAGGCTTAGGGATAAAAGGGAGGGTATCTTGGTCATTTGAGTTAAAAGCTCGAATAAGTATGGCTTTTGCTTTATGACTTAGTGGGAAAAGTCTAGAGTTTGAAGGAAAGAAAAGAAAAAAAAAAAGAAGGAAAAGGAAAGAAAAGGAAAGGAAATGGATTGGAAGTCTATTTTCTCTCATACGGTTTAGGGATTCCTTCACAATTTCTTAGGGTCTTTTGGAGCTAATGTTCAGAGGAGAGCTAGGTCAAGCTCAGCTGTTGGGTTCCTGAGTTAAGCTAGGGGATTAGCAGAGGTTACTCATCCATTTGAGGTAAGGTTTCAAGGTTTTCCTTAGTTTCTGGTTTTGCTGTTGAACTGGATTTCTAAGCTGAATTTGATGGGGATTCTAGGGAATTAAAGATAAGGGTTTGAGGAGGATGAAGACAAGGAAGTGTAGAGGATATCCTAACATCAAACTTTCCAATTAAAGGTAAGGAACTTTAGTTTCAAGCTTTGTGATTTCTGTGGTTTTGTTGAGTTTCTGAGTTTTAGGTTCAGCTGTGGTGAAATCTTGGATTAGGGGTGCATGTGCTTAAGTTTTGTATGGTTGGGGTGCTTGGGATGAGTTAGACATGTTAGTAAGCTTGTTTCTAAGTTTGGTTGAAGTTTGGAGAAGTTTTGGTAAGGTTTGGCTCAGGGAAAAATGAAGGAGTGATAAAAACAGCATTTGTTGTGGTGTGACTAGCGCTACAGCGCTAGCCTTTGGGCGTTGTAGCGCTAGGACATATACCCTGGGATGATTTTGGGCTCTGTTTGTAGCACTGTAGCGCCCTCCTTAGAGCGCTGTAGCGCTACCCTGTTTCCAAAAAAAGGGTTTTTGAGTTTTTTTCATGGGCTTTTGCCCGGGGGTTCGGGGTTCGATTCCACCACCCCGTTTGGTGGAATCGGAGCTTTCCGAGGGCTCAGGATTGGTCCTGAGGTTAGGTTTTGGACTTGAGGTTTGGTGGTGATTCTGATCTATGGTTATGACTAGGTGTGCGCTAGGGCTCAAGAGGGATCGTGCTCAAGGATCAAAGTGAACAAAGCTAGCAAATCCAAAGGTAAGAAAACTGCACCCGGTTATATGTCTGTGATGGGACTAAGTGCTCCCGGTAGCTGTATAATGTCATAGATGGTATTATTCCATGGGACATGTGATATATCACCTAAGGGTGCCATAAATTATATTTGCACACAGGGCGCGGCTCGGCCACTGGTAGCCGAGGACAGCTTAATAATCACTGAGCTCGGTTTAAGCGGACCGGGGTCAGTGGGATAAATAGAGGGTGCGGCCTAAGGGCATTAACCTTAGTTATCATATGTGGATTGATTATTGAAATTAATTGATATACTTGGTATGATGAATACTTTATTGTCATGAATGCTTAAACTGACTAAGTACATGCTTATGCGATATGAGATACTTGACTGTTTGTTGGTTGATTATGCTCTGTTATTGTGTTTTCTTGCTGGGCCTGGCTCACGGGTGCTACGTGGTGTAGGTAAAGGCAAAGGAAAGTTGGACCAACCTTGAGACGGAGAGCTGCGGGGCTGAATGTACATAGTCAACTGTTCAGCCGCCATGGCCGAGGAGTGGATCAGAACAAGGAATGCTTAACAGTCTGTTTTGCCTTAGAGTGGCTAATTATTGTATTAATCATGAATCTTTTGTAAACGATCTTAATCTTATTATTTTTGGGATCCCATGTTTTAAAGATAATGTTTATTTATAGAAGATGAGGCTTTTGAGACCAAAATCTTTTAACCCTAGCTCCACCGTAGTTTCAGTAACACGTTTTTAATTACATGACTTGATTAGCAAGTCCAGCACCTTTATAAACACACATTGTAACAGTTTTGGCTATCCAGGGCATTACATCAACAAAGTTCCAATCAAACTATCACATACATTTTTCTCTATGTGCATAACATCTAAATTATGGCGTACAAGTAAGAATTGCCAATATTCAAGGTAAAAAAAAATAGATTTATCTTTATAACAACTTTTGGGCTCTTCCACAACCTTAGCCTTCCCACGACCCTTCCGCTTTGTAGGTGTACGAACTTTAGGCTTACCTAACTTAAACATGATTTTAGACATCTTCTCAAGTACTTCACTCCCATTTAAAGGTTGAGGAGCCTCCTCAAACTCTTGTTCGCTGTTGAATGCCTTTTTCCAAGTTTGATATGTATGCGTACTAATCAAGAACTTCCTATGACCCATATAACATAATTTTCAGGAGTGTTTTAAGTATTCAAAACATGTTTTTTCTTCACAAATGGGACAAGCCTTATATCCTTTCACACTAAACCCGGATAAATTTCCATAAGCAGGAAAGCCATTGATAGTCCACAACAATACAACTCTAAGATTAAATTCTTCTTGCCTGTACGCATCATAAACCTTAACCACTTCATCCCACAAAGTTTTCAAATCATCGATAAGTGGCGACAAATATACGTCGATGTCATTACCAAGTTGTTTAGGTCCCGATATCGACAATGGCAACAAGGTAAATTTTCTCTTCATGCACAACCATGGGGGTAGGTTGTAAATGACAAGCATAATAGGACAACAACTATACTTACTACTAAGAGAAGTGTGTGGATTAATCCCGTCAGTCGAAAGACCTAGACGAATATTACGAGATTCATTTCCAAAACAAGGCCACTTCAAATCAACCCTCTTCCAAGATAGGGTGTCAGCTGGATGCTTTAATTTACCATCATTTATTCTCTCATTAGCATGCCACGATAAATTTTTAGCATGTTTAGCATTTCTAAACAACCGAATGAAACAAGGAATAGGAGGAATGTACCACAAGACCTTGGTGGGTACTCCTTCCTTGACATCCTCACCATTTCTTTTCTTTTGCCATCGTGACTCACCACAAGTAGGACACATTTTTGCATCTGCAAAGTCATTCCGATATAATATGCAAATATTACGACATACATTAATTTTTTCATATTGCATGTCCAATGAGCATAATGTTTTATTTGCTTCATAAAATGAAGTTGGCATTTCATTACACTCCGGCAACAAATCATTCAAAAAACAAAGTAGATCAGTCATCCCTTTATCACTCCAACTGTGTTTAGCTTTCAAATTGTACAACCTAAGGAGTGCGGATAACTTTGTAAATTTATTACAACCGGGGTAAATCAGTTTCTCAGCATCACTAAGTAGTGTCTCAAACTTATCTGTGTCTACTCCGGATCCATAATGTTCATCATCAATCATATCATCTAATGCATCACAGTTCTCCTCTACTATACTCCTCCTTACTTCATTGGGTCTACTTGACGAAGTTGGAGCGACATGCATTCTCTCCCCATGCATATACCAAACCGTGTAACTTTTGTCGATTCCATTGAAAAATAAGTGTTGTCTGATCTTACTAAGATCCATTTTCCTTACATTTCAACACTTAATACATGGGCAACGAGTAAATTTTAGGCTTTCACATTTTCCAAACAAAATCTTAAGAATAAATCGACTCTGTTTTTACATTCCCCGGATAACCTATTTGCTAACATCCATTTTCTATCCATATCTTCTCCCTTGTCTATGAAAAATTAAACAATAAAAACTAAATAAGCCTACGACCGAGCACATGAAAAATTGGGCATCATTTCTTCTATATTAGTAACCCAGCCATCCGTCAATCTTATCAAATCCAATCAAATAAGCACAATACAATTCAAATATAATAATAGAATACATAATTCTAGACAAAATCGGACAGCATTTCCCCTATAATAGTGATCTAACCATTTGTTAACAACAAGTCAAACAATTCAAACAGCACACAATAAGTTTCTTCCTTATAACTCTGCAGCACACAAACAAATTTTCCAAAACCTACTTTGCTAAAACACAGTTCTCAACCTTCTGTTATCACCGCAACACACAATTTTAATCTCAGAACCTACTTCACTATGGATGACTATTTAAGATATTCAAACTACTCTAACAAAAATTTAATAATACTAAAACAAGAAATAAGATAATGTACGTACCTCTTGCTATTAATAGTCTTAGATAACAAATTTACTTCACTTTGCAATGCACTTTCCTATTCAATTCACAACCTACAAAATTAAATTAATTAATAAATAAAATATTACTAAACAAATATCACTAAATAATTGGATTAACAATAACTTATTCTTGCAATTTTAGAAACTTAAAAATCTCAAATGTGTGCTTGAAATAGAAATTTTGAGGCAAAAATCTCTCTCGTTAAAACCACAACCTACAAAATTAAATTAATTAATAAATAAAAAAACATAATATATATAATCAACCTACTTCAATGTTAATAAAATATTTAAAATATATTTATACAAATATATATAATTTTTGAATTAAATAATAATATAAATAAAAAAAATCATAAACATAAATACTTGAATTACTTATATCTATACATGCAATTTAGTATGTAAATTAAAATTAAATTATTTTCCTTATTTTAGATATATATTAATACTTAATCAACCTAAAAAATTAATTAAAAAAATCTACAAGTTTCAGATTAAATAGTAAAAAAAAAATTAAAAAACAGTAAATAATGTGGTATAATATTAATATCCCAATTATATATTTCAAATCTTCATTAAAATTATTTTTAAACTTTAAACAAATATTTCTAATATCCTAAAATTACCCAAAACCGCAACATATACAAATACCCTAAAATCTCATCATTAACAAACTATAACTAAAGAAAATAAATAAAAAACATTATTCTGACTATTATACATTAATTAAATCTTAAAAACATACCTAAAATTAATTTTTCGAGATGAAAATCATGCAAAATCGGAGGTTGAGTTCGCCCAAAATCGCCAGAAATCGCTCTCTTCCGCCTCTGGTTCGTGTGGCTCGGGGAAGAAGGAGGTGCAATAGGGTTATATACAGGGGAAGCCTCTAACGTCTCCCCTGGGAAGACTTCCAACATCTACTCGCAGTTGGCAAAAATCATGGTAAACAAATATTAGCCCTTGGATCAAGATCCAATGTTCTATATTTATAGTTGTTAATTAATATTTCTAAAAATTAGCATTATTTTTTTTTTAAATCTTTGGAAGGGCTATATGATGACATGACACTCATATATTCATTTAATTAAATAATTAACAAAATTCTTATTTATCATTCTTTCATAGATTCAGTTTTCATTACTTTTTCATTATTGATTCATTTATTTTAGTCATTCTTTGGATATTAAATGTTAATTTCAATTTTTTTTTTAAATAAATAAAGAATATCATTTTCGAATTAATGACCATTATTTTTCCAATTAACGTTACTTGCCTAATTAATCTCAATTTCCAATTTGATTTTTTATTATTATTTTTCATCATCTTTATAAACCATTTTCTATCCAACTAATATAATTTGTCTATTTAGTGTCATTTTTTTTATATACTAAATTTTTTGAAATTTATTGATACAATACCAAAAAAAAAATCTAAATTTGTTAGTTGGTTTATATTTTATTTTTATTTATTTTCGTTATCATTATAACCATTTTTTATGTACATTCAATGGAAAGTTTTTTATTTGTAATGGACGAATTGTTTTTCTTTTCATTTTCTTTATGTTTTTTTTTTTTAAAGTGTAATTAAATATTAACATAAAACAATTGTTTTTTTTTATATATAAGTTTAATAACTCAAAAGACGTGGTATTCTTAAATAATATTTATTATATATAATAATAAATAATTTTAATTTATAGTTTATTATTGTTACAATATTTTTACTTAAAACATATTGCAAATATTGTAAGGAAAAAAATTATTTTGATGTAGATAGACATCTTGCTAAATGTACTTTATATAATTATGATTATATATGACATAAATGATGTCAATTATTTTCTTTATAAACATACCGTTTGTCATAAAGATTTAATTCATATTTTAAAAGATAATCATTTGTAGATCAGTCTAAATTATGAGTAGTCATGAACTCTTATTCATGTTTATTAGATCTTTTGATTCATTTGTTCATGTCTCTTAATATAATGAGGCTAGTGAGTTTTGTTTTAGAAATTCAATATCTTGAATGGCTGGGAACATGATTTTACAATAATGGAATTCATGATTTCCTAACGGATTGAATATTGGTTCCCTTAAGGGTTAATTTTGGGACCGAATAGTTATTGAGCCAAAATCTATAGTATGATTATATATTTATTATTCAATGGTAAATTAATGGAACTTAAGGAACAATAGGAAATTAGAAGGGTAAAACGGTAATTCTTGATTAGCTCTCATTAGCGAACCAATAAATGGAGGACAATAATACATATATTGATTATATTAATAGACTGCAAGATAATAATTTGTAAATATAATTATATAACTACGAAGACTGCAATTGCATATTTATAGTGGAGTAATAATTGAATTAATAAATAAGATTATTTAATTAATAGTATGGTTTATTGGAGCTTAGTATTATAGGTTTATGGTCCCTAAGTCGCCTCTGTCCTACACTGTCAAGGGTAAAGATGTCACATGCAAGATTAATGGAAAAAATGACTAAATTGCAAATGAATTGATTTTACAGGGCTAAGTGATAATTATGTGTAATATTAATTACTTATAAATTAATTAATTATTTGACTAATTATTTTTTATTTGAAAAAATTTATATTAGTTGAAATTAATATTAATTCAATGTTTACATTAATATTATAGATAATTAAATATTATCTTAGTATGAGATAATTATTCAAAATGATAAATTAAGATTTTATTTTTGAAATAATATTTATATTATTTTTAAATCAATATATTGTCTTAATCTTAATTAAACAAAAAAATGAGAAAAATTATGGACAAATGAGTGTGGTACATGCCACTCATTATGCTTGCACAATAAGTGGCGCCACACTCTAGTGCAACATTCCTCTGAGATTTAAATTTTGAAATTCAAATATTATTCATTTATTTAATTATTGTTTTACTTTTTTTAAAATAAATAATTTAAATAAAAGTTTAACAAATTAATTTTGAATTACTTAAATTTAAAAAGAAATAGAATTATTTTATTATCTTTATAAGTTTAAAAAAGATATGATATTTTAATAGTATGTATCACTATGAACAGTCGATATATTTTTTGAGCTTGAAAAATTCTCTAGAACTCTCTAATGCTTCTCTTCTCCAAACTCTTTAGATCTCATGTGTTGAGAACATCTAGAGAGTCTAAATAATCAAACCAGTGAATTATTACGAGTCAACACACATCCTTGTGTGTTGAGGAACAACTTAGAAGACATTGGTGTGAGTCTTCGCATGGATCTAAGATCACTTGATTATACAAAAGGACTCGATGACTCTTGATAGGCTACAAGAGGTATTATTCTTTCCTTTTTGTGTGTAGATTTAATGTATTAATATTGTCTCGGTATTAATGATTTTCAAAACCACCACCCCTGTCTGTTGCGTCCCTGATTTTATTAAATTAATACCAACACTTACAATAAAGTATAACAAGTTACCATATAGCCTATTAGCGAAATGTACTTTTAGTATACTACATAGTAATTTTTTAATGAAAAGTTTTAATACACTTTTTGGTCACTCATGTAACTTACATGTGAGTAATAATAGTTTTTTTTTATTAATCAAACATAAAAAATAAAAAAAAACTTACAGGTTTCTTTCGATTTATAATAAAAGATACACATTTGGTCTCTTAACATTAATTTTTTTTAACCAAAAAAAAAATGTATTTGTTATACTTTATGTTATCCAATAAATTAGCATTTGTGACGTGGTAGATAATTCTCTTGACACGTGGCTGATACCTGGAAGGCTTCTGTTAGAGTATCGACTAGTATGCACAGCAGAAGCAGAACCAGCCTATCTTACCCACGACCAGTCTGGTCGGTGGTTCCGCAGCCATGGCAACAATTATGGAAGATCTTTGTGAATCCCGAATTTATCTCATGCAATCTTCTGGATATCCGATTTATTCGTGGAGTAATATCTGTAACAATATTTTGTAACCCTCCTTGAGCCTATAAATAGCAAGAGATAGCTCAAGGGAAGGGGGCCTTTTTTCTACTTTTTGGCTTCTGAATCATAGAGATATAGAATTTCTCCTAGTAAATTTGTATTGTTTGTTGGAAGTGTTGAAACTCATTGAACCCAAGTTCTCTGATCATACTTTTGGTTCGTTATCAATATCATTCTAAGTGGACGTAGGTCATTACCAGATCCTGGGGCCGAACCACTATAAATCACTGTGTTTTCTTTACTTTTGTCATTATGTTATTCTCTATACATTCGTCTATATCATTCATATTTTGACTCCGTGTCAGTTGGCCAAATCGTGGGTCAACATTCTGGTGCTTTCATTGAGAGGACGATTCATTGCTATAAAAAAAAAATTGATGGTGAAAGAAGGAAGGAAAGCTGGCCAGACTGCCGCCGCTGCACCGTCGAATCCACCATTTCCTCCTCCACCTGCAAGCATGGCGGAAGATGAGCCACAACTAGATTTTGAAGAGGAGGAAATGGACGATGCGACGCTAAAGAGCACCCTGGGCGCGTTGCAAGAAGAATTGGCTAGTCTGAGGGCCAATCAAGAGACTGCCGCAGAAGTTATGGCGCGACAGCAGCAGGAGCTTGATCGTCAGCGGGCGGAGTTGAGCGAGAGACAAGCAGAGGTGGACCGCCGCCAGACCGAGGCCATGGCAGCCCTCGAAGCAGCCTTGCTGTTGGCAAGAAATCAGGCCGCACCTGCCTCGTAGCCTAACCAACCTGAAAATGGGCCACCTCAGAAGGGTCCCAATCCTAGCCCACCAGTTTAGCCTTCAAGTCCACAAAGGCCTGAACAGCCCCAGACGCCCCATGACGATGTCCCACTGGACCCCGAGGCAAATCCACCATCCCAAGCTGCTCGGGGTAATCCCGTGCAGCAAAGGCAGAATATGGCCGAGCGTCAGCCTCGTAGTCCTAGGCGCCATGAGAATGATGGGCCAAACCAAGCAAACAGAGGTCACTACCCTCCTGGTAACAGGAGGGACTCGGAGCTAGGCTCTGCGGTCCATGGACCCCCGCGATATAACGATGCACAGGGACACCGCGACCAGCGCAGGCCACCCTCTAACGCTCGGGGCGTTTCTGCCAGAGACGGCAACAAAGGGAATAGCCAGTCTCACCACAACCATTCAAGGTTCAGAGATGGTCATGGGTACAATGAGGCCGACTCAGGCAAGGGCAATGCTGATGGGAGGAATGGAAATAGAGGAAAAAGCAGGAGCCAAGTACCTCAAGGTGACCAACCGAATGGACAAGATGCTAGGGGGCAGCCCAGACAAAATAATGTCTTCAACCGACTCGGAGGTAGCGAGCAACAAAGAAGAGAAGAAGACCTGAGAGATGTACTCAATGATCGCTGTGAGAAGCACGGCGAGAACATCCCCCCAGCCACAGAGGCCACCGCAATTCCTGCCGCAGTGCAAGCCCAGATAGACGCACTTAATCAGGCTGTGCAGCAGTTGGTAGGAGGAAGGACTTCTTACATCGACCACGACAGGAGGAAAGGTACTCCTTTCGTCGAGAGGATAGCTAACGCCGAAACTCCTAGCAAATTCAAAATGCCTACGCTCCCGAACTTTGATGGATATGGGGACCCAGTCTCGCATGTGAATAAATTTGAGATTCAGATGGACATTCAAAAAGTGTTCGAAGACGCTCGGTGCAGGATCTTTCCTGCAACACTTTCTGAAGCAGCACAGGAGTGGTTCTTTAAGTTCCCCCCTGCAAGCATAGTTTCCTGGGAAATGTTCGTAAGGGAGTTCTACGGACAATTCTATGCGGGTCGTGTGCACCCAACCGAGGCAAACCAGCTGGTAGAAATCCGCCAGCAGGATGGAGAATCCCTGAAGGATTACATCCAGTGCTTTATGCGAGCAGCAGTTGGAGCAAAGACAGTCGGAGACGAAGGAAAAATGATGGCTATAACCGCAGGAGTGAGACGCCGTTCTCCTCTATGGAAGAGTCTCCGTAAGGACGGGGTTAGAACCACCCAGGTGTTCTTGGACCGAGCTGATCAATATATCAAGCTCGAAGAGGCCATTGCTGATGATGGAAAACCCTCGAACAAGGGGAAGAAGGCCGCCGAACCCGCCAAAGCCGCCAATGGTTCCAAACCTGATGGCAACGGCAAAGGCGACAAGCGCAGCAACGGTAATGACAAGAACGGTGGAAAACGGCCGCACAATGAGCCTTCCACCTCCGACAATAAACGATCCAAGGGTAATCGTTATGAACCTAGATTCACTAACTATACCACCCTCATCGAGTCTCAGGGAGAGGTTTACCAGGCCACAAGCTCTAGTGTGCCTTACAAGAAACCTGGACCCATTCGAAAAGACATTTCGAAAAGAGACACTACCAAGTTTTGTCGTTACCATAACGACTACGGACATGACACTAATGAATGCAACCAGTTAAAAGACGAAATCGAGTTCCTTATTAGACAAGGACACTTGAGAAGGTACGTACGGGCCTCGGGAACTTCCCAACGAGAAGCTCCAGGTGGCAATGAGCAGACGTCCACACGCCAACGCTCGCCACCATTACAGCCTTCCCTCGTAGCCGGAACACTCTTAACCATCTGTGGAGGCCCGCACCTCGTGAGAAATAGCGGAAAGGCTAGAGAACGATATGCTCGGACTCTACGTCACGACCAGGACATCGAGATGATGACTGTGGAGGACCGTGCGCCAAAAATGGCTCGCTCAGAGGAATATGGGATAACCTTCTCCGAAGGCGATGCCCAGCACGTCCGGTTCCCACATTCCGATCCGCTGGTCGTGGAAATCCAGATGGCTAATATGATGGTAAAAAGGGTACTGGTCGATACAGGAAGTTCAGTGAACATCCTGTATAAGTCAACACTGGAACGCATGAAGTTGTCCGTAAAAGACCTGGAGCCCTGCAATCAAACCATATACGGCTTCTCTGGAGAAGGACTCGCCCCAGCCGGAATGATCAAACTCCCAGTAACCACAGGTACAGTGCCTACCTCAAGGACATTACTCACCACTTTTGTAGTGGTCGATTGTCCTTCAGCATATAACGCCGTTATTGGAAGGCCCATACTGGTTGATCTAAGGGCCATCATCTCCATGTGGCACCTAGCCATGAAGTTTCCAACGGACGCAGGGGTAGAGTGCGTCTTAGGAAACCAAAGGGAAGCCAGGGAGTGCTATAACGCCTCGATCACAAAGGCAAAAAGCGGAACATCGAAGAGCGCTACCCCAGACCGATTGCAGATGACAGAAGACAGACAAGCCCAATCAGGTGGTATCGTCACCAAATAGGGTGTTGCCCAAAGTAAGGATATAGATTTGGATCCTCGCTTTGGGGATTTTGAAGAAAATGTTGGACCCGTCGAGGACCTGGAAGAGGTCCAACTCGATGAAAAAGGCCCGACCAGAGTCATGAAGGTTGGGAAGAATTTAGAGCCTAACGCAAAGCAGGCACTGGTGGAATTCTTACAAGAAAACCAGGAAGTGTTCGCCTGGTCGCATAAAGACATGGCTGGGATAGATCCAGCAGTGATCAGCCATGTCATGAACATAAACAAAGCCTTTCCACCTGTGCAACAAAAAAGAAGGCTGCTCGATAAAGACAGATCAAAAGCCTTAAAAGAAGAAGTCGAAAGACTTAAAGAGAATGGGTTCATCAGGGTGGCATTTTATCCATCGTGGGTCTCCAATCCGGTGCTAGTCCCCAAGCCTAACGGCAAATGGCGGACCTGCGTGGATTTTACAAATATCAATAAAGCCTGCCCAAAAGACTGTTTCCCACTCCCAAGGATCGACCAGTTCGTCGATGCTACTGCAGGACATGAGATCCTCTTGTTCATGGACGCGTATTCAGGTTACAACCAGATCAGCATGCATCCCCCTGACGAGGATCATACCAGCTTTCGGACCGATACGGGCTTATATTGTTACAAAGTAATGCCCTTCGGGCTGAAAAACGCAGGTGCGACTTACCAACGACTGGTCAACCACATGTTCAAGGAGCTGATCGGGGTAAGCATGGAGGTATATGTGGATGACATGCTAGTAAAGTCCAAGAAGGCAGAAGGACATGTGAGGGATTTGCAAGGATGCTTTGATGTGTTAAACAAGTATCAAATGAAATTGAACCCCCTCAAATGTTCCTTTGGAGTCGGATCAGGGAAGTTTTTGGGGTTTATAGTAAATTCAAGAGGAATCGAGGCCAACCCTGACAAGATAAAATCCCTGATCGACATGAAGTCGCCAGAGAATCAAGGACGTACAAAGCCTGACCGAAAAGATCGCTGCCCTAAGTAGATTCATTTCAAAATCAACTGACAAGTGCGTTCCATTCTTTAATCTACTCAGGGGGAATAAGAAGTTTGAATGGACGGAAGACTGCGAACAAGCATTCCAGGCCTTAAAAACACATATGTCGCAACCTCCCATCCTATCAAAACCAATCGAAGGAGAAACTTTGTATATTTATCTGGCGATTACCGAAGTTGTTGTTAGTGCGGTACTAATACGGGAGGAAGAAGGCGTACAGAAAGCTGTTTACTATGTCAGCAAAAGGCTTATCGGTGCAGAATTGAAATATCCACCAATCGAGAGATTAGCATATTGCTTAATTCTGGCCTCCAGAAAGTTGCGTCCATACTTCCAAGCCCATCCTATCACATTTCTGACCGACCAGCCCCTTCGGCAAGTCCTCCAAAAACTTGAGGCGGCTGGACGACTGTTAAAATGGGCAGTCGAATTGGGACAGTTCGATGTAACTTATTCATCGCGAGCAGCAATAAAAGGACAAGTCTTGGCCGATTTTATTGCGGAGTTCACCGAACTCCCCAGCAGTGAGCTGGGCAAACAGCCTGAAGCGCCCATGCCTCAAGACAAAACTCCTTCGTGGAAACTATTCGCGGATGGTTCATCCAATGAATCCCACGCTGGAGCGGGAGTGATATTGATAACGCCCGAAGGGCATCGATTTCACTGCGCAATCAGGTTTGACTTCGCAGCATCAAACAATGAAGCAGAATACGAAGCGCTCCTCGCTGGACTGAGAATGGCCAAAGATATGAGCATAAAAACGCTTGATATTTACAGTGACTCTCAGCTGGTCGTGAATCAAGTCCTGGGAGAATATCAAGCGCGAGGATTAAAGATGATGGCCTACCTTAATAAAGCGAAAGATTTGCTAGCCCAGTTCACAAAGTACACCGTCCAGCAAATTCTGCGAGACTAAAATTCGAATGTAGACGTCTTAGCTAAACTCGCAAGTGCGAAGGATGCTGACACCTTGAACATAGTCCCGGTAGAAAGATTGAGTAAGCCAAGCATTGAAGTGGCCGAAGCCAACATGGAGATTCGTGCAGAAGATACGTGGATGACGCCTTACCTGGAGTATCTGACAAATGGAACATTGCCAGCATATAGAAACAAGGCCAGAACTCTGCAAAGGCGAGCTGCTAGGTACATATTGCTCAACGGTGTTATGTACCGAAGAGGATATTCAATGCCACTACTCAGATGCATTACATCAGAAAAAGCTAAGGAACTCATGAAAGAGGTGCATGAAGGCTTCTGCGGAGATCACACTGGAGGGCAGAGTTTGGCGAAAAAAGTTCTAAGACAAGGCTACTTCTGGCCAACAATGAACGAGGATTCAATGGAGTACATACGAAGATGTGATAAATGTCAAAGGTTCTCCAAGATCCCACGGGCAGCTCCAAACGAGCTAAAGCAGATGCAGAGCCCGTGGCCTTTCGCAATATGGGGAATAGACTTGATTGGATCACTACCAACAGAAAAAGGAGGAGTAAAGTACGCAGTCGTGGCAGTCGATTATTTCACAAAATGGGCCAAAGTTGAACCACTCGCAACCATCACAACCAAAAAAAGTTCTTGACTTCGTCATCAAGAACATTGTATGCCGGTATGGATTGCCCAGGAAGATAGTTTCAGACAACGGGACCCAATTTGACAGCGACCTGTTTACCGATTTCTGTGAGAGGCATGGAGTTATTAAGAGCTTTTCTTCAGTCGCACACCCCCAAGCAAATGGGCAAGTCGAAGCTGTAAACAAAACTCTCAAGGACACCCTGAAAAAACGACTTGAAGAAGCTAAAGGAGCATGGCCAGAACAGCTGCCTGAAGTCCTCTGGTCGTATAGAACATCTCATCGAACAGCGACAGGGCATACCCCATTTTCTCTAGCCTACGGATATGAGGCAATGTTACCTGTCGAGTTAGATCCCCCCTCACATCGACGTTTGACCTACGACCAGGACATGAACAGCCAGTTGATGATGGAGTCCCTAGACTCGATCGATGAGATAAGAGAAAAATCTCAACTCCGAGTTGCTGCTTACCAGCAAAAATTCGCCCGGTACTTTAACTCCAAAGTTAAAGAAAGAAAATTCAACGTCGGAGATTTGGTGCTACGAAGAGTTTTCTTAAATACCTGCGACCCCACTACTGGAGTGCTCGGACCTAACTGGGAAGGGCCTTACCAGATTGAAGAAGTCCTTCACCCAGGCACCTACAAACTTGCACGCTGAAACGAAGATCTCGTTCCGCACTATTGGAATGGAGAACACCTGCGCAAGTATTATCAATGAACAGCCCTTCTTAAAGGACTGGCTTGTTTAAATTTCTCTTTTAATTTTTACAAGTTTTGCAAAGAGGGTTAGCCACGATGTATGGCTGACTGCTCGTATATGTAAGATTCTATTTTAGAATCACTCGTAAAGACATGTTTAGTCCATTTTTAATACGAGATTATAAGGGACTGTGCTCAGCCAGTCATTCTTGCCAACCTTTGTGAATTTATATTTACAAGTATTTGTTCATTGCGTGTGTTATTTTGCTGTATTACAAGTATCAGTTTTACTACGAACAGGAGCGTTCGAACAGGTTATGGTCAAGGCAAGTGACCAAGGACCTAAAGCTCCTCGATCACTTGGGGGGCATATAAGGCACATCGATAGCAAAGCATACTCTTAAGGTATGTAAACACATGAACAAAATAAGTGAAAGCATGCTACAGTACTTAGAGTATTTTTCAAAATTTATGTTTTGTTAAATCATGCCAAAGTACTATGTTAAGTCCGGTCATACGGATAAATGTTATAATAAAATATTATAGCACCAAAAGTTAAGCTTTTATACCGCAAGCATCGCTGCTTGGATGTAACTGTTCAAATAAAAAATTTAAAAAAAAAAAAAAGATTTACTGCCCGTGCAGTAAAGTTTAAAAAGAAATTACTGTCTTTACACCACGACCCTTGGGTCGTATATCCAAAAAAGAAGAAAAAACAAATAAGAATTCAAGAGGCATTCGGGGCTGGAGGATCCTCAGCAGCATCCTGGTTAGTCACGTCCTCAACAGCATCTTCTTCTTCCAAACTAGCGACGCTTGGAGTGGCAGGGGTCGCGGATCTTGCCTCCTCTTCGGCCAGTTGGGCAGCACATCGGGCCAGCTCCGCAGTTCTGACTTCCTCTGAAAGGTAACTAAAGTCAACACCGTGATTGTGTTTCCAGAAATTGTAGAAACATCGGAGTGTTGTCCTCTTATACTTTTCCAGATTCTTGGAGTTATCGAGCTCCAACTGCTTCACTTTGCCCTCGAGGGAGAGAATAGCCTTATCCTTGGTCTTGGCTACCTCCCCCAGATGCTTGATTTCGCGGAGCTGGGTTCTGCTGATCTCCCGGTACTCTTGCCTCAACTTGACCGCTGCTTCCTTCGCAGCTTCAGCCTCGGACAGCTTAGTCATTGCTGCATCCCTCTCTCGGATCACCGCCTCCAACTCCTTAGCATACTTAGCCTCAGCAGCCGAAAGCTCCTCGGCCGCTTTCACCTGGAACCTCTCGATGGCTTTTGCCTCGACCTGCTCTATATAAGCCTGGGCTCGGGTACGGGCAGTAATGGCAGAAAGTAAGGCCTGTGCACAAGGAAAAAGGAGTCAGAACTTATCACGAAGACTAAAAAACTAAAGACTCAAAGAATAAAGAAGCACTTACGCTGGAGATTTCGTTCAAAGCCCTGTTCATGAGCTGATCGACTGACAGCTCTTCAGCTTGAACCATTGCGGCCCTAATGCTCGCCTTTACCAATGCGATCGAGGCAGTCCCAGGCGGATCGGATGGCATGGCTCATAAGTCTGGCCCCATGAGCTTCTTCACGAGAAAGATGCTCCCTGGCAGGCGCAGCTGTAGGATTGGGCCGAACAGGAGTATTTTTCTGTTCAGAAGGAGCTGGAGGAGGAGTAGGAGTTCGCCCAGTTGGCGCAGGACGTTGCCCAGTTGGTGTGCCCTGAGGAGGGTCTTCTGGTCGACTTTTCTTGGCTGGAGGGCCCCGACTGGATTCACCAGTTCTCTTTTTTGGCTTCCGTGTGAGTTGGGGGGTTTCTTCTTCTTCCTCGGCCTGATACATGTCGAAGATGTTGGGAGTCGACATATCTGCATGATAGTAAACACAAGAGGTTAAACAGGAAAGAGAAAGGTGAAAGTAAGTAATACAACAGAAAGAAGATAACAAAGTAAATACCCGAGCTACAACTACTGGTCGCTACACTATTGACTCTATTAGTCATATACTCATTTTCTAGCATGAAGAAGTCTGGCCCTAGATTTTGAGCATATGTAAAGTTACCATCCCCATCAAACATATGACAGGGAATCGGCAAACCATTTAAAACGAAATAACGTTACCATTGTCATCAGAAGATTCTCCCAAGTCAACAACAGGCTCTGTGGCCTTTTCTTTCCCCTTGCCTTGGGGAGCAGAAGGCCTTTCGGCAGAAGGGATACCCGTGGGTTCCCTGATCGTAACTCCTGTTGGCCTCCTCCTAGGAAGAGGCACAGGAGGTTGCTGCTTGGGAACCCCCTCGGCAATGGCATCGCCCACCACGGGCCCTCTATTTTCATGGCGAGGAGCCAGGAGGCCAGACGACCTCAAGTTCTTTTCAAGTGTCAGGGTCTTGACACATTTTGCTGCATCAGACATCCTGGCCAGAGTATTAGACCTCGACACCATGCTTGGTGTTGGGGTCGGACGTAACCAAGGGCCTGAAAAACAGATCAAGTTTGAGAGAAAATAACAGGAAATACTCCATGTTAAAGTGTCGACCAAGGCAAAGACAAGTTTGTACCTCCTCTCGCAAAGGCCAAGTTGTCACGGGTTATGTCCGGAGTAAAGAAGTACTCCTTGTTGTAATGCCCCACGTTTGATATATGGGTTGTACCACTCAAGAACGTCCGGCCGGTTTCTTGGTGGCAGAAGTGGAAAAAGCTCGTCCCGTTGTGCTGAGGGTTGGACTTGAGGTCAAAAAGATAGTTGACCTCATGGGGTGAAGGTTCTGGCCATTTGTTAAGTTTGTACAGAACATAGAGTGCGGCCAGCATCCTATATCCGTTGGGAGTTATTTGAAAGGGAGCGACGCCGAAATAATTGGCCACCCCCACAAAGAAAGGATGAAGAGGGAGATAAGCTCCCGCCTCAATGTGATACCGGGACCAGGCGTTGTTCGCCCCTCCTGGATGGTTAGCCCTCTGGTCCGCGGTGGGACGTGTAATGGTTACCCCCGTGAAGGGGAATTTCCTGAAGCAGTTAACAACCATTCGGATGGTCAATGAACTGGCTGGAGGAGTATACCACTCGACATCAGGCGGATTGCGATGACGAGGGCGAGCCCTAGTTTGGATATTAGGGTCAGGAACAAGATCTTCTCGACCACTGGTCGAGGGAGCCCTAGCCTGCGAATCAGGCTGGGCAGGGGAAGTAGTGTTACTTTCAGACTCGGGCCTTTTCTTGCCAGAAGATTTGGAGCGGGCCATTGGAGGGGAAGGGTGTGTTCTGAAAGAGGATCGCGAGAAAGGTATCTAATGGATACGATCAACTGGTTGTTCTTCTCCCTCGAGCAACTGAGCGAGGAGGTCGTCGTCGATGGGTCTCTCACCTCCCCACAAATTTGGCATTAAAATCTGCAAACAGAAGAATGGGGAGGTAAGGTTATAGAACTTTAGAAGGTTTTTTGGAATAACGCTGGTCGAGTATAAAAGTTAAGCTTTTATACAACAGCATTCTAACAAGAAACTAAATCTTTCTATGCGAACAGTTTGAAAAATGGATTAAAGGGTGAAAGTGAAAAGTTTTCCTGAAAAGCTTTTTTCAACTCCCCTTAGGGCGGGAAAAATTATTTTTTCAACTAGCTTAAAAATCGAAATGTTACTTCGCTTTTACGTCCTAAAAAGCATGATCCTGGGTTTCAAACTAACTCGTAAACCTACTCTGCCTACAAAACATTCTATCTACAAGAACCTAAAACCAGAAGCTGAGAGACTTAAACAGTACGCCATGAAAAACATGCACCACGAGAAATTAGAAGAATGGGGTTTCAGGAACTCACCAAGAATAGTGGTCATGAAGGTGGAAGAGAGGTCTTCGGAGATTAAGGAGCCCACCGTCTGAGTCGTGAAAGGCACAAGAGAACGTTCGCCGGAGAAGTTAAAGCTCTGGTTTTTAGGGTTTTTGGCAGAATAATGGCGTGTGTGAAAAATAAAAGAGATGGTTCTGATGGTCTTATATAAGTTTGTCTCTGATACTAAAATGGTGTAATCATTTTTTTTCCTTTTTCGAAGTATGAGGGAACGTGATGGCCGTCGAAATCGTCTCTGGGGAACTGAAAAGTCATGATTAGACAGAAGTGGGTTGCTTTTTTCTAAAACACACGAAGGGTTCTGACACGTCAGGAGGGGTTACCGAAGAGTCGCTCGTTCAAAGTTTATTTACTGTTCGTAGTAAGTAAACTTTGGGGGGCAAATGTTATCCAATAAATTAGCATTTGTGACGTGGCAGATAATTCGCTTGACACGTGGCTGATACCTGGAAGACTTCTGTTAGAGTATCGACTAGTGTGCACAGCAGAAGCAGAACCAGCCTATCTTACCCACGACCAGTCTGGTCGGTGGTTCCGCAGCCAAGGCAACAATTATGGAAGATCTTTGTGAATCCCGAATTTATCTCATGCAATCTTCTGGATATCCGATTTATTCAGGGAGTAATATCTGTAACAATATTTTGTAACCCTCCTTGAGCCTATAAATAGCAAGAGATAGCTCAAGGGAAGGGGACCTTTTTTCTACTTTTTGGCTTCTGAATCATAGAGATATAGAATTTCTCCTAGTAAATTTGTATTGTTTGTTGGAAGTGTTGAAACTCATTGAACCCAAGTTCTCTGATCACACTTTTGGTTCGTTATCAATATCATTCTAAGTGGACGTAGGTCATTACCAGATCCTGGGGCCGAACCACTATAAATCACTGTGTTTTCTTTACTTTTGTCATTATATTATTCTCTATACATTCGTCTATATCATTCATATTTTGACTCCGTGTCAGTTGGCCAAATCGTGGGTCAACACTTTATTATAACTCATTGGTTTCTAAAATAGGCTTCAATGTAAGGTAAATGTATCTTAAATAATAAGACACCATAATATAACCTAAAATTGACTAATCAGTATTTTAACATAATAAATATTCTACAAATAAATTTTGGAATAGTAACCAAATGCATATAAAATAATATGGTCTTAAGATGAAACTTTATATAAAAAAAGTAAACATTCGGTATTATATGAGCATCGTAAGTAACCAAAAAATTACTTTTGAAAACTCAGATAAAATGAAAAACTCGAGATTATGTTATTTTCTATTTTAGATATATTATTTTTAAAATATTGTATTTTTTATGATGTGGCAAGATTTTTTGTAAATAAAGTTGTAGGTGATTTTCATAATTATTTTGTTATTGTATATAAATGAAAAAGTCCCTTTAATATTTTGGTATTGTGATAATTTTCTTTTATTAAAAGTTATTTCAAAAACTAAATTTTCTTGTTTAAAGTTGATATTGTTCAACAAGAATTGTTTTTTTTTTTAAATATGCATATAGCCGAATTTCTCCAATTTTTTAGTAAGTTGGGGACCTAAATCAACTACAACATTGTCTAGTGTATATGGGGAAGGTAAATAGTCATTAAATAGTGTCTAGACATTTTAAAAAGTAAGGCTATTAATGATTAAATCACCAATATATAATAATAAAAAGACATTTTAGTCCATCATATAAGGATACTTCTACTCACTCATTCAATAAAAAATAAAAAATACAAATCTTCCTTTATTGTGGTTGTCTTTCACTATTCCGATGAATGCTCCTACAATAGTATATGAGTGTTGCTATTTGGCACCTTAAGGTGCCTAGCACCACATGAGGTGTCGCCTCATGATTAGTTAGCGATACCCCATAATCCTTATTAAATTTAAATAAGTGAGACTCGATATTGGATTGCACCAATAACGATATGCCACCTATTTATGGTGTTGGGCACCAGTGGTGCCCCTTAGCAATTCTCATAGTATATAGCTGAACTATTATGCAGCCTTCAGTGCAGCCTTCAAAATCTCAACCTGTGCCATGTATACCATTCAAAAACATAAATTCAATTAAAAATCAAACTTAAATATAAGTTGATAATTCGAAAACATGATATCCATTTAGGTTGAAGAAATAATAAACTTTATTGAAATATAAAATTGGCTAACTATAAGAGAGTAATTTAAACTTTACACAAGCTCAATTATTTTTTAATATTTATTAGACAATATCATTCAAATAATCAAAGAAATAACAAACTTTATTGAAATATAAAAATTTATTTACAAACTAGTAGAATTCTAAAATAAACTAATGATCATCCACTTATTTTTTTCCCTAATCTTCCACATCGGACCCTCTTCTAACATATCCTGAGTGAAGTCCTCATAAACATCTTGGGTGTAGATAAATCTTGAAGTGAAAGGAACATTACTAAGAAATTCTTCCCTAAGATCATTTGGTTATTTGTGTACTCTTTCAACTATCTCCCCGTTTGGTAGATTGACATCTTCAATTATTCTAAAATTTTAAGAGAACTGAAATTTCATATTTTAATGTTACCAACTTTATATTTAATTAAATGTGGAATAAAATGTTGGTACTGGAACAGATATTCTGTAGCTACAGACAGAGATTCTGTAACTACAGAAATACACAACAGAAGGATAAAATAGAAAAATAAAAAAACACAAAGTTTTTTATGTGGTTTCAACATCCTTTCAGATATTACTAGTCCACGGAGAGCCACTTGATGAATGAACCTTGCTGAAACTTCAAGAACTCGAACTCCCTTCGATTTGCTTGAAGAGTGCTTGCTTCCTCACGAGGCAAGACTAGGATGAACCTTCTTCCGAAGGTTTACTCTTTGTTCTTCTCTTTGTTGAATTGTTTCAATACACAGAACACATACAAAGACATACAATAACAGAGGTATATTCAAACCACTAACCTCTACAAAATAAACACTCTTTTTCTAAAGATGTAAAATAAGTGTTTGAATAGACAAGGCTGCTATGGTAAGTATATATACACAAATATACTCACATAAGACAACTTTTACTAGGTCTGAACGCACACAACTCACTAGGAAATGTTATTTTAAATAATCAATCAATTACATTGAATCATCTAAGAACTGAGGAAACAGACAAACTGTCTGTAGCTACAGATCAGTCTGTATCTGAGCTGACTTGGCAAGATCGTATATTCGGTGTTAATGAGGATCAATCCGATCCTATCTGTTGAAATCTAGTCATAAGAATCAGATTGTCAAATGAAATCAGCCAGATATAAAATAAATCAACATTTATTATTTGATTCACATGTTAAAAGCTAAGTATATTGTCAAACCTTCTATAAATATAATAGATTGATATAATCAGCTCTTTATATAATCAGAACATAAATGTGAACAGAATAAAAATGAGATAATCTTCTATTGAATGTAGAAATTACAAGAAATAAATCAAAAAATATTTTGTCAAATATAATTTGCCAAAAATGGAATTTACAATCTTCCCCTTTGGCACTTTGATTGACAAAATATTTTGGATGTAAATACCCAAGAAGAATCTGCAAAGAAGAAATGATAGAAACAATGAGAGTATACAATACTCCCTTTGCACATAAGAGTTACTAACACATAAAAATAAACACTACTCCCCCTTTTGTCTATCAATTTGCCAAAGAAAACAAAAATCAACAGAAAAGACCACAAGAAAAAAAACACAAGGTTCAACATGATAGAAATACTCATCAGGCAGCAAGAAACTTCTGAATAGAATTGAGGTGTTGAAGGATGGAAGCTTGGCCCACCTCCAATTCACCCAACCGATTGGTAACCTTGGCAATTTCTGTCTGAACAGATTGAAAAGCTAGAGCAACAGATGGTGATCCTGAATCTGCAAGAGAAGCATCATGCACAGGTGTCAAAGATATTCCTTTACACTTCTTAGAAGATTCAAACTTCTCAGAGGGTTTGAAAGTCATTCCAGACACAGGGGGCTCTTAAGATTCAGTGTCAAAGATCAGCTCCTTTTGTGAAGACAACACTTTATAGATCAAGTTAGGAAAAAGAAAATTTAACTTCCTACAATTTTTCTTGCGCAAGGCCACAATCTGATCTAAAATAATGTCAGATAGATCAATTTGAGTATTAGTTGTGAGATTAAACAACAAGAAGACTAATTCTTGAGATACTGCAACCATGTTGGAAGAGGGCAACCAATTAGAAAGAGAAAACCTCATTAGTGTAGCATGTTGATATGTGAGATGAGCAATATGGACAGTATCATGAGTATTCCAAGTAACAATTTGTCCAATGATTTCAGACAAAATCACATCTTTGTCAAATGGTACCTCGGTGGACTCTACATCTACAGGAAGACTGAGTGCAGTAGCAATATCTTGAAGAGTAAAAGAATACCAATGACCTCTAACCTGGACTTTCCCAAACATGCAATAATTTTTGTCAAGAAATTCATCATTTAGATTAGCATAGAATTCTTTTACCACCCTATCAGCATAACCAATAAAGCCATTTATAGTATTCATCCAACCCCTCTCTTAAATAATTTTTAGAACCCCATCAACCCTATGAGCATCAATATCAAAATATTTCTCAGCAATGAATTTTCAAGAAGCATAAAGACTCACGTGCCTTTCATTGTCATCAAAGCAGAAAAAATGAGAAAATGTGGAAAAAAATCTTCGAGTTTACCAGGCTTTCAGGCCTTTTTAGTAATAGGAGCAGATGAAAGAATTTCCAGAGGGCATTTACCTATAAATTTCTGCGTGTCTTGAACAGGGGGGTCTGGAGACACATCTTCAGATTCTGAAGCTACAGAACGGCCTTCTGAAGGTTCACTTTCATCATGAAGTCTCTTCTTCCTCAGGTTGGGTTTCTATTAGAGAATATATTTCTATACTCAATGAAAATATGGAAAAACCAACTCTATGCAAAAATACAATAGACAAGGTAATTGATTAAATAAATATTACAACTCAATTGCTCAAAATACAAGTAAATATAAATAGGTAGAAGAAGAATATTAAAAACACAAAACAATAATAATACAAGTAAATAAGATCAAAAGAATGAAAATAAAATCAATAAAAAGAACAAACTCTCACACAACCAAAGTTTAGAGTAGTGGGGATCACCAACTTGAACAAGGTTCAAAACCTTTGTCCAAAAGCTTATTTCCCCATATTCTCTAAGCACTAAGGGATCTCTCTGGAATTATCAAGCCTCTATGGTGTATTTTCCTGCCAAGTACTTTGTGGATGGAAAATAGTATGTCTTACAAGTGAGCATTAGACTCCTATTTATAGAGTTTTGAGACGCTATTTGAATTTCAAATTCCACCAACCCCATGGTTGTTACCAATGATTAATTGGATGTTTATGGAATTAAAATAGAGATTTGGGAGTTACTTGGCTGTTGGAAGCATTCAAAATTGGATAAAGCCGAAGTCTGGAAAATATTGTCAGCCGCTTAGGCCGCGACCTGAAAAACATGGGCCGTGACCCACAATGTTTTCTGCCTCTTGGGCTGCGGCCAAAGACGTTTTTTCAGCAACCAATTTTCCAAATTTGCCAAAACGTTCTAAATTCATTCCCACTTGATTTTGTAACTTCCATACATATTATGGGAGTTAAAATCACATCTCTAGCAGCCATATCTCTTATGGCTTTGAGAAATTCAAATCAAAATGTGTAATATCAAATCTACATATTATTGGGTAATATTTTGGGAGTTACAAATTTGTTACTATTTTTGTAACTCCAAAATATGTCACATTTGGGCACATACATGTGTCTAATTTTGTGACTCTCAATAATATGTTACAAAGTGTGACAAATCACATTATTTAATCTAATATTATATTATTCAAAATAATATAACAACTTCTGCATTCAAGCCCTCACTAGGATCAGATTCAGCTTCTGAGTCACTCTTATCTCCACCCTCAGATTCAGTGGTTGTCACAGAAGGTGGATTTTCTTTGAGAAGAACAGCCAGCGGAGTTGAGACATCCAAACCACGTTTAGAGCGCCTTTCATATCGAAGAGCAGAAAGCTTTTTAGATGTAAAAGGAGGCGGAGAGGATACTGGTGGGGAGACTTCAGTGCTAGGTTTTGCTCCTCTAGAATCGCCAGACCGAGATACAAAAACCTCCTTTGAAGATGAAGACTTAGGACTCAAGTGCGCAGATGAGGAGGTCTCTTTAGGGTCATCACCACCTAGACTCAGAGTAGCATAAGAGATTAGAGAGGCAGTCTGATATGGTTTCTCATTCAGGTTAAGGACCTTTTTTCGAGCTTGACACCTTGTTCTTCCCTCAGGGTTTGCAGCAGCAGGAGAGTCGATTGAGGCTTTGATCGAGGGTTTTGCACGAGCAGGATGCCTGAAACTGCCAGCAGGTTTGGTCTTAGCCATTCCTGAAAAAAAAAAAATAAAGAACCAGAGAAACAAACAAGCACACGAGAAGGAAAGGTGAAACTGAGAAGAAGAACAAGAAATGAGAGATAGAGGTGTTCATGGGTTATGCGTTTAAAAAGAGAAGAAATTGGTAGTTACCTAAAATGAAAAATCAATAAAATGAAACTAAATATGTGCAATAAAGAGACACAAATGAGGTAACTATCAATCAATTTTTTTATTATTTTTTTATTTATTTCCCAAATCCCATATAATCTTATTACCCCAATTAGAATCACCTAAAAAGGAAAACAAACTAAAAAATAACTATAAAAAAACTTACCATCCGAAATTTGCCACCATTTTTTTATTTTGAATATTTTTTTTGAAATTTTCGACCCCTTTTTTTTATTATATATATTTTTTTTTAAATATGACAAAAAAAAAACAAGACATTTGTCACACTGAAGAGCAAAATTTGTTAGTCTATGAAAAAAAAAATTAAACCAAGACAAACAAAGACAATATTTTTAATGAAGCTAAAAAAAAACGGTCACAACATTTTGTTTGTATTATTATATAAAATGAACAAACCTTGTTACTTTTGTCAACCAAATTGAATGAACTAGATGGAATAATAAAACTCATAAAAAATACAAATATTATATTAACAAACTAATTATCTATTGTACTAAAATTATAAAAGTTATGCAGGAAAATAATTTATTGTCACAGATAAATATTTTAGAAAAATTTACGACAAAACTGACACTATATTAACTTTTTATTTTCTAACACACGACTTTGTTTTAACTTTTGTCATATTCAATGTTTTTTTTTTTTCAGTTTTACAGCTTTCGGTTTTGTTTTTAACATAATATTAAGTTATATATATATATGATATATATTAATTTAATAATTGTATATTAGATATATAATATGCAACTAACTAATAACATTATATACGATATATATATATTCAGATATATATATTGTATAAATAATATTATATATAAGTTACGTTTACGGTCTTCTTCCTCACCAACGACCGATGAGCACCACCACAGCGGGCCTCTAGTGATCAGCAACACTTCTCCTCTTCTCCTTGGCGTCGCTTCACGGTGGTGACTTGTACAAGACCGAGAGAGTCTTGACTCTGCCACCATTCGAAGATGCAGGCCACCACCAACACGACACCCTCCCGGCGCCACCACCACGATAATCTTCTCGCCACCGCTGTCACCATAGGCTTCCTCCCATTGTTAGCAACCATCTCCTGCCATGTAAAAGGGAGGTTTGACGTTGTCGTATTCTCAGCAGCTGCTTGAACTTGAAGGAACGTTTGACGTTCTTTCGAGATGATCTTGGTCCGACAAATCTCACCATGACACCACCATCTTCAGCAGAATCCGACTGGGTTAGACTTAGAGGTGATCGAGATTAAAGAGGAGAACCTTGAAGAAAAAATCCATCCCAATGCGTACAGGACTAATCATGCGTCCTTGGCTTCCGATAAACAAGCCACTCATGATGTATTTTACGAAAAAGGACTCCGGCGAACTCCAAAAAATGACTCATATATAAGGCTTTTGAAGTTCATTAAAATACTGAGTCTTAAGAGCAAAGACAAGGCAACATCAATGACGTAGGAGTTGTCTAATATATATACCATGCATTTTAGAATGTGCGGTCTATAATGACTATGTTATATATATATATATATATAGTATATATGTTCACATAGTAAAAAAAAAAAGTACACGTGTTATAGGATATAGATGGCCATACGATTTTAAGGAGTACTCAAGTTTTAGTTTTGAATATTGATATTATTTTATGTTAGTATATACATATATGAGAGTTGTCCTTATATAACCATAGTAATTTATTTAAATTCTATGTACAACAATTTATTTTTATGTTATTCTTTATATATTTTTAGATAATTTCATTTTGTTGTTTGAGTTGATTTTTAGTTATTTTTTAGTTTATTTTAGGTATATGTAGTTAATTTAATGTATATTAAGTATATGATGAGTGATTTTTTAAAGTTTGATTTAATTATGAGATTTTTGTGATTTTTTCATTCTTGATTGTTAATTATTATTTGATTTATTTTAGGTATATGTGTAGTTATTCTAATGTATTTTTTGAATTTTTTTAATTTTTCAGTTTTTATGCATTATTTGATGTCTAGTTGATTTTGGGGGTACTTTTTAGTGTTGTTGTTTTTTAGATGTTTAAATTTATGTATAGTGATTTTCACGTTGTTTCTTTAGTTGTTTAGATTTATGTATAATTGTTTTCATATTGATTTTTAGTTGCTTTAAGTTTATATGTAGTTGTTCTGTTGCTGTATTGATGTCTAGTTGTTTCAGATATATTTTGATTTTTTTAAAAAAAAAATGTTAGTATGTAATAGGTTGACTTCTAGTTGTTCTTCATTTGTTGTGTTTTAAATGTGTGTAGTATGCAGTGAGTTAATGTTAGTTGTTGTCTTATTGTTGTTTTTGTGCTATTTAGATTTTATGTATAATTGTTTTCATGTTCGTTTTTAGTTGTTTAGCTTTATTTATAGTTGTTGTGGTGTTGTTTTTAGTTGTTTGCAAATATATTTTGTTTAAAAAAACAGGATTATTGTTTAGTTGTTGTCTTATTGTTGTTTTTTAGTTGTTTCATTGACATTGTATTTTTGTAAATATAAAACTTTGAAAACGTATTTTCCGAAAACTTAAAATAGTAATTTTGAAAAAAAAAATCAGGGACCGTAAAAAGTAAAAAAAAACACCAAAAAAAGTATATTTTTGAAAAAACCCTAATATTTTAAGTAGTTCAATCAGTATGTAACAACTTTCGAGACATTGTTTTTATTTATTTGAAAATGTGTCAAGCATTTGTGTGTGAAAGTGAAAGCAGGGAACATTGCCCAAAATTGTCAAAAAGACTTTTTCTAATAATTGTAACCAATAGAGACGCTATCACACTACCTCAATAGTAGCTCTTTTCCATGATAGCGTATCATCTACATATCTGCTAATTACATAGTATCAACTTAATCAGAGATGATTTTCACACATTGAGATATGTAGCCCTATTTTTCCAATGGAGCTCGAAACACATTTTTTTTATTAAAAAAAACGATGGTAACTTGAACATAACATTGATTGAAGAACTCAAATATTTCTAGGAGGAGCAAATTAATTTTCTTGAACTAAACCTATATGAAAAAATACACTAGAGAAATTAGCAAGTAACTTAATAATATGTATTTCTTTTGAGTTTGACAGCTTCTTTTGGAACAAGAACAAGACAAGAATTTTTGAACAATACAATCAAGGTAAAAATATCAAGATAAACAGACTACACAAATTTAAATGGAATAAACCCGTAAGGATTTCCTTAGAGAATTAAAACGGACCGAATCAAGAGCTTTAGTAAAGATATATGCAATTTGTTTGCTTGTTTCAACATATTCCAATACTAGAATTTTATTTTCCACAAGCTCTCTAATAAAGTGATGACGGGTATCTACGTGCTTAGTGCGTGAGGGTTAAACAATATTTTTCAAAATATATATAGCACTAGTGTTGTCACAAAAATGGTTAAAGTTTTCAAATCAAACCCATAGTCTACCATCATTTGATTCATCCATAATAGTTGGGTACAACAACTACCCGTAGCAATGTACTCAGCTTCTGCAATTGATAGAGAAATTGAGTTTTGTTTTTCTCTGTGCCAAGAAACAAGATTGTTTTCCAGATAGAAACATCCTCCGCTAGTGATTTTTTGATCATCAGCATTACCTGCTCAGTCAGCATCACTAAAACAAACTAAGTTAGAATTGGTATCTTTCGAAAACCAAATCCCAAAATCAAGAGTGCTATTTACATAGCGAATGATTCTTTTTGTAGGAGTAATATGAGACTCCATGGGATTTCCTTGATAGCGATCACACAAACCAACACTAAAACAAATATCAGGACGACTACCAGTAAGATAAAGCAAACAACCAATCATGATTCTGTATAGTGTTGGATCTACCTTTACTCCATGTTCATCTTTGGATAATTTTACTGTTGTACTCATTGGAGTATTGGTATGTTTGGCATTTTCAAGACCAAATTTTTTCACCAAGGTTTTTACATATTTACTTTGTGACACAAAAGTACCATCCTCAGATTGCTTAACCTGAAGACCAAAATAATAGGTGAGTTCGCCTACCATACTCATTTCAAGCTCGTCTTGCATTTGCTGAACAAAAACCTGCACTTCAGAGTGAGATGTAGACCCAAATACTATATCATCAACATAAATTTGAGCAACAATAACATTAGAATTCATGTTTTTGATAAATAGTGTCTTGTCTACACTACCTCTTCGATAACCATGTGAAATTAGAAATTGAGTTAAACGCTCATACCAAGCTCGTGGAGCTTGTTTTAAACCATATAATGCTTTGTATAATTTGTAAACATGGTTAGAAAAATGAGGGTCCTCAAACCCTTTAGGTTGCTCAACAAAAGCTTTTTCATTCAAAATGCCATTTAAAAAAGTTGACTTAACATCCATTTGGTGCAATTTAAATCCAACAATACAAGCAATAGATAGAAGTAACCTTATGGATTCAAGTTTTGTCACTAGTGCAAATATTTCATCAAAATCAATACCTTCAACTTGTGTGTATCATTGAGCCACCAATCTTGCTTTGTTTCTCACAATGGTGCCAAATTCATAACTCTTGTTTTTTAATATCCATTTTGTTCCAATGACATTGGCATGGCTTGGTCTAGGAAGAAGAGCCCAAACTTCATTGCGAGAAAACTGATCCAACTCGTCTTGCATTGCATGAATCCATGATTCATCCGTCAAAGCTTCCTTCACATTTTTAGGCTTAAAAGATGAAGTAAAACATGAAAATTGAACCAAAATTTCATACCTTCTTCGAGTAACCATGATTTCTTCCATATTTCCAAGAGTGAGGTTAGTATGGTGATTTTTTTTTTACTCTGAAAGATGGTTATTTCTGAACTGGATCTGTGATGATGTTTGGTGTTTGATTTCTTTCATTACTAGATGTAGAATCTGGAAAATCATCAGTTGTAGCTACAAAATCTGAAGTTGTTGCATCAGATGCAGATCTGATAGCTCAATCAAATCTTCTGTCAGTGCAAGAAATTTTTCCAGCAAGTCTTCTATGTTGACTTCTGTAGAAAACTCAGAAAAATCCTTGAAATCATCAACAACAACATTATCAGATTCCATTACAGTTTGAGTTCGCATGTTATACACACGATATGCCCGGCTATAAACATAATATCCAATAAAAACGCTAATGTCACTCTTAGCATCAAACTTTCCAGTGTTTTCACGATCTCTTATAATATAGCAAGCATAACCAAACACATGAGAATGACTTACATTGGGTTTCTTACCTTTCCATATTTCATAAGGTGTCTTAAGAGTACCTAGACGAAGAAACACTATATTTATGATATAACAAGCTGTGTTGATTGCTTCATCCCATAATTTCTTGGAAAGTTTTTTGCTATTTAACATCACCCTGGCCATCTCCTGCAAGGTGCGATTCTTTCTTTCCATAACTCCATTTTGCTAAGGAGTTTTAGGAGCAGAAAATTCATGAGAAATACATGCAGACTTACAAAACTCATCATAAACAACATTTTCAAATTCTTTCCCATGATCACTCCTAACATTTAGCCATTTTTGTTATTTTTCTACGTATTGGCACATTTTGATTGAATATGACCAAAACCTTCACACTCTCTGCATTGGATACCCTTTTTGTTAGTAGAACCAAAAAATTTAGAAGATGTGTTACATTTAGGGAATTTTGACAGATTCTTTTTGTTGCTAATCTTTTTCATGAATTTTTGGAAATTCCTTGTCAACAAGGCCATTTCTTCATCCTCTTCATTATCAGAATAATTTCAGAATCTTTAAAAACAATACCTTTATTTTTCTCACCTGATGATTTCCGCTTATATTTTTGCTTGATCTGTTGATTTAGTACAAACGTTCTCAAAGAGCCCATTAGCTCTTCAACCTTCATTTTTCCAAAATCCTTTGCTTCTTCAATTGCCAGAAGCTTTGTGTCAAATCTATCTAGAAGCACACAAACTATTTTCGAACTAAAACAGATTCATCAAGTTTTTCACCCAAAGCAAAAAGCTCGTTAGCAATGTTAGAAAATTTTTCATAAAACTCAGATAAAGTTTCAAATTCTAACATTCTCAATTCATCAAATTTAGTTTGTAACATGGTAAAACGTGATCTTTTGACATCAGGAATCCCTTCAAATTGAGTTTGAAGGATTTTCCATGCCTCTTTTGCAGACTCACAAGAAGAAATCAATTTTATAAATCCTTCACCAACTCCATTAAAGATAGCATGCAAATCCTTATTATTGTAACCAGATGATTTTTCATCTTCAGTAGACCACTCGAGTTCAGACATTACCTTAGTATTACCTTCTTTATCTTTATCAGTTGGTGGAGTCCATCCAGATAGTATAGATCTTCAAGCCCTTTCATCTTGTGACTTGATAGACGCCCTCTTTCTGACTTTCCAATAAGGGTAGTTAGTATCATTCAGTAGAGGAGGTCTAGTTATGGAACTTCCTTCTGCAAAGAAAGACATCTTACACAAAACAAATTAAACAGAAAATAACCACAAGATCTCACTAAGAGTTTAGTGAACCTCTCTGATACCAAATTTAATTCCATATTTTAATGTTATCAACTTTTTATTTAATTAAATTAATTAATTAAATGCGGAATAAAATGTTGGTACTATAACATATATTCTGTAGCTACAGACAGAGATTCTGTAACTACAGAAATACACAATAGAAGGATAAAACAGAAAAATGAAAAACACATAGAGTTTTTTTACGTGGTTTCAATATCCTCTCAGATATTACTAGTCCACGGGGTCATGCCCATAGATAAGATTCATTAATAAAGTTTCTCAAAAATATAAAGTATTTGACTTAAGCAAAGATTAGAGTCCCTCTAACTTTATGCCGCAAGCTTGATGTATTTTCCACTTGATGAATGAACCTTGCGGAAACTTCAAGAAGTCGAACTCCCTTCGATTTGCTTGAAGAATGCTTGCTTCCTCCCGAGGCAAGAATAGGATGAACCTTCTCCCGAAGGTTTGCACTTTGTTCTTCTTTTTGTTGAATTGTTTCAATACACATAATAAATACAAAGACACAAAATAATAGAGGTATAGTCGAACCACTAACCTCTACAAAATAAACACTCTTTTTTTAAAGATGTAAAATAAATTTTTAATAAACAAAAGAGTTCACCTATACAAGGCTGCTATGGAAGTTTATATTCACAAATATACTCACATAAGACAACCTTTACTAGGTTTGAATGCACATAGCTCACTAGGAAATGTTTCCTTAAATAATCAATCAATTACATTGAATCATCTGAGATATGAGGAAACAGACAGATTGTCTGTAGCTATAGATCAGTCCATATCTGAGCTGTCATTCCAAGATCCTATCTTCGATTTTAATGAGGATCAATCTGATCCTATTTGTTGAAATATGGTCATAAGAATCAGATTGTCAAATGAAATCAGCCAGATATAAAATAAATCAACATTTATTATTGATTCATATGTTAAAAGCTAAGTATATTTTCAAACCTTCTATAAATAGAATAGATTGATATAAGCAGCTCTTTATATAATCAGAACATAAATGTGAACATAATAACAATGAAATAATCTTCTATTGAATGCCGAGATTACAAGAAATAAATCAAAAAATATTTTGTCAAAAATGGAATTTACAAGAACATATCCATAAACATGTCATATTTATCCTCAAACAGTACACTTCTGCCAAATAAAACCTCGTTCCATGCTATCTATCAACTTGGTTCTGCTAGAGGTTATTTGGCTGAGTGCATGAGAGCTATAAACTTCTCATTTGCTCTCAGTAAGGTTGTGTGACTGACAATAATCTTTTCTATTTCTTTGTGGATTCAATTGATTCTAAGAAACACTCTCTCAAATTAAGTCTCACCATCAGGGTCATTTATTCTCCTTATTGCCTTAACTTTTCTAACAACAATTAGGTCCATTGTGCTAAATTCTGAAAATAATTCACAAAAGAAAACATCATTTCACATATTCAAAACATATCTCAATAAGAGTTTACTTACTTGGTAGTGAGTTGGTCCCTTGTAGCTATCGTGTGTATTTCATGAGAACGTTTAGGACCAATATAGCCGTGGCTCTGATACCACTTGTAACACCCTAATTTCTCATAATATTATTGAGAACACAACGTTGGATCATAAACATAAATATTGCTCCTTTGTTTAATAAAATCATAATAAGCAAAAGGATCCCATGTTTTTACAAAAATGAAATAATAGTCTTCAACAAAATAAAATGAGCAACATTAGAATAAAAATCAAAACTTAAAAGAAAAGACTTCGTAAATAAAATCATAGGCCCGTTGATCATTCCTTGACTTTGTGGTCTCCACAATACATCATTAAGCTCTTAGGTCCCACTCACCACTGGCCATTCTAACTTCAATTATCTGCACAATGACATCATAAGCGGTGAGCTTCTAAGCCGAGTAAGGAAAATACAAACATATAATCATAACAAACATATCCTAAATTCATGCAAAAGTTCATAACATAATCATCATAATATATCCTAGGTCATAACATAGGTCATAATAACAAGACAAGTATAAGAAAAAGATAAGTGTTTATACAGGTGTGGCAATTAAGCCTCAGACATCAACTTAGGTCCATCATACAAGTTTTGCAACTGTGCCTACCAGACATCAACTTAGGTCCGTCATACATTTCTGAATATCGTAGGTCCAACTACACTTATCACTTTTTGTACCTGAAATGTTAGGGTCATACAAGCCACTTTCCTTACCTTGAGTGTGGAAAAAGAGAAGAAAAGTGATTGCTTGTGCTAATAGATCTCGCCCAAAACATTAAATATGACATACAAAAAGATAAAACCTCATAAAGTCATAACTTCACCATAGAACCAAAAGATAAAATCCCGAGTGTTTACTCTAATGCTTATCTCCAACAACGACACCAAGAGCTTTAATACTTGGGTAGATTTTGGCTTGATAGGGATTAGTTTTTCGGCTATAGGGTTTATAAGGACAATATTGTTTAAGGCTTTATAAAGAAAATAAAAGAAAAAGAATTCTCGAGCAGTATGAAGGTATAGTGGTTCGACCAGCCTATTCCAAATGGGGCCCAACATTTCCTCTTTTCCTTATAAAACTCTAGGACCATATCACCAATAAAAGGAAGAAAAAGAAAGGAATTTACTACCATCTTAATTTCCCAATCCTTTGCATTGATAGCCAAAGGATAATTTTGACAACCAAGGAAAATAAAATTGGGAAACCATAAGCTTCTCTCCCTCTCCCTTTCACAGGCACATACTCTTGTCTCTCTCTCTTTATACTCGGCTAGCACACACACACACACCATTAACTCACCAAAATATACTTACCCAAATTGACTCAAGACAACTAACAAAATCATATCCTAACCATTTACCAATAAACTCATTTTCCTCTCTTTATTTTTCTAATATATAAAAGATGTCAAATGAGGGAAAAAAAAGTTGCACTCTTCCAACCTTGCCCATTCACACTACACGCCCACTCTCTCTCTATCTTACACTCATGTTTCCATTTCACACTTGTGTGAACTAAAACCTTCTAGATCTTTCCTTCTTTATTCTCTTATTTCTTTTAAATAGCAAATAAAATTAAATAAAAGAGAAACCACATTATGCATGGGAAAAATATTGCATGTTCATCATGCATTCATGCACATGCATACACACAAGTGCTAAAGTGCATTTCTACTAACCATGTACCCTAAGACACACAACCAAAACTCGAGAAAGCTCTAAAAATAAAATAATTCAATAAAACATTTATCAAAAATTAAATTCACAAAATTTCTACCAAACAATTCAATTAAAAAAAATAACACTTCAGAAATATTAATTCAACCAAAGCACATAATTTAAATAAATAAAAAATTTGGTGCGCTACCATATACCCTCCTTAGAAGGAATAACTCAGGGTATCTTTCTCTCATGTCCTCCTCTAGCTCCCATGCTGCTTCTCTCTCCGTGCTATTCTTCCACAGGACCTTAACTAATGGAATCCTCTTGGATCTCAGTTCCTTGACTCTCTTTTTGATGATACGCTCAGGTTGTTCATCGTAACTCAGGTTCTGCTTTAGCTGCAATGACTCATAACTCAAAACATGGGAGTGGGGCAAAGACGTTATGTGTTTCAGCAAGTGCTGGGGGCAAAGCTAATCTATAAGAAACTTGCCCAACTCTGTCCAAAATTTCAAATGGACCTATATATCTCAGGCTCAACTTCCCTTTCTTACCAAAGTGCATAACTCCTTTCATCATTGAGACTCTTACAAACACAGACTCGCCTACTGAAATTCAACATCCCTTCTCTTGAGGTCAGTGTAGCTCTTTTTTCTACTCTAAGCGTTAATCATCTTTTGGAGAATTTTATCAATCGCCTCACTGGCTTCTTGGGCAGCCTCGGGGCCTAAAATATGCTTTTCCCCAACCTCATTCCAGTACAAGGGAGATCTACATTTTGCCATAAAGCATCTCGTAGGGAGCCATCCCAATAGTGGACTGATAACTATTGTTAGAGGAGAACTCCATCAGGGATAAGTACTGACTCCAAGACTCCAAAAAGTCCAAAGCACAACATCTCAACATATCCTCTAAAATCTGAATACTCCTCTCAGACTTCCCATCGGTCTGGGGTGAAAAGTGATACTAAATTTCAATCTAGTACCCAACGCTTTCGGCAATCCCTTCAAAAAGTTTGACGCATATACTAACCCTCTGTCAGAGATAATCGAATTCGATACCCCATGAAGTCTCACATTTCACTAACATACAACTCTGCGTACAGGTTCGCTAAATAAGTAGTCCTAACTGACAAGAAATGAGCTGACTTAGTGAGTCTATCCACTATTATCCAGGCAGAGTCATGTTGTTTTGTGGTCCTAGGTAACCCTACCACAAAATCCATTACTATGTGTTCCCACTTCCATTTGGGATATAGAGTGGTTGTAATAGCCCAACGGGCCTTTGGTGTTCTGCTTTCACTTGCTGGCATGTCAGACATTTGGCAACAAACTCATTAATATCTTTCTCCATTCCGGGCCACCAATACAATGCTTTAAGATCTTGGTACATCTTATTCGACCCTGGATATAAGGAATAGGGTGTTGCATGTGCCTCTTTCATAATACTTGTCTTAATCTTATAATTATTAGGCACACAAATCATATCCTTGTATCGTAACAACCCTACTTTGGACATAGAAAAGTCGTTGCTACAACTTTCTTGTACCAGAACCTCTTGTTTCATTAGGGCATCATCTATCTTCTGCCCTTCTCTAATTTGTTCTAGTAGGGAGGACTGTAGAGTAAGGTTTGCTAGGCCTTCTGTTACCAGCTCAATTCCCACACTAATAATCTTCTTCTGCAGAGGTGCCTCTATTGTACTCAGACCCGAGACACTTCCATTTCCTCGCCTACTCAATGCATCAATCACCACATTGGCCTTTACTGGGTGGTATAGAATCTCACACTCATAATCATTTACTATTTCTAACAACCTTCGTTTTCTCATATTCAACACTTTCTTGGTGAAGAAGTACTTTAGACTTTTATGATCGGTGTAAATCTCACACTTATCTCCGTATAAGTGGTGTCTCCATATCTTGAGTTCAAAAACTACTGCTGCCAGCTCTAAATCATAGGTAGGATACCTCTATTCATAATCCTTGAGCTGTCTTGAGGCATAAACTACTACCTTCCCATTTTGCATCAATACGCATCCTAAGCCATTTTTGGACGCATCCCAATACACCATGAATTTCTCCCCTTTAGTGGGAACACAAAGAATCGGTGCAGAGATTAACTTATTCTTCATAGTCTGAAAACTCTCTTCACACTTCTCAGTCCATGTGAACTTTTGGTGTTTGTGGGTCAGGTTGGTCAAGGGTGTGGCAATCTTAGAGAAACCCTCGATAAATTTTTGATAGTAACCCGCCAATCCTAAAACCTTCAAACCTCTGAGGCATTCTTAGGCTGGGGCCAATCTCTAATGGCCTCATCTTTGCTGGGTGCACTGCTATTCCATTCTTGGACACTATATGCCCTAGGAAAGTCACTTGTTCCAACCAAAATTCACACTTAGAGAACTTAGCATAAAGTTAAAGCTCTCGTAGTCTATTGAGCATCAATCTCAAATACTCCTCATGCCCCCACCTTAGTCTTTGAGGAGATAAGGATATTGTCTATAAACACCACTATGAATTTATCCAAGTAGTCCTTAAACACTCTGTTCATCATATCCATGAATGTCGTTGGGGCATTAATGAATCCAAAAGACATTACTAAGAACTCATAGTACCCATAGAGGGTTCTAAATGCTGTTTTGGGAATATCTCCCTCCTTCACCCTTAGCTGATGGTACCCAGATTACAAATCAATCTTAGAGACATTGCCGCCTCTTGAAGTTGGTCAAAAAGTACGTCTATCCTAGGCAAGTGATACTTTTTCTTGATTCTGACATCATTGAGTTCTCGGTAATTGATGCACATTATCATGCTTTCATCCTTCTTCTTCACATACAGTACCAGTGCCCTCATGGTTAATGGATGGGTCAAATGAAACCCTTGTCTAACAACTCCTGTAATTGGTTCTTAAGTTCTTTCAACTCTATAGGTTCCATTTGGTAAGGTGCCCTGGATACCAGTGATATTTCTGGTGAAAGTTTGATCACAAATTTGATTTCTCTGTTTGGGGGTAAACTTAGAAAGTCCTCGGGAAACACTTCTGGAAACTCGCAAACTATGTGAACATCTTCCAGTTTCATTTTGGTTTCTATGGATTTATCTACAATACTTGTCAAGTATGTTGAGCAACTATGTTGCATTGTGTTTCGAGTTTCCAATGTCGATATGATGGGTGTTCGAAATTCTGTCAGTTCTCCCTTAAAAGAGAAAGATTCACCTTCATCTGATTTGAACTCTACTGTTTTCCTTCTATAGTCTATAGTAGCTCCGATCTTGGTTAACCAATCCATGCCAAGGATTACATCATAATTTCACATCTCTAATTCTATGAGGCTCGCTTGACATTCCCTACCCTCAACTACTATTGAGACTGATTGTAACCACCTAGATGACAACTTAATCTCTCCTGATGGAAACAATGTACTAAAACTATTCTCAAAGAGTTTACAAGGAAATCTCAGTTTATCAATTACATTTACAACTACAAAAGAATGAGTTTCTCCAGACTCGATGAGGACTCTACACATTAAACCAGAAGTAGGGAGTTGACCTGTGACAACAGTGTTATTGTTGGCTGCCTCTCCTGGAGTCAAAGCAAAGACTAGCTGGCACTAGGTTGTCATTGTTGCCTTGCCTAACTCCTGCCTTCCACTGTGGGCAATCCTTCTTCAGGTGACCTGTTTGACCGCACTTGTAACACTTGTTTTTCTCTGCCTGAAATTCCCCTACATGTCAACGTGTGCATTTAGGACAGCTGGGGTACTCAACTTTGTATTTCTGATTGTTTCCACAGTTATGACCATTGTTGTGACTGTTATGGTTGTTGTGGTTGTTGTGGTTGTTATGATTGTTATGGTTGTTCCCATTTGGAGTTGTGGTACTAAATCTCTTGTCAATGCCACAACTCTACCCATCTTGAGCCTTTCTCTTATTTCCCTCTTAGAAGGCCTTGTTCTTGTTGGCCTCCCTTCTTGCAACATTGTCTTTCCATATACAGTCGTCTAAGTACTGCATCAAGGGCCTTGTCCAAGATCTCATAATAAGTAACCACTTCAGCACTAGTCATCTTCACATCCCTAGAAATCTTGGGCTTTAATCCTCTCACAAACCTTTGGACCTTCATGGCCTCAATTGGTACTATCTCAGGAGCAAACCTTGCCAACCTATCAAACTTTTGGGCATACTTTGTGACAGAATGTTTGCCTTGTGTCAATGTTACAAACTCGTCGACCTTAGTTATTAGTACAACCGCATTGTAGTACTTCTTGCTGAACACTTGAATGAAGTCTACCCAAGTCATGGTGTTCATGCCACGTGTTTGCTTCACCATATCCCACCAGATTCTGGCATCCATCATGAGTAAATGAGCAACACAAGAAATCCTTTGATGATCATTCAACCAATCCTCAGCCACCATAGGGTCGAGTTTTCCTTCAAAGTTTGGTGGAGACTATTTCCTGAAGCACTCATAGACTGACTCGAATTCATAACCCATCAACATTGGAGCAGGTGGAGGTTCTAGTTGTACGGGAGGCTCAAGCTATGCCCTGGGTTCTTGTGGGGCCTGGGGCACTTGCTAGGCTTGGGCCAACTCTTACTTTCTTTGCCTCAATTGATCCCTTAGCCTTGCTACTTATGTAGCTAGGTCCACAACTGGTGCAGCTGGGTCGCTGGCTGAGATGCCAGGTCGCTGGCTGAGATGGTGGTATTTCCATGCCAGGGATTTCAGCGACATTAGGGTTTGCAGGGGCACCTATTCCCGCAGCCTCTTTCTCTTCCCCTGCCACCTCTTGCGCCTCTTCCTCATGTTGACACGATGATATTCTAAGGCACCAAAAGAAATCATCATATGAGAGGATAAATCGCATAGTGTTTTACTACTTAAGAGTAGGGATGTCATGCATGCTCTTATTCATACAACATCCAAAGTTTGCAAACAAGAAAGAAGAAAAGATAAAACCTAAAAATATCCAAAATCACCCAAAAGAATCCACATAATTATAATATCCAAAATGTGTCCAAAAACATCCAAAAATAACCAAAATATTCAAAAGTAACCAGGGGTCTTAATGGAAGTCCCAATTATTTGAGTAATACTACTAGGTTGGAAATTTGGGAAAGGACTTTAGTCCTCCAATGTGGACTCGTCCCGTGAATCATAGTCCAAAATGTCCTCCAAAATGTGGAAGTAATTGAGGGCATTTGCTAAAGTCCTCATTCTCTCATCAACCTCTAGGATGGCATGTAGTGCTTCCTGAAGTGCCATTTCTGCCTCTAGGTGATGAATGATCTCGTAGCTCTCCTCCAACTCCCCGTCTTTGTTCCGAACAATGACCGACTCCAAATGGTGGAAATCAAAGTTCTCCATAAACCCATACATGATGTACTCAAGAGTTACAAAGTCCAAATCATCTTCAACGACGCTATGACACGCCACGGTCAACCAGAGGAGGGCCTCAGAGTGTGTTTCTAGAGTTTCCCTCAGTACCCAATACTGCTCATTGGGCCATAGGAGTGCCCTTCTTTTGTTGATTACTCCCTAAATGCGTTCAATAACCACTTGGGTCTTTTTCAGCATTGTAATCCTCCCTTCTCCATAGCTGGTGTCGACCTCAATCTTTGTTATCTCTCGAATCTCCTTAAGTAGTTGTTTCTTGGTGGTCTTAATAATGGGAGGCATCCTTTTTATACTGTAGTCACAAAACTAGCTACTTGAAAGAAAATAAAACAAATAAAAATTAAAGCAAATACTTACAACACAGTGAGGTGAGATTTTCCAAGTCTTTAGCATGTATGCGGAAGGTCCTTGGAAACATGAACGACCGACTCTGATATTGTAACAACACCCTATTCTACTCTATTTGTAAAATTGACACGCAGTTTATAAGTATTAGAAAAATACCATTATTGAGAAAAATTCAGTGAGGCCTTGTCAAAACATGCAATATGGGCCCAATAGTTTAAAACAAAAATAGTGTCTTTTATGCAGTTTTAAAAATGAAAAGATTAAGTCCCACACTAACATAATAAAACATAAAACATAAAATAAACAACTTCATAAGTGTTCTTGGCATTTAACTAGATTGTTTAACCATTCATGGATGCCCCGCGACATACATGCCTAGATCTTGGAACGCTCCACATCACAATGCGTGCCACATAGGAAACCTAACGTCTACCTGAAAGGGGAAAAGTAAGGGAGTGAGCTAAAAGCCAAGTAAGGAAGTACAAACAAGATACAACATTTCACATAAGCACAATACAAGTCTATTATCAACGTAACATAAGCTTACAATATATCATAGCATAATCATATCATTATCATAGCATAATCATACTCTTTATCTGAATATTTCACCATAACAAATAAAGTAAACAAGTTCTATGAGGCAACCGGTAAAGTATAAACCAATAAATCCTCCTCTATGAGGTATTCAAGAGCTATGGTCCTATAAAAACCTCACCGCGCCCACCCTATGAGTTACGTCATACCTTAGTAACTCCTTTGTTGTGTCGCATTCAGCATGCTAACAACCTTTGCTTTTCATACAACATCAAGCACATATATAAGCAACTCATCTCATACCGTCAACATAAACTCATAGAAATTCTAGTTAACGTCCTTACCTCAAGTCCAAGAAAATTATATAGTCGGATGCTTCACATCGAGCCTAAAATCACAACTCAAACATTCGTCTCAATATCAAGTAAGACTAGGCATACCCAACAAACATACCCCACGAGTGCATGGGTCATGCACACGTCGCACAAGTTGCATCTCAAACATAATCACAAAATAACACATAAAATAATAAAATAATATTCTCAATCCTATTAATGTAATCTCAACGAATGCTAAACTTGCATATTTTTTTAATTAAAAGACATATTTTTTAACATAAAACTAAACTTGCATGCGACATGCGTATGTGAGAAGGTTCTTAAAACACGTGTAGAAGTTGGTAGATTTTAGTTCCTTTATTTCTTAGTAATCTCATAAGATTTTACTAAACAAATATATTTTACCAACTTGATTTACCGCATCACTATAATAAAATTGTACTCAAAATTTTATTAAAAGAGTTATCTTAATTTTATTGTCATTTACCAAACATTAATTCTATTTATTATCTCAAATAAAATAAAACAAATATAGTAACCCTTTTCTATTTCTTTTCTCACAAAATATTTAATTGAATTTTTTTAATTAATATTGAATAATTTAACATAATTATTTAATATAAAACAATTGACACTGGATCACTTTACGAAGTAGCTAAAATAAATAATAATTTAACTTGTATAAATATTTATGTCTCAAGGTTACCAAAATTTCATATATATCAAAATTTTAAATAAGTTGGAAAATTTTATTTATATACTCTCTTTTACTCAAATAAAATTACTTAGTCCCACAAAAACAATGTTACTTAATTAATTACTTTACAAATAAAAACTACATTATTATAATTAAGATATAGAAAAACACATTTTTCATGTATAAAGTATAAGACTTAAATTACTTTGTGTATTGTATTTAAAAGAAATTTTCTTTCGAGAAATTAAAAAAATTCCAGAAAAACACATTTTTTATTATATTAATTCCACATAATTCTTTCACAAACTTTATAAAAAAAAAATGCATGTATTTATTTGAAGAAAAATCACCATTAAAATGTGAAAAATCATCTTTTGCTTACATTAGGTTCTAAAATATGAATTTTGAGGCCTAACTTGTGCATTTTTAAAATCATTGATTAAATACCATAATAGAATGAAGAAAAATATAGCAAGCATATGCTTATTAAAAATACATTTTTAATCATATGCTTAAACCATTACCTAGCATGTTTATACAATTCTATGTATTCCAAGAGAACAATTCTAAATATACATCAAGAATCTGACCCATATATACACAAGAACCAAATTAGCATTCTTAATAACAAAACATTAACATTTTAAAGAAACTTTATACCCATTTCGAATCCTAAAATAACTTGGCATGCTTCTAAGATTACAAATGACAACAAGATAGAAAAATTCAAACATGCTAAAAGAAAATAAGACCCTAGGCCGAAACCTACATGTTCCAAAAACAACAAATATTTCACATTTTTTAAAAAAAAAGACAATCATCACACTACAAGAAAAAATGCTTTTAATAACACCAAAAATGTGTTATCAAAGCCTACGATAACACTTTCTGATGTGTTAAGACAGACTGTGTTATCGTAGGCCAGGGTACTTACCATTACACTTTATCAGTGTTATACAGATGTGTTATTGTACTGTCAACGATAACACAATTTCTGTGTTATTTTAATATATAGATAAGTGTTGAATTATGTTATTTATAGTCGATACTACAACACTTTTTTTGTGTTATACTACACTTTAGTATAACACTTTTTTTGTGTTATACTACGCTTTAGTATAACACTTTTTTGGTGTTATACTACACTTTCCTATAACCCTTTTTTTGTGTTATACTACAGTTTACTATAACACATTTTTTGTGTTATACTACACTTTAGTATAACACATTATTTGTGTTATATAATGAAGTTTCCATAACATAATTCTTTGCATAAAAAGTGTTATTGTAATATATATTATAACTCAATTTTCGTATTATTGTTATATTTAGATATATTTAAATTCTCATTATATATTTTATTTATATTACACTAATTTATTCTATTATATTTTAATTTTTTTTATATAATTAAAATTAGCTTTCTAATATATACTAGCATCATCAAATGAATTTGATTTTCAAATAACAAAAAGTAAGAACATTCTACATTGAATTAACAATCAACAATTTAGTTTAAAACATGCAACACTGTCATTAACAACAAAATATTCTTTAAGTATTCAAAGAGTCTAAAAGTTACTACTTTCAAGGAGTCTTAAGTATCCTTTTATACTTCGCTTGTCATATCTGCAAAATAAACAAAGAAATATTTTATTGTTATTATCTAGCATCACAAATTACTTCTAGAAAAATGCTATGAAAATTATATCCAAGAAAGGACACCACATACAAAATAATAGATTCAAAACTACACCAAAGCAAACAAAGAAACCAAACACTAAATTATAAGACATTAGTTATTTTTTGAGTATAAAAATGTACCTCTTGGAACAACTTTTTTAGAAGGCCATGCAACTGTGGAACCAACTGCTTCTTGTATTGTAAGCATCGCATGATTAGGACGAAATAAGTAAGACTCTGGTACAATAGCAACATCAACCCATACTCGCATAAAGTCTGGTCCAAGAGGCTTTCCATGTACAGTTATATTTGGATCACTAGAATCCCAACGACCTTCAGCAAGAATTGCATCTGCCCAGTCAAGCAAGTAGCAAGCATTCTTCCCTTCTATAAAGTTATGTCTTTTTTCTAGTGCAACACTCTACCAAATTTATTTTAAAGACAATATATTAGTTTCTGTAATCGTTCTTCTAAAATGAAAATTTAAAACAATAACAACTTTTATAATTTACCTTAGGGGACTGAACATTGTTTGACTGGGGTACATTGCGAGATTGTCCTTCGCTTGGTGTCACTTTACCACCAACCTAAATATAAAACCAAGATAAGTTTTATTGGAAGAAAAGAAAACTAAGATTTATAAGTGCAAGATAGAGATACCACCAAGTGTTCTGTAAGTAGATTCATCATTTCAGTCATTTTGAGCTTCATATTATGTTGCTCTTCTTCTAACTTGGAGATCTTGCTATTACACATATTAACAACAGTTAGCTTTGACCTTGTCCGATTAAACGACCATATTTTTGGTTACCAAACAATTTTGTCAAGGCATCCTCATCAGCGTTGTCTGTAGTTCCAGATTTTGGGTCTTCAATGAGAATCTCATTCAATGAACCCTGCATATAAATTAGTATAACTAATGTATGCATTATGGAAAATAAGTAAAAATTCACAAAAATTAAATGACTAATACTCACAAAAATATCAGATGCCGTTAGGTTTACAGGTTCACCATTCTTCTTGGTATGGGCTCTCTGAAAAGCATCGACTCTAGATATTTTACCATCCTCATTTTCTTTCTTCTACACAATACATCAATAGAGATTATAAAATAGAGACTACAATAATGGAAGCAAAAATACAAACAATATAAAACTTAATTATTACCATATCATCAATTGTTCGAGCATATCCTCTTCGACTTAAAGTGTGTGGAACAGCTTTCTTTCTTCTCTCTTGGCATTTGGCCCTTATATCCTATTTAATAAATAAGTAAAAGAGGCATAACTATATTTAATTTAACACCAACAGAGATAAAAGAGGAGCAACATCACTTCTTACATTATATTTCTTACCAAATGATCTTTACTAATTTTTTTGGCAACAAATGCTCTCCATTCTACATCACTTTTTATGCAATCCGGCTTTAAGGCTAGTCGTTCACTCTCATTTTTTGCATTGATAATATCTTTTACAAGTCTAGATTTCTTAACTCTCCATAGCTCTGCCATCATTTCAAAGCACATCTTTTTTTGCCAATCATCATGTAAGTCATATTGTGCCTACAATAGAATAAAGAATAACATATTATATGTTTAAGTGTAGAGCTGAATATATATAAAAAAAATACACTCATAAAACTTGTAATTCTACCTGAATAGATGCCCAAAGAATATCTCTCATCATTGGTGAAACTTTCCTCCAATCTGAAATAGTGTAAGGAACAACCTCTCGCACAAGAGCGCCCACAAAAGAAGAAAATTGCACTGAGTTAGTACCAACTGGTTGCCCTTTTTCATTCCAATTTATTATCCTTAAATCATTGTTTCTCTTGGTAAGATTTGCCAATAGAGTTTTCCCCCTTCTCTTCTTAGCTAAGTTCATTACATTCGCATCTACATCTTGAGGTATTTCTTCAAACTCAGTTTGATTTGCCTCATCAGTTGTTTTTTGTAATCTAACAGATTTTCTAAGAGGTTGTTCAAGTTCTATCTCAGCAACTTCTTCACATTCTGCATCAGACACTTCTTCACATTGTGCAACAGACCCTTCAAATTCTACACCAACCCTTTCCTCATCAGCTATCTCTTCATGTTCCTCCCTTACTCCTTTTTCACAAACACTATCAACTACCTTATCTACTTCATAATTAAGAGATCGTTTAGTTTTTGAACTTCTAAGTGACATCTCCATGTCTTCCACATCATCATTTGGATCTAGCTTTGTATCATAGACCATACGACGAGTTGCTGCTCTAGTACTAAGAGCAGGTGGTGAATCAATTACAACTCTAACAGGTGTAGAAAACCTACGAAGAGCACTCTTTTTCTTTAAAACAGGGCTTCCAAGCAACATATCATCACAATCAGCTTGAATCTTCAATGATGCTTTTCGCTTTTTGGCCACAAGATTGCATAAAGCACCTGGACGAAGGTGTTTTTTTTGGAGATCTTCGTAATGTACTCATTTTTCAAGTTCAAATTGCTGCAATATAAAATGAAAGATAACATAGTATACAAATAAAAAATGTGGATCACCAAACTCTCTAGCTTTTTGCTCATATTCCACCGTTACTCTACAATTTTAGAGCATACGTCAATAATCAAGCACTAACACTTAAACTTATATCCAAAATAAACTATATGATTTTGGTTACTAACCTGTTAAGATGGATCCAACTTTTATCCATCTCCAATGAATTTGTATTTGATGTTGTTCTCTTACTAAAATCTTGTTTTTTGTCTGGGTTTAACAACTGTTAGACAAGACAATCACATTATTTGCAGTTGTAATATCAGGGTCATGACAAGGTCATTTACACACATGCTTTTAAAAGAAAACATGCATTGGTTGAATTTCAGTATATTTGGGTTATTGAAGTTTAAAGCTTTATTGAATTTCATTCAGGGGCAGAGTTGCTTGTTCAGAGTTAAATGATCACTTTTGCTGAAGATTCTAGAGTGGAGTTAATTACTTAATTCCAATTTACAAATTTGTTATAGTTCCCTGTAGAGTGTTTGGGATTTCTTTATGGTCTCGTACCTTTTCTGACTGTTAATGGATATAAATTTATAATTGATTCCAGATTTGTGGTTTATAGATCATTATTAGTTCTCAGTTTGATTATATAACCGTGTATGGTGAGTTGTGTTCAAAATAAGTGGTAAGCATTTCTAGAAGAACAGGGTTATTTTAGATTTAGAGAGAGAATTAAGACAGAAAATAAAATAGAACTTTAGAGAGAAATAGAATAATAACAGAGAAGGTGAACATTTAAAGAGAATCAAGAGAGGAAGAATTCAGCAATTCATTCATTTCTTACTAGTGTCAAAAACAGTGTCAAGAAGACTGTGGATACTATTTTAACAAAGCCCAGTAGGTCTAGTCATTTTGACTTTTCTCAGGTAAGCTCTGCTAATTACTAATTTTTTTTAACAGAAATGTTATGAGAAATATTTTTATCACTAATGTTTACTTAGCTCTCCAAAGTTTCTGTTAGGAGGTTGGAGGATATTGGAACCAAAATGATTAACTTATAATTTATTTCTTTTTGGGTACAGATAAAAACATTGAATTTTTTTCCATTAATTTGATGGTTTCAAGTGAATATTTGTTATCTAATTCTTATCTAGGGTGCATGTGAATTGGACAACTTCAAATTTGATGCACTTGACTAGGTTTGCTTTACTACTGGAAAAAGAAATAGATCTTTGATGTGTGTATGATTACACAGGAAAAAAACTATTGTTTGGTACTGTCCTAAGCATTTTTAGACTAGGCTTCATTTCATTCTACTCTAGCTTGTATCCAAATTATTAGATTCATATTCAACAGATGTGTTCAATTTTTCTGCAGACTGATTTTAATTTTAGCGACAAGTATGATAGGCTCAAATTGATATCAAACAATAGGAGAATTTTAAAATAGCTGTGAGTTATGAATTTTCAAAATTTGATAAAAATTTATGAGAATTTACCATAGTTTCTGGATAGCCAACTTTGAGTATCCGTTTTACCAAGTAAAAATGCCTAAAATGATTTTATTTTTGGTGTGAGTGTTTTTTACACAGCCTATTATGGTCCTAAAATTTTTTGGACCAGAATAATAAACCAAATAGATTTTATAAAGTCTCAAAATTTGTTAAAAAGATTGACCTATTCCTAGTCAGCCTTAAAGTAAGATTTTTGAAAATAAATGTCACTAAGTAAAAATAATTATTTTTGTGTAAAATTTTACAAGAAACTGCTTGATATAGCCAAGGTTAATTCTGAGAAGTTTGAGAATTTTTGGAGATGTAGTTTTCCAATTATAATTTTCAAACTAATCCAGTTATAACTTAGGACTTATAAAGTTTATACTTAGAGAAACATATGAGGACTTTTCTAAGTATTTAACTAAGAAAGCTACAAATTTATATTGGTAATGGTAAAATTTACTTTAGCACACCAAATGATTATTAAGATTAATTAGATATTAAAGGGGTAATATTTTAGTAACTCACTGTTTTATTTAAGAGAAAATTTAAAAAAGGTCCAATACTATGGAAAACTTGATTGATTCCCATAGTATTGCTACAGACTATGGAAAACTTGATTGATTCTAATTTGCTATCTTGAGAACTAAAGAAAGCATAAAGAGATGATAAATTGTGTAGCTGGGTTTATAGCTATATGATCTAAAATAGCATGATTATGTAGTTTTAATATAATAACTGTAATCATAAAGATTTATATATGATCTAATGCTTTAATATAGTTGTATGTAGTTGTCTAGTGGATTAATTAGAGAAAATATTATCAAAGAAAGTTAAGTATAGTTATTTTCTTCTAATTGTTTCTGTATAATCTTTCTAATTTCAGAAAATTAAGGATGGGACTTGAGAAGCTAGCTTGCAAGTTATGATTAAACGAGTTTCAAGTATGGTTCATAGTCTCTCTCTTTGTTTCTTCTTGGCTGGTTGTTTATCGAATACATTTTAACGCCCCCTACTGTTTAAAAGGTTCACTTTCATGAAGAATAATAATAGTAGGTTATTTTTTTAGCTTCAGTTATTTTCATGAAGAATGGTTGCCATTGGTATATTTGTTAGCTTCAGTTATTAACTTAAGATGATTGATTTGTTTCTAACGTTTTTTTTATGGATCTTATGGACCCTTTAATGATCTTTTAAGCATGTAAAAGGTTTCAGTTTGAGTAACAATACAGAGTTTTTGTAGGCTAAATTGCTGGTTGAATCAAATTATTTGTGAAGAAATGTCTATGGTATTGTATACCACTTGTCTAATCAAGCTTCAGACCTTAACCGTTGCATGCCATTCCAAACAAAAAAACAAGGCAATCTAGTGTGTTTGACATATATTCTTGCTCTGTCAATTGGTGATGACACTATTTAAATATTCCCTTTAAACTTGTTTGAGAATACATTGGCTGGTGTGTGTTTAATTGACTGTACTACGGTTATTAGTTATTACAGCTTATATGATTTTTGATAATGAACAACATAATTATTTGCATATTTGTTATGGTTGGTAAGGCACTGCTGTTTTGGCAGGACGTCATATATTCTCTTTCTTTCTATTTTTTTTTTTGGGAAATAAACAGGAGTTGGTTGTTCTAAAATTTATTTTCTTTGGAATATAATACAGTATATGCTTGTATTCTTATGCAGAGATCTTTCAGGCATGACAGAATCATGGAAGGTCTTAATGTTACTGAAGAAATGTTGAACCCTAACTCAGTGGCGAGGCAGATAAGCGACCAAATTTCTCTTGCAAAAGCTTTTGTTGTGATCCATAAACTCTGTATTCCTTATTGCTCAAATGGTTTTGATTGTTCTAGTGCTGAGATTTTTAATTGCATGTTATAGAAGTTACTTGATTTTCTAGTACCATGATTCTTAGTCCCACTAAAGATTTATTGGTCTAAATCTATTACTAATTTCTAGTACTTTAGTTCCATTAAGCTTTCAAGAGATTCTAGTGTTGTTTTTAATTTAATAATCAGATTCTAAAATGGTAGCCACTAACTAATTGGGTTTGGATCAAAGACAAGATTTTAGCTTGGGTTGTGGCAATTAAATCTAATCTATACATATGGAAATAATGAAAACAATATGACTAAATGAAAATTTTAATCTATACATATAATGAAAAATCTAATCTATACATATAAAAGCTTACCTAACCATCTATCAATACCAAGTCAAAAAATTCAAACAGCACACAATAAGTTTTCTTCCTTATATCACCGCAGCACACAAACAAATTTTCCAGAACCTACTTCTCTAATACACACAAGTTTTCAACCTTCCGTTATCACCGCAGCACACAATTTTAATCTCAGAACCTACTTCTCTATGGATGAATATTTAAGATATTCAAACTCCTCTAACATTTTAAAGATATTAATAATAAGAGTTAAAAGAACAAATTCCGTACCTCTTGCAAATTACCTTTGCAATGCTCCTTGCCAATTCGATCCCCAACCTAAAGAATATAATCAATACTTAAAAGATTAATACAAAATTAAAATTTGTCAATAGATATTAAACAAGCATGTATTATAAACTAACAAACTAAACAACATGGCAAGCAAGCTCAAACAACCAAAAATAAAAGTTGGAATATGACCAATCAGAATAAGGCTTAACTGTTCAGTGGATGGGTTTAAACTTTACAAAAGTGATATTGCATTGAAATATTGTGCTTTCTATTTTTCTTACTATTTTTCTTACTGTTTAAACTATTCAGTGGATGCTTTCTATACGTGTTTAGTGTAAAGTAGACCCAAAGTTGGGTTCCCCTTAAAAAAAAGCAAAAAAAAAAAAAAAAAAAGACCCAAACTAAACAACATTGCTGTTCCATTGCTTCATGTATGGTTGCTCTATCATGTTCTCTCATGCTGTTAAAGAAAGTGATATTAAACTTGATATTTTCACACGAACAAAAAAATAGATGAAACTTATGAAAAGATTAAAATAAAATCATCAAATGGTATATTCTCTTTTGTATAATGGTTTTGAAAATATCATTTAGATTGACTGAGGATGATACAATCCAAGCAATTTCCTGTTCTGTAACTAGAAAAAATACTAAAACAGGTTTAATTACAAAAAAGGAAAAAAAACACATTAAGCAAGCAGAATTAAAAATTCAATGATGATATAATTATTGATTTAATTCATACAATATTTTATTAACAAGCAGAAACATCGTAATAGATTCCATGAAAAGATTAAAAAAAATAAGTTAGGATTTCTTAATGTCTATGCTTTAGAAATCATGTGAACAAATGGCTTCTCTATGTATTGACATAAAATCAGAAAATATATTCATGCATATTATATTGGAATGTTTCTAGAGAATGTTAATTGCATTTTTTGAGTTGTATGTCCATTCCTCTTCAATTTTTCCTTAATGCTTTTATCTCTTTAATAAGAAATAGAATATCATATCAATGATACTACAAGCAATTCTAACAAGAAAAAAGATGAAGAGATTGAGAAAAGAAATCTAGTATATACAAGTAGGAATAATATCATGATGCACATCATGTATGCTAGGTTTAGATAATTGCAAGCTAGAAAGAGTAGTTTCATTAGAAACCTGAGGGGCATCTCAAATACCTATCAAATTCATCTATGCAGCAAAGTCCTCCATCTACTAAAACTAGGGCCCCAGCTTCCAACATCCATTCTCCTGCATATAGCACAAATATAGTAAAATTATTTAATCGAAATATTACCATTAATGTCGTACAATATTTAAATATGATATAATAGTTGATTGTTACAAGGAGAATTCCAGAAACATATAAAGAACAAAGATGTAGTACATGTACAATTTGAAGCCAAGGAAGTAAAACAACTTGTCACGAAAATACAAAAACATTCTATCAAAGATAGACCAAACCACCTTTATTTTAACATGCTTTCTAAAATATTAATTGTGAACACAGGGTACAAGCTTACAAGAACCCAAATTTAGCAAAAGATGAAGACAGAAAATCACTACTTTCATATCACAACCATCTGATCAGATTATTTAGCCACATGGAAGCAAGAATTGGAGTTTTATGATGAAAGATTTGGTTATCATAACAAAGATGTTCTCAGTCATTGAGAGAGTTACTGACTTGAAGTGTGAGCAAAAAGGGAGATATAGAGAGAAAAGTAAGAGCAGAGACAATGAGATGGGGAACAGGACTAGGATGTGCAAGGTGGTGGCAAACCATGCAAAAAGTTAACGCAAACTAATCACAACTTCTGTCAGATTCCTTACTCCATGGATACAAGTTTAGGATGGAGAAATGAGAAACATACCTCCATCCTTGACTGCAGTGATAGTGAGTCCAGCACTAGTGCTTCCTAAGCCAGTAGTGACAACAGATTTGTTACTTAACTTTGCAACAAATTTCAAGAACTGAGATTTCCCGGTACCTGAGAAAAGCCTTAAAAATTTTTACTACATATATACATATACATGTAACTTTTTCCGTATAATGCTTTAATGATTACATACAAATTCAAAAAAAGAATCTGAACTCATTAGCAGTTGTTCACCAATGATAGTAATATAAATATATATATTTGGGTATATTGAAATAATGATAGTAAAACAGTATACTAAACTTAAAATCTGCTTTCTTTTTCAGAAAGACTGATCAGTGATCCTGAAGTACTGAAACAAATTATTGACCCAATAATAATAAGTAAAGAAACAGATATAAAACAAAACCCATTTTCTGGAACATTATTAATAATTAAAATTCAAAAGTAAGTTTAATTCCACACACCTTACATAAATATGTATAGATCAGATTATATGTAGCTAACAGAAGCAGACAAACTGATAGTGAAAGCACAACGAATACGAAAGAAAGAAAAAAACAAAACTATATATGTTTTATCAAATGGATAAAGAGCACCCCAGTAACAAGCTAATAAAAATTGTTTGTTGTTGAAGCACTAGTATCAAGCTTCATGAAAACAAAATGTTAAAAAATACAGTAAAGGTGCCTAATTTGTGTACCTGAGAATGAGTGAAACAGCTGGTGGGTTTGAGGTATTTCTCAGAATAGAAGAGGCTCCTCCATTGATAGAGCAAATGAGAACTTGGTACAAAGAGAGGGCTGACCTGCAAGAGTAAGCTACGGGACCTGCAAGACTGAAGAAATGTAGATTAGAAATGCAGAAGAAATGCCAGAAGAAATGCAGATTAGAAACAAATGTCCGATAAAACAGAGCAACAATCTACACAAAACCCACACTGCAATAACAAAAACAAAACAAGCTACGGGAAGACATGCAAGAGGGCTGACCTGCAAGAGCAAGCTACGAACGGACCACGAACTGAAACCGAGAGACCGAGAGACCGAGTCTACGAGAAACCGAGAGAGATAGACTTCGCAAGGACCAGGAATGGAAAGACGAAGAACATTGAAGATTGAAGGGACTGAGAGGAAGGGGAAGATCGAAGAATGGTTGAGGAAATGGGTATAGGGGAAATGGGTACACGGGTTGAAAAAAGTTCAGTCAAAAAAAGTTAAGTCAAAAAAGCTAAGTTATTTTGGCGGTACCTTATTTTAAGTTGCCGCCTGAAATTTTTTTCATTTACCATAACTCTTTTTAAAATCTATTATAATCATGTGTTATGCTAATGGGTTTTTGGTGTAGTGTCAACATATGAGTAGACCAAAACTAAAACTCAAACCCTAGCATCCATCTAAGAAAACAATAACATCAAAACTACATTAAGAACATACTTCATAGATCTTGAAATCAAAGGCAGCCCCTAGCCAATATTCATGCCCAAAACAACAATCAATATTCCAAAAGTCATAAATATAGGATCAAATCATCAAAACAATCAAAGATAAGAGAAAACCTATTACCTCTCTTGATTGTTGTTCAAGAACACAAGAGTAAAAAGAACCCTAGAGTACAAACCACCTTGAAGAAAAAAAAGATGTCAAATGAAGAAAAAAAAAAGGAAAGTTGTACTCTTGAAACCTTGCCCATTCACACTACACACCCACACTCTCTCTATCTTGCACTCTTCTTTCCATTTCACAATGGTGTGAATGCAAACCTTCTAGAGTCTTCCTTCTTTATTCTCTTATTTATTTTAAATAACAAAAATAAAAGAGAAACCACATTATGCGTGGGAAAAACATTGCATGTTCACTATGCATTCATGCATGGGGATACACACAAGTGCTAAAGTGCATTTTTACTAACCATGCACCCTAAGGCACACAACCAAAACTCAAGAAAACTCTTAAAATAAAATAATTAAATAAAACAATTATTAACAATTAAATTCGGACAATTTCTACCAAACAATTCAATTAACAAAAATAAATTAACACTTAACAAATATTAATTCAAATAAAACACATAATTTAAATAAATAAATAAAAATTGGTGCACTACACATATAGTGTGTGACAGAAGTTCGCAAACCTCCAAGACGGTTTATGTGGATGATGCAGTTCGTGGCTTACTTGCTTTCAGTGGAGTAATTTGTTGTAGGGAGGATGGTTCTCAAGCCTACCAAGTCTCTTATAAATTTATGGTGTCCTCACCCCTGGAAGCTCAGGCAAAATCTCTCCTTAAGGCTATTCAATTCTGCTCTAAGCATGGTGGAACAATGTTATTTTCTATTCGGACTGCAAACGCTTTGTTGATGTTGTTTTAAACAAGGAGGTTGTTGATTGGACTCTTTATTTTATTTTCCTTGAGTTATTTTTTGTTATAGACACTTTTGTTTGTTTTACCTTGTTTTGAATTTCAATAATTGACAATGTTGCGGACCATAGGTGTGCTGCAGTTCATCACAACAGGATTGGCATCCTGAACATTGGGGAGGTAGACCCCTTGTGTCTACCACTTTTTCTATTGTTTGAGTAATATCGTTTTCTTCTTAGCAAAAAAAAAATAACCCTATATCAAATTTTTAAATAATTGAAGAGTAGTTTTGTAAAGTTTCCAAAATTAAACACACATGGAATTTTATTTTATTGGGGCACCAAAATATCTGCGCTAGGCCTGTTAATTAGGACCGGTAGTAGCTGTAAAGCAATCATGATGCATCCAATTCGAACAGTCTTGGGCCATGAATGGGCCAATGGTCTTACATAGCTCATCTAAATATACCTGACCACATTTCGAATTGGTGAATGCAATTTGGCCCAAACCCATGACAATGCAGCTACTTTCCTTCTAACCAACTTTACATTTGGCTACAAATGTATATTCATTTGGCAAAACATAAGAGCTTAAAAAACAAAAAACAAAGAAACACTTTACATTTGGCTAAAAAAAATGAATACGGAAATTTGAGCTCTTATGTTGTGCAGTTCTTTCAAAGGAAAAGATAAATGAAAAGTGAATGAGTGAATGGGTGAATACTCTCTCATATTATTTCAAAACAATTTTAAATTAATAAAAAGCTACAAAATAATTGAAACAAACAAAGTATTAATTTAGAGTCTATCTGGAATTCTTTTTTATTTAATTTTTATTTCAAAACTCTGAATGAGGAAAGTTAGTCAAATGAAACTGTTTACAAGTGGAATTTGTAATTATGTATCCAATTTCTTTTTATCAAGAATATTACACTAAATTGATTCGAAAATTTACATAATATACTTAATTTTGATAAAAAATTATATTTTACGGACTGGCGAAGTTTTTTGTCAATTTAACGATTTTAAAGAAATTTTTACATTTTTATGGTTTTGCATATTCTGTCTTTTATGCTTTTTTTAATTGTTTTTATGTTGTTTAAGTTTATGTATTGTCGATGTGTTGATGTCTAATTGATGTTTAGTTATTTTTAGATATATTTTGATTTTTGTAAAAGGTATAAGTATGCAGTGGCTTTACTTCTAGTTTTTGTCCAATTATTATTTTTTAGTTGTTTTGGAATGTGTTAGTATGGAGTGAGTTGATGACTAATTGTTATTTTTTAGTTGCTTTTTTGACATAGTATTTTTCTAAATAAAAAACTTTGAAAATCGTATTTTTTAAAACTTAAGGTTGTATTTTTGAAAAAAAAATCAGGGATCGTAAAAAAAAAATATATATTTATGAAAAAAATTCCTAATTGAAATATATATTTATAAATACTCATTTGGTACCCTATGTTTTATCGAAGTACAGACTTGGTACCCTACGTTTCAAATAATGCTCATTTAATACCATGTATTTTGAAATCGTACATATTTGGTACAAAAACTCAAATTTGATCAATATGACCAAATTGTCCTTAGTTATATATAATTAAGTTATTAAATTTGAATTTAAAACACATATAATTGATGATAGTTTTGTCGTATTGATAAAATTTTATTGATCAAATTTGAGTCTAGGGTACTAACTATATACGATTTCAAATTACAGGGTACTAGATGAGCATTATTAAAAATATAGGGCACTAAGTCTGTATATCGATAAAACACAAAGTACCAAATATATATTAACAGATTTTGTGGTGATAAAACTCAAAGAAGCATAATTTTAGCATGATCATTAATTTAGTATTTATGTGCAAATATTGTAGTTAAAATAGTTATGATCGAGTAGTAATTAAAATGGTATATATCTCAACTTTTAAAAGTATTTTAGGAGTATTAACTAAAAGAACTCTTTACAAATTATAAACATTGATTTCACATTTTAATGGCCAAGCTAAAAGCTTGGCATTTGAATTCGAAAACTTTATATAACTCAAACCGAGTAGAAATCAATGATGTTAACATTTGCTTTGTGAAACTACAACTTCCCTTCTATGTGGCTATTAAATTATAGTAATATAATGTAAATGAGATTACTTTGTGAAGAAGAAGTAGGTAATAAAATATTAAGAGCTGAGTTAGTGGCTTCTAAAAGCTGTAAACGAATAAGTCCTCTCCTAAAAAAAATTTGTAAAGTTTTGCCAAACCTCATGATTTGCATGTGCTTCTCATTTCTAATGTTATTAAGTACCTTGTTATTTACTCATTTTTCTTATTTTCTTTTTAAAATATATATTTTCTCAGCCGTTTACTATCTTTTAAATTTTGAAATATAATTAGTAAATTCGAATAACTAATAAAATATAATAATGAAAGAATAAATCAAAATTAATATCATACGTACGCACATTAATTATTCATGACTAGTAGGGAATCTTTTATTTTACACAATTAAAACACAAGTATATTTATAAAAAAAAAAAAAAAATCTCGTATTTTGTAAAGGAGAATTATTAGAGAAGCACATTTTCTTATGGGATCCTTTCTTAATGGAGTCGAGATCTCTCATCTAAATGTGGAATGGTGCGAGAATGGGGACAATTTTGTATCCACGATTGTTAATTGGGGCGCGGTGGGAATGACACCCCTCACTCTAATGGGGTCCGTTTAAATTTTTATTTATTTTTAAATATTTTTGTGTATTTTATATATTACTTTATGCATTATTATAGTATATTAGTAATTTTTTTAAAATTTAAAATTTTATTTAGTATAGTATTTAGTATTTTAAATTATAAATATAGTGTAATATTTTAACTTTTTATGTAATTCACTTTTTTTTTTAATTTAAAATTTGTTTTTAAATAAATGAGCATCGGTAGGATTCCTATCCCACCCCCGATAGAGAATAGACCAAAAAAAAAGGGCAGGAAGGGGGATTAGAATTATTAACGGATCTGGCAAAGCGCTCCCAGCCAATTCCTCACATCTGTGCATTCCGAAGTACTACTTTGACCTCTTAGTTTAAACTCAATACCAAGTTTGACATTTAAATTTCAAAAAAGCAAAAATTAATCATTCTTTGTTTTGAACCATCCAATCAACTCCTCCACGTGTTTTTAGTACAAAAGTTCTTTTTAATGATAAAATTGTTCTCAATGTACATTAATATATATTTTAACAAATATATAAATAATTTATAAAATTGATTAACAAAACAAAAAATTTAAAATAAATAAAATTCAAAACTAAAATAATATAAATTTTAAATTTTATTTATATTAATATAATTCAAGTGATAGAATTTTTGTCTTTAAAAGAAATTTTTGATTAAAATTTGTGGGAAAGCTCATTTTAACTATTTAAAATAACGCATCTACATCAAAGTTTTGATATTGAGAGGTGACAAGGAACTAACAAAGTTCATGGTACTAAGCACATATGTGGGGCTTGCTTGATTTCACAAATTGATTAGTGAAGTTTGGATATGGATTGAGAAAATACGTGTATAAATTTATATTAGTCGCCTAAAATTGAAAAAAAAAATATACTTCTATTATAAAATATTGTATATACATTAATATAATCTTTATTAAAAAAAATTGACCCCCTCTGTATATTAATCTTGACTCTATCAATGATGAACTATATATACATCCTCTGAAAAATGATAATTAGTCCCCTAATATTTTTATATAATTAAAAAAATTATCAAAATTAAATATGCATAAAATTAATAATTTATTCAAATTACACAATCAATACAATATTATTCAAATTAGATATGCATATAAAAATATATTAATTAAAAGTTATTGTTTAAAAAATTATATATATAAAAAATCTCAACCCTCGACGTCTTCTGGTGTCTGCGATGCCTGTGGTGTGTGCAGAGGCATCGACCATGGATACTGTGGAGGTAACGATGATCCTCCAGGTCCATACATGTATGGAAAATGATAGGGCGAAGGTTGAGACAACGATCACTTCATATGAGGAGGCGGGGGTTGGGACGAAGGTCCACTCATATGAGGATGATAAGCATGAGGGTATGGTGGCATCGACCATTGATCCATATATGGTTGGGTCGAAGGTTGAGATCACAGCATTAGTCCAGGCATGTCGAGATGGCTTTGTCAGGGCTGAGAAGCTGAAGCTTGAGACATGTGTTGTGTCTCGGGTTCAGAATACGAACCTACATACTTCTCGAAAAACCGTCGACATGTATTCTACATCTCCACGTTTTTTGTCGGACGTTTTTTGGGTGGAAGTTGTTAATACACGTACTGAAGCTGCTCATTCATGGTCTTCACAATATCAACTGATTCATGTATATCCTCAGTCGTATGGTGAGGTGGTGCCTGAGACTGAGTGTTTTGAGAGGGAAGGGTTAACACTTTACCCTTTAATTTATGGCCAACTCCTCGCTGGTGGCCCCGCCTTTCACCAAGAACTCGACTTAGTATCTTCATTTGATCTTCCAGTATGTCTGGCGTCAAAAATCCTTCCATGCTAGCTAACCCATTAACCGGATGACGCATCATCCCCTCTTCTTTAGATCTCCCAGTATGTTTCCATAGCATCTGTAATGCCCCAAGTCACTATGGTTGCTTCCTGGAATGAAGATTGGCCCTACAAACCAACACAAGTATTTCCAGAGTGCTTTGTCCTCACTCGCACGCTTCCTGGGAAAACTTCTCAGGAGGTCACCCATCATGAGATTACTCCAGGTCAAGCACACTTAACTTTGGAGTTCTCAAGTAATGGGCTACCAAAAAGAAGATGCATCTTGTTGGCATAGGTATTACCCATCAATCCATTTAAGCCATCTTCAACTGTGTAGTCCCATACCTACACAGTCTTAGAATCATCACACTTGACCTTCCCCAGGCGATGTGGGATTGCACAGCAATTACCCGGTCTCTCCCCCTACGAATCATGGGATTCTGACTATCACAATCACCCTCCCTTAGGGGTCCGACGTCCCTGTCGGCCACACTTCTGGCTGGATCAAGACTCTGATACCATTTGTAACGCCCCACGTCACTATGGTTGCTTCGTGGTGTTAGGAAAAACTTATACAGGATCATGTTTATTTTCATGTAAATCATATATTAAACATATTAATAAAAGATAACCTAGAACATGTTTCTAAAATTTATTTCATACAAAGATAATGATAAGAACACTTACATTATACGCAGCAGAATGATAGAGTCCTTCCTTCAGTTTCTCTAACCCTTGTATCCTTTCTGTCATAGGGTCTCACTAAGAGACTAAACCATTCTTAAATTTTCTTCACAACCTTCCAAAGTATCCTTAGAATCACCTACACTAGAGTGCGCAATTCTCAACACATGAGATAGATACAGACAGAAGAAGAGAAAATAATATTGAGGCTTATAAAATAACTTATGTTGTAGAGAGAATTTAAAACCTACTAGATCTTCTGATCTTCTCAGAAAACTTGTGTGTCTGTCATCTAAAACATCTCTTTTCAACTCTCAACTAACATTCCTTTTATAGGCTCAATTATGTCATTTATTTATTTAAAAAATTAATAAAATAACAGTCAATTATCAGCCCTAAGTCAAAATTCTCATGGGCTTTAGGCCCGTAAAATTTCTCATTTAATTATAAGCCTGTTGGACTTAAAATCAAGGCATGTATTGTCTTCTATTGATTTAATTAATTAAATAATTATTTAAATCATTTATCAAATTAATTATTTATAATTTGAACCTTGATTTAAACTTGTTTATTAATTTAGATACCAATTTATCTTAATCAATAAATCTGCTCTAATTTCTCTTTTCTTCTCTAAATTACATAACTATGTGAAACTATCCAAAATTGACATGGTCAACTTTGATAATTCTAATTGATAATTAAATCAATTAATAGAGACTATCTAAATAATTTTATCCAAGGTACAGTGGGGACCATGGGCCTATAAAATCAAGCTCCAATAAGTTATCATAAATTTAACAAACAAATTTACTAACTTATTAATTCCCCGTGACTCACTAAAGACTCAAAATTGCACTCTTGAATTCATAGAACGCTCGATAAGCAATATAGATACGTTATTAATTATCCATTGTTACAACCATAATTGTCACACAATCCTCTATAGACAGTCTACAATGAGAGAGGACTAAAATTATGTTTTACCCCTCATTGTATTTTATCCTTAAAACACTTAGTTCCTTGTAAATGATATTTCAGTAAACTAATATTAATTACTGAAATGAGATTTCTATCATTTAGCACCTTGAACCAAACTAAAAGGAAACTATCGTTTCACATCTTCATCAGAAGCTATAGATGTTCCTATCTATGTTTAACACTCCCACTCAATTATACTACCGAGTTCCCAAGACGTAAGTATGGGCTAGTCTGTAGGGTAAGCTGGTAACGAACAAGTCAAAGAACTAAAATAATACAATCAGTTAGAATACTAACCACTCAGAATTGAGATTGAATTGACCTATGGTGTAGAGTCCCATAATGTTTACTTAGTTAGCTAGATAGTTAGTAGTAGTTGTAGTATTTTAGATTGCGTGGATTTTGGTTCAAACCGGGACTTAGTTGGAAACTCATAGCAACACTTATGGATTTTATAAGTTTAACCTATAGTTTAAGAATATTAATTATAACATAAGGTTTGATTAATATTGCTGGTCCTAAGTATATTATTTATTATAACCTAAGGTTTAGATAGAGCCAATAAGAACGTGACACTTGTCATAAGCATGATTATTAAGGAATTAAGTATTTTGATGATAAAATAAAGTAATAGAAGCTTTAGCACCTGCCCGAAACTGTTAGGGTTGTATTATGACTAAGTCAAAGCAGTTATCCCATTAAAATTATGTTGAAAAAGTACAATTTCGTGTTTAAAATATTCACTTATGCTGATATATCGCCTAACAGAGGATACGAAAAACACGTTGGCGTTGCACGAACGTACGAACGGAGGCTCGGGACTAGGGCAGAGCTGATATATCGCCATATAGGGGCGGTATATCACCCTTAGTGATATTATTTTTTAAACTTTTGTTTTTAAATTTAAAAATAAGGCTTAACTACTTAGACCTGCCTCTGAATGTTTTTGACCAAGTCTTAAGCCTCTGATTGATGAATATTCAAACATTTTCAATTAATAGTCATTATTTTTTTATTCAAATAAAAAGGGGTTAGTTTCACTCCTTTCCTCTATAAATAGGACCTAGTACCCAGCCATTCCTCTCATTCTTCAAGCTGTGATCAGAGACTCCAAGGTTCTAGTGTTACCATAGAGTGATAAACACTTGGGTTGGGAAACAACTTTGTCATTCTTAAGCTTTAGAAAGTACTTGGGAAGTGAGTTTTAGTGTATTTCGGTATTAAAGTTAGACCAATCCATAAGGTCAATTAAGGTATTCCTATTCTTTAAGTCTAGTTCTTTAAAATTCTTTAGTTTTCTTTAGTTCCTTTTATTCAAATCCTAACTTTTGATATTGGTTTTTGATTAGGTTCTTGAAACTTAAAGATCTTTCTTGGTAAGTTTCTACTTGAAGGTTTAGTTTCCACATTTATTCTTTACTCTTTAGAAATACTCACCATTCTTATTGTTGGTTTTAGGAGTGTTCCAAGTCCCACATTTGTTCTCAAATATCCCGGTTTTGGTAAGGAAAATATGATAGTTTTTTTTTATATGCTCATATGTTATATTATGCTATAATAGGTTATGTTATGATATAGTATGATATATATCATTTGGGGGCTTATAGTTGCTTAAATAGCAAACCCCAATACTTTTATGTTTCTTGGGGCTTATAGTTGCTTAGCTAGCAAACCTCAATGTATTTTGAGGCTTATAGTTGCTTAGCTAGTAAACCCCAATGTTTACCATGTACATGGGTTAGAATGGTAATATATGTTTTATAGTATATGTTTTTGTTATAGTCATATGTTTATGTTTTATGTTATATGTGTTAGTATATTTTCCTTGCTGGGCATTAGGCTCACTCCTTTTTCTTTTAGTGTGATGCAGGAAACTAGATACGGAGGCGGGAGGATTCTTGGTGGCTTGACTTGTGTATTGAGGATGAATGGGCTGCGTGTCGATCAAGGATGACGTTATTTTTAGTTTTTTTTTTTAAATTATATTTCTATGTAGTTTCCGCATTTAGTTTTGTAAACATTCTTCTTTAGTTTAAAATTATGTTTTATGTTTTAAACAATGGGTACCCATACAAAAATTCTATTTTACTTTTTCCACAATATGAAGTTTTAATAATGTTATTATTATTTCTTATTTATATGTTCTTCAAAGTAATAGTTATGTTTAGTAGTTCTAATGGTCCAAGGTCTTAGAATAGTTGGGTCATTACAGTTGGTATCAGAGCAACGATCCATTTACATGAAATTCTCCTTGATACACACACTCAAGCTCCGAATCTAACCACCAATGTAAGTATTTATGTTTTAGTTATTATGTTTCTGTGTTTAGCTATCGTTTTAGTCTTATGTTTTTAGTTAAGAATGGATAGAGCATTAACATATAACGATATCCGAGCCATTAAGGCCTTAAAAAGGATTAGAGAACCAAGAAATACACTAGGAATATTGGAAAGAATCACTCAGAGATTACTTTTATTCCATAATCATATAGTTCATCTCCAAACGACGAAGCAAATAATGATGAGAGCTACGGAACAATATATTTTAGTAATTAGGCTTTTTAAGGATTTTCCTTTTGTAATTGCTGCTTTAGAAGAAATATGGGAGACAATAGATGATGAAGATGAAATACCAGTGGCTATGAGATATTATTTTCTCATAATTAGGTTTACCTCTAAGATGGAATTCCAATTCACAAGAGAACAAAAGAATAGAATCTTTACGAATCTTCCCTGAGGATTTTTTGGCGCTAACGAAAATGATGATTATGAAGAGATAGATGATGACATGTTAGATGAAGGATTTGATGTAGAAGATCCCAATTTTTAGAATAGATTAGTTTCTTTGTTTATTTTATTTATTATTTTTCCTTTATGATTGTACTTAGTGAAAACTGTTTTTCCAAATTAATATCATTCTTATTTTGATGACATGTATGAGTTTCATTTTTCTTTTGCAATCATAATAAATAATAAATTTAATAAATAATGACCAAGTTCGGTGAGGGTGGGTACAAATCAATGAACCAGGGTTCTATATTGAGAGTTAGGAGGTCATAGTCGTGGGAACGATTTTACTAATCCCAGCCCTCCCTCAGTATGGTTAACTTTGGAACAACGATGAGTTTCGAGCCTGAGAATTAAGTCATATAGGATAATTAGAAACACACTTAAAAAATAATAAAGATGGCTTATTTTTCTAAGTTTAGAAACACAACCTAATTATAAAGAAGGCTTATACAATTCTTTTCATAAGAAACAATAATTAATAGGTTCGAGTTATGTTTGCTTAGATTAATTTTTTGCTTTAGAGCCTATTAAGGTAAGTTCTAACATGTTTTTCTCAACTATTAGAACTCTGATGAAGATGTCACTTAGAAGATCTGCTCGCAACAATGTCAATGTCTCCAATGCCTCTTGTAACGACCCAAAATTACTAATAAGGCTTAAGGACCTTGATTAGTGTGCTGGGAGGGCATAATTGGAGGTTATGTGAATCAATAGTGTGAGAATGCATGTTTATGAGTATTGGGTGAGCATGCGGGCCCTGTTCGACTAGTAAGGGCTTAATCGTAATTTTGGCCCGTTAGGGCATAAACGTAATTGTGTGTGATAAATTGTTGAGACCACATTATTATGTGGATAGGTAGATATATATATATATATGTATGTGAAATATGTGAGGACCACATTATTATGTGGATAAATATGCAGCTGGTGACTTGGGGCGATCCTAGGGAGCTAGATAGCAGGAAAGTCACAACGGGGCTTAATGCTGGACTTTGGGCAAGTCAGGGGTACTTTAAGTATCGTGTGGTGATTTGGATTATCGGGTGATGAAAATAAATATATGGAGATATATTTAAGGTTAGAATGTTTAGGCGGGAGTACTGGGGAATTTTACTATTTTGCCCTCGGGGACGTTTCCGGTACCCCAAGCTTTGGGATTAGTCTAGCAACTTAAGGATATACTTGGAAAGACTTAGAAAATACTAGATAGAAATGTAAACCGACCTTTCAGTCTTCTCTTCCTTCTCTCTCTTTCCTCTCCCTCTTAAGGAAGAAAAAAAAAACTCTGATTTTGTAAAAGGAAACCAACCAAATTCTGGGAATTGAAGGGGATAAGCCAGAGGATTAGCTCAGGAACTAATCAAGGACTGGAGTAGAGCCAAGGGTGGAATTTGAGGCTAGAACTTTGAAGCTAGGTCAGGGAAACTTGAGGAGAGGTGGTACTAAAGCTAAGGTAAGTTTCAATTTAAAGTTTAATGGTCGAATTCTGGAAATTCCATGGCTGGTTTTGAGTTTGTGGGTTTGAAATTTCAGAAGTTGGAATTGGGATTTTGGTGAGTCTTAGGCTGGATTTTTGGTTGGGTTGTGTTGTCTAAATCATTCTAATGTTGTTATTATTAATTGGTTTTGAGTTGGGGGCTTTGTGATGGTTTAAGGTGAGGTTTAGAGATTGAAAATGGTGGTTTTTTCTGGGTTCGAAGGGTCGGGCCGCGGCATGGTTCTTGGTGAGCCGCGGCCCTTCGAGGTTGTGACATGCTGAGGAAGGAGGGCGGGCCGCGGCATGGTCCAAGCAATGCCGCGGACCTTACCTGTTTTTGTGCCCATGGAGGTTTCTGTCAGGGGCCATGCCGCGGCATGGATGGCTCATGCCGCGGCGCTTAAGGGATTTTGGGATTTTGAGAATTTAGGCATGGGAATTTAACCTAGGGTGCTCGGGGTTGAGTCTTTTACCATATTTGGTGAAGTTCAATGTTCCGAGGACTAGAAATTGGTTTAGAAGCTCATTTAAGATTGTTAATGGTATCCTTTATCTTGGTTGTGACTAGGTGGTAAGCTAGGGCTCAGGGATTGGATCGCGCTCAAGGAGCATCGCTTATAACTAGCTCGTTTGAAAGCCAAAGGTAAGAAAGCTGCACCTGAGTATGTGGTTAGGTTGGGACTAAGTGTTCCCTATGTTTGTATGCATTGTTATGTGAATGTGATTAACCATGTGGACACGATGGGACTAAGAGCTCCCAACATTTGTATATCATGTCGTGAGATGGTGTTATTATGCCATGGGACATGCGATTACCGGCCTAAGGGTGTCGGAATCAATATTTGCGCACTGGGGCGCGGCTCGGCCACTGGGAGCTGAGGCAGCTTGTTTGTCACTGAGCTCGGTTAAGCTGGCCAGAGTCAGTGAGTATTACACTGGGGGCGGCCCTAATGAGCCAAAGACAGTGTTTTAAATAAAGGGTGCGACTAAGGGCGCCAACCCTGAATGTTATTTGATGGATATGATAACTTACTGATTATACATGTGAATATTGTGTTATGGATATAGTTGGTTGACTGTCTGGATGACAACTGTTATCACTATTTGGATGAATGTTATGAAATATTGAATTCTTGGTTGAGCTTTGTGAAATATTTGATAAGTGTTGCTGATCTTGCTATGTTATTATGCTTTCTTGCTGGGCCTTGGCTCACGGGTGCTACGTGGTGCAGGTAAAGGCAAGGGTAGGCTGAATCGACCATGAGTTGGAGAGCTCTGGGGGCGAGGTGTACATCGTCAGCTGCTCGGCCGCCACGGTCGAGAAATTGTACAGGAACGGAAACCTAAAATGTATATTTTGCCATTAGAGTGGCTTGAACTATTTGTAATTTCTAGAATTTATTGTAACTAAGACATCTAAACCCTATTTTGAGTCTCCAAGTATTAAACCGTCATTTTTAATGAAAATAGCCTGTTTGTGACCAAAATCTTTTTATTCCTACTCTGATAATGGTATAGAGTCTACACTTTGTCTGAATGACTTGATTAGCAAGTCTTGCACTATTTTAAACACACAGTGTAACGGTCTTGGTTATCCAAGGCGTTACACCTCTCCTGAGAGCAATGAAGCCCTTCCAGTTCGCAGAAGGGGAGTGTGTGCTAATGCCAACTGAAATGCACCACCATCACCGCTGGTTGACAACACTGCAGAAATCGCCAGGCTACAACAACAAGTTGAGGAATTACTGCAACAACAGTGACAACAGGCTCAGCCTGAGATTCAGCCTCAGCCGTAACCACTGCCTCAACAAATGGCTCAAGCACCCCATCAAGTAGGTCCTTATGGGGGATGGGCAATGGCAAACTATGCGCCATACCCAGCTCAGCACATGGAGCCAGTTTATGAGTGGTTTCATAAGCAACATGCTCTGAACTTTGAAGGGACAACATACCCCTTATAGGTGGAAGAATGGCTCAGGAATGTAGAGCCAATCCTATCACATATGAATCTCGGCAACGCGGACCGCATATCTTGCATTTCGTCTCTGCTCAAGAAGGATGCTAGAATATGGTAGGACTTAGTTCAGCAGACTCACGATGTCGCCACCATGACTTGGACCAGATTTGTGGGGCTGTTCCACAAAAAGTACTACAATTCGCCAGTCATCGCTTCAAGGGTTGAGGAGTTCGCTGGTCTGAAGCAAGGAAGTTTATCAGTAGCAGAATATGCTCAACAGTTCGACCGATTAGCCAAGTTTGCACCAGAGATGTTTCCAACTGATTTTCTGAGGGTGACCAAGTTCGTTAGAGGACTTAGACCAAAGATTGAGCTAGGGGTTAAGCTAGAAAACCTGGGAAATACTCCTTATGCCGATGTTATAGAAACAACAATAGAAGAGGAAAGGCTTCAAGCGAATGTTAGTAAAAAAGAGGCCAGTAAGCCTGAGCCTAAACAGCAAAGTCAACCTCAGAATGGTCGGAACAACCATAACAATAACAACCAATAGTCCAACAATAGTAATGGTAAAGAGATACGACATCCTGACAATAAGCAACCCAACAACGAAAAAAGGGCACGGACGAACAATGGAGGTAATAGACTGGGTTATGTAGAATACCCACAATGTGGTAAATGCCAAAAGAAACATCCTGGTGAGTGCCGTGCAAACACTAAGGGATGCTACAACTGTGGTCAGGAAGGTCACCGAACGAAAGAGTGTCCCTAGCTCAAGCCAGAGGGAAAAAGAGACGACAAGATGGTTTTTGCCAGGGTATTTTCCTTAACCCAAGGAGAAGCTGATGCTAGCAATAAAGTGGTTACAGGTTAGGTTTCTATATTCAATAATGTATGTTCTGTATTATTTGATTTGGGGGCCACTCATTCATATATCTCGTTAGGAATGATAGAAAAATTAGACAAACCTTGTGAAAGATATAGAACTAGGTTTGAAACAGAATTACCTTCGGGTGAAATAGTCCTATCATCACGGGTAGTACGACATGTACTGATCAAGATTGAGGATGTAGAATTAGAAGGAGACCTGATAGAACTGGAGTTTAAAGACTTCGACGTGATACTGGGAAAGGATTGGCGAGCAAGGCATGGCGCAATCATCGACTGCAAACGCAAGAAAGTGTTCCAAGTCCCGCATTTGTTCTCAAATATCCTGGTTTTAGTAATGAAAATAGGATAGTTTTTTTTAATATGCTCATATGTTATGATTATGCTATAATAGGTTATGTTATTATATAGTATGATATATATGTTTTGGGGGCTTATAGTTGCTTAAATAGCAAACCCCAATACTTTTATGTTTCTTGGGGCTTATAGTTGCTTAGCAAGCAAACCTCAATGTATTTTGAGGCTTATAGTTGCTTAGCTAGTAAACCCCAATGTTTACCATGTACATGGGTTAGAATGGTAATATATGTTTTATAGTATATGTTTTTGTTATAGTCGTATGTTTATGTTTTATGAAATATGTGTTAGTATATTTTACTTGCTGGGCATTAGGCTCACTCCTTTTTCTTTTAGTGTGATGCAGGAAACTAGATACGGAGATGGGAGGATTCTTGGTGGCTTGACTTGTGTATTGAGGATGAATGGAATGAATGGGCTGCGAGTCGATCAAGGATGACGTTATTTTTAGTTTTTTTTTAAAATTATATTTCTATATAGTTTCCGCATTTAGTTTTGTAAACATTCTTCTTTAGTTTAAAATTATGTTTTATGTTTTAAACAATGGGTACCCATACCAAAATTCTATTTTACTTTTTCCACAATATTATGTTAAAGTTTTAATAAAGTTATTATTATTACTTATGTATATGTTCTTCAAAGTAATAGTTATGTTTAGTAGTTCTAATGGTCCAAGGTCTTAGAATAGTTGGGTCATTACATATGGCCAACTATATGATATGAATAAAATAGATAATAACGGTATGTGTAATGCCCTGAAATCCTTAATGCGGTTTAATGGCTGGATTAGTAGGCTGGGAGGGCCATAACTGTTTAATTATGCCATTAATTGATAATATGCATGTTTATGTGAATTATATTAGAATATGATGTTAAATGCATGCATGTGGGTCCACATTTCATGACAGGGGTGTTTTGGTAATTTGGCCCGTTGAGGGCATAATTGTATATTTGTATGCATGTTGGTGATATATTGTTGAGACCACATTATAATGTGGGTTTGTTCGAGCTATTCGGCATGAGACGATCTTGGAATATTGATTAGTGGTCTAGTCATAACAAGTTTAAGTTCGGGGCTCGGGATGAGTCTCGAGGTGATTATAATGATTAGAGCGTTACTGGGAATTAAAGGGTAACGGGATATAAATTATAGGTGTTTGAGACTATTGAGAATAGCGGGAATTGGAGAGCGTTAATTATGATTAACGAGATAGATGGGAAATACCAATTTTGCCCTTGGGGGCCTTTAGAAACCTTTATTAGACCTAGGGGTATTTTGGTCTTTTTACCCCTAGGATAGATATAAGCCCTTTATGGCTGTAGAAATGTAAAGAAACAGAGTATATTCAAGAGCTTACTCGTACCTTTCTTCTCCTTCATCTTCTCTATGATTTTTGAGCCATTGTTGAGGATTCAAGCTTGGGAAGTAAGCCTTGGGAGTTTGGGAGAGTGTTCTACCATTGAAGAGCATCACAATCTGAGTTTGAGGTAAGTTTCTAGCCACTAGTTCCTTGGTTTGCTCTGTTTTAGTTTTAGTTTTTAGCTTATGGTTTTGATGTGGGAAGTTCGAATTAATGGAAGTTTTGGTTGGTGTTTAACTTGAGTTTTGATGAGGGTGTGATGTAGATCAAGTTTAGGGGTTGTATTGGACGTTTGGGTGGTGTTTTGGTTTGGTTTGGAGGGCTGGTTTCAAGGAAATTGCATGGGAGGAAAAACCAGAGTTTTGGCTAAAGTATTGGTTGGGTCGCGGCATGGCTAGGGAGGGCCACGACTCATGCTGGGTGCTGAAGGAGGCCATATCTATTTGAGGGGCGGGCCGCGGCATGGTCAGGGAGGTCCGTGGCCCTTAGTGGCATTTTGGCCAGAAATGAGTTTTTGGCTCGGGGATTCTAGCCTTAGGCCTCGGGATCGATCCTACTACCCGGTTTAGTAGGATTCGATGTCTCGAAGGCTAGGTTTTGGTTTGGGAACCTTTGTTATTAATTTTATTGATGGAATCCCATAATGGGTTAGGACCAGGTAACCACTAAGGGACAAAAAGATAAGTCCTTCTCAAGGGTCGTTCTTATAGTAACTCTCGCTCGAACCTGAGGTAAGAAAACTGCACCCTTTGTATGTGAGATGCATGATTGTTATTGAGGCATGTTGGTTGATAAATGTGGACATGGATTGCATATTAAATGCTGGCGAATATTGTTTACTTGTATATGGCACTGACTAGTCAGGGACACTGACCTAAGAGTCAGAAACGGCATAAGCGTCCTGAACGCAAGGCCGAATGAAGATTAGATCTAATCGATATCAGCATTGAATGGCTATAAGGCATTAACGCTGGACCGAACCTAAGGTCGATGAATCTTATAAGTGCTTGGCTAGTCTAAGACTAGTTACTTAGAGCCAAGGCCAAAGGCCTAGGTGACTGCTTGTCACATGGCTAGGGAACATAGTTCCATAGTTATGACTCTAGAGTCACGAGGAAGGTTATGTTGGTGACTAGTCACCATGCACCTATCCTGTTTAAGCTAGTGAACGGTTCACTTATCTGTTAAGCCCCGGTGATCCCATCGTCACATGGCTTATGGGAGCAGTACCCATTTTAGTGACTTTTGCGACTGTCACTCATCTGTTTTGGACTGAAAGTCCTGAATGATTATTATGATCATTATTGATATTATATCATGCTATATTGTGTTTTTTTGCTGGGCCTTGGCTCATGAGTGTTATGTGGTGCAGGTAAGGGGAAAGAAAAGCTCACCTAGCCTTGAGTGGAGAGCTTAGGTGGTGATGTGTACATATGCGGCCGCTTGACCAGCACGGCCAAGGAGTTCTCAGAGGAACTAGGGGGTTTACCGTATTTTTGCCGCTTAGGTCGGGGGGTTTGTAAATTTGAAACAGTAATGACCATTTTGAGTTGTAAATAACTTGTAAATATTTTTATGGGCCCATAAACAGTTTTATGTATTTAATAAAATATATCCTTTCCTTTTATATTGTTTTTCCACCTTAGCCTTTTAATAACACTTAGATGCACGTTTTTAACCAAAGGACTCGGGTAGCGGGTCAAATTTCTGGTTCATCGTTCACCCTAACTGTTCTGGGGTAACCAGGGAGTTACAGTATGTTTACTTATCCTATCTATTGTCAATATCGGTCCAGACCGATGTAACAAATACATCCGATCTTATCTACTTTGTTAATGTTCTGGAAATAACATAACACTACAATGTGTAAGTAGAGCATATCGTAGATTGGCAAGTCAGTGCAAATCATGTGCACTGACTAATCTTAGGACTAACTTATATTTGAACATATAATCATATTTATATTCCACTGTGATTACGTCACTATAAATACGATTAGCTATATGCTCGAGATTTAATATAAGTTTATATTAAACAAATAATCATGAAAATAAAACATGTGAGCAAAGTGATTGACCAAGTCAAAAAATGATTTATATTATTTTATTGATAATAAATGAGATTACAAAGAAATTGAGTTTTAATTAGGGCATAAAACCCCAACACCTGGAATGATGACTGGCCTACAAACCATGAGTCTTTCTAGCGTGATTTGTCCTCACTCGCATGCTTCCTGGGAAAACTTCCCAGGAGGTCACCCATCATGAGATTACTCTAGGTCAAGCACGCTTAACTTTAGAGTTCTCAAGCGATGGGCTACCGAAAAGAAGATGCATCTTGTTGGCATAGGTAGTACCCATCAATCCATTTAAGTCATCTTCAACTGTGTAGTCCCATACCTACACAGTCTTAGAATCATCACATTTGACTTTCCCCAGGTGATGTGGGATTGCACAACTTTTACCTGGTCTTTCCCCCTACGGATCAAGGGATTCTGACTATCACAGTATCTCTTTCGCTACATGCCTTGAACTGTTCAATCTTTTTAATCAGGGAATCAACGGTAAATAATGCATCACCTTATGCATAACCTTTTTCCCTTTATTTTTCTCATTTATTCACCTGCTACTCCCGCACACCAGACATGGATTTTTAGATGCATGCTCATTATAAAATAAGCAACAATCATATCTACACACATGTATTGATTGGTATCCCAACCCTAATTAACTCATTTTTTTTAGCCTTGTAGTGGGATGTTGAAATTTTGTTTTCCTTCGAAAATGCAAATTTTAATAACATCAACAATTCATCAAATGTGTTGTTTGGTATCTTCCCCTTCACTTTCAAGTGCATCAACTTAGCTAAAATGTTAAGCGATGTTATCAAATCACAAACCAGATACAACTTAGCTTCAATCTTGTCGAATAACTAATCATAGTACTAACCCATTCCACTGTTAGCTTCCTCAGCATTGTTCGGTAAAAGGAAATCATCAACGACGTCTCGTATCTCATATACAAGCTCATTCTCATCCACCCCTTCATAAACAACATCCTCCTCGACTTCCCCATGGTAAATCCACTATTCATAAATTTGTTGGAAACCCCGATCGAATATATGTGCCTAAACGACATCCAAAGTTTGCAGTCTAAGATTCATGCATCTGACGCATGGACATCTTATTCTCCCGTCACAATCTTTGTGTTGTGACGCCATATTTATGAAATTTTGGAGACCATTCCAATAAGCATCACTGGCACGATTTCTCAATTTTGTCAAACTTTTATCAATATCCATCTACGGTAAATATAAGAACATACAATTTCAATATATTAATTATGTCAATTGGTTGACTTGGTCGGTGAGCATGTTTACCATTTTTATTTTCTTTTATAAAAATAGTTAAAATGAAATAACATAAAATTATCAAAAAAATTATATCTAATACTCTTATCCCAACCTAGTGGATCTCTTGGAGATTGTAAGCAGACATCTAGTACTCCCCACTTTTTCAAGATATTTGAAGAAATATCTTGAAAAAATGAGGAATACTAGATGAATACATTGACTCGGATTACTATCCACAAGGCATCCAATTGGTCTATGTCTATGACTATTTGTTATTAGAAATAATAACAACTTTTTTGTTATTAGAAATAATAACAATTATCTCTATGTGATAATAACCATCATATACCATCCCAACCCCCGAACCTATCTTGACCCTATCCCGACCATATGAACCCTATCCCGACGCCCGACCCTATGAACCCTATCCCGACCCCCGACCCTATAGAGACCCTATCCCGATCCCCGACCCTATAAAGAAAATATTCCGACCCTCGACCCTATAAGGACCCTATTCTGACCCTATTAACCATATCCTGACCCCCGACCCTATGAACCCTATCCCGACCCGATAAAGACTCTATCCAACCTATGAACCCTATCCAAACCCTATAAAGACCATATCCCGACCACCAGCCCTATGAACCATATCCCGACGCTATAAAGACTCTTTCCCGACCTATGAACCCTATCCCAACCCTATATAGACCCTATCCCAACCTTATAAAGACCATATCCTAACCCATGACACTATAAAGACCCTATCCCGACCCCCGACACTATAAAGACCCTATCCTGACCCCCGACCCTATCCCTACCCCGACACTGTAAATACTCTATCCCAACCCTCGACCTTATACTGACCCTATAAATCTACAAAAAATTTGGGCAGCATCTCCCCTAGACTAATGACCTAGCAATTTGTAAATAGTTAAAAAAAAAACAATTCAAAGAACACTATAAGTTTCTTCCTTATATCCCTACAGCACACAAAAATTTCACAGAACCTACTTCACTAATACATACAAGTTCATAACCTCCCTTATCACTGCAGCACACAATGTGTATCTCAGAACCTACTTCACTATAGATGAATATTTAGGATATTTAAACTCCTCTAACAACAACAACAACAACAACAATAATAATAATAAAGGAAGAAATAAGAGACACATACCAATTAATAAAATGCTCCAAAACTAAAGGTTCCAAAAATTATACTAATTTATTTCTCCTAAATAGAAAGCAAAGTTAGTAAAAAAATTATAACACATAAAATAAATACATAAAATATATACATATACACCACACACACACACACCCACACACAGGTATATTTATATACTTATATATACACACAAACATATATATACACATATACACAAATACACGCATATATTTATATATATATATAAACACATACATACACATACACACGCTCACACACACATATATATATATATACATATACATAACCTATACATATATATAAGCACACACATACACATATAAACACGGTCACACACACACATATATATATATATATAGTCTTTACACATATATATATATAGTTATACATATATATAACATAAAATTAAAATAATTAAAAAGAGAAAACAAAATAAAACAAAAAACAAATTATAAAATATACATATATACACATCCACTATACATATATATACACACATATACAGAGGACACATATATACATATATATATAAGTAAAAACAATAAAAAAAAAACATAAAAAATACATATATATTTATATATACATATATATAAATATTGGTGGTGGTGGTGGAGTTGGAGTTGGTGTGGTGGAGGAGGCGACGCACCCGATGAGAGAGAGAGAGAGACGGGGGTAGAGGGGCGGACGGTGGGCTCGGGGAGAGGGTGGGTGGGCTCTGGGAGGGGATGGCTTGGGTAGGCTCGGGGAGAGGGAGGGGATGACTCAAATTTGGGGATTTCGCGAAATGAGGGAGAAGTCGAGGGAAGAGGCTGATATCGGGGTCACTATTAGTAGTGACATGTGTCGTCGCTAATAGTTGCTACTGATATTAGTTTTAATTGACGTGGAGACTATTAGCGGGCGACACGTGTCACCGCTAATAGTCTTATATATTCAGGTTGGTGGGAAATTTCTCACATTTTTTTAGGGTTTTTTGAATTTATTAGCAGCGACACGTGTCGCCGTTAATATTAGAAATATCATCGCTAATAGTATTTTTAATTAAAAAAATTATCTGAGGTGATATCAGCGGCAAACATGCTTTGTCGCCATTAATAATGCTATTATTAGCGGCGACTTTTCGTCGCAGCTAAAAAGAATTTTTCTTGTAGTGTGAGCTAAATGTATCATAATAATCAATGCAAGAGTGTTAGTTCAAACCTTAAGTAAACAAAAAATATTTGAATCTTTCAATAAAACCATGAGTGGTACATTTAATGTGAACAATATGTTTGGGCCTAACAACATTTTGGTTAGGAGTAGATGGAACTAGTTCCAAGTACCATTTTGAACAAGTGCATCATATGCATTGGATATGACATGGTGCTATTTCAATTCTTAAAGCTTAGGTTACTGTAGTGGGCTCAAGGTATGGATGAGAGAGTTACGTAACAAGAATTAGTTTTTCGATGGGTTTTGAGATATATTTTTGGCTCGGGTTATCATGGGTTGTGGGTTGATAAGTTAAATGTGAAGGGTGTGAGAACTAGTATTTGTTGGTGGATCAAGAGAAGGATGTTAGGTTGATGAGGAGTGGTCATAGGTAGGTGATAGGTGTTGTGGTGCTGAAGGGCTTTGTGGTTAAGAAGAGCTTTAGGAGTGTCACACATAGGTGTGGAGCATAGAGTTGCATGCTGGATGATATCCTAAGTGGTGGAGGTGATGGGATGAAGAACAAGATAATGGTGTTAAAGGAGTCCCAGTCAAACATGGTGGAAGATTGAGAGTGAGATAAGTGAATGCGAAACATAAATAATGGAAACGCAAACTTAAGGAATTTGACATGGCAGGAAAGAAAAACATAGATTTTGATGGTAGAGGGATCGACACATAATGAGCACCTTTTGTGAGCGAGTAACCCAAAAATACACAGGTGATGAACGAGAGTCAATTTTATTAGTGGAGTATGGTCGAAGTCAATGATAACACGTGCAACCAATATTTGACCTTAAGTTTAGAGAAGATGGGAGAAGAACCTGTTATCCCTGTTTTGCCCAGGGACACATGGCATGACACAATGGGTCCATGGGCTCCCTCAAAGAGATCCAAGCCCATCCTGAGCCCGATGAACAGGGAACAAGAAAGTCCTGATAGCCTAATCGTCAAAGAGCTCAACAAGGTTCGATGGGCGCGACCATAACAAGGGAACTGGGACCAAGATGCAGGCCCAACTCATCTTCCCGGTCCCAACCTACCCATATCCTTTGGGATGCCAATAGAGGTGGCAGGCTCCCTAGTTTGGGAATAGACCTTGTCAAGAATGAACTCATTCTGGTGAGCGAACCAAGACTCCGTTAACTAAACCGAGACATTAGTAAAGGACCTCAGACCAGACGTCCGGAGAGGGTAAGTTTAATGTTCCCTGATGCTGACATGTCCCCAAGAAACACGAAAGTTGGTCTCCTCAACTAAGCTGCAGAAGAGGTTACGCATGGAATATACGTTACTCCTAGGAAACAGTACTGCCACTACTCTAACAGATCTTGTCCCCAGAATCCCTTTAGAAGCCCACGCAGACCAGACCGAGGTTATGTACTATTGGCAGCTGTAAGGCTTGTCCATGCCCAAGCCGACCCAATGGGCCCTGATTACTATGTTTTATTAAGCAACATTCTTTGTATTATAGCACCATTAGCAAGAAAACTATGATTACATCCCTATTGGGCCCGGATTAGTCCGGTCCAAGCCCATTGCACCTGATTCCCTATAAATAGGATCAGTTGTGCACTATAACGGGGATCCCAGATTTTCCCTTTTAAGCAACTACTATGCTAAAATGGCCAGAAAACTCCATTGTCAAAAGCTCTCTAAAATCTAATACAATAAACTTGTGGACTAAGGATCATTAACGCTCCAACCATGTAAAAACTTTGTAAACTTCGTTTGTTTATCTTTGATCCTTTCTTCCTAGCTCTTATTTCTTAATCTATTTCTATTTTCTGAAGAACTCGGTAAACATTTTGGTGCATTCATTAAGAGACGAAGGAAGCTTGAGTCAATCTCGACCATCTGCAAAAATGGTGAACACTAGGCATACCGTGTTTGATCCTGCTCACCATCAACAACAAGACAATGGAGAACCATTACCCAATCAAACATTTCCTCAAGACCAACCTGAGTATACGCCTTATCAGGGGCCTCTGCCTCACGACTCCCAGAACTTTGGGGATGGGGGTGACTACGACGAAGGCTATTACGAAGAAGATGAGGGGGAATACAAGGATCACGAGGCCAAAAACCCCGTTAATCCTAAAGAAAAGAATATGGAGCCTGAACAAAAGGATCCAGAGGTGGTCTGCCTGAGACAACAGGTATGGGATCAAGAAGCCAGGATAACTGAACAAAAAGAAGCCACCCGCCAGATGCAAGAGTCCCTCATGGCTCTTCAAGCCTTCATTTCTGCCCAAGGATTGGCAGCCCATCCTTCAACCGTTCTGCCTCCAGGAACGCAGTCGCCTGTCCCACCGATCAGGATGGGCATACCTAACAACACTACCCCTGTCCCTCCTTTGGGACCACATCCAGGAGCTGGCCTGTCGAATCCCGCTCACGAGAAAGGAAAAGCCAAAGTGGCTAATCCTGTGGGAAAAACAAACCCCCAGAAGAAAGCTCATCCTGTTAAAAAACTGGGGCTAACCCAGGGCAATTCCCCAAGAGAGAACGGATGTATCCTGTCCCAGAATGGGATCATCCGAACGATCCGCAAGGGAAGCACTCACAGGGTATCAAGCTCTGAAATGTCCCTAGACAGGACGAACGGGAACGACATTTCTATCCCAACGCTTTCGTGAACAAAGATCATGGAGGGCACAAACGTGAAATATAATTAGAAGCCATCAGTTCGGGAGACGATACTTCCCGGATAGACTTGCACGATCGCCTTAATGCTTGAAAGGAGTGGGCACGCAAAGAAAAGATTCGCCCCCGAGGAGGCAGCTTGAGGAATAACCTCAACGATAGGACGAAAGAGAAAGTCCCCCTAGAAGAAGGAATGGCCAAATAGTTCATGGAGTAGTTGGTCGCTCTTAAGAAGGTCACAGACTGCTTGGTCCGGAAACAAGAAGGTAGAGGCTCCGATTCTGAAGAGGAGGAAAAGGAGCCATGCGCCAAACACATCGTTGATGTGCTACTACCAAAGAGGTTCAAGATGCCAAACCTACCCGCCTACACCCACCTGATGACCATGGATCACGTTTGTGACAATGGCAAGTGCTTATGTTTCTCGATCACTCTGGTTGGAACCGCAAAAGAGTGGTGGAAAAGACTCAAGTTGGGATCAATCCAAACTTGGTCTGGATTGCAGTCATGGCTTACATCCAACGCTTCACGAAGGAAGCCTCAAAAACTAAAGTGGATGACGGAGAGTGCCTGGTGGCTCTCCATCCCGGGATCAGAGTTGGATCCTCTCTCTAGGATGACATGTAGCACAGCAAGGCGACCACCCTTCAGGAGTTCATCAGGAGGGCACAAGGTTTCATCAACTGGGAGGAGGCCCGAATCCAAGCCTTTGGATGGCACTCGGCAACCCAGGTGAGTTCCTAAACCTTCCTCGAATATAGAATGCAATTTCCCACAAATCTCTATCCGACACCGCCAACGACGTCCGGATCCTGTGGTACCCATGGGATGACATTCATGACCCCGACGGCCTACTTCAACGGGGTATGCTTTAACTCTATCAGCCCCTGGCACCCGTCAGGTACAGTGCCACTCACGACGGAGCCCAACCGTCTCAAGCTGGAGGAACTGAGGCAAGCATAAACCCTTCCCGGGGAAAGAGATCGAGCAAATGACAGAACCGACCCAAGCCCTCAAAAAGGGAAAAAAGGGTTATGAAACCCAATACACAGAGTATACCAACCTAGTTGACACTCGGGAAAACATTTATCTGGCGACGAGCAATACATTCCATTACCGGAAGCCAGCCCCCATGTTCAAAGGGGGAAAGAATTCGAGGGACACCAACAAGAGGTGCACCTACCACAAGGATGTGGGTCACACGATCGAATAATGTCGTCAGCTGAAGGACGAAATTGAGAACCTGATCAAACATAGGCATCTCCACCAATGGGTCAGAATGCCAATAGGGGTTCTGTGACTGCCAGCAGTTCCCGGACCACCTGCGGCCCCAGGTGCATCTGGATTGTACCAACCTCCTTAGGGAGGGTACGCTACAGGTTCAGGAGCATAGCCCCCCCAGAGGGACCCAATAGTGCAACCACTTGGACCCAGAATGCCATATTTTCCCGAAATCACGCCTTCGCGAGTAGATGGTCATGTGGCCACCATATATGGAGGCCCGCATCTGGGAGGGCCATCCTAGAATGATCAGAAACAACTCCTCAATGAACTCGATCACAACCGTGAGGTATGTGCCTTGGTCCAAACTCTGGCCACCCACCCTAAGTTAATGAACCTGCCCATCACATTCACGGAAGAGGATGCCTGGAACGTTCATTTCCTACATCATGACCCATTGGTCATTGATGCCCAAATAGCCAACAAAAGGGTATCCTGAGTGTTGGTGGATGACGGGAACTTCGTCAATGTACAGTTCAAACCGACCTTCACAGCGATTGGCTTGGCAAAGGCAGATCTGGCTTCTTGCCTAACACAGAACTACGACTTCAATGGTAATTCATTGCTCCTGATGGGTAAGATTCAACTACCCATGATGTTGGGGAAAGAGGCTCAGGGCTCGTTCAAATATTGTACTTTCATAGTGGTGGACTGCCCCACTACACACAACATGATTTTTGGGCGTCCCACTTTACTCGACTTCGGTGTCATCACCTCAATCCGCCACCTCTGCATGAAATCCCCATGCGATAATGGAGGATTGGGACCATACAGGAAGATCAGAAGAGCGCCCGGAAGTGCTATCATGCCTCTGCCCGACCAATCTTCATGGTCCGTGAGGAGCCTCTTGAAGAGCAAAACGTAGATCCTATTCGTCTTCCTCCCGGACCACAGAAAGAACATCAACCAGATATACTCATGATTGAATGATGTACGGAGTTAGAGCGATCATCCCAGTAAAAACGACGCTCCCATCTCACAGATGGGACACATATGATCCTGCCCAGAACCACGCCTTACTCCAAGAATCCTTAGATCTCATTGGAGAGATCCAAGAAGAATCACATGTGCAACTGAAGATGTACCAGGGAAAGATCGCCAGGCACATACATGGTCCAGGGGTTCAAAACCCAATAGGGCACAAGGCTCAATGCCCACTCCTAACCCGGACATACATGGTCTGGAGGAATCAAAACCCAATAGGGTGCAAGGTTCAACGCCCAGTCCTAACCCGGCATATAGGGTCCGAGGGGTTCAAAACCCAATAAGACACAAGGCTCAAAGCCCAATCCTAACCTAGACATACTTGGTCTGGGGGGTTCAAAACCCAATAGGGCACAAGGCTCAAAGCCCAGTCCTAATCTGGACATACATGGTCCGGGTGTTCAAAACCCAATGGGCAGAAGGCTTAAAGCCCAGTCCTAACCCGGACATACATGGTCCAGGGGGTTCAAAACCCAATAGGACACAAGGCTCAAAGCCTAGTCCTAACCCAGACATACATGGTCTGGGGGTTCAAAATCTAATAGGACACAAGGCTCAAAGCCCAGTCCTAACCAGGACATACATGGTCTGGGGGGTTCAAAACCGAATAGGATACAAGCCTTAAAGCCCAGTCCTAACCCAAACAAGTTCGAGGAGTTGAAAACCCAATAGGGCGCAAGGCCCAAAGTCCAGTCCTAACCCGGACATACATGGTCCGGGGGGTTCAAAACCCAATAGGACACAAGGCTCAAAGCCCAGTCGTAACCCAAACATACATGGTCCGGGGGGTTCAAAACACAACTCCTAAAAATTGGTTGACCTAACGTGGTCTCAAATAACCAAATCCCTATCCATGTTTTCTTCATAATGGCCAAGAACCATTGAAATGTGAATCTTAGGTTCAAGTTGTTTAAAGTTACTCTTATAAATGATCGAGGTCGTTGGAACCTGAACCTCAGGATCAAAATAAGCTAATCAACTAATCTTTGATGGTCCAGACCATTGGAACCTAAACACCAGTGTTAGGACAAATAAATCAAACGACATTTATTAACTCCTTAATGGTCCAGGCCATTGAAACTTGAACATAAAGTTTAGAACGAGTTCACTAACTAAGTCACATCTAAAACAAATCTCTAACGGTCCGAACCGTTGAAGCCTGAACTATAAAGTCAGGGTGAGTCAGTTAAGTTATATTGATAAGTCCAAAATGGTTCAGGCCGTCAAGACCCGAACATAGATATCAGGACAAGCTAAATACCTTCTACTACATTTCCCTAGTGATTTTGGCCGCTGGAACCATGACCCAACATTCAACCCAGATTCATGGAGAGTGATAAAACACTTAGTGAATTTCGAGGAAAAACAAACGAATGGAAAATGGAAATCATAGTGCAGAAAATAAAATCAATATATAAATACGAATGATAAAAATTGTATTGGATGCATGCACATCCATAAAATTAATACAATTACAAAAAACAGTAAGGAAGCCCTAACTAAAATACAAAGGCCAAGACCTAGGCTTCATTCTAATCTGAGACACCCGGAATATTCTCATCTTGTTTGTCCCCAGCTACAAACTCTGCATCAGCTTTCTCCTTGGTCTCAAATTCAACCATTTTTGCTGCCGGATCCGGATAGACGAGGAGATTCATATTCTTGTCCTAGAGCCAGGCCATGTAAATGGCCTCGTCAAAAGTGGGCCCCAAGTAAATGAACCAGACTTCTAGGAAATGAACCGGGATATTTGGATTTGTGGCCTTTGTTGTGGTGCTTGTGGGGGATAACCCGATTGGAAATTAGGTATTGAGGCATAGAAGAATTTCTAGGGCCAGCCCCTTGATTACTCCATGAAAAGTTTGGATGCTGCACCCATGATGGGTTGTAGGAATTAGAATAAGGACCATTCCTATTTTTATTCCCCATGTAACACACAGCTGCTGGATTGGAAGGACAGTTGTCAAAAGTATGACCCTCGCCACAATACACGCAAGAAATGTTTTCCATGTGCCCCATTTGTGTCCCCATAGGCTGCCCCATCGAATGATTCTTTCCCATGTTCATTGTCTTGAGCATATTCGAAATAGAAGAAATTTGGGCCGCCAAAGAAGTGATGGCATCTACCTCATGAATACAAGCCACCTTTCTACCTGTAGTTGATCTAGTAGTGGGCCACTGATAGTTATTGTTGGATATCCTCTAAAGGATTTCATATGCCTTATTACAGGACTTAGCAAGAAGAGCCCTATTTGTCGAAGCATCAACTACCATTCTAGTATGGGCGTTTACACCATTATAAAATGTCACCATCTGGATGCAATGAGGAATGTCATGATGAGGACATTTGCACAACAACTCCTAAACCGCTCCCATGCCTTATATAAAGATTCTTCATCAAGTTGCTGAAATGAAGTAATCTCATTGCGGAGCTTGGCATTCTTAATGGGAGGGAAATACTTCATCAAAAACCGCTCAGCCAACTCTTGCCAAGTAGTCACAGAATCAGATGGCAAAGATTTCAACCAAGCTCTAGCTCTGTCTCTCAGGGAATCCTCTGTAACTCCAGGCAGCTTGAATGAATCACTCACTTCAATGAACAATCGGCGATGAAGGTGAGGATCCTCTGTTGGCATCCCACTGAACTGGCCCACAATTTGAAGCATTTGGAACATAACGGGCTTCAACTTAAACTATGTAGCCTGGATTTCTGGTCTAAAGATGCCTGGATTGAGCTCATTGAAGAGCATTCCCTCCTGTTGAGACCATTTAAAACTTCAATTTCTTTCCAAAAGTCCAAAATTCTACCAACCACCTATCAAGGAACAATTTCACAATTCAGGGTATATTTTTCCAGCATTATACTAATATCTAATATTATCTTATTATATTTAATATTTGACAAAACTAAAATAAAGACGCTACAAAACACCCTAAACCACTCTTTCTTGATAAAAATATAAGTTTAAAAGCATAAAAATAGCTATAATTCCTAGAGTTATCACTAGTCAATTGGCTTAATGCTGGGCATAAAAACAATAAACATTTTCATTAAAAAAAGTATCTCATAGGAAGAAAATTAATACAATTCGATCCTTAACCTTAGATAATAATTCTACTATATCTTCCTTTACATATATTTGTAATGAAATAATTAATGATTTTTCTTCTATGTTTACATCTCAATGTACTAATTTTGATGATATTTTTTATAAACAGGCATTACTAGTAGATTATGTAATGTCCCAAATTCACTAATAAGGCTTAGTGCCTTGATTACTGTGCCAAAAAGGCATAATTGAATTTTTATGTGCTAATTGTTATTATACATGTGCGAATATGTGAATTATATGAGTTATATTATGATATGACTGCCCATACATGTTTAGGTGTATTAAATGTGCTTATAGGACTGATTATGTTAAAAAGGGCATTTTCGTAAATTTTGACCCGTTGAAGGTATATTTGTTGTATACATGCTTTATGAGTGACACCACATTAATATGTGGATATATTTGAGATGTGTGGCCCGAGGCGATCCTAGTGAGCAATTTGGTGGAAAAGTCACATCGGGTACGGCTCGAGGTGAGCCTAGGGGTGTTTTGGTAATTTAGTACGTTGATGGGGTTTATCGGGTAATGATAATTTATTTGGTCATTATTTGGGTATGTTGAGGTTAATCGGGAATTTATAGTGTTATTTGAGGTTTAGAGGGAAATGTGGCAAAGGATGATTTTGCCCTTACAGACATTATAAAACCAAGGTAAAGGCTAGGGGTATTTTGGTCTTTTCCCTAGCCTTGCATTACCTTAACCCCTGGTTTCCTTTAGAAAAAAATCAGAAACAGAACACTCAGTCACCACCTCTCTCTCTCTCTCTCTCTTGGGGGAGGATTTCTAGGAAATTGAGGTCTTGGGCAAGGACTTGGATTAGGAGGCAGCTTCGGGGTCGTAAATCTCAGTTGAGGTAAGACCTGTACTTTATTTTCTTGATGAAATTATGTTATGGTTTAGGTTTTGATGAGGTTTAAACTTTAGTTTTTGACTTTGAGTTTTGGTAAGGATTTGGTTTAGTTTTGGGGCGTTTATGATATTTAGGTTGTGTTATTGAGAGTCCTAGACTCAATTGGGACATAGGTTTAACTTTGGGACTGATTTTAGGAATTTTGGTTCGAAGGAAATAGCTGGAAAATGTTGGAAAATCTGTGTTCACGGGGTCTCCCCGCGGCGCTGTTCTTGGAGTGTCACGAACCACATGAACTTAGGAGCTAGGGCAGTTCTCTAAATCTCCTTAGCACCGCGATGCTTGGTGGGCTGCGCCGTAGCGCGTGTCTGGGGAAACAAGGGTATAGGCTCTCTAACTTGTAAGAATCGCGGCTCAAATAGGGGATTTTTTCCAAATGAAGATTTTAAGCACGAGAACTTAAACCTAAAGGCTCGAGAAGGATTCTACTACCCGGCTTAGTAGAATTCGAGATCCTAGAGAATAGGAATTAATCTTGAAGCTTGTAATTAGTTTAGTCCTTGATGGTTATCCGTTATTTTATTGTGACTAGGTTATACCGTTAGGCTCGGGAGTAAAGATCGTGCTCGGGTTCCCCATAAGCTTTCTTCTTGTGACTAAGGTAAGAAAAACTAGTATATGCACATATAGCTATTGGTTGGTATGCTTGTTAACCTTGAAATTACCTGTGAATGTATGCTATGATTACATTAACTAAATGAGCTAGATGATTTATGATTATTACATAACTTGATTGGCTATTAGTATGCAACCAATATTATGACCTAAGTGCTGGGAGATGCACTATATTAGGCATCGGCCATACATATGGTGCTGGTGATGCATATTGCTTCATATTGATTAAATTAGAATATGTTTACGAGTTATATGATTGGAATTATTGCAGTTGTTATTTGTGAATCATGTGACTACTGCTTTGGAATATTTGTAATATTGCTATACTCTGTGCGATTTTCTTGCTGAGCCTCGGCTCATGGGTGCTCTATGGTGATGGTAAGGGCAAGAGTAAATTGTACCAGCCATGAGTTGGAGAGCTTTAGGGGCAGTGTGTACATATGCAGCCTGCTCGACCGCCACGGTCGGGATTGCTTGGGAGGAACTAAGGTTGAACCTTGTTTGGCTGCTTAGGACTGGTAGTGTGTATTTTATTTGTCTTTTACCATTCTGTAACAACTTTTTGGGATCCTGTGTATAAACTAAAAAAATTTAATGAAAAATGATTACATCATTGACCAAGATTTTTAAAACCTAACCTTGGTTTAGTTTTTAATTACACATTTAAGTCAAAATGATTTGCTTAGCGAGTTAAGCACCATTTTAAACACAGTGTAATGATCTTGGCTAACCAAGGCGTTACAACTTGGTATCAGAGAGGTCTTTGTTTAAGGGTTCCTGATGACTGTTTAGAAATGTACACTCGCAACTAAAGATAAGCTCGACTCATGGTTTGGTATCCAATAATGTGATTATGTGCTTAAATGCTTAGTTGAACCTATGAGCCTTATCTGCATGTTAGAATAGAAAGCATGACTTTTATATATCTTGTGGGAGAGAGGCATATTAATTGATGTATGAATGATATAGACCCGTGTTCTAGTATCAATATTGTATATGGTTGGTGTGTTGTTTGGTTCTTCTTGTGGGATAGTTCTGGATATGATTCTCATGCCAGATAGGTTAAGTCATTGACTGGGACAGATTCAGAAGTTATGTATCCAAGGCAGTCAATTGGATTAAGAATTGTTAATATCAAGGTTGCAGATAATAATCAGGGCTAGAACCCTTCATCCGCCCCCTGGAATTAGCAACAGATGTTTACTGGCATGCAAACAAGATTGCAAGGGCAAGAGGAAGAGATTAAGTGGCTGCAACAGCGGGTTCCACCAGGGAATGCTGCTCTGTTTGTATAGCCAATAGTGGCACAAATTTTGGCTCAACCTAAGGATGGGAACATATGGGGACTACTGTATGAAAGATTCTAGAAGCATTATCCTCTAGCCTTTGAGGGATGCCTAGATCCGTTCAGAACTAAATAATGGATTGGCATGATTAGCTCCATCCTTGACTATAAGGGAGTTGTAGGCAATGGTAGAGTGGCTTGTGTCACTTACATGTTGCAGGAAGATGCCCAAACATGGTGGGAAGTGGTATCCCAGACCTGGGATGTTGTCATGATGGGTTTGGAAGAATTCAAACAATTGTTCAACGAGAGGTATTACTGTAACACAGTTTGAATTGTGAAGACCAATGAGTTTATCAACTTAGGTAGTAATACATCAATGAATTCGATGGGTTAGACAAATTCGCTTTTGATTTGGTACCAATCGATGTGGTCCGGAAGGAGCGATTCATTCGAGGATTGAACTCGGGGGTAGCCTAGAGCATTAGGATTGTTCTAGTATATGATATTTCTACCTATGAGCAGACGATAGGGAGGGCCCTTGATATCGAGGACGTAGGAAATGAGATATGGAATGAGAGCGATGTAGGGGAAGAAGTTCAGAAAATGGTTCCCCCATTTATGGAGAAGCCATGGTACTTAGAGTGCCCGCCAGGGCGGCTACGACGCCAGGAGAAGTTATCCAGTATGCGCCAGGTGCAGGAGACGCCATCTGGGAGAATGCCAAGCGAAAGAATGTTTTCTATATGGAATATTTGGGCACTTCAAGAAAAGTGCCCGAGAAGGAAAAAGGCAGAGCCAAGGAGTGTTGATAACTTGACTACGGCTCGAGTGTCCGTCTCATTGCAATCAAAGCCCGAGGCTAGTCCCTTAGTGGTGACAGGTTGGCTTTCTAGTTCTTAATCTTGTATAAGGTGTTGATTGATTCTGGTACTGCGTATCTCTTAGTAGAGGCATAGATATATTGTACATATTGTGTGGTTATTATGCTATGGGGCTTGAGATTTGAGTGCCTGCCTAGGGAAATTGGTAATTTCCAAGAGATGGGTCAAAATGTTACTAGTAGAGAGTTAGCAGAAAATTGATTGAGCTGGTTATATGAGACTTTGATATGAATTTGAATATAGCCTAGTTTTCCAAGTGAGGGACAACCATGGACTGTAGGAAAAGATGGTGACTTCTTAGTTTAAAAGGAAGGGACTTGTTCCTAGCTATTATAGTAGGTACCACCATGGTTATACCAGGTAAACCAGATGGAAACTAAATTGGCCAGTGAGGTTTTAGATGGGTGTCCTGAGGATTTTCTGGGATTGCTATCGCGTGTAGGGATTGGGTGTGCTACGGGACTAATGTAGGGATAGAACCGATATCTGAGGCATCATACATAATGGCACCAACTCAGTGGGAAGAATTAAACATTTAGTCAGCTTGGGGATTGATTGGACGGAGTTACTCGAGTTGGGGATTGATTGGACAGAGCTTCTTGCCATGGGATAAGTCAACACCCTCTTTGTTAAGAAGAATGAAAAATCTGTGAGAACATGTACCATATATGGATAGCAAATGAAGTAATTATCAAGAATAGGTATCCATTGCCAAGGGTGGATGATTCATTTGTCCGGTTGCAAGGTAAGACATTGCTCTTAGGAATCGACCCTAGATCTGGTTATTACCATATGAGGATAATGGATAGAGACATTTCAAGAATTACAATTTGCATCAAGCATAATGTGGTGGATTTTTTGTGAAGGCTCTCAAACTGACCAATGCTCTAGCGGCCCACGTAAATTCAACAAGTAGAGAGTACATGGATGATTTGGAGAAGTCATATTCGGATCTATCGAGAATGTTTTGGACTACTTACAGCTAGAAACAGAACATGAGTAACATTTTGGTTGATATTACAGACATTGTGGAAGCGGGGAATACAGGTAAGGTTCTGGAAGGGAGGAGTTCCGATTTCTCCAGGTGATGTTCAAGGTCACATTATGGGAATCGATGGGAGTGTGCATGATTTAGATAAGATAAAAGCGGTAAGGAATTGGCCAAAGGAACATTTTAGAGGTTGGAAGCACTGTGGGACTAGCAAAACACAACAACTTTTACTTGAAGCATCTTCAAGGACTGCCATACACTTGATTGAAGTAACGGAATGCCCAAAAGTTTGTCTGAATGGATAATTGCGCAATAGATTTTCATAAGTTGAAATAAGGGTTGATTGTCATGCCATGGTATTAGTATAAGCATGTGGTGGAGTGATATATGAGGACGGTACGGTGGACACTGTCCTTATGTAAAAACGAGGAGTTCGTAGTGCAGTGTGTCAGGGGTTAGACTGTGCCCTTATGTAGATAGGAAATATGATTGTTCATGCCTCACAGTGGTTAAAGGAATAAAAACAACGATATTTTATAAGGGACTTTGAGTTTACAGTAAAGCTAGATTGCTACGGTTAAGGTGAGAGGGCAACACTTGTGGGAAAGAAGTGCATACACTAGCATAAAGTTAAAGCAGTTTTTCACCCATAGAGGTTGAACCTGAGATAAAGGCTTTGGTGAGAACTGGTGAAGGACTGACAGTGAAATCCTTTATTACCCAGGGAAAACTAATGTGGAGGTTGATTCCTTGAGTTGGAAAGGTCCATACCAGTTGTATGATTCACAACAGATTATAGAGAAGTAAGTGAAGGAAACGACCGGGATTGGTATAGAATATGTGAATGATAATTGACAGATATAGCTCTACAAACAATGAAATACAAGATGAAAATCTTGTAGGAGTGGATAAGAACTGTACTATTTTAACATGGCCAGGGTAAGATAAGAGGATCAGATACGTGTTCCGATGGATGCTGGCATCAAGGTGGAGACTCTAGATGAGTCTTATACCACCCCTCATGCTTGTTGTATCCAGGAATTTTGAATGTGTGGTAAGACCTAAAATTTGTATACCGGGGGGCTCACTGCCTAACCTTTCAGTAGGTGAGGGATGAAAATCAGAGGCCAAAGAGGCTATTATGACTATAATGCCCTGGGTAGCCAAGATCGTTATACTGCGTATTTATAAAGGTGTGGGACTTGCTAATCAAGTCATTTAGTTAAAAACATGTCACTAACATCACTAATGAACTAGGGTTAAAAGATTTTGGTCATAAAATATACATTTCATGTAATTAAACATTTTATACAAGGGATCCCAAAAGAAACAGTGTTTGAAAGTCAGTTTACAAAATTTCCAGAGTACAAACAATCGCTAGCAACTCTAAGGACAAAACAGACATTTATGGTCCTCCTGTTCCTGTCTTATCCTCAACCGTGGCGGCCGAGCAGCTGATCATGTACATTCTACCTTTAGAGCTCTCCGATTCAGGGCTGATCAAGCTTGCCCTTGTCTTTACCGGCACCACGTAGCACCCGTGAGCCAAGTCCCAGCAAGAAAATATAATGTTATAGCACAAACAATGATAACAATTGAATAACCCTCAAAGCATGTTCATATACTTAGCATACCACATTAATCACATAGTCGATAGACATAACTAGAGAATCAACAAACCAACACTCAGCTATTCAACATAAAAAAAATTCATTAGTCAATAATAATAATCAAATCACATGTTAATCAAGGTCGACGCCTTTAGGTCACACCCTCTGTTTACCCCACTGACTCTGGTTCGATTAAACCGAGCTCAATGAATATTAAGCTATCCTGAGCTACCAGTGGCTGAGCCGCGCCCTGTGCGCCAACGTAAACTCTGGCACTATTAGGCCATTCATTTATTATTTACATGGCATAATACCATCCTTCATAAAGCATTTAAAACAGGGAACCCTTAGTCCCATTATAAATTCACAACCAGGTGCAGATTTCTTACCTTTAATTTCCAAGTGTATTGATTACAAGAGATGCCTCTTGAGCACGATCCGTTTCCCCAGCCCTAGCTTATACCTAGTCACAACCAAGATAAGGGATACCATTAATAATTGTAGAAATGTTTCCGGATAAAGTTCTAACCTCCGGGACATCAAATTCCCCCAAACACGGTAGTAGAATCGATCCTAAGCACCCTAGGTTAGGTTCTCGTGCTTAAAAACTCCAAATGGCCACAAATGTCCTTAAGGGCAGTCTCTTAGTCTCCCTATGTCGTGGCATAGCCCCAACCAGAGGCTCAGCCTCGCCCAAAAACTGACACGGGCCGCGGCCCTACATACCCCATGCCTCGGCCCGCCCTCCATCTCCAACACCCATCTGCTTCGGAGGGCCGCGACACACCAAGAACTATGCCGCGGCCTGACCCCTTCGAACTCAGAAAAACCACCATTTTTAACACCCAAGCCTCACTCAAAACCACCCATAACAATCCCAATAATATATTCCAATTACCACAAACATTCTATCATGATTTTTGTAACATAAGCCAGCAAAAACCTAGTCTAGAAACTCATCAAAACACCATTTTAATTTTTGAAACTCACACACTCAAGAACACTAAAACTAGTCAGAAAAAATCAGAATTCAAACACTATATCGTAAATTGGAGCTTACCTTGACTGAAGACTCAATCCTCCAAGCAATTACTGAGCTAACACCCAAGCTTTCTGCCTTAATTCAACCTTGAAGTTAAGAACCTAAGAACTCTTAGAATCTAGCCCCAAAACTACACAATCAATTGATCAAAAATGAAATTCAATGCTTACCTCAGTTCCTAGTTAGTTTCCTTAGCTTCTACTGAGTTAATCTTCCAAAATCTCTACTCAATTCACTAAATTCCAGCCAAGTTCTTCTTAGTTCCTTATGGTTTCCCTTAGTTTTTCTGTAGTTTTCCTTGAGAGAGAAATAGAGGAAGAGATAAGGGTCGGTTCTTGATGTTTCCACCACTTTCTAAGTTTTGTCTATCTATCCTTAAGAAATTAAGTCAATCCTGAGGGCTCGGGGTACCGAAAATGCCCCGAGGGAAAAATGGTAAAATTCCCCAGTATTCCCACCTAAGCTTCCTAACCTCAAATATATCTCCAATTATTTATTTCCATAACCCGATAGCCCAAATAATCATCTAATACCCGAAATACCCCTTGACTTGCCCAAATTCAAGTATTAGGTCCCGTTGTGACTTTCCTGCTAATTAGCTCCCAAGGATCGCCTCAAGTCGCATGCTGCAGATTTACCCACATAATAATGTGGTCCTCACAATTATAACATATAATCACATTTACGCCCTCAACGGGCTAAAATTACAAATATACCCCTTTAAGCTAAACGGGGCCTACATGCATACTAATACTCGTAGACATGCATTTCACATATATATTCATATAACCATACAAGCATGTTTATCACAGAATCATGCATTAAACTATTTAATTCACACATAAACCAATCGTGCCCTCCCGACACACTAATCAAGGCCCTTAAGCCATAATAGTGACTTTGGGTCGTTACAATGACTTTACGGCATTCCAATGTTAGTATGGATGGGTATAAAATGGTCCTTATGGATGGTTCATCTTAGATTGCGGGAAAAATGATTTTGTACGAGAAATTGTCACTCGACATATTAAGTTAACACACTCTTGCTTGTGTGAGCGAGTTATCATAAGAATGAGTATATGCAAAAGGAGATTGTACATCTCCATGGGGCACCAAAGTCGATAGTGTTGGGGCACCAAACCCTTTATTTATTTTTTTCCCAGGTTCTGGAAAGGGTCACAAAGGGTGATGAGTATAATAGTGGGATTTCGAATTATTGGTTACCTTCAGACAAATTGACAACATGAGGGAACAACTCAGACTTTAAGCATTATACTTTGAATATGTAAATTTTAGGGACATTGAGGTAAGTACGGTTCTTTGATTGGATTGTTACGACAAAGAATACTGGTCGACAGCCAGAGTGACTTTGGATAAGATATTGTGAGACAAGAAACGAGAACTACCCATTCCGGGAAACCAGATGAGAGACCGAAATTATTTTGGTTTTGAACCGGTCTAGAGAACTAATGAAGGTATTAAGGATTGATAGAGCAGGAGTATCTGCTTCATTGAATAGACAAAAAAGTTCACAAAAATAAATATGGGAACATGGATTCCCATAATAGGAGACCTTGTGCCTCTCCGAGTATTGTTGATTAAAAGATAAGATAATTTGGAAAGAAAGAGAATTTTTGACTCTAGGTTTGTTTGACTTTTGAGATCCTAACAAGGAATAGGCTAGAGGCCGGCAGATTTTCCCTACCCCGACATGGACGGAGGTTCATAACGTGTTACAGATGTCAAGGCTAAAGAAATAGGTGTCGAGTACTACCCCTGTTTGGATAAAGAGACCCTGGAATTACAGTGACACTTAATACGTAAAGAGAAGCCAGTGGAAACCCTGGATAGAAAGGATAAAGTCTTAAGGAATAAGACTGCCACTTTCGTGAGGGTGTTACAAAGAAATAACAAGATAAAGAACGTGACTGCGAAGTTAAAGTCAGATGTGCGAGACTAGTATCCTGAGACGTTTGAATAAATTTTGAGGATGAAATTTTGATAAGGAGGGGGTAGTTGTAATGTCCTAAATTCACTAATAAGGCTTAGTGCCTTGATTGCTATGTCAAGAGGGCATAATTGGATTTTTGTACGACCCAAAATCACTAACAAGGCTTAAGGGCCATATTAGCGTTCCTGGAGGGCATAATTGGTTTTTGTGTGATTTAATGAATTTAATGCATGATTATGTGATAAGCATGATTATATGATTATATGGATATGTGAAATGCATGTTTATGAGTATTAATATGCATATGGGCCCTGTTTAGCTTGTAGGGGCATACTTGTAATTTTGGCTCGTTGAGTGCATAAATGTGATTATTTGTGGTAAATTGTTGAGACCACATTATTATGTGGATATAATTGCAGCATATGGCTAGAAATGATCCTAGTGAGCAGTTTGGCGAAATAGTCACTACGGGGATTTATACCTGGCTCGGTGGAGTTTAGGGATATTTTTGGGAATTTAAGAAATATATTGGAGATTTTTAGACATTGGGTAAAAATAATGGGTGATTAATTAGATGACGGGATTTAAGTGGTAAATATTAGGAACACTCGAGGAATTAGCGAGAATTGGGATCAAATGACCAATATACCCTTAGATTGATTAAAAGGCTTAGTTTTAATTGGGAGGGTAAAAGAGTCTTTTGGTTATTAGAAGAGATAACTGATATACTCAGTTTCCCTTGGACTATATGAGAAGGTGGTAGAAGCAGTGAAAGAAAAGAAGAGAACAGAACACGCATCTTACCCATCTTTCCCTCTCACGATTGTTCCTTCTCTCACCCTCCCTTGTGGATTTTGAAGCTGAGAATTCAAGAGGAGTCTAGGCTAGGCTTTGGGGCTTTGTTCCTTGGAGTAATTGAAGGAGTTCAGCTGGAACTTAGCTCCCAAGTTGAGGTAAGGTTTAAGGTTTTTGAGCTTGCTGAGTTTAGTTAAGGGTGATTTCTGAGTTTGGATTTTGGATGGAAGTTTAAGGACTTAAGCTTAGGAATTGGAAGAATTAAAGCTTGGAAGAACATTGAAGACAACCTAAGGTCAGATTCATCCAGCTGAGGTAACAATTTTTGACCCTGATTGTTCTACGTTTTCTGGTTTTTAATTGGTGATCTTGAGCTTCAAAGCTCAGTTTTGATTTCTATGTTTGGTGAGGGTTTTAGCCAAGTTTTTTATGTTATTAGGTTTTTTTGGATGATATATAGGGAATTATGGACTCAATTTTGTGTTTGATTGATGATTGGAGTGAGTTTTTGGAGCTTTGGCTCCAGAAAGTTCGATGAGAAAAACCCAGGATTTTACATGTCTCGTGCCAGTGTTGTAGCGCTAGGTTGGGAGCGCTACAGTGCTAGGTTGCATTTCTGGGGGGCTTGAGTCTCTGACTCTAGTGCTGTAGCGCCCACCTGGTAGCCCTGTAGCGTTGTTCAGTTTTCAGAACCTGATTTTTGGGTATTTTGTAGGGTTGTTGTCCAGGGGCTCGGAGGTCGATTCCACCACCTCGTTTGGTGGAATTGGGCCTCCTGAGAGCTTGGGATTGGTCCCGAAGTTGGTTTACAAAATTGAATTTTACGGAAGGTTCTACTTACGATTTTTGACTAGGTGATCGCTTGGATTTTTGGGATAGGATCGTACTCGAGGGGTCAATTCTTGAATTTGGAGACAGTGTAGAAGGTACGAAAACCACACCCTTATGTGACATTGTGGGATTGAGATTCCTTGTATTTGAATGCATATGTTATGTGATTGCGATATGCCATGCGAGCATGAACTAAACGGCCTAAGACTGCCAGAATTGATATTTGTGCATAGGACGCAGCTCAGCCATTGGTAGCTGAGGTTAGCTAAATAACCACTGAGCTTAGCCTAAGAGAGCCGGAGACAGTGGGTTAAACAGAGGGTGCAGCCTAAGGGCATCGACCCTAATTATTGTATGATGAATATTGTTATGATATAATTGTTGTCTCATGTGTATAACTTGTTTAATACTGAGATGAATGGATTATGAATAATTTATTGACCTTTCAGATTAGATGATTGTTATGGTATGCTAAATACCTTGTTAACAACTTTATAGATTATTTGATTGTCTGTATTGTTTATGCACTACATTATGGTTTTCTTGTTGGGCCTTGGCTCACGGGTGCTACGTGGTGCAGGTAAAGGCAAGGGAAAGGTGGACCAATATTGAGTTGGAGAGCCTTGGGGCAGAATGTACATAGTCAGCTGCTCATCCGCCACAGCCGAGAGATGGTACAGGGACAACAGAACCTAAAATTCCTATTTTTCCATTAGAGTGGCTTGTGTTTGTACATAACCTTTGAAATTTCGTAAACTGTTCTTTAACCTATTTTTGGGATCCCGTGTATCAAACGTTTATTTCAATAAATTTATCTTTTATAACCAAAATATTTTAACCCTAGTTCGATTATGGTTTTAGTGTCACATTTTTAACTAAATGACGTGATTATCAAGTCTTGCACCTTTATAAACACACAGTGTAACAGTCTTGGTTATCCAGGGCGTTACAATTTTTATATGCTAATTGTGATTATACATGTGAGATTATGTGAATTATATGAGTTATATTATGATATGACCGCTTATGCATGTTTAGGTGTATTAAATGTGCTTAAAGGCATGATATTATTAAAAATGGCATTTTCATAATTTTTGACCCGTTGAGGGTATATTTGTATTATACATGCTTTATGATTGAGACCACATTAATATGTGTCCCGAGGCGATCCTAGAGAGCAATTTGGCAGAAAAGACACATCGAGGGTTAATACCCAGCTAAGGGTGAGCCTAGGGGGATATTTCAAAAATTCAGTACATTGATGGGGTTTACCGGGTAATGAGAATTTATTTGTTGATTATTTGGGTATGTTAGGGTTAATCGGGAATTTATAGTGTTACTTGAGGTTTAGTTGGAAATGTGGCAAATGATGATTTTTCCCTTCAGGACATAATAAAACCGAGGTAAAGGCTAGGGGTATTTTGGTCTTTTCATTAGCCTTAGATTACCTTAAACCTTGGAAGCCTTTAGAAAAAAAATAAAAAACACAGCACTCAGCCACCACCTCTCTCTCTCTCTCTCTATCTCGTTTCTCTCTCTCCCTTGAGGCATTTAGGGATCTTTTTTTAATTTCTTGGAGGAGGATTGCTAGGGAATTGAGGGCTTGGGCAGGGACTTGGATTAGGAGGCAACTTGGGGGTTGTAAATCTCAGTTGAAGTAGGATCTGTACTCTGTTTTCATCATGAAATTCTGTTATGATTTATGTTTTGTTGAGGTTTAAACTTTAGTTTTTGACTTTGAGTTTTGGTAAGGATTTGGTTTAGTTTTGAGGCGTTTATGATGTTTAGGTTTTGTTATTGAGAGTCCTAGACTCAATTGGGACTTGGGTTCAACTTTGTGACTGATTTTAGGAATTCTGGTTAAAAGTAAATAGCTGGAAAATGTTGGAAAAATCTGGGTTCGCGAGGTTGCTTCGTGACGCTATTCTTGGAGCGCCGGTACCCACATGAACTCAGGAGTCAGGGCAGTTCTCTGAATTACCTTAACGCGCGTCTAGGGAAACAAGCGTATAGGCTCTCTGACTTGTAGAGGGCCACAATACTTGTGAGTGGTGTTGCGACTCAAATTGGGGATTTTGGCCAATTGAGGTTTTTAAGCATGGGACCTTAAACGTAAAGGCTCGGGAAGAGTTCTACTACCCGGCTTAGTAGAGTTCAAGGTTTCAGATGTTAGGAATTAATCTTGAAGCTTTTAATTAGTCTAGCCCTTGATGGTTATCCGTGATTATATTGTGACTAGGTTATACCATTAGGCTCGGGATTAAGGATCGTGCTCTAGGTTGTCATACGCTTGAAATTACATGTGAATGTATGCTATGACTACATTAACTAAATGAGCTAGATGATGGATGATTATTACATACCTTGATTGGTTGTGAGTATGCAACCATTATTATGACCATATTTCTGGGAGACACACTATATTAGGCATTGGCCGTGCATATGGTGCTGGTGATGTTGATTGCTTGATATTGATTAATTTAGAATTATTTCATGATTGGAATTATTATGACCATATTTCTGGGAGACACACTATATGATTGGAATTATTTCATCTGTTATTTGTTAATCATGTGATTACTACTTTGGAATATTTGTATTATTGTTATACTTTGTGCAATTTTCTTACTGAGCCTCGGCTCACAGGGGCTCTATGGTGCAGGTAAGGGCAAGAGTAAGTTGGACCAGCCACGAGTTGGTGAGCTTCAGGGGCGGTCTGTACATATCCAGCCTGCTCGACCGCAACGGTCGGGATCGCTTGGGAGAAACTAGGGTTGAACCTTCTTTTGACACTTAGGATGGCTAGTGTGTATTTTATTTGTCTTTTACCAGTTTGTAACCTCTTTTTAGGATCCCGTGTATAAACTAAACACTTTTAATGAAAAACTATTACTTTATTGACCAATATTTTTAATACCTTACCTTGATTTAGTTTTTAATTACATATTTACGTACAAATGACTCGCTTGATGAGTTAAGCACCATTTTAAACACACAGTGTAACGATCTTGGCTAACCAAGGCATTACATATTATCTCGAAATCATATTGATAGTTTAAATATGGTCTTTACACCTAATGTGGTTAAAACGACACATTATTAATGCATATTATTATAAAAAAAATTGGAATATTTTGGGATCTGATTTAACTAATGCTATCCCAGGTGTTCTTAATGGTGATGTTAGTATTTCTTCTACTAATTCTATTATTTTAGTGCTAATTCCAAAAAAGTCTAATGCTAGTTCTCCTAAGGAGTTTAGGCTTATTAGTCTTTATTCTACTTTGTACAAAATCATTTCAAGAATTTTAGTTAATCAACCTAAGCCTATATTTTGTAATATAATCTCTGTTTCTCAAAGTCCTTTTTTATCTGATAGAATAATTTTTGATAATGTTTTGATTGCTCATGAAATATTGCATGCTATTAACCATGGAAAAGTTGGTGAAACGGGTTGGGCAGCTCTTACGCTTGATATGGCCAGAGCCTTTGTGAGAGTAGAGTGGGGGTTCTTAGAATTGGTTATGACTGCTTTTAATTTTCCTCATAAATTTATTTCCATAATTATGCAATGCTTATCTACTGTTTCTATTAGTTTTTGTTTTAATGGTATGATTAATGGGAAAATCAATCCTACTAGGGGAATTTGTCAAGGTGATCCTCTTTTTCCTTATCTTTTCCTTTTTTGTTTGGAGAGTTTGTCCTCAATTTTGCGCATTAAGGAGCAAGAGGGGTTTTTATAAGGTACTTAAATCTCTAGAAATGCTCATTATGTTTCCCATATTTTGTTTGTTAATGATAGGACTAGATAATAAACATTTCATAAGTAAATATTTAGGTCTTCCTCATTATTTTGGAAGGTCTAAAAAGCTTTCTTTGGCTTTTATTGTAGACAAAGTAAAGTCCTTTTAACCACTTGGAAAAGTAGTTGTTTTTCTAGGGCAGGTATGGAGGTTTTGAGAAAACTATGAGGAAAAAGCTATTTGTATTATTTATGTGTATGATTTACAACCTAAAGCTAAGTAGATAGATGGTTTTTAACATATCAATCCCCTTTAATACAGAATAGTTACAATAAATGAAATTGTTGACTGTGATTTTAGCCAACGGCGTGAGAACGTCAATAACGACAAGCCTTCAAGAGAATATAAACGACACAGACGGTATAATAAATAAAATAAAGAACACACAAGAGATTTTTATAGTGGTTCAGCCCCGATTGTCGGTAATAGCCTAATCCACTTAGAGTTGTGATTTATAGACCTATACTCAAGATCAGATGGACTGAGCCAATTGAGTTTCTTCAGTACAGATTATGAAAATACAAGAGTTCTCTCAAAATTCAGCACTTTCTCTCTCTAGAATACACAGACCCAATTCTCTCTCTCTAGAATACACAATCCCAATTTTCTCTCTCTAGAAAGAAGAAGCAGAAGAAGACACCTCTCTCATCCCATAAGCTCTCTATTTATAGGCCTGGGATCCTCAACTGATATCCCCTTATGATAGGGATATTTTATTATATTTATTACATTTAAACATTCAAAATTCGAAATGTAACAAACCCCCCATTTGTGGGAAGAATGAGAGATTCCCGCGTATGTTGTTGAAGCTGTCTCTGGGAATCTTGACTTAGTCTCCCCTAGCTAGTTGATCCACCTCCTACTGACCATCCATGCAAGTGTTGGTCGGACGTGCATGGTGGTAGGACATGCATGGTGGTAGGACATGTTTTCGTGGGTTGAACGTGCATGGTGGAAGGACATGCACTTCTCTCCTCTAACATGGCACTCTCCTCTAGCATGCCATGTTCCTCCTTGAACCAATCTCCTTGGCTTCTCCTCGGACCAAGGTGGTCCGAGGCAACCTCCTTGGCACCTCACCTTGGACAACATTGAGGCAACCTCCTTGGCACCTCACCTTGGACAACATTGAGGCAACCTCCTTAGCACCTCACCTTGGACAACATTGAGGCAACCTCCTTGGCACCTCACCTTGGACAACATTAAGGCAACCTCCTTAGCACCTCACCTTGGACAACATTGAGGCAACCTCCTCCATAACATCTCACCTTGGACAAGATCAAGGCATTCTCCTTTAGCATCTCTCAAACATGTCCGATCGAACATTGTATAGGCTCTCCTTATCAAAATCTAAGTCTCCTTCCTCTTGCATGAGACTCCTCCTCCTTAGCTACTTACCTTGGACACGATCCAACACTTATGAAACCTTGGGAGGCTTGCCTCCTACACACCCTTGGGGTCTCTTAGGACCACATCCTCCTTGGGGTCTCCTAAGACCACTCCCTTGAGGTCTCCTAGGACCACATCCTCCTTGGGGTCTCCTAGGACCACTCCCTTGAGGTCTCCTAGGACCACATCCTCCTTGGGGTCTCCTAGGACCACATCCTCCTTGGGGTCTCCTAGGACCACTCCCCTTAGCTCTCCTAGAATGCATTCTCCTTAGCCTCCTTGGATGAATTCTCCAATTTTTGGGTATAACAGAAATTACTATAAAATAGGAAATAGAACAATAACAGAAAACTATAGATATGTATGAGTCCAAGCTTATTTACTAGGAGATCAAATACCTTTTCAGATAACCCCTTAGTAAGAATTTCTGCTAGTTGTTGGTCTGTGTGTACATTGTAACGACCCAAAATTTGCTAATAAGGCTTGAGGGCCTTGATTAGTGTGCCGAGAAGGCATAATTGGTATATGTGTGATTCTAATAATTAAATGCATAATTATATGATTATGTGGTTATGTGAAATGCATGTTTATGAGTATTAAATTTGCATGTGGGCCTTGTTTAGCTTATAAAGGTATATTTGTAATTTTAGCCCGTTGAGGGCATAAATGTGATTATTTGTGATAAATTGTTGAGACCACATTATTATGTGGATATATTTGCAGTATTTGGCTCGAGAAGGTCCTCCTAGGCGGATTGGCGAAATAGTCACGACGGGGATTTATACCCGGCTCGTGGGAGCCTAGGGGTATTTTCGGGAATTTAGAAAATATATGTGGGATTATTAGACATCGGGTAAATAATTGGTAATTAATTGGATGACAAGATTAATTGGAAGATATTAGGAATACACAAGGAATTAGTTGGAAATTGGGAGCAAAATGACCATTCTATCCCTGGGGGCTAATTGAGGATTAGTAAACCTTGGAGGGGCATAAAGGTCTTTTGTTTAAGTGATATACTCGGAATTATTAGAACAAAACAGAAAGTGGTAGAATAACTCAAGGAAAGAAAGAAAAGCTCTCAGCTCACCCTCTCTCATCTCTCTCATGTACTCAAACTCTTTCTCTCCCTTAATGAATTTTGAAGCTAAGGACCCAAGGGGCGCATAAGCTAGCCTTGGGCTGGAGATCTTGAAAGGAAAACAAAAGGAATTGGAGAGGAATCAAGCTGGGAATTGGAGCTGGAAAATAGAGGAGAAGTCAGTTATATTTGAGGTAAGAGCTATAGTTTTCATCCTTGTATAAATGTGTTGATGACTTTAGTTTAATGAAATAGAAAGGAGTCGAGTATCCTAGAGCTTAAGAATAGGTTCAATTATGGGTTCTTGGGTGATGAATTATGATTGAATTAAGATAGTAATTGAGGAGTAATTTATGAGGTTTTGGTGTCTAAAATGGGTAGTTTAATCTTGAATTTTTGGTTGGTTCAGTGTTGAATTGAGGGAAGTTGATTGGGAAAATTCTGGGTAGAGTCTTGGTGTTCTTGGCTGGGAAGAAGAAGAGAAAACCCAGATTTTCTAGGTTCGATGGGGGTGTGCCGCGGCCCAGCCAGGGGGAGTCGCGGTGCATGTGGCCATTTTTGGCATAAGGATGCCTCTAACTTGGGGGCGCACCGCGACTCACTAGGCTAAGTCGCGGCCCGCCTCTCCCTTTGGCTTGGGTGCTTATTCTCTGACTTGGGGGAAAGTCACGACCAACTATGCCAAGTCGTGACCCACCTAGGGATTTTAGACTTAGAATTGTTTCAAGCATTGGTCAGGCTCGGGGGTTCGAACCTGGCGCTCGAGACAATTTATACTACCTGGTTTAGTTGAAATTGAGGTCCCAGAGGCTAGTTTCTATCTCCTAGGTATTTTATTTTAATTGGAAGTTGATGGATACAATTGGCCCTTGTGACTAGGTTTATCTCCAAGGCTTGGGGCTAAAGGATCGTGCTCATAATCAATTCATTCACTCCGTTCGGACTTAAAGGTAAGAAAATTGCACCCTTTTGTGTAGGTGTGTTGGGATTGAAATTCCCTATGATTGAATACAAATGTTGTATGAATATGATATGCCATGTGAGCATGAAATAAACGCCCTAAGAGTGACGGGGCTGATATTTGTGCAGAGGACGCGGCTCAGCGAATGAGAGCTGGGATCAGCTAAGATTAACACTGAGCTCGGCCTAAGCGAACCGAAGTTAGTGGGTTAAATAGAGGGTGCGACCTAAGGCCGTCGACCCTGTGTATTGTATGATGATTATGATAAACTATTGAGTAATAATATGTTTACTATTTCTAATTTTATGTTTATGTCATCTTGAATACTGGGATGAATGGCTTGTGATTTGTTGATTGCCATCACTAATTATGTTTCTGTCATAACATGCTGAATACCTGGTTAACTCCTTTATGGATCATTTGATTGTCAGTATTGTTTATGCTATGATATATTGGTTTTCTTTTTGGGCCTCGACTCACGGGTGCTACGTGGTGCAAGTAAAGGCAAGGGTAAGATGGATCAACCATGAGTTGGAGAGCTCTGGGGGCGAGGTGTACATTGTCAGCTGCTCTTCCGCCACGACCGAGGGATTGTATAGGGACAGAAAACCTAAAATGTGTATTTTTCCATTAGACTGGCCTTTGCTTGTATTTGAATTTTGGAAGTTTGTAAATTTTTCCTTTAACCCTGTTTTTGGGATCCCATGTACTAAATGTTTATTTAAATGAAAAATTATTCGTTTATGTCCAAAATCTTTTAACCCTAACTTGTTTATGACTTTTGGAGCACGTTTTCAACTAAACGACTTGATTAGCAAGTCTTGCACTACTTTAAATACACAGTGTAACAGTCTTGGTAATTTAGGGCATTACATACATACTCAATTTTTATAACCCCTCCATCAATTTTCTCTTTAATAAAGTAACGATCCACTTCCACGTGCTTTGTTCAGTCATGATGGACTAGGTTGTGAGCAATACTAATAGAAGACTAGATGTCACAATAGAGCTGAACTGGGACTTCATACTAAATCTTCAATTGTCCCAGTAATTTGTTTATCCATATTGCTTCACACACTCCATAGGCCATGACTCTATATTCAACTTCTGCACTGCTCCTTACAACAACTGTTTGTTTCGTACTTCACCATGTTACTAAGTTTCCCCACACTAACGTATATTAGCCAGATGTAGATTTTCTATCATTAATCGATCAAGCCCAGTCTGCATCTATGAATGCTTTGCCTAGTGTTCCCTTTAAATACCTCAAAACTCAATACACAACATTAAGATGACATTGGCGTGGGTCATGCATTTACTGACTCACTAGACTTACAACAAAGAAAATGTCTGGTCTAGTATATGAAAGATAAATGAGCTTTCCAACTAATTGTTGGTATCTTCCTTTGTTAACCAGTTCTCCTTTAAGTATATGGTCTTTGTTCCCAAATTTGATTGATGCTTTTCTAGCCTTACTCTCTGGCATTCCATTTTCTTTTAGGAGATCAAGAGTATACTTCCTTTGTGATACCGAAATACCTTTTTTAGTCCTAGCAATTTCCATACCCAGAAAGCATCTCAGTGTTCCCATATCCTCGACTTCAAACTCTTTTGCCAAATATTCTTTGATCAAATTCACATCCTGGGTATTATTGCCAGTGACTATAATATCACCAACATATACAATCAATTAGTTAAGTCTATTTTTCCTGATTGTTTGATGAACAAAGTGTGGTCTGTTTGACCCTGTATGTAGTTGAGACCCTTGACTACTATTGAAAAATGATTGAACCATGCCCGAGGAGATTGTTTAAGGCCATAAAGTGAATTTTTGAGTTTGCAGACAATCCTGAGCATTTCTTCAAATCTAGAAGGTTAAGCCATGTAGACCTCTTCTTCTAGTTCACCATTTAAGAAATTATTTTTTACATCTAACTAGTGTAATTCCCAATCCAAGTTAGCTACTAGTGAAAGCAGGACTCTGATAGTATTGAGTTTGGCAACTGGAGTGAAGGTTTCAGTATAGTCAATCCTATAGATTTGTGTAAACATTTTTGCAGCTAACCGTGCTTTGTACATTTCAATAGATCCATTCGCATTATACTTGATAATGAATACCCATTTGCATCCTACCATTCTTTTGTTAGGTGGTAATTCAGCTAGTTCCAAGTCTCATTATCTTTTAGAGCTCTCATATCTTCATAAACAGCTTCTCTCCATTAAGGAGTCTCAAGTGCTTCTTCAATATTCCTAGGAATCACAACATCTGGCAAGCTAGTAGAAAAAGCTTTAAAAGAAGATGAAAATTTTGAATAAGAAATAATCTTGGGGATGGGATATTGAGTGCAATACATAGTTCCTTTTCTCAGTGCTATAGGAATGTTTGGATTAGAATCAGTGTTTGAGTGGTGATTACCTGACACATTTGGTGGAGAAAGATCTACCATCAGATTGGTCTCTTGATTGTGCTGATGATTCACGACTTGGTAATTTATTTGTCTTATACAATAAACACGCAACGTTTGTTGTTTGTTCAAAAGATGTGTGTCTATTTCATTTGACTCACATGGTGGAGCAAGATCTTGTGAAGATTGATCTGCTGAAGTTTGAGTTGAATATGGAAGTTGTGAAGACAATATAGAAGAATTAAGAGGGATGACCAACCCCCATGACCATTGAGCTTCGTGGTTGTGATTGTTCTCCCTCTAAAGCGAAGTGGGAGAGAAGTATGGTGTGTTTTCAAAGAATGTTACATCTTGTGAGACCTAAGTTTTCCTTGTAATAGGACAATAGCACTGATATCCTTTCTAAATAGGTGCGTAGCCAATGAATACAATTTTAATGGCTCTTGGGTCAAGTTTGGTACGATTCCTTGGATGGACATGAACAAAGGCGATACAACCAAATGTCTTAACATGAAGAGTGTTTGAAGACAGATCAGGATAAGAAGTAAGGAGAATAGAAGATGGTGTCCTAAAATGAAGTGGTCGACTAGGAAGGTGGTTAATGAGATAGGCAGCGGTGAGAATGGCATCTCGTCAAAGATACTTAGGAACATGCATAGTGAATATTAGGGCATGTGCCACTTCTAAGAGGTGATGATTCTTTTGTTTAGCGATGCCATTTTGATGGGGGGTATCGACACATGAACTTTGATGAATAATGCCTTTTTCGGGAAGATAGAGTCTCAAGGTGGCATTGAATTATTCTGTGCTATTGTCTGTTCGTAATATACAAATAGATGCTTGAAATTGTGTTTGAATAATAGTAAGAAATTTTGAAACACATTGTATGTTTTAGATTTCTATTTGAGTAGGTATACCCAAGTGACGCGTGTGTGATCATCAATAAATGTGATGAACCAACGATGACCGTTGGAAGTAGTGACTTTGGAAGGTCCCCATAGGTCATTGTGGGTGAAAGAGAAAGGGTTGGTTTGTGTATACTTTTTTTTTTTTAGGAAAAACAGCACAAGCATGCTTAGCCGATTGGCATATAGTTATTATTGGAAAATAATAATGGAAACATATGTTTTAAATTTGTCCAAGTCGATAATGCCATAACATAATTTTGCTAGAGATTGAAACAGAAACTGAGTTTAAAGTAGACACAGAAGTAGAAGACAAACTAGATAAATCAGGTTGTCGTATTATTGATTGAAATTTTTTAAATAAATAAAGTCCACCATGAATCCTAGCACTGCCAATTGTCCTCCTCGAGGATAGTTCCTGAAATCGCCAAGAATTGGAAAGAAATTTAGCAAGGCAACGATTATCAGTAGTCAACTTACTGACAGAAATTAAATTGCATGTTAACGAATGAACATGAAGGACTGATTTGAGAATTAAATCAGCCGAAAATTTAACAGCACTAATTACTACAACAGGAGAGAGCGTGCAATCTGTTATTCGAACACTAGAATGATTAGAACATGGAGTATAAGATTCAAATAAATAATATAAATTGGTCATGTGATCCGAAGTGTCGGAATCAATAATCCACGGTGTTTGAGAGTCAATGAGAACAGATGAGAAATTACCAACGTGTGCACCATAGCAAGATGCACTATGAGACCCCAAACTAGAAGAAGAGGATTGATTCAGGAGAGTATATGAACTTTGTTGTGAATGGATGCAATTGACAATTGACATGTTCTCTCAATTTCAAGATCTACAGGTATGAGTTCCTTTTGTCTACTTCCCCGCATATACCAATAATTCCTAAATCACAATACACACAAAATATGAATGAGTACTTAAAGTAAAAACCAAAGTAGAAAAAAAACAATTAATTTTGATATTGGATATTAAGTCCTCGGCAACAACGCCAAAAACTTGATCGGTAAAATATGCACGCAAGTGTACGTGGTAGTGTCAAGTAATAAATTCTGGAAGAATGGATATCGTCCCACAGAGACTATTAACCAATTACCAATAATCACTCTTTACTTTCTATTTGGCAAGTAAAATTAAGGTGAATAGATCTAACTACAAACGCAATTTCAATAACTATAAACAAAACAATTAATCAAAGGATGAAAATTAATAATAAAAAGACCAAAGGTATTAACTTCATCAAATTTTCATTCTATTAATTTTATTAATTAGTTCTAAATTTCTTTCTTCCTATTCTAATATTAGGTTAACATAAATCGATTCTTATTATTTTTCAAGATATAAGATCTCAACCTATATACAAGTTTTCTACATCTCTGTGATAAACTTAAACATATAGCAGGCATTAAGCATAGAAACCTAATTCCTACACAAGCCATACAGGTACTTTCGTCCAATATGTAACCTATGTCTATATAACGATAGCATATTCAATTTGCATCTTTCGAATTTTGAATCAAAATAATAAATCAAGCAAATATTGATCAGGTATTTACTATCATTAACCAAACATTATATAGATTATAATAAAGAAGAATCAATAGAACATCATAATAACATTAAATAGAAATCCAAGTGACTATATTAATCCCTAGATAGAGGTGTTTAGTTCATATCAGACATAATAAAAATAACATTAAGATAATTTTTCATATAAAATAACCTAGAGAATTAAGATGAAGAAGAATTCTAGTAAACAATAAATTAGAAGAAGAAATCTAGAAACAATAAACCAGCTGACTTTTCTTAATCTAGGGTTTATAAAAACTAATCAGCCTCCTAAATTCGCAGAATAATGTCACTTAAATAGTTTTTCAATGCTCCCAAGTGAAAAGACTGTTTTTTTACTTCTAAAAGTGGCTTCAAATTTCAAAATCGCATCGATAATACTGTAGTGCTAGGCTTTTGGCGCTGTAGCGCTGATAACAGAGCCAAATTCCATCCAAAATTTGCGAACTAGCGTTGTAGTGTTAGGTTTGTAGCATTGTAGCGCTACAATTAGACTCCAAATTAATTTCAAATAGCGTTGTAGCGCTAGGTTTGTAGCGCTGTAAATATCGAGTAATATCCTAAGAAATATTGGAAATGGTGTCCATTCTCGAAGGCTTTCCAAGGTCCAATGTGCCCACACCAGAGTAATAAGCTAAAGTGTCGAAATACATAGACACAGGCATCCGAGCATAAGTCTTCAAGGGTTGTCATGTGAGGGACTCACCATGCAAGGCTACCCTACGTCTCGCTATGCGAGGCTGCCTTGTGTCGCGTCGTGCGAGTCCCCCGCACACACCCAAGTACCCAGACATGGGTACCCTAAGGCATCACCCTCGCTATGTGAGGGTCAAGGCGAGTCCTCCGCGCACACCCAAGTACCCAGACATGGGTACCCCGAGGCATCACCCTCGCTATGCAAGGGTCAAGGTAAGCCTCCCGCGCACGCCCTAGTACCCGACCATGGGTACCCCGAGACATCACCCTCCCTGTGCGAGGGTCAAGGTAAGCATCCCCCGCGTGCCCAAGTGCCCGGACATGGGTACCCCGAGGCATCACCCTCGCTATACGAGGGTCAAGGTGAGCCTCCCGCGCACCGCGTCTACGCGAGGCATCCCGCCCATCCACTGTGTGATCATCCTAGACTAGCCTCGCTATGCAAGGGGCCAGCCCCGCCACTTCTCACGGGTCTCGTGCCCATGGGCGCATGCGTCCGCACCGTTGGCCACCCTCGCTAGGCGAGGGCATAGCCTTACTACTTCTCATGTTTGGAGCCTCCTCAATATGCGTACGAGGAACACTTAGAAATATTAAGGAGAAGTTCCATGTGGTCCTGGGGTACCAGGTACATGCACTGATATTGGATGTACGATCATGAAGGGGTCAGAGGCATGGCCCTGTCATCTGCGTCTGATGAGTAGTGGCGGTACGAACCTATACGAAGAGTGGAGGCACTACCTGGGCACCCCCGACAATATGCCAGAGTCCACAGTATGATGTCCTGCACCACTACTTGGGCATTGTCAGGGTAGACACCACTATGTCCTGAGCCACTACCCTGACCCTGTACCTGTATACGTACACATCCCCTGGGACCCATTTATATCAGTGGGCCAATAGAGCCCACCTATATATAGGTTTCGACCCCTCAAGTTAAGGGGTTGGAAAAATGATTGTATGAGAGACACTTAAGAGATATATGATCCTTGTTCCATTGTTGCTCGGGATTTTCGGTTGATTCAAGTTCTTTCCATCTGATTCTAAGCTTTTCGTAGTATACAAATCTAAGTTTTCTAACCTTTAATCATTGAAGAGTTCTTGCCGTCAACAGTTTGGCACCATCTCTGGGAAGCTAAGTACCAAGCTACTGTTCTACCATTACTCCCAGCAAGAAGAAATGCCGAGACGTTCAAAGCGACTCAGGGAGCCACGAGAGGTGGAAGTCCACCTTAACAGAGTTCAGCTGTTGGCCTCCATGAAGAATCCTCCTCTACCCAGAGATGTGGAGCCCCCAGAGGACCCTGAGGATCACGAGGGTGATAGGAGGTCTCATCACCGGCCATCCTGCCCGGTGAGAATCCTCCAAGGGCAACCACCGCACCAGTAGGGGATGCCGACGAGTTTCCGCTCCCCAAACCACCACAGGTGCCGAACTCCGGCCTGCAGGACCTGGGCCCTTCGACGCGTAGACATGATAAGCATCCCCGGGTCCATTCCGTGAGCTTGAGTTCTAAATCTCAATTCTATGAAGAGGAGATGCGTGAGCTGCACCGTAAGAACCAAAGGTTGGAGACAACCCTGGAGAACATGCAAGAGGTGATGAATGGCCTGTTGTAAGGTAAGTCAAGCGTGACCCTTCCCAAGAGAAAAGAGAAAGGTCAAGAGGGGGCAGAGACCACCGTTCCGGTAGACGATGGGAGGACTCAACACTCCACCAGTAATACCCCCAGGGTGAAGCCGCATGAGCGTCCCAGACCATCGAGGCCACCCCAGGGGCCAGGGCAAAGGAACAATGCTGGCTCTCGCAACGACGTCAAGGTCACCTCAAAGAGGACGCCCTCGGATCTACGAGAGAACCTCAACAAGAGGAGGGTGGATAAGAGGACTACCCCTCCTCCCGTCCCCCGGGACGGTAAAGGAAAGGAAGATGTCAACCCATCCATGTAGAGAGACTCCCTGAAGAAAAGGAGGCAAGACCTTGATGCAGAGATGAGGAGCCTGCGGAGCAAGATTGTCACCTCATCCGGAGGACAAACCCTTGAGGATGAGTTCGACCATGAATCGCCCTTCACCAAAGAAATCCAAGCCATCCGACTCCCAGCCAACTTCAAGGAGCCTCATATAACCCTTTATGAAGGAAGCATAGACCCCAAATACCATCTGGACGCATTCAATGACTTGATGAAGTTAAGGGGGATTAGTAGCGGGGCTAGATGCCACTGTTTCGCAATCACGTTGAAAGGACCCGCGTACAAATGGTTTAAAAGACTTTGACCGGGATCCATCAGGTCTTGGCAACAGTTTTCAAATGAATTTCTTCAACAACATCACGCCGTGCGTGACTATACAATGCCGGGCACCAGCCTCGCCAATGTAGAATAGGGAGAAAATGAGAGTCTAAAAAGCTGCATCCACAGGTTTAACATGGAAGCAGCCAAAGTGGGGAGCTTGACCCGCAGGGAGTTAAAAATGGCCATCACCGCAAGGGTGCGTCCAGGAAGCAAATTGTGGGATAATATGCTCAAAAGGGAAGTCACTGACCTAGATGACTTCTATGAGAGAGCGCAGAAGAATATTCATGTAGAGGATGGCCATGCAAACTTAAAGGCGGGAAAGTGTGACTCCACTGTAAAGCCCCCAGCTAATGAAGGGTCGAATGGAGAAAAGAAGAAGAGGGCGTATGAAGGGTCGAGGGATGATCAACATAGAAAGCCCAAGCGGGGAAGCGATCATAGGGAAACGGCTTATACTTTCTATACGAACCTGACGAATTCCAGGGAGCATATCTACCTCACCAACGAAAAGCGGGTTCCCTTCAAGAAACCCCCACCAATGAGAAAAGACCGGTCCAAGAGGGATCACAGTAGATACTGTCAATACCACAAGGATATTGGTCACACCACAGCAGCGTGTATTCATTTGAAAGAAGAAATTGAGGAGCTCATCTGCAGGGGACACCTAGGCCGATATGTCAGGAGAGGAAGGCCGAAGTCAGAGGACGAACCAGTGATATCTCAGACACAAAGAGGAGCTCCAGAGATTCAGGGAGAAGTGAGAATTATTTTCGGAGGTCCGGGGTTTGGGGGAGACACCCAGAAAGGATGAGATAGGTACGCTAGAGAAGCCAGGCGAAGTCCACCACCTTGTGTCATGAGTTTGGAACAACGGCCTCTGAAAAGCTTTAAGGGAGAAAACGACTCGATCACTTTCACAGAAGAGGATGCACGGGGGGTGCATTTCCCCCATAACGACCCTATGGTATTGATAGTTCCGTTGGCCAATATGTGGGTGCATCGGGTCTTGGTGGACAATGGCAGCTCAATGGATATCCTGTATCGCCCCACCTTGGAAAAGATGGGGCTGGGCATCCGTCACTTGAAGCCCTGCCAATCTTCCTTATATGGATTCATGGTGGACTCGATACAACCCCTAGGGATGATCGAATTGGCACTTACCATGGGGGAGCAACCCCGACAGACTACAGTCATGGCAAACTTCGTCGTTGTAGATTGTGTGTCAGCTTTCAATGGGGTATTGGGGAGACCATCCCTGAGAGAATTGAAAGCGATAACTTCCATATATCACTTGGTCGTCAAGTTCCCAACTCCCGGAGGAGTAGCTAGTATGAAAGGAGAACAGACAGAAGCGAGGGAGTGCTACAACACCTCCCTCCGCGCATCCATGAAACCACGAGAACCGATGGCCATGGTGATACACGAGGCACCACGTACACCCGCAGGAAGCCCGCAGGAGCTAGACCCCAGAACCGTGGAGGAATCAGGGGTAAAACCTGTGGAGGAAATAGAGGAGGTTGAAGTAATGGAGGAACCATTGAGAAAATTGAAGGTAGGAAAAAGTCTTCCAAACGACGTGATGGAGAAGCTGATAAGGTTTTTGAAGGATAATCTAGATGTATTCGCATGGAGTCATGAAGATATGGTAGGAATAGATCCTAGTGTCATGTGCCACCATTTGAATATCTCCCCTAAGGCAAGGCCCGTTAGGCAGAAAAGACGAGTGCTGGACACAGAAAGGTCCGCGGCCTTGAAGGAGGAGGTTGACAAGCTGAAGGCCAATGGGTTCATCCGGGAGTCATTTTACCTTATATGGGTATCAAATCCGGTGTTAGTCCCAAAATCGAATGGAAAGTGGAGGACTTGCGTTGACTTCTCAAACCTGAATAAGGCTTCTCCTAAGGATAGTTTCCCGCTCCCAAGAATAGATCAGCTGGTGGATGCGACGGATGGGCCTGAATTACTTAGGTTCATGGATGCCTACTCCGGGTACAACCAGATTCCTATGAACCCAGGTGACGAAGAGCATACATCATTTATAATGGATAGAGGACTCTACTGTTACCAGGTGATGCCCTTCGGGTTAAAGAACACGGGTGCTACCTATCAAAGGTTGGTCAACAAGATGTTCACTAACCAGATAGGGAGGAACATGGAGGTATATGTTGACGATATGCTGATGAAGACCAAGAATGCCGCAGAGCTCAAAAAGGACCTAGAGGAGATGTTTGACACACTCAGGAAATATCGAATGAAGCTGAATCCAATCAAATGCACTTTCAGTGTGTTTTCGGGGAAGTTCTTGGGTTTCATGGTCAACTCCAGAGGCATCAAGCTAATCCTGATAAGATAAAGGCCCTGATAGAGATGAGACCACCCAAGAATAAGAAGGAGGTGCAATGCCTAACGGGAAGGGTAGCGGCCCTTAATAGATTCATTTCAAGGTCAACTGACAAGTGCCTCCCCTTCTTCAACATCCTAAAAGGGAGCAAAAAGTTCGCTTGGGATGAAGAGTGTGAAGAGGCGTTTATCAAGCTGATGGAGCACTTGGGGAAGCCACCCCTGTTGGCAAAACCTGAAAAAGGTGAAAAGCTATACTTGTACCTGGCAGTGTCCGAACATGTCGTAAGCGCGGCTTTGGTTAAAGGGGAGAAGAAGCATCAACGACCAGTGTACTATATCAGCAAGCGGTTGGTGGACGCGGAGAATCGATACCCTGAGATTGAAAAGTTGGCATATGCATTAGTGGTGGCTTCGAGGAAGTTGAGATCCTACTTCCATGCCCATGCAATCGAAGTTCTCACTAATAGTCCTCTGAGATAAGTCTTGCATAAACCCGATACCTCGGGAAGACTAATGAAACGGTCGATCGAGTTGAGTCAATTCGATATCGTTTATACCCTGAGAGCTTCCATCAATGGACAAGTGCTTGCAGACTTCATAATGGATTTCACTAGTCAACCGAATGAAGGAAGAGGTGAAGAAGAGGGTCAATCAGTCGCAGAAGGGGAGCCAAGGAGTTCTGAGGAATGGAGCCTGCACGTGGATGGAGCATCCAATGAAGGAGGATCTGGAGCAGGCATCGTGATGACTAGACCCGAAGGACACAAGATGTACTGCGCAATACGATTTGGGTTCGAAGCCTCGAATAATGAGGCAGAATACGAAGCGCTTCTAGCAGGACTGCGATTGGCCCAGGGGCTGAAGGTAACGCATCTACGCATCTTTAGTGATTCACAGTTGGTGGTATTCCAGGTGAAAGGGGAGTACCAAGCGAGGGGACCCAAGATGGTTGCATACTTGGAAAAGGTAAGAAGCTATTTGGAGCAATTGGTGGAATATAGCATAGAGCAAATCTCGAGAAAGAGGAATACCCATGATGATGCCCTCGCGAAGCTGGCTTCCACTAAAGATGGAGATACCCTCGAATCAGTGTGTGTAGAATACTTACCAAGGCCAAGCATTGTCAATCCAGACGTTCACATGGTCAGCGTCCTGAAGGAGTCGTGGGCCAGCCCGATTATAGACTACCTGAAGGATGGAGTGGTGCCAACAGACAAGAGGGAGGCTCGGAGGATAGTTTACAAGGAAGCCCAATACACCTTGGTAGATGGGATCTTATACAAGAGAGGGTTTTCTGTGCCACTCTGGCGATGTGTTGATGAGGAAGAAGCTGTGAAGGTGTTATATGAAATACATGAGGGTGAATGTGGCAACCATGCGAGTGGACCATCCACATCTCGAAAAGCCATGAGGCAAGGGTACTACTGGCCTTCCATGGAGAGAGATGCAAATGATTTTGCAAGGAAATGTGACAAATGCCAAAGGCATGCGAACTACCCCCGAATGAATTGACCAGGCCTTGGCCCTTCGTTGTCTGGGGGATAGACCTAATTGGCGCCCTCCCCCTAGGGAGAGGTGGTGTGAAGTACGCGATGGTAGTCGTTGATTACTTCACCAAGTGGGTCGAAGCAGAACCTCTAGTGAAGATAACAGCCAAGCATATCACTACCTTTGTCAATAAATTCATTGTCTGCAGATTCGGAGTGCCCTACAAGATTATTTCTGAAAACGGAACTCAGTTTGAAGGGGAAATGTTCGATGGGTACTGTAGGGAAAGAGGCATAAGGAGAAGCTTCTTGGCTGTTGTGCATCCACAAGCCAATGGGCAGGTGGAGGCCATTAACAAAGTCCTAAAGAGGAACTTAAAAACAATGTTAGAGAAGATGAAAGGTGCTTGGGTCGAGGAGTTACCAAACATGCTTTGGGCCTACAGAACCACTCCACGCACTACCACTAGAGAGACCCCTTTCTCCTTAGCATATGGATGTGAGGCTGTCCTCCCGATTGAGATGAAGGTTAACTCATACAGGATACAGGCATATGAGGACCAGGCAACCATGCGGCAATGGCCGAAAGCTTGGACATGCGAGAAGAGAGAAGGGAAAAGGCGCAAATGAGGGTGGCGGTATACCAACAGCGGGCAGCCAGGTATTACAACTCGAGGGTACGAGAGAGAACATTTAGAATAGGTGACCTGGTATTAAGAAAAGTACTCCCCAACACGCGAGACCCGAGGGCAGGGGTGCTTGGGGTGAACTGGGAAAGGTCGTACTAAGTCGCTCAGTACATACCACCAAACACCTATAAGCTGGCGTGCATGGACGATACCGTCATACCTCGAGCGTGGAATGCGGAACACCTTAGGAAGTACTACCAGTAAGACTTCCACTTCCAATGCAAGCAGTAGCTGTGTTTAGTTTGTTGCAGGTTATGCTATCTTAGTAGGCGAGAATCAAAGAGTTTACCTAGATAACCTCCCAAGTAGATGTAAGGCTTTTATATATATATATATATCATTGTAATCTTACTACTATGAATGAAACTATTCACCACTTCGTATGTTATTTACTTCTTTATGCGAGCACAACTAAAGTCCCTGCCAAGATAAATCTCACCAGGCACTTGGGGGGTAGGACAGCATGAGTATAAAAAAAAATCTCTTCTATTCAAAAGAAATAGCTACCCTTATGAATATCAAGGGAACAGTTTAAAAGGATGACCTCCAACTAAAGGCCGACACCCCAAGAGGTGAGGCCGTAAGGAGGGAATCTCCCAATAAGTCTAGAGCGGCCATTAAGCCGGCTAGCCAAAAAGGGTCCTACAAGAGACCCTTGAAGAAATAGTACTATGTATAATGACGAGAAGGATGCTTCTCGCAAAAAGAAACAAGCGCGCACAAAGAATGTAAAAGGACCCCAAGAGCCCAATGGGTTAACGTGTCCTTACAAGTATAATCAAGGTGCACCAGAAAGATTATCGCCATCAGATCAAGGAAGAGATATGTAATCCACAAACAATAATAATAAGAGGGACTTACCAAAGCCCCTTAAGTTTGATGAACACAAAAGAAAAAAGGAGAAATAATGTGACGGATAACATAACAATAACATACATAGGCCGAATACAAAGGAACCTACAAATCTCCATCCTGACCCTTCCACTCAGAAATCTTCTCGACGGCATAGTCCCTAAAAGGAGACAGGTCAACGGTGGGGTTGGTCCTCCAGACAGCATGCAACATGTTTTCGACTATGCGATTCTCAGCGTTCACAAGCTCAGCCTCGAGCGCAGTGATCCTCCCGTTTAGAGTTTGGATGGTAGCCTCCAATTGAGTGTTGGTGTGAGAGGTTGATGCAATCTGGGCTAAGGCAGCATCCCTCTGGAAAACCGCCTCGGTCAGTTGACTTGACAAGGCATCCTTTGCAGCCTCAGCCACCGATAGGTTCCCCAGTGCTTCCTTAAGCTCGTGTTGCAACCGTTGGGTCGATAAAGAGTTGGAGGCAATCAGCCGATGACTCAAGATGGAAGCCTAGGTAAGGGCAAGGACATGGAACAGAGCCTCGAGGGTCAGGTGACCAAAAAAAATATGTATATATATATATCTATCATAAATGAATAAACTGAGTGTCTCGACAAGTACCTGCAAGGAGGCTCGCATATAGGCGTCTTCAAGCTCAGCCTCGGGGACATTGTGCAAGGTCCCCACTCACCTTTGGGAAAGTTTCCCAGATGATGGCTCATGGCTTCCCCATACTGGCTCGCCAGAGGATGATCTTCGGAAGCAGAAACATAAGCTTGGCCAGGGGAGGCGCGTGTGCTTGCCAAGGCACGCTTTGTCAAGGATGGGGACCAAGAAGGTCTTGATCCATCTGTAGCTGTGCGGGGAGCAGAAGAGTTCAGAGTCATCTCCTTGGGTAAAGAGGCGCCTGAATGCACCCGCCTAGAACGCCTCCTCGAGGGTAGAGGAGCCCCAGTAAAAGAAGGAATAACGAAATTCCTTTTAGGCAAAGAAGAGTGAGAGCCGGAAGCATCAATGGCAAACTTGCCACCAAACATCGACGGTGGCATCCAAGATCTAACACCGCCAGTATGACCGTCATCGGCCACGCCCCCAGCCATGCCGGCAGCAGAGTGCAAGCACGAGTAGTTCTCAGATACAACTGTCTCCTCAACATCCATATGACCGCTCGAAGGGTAGACATAGTCCATAACGGCTACCTCGTTATAATTACCTTCATCGTGGCCGTATAGCCACGGACCCGCAGATTCAGGTGAGGGGGGGCATGGATCTTCAGGTTCAGGGGGCGTAGGACACGGATCCACAGGTTCGGGTGACGCAGGGCGTGGACCCGCTAATTCAGATGAGGCGGGGCGTTGGCTCGCAGGTTCGGAGGAAACAGAGCATAAGGAGACGATCTGATTCGGGGTGAGCAACCTGTACAAGCGAAGGTTGCTCTCTGTAAAAAAGGCGTTGGCTTGTTTATATTCACTCGACAAGGTCAGGATGGTCCTCACTCGGTCACGAGCCTTCAGTTTCAAGTGAGTGCCAGCGACCCCTAAGAGACCTGCCATCAAAAGAAAAGAAATAGTTACGGTTAGAAGTAACATAGAAGAAAAGCCTAGTAAAGAGAGGAACCTCTCATGTGTAAGATCAAAGTGAGGATAGTCTTACTTGGGGTGTTGAAGCTAGTATGTCAGGTGGACCCGCTAAAAGTGAAGAAATAGTCTGACTTCCACGAGCCTCTGTTCGAGATGGAGCCCTCCACGAGGGCATTCCCTTTATGGGCCACGGCTTTCTGGAGCTGGTAGAACCCGGGGGCAGATGCATTTTCCCTAAGGGTATAGAAGTAATGAACCTCACTCATAGAAGGTCCTCTGGAATGCACCTGATGGTATAACACATATAGGCAGCTCAGTGTCACCCAGGAGTTGGGGGACAATTGTAGAGGCGCCACTTCAAAGTAGTTAAGCACTTTGACAAAAAAAGGATGAAGTGGAAGAGCCCCACCGGATCGGATTATAGAGTCGCTGAAGGCCATGAACCCTTCTGGTGGCTCAGTTGCGCGCTCAACACGTTCTGGGATGACAAACTTGAAGTTTAATGGTAACTTATGAGCCTTTAGCATGTTGGACAATTTATTCATGGTGATGTTGGACCTGCCCATCTCTTCGCAAGAGTCAGAGGTTCACTTCGGCATCTCAGGTACCTGGGCAGAGATAGGGAGTTTATGAGCCACAGACTTTCCAAGGGTCCTGGAGGACCCCCCACATGTCCTATATCTACCGGTGCTTTGCTTGACCCTAGGATGTAAGACCGGGGGCAAGGGAGGAAGGATGGGTGGGATCATGGAAAGGAACTCCGGTTCAACCAATTCGCATCTACCGCTTTCAGAGGAGGGATCCCTATTGCTGGGAGACTCGTCACGACGAAAGAAAAAAGGCTCAGGGGGTAAGTTTTCTTCTAGGCAAGCAATTTCAGGAAGACAATCCTGGAGGATTGATTGTAGCTTGGAAATGTATGTCGCATGTTGGGGAGAAAAACCTGAACCCGCATCCCTGGTGTTGGATTTTAGTTCCCTCTCCAGGTTGCATGCTTTCTATCTAAGGTAAGACAGTCTCCAGAGGTAGAGCATCCGCACACCCCCACGGTTAGAGGATCCACGTACGTCGGCCTCCGAGTCGGAGGATGACAACTCAATGAATTCTATGTTGGACAGACCTTCGGAACATCGCCTAGACTCCATGGACCAGCTAAGAATCGAGGGCGTAAATGCATAAGGGTGACCCTATGTCTACAACATGAGTGTGAGGGGTATAAGAAAAGGGCCTATGCACATGTACTGGAAAGGCCATACGAAAAGGATGACAATCTCTGAAGAATGAGTGTCGTGCAACCATTAATTCTACCCCCGCATAGTCAATATAAAAAAAAGAGAGAAAAAAAAAAGTGGAAGGAGGCATACCTGGAGGTATATATGTGAAGCTGAAGGTGTGCAAGGATAGACTTGTGGAGGCGTAGGGTTGGTTGAGCGATATGCAAGGGCAAGACCGTTGGAGCGAAAGAATGCATAGCGTCACCACAATGCTAGTAAAAAAAAGAGCAAAAGAATCAGAAAAAATAATAATAATAAAAAAAAGATGGATGAATAATTGAAATGGAACGAAAATTACCTCAATAATGCTTCTATGGGGAATAGAACCTTGGAGCTCTTGGAAGATGCTTAGAGGGAATACCACTAAGCTAGGCAAGTTTTGGTGTGGAGAAATGGCTCCAAGCCTTGGGGTATTTATAAGGAAGGTCAAGGCCCTCAAGCCATTGGATTCAAGTCCATATGAATGGTGGAGATCAAGGGTATGAGTAGCCTTGGGATCCGCGATTGAGAATGATTGGCTCTTATGCAATCTTAGGGATATTCATGGATCCCTCAAGAGTTAGATGGTCTTTGTGTTTCTTTGGACACTATAAAGAAACACAACTACAAGACCCACCTTGTGTTTCTTCAAGCGACATTGGGTAGCACTTCAAGGTTGAGTCCACTGAAGTTGGCCGTGCACATCAAACAAGAGAAAAAGAAACAGTCTACAAGCACACTTAAAAGTCTACTTATAGACTCAGAGGCAAGTGTAAATATCGAGTAATATCCTAAGAAATATTGGAAATGGTGTCCATTCTCGAAGGCTTTCCAAGGTCCAATGTGCCCACACCAGGGTGATAAGCTAAAGTTTCTAGATACATAGACACAAGCATCCGAGCATAAGTCTTCAAGGGTTGTCATGTGAGGGACTCGCCATGCAAGGCTACCCTATGTCTCGCTATGCGAGGCTGCCTTGTGCCGCGCCGTGCGAGTCCCCTGCGCACACCCAAGTACCCAGACATGGGTACCCCGAGGCATCACCCTCGCTATGCGAGGGTCAAGGTAAGCCTCCCGCGCGCACCCTAGTACCCGACCATGGGTACCCCGAGACATCACCCTCACTGTGCGAGGGTCAAGGTAAGCATCCCCTGCGTGCCCAAGTGCCCAGACATGGGTACCCCGAGGCATCACCCTCGCTATGCGAGGGTCAAGGTGAGCCTCCCGCGCACCGCGTCTACGCGAGGCATCGCACCCAGCCGCCATGTGATCAGCCTAGGCTAGCCTCGCTATGCGAGGGGCCATCCCCGCCGCTTCTCACGGGTCCCGCACTACACCAAATACCCATTTCCATAACACATGAATATAATACTAATAAAAAGTGTTATGCTAAAGTAGGCACTTTATGAAAAAAAGGCGGTAATAATAAAACCATCCCGCCACTTAGCTTTTTTTTCATTTCATTTGGGGCCAATTCATTTCCTTCAATTCCTTCTCCTTTTTCCTCATCATTCTCTCTCCTCTCTTTCGGATCTCTTTCTCCCACCAGACCTCTTTCCTTCACTCTTTCTCTCTCACCTTTGTCTTTGTGGAGACCGACCGCTACCTTCCCCTACACGCGCTGGCTAGGGATCTTCAGAGCCCGTCGAAGATTCGACCACGCGGGCCGAAACCCTCACACGACACCAAAGGCGAATGACATCACCGGAGGCCAGCTCTTCTCCTCTTCCCTGTGTGCGGCCAAGCCATTGTAGTGTTTTGATGAAATCTTGAGAGTTTGTACACAAGAAACTGTAAGTGCACTAGTAACTTTTGGTACTATTTTGACTCATTGGTCAGTTAGTGCATGAACACATTGTTTGAATGTATTATTTCAGGTTGAGAAGCTTGTTAGGGATGTTCAGGGACCAGCTTTAGCTCTTGTTCATGACGTTTGAAGCATTATGGTAATTTTCAAGGTAAGGCTGTTGGGTACTTGGGTCTCTTGCTTATATTTTGTTTTGGCGATTTATACCAATAATAATTATTTTTTTCCAGAATCTTTTGAATCTGCCAAAACAATTTCGGCCCCTGCATCCAAGACCCTTTCGAAAGTGGGTAAATCCACTTCTAATGGTGTTTTGAAGCATGGAAGCAAAGTAGCATCTTCTGTATGTTTCCTTAAATGCTTACTTCTAGTTCTTTTATAACTTATAATTTTGTAAGGAGATTATTATTATTTTATTTTTTAATTTTTTTCGGTTAATGATTTTTTAAAGAGAACTGTTGGTACGAAGGCTTTGAGGTCAGAATCAATTATGTCCGTTCAAGATATAGCAGTTCAATCGCATGCTTTACTAAATGTTAAAGATTCCAATAAGGTACAACTTAAGCAAGCAATTTTTGAATGTCTCTTACTTTTGAATATATTGACAAGTACTCATTTGGACTTTACTTATCTGCAGGAGGATAGGGAAATATTGGTAGTAAGGAGTATTAAGTTTGAAGATCCACGGATAGAACAAATTCAAGACCTTGAGGTTGTGGATATAGTAGTTTCTTAGATTTGTTTATTGTGTATCTAATTTAATGCAGAATTTATTTAACATACATGTTTATGTAGAATGATTTGATGAAGTACTTCAGAGAGGATTTGCATAGACGGCTTCTAAGCATAGATTTTAAGAAGCAAATTGATGGGCTTGAGATGCTGCAAAAGGTTTTTGAGTGCATCACTGGTTCATTTCATTTGTATATTAGTGCACATTTTTTACAGTATATTCTGGATTTTATTGCAGGCACTCCCATCGATTGGCAAGGAAATAGTTGAAGTTCTGGATATACTACTGAGGTGGTTTGTTTTACAATTCTGTAAATCAAACACAACATGTTTGTTGAAGGTATAGTTTATTTACTTTTTTTTTCAAGTTTTTACAGATCTTTGATTTTTTTCCTCTCTCAGGATGCATTTCCTTAATATCTAGTTCTGCTTTGAACAACAGGTGCTGGAATTTCTTCATGAACTTTTGGACACCTTGAGGAATGAGGGACACTCTTTGACTGAGTCAGAAGCAGCCATATTTTTTCCATGTTTGATAGAGAAGGTTCTTACAATTTTAGCACGAACATTGACAAATACTGTGATGTATTTTTATTTTGTGTGTGTGTGTGTGTTTTTTCACACTGGATAGTAAAGTAGGTTTTATCCCCATCACTGAAATTGTTGACTCTGTATTTTCATGCAGATGGGCCATAACATTGAGAAATTACGGGAAAAAATACGAGAGCTAACCAAACAAATTGTGCAGACATATTCTGCTGCAAAAAGCTTCCCTTATATTTTGGAGGGTTTGCGTTCGAAAAATAACCGTACACGAATAGAATGTGCCGACCTTGTTGGGTATATAGTAGATAATCATGGAGCTAAGGTAAAATTTGTTTGTGTGTTGTCTCCACCCTCCCCACCCGCTGCAATTGAAATAGAGGACGCTAACATCTATTCTCTTGACAGATTAGTGGGCAGTTAAAATCCTTGCAAATTGTTGCAAGCTTGACAGCAAAAAGATATGGTGAAATTAGAAAAGCTGCTTTGAATACTCTTGCCACTGGATATAAGATTCTTGGTATGTCGTGATTTCAAGATTTTAAAGTATTTTCTAACTTGTTTAAGATTTTGAATTTTTATTTATTGTTCCTTTGAGACATCCCATTTTCTTTCCGCTTGTTTTGTGGGGTTAAGTTTTCTTAGTTTGTAATTTATTTTGTAAGTTGCATTGTATTAGTTGTTGTTTACAGTGAATGCAATTAGATTTTATCTGTTTAATTTTAATATTTTATTGTTAACTATTAATGACCTTTTTTCCCCATTAGGTGAGGATATATGGAGGTATGTTGGGAAGCTAACAGATGCTCAGAAAAGCATGTTGGATGATAGGTTTAAATGGAAGGTTAGTATATATTTGAGCTTAGAATTTAAATTAAGGTACACTTTTAAATTTTTTTTGGGATTAAATGAACTGTTTCTATTATCCATTCCGTCCTTCTAATGATATTGCATCTTTTAGGTTCGAGAGATTGAAAAAAGGAAGGAAGGGAAGCCTGGCGAAGCCAGAGCTGCTTTTTATCTTGTCTTTCGTATCTTTAGTAGTGTCTCTATTACTTTTAATATTTCTAATGATGATTATCAACATTTTAATAAAGTATAAGATTTTATTTTCTGTCAATTTTTTGTGTAGTTTTCTGTTTCTTTCTCAACTGTCTTTTCTTTGAATTGTTTGTCCCAATGTACAGCTTTCTCAATCTTGTTTCTTTTGGTACTCGTGCATATAAAATAAAAAAACACGCTGATTGCTGACGCTTTTAAAAGGTCTCTTCATAGTTAGATGTGACATAAACAGAGGTCACGTGGTGCTTCTTCATACCTGCTGTTGGGCTGCACTTCTTTGGTTTTCAAATTGTTGCATAGCATTGCGTCCAATATTTTTGAACTTGTTTGAGGACATTTACTTTATTTTTATAGCTAAAAAAATCTGTCACCAGGATCTAGAGAGTCCTTTGATACAAGCCTATTAGACTACTAACTTTGAACTTTTATTTATTTTGATTTATTGTAGCATAGCTAAAAAAAGAAAGGGAAGACATAAAGCATAGTAAGAAGAATAGCATTAGAAAAGGTGATAATTCCTCTTTGACTGGATAATTATGCAAATACTCTGTATGGAAATGGAAATGGAAATTGAAATAAAAACTTTGCTTTATGGATGTAGGTGTATGGATTCTGATTGGTTTCCTGATAGGAGTTGTAATGATGGTATTGGTTGCTGCATGCTTCCTGTATAGAAGATACTTTAAATCAAATCTCCCATCCAAAAACCATGTTATGCTCTAAAATGTTTCACCACTAAACAATAAGCCATTTTTTCCTAGATGTATGCCATGTGCCATACTTGTACTTATCTTTGTCTAATTCACATGACTGTTCAGGGATGTCCTTACAAAAGAGCCTGCTTGCTGAAAAGTACCTGTCAAGGAAGTGTATGCTGCAACAAACAATCTCTGTGAATCAAATGTAATTGGTGAAGGAACTGCAGGTTAGAACTTTGCTAAAACAAAACAAGTCTGTTTACATAAAAAAGTGTAACAGGAAAGATATCCCTATGTCCATATCACCTTATCTAAGCTGTTTTTTGGACCATCCACCATAGCAATCCTAACAGGTGTTATATTTAAATCAGGAAAGGTCTACAAAGGGTTAGCATAGAGGTATGCATCTGATCTGTTTACTGTTTAGTGTCTTAATAATAATTTAATATGCATTTGATCTGTGCTATTCAGGTGAGCCATATTGATAAGGGCATAAATCCATCCTCAGCTAATGAACTATTCCTCTAACAGTAGGTAAATGCTAGATATTCCTCTAACAGTAAGTAAATGCTAGATATTCCTCTCGTCCTCACTCGCATTCTCTTGAAAAATCATATTTAATTTCCAACTGAACTCATTCTATATGATTATGGCTCTAGTTTGAGCATTTTTCTTTGCATTTTTCTCACTCAATGTTTATTTTTTTGTTCTGGTTTAGTATGTTAATGGGTTCTTTAATAGATGATGGCAAATGTTTACGAGTAGTTTTTTTGCTGCTTTAATTGATGGGCATGCAGCCTAGAAAGCTTTATATGAACCTACCTACTTAAGGGAGGAAATTTCACTTCATTTTCGTATTTATTTCTGCATTGTATTGTTCACTGATCTTTTCAATTGACTTCTAGTGATCATTATATCATGTATAATAGTATTTCTACCCTGTGATGGAAAAACTCATTATTGGAAACAAATTCTCCTTGGTTTTTCATAATTGCCCTTTACATCTTTGCTGCCTCGTTATCACCACCACCACCATCATATTTATCTATCTATCTCTCTTTCATTCCTTCTTTACTACTACTACTACTACTACTACTACTACTACTACTACTACTACTACTACTACTACTACTACTACTACTACTACTACTCTCTATCTCTTACGAGGTGGGTGAAGATGTAAATGGGCTTTGAAAATAATCTGTGGTTAATATTGTTAATGATCTGATATAGCTATGAGATCTGAGGGCTCTCTAATAATACATTTGTTACATTTAATGGGTTGCTCTTGTTACTTCTATAATGAATTTTTGTTTCCTCAATGGTTGTTCACATCCATTACAGATCCTTAGATCATGTATAACTTGAGTTTATTGATTTGTGATGACATTTTTACTATGTCAACATCTTCACTGAGATGGTTCCTGATCGCAATCCTTATGCTCTCTTCCTCACTCCTATACTCTTGAAAAATCATATGTAATGTCGAACTGAACTTAATCCATGATTAGTAACTAATGATGTCTACAATATAACTTATGTACTGATTTTTTATTTGTAAGATGTAAAGTTAATCTTACTGTATTTTCCTTTTTAAAAATTCATTACTTGAATTAGGAGAATTGTAAAATCTTATTTCATGTGAATTGTTCTGAACAAGTGAACGAGTTGAATTGTTGAACTAAATTCAATCTATGTATAGCTTAGTAAAATGTATTTGTCTATGTTCTTGTTTTAATGTTGAGGATTGTAGTTTCATTAGCCCAATAATGAAAATAGTAGTAGTTTCAAATAGGTCCATGATTTTTCATCATAACCGTTTCCATCTTTAGATGGTAACAAGATGATCTTTTTTTTGGCAGTAACTTGGTTGGCAACAACTTTACAATGAATGGCTCAAACAACAGGTAATTTTCCTCAGTATTTTAGAATAGCTTCCTTCATTTTTGCTCTTATTTGTACTGCACTTAATAAATATGTTTCAAGTGTCTTATTTTTGCTCTTATTTGTATGTTAAGTAACTATCTTATTTTTGGAAGACTTATCCCCCTTTTTTTTTTCTCTGTCTCTTTTCCTTTTGCTTAGTCTTTATAAGGCTCCATGCAATGGTTTGAAGGAAACCTTGTGTTGAAGCTATTGTCTCCTAATAAAAGTTGCAATTCGTTCTATTGTTCTTTATGTTTTATTCTATTATAAATATTTTATTATGGGTGACTTGTTAATGTTGTTAAATGTGTCATCTTACAAGTTAGATTTTTTCTTGTTCTTTTGCATAATACATATGGTTAAATGATAGGCTCTATGGAGCATATTAGGCTCTATAGTTATCTATGCTGTTTTTTAGTTTTTTCTACTGTTATTTAAATCTATTAAATAATTTGTGCCAAATTCTGCATTGGCTTGTTTTGCTTGCTGAAACTAGTTTAATATGTTTGCTATATCTTTATATGCTTGCTATCGTAATTTTTATGCTGCTGACTATTATTTTAATATGCTTGTTGTCTATATATGTATATAAGAAACTAGTTTTATGGCTCTTTTGCAGATTTAAACTTTGTTTATTGTTTTATTGCGATAAGCTTTGGAGAGATAATAGATAATGTGTGAAACTTGATGTATTGCTTGTACTCTTTTGAATCTTTTATTGTTCTATATATTTTCTCTAGTTTTCTTTGTTATTCTTTGGATTTAGCCGATACAAATGGTGAATCCTTGTGTTGTCCTTATTGACACTTTGCAAACAATAGCTTAAAAGTTGCTTTTTCTCTTTTGGATAATTATCTATCAGCACTGGTAGATAATTTTGGGTTATGATGGATCTACACTACATATATATAATATGGCCAAATGTGTTAAGTACTTCTACATATCTAAGCTTATGCTTTCTACATATACTCATGTGAAGTGATCTCGTGTTTGTCATTTATTCTTTTAAATTTTTGTTGAGAGTTTAGCTGTGGAATAAAAGAGACATTGGTAACTATGCTCTCTCTGATATATTTTACTTGCACTAATTTTATTCCAATGGGTAACTAGTTCATATACTGTAAACTTTAGGATAGAAAAGTTCAAAAATTTCTTTACTCTGTCATTATTTTGTGCTTGACTAGTACTAGAGAAGGTGAGGCTTTTAACTATCCAGAAGCTGTAATAATAAGTATTGTCCTTTCTCATCAAACAAACTAAAAAAGGTTGAATAAAACAAAAAAACATTTATACTCTACTATCACAAAAATGTACAAGACTATTTCTAGCTGATCAAACATAATTAACTTAGATAATCTTTAAGTAAATGGCTAACTCATTAGAAGAGCAAACATTTCTCTCTACTAGCTGGACATGATACCTATGGGAACCAAGATATAGAAACTAAAGAAAGCATTAATATTCATGCACAGAGTCATTTGTTACAGCTATACTTGAAAGATATCTTTGTGATATTACAGTTATACTTATACTAGAGAAAGTAGATTCATATTGTTTTATGCATAATTTTATGAAATATATGAATATTGCATCTGGTATGGGATTTCTTTTTCTTCTGTTGTTATATGAATATGCCTGTTGTTATAGCCAGCCATGGGTAATGTTTCATGAGCAATTTTTTCTTCAAATAATGCATGTGTCATGTTGTTTATGGTATATCTTAGTTTCTTGTTAATTATTTAATTATTTAGGTTTCTTCCTCCAGTAATGGATGTGAGATTCTAACTAGTCTAGTATTGGTTATCTGAAAATCTCATATTCTCAAGCTTCAGATTTTTTTTAATTCATTTTGGTATCTTGGTAGTGATCACTGCAAGCATAACAGTTGTTATAGGTCATTTCCTTCATTCTCTCTCTCTCTCTCTGACCATTTGTAAATGTTGATGTTTGTCTGTGTTGCTCTTATAGATATATTTGTTATCTTGATACATTTCACAAGCCTTGTTTTAAGTTGCATGTTTTGTTGCTTCAGTCATTGTTTTGTATGGTAGTACATCGTGCTATACCTTGCTGTTTTGTCAAGTTTTGGAGTTATTACAAATTTAATTTAAACTTTATATGCTTACAGGTGGAAACTAGCTTTAGTCTTATGTTCTTAATAATAAAAGGACTTTTTTTTTTACAATGTGCAGGTATATTGAGATGATTTCTTTGGAGCAATTCTTGACAACATTTGTAGTTGAGGCCTTTAGAATGGAAGAATGTATTTCACTAATTTTTGTATACATTTCTTGTTTTGTATTTACTGATAAAGGAATCTGAATTGGGCATAAATTATGTTGTAATGTGATTTATTAAGCCTAGACTAGTAGACTAAATATTGTAATTACATTTGAATAATTAATAAAAATCTATTTATGTTACTTTATTTGGCTTCAACTTTCATATTTGTTTTCCTAGTTTTGTGTAAGTAAAAAAAGATTATGTTTCTCTAATCTAATATAACACATGTGTTATACTAAAGTGTAGTATAACGCAAATAATGTGTTATACTAAAGTGTAGTATAACACAAAAAAAGTGTTATACTAAAGTGTAGTATAACACAAAAAAAATGTTATACTAAAGTGTAGTATAAAACAAAAAAAGTGTTATACTAAAGTGTAGTATAACACAAAAAAGTGTTATATAATCGACTATAAATAACATAATTCAACACTTATCTATATATTAAAATAACACATAAATTGTGTTATCGTTGACAGTACAATAACACATCTGTATAACACTGATAAAGTGTTACGTAAAGTACCCTGACCTACGATAACATAGTCGGTCTTAACACATCAGAAAGTGTTATCGTATGTTTTGATAACACATTTTCGATGTTATTAAAAGCATTTTTTCTTGTAGTGCCACACCCATGGGCGCATGCGTTCGCACCGTTGGCCACCCTCGCTAGGCGAGGGCATAGCCCCACTACTTCTCATGTTTGGAGCCTCCTCAATATGCGTACGAGGAACACTTGGAAATATTAAGGAGAAGTGCCATGTGATCCTGGGGTACCAAGTACGCGCACTGATATTGGATGTACGATCATGAAGGGGTCAGAGGCGTGGCCCTGTCATCTGCGTCTGATGAGTAATGGCGGTACGAACCTGTACGAAGAGTGGAGGCACTACCTGGGCACCCCCGACAATATGCCAGAGTCCAGAGTACGATGTCCTGCACCACTACTTCGGCATTGTCAGGGTAGACACCACTATGTCCTAAGCCACTACCCTGACCCTGTACCGGCATACGTACACTTCCCCTGAGACCCACTTGTATCAGGGGGCCAATAGAGCCCACCTATATATAGGTTTCGACCCCTCAAGTTAAGGGGTTGGAAAACTGATTGTATGAGAGACACTTAAGAGATATATGATCCTTGTTCCATTGTTGCTCGGGTTTTTCGGTTGATTCAAGTTCTTTCCATCTAATTCTAAGCTTTCTGTAGTATAAAAATCTGAGTTTTCTAACCTTTAATCATTGACGAATTCTTACCGTCAACAAGCGCTATTCACAAAAACAACAGCCTTGAAAATAACTAAGTAGTGTTGTAGCGCTACTATGCTAGCGCTGGGGCGCTAATCACAGTGGCATAACTCGGACTCCTTGCTTCCAAAACAACTCGATTTACTACAAAATTGATCCATTTTCTCCCACTTTTACTTCACTCATCTCTTTTCACCATCTTAACATGAAAAACCTTAAACATGACCAAACAAGCATAAATCTGTGATAAAATAGCCCTAAACTAATGAAAACCTTCCTAAAAACTAGACCAAAAACAAGCCTAAAACTCATTTATCAACTACCTAATTATCCTTACCTTGAGTGTGGAAGAAGAAAACAAAAGAGATTGATTTTCCTATAGAGAATCGCCCAAAACCTTTATATATGACATAAAAATAAGATTAGAGACTTATAATAAAACTATACTTCCAAAAATTATAAACCTCATAAAGTCATACCTTCACCCTAGAACCAAAAGATGAAATTATGAGCCTTCTCTCTAATGCCTATCTCCAACAAGAACACCAAGAGCTTTAATACTTGAGTAGATTTCGGGTGTATACTATCTTGATATGGTCGTGTTTCAGCTATAGAGTTTATAAGGACAATAGTGTTTGAGGCTTAATAGAAAAATAGAAGAAGAAATGAATTCTCAAGCACTATAAAGACTATAGTGGTTCGGCTATGGTGTGTTTATGGGGCAAAAATATGAGAGCTTTTGGGAGGTATGGATTTCAAAATTTAGAGAGGCTTTGATGCTTTGATTGTGTGTGAAAAAGTGAGAGGAAAATGGCTCTATTTATAGGCTCCAAACCCCAACTCTCTTCCTTGATTTTCTCCATACTTTTCAATTTAAATTTTAAAAACCAAACTTAGTCTTCCCTTAGGCAATTTCGGCCAGCCCTATATTGCTAATTCCTTGTTGGTACATCATCTCCCATTATGCCACACAGTCTTCAATTGATTCAAAATGAGTCAAAGTCCATTCGTGTTCCTCTACATAGCCTTCACACCCATAAAGGCTATTTTAAATTCAAATCCTTAGTTCAAATGGTTTCTACCATCTTCAGCAAACTCACTTGATTCAAGCCTAGTGTGACACCTCATTATGTAAATTCAAAAATGAGTCAATACCCATCCTACTACTATGCCACACGCCCAAGACTAAGCTATTTAAAATTCAAATATTTCAACAAGCTTTAAACTATCTCCAACCTACCAAGCTTATTGTGACACCTAGCCTTTAAATTTAAAAAAAAAATACAAACCCTTCCTAATTAAGTGTTACACGCCTATGACTAAACAAGACTTTACTTAGTTCTTTAAATTAACTCTAATACTTAATAAATAAATTCACAAAAATTCCACCTAATACCACTATAGGGAATTTCAGCTATAGCTATTAAAATTCAAATTGTGTGACTTATTTTTATGCCACATGTATACCTCTTAACCCACCAAATAACACATGTGCATAATTTTAATTAAAAACTTAAAACCATACACTAATTTAATCATATATTAAAATTTTATAAGTTTTAACCAAAATAATTATAATTATCCTAATCTAATTATAATTATTTTCTAAGTCGTAGGAATCATAACTTAAAATAATTAATTTAAAACTTAAAGCAATTTTTTAATTTCCACCACTAAAATTAAACTATAAACTATAATAAAAACTAACATGTGGTCATAATTAAGGAGAAAATAATTGTTGACCACGATTTTGGCCAACGACGAGTAGACGTGAAGACTACAATAAACCTTCAAGAGCAAAAACGACACTGATAATTTTTATAGTGGTTCAGCCTCAATATGTTGGTAATAGCCTAATCCACTTAGAGTTGTGATTTATGGATCTACACTCAAGATCATATGAATCTGTCAACTGAGTTTCTTAAGTGTAAATGAAAAGAATACAATATTTCTCTTAGAATATAAATGCTCTCTTAGGAAAATCAGAATTCGAATCCCCTCAATGATGCCATGAGCTCTGTATTTATAAGCTCAGGATCGTACAAACAGAAATCCCTCATAATCGGGAGTTACTCTCACAATATTTAATTAATAATAACATTTAAAATACAACAATATGTGACTTCTTTGGGATAATCCGAGAGATTCCCACGTAGGTACGACTAATTCTAGCCGAAGCAGTTACTGGAAGTTCGCTGCTTAATGATGATCTGTCTAATCGGCCAACTTCACTCCTTGAAGAAAGACTGGTTGGCCAAAACACTCCACTGGTCGGCCAAACACTCCACTGGTCGGCCAAGACAGGTGACTAGTCGGCCAAGCACTCCACTGGTCGGCCAAACACTCCACTGGTCAACCAAGATAGATGACTGGTAGTCAAGCACTCCACTGGTCGACCAAACACTCCACTGGTCGGCCAAGCCAGGTGACTGGTAGTCAAAAATCTATACCGGTCGGACAGAAATTCTACCAAACCAGATAAACAATTTCCATGCCAGTAATATCACCATATTAATCTAAAAGCTTTAACTCAGCCATTTCTTGCCACTTGTCACTTTTATTGCCACGTCATCGTTTTCAAATTTTGGGGATAACAATAATAACCTTGGTTATTTTATTATTTCTCTTTCCTTTAGCTCACTATTCATTATTAAATATCTGCTTTGAGATATTACACACAAACATCTCTTCATTTATTACTTTGTGTGAGTTAATGAAAAAACGAGGCAACAAGTATATTTTCTTAATTGTCATATAAACAGTGACGAAGTCAGAACTTATACATAGAGGGGACTAATTTTTTTTTTAATAAAGATTATTTTAATATACATACAAAATATATAAATATATAATTTTTTATTTAGTTTTATAGGAGCGCAATATACATTTTTATATATATTTATTATAAAAAAAATTCAAAAATATATTGTACATAGATATAGAAAAAAAAATTAGGGGGCCATGGCCACTCATAGTTCTCTAGCTTCGTTATTGCATACAAATTTAAATAAATAAAAAATATCATATATTATAAAAATTACATAAACACATTTAAAAAATAATTTAACTACTATGATAATTTTTATTTTTTAAACAATAAAACTGTTGACGCGGTTCTTCGCCAACAGGTAATTAAGAAAATAAGAGGAAAGGATTAGTGCTTATGTTGAACCGAAATAGATGAATGATCTTTTGAAAAAGGGCTGGTGACACAATTGCGTTTTAGGTGGTTCAAAGGTTAAAATCTTTCTACTCCACCAGTCAATATGATTGCAATATGCTTGGTATTCTTTTACAGGGTATTTCTTACACAATAGAATCCAACCCTTTGCAACTCCCAGGGTCTCCATATTTATAGGAGAGGGCACCTGGGAGTTGGTAAGAAGGCCATCCCGTGACCTTCTTACCTATCACGTTAACTCTGTGACATTCATGATTAATTCCTAAAACCTGACACATAAGTGTGGTCTAATCAATAGGTAAGGGGGATAACGTTCATGCTGCGTGTCCGAGAATTCAGGGATATATCAGACACGTGATGTCTGATATATGCATGTTTACCTTGCGTGGTTGACTTTATAAAAGGTCACAGCCTCCAACTCCAGCTCGTACCACGAGCTGGATGTTTCCCTCGACCTGTGGCCTTCAGGGTCTAGACTCAGTCCTTAAGTAATCTTGACGAACCCTTAGGTTACCTCGAGCTAAGGAGGTAGGATCTTACGATGGCAGCTTCGGTCTTGGGGATGTCCACGTGGTAGACATGATTAGGCTGTATCTCAGCTCGCTGACAGCCCGTGGGAAAACCAGGGCGTATATTTGCCCCCCAAGCCCCTGCTCGTGGTACACGACGTCGCATAGGGCCACAGTAGGGGCTTTTAGGCTTCCCCGCGAACTCTTCATATTCCACATTTTACGCAGGCGCCGAATACGTGGAACATCATGGTTGGTGACGGTACGTCTTCCGAGAACCGCATTTAATGGCCTAGCCTATACTCAGCCGTCGTTTCGTCTTTCAAGTGGAGAGCCTTGGATCCCACATCAGGGCAATCCAACGGCCCTCCTCATGTGGCCCTTCACATATATAAAAGGGGTGGCCACCTTACACATGGGCCACCCGTTCATTTGAAATTTTTCAGAATTTTCCTTCTTCTTCTCTCTTCTTTATCTTCAAAAGAAAAAACCATCTTCTTTCCGGCTTCCATTCCCAACGCTCAAGAAGTTCAGGTGCAAGGGCTCCCTTGAAGCTTTGGAATCAACTACTCCGACGAAGCCCCTATCTAGGCGATCCCTTCATCCTCTTCTCAACCAAAACACTCTGTAAGTCTCCTGACTGTGCATGTTTCGAAATTATTTTTCACTGTAGCTTAGGTAAATATTTACTGTAGCCGGATGCAAGGTTTTGTTGGTTTTTTGTGGGCATGAAGGGTGAAAGCCTTTTAGGTTAAGGTATCGCTTGTGGTAGAAAACCATTTAGGAGCATTGGTGCGTTTTCTGGAGAAATTTTCTGGGTAGGATTTTAGGTATGCTTGTTTACAATACCCAGTATTTTGGGTGCAAAACCGGGTAGCTTAGGGGACACGCTTCATAGGCGGTTTTGCCTCTCGCCTACTGAAACTTTTCTTCCAAGGCAAATTCTATCCTGACCCTCCTGACACACGAATTTCGAGTAATCGGGGATCTGTTGGGAGTACAGGCGCGTGTTCATAGAACTGTGTGGTCTCACTCTCCACGGGCTGGGCTTACCTCAGCTCGTGCCAAGGGAACACACTCAGATTCTTATCCATTTTTAGGACACCTTTTTCTAAAATTTCTTCTTTTTGTTCGCTAGGCGACCAGATGGGACCCAAGAAGAACGCTCCCAAGAAGTCCGTAGGCAGCTCGTCCTCCCAACAAAACAAGGGAAAGGAGGTGATGGTTAAATCCCCAATTCCCAACTTCGGGCCAGCAGTGGAATGGGAGCTCGAGGTGGCCCCCGACGCATTCTTCGAGGCACAGAAGATCGTCTCAAAGATTACTGACCAGGCGAGGGTAAACAAAATCTTCCTCTCCCATAACATCGAGCTGGGGAGAGGAACCGTGATTGCCCGACCTCCCTTAGAAGGCTAGCGGAGCTGCGCGCCGCTTGATAAGGTGTTCTCGGCCTGGAGCGACGAACATTTCAAGGCGGGGGCCTTCCTCCCGCTAGACCAGTACTTCGCCGATTTCCTCAACTACGTGAGGTTGGCCTCATTCCAGCTCCCCCACCGTTTGTTGGCGGGGTTAAGATACCTGTTCTTGAAACAGGAGTGGGAGGTCCCCACTCTTACAGACATTCTGTATTTGTTCTGCCTTAAGGCCAGCCCGGAGCAGCGGGGGCGAGGTGACGGGTTCTATTACTTAACCCGGTTCCCCAACACGGCTGCAGTCATCGAGCTGCCCAACCACCCCAACGACTTCAAAGATCAATTCTTTATGTCGACGGGGTTCCGAAACTGCGAGCTGCACTACTTCAACCGTCCTCGTAAATGCCTTTCAACCTTAGCTCATAAGTTAAGTATTGGTTAGCTCCCCCTATATCCATTTCTGACTTAGAATAATTCTGCAGCTATCTTCGCGAGGACAGAGAACTTCGTGATCCTCGGGAGCCAGTATGAGACACTGGTGGGCTTGCCCCCCAGTGAAAAGGACTATCGTCAGCTCGTGACAGACAAGACGATGTTGGCCTACAAGCTGATCTCCCTAGGCCAGACTCTGAACCTGAGGAGGCCCCGGGTGCCTCCCCCAGCTCGCGATATGAGGCCTATCATCGTGGAGGAGGTCGCGGGGGATGAAGATGAGGAGGACGAGGAGGACGAAGTGCCCCTCGTGAGGACGAGGAAGCGGGTGTTGGAGGTCACCCAAAGAACGGACGAGGAGAGGATCCGGTCCAGAGTTGCTACAAGTCCTTCTGGCCAAGGTAACCCATACATGTTTAGGAACTTTGATAGGGCCACTGCAGACCCCCAGCTAGCTAGGTTCAATCCCAAACAGATCGTCCAACGCCATCGAAGTGACCCAGACTTAGATGAAACCCTGCTCCATTGCGTCGACCAGCTCGTGTTGGATTACGAAAGTTGCCGTCCTAGGGGTACCATAGTTGTAGACAACACCCTAGCCTTTAGGTCGGTCCTATTCGAGGAGTATGGGACTAACCTTCGGTCATGGCCATCACTCCGGGAGGGTGTCGTAGCTCCAGGTCTTAGGCAATACATAGAAGAGTCGAGTCCTGAGACAGCCTCGGATCTGGAACCCACGCCAGCTCGAGAAGTAATTGACTTAGATTCCCCCGCAGGAGCTCTGGGGCCGATGGTCGTGACCTTAGATTCTTCTTCTAGCTCGGGGGGTAGGATTCCCTTTAGTATATATATACTTCAATTTCTCTTTTTTACCCTTTGTTTTTGTTTTTGCATGACTGCTAACTTGTGTACTAACCATATCTTTGTTTTGCCAGAGGAGATGTCTCAGCCCGGGGGAAAAAATCTGCGAGCTGTGTTCACTGGGGGAAACTCCTCAGCTGGGGCCTTTGGGCCCAAAATGAAGAAGCTCCGGATGGCGAAGAAAGCCGCCGGGACCCCAACCAAGTCTCCTACAAAGGAGAAAGAGCAGCCCCCAGCCGCCCAGGTCAAGGAAATTGCACCTCCTGTGATAACTCTACAAAATAGAGTTATTTTACCACTTTTTATGTGTTAATTGTTGCTTAGTTCTTGAGTTCTTAATTGATTTATTAAGTTTTTAAGTAATTTTACATTTATTAGTCTTATTATAATTTTCTAGATTTTTATATATTTTTATAGATATCTTATTATAATATGTTGAAGTTTAAATTATGTGTAATTAATATAGTTTAGTTAGAAGTAAAATAAAAGTGCAATTTTGTTGATCTTTATTGATAAATTAAATTAAGTTTTAATTAATTATTTTCAAATAATTAATATGGTTTATTTATAATTGAAAATATTTGATTGTTATTTAATTTAATTTTGTTTATGGTGAAGGAACTATGGCAATTTTCAAGAAAGAAATGAAGAAAATGGCAATTTTGTGAAGCAAGCTTCCCCAGGCCCAAATGCCAAGCCCAGCCGAAGGCCCAAGGTTTCCTTCTCTCCACCTGCCGCCCACGTTGACTCCACATCTCCCAACTACATCATATATGCATATATGCATATAAACAAATAACTCAGCAATCAGCACTTGCCACCAGCACCTCACAACTCAGCATATATCAATTTTCTTCAGCAAACCATTTGCCTTTGGGCCTGCGCCAGCCCAGCCCAGCAAGCAGCCCATGCCTCCAAGCATCAATCCATTCGGCCAGCCATCACCATTTCTCTGTCCAGCAGCAAGTCCCCCAATCTACATGGCCCAAGTCAACCAACTGCCAAACAACCACCAAAAAGACCCCAAAAAAATCACATTTTCATTCCCAATATTTTTCACTCAAATATCAATTCACTTTTCCCTATTTTTCTTACCTAAATAAACATTCCTAATTTATTTTTTTACCCTAGCTTTTCACTAATATTTTACCCAACCAAACATTTCATCTTTCCAAAACTCTTACACTTACTCTATTTATCCTACCACTTCCCAACACAATTAAATTAATCAATTTATTTATTTTGACTTGATTAATTTAATCTCCACATTTTTCCTATATATAGAGTCTTGTAAGACCATTTGGGGGGCTCTTCTTCTTCATCTTTTCTTTTCAACATCTTCTACACATATTTTTCTCTCTTCTTTTCACTAGTTTCTCTCTACCATTTTCATCTTTTGAAGAGCATGTCAAGTATGTTATTTTGTAATTTTTATCTAGTTATGAGCTTCTAATCTTTTTCAAAGGTTATTAAGATGATGATGAAGCAAAATGTAACTAGATAGTATTTTTCATTGTATGTTGATTTCCCATTTGTGCAACATTGTTTATGGATTTTTCTATCAATGATATGCATTTTTCATCTATTATTGAGTGTTAAAGCATATTACACTTAGTTCTTCATTATGCAAAAATATGATATTCTTTGATTAAATGTTTTTCATTAAATTGTTCACATCTAATTCTTAGAGCATAAGTATCATCTTTTGCCTAAACATAATCTCTTTGATTTTTTGTAGTTTCATTAGGTTGTAACACAACTAATGCTTAGAAATTATATCTTATATAAGTGAAGAAAAATCCTACCTTTTTGAAAGAGTAACTTGTGCTTGAATAGAAAATATATTTTGAAAAAAAATATATAGTGTGATTTATTTCAACTATATTAAAACTTGGGAATCAATATACTTATAAATACTATTGAACTTGCATTTTGTGGATTCTAAAATCTTAATAACCTTATTTTACATATATCATTTGAAAACCATCTTTCTATTTAATCTTAAATCTTTTTATTATTTGTCTTTTATTTTTCTAAAACAAAATCTTATCAAATATTTGGAACTAGGTTAGAATATTATTGCTTTGTTTGAAATAGTTTCTTTTGATGTTAGTCAACTCCCATGGGTTCGACCTCGTACTTACATGAACATTGTATTCCGAAACGATTCGTGCACTTGCGAGTTTAAATTTTAAAACACCCTCTTTAGGGATCAACATCCTGCTACAGGGGGGAGCATGCCCCCACCCCCTCCGCGAGCTCCGGCCTTCATCCGGGACACAGGGGCGGAGCTCGGGGCTTCGGCGATTGTCCCTCCCGAGGTGCACATCCCGGTTGACCCCCAGGACCTGGAGAAGATCCCAGATGTCTTTCGGGGGACAGTGTATGAGACGACAAACTACGCCGTCAGCCACTTCTACCGCTTCAACGAGAGGGAGCTCAGGGCCATCGAAACAAGGAGCCCAGTGGGCGTACTGGAATCTTCATTGGGCATGGCCCTAACGGTAAGCTGACCTTACCCTTTTATGATTTTTGATTATCATGCCTTGCCCTTTTTTTTTTTAAGGCAGTTGCCTCTCTGTTTTTGCAGAGCGCCTTGGCCCTTTACCGAAGCATAGCCAGGACCAAGGCCCAGCTTGAGGTTATGAGGGGAGAGCATCAGGCGGTGGTGGCCACCCACCAGACTTCCTTGCAGACAGCTAAGGATGCCCTGGCGGCCGCGCAGGCCGAGTTGGAAGAAGCCCGTCCCAAGCTTCAAGAGGTCGAGGCTACCAAAGCCGCCCTCGCCGCTGCGCGGGCAGAGCTAGACACTGCGAAAGCTGGGGCCGAGGAGGCCAAGGCCGCCCTGGAAGTCGAGAAGGCAGCCTCCAGCACGGCCATGGAGGACATGCTCTACCACTGCTGGGTCTACAACTCGAACGGTGATTTCTCCTTCTTGGGAGCGGACGTCTGGGAGCCCTTGCTGGAGGGGTTTAAAGCTCGCCTCCAGAAAGATGCACCTTCTGAGACCGGGGAAGCCTCCGTCGTGGCCGAGCAGGAGGGCGAGACGGTGACCTCCACGGGGCTGACTGGTGGAGCCTAGGGCCTTTCCATTTTGCATCCACTCTTTTATTATTCTCATTTTTTTTTGTAGCCTTGCATGAGGTTTTTCACCTCGAGACATCTAACTATCAATTTTATTTTTAATCGATTTACTTCCTTTTGCCTTTACGCATTTTAGTTACTATTTTGAAAAACTTAGTTTGCGTTAATTTTTATCAATGTCTCGTGCTTTTTTTAAAAAAACAACGATCAATCGATTTAAATTAACTTCTAAGTTTTATGACCTGGTTATGTCCAGGAACTTAATTTGAAAACTTAGTTCGTGTTAATTTTTATCCATATCTCGTGCTCTTTAAGAAAAACAACGATCAATCGATTTAAATTAACTTCTAAGTTTTATGACCTGGTTATGTCCAGGAACTTAATTTGAAAACTTAGTTCGTGTTAATTTTTATCAATATCTCGTGCTCTTTAAGAAAAACAACGATCAATCGATTTAAATTAACTTCTAAGTTTTATGACCTGGTTATGTCCAGGAACTTAATTTGAAAACTTAGTTCGTGTTAATTTTTATCAATATCTCGTGCTCTTTAAGAAAAACAACGATCAATCGATTTAAATTAACTTCTAAGTTTTATGATCTGGTTATGTCCAGGAACTTAATTTGAAAACTTAGTTCGTGTTAATTTTTATCAATATCTCGTGCTCTTTAAGAAAAACAACGATCAATCGATTTAAATTAACTTCTAAGTTTTATGATCTGGTTATGTCCAGGAACTTAATTTGAAAACTTAGTTCGTGTTAATTTTTATCAATATCTCGTGCTCTTTAAGAAAAATAACGATTAATCGATTTAAATTAACTTCTAAGTTTTAAGACCTGGTTAAATCCAGGATAGGACTTAGTTCGTGTTAATCCCTTATCAATATCTCGCGTTTTTTAAGAAAAACAACGATCAATCGATTTGAATTAACTTCTAAGTCTTTAAGGCGACCTGGTTATATCCAGGTACCATATGCCCCCCAAGTAACTAGGAAAGGCTTTTTCGTGGTTACTTTAGATTACACTTGTAAATATGTACAATCATAAACGAAAAGTTAATTCTCATTGCGTAATACATAAAAGATGACCTTTTAGGCCTTACAACGGAATCATTGATAATATCACTTCAAATGGATGGCGTTCCAAGTTCGTGGGACTGCCCCTCCATTAAGCCGAGCTAATTTGTAAGTTCCTTCTTTAATGACCTCGATGATTTGATATGGCCCTTCCCAGTTGGTCCCAATACTCCATCTTTGGGATCCTTACCAGCTAAGAAAACTCTCCTGAGGACCAGGTCGCCAACGCTAAAGGCGCATTTTTTGACCTCCGAGTTGAAATAACGAGTGATTTTTTGCTGATAATGTGCGAACTGGAGTTGAGAATCTTCTCGTCTTTCGTCAACCAAGTCAAGGGAACTGCAAAGTAGCTCGTGGTTGCGGTCCTGGTCATATGCCTGGGCCCTATGCGAAAGTACCTTAATCTCAACAGGGAGGACTGCCTCACTCCCAAAGGTCAGGGAGAAAGGAGTATGACCCGTAGGAGTCCGATGCGAGGTCCGGTATGCCCACAGAACATGGGGGAGCTGTTCTGGCCAGACCCCCTTCGCTTCATCTAGTCTCTTCTTGAGGCTCGCCTTTAACGTCTTGTTGACGGCCTCGACCTGGCCATTTGCCTGAGGATAGGCCACGGAGGATAAACTTTTCACAATTCCGTACCTTTCGCAAAATTCGGTGAAGAGGTCGCTGTCGAACTGAGTCCCATTGTCGGAAATGATTTTCTTGAGCAGCCCGAATCGACAGATAATGCTCTTAACCACGAAGTCGAGGAGTTTTTTGGAAGTTATCGTTGCCAAAGGTTCTGCCTCAGCCCACTTCGTAAAGTAGTCGATGGCCACCACGGTGTAACGGGCCCCGCCTTTTCTAGTAGGGAGGGCGCCAACCAAGTCGATCCCCCAAACTGCAAACGGCCATGGGGACAAGATCATCTTCTGCTCGACCAGGGGAGCTTGGGCAACGGTGGCGAATCGCTGGCACTTGTCGCACTTCTTGACATACGAGATCGAATCCTTGGACAGAGTGGGCCAGTAATATCCTTGCCTCAGGACCTTTAGGGCCAAGCTTTGCCCCCCAGTGTGATCTCCGCAAAAACCCTCATGCACTTCCTGCAGGATGGCCTTTGCTTCACCTGGAAGAACACATCATAGGAGAGGTAGGGAGTGCCCACGTCGGTACAGTATCCCATCCACCATCGTATACCTGGGAGCCTGATACAGCACTCGTCGCGCATCATTACACCCCTCAGGTAGTTTCCCCTCGGTGAGATACTCAAGGATGGGGGTCATCTAGGTCGGCCTAGCGTCGATCATCTCGACCTCCGTTCGGACTTCTTCTATACTTGGTTTCTCCAAGAATTCTACCAGCACTAACCCCAAGGTCTCCGTCTCCCCGGAGGTGGCGAGCTTGGCAAGAGCGTCTGCGTTAGCATTCTGCTCCTGAGGTATCTGCTCGATCGAGCCTCGCCCGAATGCGAACAGCTCAACTTTTACCTTCACTAGGTAGGCAGCCATCTTGGGTCCTCGTGCTTGATATTCGCCCAGAACCTGGTTTATCACGAGCTGGGAGTCACTGAAGCACTGGACGGAGCTCGCCTTCAGCTCCTAGGCTATTCTTAGCCCGACCAGTAAACTTTTGTATTCGGCCTCGTTGTTGGAGGCCTTGAATCTGAATCTCAGCGCCGAGTGGAATCTATGTCCCTCAGGGGATATTAAAATGATTCCAGCCCCGGAGCCGTTCTCATTGGATGAACCATCCTCGAAGATCTTCCACGACGCCTGGGCCGAGGTGACTTGGGGTGAGTCTTCTGCAGGATCCTCCCGGAATCTTGTGCACTCTGCTACAAAATCGACCAGGGCCTGACTTTTTATAGCAGTTCGTGGGGTGTACAAAATCTCGAACTGACTGAGTTCGATAGCCCACTTTAACAGACGTCCCGATGCCTCAGGTTTTTGCAAAACCTGCCTTAAAGGCTGATCGGTTATGACGTGTATTGAGTGGGACTGGAAGTACGGCCTGAGCTTTCGAGAGGCCGTGATAAGGCAGAACGCCAATTTCTCCATCAACGGGTACCGGGATTCAGCTCCGAGAAGTCTCTTGCTGATGTAATAGACAGGTCTATGAACCTGGTTTTCTTCTCGGACCAATACGGCACTAACTGCATCCTCTGTGACAGCTAGGTAGAGAAAAAGAGGCTCTCCTGCTTTTGGTTTGGATAATACGGGTGGCTTGGCCAGATGTGCCTTCAGGTCGAGGAAAGCGCTTTCGCACTCTTCTGTCCATTCGAACTTCTTATTTCCTCAGAGCAGGTTGTAGAATGGCAAGCACTTATCAGTGGATTTTGAAATAAACCGATTGAAGGCTGCCACCCTTCCTGTCAGGCCTTGGACATCTTTGCATGACCTGGGTGAGGGAAGCACGAGCAATGATCTGATCTTGTCGAGGTTTGCCTCGATTCCTCGGGTATTGACGATGAAACCCAGGAATTTTCCCGATGCGACTCCAAAAGTGCAATTCTATGGATTAAGCCTCATGCCATACTCCCATAGTATCTTGAAGCATTATTCCAAGTCGGAAACATGGTTATCAGCAGTCTTTGACTTGACTAGCATGTCATCAACGTACACTTCCATGTTCTTCCCGATCTGGTTTGCGAACATTCTATTTACTAACCTTTGGTACGTAGCATCGATGTTCTTCAGCTCGAATGGCATGACCTTGTAACAATAGACGTTAGTCGGGGTCATGAAGCTGGTGTGCTCCTGGTCTGCCGGATTCATGGCGATCTGATTGTAGCCTGAGTACGCGTCCATAAAGGACATGAGCTCGTGCCCCGCCGTGGCATCCACCAATTGGTCAATCCTTGGCAAGGGAAAACAATCTTTGGGGCAAGTTTTATTCAGGTCGGAGAAGTCGATGCAGGTCCTCCATTTCCCGTTGGGCTTCGGGACCAGCACGGGGTTGGCGACCCAAATCATAAACTTGGCTTCACAGATAAAGCCGCATTTCTTGAGCCGGGCTACTTCTTCCTCTAGGGCCTCAGCCCGAGTTGTTCCCAGCCGCCTCTACTTCTGGGACTTTGCAGGAATGCTCTTATCCAGATGCAGGGTGTGCATGATGACATTTGGACTGATTCCCACCATGTCCTCGTGTGACCATGCAAACACATCCAAGTTATCCCACAGAAATCTGATCAGCTCCGCTTTCCTCTTGTTACAGAGGTTTTTCCCAAGTTTGACCATCCGTGAAGGGTTCTACGGATCGATGTTTACTTCCTCGAGCTCCTCAATAGCCTGGAGCTCGGACCTGTCCTTGCCTATTCGGGGGTCAATATCCTCACTTAAGACGATATTTTCCCCCTCGGCACTCTGAGGTTTTTCAATCTCAGGATCAGCTAAAGGTTCCTAAGATTCCTCTCCTCCACTCTGGATGGCCATTGCTAGCTGCCCGGGTTTCAATTTTCCCTTCATGGAAATGTTGTAGCATTCCCTGGCAGCGAGCTGATCGCCACGGACAGTGCATATTCCTGTGGAAGTAGGGAATTTCATCGCGAGGTGGCGAATGGAAGTGACGGCCTCAAAAGCTATGAGCGTGGGTCGTCCCAAAATTGCGTTGTACGCAGCGGAGCAGTCGATGACCACGAACTCGAGGAGTTTGGAGACTGTCCGAGGTCCTTCTCCTAGGGTGATTACCAGCTCGATAGTCCCTATAGCCGCTGATCCTTCTCCCGAAAAACCATACAGTATCATGGAGGTCGCCTTCAGCTCGACGACAGTCAAACCCATCTTCTCCAATGTGGACTGGAATAGAAGGTTTACCGAGCTCCCATTTTCGATCAACACCCTCCTAACTCTCCGATTATCGAGCTGAACTGCTACGACCAGAGGGTCGTTATGAGGGAACTGGACATGGCCCGCATCTTCTTCCGTAAAAATAATTGGCTGTCTCTCCAATCGCTGCTGCTTTAGCAGACGCTGCTCTGGGACGAACTCTACTTCGTTATGCGCTTTGAATTCGTTTACGTACCTCTTCTAGGCACCTCTGATTGTGCCAGCCACATGCGGACCTCCGGAGATTGTGGATATCTCTCCTCCTATCACGGGAGGAGGGACGTCCTGATCTACCCGAGACCCAGGCTGACTGACCAGGACTTCTGGAGCAGGACGACTTGCTGGAAGCCTGTTCCGCGCGTATTGTGCCAAGGGGCCAGCTTGGATGAGAGTCTCGATCTCATCTTTCAAATGCTTACAATCATCGGTATTGTGTCCAACATCGTTGTGAAAATGACAAAACTTGGAGGTGTCTCTCTTCCCCTTTTGGTGCTTCAACGGCTCCGGCCTCTTCCAGGGGAGGCGAGTAGAGTTAGCTAGGAAGATGTTCTCCCTAGAGTGGGTGAGCTCTGTATAAGTCGCGTAGACGGGCTTAAACTTGTCTACGGACTTATTCTTCTTTGGGCCGTGCTGGCTGCCCTCACCGTTCCCCTTTCTTTTGCCTCCACCGAGCTGTTTGTTCTGTGTGACGTTTTGGGTCGCTGTCATGACATCCGTTCCCACTCCAGCGGGCTACTCAGGGGCCTGGCTGGTCCCTGCAGCTGAGGCTTCGGCCTCCTCCAAGTTGATCCATTCCTGGGCCCTATTTTGGGAATTCGTTCACTGAGCTAACTCCCTTCATTTGTATATCTTTCCAGAGTCCCCCTCCGACGAGGATTCCAGTCCTCAAGGCCATGAGCTTGGAGCTATCATCTGCGTCTCTAGCCCGAGCAGGGACGTTCGCGAACCTACTTAGGTAAGCCTTCAGAGGCTCGTCGGGCTGCTGCCTCACGTTAGCCTGAGAGTCAGCCTTGACGCGGGCAGCCTGGGAGGCTCGGAATGCCCTTATGAAGTCAGCCGAGAAGGTTTTCCAGGAGCTGATTGATTGTCTTTTTCCTTGCTTGAACTACTGCCTGGCTAGTCCAGTCAGTGTGGAAGGAAATATCAGACACCTCAGCTCGGGGCCAATGTTGTGGGCTATCATCAGGGTGTTGAACATCCCCAGATGATCCGACGGATCTCCGTCTCTATTGAATTTGGACAAGTGCGACATACGAAAACCGGGTGGGTAAGCTGTTGCTGCTATGCTGGGGGCGAAGAGCTCCATCTCGTCCCCCGAATCATACTCATCTTCCTCTTTCTTTGACAGGAGCTTCCTCATTAGCTCCTCCATCTGAGCCAGACTCTCGAGGGTTTTGTCCTGATTTCCTTAGTTACTCCGGGGCTGCTCAACAGCTCCAGATCCATTGTACATATTTGGTGGGTTATTGCCCCTCCTATCTTGAGATAGGTTATTTGGGGCATTCCTACCGTTACGTACTTCGGACAGGTCTCCCCCTGAGCGAGCATGGCTGCCACCTCCTACTAGTTTCCCTCTATGAGAGTGAAGGCGATCTCGCAGGTCGCCCCCCTGGGTGGTTTGAGGACTTTGTGCCGAACTTAAATGCTGACGCAGGTCTCCGCCAGAAAGGTCACTCCGGCGACTGCCGGTCCAGTAGCTCCTGTTAGAGAGGCTCGGAGTCCGCCTTTGGTGGTGAGGATCCGGGCTTTCTCTCGGCACCCTGCTACATCGGGAAGGTCCCGCGGACGGCGGGTTTCTCCTACTGCTTCCATAAGCCGGAATATCTCGGATGGGCCGAGGAGGAGACAGATATCTTATTGGTGAGGGAGGATGCCTGACCGGAGATGCGATCCTGGTTCCATCAGGGCGGATCAAGTTAGGTGGGGGCCTCGCGGCCCTGCCAACCTGCGGGTCCCACGCCTGGTGATCTGGACGAGGTGCAGGACGGCTGGTGGGGACGGGCTGACGCTGTGAGCCCTCCCCGGATCTCTTTCTGGAATTTCCTCGAGCTCTCCTGGGCGCGCTCGAGGCTGGTTGGGAGCTGGGAGTTGAGGTTCGGACCGAATGGTTGTACTGTTGTTGTTCGGCTCTAGGTGCTTCTTCGAAGTTTGCCTCTCGACGGTGCGATGAGGGAGTAGAGTTGGCCGTCGGAGGTCTGTCCGAGCGGCTAGGTTTGGACCGATTACCACGGAGGGACTTATGAGTCTCGCCTTGCCTCTTTCCAACGTTAACGTCAGTTGTAAGAGGGGGTAGTCGGGCCAACACATCCTTGATCTGTTGATTAGCTATCGCTAGTTGGCTTCTCAGCTGAGCGTTTTCCATCTCCACTGCAGTGTAAAAATCTGGGTTTGGATTAGGTGGCCGGGGTGCCGAACTTCCAGTGTCATCTTGGCCCACCGACTGTTTTCCCGGCCGCTGTTGGACCTCAGGAATTTGTTCACCTGAGATGGTGATATGATGAGCCTCCTGCCCATCATGTTGTTCCGTCTCGTTACCGTGTCTGGATCGAGTGGTCACCATAGTGGATGTTTGCGACAACACCAATCTAACTTGCTCTCAATGAAAGCACTAAGCTGTTGACGCGATTCTTCGCCAACAGGTAATTAAGAAAATAAGAGGAAGGGATTAGTGCTTATGTTGAACCGAAATAGATGAATGATCTTTTGAAAAGGGGCTGGTGACACAATTGCGTTTTAGGTGCTTCAAAGGTTAAAATCCTTCTACTCCACCAGTCAATATTATTGCTATATGCTTGGTATTCTTTTACAGGGTATTTCTTACACAATAGAATCCAACCCTTTGCAACTCCCAGGGTCTCCATATTTATAGGAGAGGGCACCTGGGAGTTGGTAAGAAGGTCATCCCTTGACCTTCTTACCTATCACGTCAACTCTGTGACATTCATGATTAATTCCTAAAACCTAACACATAAGTGTGGTCTAATCAATAGGTAAGGGGGATAATGGGCCGCACGGTCCAACCCAGTCGTGGGTGTCTGAATACGCATGTTCATGCTACGTGTCCGAGAAGTCAGGGATATATCAGACACGTGATGTCTAATATATGCACGTTCACCTTGCGTGGTTGACTTTATAAAATGTCACAGCCTCCAACTCCAGCTCGTACCACGAGTTGGATGCTTCCCTCGACCTGTGGCCTTCAGGGTCCAGACTCAGTCCTTAAGTAATCTTGACGAACCCTTAGGTTACCTCGAGCTAAGGAGGTAGGATCTTACGATGGCAGCTCCGGTCTTGGGGATGTCCACGTGGTAGACATGATTAGGCCGTATCTCAGCTCGCTAACAACCCGTGGGAAAATCAGGGCGTACAAAAATAAAATAAAAAATCATTGAACCAAGACTATATTAGATATACACTTTTATATATATAAATATGGTGCAGTCTAGTTTCAAAATTATATACTTTTTTCTAATTTTCTTTTAGAAAAAATACCTATAAATTTCAGTATGATAAAATATTAAAAATTCGAATTTAAAACTATGCATTTAAAAATTTTATTTGATTAGATTTTAATTATTTAATTTAAAAACAATTAAAGCCAACAAAAAGTTATATATAAATATATATATTATTTAATTAATGGCTAAAGTAATTAAAATAAACAATTTCTCACTAAAAAAAATTAAACAAGACAAAAGAAGAAAATGTGTAAATGTATGTGTTATTTCACTGTTACGTATATGTTAGGATAAACAAAATATGCTAAATGATAATAAAAAAAAAAAATTAAGCATATAAATATTTTTGAGTTATAATTTTAAAAACAAAATTAATAGAATAAATTACATACTTCCATATGAAATTTTAATATATGTGATGATTAATAATTATGGCTCCTTTATTGATTTTTATTTTTTTTTCAATTTATTTATTTTATTTAGAAGAATTTATTGTTTTTTTTAATTTATTTACTTTATTTAGATGATTTTAATATTAATAGTGTTTAAAAATAATAAAAAGAATATTAAATTTATGAAAAAACAACAATTTCCATTAAATACATTTATAATATATAAAGATACATATTTACATATTTATGTATATAATTATAGTGAAAAGCTTTACCTACCCTATTACTTAAAAATGTGTCCTCCTTTTGATTAAAGCATATAAAAAATGTTATTTATTATATATTATGTGGTAAAAATAAATAGAGTTGAAATTTTGATAACCAAGTTATTATTCTATTTTCTATAATTTATTTTTGTTTTGCTACTTTGAATGTGGATATGAGATGATTGCGTATGGTATTAATTTAAAGCCCATGATAAGTTTGGGCTTTATTAGTTAGAATAAGAGTATAGTAAATTATTTAGCATTTAAATTTTTTGGTTAAGATAATTGTGGAGGTTAGGAGAATTAGATAATTAAAAGGAATTTTTGTAACTCTAGGGTGATGTAACTTGAGACCCGGTTTTTATCCACTAACATTACGATTTTGGAAAAATTATACTTCTAAAGAGTTGTAGATAATCGAATTATATTTCCAACGGTACTAAGATTATCCAAATATGACTATTACAACTCAAGTTATATTCATTTTACTACAAATGGGTCCAAAGTTACGAGATTTCTATGAAATGTAATTTTGAGAGATTTAAGCTAAGTTTGAAATTCTAGACTTTTGTAGGCATAGGTGGCATGTAGGCTAGAGTGTAGGCTAGAAACAAGCAACTGAGTGGACTTGTATTGCTCTTGAACAACTAGTGAAGGGTGTGTGGATTCAAAAGAGAAAATGGAGGGTTTGGTTACCACAAGACTAGAGTTGACCACTTAAGAGGAGGGAAGGCTTGGAAGGAGTTTTCAAAATTTAAATAAAGGTTGAGAAAATGGGGAGAGCATCAAGGTGGAGAGGTTGAGCTTAGAGCCTATAAATAGAGCTTAAGGCCTTCCATTTCTTCTACAATTTTGGAACAAGCTTAGGTGCATAAACACTCTGTTCTTTCTTCATCTTTTATTCTTCTTGGTTGAGATACACTACACCCCGAGCCTTCATCATATTTTTGAACCCTAGCTCTTGTCCCATTTTCTTTCAAATCTGAAACGTGCATCTTTGCAAACACATTCCTACTTTGAAACACTAGTTTCACAATATTTGAAACCCTAAGACTTCTTGTGGTTGAAACCCTAGTGTGATCAAGACATTCAAGGAAGACAGTATTATTCTTTGAGATTGCAGGATTCGTTCATAGTCCGGGCTAGGTTAAGGTATGCTTTATGGAGGTATAGAGTTCGATTAAAGATATGTATATGTTAGTTTTAACCCTAATGATTGTTTATGTAATTTTAAAAGGACACTTTGGTTTGTGGTTCTATAAGCTGCTAAGGATCTTAGTGCATCATTCTCATCATTTTTCTCCATTTTCATGGTAAGGAAAATTAGGTAGCTTTATGTATAAGTTTATGATTTTTTGTTCTGATGTCTGAAGTACAAAGAAAGGGTAAGAAAGGGCATATATGCTATAAATAACTGCATGGTGGGGTTGTATGGTTTATGTACGGACTTTGGATGTCCACATAATGAATTATGAATTCTTACCATTTTCATTAAGTTGTCCTAACTCATTTTAGATTTTACGATAATTATAGGATATATGGTGTATACATGCATGTTTTGTGATAATTATGCATGGTTATGAATACTAAAAATATTTATGTGTAGAATATGAAATTAATTATGATTTTACGTGTAGATTTACAATTTACGATGGAAAATGTGAGAAAAATTCATTATGCTCTTTTATAAAATAAATTATTATTTTGGATAAATAGTACCATTTTATGTTTTTATGTGATATATGGATATGTTATGCTATGCATGTATGTATGTATGTATTTTTCTTACTAGGTTAGTAGCTCACTCATATTTTTACATGCTGATTTAAGTAAGTGTTTAGGAAGCCAATGACGAGCGGTACCTGACAGAGTTGCATGTGTACAAGTGAGGGACATATAGTTGCATATGGTTTTTTTAAGATTAAAAGTTGTTTCTATTTATTTATAAAAAATGTTGCTAAGTATTTTATTTATTTCAATATAAAGATGATGTATTTTTGCTTTCAAACAAGGTACCTTATTTATGCCAAATTATTTTGAATAAAGACAACATTTGTTTATTTTATAATTTTCAATGCAATATTATCTATTTTATAAGTACTAGGTAGAAGCAACGTGCAATGCATGTTTGCTTTGTTTTAAAGTTGTAAATTGTCTATAATTTTCATAAAATCTGGTTATATATATAATAAAATGAATTATAGTTCTATAGTATATATAAATATTTATATCAATAATCTCTCATATATGACATCTAAGCACAACGTATAGATATATATTTACATGACTACATGACATATATATAAAATATAATAATATTTAAAATTAAATTAATAATAGAAATAAAATAAGAATAAAAAAAGTCATAGTATAAACAATAATATACATGCATAAATTATTTTTAGTTTCTAATGTATCTCACAATGTCCATTGATGAATTTGATGAAGAAAAAGAGTTTCAATCACTTTATTAAAAACAAACTATCACACAAATTTATAAGATAAAAAAAATTATATGTATGTCTTTATTATTTTTAAACAAATATGATTTAATTATTTAAATTATCATAAAATGTCTTTAAAATATCATATTTTAATTTATTTATTTATTTATTTATTTATTTTTGTTTAAGTTTATGTTTGTTCTAGTTTTTGAATTTGGCAGTGACAACAAAAGATTATATATTATATGTTTAATATAATATTAAGTTTAAGTTAATTAAATTTTATTTTAGTTATAAAATATATGATTTTATTATTTTTAAATAATTATAATTGTAAAATATCTTTAAAATATCTTATTTTAATTTTTTTAATTATTTATTTATTTAAGTTTAACTCATGTTTACAATTTACCGTTAAATATAATAATATTCTATTAAATATAAGAATATTTCGTTAAAATTAACGGGAAAAAAAATAAAAAAACCGTTAAAATCAAAAAAATTCTTTATTTACCCACTTTTTATATAGAAGATATTAGAAAAATTTAGAGCGTTACATCGTAAAAGTTAGAGATAAGCACATGTGTCACCACTATTATATATATATATATATAATGGATTTATACTAAATCATACTAACCAATTACTATAAAAAGCTTCACACTTCCATTGTGTCCCACACATTTTTATCATATAATAGTCAAAACTTTATTCCCCAAAAAGAGACCAATGCAAAGCGGCAAAAGAAAGAAACTTTCCTTTCCCTTTTTTCTTTCTAGAAAAGAGAAAAATGCAATAAAATAAGAAGATAAAGCCAAAGTAGAAAATATGTAATGTCGTGGCAACTGACCTTGTAGTATTATATCCATTAAAATTAAAATGTAGAGGAAGGAATATATATGGAGAGAGGTCAGTCTAATGAGGTGAATTTGCTTTTTTATTTAGAATAAAATAAAAGATAAATACAAAGCAAAAAAATAAATATGGAGAAAGATATTTAAAAACAACAACCGGGTCGGGTCCACACGTTGGGTCTCATCTCATCTCCACTTGCTTACTTCCCAGTTCAACACGTTCACATACAGTCCTATGCACTAAAACAAAATCATTTAATATTAGAGAGAAAAGAAAAGTGTACAGTTATTTTAAGATGTGTGTATATAATTATTGTACACATTCAAAATGAATATAATAGTAAAAAATGATGTCTTAATCTTAATAAATGATTGATATTCTTAGGTGATACACTGAGGAAACCCCGTGGTTTAAGTTTTCTCCTTTTTTTTGGCTAAAATTTGAGAGTTTAGGTTGGTAGATGAAGAATACACCTAATTAGGATCCTTAATTATTAATTGTACTTCCACTTTCGGTTCTAGCTTGAGGTGGCATGAGGATAGAAGTCCAATTTAATCCGGTCTATACATCTTATCATTATTAGGCAATATAATCTTAAGTAGAGTTTGGATATTGAAAACCATACTTCGATTCAATCTAACTTGTATAATTATATAAACTATGTTTGGAATCACCAACAAAAACTCAAAATAAATAGGAATTAAATTTACACAATTAGAACCGAAAAATAATAATGGCAAAATAATTCAACTCATATTGAAATGTTAGACCTCTTAATCTTATTAATCTTAAAATATTAATTGATTTAATACAATTAAAATAAAATTTTATTTTTATCCTATCTTTTAAAATAAAAATGGATTTAATTGGAGATTTATTTTGACTTTAATAGTTTTTTATTAATTTTGAAATTGTGAATTTTTAAACTTATAATAAAAGTTAATAAAAAAATATTTGCAACGAAAATATTTAAATTGTATTAAACTTGTATTTAAGTACCCAATTTCTATTTTAAAAAGACATAGTTTTACTTAAAAGTAAAATCAATGTTATTTTTGGTTTAAAATAACAAAACTCCAGCAACTAAGTAATAGAAATTGTCATTTGGTCTAATATTAAAAATGTAGTAACATCTTGTCACATAAATTAATAATAACAATAATCTTATTTGTACTCAAAAAGACTATAAAATTAAAACAAAGTTTCACTACTTGATTGGTTATTTTTATTATTATAATTTTTTTAAGTTTATTATTATAATTTAATATACTATTTTTTTTAGTATAGAGTATATCAATTACTCAAAAAAAATTAACAGCTGAATAGTTATAATCATAATCTAAAGGTACAAATACATTTTCTCATAAAGAAAATGGACTAAATTCGAACCCCTCCCTCAATGTAAAAAAGAAAAAAACTAATAGTAACGAGAGAAAGAGATGAAGGAAATATATGTTATGTTACCGAAAAGTGTATGATGAAATAAAATATTTGTCTAAAATTGTGTTAGACTATAATTTATTTTTAAAGTTGTTATCAAAATTTTGCATTTGCAAAAGTGTAATAACTCGCTAATCTGAACATATTTTTTATTAAAATCAAAATATCTTAAGGGCAGCTACAATATGCAAAACAGTAAATATAGTACTAAAAATATATAAAATCAAATTTAACTCAACTTTATTTATTATACTATTATGATGTTAAGCTGCAGTACTCCACCAAATATAATAGAGTAATGTAGTAACGACAAAAACAAAAAGTATTACTATTTTATTTTTTATATTAATATTTAATAATAAATATATATGTGTATATTATTTTATATATAAGATAAATAATAAAATAATAATAAATATATTTTTTAGTTTAATTTTGGGCGTTGAGGTTGGAATGAAAAAAAATATATATAATGTTAAAATTTCTTAGTTTTAGTGATGGTAAGATGATATAGGATGGAGATGACCTATCTATATCTCTATTATATTATAACTTTTTCATAGTAAGTTTCATCCCAACATTATTGCCCATAAGTTTTACTGTATAATCAATTCATGAATAATCGTCCATATATTAATTGTGAGTACAAACAATAAATATGAATAATATTTTATTGAAAGGGATTCACGAGAATGGCATGTGTTTTACAGTGAATAGAGTATAAAGAGCGATATACTTGCTTTGAGTGTGTGTATCCCGTCATGGTGGGCCGTGACTATTAGGCTATGTAGCTCCATCATATCATTTATAGTCGTAACTAGTGGTACTAGTCAATTTTGAATCCAAGTCAACGTTCACACGTGAATTTTATATGTATACATGATTATTTTTTATTTGGGAAAAAATATAATTTTTTTTTTGTATTTATTATTTTGTAGAAAGAGTTCTTATTCCAAAAAAAAAAACTCACGTATGATATTTCCACTCAAAATAGGACAAACATTATTTTGATCCTGTCATTTCTTTTAATTAAATATTAAGTTTGATTCTTCAATTTTATTCCCCACTACCATAAATACGGATGACAATTCTTATACAGGGATTTCACTTTAAGTTTTACTGATAAAGTTTTTAGTGTTTTTGACCTTAGAATAGATTTTGGCGCAATTTTTTTATGACCGTGTATATTATAGCTATTTAGAACATTGGTATGATTTTTAGAAAATTCTGAATATTTTACAGTACCGAAAACTAGGTTCAACCATGTTGCACGCATGACTAATTTTTTTTAAATGCGTGGAAATCAACATGTCTTAACCTAGTTTTCAATAGTGTAAACTATTCATAATTTTCTGAAAATTTGTAGGATGCTCTAAACAACTACAATATACACGGTCATAAAAAAAATTGTGTCGTAAACAGTTCACGAGTCAAGAACACTGAAGAGTCCCACCAATAGGGTTTAAATTGAAGCTCCTATAGGAGAATTGTCCTATATATATTTATATATATATATTAAGTAGAAACAACGAACAATGCACATTTGATTAGTTTTAAAGTTGTAAACATTGTCTATAATTATAATAAAAAACTTGTTCCCTGTCTTTTTTTAAATATATATATAATAGAATGAATTATAGTTTAAATAGTATATATATATAAATATATTTATTTATATCAATAATCTCTACATATATGACATCTAAACACAACATTGACATAGATATATATACATGGCTACATGACATATATATAATATAATAATATTTAAAAAGAAATTAATAATAGAAATACAATAAGAATATAAAAAGTCATAGTTGTTGGTTTTTATAGATCAAATTTGAGATTATACGTTGCAGAACAACAATCAAAATTGTTAATTTAACCCCACAAGATTCCTAGATCTACTTCTTCACATACATATATATATTGAATCAAAGAGATGAATAGAAAATTACCTCAAGTCCTTCCTTGCTGCTATCTTTTTGTATGGCAAAAATCATTGAGATCTCACACCAGAATCTTCTAAAATGTTCTTAGAACACAAAGAACGAGTGTGGGCTCGCTATACAAAACAATAGGCAAAATCTATTTATCAGATGTTCTCAACACATGAGATCTGATAAAGTTTGAACATAAGTTTGTGAAGAACAGTGACTTATGTTTGTATCACTGTTCTCTTTCTCTCAGGGAGATTTCACGATCTGTTTTCTATCACTGAAAAGTATCGCTCTGAAAAACTAATCTCCTATATTTAATATATCCAATATATTAAAAATAAAATATTAGTTATTTAAAAAAAATTTAAAATAACTAATCAGTTATCAGATTTTGTTTAAATAATAATATTTTAATCATATTACAATATCTCATTATTTATTTAATATTTAAATAACTAAAATTGTGGAACAAAGAAACTTCTAGAAGCTTCTTGTGCGTGTAGCACAGTGACTGTGCACTATGCTACACGTGTACCACATGCCAAGGAAGACGTGTGATTTTTCCCAATTTTTATTATTATTTAAATACCAAAAATCTCAAAAAAAATTAATTCAAAATTAATTATATTTTTGTTAAATCAAATAATTAATTAATTACACATAATTATAGAATAATTATGTTTAATGCATAGGAAAATATTTTACTTATCAAATAAGTCATTTTGCTCATTTTTGTATTTATCTTTGTTATTGTTTGTTTGAGCTATTTCGGAGACCATTGACCTATAACATTAAGCTTCAATAAATTGAAACTAAATAATTAAACTCTTTAATCATAATAGTTAATTTATTAATTCTGATATTTCTCCACTATAAATTCAAAATTGAACTCTTTATGTTATAGATATACTTTTACAGAAATCTTATTTCAAGTTGTCCATTAATATAGCCATCTTACAATAGTTCAACCCTCTAATTAATTAGTTCATAAATTAGAATGGAAGAATTGTCATTTTACCTTTCTAATTTACTCCTTATTCCTTAAGTACCATTAATTCACTAGTGAACAATTAATTTATAATCTAATTATAGATTTGAGCTCAAAATCATTCAGTTCCAGAATTAACCCTTAAGGGAACTAATATATGATATGTTAGGAAAGATTAGATTATGTATTATTGATACATGTTCCCAGCCATCCGTGATATCAAATCTCCAAAACAAAAGTCATTAGCCTCATTCTATGAAGAGACCTTAACAAATGAATCAAAAGATTTAATAAACATGAACAGAAGTTCATGAACACTCAGCATTTAGGTTGATCAATAAATGATCATCAGTTATGATATGAATTACAAGTCTTTATTATTAATTGGTTTTTGAATAAATACTTTTATTCATATCGGTCCATGTCATATATAATCATATTATATAAAGCAACTTTACCGAGATGTCTTACCACATCAATAATCTGAATCTAGATTATTTGTATCAACATAATACTCAGTAAACCATACTTACAACCCTGGTTAAAGAATTCCATAACTTCAATTTGTTGTTGTTGACTATTTTTATTCATTCATGTGATCTTAATTCTCTCGTACTAATACAAGATCACATCCTCAATAATGAATATGGAATTTTTCTAATATTTACAAAATTATTCAAACAATAATTTAATAATCTAAATATAACAATAATAGACCATTGTATTTATTTATTCATCAAAATAATAAATGTCTTTTACATGTTTTTAGGACATACTCCTAACAATCTCCCACTTGTACTTAAAGCAAGTAAGGCATTTCTCTTAATCCCATATTACGTACATGACCCTCGAATTGCTTTGCAGGAAGCGTCTTCGTAAACGGGTCTGCCAGGTTGTGTTCTGATGCGATTTTCAGAATTGACAAATCTCCTCTATGTATGATTTCTCTGACTAAGTCGTATTTACGCTCTATATGCTTTCCCCTCTTGTGGCTTCTTGGTTCTTTAGAATTAGCCACTGCTCCACTGTTGTCACAGTAAAGAACAAGTGGTTTCTCCACTTCTGGAACCACTTCCAGATCCGTGTAAAACTTTTTTAGCCAAACTGCTGCTTTAGCTGCTTCACAAGCTACTATGTATTCAGCTTCCATGGTTGAATCAACTTTACTGGATTGCTTAATGCTTCTCCAGACAATTGCTCCACTACCAAGAGTGAATACTAACCTAGAAGTAGACTTTCTACTATCTTTGTCTGATTGAAAATTTGAGTCAGTATATCCAGTAGGTTCAAGGTCACTACCCAAATATACTAGCATATAGTTCCTCGTTCTCCTGAGATACTTGAGAATATGTTTCACCGCAATCCAGTGTTCCAAACCTAGATTTGACTGATAACGACTGACAATCCCTACTGCATAACATATGTCATGTCTAGTACATAACATTGCATACATTAGGCTCCCTACGACAGATGCATAGGGATACTTTCTCATGTCCTCTTGCTCTTGTGGTGTCTTTGAACACTGGTCTTTGCAAAGAGTAATTCCATGTCTGGTCGGCAATTGACCCTTTTTGGAATTTTCCATAGAGAATTTTTCGAGCACTTTATCACTATAATTTGCTTATGAAAGTGCCAAGAACTTGTTCTTTCTATCTCTTAGAATTTTAATGCCTAGAACATAACTCGCTTCTCCCAAATCTTTCATTTGGAATTTGTCAGCCAACCATTTCTTTACATTTGATAATGTCTCTACATCATTCCCAATGAGTAGGATATCATCAACGTAAAGAATTAAGAAAACCACAACTTTCCCTTTGATGTACTTATAAACACATGGTTTGTCAACATTTTGTTCGAAGCCATATGTTTCGATAGTTTCATCAAATGTTAAGTTTCAAGATCTTGATTCTTGTGTTCAATCCATAAATGGATTTCAACAACTTGCATACCTTTTGATCTTGATCCTTCTTAATAAACCCTTCTGGTTGTTTCATATATATGGTTTCATCAAGTTGGCCATTCAAAAAGGTTGTCTTGACGTCCATTTGCCAGATCTCGTAATCATAGATGGCAGCCATGGGTAAAAGTATGCAAATGGACTTAAGCATGGCTACAGGAGAAAATGTTTCTTCATAGTCTACACCTTCTCTCTGTGTGTAGCCTTTGGCCACAAGCCTTGCTTTATAAGTCTCTACCTTTCCATCTGCACCCCTTTTCTTCTTGTAGATCCATTTACATCCAATGGCTTTGATATTGTAAGGCAGATCTACAAGTTCCCAAACTGAATTGGAATACATTGATTCCATTTCTTGATCCTTGGAAGCTTGCCATTTATCAACATCAGGGTCTTCCATTGCTTCTTTAAAAGTCAATGGATCGTCCTTTTTAGTATATGATACAAGAACGTGTGCCTCATGTTCATAGCGAATAGGTTGTCTCACAATCCTCCCACTACGACGTTGCACTGATTTTTCCTTTTCAATAATTGTGGTTTCTTTGGTTGTTTTCTCATTAACTGGTGAAGAAGATGGAGATGAAATTTTATCTGCCATTGTTCTTGTAAAACTACTTTGCTCCGAGGTTTAAAATCATTCATATAGTCGTGTTATAAAAAGGTTGCATTCATCAAAACAAATACCTTTTGATCACTCGGACTATAGAAATATCCACATCTTGTTTCTAGAGCATAGCCCACAAATATACACACTTCAGACCTTGAATCCAGGTTTCCAAATTTAGGTCTTAGCACATGAGCAGGACAACCCCAAATACGGAAATGTCGTAAACTAGGTTTATCTCCATTCCATAATTCTAGTGGTGTCTTTGTCACAGCTTTGGACGGAACTACATTCAAAATGTAATTAGTTGTTTGAAGTGCATATCCCCAAAACGATAAGGGAAGTGAAGAGTAGCTTAACATAGACCTGACCATGTCCAACAGGGTTCGGTTTCTTCTCTCTGAAACTCCGTTTTGTTGTGGTGTTCCAGGTGCTGTGAGTTGGGATAGATTACCATGCTCCAACAAGATATCTTTGAATTTAGAATCCAAATATTCACCACCACGATCAGATCAGAGTGTCTCTAAAGATTTACCTAATTGCTTCTCAGCTAAGGCTTTGAAGTCTTTAAACCTATCAAAAGTTTCTGACTTCTTAAGCATTAGGTAAACATGACCGTATCTAGAATAGTCAACAGTAAATGTTACAAAATATTCATAACCACCTCGAGCTTGTATGTTAATTAGACCACATACATCACTATGTATAAGCTCTAGTGGTTCTTTGGCTCTATTTCCCTTTGAAGTAAAAGGTCGTTTTGTCAACTTTCCTTCTAAACATGATTCACAAATTGGTAGGGTTCCAACTGTTAGTTCCCTCAAGGGTCCATCTTTAGTTAACCAGTTTATCCTATCTAGACTAATATGACCTAATCTTAAGTGCCAAAGATACATATCATTTTATTTAGAAACCTTTTGTCTTTTGTTACTTTGTGGAATAGCTACTTTGAATAATTCAGAATTATTGAGCGATTTTTCAACTGGATTAAGCATGTATTGTAACGCCCTACTTCCTTAGAGTCGTTACTAAGTGATTTTAAAACGTGCTTTTAACTCGCTAATCGAGGTTTTAAGGCAAATGTGTAATCAAACCATAAACAGAGTCATAAACTTTGAAAATAATTTCATTTACTGAAAAATCATAAAATGTTTAACATTTGGGATCCCAAAAGACTGTTTATAAATATTTACAACTCAAAATATACTTTAGGTCGACTATACGAAAAAATAGGGTTCTTTACAAACAACTTCCAAAAATACCCCTGGCCGTGGCAACCAGGCAGACCAGACATGTATGTGTCACGTCACGCTCTCCATACTCATGGTCCATTGACCTTCTCCTTGCCCTTACCTGCACCACAGAGCACCCCATGAGTCGAAGCCCAGCAAGAAAACTCCACATAAACAGATAACATATGCATATGAACCATTAAGCATATAACCAATTTGTCAACAAACTAAACACATACGGCCTTGCCGTCTCAGGCGCTTTACCAGGCCCTGAGCTGCGGTTTACACCATAAGGATATCCCAGGTATCCTCTAGGGTCTTACCCTGGAAACTCGCACTCCGCGTGCTAAATGCTGCTCCCGGCCCCTTGCCGTTCTCGGCCTTCGCCGTTCCCGGCCCTTGCCATTCCCGGCCCTCGCCGACCATTCACAAATATGCATACACAGCTTAATTAAACATATCTTAAGCATATACTAACATAAACAATGGGCTACACCCAACACATAATCATATAGGGTCGTGCCCTGCAACACAACTATGGGCCTCGCTCTGCTCTATGGGTACAGCAGCTTTCTTACATGTGTCCCGAGCTTCTTGAGCATTGAACCCTCGAACACGGTCCTCTCGTCCGAGCCTCACCGAGAACCTAGTCACAATACATACATAACACTCCCATTACTAACCAATTCAAAAACATCTCCCGGAACCAATCCCGAGCTCTCAGGACTTCCCGGATCCCCACACAAGGTGGCGGAAGCATCCCCCGAGCCCCCTGGGCAAAAGCCTAAAAACTGAATTTCTCCCCTGCCCAGAAATGGCCTAGCACCGCGGCGCCACCTTATGAGGGTCGTGGTGCCCAGAAGGGCCCCCGTCCACTGATGCAGCCCAGCGCCGCGGCACAGAAGAACAGGGCCACGACGCCCCTACGCGAACCCATAATTCTGGGTTTTCCCCTGCATTTTCCCCGAGCCAAAACACTCCCAAATCATTACCAAGACTTACCTAAGTCCAAAATTCAATTCAAAACTCCAAATAAGTCAATTAACAACTTATAAACATCAACAACAAACCTAGATACACAATCAAACTCAAGAATCACTTAGTGGTTCAAAATTTCAAAACTTAAACCAGCCCTTGCAAAGTTTAAACCAGCCTTCAGAATTCTTAATCTAAACCAGAAATAACTTTCAAATATGCATGGAATTCATACCTCAAGATGGAATTCGACCTTGAGCTTCCTCCTACTCCAACTCCAAGCTAAACCCCTTTGATTCCCAGCTAAATTCTCACAAATAACAAGCTGCAAATTCAGCCTCAACCCTCATTCTCAAACTCTCAAAACAAGCTTAAACTTTAAAGAAAACCATGGATGAATTTCTTACCTCTGGGATTAACACACCCTTGAGCTGAAGCTTGAATTCAATTGCTCTAATCTCAGCCCTAAACCCATTTCTTGCTTCTTAGCTTTTCCTTCACTTTCAGCAAGAGCTGAACTTGTCTAAGTGTAGAAAACGTGAGTAACTTTCCCACTCAGCTATAGTTATCTAAATCCTAGCCAAAAGACCCATTTACCCTTCCATCTAACCCATATTCTAACTAATCCTCAAGGGCAACTTAGACCTTTCCTATCCTCTTACAAATATACCATTTTCTCACTTAGAGTAACTATCCTCAATGGTTACCGATGGTTACCCAAGCTACTAAAATACCATTAACCATTAATTAAAAGTCCCCAACTAAATTTATAATAATCCCGAAATACCCCTAGGCTCCTCTCGAGCCGGGTATTAAATCCCATTGTGACTTTAAGCGGAATAGCTCTCTAGGACCATCTCGAAACGTGCATCACAAATATATCACCATTATATCGAAATTATCACATATATTACATTTATGCCCTCAACGGGCTAAAATTACCAATTGGCCCCTAACTACCAAATGGGGCCCACATGCATATTTAATCACCTAAACATGCATTCTAACCATATATTCATTAAATTTACATAAATTAATACATTATAACAATTATTGCCCTCCAGGCACACTAATCAAGGCTCCAAGCCTTATTAGCAAATTTGGGTCGCTACATGTACAGTCTGTCCTTTTGTTTTGCATGAAAAATATTGTTCCATTCCTTGAAATAAAAATCATATTATTATTAAAAGAAATGCCAAAAAAAAATTCATGTAACAAAGATATAGAAATAATGTTTCTAGTAATTTCAGGATTAAAGAGAACATTATTCAAAACTAGAAAATTGTTCCTAAAATTTAAATGGATTGTTCCACATGCTTTAGCTGAAACAAGTGCTCCACTTCCCACTCTCATTGTCATCTCTCCTTGCTCCAACTGCTTTGCGGACTCAAGCAACTTTTTTTTCTCTTTTAGCTCGGCAAGATACTTTGGACAGTTTCTCTTCCAATGACCATCGACATTACAATTAAAACACTTTCCTTTGGGTACCTTTTGATTGGGGCCATTGTTCTTTTTGTTCTCGGGTGCCATGGATGACTTCTTTGCCTTTTTCAGATTGTCCTTTTTAGGTTTGCAATCATTGTTATTATTTTTCCTTTTCTTCTTAGAAGGAGATGGTTTTGCTTTAGCAACATTTGCTTCAGCCTGACTTAAGATCGTCTTGTTCAAAGACTCAAAAGTTTGTAATTCATTCAGCAATTGTGTCATGTTAAATTCTAATTTATTCATGACATAATTTTTTATGAATGTTGAAAAAGCAGGAGTTAAAGACTTAAGTATAATGCTTACTTGTGTCTTTTCATCCATGACTGCTCCGTGCGTCTCAGCTTCATGCAGTCACTACAACAAAATAGATGTTTTATGACTTTAATTGGGAGACATTGGAAGTCTACAATGTCTCCCACTTAGTGAGACGTTGTTGCTAGGGTCATTGTAAGTATATATCCCATGTCTCCCATTGGGAGACGTGCCTCACTTCCCACGTCTCCCACTGGGAGAGGTGGAAAGTCAAACGTTGACTTTCCACCTCTCCCATTGGGAGACGTGGGAAGTCTCCCATCTCTCCCAATGGGAGACATTGAAAGTCTCCCACATTTAAAAAAAATAAATTAAATAAATTTATAATTAATATTATTTTAATTTGATTTAATAATTAATTAAATTGAAATAATATTAATTTAAATTGAAATTATTTTAATCTAAATTTAATAATCAATTAAATTGAAAGAAAAAAATATATTTGTTAGATATATACAAGAAATACAATATTTGTTAGAAATATTCAAAATGAACAAATATTGCATTGTGTATGAAGAAAGAGTTAAAAAATTAAAAAAAAAAACCTATCAACGAGGTCGGTAACTTTGGATTATCGGCAACATATATGTCGCCCATTCTTGTCGCAACTCATCAATTTGTGCCTCTGTATATGATGTGCTTGTTAGCTGCAAGAAATATAAAGTAAAATATATTAATTAATTATTTGATTACATTTATAGTTTCAAAAATAATTTGTAAATTTTAATTAATAATACCGTTCTCAAGTAATGCCCAGGACTCGCATGTTCAATCAAATCCTTCAACATCCTCATTAAGTAGTATCCACATGCCACATTGTCCGGTTGGTATGGACACTAATTATTTAAAAATATGAGTAATTTATTATTAAATTGAAACTTTTTAAAAAATGCATACATATTATTCTACTTAATTATTATAAATGTTCAAAAATTTCTGCTAAAGTTACTTACCTGAGGTTGCTTAATGCGTAGAGTATCAGGGATCTCGACGTCAGGAAGATTCATAGAGAAAAAAAGATTGAAAGCGCTGACGATCACTGATACAATCTCCTCACGGTTATTTAGCTCTGAATTCACCGGATCACAACAATAAACATGATATGCATATGGTGCCAAAATAAGTAGCATCCAATGTTCACTGTATAAGAAAAACAAAAAAAATTATAGCTCAAATGTTAAACAAAGAAATTATTGATATGGGTCGGAAAAATGACAAGTTTTTAAACTTATCCATGGTTCCAAGGGACAAGCATAACTTGTTCTTTTGATTTTACGTCATTGCAACGTCTGAACAGATTCTGAACACGATCGTCGAATGAACTCCCTTGAGTGGCGACGATATTAGGATTGACAAATAAAAACTTATTTTGGCGACCTTGTTGTACCACATATCTGTAAATGAACCTAATACAAAAATATGAAAAATTGTTATATGAATGAATAAATCAAATTAGAAAATTAAATGAACGAACTTATTTGTGAGATATATACCTCATGTAGCTGACGAGTACTGCTTGTCCAATCTTCTCCTTTCATGCAAACTGAAGTATGTCATCCTTAAATATATAACAGTGAGACATATCCTGATCAAAAACTTCAGACTCTATGCCTAGATTGACACACTCGCCATCATCCCAATGAGATACGATATTCTGTAATCGTTCCAATGGAGTGTGGGCCAATTGTGTTGGAGGAGTTTGTTGTCGTCTTCTTTCTCGAGGTTGTTGTGTTGATGGAGCTCTTGGTCGTTGTGATTTGGTCCTACTTGTAGAGGGAGTCTGTATACAATTATATCAACAATTAAAAAAATTACAAACAAATATAGAATTGTAAAGATAATTATGTAAAAACATGGCATCACCTCATGAGTTACATCTTCAGATATAATGACAAAATCCTTAGGCCACGCTATTGGCGTCCCAATGGCCTGAGCAACTATGTACATGTCCAAATCAGGATATGCAAAAGGGAGAGGACAGGTTGGCTTAAGAACACTCGTAATCATAACTTGGAAGTTGTTGCCTGCCTCTCTTTCAATGAGTGTACCTGATGCAACAATGTTTGAAACCAAACCAATTGCTAATTGGCATGCTCGACCCTGCATAAGAAACATATTATATACAAATAATAATGTTGAAGCAGTAAAGAAATTTATTTGATTTCAGAATATTCAAGAAAGTTTAATTACCTCTTGCAAAAGCGGTTGTAGTGCAACAATGTGGTGTTCTGCTTGAGGCACTACTGGGTCTGGAGTATAGTAGGACGCCTGCGCTGGTGGCACTGGTGGGTCGGGCACATAGTATGATGATGGTGCTGGTGGGACTCCAACGTTAGATCCTGACCCGCTCTGTTGGGCCAATAATTTTCTCAAGAGCTCATCTTGTTGCTGAAGGCGCTCTTCTAGGCGTTGTGCTTGTTGACGATGCTCTTCTTCTTGTTTTCGAAATCTTTCTTCAAATTCCTTTCTAATGTCGTCATTCGAAGAAGAGGCTTTTGATTTATTTTTCGTTGAGGTAGGTGTTGGAGTATTCCAGTATACTGAGCGGGACACACCGTGTCCTCCAGCCCTAACACGTCCTCAAGGCTCAGGAGTGCCCAACGCCCTCGTCAGCACATCATCAGGGCCATCAGGTGCCCATTTACCCTCAGCTTGGAGTTGCCGGTAATGATCCTGTGAAACAATATTCACAGAAAGTTATATATATAAGCTAATAATTTGACATATCAACATTATTAAATATGAGCACTTACAATATTTTTTTGAATCTCAGAGGCCTCTCCAATTAGCTCTCCTTTTGCATTCTGACGACCCATGCTCCATAAGTCTGCCCTATCAAGTTCAGTCAGACTTTTCCCACTTCGTTCCATTAACATCTCTTCAATATGCACTTAGCCTCCTCTAGAGAGGTTGTGATTGTATTTATTCAGTGCTCAATAATTTTGCATCTCCTCTCTCTTTCTTTGCCACTCGGGAGTTAATCTTGAGTTCACAAACGTTAACCATTCATCCGGAGTTATGACATTCTCAAATCCAAACGGCAAAGCTAGCGGGAACTCATTTGGGTATTTTTTCAAAGCGTCGTAAACGTGTACCCTAGTAAGATTAGTCTTCCAATTTCGGAAGTACTTTCCCGCATCCTTCAACATCTGTTGCTTTTGTTTGGGGTCCAAATCATAAGTTTTATGCAAGTTTGAAAGTAATAAGAAGCATATTATCAAAATAATATATATTTTAAAAACATTAAATGATATATAATTAATAAAAATATACCTTCATTGTGTCCCATAATTTATTTTTATCCACCACACTAACATCTTTCCAACTGTTAATGTTGATGGACATAGTTGCTCGAACAACTGATCCAAGCTGTGATGAAACATTACTTCTAGATCCACCCACTAGTTGACCATACTCATTGTATTCAACAGGAGTAAGATGTCCTTCACTCCTTTTTTTGGTGTTTCTAGACATCCATGTACGTCCTCTCACAGATCTATTTTCTTGCTCCACTGACTGAGAATTAGGGCGTTGCTCTCCCTCATCAGAACTACCACCAAAAGGATCAGCCTCCATCTGTGAAACATAAATATCATTATTATAACAAGTTTGGACACTCATAATCAAAAGATGAAACACATTGTGATAACAACTAAGAATTTCACATATCATAAACATATGAAACCTATTAAATGGTACCTCAAGACCCATTATCATCAACCCACAATCCTTCACCATTTTCACGGAAACAAATACAATCATCATCAACTTCGTCATTATCTTCTATTGCGGTGAATGCGACAAGTTCTTCTTCGAGAGGTATATCATGTAAATCACCATCTTTAATGTTCCATTCTCTTGTTTGCGTTGGAAGAACAATTGACCATTGGTTGTCTGAAGGATCATTCACATAAAATACTTGTTTCGCTTGTGAAGCTAATATAAATCGATCAGATTTGTGCCCAATTCGATTTAGATTAACTAATGTGAAACCAAAATCTTCATATATTATGTCGATGTCACTTTTCACCCAATCACAAAAGAAAACAGGTACTCGAGTTGTGATATAATCTAACTCCCGAATTTCATTAACTACTCCATAAAAAGTCATATCACATTCAACTGGATTTTTATCTTTTGCACTAGAGACTTGCACAGTTTTAGCAACAAGGCTAACACCACTGTTTTGTGTGTTTCTGTTGTTATCGCGCTCCCTAGTGTTAAATAGAGTACCGTTAATCATGTATGATGAAAACTTGATGACATTAACTGAAGGTCCTCGAGAAATCCACTTAACAATGTCTGAAACCTTATTTGATGTGTTTTGTAATTCTGACACAACCTATCAAATCAACATACCAAAAACAACCAAAAATGTCACCTTGTAATTAAGTACTAATTAATGACAACTTTCAATAATCAACACAATTTACCTTTTGTTCTATCCAACTACTAAAAGTTCGATAATGTTCATCTTGTAACCATTTTGAGTTCCTTGACTTGGATGGAAATTTGGTCTTTATCCAATTAAAATGTCCCCTTCAATTATAAATATGTTGTTAAACAATTGAATATACGAAATTACACAACTTAAACTTAATGTACTATATGAATATAACTCACTCGATATAAGGTTGAATTTCATTTATATTCTGCAACATAAGACGATGCGCTTCATCTAGAAGATCTCGACTTACTGTGCATACAACGCTACCACGACGACTCTGAATCTCAACATTTTCAACATCATTTAACCCAATTTTCTGTACACCAGTCATGTATTCAGAACAAAATTCAACTGCCTCTTCTGCAATATAACATTCGACGATGCATCCTTCCGGCCGACTTCTATTCCTAACATACCCCTTAAGAATCTTCATATATCGCTCAAATGGATACATCCATCTTAAATAAACTGGACCACAATATCTTAGTTCTCTAACCAAGTGAACTGTCAAATGGATCATTATATCAAAAAATGCCGGCGGGAAATATTTCTCCAACTCACACAATACCTCAACAATTTCATCTCTTAACTTAGGTAACTTTAGCGGATCAATCACCTTACAACACAGTGACTTGAAAAACAAGCATAACCTTGTGATTACATCTCGAACTCTCCTAGGCAACACAGATCGAATGGCCACTTGTAGCAAATGTTGCATTAGAATATGACAATCGTGAGATTTCATGCCAATCAGAATACAACTTTTCATGTCTACCAATGACCTTATATTTGAGGAATATCCGTCTGGAACTTTTATATTAAACAAACATCTGAAAATTTCCATTCTTTCATCTTTAGTAAGAGTGTAAGCTGCAGGAGGTAAATATGTTCGTCTCTTATCTGGTTTTGGAGTCAATTCATCCCTTATACCCATTGCAACCAAGTCTTGTCTAGCCTTAATTCCATCCTTAGTTTTCCCAGGAATATTCAACAAAGTGCCAATCAAACTATCACATACATTTTTCTCCATGTGCATAACATCTAAATTATGGCGTATAAGTAAGAAAGGCCAATATTCAAGTTCGAAGAAAACAGATTTCTTTTTATAGCACCCTTTTGGCTCCTCCACAACCTTGGCCTTGCGACTACGTTTCATCTTTGTAGGTGTACGAACTTTGGGCTTCCCTAACTTGAACACAATTTTAGACATCTTCTCAAGTACTTGGATCCCATTCAATGGCTCATGAGCCTCTTCAAACTCTTGTTTACCATTGAATGCCTTCTTCCAAGTCCGAAGTTTATGCGTATTAGGCAAGAACTTCCTATGTCCCATATAACATATTTTCCGAGAGTGTTTCAAGTATTCAGAACATGTTTCTTCTTGACAAACGGGGCAAGCTTTATATCCTTTCACACTAAACCCAGATAAATTTCATAAGCAGGAAAGTCATTAATTGTCCACAATAAGACCGCTCTAAGATTAAATTCTTCCTGCCTATACGCATCATAAACCTTAACCCCTTCATCCCACAAAGTTTTCAAGTCATCTATAAGAGGAGCTAGATAGACGTCAATATCATTACCAGGTTGTTTAGGTCCTGATATCAACAAGGTCAAAATCGTAAACTTTCTCTTCATACACAACCATGGGGGTAGATTGTAAATAGCAAGCATAACAGGCCAACAACTATATTTACTGCTAAGGGATGAGTGTGGATTAAACCCATCAGTCGAAAGACCTAGAAGAATATTACGAGATTCATTTCCAAAAGAAGGCCACTTCAAATCAACTCTCTTCCAAGCAAGGGTGCCAGCTGGATGTCTTCATTTACCATCCTTTATTCTTTCATTAGCATGCCACGACAAACTTTTAGCATGTTCGGCATTTCTAAACAATCGGATGAAACGAGGAATTGGCGGAAGGTACCACAAAACTTTGGCAGGTACTCCTTCCTTGACATCGTCACCATTTCTTTTCTTTTGCCATCGTGACTCACCACAAGTAGGACACGATTTTGCGTCTGCAAAACTATTTCGATACAATATGCAATCATTAGGACATGCATGAATTTTTTCGTACTGCATGCCTAATGAGCATAACGTCTTCTTTGCCTCATAAAATGAAATTGGAATTTCATTAACTTCAGGCAATAACTCCTTCAAGAAACCAAATAACTCAGTAATGCTTTTATCACTCCAGCCATGTTTAGCTTTTAGATTGTACAACCTAAGAAGCGCAGATAATTTTGTAAATCTTGTACAACCAGGGTAAATTGGTTTCTCGGCATCGTTAAGGAGTGTCTCAAACTTATTTGGGTCTACTCCTGATCCATAATGTGCGTCGTCAATCATTTCATCTAATGGATCCCAGTTCTCCTCCACTATATTCCTCCTCACTCCTTTTGGTCTACTTGGCAGAGTTGGAGCAATCGGAGCTATCTCCCCATGGTAATACCAAATTGTGTAACTCTTGTCGATCCCATTGAAATATAAGTGTTCTTTAATCTTTTTAAGATCCATCTTTTTAACATTTCCACACTTCAGACATGGACAATAAGTAAAATTTGGGTCTTTCACATTTTCCGAACAAAACCTTAAGAACAAATCGACCCCGTTCCTATATTCCGCAGATAACCTATTCGCTGACATCCACTGTTTATCCATATATTCTCCTATGTCTATGGAAAAGAAAAGAAACAACACTAAATAAGCACGTGATAAAGTTGTATGTCTATATAAAACTAATTTTTTATTATCCTAGATAAAATCGGGCAGCATTTCCCCTATAATAGTGACCTAACCATCTGCATGTGAATATCAAAACAAACAATTCAAACAACATACAATAAGTTTCTTCCTTATAGAATGTCTATATAAAACTAATTGTTTATTATCCTAGATAAAATCGGGCAGCATTTCCCCTATAATAGTGACCTAACCATCTGCATGTGAATAGCAAAACAAACAATTCAAACAACATACAATAAGTTTCTTCCTTATAGCTCCGCAGCACACAGTAAAATTTATCAGAACCTACTTCACTAATACACACAAGTTCTCAACCTTCCGTTATCACCGCAGCACACAATTTTAATCTCAGAACCTACTTCACTATGGACGAATATTTAAGATATTCAAACTCCTCTAACATTTGTTTAATAATATTAAAAGTAGAAGTAAGAGAATATATATGTACCTCTTGCAATCTTTAATCCAAAAGCTAGCAAAGTTACTTCACTTAGTAATCAAATTCGCTATTAAATCCACAAACCAATAAAATTAAATTAATAAATAATAAATAAAACATCACTAAATATCTAGCAATATATAACGTATTATTGTAATTTTAGAAACTTAATTACCTCAAATGTGTGATTGATATTGAAATTTTGATGCAAAATACTCTCTAAAATCTCACCACAAAAATCACAACCTATGAAATTAAATTAATTAATATGTTAAACATTACTAAACAAATATCACTAAATATCTAATAATAGTAAATGATATTGGTAAACAAATAAAAAAAATCCCAATGTGCCGCTAATTATAACCTCAACAAAAAATCAATATAAAATTTCATAACCTAAAAACTTAATAATAAACAAAAACATAAAAATTTTCATATATTTCTATTTTATAAATTATTTAATAAATTTATTTTAACATAACTATATATATAACAAAATAGTTACAATTTAAAAAAAAATTCAAATATACAAAAATATATCTAAATTTCGAAATAAAAAATGATAAAAATTTAAAAAAATCATGAACATATATTCTCTAATGAAATATATACAATGTGATAGGTTAAATTCAAAAAAAAAACTAAAAAATCATAAATCCCTAAAAACGTCCATGGAAAAACCACAAAAACATACAATGTATATAAAAAAATGCATAAAAATATAAAACTAACACAAAATCATGTATATTACTCATCCTAATGCAAAACCTATGATTTATTTGCAAAATAATTAACTAAAAATCAATAAAATAAAATAAAGACATACCTTAGAACCCTAAAAAAACGCAGCCCCAATTCTCTCCTCTGGTTTGCATGCTCTCAGGTTGGTGATGATATGTGAGGAAGACAAGCATTTGGTCATATATGAAGGGAGCACATCCAACGTCTCCCACTGGGAGACGTGCCACGTGTCCCACGTCTCCCAGTGGGAGACGTTGGATGTACCCATAAACACTACCCAGCCTATTTCCAACGTCTTCCACCATTTTCAATGTCTTCCAATTGTAGCCATTAATATAAACTTTCAATGTCTTACACCATTAAACATTTAAAACCCCTGATAAGTTTTAATGTCTTACACCAATGGTGTAAGACATTGTAGGGAGTCATTGTATATCAAATTTGTTGTAGTGAGTACATTAATCATGTTCAAGACATGCTCATGCATAGATTGACCTTTCTTCATCTTAGCATTCATGTAGGTTCTAGTAGCCTCATGACGACTTTGATCAGAAGGGCGCCTAAACATTTCCTTAAGAGATTCTAGTATCTCAAAAGCAGTTTCCATGGAGGTGGCGCCAGGTTCTTTAGAACATTCCTCATTTAGGAAAAACTTGTGGTTTTCGCTAACCAACAACAGATTCATATTTGATTTCCATTTTATGAAGTTATCACCAATTAATTTTTCTTGTGCGATTAAAGCAGTGATTGGATTACCAGAGATAGACATATTCTCAATAAAAAAATACAAATATTATTATTATATTTAGAAAAATAAATATCAAAGTTTCGGAAATTAAACGTGATGTATGAGAACAATTAAAACAATAAAATAAAGTTTAATTTCCACGATAAAACTTTCTAACAATTAAAGTGTCGCCTTAGGGTCGATCAAATTAATCTTAGAGAATTTATAAGACGTTCTTATCTTTATTGTTTAAAACTTAAAATAACTCATTATTTTCTCTTTTAAACATTAAAGTACCGCTTATTTTGGTCAAGTTATGATTATCCACTGCAAAAGCTTAATCATAACTTTGTGAGTGTAACCCATTATTTTGGAGTTCATGACTTAACTTAGGGCATGTCGCCTTAGGGTCGGTCAAACCTAAAATACATCATTAGTTCCTATCTTTGTAAGAAATATAACCTTGCTATTGACATGTCTAGACACCTTCCTTAGGGGGACGAAAACAAAGCCATCGTGAGGCGCTATTCATATCTCAGGGTGTTATATTAATAATGGAGACCATGGGTTATGTTGAGTTATCAACCCTCTCCCACTCATTATTTTGAAAGAAGTGTTTTTAACCTAATTAATTACAAATTCTTTAAACTTTATGAACATAATTAAAATTGGTAAGAAAGCAAGTTTCTAGGTCCATATCCAATTTTAAATTACCAATTATGTTCATCTAAACTTTACTAAAAAACAATTTTAAAATAAAGTTGGTTTAAAGAAATTAAGTCATAAAGACTTAAAAAAAAATGGTGTGATATTTTACCGAGTTTTCAAAGAATAAAACTAAGTAATTTATTGGCAATTGGTTTCGCAAAACAAATCATATAAACATATAGGACAATCCTAATAATAATGTTTCTACCAATGAGATGCATGATAATGATTGTGTGGGTTTTTTATGTATGCCACAAAATGCATGAACATATTATCAATCACATGAAAACAATTATTTAAATAAATAAATAACCAATAAATGATGAATCGGGTGCTTTTGGGTATTCTAATTTTACAACCTCTTTATAAAATAAAATAAAACCGCCCTGATCTCCATCGGGCTTCTTTACTTTTCTTTCGGTAAGATATGTGTTGTTGGTCCAGAATAATAATAAGAAAACAATTTTCTAATTATTTTGATTAATTAAAACAAAACTTTTAAATAATCATAATTTTATTTTTCTTCTAATTAAAACAACTTTTAATTAAAAAACTGAAATTAATTTAATTAAAATATGTTATTTAAAAAAAAAAAGATATTCAAAAAAAAGTTTGTTAGGATAACTAAATTATCTCAATATTTAAATATCAAATTTCTAACAAATAGAATATTTAACATTTTTTTAAATAAAAAAATAACAAATTAATTTCAGAAAAAATAAAAAAATTCTGGACCAGCAAGACGGGGACACGTGGCATCAAAATTGTTGTCGGGGGGCCCACTGTACGGATCTGTACGACATCCCTGGCAGCGACTCAGAGGGTGGCCTCGGAAGAACAGTGTCTGAATTCTGAATCCCGGGCTCCGTTTTGACTTTGTGTGATCGAAATTACAATTTTATGGTGTCAAAAACCAAATAAAATTACATAAATCCTATGCCCCTTAATGGCTTACACAATGATCTAATCATAAACAAATCCTAACCCAAAAACACCATACAATTAACGATTCAACATTCCCATGCATTCAATCATATTAAGCCATCCATTCATTCATCAAAAATAAATAAATGCATAAAACTAAACCCACACAAATTCAATATATATATGTGTGAAGATGGCGCTGGTGCCATTTGTTGGTTTTTATAGATCAAATCAGAGATTATACGCAGCGGAACAACAATCTAAATTGTTAATTTAACCCCACAAGATTTCTAGATCTACTTCTTCACATGCATATATATATATTGAATCAAAGAGATGAATAGAAAATTACCTCAAGTCCTTCCTTGTTGCTATCTTTTTGTACGACAAAAATCCTTGAGATCTCACACCAGAATCTTCCAAAATGTTCTCAACACACAAAGAACGAGTGTGGGCTCGCTATACAAAATAATAGACAAAATCTATTTATCAGATGTTCTCAACACATGAGATCTGATAAAGTTTGGACCTAAGTTTGTGAGGAACAGTGACTTATGCTTGTATCACTGTTCTCTTTCTCTCAGGGAGATTTCACGATCTGTTTTCTATTACTGAAAAGTATCGCTCTGAAAAACCGATCTCCTATATTTAATATATCCAATATATTAAAAATAAAATATTAGTTATTTAAAACAATTTAAAAATAACTAATCAGTTATCAGATTTTGTTTAAATAATAATATTTTAATCATATTACAATATCTCATTATTTATTTAATATTTAAATAACTAAAATTATGGAACAAAGAAACTTCTAGAAGCTTCTTGTGCGTGTAGCACAGTGACTGTTCACTGTGCTACACGTGTACCACATGCCAAGGAAGGCATGTGATTTTTCCTAATTTTTATTATTATTTAAATACCAAAAATCTCAAAAATAAATTAATTCAAAATTAATTATATTTTTGTTAAATCAAATAATTAATTAATTCTCAATTAATCAATTACACATAATTATAGAATAATTATGTTTAATGCATAAAAAAATATTTTACTTATCAAATAAGTCATTTTGCCCATTTTTGTATTTATCTTTGTCAGTGTTTGTTTGAGCCATTTCGGGGACCATTGACCTATAACATTAAGCTCCAATAAATTGAAACTAAATAATGAAAATCTTTAATCATAATAGTTAATTTATTAATTCTGATATTTCTCCACTATAAATTCATAATTGAACTCTTTATGTTATAGATATACTTTTACAAAAATCTTATTTTAAGTTGTTCATTGATATAACCATCTTACAATAGTTCAACCCTCTAATTAATTAGTTCATAAATTAGAATGGAAGAATTACCATTTTACCTTTCTAATTTACTTCTTATTCCTTAAGTACCATTAACTCACTAGTGAACAATTAATCTATAATCTAATTATATATTTGAGCTCAAAATCATTCAGTTCTAGAATTAACCCTTAAGGGAACAATATACGATCCGTTAGGAAAGATTAGATTCCGTATTGTTGATTCATGTTCCCAGCCATCCATGATATCAAATCTCCAAAACAAAATTCATTAGTCTCATTCTATGAAGAGACCTTTAACGAATGAATCAAAAGATTTAATAAACATGAACAGGAGTTCATGAACACTCAGGATTTAGGTTAATCTATAAATGATCATCAGTTATGATATGAATTACAAGTCTTTATTATTAAATGGTTTTTGGATAAAGACTTTTATTCATATCGGTCCATGTCATATATAATCATATTATATAAAGCACATTTACCAAGATGTCTTACCAAATCAATAATCTGAATCTAGATTGTTTGTATTAACATGATACTCAGTAAATTGTACTTACAACCCCAATTAAAAATTTCCATAACTTCAATTTGTTGTTGTTGACTATTTTTATTCATTCATGTGATCTTAATTCTCTCGTATACGAATACGGAATATGAAATTTTTCTGATATTTACAAAATTATTCAAACAATAATTTAATAATCTAAATATAAAAATAATAGACCATTGTATTTATTTATTCATCAAAATAATAAATGTCTTTTACATGCTTTTAGGACATACTCCTAACAATAGTGTAGACAATAATATACATGCATCAACTATTTTTAGTTTCTAATGTATCTCACAATGTCCATTGGTGAATTTAATGAAGAAAAAGAGCTACAATCACTTGATAAAAAACAAATTATCACACAAATTTATAAGATAAAAAATGATATGTATGTTTTTATTATTTTTAAATAAATATAAATTAATTATTTAAATTATTATAAAATATCTTTAAAATATTCTATTTTTATTAATTAATTAATTTTTTTTGTTTGAGTTTATGTTTGTTCTAATTTTTGAATTTGGCAGTGACAACAAAAGATTATATATTATATGTTTAATATAATATTAAGTTTAAGTTTAATTAAATTTTATTTAAGTTATTAAATATATGGTTTTATTATTTTTAAATAATTATCATTGTAAAATATCTAAAAAAATATCCTATTTTAATTTGTTTAATTATTTATTTATTCAATTTTATTTAAGTTTAAGTCATGTTTACAATCTACCGTTAAATATAAGAATATTCTGTTAAATATAAGAATATTCCATTAAAGTTAACAGAAAAAAACCGTTAAAACAACAATTTCCGTTATCTACACACTTTTTATATAGAAGATATATGCTTTTTTTGTGTTTTTTCAACCTTAAATAAAAAGCGCAGAGAATAAGTTTGAATGACTCTCAAATATCACATTTAATAACAGCCTATAAAAATACTATATTATTGCGGTTTTTTCAAAAAAAAAAAAAAAACACAGTGGAAAGTTCGGAACTTGGAAAGGAAGAGTTTTTTCTCAGCGGTTTTTATGAAAAAACCGCAGAGAAAAGTTTAGGACTTTTCTTTGCTGTTTTATGAAGAAACTCCTTCCCTAGCCACGGTAATGCCCATTTTCACCAATTTTATGTGTTTTTTTATTTTCTTCCAATATTAATGCTTTAAATCATGTATATGCTCACAAAATTGATTTATTTTGAAGTTTTAGGGAAAAAATGAAGAGATTGTTAGTGGGTTTTATGGGGTTTAAATGTATGTTTTATAGGTTGTTTGTTTTTTGTTTTTTGTTTTTTTGTTTTTTGTTTTTGCATTTTTTAAATGTTTGTGGATGATTAAAACACATTTTCAAGCTTCAAAAAAGTTATAGATTACTTAAACTTGACTTCTTTTTTTTTTTTTAAATATTTCAGATTTTTTGAATTTTTTATATTATTTACACAATGTATATGTTTTTTATTATTGTTAATATTAATTATTGAGTGTGTTTTTCATTATTGAAACATATATTAATTTTTTTTTAAATTAAGTTAATTATTAATCCAAATTTATTATTAATTTATCACTAATTTTGTAATTATGGTTTATAAATTTAATTTATTTAGTTTAACTAATTTATTAGAAAGTTACTAGTTAAAATTTGAGTTGGCTTGTTTTAATTTAATAAGTAATTTGGAATACTCTAAATCATATCAATTACCATAATGTGAAATCATACATATGGTTTACCATACTTTCTCATTATTGTTTAAATTTTTATTTTATGTAATATATATACTTGTTTGAATTTGAAGTGTTATGAAATTGTTGAAGATTAATTTTGAAGGTGAGTAATAATTACTACATAATGTTTTATTTTTCTTTTTGATATATTCTACAAACCATTATTATAGAGGAGTTTGAATATATTAGATATTCATCCGTGGTGAAGTAGATTCTGAGATAAAATTGTGTGTTGCAAAGATAACAGAAGGTTGAGAACATGTGTGTCTTAATGAAGTAGGTTCTGCGTATTCTATGTGATGCGGTGGTTTATGGATGAAATTATGCTTGTTGATTGTTGTGTTTTGTTTGAATTGAATTTATAGGTAGTAATAATTTTGGATATGCTATAGAAACATAGGAAACCCTACTCAATTTTTTTTAAGATTAATATATTGATTGAACATGTTTTATATGTTAATATATGTAATAGTTATGTTTGTTTATATTTAAATTGTAAATACATATAAATTTGGGATATGTTATGGAAACAGAGGAAACTCTGTCCATTTTATTTTAGAATTTATTAATTGAACATATTTTTGTTCAATTACAATATTAATTTTCTTTTTAATATTGACTTAGGAATTAGGTAGATATTATCATTGTGGATAAATCATGGATGCTTGAGAATCGAGAAACACAAAAATTTCAAGACGGATTCAACCAATTTTTAGAATTTTTCCACACAAATTGTAGTGAAGAGGAAAGAACTCCTTGTCCATGTATAGATTGTGGTAATGGATCAAAATGAAATATTACCATGATAAAGAATCATCTATTTTTTCGGGTATTTGATACAAGTTATCGTACATGGTATTGGAATGGGGAATCGTTGAAAAATAATAATCCTTATCCATTCGGGAGACGAAGTGTTGATGATTTGAATTTAGTGATTTTGATCATCCTATGGAATTGCTTGATGAAGCACAACAAGAGTTTGTTGATGATCCTTCAAAATTCAATAAATTGGTTAGAGATGCAGATAAATCATTATTCAATGATTGTCTGAAACAAAGATTACCAATGATGGTGAAATTTTACAACATAAAAGCATAAAATGGAGTGAGCGATAAATGTTTTAGTCAATTTTTAGCTACTTTTAAGAAGATTTTACCATCATATATTTGCTTCCCCGAGTCTACGTATGAAGTGAAGAAACCTTTAACTTGCATAGGGTTGAAGTATGAGAAGATCCATGCATGTCCAAACGATTGTGCGTTATATCGTAAAGACTATGCAAACATTGACAATTACCCAGAATGTGATTTACCGTACTGCAAACTTAACAAGAGTAAGGAGATTAAGAAACTTATTCCTCAGAAAGTGATGTGGTACTTTCCTTTGATTCCGCAGCTTAAGCGGTTATATCGAAGTGCAAAACACTCTGAAAAACATAACATGGCATGAGACTAGGCGAATGAAGGATAGTAAACTTCGACATCGTGCAGATTCGTAGGCCTGGAAAAAATTAAATTGCTTAAATCCATAATTTAAAATTGAAGCAAGACATCTTCTTCTAGGTCTAGTTGCTGATAGAGTAAACCCACATAAATCTCTAAGTAATAGGCATAGTTTGTGGCCTATCTTCCTTGTTATGTTCAATTTTCCTCCGTGGTTAGTGATGAGAAGAAAGTTTTTTATGCTCACGTTAATGATTTCAGGCACAAAACAACCGAGACACGATATAGATGTTTATTTGGCACCATTAATTGAAGATTTGAAATATTTGTATGAAAATGGTGTTGAGGCATATGATGGTTTTAAGAAAGAAGTCTTTAAATTAAAAGTTGTGTTGTTCTAGTCTGTTAATGATCTCCCACCATATGGTAATCTATCAAGGTTAAGCATAAAAGGTTACCAGAGATGTCCAATATGTTGCACTGACATATGGGTTCTTCATCTGCCGAATGGGCACAAAATGTGTTATATGGGTCATAGACGATAATTGCCCCTAGATCATCATTATAGGAAAAAGAAACATTTGATGGTTCTAAAGAGCAATGTGTTGGTCATTTGCCATTATTGGGGCAATAAGTTCTTAAAGAAGTAGAGAATGTTTATTTCAAGTAAGGAAAAATGAAGGGAAAATAAGAAAGTAAATGGATTTTTCCAAAGGAAATCAATATTTTTTCATCTTCCTTACTGAAAATATTTACTTGTTCGACATTGTTTGGATGTCATGCACATAGAAAAAAAATGTGTGTGAAAGTATTATAGGTACATTACTTAATATTCCCGGTAAAGCTAAGGATGGTCTGACTAGTCATTTAAATCTTGTTGAAATTGGTATAAGAACTAATTTGGCACCTAAAGAGAAAGGTAAACGCATATATTTACCTCCTTCTTGTTTTATGTTGTCCAGAGAAGAGAAAAAAGTTGTATGTAAATCATTAGCAGAGATGAAAGTGCTTTATGGATATTCATCCAACATTCGAAACTTGGTATCCATGGGAGATTTAAAGTTAATGGGTATGAAATCATATGATTGTCATATGCTAATGCAACAATTACTTCTGACTTCCATCCGGTTAATCTTACTGAAAAATGTTTGAGATTATTTGACAAATGTTTGAATATTCTTCAATCATTTATGCAGAAAAGAATTAGAAATGAAAAAAGTGGATGCATTATACAGTAAGATAGTGGATACTCTATGCAACCTTTAATTTTTTTCTGCTATCCTTCTTTGACATTATGATACATTTGATGGTTCATATAGTAAGGGAAGTTTAGTTGTGTGGACTAGTTTGGGCGAGATGGATGTATCCATTTGAAAGGATTATGAAGGTGTTGAAAGGTTGTGTGTGTAATCACTTCTTGAAGCTAGTATGGTTGAATGTTATAAATCGAAAGAGGCAGTGGAATTTTGCTCAGAATACATGGGTGGGGTTGAGGCAATCGGAATCAGGTAACAACGAAATAGCTCAAAAGGGGTTGATAAAGGACTACGAGGGAACAGAACAGTGATTACCGTATCTAAGACAAAATTAGATCAAGCTCCATTAGTTGTTGATGGACCCAAAACAGATATGTTTCAAATATTTATAACTCGCAAGCGCACGAATCGTATATGAAGTATAGTGTTCGTGTAAGCACGAGATTGAACCCAAAGGAGTTGTCTAAAATAAAAAAGAAAACTATTTTAAACCAAAATTAATAAATTCTAACCCAGCTCCAAAGATTGATGAGATTTAATGTCATGAACATAAAATAAAAGATTTAAAGTAAAGTTATTTAAGAGAATAAAATATAAACCAATTATGAATTGAAGATAAGTTGTAAAAGAACGATTATTAAGATACTAGAATCCACAAAGTATAAGTTTAATAATACTTATTAGTGTATTGATTCCCAAGTTTTAGTGATAGTTAAAATAAGTCAAACTATCATTTTCCAAATAGATTTATAATTTTAAGCACAAACTATTTCTAAAAAGATAGGATTTTTCTTCACTTTTCAAAAAAGTATAATTTGAAAGTATTTAATGTGAATCAACCTAATGAAACAACAAAAAATCAAATAACATTGTTTATAAGGCAAAACATAATATTTTTGTTCTAAGCATTGGATTTGTACAATTTAATGACACATCTTACACAAAGAATATTAAGTTTTGTAAAATCAAGAACAAAGTGCAATATTATCTAACAATAAAAAATATGAGATATTAAAGATGAAAGACATATATGAAGAAGAAAAATCCATAAACTTTGTTGCATTACAAGGGAAATCAACATACAACATAAATATTATCTAGTTACAAGTTGCTTCATCATGATCTTAATAATCTTATGAAAAAGATTAGAAGCACATAACTAGAATAGAAATTACAAAATTAATAAAATACATACTTGAAAATGCTCTTGAAAAACACCAAAATGGAAGAGAGAATGGTAGAAAAGATGATGGTTACCAAAAATTAAGCACCTAAAATGGTCTTGAAATTCCATATTTATAGCCAAAATGAGAGCATTAAAATAATCAACTTAAATTAATTAATTTGATTAAATTAATTAAACAAAGTGGATATGGCATGTAGATGTAAATTATAGGGTGTAATGATGATTTTGTGGTGAAAATGTGTAGAAAAATTGGGTAAAAATGTGGTATTTTTGGACAAAAGGACAAGGGGACAAATTGGGCTCAAGGAGAATGGGAAGGTGGCTGGTTGGGTGGCTGGTGGCAGGTGGCTATTGGGATTGGGCCTAGGGTGGTTCGTAGGCCCATGTGGCTGGTGGAGCATGGCTGAAGGGCTACTGGTAGAGGTGGGCCGAAAGCAGCAGGCCCAAATGGCTGGGAGGCAAGCCCGTGTGGTTGGGAGGCAACTGAGCTGAGCGGGCCTAAGGGCGTCAGGCCCAGGAGGCTACTGGTAGTGGTTGGGCTCGGCTGAGCTTCAAACGCAAAAGATGGGCCTCGTTCGGGCTTGGGAGCTGCTAGAGAGGTGGTTGGGCCTGGAGGCGTCGGGCTTGGGCTGGCAGGAGGCAGTTGGGCAGGTGCGGCCCAGTGGGTTGTTGAAGGCATCATGCCATTTTCCTTGCTTTTCTCTCAAAAATGTCATTTGTTTCTTCATTTTTCTTGCTTTTCAAGAGCAAATAAAATACAACAAAGTCCCTATAAAAATAAACATAAATTAAACTAAAACTAAATATTTTCAATAATAAAATATACAACATAAGTTCTATGAAAATATTAATTAAAACTTAATTTACTTAAACATTTAAGTTCAAAAGTTCATATTTTTACTTCTAACTTAACAATACTAATTTCAAATAATTAAACTACAACAAATTATAATAAAATATCTATAAAAACATATAAAAATCTAAAAAATTAAAATAATATTAATAAATTCAAAATTACTTAAAAACTTAATAAGTTACTTAAAATCTCAAAGACTAAGCAACAATTAGCATAAAAATGTGGTAAAATAACTCTATTTTGTAGAGTTATCAATTGTGATGCAAAGTGATCTCGAGATTCAACCATATATAATGTAAGTAATTTATTTTGAAGAGAATATCTTTCAATCATGTATATTATAGTATTGATTTTATTTTTGTTGTTTACACTTGTTTGTACTATTTTTTTTTCTGTTTTAGTGATCACATAGAGTTATTATAGTTGATGATTCCAAATAAGGTTAAAAATAAATAGAAATTGGTTATATATGAGCATAATATAATAACCAAATTTCTGCTACATTGACATACTACGAGGTTGTTGAAGAAATGTGGGAGCTAGATTATTCATTGTTTCGTATTTCTCTTCTTAAATGTTCTTGGGTAGACAACAATACTAGAGTTAGAACTGATGACCTTGGATTCACTCATGTTTATTTAAGTAAGAAGGGAAGCAAGAATGATCCTTTTATCATGGCTATCGAAGCAAAACAAGTGTTTTATATAACTGATCAAGTTAACGATAAATGGTCAGTCATTTTATCAATTCCTGAGAGGAAGTTCTCAAAAAATGAAGATGATGATGAAAATGATGATTTATATCATGATTGTTTCATTGTTGGACAACAGATACATGAACAAGTTGAGGATATTCAAGATAATGATAATGAGTATGATAGTGATAACGATGATCGTGAATATCTTAGAAACGACATCGAAGAATGAATATGGGTCGATTGTGAATCGACCAAAAAGAAAAGAAAACATGCTTAGTAAGTTATATAATAATACTTGTGTTTATTTATTTGTGTAATGCATGAATTTAAAATAGTACTAATGAAATTGATTTATATGTTGCAGATGACAGATCAAGGAGATAACAATCAGAAAAAGGGTCGTGGTAAAACAAAAATGAGTTACATGACCCAACAAAAAGCCATAGGAATAAAGAAAGATGTTGAATGGAACGATCTGGGACACCAATAAGTGATGAGTATATACATACATGATATCATATCTTGGATCTAGAGTATGAAGCACGATTTTTGTAAACACTACAACAATTTTGGGTATATATTACATTAAAAAATAACATATATTTAAAAGTGCTATTGATAGATGATTAAAGAAAAAACACGGAACAAATATTTTGGCGCCATATGAAATATACCCAGGCGCCAAATGAAAAAATTGGGTGTAATTTCTCTCAGCCATAATTTAATCCCTAAACCTAAGATACCCAAACAATTTCTCTCAGCCTCCATTGCCGCCTCTCTGCCTCTCTTTCTTGCACACTGTATTCTCCTCCATTCACACTCTCTCACACACTTATCCTCTCTCACTCTCATCTCGTCTCATCTATCTCTACCTCACGACGTCGGTACGAGCTTCCGGAGCAGACAACGGCTGTATCGCAGGCTGTACATCACGCCGACTATCTGAAGTTCTTCAACTTACCACGACTTGTATTCTCCTCTGCTTACGTCTTTTTAAGGTACGATACCATTACTTTCTTTTTCATCATATTTTACTGTATTTTAGTAATGTATTATTAATACAACAGCTGATATTGGTTGCTCTCCGGGCAAGAGAACAACTGAGAAAGTTCCTGTTTGCAACTTCCATGAGGTACTTTCATTTGATTTGCTGGGTTTTCGTTTCTTCTAGATTTGGCTCTGTTGTATTGCTAAAAATGAAAGCTTTGGGACTTTATTTATATTTGGAGGAGATTGAAAATTTGAAACTGGTTGCTCGGATAGTTATTTCAGAGTGTTTACTACATAATTTGATGTTGGGTATTGGGTTATTAGGATTGGTAACTCTATTTCTTTCATTGTTAGTTTGGTTGTGATTTACACCTTTTCAATATTCATGAAAATGAGATAACAAAATGCCAAAAAGATTGAATTTTTTGGACGTACACGGAACTATAACGAAAGAAAATAAAATATTAAACTTCAAATGTTTCATTTTCTGTCGTTCAATCTCAGCCCTTGTATTTAGTTTTATTTATTTATTAAACATTAAAATCTAATGGAAGTGAATATTTAAAGCGAGTATAAACAAACAAAATTGGGGTCAGTGAACTCTGTTTGCACACACAGAGGCTCAGTCGTTCAGGAGAGAAGCCAGTTAGTTACTCTTATAGCTCCGCTCCACCTGTTCCAAAGTTGAATCTTTGAAAAAACCCAGAACTCAGATTCACCAAAGGAGTCTTAGAATCATCATCGCCATGGCCATCCTTTTCCTTTTTGGGTGTAAATGAACTGAGGAAGTTTTCTGGTTCAAGCAAAATGCCAATGGAATCTTTGCTTTTGGGCTCCTTTTCCACTCCTTCTATACTGGAAAAAGGTTTGTTTTTCTCACTTCTCTCTCTTTGTTGATGCACTACTTCATTTGGGTTTAACCTCTATTTTGAAAGAAAAAAAGGGGTTATTTTGGACTGATATATTTCTATTATTTTTGTTTGTGGATTTTTGGTAGAATCGTTTATTAGCTTTGTGACTATGTATTCGTAACTTTATTCAAAATTTGTATCTTTTTATATATATATATATATATATATTTTTAATGTCAAAAAGTAAAAACTTGAGTTATTTCATATTAGGTCTCTTATGTCTTTTGTTGTACTATATTTATTTTCACCCTTTCTTCTATTTGTGTGCATTTGACTAGGCTGAGGGACACTAAGTTTAGTCTGTTAATGCACAAATTTGGGCTTTTCAGTTTATGGCTTCATAGTTTCTGTAGATGGAACCTGCTTTTTTGGTATGTTTAGTTAGTCTAATGCTCAGTGTATACTCACAGGTGGGAATAACTGGAGAAGGTGCAATCTCAAGAAATTTAACTTTTCAGGTACTAGGATTTATGATTCACCCATGCCAACATTTCACTTGGCTGCCTTTTTAATTAAATATATATATACACACAAGCCAATTCAAAAATTTTATAAAAACAGGTACTATTTTCCTGTTTTTGTGAGTTTGGGAAGTACGTTTTGTGTATTCCAATTCTACTCCTTGTATTTTTTCTTTATATAAATAGTACAAGTGAATACAAGTAGTGTTGTTTCTTTTTAAATCCCTGTTGTTCGTAAATTTTAAGTGCAACTCTCTAATTTTTGGTTCTAGTTTCATGTGATTAGAAAGGCCCTCTTATTAGTTTATCTTGTTTTTTAATTTTTGGTTCTAATTCAGTGGTTGAATCGTTTCACACACTTTTATGTTTTCTTTTTCTTGTATAACAGAAATCATATTTGTCTTTTTTTCTTAGGCCTTTTTTCTTGTAGGACCTTTATTTAATCACTTAAGTTTCTCCCTTCACACATCTTACTTAGCCAAAATGTTATAAAATTGGATGAGTTCCTCTGTTTACTGTTCATATATATTCTTTAATAAAGGGGTTGAAAAATGGTTGATGCTGAAATGTAACTAATGGACAACCTCGCTGCAATGTAAAAGGGGTCTTATAAACTTGCTTTATTGTAAGCTTTGTTGCTCTCTCTGATTATAGGGCATTGGCATTTGTGCTTGTGCTGCATCAACTGGTTTTCCAGTTGGTTAAAAACTTTGATTAGAATACTACAACAATATTTAGTATATATTACATTAAAAAATAGCATATATTTAGAAGTGCTATTATTAAGTGGGGGATTAAAAACACACGGATCTGAATAGTGGTTTAGTTTTCTTTGTTAAAAAAAAACAGAATAAGAGCTGAACTAAAGGAGGTTATTATCATAAACTTTCTGCGAAAATTTCTGCTAAGGAACATCGATTTATAATTCAGTTTGCTGCAACAGCTTGAAGTTTTAGCTGGTCTGCTAGCTTCTCAGTTTTTCTGTTGTTTTGGCTAGTTTGGTGAGGCTTGTTGTTATTAGCCTCTGTAGTTAGTGTTCTTGTTTGTAGTATTACTGGTGTTTGGTTGTTTTGGAGTGGCTGTAGCTTAGCCTCTTGTTGCTGTTTTACTGATGTATTGATTGTACTGTTGGTTTGATTAATGAAGTTATCATTTCTTCTTGATAAAAAAAAAGGAGGTTATTATATTTTTTAATCAATGATCATTTGAGTATGTAAATAATATCTATGTCTTTGTTCATGTAATTTTTCGGGTATTTAATGTCTTTAGCCTAAATTAATTGAGAAAGTATATTAGATGTTCTTTTTATTCACTTCAATTTAATGCATGTCCTTTTTTTAAGCTAAAGGGCTTGGAGTGGATAGGATCTTGGGATTTTATATTTGCTAATTTTTACGTAGATTGATCATTCAATCTAAGGTGTGTTTTCACCATGATTAAGATGCATGAAGTTTTTATTCCTGTTTAACATCAAAAATTAATAATGGCGGCAATGATGATGATTAGGAAAAATATGAAAATCATAATAAACAACATAAGACCTAGAATAAAAGAGAACTCCAAAAAGTCTAGTAGCTCGAAAGGAAATAAAGGACTATGTTGGTAAGCAAGCTCTTATCCTAACCATACCAGAGTGCAAAGACAAGTTTCAGGTGACATGCATGTATAATATTTCTATGTTTTATATAAGTAAATTGAAATGCCTGGCAATATTTTTCTTTTAGATTAAAGAAGGAATATGATTTAGTACATCAGTGACTTGTGCTCTTCAATCCGTTCTTTCAGCATGAAACTTTTCCAGTAATTGTTATATATCTGCCTTCCATGCTGAAACAATAAATATTTCCTTTTGTAGGATGTATTATTGTACAACTTTTTTGGATCATCTCCTTTGGGAGAACAATGGAAGGCTATATGCAACTACACCACATAACAAAATTAGGATCATCTTGTTTTTGGATCAGTTCCTGGATCCATGTCAACCAGTTTTTCACTCTTTGATAATTCCAAACATTACATTATGTTGGACGAGTTGAAGCAATTATACATTGCTGTTTCATGTACAAAGCAGAGATTATGGATTTGTGATAGCACAGAGCAATCAAAGCCTATGTTTGACTATTGGATTAAGAAGTGTCTTGTTCATATTAAACAACTTGATGATTCACTAGTATCTTCAATGCAAGTCCCAAGCAGTCAACAAGAGTGGAAATCACGGGGCATCAAGGTTTGCTTGCTATGTTTTTAATTATTCTATTTGTTCATACATTTGTGATCAGATTTCAAGAAAAGTGATATTTAAGATGTTATTGAAGATTTCAAGAACAAAAAGTTATCATCTGTTTTTATGTTGTTACTATGCCTTTATCTTTGTCATCATCATCAATATTATCTGTACCACTATTTTATCTGTTTGTGTTCATTTTGCCATGTCCTGCAGCATGTTTTTGGCTTTGAAAAAATAAAATATTTTCATCACTCCTTCCCACAAGATATGCCATCCTTTTCAACTTGAAAACTTAGCAATTAATTCTGTCTTCCTACAGCTGTATTATGAGCACAACTACGAAATGGCCTCAATTTGCTTTGAAAAATCTTGTGACATATATTGGGAAAGAAAATCTAAAGCTGCTGGCCTTAAAGTTATGGCTGATCGTATCTATTCTTCCAATTCTCAAGAAGCTAATTCTCTCCTTAGGAAAGCTGCTGAGATATTCGTAGATATAGGCGAAGCTGATTCTGCTGCTAGATGTTTTTGTGATTTGGGGGCGTATGAAACCACAGGTATAACTTTCTAAGTAATTTTACTGCAGTGCTTGATTCTGTAAACTTGTCTTTTTTTTTAGTATGAAAAGTTATTCCAGTTTTAAAATAAGTCTTGCACTTGATGCATCTCCCTTTTGTATTGTATTCAGAATTAACTTACAGGCATCGAATTCCATAAATTATTGATTCAATTTATCACTGTTCATCATGGCTTAAATTACATGAAGCATTGTTCATTGTGCTTAAATGATTGCAAGTTTTACATAGAGAGACAACTTTTGAACTCATAGTTAGTGATCTAAGGAAATTCATGTGAACAAATCTTTTTTCCTTGTTAGATTGATTGGTTTGCCTGGAAAAACACAGAAGATTTTATTCTTTTATGTAGCTCATGTTTACACAATCCTTTATAGACTTGGACTGGGGTTGTTTGAAGCAGAATATATCTGACCTTAGTCCTTGTTCAAGGAAGAGATTTGATTTTTTGTTTTAAAAAAAAACAAAACACTAATAGATAAAATAAAAAGACAGACTAGCAAACTAATCACATAATGCTTACAGAGTTCAATACTTAGTTCTACTATGATTTTACCTAATTTTTATAACTATCATGACACAGGTAGTGTATATTTGAAAAGTTGTGGCGAGTCTGAGCTACAAAGAGCTGGAGAATGCTTCACTCTTGTAGGTTGCTATGAGCATGCAGCTGATGCCTATGCTAGAGGAAATTTTTTCTCCAAGTGTCTAAATATATGCACCAAAGGGAAGTTATTTAGCATGGGTTTGACGTACATAGAGCACTGGAAACAACATGCTAAGAAAGAGGGTGATATAAACACTAAGGCTGAAGAGATAGAAAAAATTGAACAGGAGCTTTGGAAGGGATATGCTCTCAATTGCTATGTGCTCAAAGATACTAAATCCATGATGAATTGTCTCAAATCATTGAAATCAATGGATTTAGTTCGTAACTTTTTGAGGCCATTAGGTTGCTTTGATGAACTTATGTTGTTGGAAGAACAATCAGGAAATTTTATGGAGGCTGCAGAAATTGCAAAGCTGAAAGGAGATGTACTTTCTGTAATAGATCTTCTTGAGAAGGCTGAGAAGTATAAAGAAGCAGCAACTCTTATTATTTCCTATGTTCTTGCCAACTCACTCTGGTCATCTAGTAAAAAGGGCCGGTTTACTTTTGTGTATGTTGTAATGTTTCTATTTTTCATTTTTGAAGTAAAAATTGGTCAAGATTATAAAACTTTATTATGTTATGCTTTCAAACTTAAGTTAGAACTAAAATCTCATGAAGTAGACACATTCATGGTTTGAATTAGTTATTGTTTAATGTAATACTTATGGTTTATCAATCTATTGAGAATTATATTATATGATTAATTTTGAATTTTTTTTTATCAAAATACAATAATGAAAATCTTTTAATTAAAAAAAAACCATATAAGTATACTTATCAAAATAAAATTTAAAATTTTATTACTATATGTTATGATTTAAAAATATATTATAAGCGTAAAAAATCGTTATGGTTTATATAATATAACAAACTAAAAATGTTATCAAAATAATCAAATGTAACAGTTGAAAAGTGTTATGAAAAAAGTACAAGATTAAACTTCAAATTTATAACCAAAAACTCTATCTAAATGTTATTATTTGAATATTATAGCACCTAAAAATGTGTTATTGAATAGTTTAAGATAACACCGAACATAACATTCAAAAACTGTTATAGAAAAGACTGGACTTTTAATAACAGGGGCTATGTTAGCATTTTCAGAAATGCTATCAATAGTCCCTGTTAGCAGTTTTTAAGTGTTATGAATACTGTTTTTTCTTGTAGTGAAATCTTGGTGGTTGGAGGAAGGTCTCACAAGAACTGAAAGACAGTCTACGGGAGAATATCCTTGTAAGAAATTATTATTATGATATTTATGTATTTGAGTGTGATATTCAAACTTAATAATTACTTTTCTTGTTTATATTCTCAGGGTGGTCACAACGTTCCTCAATCCTTCAATGTGAGCTTTTGAAAAAAGCTGGAAACATAATGAGGGATTTTAAAAGTGAACTCACTACCGAGTACATCAAGCCTTTGGATGAAATGAGTATGATGGAGGAACTCAAATTTCCCCTGGATAAGTATAAAGATGTACTTGACGAAAAAGATTGGTTATAACATGTAGCTGATCGTCTAAGTCCAGAGGTTCAAAAAAAGCATAAATAGCGAAAATTGTGTGCATTACAACAGAAGTCAAGACATCGAACATCTTGTAGAGGAATAGCCAATATAAGAGAAGATTTGGTAAGTATAATTGATATTATAGTTTAAACAATGGCTGATAATATCGCACAATAACTTTAATTATCTTGTACGTTGTAGAAAAAAGAACTAGGTATTTAAAATCTAGAGCGATATGAAGTTTAGCTTAGATCGCGTGAAAAGAATAAAGTTCTTGTGATAGACTTGGACTAAAAGATTGCTAATAAGATAGTAAGTGTTCAATGGTATTATAACATATTGGTATCATTTATATAAACTAATTTGACTAAATATATTTCATTCCATGGATTGTTAAGTAAGAACGAATTACCTAAAATATTATCACTATACTATCTTTGGCTTTTAATCATATAATAATTATCATTTATTATTGGTTTAGCTGACATTGGATGTTGGTGCTCGTGATGTTGAGGGAGATGACCATAATTCTGGACTCATTGCGTAATCATAAATCTCCACCAATAAGAAATGAGGTTATGGAAAAGTATGTTTTTCAGCTTTAAGGTATTCAATATTAATTTTTTTTAGAGTTGAGATTATAATATATATATATAGATAATTAATTTTAAGTTTTGTAGAGTATACACACAATGTTCGGGAAATGAATACATTGGAGAATATATAAACTTACAAGAGGTTCTTGTCCAAGATAGCCCGAAAGTCATGAATGTGGTTTTTATGTACTAAGATACATTTATGATCTTGTAAATGCACCAAACTCGGTAGAAGTTATCAAGAAGAAAGTGTTAGGAAAAACTTATACATGATCTTTATTTATTTTCATGTAGATCTAATATTAAACAAATTAATATGAGATAACCTTATACATGTTTCTAAAATTGAATTCAAAGAGAAATAAAGATAAGAATACTTACAGTATATGCAAGGGAATGAAAGAGACATTCCTTTAGTTTCTCTAACTCTTGTATCCTTTCTGTCGCAGAGTATTATCAAGAAACTGAATTGTTCTTCTAATTTCTTCACAGCCTTCCAATGTATCCTTAGAATCACCTAGAATAGTGTGGGAAATTCTGAACACATGAGATAGATACAGAGAGAAGAAGAGAAAAGAATAATAAGAGGATTAGAAAATGACTTGTGTTTAGAGAGAATCTAAAACTATCAGAAAACCAGTGATTAAACTTATCTGTCGTCTTCTCTCTAAGCACTCATCTTATAGACTCACTTAGGTCATTTAATTTAATTAAAAAATCAATAAAATAATGGCCAATTTGAAGCCCTAGGTCAAAATTATCATAGGCTTTAGGCCAGTGAAATTTTCCGTTTAATTATAAGCCCATTGGACTTAAAATCAAGACATGTATTATTTTTCTATTGATTTAATTAATTAAATAATTATTTAAATCCTTTATGAAATTAATTATTTATAATTTGAACAATGATTTAAAGTTATTTATTAATTTAGATACCAATTTATCTTAATTAATAAATCTGCCATAGTTTCTCTTTTCTTCTCAAAATTACATAACTCTGTGAAACTATCCAAAATTGACCTGGTTAACTTTGATAATTCTAATTGATAATTAAATCAATTAATTGAGACTATCTAGATGATTTTATCCAAGGTACAATGGGGACCATGGGCCTATGAAATCAAGCTCCAATAAGTTATCATAAATCTAACAAATAAATTTACTAACTTATTAATTCCTCGTGACTCCACTATAGACTCGGAATTGCACTCTTGAATTCATAGAACTCTCTATAACAAATATAGATACTCTATTAATTATCCATTGTTACAACCATAATTGTCACTCAATCCTCTATAGACGGTCTACAATGAGATGAGACTAAAATACAGTTTTACGCTTCATTGTAGTTTATCCTTAAAATACTTAGTTCCTTGTAAATGATATTTCAGCAAACTAATTTAATTACTGAAATAAGATCTCTATCATTTAACACCTTGAACCAAACTAAAAGGAAACCATCGTCTCACTTCTTCATCAGAAGTTATAGATGTTCATATCTATAATTAACACTTCCACTCAATTATACTACCGAGTTCCCAAGATGTAAGTATAGGCTAGTCCATAGGGTAAGCTGGTAATGAACAAGTCAAAGAACTCAAATAATACAATCATTTAGAATACTAACCACTCAGAATTGAGATTAAATTGACATATGGTCAACTATATGATATGACTAGAATAGATAATAACGGTATGTTTACTTATCTTATCGACTAGCAATATCGGTCCAGTCCGATGTAACAAATACATTCGATCTTATCTACTTTGATAATGTTCTGGAAAGAACATAAGACTGTAATGTGTAAGTAGATCATATCGTAGATTGACAAGTCGGTGTAAATCATATGCACTGACTAATCTTATGACTAACTTATTTTGAACATATAATCATATTTATATTCCACTGTGATTATGTCACTATAAATATGATCAGCTAAATGCTCAGGATTTAATAGAAGTTTATATTAAACAAATAATCATGAAAATAAAACATGTGAGCAAAGTGATTGACCAAGACAAAAACTGATTTGCATTCTTTTATTGATAATAAAATGAGATTACAAAGAATTTGGATTTTAATTAGGGCATAAAACCCCAACAGAAAGTATGTTATTTTTTATATGTTTTCTTTTGTATGAAAAACTATGTATAGTACTTAATCATCTAATCTATATTTACTTGTCAATTTTGTAGTGGTTTGGAAAAAAATATTAAATGTCAAGGATGACCTACTTCCACTACAAAACGACTGGTTAGCAAGATTGATGTCATTTATTTATGACGTTTAATTTTTCTTATGTGTGTACACTGGACTACATATGTATATATAAATGACGTCGTTTGATTAGTAATGATATATATATATATGAATATTTTTCTTAATTTTAATTTATACATTATGTTTATTTAGATAATAATTTATAAAATTTAGTTATATAATAATATAACATATTATTATATAAAATATGGTATTGTATATTAAAAAAAGTTAAATATAATTTTGTATTCAATATAGTATTATTAATATAATTTTATTGGTATTTAAAAAAATTATTTAATCCGAAATCAAAATTAATTATATATATATGAAAACAAAACAAAAATAATTATATAAAAAAGATTTACTGCAGTTTTTAATTAAAAAAATACTTATATATGACTTTTCTTTGCGGTTTTTTTGTGAATTTTTCTTTGTGGTCGATTACACTCTGGTTTCCATTACTCCAAACAAGCACATTGTATTAACGAAGAAAACATCAGAGAAAACCAAATTTTGTAGTAGTGTGACTTTTGTAAAAAATACTAATAGAACATTTATATTTTTATTTTATTATAATTAATATAATCTTAATTATTTTTTAAATTTTGTAACTATATTTAAATTAAATATATTTTTATTAATAGTTTAATTATTATTTTTATTTTAAAAAATAAAAAATTCAAAATTATTTAAATTATATTAATAATAATAAATATATAAATTAGTTGCCCCACCTGACCATTGCTCCAAGGAGAGTTGGAAAGATATTGTTCAGTTATTTTTTAGCCCAAAATTTATCACGCGATCCAACCAAAACAAGAAAAACAGAAAAGAAATGAAGTATACATCGACGCAAGGCACAAAATCGATGGCGGCTAAGCGTCACCAATTTGTAAGTAAAAATATTAATTTAATTTAACAAAATTTTACATTCTAACTTCCTATCTCTAAATTTGTATAGGCGAACCCTGATGAACATGTTATTGATACTTGGAAAGATAGCCATTTGAGAAAATCGACAAAAGTTTTTGTCAACGACACAGCTCGAGAAACTTTTGTAAGTTTATACTTTTGTGTTATTATTTTCATTAAACTATGTTACTAATGTGTTTCTAACACTTTTTATGAACAGGAAAAAATGACGGAAGAGCTTGAGAGGGCACGACTTTAAAGCCAGTCTCAAGGACTGACGGAGGGATCTGAAACTGGATCTGCTGCTGAATCCTCGTCGATCGATCAATACGAGATTATGAGTAAAGTACTTGGGGAGAGGTCTGACTTTCAAAGAGGAGTAGGTTACAGCAAAGGCAAAGGGAAAAAATAAGCTTCTAGCTCCACAAGTCAAAGTCAGTCACAAGCCCAACCTCGGGAAGACATTGCTACTATGGCAGAAATAATTAAGTCAATGAGTGAAGAGATTCGGATGTTGAAATCTCAACAAGGTCCATCTGGTAATCCTCAGCACACTAGTACAAAAACTGAGTCGCGGTTTGAAAGCCTTCTCCAACGATATTTACCATCACAACCTGAAGGTGGTATATCTTCTCAAAGTCCACCTCCTTGGTCGATGCCACAACAACAACAACAACAACATGTGTATCCACCTCAACAGAATTATCCAAACACGTACGGACGTTCCTCCCAGTCCCCTCCTTTATATTACCCCGACGTCGCTACCGGATCTCAGACGTCACATCCTAGGCGCTGTGACTTTGGGGATTCATCGCAGCAGCAGCATCCACAGCAGATGTATGGTCAATTTGTGAGTCCGTCGCAGCAGCAGAGGTATGGTCAGTTTGAGAGTTTTTTGCATCAGTCTCCCTCGCCGCGACCACATGCTCGACAATTTAGATCATCTTCGCAGCATCACTCTACACAAGCACCACAGTTTGCTTCACCACCGTTGTCGCGCCCTAATACTAGTGATCAAGATATTGATCTTAATGAGTATTTTACACCAAGTTGGCCAGATCAAAACAATAATAATTAGATTATGTTTTTTAATTATATTAAGACAATTGAAATTTTATTATGTTTATGTTATAATTACTTTATATGTAATTAAAATGAGATTATGTTAATTTTATGATTAATTACAATGTTAGTTTTGTTTGATGAATATTAATTGTGTTATTAATTATAATATATGTTAAATATTATTATTTTTAAATAAGTATTATATGTATATTTATTAAGAAATAAAATAAAATTAATTGTTTTATTTTAATATTAGTATTTTAATACCGGCGGATTAATACCGACGGAACCCGCCGGTAATAAACCGGTCAAAACGGTGTCAGCGTTGCACAACACCGGCGGACCCCGCCTCTATTAATCCGCCGGTAATAGTGCAATACCGGCGGGTGGTGTCACTCGGTCGGTAATGGTGATAATACCGACCGTTTATTAATGGCGGGACTTTACCGGCGGATCTCCGCCGGTAATAACAAATACCGGCGGATACACCATGTATTACCGGCGGGATCCTCCGCCGGTAATAGTGCTTTTTGTTGTTGTGTAGTCTTAATTAAAAAAAATATATCACATGATTGATTAGTTGTAGTAGATTTACAGAAAGAAACAGATAATCCTAATTGAAAATTTTCAAAAATAAAAAAAGTGATATTTGGCTAAAACTTACGACACCATAATAGATCTTCCTCCAATTTCGAAATAAAAATGTAGTTATTATAAATGTGCTAAAAATATAAGAATGTAATTTCGAAATAAAAATACATTTATAATAAATGTGCTAAATATAAGAAATGTATTAAGATTTAGTAATTTTGAATGATAAATTATTGTTATTTGTTAACAAAAGATTGTAACAAAAATAAAATTAAACAAATTATTTTATTTCAAGGAAATATTAAATTTAAATTATTCAACACCCAAATAATATACAAGTAGGATATACATACAATTTTAATTAACAATGTGGGACATTTAATAATATGAGACATATGATGAATTAGTTCATGCTATTAGAACCATAAAATTAAAATGTTCTTTTAATTATTGAGGATAAATTTGAGGATATATGCTTAATGGGATAGAAATAACTCTAATTTAAATTGACTCCATCTTCTTTGTCTCACTATCACAGTTCTATCATGTCAAACTTTCATCCTCGACCTCTCACTTTCGTTGAACTCGACTCTCATCTTTGTCGGGAAATATGGACAAATCTTTTTTTTAATTTGTGTGTGTGGGTCGGTGTGTGTTTTAGGGTTTGAAGTTATTTTTGTGTTGATGGGGTTCAAGATGAATTTCAATAGGGTTAATTTGGTTAGGATAGGTATCTATAGAATTAGAATTTAAAGAGGCATGAGTTTCATTTTCAATGAGTATATTGAGGTAGAGGAATTCCAAGAAGTTATTAAATCGATAGGTTTTGATGGGATTCGATATATAGGTTTGAATCTTTTGATTGGGGTATTGAATAGATTTTTTCGGGTCGATTTTCCCAAGCACGTGGAGTTTCTTGAAATGGAAACTATAGGTGCGGTTCTCTTTCTACGCCTCCACTCTACCATTCTCTGTTTGTACCTCTCTGCTGACTTAATCAACTTATGGGAGAAGCTTCTTCTGTGGTAGATCTTTGCAAGAACAATTTTTGACAAAAGCAATCTTTGACAAGAACCAATAGTGGGTACCTAGAAGAAAACCCTTCGATGCTTAAGTTAGTTCTCACTCCATATTTTGACAGAGTAACTGTATGATAAAGACTCGAAAAGAACTTCCTTTGCTACGAGTGAAATCAGTTATTTATAGCTAAAAAATAGAAGAAGGGGTTAAGAAAGACTTATTATTATTGGTACATGTGTCCACTCCAAGTTATGTTTCCCGCCAAATATAATCAACTTCCCTCGAGCCTATTCGAGTTGATTATCTCTGTGCAGAGGTCGAAGTCTCCGTCTCTATTTCGTCTCTTGCAGGATTTTCTTTAGTTGTTCATTGTAATGAAATGCGCATTTTAACGTTATTTCTGCACACAAATAAGTACTTATTTTCCCACTACTATTAGTCACGTGACTTGTCACATTTTTACAAATATTTATTATGCAAATGATTAATAATACTTATAAATGGAAAGTAATAAATCTGATGACAAAATGCCCTCACAAGATTCTTCGTTGCAATTCAATAGTTTTCCATGATGTCCATTAAGGTTTTAGGCAGATTTCCTTTGAGCTAGTATATGTTTTTATTATGAATGCTTGAAGGTTTTTAGTGGAATTTGATGGCAATCAAGATGTTGGCATATTAACTTTGTATATATTTATCTACGCATGTTCAAATGGTAGTTGATAAGTTTTTATGGTCATTGAATGTTTACACATAAACCTAAGTATATTTTTCTTAGGCATGTTTCGATGGTTTCAATGGATTTCAATAGGCATCAAGTTTTATTCTTTCTTAATATCTATCGCTGCTCACAAAATCATAATAGTGTGAACCTAATAATTAACGAGCGTGGTAATAATTAAGAAGCGCCTTGCTTTTCTTGTCTTATTGTTAAAGATTTCAGTGTAATTACATGTGATGACATTATACCAAAATCTTGGAAAATACGTATGAGACCACCTTTCATAACTGATATCCTCTAGAGAGGATGCTATGAAAAAATCTTTGTGACTCAAATATTTGAAACCCGGCTGCCGGAAATAATTCTTTATATAACCATCATCGGTTTTGAATATAGAAACTACATTCCAACTGATATAGTGGTAGCATGTTCTATAGTGGTTATTTGGGAAGACAAGCTCCAAAGCATATGCAGTGCTAGCTTGCTTGTTAGATACAAGCACTAAGTTCTCGAACTCGCCAATTGCTACTTTCAAAACTCATAAAATAGGTGAAATTATTATTTTGACCATCGACGATCACAAAGAAAGCTGGATGCAAATTGTTTGCATTATCCAATGCTATATGAATACCATATTTTATCTTCAAGAGAGCCCCGTCTACAAATATGACAAAACAACATGATATGAATTTATGAACTAAAACACCTAGGGAAAAAGAAAATAATAACTACTCCATTTTCTATCACAAAATCATGCATAAAGCCCGAATTCTTCTTCTGTAGCATATACGAGTAAGACAATAACTTCGATGATAATGCTTCAAGTGTCTCCTAATAACATATGTAAGAGTCTTTCTCATTTCATGTTTTTCATTATATTAGTTGGCAAGTAGCTCACCACATCATTGACATATTTATTTTTTATAACTTCACCAATAATATGTTAGGAATATTATACTTCGATGTCACATATGGACAGTGAGATTGATATGATTGGATTGAATTAAAAAATATAATGAAAAAATACATAAAAGAATTAATGAGTTGATCATTTGTCAACACCAAATTAGAAGAAAAAAAAGTTGGATGCAAAGTAGGTATTCTTTTTTCTTACCGAGGAAATACATGTAGATGGTAATAAAAATATGATAAAATTTGTAAAATTCTTTATTGGCATATTTGATAAAATTGACAAAATTATTTATAGATTTATTTTCGAAATATATTGTGTGATATTTTCGAAATTATTTGTTTCCTGTTTTGTTGTGAAATGTTTTCTAATCAGATTATTCTATATATATTAATAAAATAAATATATAATTTCTTATAAAAGAATATTTTTTCTTGAATTTTGTATATATGGAAATTATTGGTATTTATTTTAATTTCTTGATCTGATTTGTTTGTCTAGAAACCGTGTACAACGTGTGGAGATAATATATATATTGTTTTCTTATTTATTTAAGGAAATTGGGTTTAAAAATTGTCAAAGTTCAATGAATTTGTTTGAACGGATTGCCAATCTGTTTGAACAGATTCTGATTTTCCTTTTTGGGAAGATTTTCCATTTATTGGCTGATTGGTTTCTGATTTGTTTTCCACGACCTAAAGGGATTCTAAAGGGTATATAGTCATCCTTAGGTTGTTGGTTTTTGATAATCTCCCTTGGTGTATTATTTTCCAAATATTTTCAAGTTTTAGAGAGACTTTTTTATTATGTGAAGAACTTGAGTCCAACAAGTTCTTAGTGATTTATTACAGTGTACTTCTGATTGTTTTCTTTGTGCTAATTGTGCAGGTTGAACACACTCGGACATTGTTCATCAAGCTTCGGAAGAAGTCTTGCTCGTGAGCCACTTTTCGGGAGGAAAAGTGCAAGTGTTATGATTTGAAGGGAGTTTAAGATCTTAGCACTTTAGAAATTTGATTAGGAGTTTAGATTACAACAGTTGCGACAAATTCAAAATGAATTCTTTATTTGTATATGTCAATTTGGTTTTGTAATCGTTAAGATATTCTTCTAATAAATTTCATTCTCTGGGCGTGGCCCCGTGGACTAGTAGCAATCTGCAAAGATTGCTGATACGTCGTATAATTTTGTGTGTTCTTTACTTTATGTTCATTTTTATTTTCTGATGATAAACTGTTTAAACATATCTGGTTTCTGTTCAAACAGTCTCTGTGTCTGTTTAAATATTTCTGTAACAGTTCAGCAATTAATTATTTAATTTGAATAATTAAGTTGGTAATCATAAAAAACGGAATTTCAAAATTATTTCAAATTTTTCAATGAGATTAAGTTATGCTAAACTAGGAGATTATTTAGATGGATGGATTACTTTTTTTTAACATCCTCTCTAATTTGATAACAAAATTACATTATAAAAACTATCAAATCCAATCTTACCATCCAAACGAGGTCCGATGGAAGAGGATTACGGTCAAATAACATAAAAAAATACATATAATTATATTAATAACTAAGATAATTACACAAGAGAATGAGAGGAAACGAGAAGAGATTTACAAAACTCATAGAAGTTTACAAGTAAATCAATACAAGAATAAAAAGGGAGATGAAGAAGACAAGGCTCAAACAAGTTTCTATAGATTTTGTCCTAAAAGCTATTTTTTCCTTCATAAGAACACTATGAGTATACTCTCTATAAATGTTTTATGGGATTCATCAAGCCTTCTTATATACTCAACCTAGTGTCCTAAAAAAATGAGTATATGATGATCTAATGTAAAGAGATTGGTCACTATATTTTAGAGTCTCAACACTCCTTTGAATTTGAGATTTATCCACCAATTGAATTATGTAACTCCTATTATTTATACACATTATAATTGATAAAATATGGTGATTAACACATATAATCATCATACGCTACATATATTTCAAAAACAACTAAAATGTATAACTACTATACACATAAAAAGTGTACGTTACAAATCTTATAACCATAAGTTACAAGATTTATAACTCTTTTATTGGAGTTACAAAACTCTTTTATTGATTTATAACTACTCTTTTATTGGAGTTACAAAACATTTCTCCAATTTTATTTTATTTAATAAAATAATATAACATAATCCATGGTGTAGCTTGATAGTGTGGTCTTCCTGTCATAATTCAAGTAAACACGTACGTGTGCTCACTTGAAAACCTTATTTATCTCAAACATATCAAACTTAGGCAACTTTCTCGCCAACTGCAGTCATGATCTTTGCAAAGTGACATACCAAACATAAATCCTGGACTTATTCACTACAAATTGAAAATTCTTTTTCAATGTGTACAAATAGGCGTTGGTCTACTAATACACTTATATATGAGACGTAATTGTCTTCAGTTAATGTATATATATATATATTTTTTTTTTTTCTTTTTAGGCAGTAACACATAGCAGAGTCTAATGTTGGATGGAGATGGGGCTCTCATCAAGGACAAAATTCATGTATGCATCATCGGTAGCAAACAGTTGCTAGAATTAGAATTAGGGGTTGTCCACCACGTTGATACACAACTTTCGATCGGTTTCAAGTCAAAAAAAATTATTGGTTCCTTCCTTCACTGTATTTTTATAATTTAGGATCTTCTTTAGAAATTTAAGTTTTATGTCCAATTTTCTAAAAGCATCTCTAAGTTATGAAGAACTTTTTGCCTTTAAGGCTCCTCATGATTTTAGTTACGCATGCTTTTTGGAGATAATTAAAATTTAATTGGTTGGAAAAAATTTCTTCTTTCTTCCTTGATATTCTACATTACGATTTTTTTAACGAATATATATGTGTGTGAATTATTTTTAATTTTAAAATTAATATATATTTTTTAAAATGGTGAAATATAATTATTTTTATTTATTTTAACGATTTAGTATTTTCACTGTAAAATAAAATAAAAAATTAATATTAGTATTATAGTATTATAAAGTTTAAATATTTTACCCACAAATTTTCTTAATTTATATAATGCATACCCTATTTGGTAAATAATAATAATTCTTCTCTAATTCTCGTTTTTGTGCTGTGAATATATAATTTTAGGATGACATAAGAGGATTACGATTGCTCATGGATGAGTTTATATTTTATGTTAGGAATATTCGCAGTATAAATATATAAATCCATGCAGGAGTTTCAGTTAAATATCTAATTTATTTCTTTGACGGCATAAATACCTAACATTTATTTTTTGTTGCAACCGTTACTTTTTTCCGTTAACAGTAAAATACCAAACTTTTAATTAGGAATATTAGCGGTATTAATACATAAGTTTATGTAATTGTTGCATTTAAATATCTTATTTTTAATATTTGTAGCATAAATCATAAATATTTTTATTTTTTATTTTTTTTATTATTTATACTACAAAAATGAAAAGTTATTAGGTATTCAAGTACAACAGTTACATAAAGTTAGGTATTTCTGCTGTCAATATGCATATTTAAAAAGATTGGTATTTGGCACTTAACGGGAAAAAGTAACGCTTGCAACAAAAAATAAACATTAGGTATTTATGACGTCAAAAAAGTAAGTCAGGTATTTAAGTATAACAGAAGCACAAGCTTAAGTATTTGGAGCAGTCACAATGACTACTTTAAAGTAGTCAATATTTAAAAAAAAATTAGCTAAATGACTTAATATCTACTCCATCAGCTCCTCTAAATGTATATGTATAATAGCTTAGTACTAAACTCAATAAATTCTATTCTAAATATAGAGAAGCTTAAATTAGCTATGTAAATATTTTTTTTTTTTTTTTTTTGTCTTTTTTCTTCTTCCTCTCTTCCATTAGTAAATTTTTTATTATTATTTTTTCTTTTTTAATATGTTTTTTTTTTTACTTTAACTATTAAATAATTTTTATAAATATAATATTTAAATGATGTAAAAGAAAATATAGAATAGTTAATGTATGATGTAATGTAAAAATGTAAGATAAAATAAAAATAAAAAGTAGAATTTTGATGAAGTATCATGATAAAAAGAGTAGACGGAGTGCTCTCATGCTGCCAACATCTTGCTATTTGAAAACTTTAGCAAGAAAATTAATATAAAGAATTACGTCACAACAATACTTAACAGTGTTAGATGGTAAAATTTGTCCAGATGCACAAAAGGTTGTTTATATAAATATGAAGATGCATAAAGGTAAAATTGAGACATAAGTTATTGTATTCAGAAATTTCGTGAGAATCAATGTTTGATGTTGTTAGAATATCGAGACCAGTCCTGTGGATGTGTAGAAGTCACGTGAGTCATGCATGCCTGTTTTTTCTTCTTTTTTACATTTTGTTTTTCTAGAACTTGCGGAGAATAATATCATTCCATTTTATTTGTTAATTACAAAGTAATGTCAAATAATCACATTGTTTGATTCCGTAGCGCGATGAAAATATTAAAAATTAGAATTTTACTATCTTCAAAACGTGATTAGTTATGGGAATCACAAATTAAGTTATCGACTCAGATCTTTGTAAAATACAATTAATCAAATATAATATTGATCCTGAAAATTCTATATAGGGATTAGAGTTAAGGAGTTATATTTACTTTCCTAATTAATGTTAATGTCTACTTTGTATTTATAAATTTTATTGCATATATTTATTTTTACATAATTTTTTTAGGCTTACAAAGTTACATAATGTTTTTTCTTAAATCTATTATAATATTTTTTAATCATACTCATAAAATTAAGTTTTGATAAGTACATCTCAATTCTATTATAATTAAAAAAAATAAGTTTATATATTTTAGACCTTATGTTTTGATAAATTCTTTTTTTGGATCGTAAAATAATTTAAACAAACTCGTAAATTTGATTTCAGTAAACGTTTTTTTGAACTAAAATCACAAAAACTAATAATTAAAAAACAACACAATCATTCTATTTAACAACTGTTTTGTTATATTCAATTTTTTTCATTAAAATTAAGTTTAGATATCTTTTTGAATTATTTTACAAAACATAAAATTCAATAAATAATTTGTCAAAACACAAAGTCAAAACATATAATGAGACAAAACAGAATGTCCAAAAATAATATAAACTCTTACAATATATATATGTATATGTTTCTTAGAGAAATTAAGTTTCTTTGATGGGTAAAATACAAAATTATGATGATATAATAAATTGTATTTTTATAAATATATATATTTATAGATGTTATTAAATTTTTGTGCTATTTTTTACTTAATTATTTATATTATTAAAATGATTAAAGTTTGTATTTATTTTATTTATTAATCACATAAAAATTCCCATTAAACCATATATTGTTTTGAGTACGATGTTCAAAATGTAATCTAAATGGACTTATTCAAACTAATTTATTCCAATCTAATTGTAAAAAGAAATACATATACATATTAAATTATATTTTGAAATTGGATTAAATGTAATAAATTAAATTATAATTAGATTATAATCAATTAGCAACTAATGAGACTGTAAAAAATGTAATACAACCTATTCAAGTATTAGATATTTAAAATTATTATGAAGTATTAACACACATGATTATAATCTACATGTAGTGATTAATATTTAATATATTGTTATAACTGAATTTAATTTTTATCATTAATTTTTATTTTAATTTTTTTTAAAATTGATACAAAGCATTGCAAATTATTATACACTGACTGAAAAATTAATCAAATTAAATTGGATTGGAGGTAGATTTTGTAACTTACATTTGAATTCCAGTGGTTTTGGATAAAAAATTCGGATTTGATTATATATTAGAAGACACCTCTACCTCTTGGAATGTTCAAAGAACATAAATGATACACGGTTTGTGCAATTTTATTACACAAATTAAAAAAGTTGTATAATATTATATATATATATATATTTCCAACAAACTTTAAGAGGAGATTTTCTCCATTTTCTCTCCATTAAATATTTAAAAAGTGAATAAACAATGAGGCATAGTTTATATCAAAGAATTAAGAACTAAATAATATATACTATCTTTTTAAAAGAAAGATAATATTAAGTGTATAGAATATTGGTAGCTTTATATATTGGTTTCAAAAGCTATCACACATTTAAGAAATGCTAAATCTATTTTGCTGATTTTATTGAAAAGTTTATACTCATTCAGACAAGGTTGAGTATGGAAATATCTATCTCATTAATACATATTTATTTGTTTCGATGGCCGACATTGGCCATTGTTCGAACGTACATTGGAGTTGGTTTTTAGGAGCACCTTGTACTAAAATACAATAATACAGCCAAATTTTGGCCAAATAACAAAAGTTCATTGATTTTTTTATTAAAAGAAATTAATTTGTTGATTGTGAAAGATTATTGTGATTTTAATTTTGTTATCCCATAAGCATAATAAACTCCACCCTTTTCTTTTTGTATTGTCCTTCGTAAATTTAACTGTATTTTGTTAAGTCATTAATTAAGGCCGCCGGCAAGGAGTGTAACAATACTTTTAAATTATTTGGTAGTGAGGGATTGAGTATATATATATATATATATATAGATTATTAAGTTATTATATTATTTTTATAATAATATTTTGAGACAATATATTTGTAACAAAATAATGAAAATGAAGAGTATGGATTCTAAATGGAAGGTTTGAAAATATTTGCAATCTCTTTTTGTCCAATAACAGAATTTATCATCTCTCTTATCTCTCCCTCATTTCCTTTTTATCATCTCACTTCTCCCTCTCTTGCCAAACATAGTGTTAATTTTTAAGGGGAAAGAAAAAGAAAATATATGATTTAATAAATATTTAGTGGGTGAGTAATTTATTTCCTTTTTCTTTTCCTTTTTTTTAGTGATAGTACAAAAATTATTGGGTATAGACAAACTACAAGATATGACACACAATACTTTTTCTTTCTTTTTTTCCCTTATAAAGAAGAGACATGCATTGTAGATAGACACGCGTCTCAATTATTTACATCTAATATCTTGCTTTTTTTTTCTTTTTAAAAGAAAAAAAAATGGTAAATGTAAGAGAAACCCAAAGCACAATAACGTTGTACCATTATGGGAAATCCGAGAGAGACCAAAACACAATAACATTGTACCATCCATTATTATCATGAGTATCCAAGGAAAAAAAAATAATACTTAGAAAACACATAAATTATACATGATATACTAACAAATAATAAATTTCTGCTGTATAAATTAAAATAATGATATGATTCTATTTAAAAATATATTTTGTGTGTATCACTAATCACTCCAAACATAATAACATTGTATCATTATTATCAAAAGTATCCGAGAGCCAGACACAATAACATTGTACCATTATCACGGGAGAGAGAGAGAGAGAGTAAAAGACACTCCAACATTGTACGACCTATTGTGATGAGTTACAATTTCTCACGATTTTGTTTTGAATAGAGGCAAGAAAACTAACAACCAATGCTACCCATCATGCAAATGAAATGAAGTGGTACCCTTCTTCAAACTTCATTAAGATACATTAAATATTGGAAATTGTAAACCGAACCAATTCAATTAACAAATTGATGATGTTAAACTGAATTGAATTAGATTAGTACAAAAATATTGGATTGAATCATATGCTTACTCCTAATGCATTTAGCTAACTGACAGAGTATTGTTAAGAGGTCTAAATGATATTCGACCACAATGTAATATAATATTATTAGTTTAATTAAATATCAAATTTTACATATTTTAATTTTAAAATATAATATATGTAATTGAATACAGAAATGGTCTATAACAATTAACCACTTATTATATTAATGATCTAAGATTCTGGTGTACGAATTGGTCCAACCATCTTGTTTTATATGTGAGACATGAAACAGCTTTTATTACAGTGAAAGAAGGAGTCAAATTATTTACTATCATACAATTTTCTTTTAAATAATATAAATACTATATTGATTAAAATATTAACAAATTGAGAAAAGGAAACGCCTTTGAAATTTCTTTTAGCTATTAATAATAAGTAACCGGCCGTAATAACAACTCAACTTTACTGACTACCCAACACCAATAATTAGCTATTAATATACTGTCCCCCATTTAAAAAGAAAAATATTACTACCCTATTATTCTTATTTATTTTTACTTTTAATAATTGGTAAAATAGATCACAAACGAGAATATACCTTAGATTAGTATAAGAAAACCAACTTTTCGTCTAGGCTGGCTTTAAGTGTATATATTCTCCACAAAAAAATTAGTTATAAAACAAATAAATAATAATAATAAAATAAAGAAGTTAGCCTTTTTCTTAGTTTATATCTTTTCAAATATTCCATGCAAATTATGTATGACAAATAACAAAATTTGTTTTTCTTTTGTTTTCTTTTTTGTTACATCAAAAATAGGTAAATCTAGCTCCTGTACATCCATTTCAATCCTAAATCGATTATATGAATCAATAATAATGATCCGGTTGTTATTTTCACCATGTTTTTTTGACAGATTTACAAACCCATTTAATGTTAATTAAGTAATTATTATTTTTTTTTTTTTGGGTCCCAATAAATAGAAGACAATTCATCTTTTCTCCTTAAAGCCTTTTTCCTTCAACTACTCCGTAGCTCACGCGCATCGCCATCAATTTCCTCTCAATTTCCACTTTCTCTTCCAATTTTGTTTCTCAATTTTCTTTTCTTTTTTCTTTTTTCTTTTTTCTTTTTTGTTCGTACAAGAAACAAACCCAACCCAAGTTCTATAAATACAGACAATATGTGAAAATCCCAACTCGAGAAAATCCACTCTCATCTGGGAAAACTAAAAAAGAAAAAAAGAAAAAATAAAATAAAACACCACCCTTTTCCCAGTTCTCCATTTACCTTCATCACCAACCAACCAAACCAAAAGGAAAAAAAACTCAGACCCCGAACCATGCCGCTTCCATGGAAGAAAGCTAAGGTGACCCGAATTTCTCGAATCGTTGCGGATCTCCAGTCGCCAAAACGCGGTGGTTCTCTTGTGGTTGAGACTGGCTTCCCCACCTCTCTTATAGACCTCTTTGTTAAGAATCGTGATCGTTTAAAGAAGCCCTCTAACTCTAAGAAGAAGAAAAAGAAGGATAATAAGAAGGTTGTTTCTCATGTTAATGATTCGAACCAGGTCGAAACCGATGCGCCCACTCCTGATCCGATCACGGCGAATTCGGAGTCGGGTTCGGAGAAATGTTCGGTTCGAGGCGAACCCATTTGCGGGGGGGTCGAGAATTTGCCGTCGGAGCCGACGGCGGAGGAGATAGTCGAGTCAATTGAGGCTTCCGTACCCGACCCGGAATCGGCGACCCGAGATGAGAGTCGGGGCGAGGACGAGTTCGTCGGCGGCGGAGCTCTTCTCATGGCGGTTTTGAAGGTTTTCTTAGTGGTGGTTCTGGCTCTGAGCACCAAGAAATTGGTGGTTGGGGTCACATTGTCTGCTTTTCTGCTCTTGTTTCTCGAATATGTTGGGAAAAGCTCGGTTCGGTTCTTGAGACCTTGTTCGAAAATGGAGGTAAGATTAAGATCTATGGTCAATTGGGTTTCGAGCTTTATTTGGTCCGAAAAGGATTATTTGGTACTAGATGTAAAAGACCAAGAACAGAACTATGCTGCTGTGGCTGAATTGCTTGATAGGATTGACTTAACATCTTCAAATGATGAAGAGATTGAGGTTTCGGAGCTTAATAATGATCTTTCGATGAAAGAGAATGAGTTTTTAAACGATGGACCTGAACTTGAGCTACTTAGCCGTGACAAGAAATGGGGATATCTGAACAATACAAGTGTGAAGAAGGAAAATTCTGCGGTCGTAGCCATGGAAGATGGTGAAACTTTTTCCCCAAGTGGGGAGACCATGGAAAAGAACAAGAGTAGCAAGAGATCAAAGATTAAGGCAAAGATTATCAAAAACTTAGTGCCTAAGAAGTTGCGTAGTTCAAAGTACAGTAAAAGTAAGTCTAAGGAGGATATTGTTAACATGTTGGAGACCTGTAGTGAAGTGTCAAGTTATTATGAGGTTGAAGAACAAGAAGAGCAAAGATTTGAAAGCATCAAAGGAAGCTTTTGTCATGATGGGATTTCTTCTTTGGATGGAGTGGAGGTAGCCTTGGTTAGTGAAGGAGAAGAGAAAGTAGAGACAGTTGTTGAAGAAGAAAATCCAAAAATGGAAGGGAATTGTGTTTATTTGACTCTGGTTCTTGTTGTTCTGGCTGGTCTTTTTGGGGGTCGTATTGTTGCCCTTCTGTTGTCAATCTCTTGGTGTTTCATGTTGAAACTCATTGGAACACGATGGAGATCCATTAATATGAGATTGGCCAGGTCCCCTTTCTCATTCTCAAGCCAATGATTTAGTGGGAGGTTTTGGATTAAGAACATCAGAAAAAGCTTCATATATATTTTTTTCATTACTTGATAGTAATTGTTGGTTCTTTCATGGAAGTGTTCTTCAACTCTTACTGTATCCACAAAGTTATGCACAAAGTTATGACAGAAATATCCAACCTTTGGTTGAGGTGTTTGTACCCAAAACTGTAAAAAAAAAAATTACAGATACAAATCAAAGTATATAATAATTTTACTTTGTTCTAAATTGTATCTCATTTGTTATTTAAATATACACATGGATGAATTCCCTTAACTTCGTATCTTAAAGTCTCAAGTTTTCCTTTCTGGGTCATGATCTTTTTGCCTCATTGGATCACAAATTTGATACTAAACTATCTGTGAGGAACCAGATCTAGACATTATGGGAACTTTTATTTGTTTGTTTTTGGAGGGAAAATTGTGAAGTGGGAGTGTATAACAATGATGAAACTCTGACATTTTAAGCCTTGCCGCCGAAGATTCCACCCCAACAATTGCAGTACATTATTATCATTGTAAGTTCAGAATTACTTTCACCAAACACTAGGGGGGTAATTGAGCGTGGGCTTTATTCTGTATACCTCTTTACCTTACCAAATCTCATGCCTACATCATTTTTATTTTTATTTATATTTTCATAAAGTGAAAAGGGACATTTAATAATAATAATAATTATTATTATTATTGTGGGGTAAGAAAGTGAAAAATGAAATTAAATGGACGATATTTTAATTGCTGCAACTGCAAGCCCAACAATTTTATTATGAATAAATGGAAACCACCAAATAGTTTCAAGGAGCCGTTTGGTTTATATTAATGGAGTTGGAAAATGAATGTGGTTCAGCTGGAAACGCTAGTGAAGAGCCAACTCCATGGCAATAAAAGGAAATCCTATCAATGATAAAAAAATGAGTATTTACAAGCCATTTTGTACAAAGAACACCAAAACAACAAATAATTAGAAGTAAATGTAAAAAAATAAAAGTTAAACTGACAAACGAAGATGAAAGAAAACAAATATCTATTAAAATTTAACTTAAATTGACAAAGGAAGATAAAAGACAATGGTGTAGCTAGCTTTGATTATATGCCAGATTTATTTATTACGAAGTTAAGGTTCTTATTTGTTTGGATAATTGTTCCCACTAACAAAGTTGAACTAAAATTTTCATTGTTCATTTTTTATGTATCATGTCTTATCATAATGAGTGACAACACATTTAAAAAAATATCAAACTTAATTAACAATGGATAATTTGTTTAGACTTTTAATCCTTTTCATAACAGACAATCAGACCACCTAACTTAGTTGCCAATCTTTTTATGCCAACTGAGCTCGGGACGATGTTTACAAGCAAAATAAGAACATTTATTAGTAACATTACTTGTAATTAATATTTTAAATGAATTGTCACTTATTTACTAGTGAGACATGGTAAAGACAGAAATGGTTTATTTTGTTTTTTAATGTTATATGAAAAAATAATAGTTGAATTGTAGTTCTTGATTTGTCTCTTAAGCAATTGTTGAAGATTTAATTATTTGAATAAATAATCATCTCCCCCTTTAAGAAAATAATAAAGAAAAACCCTCTTCCATCAAATTATGAATGACATTCAATTAATTTGTTATTTGAGTGGAATTGAAAAAAAAAATAGGAAAATTGACTTAAAATATTTTGACTAAAGTATGAATCCTTATCCCTTTCTTCTTTTGAATGAATTATTTTTCCATCAAGTAGTTGAAATCAATAGTTCTAAAGGAAAAATAAATCTTTTTGTCTAAAATACAAAGTAAACAAAAACAGTAATGACCAGTTCATTCTAAAGTTGATTGCACCCAATCAAAAAAGTTTGTAACAAATCCATTCCAAGTTTGATTCCACCCAATCAAACCTATTCTGTTGATCTAAGGTCGTGTTTGGTTGGGATTAGTGGAGTGGCCATTCTACTATACCCTTGGAAATTTACTTATTCTAATATCCTTACATTTTTCTTCCTTCACTCATTCTAATTCAGTATTTTGATTCTTCCTTTTCTTGTGACAATATATTCTTCTAATTATTCTTTTCTTTCTATTTTCATTTTTTCAACCACACAAACATAGCCTAAGATCTATACTTTTCTAGAGACCAAAAGTGCCTCAACCACAAAAGAACCCAGTGTCACAATCTGAAATTAGTTGTGTCCCATCTTAAAATGAGTTTCTAAGCTTCGTCTGCCACGCTAATTATTTAAAAAGCTCTTAATATCACAGATGTCAACAGAGAGAGGAATTCGTATACCTTTTTCACACTAGATAAGAAGTGGCTAATCCTCCTCAAAACTCAATTATTGTCTTCGTCAAAAAAAAAAAAAAAAAGAATAAATAACATTTTTACCCACCAATTATAATAACTATATGTTCGTGCCTCTTGAATAATTCACGATGTTAAAAATTCATCTCGAATTATACACGTTATCGTAATATGAGACTTCTGTTAGATTTTGTCCTAGGTAACTAACAGATTGATTGATGATATGACAATATAATGTGTAAAATAATTAACAATTTTACCCCTCGAACTTTGACTGTTAGATTAATATGAAAGTGGGCATATGAACAATCCTATATACATGTAGGCGGAATTAATATATAGAATGAACATATAAAAAAAGAATCGAATATTGTATACCTCCAGTCATTGCTATTGATAACCTCGATCCAGCTTTAGATCTACAAAAGAAAAGGAACAGAAGTTAGAACGAGTACACAGGCTTCCAAGCTCTTACTAACTCTTTTAGATGGAGTTACTGAAAGTCAGAATGAGCAGCGAGCTTGGGGACCGGTACTCTATATTTATAGAGTGAGTCTTACCATCAGAGTCTCTGCCACAAATTGAGATATTTCCTCAATCAGTTGGGATATGAAAAATCGGGTAACAACAAAATCAGGTAACAAACAATGTTGACCATTAATTAGAATATTTTGTCAATAAATTAAATATTGACTTTAATATATTAAATTAATTAGTTGATTTTATATACCAAATAAATAATATTCTAACATTCTCCTACTTGGTCAACATTTAAATTAATGTATTACTTAAGCCCGATGATCATCCCTGTTAGATAATAAACACATGAATCATGGTGATAGGTCCTCTTTTTATGACGAGTATTATCTTCCATGTATTACAATATATTTATTACATAACAATGTAATTTATGTGGCTATGTACTTTGTTATCCAAAAAATTAGCATTGATGACGTGGCAAGTAATCCCTGGACACGTGGCTGACACCTGGAAAAGCTCTGCTAGAGTATCGACCAGAAGACGCATTAGACGCAGTAAGCAGCCCAGTCTTACCTGCGACCAGTCTGATCGATGGTTCCGCATACAAAGCAACATTACTGTGAAGATCTTTGGAAATCCCGAATTTAACTCACACAATCTCCTGAGTATCCGATTATTCAGGAAAGAATATCTGTAACAATCATTTGTAATCCCCCTTGAGCCTATAAATAGAGAAAGATAGCTCAAGGAAGGGACTTTTGGCTTTTGAATCATTTGAGACTATAGTAATTCTCCTAGTGATATTGTATTGTTCTTGAGAGGTTAGTGAAACTCATTGAACCCTTGTTCTTTGATCACTCCTTTGGTTCTCATATCAATCACAGTCTAAGTGGACGTAGGTTATTACCAGATCCTAGGGCCGAACCACTATAAAAATATCGTGTTGTTTTTACTTTTTGTCATTACGTTTCTCTCTACACATTCATTCATATCAAGCATATTCTGATTCCGTTTCAGTTGGCCAAATCCTGGGTCAACATTATGGTGCTTTCATTGAGAGCTTGATTTATCATTGCTGAGAAAACTAATGGCGAAAACTGGAAGGAAAGCTGGACAGGCGGCCGCTGCCGCGTCATCAAATCCACCTCCTCCTCCCCCTGCAAGCGTGGCGAAGGATGAGCCACATCTGGACTTTGAGGAGGAAGAAATGGATGATGCAACGCTGAAGAGTACCCTGGGGGCGTTGCAGGAAGAGCTGGCTAGTCTGAAAGCCAGTCAAGAGACTGCTGCCGGAGTTGTAGCTCGGCAGCAGCAGGAGATTGAACGGCAACGCGCGGAACTAAGAGAAAGGCAGGCGGAGATGGACCGCCGCCAGAGCGAGGCCATGGCAGTCCTCGAGGCGGCCTTGCAGCTAGCAAGGAATCAGGCCGCACCTGTTTCGCAACCTGACCGACCTGGCAATGGGCCACCTCAGAGAGGTCCTAATCCAAGCCCACCGATCCAGCCTTCAAGTCCACAAAGGCCCGAGCAGCCTCAAGCGCCCCATGACGACGTCCCGCTGGACCCTGAGGCGCAGCCATCATCCCAGGCCGGTCGCGGCAATCCCCCGCAACAAAGGCAGAATAGGGCCGAGTATCAGCCTCGTAGTCCTAGACGCCGTAGGGGTGATGAGCCAAACCTACCGAACAGAGGTCAGTATCCCCCTGGTAACAGGAGGGACTCGGAGTTAGGCTCTGCGGTCCGGGGTCCCCCACGGCCCGATGATGCACGGGGACACCACGACTAGCGCAGGCCACTCTCTAACGCTCGGGACGTTTCAGCCAGGAATGGAAATCGAGGGAACAGTCGATCCCACCATAGCCAGTCGAGGTTTAGAGATGGCCATGGATATAATGAGGCTGACTCAGGCAAGGGGAACGTTGGCCGAAGGAATGAAGAAAGAGGTGAAGGCAGGAGCTAGGTACCTCAAGATGACCAACCCAATAGATGGGATGCTGGGGGGCAGCCCAAACAAAATAATGTCTTCAACCGGCTTGGGGGTAGCGAGCAGCGGAGAAGAGACGAGGATTTGCGTGACGTAATTAACGATCGCCGCGAGCGGCATGGCGAGAACGTCCCCCCAGCGACAGAGGCCACAGCGATTCCTGCCGCTGTACAGGCCCAGATAGACGCCCTCAACCAAGCAGTACAACAGCTGGTCGGGGGAAGGACATCTTACATCGACCACGATAGGAGGAAAGGCACTCCTTTCGTACAGAGGATAGCTAATGCCGAAACTCCAAGCAAGTTCAAAATGCCTACACTCCCAAACTTTGACGGGTATGGAGACCCAGTGTCTCATGTCAACAAGTTTGAAATTCAAATGGACATTCAGAAAGTGTCCGAAGACGCTCGGTGCAGGATCTTCCCTGCAACACTTTCTGAAGCTGCGCAGGAATGGTTTTTTAAGTTCCCTCCCGCAAGCATAGTTTCCTGGGAAATGTTCGTAAGGGAGTTTTACGGACAGTTCTATGCAGGTCGTGTGCATCCAACCGAAGCAAACCAGCTGGTTGAAATTCGCCAGCAGGATGGGGAGTCAGTAAAGGACTACATCCAGCGCTTTATGCGGGCGACGGCTGGAGCAAAAACGGTGGGGGACGAAGGCAAAATGATGGCCATTACCGCAGGGGTTAAACGTCGTTCTCCCCTCTGGAAAAGTCTCCGAAAGGAAGGAGTGAGAACTACCCAAGAATTCTTAGACCGAGCTGATCGCTACATCAAGCTCGAAGAAGCCATTGCTGATGATGGAAAGCCCTCAAGCAAGGATAAGAAGGCTTCCGAACCCGCCAAATCCACCAATGGTTCCAAACCTAATGGCAACGGCAAAGGCAAAGGCAACGGCAACGGCAATGGCAAGAGTGGTGGAAAACGGCCGTATAACGAGCCTTCCACCTCCGACAACAAACGAGCCAAGGGTAATCGTTATGAACCTCGGTTCACTAACTACACTGCCCTCGTTGAGTCTCGGGGAGAGGTTTATCATGCCACAAGTTCTAGTGTGCCTTACAAAAAACCTGGCCCCATTCGGAAGGATATTTTGAAGAGAGACACTACCAAGTTCTATCGTTATCATAACGACTACGGACATGACACCAATGAATGCAACCAGTTGAAAGACGAAATCGAGTTCCTTATTAGACAAGGACACTTGAGAAGATACGTACGGGCCTCGGGAAATTCCCAACGAGAAGCTCCGGGTGGCAACGAGCAAGCGCCCACGCGCCAACGCTCGCCACCCTTACAGCCTGCCCCCGTGACTGGAACACTCTTAACCATCTGTGGAGGCCCGCACCTCGCGGGAAATAGCAGAAAGGCCAGGGAACGATATGCTCGGACTCTGCGCCATGACCAGGACATCGAAATGATGACTGTGGAGGACCGTGCACCAAAAAAGGCTCGGTCAGAGGAAGGTGACATAACCTTCTCTGATGGCGACGCCCAACACGTCAGGTTCCCACATTCCGATCCACTGGTCGTGGACATCCAGATGGCCAACATGATGGTGAAAAGAGTACTGGTCGATACAGGAAGTTCAGTGAATATCCTGTATAAATCAACACTGGAATGCATGAAATTTTCCGTTAAGGACTTGGAGCCCTGCAACCAAACGATATACGGCTTCTCTGGAGAAGGACTCGCCCCCGCCGGATTGATCAAACTCCCAGTAACGACGGGTACAGCACCTGTAACAAGGACATTACTCGCCACTTTTGTAGTGGTCGATTGTCCCTCGTCGTACAATGCCGTTATTGGAAGGCCTATATTGGTTGATCTACGGGTCGTCATCTCTATGTGGCACTTGGCCATGAAGTTCCCAACAGACGCGGGGGTAGGACGCGTGTTGGGAAACCAGAGGGAAGCCAGGGAGTGCTACAACGCCTCAATCACAAAGGCGAAGAGTGGGACGTCGAAGAGCGCTACCTCAAATAGGTTGCAGATGGCAGTTGATACACAAGCCCAATCCGGTGATGAAGTCACCAAATAGGGTGTTGCCCAAAGTGAGGATAGAGATTTGGATCCTTGCTTTGGGGATTTTGAAGAAAATGTTGGACCCGTCGAGGACCTGGAGGAGGTCCAACTCGACAAAGAAGACCCGACCAGAGTCGTAAAGGTTGGGAAAAACTTAGAGCCTACCACGAAGAACGCACTGGTAGAATTTTTGCGAAAGAACCAGGAGGTTTTCGCCTGGTCACATAAAGACATGGCTGGGATAGAACCCGTAGTTATCAGCCATGTCCTGAATATAGACAAGACCTTTCCACCCGTGCAACAAAAGAGAAGGCTGCTCGATAAAGATAGATCAAGAGCCTTAAAAGAAGAAGTCGAAAGACTAAAGGAGAATGGGTTCATCAGGGTGGAATTTTATCCATCGTGGGTCTCAAATCCAGTGCTGGTTCCCAAGCCTAACGGCAAATGGCGGACCTGCGTGGATTTTACGGACCTCAATAAAGCCTGCCCGAAAGACTGCTTCCCACTCCCAAGAATCGACCAGCTGGTCGATGCAACTGCAGGGCACGAGATCCTCTCGTTCATGGATGCATATTCAGGCTACAACCAGATTAGCATGCACCCCCCTGACGAGGATCACACCAGCTTTCGGACCGATACAGGCTTATACTGTTACAAGTAATGCCCTTCGGACTGAAAAACGCAGGTCTGACTCACCAACGGCTAGTCAACCACATGTTTAAGGAGCTAATCGGAGTAAACATGGAGGTATACGTGGACAACATGCTGGTAAAGTCTAAGAAGGCAGAAGGACATGTGAGGGATTTACAAGAGTGCTTTAGTGTGTTGAACAAATACCAGATGAAGTTAAATCCCCTCAAATGTTCCTTCGGAGTTGGATCAAGGAAGTTTTTGGGGTTCATTGTAAATTCAAGAGGAATCGAGGCCAACCCCGACAAGATAAAAGCCCTGATCGACATGAAATCGCCAGAAAGGATCAAAGATGATCAAAGTCTAACCGGAAGAATCGCAGCCCTAAGTAGATTCATTTCGAAATCAACAGACAAGTGTGTCCCTTTTTTCAATCTACTTAGAGGAAATAAGAAGTTTGAATGGACAGGAGACTGCGAGCAAGCATTCCAGGCCTTGAAAGCCCATATGGCACAGCCTCCCATCTTATCAAAGTCAATTGAAGGAGAAACTTTGTTTATTTACCTGGCGATTACTGAAGTTGCTGCTAGCACGGTACTAGTGCGAGAGAAGGAAGGCGTACAAAAGGCAGTCTACTATGTCAGCAAGAGGCTGATCGGGGCAGAATTGAGATATCCACCAATCGAGAGGTTAGCATATTGCTTAATTCTGGCCTCTAGGAAACTACACCCTTACTTTCAAGCCCATCCTATTACAGTTCTAACTGACCAGCCCCTTCGGCAAGTCCTCCAAAAACCAGAAGCGGCTGGACGATTATTAAAATGGGCAGTCGAACTAGGGCAGTTCGATATAACCTATTCACCGCGAGCAGCAGTCAAGGGACAAGTCTTGGCCGACCTTATTGCAGAGTTCACCGAACTCCCAAACAATGAACAGTGCGAACAGCCTAAAGCGCCTGAGCCTCAAGACAAAGCTCCTTCATGGAAGTTATTCACGGATGGTTCATCCAACGAAGCCCACGCTGGAGCGGGAGTGATATTGATAACGCCGGAAGGGCATCGATTTCACTGCGCCATCAGGTTCGACTTCACCGCGTCAAATAATGAAGCGGAATACGAAGCACTCCTCGCTGGGTTGAGAATGGCGAAGGATATGAGCATAAAAACGCTTGATATCTACAGTGATTCACAGCTGGTAGTGAATCAAGTCCTAGGAGAATATCAAGCGCGAGGCTTGAAAATGGTGGCCTACTTAAATAAAACAAAAGACATGCTAGCCCAGTTCACTAAATACACCCTCCAGCAAATCCCGCGAGATCAGAATTCAAACGCAGATGCCTTAGCCAAACTCGCAAGCGCGAAGGATGCTGACACTCTGAACATTGTGCCAGTAGAAAGACTGAGTAAGCCAAGCATACAAGCGGCCGAATCCAGTATGGAGATTCGAATGGAAGATACATGGATGGCACCTTATTTGGAGTATCTGACAAATGGTACGCTACCAACAGATAGAAACAAAGCCAGAACTCTACAAAGGTGAGCCGCTAGGTACATACTGTTCGATGGTGTTATGTACCGAAGAGGATATTCAATGCCACTACTCAGGTGCGTTACACCAAACAAGGCTAAGGAACTCATGAAAGAGGTGCATGAAGGCTTCTGCGGGAATCACGCTGGGGGGCAGAGTTTGGCAAAGAAGATCCTAAGGCAAGGCTACTTCTGGCCAACTATGAACGAGGATTCGATGGAGTTTGTACGAAGATGCGATAAATGTCAAAGGTCTCCAAGATTCCACGAGCAGTTCCAAACGAATTGAAACAGATGCAAAGTCCGTGGCCTTTTGCAGTATGGGGGATAGATTTGATTGGATCCCTGCCTACAGGGAAAGGCGGAGTAAAGTACGCAGTCGTGGCAGTCGATTACTTCACCAAATGGGCCGAAGCTGAACCGCTCGCTACCATCACGACCAAGAAAGTCCTTGACTTTGTTATCAAAAACATTGTCTGTCGATATGGTTTGCCTAGAAAGATAATTTCAGACAACGGAACCCAGTTTGACAACGACTTATTCACCGATTTCTGCGAAAGACATGGAGTCATTAAAAGCTTTTCTTCAGTTGCACACCCCCAGGCGAATGGGCAGGTCGAAGCTGTGAATAAAACCCTTAAAGACACCTTGAAGAAGAGGCTTGAAGAAGCTAAGGGAGCGTGGCCAGAGCAATTGCCTGAAGTCCTCTGGTCGTATAGAACGTCTCACCGATCAATGACAGGACATACCCCATTTTCCCTAGCCTATGGATATGAGGCAATGTTGCCCGTCGAATTAGATCCCCCCTCACATCGACGTCTAACGTACGACCAGGACCAAAACAGCCAACTAATGATGGAATCCCTAGACTCGATTAACGAGATACGGGAGAAGGCCCAACTCCGAGTTGCTGCATACCAACAAAAAGTCGCCCGGTACTTTAACTCCAAAGTTAAAGAAAGAAAATTCAACGTCGGAGACTTAGTGCTACGACGAATTTTCTTAAATACCCGCGACCCTACTGCTGGAGTGCTCAGACCTAATTGGGAAGGACCTTACCAGATTGAAGAAGTCCTTCATCCGGGCACCTACAAACTTGCACGCTTAAACGGAGATCTCGTTCCGCGTTATTGGAACGGAGAACACCTGCGCAAGTATTATCAGTGAACAGTCCTTTTTAAAGGACTGGCTTGTATTAATTCTTTCTTTTTACAAGTTTTGCAAAGAGGGTTAGCCACGCTATATGGCTAATCGCTCGTATATGTAAGATTCTATTTCAGGATCACTCGTAAAGACATATTTAGTCCATTTTTAATACGAGATTATAAGGGACTGTGCGCAGCCAGTCATTCTTGCCAGCCTTTGTGAATTTATATTTACAAGTATTTTTTCATTACGTGTGTTGTTTTGCTGTATTACAAATATTATTTTTCACTCGAACAGGAATGTTCGAACAGGTCATGGTCAAGGCAAGTGACCAAGGACCTAAAGCTCCTCGATCACTTGGGGGGCATATAAGGCACATCGGTAGCAAAGCATACCATGAGGTATGTAAACACATGAACAAAATGAGTGAAAGCATGCTAAGGTACTTAGAGTATTTTTCAAAATTTATATTTTGTTAAATCATGCCAAAGTACTATGCTAAGTTCGGTCATACGAACAAATGTTATAATAAATGAAATGAAAATATTATAGCATCATGCAATCTTTTACACTGCAAGCATCATTGCTTGGATGTAATTGTTCAAGTAAAAGAAAAAGATTTACTGCCCGTGCAGCAAAGTTTAAAATAAAAATACTGTCTTTACATCACGACCCGTGGGTCGTGTAATCAAAAAGAAAGAAAAAAATAATGGAAAATCTCAAGAGGCATTTGGGGCTGGAGGGTCATTAGCGGCATTCTGGTTGACAACATCCTCAACCGCCCCTTCTTCTTCTTCAGCACCAGCCAGGCTTGGGGAAGCAGGGATCCTCGCTCTTGCCTCCTCTTCAGCCAGTTGGGCAGTGCAGTGAGCCAGCTCGGCAGCCCTGACATCCTCTGAAAGATAGCTGAAGTTGGCTCCCTGATTGTGTTTCCAGAAGTTGTAGAAACATCGGAGCGTCGTCCTCTTATACCTTTCCAGATTTTTGGAGTTGTCGAGCTCTAGCTGCTTTACTTTGTCCTCAAGAGTGGCGATGGCCTCGTCCTTGGGCTTAAGCACCTCTTCCAATCTTCTGATTTCGCGAAGGTGGGTGCGGCTGGCATCTTGATAGTCCTACCTCAACTTTATCACAGCTTCCTTTATAGCTTCAGCCTCCGACAACTTTGTCACCGCAGCGTCCCTCTATTGAACCATCGCCTCCAACTCCTTGGCGTGCCTGGCCGCTGCAGCTGAAAGCTCCTCGGCTGCCTTCACTTGGTACCCCTCAATGGCCTTTGCCCTAGCCTGCTCGATGGTGGTTTGGGTGCGGGTGCGAGGAGTGGTGGCGGACAGCAAAGCCTGAAGACAGAGGATAAGAGTTAGAACCTGTGGCAAAGACTAAAAGACTAAGGCCAAAAGGATTAAAGAAGTACTTACGCTGGCTATTTCGTTCAAGGTCCTGTTCAGGATTAGGTCGACCGTCATATTTTCTGCCTCAACCATTGCATCCTTGACGCGGTCATTTTTCCCGATGAACGCAATGCGGTCTTTTGCTACTTGTACAACACGGCTCGAGAGTTTGGCCCCAAGGGTCTCTTCCCGCCTGTCTTATTCCCTGCTGGGCGCAGCCGGAGGAGGGTTCTTTGGAGCCGGAGGACCAAATTACCAAAACACGCCTGTTATGAAATGTGGACCCACATGCATGCATTTAACATCATATTAAAATATAATTCACATATACATGCATATTATCAGTTAATGGCATAATTAAACAATTATGGCCCTCCCGGCCTACTAATCCAGCCATTAAACCGCATTAGAGATTTCGGGGCATTACAACACCGGTCCACCTGGAATTGCTTCTTTCGGTAAATGCATAATTAAGTGAACCATGATGTCAAGGAAAGGTGGTGGAAAGATTGTTTCTAATTTACATAGGATGTCTAGATTATTTGTCTGCATACTCTTGAGATCATTGGCATTCAAATTCCTACAACATAGTTGCTTGAAAAACACGCACAACTCAATGATCGTATCTCAAATTTCTTTCTTCATAAATTTTCGGATACCAGTCGACAACATCTATTGAAACAACACATGACAATCATGAGGCTTTAGGACCGATATCTTACCATCTTTTTTGCTTACATTTTTGGACAAGTCCGCAGCGAAACCATCTGGAAACTTGATAGACTAGATAAATTTGCAAAAATCACGATGTTCATCAACACTGAGCGTGTAACTAGCTGGCGACTTCTTCCATTTCCCATTTTCAGCTTCATACAACCACAACTCTTCCCGAATTTTCATGTCCATCAAATCAAATATTTCTTTTACTGTGTCTTCATTCTTCCCCTCAATACTTAGAAGGGTCCCTAATACACTATCAGAGTCATTTTTCTCGATGTACATCACATCAAAGATTATGCCTAAGTGACATATTCTTCCAATACTCAAGTTAAAAAAATATACTCTTCTTAGACCAATTAAGCTCGATATCAGAACACTTACATTTGACACCCCCAAATTGCTTGTGTTTTCCAGAAAATAGAAATTGAAGACGCTCCAACTGAGTCAATATATCATTCCCTGTCAACTCTGGGGTCAGAGCTGTTTTTAATTCTTTCCATCAAAGTGTTTTTTCCTCCCCTTAACATCATTCATTTCAAGAAAGAGTTTGTGCCTGACGTAACCTACTTTACTACGTAAGCCGACAGATGGAGTGTGTTCATTGCACATAGGACACGCCTCGTACCCTTTTGTGATCCACCCCGACATTAAAGCGCATACATGGTAATCATTGATAGTCCAAATCACGGCAACACACATAAAAAATAATGTCCTGTTGTAAGCATCTCGAGTTTGACGCCTATCTCACACAATTTCTTAAGCTCGTCAATTAACAGTCTCATAAACACATCGACGTCTTTTCTAGATGTAGAAGGGCTTGGAATCAAAAGAGACAACACCAAGGACTCTGATTTCATGCACTTCCATGGCGGTAAGTTATAAGGAACTAGGATAACTGACCACATGTTGTACAAGTTGATCATATTTCCAAACGGATTGAATCCATCAGTAGCCAACCCCAGTCTCACATTTCTTGGTTTGGTTGCGAAAGACGGATAAAGATTACCAAACAGTTTCCATTCTTCACCATCCGCAGGCTGCCTAAGCACACCATCTTCTTTGGGTCTCTTAGAGCAATGACATCGCATGTCTAATAATTAATGTCTAGAACTATAGAGCCTCTTCAATCTCAGGGTAATCGGGGAAGTACCACATAACTTTATGAGGAATATTTTTCTCTTTACCATTGTTGTTCTGCCATCTGCTTTCCCCACACTACAAGAAAAAATGCTTTTAATAACACCAAAAATGTGTTATCAAAACATACCATAACACTTTTTGATGTGTTAAGACCGACTATGTTATCGTATGTCAGGGTACTTTACATAACATTTTATCATTGTTATACAGATGTGTTATTATACTGTCAACAATAACACACTTTCTGTGTTATTTTAATAAATAGATAAGTGTTTAATTATATTATTTATAGTCGATTATATAACACATTTCAATACTTATAAATTTGTGTTATACTACACTTTAGTATAACACATTATTTGTGTTATTTATTGAAGTTTTCATAACAAAATTCTTTACATAAAAAGTGTTATTGTAATAGATATTATAACACAATTTTCGTATTATTTTAATATTTAGATAAGTTTAAATTCTCATTATATATTCATTTATATAACACTAATTTATTCTATTATATTTTAGTTTTTTTTATATAATTAAAATTAACTTTCTAATATATACTAGCATCATCAAATGAACTTGATTTTCAAATAACAAAAAGTAAAAACATTCAACATTGTTTTAACAATCCACAAATTAGTTAAAAACATTCAACATTGTATTAACAATCCACAAATTATTTTAAAACATTCAACATTGTTTTCAACAACAAAATGTTCTTTAAGTATTCAAGTAGTTTTAAATATTCAACATATTGGAAAGTTACTACTTTCAGCAAAAAATATTCTACAGCTACCCAACACAAAGCCTTCAAAATTAAGTATCCTTTTCTCCTCTAATTGATGGGGAAAGGGACATTTTTCTCCTGCAATAGCAGATAAAAGGTAAGGTATATGCTTAGAAAAATTAAATAATATGAATCAAATAATAAAACTGTATACAATATAAGACCTAAGCAAGCAATACCAGGTGAACATACTTGAAAATTCAAAATACTGCTATCACACAGTGAATAGATACATATTATACAGTAAACAAACATTAACATTTTCAGGTTAAAGGGGCCTCAATTTCCCCCTAAAGACATCTCTGGTTCAGGTGCTTAATTACTGAGACGGCATGTTAAAAGTTTGGGAGATTTGAGTTACAAAAGCATTTAGAATGATACTATTATTTCTAGGGTAGATCCATCAAATCTCATATCTCATTTAAAGGAGAGGTGTAATAGAATATGGAGCTCAAACATGTACTAAACTCTAGACCTTAAGTTATTTGGGCACTAACAAGTAATTACAAAACAATGATACATATTCGTAGAGGATGCTATTTCAAAAAGATGGATTTGGCACAGTTGTTTTGTGTTAAAAATCAATCTTTTTGACCCTATATAGGATAGACCAGACCCTAGCTCCTTAAAATTTGTTCTAATCAAGTTTACAAATCTATAAGTGATGATCTCCAATGAAGAACATCTCATTTAGTCAAAGACATGCCTAAGATACAAGTTTGAACCTTGTCTTTTTAAAGTATAGGAGATAAATGAAGCTAGAATAGTTTAATTCTCTGATATCATATTATGAAAGAAAATGAAATTGTATTGAATTGAATGAACACAGAATACAAGTGGCACCAATATCTAGTATCACACACAGAAACCAACATTTAATTCAAAACTCAACCATTTGTTTTTCCTCAATAACCAAAAGCTCATCATGTGGAAATCCATAACAGACAAAAAGCTAGAAATCCTAAGTAGCTAACCATGGCCAATAGGCCCAATACCAATTTAATAACATTACTTACCAATTTAAAATCAAATCCCAAATCCAAATGATAATTTAGATTCTTTGGGAATTATCATCAAACACCTGGTATGCAACATTTTCATATGCACTTTCTTTTCAGATACCAAAAAACATAGCATAAATAAAATCACTACTAAGATACCAAAATGAATTAAAAAAAAAACTGAAGCTTGAGAAGATGAGATTTTCAGATAACCAATACTAGACTAGTTAGAATCTCACATTCATTACTGGAGGAAGAAACCTAAATAATTAAAAAGAAACTAAGATATACCATGAAAAACATGGCACATGCATTATTTGAAGTAAACAACTAAATTATTTCCAAGAGAAAAGAAACACAGGACTGTGTAATTAACAAATTCCATAATGCTAACCTTCACAAGATCTCCTAGCTCCTCGCTGCATTCTAATTTGTCTTCTGCTAGCCAATTTTCCAACAAATTATTCTTGTTCTAGTTCACAACAAGACGTGATAGTTCCAATGACTCGAAAGCATTAAGCTTTCCTCTGGTCAAGAGAGTACCAAAATACTGCAAAAGGGGTGGTGTTTGCCCAGTTTGTATAGGAACACTCTGCAACAATAAGAATAAGAATTAATTACTAATCATGAAGTTACAATCACAAGTTTGACTCTGCAGGATCAAGAAATAAGTAAAAAAGAACACCATAAAAGAAAAGTCCCATCCTCCAGCAAAAAAAAAAAAAGGAGAAGCCACATCATTTTTCTTTTTAAGGAAACTTTTATTAATGAAAAAACACGTAGATATGAGTTGCAAAGAGAAGTCACCTCTTATATACACATACCAATCATTAACCAATAAACTAATCTTATAACAATGAAACAGTACAAATTCGAATAAATAAAAAAATCTATGCTATCTCCATCAGAAAAAGGGGACAGATATTAATGCCAATAACATGTTATGGTTACAAATTGTTTAAAGTTGATTGTTTCTCAAATTGCAATTGAAATAGCCAATTGGCTTCTTGCTAGAAATCATAGAGAGATAATTTGAAGAAAAAATTGCTCATGAAACATTACCCATGGCTGGCTAAAGCATAACAGGTTAAAAAGCAAGGCAAAAACATATATATTAGCATTTCTTCTCTATACAAAAAGCATGGGATTTCCATAAATAATGAAAGTAAGAGATCTCAATTCCCAACTAGAAAATCAAAGCAGAAATATACCAACTAGAATGGGAAGCAAGGAGGATTTTTTTAAAGATGTTTAGGTAGGAACACAAGTCCTTGGCAACCTAGTAAATTTCAAATTAGTATCAAGAAATATTACTGACTATCCCTATTGAAAACTTTGTAAGTTTGGCCTTTCTTTAAAAAAATTTAAGTTTTGTAACTTTGTACAGTTTTGAGTTAAGCTATTTTTTTTCAAAGGAGAATCAAAATATAATTTATCAGTCACTTTTTCTGTACAGAATGAAATTTCATTTACTGAGACTGTCAAGCAAGAACACAAAATCAAAAAGAAAAAATATATATAAAAGCCATCCATAAGAGTGCCAATGTAGAACTTAAAACAATGATTACCATGTCAAGACAAACTAATTGAATACTTTTCACACATCTAAATTCAAAAGGGAGATAGGGGCATTGGTAAGAAGATTAAATCGACTATATATGAATAAGAGCAAAAATATAAGAGAAAATATTAGGCCAAATGTGACTTGAAGTAAATCAGCAAAAGCAACCAAGAATGAATACAATAATACATTTTTAATAGAGTTATTTTACTGTGTTATTGAAAATAGACTTAAGGTACAATAAAATAAACTAAAAAAAGAACGCCATGGGTCATGAAGTTCCATAAACTAGCTGATTATGTTAATGCCTCATTTTCTATTTTGTTACAAAGATCATAGAGTTGTTGAAATCAATCATCCTTTGTTTTTTATTAAGTTAGATTAACTTTACAAGAGAAAACCTAATTAACCTTTGGTTATGATCAAATGAAATTAAACCTTATTTATTCAAAACAGTCTAACATCCCCAAGTCCAAAGAAACCTTATTTTCTATTTCCTGACCTTGTAACTGTTAGTATAAAACTCAGTACATAGTGTTGCTTATTTATATCATGTCTCAAGAAGTAATGTTTCAAACGGAAGACACTCATATATGTTAAAAAAATAAACAAATCCTATACTATTGTCTATGAAAATTGCATGTTCCATTTGTGGGGCATGGGATGAAAAGTTTTATAAATACACATATACAAACTATAAAAAATTGAATTAAATACAGCCAATATATGCTGAAAAATACAAACCACTACCATGTCAAACACAAGGTAGAATGTACCAAGTTTTAGTCAAAAGCAAGAAATGTAAAATATGGCAAGAATTGTGTGACTTGGCAATAACAACATAATGGTTGGCCAAAAATAGCTATTATATATGCTTCAAGTACAGCCCATCAACACTTGCTCAAACCAAAAGCTTAATGGCTATAGAATGTTTTGTTAAGAAATCTATTTACACTTATAGATGTTATGATAGTGTTGACCAAGACTTAAAAAGTTCCAACAAAATGAGGCAATGAAAAGAACTAAATCTAAAAGCTTGTCTACATATGCTACTGTATATTTACAAGCATTTTCCCTAGATCCAAATAAAGTTAAACAATGCAGTGTGGCTAAGAATAAAAAAAATCCAACTAAGAGGCATAAATAATTAAAGCTCAGTAATAAAAGCAAAATTTCCCACTTAAAATAGTTTTCTTGCAAACAAAACTCAATATATAGAATAGAAAACAATAACAAACCATATTTCAAAATAAACAAAAAAAAAGTACTATTATCCACCTCATATAGAATGGTAGTAGTTGTTCAATACCCTAATAAAAATAATTATTCTTATGAAAAAGTAAAAAAAAAATAAATAAATAAGTAAAGCTTCAGGACCTTAAACAATGAAAAGAGGCAAACCCATATCAACATTATGAAGAAGGAGCCCGAATTACATGCTATAAAGTCTATTTTTTACTTGGTAAATTATTTTATTTTGAAAAATAGACAAATCATAAACTAAGAAAAGTGATAGAAGTCAAAGATAAATTAAAGCATAGTATTTACATCAAGTAATATTTGATAGAAATTCTTCTTTTGTGCTGTTCAGATCAGAAAGCTAATAGCCCAAAAGATAGAATTGTGTTAAACTATCAAAAAACACAAAAGAGAAACAATAAGCTAAGAGATGAACGAAGAGAAAATTCCACTGCCAAATAGAGTATCCGCTATCGCTGAATTCCAAGACCACTAACAATAGAAGTACAAAACTAAAAATTATATTATAGGAAAAAAACAAAAATAGAATAGAGCTTCTTCTATATTTGTAAGCAATTAGTAGATTGAAGCAAACAAGGTTCAAAAATAGATCTCCACTTTTTAATTATCTTTCATTCCAATACAAAATAGCAAATCAAACTCATAGACACACTTCAATCATTATCAAATATAACCATTATAAATAAGTAAGCAACAACATGAGCAAATTTAAACTACCTTATGATATATAAATGGAATACTACTAGGAAAACTAGGACATATTAACAGAAAATAAAATAAATGCAAACCTAATTGTTTGTTGCTAGTTAATTAATTAGAGTTTTTGGAGCTCATTGTGGGGTGAAAATTGTAGATGTTGCGATATTTTAAGGCTACGCAAGTATACGTAATCGCTTTTGCAGTTTATTCCGGTAAGACCGGTATCGTTCCCACGGAGACTGATTTATCAATTACCAAATAATTAATTTTTTGTTTCTATTTGACTAATGAAAATTAGATTTGTGAATTTTTAAAACAAGAAAACAGAATTAAATAAAAATTGCAGAAATCAAATAATAACAAGAACTCAAGGATTAAATTCACTGTAAAATAATTAGGAATCCTAATCTTCTCTACTATCCACTCTATTAATCTTTAATGCAATTACTACTGAAACTCTTCTCACTGAAATGATAGGCATGCAAAAGTGTTAACTATTCGAGTTAAGAGATAGAAAACTCGACCTAATGTGAATTCCTTATATTTCTATGGTCAATTCAAACAATAGGAAGCAATGAATACAGCCATAAATCACATAAACCAATTTGATACTCTCGTTCTAAATTGAAATCTATGTTTATTCAATTTTAGCATATTTAAATCTCACTTTTCAGATTTTGATTCAAATTCATAAATCGTATGTAAAAGTTGATCAATCAATCACATACACAATGAACACAAACTAAATAGATTTCAGATGAAGAAGAAATAGGTAAATGCATTAAATCATAATAGAGTTTCAAGAGAGTCAATTAGAAAACCTAAACAGAAATTTAGTTCATGAACATGACTAAATCAAACATAAACATAGAATTTAACATAATCAAAATCAAAAGATAAAGAAAAGAACTCTAGGTTTTTGTTTCTTCTCTAGCCTCCTTGCTTAATCTGATCTCCCCTCTAAAAACATCATTAAGGAAGCTTTTATAGACCCTAATTCATTTTTGCATGAAAAGACAAGATTACCCTTGAAAATTCCCCTAAATTGTGTTTCCGTACGGACCCTAGCGCTGGGGCGCTGAAACGTAGCGCCTAGGCGCTGTAACCCGCATCAAAATATGCTCTCTGTTTCTCGGCAGCGCTGGGGCGCTACTTTGCACAGAATAAAACTGACTCGTTTTGAACAGCCTACAGCGTTAGATCATCGTATTTTGATCATAACTCCTTCAATATAACTCCGAATTGAATGATTCAAAAAGCTGTGGAAAGCTAAGAGAAATATCTAAAACTTCTATTTATAGACATGTTTCCAGAAAGTGAATAAATCCTTGTTAAAATGTGGCTTAAAGTCTCAGACTTGCGTTATAGAACATAAACAACGTGTGTTGAGCCTCTTTAATGTAGTATCTTCCACACATGATGTCTTGAAACTCCAAAATCAACACTAAATACATCTTATTCATCATATTTAACATGTTTCTTCTCATCTTATGCCATATTATGTACTTGACCATTAAAACCTGAAACAAAAAGAAAACAAGCGTAAATCTGCACTAAACAATCATAAATAACTAAAAACACAACCTAAAACAATCTCTAAAACAAACCTAAAATGACTCTAACAGTATACATATATACAAGTCCTTTAATAACATGAAGAGAAACAAAAAAAGAATAATACAAAAACATAGAAAGATTTAGTGCAAATCTTATTCCTTGTTGTATCTTAGATCTCATTGTGCCTATTCTAATATCAGAGGATTAGTTTGAATCCTCACAAGTATATAAACATATATATATATATATATAATTGAAGTAATGGAAGACATGAAAATTAATTTCTTCAAAGGCAGAATTTTTTAGCATGACCTTAGAACATTAAGTATTCTTCTCAATGTATGGAACGATCAATTTTATATGAAATAAAAGATAAACTACTTAAGTTTCCAAAGAAAAAAAATATAAACTACGACATTGAAACACGCGAGAATAAAAGGAGATATTAAAAACAGATTTCTAAAACTCTCACCTCATCTATTACGATTATGACCACTTGAAACAACAAAAATAAAAAATAGATAAAAATCTAAATCATACAATTTCTAGGCTAAAGTTGTATATATTAGATAAAAATAGAAAAAGGCTTCCCATTGGTTCAAAAATAGTGTTTTTGTTAACTTGTTTTTATATCTCTTCAACCCAATAGAAAACTGAGTATAACTAAGATAAACCAAAGCCAGAGAACTCTATCAATACCTAAAACTTAATGAAAATGAAAGAAACATTCAGCAGCATAATTCTAAAACACAACAAAAGACTTTCTTCTTTATACCTTGACAAGGGCTGATGAAAGTCATCTTTTTGTTGGTCGTTCATCTTCTAACACGGTCATATCCGCCTATTAAGAAAGAAAAATCTAAGCATATGAATTTTTCACAAAACAAACAGTTAAATTCAGAAATGAAAGTGAATGAGAAAATCAGAGAGGATAGAGAATGAATGAACTGAACTTTATTGAAATATATAGAAGTGTTAAATAGAAAAATAAATACATCACTTATAATGAGCTAAAAATTAGAGTAAGACTAACAAATTCATAGAAAACTATAACAGATCTAGCAGCTACCACTTAATAGATAAATTTTGTAGTAATAAAAGTACTGCAATCTTTCCATTAATCATTTATAGTGTGCACAAGGGAAATAAAAAGTTCACCTGTTAAGATGATGTTAGAATGCCCTGTATAAAGCCTTGACAGTATATCCATGGAGAACAGAAGCATTGCTTGTCTCAACAATAAGGGCAGGCCATACATCATCTTTTACATAATTCCCAGCCTCTTAAGCATGGCATAAAAATCAGAAACTTCTTAGTTAAAACAAAAACTCATCTTATATTAGTCCAATTAAAGTTTATTACATTTATATTGAGAGTCAATACTATTATGCTTAGATTCACCATTGCAATTGCTCAAAAGGAAGCACCATTGTCGGGTTTTATTTGCATAGAAAAATTCTAGTTCTAATTTACATAACTATAAGATAGAAAATGGTACCTTAAGAAGAGAAGTATGAAAGGAAAAAATTAGAAAAGCATACATGACAGTTAAACTGTATGATTTGCTACAAATAAAAGAAATAAAGAAGGAAAGTCATGTCTATAGAAATCAAAAGTGCAAATAGGCTTGTGAGAGACTAGCTAAATATAGTTGGAATTCTGCGTTGATACTTAATTGAATGCTCATGAGAAAGAGACCAAAATAAAAGGCTTACCATTATTTTGTACCAGCAACTACTATTTATATAGTCAATCATATCATCATATACTTTGACATCCTTATGAGTTCAAAATAGATATTAAGAAATCAAAATAACTATTTTACAAGAGCTTCAAACTAATTATAGACCACACTCCATTCAAAAAAAAAAAATTATAGACCACACTATTTTACGTTTCCCTGTTTTCAAAATAAAAGCAAAACGTACTAATAGCCTCAAATTTGATGTTCAATTGTACTTTATAGACCAGATTTTTTTTTGGTATGAACCAAGCCTCAAAGAAGAGAGCACTAACACTTCATTAATTAAATAAACATAGTGAACACTACAAATCAAAAACCATGGCAAAGTTACAGAGCAAATCCATGAACCAAAGCCAAAAAAAAAAAAACAAAATTCCAAAACAACAACAAGGTAAGAGAACCAAATGTAAAGCAAATATAAAATTTGATTCATGTGTTGTAGTGATTCTTGCTCATTAATATAGCTAATTAATGCACTAAAGGATTCAATTTAATTAATATGCCAACCACTAAGTGAAGCTTAAGAATAGTGTAGCTACACCTACATCCACTAAGTTAATAAAAATTGGACTTACTCAAATTACCAAACATATCGCAAGTGTAGTGCTAAAGCATCTCAGTGTTTTTGACAGCAAAAAAAGTTTCAACACAATTTGAAAATTAGGTTAGATAGAAAGCACGGATGTTTCTCTAAAACTCAACATAAAAGTTTTCAATAATGGTAAATTTTCTTATAAGCTTATAATTATAGCCATTCTTCATATGGCCTAACCATTTTATAGAATTTCAAACAATAGATAAAACTTTGAGTTTGATAACCAAATCAAATGGCATAATTACAGTACTTTACTGCCCTTAATCTAAGAACAGTTAATATAACTCTTTTATGTATACATATACATATATAAACACAACACACACAGAAATGTACCAAAAGGAGAGAAATATCAAATAATATTTATTTGAGTTGAAAACACTAACATTTGTTTTAGTACAGAAAAGTTCCCCAAGAATGCCAGCAAAGTCCTTGAAAAGTACTTGAAAACAAGAAAAGAATACTAAAATGAGCTACTAAAATGAGGATCAAGATCAGGACTTGTTATAAATTTTCTTTTTTGACTTCTCTGAATTTATGTATGTGTGTTCTTCATCTTTGCTTGCAATTTTACAATCATTTGAAAGCTACTGTACTAGATATTAATGGCACATTTTTTCAAATATCAATCATATCAGGGATGGTTGAATATGTGTGATAATTTTTTCAAAAGAATAGATAAAATAGATCTCATGCTCAACTCTATTGTATTCCTCAATATAACTATCCATTTGTGTTGACATATTTTTGTGCTAAATTAAATTATAGGGGCATTTAATATTATTAAATTAAAGGCATAATTTTACTTTATATACATATGTGAGCTAGGAATATATTTATTTATTTATTTTTGCCATTTCCTTTTGTTACAGTGTCTTGAGAGCTTAAAAGTTGTCAATCCAAAGAAAATTAGATTATCAGACTTGAGGGGAACTAAGATAAAAGAAGTGCCTTCGTCTTCCTTAGAAAGTCTCTCTAGTCTTGAGGATCTCTGTCTAATGAATTGCACAGAGCTTGAAACCCAACCAACGAGTATCTGTAAGCTGACATCTCTTGCGAGTCTAAACCTATCTGACTGCTAAGAATTGAAAAGTTTCCCAGAAATCTCAGAGCCAATGAAAAGTTTGAGAAACCTTCAACTAGATCAAAATAACTACAACTCTTCTCTCCAATACAAGAAAAGTATACCTCTCTTTCTCTATATATACACAATATATATGTATATATTTATACAAGAAATCCTCTCCGAGACAATACAGTTTTGTCCTATGAATTACTGTGTCATTAAACATAGAGGAAGTATATAAGTGGTATATACTTTCCCCCTCTCCTTTCTTACAAAGCTCATTATATCTCATCTGATGCAAGAAATTGTTGTCCTCTGGATTATTAGCCTAGAAATATATAGCTCACCCTCTAAAACTATCTTGAATACTTCATTAAACCAAAGGGCTCATACAACATATTCTATCTGTCCAAGCTCATAATGTATATACAGTTTCTTTGCATCATTTTATCATACACTTGTGGGGCATTGACCATTAGTTCAAGAGTAACATAGACCACAGTTACCTTACACTACCTTGAACCTCAATACAAACAAACATTCCAAAAACTAACCCAGAACTTTTTCAAAGAAGAAAAAGATAATAGATATAAGGCAAGAAAACCTACCTCTGGAACCAGAGCAGAGGAGACCGACGTCAGATTAGTTCTCTTCCCTGCAACCAAGATTGGAAAAATAACAATTTAATCATTAATCTAAAGCTCTATGGTCTAATATATATACCTATATTGTCAAATGTATAAGGAAGAAAATGCATTTATATATATATATATTGTCAAAGGTTTCCCATACATATCCCCTGAAAAACTCTACTGTACGCAGTCTCCATATCTTGCTCTTTACCCCCAATTTTCCTAAAACAGATCTTAAAAACTAGTGTGAACACCTAAAAAAAACTTGATCAATGTTGAAGTTTTTTGCTAAGCTTACATGCTTTTGTTTATCTTGATTCTTCAAACTTATAAAGGCTTTGACTCATCTTTCTGAAGCAACCATTTTTGCTTTAAAAAGCACAACTTCTTACTTCAGCTGGCTTGAACAATAGTGTTGAAACCAATTTTTTTCCCTAAAATAATTAAACTATAAGAACAAAAAATTTCAAAAATGTAAGTGAAAGAGGAAAATATGTCTAAAGAGAAAAAAAAAATTAGAGAGAGAAACGTGGATAGTTTCTTTATACCTTTGACTATAAACTTGCAATGTCAACAACTTTATTGTAATTCTATATATAGTATAATAGGTTGTATAGCACAAACAAGAATCACGCATAAACTTTATTCACACATGCACACACACACACACACACACACACACACACATATATATATATATATATATATAAACAAAGAAAATATGAAGGTAACAGAGAAGAAAAGGGTCCACATGGCTGGTATAGTGCAAAAGAGCTACATGAAAAAACTGGAATTTGCAAATGGATGAACTGAGACGTTTAGATAAGGATTACCTTGGGCTTAGTCCCTATGTAGCTGTCTCATAATGATTCAAGGAATCCCATGGGGAATCAATCTTTGCTAAGGGGTTGTGAGAGACCAGAGGCACAAATCGTCGTTAGGGATTTAGAGAGAGATGAGTGATAAGAGAGAGAGAGAGAGAGAGAGAGAGAGAGAGAGAGAGAGAGAGAGAGAGAGAATTAAGTAAAATAAGAAAGAAAGCAATTTGCTAACCTAGCAGCGAAAATTTGGGGACAGAAATTAAAAAGATGGCGCTAAAAATTTTGAGTGACCTGCATAAAATTTTAGCACATACCATAATACTTTTTTTAATAGTATTAGATTTTAGTGTTGTGGTTATTAGTCTTTGTTGTAGTGCCACAAACAGGACATACATCCTACTTCTCATCCTCCTTAAAAAAAAGTGCACAGTCATGCTTGCATGCATGAATTGAGTCGTAACCTAACCTAAGATTACATAACTTCATCTTCGACTCATAGTGGGACTTTGGTAATTTTGTCCCCACAGGAAATAGCTCAATCAATATACCGAGTAGCTGATCGAAAGAATGATTACTCCACCTATTAAGAACTTTGCAATTCATCAACTTCACCAATGCATTGAGGGTCGATTTCGAGCAACCTGGGTAAAATTCAGTGGTTATCTCCTTAAATAGATCATCATACTTCTCATTCTGAGTACTATCACTGATTGGGGGGGGGGGGGAGGTCATTAAAAGATCCACTAGAAGTGTTGGTTGACTCATGAAAACCTTGATCTTGACTTAATACATCTGTCAACACATCTGCCATCTCTTCTTCGTCGTCGTCGACAACCTCCTCGCCCGGGTTAGAAAAAGTCTCCCCATGATAAAACCAAACAGTGTACGATGGTGGATTCCATTTACAAATAAATGGATCTTAATTGTTTGTGGAGTATGAAATTTAGCATTGAGACACTTCTTACAAGGGCATCGAGTAACTCCAAAAGAATTAAGGTGAGCTTCAGCGACTCCAACAAATTCGTCCACACCTCTCATAAATTTTGTGGACCATTTTTTCGCAGCCATCCAACTCCGATTGTTTGACATGGTTTTCTATAAAACAATTAATCGAAGATAAAAAACTAGGAAAATGTGCATGTGTCCTAATCCACCTTGTCACTTCATCACTATAAGGGTTAAAATCCTAAAAGAAAAAATTGGACAGAGTTTCCTTTGTTTCTATAACATTTCTCAATTTTATAAGTACCTATCAATTCAACAAACAACAAACACAAAAAGCAATAAATTTTCTCCTTATATCTCTCAGCAAACAACACAGGCCCACAACCTACTAACAAGCTATCAACATTCTGTTATCACCACAACACACATTTAATCTCAGAACCCACTTCACTACGGATGAATATTTAAGATATTCAAACTCTTCTAACATTTCGATAATATTATTAAACAAAGAATAAGATTCATATTCCTATTCCTAGATTCAAATAAGATTGAGACATTCATAAAAAAATCATAAACAAATAATAAATAAATCTTTCAAAACTTTATTATAAACCTAATCTACCTCAGGTTATTAATTTACCTATTGCTAACATACTTGATATATAAACATATATCAATTCTCATTATAACATATTAATATCAAATCAACAGAATAATTAAAATAAAAAATATATATAAAAACATACTTTTTCATAAATGGAAAATTTGTGAACACTCCAAATCTAATGCAAACTTGACAAAACTTTATTTCTCAAATCTGGAATTTTTTTTTAAATCAAATCATATATACGCTCAATGTAGTATACCTACACATACTAACTACTAATTAATACTAACACAAAATTATACCTATTTCATCATTTAAATATTTTTTTATTAAAAAAACAATTTAATCAATAAATCTAAATATATATTAATCTAAATTTTAATCTAATATAATCAAATTAAAGAAATTAATAATGCTCATTATTTTCAATTCTAACCACAATCTACTCTTCCACAAAAAAAAAATTAAGAAAAACCTAATCTATCAATATATCACATTTAACAAAAAATTAACAAAAATTATTAAACTATTTTCATATTTAACAAATATTATAAAAAAACAAAAAATCTGAGACAGCTAGGGAGAGGCAGATACCAGCGACAACAAGGAGCTCGGCGGAGCCTCTTCGAGCGGCTCGGAGCTTCAAGCTTGAAGGAACCTAAAAAATGATGAGAAAAAAAAATCTAAAAAATGAGACCCAAAACTTTTCTACAAAAAAAAAAATATAGTGTTAGGTCAATAATATATATAATAGGAATGAAGAAAAAGAGATAAAATGGAAGAAATTGACAAAAAAACTTACCTGCTGGGTTCACATTTCTCGAACCCACGCTGCAGAATTATAGTAGAGCTAATAGTAGAAGGATCATTTTCAGCAAAAGGAAATTGATTTTCAAAGAACTTAACATCCCTAGAAACAAAAAAACTTTTATTTTCTAGATCAAAAAGTCTCCACCCTTTCTTACCAAAAGGATACCCAACAAAGATACATTTTCGACTGCGACTTGCAAATTTATCATTCTTAGCTCGTTGATTATGGGCATAACACAAGGAACCAAACACTCGCAATTCATTAAAAATTGGCAAAGTATGAAATAAAATTTCATAAGGTGTTTTATTCTGAAGAATACTTGAGGGTGTTCGATTGATCAAATGAGAAGCTGCTAAGACACATTCACCCCAAAAATAAAGAGGAAGATGACTTTGAAAACGTAAGGCCCTTGCCATTGTTAAAATATGACGATGCTTACGTTCAACTCTACCATTTTGTTGTGGAGTCCCCACACAAGAGGTTTGAAAGAAAATAATCTTGCAAACAATTAAATTCTGTCCCATTATCACTCCGAACAATCTTAACCTTTTGACCAAATTGTCGATCAACCATAGCAAAAAACGACATAAACATTTTAAACACCTCCAATTTATCAATCAACAAATAAACCCATATAGCTCGGGAAAAATCATCCACAATAGTAAAAAAATAACGAGCCCCAGATGAAGAAACAGTATTGTAAGGACCCCATAAGTCACAATGTACTAATTCAAAAATTCGGGAGGCCTTATGGTCACTAAGAGAAAAAGAATCACGAGTTTGTTTGGCACGAGGACACACATCACATGCCTTACTTAATTTATTACTAGAATTACGTAGGAAAGGTAATGACTTTACTACTTTCTCTGAAGGATGTCCAAGACGTTGATGCCAAAGTTCCAACGAAGATGAAGAACCATCCACTAAGATAGCTTGCATTGTAGACGGTGGCCGGAAGTAGTAAAGTCCATCTCTCCGTTCAACCGTTCCAATTAGCTTCCTCAAATGACGGTCATGTATAACACACATATTAGAAGCAAATTGTACAAAACAGGGCATGTCATCAATGAGTTGTGTAACCGAAATTAAGTTGCAGTGCAATTTAGGGACATAAATAACATTTTTAAGAAATAATCCTTCCAAGAGTCTCACACTTCCCTCTTTAGTAGCAATTAATTTTTGGCCATCAGGGAGTCCGACGGGACATGCGGCAATATCATGAACATTAAACAAACAAGATTCATCCCCCGTCACATGATTAGAAGCACCAGTATCAATAATCCAAGAAATCCTGGAAAACTCACCATGTAAACGGTCGGTAGAGGAATGAGTATTACCAAACATAGTAGCGATAGTTTGCCATTGTGTTGCACTTAGGTGAGGAAGAGAGGCAGCAGTGTTTGACGTGGTGGCTGCATCATTGGAAGAGTTTCTTTGCCCATTGACTAAAGATCCAACCATAGTGTGGCTGCCGTCTACCGACACCGCTCACATAGTGGATCCTCGACCACGACTAGCCGCGGGTGAGTCTATACCACGGCTACCACCTCCTTTGCTACGAGCATGAGGGATTCCTTGAGTGCGAGGTCTATCGCCCCACCATTCTGGATACCCAAGAAGCTGAAAACAAGTAACAATATCATGACCAGATCGATGACAGTGAGAACATAATAGCCCAGATTTGCCAATCTTATATGGTTTCGCTCGGCTACGCCCTTCCGGATGGACAGCAAAACCCACCACTTCCGGTAGAGATTCACGAGCATGAGTAATGCCACGAACACGTTCTTCTTGAGCAATTTGTTGATAGGCACGATCAAGAGAAGGCAGAGGTTCTTGAGACAACAAAGTAGTACGTAATGGGGCATAATAATCAGAATTTAAACCCATCAAAAATTGATGAAAATTCTCATTACTGCGTCGTTTTTCATGTTCTTTACCCAAATTACATTCACATTTTCCACACTTACAGGTAATAATGGGTTCATGGTTAGCCAATTCCTCCCATAAAACCTTTAGCTTTCCAAAGTATGAAGAAACATACATGATCTTGGATTGCTCACACTTAGCCAAATCAGTTTTTAACTACTGAATTCGGGGGCCATTAACAACTGAGAAACGAGCCTGCAATTCATCCCACAAAAGTTTAGCATCATCATAAAAGAAATAGTAGACTTAACCTCCGGATCAATAGTGTTCATTAGCCAGGAACACAAGCATCGAATGGATAGTAAGCCAATCCTCCATTGTGAAAGGTGCTTGAGGTACCATAATCGTGCCGTTGACGAAGCCATATTTCTGGTGGGATAGCAGAGCAAGACGCACAGTCCTTGCCCATTCATCGTAATTGTCGTGTCGAAGACGAACCAGAGTGATGAGATCTCCAGGCCTGTCTTGTGAGCCAAGGAAAAAAGGAGACGCGTGGTCATTTCGAGAAGGGATAGGTGGAGGTGGAGGCTTAGTGGTATCGTTACCGTCAGCCATTGCCGATCGTGTATCTTAGCCGTGTGGCTCTGGTACCATGAAGAAATCGTGAATGGCTTGATCTTATTGATATATTTTAGTCGTATATATATACAAAAGAATAGAAAATAGGAAACTAGAAAATAGGAAACTAGAGCTGTAATTCTAATCTAATTCCTAAACTCACAGTTATCCATATATACAAAACATTAAGAGAATATCTCAATAATATCTCAATAGGTTTGCATTTCTCGAGCTGGTGCAGAGAGAAGAGAGGAAAAAAAGAAAGGGGAGGAAGAAATGTGACGGGTTGGAGTTATATTTTGAATAGCCTTTGCCGATGTTTTTCACCTCATCGACAAAACTACATTATATGCCGACAAAGATACCCACTTAAAACACTTATTAAATCGTCGACGTTTTCAAACTCGATCACTTTTGCCGGCACAATTATTTTCGTCGGCAAAAGTTTTTCCCATCAATTTTTTTACTCCAATTTCCCCACGTTTTCATCAAATGAGAATTTTCCCATCATAAACTTTTGCTGGTGCAATGAGCTTTTGCCAGCGCAAATTTGCGTTGGCAAAAGCTACGTTTCCCAGCAAAATTTTCCCGTGGGCAAGAGGGAAATTTTTCCAACCTTGCGAGGTATGTGTAACTCGCCGGCAAATATCATATATGCCAGCAATAAAACGTGCCGGTAAAGAATTGTTCATAGGCAAAAAATGGGGTATTTTTGTCGACGCTTTTATATACAAAGCCCTGGGAAAATGACCTTTGCCAGCGCATAAATATTAAAGCGCCAACAACAGTCGTGTTTCTTGTAGTATTTATTTAAAAAATTGGAAACTTTTAATATTGTTTATTTTCTTAATCTTATTTTTTTTTATTTTTTAATGATTTAATTACTATTTTTAAGAAAAAAAAAAGATTTTCTTAAAAAAAAATGTAAATTAGTTTTAATAAAAATACCACAATTTGGTAGTGGTCAAAGTTTGTGGGCAAAATTGCTAATTATTCTACTTTTGACAATACCACATCAACAGACAAAATGACACATCGTCAATCTGTTAACTACATATGATGAAATTTAACAGAAGTCATATATTTCAGTAAAAATGTATAGTTCAAGGGGAATTTTTAACATTGCGAATCATTCGGGAGCACAATCATATAGTAATCATAGTTCAATGTACAAAAATACTATTTATTCATATAAATACTAAAAGTTTATCTTGTTTTATTATCTATTTAGTTTGCCATTTTAGCCTTCAATTCCTTTCCTAGTGTTCCATTTCTTTTTGTTGACATCCCATCCCATCCCATCTGAGTATTGGTAGTTTGGTACATTGTGTTAATACATCTGTCATATGTAACTTTTACACAATACAAGAAGAGCGGTCTTTATAATATGTATCTTTGTAATTCACATATTACAACCAGCACAAAATATCTTTTTATGTAATTAAGGTGTAGTTTCCAATGTTTTGTGTAGTTAGATACAAATAACCAATTAAGATTAAAGTGTCCAATTCCTGGATAAAGTATAAAATTCACTGAAAAATTTACTCAAATTTTCTTTTTGGAAATGTGTTTCATTTTGGTGTCACTAGTATCACTGAAAATAATGAAATGAGAATAGATGTCACTCTTAGGATGAATGTTGCGTAGATTCCCTAGGGATATTTTAGGATTAATTAATAGCTACAGACCAATCTAGAAGGAAGAAAGAAACATGAAAATTATATTAATAATCCAATTGGAGTATAGAATATCTGTTTTTTGGATTCTCAAAGGTTATGTTTCAATAATTTAATTATTATTTTTTTGACAAATTGAATAATTTAATTATTTAAACTCTACATGTACAGTAAATAGTGCAACACTAATTCCATAATTAATATGAAATAGCTAAAGTAACTTTTGAAAAGAAAAATAAATAAATAAATAATACAGTGGGCAGAGTATGTAGAATGTGGGGTAATTCTGTCCCACCACTTTTTTAAAATTTTAATGTGCCTTTTTTATAAAAAAAAATCAATTTTTATCTCCACAAAAATTTCTGAACTTTTATGAGTTTCCTAAGAAATTTAAAATATATTTAGATATTTATTAATTTAATATTATAATAGAAGTAAACCAAATAATAGGGTTTGAACTAATAATTTTTTTAATAAACTAATTAATTATTTTTAGTTAGATGTTAAATTATTTAATTTATAAAGTTTTTTAAAATGAATATTTTATTATAATTTATTAATAATTTCAATCTTAATTTATATTATATAATATATATATATATACAGAATAAGTTCATTTATAGAATAAGTAATTGACAAAAAAAAAAAAAAATCTAGGCCCAAGACACCCATAAAAAAGAACCCAAGCGAGGAAGATTCTTGGAACCAAAGACTTTGTGGGACAGATTGGAGTTCCATATTACTCGGTTTTTGTCTGTCATTGGGGAATTTTCAAAGCACATTTGCTTCACTATTTCTATTGTACATTATCAGTGTTTTAAAGTGGTTCTCCTTGTGCTCTCCAAACAAACAAAGAAGCAGGAGCCCTTATTATTTATTGATCAAGATTCTTAATAGTACCTCCAATCCTACACACCTCTTATATAAAGAGATATTTTAAAATAAAAATGCTGAATTAGACAGACAATAGTGTTGACTACTCCCCCAATTAGATGTGATTCTCTTTTGAAATCATACTAATAAGACAAATTTGACCAGAAAAACATGAGCCTGCTTCTAGATCTAGTGCTACCCTCCAACTTCTTATTTTAATTAATATAAAAAATGATATAATGAGAATCAAAGGACATTACATGTAGATTTGCTCTTCATTTTCTTATTACTGTTTTGGGTATTAAATAGGAGAAAAAGGGAAAAGTATATTATAGTAAAACAAAAGGACAAATGGTAACAAAGATCAGTAAGTGATGACTAGTACACCACCTACCAAACTCAATCAGAACTACTTCACCTCTTTGAGTTTTAAATAGTTTCATACATCAATAGACCATATAATATGTATAGTGGTCCAGATATCAAGGATATACACCTACTTGATTAAATGCAAATACATTCCTTTTTATACACTTATCCATCTACTGAATTTTATTTGTGGTTCTTTTTATATGATATATGAAATAGACTGAACAGACAAAATCCACCATGAATTTCAGGTCGGACCAGTTTAATTTATGAACCGGCCTGATTTGGTTGTTAAATTAATTTATAAAACGACTAGGACCCATCTATCCTCACCATCATGACAACAACAACAATAATAATAATAATATGTATATTCATTGATTATATGGGACATATGCTGATTATAACAAAACCCAGTTCACTAGTGTGTCTTTGTGAAGGCTATTCTTTGATTAATGCTAGTTTTTTGCTCATCATCTTCTTTACATGAGAACTTTGTCCCATGGTTTTTGCAATAATTATTCCTTCCCCCCTCTTTTGGGAAAGGGAATTTTGATTTGTTACATATTGAAAAAAAATATACCTTTAATTTCTAAAGTAGTAAAATTATGCTTGAATATCCATTTTGGACCTAATTAAACACTATACTAGGATGTGTATATGTTCAAAACATAAATATATTTATTTTTAACTGTTCTATTCATGATTTTGTAATTATTATTATTTTGTATTTAATTAAATTATGGAATTTTCTTAACTAATTTTCAATAGATTTCAATGAAAAATTTCTTATTATGCATTTCAATGGAATTTTATCGAATTTTAATCATAAAATTAAAAGTAATTTTTTTTATTGAATTCCATGGACAATTAGCAAAAAGAAAAAAAAAACCGGAACTTAACTAAACTTTCAGATTTAAAAAATATCTCTTTATATAAAAAATGTGTGGAAAACGAATTTTTTTTCTCGTTAATTTTAACTGAATATTTTAAATATTTAAAAGAATATATATTTAAAATTAATTAAAAATATATATTTATTAATTATAGTAATATAATATAAATATTATAAAATATCATTATTATAATAATATATAATACAAAATATTTAATGATATTATTAATATGAATTCAAATATTATAATTATAATAATATTTAATATAAGACTAGATATTTAACACTTATATTAATATAAATTTAAATATTATAAAATATCATTATAACAATAATATATAATACATAATCTTAGGACAATTCTCATATAGGACTTCACTTTAAGCCCTACCAGTGGGGCTCTTCAGTATTCTCGACTTGCGAACAATTTTCGGCACGGTTTTTTTTATAACCGTGTATATTATAGTTGTTTAGAGCATCTTGCAAATTTTCAGAAAATTCCGAATAGTTTATAGTACTGAAAACTAGGTTCAAACATGTTGCTTTCCACGCACATAAAAAAAATTAGTTACGCTTGCAACATGTTTCAACTTAGTTTTCGATACTGTAAACTATTCAAAATTTTCTGAAAAATTGCAGGATGCTCTAAATAGCTACAATATACACGGTCATAAAAAAAAATCGCGCCGAAAACTATTCACGGGTCAAGAACACTGAGTCTTATATATATTTTTAAAAATTATAAATAATGTTTTTGTTTAATTTTTCTTTTAGTATGTTTATGTTATTTTTTCATATATAATATTGTTTGTTTGTTTAAAATTTATATGACAACGATGTAAGTTTAATAAAAATAATTAATAAATTTTATAAATAAAATTAAGCAAACGTGTATTGCACGTATGTTGTATCTAGTATATAAAAAATTGTCATAATAACAAACCATGAAGAATAGTTCAAAGTAAATATATTTATGTTTTAAACATAAGCATATCACTACAAAGGTTCATAAGATATTTAGCCATGCTTTTTATATTCTATGATTGATAATGTTAGAACTTTTTTGTGTGCTTAATGGCTGAAACTTTCAGTTTTTAGATGTATAGCTTGATTTTTGTTGTTGTTTTGAAAAGAAGATGATGATAAAAGTGTGAAATTTAGGGATAAGAGCTCTCCCAATGGATGATCTACTCCATCATTTAAAATACATCCCTAAAACACATATTTTTCTATTTACCTCTAAGTTTTACATTATATCATACATCAGTTTCTTTATATATTTCTCTACATTATTTAAATATTATATCTTTAAACATATTTTATTAATTAAAGTAAAATAAAATAATTGAAAAGAAAAAAGAAATAATAAATAATATACTAAATGGGAGAGAGAAAGCTTATAAAGAAAAATAATAATATTAAAATATTATATAAAAGATATGTAAATGTTATGTAAATGTATATATGAATTAATTGGAGTTTATGCATAGCTATTATAAATATATGTATAAAAGAGCTGATGGAAGATGTTTTTTTGTAAGTTTTAACTAAATATTATAGAGAAAGTGTATTACAAAATACACCACCAAAACATATTTTTTTTTTATAATTGTAAATCCTATAATCTACATTTTTATAGAAATATCTTTTTCTTAAAAGATAAATTTATTGTTTCCCTTTATTATAATTTTCGGAAATTCACTTTCCCATTTTGTGAATTTTGGATAATTATGAGCTTCCTTATTTAGCTTATATTGCCCCAATTTGTTTATAAAGGGAAGATTTATATTGCAAATATTCGGTACTTACCCAAAGTTGTTTCTGGTTTATTTGCTTATATATTTTCGTGCAGCTCAAGAATTACAACACAGGAAACTGGTTCCTTAATGTCATTAATTGCTGTTTCTTTTTTGAGCTTGTTTTTTGTCCGGCACAGGTCTGAGCTATCCCCACCAATGTCGTATCTGTTGGATCAGCATCTTATAAAAAAGACAACTCTTCATCAATCAAGAATAACTTCTATGATTCTTGCCTTTATTAAAAGAATTCTTTCTCAGCCTTTATGAGCACGAAAAATGATTATAAATAAGGCTCTATAAGGTAGTGAGAAAAGTGAACTCCTTTGTGCATTATTCGTTAGCATTATTGTAATATTTGTGAGAGTTCATCTTTGTATTCAAGATCATAAGTATTCACGTGATCTTGTAGAAATATGTGTGTTTAGTTTTTAGTGGTGAGTTTATACCATGTTCATGAGTGAATACACATTGTAATTTGAACACAACGTTTATAGTCTTCGGGAGAAGAATTTTACAAGCCTTGCGTCGGGAGGATGCAAGCACTCGCTGGCCATTGAAGGGAGTTCAAGTGATTGAGCGTTTCAATCAAAATCAAATTAGTGAAGAGAAGTACAACAAAGTTGCGGCAAATCTCAAGAGGGAGTCTTGTTTTGTTTAAGTCAATATTTTGTACTTGTGATTCTTTATTAATTGGTTTTATTCTCTGGGCGTGGCCCCAAGGAGTAAGTTATCCGAAAGGGTTTCTGAACCTTGTAAAAATTCGCTGTGTTCTTTATTATTTTGCATTGTCTTTTTATTGTGTTTAGTTTCTGTCGTGACAAGTTTGGATTCTGTCCCGACAGAACTGTAATATGTGTAAACAGTTAATTACTATTCCGCACTTTAATTAATTGACATGGTTTAATTAATTTGGTAATTACCAAAAATGGAATTTCAATAATTTACCTCAAACTTTTACATTATACCATATATCAGTTTATCTATTTTTTCTTTACACCATTTAAATATTATATTTTAAAAAAATATTTTATTCATTTTAAGAAATAAAATAATTAAATATAATAGTATCACACTCATATATATATATAAAAAAATTTATAAAAAATAATAAAATATTTATAGCTTGATAAATAGTGTTTCATTACATATAGAGAAATATTATTCATTTAGGTAAAAAAATATAACTTTACATCACTTATTGGAAGACTATTTAACAATTTTTTCTCTATATTATAAAAAATTAAACATTTTACTTCCTTTATTGGGAGTGCTCTAATCCTTTATCTTTATTTTGTAAGGCTCTTTTTATTTTATCATAAGAAAGAAGAATAGCAGTTAGATTTCAGGAATATAGTGACTAAGAAGAGAGAGAAGAAAGAAGAATAGCAGTTAGATTTCAGGAATATTTTTGCAATTTGTGACTAAGTTTTTCCTCTTGATCTTTGTCCTTGTCTTCTCTTCTTCTTTCCACCAATCTGTTCCTTCATCATTCTCTTCTATTTTTGTTTTTTTTCTTCTTATTTTAATTAAAATAGATTTTTTATTTTTACATTAATTAATTTTAATATTTTAATTTTGGATCCTTCATTGTATTTTTATAATTTAGGATCTTCTTTAGATATTTAACCAATTTAGCATTTTAACTTTCTATTTAAAGATTTTTTTTATTGTTAAATTTACAATTTTAACTTTTTCAATTCTCTCATTGGTCAATACAACATGTTAGTAAATGACACAAATTGAACCCTCATAGGTATTGAAAAAAAAGAGGAAATTACATGTTATATGAGATTTTTAATAGATTGTGCAAAAATATACATTTTTTTAAAAAAAAAAAGGTTAATATATGGTATTTTAATTTTAATTTTAATTTTTTTTTTACTTTTATGGGTTTAGTTTCCCATATTTTTGTATAAAAAATTGTTTATGTCATAGTTTTACTCTTACTCAAGTTTTATTAATTTAAAAGGGTATGCTTGTAATTTGCTTATTTTTTAGCTTATTTGATTTTTTTATATAACTATTTTTATATTAAATTTTTCCATGGTTGTTTTGCAAATTTTTTATTAATTGTTTGTTGTAATATGAATTATGTTTATTATTTTTTTATTTATTATAAACATTTTTTTTCTTTTTTTTTTTTTAGATTGTACGTTTTTTTTTTCAAAGTATGAGTAAGGTAACCAATTACTTAATTGATTTTTCACAGTTATGTAAAAAAAATTCTACAGCTAGGTTAAATAACATTTATCCAGAGGGGTAACCAGTTACTTGTTTGATTTTTCAGAGTTATGTAAAAAATAGTCTTAGAGGTTAAATAACATGTATCAAGAGGGGTAACCAGTTACAGTGAGATGAGTAACCTTCTGCCATAAGAGGGGTAACCAGTTACCATAAGAGGGGTGACGAGTCACTCATATTAGAAATGAAAATAAACATCAAATTTTAAAGGGAAAAAAGGAACCTAGGTAACCAATTACCATAAAGAACCCAGAAATATACAAACACATCAGAACGTGAAGGTAACCAGTTACCTCCTGAAATATACACACAAAGAACGTAAAGGTAACCAGTTACCACAAATCTGAAGATAAAAAAAAACATATCTGACCATGAACCAACCTCCTCCCTCGCCTCCGACCACCACCAGAACCCCCATCCCTTGCGCGCAAAACCCCGTCGCAACCCCAGCCATCCCCGTCATTTTGCGCAGCTCTGAGCACCACGAATCGCACTCAGCCCAGGCGCCACCCTTCTCCCTCGCCTCTGACCACCACCAGCACACCCCTCACCTTAGCCTATCCTCGTCGTTTTGGATTTGGGGGCTCGCGAATGGAATCGCGCAGAGATGCGCGGATTGGGGCTATGTTCGTCGATGGTGCGATTGGGTGTTCTTAGCTGGGTTTCACGGAGGTGCGCGCCTAAGGTGAATCGCAGGTGGTGAGGGTGGGTGGCCGAAGATGATGGTGGAGAAGGTGAGGCAGGCGAGTAGAGGATAGGGAGGTGGCGACTAGGGAAAAATGAAAGAGAAGAGGTGGCTTGGCTGAAGACACGATATGGACTCACGTTTCAGATGAGGAGTTTTTGCTATGTTAATTACCATAGTACCTCTCCTTTTGCTGATGTGTTTGTTGTTTAATTTTGATTTCCAATATGTGATTAATTTTTCCATAAATTGAGTTTTTGTTAATTACATTTTCCCATACAAATTAATGAAAGTTTAATTCCCATATTTTTACACATTGATGGCTAAAAAGCCATATTTTTTTAAAAATTCTCGGAAAAAATGATCAAAATCCAATTTGAACCAACATATTAGATTGGATATAAAAAGTTTCAAATTGGATTGAATTGGTGGACGGGTTTACCTAGAAAATTATAAAAATCAATTTAGCCTACTCTATATATATTATATATTAAATTTAATATTAATTTATAAAACTTTAAAAAATATAAATGATTATTTAATTTTTACTGAAATTTATTATGAAACAAGTTAAACTACTCATTAGATAAACAAACATATATTAATTAATATTTAAAATTATGTTATGTTATTTAAAATTTTATTTTAATAATATTTTTATTCACTTTTTTTAAAAAAAAATATTCACATGATTTTTTTTTTCAAAGATTAGTATTGAATCTGATATTAAAATATGTTATGATTTTAAAAAAAAATGTTGTATTGGATTGAACAAGAATCTATTAACACCATTTTTTTTAACTTAAATTAGAAAAGCACTAAACAATATTTCAGAAAAGAACAGTAGAACTTTTACGTGGTTTAGCAGTTAAAACATGCCTAGTCCACAAGTTAATATTATTGATTCATAATATTCTCTCAAAGTTTTCTCAGAGCAATTCAACAGAGTATTCTCAGTGCCAATTTGTACGCGAATACAAATGAAAATTACCAGGTTATTTATATACTTGGTAGGAGAATATCTTCCCCTGATTCAGGGAAGTTACTACCAATTATTCAAATCTGGAATAAATGTAAATAAATACATTAAATACATAATATCCCATGATAATTGGGATTTAATATCATATATCAACAAATCCCTAAGGAATATGGATCTCCAAATAGTTGTTGTGTGCAAAACGCGTTGCTGACCTTGAATACACGGTTAACACGCATTTGAGATGGACCAATACTTCGAGCTCGTTATTCCAGTCAGCCTCCTCCCCAGCTAGTGGTTTCATCGAACTCAATCTTCGGAGACCAATACCTTCAAGCTTACAACTAAGGCTCGAATAACACCCATATGCGACGGAGAAGATTCTTTCTTTCGAGCTTGAAGCTTAATCTTAAACCTTTAAACTTGTGCTCGATCGCCAACAAGAACGGGTCAGGAATCATGCATATTTATACAAGTGATCAGCCACTTCTTGTTATTTTCGAGCTTACGCTTTATGAGCTGACATTTTGAGACTCATTTATCCATCCTCGAAATTTGGTGTAACATTTTTCCCCCTCAAAAGTGTTGGTTCGAATCCTATGAGAAGGAAACTTTTGAATTCCACTTTTGAGATTCGTGTCACCTACCACACTCGAGTGCGGACACGCGTCACTTGGGGATTGATTACCCAAAGTACTCGAGTACTCTCTTTTTCGGCACACGTCCCTTCCAATTATTTTTGCCGCCATACTTCGGGAATAAACATGATCCCTTGGATCTTCTTCTAATGCAAACCAATGGTCCAGATTAACTCGACCTTTGAAATGCCGAATGAGGTATATATATACCCCTTCTCCATCTTCTTCATTCCCACTTTTACCATTCAAAAAACACGAACCAGAGAAAGAAAGAAAGAACTAAAGCTCTATTTTCATGTTTTCTAAACCAAAGAAGCCAAGTCATTCCAGTACATTCGACTTCGTGAAATCATTCTTGCTTCCACCACTTCAGTCGACGATCTCATCATATCCACGATCCAATTTGCGTAAGTGCTTTAATCTTTCCTGGTTATATACATATCTTTTCTTATTTATGTATTTCTTTCGTTTTTGAAGATGGCTTTCTGGTTTTTGCCAAATTTTAATGCTTCTTTCTTACATTAAGCAAGTTTTTCCATAATTTGAGTGGATTTGGCATGCTTAAGAATCACAGTTTAGACCGAAAAATTTCTGGTAGAGACATGTAAAAATGGAGTTTTTCTGGTAATGGGGTTTTTTGGTCATAAGTTTCGTGTAGCTTAAGAAATAAGGTTTTTGTTTAGGGTTTTAATGCATGAATCCCGAAAAAATCGCATTTTCGGGTAACTGCCAACTTTTTCCCTGGAAATTCGGGATTCTTTTAAACTGGTAATAACCGCCCCACTCTCGTGTGGGTGCATGCTCAATGTCCAAACTTTAAAATAGTTTAGGATAGACATCTGAGTCAATCTCGCCTTTTCCAGCCTTCAGGCTAGATTAGGGTAACCTCGTTATCTCGAGCTTTCGAGCTTGAGTTATCAAAATTTTAACTCCTTCCTCTTTTCTTTTATTTTTATATAATGGGCCCTCACCTTTTTCTTCCTTGGTAGATGTCGCAGTATTTTGAGAATTGGTGGGGGCCCAGGTTTGCTATCCCTTACCACCCACCAACTTCCAGTTTTGAATCGCCTTTCACCCGAAACAAGCGATTGATCCTCGAGCACAAAGAATGGTGCGAGCAGGAGGATATACGAGACCACTTTCGACGTCTGATCGACGAGGTCGAAGAGAGAAAAAGGAAGAGACTCCGAGTGGCAGCTTATCCCGACCCAGACCCCGAGATCAGGCCTATTCCACTAGACCCCAAACTCAAGGTTACCGCAGCCTTTTCACTGGGTGAGCTCATATTCATTCTTATGGAGGGTCCTTTTAACCAATTACTTAAAGCTCTCAAATCCCTTTATGTCCCAGTCTCGGAGAGCTCTTTCTTCGAGGTTGAACACTATCAAAGTTCCATAACCACGAATCGACAAATTTTTGAGCTCCTCTCCTGTCACGAGTTGAAGTTCTTTGGAAAGCTAGTCTGTCGCCCTGCCAGCTTCGACGAAAGGAGCTGATCTACACCTGGAGAAGACAATCCAGATAGAAAATTCAAGCTCACGGCCTAGAGCTATGAGCATTTATGAGCTGGGGCCTTACTGCCCCTGAAGAACTACTTCCGGAGCTTTTTGGACTACGATGGCATAGCTTCGTTCCAACTCTAGACGAACTCGTACAGGGTTCTGTCTGCTTTGAAGTGACTGTACAAGGAGATGAAGTGGGAGGAGCCCACAACGCACGAGATATTGTACCTTTTTGCCTCAAAAGAAACCCTTCCCGAGCTCATGGTGGGGATGGGTTCTACTATATGTCTAGCTACCCAAAGGAGAAGCGACTGTTTGAAGATATTCCGAACCATCCTCCGAACTTCAAGACCACCTTCTTCTGGACAGATGGTCTCCCTCCCTCCTGATTCTACTCCTTTTGGAGAATTCGTAAGTTCCTTACTTGTATTTTCTAATTAAATTTTCCTTTACTATGCGAGCCCCGAATGACTTGATCAAACCTTTTATATAGCCACCTACCATCATCCCCAACCTACGAATGCCATGAGGGAACATAGGGAAGCCATCCTTAAGCTCCCCTATGGTCGACGATCCCTCTCTTACCTTCTTCATGAGGACAAGCTTCGGCTTTGCAACCTTCTAGAATAAGGTGAGACCACTGATGACTCCGGCAATCGCAAATATGCGAGATAGGAGGATGTGCCCGTGCCTACCACCAAGCTCCCCGTGAGAGGAAAACTTGCAGGTCAAAGCTCTCCAGCCCATAGACCTCACCCCGTTGAACCCTCAGGGTTGGGAAATGAGGCACAGGATGAGGCATCAACGAGCTCGTCGAGAGGTAAAGTCGTGCTCGACTCATCCATGTGGTCTCTGCATTACTTAAGAATGAAGCTGACATAATGATCCTCTTCGAGGACCCCAGGGACAACTTCTTAGCATGGTCAAGGGTAGATCTTAGAATTCATAGATTTGATAGTTGGCTAGGTAAATACCAAACCATGTATGGCTTAAACGAGGTTCGGAATGGGGTAGCAGTGCAATACGATACACATGACTATAGGGACCTCTCGAGGATGTCCCCCACCTTTAGGGAGGGGACTCCCACAACCTCATCTAAAGACAAGGGAATTTCTCGGTCCCCAAGTTCAAGCTCTAGTGAGTCTTCCTGTTAGGTTCTTGACACTTAGTCTTTTTTACTTATAAAAATGTGTATGACCTTTTTTTCGTCTTGACTAATATTCCTTGTACCTTTTAGATGACATGGAGTCAGACTTGGAAAACCTTCTGGGACAGCCCCCCAAGCCCCGTGGAACCAAACGAGGTCGTGCAAACTCGAAGAAAGGGGCCACCTCGAAGTCGACCAAAATCGTTGGGGATTCCTCTCCCTTGATGGCCGCCTCTTTTGAGCCCAATGCCCAGGCTCCAGAATCTATGGTCGTGGTTTCGGACACTACCCTCACGACCTCAACAGTCGCCACCATTGAACCTCCAGGGATCATGCCACCTCCCCTACCTGCTGGAGACAAAGGCAAACAAGTCGTGCCTCCTTCGGCTCCCAGGCTTACAGGTGCCCCAACGGTGGTCCATAAGTTTGTGGCATCGTCACACGTGTGGGAGTACCCTCTAGAGAACATGGCAAGGACCCTAGGAGCCAACCTGTGCTCGGACATGCTGTCTCGGGCAGGCTAGGCTTGCAGCAGCCTCGGCGCCCATGTGTGGCTATTTTTGAAGGGAGAAAATCCCACACGCCTCACTGACCAAACGGTAGAGCTCTTAGTTTTGGTAAGTCTATTTCTCTTGTCTTCTACTTTCTTGGTCACCTGTTTATTTTCTAACCCTTGTAAACATTTTTTGTTCTAGGCCCTTCTTGGTGTTCTTTGCCAGAGTTCGGTGTTCTCCTAAAAGATGGCAGCGATGGAAACCCTTGTTTACAATTCAAACTAGGCTCACATCCGAGATGAAGATGGTCTGAAGGAGGCCAAGGAAACTTAGGTCAGAGTTGAGGAGGCCCGAGCCAAGGCCAAGGAAGCCCTCAAGCTTCTCCAAGCTAAAATCGATTCCTTCGAGGCTACTGCCAATAGCCTGAAAGCGGAACTTGACACCAAGATAGCGCATTTCAATGCTGCCAAGGCCAAGATCGACCGCCTGAAGGCAGAGACAAGTGCTGCCAAGGCCGAGGCTGAACGCCTGAAGGAGGAGAAGGATTTTGCCTTCAGAATTCTTGAAGACGAGAAGAAATGCCTAACCGAGGAGTTCAAGAGCAAGAAGGACTGAGCTACGGACCGAGCTATGTACATGGTATGGTCTCTAAACTGTGACATAGACACTTCGTTTCTCCTGGATAAAGAAGAGGAGTTCATATCCAAATGGAAGGCTCAGTTGGCCAAAGATGAGGTCACAACCACTACCTAGGATGGCGGTAACGAGGAGGACAAAGGCAAGAAGGCCGAGTCTAGCTCAGTCGACCAATATTGAGTTGTTCCAAACAGGGCTGCGTCCCTTATAATTTTTGTAACTATATTTTTTGTGCCCTTGGCGCAAAGAAAATTTATAGCTCGAGTCTGAGCTATATTTGATTATCTTGTGTCTGTTTTTATATTTTAATAGTAGTTTTTATGCTTTCAACTTTATAGCTCGAAAACATTTTTGCACATTGTCTACCTTTAGGTTTTTACCTTAACATTACACATCATATTTTGGATCGAAATATTTCGAGCATGCTATTATTAAGGACCTGTTTTTATACTTGTTCATTAGTAAAAATATATGATGGGTTTAAGTTAGAATTTCAATACATTCATGCATAGTTTATTCGAAATGCCCATGTTCGACTTCGTTATTGTCAAGGTCGAACTTTACTTTTACCACGTATTTAAAAAATAATCAAATGGTATGTAACCTCGTTAGTCTAGTTAATTTTTTTTTTCCAGTTACTTTTCCTCATCCTCAAGTATGACCTCTAGGTTACGAGGTTGAAACTCATTTGCAAAAATTTCCAGCCATTGTCTCGACTTATGTTTTTTGGTTGGTTTATCTAGAATTCAAACTTTTGACTATGCCGATTAGGTTTTGTTGGTCTGTTTCAGACTTGTTTAATACGTGTTTGGTTAATAATCCATACACTTATTGTTTTCTTCATGTTAGGTTAACAATCCATACATTTTTGTTTAGAGTTTATTTTTATTTATGTTATATTTTATCGAGCCTACGGTATAATTGAATACCATTTATGCTCCCTTAGTTTCCTAAGATTGTGATGGACCCAAAACGGGTATGTTTAAAAATTTATATATCGCAAGCGCACGAATCGTCCATATAGAATAGTGATCGTAAGCAAGGATGTCGAACCCAAAGGAGTTGTCTAAAATCGAAAAATGAAACTATTTTAAATCAAAAGTAATAAATTCTAACCTAGTTCCAAAGATTGATAAGTTTTAATATTATGAACATAAAATAAAAGATTGAAAAATAAAGCTATTTAAGATAATGAAAATAAACCAATAATGAGTTGAAAATAAGTGTTAAAAGAAAAGATTATTAAGATACTAGAATCCACAAAATGTAAGTTTAATAATATTTATTAGTATATTGATTCCCAAGTGTTAGTGATAGTTAAAATAATTTAAACTATCCTTTTTCAAAAAGATTTATAATTTCAAACACAAATTTCTTATAAAAAGATAGGATTTTTCTTCACTTTTCAAAATTATAATTTCAAAGCATTTAGTGTAAATCAAACTAATGAAATAACAAATAAATCAATGAACATTATTTATAAGGCAAAACATAATATTTTTGTTCTAAGCATGGATGTGTGCAATTTAATGACACATCTTACACAAAGAATATTATGTTTATGCACTAATGAAGAACAAAGTGTAAATATGTTCTAACAATCTAAAATACAAGATATTTAAGATGAAAGAAGTATATGAAGAAGAAAAATCCATAGACTTTGTTGTATTACAATGGAAATCAACATACAACATAAATATTATCTAGTTACAAGTTGCTTCATCATGATCTTAATAATCTTATGAAAAAGATTAGAAGCACATAACTAGAGTAGAAATTACAAAATAAAAGACATACATACTTGCAAAATGCTCTTGAAAAACTCAAATGGAAGAGAGAATGGTAGAGAGAAAATGGGAGAAAAAGATGGTAACCAAAAAACTAAGCACCCCAAAATGGTCTTCAAAACCCTTATTTATAGCCAAAATGAGATTATTAAGATAATCAATTTAAATTAAGTAAATTGATTAAATTAATAATAATATGGTAAATAGGGGTAAATTGTAGGAGTGATGATGATTTTGGGGTAAAAAGTGTGTAAAAAATGGGTAAAAATGTGGCATTTTAGACAAGGGGACAATGAGCACATTTATGGGCTCAAGGGGTGTATGGACAGCAGTGACAGGCGGCTGGGAGGCTTTGGACTGCTATTGGGCCTGAGGGAGTAAGATTGATGCTGCTGGTGATGATTCGGTTGGGAGGATATGGAAGTGGGCCTTGGGCGAGTGAACTGAAGAGGCCCAAGTTTTATGAAAAACAACATGCTGAAGGCTGCTACACATGAAGTGCTTCTTTGTTGATAAAGAGCCAGGTGGCGTGAGCTGGGCGTACGGCTGGGGAAGGAGGCTGCCGAAGGTGCATATATGCTGAAGGCGTACGGCTGGCGTGAAGGAGGCAAGGGCATGGGACTTTGGGCCGTGCGGTTTGGAGGCCCAATTGCTGTTGGGCGTGGCATTTGGCTGAAGAGGAGATTGAAGGCTGGGTCCGTACGGCCTGGAGAGATGAAGGCTGCTGGGCTCAAGCGTGGGCCTGGCTTGGGCTGGCTATGACATATTTCAAAAATGTCATTTTCCATCTCTTTTTCAGCAAAAATGCCACTCTTTATCTTCATTTTGCTTGCTTTTCAAGAGCAAAAATACACCAAAATCCCTAACAAAAGAAACATAAATTAAATCAAATTCAAATATTTTCAATTATAAAATAAATCATATTAGTTCATTGAAAATACTAATTAAAACTTAATTTAATTGAACATTTAGTTTCACTAAAACAACATTTTTTATACCTCAAACTAAACCACATTAATTCACATAATTAACTACAATATTTTACAACAAAATAACTATAAAAACACACAAAATTATATAAAATCAAAATAAGACTAATAAATTTAAAATTACTTAAAAACTTAATAAGTTAATTAAAAACCCAAGAACTAAGCCATAATTAGCATATAAAATATGGTAAAATAACTCTATTTTGTAGAGTTATCAGATTGTGATCTTAGGTTATTGAATTTTGAGGGCCTGTAAAAAAGTATAACAATAAAAATACAACACTTGAATGAAATTCAGTACTTTATTGACAAAAAGCAAAAATCAAATACATGGTTGGTTAAAACAAATAAACATCATTCCTATATTACTGATAATAAGGTCGTAGATGTTCACCATTCCAAGCTCACGGAACCAATCCTCCATTCAGCCTTGCTAGTTTATAAACTCTAGGTCAAATAATGGACTCGATTTGATAGGGTCCCTCCCAATTAGGCTCGAGCACTCCAAAAGATGGGTCTGTTATGGCTAGAAACATGCACCTTATCACCAATTCTCTCAATCCAAATTTCCTATCTTGGACCTTTTCGTTAAAATATCTCATAGCCATTTGCTGGTATGCAACATTTTTCAGCTGGGCATCGTCTTGTCTTTCTTTGATAAGGTCCAAACTTTCTTCAAGCTGGGATTGGTTCAAGGTTTGGTCATATGCGTCGAGCCTTATAGTTGGGATTTCGACCTCGATAGGCAACATGGCCTCACATCCATAAGCTAGAGAGAAGAAGGTATGCCCCGTCGAGGTTCTCGCTGTTGTTCTATATGCTCACAGGACTTGAGGTAGTTCCTCTGGCCATCTTCCCTTAGTTTCTTATAGCCTTTCTTCATAGAACTCTTTAGAGTCTTATTTTCTGCTTCGACCTGACCATTTGGTTGGGGATGGGCCACGGAGGAAAAGCTTTTAGTTATCCCATTTTTTTTCGCAGAAGTGTGTGAACAAATCATTGTCAAATTGGATCCCATTATCCGACACAATCTTCCTGGGCATCCCATATCTACAGATGATGTTTTTTACTATGAAATCTAGGACTTTCTTCGAGGTGATAGTAGCTAAGGGTTCGGCTTCGGTCCACTTCGTGAAATAATTGACAACGACTACAACATATTTTACTCCACATTTTCGGTTGGCAAGGAGGCTATGAGATCGATTCCCCATACCGCGAATGGCCATGGGGAGCTCATCATGGTAAGCTCGATGGGCCGAGCTTGCGGTATTGAAGTAAACCATTGACACTTATCACAACGCTTAACATACTCAAATGAGTCTGCCTTGGCTGTTGGCCAGAAATATCCTTGCCTAATCACCTTTTTTGACAAGCTATGCCCCCCAGCGTGGTCTCCGCAAAATATATCATGGATTTATTATAAAATCTTCTTTGCCTCAAGGGGATTTACACACCTAAGTAGTGGCATGGAGTATCCCCTTTTGTACAATTTTCCTTCCAAGATGGTGTATCTTGGTATTTTGTACATTAGCTTTCTAGCCTCGTTCCGGTCTGCTGGGAGACTCCTAGTTTCAAAGTAGTCCGCTATCGGGGTCATCCAGGTGGGTTGCGAGTCAATCATGTTTACATCTTCTTCCTTAGGCCCGGTTATGCTCGGAACCAGTAGGAATTCTACTGGAACCATGTTGAGTGTGTCAGCTTCGTTGGTTGTGGCAAGCCTGGCCAATGCATTTGCATTCAAATTTTATTCCCGGGGAACTTGATCAAAATAATTCCTGCCCCTGAACCATTTTCATTAGAGTACCCATCGACGTAAAGTCTCCACAGCTCGCGGGCTGGGGTTACGACTTCCTCGTTGGAGATCTCTGTACATTCGACAATGAAGTCTGCCAAAGCTTGTCCTTTGATCGTTGTTCTAGGATGATAAGTGATCTTAGACTGTCCAAGCTTGACAACCTATTTCAACAATCTCCTGGATGCTTCGAGCTTGGATAATACTTGCCTTAACAGATGATCAATTAACACATGGATAGGATGTGCTTGGAAATAGGGTCGAAGCTTTCAAGATGAATGCATTAGGCTCAAAGCCAGTTTCTCCATTAATGGGTATCTCGATTCTGCCCCCAGTAACCTTTTGTTGACGTAGTAAATGGGTTTTTATACTTTCTTATTCCCTCGAACAAGTATTGCACTAATCGCATGCTCGGTTGTGGCGAGGTATAAGTACAAGACTTCCCATGTGATTTGTTTAGACAAGATTGGTGGCTCGACAAGGTATTTCTTAAGGTTCTAGAAAGTGAGTTCACACTCGTTCGACCATTAAAACTTCTTGCCCCCTCTCAAAAGATTAAATAATGGAAGACACCGATCTGTTGATTTCGAGATAAACCTACTTAAGGTCGCCATTCGTCCAGCTAGGCTCTGAACATCTTTATGTTTTTGAGGTGAAGGCATGTCAATTAATGCTTTAATCTTGTCGGGATTAACCTCTACACCCCGAGCATTCTCTATGGATCCGAGAAACTTTCGCTAGGATACTCCAAATGAGCATTTTTGTGGGTTAAGTCTCATATTGTATTTCCAGAGCACAACGAAACATTCAGTGAGATCGTCCACATGGTTATAGTTATGTTTGGACTTGACTAACATATCATCGACATAAACTTCCATGTTATTCCCTATCTGCTTAGCGAACATCCTATTCACCAATCTTTGGTATGTGGCTCTTGTATTCTTGAGCCCAAGAGGCATTACATTGTAGTAGTACAAGCCTTTATCGGTCACGAGGCTCGTATGTTCTTGGTTGGGTGCATGCATGGCTATCTGGTTATATCCATAATAAGCATCCACGAATGACATGATACCGTGACCTGTAGTGGCATCTACGAGCTAATCGATTCGAGGCAAAGGAAAGCAATCCTTGGGGCATGCCTTGTTGAGGTTCGAATAATTGATGCAGGTTCACAACTTGCCATTGGGATTCGGAACCAGCACAAGATTGGCTATCCAATCAGGGTAGAAAGCATCTTGGATAAACCGATTTGCCTTTAGCCTTTCGACCTCCTCTTTCAAGGCTTTCTTCCTATCTTCGTCCAGGAGCCTCCTTTTTTGTTGCTTCGGAGGGAAGCTCTTATCTATGTTGAGTACTGACTTATAATACTCAAAATGATCCTTACCATATCTGAGTATGACCTTGCAAACACATCCTTGTTTTCTCTCAAGAAGCGAGTTAATTGCTATTTTTCATTTTAGAAAGATTTTTCCCTATTTTTACCACCCTCGTGGTATCTTTCTCATCGAGCTTCACTTTTTCCAGCTTTTCAATTGGTTCGAGATCGGCCATTTCTTCAACCATATGGTCAATCTCTTCATTCGAAGATGGATCCGTTCATTTCCATAATAACTACAAGTGCTTGTTCACTTGTTTGGTTATTTCCTCTCATGGAAATGCTATAGCATTCCCGTGCGGCGAGCTGGTCTCCCTTCAGCATCCCGATGCCACTAGACGTCAGGAAATTGATGGCCAAATGCCTAACAGAAGACACTGCCCCCAGCCCAATCAGGGTTGGTCTCCCGAGCAGTACGTTGTAGGCCGACGGGGTGTCCACCACTATGAATTCCATCATCTTGGTCACCGAGACTAAATGGTCTCCCAAGGTTATGGGGAGTGATTAGTGCTCAAAAATATCATTTTATCAATTTTAAAATTAAAATTAATTAAGTTTTAATTAATATTTTCATGTATTTATTGCCATATGTTTTATATTTGAAAATATTAATTTTGATTTAATTTTAAGGAAATAAAATGTATTTTTGACACAAACAAAAAGAAAGAAGAAAGAAAGAAATATAATTGAAAAGAATGATGATAAAGTGGTATTTTTGACAAGACTAGGCCCAAAATGGAGCCTAAACCCAGGTTTCAGCTGCTCCCCCCACGCTGCCACGTGGCAGCTTGCCATTCGCCCAGCTGCGCCGAAGCCAAGCCGCTGACACACCTGACAAGCCGCCTGCACGACTGACGCGCCTGACGCACCTGTCCCCCACGTTCTCCCACGTGCCTGACGCACTCAGCTGCCGACCAGTCAGATGCTGCCACGTCACCTGCCATGTTCCACACGCGCCCGACCATCAGCTGCCACAATCAGTCCTTGTCTCCCACGGCTCAACAACATTTTCCCCACTTTGCTCCAATTTTGCAGCCATTTCCCCACTATTTTGTACACGATTTTACACATTTCGGGGCCTATTTGCCACTATAAATAGAGAACCAAATGGAGTAAAAAACCATCAAATTGGGGAAGGAGAGTAGAGAGTATTGTTGGAGAGAAAAACACTTATTTTTCCTATTTTTCTTTTACATTTTTGTGAGTGAAAACAATGCCTATTTTAGGCTAAATTCTCTTGTGGAAAGGCTAGACTGGAGTTCATGTTTAACATTATATTTTTAATATATTGATTCTGTATTTTCTTCTTCATTTCTATATATTTGTTACAATTAAATTTATTTTCTTCTAATTTTTATTCTAAATTTATTATTATCCTTTACATAAGTCTAGTCATGCTCTTCTTATGTAATTTAGGTTTTTAATTTAATTTAGGTATTTTTTATATTATATGCTTTTTACTGCATTCTGCCATTGGTATTTTTTCGCTCTAAAGTATATAATAGGATAGGTTTTTAAAATTAGAAGTTAGTATAATTTAATTAAAGAACATATTTTAAGGTGAGCTTTATTATATATATTTTCCAACTATAATTAATGGTGTAGAATTATAGTTGAGTAGAATGAATCAATTTTATTAAAATATATATATGTTTGCATGAATGAAACTTATGCCTTCCATATTTTCTTTCTGTTTCTAATTCCTCGATTTTGTTTATTTAACGTTTATATTCTTTTTCAAAGTTACATCATTTCAAAGTTTATTATTTCTGATTTACTAATCTTTCTTTTTACTTGTATTTTACCTCTCTGTGGATACGACATAGCCCGATTACTACTGCGACCGCTTAGGAGTTATTGGGCGATATCAGGGAGCTCGATGGATCCCGTGCTGGCAATCCCTTCTCCTGAAAATCCATACAACGTCGTTGCACAAACTTTCAAATCTCGAAGCGTGAGTCCCATCTTTTCTAGAGTGGCCTTATAAAGGATATTGACTGAGCTCCTGTTAATAATCAGGATTCTGCGCACCCTTTTTTTGGCAAGCTGAAGTGTGATGACTGAACATGCGAAGTGTAGCGACCCAAATTTGCTAATAAGGCTTGGGGCCTTGATTAGCGTGCCTGGAGGGCAATAACTGTTATATTATATTAATATATGTGAATCTAATGAATATGTGATTAGAGTGCATGTTTAGGCGATTAAATATGCATGTGGGCCCTGTTTGGTTGTTAGGGGCATATTTGTAATTTTAGCCCGTTGAGAGCATAAATGTGATATTTGTGCTATGATGGTGATATATTTGTGATGCATGTTCCGAGACAGTCCTAGGGAGCTGTTTAGCTAGGAAAGTCACAATAGGGTCAAAAGGGGGGGGGGGGGGGGGGGCTAGGGGTATTTTGGGAACATTATAACTTGAATATGAGAATTATTGAGAAATGGTTAATGGCACTTTGGTAACTTGGGTAACTATAGGTAACTCTTCAGAATAGTTACTTTAGGTGTGGAAGTGGCATTCTTGTAAGAGGATAGGGAAGGTCTAGGTTGCCCTTGAGGATTAGCTAGAAACCAAGTTAGAAAGGAGGGCAATTGGGTCATTTGGCCTTAGGAAGGGATTAACTTGGCTGAGAGGGGTTAGTCACGTTACTTACACTTAGGCTATTCAGGAACTTTCAGCTGGAAGTATAGAGAGAACCAAGAAGAAAAAGGAAAAGGGAGGAAGGGCTAGTTCTTGAGATCAAGGAAGAAGTTCAGGGCTGAGTTTGGGGCAGCTAGAGTCAAGCTTAGGCCAAGATTGGTCCAGAGGTAAAGAATCATCTCTGAATCTTAGTTTCTTACAAGTTTGTTTCTAGAGATTGGGTTGAATACTGAAAGTTGGGTTTTGGCTTAGTAATTGTGGAATTCAGCTTGAGAATCAAAGGGAGTCAAGCTTGGAATTGGATTTGGTGGGGGCTCAAGGTCAAATTCCCATTTAAGGTAAGAATTTCGTGCATCCTTGAAGTTGATTGCTGGTGTAGTTTAAGATTTCTGAAGGGTGGTTTAAGTTTTGTAAGTTCTGGTTTAAGTTTTATAAAGTTTTAAACCAATTTGTGAAGCATGGGTTTGAATGTGTATCTAGGCTTGTTGCTGATGTTCCTGAGTTGTTAGATGGTCTATTTGGGGTTTTGGATTGAATTTGAGACTTAGGTATGCTTTGGTATTGATTTGGGAGTGTTTTGGCTCGGGGAAAACGTTGGGAAAACCCCAGATTTCTGGGTTCGGTAGGGGCGTCGTGGCCTTGTTCTTTTGTGCCGCGGCGCTAGGATGCATCAGGGAAGGGAACCTCTCTGGGCGCCGCGGCCCCTATGGGTTAGTGCCGCAGCGCTAGGCCATTTATGGGCAGGGGAAAATTTCAGTTTTTAGGCTTTTGCCCAGGGGGCTTGGGGGACGCTTCCGCCACCTTGTGTTCGGATCCGGGAGGTCCCGAGAGCTCGGGATTGGTTCCGGGAGATGTTTTTGAAATGGTTAGTAATGAGAGTGATATGTATGTGTTGTGACAAGGTTCTCAGCGAGGCTTGGGTTAGAGGACCGTGCTTGAGGGTTCAGTGCTCAAGAAGCTCGGGACACAGGTAAGAAAGCGGTTGCATCCATAGAGCAAGGCGAGGCCCCATAGTAATGTTGCAGGGCACAACCCTATATGTTTATGTGTTGGGTGTAGCCCATTGATTATGTTAGTATATGTTTAAATTATGTTTAATTATGCTGTGTATGCATATATGTGAATGATTGGCAAGAGCCGGGAACGGTGAAGGCCGGGAACGACAAGGGCCGGGAACGGCGAAGGCCGAGAACGGCAAGGGGCCGAGAGCAGCGTTTAGCACGCGGAGTGTGAGTTGCCAGGGTAAGACCCTAAAGGATACCTGGGATATCCTTACGGTGTAGATCGCAACCCAGAGCCTAGTAAAGCGCCTGGGACGGCATGGCAGTATGTGTTTAGTCTGTTGGAAAATTTGTTATATGTTGAGTGGTTCATATGCGTATGTTATCTTTTTATGTGGTGTTTTCTTGCTGGGCTTCGGCTCACGGGTGCTCTGTGGTGCAGGTAAGGGCAAGGAGAAGTCAACCAACCATGAGTGTGGAGAGCGTGAGGCGACGCGTACATGTCTGGTCTGCCTGGTTGCCACATCCATGGGTATTTTTTTTTTGGAAGATGCTTGTAATGAATCCTATTTTGTCGTGTAGTCGACTTTAAATATATTTTAAGTTGTAAATATTTATAAACAGTATTTTGGGAAGATGCCTGGCTGCACATAAAAGATTTAGCCTAGAAATTGGTCAAATGACCAATCTACCCCTCGACTCATCCTAACTTCCAAACTAACCTCAAGGGAATTTTGGGTAGAGGTTTTGGGATTGAAATACAAGGGAAAAATGTAGGTTCTGGGTTTGTCACGGTGTGTGCCGCAATGCTTGTGGGTGAGCGCCACGCATATGCAGTTCCTCGAGAGCAGGGTTTTCTCTCTGACTTCCGTGGCGCTGTAGCCCTTAAGGAGGGCCCCCCAGCGCTAATACCTTTCAGGGTACAATTTTTCAAGTTTTGGGAATTAGTCTCGGAGCATAGGGGATCTGGTTTGGGGACCTACTTGGGGGCCTGGGGGACGATTCCAATACCCACTTGAATGGAATTGGAGGTCTCGAGAGTTAGGGTTTAGTTTTGGAACACGTGTTTTGAACTTAGTCCCTAATAAGTGTACCATTTATGTTGTGACTAGCATTTCCGCAGGGCTCGAGAAAGTATCGCACTCGAGGTCGCTTTCTCTTCTGCACATGACTCGAGGTAAGAAAATTGAAATATGCACATAAAGCACGTTGTTTGCTATATATATTAGCATTATTTTATATGTGGATGATCGGTACGATCTATATTCGAATATCGTGGGCCGGTCGGCAAGCGTGCGTAACGTGGGCCGTGAAGGCGGGGGTCAAGTTGAGGGTGCGGTCCCCACTCGCCCAACAGTAACCGTAGGCTTGGTGTTCGAATGCGCACCTCTCTTGGTTGGGCCGTTTGGCAAGGCTGTTTAGTTGGGTCATGTAAATAGTTCATGTGTTTGAAATGAACATGCTTGTAAATTGTGAAACATGTTTATGATTTAATTGATTAGAATGAATGCATTTATGTTATGTGAAGCTTGTTGTTTGTTACTTATGATTAATTGGATATTTCTTATGCCATGTAGGGTTTTCTTGATGGGTCGTGGCTCATGGTTGCTCTATGGTGGAGGTGAGGGCAAGCTAAATGTAGACCAGCCATGAGTTGGAGGGCCTCTGTACATATTCGGCCGGCTTGGACGCCATGGTCGACTAATTTTGAGGGACTTGGGTTATGAGTCTGATTTTGCCGCTTAGGCCAGCTACTATTGTAACTTTGGTTGCAAATGCTTTTCATTTAAAACTCCTTTTGGGATCCCATGTAATTATTTAAAGTTTCAATGAAAATTTTATATCTTTGACCAGAAATTTTAATACCTAAACCTTTGATTAGCTTTAATTACACTTTTGAGTCCAAATGATTCACCTAACGAGTTAAGCACTACTTTAAACACACAGTGTAATGGGTCTGGATGGATAGGGTGTTACAAAACACATCATGAAATCTCTACAGAGTCGGGGGCAAAGCCAATTTATAAGCTACTTGCCCAATCCTTTCCAGGTTCTCGAAAGGTCCCACAAATCTAGGGCTCTACTTACCCTTCTTCCCAAACCCTTTTACTCCATTCAATGGTGAAACTTGGAGAAAAACGTAATGGAATTTCATGTTCCTACACTTGGGATCAACGTAACTTTTCTGTCTACTCTTTGAGGCGAGAATTCGAGCTCTAATTTTCTCAATAGCCTTGCTGGTCTGCTAAACTGCCTCGGGACCTAGATACTTCCTCTCACCCATTTCATCCCAATGGATGAGGGATCCGCACTTTTTACCATACAACATCTCATACAGGGCCACCCTGATCGTCGACTGATAACTGTTGTTGTAGAAAAATTCAATCAAGGGAAGATACTTACTCCAGGAGCCCACAAAATACAAAACACGTGCCCGAAGCTTGCCCTCCAATACCTTAATTGTCCTCTCAGACTGCCTTCTGTCTAAGGATGTAGGCTGTGTTGAACTTCAATTAGGTACCCTCAACCTTCTACAGGCCTCCCAAAAACTTAGAGGTAAATGTGGGGTCCCAATCTGACACTATAGACTTCGGTGCCCCATGGAGACGTACAATCTCCCTAACGTACAGTTCAACATACTGGTTCACAATAAAAGTTGTCCTCACAAGCAGAAAGTGAGCCAAGTCGTGTTGTCCCACCACCCTAGGCAATCCAATTAACTTTGGCCAGACCTAAACACAATTGATCGAAACTGATTAACACCAAGCTTACTTTATACTTACAATTCCAAAATAATCACTTCTAAACTTGGATTAGGTTCTAGAACTATAGAGTTTTTCACAAGATTTCCAACCATATAAAGAATGCCAAAATTCAACATAGGGGTTAAAAGTTATGGTAAAATTACGATACTAAAAAAACGTAACCTAAAATAGGGTTGGTGCATCGGCGCTAAAATAAAACTCATTTTGAGCCACGACACCCTCCTAATGGGCCGCAGTGCAACTGAAGTGAGAGAGAAAACCATGATCTCGAGGAAATACATCCGCGTCGCAGCACTCACCTAGAGGCGCCACCTCGATAAACCCAGAAACTTGCATTTTAGAAACTTAAACTGATCCCAAGACCTATTATAACTAGATTTTCAAAAGTTTTTACACCAATTTAACACCCATATAGCTAATATAACACAAATAGAACCTCACTATGCCCTCAAATACACCAATTCAAAATCAAAGTCCCCAAAAACCTGAAGCCTCATCAAGAACACTTTTAATGAGAAAGTTTAGGAGATTACCTTTAAATTTGAAAATCCCAATTGACTATGGAGACTCCAACAATTCCAAATCCCCTTAACAACTTGAATTCCTCCCAAGAATCCCCAAGAACAAAAATCTTGAACTTGGTTTAAAAGAGAAAAAAGGAAGAGGTGTGTGATGATGAAGGATAATGGGAGGATGGATGCTGCACTTAGTGGATTTAGTCTAAAAATTGGTCAATTGATCAATTTACCCCTTGCCTCACCTTAACTTCCAAACTAACCTCAAAGGAATTTTGGTCTTTTACCTATAATTCCCACAAAACCTCAAATTATACCTCCAATCTCCAAATTAAATCCACTATTCTTCCAAACACAAGTATTTCTCCCAATTTATTTTATTTACCAATAATTCCCAAAATACCCTTAGGCTTGACCCGAGCCGAGCATTTATCCCTATTTATACATTTCCACTTAACTGCTCGAACGGATCCACTCATGCCGAAAATCACAAATATATCCACATATTAATGTGATTTCAAGAACATAACACATAATAATCACAAATACACCCTCAACGTGTCAAAATTATGAAAATGCCCATTTATAATAAAAAGTGAGTCTTTAAACACATTTGATACACATAATAACGCATACTCAGTCACATAATCATATAAATCAATTAATTGACATAATTATCCCATGTTGCCTACAACACACAAATCAAAGCACTAAAGATATTGAGAGTTTTGGGGCACTACAATGCCATACTCTACGTGTTCTAATTGAGTAGGGGCACGACTAAAATCACCAAGTGTGTTCAACTTGTCCAATATGACTTCCTGATTCTTAAGCACGATACCTATAATGGCCTTAATCTCGTCCATTGCACTTGCTATTTTGGCCTTCACACCCAACACAGCTTCATAAGCGCCAGAAGCAGAGGCTGGACCAGGTTTTGCACTAGTATCAGGAGTAGCCTTTGTCGCGACGTCCTCCACAAATATGCCAGCCCCCATGGCAATTGCAGCTACAGTACCAGCCTCTGCCTCAACATCGAAGGGTCTTCCTTCCTCAGGTGCATGCATGATCATGTCCCAACATTGTATACCTAGGAGCATCCCCTTCTACCCTGACATATATAATTTTGAAGAATTGTCGCTTGTCTGGTCGAGGCCTGAGGATGGAAATGCATGGAACATGTAATGGAAATAAAACAAGAAAGTTAAAAAATCTTAAAGTTGATTGGTATAAAGAAAATGTTTTTTTTTGTGTGGATATTTTTAATTTAAAATAACTTACACATTTCTTCCCAAGTATATCCTTCATGTTAGCGTGCTTCAGTTGGCCTAAGCTATCCCATTGTAGCATCCTAGGGAACTTCCATCCGCAGTGCTTGGCGTATTCTTTCTGTAAATCGACAGCGGCCTCGTAAGCACATTATTGCAAGGTTGGTTGATATCCCTTGCATTTGTATTTTGACTCCACTTGCACACACTTAGAAGATTCCCTCTCGGTTGTCTTCTTAACCTTCTTAGCTAGTATTGTAGCACCACGTGCTTTCATATCTCTGCTTAATTATTTTACAATTGAATCGAATGAGTGGGATCCCCATAGATACTTGTAAAATTACTCTAAATCCTCCACCATCATCAATGAATCTCGCCAAATAGAATTATCCACTCGGCGATCAATAGTATCCCCTCCACAAAATAAACTAACCCGAGCTTCCACAAATCCTCTGGTACATCGGGCATGGTAAATGCTCCTTCCAGCATAAAGAACTTAATGTCTTTCTCGAGTTCCACATCGAAATATTTATCGATGATACATGAGGACATTAAATGGGGTATTAATTCAGCATCAAATGGTGGACATGAGCAATTAAAGCCCGGTCATAAGGGAAACACCCCAAACTTACAAACTGAGTCTTAGCCCATCAAGAAATGTAGCTCATCATCACACAAAGACTTGACATTCTGAAAAAGTATAGTGTGCACCATTGCCCCAGAGAACATAAATTCAGTGGCTATGATTTTTTTTCCAAAAACAGACTCTTTCATCCTCTCCAACAATCCATGCTCCTCAAACGTTTTCTTCAATATAGTTAGCCTCCTGGAACCCCAATAGGTCAGACGACCGATGTAATGATCATTTATGGGGATGTCAAGCTGTGGGATACGTTTAGATGGCATCTGCAAAATATCCAAAAAAGAAAGAAATAATTAATTCAAGTTACATAGAAAACAATAGTGCATCAATAAAGCATCATTATGCATCGATATACCATTGCATAAATTAAGAAAACTCAAACATTAATTAGCACCGCATATGTATTGAAACAACATCGTAGACATATCATTAACAAATAAACAATAATTTATAACCATCACACTAGCATGGAATGACCATCGATACGACATCGTCAATGATATTTTTTTTTACAATAAAGCACGTAAAAGCATCGAAATAACATCGATTTAGCATCAAATATCATTTTAACAAATAACAAACTGATACCATCGCATCAACATCGCAAGACCATCAATACGACATCGTTATGAAATCTATCAAATGTAGTGCATAAAAAATGCATAGAAATGACATCGAAATAGCATCTAATATTATATTGAGCAAATGAAAAACAAAAACCATCGCATCAGCATCGTAGCCCTATCATTTAGCATTGTTTAAATTTATAAAAGTTTCGATTTAGCATCGCAACCCTATCGATTTAGCATCATTTACATTTATAAAAGCACTGATTTAGCATCGTTATCCCATGATTGAAAGTATTAAAAAATACAAACATATAATCCAAGCCATCGAATAAGCATTGAAAAAGCACCGAAATGACATCAAATGAACATTGAAGAGAAAATTTTACAGAAACGAAACCCATTTTTTCAAATTAATCGAGATAGAATCAAAGCCAATTTCAAGAAATGTTTTTGCCAAATAGAGATTAAAATCGACATATTTCTAAACTAAATTACAACAATTTCAACTCTATGCAACTTACCTTGCCGTGGACGAAGATGATGGTGGTCGACGACGAAGTTGAGCTGGTTCATCAATTTGTGATGAAGAAATGCGTGAGAGAGAGAGAGAGAGAGAGAGAGAGAGAGAGAGAGAGAGGGGTTATGCAAGAGAGAGATGTCCAAGTGAGAGAGAAAGAGAGGGTGAGAGAAAGAGAGGGTCATGTTAGAGAGTGAGGGAGAATGGTTTGAATGCCAAGGATATTTTTGGATAAAAATATAAGAATGTCATATCTTTTAGATAGTAAGTTATGGAGACATATTTTTAAATTAAGCCATATTAGAAGGCATATATCCTAAAACTTTGATTTTCTTTCCACTTTTTTCTTTTCTCCACTTTTCTTTCTTACCAAACACTCTATTTTTTTCTTTCTTTTCACTTTTTTTCTTCCTCTACCGAAGATAAGGTTATATTTTGATTACTAACTTTATAAAATTGTGTTGATCAAGGAAAAACAACACAATAAAAATTGGAATGGTAAATTTTAAAAATATGGCATTTATTGTTCAATAAAAAAATATAGTTAACGATGTATATTACATCACTGTAACATTACATGACGTAATTTATATCTAAAGTAAGTACTTAGTCAAAGAACAATTATGTGGCGTAGTACTATTACATCCTTAAACTAAAATTCATTATAGCCGTGCGTGTGAGTAATGATGAATTTATTGATAAAATTATTACCAAATACCACACTTTGGCAACTTTTAGAGACAAAACTTGCTTATAAACAATTCGTAGATTCTTTTAAAAATAATAACCAATCCCTTCATTGCGCTTAGAAGGACCAAAATCTTCTTTGATTGATCGTATTGTTCTAGCCCTATCAACACAAATTAATAAACCAACCTTTCCAAAATAAAGTTTTTATTGTTGTATATATGAATTTTTAATTATGTTTGGTTGGATTTTGTCCTCTAACCTACATTTCTGTCGAAAAAAAATCTGAAGTGACAAACTCCAAAGTATGCATAATGCACAAATCGAACAAATAATAAAATGGTCAAAAGACATATATCATTCCACAAAATTAAAATCAATTAAAAAAATTAAATATAGCAATTATTAAATCTAAATTTTATTTTAGTTTTCAATTTTAAAGGATAGTGGAAAAATTCAAATAAAATATTAATATCATAAGAAAATAAATAATTAAATGGAAAACTCAAAATAATGATAACTGTTAAGGTTTCTACTTCACTCTTTTATAATCCTAATCTCATTCATTAATGTGCCTAATTTTATCCAATATTCTCAAGAACTTAAGTGACATTTGGTTGGAGAGAATGAAAATGAAGGAATAAAAATGAGAATGAGAAAAGAAATAAGAATAGAATGGAGTAAAAATTATCATGAATAAAAAAAATTTATAAATTGTATTGGAATAATATTTCCTCATATTTTCAAATGGAATAGTCATTTTACCAAAATGGTGGAAAAACTATTTCATTGAAATGATATTCCAATACTCTAAAATGCAGCAAAACAAAAAAATGGAATAAAAAAAATGATTCATTTCTATTTCATTACCTCCAACCAAACTTCACCTTAGAACGTTATTTTATCTTTATACTCTCTCTTGAGTGATGCATGAAGAATGTATAAGTAATAATTAACTAATATTCCCATACGACTTTATCCCTACCTTCATTAAGTTATACCCTAAAACAAATTCTAAATATTCCACCTCTCGATGTTATCCAAAACTATTTCGACTACCTAGATATGTACTTATCTCTTGATCTCACACAACCTAAGTGTAACAACACCCTATACTATTATCCTTTCAAACGATGACTACTTGGTAATTATTAAGAAAAATATCATAATTATGAAAAGGTTCAGTGGGGCCTTAGTGAAACATGCAATATGGGTCCATTTATTTAAAAATAAAAGTACAATGTCTTTTATGCAAATTTAAAAGAAAAGTTTAAAGTCCCACTGTAAACGTAAGAAAAACATAGATAAACTCCATAAAATGTTCTTGGTGTTAACTAGATCGTTTTCCGTTCATTAGAGCCTCACGACATACATACACAGACCAAAGGACGCCCTACATCACCATTCGTGCAATTGAGAAACCCTATTACCTTCCTGAAAGGGAGAAAGTAAGGGGGTAAGCTAAAAGCACAGTAATGAAGTACAAAGAAAGAAAGAAAGCTCAACATAAGAGTATAAGCGACATATCTCATAATTCTTAACATATTTTCCTTATAGCAATCATTATCAACATAGGTCATATGAAAACATAACCATAATAACATAAGTCATAATCATAATCATAATCATAAACATAAGATTATATGAAACATAAGCATGATCATACATCTTGTGATCATGACACCATTATTGTCCATGTCACATCATACAGTTCTATGAAGTAACTAGTAAAGCACAAACCGGTAAATAATTACCTGAGCGCGTCCGCCCTATGAGTTATGTCATACCTTAGTAACTCATTTGTTGTGTCGCGTTCAACACGCTAACAATCTCTGCTTTTCATACAACATACAAGCACACATACAAAACAACTCATCTCATAACATTACATCTTATACAAATTCTAGCTAACGTCCTTACATTCGTAAAACATTCATGACACCCTTTTGGTCAACTTTTGGGACACCCTTTTTGTTGTAGCCTTAGCATCAATCACACAAACATATACATTATCATAAAACATTAGTAACATTATAACAACCCAAGAATAAACACTATCTAACTTCCTTACCTCAAATCCAAGAAATTTGAAGAGCAGGATACTTCACAACGAGCCTAGAATCACAATTAAACACTTGTCTCAATATCAAGTAAAACTAAGCATACCATATAAGCATACCTCATGTGTGCATAGGTCATGCACTCGTGGAACAAGTTGCATTCTAAAAACAAACAGACAATAATATCACATTGCTCATAAAAGAATAATCTAAATTCTACTAGTGAATCATTAATGTTTGCAAAACAAGACTCATGCATTTAATTAAATGACGTATTTTTGAACGTAAAACTAAGCTTGCATGTAACATGCATACGTGGGAGGGTTCTTAAAACGTGGTTTGGAGTTGGTAGATTCTACTTGTTTGTTTTATCGTCACTTCTTTAAAAATTCAGCAAGAATTAGTTTACCAACTTATTAACGTTACCATATTACCTCGTTGGATCATAAGATTCCATTCTAGATTTTAATTTCACAAAATTTATTTTATTTAACTAGCCCTTTAGTTATATTTGCACCAAAATAATAAAATTTCATTTATTATTTAATAAAAATAAAAATGACAACTCTTTTCTATTTCCCACAAAATAACTAATTTTGACAAAAATTCATAGTTACTTAGTTAATAGATAAAATCGAAATAAATTAGCCTTGTAAAAAGTGAAACCTCATGATCACAAAATTTTCATTAAGTCATAATTACATGTAAGTTGAGAAAAGGATAAGTATAGTCTCATCGATTGAATAATTCTTTTGTCATCTTTTAGAAAATAATTTTATTTAATTATTTTGTAAATAAATTATGCATAATTATTTATGAGAAAATACACATCCAAAATATGAAAAATTCATATTTCTCATGTATAAACTTTAAGTCATAAATTATTATAACATATATTTGATATCTTTTAATTAAAAGAGATTTTCAATATAGTTAAGTAAAAATTAGCAAGCATATTATCACATTAATTTTAAGGCATCAGTTTTCAAAACATATTTTTACTATCATTTTAATTAAAGGCAATTTACCATATTACTAAGCAAAACCAGCATGCAAAATATAATCAATTTTACAATTTAACAATATGCTCATCACCAAAAAAATTAAAAATAAAATCAAGAAGTCAAACACTACTCATAACCCTAAAATCAATCACTAGGCCAAAACCCTATACACACTTTAATTTTTTATTTTTTTCACTTTAACCACCCAAAACATCATGATCCATAGACATAACAACATTCCAATAAAAACTTTTAATAATTATAAATCAAGCTGTAACATGCTTCTTATAAAAAAATAATCATGTTAATAGAGTATTAACCAAAGTAAAAACAAATCTCATATGCACAAATACAACACAATACACCCTAGCATGCATTCTAGTAATACAACATAACCATACACTCAAATCCATAAGCATGCTTATCAATACTTAAAAGAAACAACAAAAAGAACCTAAAACATGTACTAGCCAAAACTTACACCATCTTCCAACCTTATTTTCATTATCCAATTCAAACCCAACATGCCTTTAATTCATAAAAATATCTTCTCAACACATAATATCAACATAGCAACATAAATAATAAAACAAAAAATAAACTAAGGCCTAAACACATGTTGGCAAAACCCACCATCAAGCAACCTACTAAAATCAACATATCTCCATATATCAACATCATGTCTTAACAACAAAACCCCAAACATAAACAAAGAAAAAATAATCTTCAAAACAATAATAGTTTAGGGACTTCTATTACCTTCTTGGTAGGAATAAAAGTTACACAAGATAAGATCAATCATCTGGCACCTCAACACCTAGATTCAATCAAATCCCAAAGAAAACAATCTATTGCTTAGAACTCAAAATGAAGAAAATAGATGAAAAGAAGAAAACCAATGAACTCTAAATCTAAAACATGTTACCCTAGGATTTCGAAATCCCCTCTTATTCTTCTCCTTCTTCTTCTTTCTCTTCTTCCTTTCTTTCCTAGGGCTCTGTAACGACCCAAAATTGCTAATAAGACTTAAGGGCCTTGACTAGTGCGCCGGGAGGGCATGATTGGTATTTATGTGAATGAATGATTAAATGCATAATTAGATGAGTATATGGATATGGTTAGATGCATGTTTATGAGTATTAAATGTGCATGTGGGCCCTGTTTTGTTCGTAAGGGCATGCTTGTAATTTTGGCCCGTTGAGGGCATAAACGTAATTATATGTGATAATTGTTGAGACCACATTATTATGTGGATATATTTGTAGCATGTGGCTCGAGACGGTCTTAGTGAGTGGTTTGGCAAAATAGTCACAGCAGGGATTTATACCCAGCTCGGGGGAGCCTGGGGGTATTTCTAGAAATTTGGGTAATATATTGCGGACTTTTAGACATTGGGGGAAATAATTGGTGATTAATTGGATGACAGGATTTAAGTGATAAATGTTAGGGACACTCGAGGAATTAGTGGAAATTTTGAGAAAATGACCAAAATGCCTTAGAGTGATTAATAGGCTTGGAATAAATTGGGAGGGCAAAAGGGTCTTTTGCTTATTAAAGGAATAACTGATATATAAGACTCATTTAGATTTTGGTGGAAGTTGTGGAAAAAGGGGCTAGAAGCTAAGAAAGGAAAGAAGGAAAAACAGAAAACTCAACTCACTTCTTCCTCTCTCCCTCACGATTTGCTCTCTCTCACTCTGCCTTGAGGAATTTGAAGCTGACAATTCAAGAGGAAGCTTGGGCTAGGTTTGGGACTTTGATCCCTGGAGTAACTACATAATTCATATGGAACTAGTTCTAAATTAAGGTAAAGTTTAAGGTATTATCTGGGTTTTGTTATATATGGTTTCTAACTTTGGTTTTGGGATGGAAGTTTAAGGATGTAAACTTGGGAATTGGAGGAATCAAAGCTAGGGGGAAACAGTGAAGGCAACCTAGGGTCGAATTCAGTGATCAAAGGTAACAATTTCTGTCTTTTATTCTCTGGGTTTCTAGTTTTCAGATGGTGTTCTTGAGCTTTAGAGCTCAAGTATGATTACTTTGTTTGATGATGTTTTTAGCTAAGCTTTTGATGTTGTTGGGTTGTTTAGTTGAGCTATAGGGAATTGTAGGTTCAATTTTGAGTTTAGTTGAGGTTTGGAGTGGGTTTGTGGAGCTTTGGCTCGGGAGAATTCGAAGGAAGAAAACTAGAATTTTTCAGTTCTGGTGCTAGCGCTGTAGCGCTAGGCTTAGAGCACTATAGCGCTAGCGCGCTAGCCTGTGTTTCTGGGAGACTTTGGTCTCTGTTGGTAGCGCTGTAGCACCCCTCTGGTGGCGTTGTAGTGCTACCCTGCTTCCAGAACTGGGTTTTTAGGTACTTTTTAGGGTTTCTCTTGGTGGCTCAGGGGGACGCTTTCACCACTTTGTTTAGTGGAGTTAGAGGTCCTGAGAGCATGAGTTTAGTCCCTGAATTGTCCTTCGAAATTTAAACTCATAAAAGTGCTATTTATGGATTGTGACTAGGTTTATTGCCAAGGCTCGAAGCTAAGGACCGTACTTGGAATCAATTTCTCTTCTCCGCTTGAAATCAAAGGTAAGAGAACTGCACCCGGTTATGTGGTTATGTTGGGACTAAGAGTTCCCTATACTTGTATGTGATGTCATATGATGGTATTATGCCATGGGTACATCAGATAAACGACCTATGGGTGCTGGAACCTATATTTCCACATAGGATGTGGCTTATCCTCTGGTAGCTGAGGTTAATTAAACAATCACTGAGCTTGGCCTAAGCGAGCCAGAGTCAGTGGGTTGAACACTAGGCTCGACCTAAGTGAGCCGAAGACAGTGACTTAAAATAGAGGGTGCGGCCTAAGGGTGTCGACCCTAGATATTGAATGATATGTTTACTGTTATTAATATGATGATTATGACATATTTATTACCTGGATGAGTGATTATTGGTTTGCAGATTGATATCGCTGATTATGTGAACAACGTGGTCTGCTGACTATCTGATTGATGATTTGTTAATTATCTGATTAATGATTATTGATTATGCTCTGTTATATGGTTTTCTCGCTGGGCCTTGGCTCACAGGTGCTGCATGGTGCAGGTAAAGGCAAGGGTAAGATGAATCAACCATGGGTTGGAGAGCTCTGGGGGTGAGGTGTACATTGTCAGCTGCTTAGCCGCCACGGTTGAGGGAATTGTATAGGGACGGAAACCTAAAATATGTATTTTTCCATTAGAATGGCGTCAATTGTTTGTAACTTTTGGAGATTTTGTAAATATGTTCTTTAAACCCTATTTTCGGGATCCCATGTACTAAAAGTTTATTCAATAAAAATTATCCATTTATGACCAAAATCTTTTAACCTAACTTGTTTATGACTTTAGGATCACATTTTCATTTTAATGACTTGAGTAGCAAGTCCTGCAGTATTTTAAACACACAGTGTAACGTTCTTGGTTATCCACGGTGTTATAGGCTCGAACTCCCTTCCTTTGTCTCTTCTCTTTTCTTTTTCTTTCCTTTTCTCTCATTTTCTCACTGTGATTTCAGCAGCCACACTAAGAGATGATGAACAAAATGCTCTCTAGGGTCCTAAGGTTCTATATATAGATTTTGTAAAATAAATAAAAATTAATTTCTTATTAATTTATTTAATTCCAAAAAATAATTAAATAAATAAATATATTTTTATCTATCCAAAAAGGCAGCTGCAATTATCCACTCCCCCTTTCTCTCCTTGGCTTTCCACACTAATAAAGAAAGTGTAATTTTTCGTAGTTCTAAGGTCCTCCACTTTGGGACTCAATTTTGACTCTTATTCATTGCGTTTTAGGGAAAACTATATTTCAAGAAACTTGTAGATATTTTAATTATCTTTCTAATGGCATCAAGGTTTTATAAATTAGACATCTATAACTCAAGTTATGAATTTTTTCACTGAGGTTGGGTCCAGAGTTACAGGAACTCCATTAATGACAACTCTCTTTCTTGCTCACCACTTCTCTCTTTGTTTCCTTTTCACAATATGAACACATACATTTCTAGAACCTTCTCCCTTAAATTTCAAATTCTACTTACTCAAAAATAAGTAAGGATAGCTAATAAAATCACTCACAAAATTTACTTACCAATATTTTATTTTCTCTAATTTCAGGGTATCTTTCTCTCATGTCTTCCTCCAGCTCCCATGTTGCATCTCTCTCTTTGTACTATTCTTCCACAAGACCTTAACTAATGGAATCTTCTTGAATCTCAGTTCCTTGATCCCCTCTTCGATGATATGCTGAGGTTGTTCATCGTAACTCAGGTCCTGCTTCAGCTGTAATAGTTCATAACTCAAAAAATGAGAGGGATCTAACATGTACTTACTCAATATCGAGATGTGAAAGACGTTATGCTTTTCAGCAAGTGTGGGGACAATGCTAATCTATATGCAACTTGCCCATCTCTGTCCGAAATATCAAATGGACATATATATCTCAGGCTCGACTTCCCTTTCTTAACAAAATACATAACTGCTTGCATTGGCGAGACTCTAAAAAATACAAACTCGCATACTGAAAACTCGATGTCCCTCTTCTTAAGGTCTGTGTAGCTCTTTTTCCTACTTTGAGCGATAAGCATCCTCAAGCGAATTTTCTCAATCGCCTCACTGGCTTCCTTATTAGCCTCGGGGCCTAATATCTACTTCTCTCAAACTTCATCCCAGTGCAAGGGAGATCTACACTTGTGCCCATAAAGCATCTCATATGGAGCCATCCCAATAGTGGACTGATAACTATTGTTATAAAAGAACTCCATCAAGGGTAAGTATCGACTCCACGACTCCGAAAACTCTAAAGCACAACATCTCAACACATACTCCAAGATCTGGATGATCCTCTCAGACTACTCCTTTGTCTGCGGGTGAAAAGCGGTACTAAATTTCAATCTTGTACACATCGCTCTCTGTAATCTTTTCCAAAAGTTCGATGTGAACGGTGAATCTCTATCAGAAACTATTGAATTTGGTACTCCGTGGAGTCTCACAATCTCACTGACATACAATTCTACTAAATAGTATTCTGAATAGGTCATCATGACCAATAAGAAAATGAACAGACTTGGTGAGTCTATCCACTATTACCCAGGCAGAGTCATGTTGTTTTGTGGTCCTAGGTGACCCTACCACAAAATCCATTGCTATTTCCTCCCACTTCCATTCTGGAATGTAAAGTGGTTGTAGTAACCCTGCTGGCCTTTGATATTTAGCCTTCACTTGCTAAAAATTTAGGCATTTGGAAACAAACTCATCGATATCTTTCTTCATCCTGACCACCAATATAAAGTCTTCAAGTCTTGGTACATCTTTGTAGATCCCGGATGTAAGGAATATGTTGTTGAGTGCACCTCTTTCATAATACTCGTCTTATTCTTAACATCATTAGGCACACATATTTCATCCTTGTATCACAACATCCCTCTTTTGGACATAGGGAAGTCATCGTTACCATTTTCTTGTACCAAAGTCTCTTGCTTTACTAGGGCTTCATCTACTTTCTGCCATTCTCTAATCTCAGTTCCTTCATCTACTAGGCCTCATGTTACCAACTCAATTCCAACACTGATGATCTCCTTTTTCAATGGTGCCTCCCTTGAACTTCGGGCTGAGACACTTCCATGTCCCCGCCTACTCAATGCGTCAGCCATTACATTGGCCTTGCCTGGGTGGTACAAAATTTCACAATCACAGTCTTTTACTAGTTCTAACCACCTCCATTGCCTCATATTCAATTCTTTCTAAGTGAAGAAGTATTTCAGACATTTATGATTGGTATAAATTTCACACTTGTCTCCATATCTTGAGTGCGAAAACTACTGTTGCCAGCTCCAGGTCATGTGTTGGATACCTTTGTTCATAATCCTTGAGTTGTCTCGAGGCTTAAGCCATTACGTTTCCATTCTGCATCAGCACACATCCCAAACCATTCTTGGAACAGAAAGGATAGGTGCAAATATTAACTTATCTTTCATAGTCTGAAAACTCTCTTCAAATATCTCTTTCCAAGTGAACTTCTGGTGCTTGCGGGTTAGATTGGTCAAGGGTGTTGCGATATTAGAAAATCCCTCAACGAACTTCCGATACTAACTCACCAGTTCTAAGAAACTTCAGACCTTGGCAACATTCTTGGGTTGGGGCTAGTCTCTAATGGCCTTTATCTTAGCTGGGTCAAATACTATTCCATCATTGGACACTATATGCCTTAGGAAAGTTACTTGCTTCGAAAACGTAGCATAGAGCTGATGTTCTCAAAGTTTGTTGAGCGTTAGTCTTAAATGCTCCTCATGCTCTTCCTTAGTCTTAGAGTAGATTAAGATGTCATCTACGAACACCACAATGAACTTATCCAAAAGTCCTTGAATACTATGTTCATCATATCCATAAATTTTTTTGGGGCATTAGTGAGTTAAAAGACATCTCCAAAAACTCATAGTGCCCATAGCGAGTTTTGAATGTCGTCTTGGGAATATCTCATTCCTTCAATTTTAACTGATGGTACCCGAATCGCAAATCAATATTGGAGAACACTGCTGCTTTTTGCTGTTGATCCAAATGGTCATCTATCCTAGGAAAATGATACTTGTTCCTGATTGTGACCTTATTGAGTTCTCGGTAATCGATACACATTCTCATACTTCTGTCCTTTTTCTTTACAAATAATACTGATGCCCCCAATGGTGAATGAATTGGTCGAATGGAACCCTTGTCCAATAACTCCTATAGTTGGGTCTTAAATTCCTTCAACTGCGCAGGTGCCATTCAGTAGGGTTCCCTAGATATTAGTGTTGTTTCTGGTGCAAGTGCGATTACAAACTTGATTTCTCTGTCCAGGGGTAGTCTTGGTAGATCTTTGGTACTTTTGGGAGTTCATATGCTATGTGAACATTTTCTGGCTTTAACTCTGTTTCTCTAGACTTATCTACAACACTTGCCAAGTATGTTGAATACCCATTTTGCATCATATTCAAAGATTTCAATGTCGTAATGATAGGTGTTTGGAATCCTGTCAATTATCCCTTAAAAGAAAAGGATTCACCTTCATTTGGTTTAAACACTACTGTTTTCCTTGTACAATCAATAGTGGCTCCGAATTTAGCAAACCAGTTCATGCCAAGAATCACGTAATAGTCTGGTATATATAATTCTATAAGGTTTACTGGATACTTACTGTCCTCGACTACTATATAAACTAATTGTATCCACCTGTGACAATCGTGTTACTATTGGCTTCCTCTCCCTGCATCAATGAAAAGACTATAGCTGAAACTAGATTGCCATTGTTTCCTTATGCAGCTTCTGCCCTCTACTGTGGGCGATCCTCCTTCAAGTGTTCTGCTTGACCACACTTGTAGCATCTGTTTGAGCCTGCCTAACATTCTCCTAAATATTTGTTTGAACACTTGCAACAATTGGGGAATTCGGTCTTGCAATTCTGATGGCTTCCACGATTATGATTGTTGTTGTGGTTATTGTTATTACCATTGGGATCTGTGACCTTGGGCCTTTTATCAGTGTCGTTGTTTTGACCCTATTGGGCCTTCCTCTTGTTACGCTCTTGCAAGGCCTTACTCTTGTTAGCCTCTCTCCTTGCAACATTGTCCTTCCATATACGGTTCTCCATGTACTCAACATCTAAAGCTTTTTCCAGAATCTCAACATAACTAACTAGTTTTGTATTGGTCATTTTGACATCCCTAGCAATTATAGGCTTCAATCCCATTATGAATCTCTGAACTCTCATAGCCTCTGTTGGGACAACCTCAGATGCAAACCTTGCCAATATTTCAAACTTCTGGGCATACTCTGTGACTGAATGACTACCTTGGGTCAGCGTCACAAATTCATCAACTCTGGTTGCTAGCACTGTAGCGTTGTAGTACTTTTTGAAAAAGAATTGTACAAAGTCAGCCAAGGTCATGGTGTCTAAAGTTCATGTCTGCTTAACCACGTCCCACAAAATTCTAGCATCCCTCTTTAGGATTGCTAATTATATTTTTGTCCTTGGTAATCCTTGTCTTGTACTAGTAGCCTTTGTCTTGTTTCTTCTTGCCACAACTCATCACTTGTCCTCATTGTTGCATCAGTTCGTAGCTTATCACTGTCATCTATGTTGAACTTTGTTGCATGGATTTACTCACCTAATTGTGTCCTTAGTATCCATCCACTTCATCGAGGTTTTGTTGTTGTTCGCGACCAAATTTTGTGGCATGTCCACTTTGTATGCTCCTCCACTGAAGACTCCTTAGCAACTGCATGTATTCTATCTAGTTAATAACATCACCTCACAAGATAATGTCGTGGAATAAACTCCCTAACCTATGTCTTCTAACTTATTAACAACTGCGTCATAAAGCTTGTGTGTCCTTTGATCTTGATAGTGTCATACTTGCAATTTCCTATGATGCTTCTAATCCATTTGATGCGTTCATTTACAACATACCTCTTTCGGAGAACTGAAATCCTTTTGTCTCCACTGTTTACCTCATCTATTTGAACCCTTGAAATCCCACGAATCTCTTCGAGAAGTTTATTTATAGAAGTTCTAATTACTGGAGGTATAGTAAAAGGTCTGCAAACATAGTACTAAAACTCAAAAGAAAATAAAGTGTATAACACAAGTAGAAAATACTTACGACATAGTGAGGTGAGGCTTTCCACTACAAGAAAAAGAGTCTACAGCGATGACATCTATTGCGACGACTCTAAAGTCGTCGATGTATGTAGTTGAAATCCATGAAAATTCATTTTTTTTAATTTATTAAAAATAAATAAGATATACTGACGACATGTTGTCGATGTAGGGTCATCAACAACATATGACTAGGCCCTCAGAATTCCTAGTACCCTACAACGACGACATGTCGTCACTGTAGGGTACCAGGAATTCAGAGGGAACAAGAGGCGGGAAGTGAATTTACGGCAACAACATGTCGTCGCCATAGAGTCCTCGTCGAAAAAATAGGGAAATATGTCTGTCTATACCGATGACATGTTGTTGTTATAGAATACAGATGGAATTTGACTGCCAAAAGTTGGTTGTCAATTTTCACTCCCTATAGCGACAACATGTTATCGCTATAGAGACTCATTTAATCCAATGACTAGGTAATTTCTTAGTGGATAGCGACAGGGTCCAAAAAAAATGGAGAGAATGTGGATTGCCGAAAAAGTCGGTCATATTTTCACTGCTATAGTGACGACATGAGCCTGTGATGGATGGCTAAAACGATGCGTGTACTGTTTCCTTCTCTACACTGACGACATGTCGTCGCTATACTGTCACGTATGGTAACTGAAATAGTGTGTGTATTGTACAGCGACGACATGTCGTCGCTATATAGTCAGGCAATATATCCACCAACCCAAACCACCTTCTTCTTCTTCTTCATTTTTTGCATTTTTTATCTGAAAACAGAGACGGAAACCATCGCACCTCCGCTGCATCTTGCCTCTCCAACGTGTCCCAACCCATTTTTTGCCAATTTCTTCCAAGTTTCGTTAGTCTAAACCAATTATCTTACTATTATAGCCTTTAAAATGTATTTTTTTTCTCAATATATGTGTGTATTTTGTATTTGGTGGAAATGGGTATATTTTTTTTCTTTTTTAGATTTGGGTATTGGATCATCATCCCGAGCCTTTGCCTTTGGATAATCCCCCAACCCGAGCATTGGATAATTTTTCTTTTAAAAATATTTTGTGATTGATTAATGGTCAAATTATGTTTTTAATTGTGTAATTGGTTATTTTAGATAGTGTTGAATTTTGTTTTTCATTTTAGAGATTTCTATTGTTAATTTAATTATATTTGTGATTTTTAATTTTGTTTTATGTTAATTTAATTTAATTAAATGTTATGTTATAAAAAAATGTATGATAGGTTAGATATTTGTATATGTATATACATGTGAATATGTTTATATGTATATAAATGTGAATGGGAAATATATTTTTAAAGGGCGTGGTAGGTTAGATTAATATGATTAGATGTTTATTATAATTTTTTGTTTTCAATTGTATATATGTTAGGTATTAAATAAAATTTGTGTTTTGAATTATATATATATTAGGTTAGATAAATAATATGTTAATTTGGGAATACGTTTATAATATGTTTTTATTGTTTATTTGTGAATTCAAATGATTGTATTAAATTTTATCTATATTCCTAGACTGGTTTATATGTTTTTATGCAAATTTTAAAATTTGGGATAGGCTAGATTACAGCCGTTATGCTGTCGAAATTTTTGTAGATTTAGAAAAAACTAAACATTACAAAATAGTTTTAAAGTTAGTGTGATTATATATTTAATTAATAAATTTTAAAGCAATTAATAAAAATTAATTAAAAAATTATAAATTATAAATTAAAATAATAATTTTAAAAGTATATAACTTTATTAATATTTTTTTTGTAAAATATGTAGAAATTTAAATAATAATATTTAATGGTAAATTAATAAATTTATAATTAAATATTTGTTTATTTAATTAATTTTATAATATATTCATAAAATTTGATAATATATGTAGATAAAATAGGTGATTAAGATAACATTACTCTTGAAATTAAGTTAAAGTTAAAATAATAAAACTGTATTGTTATTTTTTTTAAGTAAAAGTGAAAATTATAATAAGAATTTGATTATTATTAAAGAACATAATAATAATTATAATTAAATATTTATTTATATAATGAAACTTTATAATACATTCATAACAAACAATAATATATATTCATAAAATTTAATAATTTGTTCATAAGATTCAATAAGATTTCATAATTTACTTAAAAAAATTAGTGTTTGGGTGATAAAAAAATTATTAACAAATAAATGTAGTTTTTTTATGATTATCACAATGTGATAATTCATTTTCCACTTCAATCAGTTATGACAATTGACATGAGTTGGATAACTAATAGACGACGTAACTCTGATGAGTTTTGGAATAGTCTTCAAACATTTATACAAATGGGCAAGAATCATATGAATGCTTTGGGAGAAGTCAGGTGCCCATGCGCTCAGTGTGTCAATATGTTGAATCAGAAACTGGATGTGGTGGAGGCTTACATACACAGATATGGGTTTCTGCTGCAATATGTGAAGTGGACCTACCACGGTGAAGTTGATATGCCTCCAATAGTGGATGATGGGGCTCCAGTGACTGATGAGATGATTGACATCATCAATGATGTTATTGGTGAGCAAGACACTAATGAAGAAGGCGTAAATGAAGGACTTTTTGATGATGGTGGCAATAGTGTGGAGAATCAATTTGATGACCTATTTGAAGAGGTCAAAGCTGAGTTATATCTTGGTTGTCTTCCTTGAACTTCTTAGTGAAGATGATGCACATGAAGGTTATGAATAAATGAACAAATAGTTTCTTTGATAAACTTTTGAAGTATATAAAATTTGCATTCCCGAAGGAGAATATGATTCCGACTTCATTCTATGAGTCTAAGAAAAAAAATGAGGAAGTTAAGGTTAGGTTATCAATCAATTCATGCTTACAAGTACGACTGTTGCTTGTTCTAGAAGGAGAATTACCAAAAATAGAGTTGTCCTATATGTGGTAAGGACATACAACAAATGATATGACCTGGCATAGTACTGGACGATCGAAAGAAGATGGTGTGATGCACGATCCTATTGATGGGGATGCTTGGAAACAATTGGATTCCAAATATCTAGATTTTGCAAAAGAACCCAGAAACGTTCGATTGGATTTGACTGCTAATGGTTTTAATCCATTTGGTAATATGAGTCTGTCTTACAACATGTGACCGGTAATATTATGCACGTACTATATGCCTCATTGTTTATGAATGAAAAAGTTTTCATTCATGCTGGCCTAATTTATTCTTGGGTTGAAATCACTTGGGAAGGACATGAATGTCTTTTTGAGGCATGTGGTAGAAGAATTGAAGGAGTTCTGGGATGAATGATTTCAAACCAGAGATGCCGCAACAAACAACATATTCATAATGCATGCATCACTATTATGGACAACCAAAGATTTTCCGGCTCGTACTAGTTTGTCTGGTTGGAGTGGCCAAAGATATATGACATGTCCTTCATGCAACGAAGACACTCCTTCATGTCAAGTAATTGGGAAGATGGCTTATGTTGTTCATATAAGATTCTTATCTTCTACGCATAAGTGGAGGAAGAGTCGCTTGTTTGATGGGAATTATGAAAAAAGACGTCCTCCAAGAAAATTCAGTAGTCAACACATACTCGAACAATTAGCGCATGTTCCAGTTCTTTCGCCGGGTAAACATGTCAGTTTTAGAGGTGTGAAAAGAAATCAAGATCCAAAAGAGCTTAATTGAAGTAAAAAGAGTATTTTCTTTGAACTTGATTACTGGTCTGAACTTGAACTGAAGCACAACTTAGATGTCATGCATGTAGAGAAAAATGTTTGCGACAGTTTACTCGGTACTTTTCTTATGAATGAGAAATCTAAGCACATCACCAATGCACGAGTAAAGTTGAAGAATTGGGGTATCCGAGAAGAGTTGCACCTCAAGGAAGACGATACAAAGTTGATCAAACCACATCCTATGTACTCTTTCACATTGGATGATAGATGATTTTTTTGTTAGTTCATTAAAGGAGTGAGACTTCCTAATGGTTTCGGTTCAAATTTCCTTATGAAAGTAACTGACAATAAGAGTCCGTTGGCTCTACAATATGATTTGAAGGAGGGAACCTACAAAGCAGTTGGTAATTTTGGGACATTGTTCACGACACTTATTGGTAACCTTATTGGTCACCATGTCCAGTTATATTATGATTTATCAGAGTGTTCCAGATGAGCACAAGATAGGATTGATGCAAAAGATTGAGGTAAATTTATCACTTCATAGTTCATGGCACGCTCAAAGGCAGATGCTGCCAACAGAGCAAAACAGAAGTATCCAAGTCTCCATGGATCGACCTCTTATCCTTATGCTCGATTTAAGAAGGTAAATAAAAATATATAGATAATTTGAAATAATTTCAGTTATCTTAATAATAATTTCAATATTTAACTGATATTTTGTTACATTTTGTTTTCTAAAGATGAATCTTCAGAATAAGGAATTGCCCAACATTATTGATACGTTCCATGACATGCATAATCATTTGCCACGTGGATGGGTGAACAAGAATGCTAAGGATGCATATGTAAGTAACTTTCTAAGTTTTGTATATATATTTATTATTTAATTATATTATGTATTAACTGTCTTGTTTCTAAACTGCAAGATGCCTTGCAGCAAGAAGTCCAGACCTGATCTCAATCCCAATATGAATCTTCAGCAAGAAGCGCCTCTATCGATGAGACACAAGTCGTCTCAAGGTACTTGGTCAACGTCGTGGCCACAACCGAGGTATTGGACGCAAGTTGAAGGGCACTAGTACCTTTGCCTCAGGTGCCACCAGATTCTCTTCACAATCAGAGGCATCACCATTTACGTCCACCACAGTCGGCCCTCCAATGGTACCAGCTGAGGTTTTCCAGTCCATGGTTCAACACTCCAGTCAAGCCATTAGGACCCAGAATAACAACTTCCAAAAAATGAAAAAAATTATGTAAGCTACAAATTTGAATATCCAAGCTCCACAATTTCAAGCTGTCAACTTGGACATGAATATGATACAGTCCATGGTGGCGAAATTTCCAGGCTCGGGCCAATTTCTACCACAACAGCCACAACCACCACAACAACCCGACAATGATGATTACTTTGGGATTAATTTAGATGACATTTAGTTTGGTTATATTATTCTTTTAAACTTGTTAATATTTTGTGTTGTTTTTATTTTATTTTGGACACTATACTACTTATGTTCTGTTTTTTATATTTTGGAGGCTATACTAATTTTTAATTGGTTTTATTATTTAATTAAATAAATTGGTTTTATTTATTTCATTAATATTTAATATTTTATTAAATAAAATTTAATTGATTATTTAAAAAAAATTATATACCTACAACGACGACATATCGTCGCAGTAGGGTGCTCGTTGAACACGAAAATATGAGATTTCGTGACCCTAAGGCAACGACATGCGGTCGTTGAAGTCGTACACTCTACAACGACAACATGTCGTTGCGATCGATGTTGGTGGTCCACAGACCTACATCGACAACATGTGGTCGCTGTAGGAGTTTTTGAAATTCAAAATTTGCAAGCACATGCAGCGACGACATGTCCTCGAAATATCCCAGTTCAACTAAAAAAAAGGATTTCCTAGTGCGATCGACATTTCGTCACTGTTGCAAAAGCCTACTGTAACGACCCAAAATCACTAATATGGCTTAAGGGCCTTGATTAGTGTGCCGGGAGGGCATAATTGGTTTATGTGTGAATTTATTGATGTAATACATGATTATATGTTAAGAATGCCTGTGTGATTATATGAATGTTGAATTGTGGTTAAATATTATAAATGTGAGAACCACATTATTATGTGGGTAAGTCTGCAGCGTGCGACCTGAGGCGATCCTAGGGAGCTAGATAGCGGGAAAAGTCAAAACGGGGCTTAATAGTTGACTTTGGATAAGTCAGGGGTATTTTAGGTATCAGGTAGTTATTTATACTATCCGGTTTTGAAAATAAATATATGGAGATATATTTGAGGTTAGGAAATCTAGGCGGGAATATCGGAGAATTTTACCGTTTTTCCCTCGGGGACGTTTCCAGCACCCCGAGCCTCGGGATTGACTTAATGGGATAAGAATAGGTTAAAATTAAAGGAAAACAGTAGAAAAAAAAATATTAGACCGACCTATCTTCTCAGCTCTTCTCTCTACTCTCTCTTTCAAGGAAAAACACAAGGAGGAAACCACTGAAAATTTAGTGAATCAAGCTGGGAATTTCTGAGAATTGAGGTGGGGATTTAGAGGCACAACTCAAGGATTGTCCAAGGAACATTTAATCAAGGCTAAGGTGAGAATTACACTGTGTTTTGACGTTAGAAACTTTGAGTTTTTAACTGAGTAATGAGATGATTGTGATATTGATGTTAAGGTTGAATTGAAGCTGGAAAACTTGGGAATTAACAGGGATTCTGCTTAGAAAAGGAGTTCAGCCAAAGAGGTAAGTTATAATTCATGATTTAGAGGCTTAAATTCGAGTTTGGCATGGCTGGGTTTTGAGTTCTTGGGTTAGGAAGTTTCAGTAATTGAAATGGGTTTTTGATGGGTTTTTAGCCTAGGATTTAGCTGGGTTGTGTTGTTGGAATCTTGTGGGAAGTTTTTGGATAAGTGAGTTGTGGATTTGGGGTGGTTTTGAGTGAGTTTGCATGATGTTTGGGAGTTAAAAATGGTGGTTTTTCTGGCTTCGAAGGGGTCGGGCCGTGGCATAGTTATTGGTGAGCCGCGACCCTTCGAAGCTGATGGATGCTGAGGAAGGCCGCGGCATGGTCTAAGCAGGGCCGCGACCCTTACCTGCTTTTGGGCATTGGGTTGTCTCTGATTGGGGCCATGCCGTGGCATGGATGGCTGCTGCCGTGACCCTTAAGGGATTTTGGGATTTTGAGATTCTAGGCTTTGGAATTTAACCTAGGGTGCTTGGGATTGAATCTTTTACCATGTTTGGTGAAATTCAATGTTCCGGAGATTAGAACTTTGTCTAGAAGCTCATTTAAGTTTGTTAATGGTATCCTTCACCTTGGTTGTGGCTAGGTGATAAAAGCTAAGGCTCGGGAACGGATCGTGCTTGAGAAGCGTTGCTCATAATCAGTAACCGCAAAGATTAAAGGTAAGAAAACTGCACCTGGTTGAATATATGTGATGGGACTAAGGGTTCCCTATTGTGTATGCTTGAATAGATGGTATTGTGCCATGAAAGCTAATTAGTGAACCAACGACCTAAGGGTGCCAGGGGTTACACTAGCGCACAGGGCGCGACTTGGCCACTGGTAGTCAAAGACAGCTTAATATGCACTGAGCTCGGTTTAAGCGAGCCGGAGTCAGTGGGGTAAACAGGGGGTGCGACCTAAGTTGTCGGCCCTGATTATTATGTGATATGAATGTTATAAGTGTTTGATTGCATCCATGATTCTAAATATATGCTGAATGATTAATGTGGTTTGTATGATGAGGGTTCATTCATAGTGAGTTTGTTATTTGTTATTACTGTTTGTGTTGCACATCATGTTTTCTTGTTGGGCCTTGGCTCACGGGTGCTACGTGATGCAGGTAAAGGCAAGGGAAAACTTGATCAGCCTTGATTTGGAGAGCTCTGCGAGCAGAATGTACATGGCCAGCTGCTCAGCCGCCATGGTTGAGGTTAAGGCAAGGATGTGAGACCCATAAATTGTCCATTTTGCCTTAGTATGGCAGACAGTTGTTTGTATTATTTTGAGAGTCTGTAATCCAACTTTTTAACTCTGTTTCTTTTGGGATCCCGTGTATATAACTGCTTACTTATATAAAATGAAATTTTTGAGACCAAAACCTTTTTAACCCTAGCTCATACATGTTTAGTGTCACGTTTTTAAATTAATGACTTGATTAGCAAGTCTTGCACCTTTATAAGTACACAGTGTAGCGGTCTTGGCTATCCAGGGCGTTACAACTTGGTATCAGAGCATCCTAGGTTTAAGGGTTCCTGAAGACAGGCTGGACATGTACATTCGCTGCTAGAGACAAGCTCAAATCAGGGTTTGGTAATGTGTATATGTGTTTATATGCTTGAAATGAATATGAAAGCTGTTATTTACTGGGTTAATAGGAAGCATGAGATACTGATAGGGCTTGGCCCTTGACTGTTGTGTGAGAATATTGAGGCACACGTGGGATATGTTTGACGCGTTCATGTGTGTTTTACATGATATAAAGACAATTGTTTGATAGTTATTCTAGGCTCATTGTAAAGTTGTTCCAGTCTTGTAATTGCTTGGACTTGAGGGAAGTAAGTTAGATAGTACTTATTCTGGGATTGCTATACCGTTGCTAATGTTTTTTATAATGTATATGTTTGTGTGACTGATGTTAAGGCTACAACATAAACGACAGACATGCCTTAAGAGTGACCAAAAGGGTGTCATGAATGTTTTTTCCTTTTTATGAATATAAGGAAGTTAGCTAAATTTTTGTTTTGTTTTTTAATGGACTCTAATTATGAGATATGTGTGGATTTGTTTGTGTTTGCTTAACCAAGTGATGCAACATTATTAAAGGAAGATGTGCCTAAAATATGAAAAATAGAGGTGTCAGGTATAACATGGACAATTGGGGCGCCATGTATGTTAATGCTTATGTTTTATATAATCTTATGTTTATGTTTATGATTGTGACTTACTTTATTATGGTTATGTTTTCACATGATGTAACATAGACAATAAGGGTGACATGATCATAAGTTGTATGTTATATTTTTTTTATATATAATATTATGTTTATGATTATGATTATGACTTATGTTATTATGGTTATGTTTTCATATGACTTATGTTGATAATGATTGCTATAAGGAAAATATGTTAAGAATTTATGAGATATGTCACATATGTTTTTATGTTGTGTTTTCTTTTTCTTGTTTGTACTTTCTTACTAGGCTTTTAGCTCACCCCATTACTTTTCCCCTTTCAGGTAGATGTTAGGTTCTATTTGGTACGCATGATGAGCTGGGAGTTTCCATAGTCATGACTATGTCTGCTGCGGGGAGCCTGTGGACAGGGACGAACCAGAAATGTCATAGAACATTTATTGGCCTAGTTATTTTATTCAAAATTCAGTGGGACTGTATTTATTGTCTCGTGAACTGCATAAAAAAAATTATTTTGTTTTAAACTAATGGGCCCATATTGCATTATTTTAATAAGGCCCCACTGAACTTTTGGACATTATTGGTATTTTTCTAAGTAAGCAGAAAAATGACTTTTTTTGCAAAGTTAGGCAAGATAGGGCGTTTACACTAAGATGTTATACTTGCTGCTAAATGCTTAAATGTTTTACTCTCGAGTAATAATTTTCACAATCTTGACAAAAACTATTATTATAATCATATAATGCACCACAATAAATATATATATATATATATCCCAATTATAGCATCAATAAACCAAAGTAGAACACAACAGAAATAATTGACTAAATTAAACATTGTATTAAATCATAAAATAAGAATCATAGTAAAAGACCATCTACATCCTAACAAAAAAGAAAATGAGCCATACATCACATGGTTCATAATCTCAAAATTTTGTTCAATATCTAAGAAAAAAAGAAGATGAAGAGTAATGTTGAAGAACTCTTGAATCTTCCTCTCTAGATGCTTCCAACGTGTTTTTACCTTTAAAATATCATGTTTATCTTCTATTTACAATCTCCCCTCATTGTCCTAGCCTTTTGGACATCAAAATATCAATTCCCATTAAATTTGAAGGAACAACGCATCCAAAATATCAAAATTCGTCAAAAATGGGCATATGGCAACATGTCACCTTCTAGGCAATATGTTGCACGATTCTCAAAATTTAAGTTTTTTTGCATGGAAGTGGCAACAAGTCGCGAGCCTTCTAGGCGATATGCGCAAAATTCTTAAAAATTAAAACATGCACTCATCACTGACATGCATGTCCAATACAAACACTAAATTCTCATGTAATGACCCACTACTCTAGACTATTTGGACCATTAACGAAACTATACATAAAACTTACATTTTTACGAAAATACCATAATTTATTGAGTAACTTGCAAAATGAGAGTTATTTACAAACAAACAGAATACTAAGAAGGATTATGGGATCCCATTGTCTTTAAAAACAAAACATGATTAAAAATAAAAGACATTACATAATAATGCGGAAAATACATGTAAAACCATAAAAAAGAATATAAAATGAGACTACATCCTCGAATCGAATAACGCTCGGCCCCTTGACTCCATTCACCATCGATACACATCCTCCAAGCGTCACGAATCTTACCACCTCTAAAGCTTATTTTCCTGCACATAAACAGAAAGGAATGAGCCTAATGCCCAGCAAGGAAAAATCTAACACATAGTCATAAACATAAACATAATTTCATAATAACGCAAAGACATATCATAACACATAATTCACTTATTATAATGGCCATTATTACTTGGGGTCCCATAGACTAAACAAGCTTATGCCCATGAGATTAGTGGGGTCCTACCAGCTAAATAGGCATATGCCCACAATCTTTTTGGGGTCTTGTTAGTCAAATAGGGCATAAGCCCAAGCCTACAACAAACACATGCATAACAAATTCATAACACATTCATAACATATCATAACATAACACATAAGATAACATAAACATATAGATTCTAGCCTATTTTCCTTACCAAAGTTACCGGGATAAAATGGACTGAGTTGGGACTTTTTGGAACACTCCTAAAACCATAATGAACAAGAGTGAGTCTTAAAGAAAGGAGATGAAATGAAAGAGAATAGGAAGACTAAACCATTAAAAGAAAATATGCTTACCACAACTTAAGTGCTTAAGAACTTGGATTCCCTAACCAAAATAAGAATGAGGTTAGGAAATTGAGTAGAAGACTAAGAGAAAGGAAACATAATACAGAAAGGAACTAGAGTTTTGGTTACCTCAAAGATTTGCAAGATCAATCTAACCTCCACCGAAATACTATAGAACTCACTTCCCAAAGTGTTTGATAAGCTTATGATGTTTAAGCTTATAGTTTTTCCCCAAACCAAGTGTTTACACTCTCACACTCACTTAACACTAGCAGCTTCTGAACTTAGAGCAAATGGTGAATAATGGCTGGGTACTAGGTCCTATTTATAGAGTTTGGGAATGAAAGTATCTTGATTTTACTTGAATAAAAATAATGGCTTTTTAGGTGAAAATCATTTGAATAATCGTTCAGCAGAGGCTGAAGACTCGTTCAGAAGATGCTGGACTTATGGAGGAGTTTGAATGGCTGAAAGGAAAAGAATTCAAAAGTATTTGAAAACATGTTGGAGGAGGCGATATATCGCCCCCTATAGGCGATATATCGCCTGGACCATTGTTCCCGAGGCGACCGTGCATCGATTCGTGTTTTCCGTATCTACGTGCTGTGATATATCGCCCCCTATAGCTGCGATATATCGGCACACGCTGAATATTTAAACACGAAATTACACAATTTTAGCTAAGTTTGAATGGGGTAAACAGCCTTGACTAAGCCCTCAACGTATTCAAAGCTGCTGACTGACCCTATATCATTCAAACTTTACCCTTATTTAATTTAATCCTCCAAAATACTTAATCCTTAATTACCATTCATAACATGTGCTTAAAATCCTATTGGTTGATGTCTAAACCTTATAATATAATAAATATAATCCTTAATATCAGTCACATTAATCAAACCTTAGGTTATACTTAATATTCTTAAACTATAGGTTAAACTTAGAAAATCTATAAGTACTACTATGAGTGTCCAAATAATTCCCGGTCTGAACCAAAAATCCATAGTAACAAAGATAACACTAATCATACTATAATACTACTAAACAATTAGCTAAGTAAAGTTCTTGGACTCTACATCTCAACACAAAATCATGAATCGTACCAAGATTCTTTGATTGCAACATTATATGAAAGTAAGAAACTTGTCATATGACACTTTGACTATCTCCTTAACATACATAAAAGCCTTGTCTTTGTATCTCCAAGTCTTTTTGTAATTCATCTTAGTGCAAAATCGTTCTCCATGTCAATCTTTATATTGTTGGGCAAGTAATTAGGCTCGTCAATCACATATTTCTTTTTGATACAATGACCAATCACACACTGTGCAATTTGAGGGTGGTCTTTTCGTCAAAGTTTAAGTAAGCATGTGTGTTCACTTGAGAAAACTATTATCTAAAACATGTCAGAGCCTACCATTTTTTCCTTTCAATCTCCAATCGCATTCGGGATCCTTGGAGGTGATATACCATACATCAGTACCAAAAGATTTCACCACAAACTCAAAATAATTCTTCATTTCGAAAAAGTGGGATTTATTATTCAAATTTAGCTTGTTCTAAAAAATATGTACAATTTGTATTGTTCTGCAATTTTTAGGGGATGTGGACATATTCATTACATTTGAGTGTGGGATATATTGTGTTGTAAATGCTAAAAATCTTTATCTGCTATTGTTTTCAGTTGTGTTAGAACAAATACTTAGCCTCTAACTTAGCATGTTCAATATTTAGCCTCTAACTTAGCATGTTCACAGTGTTATCCTTACCATGGTCTCCCACATCTGCTTCATTCACACTCAAATTAACAACTTGATCATCATTGACATAGGTACTCATACAATGGTTCCTCGGGATGGGTTGTTTCTGGAAAGATGTTTGAACCTAAATGTGAACTTCTTTCTTTTTACTAGGCCCATGATATGTATCTAGACCAAAAGCTTAAACTTGAATTCAAGCTTCCTTATTAAACTGGGATTGGGAGATGGATCAACAATGATATTCTTTGAATCAGGAGTGACACAAAATTGAGTATGATGGATAGATGTGGGTATTCTAAAAGTTGTTAGTAGCTTTCATCCCTTGTCATGGAAATTACTCTAGTAAGAACCCCCTTTGAAAATCCAATTGTCATTTTTCAATTCATACAGTACACCATTGCATGAAAAAAATGTGTGAACTCTTGAACATGGAAAGAAAAAATTGAAAAAAAAATAAAACTTGAACTAACGATATGTCAAAAGCATCGAGCAACCTTGAAAAACATCAAACCTTATCGAAAACTTGTTGAAAAAAGAGGAAAAAAATATCAAAATATATTGATTTGTTTTAAGGTAGACAAGGTTTAAACATCAAAATTTCATCAAAGTGGAATTGAAATCTATCAAAAAATCTAAGTGCTACATACATAAATCATCAAAATATATCGAATTGCATCAATATCTATTGAACTATCATAACCTATACAATGTTCAAGCATCAAAATTTCATTGAACATAAATTGAATAATACTTAAATATCTTAAGTTTTACAAGTATTAGTATCAAATAATATCAAAACTCATTAAATGTTAACATTGTTGGTGATTTAAGGCATTATACTTTCTATATCAACAATAAATAATGAGAATAATTCAATATTAAAAACCCTAGATGCTAATCAAGAACCTTATTCAAAGTATGAATGCAAATATTGATAATCAAATAACCATATTCAAAATGTAAATCTTGATAATGAAAAATTAAATAATTAAATAATTATAACATGAATTTAGAATCATTTAATCATCAAAACTAACAATAATGAACATAATAAAAAAAAAGTAAATCACAATAGAATAACACAATTACAAAGTTAGGTTTTAGAGGGATACAACCTTTGATTTGAGCACTTGAATCTTCAAATTTGGGGAACATCTAAAGGCTTATACACAAATTAATATCATTGCCCAAAATCTCTATTCCTAGTCTTCCTTTAGTTGCTTTAAGCTTCTCCAAAGTAGAATGATATTTGAGATTTAACAAGCTCTGAAACTCATGCAAGTCAAGTAATGCTTAATGAGTTTCTTAGAGAAAATAAATGTTCATTGAGAGCTAGAAAGACAGAGAGAGGTTAGAGAGATAGAGTTGAAAAGTGTGATCAATACTTTACAACTCTAATAGCCTTTATTTATAGTGTAGGACTGTTCTTAAGTCTAACCAATAGGATTAGAGCTTTAGACCACATAATTTGGAGCTTAAAACACGTATCTGTACGGACACGTCAAGTGATGCATCGCATGTCTGTAAGCAATGCAACACTTGCCAGGAAATGCATCACCTACTAGCAAGTGATGCATAGCTTGTTGGGTTTCTCAAAGACCTAAGGCTTTAGGCGATGCATCGCCTCATAGGAGGTGATGCAACATCACATCCACAAGTCAAACCTCTCAAAAGTGACTTTAAACAACTCCAACAACTCCAAAACTTTTTGGGCATACTTAGATACCTCATTATATCACTTTAGTCCCATAAAAAGTCAATTACAGATGCCTACTACAAAATTTCATGTTTTCACTTCAACTTAAGTGAAACCATTAAGTGTTTTGCACCACATTGTGTAAAAAACTTAACCATTATATTTAACCAATCTCAACAAACATATCCATAAAGAATATAGTACCATCAAATTACATTGAATTATTTCTTTAAAAAGAAAAATGAAACTCAAATTTAAAATAAAATCAATTAAAATCACCATATATGTAAGCAAATAACTTATGGAAATGTATATTTTTATTCTTTAAATTTAAACCCATAGGGTCATGATGTGTTTGCCCATGAATTTTCTCTTTCAAGAATTGTAAAATGTGATATTTTCTTTCATGTGTTGAATCTTCGAGGTTTTAATTGGAATACTTTAATCTTTGTGTTGTTTTAGAAGGGGAATGTCAAAAAAAAAATTATGAAATGATTGTGAGCAATAGGGGTGCGATGGATGTCGAGTATAGGATTTTGTTTTGTGAGAGAGAGGGTAAGTGGAATAATGAGAATGATATTAAGTCCAAAACATATTTTCAAGTACACTTTTTAAATTTTTAACACATGGGGTGTAATTCTATATTAGAGTATTGTTAACAGACACCTTAAGGTGCCTAACAACACTTGATGTAGCATACAATTATTTGTGCAAATCAATATTAGATTCCACATATATTAAATTAACAATATGTGGGAATGTGAGATTCGATATTGATTCACACCAATAACGATATGCTACATCAAGTGGTGTTGTGCACCTTAAGGTGCCAAATAGCAATGCTCTTTATATTATTATTTATTTTTAAGCAGAAAACTCATATTTTTCTAAAAAATATAAAATAAAATTTGAGTTTCTATGCTTAAAAAGTATCCTTATTGTGAAAACATATCCCTCACTATAAAATTTGAAAACTTCGCTTCAAATTTATAAATGGACAAAAATACCTTGTCATAAAACTTTCACTCTTTCCCTCACATTGTTCATTCTATCCCCCCTCCCCCCTCTCTCTCTGACACACACACACACCCGCGCGTGCGCGCACACGCACACAAACCTACAAGATCTACGAACCAACACCCCCACAAACTCAGCTAGCTTATGTGTTCACTCATCATTGTTAGCATTTCTCCATCTTTGATCGTATTTACACTTTACCCACAAAATTGCTAAAATTAATCAGGAGAAAAATCATGCAAATTTTTTTCTTAATTTTTTATTAATGGGTATGGATTTAAAATATGAGTAATCATCAATCATGCATTTTGAGTGGATTATTATTATTTAATTTTATTTTTGTTGTTGTTGTTTTAATATGAAAGTTATATTTTGGTTTGTCTATTTTTTTATTATTATTTTGAAGAAAATCAATACATTTCGATGGCACTTTGATGCCACATCGATAAAGTTCAACGAGAATAGATTCTATAGTTGAAATTTGGATTTTTTTTTTCAAATTTTTTTTTGTCCATCAAGGCACCGTCGAATACCATCGTCGAAACCCATTAGAAACCATCGAATCCTAATTGACAAACTATTTTTTAACCCATTACCTAGATGGTCATTGAGACATCATAAAAAACCATCAAACCCTAATGAAAAAACTAATTTTTTATATCATCTAGGCATCATCGAAATCTATCAAAAAATATCATTGACGTTTAATCAAAATCATTGAATAGCATCAAAATTTTTTATTCATTTTTATAGAAAAATGTAGCCAAAAACCAAAATTAAAAATAAAAAAAGAAAAAGAAAAAAAAAAACCGCAAAATCAACAAAAATGTAGGAATCGTTCGAAATGTATAAACATACACTTTAAATATACACCTATCACTACATTAAGTTGCAACTACTTTCCCATATATTTTCTCTTCCAAGAATGCTAAAACTTTGTGTTTTAGATTAAATACTTTAATTTTTATGTTGATTTAGAAGTGAAATGCGTGAAAAATAACAGATGGAGTATGATGATCTTTCAACTGGTTGGTGAAAATGTGTGTGTGAGAGAAAATAGAATTATGAAAAATGTATTTTTGTCCAAAAATACTTTATCAAGCATTCCAAAAAACTTTTTCAAGTATTTTTTTTTCAAATATATGTTTGACATATGGGGAATAGTTTTCTAATAAGAGTTCCTTTGATGCATAGAAACTCAAAAATTCCATGTAATTAGGAACCATTATTATTTATATGGTTAATTGCGGCTTAATTACCTAAATTTTTTAGTTTATTACACTTAAATACCCAATTTCTTTTTGAACAGTGCAGTTACTACACACCCCTAACAATGTTAAGTGTGGCTAAACCACCAAAACTTCATGGTTCTATACACATTATTCCCACCAAAAAAAAAAAATTACAACGAAACTACCAAATAGATCAAAATTAATATAAATTGATTTTAAATAAAAATAACCTAGATTAATTCTGATATTAAAAAATAATTTTATCAAATAAAAAAATCGATAGCTAAAAAAATTAAAATAGTAAAAAATGATTAAAAATGTCAATATATTAAAAAATTATCCACTATTTAAAAAAATATAATAGCGTATGGACTTGAAATGGAATAACTCGATTTTACTGAAAGTATATTAATATATATGTTACTATGCCATTTCTTTTCTTATTACTTTTTCTTAAACAATATCTTAAGTTTCTTTTTCTTTTCTTATAGTTTCTTTTGTTTTTTTTATTTATATTTTTTTCGTTACACTTCTCTTTTTCATTTCGTTTCTTTCTTAGAAATGTTTTTTTTTTCAGTTAATTAAAGTCTTATAAAAATTAAAAAATATTTTTTAATCATTTTTTCTAGTCAAAAGCTTTTTAGATATTATTTTTGCTTAAATTTTTTTATTAAAATTTGTTTTTACTAAATAAAACTATTTTTTTAATTTTATAGTTAATTTAGGTTTTTTATATGATTTTATTTATATTTCATAATTTAAAATTAATTTATATTAAATTTTTAACTGTTTGAGTAGTTTTGTCGTAAAAATATTTTTAGGAGTTTAAGTGTAACAAACCATGAAGCTTGGGCAGTTTAGCCGCAATTAACCCACTTGACACCGTTAGGAGTATGTAGTAATGACTCACTATTTTGAATGTTTGAATAATTTGTCGCCAACTAATTTTTTTTTTTGTATTTAAGTATAACGAACCATGAAATTTGAATAATTTAGCCACAATTAACCCTTATTTATATACGAATATGCTTAATAGTACCTGATGTTGGGGGAGAGCGAGATAACACCACCTCTTAATGTAGAATCTACACAAAATATGGATTGACGGACTCTAAATAAAGAATGTGAAAGATTATGCAAACCCAAGTTGGTGAATGATCTTCTTAAACCTTGATGAACCTTGAAAACCCTTGTAGAACCAGCACTTTGAGCAAATCCTTATAACAAAAGCAAAACACAATTCCAAGGCTTATACACGTTTCTTAACACTGTCCTAATACTCTATTTCCTGACAACCATTGATGCTTGATGCCCTTTCTAGGGGGGAACGATGATTGAGATTGAACAAGCCTTAAACTCACAAAGTCAAGAACTTACTTTATGAGTTATTGGAGAAAACTTGAGATTCTTGGAGCTAGAGAGAGAGATTGGAGAGAGTGATCAAGTCTTCCCAAACTCTATTTAGACCCTTATACAGAGTAGGCATCGTCATTATGTCTAACCAATAGGATTACACTTGTAAAACACGTCGCTTATAGCAATTTACATAACTTATACGAACTTCAGTAGGCGACGCATTGCCTAGTAGGGTTTCAAAAAACCCTAAGCATCAGGCAATGCTATGCCACTTGGGTGGCGACGCATCACCACCCTCTTTGTTTTTGGACCCCTCCAAAGGTCTTAAAAATACTCCAAATGCTACCAAAATTTTCCGGGAGCCATAAATACCTCCATGCATCACTTTGGACCGAAAAACACGCTTTAAGTGCCTACAATTGAAATTCAAATTTCACAACTCCACTATGTGAAATTCACTAAGTGTTTATACCTTGCTTGTATTTTAACACTAATCTTTTTGTATTTAACCAATCATAACAATCTCCCACTTGCTTGTATTTTAACTCATGGGAAGCGGATAGGAAGGCTTCACCCCACAAGCTAAATGTTCTATTTTTTCTGTTGACTGTGTTTTTAGCCAACGACGTGAGAACGTCAAATACGACAAACCTTCAAGAGAATTTAAATCACACAGACGGTTTAAATAGGAAAAGTAAATAACACGGGAGATTATTATAGTGGTTCAGCCCCGATCAGTCAGTAATAGCCTAATCCACTTAGAGTTGTGATTATAGATTTGTACTCAAGATCAGATGGACTGAGCCAACTGAGTTTCTTCAGTACAGATTGCAAAAATACAAGAATCCTTTCAAATATCAGCACTTTCTCTCTCTAGAATACTCAAACCCAAATTTTCTCTCTCTAGAATACTCAAACCCAAAAGTCTAGAAAGAAGAAGAAGAGCCCCTCTCTAATCCCATAAGCTCTCTATTTATAGGCTTAGGGTCATACATCTGATATCCCCTAGAATCGGGATATTTTAATATATTTATTACATTTAAATTACAAAAAACATTCAAAATGTAACAAAAACCCCCCATTTGTGGGAAGAATGAGAGATTCCCGCGTATCTTGTTGAAGCTGTTTCTGGGAATCTTGACTTAGTCCTCCTCTAGCTAGTTGATCCACCTCTCCTACTGACCACTCATGCAAGTGCTGGTCGGACATATACTTGTTGGTAGGACAAACATTTGTTGGTCGGACGTGCATGGTGGTAGGACATGCACTTCTCTCCTCTAACATGGCACTCTCCTCTAACATGCCATGTCTCTCCTCGGACTACACCCTTTAGCTCTCCTAGGATGCACTCTCCTTAGCTCTCCTAGGATCACATCCTTGGGGTCTCCTCCTCCGACCTCACCTTGGCCTTCCATCGGACCAAGGTCCGACCGGGCACTTGGACTGCTCCTCGGATGTACTTGGCTTGGACGTGACACTCTAAAGCAGTCAAAACTCTTCATCAGTCTACCGGGTCACTTTATCACAACTCTGAGGAGTCAATGTATTTATTGACTATTTAATGTGTCTTTTACGGACCATGTACTGCCATTTGTCACATCTATTGTTACGTCATCAATCTCCATTTTTGGGGATAACATTTTCTATACCATTTTGTTGTGGAGTATAAGGGGATGCACATTCATGAATTATTCCATGCTCTTCACAAAGAAAGTTAAATTCATTTAAAAAATATTCACCACCCCTATCACTTCTAGGCACTTTAATTTTCCTTTCAAGTTGATCTCAACTTCCTCTTTATAAGCTTTAAACACATCATATTCTTCATCTTTATTCTTAAGCAAATATACATATGTGAATATAGAGCAATCATCAATTAAAGTAATAAAATATCTACTTCCTCCTCTAGTCAACATTCCATTGGGTTCACATAAGTCACTATGTATCAAATCTAACGATTTAGAGTTTCTTTCAACACTTGGAAAATGTTTCTTTACCATTTTAGATTTAACACATAATTCATATTTATCATGCTAAACATTATCACAATCAATTAATCCACATTTGATAGCCCTTTTAATTGTGCCAAATCCTATATGTAAAAGTCTAACATGCCACAAATTAATATAATTAGAGTCAAGCGTAAAACAACAAGAAGAAAAGACTTTATTGTTCACATTGCCAATTGAAGTACAAAGTTTAAACATGCCATCACAAGCATATCCCTTTCATATAAAAATATTATCCTTAGAAAAAATAAGCTTGTTAGAATCTATCACAACCTTGATTCCCGGTTTGCCAAGAAAATTGTCACTCACAAGGTTTCTACTCATTTCTGGTACATATAGAACATTGGTGAGTGTAACCTTCTTGCTGCATATGAAGAACAAATCGATAATTCTCTTGACTTCAACCTTGGACATTTTCTCATTGCCTATTTGTATCTCATGCCCTTCCTTTGAAGTTCAAAGGTCTTGAAAAGAGTTCTACAATAGGTAACATGAATGGTGACACAAGTATTATACCACCACCCACTCACCTTTCCATGAATGACATTAACTTCGCTTAGTGTTGCCACTAGCTCATCTTGGGTTGAATTGACGTTTTCCTCATTGTTTTGATTCCTCTTGAACCTATATTCTCTAGCAAAGTGGCCATTCTTGCCACACACAAAGCAAGATCCCTTGGAACTTTTGAATTGTCCCTCATTCTTCTTGGGCCCTAAGGGTTTTTGACCCTTGCCAGTGTTCTTACCAATTCCTTTGCCCTTGTTAGGAGGGTTAGCTACCGTATTGGTCTTGGAAGTCTATCCAATAAACTCCTCCTCATTCGTTTATCTAGAATGAGATTCCTCAATTCTCAAGTGTTTGAGAATTTCCTCCTATGAAATCTCCTCATTCCTATGGAGAATTTTCTTCCTATAGCCTCTTCAAGAAGGGGGTAACTTGGCTATAATGTCACCAACAAAGAATTTTTTCGGCAATACAATATTGAGTGTATAAAATTTATTCACAATAATTTGAAACTCATGAATTTAAGGGAGAAGGAATTTATTATCATGAAACTTAAATTCCATATATTGAGTGAAAAGGAATTTCTTTGTACCTACTTGTAACGTCCTACTAATCAAGGATTGTTACACTGTGTGTTTTAAATAGTGTTTAACTCGCTAAACGAGTCATTTGGACTTAAAATGTGTAATTAAAACTAGCTCTAGGATTAGGAATTAAAATTTGGTCAAACAATAACCCTTTCATTAAAAAAGCTTAAGTATGTACACGGGATCCCAAAAGAGTTTATAAATTGATACAGTACAACATAAATAAGAAAGGCCGACCTAGGCGGAAAAATCATGGTTCAACCCTAGTTCCAACAAGTAATCTCGACCGTGGCGGTCGAGCAGGCCGCATATGTACAGTTTGTCCCTAAAGCTCTCCAACTCATTGCTGCTCTAGCTTCTCCTTGCCCTTACCTGCACCACGTAGCACCCGTGGGCCAAGACTCAGTAAGAAAACATAAACATGCTCATAAACAGTTATTCAAGAGACTACATATCATAAATAGCATGCCTAGTAGTTATAACCTATACTCAGGCATTCATTCAGTCCATTTAAGCAGCCATTGTAGTGTTCCAATTTTTTTTATTTAATTGTTATGTTGTAGTTTAATTGTTTGATTTTTAGAAAATATTTGAATTATTGTTTTGTGTGAATTAGGATTTATTGTGTAATGTTTGTTTAATTATTAGTGTTACATTTTATTAGGTGTGACAAATTATGTGATTAAAATAGGTTACATTTTTTTTTATTTAAATGTGTGTGTGCCGAATTTGTGTGTGTGTGTGTGTGGATATTTGTTATTTTTTTTTAGAAATTAAAAAGGAAAAGGAAATGGGCTGTCATAATTTGGGATAAGATGACATTGCTTATCTTTTGATTTGGTTCACGTTGAAATAAGGGGTAGATGAGGTGTAAGGAGAAGGAATGGTGGGATTTAGCTTAATTTGTGGGATAGGAATTAAGATTTTCACACGTGAGTTCTCTTCTTAGGGTTAGGTCACTAATGGTTATAAATAGAAGAGAATGTAAGCCTCTGAGACCTTTTTTGTTAGTTGCCGAGACTTGGAGAGTAAGAGAGGGAGAAGGGCATGAAAAAGAGAGAAAGAAAGAAAGAAAGAGAAGAAGGGTGGGGTTCAAACTCTTTAGGTATGTGCTCTTTTTCTCAATTTTAAGAAAAATTGTTTCTCTTTTCTTTTGGTGGTGTATTTCGAAATCTCTAGGTGCGTAAGGATTGATTTGCTTTGTATTCATGAACACTATCAAGAAAGGTAATGGGAATTTCTAACCTCTTTGTTGATTTGATGTTGTTAAACTTTGTTTAAGATTTTTGACATGTTGACTTGAGAAAATGTGTTTATAATGTATGATGATGCTTTGATCATTTTAGTCTTGATGAGTATATGTTTTAGTGTGTGTTTATGCACTATTGCTATGATAAACATATGTATAGATATAGTATCTAGATTTGAAACATGTTAGGTTTTAATTAAAATATTGGAAACAAATGTACATTTTTGGGATATAGGTTTTGGCCGTAAGTTGTAAATGGGTTTTGGTATTTTTATTTTATGTGATTATGTGTGTAAGATGAATCATGATGATTAATGATTTTTATATAGGTTGTTAAATATTTTCATAGTTTTGTTTTGAGATATGTTGGTACATGCTAGGTTTGTTATAATATGAGGATAATTGTTGCCTTGCCTTGGTGTTTGTGTAGCAACATGCTAAGTATATATTTGTGATGCCTAATATTGTAATTTTGATAAGTATGCATGAAAGAAATGTAGGCAACTCTTGTGTTTATTCTCCTTGAGGTTTCAGCCATGACATTGTGTTAGGCCTAGGTATCTATTGTAAATTGATTCAAGGCATGATGAATTATGTACTAAAACTAATAGAAAAACATGCTAGGTTTTGTGTATTATTATTTATTTTTATGAGCATGTTGTACCATGATTCTTGTCTTGGTGATTTGAATAAAGAAGCATGATGTTATTTTGTGGTAAACTTGGTTGTTAAGTCTTATGTGTATTTCATCCTAAGTTATATTGCATGGTGTGGTATTGTTCTAAATGCGTAAATGAGACTAATGATTTTTAGGGACTTGCATAAGATGTTAGAAAGCATGTTAGACCTATCCATGTATTGTTGGTATATTATTAATGTTTAATTGGTCATTTGATTGTTTATATATTTCTTTAGCAAGCATGAGTAATCTAGGAGTGAGTTTGATGCCATGATTTCATGATATATGCTAAAGATGAAAAAGTTTAGTCTCATATATTTTGTTATTTCATTTCGTTAAGAAAACCTATGATTTTATGTGAATTTATATGCTTAAAAGATAAAAGCAAATAAATGTATAAAATGCTGAATTTTATTTGTAGGTTTATGAGATTAGCAAGCATGTGTATCTAAGGGTGATTTTTGTGCCATGATGATATTACATTTATAATTATGAATATTAAACAAGCTTTAATTTAGTTTGGATTAAATTTTGGTATCCTTTGCCTATTGTTGATTTAGCCCATGATTAGTTTGTGAGTTTTGGTTTTGATTTTTGAGATTAAGTCTTGATTCAAGATTTCCAATAGTTTTAAGATGTCAAAATGGTAGCAAGCATCCTAGGAAAATTAATAGGTAATTAGTTGAGTGTTAATAATGCTTTCTGAATTTTATAAAATTGATAAGAAATAAGTGTATGATATCATAAACTTTGGAATAGTAAGCAAGAATCGTCACACGTATGCATCTTACATGAAAATGTTACGCGTAATTATATGTTAAATGAGTAAGTTTAGGGTCCTTACTTGAAGACCTTTAAGATTAATGTGTATCAACAATGTTTTTCATGATGTTATGTGTGACATGCAAGCATGATTATGTGTATGAGTTATGCTAGAATATAGAAAGCGGTGCAACCTACTATGAGATAGATGTCACGTATGCATGGCCAATGCACACGTGTGATATGTTTTGTCACGTTTATGTGTGTTTTACACAATATTAAGACAAGTATTTTGATTATTATTCTAGGCTCGTTGTGAAGTGTTCCCACACTTAATTTGCTTGGACTCGAGGTAAGGAAGTTAGCTAGATTTCTGCTTGTTTTGAATGGACTTAAGTTATGCGTTATGTATGGATTTGTTGTGTTTGCTTAACCTAGTGTTGCAACATTATTAAAGACAGATGTGCCTAAGATTCTGGCCAAAAGGGTGCTAGGAAATTCATGGTGAAAAGGGTGCTAGGTGAATTATGGCCAAAATGGTGCCATGGAAGTGACCAAAATGGAGTCACATATGATCATCGGTCAATAGAGGTGTCATGATCTTATATTGTATGCTTATGACTATGTTGCTTATTGTTGGGAATTGTGCCCTTAAAGCATATGTAGTAGACATTGCTTTATGAAATAAATAAATAAATTGAATTTGTTATGCGTATATTTTATGGACTATATTATTCTGTGATAATATTATGTAAATATCAGAAAAATTCCTAAGTTCATATATGTGATCTCAAACACATATTGGTACGGGAGGATTGTGTTTGAGATAAATGAACTTAAATAGTTTGAGTAAAATAAAGTTATGGAATCTTTAGATTAATTACTGCAAGTACGGTCCACTGGTATTATGAATACATGTGATATAGATTCGGATCACTAGTGTGGTAGGACACTTTAGTGGATGTGCTTTATATATTAGAGAATATATAGAACTGGACCAGATATGTTTATTAATACTTAGTAAAATGTCGTTTCGAAGTGTTAATTAAATATATCAACTGATGATCATATACAAATAGATCTTAATCCTAAAGTTACTATGATGAACTCCTGTTTATGTTATATGAGTTCTTTGATTCACTCGTTAGGGTCTGTCGGAATGATCAGGCTAGAAACTTTTGTTTTGGGAACTCATTAATGTAGATGGCTGGGGACATAGTATACAGATATGGAATCTATGCTTTCTCGCAAGAGATTGAATAATGGTTTTCTTAAGGGTTGACTTTTGGGACTAAAAGGTTATTGAGCTCAAATTCATAATTTAGTTATGAATTAACCTTCACTATTAAAGTCAATGGTACTTAAGGGAACAATAGATAATTAAAATGGTAAAACGGTAACTTTATTCCCGATTAATTTTGAACCATTATTAGAGGGTCAATTTGTATGCAATGATTATATCAATGGACGCTTTATAATTATAAAGTACTCAGTAAATGAAATGTCTATAATTACAAGAGTGCAGTCTCATATTTATAGTGGAATAATCACGAGATTAATAAATTGACATTATTTAATTAAAAAGTTTAATTAATAATCTCAAATTAATTGGAGCTTGGAATTATAGGTCCATAGGCCCCCATAGCGTCTCTATCAACACTATTCAAGGTAAGAGTTGATATAAAGGGAAAAATAGTTTAAAGATATATTTAAGAAGAAATTTGTTCTTCGAGCCAAAATGCAATTATATGATAATAGTGATTAGTTAATTAATTACAAATTAGTTGTAGTTAACAAAATTAATTAATATTTAATTATTGTATAATTTTTTAAATTATATGAAATAATTAAATTAATTTCGAAATTTAATTAAATAATTAATTAATTATAATTTTCGAAATTATAATGAATTAAATATTTATTTTAAAAAATATTAGATTTAATTAGTTAGTAGAATTAATTAAATATCTTTATTTGAGTGTGAGATAATAATCTGATAAATTCAAATTGGATTTGAATTTGAAAGATTAATATTTATTTAAATAATTAATTATATATGATAATTAGTTAAAAAGATATTTAATTTAAAATTTAATTCAAATTTGAATTAATTATCAGGTTGTTAGATCTTATCTGACATAGTAGTTTGAATAAATAATTAAATAAAAATAGAAAAATCAAATATCCTTAAAAAATAGGGGTGGTACACGTGCACACACAGTCAGTGTACTGCTATTTTTCAGAGATAGGATTTTCATTTTATTTAATTAATTAATTAATTAATGGATAATTCAAAAAATTAGTTTTTGGATATTTTCATTAATAAAATTATTAATTAATTAAAAAGTAAATTGTAAGTTGGTTACAGATTTATTTTTTAAATTTGAATATTTTCTTTTAAGTATGACTAATCAGAAAATATACAGAAAACTCAGATAACTATGACAACTAAGTCTATTCACTCTGTGAAAAATAGAACAATATTTTTCTCTCCCTGAAAAATAAATAACCAATTCTCACGCCTATTTTCTGGATCTCATGTGTTGAGTACATCAAGTAGAATCACAAATAAACTATCCTTCATTCTCTAAGTGCACACACACTTCTTGAGGTGTAGAGAACGTTGTGGAAGATCTTGGTATGAGTACCTAGGAGGAGCTTGGATAGGAAGATCATTCTTATTACGAAAAGATAGCAAGGACACTTGACAGGCTTCAAGATGTATGATTTCTATTCTGAACTTGATTATGATTAATGTATGTATATTAATAGATCCACATATTTAAAGGTAGTTTAAATATGTTACAAAATTTTGTTGTACACTGAGCCAACCCCACCACCTTTTCGCTGTGTATTAGGAAACTCGTTCCTAACACTTATGACCTTACGTTGTATGTTTATGATCATGATGCAAATGATATTATGGTTATGATTACGATCTTGTGATGTACATTATGCTTATGCCACAAATTGTCTCATGTTTATTATTATGACTTATGATGATAGTGATTGCTATATGAAAAGTATGTTAAGGATGTATGAGATATGTCGTTTATGCTTGTATGTCTTATTTGTACTATCATACTGGGCATTTATCTCACCCCCTTACTTTTCCCCCTTGCAGATAGGAAATAGATAAACTTGTTTGGCATGCATGGTGAGCTGAGTCAGTTTTCCATAATTATGTATGTATGTTGTAGGTAGCCAATGAACGAGAAAGTGATCCGGACGCCATAGTGCCTTAGAGTCTTTCTTATGTTAATTTATCAGTGGGATGTATTTTTAGTTATTTTTAAGTGTACATCAAACTCTCTTTTGGTTTGAACATTGGATCCAAACTCTGCATATATTTCCAACAAAGTCCCACTGTGTTTTCAGATAAAGTTATGAAATATTTTGAACTATTATTAAAACTAGTATTTTAATAAAGATAGGAATTTAGGGGCATTATAGCCATAGAGCCACACATGTTTTCATCGCATTATTCCCTTTGGAAATGACTATAGAGCCGATCAAGTGTGAACCATGCTCTATGTTCCAAGCGGCTATAGAGTCGTGCAAGTGTATAGCCCGCTTTCGAGTTGGGCCAACCATAACGACCTACGTTTTGCACGCTATTGCCGATCACGACTTATAAGCCTAGCTATTCAACCAGATACAAACAAATAAGTATTTACCATTTAATACAGATATACATAGTGCAATTCAATTATGTTTAATCAAACATTTCAAGCATAGTGATAACCATGTTCCCTAACCGGGGCTCAAGCCTTAATCACAGTCCAGGTCCACTTTTCTTACCTTAAGTCTTGAGCACGCGAATATAACAACTTTGAGTCCAGTCCTTTCCTCCCGAGCCTAGTAGTACACCCTAGTCACAACCATAACAAGTAATATTCATCAAGAATCGAACTAATAAAGGCTTATGAACCAAGTCCTAACCTCCGGTACAATGAATTCTACTAAATCGGATAGTAGAACAATTCTCGAGCATTTAGAGTTGTGTTCCTATGACCCAAAACTTCATTTTCCAAATTTCCCATTTAGGGCCACGACGCCACCTATCTGCTCCGCGACCCTACATTAGGCCAAGGGGCCTGCCTAATTTCTAGGCAATTAGCATCGCAGGGGCCACCACTAAGGGCCACAGCTCTAGGCGAGGCAGAGAGTCCACCTTGAAAATTCCCTCAATTTGAGTCGCAGTGCAACCCACTAAGGGTAATGGCGCCAAGATGGTCTGAGGATCCCCTAGCCTCGAGAACTTTCAAACGAGTCGCGACACTCTTACCAAGCGCTGCGGTGCCACTTCGCAACCCAAAAAAATTACCAATTTTCAAAAATCGCAATCTCTCCAAAACCCATTCAAACCCTAATTCCAACCCAAATTTGACCACTCAAACTACTCCACCAACACAAATACAAAGAAAACAGCCACCAAAGACCTCAAAAATGCACCCAAAACCCAATACTTAGAATTCAAAGACTCACCAAGAGTAACACAGAAACTACCAAGAACAGGGATCTTACCTCTAAAAATTCAAGCTTCCCAATTGTATACCTAGCTTGACAGCCTCCAGTCCCTCAAGAAGCAACTCCAAATCTACCAAAGATTGCCTCTAGACTTACGATTCAACAATTTTCCCCTTAAGAGAAAGCTTGGACGAGAGAGAGAGATGGAAACTACAGCTGAAAATGTGAGTGTGAGGAGAAGCTTACTAACTTGGTTAACCTTAACAACATGAGGGAAAAAAGACCACCATGCCTCTGCCCCCACAAGAGTCTCTCAAAGCCCACTAAGGGCAAATAGGTCATTTGACACTCTAATGTCGCTAAACCTCAAATTTCACTCACAATTCCCAATTAGTTCCACTAATCCTCCAAATAGAATTATTTCCCTCAAATACAACTCATACTCCAATGAGTCCTAGTAATTCACCAAATTACCAAAATACCTTTAGACTCACCCCGAATCAGATATTAATCCTCATTGTGACTTTGTCGCTACTTTGCTCAAAATGACCGACTCCTACCGAATATCTCAAATATATCCATCTAATAATATGGTCTCAGTCATATAACATGATATAATAACAATTATGCCATCGGCGAGCAAAAATTACAACTATGCCCTTTTAAATAAAAGCGAGTCTTTAAGCTTATTTAATTCACTTAAATATGCATCACGATTCATATTATAATATAGCGCATGCGATTCACGTAATCACATAAATATTTTATTAAATCATATAATATCACATAATATTCCAATAATGCCCTCCCGACCCCCTAATCAAGGCACTAAGCATTATTAGGAACTTTGGGACGTTACACTTCTTCTTCTGCTTTGTATTTCTTTTCCAAGGCCTCCCAAATCTCTTTGGCGGTCTTGGTGTTGGTGTAAAGATCATAGAGCCTATCCAAAAGAGCATTGAGGATGTGACTCGGTACATATCAATTCATCTTCTTCACGCTTCTTCCTTTCTTTGATAACTTCTTGAGTATCATCTTCCTTGGGCTCTCCCAAGGCTTTTAGGTCTCCATCCAAGATGTATAAAACCTTCAAAGTAGTGAGCAAGAATCTAATCTTATATTGAAAACAAACAAAGTTAGTCCCATCAAGCCTATCCAATCTTACAAAGTCTTGAGTCATGAATTTCAATGCCGAAAAAGAGTTAGATTCTTCCATGATATGCTATCTCATATTATAGCGTATTAGAATGATGGGAGAGAGTGAGACAACACCACCTCTAAATTTAGAATCTACATAAAAAATAGATTGACAGAGACTAAATAAAGATTGAGAAAAATTATGCAAACCCAAGTTGGTCAATGATCTTCTTCAACCTTGATGAACATTGAAAACCCTTGCAGAACCACTACTTTGAGCAAATCCTTAGAACAAAAGAAAACACACAATTCCAAGGCTTATACACGTTTCTTAACGTTGTCCTAATACTCTATTTCCTAGCCACCATTGATGTTTGAGAACTTTCTAGGAGGAAATGAGGATTGAGATTGAACATGCCTTAAAATCACAAAGTCAAGCACTTTCTTAATGAGTTATCGGAGAAAACTTGAGATTCTTGGAGTTAAAGAGAGATGTTAGAGAGAGATTGGAGAGAGTAATCAAGTCTTCCAAAACTCTATTTTGACCATTATATAGAGTAATCACTTTCATTAAGTCTAACAAAGAGGATTAGATTTGTAAAACACGTCATTTAGAGAAATTTACGTAACTTGTACGGACTTTAGTAGCAGACGTGTTGCTCGCATGCAGGCGTTGTATCACCTACCAGATGATACGTCAACTACATGCCACTGCTACAAAAATGACTTTTATGGGCGCGCTAATAACTCTAGAATATAGAGTTATCTTTAATACTTTTAGCTTATAATTTGATTAAAAAAGATGAGTGATTTGTGTCTTTGTCTATAGAATTAAGTCATTTTCTTTTATTTGGGTTCAGGAGTTAGTTTTGGTTTTATGAGGGAAAATAAGTAAGAGAATGATAAATTAGATGAAGTTGAGTGAATTGGAAATGAGCTAATGTGATTTAAATGATAATTTTTTGTGCATGAATTCTTAGGTTGCTGCAGCAATGCTGAAGCATTCTGTCCAGACAGCAAGCAATTTTGGGTCAATATGAGGAGCTGCCACATTAGCAGTATAAATCAATATTTTCAATTAACTTTACTTGGGCTGGAAAGTAAATGATGATATATGGGCCTTTAAATGAGTTGATCCATATGTTAAAAGAAAAAAATATATATATAAAAAAAGAAAGAAAAGTAGTTCATGTGGGATAAGGAAAAGAAGCCCTAATATCATATATAATGAACCTTTCCCTTTTTGTTTGGGAGGGCACGCACAGTAGAAGCAAGGGACAACCATCATCCATTAGAGAGGAAAAGTGGAGAATGAAGAAAATGAAAAAGAAGAAGAAAGAGAAGGATTCAAGAGAGGATGACCATTTTGAGAATATCTTTTTGGCTTGATTCTCTTACCCTTCTCCTTAATATTTTATTTTCTTTTTCTTGTATTTTTTAAACTATGATTTATTTTTTTATGGGCTGTTTTGATTTTAGATTTGTGCTCTTGAATTCAGCTATGAACTAAATCTTTTGTGGCTTGAATTGTTGATGAACTCTAAATTTCTAGCACTTTATTTTAGTAATTGACCTATTGTTCATTCAAATGTGCTTATTGATGATTTCTTGTTGTTGATTGGCCACCAATGGCAAGATATTGAGTTATATTTGTGCTAGGAAGTTTGAATATAATTGAAAGATTTGAATGACACAAGTGAATAATCTTGTTAGGTTATGTTTGTGAATAGCATAGGATTGTGTTATTTACCTTGTGTAACCATTATGAATTGATGCTTAAATTCTAGGTTCTTAAACTTGAGTGGCATAGGAATATATTAAATTAGGTGAAAGAATTAATGCCATAGGATTTGGAAAAGTTCTATGAATTAATTTGGAATTCTTGTTAACTCTGGGTAATTTGCTGAGATTTTCCTGCAGTAAAACGTACAGGTTAATTGACATAATTAATTTTAATAATTGAAGTCCATTTCACCAAATTGAATTTTTATTGCTTTTATATTGTCATCTTAGTTTATTTTGAAGCATTTTCAATTTATTCTTCATCACTATTAAATTGTTTGGTAATTGATTTGTGCAAAATTATTTGTTAATTCAATCCTTGTGGAGACGATACTCAACTTATCACTTTATTACTTGTTTGCCGACTGTGTACACTTGCACAATTTTAATTGCTTAAATTTACGCAACACGCGCCCCCACGAGTCATCTATCTGAGCCTTAAAAAGTGAGGTCTTTTAGGGCTCGCACTGTGTGTCCTAAAAGATCTCGTTGAGTGTCTTTAAATAAAGTATTTAGGGCTCTCAAACCATATTCATAAAATACATTCATAGGCATATTCAAGGGCTATCTTATATATAGCCTTAATTTCTACTAGAAATTCAATAGCATAATGACTATAAATAAGATATCCCAAAAATTAAAATCATGCAATAGACACATATATACTATATATCCAAGGCAACAAGATAATTCACATAACAAATCGACTCATCAAAATAGTTTGTAATGCATACTTAGATCCAAATCGCATTTAATTTCCAAGACTCAAATAACTAAAAACCGTAGATAGAATTTTATAACATAGTGCTCGGAATGATGATACGAGTTAAATGGTGATCTTGGCAGCTTGAAACGAGTCTCCATTGACTCTGAGTGGTCACCGGCCGAGACCCACGACAAAGCTCAGGTGATGGCAGCGACACCACCATTCAAAGGTGGTGGTTCGGAAAACTAACTACTGGATTTTAAAGCCCAAGCAAAGGGAAATGTCGTGGTGGCATTGGTTTAGTTTGAAATGGCTTAGAAAAGCTCGGATCTACGCTTGAAGGTTTGGAAATCACCATGGATTGCGACTAACATTGACTTCCAACTCCAGTGACCATTGAGTCTGATTCTTTAGTGGGTTTCGAAGCACAAGAAGCAAGGAGTATGGTTGTGGTGGTGGTTCAGCTCGTGATGGCTCGAGGTGGTCGTAAAGTGTTCAGAATGTTTGGGAGAAACCCAAAATCGTAGAACTTCAAAAACCCCGTTGAGGGCCTTAGGCCGCGTGTGAGAACTTGGTCTTCATGGGTTGGGGGTTTTGGGGGACGACGTGTCGACTGGGATGGCGCATGGTAGTGGTCAGCAACAGGAGGGCGGTCGTTCAGCCTGGCAGAGACAATGCACATGGAGAGAGAGAGAGAGAGAGGGATCCGAGGAGAGAGAGAAAAAGGGAGTTGAGTGAGTTTTTTTGTTTTTTGTTTTTAATTTAGTTATTAATACAACTTTAATTAAATTATTTATTATTTTTTTAGGGCCCACTTTAAGCGCCCTAAATACTCTCTTAGGACACTCAAAGTGTGCCCTTAAATGTCTCCACTGACTCAAATTTCTTCATAGTCTTTTATAAGACCCACATCAGTAATTAGGGCTCGTATTGCGTGTCCTTAAAAATATTTTTTAAGGACTTTCACTAAGCTTCCTAAAATGTCTAGGAGATGGTTTTAGGATTCGCATCTAAGCGAGTGTCTTAAAAACCAATTTTTGTAGTAGTGTGTAGGCAATGCATCGCCACCCTCTCTATTTTCACACTTCTCCAAAAGGTCCTAAAAATGTTTCAAATGCTACCAAATTTTTTTGGGACCCTTAGATACCCCCATACATCACTTTGGACCCAAAAACACATTTTAAAGTACCTACAATTGAAATTTAAATTTCACATCTTCACTATGTGAAATTCGAATTTCACATCTTTACTATGTGAAATTCACTAAGTGTTTATACTTTGCTTGTATTTTAATACTTATTTTTTTTTGTATTAAACCAATCATAACACCTCGAAGGTAAAATGAATACATCAATAAAAAATTTACTAACAATATTGTTGAATACTCCCAGTTTGATTTGATTCTCTGTCTCTGTCTCTCTCTTTGTTTTTTTTTATTTAATTTTTCTTTTGTTTTTAATTTTCTTTTTGCAATCGCTATTACTACAAAAAATATTAGTTTTAGCCACAATAAATTTTGTGACTACAAGTAAAAAATTTGTGACTAAAGAAAAATTATCTTACCTATGTCATCAATAAAAAGTCTGTGATTAAAAGTATTAGTCACCAAAATCACAACTTGTTGACACTAAATGAATTTTTAGTCACAACAAACTTTATTACTAAGAATAATATGTTGTGACTAAAACTACATTAGTGACAACTTGTGATAAAGTATGGCTTTTTAGTCACAAGTAGTTTTTTGTTGTGACTAAAAGTTGCATTTAGTCACACAAAATATATATTGTGACTAAAAAATTATCACCTTTATTTGTAGTAAGACTAATATGACATATTTGACCAGGAAAAATTGACTTACTTATATTGTCTTCCCTATTGCTTGTTTGCTTCACCCTAACTTGATTTTTAAATGAATATAAAAGACGTAATGAGAATCAAAGGACGTAACATGTAGATATGTAGATTTGTTCTTATTGTTTTAGGTATTTGAGAAGAGAAAAAGGGAAAAGTATATAATAGTAAAATAAAAGGAGAAATGGTAACAAATATCAATAAGTGATCCTAGTACACCACCAAACTCAATCGAGCTACTTCACCACTTTGCTCTTTTGTAGTTTATACACCAATAATGTACTATTTTTGGTCTTTTTATAAATAAATTGAACTAGACAAACTCCACCATGAATTCAGGTCCTCATTTTAATTCATTTATAAAGGACCCATCTTTCCTCATCCTTACAAATAATAGTATTCAAATTGATTAAGTGGGACACATGATGATAATTACAAATAAGGTTCACTACTGTGTCTTTCTCAGTACTATTTTTCTCTACCTCTTGTTCTTTATTAATTAATATTAGTTTTGGTTCATCATCTTCTTTACATGGAAAATTTATCCCATTATTTTAAAGATAATTATTCTTTTTCCCTCTTGTGAACTCTCTTGGTAAAGTATTTATTTTATTTTAAAAAAATAATTTTGTCTACATTATAATTTAAAAATATTTTCACGACCATACAAGAAACTGACTAGTGTGATACCAAGAGAAAATGGATTGATAGATTGTGGAAATTATATGGGGTGCATTTAAGAAACAACTTAAAATTTTAGCCGTTTTATAGATCTATTATTATGAAAACTTACAATTCTTTCCTTAGTCAACAAAATGACACAGTTTTTTAATTTAAGTTGAAACTGTTGATGATTAGCTAATTTTAAAAAGTTGTGTAGATCAAGGAAAATGTCAATAAAAAAAAAATTTAAAATTGAATGGTAATTTTTAAAAATATATGGCATGTTAGTTGAGCAAAAAGATTAAAAAATAGAAAGTTATAAACAATGTGATCATTGACATATTACATGCTAATTAAAGAAATAATTATTTCTAAAATACTTAGTCAAACAAAAATTATGTGGTTTAGTACTATTACTTCCTTAAACTATAATAAGATTCATTATACCCGTGCGTGTGAGTAATGATGCATTTATAGATAAGATTATTCGTAAATACCACACTTGGCAACTTTTAGAGACAAAGCTTGCTTATAAACAATTCATAGATTCTTCCAAAATAAATAATCAAACCCTAATTAATTGCTCTTAGGAAGACAAAAATCTTCTTTCATTGCTTGTATTGTTCCAGCTTATAATTTTTCCAAGGATCTATATATGTCATTTTTCATGTAATTAAATTTTACACTTAACCTGCAAGCAAGAAATCCTACAATATTATTAGCCCATGTACATATATATATATATAGGAGTATTCTTAATGGTTACTACCCATGAATAATTACTTTAATATTAACCATTAAATTAAGATCAATGATCCATATTTATAGTTGTCAATTAATATTTCTAAAAATAAATTTTGATTATCTATTTTCTTACTCTTTCCTTTCTCTCTCTAATCACACTCTTTTTTTTCCCTTCTTTTTCTTTTATTTTATCTTTCCAGTAGAACACAGTTTGATTTAAAATTAGAAAACCAGCATTAAAAAGGCACTAAAATTATAATTTGTCTTCTTTATTGCTAAAAATGATTGTGATTACAGACTAGAAAGAATAAGCCATGTTGGAAGCTTAATTAGTGCTCTACTATTCCTATTGTACCATGAGTAGCCAAAGCAAAGGAATCCTTTAAGAATTAGAAAAAAAAAATTAATAAAGAAGTTGCAAATTGTTGGTTAAATTTTGGGTCGCTATAATATATATATATATATATATCATTTTTTTTATCACCATTCTAATATTCATAAATTTTGAATTTATGCACATCTCTTCTATATAAAAATATGTAAATAACAAAAATTCTTAATTTTAATAGTTTTTTTTTAATTTTAATAGAATATTACAAATATTAAACAAAATAAAACTTTAAAAGTTATTAAAAATAGATATTTAATAATTATATTAATATAAATACAAATATTATAAAATATCATTATTATTATAATAATATTTAAATAATTATATATATATATTATAAATTCAAATATTATAAAATATAATTATTATTATAATAATAAAATATATAATCTTAATTTTTATTAATTTTTTTATTATTTATATTTATAAAGAAAACATATTTTTTATTATTTAATGTAACTTAACTAAATATATATTCATATTAAATAATAACAAATATTATAAATACATTATATATCATTGTGGTATGTATATAAATAATATGACTGTATAACTACATAAAAACTTGGAATAACATTTATTTTATATCTAGCATAAACAATTTTCTTCTCCAATTACAAATATGTGATTTGAATAATATCATAAATATTTTATATATTAAACAATGTAGTTTATGATCTAAAATGTATATATATTGAAAAAAATCATAAATAATGTTTACGTTTAATTTTTCTTTTAATATGCCTATGTCATTTTTTTTTATATATATAATATTATTTTATTTATATAAAATTTACATAATAATCATAAAAACTTAAAAAAAAAATATTTAATAATTTTTTTAAAATAAATTTAAGCGCATTGCATATTGCATGCACCTAATTTTGCTATTATATACTTATATAGGTGTGTTGGTATTTTTCAAATTAAATACATTATATACTTATTTATTTTGCTAGTTTTAGAATAGAGTTTCAAATAATATATATAAAAGTTTAAAATTGTTGTGGATTTAGGTTTATAGAGAGGAAAAAAGAAAATGAAGAATAATCGAGAAACGATGAGTAGAGAGATTAAATCACAACTAACTAAATGGGAAAAAATATATATAAGAGGGGCTAAGAGATGAGAATGTGAGTTTTTAAACCAATTTTCTGCTAATAAACAACTAGGATTGATTTATTTTATTATATAATATGTGTCAAATCCACGTGGTAGAAATATTAAAAGTATAAATTATGGGTAAAATACGGTGCAACTACATTTTTGATTGCATCAGTGCAATCACTTTGTATTTTTGGATTATTTTCTACCCTTGATAATTTTTTTTTATATGATAGTGTAAACTGTAGCAAATTTTCAAGAAATTCTGAATAATTTATTGTTGACGACATTTTTCGTCAACTAAAAATAAGAGTAATTAAACAAATATGTAATTTATTAAGAAAATAAGAAAAAAAAACTTTTACGTGGTTCAGCAGTTTAAAATCTACCTACATCCACGAATCACTTTTATTGAGACTTTTGCTCAAGCTTCTTGAGAGCAATTTTGCAGAGACTTCTTAGTACAAAAGATCATGTATTTACAAATGACTATTCTCATAATATTTATAGGTCTGGTTACAAGAATTCTCCCTTAATCTTAGGGAGATTATAAGATACATACTAGGTCTAAATTAGGACAACAAATCCTGTAGTATAAACCCAATCAATCGCATTTATTGTGAATAAATATCACTAAACAATAGGCTTAATTACATGGTTTGAACTAGATCCCCTAATTATAAGGATTTCTTAATAACATCTTCGTGCATTGATTTAATGCATCTTCGAGCTTGAATACTACTCTTAACGTACTTTTGAGACCACATATAGATTCGAGCTCATTGTTCCAGTTGTCGCTACCTCCTTGCTTAATTTGTCTTTCGAACTCATCTCTTGGAGGAGACTCTTGTTGCCTTCGAGCCTGCAACTCATGCTCGCGTGCAAATGACAGCTCCAAAACTTCTCATATATTTGAATAAGTATAACGTTAATATTTATAAAATACGAGCTCTCACTTTACGAGCCTACATTCGAGGTTGTTTATATTTTCTCGAAACTTGGGTGTAACATTTTGCCCCTTCAAAAGTGTTGATTCGAATCCTATGAGATGGAAACTTTTGAACTTCACTTTCGGAAAACATGCCCACTTACCACACTTGAGTATGGGCATGTATTAACACATGGATGGATGCTAAGAGTACTCGAGTGCTCTCTTTTACACATGTCCTTTTCTATTCCTCTTTTTGTCGTCAGTTCACGAGATTAGACGTGGCCCATTGGATCATGTTTTAACTCGAATCAAGGGCTCATATTTTCCTTTGAATGCCACTTTTTCGCCTATTTAAACCCCTTATTCACCTTCTTTCTTATTACTTGTGCCTTTCAATTTTTAGAAGAGAAAAAACACAAACCAAAGCTTCCCAAGTTCTTCCATGTTGTCCAAGCCAAAAAAGCAAAGCAAATGTGGTTCGTTTGGTTTCATTGCTTCATTCCTAATTCTGATCTTTCAATCCACGGTCTCTTCATTCCCAAGACCGACTTTGTGTAAGTCCTTGAACCTTGCCTTTATATATACATACATGATTCTTTCTGTTTCCATGCATGAAAAAACTTTCCTAGTTGAAATTTTATGCTGTATATAGAAGTTTATTTTTTGTTCGATAGGGTGCGTAATCTTGATAGGTAGAGATCTGCTTAGGCAAGAAATTTGTAGGTAACTGGTAAAAATGCCTTCTTTTCTAAGTCATTGGGTAATAGGATATAAGTTTCATGTAGTGTAAGGAATAGGGTTTTGCATTAGGGTTTTAATGTACACAATCCGATGAAATTCCCTTTTTGGGTAACTGCCTATTTCTTCCTAGAAATTCGGGATATCCCAAATTGGATGTAATCATCCCGCTCTCGCGTGGACCCACTCTCAATGCCCTGGCTTATAACTGCTCGGTCATGGCATTCGAGCAGTCTCGCTATTTCGAGCCTTCGGGTTCAATTTACTCTGTCTCATTATCTTGAGCTTGCGAGCTCGAGTTATCAAAAAATTTCCTTTCCATTTTTTCTAAGTGATGGGACCTCACCCTTTTCTTTCTTGTTAGATGATGCAGTCTTCAGAGAATTGGTGGGGGCCCGAGCTTGCAATCCTTTACCGCCCACAGTCTCCTTGAGTTGAGCCTCCTTTTACTCAAAATCAACGGTTTATTCGGGAGCACGAAGAGTGCTTCGAACAGGAAGACATCTGAGCCCACTTTCTGACGTCAAATTGATGAGGTCGAAGAGGGAAAAAGAAGGAGACTACGGTTTTCCATGTATCCTAACCCAGACCTTGAGGTTCGTCCGATCCCCTTAGATCTCAAGTGTAGGGTTATAGTGGCATTTCCCCCATGTAATCCCTCCCTTGAATTTATGGAGGATACCTCAGCCCAACCAACCGGTCAAACAGCCCCCAAAGTCTCTTCTGCCCTAGCCTTAAAGAGTTCTTACTTCGAGGCCGAACACTACCGGAGTTCCGTCACCTCCACGAGATAGATTTCAGACACTCTATCTTGTCATGGACTAAAGCGGTCTAGAAAATTGGTGTGCTGGCTTGCGAACTCTGATGAAAGGAGTTGTTTTCCTCCTGGTGAAGCAACCTAGAGAGAAAAGCTAAGCTCGTAGCCTTGAGTCGCGAATACATGCGAGCTGGGGCACTACTGTTCTTGAAGGAGTACTTTAGGAAGTTCATCGACTACATATCTCCCACTTCCAGCTAGTCCAGTTCATACAGGGTCCTTGCTGCATTGAAGTTGCTTTACCATGAGAAGAAATGGGATGGACCCTCGGCACACGAGATTTTGTATCTCTTTTGCCTAAAAAGCAACCCCTCCCGAGCTCACGGTGGGGATGGCTTCTATTACATGTCGAGCTATCCAAGGGAGAGAAGGTTGTTTGAGGACATACCTAATCATCCTCCAAACTTCAAGACCTTCTTCTTCTGGACAGACAGGCTCGATCGGTCCAGATTTTATTCTTTTCAACGAATCCGTAAGTATCTTTAAAAACTCTTCGTCTTGAATTCTTTCATTTCAAGCTCGAAATGCTCATCCAAGTTATTTGTGCAGCCAATTACCACCGTCTGAAGCCCACCAAGACCATGAAGGACCACAGGGAAGAAATCTTGAGGCTCATGTATGGTCAACGATCTCTCAACTACCTTCTAAACGAGGATAATATATGTATATGTTGTCCCCTTGGTGTAGGTGAGTCTATGGATGATGCCGGGACTCATAAGTATTCGAGGTGGGAAGATGTCCTTGTGTCGGCCGCTAAGTTTTCGTCCAAAAGGAAGCACACGAGCTCACGTTCTCGAGCCTCAATCCCTCGCCTAGTTGAACCTTCAAACTCGGGAACCGAAGCATAAGACGAGGCCTCTCCAAGCTCGTGTGATGGAGGTAAAGTTGTGTTAGACTTGTCTTTGTGGTCTCTACCCATCTAAAATAAGATTCCAACTACGTAGTCCTTTTTAATGATCCTCCGAACAATTTTATGACCTGGTCGGGGGTAGATCTTAAGGTGCATATGGATGATAGTTGGTTAGGAAAATACCAAACCATGTATAGCATAAACGAGGTTTGAGAATGAATAATCATCCAGTACGAGACTAATGACTATAGGGATTTATCGAGGATGTCCCCTACTTATCGAGAAGGTAATCCCTCAGAATCATATGAAGATAGAGGGATTTCCTAGTCCCCAAGTTCGAGTTAGAGAGGGTCTTCCAGTTAGGTTTCTTTTACATAGAAGTTCCAATATTTTTTCTCAAACATGATCAAATACTAATGTATGTTTTCCTTTTTTCAAGCGAGATGGATTCCGACATTGATAATTAACATCCTTAGTCAGTCCACCGTGTCTAAGGGGTCCAAGCGCAACTGAGTGTCCTCGAAGGGAGCTCATTTTTCCAAGGTCACCAACATGATCGAGCCTATCCAGCGGCCTCGGAGAAGGCTAAGTCAGGCCCTGTCACTGTTCCACCAGTGCTCCCAGAGGTTGTTGTTCTTCCTCCCTCGAGCCAAGCGAAGAAAACTCGTCCTTCCCTCACTCCAATCCAGGATAGCAAGTTCACGGTCGCAACCTATGTTCCTGAGTTCATGGTCAACAATGTTTCCAGCACCTTAGGAATTCAACTGGGTTCGAATGCCTTGACCCGCATGGGCCAATGCTCTAGCAACCTTGGGGCTCTCCAGTGAGAGTTCATAACAGGTTGTGAGAATGCCAATTCCCTTTTTGATAAGAGTGGAGAGTTTTGCTCTTCGGTAAGTTTTGCCTCAAAGATTGATAAACTCTTTGTTCCTTGATTTTTAATTTCTGTTCTTAGTTGCAGACCTTCCTTGCCTTCGTTCAGCACAACTACATCTTGGATCGCGAGGTCGCAATGAGCAAGGTGCATGCTCAAAGTGCTAAGAAGGCACAGATCTAGGCCAAAGATGACCTTAAGAAGGCGCAAAAGGAGCTGAAAGCAAAATACCTGGAGCTTAACTGGGCCCAAGAGCTAAATTCCATGATCGAGGAAGACAAGAAGACAACTTACGAGTTCATTGAGAGCGAGAAATCTCGTCTTCTTCAAGACTTCAGGACCAAGAAGGATAACGTTGTCGACATGGCGATGTATCGAATCTGGGCCACAAATCCCGACCTCGATGCCAGTTCCTGGCTTTCAAGGAGACCGAGTATGTCGACAGGTGACAGGAAGCTAGGCTCGAAGCTTAGGAGGCTGCAAAGGCAGCCGGATCGGTGGATGTCGGAGCCACCAATCCATGAAGATGCAAACATGGGCTGTGACCCATGATATTATTATTATTATTATTATTATTATTATTCATGTAATTATCATTTTTGATGCCCTTAGGACAAAAACAATTTCCAACTCGAGCTCGAGCTATTTTTATTATCTTTTGAATGCTTTACTTTAATGGTAGTTTTTATGCTTTTAATTTTCTAGCTTGAATTTTTTTTTTGCACATCTTCTACCTTTAGCTTTTTTCCTTTGTATTATGCATCATATTTCTGTATCAAAATATTTTGAACTTATTACTAAGGGCTTGCTTTTCTACTTGCTTACTCACACAAGTACATTTTCGATCTTAAGTTTGAATTTCCATGTATTCATACAAAGTTCATCTAATTGCTCATTTTCGACCTCGCTACATTCAATGTCAAATGTTGCTCATACCATGCATTTAAAAACACTTATTCGCATGTAGTCTCGTTAGTCTAGTTATTTCTTGCTTAGCAATAGTAACTTTCCCCAATAATACTTATATTGTCTTGATTTATGAATATTGTTGGTTAATCTAGAATTCCAACTTTATCCTCGTATCGAGTTATTTGTGATGGTTAATCCAAACTCGTAATGAAGTTAAACTCATGCTTGGTTATCATTCCATGCACTTATATTTATTTTTATTTTTGCTATATTTTTTTGAGCTTATGGTATGACTGTATACCACTTATCCCCCCCCCCCCCCCTAATTTCCTATGATTGAGAAATCTTAGGTTATTGAATATTGAGACCCTGCAAAAAATAACAAATAAAAATTAATTAACATTTTATTGATAAGAGGTCTTATTAAAACCTTCAAGAGCAAACCCTGTGGGAATATCTCAAGAAGGGAAAAGAGAGCCTTTGGGAAAATACAAGCTTGGTTATAACTAAATAAACATCATTCCATAATTTATTGATAATATGGTTGTAGATGCTCAATGTTCCAAGCTCGTGAGACCAGTTCTCCATTAAATTGAGCTAGTTTATAGACTGCAGGTCAAATGACAGCTTCAATTTGGTAAGGTTATTCCAAATTAGGTCCGAGCACACCTACAGAGGGGTCTCGTGTGGCCGAAAATACACGCCTCAGCACAAAGTCTCTCAATCCAAAGTGTTGATCGCGAACCTTTTTATTGAAATATCTTGTAGCCCTTTGCTGGTATGCAACATTTTTAAGCTGAGCTTTATCTCACTTTTCTTCAATTAGATATAGGGATTCTTTGAGCTGGGATTGGTTTGAGTCTTGGTTATTTTCTTCACGCCTTATAGTAGGAACTTTAACCTCAGTTGGTAACATGGTCTCGCAGTCGTAGGCTAGGGAGAAGGGTGTGTGTCCAGTTGAGGTCCGAGTTGTCGTCCTGTATGCCCATACGACTTGTGGTGATTCATCTGGCCTTCTGTCTTTAGCTTCTTCAAGCTTTTTCTTCATAGAACTCTTGAGAGTCTTGTTTATGGCTTTGATCTGACCATTCTCTTAGGGATGGGCCACCGATGAGAAGCTTTTAATAATCTCATTATTTTAGCAGAATTGTGTGAATAACACACTGTCAAATTGGGTTCCATTGCTTGAGGCCATCTTCCTTGGAATTCCATATCTGCAAATGATGTTATTTACCACAAAGTGCAAAACCTTCTTCGAGGTGATCGTGGCCAGAGGTTCAGCCTCAGTCCATTTTGTGAAGTATTCTACGACAACTACTACATATTTGACTCCACCTTTTCTTGTTGGTGAGGATATAATGAGATCAATTCCCCATATTGAGAATGTCCAAGGGGAAATCATCATGATGAGCTCGGTTGGTGGAGCTCAAGGTATCAAGGTGAACCATTGACACTTATCGCAGTGCCTTACGTATTCAAATGAGTCCGCCTTTACCGTCGACACAGAAATATCCCTGTCTTATTACTTTCTTCAAACGGTTGTGCCCCCTAGTGTCATCTCCACAAAATCCTTCGTGAACTTCCTCTTGGATTTTCTAAGCTTCAGGAGGGGTTACACATCACAATAATGGCATGGATTATCATCTACTATACAATCTCCCTTCCAAAATAGTGTACATTGGTACTTTGTGTTAGGGTTTTATGCCCTAATTAAAACCCAATTTCCTTGTAATCTCATTTATTATCAATAAAAGAATAGAAATCATTTTTTGACTTGGTCAATTACTGGCTCACATGCTTTATTTTCATGATTATTTGTTTAATATAAACTTCTATTAAATCCCGAGCATAGAGCTAATCGTATTTATAGTGACATAATCACAGTGGAATATAAATATGATTATATGTTGAAATATAAGTTACTCCTAAGATTATTCAGTGCACAAGATTTACACTGACTTTCCAATCTACAATATGATCTACTTACACATTACGGTGCTATGTTCTTTCTAGAACATTAGCAAAGTAGATAAGATCGGATGTATTTGTTACATTGGGCTGGACCTATATTGACAGTTGATAGGATAAGTAAACATACTGTTATTATCTATTCTAGTCATATCATATAGTTGACCATAGGTCAATTGAATCTCAATTCTGAGTGGTTAGTATTCTAATTGGTTGTATTATTTGAGTTCTTTGACTTGTTCGTTACCAGATTACTCTATGGACTAGCCCATACTTACATCTTGGGAACTCGGTAGTATAATTGAGTGGGAGTGTTAATCATAGATATGAACATCTATAGCTTCTGATGAAGAAGTGAATGATGATTTCCTTTTAGTTTGGTTCAAGGTGCTAAGCGATAGAGATCTCATTTCAATAATTAATATTAGTTTACTAAAATATCATTTACAAGGAACTAAGTGTTTTAAGGATAAAATACAATGAGAGGTAAAAGGGTAATTTAGTCCCATCTCATTGTAGACCGTCTATTGAGGATTGAGTGATAATTATGGTTGTAACAATGGATAATTAATAGCGTATCTATATTTGTTATAGAACGTTCTATGATTTCAAGAGTGCAATTCCGAGTCTTTAGTGGAGTCACGAGCAATTAATAAGTTAGTAAATTTATTTGTTAGATTTATGATAACTTATTGGAGCTTGATTTAATAGGCACATGGTCCCCACTATACATCGGATAAAATTATCTAGATAGTCTCAATTAATTGATTTAATTATCAATTACAATTGTCAAAGTTGACCAGGTCAATTTTGGATAGTTTCACGTAGATGTAATTTTGAGAAGAATAGAATAAGGGCAGATTTATTAATTAAGATACATTGATATCTAAATTAATAAAGAAGTTTAAATCAATGTTAAAATTATAAATAATTAATTTGATAAAGGATTTCAATAATTATTTAATTAATTAAATCAATAGAAAATAATACATGTCTTGATTTTATGTCTAACGAGCTTATAATTAAATGAGAAATTTCATAGGCCTAAAGCCCATGATAATTTTGACCTCGGGCTGATATTATCTAGTATTGTATTGATTTTTTTAATTAAATTAAATGGCCTAATGAGTCTATAAAAGAAGTGCTTAGTGAGAGTTGAAAACATAAGTTGAATCATAAGTTTCTTATAGGTTTTAGATTCTCTCTACTGAATAAGTCATTTTCTAAGCTTCATTGTTCTTTTCTCTTCTTCTCTCTGTATCTATCTCATGTGTTGAGAATTTCCCACCCTAGTCTAGGTGATTCTAAGGATACTTTGGAAGACTGTGAAGAAAATTGAAGATCGGTTAAGTTTCTTGGTAATACTCTGCGGTAGAAATGATACAAGGGTTAGAGAAGCTTGAGAATTGTTCTCATATAACAAATTCTCCTTTAGAGATGTTAAAGCTTGAGAATTGTTGTCACATAACATATTCTCAAAGAATTCAACTTCTCTAGATTCAATCATAATATTAGACTCTAAGTCTAATAGCCTATAAGCTTTGCTATTGTTGGCATAACTAACAAAAGCACACTTTATGGCTCTTGAACCTAACTTTGTTCTATTAGGTTCGTTTTTCTTGCAATATGCAAGACACTCCCACACTTTGAAGTACCCTATGTTGGGTTTTCTTCCTTTCCATAACTCATATGGAGATATCTCATTTTTCTTCATCGGTATTCGATTAAGAATGTGACAAGCGGTTAAAAGTGCTTCACCCCATAAGTTGAAGTTCAACTTAGAAAACACCAACATAGAATTTATCATCTCTAGATAAGTCCTATTTTTCCTTTTGGCAACACCATTGTGTTGTGGTGTATAAGGTGCAGTGCACTCATGAATTATACCATTTTTTTCACAAAGTGTATTGAATTCATTAGAGAAGTAATCTCATCCTCTATCACTTCTTAGCACCTTAATCTTTTTATTTAGTTGATTTTCAACTTCTAATTTATACAATTTAAAAGCATCAAAATTTTCATCTTTATGCTTTAAAAGAAACACATAGGTATATCTACTAAAATCATCTATAAAAGTAAGAAAATACCTTTTACCACCTCTAGTTAGAACACCATTTAATTCACAAAGATCACTATGGATTAAATCTAGTAAATTAGATGATCTTTCTACACTAGGAAATGGTTTCTTAATCATTTTCGCCTTAATACATGTTTCACATTTACCATAGTTTTTAATATTGCATGCAATCATACCACATTTTACTACTCTTTTCATGGAAGAAAAACCTATATGCGGTAGTCTAAGATGCCACAAAAATAAAGAATCATACTCAACAATATATGCGGAATTAGCATTTTTATTGATAACATTGAAAGTTACATCATTGGTGCACAATTTAGCCATACCCTCACAAGAGTACCCCTTTCCCAAAAATACATTTGATTTGGTAAGTATAAGTTTACCGGACTCAAAAACGGCTTTAATGCCGGGCTTGCCAAGCAAATCCCCTTACCAAGTTTCTACTCATTTCGGGAACATAAAGTACATTCACTAATGTAACTTTCTTGCCGGAGGTGAAGTAAACATCAATAGTACCTTTGCCAAGTACCTTGGATTTTCCCTCATTGCCCATTTGTATCTCATGGTTGCCCTTTGAATCTTCAAAGGTCTCGAACAATGATTTGTCATAGGTGACATGGACAGTGGCACATGTATCATACCACCACCCTTTCACCTTTCCTTGGATCGCATTCACCTCACTAAGGGTAGCAACTATGTTTTACTCTTGAGTTGCGTTCACCTTAGGTCCTTGTTGGTCTTTTCTATGCCTACACTCTCTAGCATAGTGACCCTTTTTCCCACACACAAAGCAAGGACCTTTCTTGCCCTTAAACTTGTTTGGGTTGGTTTTTGGACCCAAAGGTTTCTCATTACCCTTTTTCCCTTTGTTTTTGGGATGTTTTGGTTGTGACACCGCATTTGCTTTGGAAGTCTCTCCATTAGACCCCTCCACAAGTTTATCTCTACATATCGATTCCTCTTCGATTCGAATATGCTTTTGGATCTCCTCCAAAGAATAATCCTCATTTTTATGAAGGATTCTTTTCCTATAGATCTTCCAAGTTGGTGGTAATTTAGCCACTATAGCACCAACTTGAAAGGCCTCGGAAAGCTCAATCTTTAACAGTTTCAATTTATTAACAATAATTTGCAATTCATGAATTTGAGGAAGAATAGGTTTATCACCAAAAAATTTGAAATCGAAGTATTGAGATATCAAAAACTTTTTGGTACCTTCCTCTTCCGCCTTAAATTTTTTCTCAAGTGCATCCCATATCTCCTTGGCTGATTTGGTCTCGGTGTAGAGGTCATAGAGCCTATCGGATAGGGCATTGAGGATATGACCCCTATAAAGGAGATTGTCCTTCTCCCTCTTCCTTCTCTTCTCCACCTCCTTGGGAGTGTCTTTGTCGGATGGTTCGGCTAGAGGTGCCAAGGAAGACTCGAGGATGTAGGCAATTTTGAGAGTGGTTAATAGAAACCTCACCTTGTCTTGCCACCTAGTAAAATTGGATCCATCAAACCTATCCAATCTCACTAGGTCTTGGTTCATGATCTTGATTGTCTCCCCTTCCATTGAAACAAAAAAGGGATAAGCTTTTGAATGTTAGGAAAAATTGTTTTGCCTCAATGGAAATTGATAATAATATTACAACTCTATGCAATATATTACAAATAAATAATGATTGATTGAAAAAGGTTACAACTCTATAACTGAAAATACAAATAAACTAAAGAACAAGAAGAAGAGAAGAAGAATAGAATGGTGAAAATACAACTCAAAGCAAAATATTACAAGTAAAGTAAAATGTTTGAAATAAAGAAAAGAAGATTACAACTCAAAACAAGAAATATAAATAAACAAAAGAGAAGAATATGAAGATGAAGAGAAATAGAATAGAATAGAAAGAAAGAACAAACAAAATAAAATAGAGGCAACTCTCACTCACACTACCAAAGTGAAGAGTGTTGGGGATCACCAACTTGAACAAGGTTTGAAACCTTTGTCCAAAAGCTTATTTCCCCCTAACTCAAGCACTAATGGATCTCTCACAGATTATAGGAAATGCTTTCTGGAATTATCAAGCCTCAAGGTGTTTCTAGCCAAGTGCTCTAATGGATAGAAATGTTGTGTCTTTCAAGTGAGCTATAGGCTCCTATTTATAGAGTTTAGAGACACCCTTTGAATTTCAAATTCCACCTACCCCCATGGTTGTTACCAATGTTTAATTGGATTAATATGGAATTAAAAATGAGATTTGAGAGTTATTTGGGATTTTTGAGCCGTTCAACAAAAATTGAAAAAACTGAAAAATTGGTCAGTTTTGGCCTGTGGCCGCGGCCACTGGTCTCTGACCCACAAGCTGCGGCCACTGAATGTTGGTGGCCGCGGCCACTGACCAATTTCAGCACAAAAAATGTGTTGTTTTTCCAAACGGTTCCAAACCCTCCCAAATGATTTTGTAACTCCCAAAACACATTATTGGGGTTAAAATCATATCTCTAACAGCCATATCACATATGGCTTTATGAAATTCATCTCAATATTGTGTAACAACAAATTTACACAATAAAGGGTAATATTTGGAAGTTACAAATTTGTAATACCAAATATGTTACATTATTTGGATATATCTTATATATCTAAATATTGTAACTCTCTATTATATGTTACAATATGTGACACACTTTGTCACATTTATTTAATCTAAAACATTATAATATAATATAATATTACATTTTATTATAAAATAATATAACAACTAGTACCCATATCTCAGATGGGACAAAATTTGAGTACTACTACTATTCACTTGATTGACTTGTTATTACCTATTGAACCTAATACTAGTTTGGTTACTAGTATTAAGATAGGTTACCATCAACCATTAATCTCTTTAGGGAGTCTAAGTCCCACCCCTTGAGATGTAGAAATGATTCTATTTGAATCATTTCTTTTCTCATGTGTTGACGGTGAGAACTCGTCAACGAAGTTAAGTTAGAAAAATCAAAATATGGAGCTTATCAATGAAGAATTTCAAAAATCTAAACAGAAACTTAAAGAATAGTTGCAGAAATAAAATGGTGAAAGGAACTTGTATTTCTTATGGTATGATGCTACAGTGTTTTTCTAACCCCCTTCAATGATGAAATGAGGTTCCTTTTATAGTGGGCTCTAATGGCCCCTAATACATTGTGGTCCCAGGAGACCAGATTGTTCACAAATACGTCGTCAGTGTAGTGGCACAGTGTAGAGTCTGAGAACTTTACTTAGCTAGTTAGATAGTAGTATTATAGTAATAATAGTATTATCTTTATGACTGTGGATTTTTGGTTCAGACCGGGATTTATTTGGACACTCATAGTAGTACTTGTAGATTTTCTAAGTTTAACCTATAGTTTAAGAATATTAATTTTAACCTAAGGTTTGATTAATATGACTGATATTGAGGATAATATTTAATATACTATAAGGTTTAGATAAGAACCAATTAGATAATAGCACATGTTATGTATGGGTTTATTAATGATTAAGTATTTTGAGGATTAAATTTATTAAGGTTAAAATTTGAATACTCTAAGGTCAGTCAGCAGCTTTGAAAACGTTAGAGGGCTTAGTGAAGGTTGTTTACTCAATTTAAATTAAGCTAAAAATGTGTAATTTCGTGTTTAAATAATCAGCGTATACCGATATATCGCAGCTATAGGGGGTGATATATCGCAGCACGAAGATACGAAAAACACGAAACGTTGCACGATTGCCTCGGGCATACTGGCCCAGGCGATATATCGCCTACAGGGGGTGATATATCGCCCCTCTCAGCATATTTTGAAAGTTTTCAAAAACGTTCTTCATTCAAACCTTCAACCTCTTGATAAAGTCCAACATCTTTTTGAACGAGTCTTCAGCCTCTGCTGAGCGATAATTCAAATTATTTTAACTTAAAAAGCCATTATTTTTATTCAAGTTAAATGAAGATCTTTTCATTCCTAAACTCTATAAATAGGACCTAGTACCCAGCAATTTATTCATCTATTACTCTAAGTTCAGAGGCTGCAAGTTGCTAGGTGAGTGTGAGAGTGTAAACACTTGGGTTGGGAATTATAAGCTTGATCACTATAAGCTTATCAAACACTTGGGAAGTAAGGTTCTATACACATTTCGGTTCAAGGTTTAGATTGATCATAAAAGTACTCAAGGTATCCCAAACTCTAGTCCATTTCTGTATTATATTCTTTAAAGTTCTCATAGTCTTCTACTCATTCTAACCTTATTCTTATTCTTGGTTAGGAAATCCAAGTTCTTAAGCACAAGGTTTTTGGTAAGTATATTTTGATAGCATAGTCCCTTTTTCACTTTCATCCCTTTTCTTCAATAAACTCACCATATTATAAATGGTTTTTAGGAGTGTTCCAAGGTCCCAAATCAGTTCCCATATCCCGGTTATTTTGGTAAGGAAAATAGGATAGGACTTATGTGTTATATGATTTTATATGTTATCTTATGAATATGTGTTATGTAAAATGTTATGTTAAGTATGCTTATAGACTTGGGCATATGACCTATACAACTAACAAGCCCCAAATAGATTATGGGCATATGACTTGCTTAGCTAGCAAGACCCCACTAATCTAATGGGCATATGACTTGTTTAGTTTATGGGACCCCAAGTAATAATGTCCATTATAGTATGTATGTGACATAAGTGTTATGATATGTTTTATGTTTTTTATGAAATTTATGTATATGAACTATGTGTTAGATTTTCCTTGCTGGGCATTAGGCTCACTCCTTTTGTTTATATGTGCAGGAAAATAGCTATAGTGGCGGGAAAGGTTCGTGGATGCTTGGGGAATGTGTATTGAGGCGGAATGGATTCAAGGAGTTGAGAGTTTCGGTTTCGAGGATGAAGTCTTTATTTATGGTTTATGTGTATTTTTCCGCACCTATTTATGTAATCTCTTTTTAATTACCATTATGTTATGTTTTGTTTTTAAAACAATGGGATCCCATATCCTACTTGAGATTTTATGTAAGTCTAACATTTGTTTTTACAAGTTTTAATAAAGTTATGATCTTTTTCACTTGTAAGTTTTGTTAAAGATTAGTGTTTATGTATAGTTTTCGTTAATGGTCCAAGGTCTAGAGTAGTTGGGTCATTACACACAGGTGGTAGTGGTGCAAAGGGTCATGGTGTTGGCTCCAGTATATGGTCCGAGTCCGTGGGGATGCCTCCACTACTTATTGAGTACGAGTGTCAGAGAAGTGGCACCAGACGTAGTGGCACAGGTGGCTGTGGTGTTGACCCTAACCCATGGTCAATGACGTACAGGTAGTGCCTTTACCACTGGTACTAACTTGTAGCACCACTACCTGTCTAGTACAGACCTTAGAGTCACGACTCTTTGCTCCTCCTGGTCGTACAACCCATTCCCATACACGTGCCTTGTATTTGAAGGTCACTTTCGTGTATCCAAACCCTTTTTTCTTTTGTGAAGTATAAGTGTACTTGCAGCCTCGAGTATGCTAAGCAGGCCGGTGTCGTGCCCCTCTGGTGACACCTTCCATAGAAAGTAGAGAAGGGCCACATCAGCGGGGCATATACTTATACCACAAAGGATGCAGGTGCGCAGGCGTGGCCGAGGCGTGCCCTGCGGATGGCCGCGCAAGATGGCCTCGCGGGAGGGACCTCGCGGATGCTGGTGCATGGACGCAGCCGAGGCCTGCCCTTCGGATGACCACGCGAAAGGGGCCTCACAGATGCTTGTGCGTGTACGCGGCCGAGGCATGCCCTGCAGATGGCCTCACGAGAGGGGCCTCGCGGATGCTTGTGCGTGGACGCGGCTGAGGCATGCCCTGCGGATGGCCTCGCGAGAGGGGTCTCGCGGATGCTGGTGCATGGACGCGGCCATGGTATGCCCTATGTATGGCCTTGCTAGAGGGACCTCGCGGATGCTTGTGCGTGGGCGCGGTCGAGGCGTGCCCTGCAGATGGCCTCGCGGGAGGGGCCTGGCGGATTCTAGTTCATGGACGCAGCTGAGGCATGCCTTGCGGATGGCCTCGCAAGATGGCCTCGCGAGAGGGACCTCGTGGATGCTTGTGCATGGACGCAGCCGAGGCATGCCCTGCGGATGGCCTCGTGAGAGGGATCTCACGGATGATGGTGCATGGACGCGGCCGTGGCATGCCTTGCGGATGGCCTCGCGAGACGGGATGGTGCGCAAGGCCTTTATTTGGGGCACGCGGGTCTCGCGGAGGTGCAACATGGTGGTACTTGGGCGTTAGGTGACTTAGCCTCTAGAAAGGCAGGGACCTATGGGGCTTTGAGAGTTTTTGGCCAGAACGTGGTCTCGTGAGACCTATTGGCACGAGCCTGATAACATGACTAACTGACCCTTAACCATGTGTTTCGTGTAGGGACTAGAGATTTTTTTTCTTGATGAAATTTTGAGCATCCACATCATGTATGCATACTTAGACACTCATTATTTTATTCAAACTTTGTTGCTAGCCATAGTTTGATTAAAATAGTTGCCTCTTTAAAATAGTGATTTGACCATAATCAACACCCCCACTATTTTATAGTTTAATATCCAAGATAAACATTTGAATATTAATTCTAGAAACCTATTTTGTTTCGAGAATTCTCATTTATGTGTTAAATTGATTCCTTCTTGAATCAAAATATTACAAAACAACAACTTTAGACACCAAGCATGTCTAGATTTGTTCATTCTATACACATATAGCCAATGTGATTTAGAATGTGGAATTCCAAATCATCTATTTGATAGGATGACAAAATTAATCAATTGATTAACTTTAGGAGAATCACCCACATTTCATTTCTATTAAGTCATTTATCCTCCAAGATAAATCTAGACTTATAACTCTCAAAGTTCATCATGAGTCCTCTAAGCCACATGATAAACTCTCAATAGATCAAGATAAAAACATCATTGTTTATCTTTATTTATTTACTTGCTAAAGCAAGGCACACTTCTTTCAAAGAAACTTTTATTTTTAGTTGTCTAAATAATCTCAAAATCACTTAAACAACTTTTGTGCATTTTTAAGAGTCTCTTTTAGATTCTTTTGCAAATATCAATTTGACATCCATTGTTTTTCTCATAAAAATAAAAATGAAAATGTCAATTTTTTAAAAACTTTAAATCAAAGAAAATAAACTCTCATTGATTTACTTAAATACTTTGATTTCTTATGTTTTTTATTAAGATTATCTCGTCATTGAAATTAATTTATACATATCACCATCTTTAACTAAAATGAATAAAGTTCTCTTTTATTCACCATTGGTGTAAAGATTCAAAATTGCTTCTCCAATTTTGAAATGTCTCCTCATTGAATATTTAAGAATTATTGTCACTAAATAATTCTCAAAAATATATTTCATTTGACCACACTCTAGACTATAAGTCTATTGAGTCAATATGTCATCCCACAATTTTTGAATCCACCTTGATCAATTTTTCTTGCAATGGCAAGACACAACCATTCAAAGATGTAACCCCCCTAGGTTCATCTTTTCTCATCTCATAAAATGAGATGCTCATCTTTTAAATGAGAAAATTTTAAATTCTAAAATATATTTCACTTATTCACAAATCACATCCTAACAATAATATAGGATAAAACCTATTAACATCTCACAAATGTTTGCATGATTATAATTTAATATAATTTCACATAGTTGTCAACATACATGACTAATATCATACTAATATGGCTCTTTATTAATATGAAAACATGAATTACAAATATCATACACATATGATTTCACATTTCTATTGATTCACAAAATCAATATATTTATACATGTCGTATAAAACTCATATAGTTGTCATTCTAATAATTTCCCATTAACATAAAATAAGACAATTCTATGATATGCTAGCATATTACCCAATAATCTACTAGATTATTTACATATTAATCATATATAACAAAAACTCAAGATATTATATTATCTTCTAATCTAACCACTATATTTGAAAAACAAAGGAGATTAGAAAATAATGAACCTCATTTATAAATTTTTCTTCTTCTCATTTCTATCACTATATGAAAACCATTAGATCTTCTAAGAAAACCAAAGAAGAACATTACTTTATCTTACCATCTTTTCAAAGTTGGATCCTCATATGATCTCCATGGTTTCTCCTTCCATTGAAAAAGGAACATAAGCTTTTGATTGTTAGAGAATATATTTTTATACTCAATGGAAATATGGAAAAACCAAAATACAACTCTATGCAAAAAATATAATACACAAGGTAATTGATTAAATAAATATTACAACTCAATTGCTCAAAATACAAGTAATTAGAAAGATGTAGAAGAAGAAGATTACAAATTCAAAACAATAATAATACAAGAAGAACAACAGAATGAAAAGAAAAACAATAAAAGGGACAAACTCTCACACAACCAAAGTATAGAGTAGTGGGATCACCAACTTGAACAAGGTTCAAAACCTTTGTCCAAAAGCTTATTTCCCCCTATTCTCTAAGCACTAAGGGATCTCTCTAGGAAATAGCTCTCTGGAATTATCAAGCCTCTACGGTGTATTTTCCAGCCAAGTGCTTTGTGGATGGAAAATTGTGTGTCTTACAAGTGAGTATTAGGCTCCTATTTATAGAGTTTGAGATACCCCTTTGAATTTCAAATTCCACCAACCACCATGGTTGTTACCAATGTTTAATTGGATGTTTATGAAATTAAAATGGAGATTTGGGAGTTATTTGGGATGTTAGAATCATTCAATTTGGAGAAAACTAAAAAACCAAGTTGGCTGTCAGCCTCACTGGCCGCGGGCAGGACTGCCACTGGCTTCTGTCCCCCAGGCCGCGACCACAGGCCATTTTCAGCACAAAAAAGTCAAATTTCCAAAACGTTCCAAAATGTCCCAAATCCTTTCCCACATGATTTTGTAACCTCCAAACACCTATTGGGAGTTAAAAACATGTCTCCAACAGCCATATTTCATCATGGTTTTGTGAAATCCAATCTCAAATGTGTAACATATAATATACACATTCTTGGGTAATATTTGGGAGTTATAAATTTGTAACTGATTTTGTAACTCCAAAATATGTCACATTTTGGCACACACACATGTGTCTAATTTTGTGACTCTCAATAATATGTTACAAGGTGTGACAAATCACATTTGTGTGGCAAATCACATTTTGTCAATTATTTAATCTAACATTATATTATATGAAATAATATAACATAACCTTTCTTGGATGGTTGGTTCGCGAGGGGTTTTGAGACCCCAGACTGGTTAATTCTAGTGCTCGCTCCAGCCCTTAGTATTTTATTTTGTTGGGTTGCCTTTGCTCGACTGCCCTTTCCACAGTGCTACCTCAAGGACGTCCCATAGTTCGACGTGGGGGTGCTTGTAATTTTGCAACCCTACTCTTCATTTCTTCATTCAGCCGCGTGGCTTCAGCTATAATTTCTTGTAGCCTTCGATTATCCAACTCCACCATTGCCACGCATCTCTCGGGATTGTAATAACCCTCGTTAGGTGGCCTAGACCCATGGCCAGGTTCTCGGGGGGTTGATGACACACTCCCTTCAACAGAATTTCCCTCATTCATTGGCTGTTTGCAAGGCCGTCAGGGAGGTACCTCCGTTTGATGAGTGTTCTCCTAGGGGATTCTGGGCAACGGTGGACCATTTCTAGTCCAAGGGACATTTCTAGCGGATGAAGCCATCGTTTGTTTAACGAAAGGTTTGAAAGAGCCGAGATGCTTAATGCTCTCAAGAATTCACCAACTATTGACGATGTTTTTCGTCAACTAAAATTAAGAGTGATTAAGAAAATATATATTTTAGTATGAAAAGAAGAAAAAATAACTTTTACGTGGTTCAACAGTTTAAAATTTGCCTACATCTATGAGTCACTTTTATTGAGACTTGTGCTCAAGCTTCTTGAGAGTAATTTTGCAGAGGCTTGTCAGTACAAAATTGCGTGTTTACAAATGACTATTCCCAGACTATTTATAGACTTGGTTATAAGAATTTTCCCTTAATCTTAGGGATACTATAAGATACATATTAGGTCTAAATCATAACACAAATCCCATAGTATTTAATTAATGCATCTTCCTGATTATAGAGATTTCCTATAACATCTATGTGCATTGATTTAACATATCTTTGAGTTTGAATAATGCTCCTAGCGCGCTTTCAAGACCACATATAGCTTCAAGCTCATCGTTCTAGTTGTCGCTACCTCCTTTCTTAATTGGTCTTTCGAACTCATTTTGTTGCCTTCGAGCCTGCAACTCATGCTTGTGTGCAAATGACAGCTCCAGAACTTTGCATATATTTGTATAAGTATAACGTTAATACTTATAAAATACGAGCTCCCACTTTACAATGCTACATTTCGAGGCTGTTAAATTATTCTTGAAATATGGGTGTAACATTTATAGTGTCGAAAATAATATTCAAACAGTTTGTTGCATGTGTACTTATTATTTTTGCATATGTGTGTAAAATTTAACTGTTTGAATCTTGTTTTCGGCACTGCAAACTATTCAGAAATTCTTGAAATTTGCAGGATGTCTTAAACAATTACAATATACACAATTATATAAAAAAAAAAATGGAAAAAAAATTATTGATATATAGAAAACACAAAGTGGTTGCACGGTGTTCTTACTTATAAATTATATGTATATATATATAGAGAAATTTCTTCTATAAGAAGTTAATTACCATAGGTAATGCAATTACTACAATCCTATATTTTAATTACTCATATGACCATAATATACCAGAATTATTTAAAAGGAAGGGTGAATTTTTTACGATCATAATCTATAGTAACCTTTCTACTATTTTTTCAATTATTACATATAAGATTTTTCTTGTTATACAATTTTCTTAATAATTTTGAAGTTTTTATTAAGACTTGCCATTGATTTTATGTAATAAGTTTTTCTCGATTATGCCATATGCTTTCTCATATAATTAGGTCGTTTTGTTTTATTTTTCTCTTGGAATTATTGTGGTACATGACTTCTAATATTAATGAGAAGTTTACATAATCATGAGAAAAATAAACATGTTTCTATATTTATAGGTATTTAACTTTATTTCATCAAATATGTTAAGTTTACCAAAAAAAAAAGAAGTTAAAACTATGGCAATCTAATAAAATATAAAATATACATTACTATTTCAATCTCTCCTTCCCGATCTCTCCCTCTCATTCCTCCCTAAAACTTTATTTATTCTTCTCTGATCTCTCCATTTTTTCTGGTCGCCCATAGTTAGCAACTCCATCTTCGGCGATGCGAGATCTTTATCTCTAATTCCCTCTCTTAGTTGCGAAGCCTGATGACCCAACGCAAGGTCTTCTTCTTCTGGTTTTCTTATTATTATTGTTCTTTTTGTTCGTGTTCTTCTTTTTCATATTCATTTAAGATTTGAATTTTTTTCCAGACCTTACTGTAATCGGTTACCATCACGATTTGTTTAGGTTTTTTGTTCAGATCTGATTTTTTTTTTTTCAAATCTGCTAAGTAACTAAGTACCATGGCTAATAATTCCATTTTTTTTTTCAGAAGTGACTATTTTTAAGACTTTACAATACACAATTATTATAATGATCAACTTATATATATTTTTTTTGTTTAGATCTGGGCTTTTTTTTTTCACACCTGGCTAAGTAATCAGGTACATGTAACCAGTTACAATAATGATCAGTTTAGATTTTTTTTTTTAGATCTACTTTTTGTTCACACCCGACTAAGTAACTAAGTACCATCACAATTTTTTTCATATCTAGCTTTCTATTTTCAGTTCTGGTTAAGTAACTAGTTACCATCACATCACTAAAATATAACTATTATTTTGTTGGTGGGAACCGTTACCACCATCACTTGAAAACTATATATAAAAAAATGATAGTGGTAACCGGTTACTACACATAAATTTGTACAAAATTTATTAAAAAAAATGTAGTAAAAAAAATAAAATTACCAAAAGATGGGAAAAAAACCTATAAAAATGTCAATAATTTTTTTTAAAAAATCCATAAAAAAAAAGCCAAAGTTGAAAATCCTATATTTATCAAAGTTGGTGAAAAAAAAAACCATATTTTATGTAATTTCTTCAAAATTAATTATGTTTGTTGTTTTTAATTAGTTAGATTTTTTTTCTTTCTCCTAGCCCACTTTTCTTTCAAAAAATTTTTTTTTGATAGTTTATTTCAATCAGGTTTATATATACCGGGATGATTCAAGTATATATATGCAGATATATCTCTTCTATATAATAAGTGTGTAGATAACAGAAATTCTTGATTTTAACAAATTTTTATCTTTTTTCGTTAACTTTAACGGAATATTCTTATATTTAGCATAATATTCTTATATTTAACGGTAGATTATAAACACGACTTAAAGTTAAATAAATAAATAATTAAACAAATTAAAATAGAATATTTTTGAGAAATTTTACAATAATAATTATTTAAAAATAATAAAATTATATATTTTATGATTTAAATAAAATTTAATTAAACTTAAACTTAATATTATATTAAACATATAATATATAATCTTTTATTGTCAGTGTCAAATTAAAAAAACTAGAACAAATATAAACTTAAACAAAAATTAATTAATTAATTAATTGAAAAATGAAAATTTTAAGATATTCTATGATAATTTATGTACACTATAAATATCCACGAGTTATTAGCGAGCTGGAAAAGGGCATAATTCAATCCGCCACGTGGAAACCGTCTACCCGGAGCTGCTGTTGCGAGTCTCCACCTCTTTAGCCCGAGCTAATCAAAGAGTTAGCAAGTATACTCGAAGGCAACGGGTCAGCAGTATGGATATCACGAGTTGGCGCTACATCAAGCTCGAGGTGCGGCATAGATCTGGCACCCCCGACCATTTGTGAAGTCAACCACGCAATGTAAACGTGTGCATATCAGACATCACGTGTCTACTCCATTCCTGAATTCTCGGACACGCAGCATAAACGTGCGTGTTCAGGCACCCCACGACTGGTTTGGGCCATACGGCCCATTATCTCCCTTACCTATTGATTAGACAACACTTCATTGTCAGGTTTTAGGAATTAATCATAAGTGTCACAGAGGTGACAAGATGGGTAAGAAGGTCACGGGATGACCCCCTTTACCAACACCCAAATATCCTCTCCCTATAAATATAGAGACCCTGGGCGTTGCAAGGGGTTGGCGTTTTGATTGTAAAGAAACACTCTGTAAGGAATACTCGAGAGATATCAATAATATTGACTGGTGGACTAGAGGTATTTTAACCTTCGAACCACCTAAAAGGAAAGGAGTGATAACCTTCCCACAATATTAATTTCGCCAGTTTGGAATAAAAATATTTACATATTACGGTTCACGATTTAGCACTAATCCATCCTGTTCATTTGTATAATTATTTGTTGGCGAAGAACCGTGTCAACAGTTTGGTACTTTTATTGAGAGGATTCAAAGCATCCAACAACGAGGCCGAATATGAAGCTTTATTGGCTGGGCTAAGGGTGGCCTAGGAGCTGAGGGCCAGCTCCGTCCAGTGTTACAGCAATTCCCAGCTCATGGTAAACCAAGTGTTAGGAGAATACCAAGCACGGGGAACCAAGATGGATGCTTACCTGGCCAAGGTAAAGAAAAAGCTATTCGTATTTGAGCACAGCTTAATCGAACAGATACCTCAGGAGCAGAATGCCGACGCTGACACCCTGCCAAAGCTCACCACCTCCAGGGAGGCAAAGACTTTGGGGTTGGTGTCGGTAGAGTTCTTGGAAAGACCAAGCATAGAGGAAATCAGGGCAGAGGTTGAGATGATCGACACTAGACCGACTTGGATGACTCCCATCCTTGAGTATTTCACAGTAGGGAAGTCACTGGAGGAGCGAAACGACGCAATGAGGGTACTTTACCAGGCTCCGAGGTATATAGTGATAGACGAGATATTATACCGGTGTGGCCTCTCTTTTACCTCTTCTATGGTGTGTTCTGCCAAGCGAGGCGAAGACCATTTTGCAGGAGGTGTACGAGGGCTTTTGCGAATATCACGCTGGGGGCAAAACCTGACCTTGAAGATAATGAGGTAAGGGTATTATTGGCCCACTTTGTCAAAGGACTCGATTTCCTACGTCCAAAAATGTAACAAGTGCCAGCGATTCGCCACAATTTCTCGGGCTCCTCCGATCGAGCTGAAGATGATCTCGTCCCCATGGCCATTCGTGGTCTGGGGGATTGACCTTGTTGGTGCCCTCCCCACTGGAAAAGGAGGAGTTCGCTACGCGGTGGTGGCTATCGACTACTTCACAAAATGGGCAGAAGCAGAGCCCCTGGCGAAGATCACTTCAAAGAGGGTCCTTTACTTCGTGGTCAAGAATATTATTTGCCGATTCAGGCTGCCAAAGAAAATCGTGTCAGATAACGGAACCTTGAACAGCTCCCCTAGGTACTGTGGGCATACCGGACCTCGCACCGAACTTCAACGGGTCACACTCCTTTCTCCCTGGCTTTCGAGAGTGAGGTCGTCCTTCCTGTCGAAGTAAAGGTAGCCTCGCATAGAGTCCAGACATTTGACAAAGACTGGAACGACAAATTGCTCTGCGCGTCCCTCGACCTAATTGACGAAAAATGAGAAGCTTCACAGCTGCAGCTCGCCCATTATCAACAGAAGATCACTCGTTATTTCAACTCAAAGGTCAAGAAGCGCATCTTTAGCGTACGTAACCTCGTACTCAGAAGAGTCTTCTTAGTCGGTAAGGATCCCAAGGACGGAGTGTTGGGACCAAAATGGGAAGGGCCCTATCAAATAACAGAGGTCGTGAAAGAAGGAACCTTTAAGCTAGCTCGGCTTAATGGAGAAGCAGTCCCACGGACTTGGAACGCGATACACCTGAAGAAATATTATCAGTAATACTTTTGTAAGGCTTAATTAGAAAAGCGACCTTTGTTTATTAAATAATGAGAGATAGTCTTTTCGCGTTGTCGTATATGCTTGTGGATGTAATGTTAAAAAAAAAGGGGCGGGGGACATTTCAAGTAACCACGAAAGGTCCTTTCCTGATTACTTGGGGGGCATATATCTTGGATACAACCAGGTCCTAAACTTAGAAGTTAATTCAAATTGATTAATCGATGTTTTTCTTAAAAAACATGAGATATCAATAAAGGATTAACGCAAACTAAGTTTTTAAAGTTAATGTCCTGGATACAACCAGGTACTAAAATTTAGAAGTTGATTCAAATTGATTAATCGATGTTTTTTTTAAAAAGCACGAGATATCACTAAAGGATTAATGCGAACTAAGTTTTTAAAGTTAATGTCCTGGATACAACCAGGTCCTAAAACTTAGAAGTTGATTCAAATTGATTAATCGATGTTTTTCTTAAAAAGCACGAGATATCAATAAAGGATTAACGCAAACTAAGTTTTTAAAGTTAATGTCCTGGATACAACCAGGTCCTAAAACTTAGAAGTTGATTCAAACTGATTAATCGATGTTTTTCTTAAAAAGCACAAGATATCAATAAAGGATTAACACGAACTAAGTTTTTAAAGTTAATGTCCTGGATACAACCAGGTCCTAAAACTTAGAAGTTGATTCAAATTGATTAATCGATGTCTTTCTTAAAAAGCACGAGATATCAATAAAGGATTAATGCGAACTAAGTTTTTAAAGTTAATGTCATGGATACGACCAGGTCCTAAAACTTAGAAGTTGATTCAAATTGATTAATCGATGTTTTTCTTAAAAAGCACGAGATATCAGTAAAGGATTAACGCGAACTAAGTTTTTAAAGTTAATGTCCTGGATACAACCAGGTCCTAAAACTTAGAAGTTGATTCAAATTGATTAATCGATGTTTTTCTTAAAAAGCACGAGATATCAATAAAGGATTAATGCGAACTAAGCTTTTAAAGTTAATGTCCTGGATACGACTAGGTCCTAAAACTTAGAAGTAGATTCAAATTGATTGACCGATATTTTTCTAAAAAAGCCCGAGATATCAATAAAAACACTAACAGAAACTAAGTTCTTACCAAATGCGTTGAAAATGAGTAACAATAAAGGTAAAAAATAGATTATAGTGAAATATGGGGAAACCAATTGTCTCGAGGAGAAAAAACCTCGTGGTAGAAGATTACAAATAAAAAAGAGAAAAGGATCAAAAGTACTAGGCCCCTTCAGGCCGCTCCGACGAAGTCACACCTTTGGCATCCTGCTCGGCTGCAGCAGAAGTCTCCCCAGTCTCAAAGGGCGCCTCCTGTTGAAGTCGAGCCTTAAACTTCTCGAGGAAGGGCTCCCACACCTCCGGTTCCAGGAAGGAAAAATCACCTTCTTGGTTGAAGGCCCAGCAATGATAAAGCATGCCCTCCATGGAGGAACTGGAAGATGCCCTCTCTGCCACAAGGGTGGCCTTGGCCTCCTCAGGCTCGACCTTCGCAGCATCCAAGGCGACCTGTGTAGCCTCGGCCTCCAGTAGCTTAGCCCGGTTTGCCTCCAAATCAGCCTGCGTAGCGACCAGGGCGGCCTGCGTGACCTTCTTGCTTTCCCTGGCAGCCGTCAGGGCAGGCTTGGCATCTCGCTCTTGTTGTTAAGCAGACGCGAGAGCGGCTTGAGCAGTCTGGAACTCGCCCCTGACCTCGTCAAACATGGCCCTGGACCGAGCTATGCTTCGGTGTAGAGCCAAAGCCGCCTGCAAGGTCAAAAGATGATAAGGCATGTGCCTAAGAAAAAGCAAAAAGAACCATTGATTAAGCAAACGTATCATGAGGGTCATCCCCAGTGAAGACTCCATAACGCTCTCGGGGCTCCTCGTCTCAATATCCCGCAAGTCCCTGGGGTGGCATTGTAGCAATGATCCACCATATAGGTCGCGGTTTCATAACCCGTCCCACGAAAGGTCTCGGGGATTTTCTCCAGGGCCTGAGTGTTGACCGGGATGCGCACAGTTGGAGTCGGAGCTGGCAAGGTTCCAGTTGGTACCTCTAGTTCCCGGTTAGAGACCGGAGGTCGCGGGGGAGGTGGGGGCATCTTCTCTGCGGCGGGAGGATCCTAGCCCTTCCCCTTGGTGGGAGACTTGGAGGTGGTCCCGGGAGGGGGAGTTTTCTTGGTCAGTCAGGGCTTCTTTACCAATGCTCCAGATGACCCAGAGGGAGGATTCCCCCCATGCAAAATGGATCGCAGGACGTTGTCCCCGGGATGAGACATCTCCTCGTCTGAAACAAAGACAAGGAAGCGTTAGTAGGCATGTAAAAATACTTGATAAAAATAAATCTAAAGAATGTATTGAAAAGGTCCTACGCTCCGAGCTAGAGGAGGAATCTATTGCCACGACCTCCGGCCGCGAAGCTTCTACGGGGGAGTCTAAGATTATAACTTCACAGATGAGAGGGGGCTTTGGGTCCAAATCCGCCTCAGGACTGGACTCTTCTACATACTGCCTAAGCCCCGAAGCTACTACAACCTCCAGAAGGGAGGGCCACGACCTAAGGTTGGTCCCATACTCCTCAAAAAAGGTTGACCTAAAAGCCAGGGTATTGTCTACTACTACAGTGCCCCAAGGGCGGCCCATGTCATGGCACAACACTAGTTGATCAACGCATTGGATTAGAGTTATGTTACGGTCTGGGTCATTTTGATGATGATGTACGAGTTGGCTGGGGTTAAACTTAGATAGCCGTAGGTCTGCGGCAGCCCTGTCTAAGTCCTTAAACAAGTATATGTTACCTTGGCCGGAGGGGTCGACTCCTGCCCCGGACTGGATCCACTCCACGTCGACCCCCTAGGCGATCTCAAGAGCTCACTTCCGACGCACGAGCGACACCTCGTCTTCCTCGTCCTGCTCGTCGTCATCCGCAGCACCCCCTCAGGGATGGGCGCCATTTCGCGAGCTACTGGGACGGTCCGCGACCTCCTCAAGGCCAGGGTCTGGCCCGGAGAAATTAACTTACATGCCAGCATCGTCTCATCAGACACGAGCTGGCGGTAGTCTTTTTCGCTTGGAGGGAGCCCCGCCAAAGTTTCATATTGACCCCCCGAGGGTCACCGATTTAGCCGTCCTCGCAAAAATAGCTGCACGATGGTATTCAAGTCAATACGCATGGAAAGAAACAAGTCAGCGATGATTTTGCGAGCTGAGGATAGAAAGAACTTACAAGGATGGTTGAAGTAGTGGTGTTCACAGTTGCGAAACCCCGTCGACATAAAGAACTGGTCCTTGAAGTCGTTGGGGTGGCTGGGCAGCTCGATGACTGCGGCAAAGTTGGGAAAATGGGTCAAGTAATAGAACTCGTCGCCTCACCCCCGTTTATCCGGACTGGCTTTGAGGTAGAAGAAATAGAGAATGTCCACCGGTGTAGGGACCTCCCAATCCTGCTTCAGGAACAGATTCCTCAGCCCCGCTAACATGCGGTAGGAGTTAGGGGGGAGTTGAAAGGGGGCCAGCTTCACGAAGTTTAGAAATTCCGCAAAGTACTGGTCTAGAGGTAGAAAGGCCCCGGCCTTGAGGTGTTCATCGCTCCAGGCCGCGAACTCCTCGTCGTGTGGTGTGCAGCTCCGCTCGCCCTCAAGGGGAGGTCGGGCAACAGGAGCACCTGTCCCTATTTCGATGTTATGGGGTAGCAGATCTTGTTGACCTTCCCCTGAGTTGTAACCTTCGAGACTATCCTCTCGGCCTCGAAGAAGGCGTCAGGTCCCACCTCGACCTCTTTCTCCATGGTGGGACCGAAGTGGGGGATCGGGGAGTCAGCTACCACCTCCTTCCCCTTGCTGGCCTGCTGGGATGACAAGCCGGCGGCGCTCTGTTTGGGCATATTCTTCCTGGGTCCCATCTGGTCGCCTAACGAACAAAGATGAAGAAAGTTTAGAAAGGCGACCTAAAAATAGGAAAGGGAATCTAGTGCGAGAAATAATTTTCCTTACACAGGTTGAGGTAATCTCAGCCCGCGGTGCGTGAGGCCACGCGGTTCTATGAACACACACCTGTGTTCCCAACGGGTCCCCGATTGCTCGACATCTGTGTGTCAGGAGGGTCAGTATAATGCTTGCCTTAGAGGGAAAGTTTCAAAAAGAAAAACCGCCTGGGAAGCGTGACCCCTAAGCTACCCGGTTTCGCACCCCAGAAACCTATCGCCTTCCCCTCTCCAAACAGGCATTCCAAAAAGTTACCCAGACAAGTCACCCTAGAATTATCTTGTCCTATGCGTCACATTCCTAAACATGTTCTCATATGGTCGATACCCCTAGGATAAAAACCTACGCACAAAACACCAGCCAAAAAGAAAAAACAACCTACAGTGTGCGACTGAGAAAGAAGTTTACCTAAACAAGAGAAACGGAAACATCTAAACGTACAACAGGCAGAGGACTTACAGAGTTTTTGCTGTGTGAAAATCGCAAAAAGTGTAGGAGTAGTCCTGGTGGAGCCTTTAGAACTGGAGTCACAAAGAAACCCTTGTGTCTGGAACGTAGAGACCTCTGGAACGATAATCGGAAGGAAAAAGGCTTCTAAGGCTAAAGAAGAGAGAAGATGAGGAAACAAATTTCAAATAAAGGGTGGCTCATGCGAAAGGTGGCTAACCTTATATATACGTAAAAGGCAAAGGAGCGAGGACCGTTCGATCGCCTTAATGCGAGATACGAGGGTCACAACTCAAAAGACGAAACAACGGCCGAAGATAGGCTAGGCCATTTAATGCAATTCTCGGAAGCCGAACCGTCGCCAACCACGATGCTCCACGTGTCTGATACCAGCGCAATGGGCGGGACATGAAAAGTCGAAAAAGAAACCTAAAAGCCCCCACTGTGGCCACAGATGATGTCATATGTCACGAGCAGGGGCTTGGGGGGAAAATGTACGCCCTAAATATCCACGAGTTATTAATGAGCTGGAAATGGGCATAATTCAATCCGCCACGTGGAAATCATCTACCCAGAGCTACTGTTGTGAGTCTCCACCTCTTTAGCCTGAGCTAATCAAAGAGTTAGCAAGTATACTCGAAGGCAATGGGTTAGCAGTATGGATATCACGAGCTGGCGCTACATCAAGCTCGAGGTGCGGCATAGATCTAGCACCCCCGACCATTTGTGAAGTCAACCACGCAATGTAAATGTGCGCATATCAGACATCATGTGTCTACTCCATTCCTGAATTCTCGGACACGCAGCATAAACGTGCGTGTTCAGGCACCCCACGACTGGTTTGGGCCATGCGACCCATTATCCCCCTTACCTATTGATTAGACAACACTTCATTGTCAGGTTTTAGGAATTAATCATAAGTGTCACAGAGGTGACAAGATGGGCAAGAAGGTCACGGGATGACCCCTTTTACCAACACCCAAATATCCTCTCCCTATAAATATGGAGACCCTGGGCGTTGCAAGGGGTTGGTGTTTTGATTGTAAAGAAACACTTTGTAAGGAATACTCGAGAGATATCAATAATATTGACTGGTGGACTAGGGGGATTTTAACCTTTGAACCACCTAAAAGGAAAGGAGTGATAACCTTCCCACAATATTAATTTTGCCATTTTGGAATAAAAATATTTACATATTACGGTTCACGATTTAGCACTAATCCATTCCGTTCATTCGTATAATTATCTGTTGGCGAAGAACAGCGTCAACAATTTAAATAATTAAATCATACTTATTTAAAAATAATAAAGGCATACATAATTTTTTTTATCTTATAAATTTGTGTGATAATTTGTTTTTTATCAAGTGATTGTAGCTCTTTTTCTGCATCAAATTCACCAAAGGACATTGTGAGATACATTAGAGTCTAAAAATAGTTAATACATGTATATTACTGTCTACGTATACTATTATTTTTTCTATTATTATTTTATTTCTATTATTAATTTCTTTTTAAATATTATTGTATTTTTTATATATATGTCATGTAGCAATGTAAATATATATATCTATGTCAATGTTGTGTTTAAATATCATATATGTAGAGATTATTAATATAAATATTTATATATACTATAGAATTATAATTCATTCTATTATATGTATATATATATATATATTTAAAAATAGTGAACCAAATTATAGACAATATAGACAACTTTAAAACAAAACAAACGTGTATTGAACGTTGCTTCTACCTAATATAAAATAATACCCTGATAGTTTGATCAAAATAGTTTTATATAAAATTATTTACATTAAATGAAGTTGATTGTCCGAGTCAAATTTTCATTTTATGAGAAAGAGAGATTTTTTACAGTTAGGTAAAAAAAATTATTAAAATATTTTATCAAAATTATCATTAGGCCAAATTATATAACCCTTCTCTTTTTTTTATATAGGTATGCATTTTAGATTTCTACACAAATTATACTTTTTAGGATAGTGGGTTGAAAAATACTCCAAAACTAAGTTTAATAATAGTGAAAATTAGATGAAATATGTTTTTTTTTTTGTAATGAAGTTTGATAAATATGAGGTTTTTAGCTTGCTTTTTTATGGGCTTTTAATGTTTCTTTACATTTTTATAGATTTTCTACCATATTTTTGTAACATTATATTTTGTTTTACCATATAATTTTTGTTTAGTAACTGGTTACCAGTATTGAAGTGGTTACTTTAAAAATTAATGTGGTAGTAATCAGTTACCACTATGAAAGCTGTTTTTCTTTTATATGGTAGAAACCAGGACCACTTTTTCTTTTTCTTTTTTAGTGATTAAGTGGAATTAGTTTTTATACATTTAGTAATGTTGTGGTAACCAATTACCATTGTCAAAATAGTTTATATTTTTTTTAGTGATGGTAATTAGTTATCATTATCAAAATAAACGCTTATGCTAACCTTCAAATATAAAATCTAAATAAAAAAACTGGTTTATAAGCTAAACCGATGGTCATAGTAACTAGTTACTTAGCCAAATCTAGTGGAAAAAAACACGATGGTAATTGGTTACTATTGGGAAAACTTATACAGGATCTTTATTTATTTTCATGTAGATCTAATATTAAACAAATTAATATGAGATAACGTAGAACATGTTTCTAAAATTGAATTCAAAGAGAAACAAAGACAAGAATACTTACAATATACGCAGCGGAATGAAAGAGTCATTCCTTCAGTTTCTCTAACTCTTGTATCCTTTCTGTCACAGAGTATTATCAAGAAACTGAATCGTTCTTCTAATTTCTTCACAGTCTTCCAATGTGTCCTTAGAATCACCTAGTGTGGGAAATTATCAACACATTAGATAGATACAGAGAGAAGAAGAGAAAATAAAAAAGAGACTTAGAAATGGACTTGTGTTTAGAGAGAATCTAAAACTTATCAGAAAATCTAACTTGTGACTTGTCAAACTTGTGTTTTGACTTCTCTTTAAGCACTCATTTTATAGACTCAATTAGGCCATTTAATTTAATTAAAAAATCAATAAAATAATAGCCAATTTAAAGCCCTGGGTTGAAATTATCATGAGCTTTAGGCCTGTGAAATTTCTCATTTGATTATAAGCCCATTAGGCTTAAAATCAAGGCCTAGATTATTTTCTATTGATTTAATTAATTAAATAATTATTTGAACCTTGATTTAAACTTACTTATTAATTTAGATACCAATTTATCTTAATTAATAAATCTGCCATAATTTATCTTTTCTTCTCAAAATTACATAACTCTGTGAAACTATACAAAATTGACCTGGTCAACTTTGATAGTTCTAATTGATAATTAAATCAATTAATTGAGACCATCTAGATGATTTTATCCAAGGTACAATGGGGACCATTGGCCTATGAAATCAAGTTCCAATAAGTTATCATAAATCTAACAAATAAATATACTGACTGATTAATTCCTCGTGATTCCACTATAGACTCGGAATTGCACTCTTGAATTCATAGAACGCTCTATAACAAATGTAGATACACTATTAATTATCCATTGTTACAACCACAGTTGTCACTCAATCCTCTATAGATGGTCTACAATGAGATAGGACTAAAATACCGGTTTACCCCTCATTGTATTTTATCATTAAAACACTTAGTTCCTTGTTAATGATATTTCAGTAAACTAATTTAATTACCGAAATGAGATCTCTATCATTTAACACCTTGAACCAAACTAAAGGAAACCATCATTTCACTTCTTCATCAGAAGCTATAGATGTTCATATCTATGATTAACACTCCCACTCAATTATACTACCGATTTCCCAAGATGTAAGTATGGGCTAGTCCATAGGGTAAACTAGTAACGAACAAATCAAAGAACTCAAATAATACAATCAGTTAGAATACTAACCACTCAGAATTGAGATTGAATTGACCTATGGTCAACTATATGATATGACTAGAATAGATAATAACGGTATGCTTACTTATCTTATCAACTACCAATATTGGTCCAGTCCGATGTAACAAATACACCCGATCTTATCTACTTTGAAAATCTTCTGGAAAGAACATAACACTGTAATGTGTAAGTAGATCATATCGTAAATTGGCAAGTCAGTGTAAATCCTGTGCACTGACTAGTCTTAGGACTAACTTATTTTGAACATATAATCATATTTATATTCCACTGTGAATACGACACTCTAAATAAGATTAGCTATATGCTCGGGATTTAATAGAAGTTTATATCAAACAAATAATCATGAAAATAAAATATCTGCGCAAAGTGATTGACCATGTCAAAAATTGATTTCTATTATTTTATTGATAATAAAATGAGATTACAAAGAATTTGGGTTTTAATTAGGGCATAAAACCCCAATAGTTACTTAGACAGATTTAAGAAAAAAAAATCAAATATGGAAAAAAAAAAAAACGATTGTAATCGTAACTGGTTACTTAGCCAAATCTGGAAATTAAAAGTTTGTGATGGTAACTTGTTACTTAGCCATACCTAAAATATACAAAACTAGATCTGAAAAAAAAAATCATATAGTTGTGAAACAAAATTATATAGATTTGAAGACAACTAAGACGAAGAAGAAGAACCAAATATGAGGGGTGACTGGAGGTACGACGTCCATTTTTGTCGCCGGCAAGAGAGGACTTTCATTGTTTTGAGAGAAAATGGAGAGAGAATGTATAGGGAAGACATGAGGGAAATAGAGGAGACTCAGAGTGAAAGAGGATATCTTGTTTATAGTATTTTTTTATAGAGATATTTATACATAACACTTATTTAATGAAAAAAATGACAATTTTACTGTTACAAGGAATTTTTTACATTTATACGATATTACTAAATTAATTTCTTTTATACGGACACAACAAGTAGAGCAAGCGGTTGATATTTGACTATTAAGTCTTACTAGAAATCCATGTGCAAATTTTTTATTAGCCTAATTTTTTTTTAAAATTGATAAATAAAAATCATTATTATATTTATAAGAATTATTTAAAAAAAAAGTAAAATATAAAACATAAAACATTAATATTTAAAATATAATAAAAAAATAAACTTGTCTAATTTATTAAAAATTTAAAACTAAAATAAAACTCTTTCTCTTCTTATTTTTCATCCTCTTGGAAATTTATGAATATTTTTTTATTTTAATTTAAATTTACTTTTTTTAATCAATCAATTTAGTTTAATTTTTAATGTAATTAAATTTCTTTTTCTTTTTTGTTTTTCAATTTTTACTTTAATTTTGTAAACTTCTTTTTATTTTTAATTTATAAATTATTTTGGGCCAATAGAATATTGTCATATGAACCACAACAAATTATATTTAAATTTATATCAAATAAACCAATTAGTAGGTTTAGTTAAGTGTACATTTAATCAACATTTAATGGCCAGGACTCAGGACTAGCAAATACAACTAAATGTAACAATAGAGACTTTAACTACCAAAACTTTTGATAGATATATTATAGGCAACATTGCAAAAGATCAAAAACTTTTGCCACCAAATCAAATTAAATGTGTAGCTCCTATGTACTACATGTAGTGGTGCTTTCAAAATTTGACACATATGTTAATAAAAATAAAATATAATCATCTTATTTTTTTTTAATATATAAGGAAATTAGTATAATTTATTTTCAGTATATGGTTGGTATATTTTAAGTTTATTTTGGATATACTTTAAACCACCACGTGTTACTCGAGCTCTAGCTCATCATCATGATTTTATTACATATATATTGAGTTGGTTTTTTGTTTTAAATTGAATTAAATTGTATTTTTTTATCATTTTTTTGTAGTTGCTTTTTAGTTATTATACGTATGGAGTAGTATTTTTAAGTTTTTTTTTTCAATATTTGTTGTTGTGAGGTTGTTGTCGTGTTGCATTTAAGTTTTTTTTTTATTGTTGTTGTGCAAATTGATTTATATATATATATATATATATTTAGTTTTCATATATTTTTTGTTGATGTCTAGTTGATTTCAAATTGAGTAAATTATTGATAATTTTTTCCATGTCAGTTTAGTTGTTTTTGTGTTGTTTAGATTTATGTATAGTTGTTTTCATGTTGTTTAAGTTTATATATAGTTGTTCCGTAGTTGTGTTGATATCTAATTATTGTTTAGTTGTTTTCAGATATATTTTGATTTTTTTTTAAAAAAAACATGTTAGTATGCAATGGGTTGACTTCTAGTTGTTGTCTAATTGTTGTTTTTTAGTTGGTTTTTAATATGTTAGTATGTAGTGGGTTAATGTTTAGCTGATTTCCAATTGTTATTTTTTAGTTTATTTTGGATATATGTTTAGTTGTTTTGAGATATATTTTGAGTTTATTTTTTACACATTTAAAAATGCAGGAAAAAATTGTTTGGATTTTTTTTTTGTTGATTTTTAGTTTATTTTGAGTTAATGCAATGAATTGATGTCTAATTGCCTTTTCAACGTTGTATTATTGTGAGGTTGTTGTCGTGTTGCATTTAAGTTACTTTTTTTATATTGTATTGCAGTGTGTTGCTTTTTTAAAATGTAAGAATGAATTTGATGGTGTTGGTTTTTGTTTTTTTAGATGCAATGGGTTGCACTGTGTTGTTATCGTGTCGCTTTCTTATTATTTTTTAACTTTATGTTTTGTGGGTTGGTGTTTAGTGTAAATCGTATTTTTGTAAAAAAAAAATGAAGCCAGCGTAAAAATGTAAAAAAAAATCATAAATAGTCATTATTTATGAAAAAAAACCCTTTATATATATATATATATTAGTTTATGGATATCTCTATATTTTATACTTTATTTTTGTTTAACTAATGTGCATTATTTTTTTATCCATATTTATAGAAAGTATATTTAATAATAATAAAAGATGAATAAAGTAGACCACAATAGTGAAAAACATTCTCAGATTTTATAGCTTATTTTGCCATATATATTCCGTAATTTTAGTAATATCATTTTTACAGTATATATATGTATATTTTATTTAATCCTTAAGCTTCCATTACTAAAAAATATAATAACTTTTTTGTTCTTTTAAAAATAATAATACCAATTCTAATTTTTTGGGTCAAAATACTCGACCTAAATGAAAATTTTCTATATTTCAATGATAAATTCACATAAAAGAAGCATTAAGATTAAAAATTCAAAAACCACACAAATAATCGTGATACTCTCGTTCAAGATTAAACTTATATGTTTGATCAATTATAACATATTTGAACCTCATTTTTCAGATTTCAGCTTTCAGACTAGCCAGCTCTTCCTGCAACGCCCCCAGGGTACTTTTCAGCGTTGCATCATCCATCTCTTCCTCCTCAAAGTCCAGATGTGGCTCATCCTCCGCCACGCTCGTAGGGGGAGGAGGAGGTGTGTTTGATGGTGCAGCAGCGGCCGCCTGTCCAGCTTTCCTTCCAGTTTTCGCCATTAGTTTTCTCAACAATGATAAATCAAGCTCTCAATGAAAGCACCAGAATGTTGACCCAGATTTTGGCCAACTGACACGGAGTCAGAATACGCTTGATGTGAATTAATACGTTGAGAAGAACGTGATGACAAAAAGTAAAAAGAACACGATATTTTATAGTGGTTCGGCCCCAGGATCTGGTAATGACCTACGTCCACTTAGGCTGTTATTGATGTGAAAATCAAAGGAGTGATCAAAGAACTCGGGTTCAATGAGTTTCACCAACCTTTGAAGAATAAGACAATATTTCAAATGGAATTATACTAGTATCCAGTAATTCGAAAGCCAAAAGTCCCCCTCTTGAGCTATATTTCTCTATTTATAGGCTCAAGGGGGATTACATGATTTAGTTGCCGATTTTCTCTCTTGAATAACCGGATATTCAGGAGATTCTGTGAGCTAAATTCGGGATCTACAAAGATCTTTACAGTAATATTACATTGCATGCGGAACTATCGACCAGTCTGGTCGCAGGTATGACCGGGCTGCTTACTGCTTCTAATACGTCCTCTAGTCGATACACTAGCAGAGTTTCTCCAGGTGTCAGCCACGTGTCCAGGGTTCACTTGCCACGTCATTAATGCCAATTTTTTGGACAACATTTGCCCCCCAAGTTTATTTATTACGAGCAATAAATAAACTTTTGAGTGAACGACTCTTCGGTAACCCTGCCTTACGTGTCAGAACCCTTCGTGTGTTCTTGGAAAAAGTAACCTACTCCTGTCTAATCATGACTTTTCGGTTTCCCGGTAATAATTCAACGGCCATTCCGCTTCCCCAGTAATAATTCGACGGCCATTCCGCTTCCCCATATTTCGAAAAAGGGAAACTGATGATTACACCTTTTTAATGCCACAGACAAACTTATATAATATCTTCGAAATCTTCCTTTTCTTTTTACGCACGCCACTACTCTTTCCAGAAACCCTAAAACCAGAGCTCTCGTCTTCTCCCAGAAACTGTTCTTCTACACTTTCCAAGTTCATCTTGAAAACACCTCGACTTCTGAAGACTCTTTACCCTTCTCAACGATCTTTTTTCTAGTAAGTCTTCGAATCTTTATGTTTAGTATTTTCGCAATGCATGCTTCTGTATGTCGACTGTTTGAGTTCATCTGTTTCTGGTTTGAGATGCTTGTGGGTAAAAAGATTTACGAGTTAGTTTGATAGTTAGGATCGTACTTTTAGGACGTAAAATCGAAGTAAAAATTCGATCTTTAGGCTAGTTGGAAAATAGGTTTCTCCCACCCTAAGGGGAGTTGAAAAATCTTTTTTGAAATTTTTTTTACTTTCACCCTTTGATCCGTTTTCAAACTGTTCGTGTGGAAAAATTTAGCTTTTTGTTAGAATGTTGTTGTATAAAAGTTTGGCTTTTATACTCGACCAGCGTTATTCTAAAAAGCCTTTAAAAATTATCCATCCTCACCTCCCCATTCTTCTGTTTGCAGACATTGATGCCAGATTTGTGGGGAGGTGAACGGCCCATCGACGACGATCTTCTTGCCCAGCTGCTCGAAGGCGAAGAACAACCGTCTGACCGAATCCACGAGATTCCTTTCTCACGATCCTCTTTCAGACCTCGTCCTTCTCCATCACAAATGGCTCGTTCCAAATCTCTAGGCAAGAAAAGACCCGAATCTAATGATAGTCCAAACCTTCCTGCCCAGCCTGATTCGCAGGCTAGGGCTCCCTCGACTAGCGGTCGAGACAATCTTGTTCCTGACCCTAACATCCAAATTAGAGCCCGCCCTCGCCATCAGAACCTACCTGATGTCGAGTGGTATACTTCCCCGACCAGCGTAGTGACCCTTCGGATGGTTGCTAACTATTTCAGGAAGTATCCCCTCACAGGGGTTTCCATCAAAATTCCTGCCACAGACCAAAGGGCTAACCTCCCCGGAGGTATATATAGCGCATGGTCTCGGTATCACATAGAGGCAGGGGCTTTCCTCCCTCTACATCCTTTTTATCAGGGGGTGGCTAATTATTTCGACGTCGCCCCTTTCCAAATTACTCCAAACGGATATAGAATGCTGGCCGCACTCTATATCCTGTACAAGCTCAAAAAATGCCCAGAACCCACTCCCCACGAGGTCAATTATCTTTTCGACCTTAAATCCAACCCGCAACAATATGGGACGGGTTTCTTCCACTTCTGTCACCAGGAGACAAACCGGACGTTCCTGAGTGACACTACGCACATATCTAACGTGGGGCAGTACAGTAAGGAGTACTTCCTTACTCCGGACATAACCAGCAACAACCTGGCCTTCGCTCGAGGAGGTAAGTGCCGTCTTTGACTGATCGATACTTTTAATCAAAGAGCCTCCTATCATTTTTCTCAAATTGTACTTTGTCTTTCAGGCCCATGGTTACGTCCGACCCCAACACCAGACATGGTGTTGAGGTATAATAGACTGCCCAGGATGACAGACGCAGAAAAGAGTGTCAAGTCCCTGGTTACTGATGAAAACCTGAGGCTGTCTGGCCTCCTGGCTCCTCGCCATGAAACAAGAGGATCCGTGGTAGCTGATGCCACTGCCGAGGGGGTTCCCGAGCAGCAACCTCCCGCGTCCCCTCCTCGAAGGAGGCCAACGGGGGTTACAATCAGGGAGCCCACGGGCAATCCTTCCGCAGAAAGGCCTTCTGCTCCCCAAGGCAAGGGGAAACAAAAGGCCAAAGAGCCGGTTGTGGACTTGGGGGAATCCTCTGATGAGAACGGTAAAATTATTTTCCTTTTAAATAGCTTGCCAATTCTCTATCACTTGTTTGGGGAGGGCAACTTTACATATGCTCCAAATCTAGGGCCAGACTTCTTCGTGCCAGATAGTGACTGTGTGACTAATAGAGTCAATAGTATAGCGACCAGTAGTTGTAGCTCAGGTATTTACTTTGTGACCTTCTTTTCTATTGGATAAAGAATTTTCATCTGCCTCTATCTTACCCTTTGCATGTGTTTACTTGTATGCAGACATGGCCACTCCCAATGTCTTCGGCCTATATTAGGCTGAGGAGGAAGAGGAAGTTCCTCAGCTTCGGCGGAAGTCGTCAAGGAGACACACCGGCGAAACAAGCCAGGCGCCTGCCAAAAAGAGTCGAACAGAAGACCCTCCTAGGGACATGCCAGCTGGGCAAACTTCTGCTCATCCCCCGGCCCCTGCTGAGAAGCAGACTCCTTCTGCCCCGCCAAACCCTCCGGCTGCGCCCACCAGGGAACAAAACAAGCGGGAAGAAACTCTTGGAGCCAAACTCTCGAGCCATGCCCTACGAGCAGCCAAAGACCGCCTCGCGCACATCGCGAAGAACGACCGCGTCAAAAATGCGTTGGTTGAGGCAGAGAGCATGGCGGTCGACCAAATCTTGAACTGGACCCTAAACGAAATAGCTAGTGTAAGTGCTTCTTTATTTCTTAGGCCTTAGTCTTTTATTCTTTGCAACAAGTTCTAACTTTATCTTTTGTCTTCAGGCTTTGCTGTCTGCAACTGTTGCTCATACCCGCACCCAAGCCATCATCGAACAGGCTCGGGAAAAGGCTATCGAGAGGCACCAGGTGAAAGCGGCCGAGGAACTTTCGGCTGCAGAAGCCAGGCATGCAAAGGAGTTGGAGGCGATGGGTCAGCAGAGGGATGCCACGGTGACAAAGCTGTCAGAAGTTAAAGCTACGAAGGCAGCTATAATAAAGCAGAGGGAGGAGTATCAGGAGGCCAGCCGAGTCCAGTATCGCGAACGCAAGAGACTGGAAGAGGAGCATAAGTCCAAGGACGAGGCCATTGCTACTCTTGAGGGCAAAGTAAAGCAGCTGGAGCTTGACAATTCCAAGAATCTAGAAAGATATAAGAGGACGACGCTCCGATGTTTTTACAACTTCTGGAAACACAATCAGGGTGCTGACTTCGGCTATCTTTCAGAAGATGTTAGGACTACCGAGCTGGCTCGCTACACCGCTCAACTGGCTGAAGAGGAGGCAAGAGCCAGGGTCCCTGCTTCCCCAAGCATTGCTGGCATAGAGGAAGGAGGAACTGCTGAGGATGCTGCCAACCAGAATGCTAAAAAAGACCCTCCTGCTCCTAATGCCTCTTGAGCTTTATTATTTTTTCTTTCTTTTGATTATACGACCCATGGGTCGTGATGTAAAGACAATACCTTTTATGAATTTGCTGCATGGGCAGCAAACCTCTTCTTTTATTTGAACAGTTACATCCAAGCAGTGATGCTTGTGGTGTAAAAGATTACATCATGATGCTATAACATTTTCATTTATTATAACATTTGTTCGTATGACCGAACTTAGCATAGTACTTTGGCTTGATTTGACAAAATATAAATTTTGAAAAATACTCTAAGTACCTTAGCATGCTTTCACTCATTTTGTTCATGTGTTTACATACCTCATAGTACGCTTTGCTATCGATGTGCCTTATATGCCCCCCAAGTGATCGAGGAGCTTTAGGTCCTTGGTCACTTGCCTTGACCACAACCTGCTCGAACATTTCTGCTCGGGTGAAAAAATAATACTTGTAATACAGCAAAACAACACACGTAATGAACAAATACTTGTAAATATAAATTTACAAAATTTGGCAAGAATGACTGGCTGCGCACAATCCCTTATAATATCGTATTAAAAATGGACTAAACATGTCTTTACGAGTGATTCTAAGATAGAATCTTACATATACGAGCGATTATCCATACAGCGTGGCTAACCCTCTTTGCAAAACTTGTAAAAAGTAAAATTTTAATACAAGCCAGTCCTTTAAAAAGGATTGTTCATTGATAGTACTTGCGCAGGTGTTCTCCATTCCAATAACGTGGAACGAGATCTCCGTTTAAGCGGGCAAGTTTGTAGGTGCCCGGATGAAGGACTTCTTCAATCTGGTAAGGTCCTTCCCAATTAGGCCCGAGTACTCTAGCAGTGGGGTCGTGGGTGTTTAAGAAAACTCGTCGTAGCACCAAGTCTCCGACGTTGAATTTTCTTTCTTTAACTTTGGAGTTAAAGTACCGGGCGACTTTTTGTTGGTACGCAGCAACTCGGAGTTGGGCTTTCTCCCGTATCTCATCAATCGAGTCTAGGGATTCCATCATCAGTTGGCTGTTCTGGTCCTGGTCGTATGTTAGGCGTCGATGTGAGGGGGGATCTAATTCGACAGGAAACATCGCCTCATATCCGTAGGCTAAGGAAAATGGGGAATGTCCTGTCGCTGTTCGGTGAGACGTTCTATACGACCAGAGGACTTCAGGCAGCAGCTCTGGCCACGCTCCCTTAGCTTCTTCAAGTCTCTTCTTCAGGGTATCTTTAAGATTTTTATTCACGGCTTTGACCTGCCCATTCGCTTGGGGGTGTGCAACTGAAGAAAAGCTTTTGATAACTCCATGTCTTTCACAGAAATCGGTGAATAAGTTGCTGTCAAATTGGGTTTCGTTGTGTGAAACTATCTTTCTAGGCAGACCATATCGACAGACAATGTTCTTGATAACAAAGTCAAGAACTTTCTTGGTCGTGATGGTAGCGAGTGGTTCAGCTTCGGCCCATTTGGTGAAGTAATCGACTGCCACGACTGCGTACTTTACTCCGCCTTTCCCTGTAGGTAGGGATCCAATCAAATCTATCCCCCATACTGCAAAAGGCCACGGGGTTTGCATATGTTTTAATTCGTTTGGAGTTGTTCGTGGAATCTTGGAGAACCTTTGACATTTATCGCATCTTCGTACAAACTCCATCGAATCCTCGTTCATAGTTGGCCAGAAGTAGCCTTGCCTTAGAATCTTCTTTGCCAAACTCTGCCCCCCAGCGTGATCCCCACAGAAGCCTTCATGCACCTCTTTTATGAGTTCCTTAGCTTTTTCTGGTGTAACGCATCTGAGTAATGGCAAGGAATATCCTCTCCGGTACATAACACCATCGACCAGTATATACCTAGCAGCTTGCCTTTGTAGAGTTCTGGCTTTGTTTCTACCTATTGGTAGCGTACTGTTTGTCAGATACTCCAAATAAGGTGCCATCCATGTATCCTCCATTCGAATCTCCATACTGGATTCGACCGCTTGTATGCTTGGCTTACTCAGTCTTTCCACTGGCACAATGTTCAAAGTGTCAGCATCCTTCGTGCTCGCGAGTTTGGCTAAGGCATCTGGGTTTGAATTCTGATCCCGCAGAATTTGCTGAAGGGTAGCAAGTCTTTTGTTTTATTCAAGTAGGCCACCATTTTTAAGCCTCGCGCTTGATATTCTCTTAGAACTTGATTCACCACCAGCTGTGAGTCACTGTAAATATCAAGCGTCTTTATGCTCATATCTTTCGCCATCCTCAATCCAGCGAGGAGTGCTTCGTATTCGGCTTCATTATTTTACGCGGTGAAGTCGAACCTAATAGCGCAGTGAAATTGATGCCCTTCCAGCGTTATCAATATCACTCCCGCTCCTGCGTGGGATTCGTTAGATGACCCATCCGTGAATAACATCCACGAAGGAGCTTTCTCTTGAGGCTCAGGCGCATTAGGCTGTTTGCACTACTCGCTGTCTGGGAGTTTGGTGAACTCTGTAATAAGGTCGGCCAAGACCTGTCCCTTGACTGCTGCTCGCAATCTCCTGTCCATTCAAACTTCTTATTTCCCCTAAGTAGATTGAAAAAAGGGACGCACTTGTCTGTTGATTTCGAAATAAAATCTACTTAGGGCTGCAATTCTCCCGGTTAAACTTTGTACATCTTTGATCCTTTCTGGCGACTTCATATTGATTATGGCTTTTATCTTGTCGGGGTTGGCCTCGATTCCTCTTGAATTTACAATAAACCCCATAAACTTCCCTGATCCAACTCCGAAGGAACATTTAAGGGGATTTACCTTCATTTGGTATTTGTTCAATACATCAAAGCACTCTTGTAAATCCCTTACATGTCCTTCTGCCTTTTTAGACTTTACCAGCATGTCGTCCACGTATACCTCCATGTTTACTCTGATCAGCTCCTTAAACATGTGGTTGACTAGCCGTTGGTAAGTCGCACCTGCGTTTTTCAGTCCAAAGGGCATTACTTTGTAACAGTATAAGCCCGTATTGGTCCGAAAGCTAGTGTGATCCTCATCAGGGGGATGCATGCTAATCTGTTTGTAACCCGAATACGCATCCATGAACGAGAGGATCTCGTGCCCTGAAGTTGCATCGACCAGCTGGTCGATTCTTGGGAGTGGGAAGCGGTCCTTTGGGCAGGCTTTATTGAGGTCTGTAAAATCCACGCAGGTTCGCCATTTGCCGTTTGGCTTGGGAACCAGCACTGGATTGGAGACCCATGATGGATAAAACGCCACCCTGATGAACCCATTCTCCTTTAACCTTTCAACTTCTTCTTTTAAGGCTCTCGATCTATCCTTATCGAGCAGCCTTCTCTTTTGTTACACGGGTGAAAAGGTCTTGTCTATATTCAGGACATGGCTGATAACTGCAGGATCTATCCCAGCCATGTCTTTATGCGACCAGGCGAAAACCTCCTGGTTCTTTTGCAAAAATTCCACTAGTGCGTGCTTCGTGGTAGGCTCTAAGTTTTTTCCAACTTTTACGACTCTGGTCGGGTCTTTTTCGTCGAGTTGGACCTCCTCCAGGTCCTCAACGGGTCCAACGTTTTCTTCAAAATCCCCAAAGCGAGGATCTAGATCTCTATCCTCACTTTGGGCAACACCCTATTTGGTGACTCCATCACCGGATTAGGCTTGTGTATCTATTGACATCTGCAACCTATCCGAGGTAGTGCTCTTCGGCGTTCTGCTCTTCGCCTTTGTGATTGAGGCGTTGTAGCACTCCCTGGCTTCCCTCTGGTTCCCCAACACGCGTCCTACCCCCGCGTTTGTTGGGAATTTCATGGCCAAGTGCCACATAGAGATGACGGCCCGTAGATCAACGAGTATAGGCCTTCCAATGACGGCATTGTACGCCGAAGGACAATCAACCACTACAAAAGTGGCGAGTAATGTCCTTGTTCCAGGTGCTGTACCCGTCGTCACTGGTAGTTTGATCAATCCAGAGGGGGCGAGTCCTTCTCCAAAGAAGCCGTATATCATTTGGTTGCAGGGCTCCAAGTCCTTAACGGACAATTTCATGCGTTCCAGTGTAGATTTATACAGGATATTGACTGAACTTCCTGTATTGACCAACACTCTCTTCACCATCATGTTGGCCATCTGGATGTCCACGACCAGCGGATCGGAATGTGGGAAACGGACATGTTGGGCATCGCTATCAGAGAATGTTATTTCACCTTCCTCTGCCCGAGCCTTTTTTGGTGCACGATCCTCCACAGTCATCATCTCGATGTCCTGGTCGTGCCGCAGAGTCCGAGCATATCGTTCCCTGGCCTTTCCGCTATTTCCCGCAAGGTGTGGGCCTCCACAGATGGTTAAGAGTGTGCCAGCCACGGGGGCAGGCTGTAAGGGTGGCGAGCGTTGGCGTGTGGGAGCCTGCTCGTTGCTACCCGGAGCTTCTCGTTGGGAATTTCCCGAGGCCCATACGTATCTTCTCAAGTGTCCTTGTCTAATAAGGAACTCGATTTTGTCTTTCAACTGGTTGAATTCATTGGTGTCATGTCCGTAGTCGTTATGATAACGACAAAACTTGGTAGTGTCTCTCTTCGAAATATCCTTTCGAATGGGGCCAGGTTTTTTGTAAGGCACACTAGAACTTGTGGCCTGATAAACCTCTCCACGAGACTCAACGAGGGCAGTGTAGTTAGTGAACCGAGGTTCATAACGATTACCCTTGGCTCGTTTATTGTCGGAGGTGGAAGGCTCGTTATACGGCCGTTTTCCACCATTCTTGCCATTGCCGTTGCTGTTCCCGTTGCCTTTGCTGTTGCCATTAGGTTTGGACCCATTGGCAGATTTTGCGGGTTCGGAAGCCTTCTTATCCTTGCCTTAGGGCTTCCCATCATCGGCAATGGCTTCTTCGAGCTTGATGTAACGATCATCCCGGTCCAAAAATTCCTGGGTAGTTCTTACTCCTTCCTTTCAGAGACTTTTCCAGAGGGGAGAACGACATTTAACCCCTGCGGTTATGGCCATCATTTTGCCTTCATCCCCCACCGTTTTCGCTCCAGCCGCCGCTCGCATAAAGTGCTAGATGTAGTCCTTCACTGATTCTCCATCCTGCTGACGAATTTCAACCAGCTGGTTTGCTTCAGTCGGATGCACACGACCTGCATAGAATTGTCCGTAAAACTCCCTTACGAACATTTCCCAGGAAACTATGCTTGCGGGAAGGAACTTAATAAACCATTCTTGCGCGGCTTCAGAAAGTGTTGCAGGGAAGATCCTGCACCGAGTGTCTTCAGACACTTTCAAAATGTCCATTTGTATTTCAAATTTATTGACATGAGATACGTGGTCTCCGTACCCGTCAAAATTTGTAAGTGTAGGCATTTTGAACTTGGTTAGAGTTTCTGCATTAGCTATCCTCTGTACGAAAGGAGTGCCTTTCCTCCTATCGTGGTCGATATACGACGTCCTTCCCCCGACCAGCTGCTGCACTGCCTGGTTGAGGGCATCTATTTGGGCGTGTACAGCGGCAGGAATCACTGTGGCCTCTGTTGCTGGGGGGACATTCTTGCCATGCCGCTCGCGGCGATCGTTGAGTACGTTACACAAATCCTCGTCTCTTCTCCGCTGCTCGCTACCCCCGAGTCGGTTGAAGACGTTATTTTGCCGGGGCTGCCCCCCAGCATCCCGTCTATTGGGTTGGTCATCTTGAGGTACCTGTCTCCCGCCTCTACCTCTTCCTTCGTTCCTTCGGCCAGCGTTTCCCTTGCCTGAGTCGGCCTCATTATATCCATGGCCATCTCTGAACCTTGACTGGCTATGGTGGGATTGACTGTTCCCTCGATTTCCATCCCTGGCTGAAACGTCCTGAACGTTAGAGGGCGGCCTGCGCTGATTGTGGTGTCCCCGTGCATTATCATGCCGTGGGGGACCCCGGACCGCAGAGCCTAACTCTGAGTCCTTCCTGTTACCAGGGGGATACTGACCTCTATTCGGTATGTTTGGCTCATCGCCCCTGCGGCGTCTAGGACTACGAGGCTGATGCTCAGCCCTATTCTGCCTCTATTGCGGGGGATTACCGCGACCAGCTTGGGATGGTGGGTGCGCCTCAGGGTCCAGTGGGACATCGTCATGGGGCACCTGAGGCTGCTCGGGCCTTTGCCGACTCGAAGGCTGGATTGGTGGGCTAGGATTAGGACCCCCCTAGGGTGGCCCATTGACAAGATGGTCAGGTTGCGAGATAGGTGTGGCCTGATTCCTAGCCAGTTACAAGGCTGCCTCGAGGGCTGCCATGGCTTCGCTCTGGTGGCGGTCCATCTCCGCCTGCCTTTCGCCCAACTCCGCGTGTTGCCGTTCAATCTCCTGCTGCTGTCGCGCCACAACTTCGGCAGCAGTCTCTTGACTGGCTTTTAGACTAGCCAGCTCTTCCTGCAACGCCCCCAGGGTACTTTTCAGCGTTGCATCATCCATCTCTTCCTCCTCAAAGTCCAGATGTGGCTCATCCTCCGCCACGCTCGCAGGGGGAGGAGGAGGTGTGTTTGATGGTGCAGCAGCGGCCTCCTGTCCAGCTTTCCTTCCAGTTTTTGCCATTAATTTTCTCAACAATGATAAATCAAGCTCTCAATGAAAGCACCAGAATGTTGACCCAGATTTTGGCCAACTGACACGGAGTCAGAATACGCTTGATGTGAATTAATACATTGAGAAGAACGTGATGAAAAAAAGTAAAAAGAACACGATATTTTATAGTGGTTCAGCCCCAGGATCTGGTAATGACCTACGTCCACTTAGGCTGTTATTGATGTGAAAATCAAAGGAGTGATCAAAGAACTCGGGTTCAATGAGTTTCACCAACCTTTGAAGAATAAGACAATATTTCAAATGGAATTATACTAGTATCCAGTAATTCGAAAGCCAAAAGTCTCCCTCTTGAGCTATATTTCTCTATTTATAGGCTCAAGGGGGATTACATGATTTAGTTGCCGATTTTCTCTCTTGAATAACCGGATATTCAGGAGATTCTGTGAGCTAAATTCGGGATCTACAAAGATCTTTACAGTAATATTACATTGCATGCGGAACTATCGACCAGTCTGGTCACAGGTATGACTGGGCTGCTTACTGCTTCTAATACGTCCTCTGGTCGATACACTAGCAGAGTTTCTCCAGGTGTCAGCCACGTGTCCAGGGTTCACTTGCCACGTCATCAATGCCAATTTTTTGGACAACACAAGGAAATACACAAGATTTTACGTGGTTCAGGTTGTAAAAGAACCCTAGTCCACAAGTCTCTATTTTTTAGTAAGCTTGAAGCTTGTGATAGCAAGCTTCAATGGTGATTCTCAGGCAGCGTATATATTGCATTGAGTACAAAGTTTCTCTCTCTAGAAATCCCAACCCCTACATGGAAATACCCCAGCCCTATTTATAGAGGTTGGGATCATTAATGCTAATCATCTTCCTTTAATATTAGGGTATTGATGTTAACTTAACACACAAAGGGTTGTGTTACAATAAAGACTATGGCCCACGCGGATTCTACGGGACCCATTGCAAAAAACACACGCCAGACTATCAGGGTGCAACACGTGTTTTCCCATGTCAGGCGACATTGTGGGAAATACCGATTGTTGAATGTATGAGCTCGACACCACTAATCGTGGTCACCAAAAGTTGTCAGATGATCCTCTCGAGGCCTACACCTGCAGTGATTGACAATTGGCATTATTCCTGGGCCCGAGGGCCGGAATCCTGGACTCGGAGAAAGACCAAGTTCAAAGGCCCCCTTGGGGTGTAACATCACTTGGAGACATCTTCTCCCCGAGGCAAGACCTCGGGTCATGGTCTCACGTGGTTATTTATACTTCAGAGACACCTTTGTTCGAGAGAAGACCTTGGGGCATAACCTCAAATGGAGGCATTCTCGACTCAGCTGAACTGGACTACATCAATGAACTCGTATCCTTAGGATTCCATGGTCTATCGCAAATTAATCTCAATTGCCACGTGTCAGATGGTCAAAACATGAAAAACATTTGCCCCCAAGTCTTCACTTATCATCAGACAGTGGAGACTTAGATTGAGGAGTAATCCAAAAAGGTCTTCGGGAGGTGACGTTTAGGCTTCCTCTGACTTCTCTGAAAAGTTTGTGCCACGTGTTGACTCCCTATTGCTGGGCCCATCAATCCGTGCAATTAATGAGAAGTCCATTCCACTACTCAAAACGTCCACTCCGTACCCCTAGACGCCTTTTCTCTCCATACCCTTGATGCCATTTCCCAAGGCCAATGATCACAATTCGTCTCTTTTTGGAATCTGGTCATTGGATTGTTCTCGAGTGCTTATGTCATTGGTAATCCAACGGTCGGGGCGTAGCTGCTTCCATTCAAAGTCTTGAGTATAAAACTCGATAACCGCCTCTCAGCAAACACACTTGCCATTCAAAATTTGAAAACCCCCACAATCTTTCTTCTTCCTTTGCTTCTCAACCTTCAACCATTCCAGAATTTCTTCTGCAAGTTTGGACAATTGGCAAGAATCATCGTGCTTTTGGGCAGATGGAAAGCAATTCTTTAGCTTTAGAACCTGCTTCAGCACTTACCATCGCTACATCTCGGGTAAGCATTTACTGGCTTTGTGCTTTTGTTGGGTTTAATTTTGGAAGTTTTAGATGCATGCCTTGGAACAGGCTTCTTGTGATAACTTGGGGGGAAGTTTTGACCCTTTACCAGTCTTTTTAGGTGCATTTTGGCGTTTAGAGTGGCCAAAATGGCCTATTTCCCATCTTGGGTATCTTTTGTCTTTCTGGACACTCGAACGGAATCTGGAAAAAATTCCAGATTCTGGCAGTGTTCATAACCTCTGGTGGTGTTCTTCGGTGCAAAATTTTTGGCCCTGAGGACATCCCAAGCTTTTAGAGACTCTTTCTTCTCCTCTTTAAGCAGTAGTCTTAGGGATTCTTGCTTTGACCCATCTCTCTTCGGGACAAGGAGCTAACTGCTTGGTTTGTTGTTTCAGATGTCCGAGGAACTTCACCAATTACACCAACAATGATTTTACGCCTTTGACACCGAGATCCTCCAGATGGCCCGAGAGGTGGGGAAACACTCTGAGAAGGGGAAACAAGTAGCTGGTAGCAACCAAGCCCTTGTAGTACGAGAGGGCTCCAACCCAATGGTGACAAGGCCTCTTCGATCTGGCCTCTCAGAGAAAAAGGCCAAAGTAGGCCCGATGCCGCCAGACAACACCTACCTGCCCGTGGGATTTGAGGCAGAGGACATCCTTGGAGAAGATTTTCAACCACTACAGGGTGGATGCCAAGGAGATGCTAGTGTGTTTGTCCCAGGATGACGAGATGGCACATGAGAGCATTCACGGGCTCTGGCCCTAGAATGCCTCCCATCTTCATGCTGGTGCAACCCTAACCTTACACCAGTACTATGTCAACTTCCTCAAGTTTGTTGGCATATCCCCCTTCCAGTTGTCCCTGAATGGATATCAGGTAATGGTGGGACTTTACATTTTGTACAAGAGGCAAAACTGGCCCACCCCGTACCCCACCGAAATATTGTACGTCTATTTCTTTTAGTAGTGTTCAAAGAAGGGGAAAAAGGTGGTTCCTACACCCTGATGAAGCACTCGGTCCCAAGGAGATGCTACAAACCCCCGAGCGACAACGAGAATCATGCTCGGAACTACAAGGACCAATTCTTTTGGGTGAATGGGTTCCCAACGAGTACCAATCGTACCCTACTCTTGGACTTTGCTACAGTTGGTAAGCACCTTTGTCCTCGTGTGATTTTGTCCGATAGTACTCAACTCGTAATTTATCTTTGACTTTAAAAACATCTCTTATCAAGTCCCTAGCATCGCACCCCTTTCGTTGACTCCTTTGACGAAAGGCTTGGGCGATGAACACCCTTCGTGATGAGGAGTTGGAACTCCCCGTCCTCATCACCAATGCCCACCTCTAATAGTATGGGCTGCTGCAGGTAGGGTAGAGCATAAGCCCGGTGGTCCTCACAAAATTCTGGGACTCAAGGCAATCTCGGCAGACAGTGAGGCTCAACACGGACTATGTGGCGACCAAGGCTCAATTCTAATACACGCAACGCCTTCGCGAAGAGCACGTAGAGAGTGTACTCATTATCAAGGTAGTCGTGGAGGCGAAGGAAGACAAAGAGCTTGAGGCAGAAATTGAGTCATCTTCCATGCCTCAAGGTAAATCCCCAATCCTTCTTCATTATGCTAGGCACATAGGGGAGGGAATTAGTACCGGCCATTCATCCTTCTCTCCCTCTCTTCTCGAATGTGGCCAAGTCTCGAGGTATCATTGGTTTGAGGAGGAGTATTAAGACTACCAGGACCTCATCGACGTGTTCCTCTACAATCCAAGGAGGAAGAGGAACCCCCAAGGCTTCGTGCCTCTTGGCGAGATGATGATCATGCATGCCACTTGTTTTTATCTGTATGACACCAATCTAATGGAGGAGATGGGTCAACTCATGGGGCTCCCGAGGAGTTTTATACTTGTTCTCACATGTGCTTTTATTTGTTTTTGTTTTTCTCTTTTCCTAGGGACAAACCAGTTTGTTTCCTTTGTGCAGAAATCATGGGCCTCTTCGACTTGGTTCAGTCTAAGCGTCAGATGTTGTCAAGACCTTTTGAGATAGACACCCTGAAATCACCAACCACGGCGCCTACATCCACTTCCACTGCAGCATCAGACCAGTTGCCCAAGCATCCTCTGTGGCTGCTGCACCAATCCCTGATTCGAGCATGACAGTTGCCGACGAGGTCATTGACCTTGAGGCCTCCTCCCCCCAATATGAGTGATTCTCAGGGAAGGGTAAGGAAATCTCTTCAAACACGCCTAACTTACCCCAGTCATGGTGCCTCCATTGGTTGTCTTCCCGGAACACAATGACGAGGAGGACTCAAAGGTGCACAAGGAGGTCATTGAATACTACAACGCCCGCATCGAAGGGGGCAATGAGGACTTCCAACTGCTAGATGAATTTCTGCGCGAGGACTGGCCAAAGGATCCCTTTATCTCACCTCGTCGTGAGGAGCTGGAATCTTTCTTCGCGGGGAGAATCGAAGATAGGGTCGTTCCGCTCGACGTGGAGCTCATGCAAGGATTAGCGGCATCCCTATATGAGATGCATGCCAGCAGATTCACCCGATGTGGTAGCAACAACGAAGTTTGCTAGTAGCTACCAGTCGCCATTCTTCCTTGAGGATAAGTCTCCTAATTTCTGCCTAATTTCAATGTTTATTTCTCTATCTTTTTTGTTGATTTGATATTTTGATTTGACAGAGTGTGGCACTTAATCAACGGCTCAGGGAACTCGTCCTGACACGATCCCTTGAGCTGAAGAAGGCTTGGGAGGGGTTGGCCCGGGCTCAAGAAGAACTGGATCAACTCCAGGAGATCACGATCCCTCTGGTAGAACATTCATGGCACCAGAAAGAAATGGAGGACACGAGGGACCGTGTCCGTGAGGTGGAGGACCTACTGGCCACAACGCAGTTGAAGTTATCTACCCTAGAGGAAAGTTCCTTTAAGTTGCTAGAAGATGTTATAGGCCGCACCCGGACCGTGGAGGAGGAGCTGGCCAAAGCCCGCGAAGATATCCGGTTGAGTCGGGTGGAGTCCCTAGCCCATGCCGATGAGCTGGACAAAGCTAGGAGAGTCACCAAAAACCATCATCCCCGAGGCAAAGAACTTGTGAAGGACCTCGATGTGATGGTCAAGGATACACTCTTTGTTGCGTGGCGGAGCAACAGAGACATGGATCTCTTGTTCACCGAGGATCCTGACATGAAGACAAAGCTTGAGGTACGTCTAGAGGCAGAAGAGGTCTGGGCAGCCTAGGAGAAGGAGGCCTTGGCGGCGGACCGCATTCCTAAAGGATCGAGGTGGTGGCGGAGGTACCCACAGGCCTAGAGCCTTAGTAATTTTGTCCTGTATAATTTTTTAACTAAGTAGGCCTGCGCGCCATAGTTTATTGGGGTATATACAAACAACGCTCGAGCCCCTGAGCACTGTTGTAACTATTTTCCATTTAAACCTATGCAACTAGCACTACTTATTTTCCATGTTTACATCATTATTGCCAAATTCATCCTTTAACAAATATGCAATGTGGGCTTGGCTAACTCAATTTTTATCGACTTTTTTTAGTACTTAGGCAATTTCCATGCTTTTAGTGTTGCTCTGCAGGCTCGCGGTCCTTGGGAGTAACTTTAATGCTATCGAGCGGTCACTCGACGCGACCCTACATCCCCGAGTTCCAACGACTCAGAACGGGGCCTGTCTGTGGTACTTAGAGATTGAGGATCTTCCTATCAGTGTTCAAACACGTGCATCTAGTGTTTCATCTTAGGCTCGAGGTCATAAGAGTAACTTTGATGCAACATCAAGTGAGGGCACTCGACTATCCCAAACCCCTGAGTTCCAACAACTCAGGCTTTGGGAGGTCTTATACTGTAGGGTTCTTAGTGTTCGACATTTAGTGTTGCCTTCCAGGCTCAATATCCTTGAAAGTAACTTTAATGTCATCCCGTGTTCCCGAGTCATGATGACTCATGACTCTAGTGGGTCATTCACATTGTGCAATCTGCCCCCGGGAATGTGGTCACATGTGGGCCAGTTTGAGATTATTGATTTTCCCCTCGAGTACACTGCTCAGATCCTAGACATTTGGAAGTCGTGCACTCCTTATCCAAGACCTATAAGGTTTAGTTCCCTGCCCTCTAACTAGGTTTCGTGACTCAATTTTAAGCTCTCGAGGTCTGGCCCCGAGTTCTGATGAATCTGGCCTCCATTCTCGTTATGCGCCCCGAGTAAAGATGACTTGGGCTTCCATTCACATTTGGAGGATTGGGATTTGTTTACTGCCCCCCAGGCGTGCGTTGTCCTCGGGAAAGTGCCAAATCTGATCTCGCGTTACTTTGGTCTTTTTTACAGTGTTTTTATTAGGCCATTTAGCTATGGGATCCAACACTAGGGGTGCTTCACTCGTCAACCAGCCAAGCTCCCCATGTGATGGAATTTTTGACGCTATAATGTTTGAGGCATACGAAGGACTTGGGAATAACTCCTCGGGCGCAATGTCCACGAGAGGCATCCCAAGTCTGTTCCTGGCCCAAGAGCGGAGTACTCAGTCTTTCATTTGCATCTTAAGATTAAAGGAATTGATTAGAGCTCCTCGGGCGCAATGTCCAGGGGAGGTGATGTATGTCCATTCTCGCGCAACTAAGATTCTGTCTATTTTCTAAGTTCTAAGCTGTATTCTGCTTGGAACATGCTTAGTATCCTAGGTTAGACTCGACTAGTTTCCTAGTTTTTTTTTTTTATTCTTGGGGTGGCGAAACAAGGCTTACTCAACTTGAAAAGCTTAGTTTCCTACGTTGTTCTCTGTGAGGCGTGATGCTACCCTAACTCCATACCCCTAAGTGATTAGAGTAAATTATGCATTCACTTGTCTAGGCAAGTGAGCAGGTGCTCAAACACAGCATTAACAGAATAAAGGAAAACAAAAAACATAAGTAGACAAACAAATTTCTTTTTTACCGTGTTTTGTATACACGGTTTCCAATAAATGTGCCTAGAGGCTACAAGGGAGGCTACAAAAATTAACAAGGTTTAATGCTCATATTACTGGTAATACAAAAGAAGATGCTCGACATTCCAGGCATGGGGGATCAACTCCCCACTTAGTCGAGCCAATTTGTATGTCCCTAGACATACAAAGCTCTGGACTTGGTATAGGCCTACCCACTTGGGTCCCAGCACTCCTGCTCCGAGGTCTCGGGTGGCTAAGAAGACTTTTCCCAACACTAGATCTGTGACCCCAAACTTTTTATCCTTCACTTGAGAGTTCATATACGTGGCTACCTTTTGCTGGTAGGACACTAATCGAAGCAGAGAAGCTTCACGGAGCTCCTCCACCAGGTCCAAAGATTCTCCCAGTAAAGCATGGTTTGTGGTAGAGTCATATGTATCCCATCTGTGCGTAGATATTGCTACTTTAACTGGGAGCATAGCTTCATACCCGTAGGCTATTGAGAATGGCAAGTGGCCGGTGGAGGTCCTAACAGTGGTGCGGTAACTCCACAATATCCTAGGCAGCTCCTCAGGCCAGGTGCCTTTCACTTGTTCAAGCCTTTTCTTTAAGGTGGCCTTGAGCATCTTGTTGACTGCTTCTACCTGTCCATTTGGCTGTAGGTGGGGGACGAAAGAAAATATTTTCATGACTACGTGTCTTTAACAGAAATCTGTGAACACTTCGCTATCGAACTGCAGACCGTTGTCAGAGACTATCTTCCTTGGGAATCCATAGTGGCAAATGATGTTCTTAATAATAAAGTCTAGCACATTCTTGGAAGTGATAGTAGCGAGTGGCTTGACCTCAACCCACTTCGTGAAGTAGTCGACCGCCACTATCACATACTTCACTCCTCCTTTTCCCGTGGGTATGGACCCGATAAGGTCAATGTCATAGATCGCGAAGGGCCAAGGACTTGTCATCTAAGTGAGCTCATTCGGAGGAGCTCAAGGTATGTTGGCAAAATATTGGCACTTGTCACATTTCTCGACATAGTTCATTGCATCTCTGTTCATGGTGGGCCAGAATTATCCCTGTCTCATGATTTTCTTGGCAAGGCTCTGCCCCCCGACGTGGTCCCCGCAAAAGCCCTCATGTACTTCCTGGAGTATCATGCTGGCTTCTTGATTGGATACACACCGTAATAGAGGCAACGAATATCCCCACCTGTACAACTTTTCGTCCATAATAATATACTGAGGTGTCTGATAATGTAGCTTCCGAGCTACTTTCTTATCCCATAACAACTCCCCTGAGACGATATATTTAATTATGGGCTCCATCCACCCGTCTTGGGGCTGGATTGCCTCCACCTCCTCGGACGCTGAGATACTTGGAGATGACAAGTAGTTGATGGGGACCACATTGATTAGTTCAACATCCTTGGTGGTTGTAAGCTTGGCCAGGGCGTCAGAGTTTGAGTTCTGTTCCCGTGGCACTTGCCATATTGTGAATTTTCTGAAGCCATGCAACATCTCTTGGGTCTTCGCTAGGTAAGCGGCCATTTTCTTTCCTCAAGCCTGGTACTCCCTCAGTACCTGATTAACTACCAGTTGTGAGTCACTGAAAATCTCGAGGCCCTTAGCCTTAAGCTCAAGCGCAACTCAAAGACCAGCAATCAACGCCTCATACTCTGCCTCATTGTTGGAGGCGTCGAACCCAAATCTTAGGGTGCTATGGACCCTGTGCCCTTCGGGGGATACTAAAATGAGACCTCCCCTAGCCCCATTTTCATTCGACGACCCCTCGACATATAGCTTCCACATGGGCCCTTCTACTGGAGCGTTCGTAGGGTCCTCATGATTTCCCGTGCACTCGGTGATGAAATATTCCAGTGCTTGCCCCTTTATGACCGTCCTCGGGAGGTAAGCGATGTCAAACTGGCTGAGCTCGACAACCCATTTTAAGAGTCTTCTAGATGACTTCGAATTTTGGAGGATTTGTCGCATGGGGTGGTTCGTGAAGACCTTGATGGGATGTGCCTAGAATTAAGGCCTCAACTTCCAGGATGCTACCATCAGGCAAAAGGTTAGCTTCTCCATGAGCGGGTACCTAGTTTCTGCTCCGAGGAGCCTTTTGCTCACATAATACATGGAATGCTGGACACGGCCTTCTTCGTAGACTAAGGCGGCGCTGATGGCACTCTTAGACACAGCCATGTAGAGTAAGAGGGGTTCCTTTTCCATGGGTTATGACAGGATATGAGGGTTTCCCATATGAGCCTTCATCTGCTGGAATGCCTGCTCACATTCCTATGTCCATTCAAACCTTTGTCCTTCTCAGAGGATGTTAAAGAATGGGATGCATTTTTTCGTTGCCTTGGAGACAAAACGGCTCAGTGCATCGATCCTTACAGTGAGGCTCTAGACATTCTTATGCCTTCAGGGGAATGGCATGTCGATTAGGGCTTTAATCTTTTTGGGGTTTGCATCTATTCTCCGAGCACTAACGATGAAGCCCAGGAATTTTCCCAAAGCAACACCAAATGTGCGGTTCTGGGGATTCAGCTTCATCCCGAACTTTCAAAGCACTAAGAACACCTCCGTGAGATCCCACACGTGGTCGGGGGCCGTTCGGGACTTCACCAGCATGTCGTCCATGTACACCTTCATATTCCATCCGAACTGATCTTTGAACATTCGGTTCACAAGCCTTTAATAGGTGGCCCCAACATTCTTTAGCCCGAAAGGCATAACCTTATAACAAGAAACTCCCTTGTTCGTTTGGAAGCTAGTGTGCCCTTTTGGACCGCGACATGCATGGAAATATTGTTATACCCTGAGTACGCATCCATGAAGGAAAAAAGCTCGTACCTGGAGGTGGAATCGACCATCTGATCGATCTTCGGGAGTGGGAAGCAGTCCTTAGGGCTGGCCTTATTTGGGTCAAAGAAGTCTATGCAAGTTCTCTAGGTGTCGTTCGGTTTAGGCACGAGGACTGGATTGGATTCTTACTTGGGATGCTGTGTGTTCCGGATGAAACTGTTCTCAAGCATTTTTTCCACCTCTGCCTTTGGAGCTTCCACCCTAGTCTGGATTGGGGCGACATTTGGATCGACATTCAAGGCATGGAAAATGATATTTTGGTCAATTCCTGTCATGTGAGAGTGAGACTAGGCAAAGACATCTTGATTTTCCCAGAGGAAGGCAAGGAGCGAGTTTCAGACTTTCTCCTCCAGATTCTTCCCATTCTTGGTTCTCCTATCAGGAGTGTCTACATCGAGAGCCAACTCCTAAACTTCCTCCATCGGCTCGACTGCCCTTTCCTCTTGAACTCGCAGGTCCAGCTCATCTGCCTCTTTCGCCAGTGCCGTTACCACTTCCGCACTCCTGGGAAGAGACTGCTCATGGTCCCTTGTTTCGACTACCATTACTAGTTGTCAGAGGGAGACTTTATAACATTGTCTAGCCTCCTTCTGGTCTCTTCGGATTGTGCCAATCCCGACTCCATGGGAAACTTCAGGCATAGATGCCGAATCGAGGTGACGGCTCCAAATTCCACCAAAGTCGGATGCCCAAAAATGGCATTATAGGCAGAGGGACAATCTACCACCACTAAAGTGCCATACTTAAAGGCTTAGCGAGGCTCTTCCCCTAGTGTCACGGGTAACTTTATTTGGCCCATCGATATTAGATCTTCTCCCGAGAATCCATAAAGAGTCGAGGTACATGGGGATAGGTCGCTTGTGGTCAACCCGATCTTCTCGAAAGCGGACTTAAATAAGAGATTCATTAAATTCCTATTGTCCACTAGGATCATATCCACCACCTTGTTGAAAACTTGGCTCTCAATCAGCAAAGGGTCGTAGTACAGGAAGTGGACTCTCCAAGCATCGTCCTCAGAGAATAAGATGACTTCGTCAGTCAACCGTGGCATCTGGGTTGGCAGTTGAGTCAAGGCCAACACCTCATCATCATGGTTTAAGACTCATGCATACCTATTATGCGAACCCTTGCAAGCGCCCCCCAGGCGGGGTCCTCTCAAAATGGTCCCCACTCAACCATTCATCAAAGGGGGTTTGTTTAATATTGGTTACGGCGGAGCTATGGGCACTGGTCTCGGAGATATGGGAGTAGCAGGTTGTGCAGGTATTCATGCTGCTGGAGTCGGTGGTTGGCGAGGTTCGCTCCGAGCGTAGTGGTGGAGGTGTCGCAACTTGATGAGGTTCTCAATCTCATCCTTAAGTTGGCGACACTTATTGGCGTCGTGCTCTATATCGTTATGAAAATGACAAATTTTGTCAGGATCTCGCCTTTCCCTGTACCTCGGTATAGGTTGTGGCTTCCAATAGTGAACATGTTTCTCCGTGGCCACAAAGATATTCTCTTGGGAGTCTAATAAGTCAGTATACTTGGAGTACTACGAGACATACTTCTCGCCAGAGGTAGTTCCCTATTCAGCCTGCGCAATTCCATTTCCCTTGGGCTTTCAGAGCGGACCTCCAACACTGAATACAGGCTGAAAAGTACTGTACCTAGTGGGTGTTGTTTTGTATCCCGTCGTAGCCACACTGAAACTAGCGGTCGACACGGCACTAAAGCCAGTGGGCAGGACACTCGAGCTGGATTGGACTCCCCCAAAACCTGGTTGGATAGGAGCTTACGGAGGATACTGGATCCCTGAAGCGACGGAGCTAGGTGCGGTCGAGGCGGGGAAGGCAACGGGGCCTCCAAAGGGTCCAATCTGGGCATCCTCTCAACTGATATATTCTTGTGTCCGACGAATGAAGTCGTCGAGCAGTCGGCATCCTCTCCGCTAGAGATCATCTCACAACGGGGACCCCGCGTAGATTCTAGCTTGAAATGCCATCAACTGCTGGCCATCGTCAATCCTCTTGGTTCTCGTGTCTTCGTCCTTGAAGTGTTTGATATATGCCTTATGTTGGCCCTTGCTTTATGTTGTCCAATGCATTGACTTCAAAGCTCACCTTCCAAACTCCTATAATCTGTCTTCAGAAGGAAGACAATAGTTGGGGCCATAATTGAATAGATCCCGACTGGTGCTTCTTGAACCACTAATCTGGTGGTCCCGTTAGAGTTATCGGGAACATATGACATTTAACACCCTCGAATACGTAGTGCACCGACATCAACCTGTTGAACTTCGAAAGGTGGTCGGTGGGGTCCAAGTCACCATCATAAGACGGAATGGGTGACATCTTGAAGCCCTGCGGCAAAGGGGCTTCCACTATGTGAGGAGTGCATGACTCCCTTTCTTCGTCTTCCGAGTCTGAGTTGTGGCCTTGTTGTCTGGCCATTCTTATCATGTTCTTGTTAAGACTCTCTAATTATGCACGAAGCGGGTCGTGGTCTCGGTTGACACTCTATGTCGGGTTATATCTTCTTTTAGCATTGAGATTTTCTCGTAGCTCTGATGGACCTTTCTTGGTGGGCTCCTACCCTTTGGTATTATTGCACCGATGAGCATTAAGGTTGTCCCACAGTTCAAGCTTGACCTCGAAATGCGCCATTATCCTCGGGACGAGCCACCTTGGTTTCCCCGTCAGACTCAACGTTCTCATTACTAACTGAGATGTTGAGGTCGTGCTTCCTGTCGACAGGGAAACTTCGCATGTTGCCTCCTCGGCCCTTGTTCTTGTGGGGATGGCGAGGTGCCTGGGGGACCCCATCTTCGGGCCTCGCGTGGTCCATATTAACACACCTGGGCGAAACACCCTGGGCTTCACGGGCCTGGCGGTGTGCTCAGGCTCCTAGGTCTTCACCCATGCTTGCCAGCCTCGGGACATGATTTTCCTAGGGGTTTTGACGTGCCTTCTTTGACTTCGGAGTATGGTTATCATCAAGCTTCCCTTTGCCATGATCTTGTGGCGTGAATGGGGTCCCATCTTCAGTTGGATGCCTGGGAGGCACGCCAGCTGGGAGATCTCGCGCCATCCCAGTCAGGTGCTCAGGAGGCGCACCGGCTAGAGAAACATGTGGCATTCCAGCTAGGGGCACAGAAGGCGCATCAGCTGGCTACCCAAATGGTACTTCACCATGCGGGTCAACTCGTAGGCCTTGGGTCGCTAGAGTATTCCTCATGGTGTTAACCATTTTCTGCAGGGCGACAATATTACCCTCTTGGGTGTTGATCTTCTACTGTTAAGTGGCCACCTGGTCACAGAGCGCCACCACTTCTTTTGTCTTCTCCGTGTCCATGGGGGGAGGATATTCCTCCTCATAGTATTCATCATCTCCCCCGTCATCCATACCATCGTCCATATCGTTGTACTCGGCATTTTCGCCATAGTCCTCCACCATGTCAGGATGGTCTTGCGGTGACATGTGACCGATTTCTCCTCCCTCAACTTCAACGTGAGGGGTGATGTGGTTTGGTGCATTCCTTCGAGTGGTCACCATGACTTTTCCAAGCTTCCTTTAAGCTCTCAATGAAAGCACCAAAATGTTGACTGTCTTTTTTGCTGCCAACTTATTCTGAGAGATTTAAAGAGAAACAAGGAAAGACATAAGATTTTACGTGGTTCAGGTTGTAAAAGAACCCTAGTCCACGAGTCTCTATTATTTATTGAGCTTGAAGCTTGTGATAGCAAGCTTCAATGGTGATTCTCAGACAGCGGATATATTGCACTGAGTACAGAGTTTCTCTCACTAAAAAAACCTAACCCCTACAAAAAGATACCCCAGCCCTATTTATAGAGGTTGGGTTCATTAATGCTAATCATCCTCCATTAATATTAGGGTATTAATGTTAACTTAATACAAAAAGGGTTTTGTTACAATAAAAACTATGGCCCACGCGGATTTTACGGGGCCCATCGCAGAAAACCACACACAAAATTTATGGGGAACATGTCTACGACTGTCAGGGTGAAGTGCATGTTTACCCGTGTCAGACAGCATTGTGGGAAATGTCGATTTTTGAGTGTACGAACTCGACACCACTAATCGAGGATCACCAAATGTTTTTAGGCGATCCTCTCGAGGCCCACACTTGCAGTGATCGACACCTCGCATTACTCCTGGGCCCAAGGACCGGAATCCTAGACTTGGAGAAAGGCCAAGTTAGAAGGCCCCTCGGGGTGTAACATCACTTGGAGACATCTTCTCCTTGAGGAAAAACCTCGGGTCATGGTCTCACGTGGTTATTTATACTTCAGAGACACTCTCGCTCGAGAGAAAACCTCAAAGCATATCCTTACCTGGAGGCATTCTCGACTTAGCCGAACTGGACTACATCAATGAACTCTCTTCTCGAGGACTCCTTGGGCTGTCATAATTGGCACGCGTCGGATGGTCAAAACATGGAAACTGCAACAAAATAGGAGTTTAATAGCTATATGAGGGAGACATTATAGACATTTAATGTCTCCCCTCAGGGGAGACGTTATTGGGGGAGCCATCATAAGTGGCCCTACGATGACTCCCATGGGGAGACTTTGTAGACATTCAACGTCTCCCCTAGGGAGTCATCGTAGAGTGTACAGTTTACAACCTACGATGACTCCCAGCGGGAGACGTTGAATGTATACAAAGTCTCTCCTTAGGAGTCATCGCAGGGTACCTACAACGTCTCCCTTGGAAACACTTTGTATACATTCAATGTCTAATATTGCGAGTCATCATTGGTTTTTGAATTTTTTAAAAAATTAAGTAATTATTTTCAGTATATTAATTAATATAATTAAATATATAAATTTTTTTGAAATGGAATTAAATAAATTAATTAAAAATCTAAATAATATGCAAATTTAAATTGTGAATTTTCATTAATAAAACTTAAATGTGTATATAATATGTTTTAGCTAGCTAAATATACAAAAATGTAATATTTGTTGTTAAGCATACAAAATTAACAAATATTATAATAGCTAGCTAGACATATAGTAAGAAAGAAAAAGTAAACAACAACAAAAACCTAATATTTGGGACAATGAATTTGAACTATCGGTAGCATATAATTCGCCCAATGTTGTCACATTTCATTAATTTGTGTTGGTGTATATGGCGTAGTGTTTATCTATAAAAAATACAAAGTAAAATATATTAGTTAATTATTATTATTTGATTATATATACTTTAATAATAAATAAATTGTTAACTTTTTATAAATTTATATACATACCTCTTTCTTCAAGTAAGTAACGTCTCGTGAATGTTCAATGTAATCCTTCAACATCCTCATCACATAATATCCACATGTTACATTGTTTGGTTTGTGTGGACACTAATATTTAAATAAAAAGTCAAGCAATTAATATAAAGAATATTAGTAAAATTTAAGTATAGATTATCAAAATAATTAAAGTTGTAGTTACTTACTTCCGGTTGCACAATTTCTACATTATTTGGAATCTCGGGACGTTTTGGTAGATTGGTCAGAAAACGGTTGAAACCATTGACCATATCTTCCCCTATTTATATGAAAAATTAAACAAACGAAACTAAATAAGCATATGACCAAGCATGCGAAAAAATTGGGCAACCTTTTCCCTACATTAGTAACCTAACCATCTGTCATTCTAATCAAATTCAATCAAATAAGCACAACACAACTCAAATATAATAATAGAATACATAATTCTAGACAAAATCGGGCAGCATTTCCCCTATAATAGTGTTCTAACAATCTGTGAAAACCAAGTCAAATATTTCAAACAACACACAATAAGTTTCTTTCTTATAGCTCCGCAGCACATAAACAAATTTTCCAGAACCTACTTCACTAAAACACACAGTTCTCAACATTCTATTATCACCACAACACACAATTTTAATCTCATAACCTACTTCACTATGGATGAATATCTAAGATATTAAAACTTCTTTAACAAAAGTTTAATAATACTAAATCAAGAATTTAAATAATGTATGTACCTCTTGCAATTAATAGTCATAGCTAGCAAATTTACTTCAATTTGCAATGCACTTTTCTATTAAAATCTCAACCTACAAAATTATATTAATTAACAAATAAAAGATTACTAAACAAATATCACTAAATAATTGGATAAACAATAACTTATTCTATCAATTTTGGAAACTTAAAAGCCTCAAATATGTGCTTGAAATAGAAATTTTGAGGCAAAAATCGCCCTAGTTAAAACCAGAATCTACAAAATTAAATTAATTTATAAATAAAAGATTACTAAAAAATTAAAAAACATAACTATATATAATCAACCTACTTAAATGTTAATAAAATATTTAAAATATATATAATTTTCAAATTAAATAAAAATTAAAATTAAAAAAATCATAAAAATATATACTTGAATTACTTATATCTATACATGCAATTTTCTATGTAAAAACAAATTTCAAATTATTTTCCTTACTTTAGAAAAAGTTATTAAATAAATTTTAGCAAATCATGTATATACTTAATCAACCTAAACAATTAATAAAAAAAATTAGAAAAAATGTATAATTTTTTGATTAAATAGTAAACATATTTGTATCATCTTAAAAGTAAATGCGGTATCTCAAATCTACATTAAAAAAAAAAATTGTACTTTAAACATATATTTCTAATAAACCCACAAATTATATAAAAGAATGCATAAATATCATTTTTTTTTCTATCATTCTAACTATGATACATTGTTTTAATCTTGAAATCTTACCTCAAACATGCTTGAAATCAACTTTATTTAGCCAAGAATTGCCCAAATCTGCTACAAATTAAAACCCGAAAAATTCAATATTAACCCACTAATAATTAAAGAAAATAAACAAAAAACATTATCATAACTATAATACATTCATTAAATCTTAAAATCATACTTGAAATGAGATTTTTAGAGTCCAAAATCGCGAAAATACACCTGAAAATCGTGGCTAAAATCGCCCTAGAAACGCACCTCTTCTCTGGTTCGTGAGGCTTGGGGAAGAAGAATAGGAATACTGAGGGTATATCAGGGGAAGACTTCTAACGTCTCCCCTAAGAAGACATTAGAAGTCTTCATAATCTAAATTTTTATTAATTAATTATGAATTTTGTAATTAATGTCTCCCACAATTTTTAATGACTTACCCACTCAGTAATAAACAAGAAATTTTAATATCTTACCTTCTTAGACTTAAAATATCCCTAAATACAAATCTCTTACACCATAGGTGTAAGTCATCATAGAGAGTCATTAAATGTGAAAATTATTGTAGTCGGACAACATATGCCATTCTATGTATATGGGCAAATATTGCATATCCAGTTAGTAATTTATGTAAGTTTATTAGCAATCCAAGTATCAAACATTGGAAGACTATTGAGAGAGTTCTAAAGTACCTTAAAAGGACCAAGAAGATAAGCCTCTAATATTCAAATTTTCCTAAGATATTTTAAGGATATTCCAAAGAAAGTAGTGTAGGAGATAATTTATCAACCACTGGTTGGGTGTTTATGCTTGAGGAAGAGTTGTTTCTTTGGGTTCAAAGAAACATGTATTTCACATTCAACCATGGAGGCAGAGTGTATAGTGTTACACCCAGATTTCGAGCCTTAAGAATTGTGATCTCGAAAGCTGGATTCGTCAGGAATGGGCTCGTAATGTCTGGAACACGTGTCCGCAACCTAGGCACCGAGCCTACAAGCAGTGGGCAACCTCGAATATGATAGCCTCGAAATCCTCACAAGCTCGAAAGGCAGACATCGAAGTACGTCTGTTCTCGGATGACCTCGGATCAGGGGCTCCAAGCCTGACATAAGTATGAGCTCAAAGCCACACAATCTCGGGGAAATGCTACAACTCGAAAGTCAGTAAGAGACCTGGGTGGGCACAACACTGACAATGTAGATTGATAACTTTGAATATCCCAATGAGTCATTTTGGAGAGACACGGTCTACATTGATTGTTGTAAATCCCCTATAATAAAGGGATATTTATTATTCAGTTATACGCCCCCTGATCTTCAGGGGACGTTTCCTTGTATATAGGATTACAGGCTTTTAGTGCCATTAAATTTATTTACATATACAGAATAACTTCCCGAAATATGTGGGATAGTATTCTGAAATCTTCTCTATAAATAGAGAAGTCATGCACCATTGTAGAGGACCGAATTTTTGTGATCTTGGAAGAAACTTTGGAGAATTCATTCTTAAAGAATTTCCATAAATTATCTTAAGTTCTAATAACAAAGACTCGTGGACTAAGCAGAGTTAACTGCTGAACCACGTAAAAAATCCCATATGTTTTATCGTATTATTCTGGCCATAATTACTTATTGTTTTCGTGCTCTTATTTCACTGTTGACGAAAAACGGCATCAACAGTTTGGTGCTTTCATTGAGAGCCTTAAGCATTAAGTCCCTGAACAAGATATGGCCGCTAACGATCAGAACGTTCCTGAAGAAAATTATCCGAGATGCCCTGGGAAACAGTCAATGGTAAACCCAGATGTTGAAGAGAGAAGCGAATCCTCCGATTCTTGGGGACCACCCGCACCACCTAGGGATGAGGATATGTATTACAATCCTGAGCGGTACGTTCCCATTATGGAACTTGAAAACCAGCAGCTGAAATAGCAGTTGGCAGAAGCCAACAAGCGGAATGAGGAGTTAGCAAGGATAGCCGCAAAGGCGCAGGCGGCTTAGCCCCCGCCTCCGCATGAAAACCAAGCTCCCCTTCTGAGGGACGTGCATGTTCCTCCCCGCAGGCCTCGTGGGCATCCACGAAAGAATGCTGCCACAAGAAGGCCGAAACAACCTCCGGCACCAGCAAAGCCATCCGCTCCCTCGAGACCCCAGAGAAGTACCCGAGCTAAGGCCCCAGTTAATCCACCTGCGAGGGTACCTGCGGGAACTGAGAACAACCGAGCCCCTGCAGAGGCTCGGACTCAAGCCCCTGGGAACACACAAAATGCAACCAACCCATCTCGGGAAAACTTCGGACCGTCCAGACCACGAAATGGGTGGCAGCCACCGTGACCCATACGGTTCCCTCCATCGCCTATAAGGTATCCTTCACCTCCTCGCTGGAATGCTCAACCAGTTCGAGATGAGGACGAAAGACTTGAGGGGAGAAGACAAGGGAACAGGGAGGCTTTCCGGGAGCGGAGAGGCGCCCTATCTGAAAAAAGTCAAACGTCCCGATCTCGCACTGCAGAAACGAGGTGGCACGAAAAAGACCCATCTCGAAATAATCATGCGACAAGTTTTACTAGTGACGACTCTAGAGATACTAGATCGGTCAGCATGCATGATCGAGGTTGAAAGAATACTGGGAGCCGAAGGAATCGCTCTAACCTACGGGAACACTTGAATCAGAGTCGGGGTAATGTTAGCCCGATGAACCCGGACCTAAGGGATCGCTTAAATAGGCGTAAAGACCCCCTACGGAGGCACGAACCTGGAATTGTGATCGACGACAACCAATTCCAAACAAGACCCCTCGCGGACCCAGTCCAGGAAAGAATTGATCAGTTAGAAAAGGCCTTCAGGCTTTTGAAAAATGAGCAAGGTCAGGATCGATATGAAGATTCTGATGAGGAGCTTGAACCATTTGCTCCCCATATTTCCAACACTCCATTTCCCCAAGGATTTTGGATCCCTCACGTCCCAACGTTTGAGGGAAAGTCTGACCCGTACAGCCATTTGAGTACATTCAATACCATAATGAGAGCAAGTAACGTGGGTTACGAGCTCAGATGCATGTTATTTACAGCATCACTGACAGGACCAGCCAAAAGCTGGTTCGAAAAATATATAAGACACTCAATAACTTCTTGGGATCAGCTGTCTAAAGACTTCAAGAAGTAGTTCAAAGCCATGATGGGGGTTAGACCTGAGGCGTCAACCCTGACTAACGTTCGGCAGCAGCCAGGTGAGACATTGAAAAGTTACCTTACAAGGTTTAACTTGGAAGTTGCCCGAGCTCCAAATGTGGATGACAGCGGTCACCTAATGGCTATCCAAGCTGGAGTAATGCCAGGAAGTGCTCTCTGGGACGACATGCAGAGAAAACCGGTGAGTTCCCTAACTGAGTTTAACAAACGGGCACAGAGGTTTGTCAATGTAGAGGAAGCGAGGTCGACACTTAATGTGACTTCCTAGCCTGTAACTACAACGATAAACGTAAACTCTGCCTCAACCTCGGCGGACCCACCAGCTTCAAAGCCTGCTGCGGAAAACCCTTTCAAGAGAAAAAAGAACGAAGGGAGTAACCCCGAGGCCGAGGGAGGAAAGAAAAAGAAGGGGGAGAGATATTTCTCCGTGTACAGAGTGCACACCGAGCTCAACGAGTCTCGGGAGAACATATACCTGGCTAATGAAAACCAGGTCCCCTTCAGGCGTCCAGACCCAATGAGAAATTAGAAGTCCAAGAGGGACTCCAACAAATATTGCCAATTTCACAGAGACACCGGGCATACTACTGATGAATGTCGACAGCTGAAAGACGAGATCGAAGGATTGATCTCGAGAGGTTATTTCAGACAATATGTCAAGAACCAGAGTACTAATCAATCGTCCGCGAGCCAGAGAGCTGCTGCGCCACAGCCCACACAAAACAACAATTCCTGAGCTAGGGAAGAAGATAGGCCCCCTCCAATTGATGGAGAAGACGTGATAACCATCTCGGGAGGGCCTCTTCTCGCAAGAGTAGGCAGAAATGCCCAAAAGAGATATGTGAACAAGCTAAAAATTGGGGACGGGTCTCCTTATGAACCCGAACCTAGAGCTCCTAAAAATCAAAAGATAGAGTCTCAACCAATAACCTTTACTAAGGACGATGCATCCCCATGTTTAGTTTCCTCACCATGATCCACTGGTCATCACTCTCCAGCTGGCAAATAAAAGGGTCCACCGAGTTCTCATAGACAATGGGAGCTCAGTTAACATTCTCTATAAGGCGACCCTTGAAAAGATGGGACTCTCCCTTCGCGACCTGAAAGCATTTGCGACTATGCTATACGGCTTTTTAGGAGAAGGAATCGCCTTCATGGGATCCATCGAACTCCCCGTGACCTTGGGAGACTACCCAGTCTCAACAACCAAGATGATGGAGTTCGTAGTAGTTGATCTACCTTCAGCCTACAATGTGCTGCTCAGGAGACCTGCCCTGGTTGGGTTGGGGGTAGTCTCGTCCGTAAGGCATCTGGACATTAAGTTCCCAACCCCTAGTGGCATCGGGACGTTGAAGGGAGATCAGTTAGCTAGAAGGGAATGCTAGAGCATTTCCTTAAGAGGAAAGAAATAGACTAGCGCACAAGCACTCGTCATTGTTCAGAATAAAGATGGGACGGTCTTGGAGATCGATGAAGAAATCGATCCAAGGGTTGAGGAGAATATTGACCTCGAACCCTTAGAAGAGCTCGAAGAGTCCGATCCCTCGAAAAAGGTAAAGGTTGGAAAACACCTCCAGGAAGAAATCAAATAGCAACTAATTTTCTTTTTGAAGAAAAACCAGGATGTCTTCGCATGGTCACATTCGGACATGGTAGGAATAAGTCTGAACATAGCGATCCACGCGCTAAACATTGATAAAAGCTTCCCTCCAAAGCAACAAAAGCGAAGACAGTTGGATGACGATAGGAAGAAGGCACTGAAGGAGGAGGTCGACAGGTTAAAAGCAAACCGATTTATTAGGGATGCTTTTTACCCTGACTGGGTAGCCAATCCGGTGTTGGTCTCAAAACCTAATGGGATGTGGTGAACCTGTATTGACTATTCGGACCTCAACAAAGCTTGTCCGAAGGACTGTTTTCCCTTACCGAGGATTGACCAGCTCGTGGATGCCACGGCAGGGCATGGACTGATGTCGTTCATGGATGCCTATTCTGGATATAACCAGATTCCCATGCACGTCCTCGACCAGGAACATACGAGCTTCATAACGGATAAGGGGCTATATTGTTATAACGTCATGCCATTCGGGCTCAAAAATGCTGGGGCCTCATACCAGCGGTTCGTGAATATGATGTTTTCAGAACAGATAGGGAATAACATGGAAGTTTATGTTGATGACATGCTTGTCAAGTCTCAACTTAACAATAACCATGTTGATGACCTCGAAGAGTGCTTTGGCGTGCTCTAGAAGTATAACATGAAACTAAATCCTCAGAAGTGCTCCTTCATGGTGTCATTAGGAAAATTCCTGGGTTTCATTGTAAACGCTCGTGGAATAGAAGCTAACCCAGACAAGATCCAGGCCCTGATCGACATGCCCTCACCTCGAAAACACAAAGATGTCCAAAGCTTGACCGACAGGATGGCGGCACTAAGTAGGTTTATTTCGAAATCTACAAACCATTGCCTTCCATTTTTCAACCTTTTGAGGGGAGGCAAGAAATTTGAATGGACGGAGGAGTGTGAGCTGGCCTTCAAGGAGCTTAAAAAGCACCTCGCAGAACCCCCCATCTTATCAAAACCTATTACGGGAGAAGTACTGTACTTATATCTTTCCACCACCGAACATGCAATAAGTTCAGTGCTTATGCGAGAAGAAGAAAAGGTACAAAGACCCGTCTATTACATCAGCAAAAGGTTACTGGGGGCAGAGTCGAGATACCCCTTGATGGAAAAGCTGGCTCTCAGCTTAATTCATTCATCTCGTAAACTTCGACCCTACTTTCAGGCACACCCCATCCATGTGTTGACTAATCAACTGCTTAGGCAAGTCCTGTCTAAACCGGAGGCTTCAGGTCGAATTCTTAAATGGGTGGTTGAACTCAGAAAATTCGAGATCACCTACCACCCGGGGACGACCAATAGAGCACAGGCATTGGCAGATTTTAAAGTGGAATGTACTAGCATGACCAACGATGAAGTTATAACCTCGGCCCACGAGCTGTGGAAACTTTACGTCGATGGTTCGTCTAATGAAAATGGATCAGGGGCAGGGGTCATTTTGATTACCCCCGCAAGGAGCAGATTTCATTCTGCCTTAAGATTTGACTTCAAAGCGTCGAATAACGAGGCCGAATACGAGGCTTTACTGGCGGGACTTCGTATAGCCAAAGAGCTCAAAGCTAAAGCAATACATTGCTACAGCGACTCCCAGCTTGTGGTTAATCAAATCTTGGGAGAATACCAGGCTCGTGGCACGAAAATGGCAGCGTACTTAGAGAAGGAAAAATCCGCATTGGAACATTTCGAGTGTTATGCGATCGAACAGGTTCCCCGAGAGAAAAACTCAAATGCAAATGCCTTAGTTCGACTCGCTACTTCCGTCGAGAATGATGAGCTAAACGTGGTGCCCATAGAACACCTCTCAGTACCTAGCATTAACGAGCCGGAGGAGGAAGACGTGTGTATGATTGAGTCCGAGCCTACCTGGATGACCCCGATAGTCGAATATCTCGAGACCGGAGTCCTTCCAAAAGATCGGAACCAAGCTCGAAAGTTAATGTATCAAATTCCCCGCTACACCATTTTGGATGGAAAGCTGTATAGAAGGGGATATTCCATGCCATTACTTCGGTGTGTGAATCCACCCGAAGCCAAGAAGATCATTGAAGAAATTCTTGAAGGGTTCTGCGGAGACCATACTGGGGGGCATAGCCTGTCCAAGAAAATCATACGCCAATGATATTTCTGGCCTACCATTAAATCGGATTCTTTCGAGTACGTAAAGAAGTGCGATAAATGCCAGAGGTTCGCCACAATTCCTCGAGCTCCACCATCCAAGCTGACCATGATGACTTCCCCATGGCCCTTTGCGGTATGGGGAATCGACCTCATAGGCTCTCTCCCAACTGGCAAGGGCGGTGTGAAGTATGCTGTAGTCGTCGTAGATTACTTCACAAAGTGAACAGAGGCTGAACCGTTAGCAACAATAACTTCCAAAAAGGTCCTTGACTTCGTGGTAAAAAACATTGTGTGCCGAGGAAAATTGTATCCGACAACGGAACCCAGTTCAATAGCGACTTGTTCACCAACTTTTGCGAGAAGAATGGAATAATAAAGAGTTTTTCATCAGTAGCTCATCCTCAGGCGAATGGCCAGGTCGAAGCTGTAAAAAAAACTCTCAAGAGTTCGCTAAAGAAAAAGTTGCAGGAAGCGAAGGGACGATGGCCCGAAGAGTTGCCCCAAGTCCTATGGGGATGTAGGACTACAGCTCGAACATCAACAGGACATACCCTATTCTCTCTAGCATACGGTTGTGAAGCTATGTTGCCTATCGAGGTCGAAATCCCTAAAATTCGAGCTCACATTTTTTTACCAAAGCTCGAACCACACTCAGCTCGAAGAAACCTTAGACTTGATCGAAGAAAAAAGAAACGAAGCTCAGTTGAGGAACGCTGCCTACCAGCAACGAGTTACCAGGTACTTCAACAAGAGGGTTCGAGATCGAAAGTTCGGTGTGGGAGATCTGGTGCTAAGGCGTGTATTTTTGGCAACGCGAGATCCAGCAGCTGGCGTACTCGGGCCAAATTGGGAAGGACCATACCAGATAGAATCAGTCATCCGACCCAGTGTTTACAAGCTAGCGAGATTGGATGGGAGCCTGGTACCGCGAGCATGGAATGGCGAACACCTAAGACCTTACTACCAATAGTATAGGAAGGATGTTGCCTGTACGAAATGCAACACAATGGTATGTATACCAGTGATTGTTTATCTGTACTATTTTGTCTACTTTTGGATTCCATAAAATAAAGATCTATTTCGTTCAATATGTTATGTTTTTCTTTATTTTTGCAATCTCTCTTAATTTAATAACCTATGGTCACGCTCATAGGATATTAAGGGGGCATCACTGGTATACATACCATCAGCTTGAAAAATAAAATAACATACACGAAATGCATGCAAGCATTTGGAGATAACCAAATGCGCCAGTTGGGACGGTGTGGATATAACCAAGTTGTCAAAAACCTACAAGTGTTTGGATGTAACCAAATGCGCGAGCCAGGGTAATTTGGATATAACCAAATTATTAAAAACATATAAGTGTATGGATTACAAACCAATCACAACCTTAAAAGGTTTGGAACAAACCAGCTAGAACTAATCGACGATAAGTTGGAACCTAAACCTACTTCGAGATAAGTCGAGATCGAGGCTGGAGTATCTTATAGAAAAATGGTTTCGAACTCATAACCTCGGAGAAATAACCGAGGATGAGAAAAAGTAACTAAGCAATAAGATATAACTAAACTGTTTGCATTACACACCATACAAGTACTTTTGGGTTCATGGTTAAAGTAATATCCGACCTTGATGAATAACGAGATCGGAAGCGGATAATTTGAGCAAACAGTGCATGAATGCATTGGGCCTCGAGCCTAAAATCCAAATTATGTTTATACGAATAAATAAACATACGCGGTTCTTTAACATAAAATGTGCAAAATATTTCAAACCAAGAAATGTAAAGCATATGTAGTAAAATAAAAAGAAATTGTATCAGCCCTACGGGCATAAATTAAAGCAATTAGAAAAATAAGGGGACGCAGCCCCGAAGTGAGGTTCAGGAAGGAGCAGTTTCATTGGCCTTCTCAGCATTAGTGACACCAGACCCCTCAGGACGAATATCATGATTATCCTTCTGAGCAGCCTCCCGAGCAATCTCTCAAGCATCCTCATCCGCCTCAAGTCGGGCATTCCACCGCTCCACATACTTCGCCTCAAGAGGACCTAGGAAGCTGGTGTCGAGGTCGGCATTATCAACCCAGATTTTTTACATGGCTTGGTCGACCGCTTTTTCCTTCTTCTCTTTGAACTCATTAAGGAGGTGGGCCTTCTCGTTTTCCATTATCTCGAAAGTGACAGCTTTCTCCTCCTCGAGTTTGGCATTAGCCTTCTCCAGCTCCGCAAGACGAGTCTTCACCTTTTCAAGCTCGGCCTTCGAGTTTTTGAGTTCATCAGTCGTTTTAAGCTGGAGATCCCTCAACTCTTGGGCCAGAGACATGCTCGTGTGCACCTTGTTGGTCAGCTTATAATTAAGATGTGTTGAGACGACGAGGGCCTGAAACAAAAAGGTTGAATTAGAGCACAAATCAAGACATAAGCAATTAAAGGAGAGTTGCGAAAACTACCGCGACAGTAAGTTCAATACTCTTATCATAAAGAGTATTACAGTCTGGGGCCTTATGCACAAAATCCTAGTGGTCAGCGCCGAATCCTGAAAAACTCTGACCCACTCGAGAAAGGACGCCCGAGCCAAGTACAGCTTCTTGGGTCCCAGCAGTACCATCAAGCACGAACTCTTCAACATGGGGTCGGGCTGACAGCAGGAGTGCCTTGGAAGTTGAGGGTTTCTTTGGAGGTCGGCCGATTGTTAGTTGAGTTGCGGCTGGAGGAAGCGTGGCAGGCGCGGTCGAAATAGATGCATCGACCTGGGCATTCGGCTCCTCAGCTGTGCTCGTAGCAGTTTGAGTCGTTGGGGTCTTCTCAGTGCGCCTGGGGGCTTTAGATGGCCGATCAGATTTCCGCGAGCCTCTCGGGCGCTTACTCTTTTGAGCTCCCTCATCGCTGAAGAGCACGGTGTCAAGGTCGGAATCCATAGCACCTGCACAGTTCCAATCGAAGTTAAACATAATGCTAACAAACTTGAAAAAAAAAAACCAAGTAAAGAAAAACCTAACTGGAACTCTCCCCCGAGCTTGAGCTCGGAGACCATGAAATTCCCCCATCTTCAGAGGAGGCGGGGGGAGTGCCTTCCCTATATGTGGATGTCAACCTCGAAAGGTCCCTATAATCATTGGTCCCGTATTGGACGGCTATTCCGTTCCATACCTCGTTCAGGCTATACATAGTATCGTATTGCCCGAGCCAGCTATCGAACCTATGAACTCGCTCATTTACCCAAGTCCACACATAAAAGTGGTTCCTATCGTCTTCGCACAGAACTAGCCTATCGGGTTTGTGCTTTAACAAAGTGGGAGACCACATTTTCGAGCTTAAAGTGACTGTACCTTGATCATCCAAGCCCGAGCTCGAGGCTTCGTCGTTGGCCTCGTTCCCTGACTGCGGGCTCCTTCAGCAAACTGGGGGTGGGGGCCTCACCTCCCTCCTCGGAGGGAGGATGCCTGTTGGCAGAGGCACGAGTTCCCAGCGGTCGTATTTTTTGTTGGACCAGTCCGAGGTGGACTGCTCATTTCCCAAGAGCCCGCAAGCTTGGAGCTTACCCTCATGCAAACGATACGAAAGGGACCTCCTACCATAAGGGAGTTGGAGTAGAGTCTCTCTGTGCTCCTTCATCTCGTCAGTGGGAGTGGGATGGTGATAGTTGGCTGGAAGATAAAACACATTTCAACTAAGTACGAGCCAACAGACAAAAGTCCGAGCACAGAGATAAAGAAGGTTAGGGTACTTACGAATCCGTCTGAATGAATAGTATCGAGACGGGGACAGGCCATCTGTCCAGAAGAAGGCCTTCTTAAAGTCAGGAGGATGGTTGGGAAGGTCCTCAAACACCTTCTTCTCCTTGGGGTAGCTTGAAAGATAGTAAAATCCGTCTCCTCCCTGAGCTCGGGAGGGATTGCTTTTCAGACAGAAGAGATACAGGATCTTCTTTGGTGAAGGTCCTTCCCACTTAAACTCGTGGTATAACGAAATCAGGGCAGACAGAACCCTGTAAGAATTAATGTTGAGCTGGAATGGAGCCAACCCAACAAAGTCCGTGAAGTCCTTGAAGAATGACTTCAAAGGCAGTAACGCTCCTGCCCTCATATGCTCCTGGCTCCAAGCCGCGTACCTCAGCTTTTTATCAGGATTTCCATCTCCTGGGGCACGACAGCTTCGCTCGCTGGGAGTAGGGGCTCGACACCTTAAGGAGCTTGACAGCCTGAGACCGTGGAGGGCCAAGATATCAATTATCTGGCCTAGCGAGGTAACCAAGCTCCAGTAGTGCTCGGCCTCGAAGAAATCCCTCCTCGGTTGCAAGGTAGAAGGCTCCCCCATCAGTGAGAATTGGAGCTCTCCCGGACTGTACACGATGGTCACTTTTAACTAGGGTCGAGGGGGATCGGCCTGGGCCTTGAATCAGATTCCAGATAAAGAGCCTCTCGAAGGTTTCTCCTCTTCTTTTCTATGACCTTGACGATTTGGCGGCGATAGTGAGCTCAGGTTTCCTCCTGTTCGCGCGCGAGATCGTATTCACGAATCAGACGTTGGTTCCGAGCAAACAGCGATTCTGGGCTCAGGGTTTTTGGCGAATACGGAATTGCCAGCAACGACCCCCATCGTCTTTCCAGATTCTGTGACATCTAGCGAGAAATAAAAAATGGTGAGGGCCATGCATGCAAGGACTCAAGAATTACGAGCTTGACAAGACAAACTCGAAGAGTGCTTGGGTACGAAACGAGCTCGATACTAAAAACCTGATTGAGAGTCGGAACGTGTATTCTATGAGAAAAAGGAGGGGAGTGGATAAATTTTTTTAAAATCCTGAAATATCAGGGAAAAAGGGTGATGGTTATTCAGGAATGGTAATCTTGGGTATCGTGCGTTCTTTAAAGCCAATATTTTGTACCCGATATCTTGGTGTGCAAGATATGTCTTTTAAATTTTGAAAACCCAGAAAAAAGAGACCTTGGTCTACATCAAAACTGGATTTGGAACCAGTGACTTAAACCTAGCATGGAGACTTAAACGTGAAAGCCTATCAGTCAGAGCTTCCTAGCGTGTCAAACTAAGAAAATAAACCAGCACATTCCCAAAAATAAAAGAACAACACAGACAGAAACTGACATAAAGGAAAACGAAAAGATCATCAAATACTTACACAATGATGGCGATTGCAGAGAAATCGTTGATTGAAGGAGAGGCTGCAGGTATGACCTTACGGTCTCAAACAAACTGGCGGTCCTTTGTTTCTTCGGCTGGGAGAACATGCAGAGGCAAAAAGCTTTCTGGGATGGCTTCTGGTTTCGTCTCTTTTCTTTTTTCTCTGATGAGCATAAAATAAGAGGAAGAAGATGACCAGGGCCTTATCTATAGATGGAAAAAAGTGGTAAAAAGGGATTAATCTGAGGCATTGGCCAGAATCCTTATAAAATCCGACGGTCAGGGACAAATAACAAGATGGCACCGAAAAGGTGGCAGGCGAACGATCGTGGGCGGATTTCCAAGGTACTCGAGTACCTTGGATGAGCAATACCCAACTGACACGTGTCCACCCTCAAGTATGTGTGACAGTGCGGTTCCCGAAGAAAGTAGTTCAAAAGTTTCCTTCTCATAGGATTCGAACAAATACTTTTGAGGGGGCAAAATGTTACACCCAGATTTCGAGCCTTAAGAATTGTGATCTCGAAAGCTGGATTCGTCAGGAATGGGCTCGTAATGTCTGGAACACGTGTTCGCAACCTAGGCACCGAGCCTACAAGCAGCGGGCAACCTCGAATATGATAGCCTCGAAATCCTCACAAGCTCGAAAGGCAGACATCGAAGTACGTCTGTTCTCAGATGACCTCAGATCAGGGGCTCCGAGCCTAACATAAGTATGAGCTCGAAGCCACACGATCTCGGGGAAATGCTACAGCTCGAAAGTCAGTAAAAGACCTGGGTGGGCACAGCACTGACAATGTAGATTGATAACATTGAATATCCCAGTTAGTCATTTTGGAGAGACGCGGTCTACATTGATTGTTGTAAATCCCCTATAATAAAGGGATATTTATTATTCAGTTATACGCCCCCTGATCTTTAGGGGACGTTTCCTTGTATATAGGATTACAGGCTTTTAATGCCACTAAATTTATTTACATATACAGAATAACTTCCCGAAATATGTGGGATAGTATTCTGAAATCTTCTCTATAAATAGAGAAGTCATGCACCATTGTAGAGGACCGAATTTTTGTGATCTTGGAAGAAACTTTGGAGAATTCATTCTTAGAGAATTTCCATAAATTATCTTAAGTTCTAATAGCAAAGACTCGTGGACTAAGCAGAGTTACCTGCTGAACCACGTAAAAAATCTCATCTGTTTTATGGTATTTTTCTGAACCACGTAATTACTTATTTTTTTCGTGCTCTTATTTCACTGTTGACGAAAAATGGCGTCAACATATAGCTCTAGCAACAACTGGAAAAGAGGATAAGTGGCTTAGGGATCTAATGTTTGATATTCGAATTTCCGTAGATAATGTATCGACGATCTCGATAAATTGTGATAGTCAAGCCACATTAGTTAGACCCTATAATGGTATATATAATGGAAAGTCTAGACGTATAATTCTAAGTTATGAGTATATGAGACAATTGGTTCACCAAACCTCATACAAGAGATTTAGTAAATTCTACATCTAGAGGGATGGGATTGAAACTCCTAGAATAAGAGATTCACCAATAACAGCAACCCAACTCGAAAGCTTGTCAACATCAAGTATAAGAGTTCAATGGGTAAGAACAAGCCAGTGATAAGTGGATAATTTTCAACACTATAATAGTGAGTCTCATTTGAGATGGTTATTGTTGGTTGCTACCAATTGAAGGTTAAGCCTAAGACTTTCAATAAATTTTAGTTGAATGAAACAAGCATCTCTAAAGGTAGTAAATATTTTGTAAGAATTTCATCTATGTGAACTTATAGGTGGTGCCTCCTCTCATGCGAGTTTGAGTTTCTCCGTGGAAAGTTTATGAAATGGATGAGCACATGGCCATGATAGTGCTAAGCTAGGAAAGTAGGAAAATGAATGGTCAAGTGGAGGTGTGTGAGGTATCACGGGTCTTATCACTAAGAGTAATTAGTTCAATGGACTTTGATAAGGCTTTGTAATGTTTTTACTAAGGAAAAATTTAAATCGAAAGATACTTTACTTTATACACAAATATTGTTTGAGTTAGAAAAGAGAGGAAGTATTTAACCAAGTGGGGGAATATTGAGATTGGTTAAATATAATGGTTAAGTAGTCTTACACAATGTGGTGTAAAATACTTAATGATTTTACTTAAGTTGAAGTGAGATAGTGAGTTTTTGTTATAGGCATCTATAGTTGACTTTTTTGGGTCTAAATTTATTCAATGAGGTACCTAAGCATGACCAAAAATTTGGGGAACATTTGGAGGTGTTTTAGGTCACTTTTTTAGAAGTTAACAAATCATAAAGGCGAGGCGATACGTAGCAGGCCATTTTTGGCCTATGTTGAAAACTAAGTGGTGACGCATCGCTTGACTATTCCGTACAATTACATATTTTGGCACCAAAAGATGTATTTAAATGCTCTAATCCTATTAGTTAGACTTAATGACATTACTTATACTATAAAATGGGTCTTTTGGAGTTGTAAAGCCTTGATCACACTTTTCAATTCTCTTTTTAACTTCTCTCTCTAGCTCCTAGGATAGGGATGGTCAAAGTGGTGGTGGTGGCTTTGATTTTTTGTAATTGATTTGTTCTTGGGTTTAGATTTGTATTTTTGTTTGTGTCTATGTTCTTGAGATCTTGAGATTGATTTTGTATTGGACTTTTATTTCTAGATTTGTATTCGCACTACAAAAAACAAGGCCTATACCGAGAACAAATGTCGTCGGTATAAGCCAAAATGTCCTCGGTACACCCTATACCGAGACAATGTCGTCGGTAGAAAGTTATCGGTACAGCCGCGTCGGTAAAACAAAACTTCTACCGACAACATTAAAAATGTTCTCGGTATAGGCTTTACCGAGGAAAATGTCCTCGGTATAAAGTGACAAATGTCCTCGGTACAACTAACCCCAATTTGTCATCGTGCTGGTATATACCGACATCTTTCTGGTATATACCGAGGACAATGTCCTCGGTATAGACGTTTCCCAATTTTTTTTTTTTTATATTTGTAATATTTATTCCCTTATTTATTTATTTATTTAATTTGAATTAAATATAAAAAAATGGAATAAAATTAAAACACTTATATTAAACATATAAATAAAAACATAAGAGTATGTTCGCTAAATCAAAATAAAGAGTTGTGTTAAACATGATAATGTAATATTCAATTGTAATAAAATTCATACATAAGTCCTACTGAGTCGGTGCTCCAACATCAGGATCATCGGGTGGTGGTGGGGCAGATTGAGATCCCGGGGTGATACAATGAGTCCGGACATGCTCCTCTAACTGTCGAAGACGCTCTCTCATCTCAGACAACTCTTCATCTCTAGTTTGTGAAGGACGAAAATCAAATGGAGTTCGGTCCCTTATGTTAAGGATACGTCCATATCCTTTCTGGTGGCCCCATCGTTTTCCGAAGACACTTTGTACCAAAGATATGTCTTCATCTTCAGGTGCACTCGAAACTGGTGTGGAACTCTCAGTATCAGTTGCCTGTGTCTGCTGTGTGTCGCGGTATGCACGCAATTCCTCCTGTGATACAATGTATAATGTAATTAAAATTTTGAAACAATTAAAATTTTGAAAAATGTTTAAAAAAACTTAACGTACCCAAGTATTTTTGGCTGTCTCTGTCACCCACCCTGTGCCTGATTTATGGTGAGTATCCATCCAGCTATCCGGGATGGACTCAAGTTGCCCAGTCTCTAAATTGCGCTGTCACGTACATATATTTTTATAAAATTAATAATTAAACGTAAATAAGAAAAATAAACTAAAAAATAATTAATTAACTAACCTTTTTATAGCGCAGGGCTGGGATTGACTGAGAACCTCCATAGCTAAGCTCTTTCAGTTTCCTTCTATTTTCCTTGTTGACCACAGAACGTTTCTGCAAAAAGTTATCGTTAGTAATATATTTAATTAAGATAGTTACGTTTAGCAAGAAATTAATACCGTAATTTCTGGGCGTCGGAAAAATTCAATTGCTTTTTGCCACTGCGTATCCGTGCAACCACCATAACGATTTTGTGGCTCATTAATCGTTAAATGCTCTTTAATATCGTACTTCCAGTCAGAATACTTTTTAGCACACGAAGTATCAATGCCACTCAAGATCCCAGGCATATACCCTTCTCCATATCTAGTACGCCTAATATCAAACAAATCATCCTAATTTACAAACATTTATTAGTAAATATGATATATAACATAAAATGAGAATTAACATAAAAATACATAAACTACTTACTTCCAAATGTGCAAGTATTCTTTCTTTCGAGGCATTTGGTACTTTTGACCATTGAGGACAGTCCGGATCTGTGTACTGTCGAACAAGTAATCCGAGCTCTCTTGAGAAATTTGAGTTGTACTCTCCGATCTCTTTATATGTTCTCCCCCGCACATCCCACTCGAGAGGGAGAGGACGCCCCAACTGTTCCCTCTTTTCCCGCGTGTTCAATATTTTATGGCGTCCACGTTTATTTGGAGGCGCTATTGTATGCAAATTCAATATTTTAAAATTAATATGGATTAATTGTTAAATTTTAAGGAGTATATCAATGTGTAAAGTATTACCTCGTTCACAATCAGCTGGGATATCTGACGGTCCACGTGGAGGATCGCATCCTCCACCATCACCCCCGTGAGATTGAGCAATAACATCAGCCATATCTGTCAAATTAAATATGTTTTTTTAATGTCCTGTGCTCTTTGAAGTTAATTATGTTGTTTTATGATATCTAACTATAATATATTTCAGTGTAAATATTATTAAAATTATTTAAATTTGACATATTAATTTAGTATTTATTAAATTACATATTTTACTTATGCTTTATTGAATAGTTTTATTAATTTAAACAAAATTTCTAAGATTTGTTTAAAATTTATTTAATTACTTTAGGATTTAATTATTACTTAAATTATTTAATTAATGTTTATTTTTATTAAAATTTAGTTGCATAATGTTAATGTTAATTTTTTTTAATCTTAATTTTAAAATATATTATTTATATAAAAAAAACATAAATTATTCAAAAATTGAAAAAAAAAAATTAAAAAAATACAGAAAAATTAAAAACAACTAACAAATATTATTAAAAAAAAATTAATTTTAATTTTAATAATGATTAAAACTAACAAATATTAAATTTAATTTTTTAATTTTAATTTAAATTTTAATAATGGTTTTCTAATAATATATTTGTTAATTTTATTTAATCAGAACTAACAGATATTATTTTTTTACATATTAATTTAGTATTTATTAAATTACATATTTTACTTATGCTTTATTGAACAGTTTTATTAATTTAAACAAAATTTCTAAGATTTGTTTAAAATTTATTTATTTACTTTAGGATTTAATTATTACTTAAATTATTTAATTTTTTTTATTAAAATTTAGTTGCATAATGTTAATGTTAATTTTTTTAATGTTAATTTAAAATATATTATTTTACTTATCAATTCACTATTTATTAATTTAGAAATTTTATTGAGTACTTCTACTAATATTCACAATATCTCTAAATTTTACAATTCTATAAAAAATTCGGCAGTATAACGACTATATTTTCATCTATCCCAAAATTTAAAATCCTGCAAATAACACATAAAAAATATCCAGACCCAGATCATGCAGAGAGCATTACAAATACATTTTAAACGACTATATAATTTATAATTATTAGTCTAAATTTTATTAATTATTCAATTTTCTAACCAAAATATTAAAATTCTACTAAAAATTAACAACAACAAATTAATCATCAATATTCATAAAATCTGAATTTTTACTACTAACATAACCAAAAAAATTAAAATTGACAACAACAACAACATACTAACATTACCACCAAAATTTTCAAATTAACACTCAAATATTTAATATGTTTATTAATATGTTTAATACACATAAAATTCACCAAAACAACATAGAATTTATTTTTTTTAAAAATACTAATTAATCATATAACAATTTTCTAATTCCTAATATCATTTTTACTAATACTTATTTTGAAAACCTAAAAATAAATACATTCTATCTAATATAATAATTTCAGATTTTTATTAAAATTAATATTATATTATTTATATAAAAAAACATAAATTATTCAAAAATTAAAAAAAAATACAGAAAAAAAAAAAAAAAACTTACCAATGCCTTCAATATCTTGCTAGCAATCTCTGTAGTCCAACAAAAACCGAATACCCAACCTTCAAACAAAAATTACAAAATATCATTATACAATTTCATAAATATATATATATAAAATGAATAAATAAACCATACCTTCAACAAATACACAGAAATTCCTTCACCCTTGGCAATTTTGGGGCTAAAAACCGAGCTTTTTGGGAGGAAAATGTATTTGGCGGAGGGAGGCGGAGGGTTCGGAGAAAACCGAGAGAAACCAGAGAGGAAGGAGAAGGGGCTTCGCGGCTGAGGGAGATATTTATAAACCCTATATCGAGAACATGTTCTCGGTATAGCAACTAAACATATTCAGAACCGCGAAAATGGCCCGCGCATATGAAATGTCTATACCGAGGACATGTTGTCGGTATAATGTTCTCGGTATTGAACCTTTTTTTTGTAGTGTCGATTTATGGTGTTTAAGTTTGATTTCTTTGTATAGAATTGTATTTGGGTATTTTCTGGAATTAGTAAATAATTCTGGTTTTTTTAAATCTACTTATAGCTTCAGTTTTAAACCAACGCTGAAGGGATCCCAAGGGCCACTTTATAATCGATTCCAAAGGGAAGACCAAATACGTCGATAAAATAAGTGTTGGTTCTGAAATTGATGCTAATAGCATTAGCTTCGGTTCTAAACCGAGGCCGAAAATTATTTTAAGTGAAGATTTTTTATATATATAATTTGTAAATAAAAAACCTATATGTGTTTTTTTTATTGGGAGGAATTCAATACTAAAAAAATATAGACAACACAAACTCATGATCCTCTAAACTTATAGCATATGTATCATAATCTTTTGAGCCCGGAGAGTTCCCCACAACATTTTTTGTATGACTAATTACAAAATAATACCGAATTCAAAACAAATAATTAATATTTCAAATTAAAAATACATGTATTTCAATGCAAGCCTTATAGCTAGCTCTCATTGTCGCCTAATGATCACAGTGACCAAATATATAACAGCAATAGCCAATATATAATCCGAACATTGAGACCCTAGCTAGGAATACAACATTAAGAAAATTAATTGGACAATAAATTGTACTTTAAATCAAATAGCTACTCTCCTAAAATTGACCCTGGATACCACTAACAATGGACTTGTCCAACTGGAAAGCCTTGGCCAGGATATCCCTGGGAATGGCTGGATTGGACCCAAAAACAGCATTGGCAATGGTGATAACCCCAGGGTTCTGGCTACTCAAAGCAGAGATCGAAACGGCAGCTTTTCCAGAGCCAGCAACATTGCGCTGGAAGTGAACTAGTCCGACAGGGAAGACAAAAACATCACCCTTGTGGAGGACCTTTGAGATGAGATGGTTGTTAGGGTTTGATGTCACAAAACCTACTTGAAGGGTCCCTTCGAGGACTGTTAGGATCTCTGTGGCGCGTGGGTGCGTGTGGGGAGCCACCACACCAAAGGGAGCATAGTCAATCCGAGCCAAGGAGAGGCCGAGAGTGTTGAGCCCTGGAATTTGGACCACGTTCACTGGCGTCACCTTCGAGCCCTGAGGGTTTGAGGTGTTGCCGGGTGCGTGAAGCCCTTTGAATGAGAAATGCTCGGCGGTGGCGAGTTTTGAGTCCAAGCAAGCATGTCCATTTACTCTTGCTGCAATGATTGATACATATATATTAACTATATATACACATATGAAACAGAAAAATTACTTGAAATTGTTTTGAGTAGAGTAGTGCATGCATGCGTATGTACACGTATGATGACACACAAATCTCTTGTTACACTTACTAAATACTATACTGCATGCGATCTGTCCACAAGTATATATTTGATTGCGTGGATTAAATGGAACTATATGCAAGTTTTAAATTGTCTATTTGATGTTAAATATGCACAATTAAGTATATATATATGTGTGTGTGTATAGTTATACTCTTGAAAAGATTATTAATCACAATATATTACTACCACAAAAAGTAATTTATATATATGTATAGTTGTTCTCCATGAAATTATGTGCGTACAGTGAAAAGTGAATATATTTGCAGAAATGAGGTACATTATCTATACGTACTCGCTGATCATCTAGCTATAATATGACATAATTATGTTCATCATTGTAAATGTATTAATTATATTGAAAAGTAAAACTAGCCAAAATAACTTCAATTAATATGCAGAAAAATAAAGAATTAATGTATATATAGTACTACTTCTCCAACCTGAGCTAGCAGGATCTGCCACACAGAAATCTTGAAGAGGACTGGGCTCAAAAGCAGTGGCCAAAGCAAACGTGGCGACCACAAAAATCAAAAGCAGAACTCGGTTTGCCATGAATATCTCTAGAATGTGAAGAGTATTTAATACTTAGCTATATACCTTTTTATATATGTATTGCACAAAAGAAATTTGAGTTGATGAGAAGCAATTGTAATATGTAATATGTTATATATAGAAATTTTAGAAGTATGCATGTGAAGAAAGAAATAGCTTGGTTACAACGGAAAATCAAAGCTGCCGTCTGAACAGTACAAGTTAGAATATCCAATATATGCCCTAAATGAAAGAAGTCTTATTAATTAAAATATTCTGTTCAAGCCAGTTCAACTACATGTCCATGCATTCAATCAAAAATATGCAATAGAAATAGCAATATACAAATATATACGTATGTACTTATTTATAATAATGACTTGGAATATATGGATATACGTATACTTGTTAAACAACATATTCTTCCAAGAGTTTCATGCCAAATTGTGAGTTATTGCACGGTTCATTTAGGTTCAAAGAATATTTAAGTTAAACTTTAGCACCGCTTAATTACTATATACATAAACATTAATATATAGTTTCAATTAATTTTAAGATAGATCGGATCCTTGGAACTGCTAACGTTTCCAGCTGGAATCTAAACTTGCAAAATAAAGATTATTTTTTACATGAAAAAAAAAAACCGGCCAAGCTGGGGACTGACCTGGTCAAATTATATTATAATTTCATAGCTTACTATTTCCAATTAAATACTTTTGGCCTTTCTTTGATGCTCAAAAGAATCGGTCATATTAATTATTTCAAATCAGAGAAAAAAGAAGAATATGTCAGCAAGTTGATTATGTACTGTGGGGACATGGAAAGTTTTGGTTAGACCTGTTTGTATCTTCTCATGAACCAAATGACAATGTACTTTGATATGTTTTGTTTGTTCATGATAAATGGAATCGACAACTATGATTGCCTACTTGATTGTCACAGTAGAGTTCTGCCAGTTTTGTGTACTTAATGTTGAGTTCAATTAATATAGACAGAAATCATACTATCCCACAAATGATATTGACCATAGCTTTATCATATGCCTCGACTGAGATCGAGCTGTTAAGCAAGATAACAGAGTAACTGATTAGTTACTCTTTCCGTTGTAAATAGTTTTTCTGTTAAGGGGCTAGTTTCTTTTTATGTTAGTTAGTTGAATTGGTTAGACTGTTAGATCATTAGGTCTAACTCAAGTGTGCTATATGTAATAAGCACGTTTTCTTAGTTTTATTTATAAAATTTTATAATTATTTTTATTAAATTTATATTAATGTCATATAAATTTCAAATAAATATCATATTTTAATTAAATAATTTATTTATTTTTATTTAATTTTATATTTTTTTTAATTTTTAAATTTGGGAGTGACAACAAGAAATTATATATTATGTGTTTAATGTAATATTAAATATTATACGTGGATTTTACATTTAAGTTTCTTGCTAATTTTTTTTTATAAAGAAAAAAAGCAATTTGTTGCTAATTGACAGAAGATTATATTATATATTTAATATGATATTATTCTAATAAGTGAGTTTAAGTTTAATTCAATTTTATTTAAGTTATAAAACATATGATTTTATTATTTTTAAATAATTATCATTGTAAAATATCTCAAAAATACCTTATTTTAATTTGTTTAATTATTTATTATTTTTAAATAATTCTCATTGTAAAATATCTCAAAAATATCTTATTTTAATTTTTTTAATTATTTATTTTATTTTATTTAAGCTTAATGTTTACAAACTACCGTTAAAAATAAGAATATTTTGTTAAATATGTTACACCCAGATTTCGAGACTTGAGGTTGTAACCTCGAAAGCTGGATCCGTCAGGGGTGAGTTCGAGATGGTCAAAATACATGCTCGTAACATAGATACCGAACCTTCAAAGCAGGTGGCAACCTCGAAGATAGGCGGCCTCGAAGTTCTTACAAGCTCGAAAGACAGAACATCAGAGTACGTCCATTGTCAGATGACCTCAGATCAATTGGCCCGAGCTTGGCATGAGTGTGAGCTCGGGGTAAGGCGGCCTCGGTGGTACTTACCCTCTCCGAACTGATTTCAGGAAAACAAGACAACTTGTACTTCACTCAGAGACTTAGACGAACATGATGCTGATTGTTGACCTCTAACGGCTTAATAGGTCACTTGAAGAGACACAGTCCATGCATTCAAGAGATATTATTGTTGTAACTTCCCTACAATAAAGGGATATTTCTTAGTCGGTTGCACGCCCCCTGGTCTTCAGGGGACGTTTCCTTGTATATAGGAGTTACAGGCTTTAAAGCCATTAAATTTATTAATATACAGAATAACTTCCCTGAACGTGTGGGATAGTATTCTGAGACTTCCTCTATAAATAGAGAAGTCATGTACCTTTTTAAAGGACGAAATTTTTGTGATGTTGAGAGAAACTCTGGAGAATTCACCCTGGAGGATTTCCAGAAATTTCTTAAATTCTAATAACAAAGACTCGTGGACAAGGCAGAGTTAACTGCTGAACCACGTAAGAAACTCTCCTTGTTTTATTGTGTTTTTCTGGCCATAATTCTTTACTGTTTACGTGCTCTACATTTTAAGTTGACGAAAAACGGCATCAACGGTTTGGTGCTTTCATTGAGAGGCTTAAGCAGTATGATCCCCGACAGTTATGGCCACAAATGATCGAAACATTCCTGAAGAAAACTATCCAAGACGCCCTGGGAAGCAGCCAATGGTAAACCCAGATACTGAAGAGAGAAGCGAGTCCTCCGATTCTCGGGGACCTCCAGCACCTCCAACCCCAAGGGATGAGGATATTGTTAGCAGTGTGTCCTAAAAGCATGTAAAGACATTTGTTTTTTCTGTGAATAAATAAATACAATGGTTTATTATTATTGTCATATTTAGATTGTTAAATTATTGTTTGAATAATTTTGTAAATATCAGAAAAATTCCATATTCATTATTGAGGATGTGATCTTGTATTAGTACGAGAGAATTAAGATCACATGAATGAATAAAAATAGTCAACAACAACAAATTAAAGTTATGGAATTCTTTAATTGGAGTTGTAAGTACGGTTTACTGAGTATCATAATGATACAAATAATCTAGATTCAGATTATTAATGTGGAAAGACATCTTGGTAAAGGTGCTTTATATAATATGATTATATATGATATGGACCGATATGAATTAGAGTCTTTATCCTAAAACCATTTAATAATAAAGACTTGTAATTCATATCATAACTGATGATCATTTATAGATCAACCTAAATCCTGAGTGTTCATGAACTCCTGTTCATGTTTATTAAATATTTTGATTCATTCGTTAAGGTCTCTTCAAAGAATGAGGCTAATGACTTTTGTTTTGGAGATTTAATATCATGGATGGCTGGGAATATGTATCAACAATAAGGAATCTAATCTTTCCTAACAGATCGTATATTAGTTCCCTTAAGGGTTAATTCTGGAACTGAATGATTTTGAGCTCAAATCTATAATTAGATTATAGATTAATTATTCACTAGTGAATTAATGGTACTTAAGGAATAAGAAGTAAATTAGAAAGGTTAAATGGTAATTCTTCCATTCTAAGTTATGAACTAATTAATTAGAGGGTTGAACTATTGTAAGATGGTTATATCAATGGACGACTTAAGAAAAAGATTTCTGTAAAAGTATATCCATAACATAAAGAGTGTAATTCTAAATTTATAGTGGAGTAATATCAGAATTAATAAATTAACTATTATAATTAAAAAGTTTAATTATTTAGTTTTAATTTATTGGAGCTTAATGTTATTGTTATCCCCATTTCCTGTCAGGGTTTTGGGCCTTCGCCCCGGCCCACGGTCAGGGGACCAACTCGGTATTTGGGCCTTGCCCGAGGACTCCGGACTAGGCCTGCATATATGGGTCCGGGACGTTCCTCCGGGTTCGTCTCCAGCTTGAACGGTCCCCCGGCAATGTCCGGAGTGCTCGGACTATCGCGGCCTTCGCATCCCCGTTCCGGCCCTGGAATGGTCCGGGCTCGGAGTAAACGTAGCGGGCCAGGAGTAAACGAACCTGGACCACTTCTTCCCCAGGCGTCCAGGACACTGAAACCGCCTCATTTCACGTGAGCCTTGTCCCCCCACTTTTCACCTGCAGAAAGGGTCATCTTGGGATTATCTGCTGGCGTGTCAGGACTGCGCAGCCAAGTACTCTGACCGGTCTTGTCTCCCAAATCGGCCTCGTGACTCGAAGTGGTCAGAGCCAAAGCGTCGTTTTGTCGGGGGAATGCTTGCGTCTCAGGGCAACTAATTGGGCCTGAGCTTGTTTGGATTTGGTGTGCTGTATATCTTTTTAGCTGGGGCCTCCACTAGGAAGGTCCCTTGTGCACAGTCCTCGGATGGGTCCGGATCGGATCCGGCCCAAACCTGATGTCCCCCTCGTCCTATAAATACAAGTTGTAATACAACGTAAAAAAGGGGAGAGAGAAGGCAGAACCCCTGTTCAAATATAATTAGAAAACTCCATTGTAAAAGCTTATCCTAGCTCTAATACAGATTTATACATGGACTCGTGGACTAAGGCTAGTTAACGCCCCAACCACGTAAAACCCTTGCGTCGATCTTCCATTTTCATTATTATTATCAGTAAATACCCTTCGTTAAGATAGTTGTCGAAAATCTCGGTAAGCAGTTATAGGTCCATGGTCCCCGAAATGGCTCAAACAAACACTGTCAAAGGCAAATACAAAAAATGGGCAAAAAGAACTTATGTGATAAGTAAAATATTTTTCTATGTTTCAAACATAATTATTGTTTAATTATGTGTAATTAATTAATTATTTGATTTAACAAAAATATAATTAATTTTGAATTAATTTATTTTTGGGATTTTTGGTATTTAAATAATAATAAAATTGGGAAAAATCACATGCCACCACAGGCATGTGGTACACGTGTGGCACAGTGCACATGCACTGTGCTACACGCATAATAGATGTACTGAGTCTTTTGATTCCACAATTTTAGTTATTTAAATATTAAATAAATTATGAGATATTTTAATATGATTAAAATATTATTATTTAAACAAAAATCTGATAACTGATCAGTTATTTTGAATTTGTTTAAAATAAAAAAATATTTTAATATATTGGATATTATTAAATATTGGATATCAGTTTTTCAAAGAACGTAACTTTTCAGGGATAGAAAAATATCTAGGAATCTCTCTTAGAGAAAGAGAACAGTGACAAAAACTAAAGTCATTGTTCTTCTCAAAACCTAGGTCCAAACTTCATCAGATCTCATGTGTTGAGAACATCTGATAATTTTGGGACGTTACATTACTTCTCCTAAGTTCCTAGCTGAACTTCCTGAATAAAGGCTTCAATTCCTCAAGACCCTCCCTTCCTTTCAATTTTCCTTCAAAGAATTCTAGCTTAAGGCCTAAGTTTTCTGCCCTTTTCCTTCCTTAGCTTCAAAGCACAATGAGAGATGGTGAGAGAGAGAGAGAGAGAGAGGGTGTGTGAGAGAGAGGGATGGAAGTTCCAGGTGATTTTGGCTAAGTCTGGAATCCTACTGATTATAACCTTTAACCCTTAAAAGACTATTTTTCCCCCTCATAGCTTATTAATCCTCAAAGTGTTCCTAGGGGTAAAATGGTCATTCCACTCTCTCGGTTCCCGCTAATACCTCAAGTGTTCCTAATATTTACCCATTAATCCCATCATTCCAAATAATTACCAAGTACTTATTTAATATTTAATAAATCCCAAAATACTCTCTAAATTCCCAAAAATATCCCTAGGCTCCCACCGAGCTGGGTATTAACCCCGCTGTGACTATTACGCTAATCCGCTCACTAGGACTGTCTCGAGTCATATGCTGCAAATATATCCACATAATAATGTGGTCTCAACAATTTATCAAAAATAATCACATTTATGCCCTCAACGGGCCAAAATCACAAATATGCGCTTATAAGCTATAAAGGGCCCACATGCATATCTAATACTCATTAACATGCATATCACATAATCATATAATCATATTAACCATGCACGCCACAAAATCATGCATTTAACCATTTAATCACACATATACCAATTATGCCCTCCCAGCATGCTAATCAAGTCCCTTAAGCCTTATTAGTGATTTTGGGTCGTTACAATGGAAGTTCATGACTACTCAGGATTTTGACTGATTTACAAATGATCATCTCTTATAATAAGAATAAAATATTTATGGCAAACAATTAGTTTATAAAGATAGTTAATTTATATCGATCTTGTCATATACAACACATTTACCAAGATGTCTATCCACATCAGTAATCTGAATCTAGACTACTTGCATCTCATGTGCTTAGTAAACCATACTAGTAAGGATTCATTAAAGATTCATTACTTTAATATGTTACTGACTATTTTATTCATTGTATATGATCTTAAATCTCTCGTACTAATACAACATCATATCATCATAAATGAATATGGAATTTTCTTGATATTTATATAAATTATTCAAATAATAATTATAACATTCAAATATAATAAAAATGTGCTTTTATTTAAATCAGTAAATTGTCTTTCTACATGCCTTTAGGACATAAACCCTAACAATCTCCCACTTACCTTGAAAGCAAGTGAGGCATCTCCCTTAATCCCATGTTGCGTACATGACCCATAAACTGCTCCATTATTGTCACAGTACAATATTAGTGGCTTCTCCATATCTAGAATTACTTCCAAATCAGTATAGAACTTCCTAAGCCAAACCGCTTCCTTAGGTGTTTTGCAAGATGCTATATACTCGGCTTCCATGGTTGAATCTAAAATACTGGATTGTTTAATACTTCTCCAAACTACAGCTCCTCCACCAAGAGTGAACACTGATCCAGACGTCGACTTACGACTGTCTTTGTTTGATTGGAAATCGGAAACAATGTATCCAGTAGAATATACAAGCATATAATCTCTCGTTCTATTAAGATACTTTAGAATGTGATTTACTGCAATCCAGTGTTCCAAATCAGGATTTGATTGATAACGAATTACTATCTCCACTTCATAGCATATGTCAAGCCTAGTACACAACACATCACACATTAGACTCCCAACTGCTAAAGCATAGGGATACTTTCTCATGTTCTCTTCCTCCTGAGGTGTCTTTGGACATTGCTCTTTGGAAAGAGTAGTTCCATGTCTGGTCGGTAACTGACCTTTCTTGGAATTCTCCATAGAGAACCTTTCAAGCACCTTATCTCTATAATTAGCCTAAGAAAGTGCCAAGAGCTTGTTCTTCCTATCACTTAGGATTTGGATTCCCAGAACATAGAATGCTTCACCCAAATCTTTCAGTTGGAAATTTTCAGCTAACAACTTCTTCATGTTTGACAGTGTCTTTACATCGTTTCCAATGAGGACAATGTCATCCATGTAAAGAACTAAGAAAACTACCACTTTACCTTTGACATATTTATACACACATGCTTCATTGACATTCTATTCGAAATTGAATGTTTTAATTGTCTCATCAAAGGTGATATTCCAAGATCTAGATGCTTGCTTTAATCCATAAATGGATTTCAAGAACTTACACACATTATGATCTTCCTGTTTCTTAATGAACCCTTCTAGTTGTACCATATAGATACTTTCATCAAGATAGCCATTAAGGAAAGTTGTCTTGACATCCATCTACCATATCTCATAATCATAGGTGGCAGCTATGGATAAGAGGATGCAAATGGACTTTAGCATGGCCAACGGAGAAAATGTTTCTTCATAATCAACACCCTCTCTATGTGTGTAACCTTTGGCTACTAGGTTTTCTCACAATACTCCCACTACGACGTTGCACTGAGGTTTCCTTTCGAGGAATAATGGTTTCCTCATTTTTTCTTTTATCATTATATGAAGATGATGATGATGGAATCTTGCCAGCTGTGAGTTTCTCCAAAACTACCTTACTCTGAGGTGTATAGTTATTCGTATAGTAATGTTCAAGAAAGGTCGCATTTGTGGAAACAAATACCTTTTGGTACTTGGGACTATAGAAGTAACCACCACTTGTCTCTGGAGCATAGCCCATGAAAATTCACACTTTAGACCTCGAATCAAGTTTCCCTTATTTAAGTCTAAGAACATGAGCAAGACAGCCCCAAATGCGAAAATGGGGCAAATTAGGTTTGTTACCATTCCACAGTTCTAGTGGAATTTTTCTTATGGTCTTAGATGGGACTACATTCAAAATGTAAGTCACCATTTGAAGTGCATATCCCCAGAATGAGAGAGGAACTGGAGAATAGCTTAACATAGACCTGACCATGTCCAACAAGGTCCTGTTTCTTCATTCTGAAACATCATTTTTTTTCTGTGGTGTTCCAGGTGTTGTGAGTTGGGATAGAATACCATGCTCCAGCATGAAATCTTTGAATTCTAAATCCAAATATTCACCACCTCGATCTGATCAAAGAGTTTTAAGAGTCTTACCTAACTACTTCTCAGCCTCAGCTTTGAAGTCTTGAAACTTACCAAAGGTTTCTGATTTCCTAAGCATTAGGTAAGTATGACCATCTCTTGAGTAGTCATCAATCAAAGTGATAAAATACTCATAACCACCTCTAGTAAGTGCATTGATTGGACCACAGACATTGCTGTGTACAGGCTCTAATGGCTCTTTAGCTCTATTGTCTTTCGCTGAGAAATGATGTTTGGTCATTTTCCCTTCTAGACAAGTTTAAAAATTCGGAAGAGTTCCAACAGTTAGTTCTTTCAACGGTACATCTTGTGTTAACCGTTATATTCCTAGAACAGTGTGACCTAGTCTAACATGCCAAAGAAATGTGTCATCCTCATTTGAAACATTTTGTCTTTTTTTACCTTTAGGATTAGCCACTTTAAATAATTTTGAGTTATTTAGCGAATTTTCATTTAGTGAAAACATTTACAATCCGAACGTTTAATTGCATGTCCAAAGAAAAATTGAGAATAATCACATTATAAATAAAAATTTCTAAATTCAATACATGCAATTAAAAGAAAATTAAAATACTAAAAGAAATAAACTAAAAACATTTGTTCCAAACAAAAATTAGTTTTCTTTTAAAATACTAAAACTTAAATGCATTTTCTTCAACGCTTTCTTGAACTAGACGCTCTCTCCATCTCCGTCTTCAAGAACTTCATCAGCAACCTTCCTTGAATCATAAAATTCAACTATCTACACAGAAGAATAAATATTGTTAGTGGGCCCTGAGTATAGTATCTAGGATGACAGATCATTTTCCACTTAGTTATAAGAATGAATAAATCATATTTACCTTTCTTATTCTTCATAATTTCAACGATTGTTTCACGCTTGGTCGATAGGATTCATTCTCATAAAACCACTTATCATATATTCGTCCATAAGTTTCATGGATGGCCTCTCATATATCTTATGTAGATTTAAGGCATTCAATAGGACTTTTGGTTTCATTATTCACTGTTTGGAGTAAATAATACATTGCCATATGGTTTATCCTTAACCACTTGGCATACTCAAATTGATCATTCACTGATGCCTCTAATGACGGTTCTTGCGTGGGTGGTATTTTAACAGCTTCCATCAAATTCTCTCTTAGTAATAATGTTTCAGCACCATGTCTCCCAAATACTATATTTTCATCATTAAGTTCAATCACAACATGGCAATCATTTTGAGACATTTGAACTGAAATAAATAAAATACAAGAATATTATAATTTGAAAAAGATCAATAATTTGGAAAGCAAATATGATGCATGAATGCAACAATTAAAACACATAAACTTAACATTTATTATTCCACGGTAAACTACCCAACAAATAAAGTGTTGCCTTAGGGTCAAGCAAATTAAATTCAACTAGCTTATAAGATAATCTTATCTTTATTATTTAAAACTTAAAATAACTCATATTTTCTCTTTCAAAAATAAAGTATTGCTAGTTTGGTCAAGATACAATTACCCACTACAAAAGCTTAATTGTATCTTTGTAAGCGTAACCCATTATTTCGAAATTCATGACTTAACTTAGACAGTGCCACCTTAGGGTCGATCAAGCCTAAAATACATCACTTTTTCGTATCTTCCTAAGAAGCCAACATTGGTATTAATATGTCTAGAAACCTTCTTTAGGGGGATGGAAACAAAGTTTCCTCGAGGCATTATTCATATTTCACTGTGTTGTACTAATAATGGAGACCATAGGTCACGTTGAGATGTTAACGTTCTCCCACTACTATTTTAGAATAAATGTATTTATTAAACTAATCAATTAATTCTAAACTAATTATTAGCATATTAATAACCCTATGAATGTAATTAATTATAAAGTACATATAATTATAAAATAGTTTGTTTCTACAATTAATGTGATCTAAAAAATTATCCATTACATTCATCTTAACTTTACTAAAATATATGTTTACATAAAGTTGGCTATCTCAAAGTCGTATATAAACTATTGCCTTTATTATGGTGTGATTTACCAAGTTTTAACTAATTTAAGACTTAGCAGTTTACATGCAATTGATTTTATCAAAACAATTCATATAAACACTTAGGACATTCCTAGATAATCATGTTTCTAAAAGATGCATGATTAATCTAAACTGTGTGAGGTTTTATGAATGACATGTAATAGATTAATGCATGATCATGTTGTCAATCAAATACTATTAAAAATTATTTAAATAAAAAAATAAACAAACAATAAATGATGAACCGAGTATTATTGGGTATTTCTAAATTTACATCCCTTTGAAAAAAAATAGAAATAAAATTATACAATGGCATTTAGTTGTTTGCAAGACTCCAATACTGCTTCTCTTCTCATATTGGCTCATCTCTATAATTCTTAGGAATTTATTAGCCTCAAATATTTTATTAGAAACTAATTTTCTAATTAATTTATTTAATTAAAACTAACTTTTAATTAAATAACTATTTTTTTCATCCTTTTAATTTAGTTGAATTTAAATAATTAAAATAATCAAATACAAATAATTATTTAACCTTAAGATAAGATCATAACCAACCAAAAAATATTTATTTTTCTAATAAAAATAAAATAAGATAATTATCCATTTAAATGTAATATCCAATTAGCCCAGTTATTTAATTTTTGATATGACATGTTCATTAATAGTGTTAATTTAAAATAATACTTTTAGTTGTGGTGTTATTTTAATTAATTTTGGAAAAGTGAGATGATTTGTAGAGTCCCAAAATGTGTACTTAGTTAGCTAGATAGTAGTAGTTGAAGTATTTTAGATTTCGTGGATTTTGTTTCAAACTTGGACTTAGTTGGAAACTCCTAGCAATAGTTATGGATTTTATAAGTTTAACCTATAGTTTAAGAATATTAATTATAACATAAGGTTTGATTTATATTGCTAGTCCTAAATATATTTCTTATTATAACATAAGGTTTAGATGGAGCCAGTAGGAATATGACACTTGTAATAAGCATGATTATTAAGGAATTATTATTTTAATGATAAAATAAGGAAATATAAGACTTAGTCTTAACCTGAAACTGTTAGGGTCATAATTTGACTCAGTCAAAGTAGTTATCCAACCTTAATTATGCTGAAAAAGTGCAATTACGTGTTTAAAATATTCACGTATGCCGATATATCGCAGATAGGAGCTGATATATCGCCTGACGAAGAATACGGAAAACACGTTGACGTTGCACGATCGTACGTACGGGGGCTCGGGATTAGGGCAGAGTCGATATATCGCCACACACTACAAGAAATATAGTTTTTAGAGGCGGAATTATTACCGGCGGACTAACTCCGCCCGTAATGTGCAGTATATTAGCGGCGGAGTACTGGGTCCGCCGCTAATACAAAATACCTGTAACTGACTTCTCAAATTTAATACCGGCGACCATTTTACCGGCGGGATAAGGGATATAGCGGCGGGCCGGGGCAGCGGGTTATGGTGATACCGGAGGGACCCGCCGGTAATAGTTTAAGACCGGCGGGGTAATACCGGCGGACCTCCGCCGATGATGTATTACCGGCGGGTAAATACCGGCGGACCTCCGCCGATGCTGTATTACCGGCAGGGAAATATCGGCGGACCTCCGCCGATGCTGTATTACCGGCGGGTTAATACCGGCGGACCTCCGCCAATGATGTATTACCGGCGGAGTAATACCGGCGGACCCCGCCGGTGATGTACGTATTACCGGCGGAGACCCGCCGGTAATACTATTATAGATGTGTGTTAAAAAACTCTTAGTTTTATTCACTCCTCATCTCTCAGACTCGCAGTCGCCGCATCACCGCACCGCCACTCCACCGCGCGACGTTCTCCAACCCTCCGTCCACTCCTTTCGCACTACCCTCCTCTCTCCATACATGTGTCGGTGAAAGGTGAGAGTTTCTCTCAATATATCTTTTTGGGTTTCGTTCTTTCTTTCTTCTATTAATTTTTGTCCTTATATAATCTACTCTATATTTAGGATATGATTTGCTTATTGAATCTTAAACTTTAAAACTTGATCTAAAAGCAAGATCTCTGTACACACATATATATATTCAATCTTTTGTTTCACGAAGGTATATATAGATCGCCTCTGTATTATCCTGGGTTTGTTGCACTTTGTTTCTGCTAGACTGTAATAACTTTTATTTAGTTCTTTGTTTTTTTCTGGTGGGTTTACTTCATGCATCTCTGTTTTGTTTTAAACTGTTCTTGCTTCTTCTCAGTAAAAAGAGATAATAACCATGAATATAAATAAGTGTTGAAATAGATATAATTCTTTCGTTGGTTGTATTTCGTATTTATCTTTAATATATATTTGTTTTTTTTAAAAAAAATGCATTTATATTTAGTATTATCATATTGTAGGGACACGTTCTTGGGATTTCTTCACTGGAGAGGGCTAAGGATTTATTTATTATGTGTTAGCTGTATTTTTCACTTGAATATATATGTGATATCTTATTTCACATGTAAAATTATGCTTTAACTGGAATCTAACCATGTTTTGCTTTAAAAAGTAATAAATATTTATGTTAAGAAGATAATATAATAATTTTAATAATTAATTTCATTATTAAGATTATTATATTATTTTCAGATATAAATATTTATTATTTTTTAGAAAATTTATAATGTATTTTTTTTGTCTTTTTGCAATATTCTTTCAAAAAAAAAGAGGAACCAAAATTTAAGAGATAATGTTATGTGTACCAGCACCAAAATATTATAGAGAGTATGGACTTTTTATAAAAAAAAATTGGTATAATATTTGATGTTATGGTTGGAGTTTGTCTCTTTAATAATGATGGAATATGCATTAAATTAGTGATAAAGTTGCACCAAAATATTATAGAGAGTATGGACTTTTTATAAAGAAAATTTGGTATAATATTTGATGTTATGGTTGGAGTTTGTCTCTTTAATAATGATGGAATATGCATTAAATTAGTGATAAAGTTGCACTAAAATGGTATTTAGCCTTGGAGATGGTCTAAATAAGAAGAAACATACACCTGAATAGCGTAGAAGAGGAAAAAGCAAATGTTTATATTTTTAATTATATACGTATAACTGTGGTACAAAATAGAGCTTTTTTTCTATATTTATTTTCTTGTTTAAAAGCAACTTTACCTTCTAATTGCAATAATTGTTACCTACCATTTTTTTCTTTAACTTTACAAATGTCACTCCGACATTAATATAAAGTAACCTTACTTTGAAAGGAGATAATTATTTTAAAGCCCACTTGGTTTTCTTATTTTTTTTTCTGGCTCAATCTGTTTGGTTCTATTTGGTAGCTTTCAGCAGAATTATTCAATTATTTATAATTTTGTATATATAAATATATGTGATTGAAATCCTTTTACAGCTTTAATTTTGATGCTTGTGGTACTTTCTTGATGAGATATTTGTTTTTTATTTTGTTTCTGGAAGAAAATATGAATATTTGTGGGGCTTTAGTTTGATTTTCAAATTAGTGTTAAGAGCTGAAAATTCATAAACTCTGTGGTCACAGCAGGTTTCAGAATTGCCAAGGAACTGCTAAAGGGGGTTAAACGGATTGCGAGAGATACCAACATTATTGCTAGAGGTTCCAACAGAGTAAACTCATTATTACTTGATTTTTGTAAGGGTTATAGATTTGATAATATAAACTTTGGCAAAGTTTTGATAATATAAACTAAGAGTAGATACATAACTAAGAGTTTTTTAATACATACTAAGAGTTTGTGAAAATGCCTCTCTTAGTTTTTTAATTTTAATCAAATTTATTAAATTCTTAAAGAGTTTTTTCGTCACTTCTATAATTTTTTTTAACACCTTATTCGAAATTTTTTTTTGATTGTGCTAGGGATTTAAGTATGCTTTTAGGGCTATATTGCGCCCTGTTTAATTTTGGAAGAACTATCTTTGTTGCTTTATACAACCAGGTGACTCTTTCATTTTTTTTTTTCAAACCTTGGTTGATTTATCAATTTTATTTATGGATTTATCAAAATTGATTGTGTGTATGTATTTTTATTTCAGACTTGGATCGTTTACAGTATTGTAGTTTGAAGGTTCTTTGGGGTTTTTCTCAAGTATGTATCGTTGTTTACTCTGTTTATCTATTTACTCTTTTTGTTTATTCTGTTTGTTTGTTTACTCTGTTTTTTATAAAATAAATTATTTTATAGTATTTGACTGGGACTTTTATAAAAAAAAAAAAGCATTGATAATATGTTTTTTATACAATTTACAGTTCCTGTTTTGCCGCTGTTTATTCTGCTAAGCTTGATTATGACATGAATATATTAATGGTTAATTATTATGAATGAAAGAGAAACTTGATAATGATGTTTTAGTCTTTTAGATCTACATATATAAGCTTGATCATATTCTAAGACACTCAACCATTTGAGATAGCCTAACTTGTATAATAAAACTCTTTTTTAATAATGTACAAATAATTTAAAATTTTGTAGGAAATAACTCAAAATTGATATGAACAAAAAATAAAACTAAAATTCTCGAAGTTAACAACACACAATTTTGAAAAAGGTGGTATATAAAATTTTCTTTAAATAATAAATTATTGATGTTAATTAAATAGTTAATATTATTAATTTTTTAATTTAATTTTTAATGTTATCTAATTAATAATATTAAATATTATTAAATTATTTTAATATAGAAATTGAAAATTTTATAGTAATAAATTTTTTTACAATTAATAATGATTAATTAAAAATTACTACATATCTTATAAAAATTAATTTTTTAATTAATTAAATAATAAAATTTTGATTCAATATTATTTAATTAAATAAGTCTTTAAAATTAATAATGATTAATTAAATAAATAATAAATTATTATAAGAAATTATTTTAATTTATTTATTAAATATTATTATCTAATATTAACTATTATTAAATTATTTGAATATAGAAATTGAAAATTTTATTTAATAAAAGTTTTTACAATTAATAATGATTACTTAAAAATTACTATATATCTTATAATAATTTATTTTTTATTAAATAACATAATCTAATTGAATAATTTAATTTAATTTAATACAAATCTTAAAAATTAATAATGATTAATTAAATAGTTAATATTATTAATTATTTAATTTAATAATTAATGTTACATTATTAATAATATTAACTATTATTAAATTATTTGAATATAGAAATTGAAAATTTTATTTAATAAAAGTTTTTACAATTAATAATGATTACTTAAAAATTACTACATATCTTATAATAATTTATTTTTTCTATCTCGGTATGCTTGTGATTGATGGTTGTTGACCACAACCATCGATTACAGGGATATCGACACAGAAATGATAAGTTTAAAGTATTAACAATAAAATAATGAATGAATTGTTTTTTTAATTTGAATAACATTTTCTAATAAAACATCATAAAATATTATAATATTGCATAAGATTTAAAAAATGATAACAAATTTTTTTGTTATCCATTCCTTTTCACATTACTAAAACTCACAGACTCTTGTAACACTCTAGATGGCGATTGACAAGACTTGGACAACATTGAGAAATCGTGCTTGTCAAGAATATTGGAATGGTCTACAATCATTTTTGAGGATGGCCTCGGAATATAAGGATTCTGATGGAAGAATTAGGTGTCCGTGTGTCAGATGCATAAATAATAGGCTTGAAATTTTACCTGTTGTCGAAGCACATGTATTCTATTGGGGGTTTTATCAAGGTTATGAGAGGTGGATTTATCATGGGGAAGTGGAACTAGATGTTGTTCATGAAGTAGTTGATGATGATGAAGTTGACGAGATGATTCCCATAGTGGAGGACTTCCTCTTACCGACAGCTGAGCAAGTAGACAATAGTGGCACAAGTCAATATTACGACGAGTTATTTGAGGAGATTGAAGCCGAGTTGTATCCTGGTTGTGATTGGATTTCTTCCCTTAACTTCTTAGCTAAGCTATTACATTTGAAAGTTAGAGGGAAGATTCCTAACAACATATTCGATGAATTATTGAAGTTGTTAAAGATTTCCTTTCCGAAGGAAAATAAAATTCCATCAACGTACTACGAGGCTAAAAAGAGATTGAAGAAATTAGGGTTGGGATACGAGTCGATTCATGTGTGCCAATATGATTGCTGTTTATTTTACAAAGAGCATGCAAACAAAGAGGAATGTCCAGTTTGTGGAACTAGTCGATGGGTGACTTTTGAAAAAACTAAAGGAAAAAAGGTGCCGCATAAGGTGATGTGTTACTTTCCATTGACACCCCGGTTGAAAAGACTATACAGCTCAAGGCTTACAGCGAAGGACATGCTATGGCACCACACTGGGAAATCGAAAGATGATGGAGTGATGCGACACCCGGTGGATGGGACGGCGTGGAAGAACTTTGACGTCAATCATCCTGGATTTGCAAGTGATCCTAGGAATGTTCGTTTAGGCTTAGCTGCTGATGGATTTAATCCATTTGGCAACATGAACCTGGCATACAACATGTGGCCTGTGGTGTTGGCGAACTATAATCTTCCACCTTGGTTATGTATGAAAGACAACAATTTGATGCTGACCATCCTTATTCCTGGTCCAAAATCACCGGGTAAGGACATAGATGTATTTCTAAGACCATTGGTGGATGAGTTGAAGGAGTTGTGGTCTAACGGAGTTGTTACGAGAGATAGTACGACCAACACTATGTTCAAGCTGCGCGCAGTCCTTTTATGGACAGTCAATGATTTTCCAGCTCGAAGTAGTTTGTCTGGATGGAGTGGTCAGGGATACAAAGCTTGTCCTACATGTAATGAAGACACATCTTCCATTCGAGTGATCGGTAAGACATCGTATGTTGGTCACAGAAGATTCTTGCCCAGTACACATCGAATGAGAAGGAACACTGAGTTCGATGGACAAATTGAGAGAAGACGTCCTCCGAAACGATTTACTTGTGAGGAAATATTAGAACAAGTGAACAACCTTCCACCCCAAGTTCCTGGAAAACACTTGCAGTTTGGAGGTGTCAAACGTAGAAGAGTTGCGGAAGATAGAAATTGGAGGAAGAAAAGCATCTTCTACGAGCTTGATTATTGGAGTACAAACATTTTAAAACATAACATTGATGTCATGCATGTCGAAAAAAATGTGTGTGATAGTCTCCTCAGCACAATCTTGGACAATGATAAGTCTAAGGACACCACTAATGCAAGATATGATTTGAAGAAGATGGGAGTAAGGGAATCATTGTGGATTTATGAAGATGAGAGTGGAAAGTTGATGAAGCCACATGCTTCTTACGTGTTAACTCCTGATCAGAGACAACAATTTTGTCAATTTATTAAAGAAGTGAAATTTCCAGATGGCTTTTGTTCAAATTTGAAGAAAAAAGTAATAGAGAATGAAACAAATATCATTGGGTTGAAATCCCACGATTGTCATGTTATAATGCAACGATTATTGTCTGTGGGTGTTCGCAAGTTTCTCCCAAAAGATATATCGACCACCATTTCTGAACTATGTAGTTTTTTCAGGCAACTATATTCGAGGACTATAAATGTTACAGATATGGAGGAAGCACAAAAAGACCTTGTTCTGATATTGTGCAAGATGGAGTTGATCTTTCCTCCGGCTTTTTTTGATATAATGATTCACTTGGTCTTACATTTGCCTGAAGAAGCAATTTTGGGTGGACCGGTATTTATGAGATGGATGTATCCTTTTGAAAGGTACATGAAAAAATTGAAGAACTACGTGAGAAATAAAGCTCGTCCTGAAGGGTCAATAGCTGAAGGCTATGTCGCTGATGAGGCTATGACATTTTGTTCGATGTATTTCAAAGGGGTTGAAACTAAATTTAATCGTCTTGATCGCAATAAAGATGAGGTGTATGTCCCACGACACCTTACTGTGTTTCAATCTCAATGTCGTCCCCTAACAAAGGGATCTCTCAAGCCTCTAGATCTTGCGACTCGTGAAATGGCTGAATGGTTCATCATTAACAATTCACCTGAAATTCAGGGTTACTTAGAGTAAGTTTATTCCCTTTAAAGTGCAATTTATGTTTATTCCAAATTATTTTATCTAATAGTCAAAGCATTCAAATTTACAGCGAACACCTAGTAGAGATCAAACTGAAATTCCCAGATGGTGATCATAATCTTTTACAGAAGAAAAATTTTCGCCAGTGGTTTCATAAGAAGGTAAAATTGAGATTATTTTTAAACATTTATTATTGTAATGATATTTTTATCATTCTAATATAAGTTTATTAATTTATTTAGATATATGACTTGCACAAACAAGGATCTTTAGAGAATGGTGATGAGTTGCTAGCTTTAGCATCTGGGTCAGATCACTTGGCAACATACTACGAAGGTTGTATAGTTAACGGTGTTCGATTTATCGCTTATGACCGAGATCAAAAGCGCACCACACAAAATAGTGGAGTGTCTGTTGCGGGAACTGAAGGTTTTAACTATTATGGCACACTTCAAGATGTACTGGTCTTATCTTTCACTGGTGCATATTCAGTTGCATTGTTTAGGTGTAAATGGTTTAACACTGATCCAAGCAAGAAGAAAACAATCACTGAAAATAATATCACCAGTATAAACGTCAGTAGCGAATGGTACAAAGATGAGCCTTATATACTTGCTAGCCAAGCTAAGCAAGTATTCTATCTCGATGATCTACTTAGAGGCCGACACTGGAAAATTGTTGAGGATGTCAATCACCATCAAATTTGGGACATCAAGGACGATGAAGCTGATGCAGATGTTGATGTTGTACATGACATAAACTCATCAAATTTTGTGTTGACCGTGGATCTCGGTCAGTTGGTTATGGAATCTCATGAACCTGCAACATATATTGGCACTATACAAAATTCACCTGCTGATCAATTAGATGAAAATTTCATAAATGACGACTTAGGCGAAGAAGAAGTCGATGAAGAAGATGAATTGCTAGTTGATATTTGTGAAGATGATGTTAATCATGTGTCTCCGATTGATGTTAATTTAATTAATGATGAAAGTGATAGTGATTATTCTACTTAGTTTTTATATTTTTGTAATAAAGACAATTGTTTAAAATATAATATATGAGACTTGTAATCATGATGTTCATTTCCATTGGTGATATTTGATACTAACTAACAATTTAATACTAACTAATCATTTTTGTTCCTAAGTACAATGTCAGCAGATATAGCCACCTCTCATGGCGGAGATGGTGGAGGTCTAGACCCGCCAGATCCTAGTAGAGTACCCTCTTCCTGCGAGTCAGGTTAATAATAATTTTCAAATTTTGCTCATAGCTTGAAAGTCAAGCTCTACGAATGTTTAAATATAATATTAATATTTCAAATTTTGGTTATTCTTGAAAATGTGGATAGCTGAAGTGCCGAGAAAAAAAGGTCGTGGCCTGGCTAATTCGAAGCCACTTGAAATTCGAAGGCGAAATGCCGGGAAACCACTAGATCTTCAGCTTGATCCTAGGACGGACAAAGTGGTTGGCTTGGAGGACCAAGCTTTTGTCTGCGAGATAGGCCTCCAAGTCACTTTGTTGTTGCCAGGACATTACTTGGATTTCGTTGATATACCTCAACAATTTAAGGAACAAGTCGTACATAGGATGAAGGTACAAATTTAGAACAACTCTTGTGGTATAATTTTTAATGTAGAAATCATTTACAAACTAAACTAACATGTTATTTTTAATGTAGTATTTTTATAATGTTGATGGTCATCCAGAACCCAGGAGAGTTATGAAAACTATCTACACAGAGATGCGCAAAAGATATTCTGAGAGAAAGAACATCAGACATACTCACTTCAAAAAATATTACTCTAATCCGGAAGATTTGCAGAGTGTTTTAGTTGCCCCACCTGACCATTGCTCCAAGGAGAGTTGGAAAGATATTGTTCAGTTGTTTTTGAGCCCAAAATTTATCGCGCGATCCAACCAAAACAAGAAAAACAGAAAAGAAATGAAGTATACATCGACGCAAGGCACAAAATCGATGGCAGCTAAGCGTCACCAATTTGTAAGTAAAAATATTAATTTAATTTAACAAAATTTTACATTCTAACTTCCTATCTCTAAATTTGTATAGTCAAACCCTGATGAACATGTTATTGATACTTGGAAAGATAGCCATTTGAGAAAATCGACAAAAGTTTTTGTCAACGACACAGCTCGAGAAACTTTTGTAAGTTTAAACTTTTGTGTTATTATTTTCATTAAACTATGTTACTGATGTGTTTCTAACACTTTTTATGAACAGGAAAAAATGACGGAAGAGCTTGAGAGGGCACGACTTCAAAGTCAGTCTCAAGGACCGACGGAGGGATCTGAAACTGGATCTGCTGCTGAATCCTCGTCGATCGATCAGTACGAGATTATGAGTAAAGTACTTGGGGAGAGGTCTGACTTTCAAAGAGGAGTAGGTTACAGCAAAGGCAAAGGGAAAAAATCAGCTTCCAGCTCCACAAGTCAGTCACAGGCCCAACCTGCTCATACACCTCAGGAAGACATGGCTACTATGGCGGAAATGATGAAGTCAATGCGTGAAGAGATCCGGATGTTGAAATCTCAACAAGGTCCATCTGGTAATCCTCAGCATACCAGTACAGAAACTGAGTCACGGTTTGAAAGCCTTCTCCAACGATATTTACCATCACAACCTGAAGGTGGTATATCTTCTCAAAGTCCACCTCCTTGGTCGATGCCACAACAACAACAACAACATGTGTATCCACCTCAACAGAATTATCCAAACACGTACGGACGTTCCTCCCAGTCCCCTCCTTTATATTACCCCGACGTCGCTACCGGATCTCAGACGTCACATCCTAGGCGTCGTGACTTCGGGGATTCATCGCAGCAGCAGCAGATGTATGGTCAATTTGTGAGTCCGTCGCAGCAGCAGAGGTATGGTCAGTTTGAGAGTTTTTTGCATCAGTCTCCCTCGCCGCGACCACATGCTCGACAATTTAGACCATCTTCGCAGCATCACTCTACACAAGCACCACAGTTTGCTTCACCACCATTGCCGCGCCCTAATACTAGTGATCAAGATATTGATCTTAATGAGTATTTTACACCAAGTTGGCCAGATCAAAACAATAATAATTAGATTACGTTTTTTAATTATATTAAGACAATTGAAATTTTATTATGTTTATGTTATAATTACTTTATATGTAATTAAAATGAGACAATTTGTATTTTCTTATGTTAATTTTATGATTAATTACAATGTTAGTTTTGTTAGATGAATATTAATTGTGTTATTAATTATAATATATGTTAAATATTATTATTTTTAAATATGTATTATATGTATATTTATTAAGAAATAAAATAAAATTAATTGTTTTATTTTAATATTAGTATTGAGATACCGGCAGATTAATACCGGCGGAACCCGCCGGTAATAATCCGGTCAAAACGGTGTCAGCGTTGCACAACACCGGCGGACGCCCGCCTCTATTAATCCGCCGGTAATAGTGCAATACCGGCGGGTGGTGTCAAACGGTCGGTAATGGTGATAATACCGACCGTTTATTAATGGCGGGACTTTACCGGCGGATTTCCGCCGGTAATAAAAAATACCGGCGGATAGACCATGTATTACCGGCGGGCTCCTCCGCCGGTAATGGTGATTTTTGTTGTTGTGACATAGGGGCGATATATCGCCCTAATTATTTATTTATTTTTATTTTGTTTTAATTTTTAAAAACCAACTTTGACTCCTTAGACCTACCCTAGATAGTTTTGACCGATTCTTCAGCCTCTGATTGACGAATATTCAATATTTTCAATTAAATTCATTATTTTTATTCAAAGTCAAAAAGAAGATTTTTATTCCTAGAACTCTATAAATAGGACTTAGAACCCAGCCCTTCCACTTACTCTTCAGCTGTGATCAGACTCCAAGGTGCTAGTGAGACCATAAGAGTGATAAATACTTGGGTTAGGAAAAAGCTTTGCCATACTTAAGCTTTATCAAACACTTGGGAAGTGAGGATTAGAGTGTTTCGGTATTGGAGTTAGACCAATCCATAAGTTCAACTAAGGTACCCTTATTCTTAAGTTCAATTCTGTTTGATTCCTTAGTTTCTTTAATTTTCATTCAGGTTCTAACTTTTGTTATGGTTTTGTGGTTAGGATTTTAAGTTCTTTGAACTTAAGGTGTCTTTTCGGTAAGCTTCCTCTTGGTGGTTTAGTTCTATTCCTTTCATCTCTATCCTTTAGTAGGCCGGGAGGGCCATAATGTCTATTTGTGTAATGCCCCAGATTCCCTAATGTGGTTAATGGCTGGATTAGTAGGCCGGGAGGGCCATAATTGTTTAATTATGCCATTAAATGTGTTTTGCATGTTTATGAGAATTATATTATAATATAATGTTAATTGTATGCATGTCGATGATATATGTTGAGACCACATTATGATGTGGGTTTGTTCGAGCTATTTGACATGAGACGATCGTAGAATATTAAAGTAGCGGTTTAGTCACAACAGGTGTAAGAGTCGGGGCTTAGGTTGAGTCTCGGGGTGTTTTTAATGATTAGAGCGTTACCGGAGATAAAGGGTAACGGGTTGTGAATTATTGGTGTTTGAGATTATTGAGAATAACAGGAACTGGAGAGCATTAATTATGATTAACGAGGTAGGAGGGAAGTACCAAAAATGCCCTTGGGAGCCTTTAGAAACTATTAATTGACCTAGGGGTAAAATGGACATTTCACCCCTAGGATAGATATAACCTTTGATAGCTGAGAAAAATAGTGGAAAAAAACAGAGTATGCAAGGAGTTCTCCCGTACCTTCTTCTCCTCACTGTTCTTTGTGGTTTTTGAACCAATTTTGAGGATTCAAGCTTAGGAAGCAAGCCTTGGGAGTTTGGGAGTGTGTTCCACCATTGAAGACCATCATAAGCCAAGCTTTGGGTAAGTTTCTAACCATGGTTTTCTCTGGTTTGCCCTGTTTTGGTTTTGTTTTGCAGCTGAGATTACTAGGGTGAATTCATGGTTTTTGTTGGGAGTTTTGGCTAGGGTTCCCATGCTTGTGATGTTTGCGGTGTGTTGGGATGGTTTTTGGGTTCATTTGGCATCAAGAATAGGATTTGGAAGCTTGGAAATCAAGTTAGAATCGAAGGAGTTGAAGAAGGTCGGTTCAGGGGAGTTTGGGCCTGGAGGTAGCGCTACTAATCCACATTATGGCCCTCCCAGCCTACTAAAGGATAGAGATGAAAGGAATAGAACTAAACCACCAAGAGGAAGCTTACCGAAAAGACACCTTAAGTTCAAAGAACTTAAAATCCTAACCACAAAACCATAACAAAAGTTAGAACCTGAATGAAAACTAAAGAAACTAAGGAATCAAACAGAATGAAACTTAAGAATAAGAGTACCTCAGTTGACCTTATGGATTAGTCTAACTCCAATACCGAAACACTCTAACCTCACTTCCCAAAGTGTTTTATAAAGCTTAAGAATAGAAAACCTTTTTCCCAACCCAAATATTTATCACTCTTATGGTCTCACTAGCACCTTGGAGTCTGATCACAGTTGAAGAGTAAGTGAAAGGGCTAGGTTCTAAGTCCTATTTATAGAGTTCTAGGAATAAAAATCTTGTTTTTGGCTTAAATAAAAATAATGAATTTTATTGAAGATATTTGAATATTCGTTAGTCAAAGGCTTAGGAATTGGTCAAATTGTTCAGAGAGAGGTTTAAGGAGTCAAAGCTTGATTTTTAAAATTAAAAACAAAAATAATAAAAACAAATAGAATCTTAACTTCTAACTCCCTAAATCTCATAACTCTAAACTTACCTGCAGTAAAATCAACATAACTGGAGTTGTAAGACTCCTGTTTAGACCATATTTATACCGTTAAAAAGATAATTCAATTATCTACAACTTTCTAGAAATACTATTTTTCGAAATTCATAACATAACTGGGTAAAAAATAGGTCAGACGTTACAGTACCCTAAAGTTACGGGAAAATCTATTTAATAATCTAAATAACAACCTAATCCACAATTAAATAAAATCATGACAAATTTCATGTTCCTAACATATTCTGGTGAAGACTAAGTCTTATATTTCCCTTTTTTTATAAATAAAGTAATAATTTCTTAATAATCGTGCATATGACAAGTGTCATAATCCTATTGGCTCTATCTAAACCTTTGGAATAACCATGCTCATCACAAGTGTCATATTCTTATTGGCTCTATCTAAACCTTAGGTTATAATAATTATCATATTAATAACCAGCAATATTAATCAAACATTATATAGGTTAAACTTATAAAATCCATAACTATTGCTAGGAGTTTCCAACTAAGTCTCGGTTTGAACCAAAATCCACGAAATCTAAAAAACTACAACTACTACTATCTAGCTAACTAAATAAAATTCTGGGACGCTACAATTCTCCCCTACTTAAAAGAATTTCATCCTCGAAATTTACTTACCAAACATCTTGGGATACCGCTCCCTTACACATTCCTCCAATTCCCATGTGGCCTCTCTTTCTGTGCTATTGCTCCACAAGATTTTAACCATAGGAACACTTTTGGACATTAACTCCTTAGTTACCCATTCTAGAACGCGTACTGGCCATTCTTCATAACTGAAATATTATTTTAACTCTAGAGCCTAGTAATCGAGCACATGGGATGGATCTGATATGTATTTTCTCAACATCGATACATGAAAAACATTATGTGTTTCAGCTAATGATGGCGGTAAAGCCAACCGATATGCTACATGCCCTACTTTGTCCAATATCTCAAAAGGACCTATAAACCTCGGGCTTAACTTTCCTTTCTTTCCGAAACGCATAATCCCCTTCATCGAAGAAATTTTGAGAAAGACTTGGTCGCCTACTGAAAACTCAACATTTCGTCTCTTCGCGTCGGCATATCATTTTTGGCAACTTTGAGCGGCAACCATTCGTTGTCTTATCTTTTCTACTACCTCTATTGCTTCTCTTACAGCCTCGGGTCCTAAGTATCATCTTTCACCCACCTCATCCCAATGAAGTGGTGATCGGCACTTCCGTCCATATAGCATCTCATAAGGTGTCATGCCTATCGTCGCTTGATAACTATTGTAGTATGAGAATTCTATTAATGGAAGATACTTGCTCCATGATCCTGAGAAGTCTAAAGCACACGCTCTCAGCATATCTTCTAATATTCATATGGTGCGTTCTGACTGACCATCGGTTTGAGGGTGAAATGCTGAACTTAGTTTTAACTTAGTGCACATTGCACGATGTAACCTTCCTAGAACTTTGATGTGAAAACCGATCCTCTATCAGAGACTATCATCTTTGGAACTCCATGTAGTCTCACTATCTCCACCACGTAAAGCTCTGCATACTACTCAGCATTATAAATTGTTCTTACTGGTAAGAAGTGAGCAGATTTTGTGGGTCTATCTACTATCACCCAAACAAAGTCATGCTGCTTGGTGGTCCTTGGTAATTCCATCACGAAGTCCATCGTTATATCTTCCCATTTCCATTCGGGAATCTCCAATGGTTGCAAAGTTCCAGCGGGTCTTTGATGTTCGGCTTTAACTTGTTGACATGTAAGGCATTTCGCTACAAATTCTGCTATGTCTTTCTTCATCCCCAGCCACCAGTACATTGTCTTGACATCGTTGTACATCTTGGTCGATCCTGGGTGAAGTGAATATGGAGTAGTGTTCACTTCCTTCATAATACTTTCTCTTAATTCACCATTATCGGGCACACATATCTGATTCCTATATCGTAGCATGCCTTCTTTTGTCAAGGAGAAATCAGCATTCACTGAGCTTTGTAGTGCTGCCTTCATCTTAAGAAAAAACTCGTCTTCTTGTTGTTTCTCCTTTATTTCCTCCATTAGAGTTGACTTGATTGTGAGGTCAGCTAGTTGTCCAGTTATTAGCTCAATTCCGGACCTCTTAATATCATCTTGTAAGTGTTGAGCCATCCCCTTAAGTGTTGACAAGCTTCCATAACTCCGCCTACTAAGTGTGTTTGCCACGACGTTAGCCTTTCCCGGATGATATAAGATCTCACAATCATAGTCCTTTACTAACTCCAGCCACCTTCGTTGCCTCATATTAAGCTCCTTCTGCGTAAAGAAGTACTTTAGACTTTTGTGATCCGTATAGATTTCGCACTTTTCTCCATACAAATAATGCCTCCAAATTTTTAAAGCGACAACTACCGCTGCTAACTCCAAGTCATGGGTCGGATACCGATGCTCGTACTCCTTTAGTTGTCTCAAGGCATAGGTGATCACTCTTTCGTCTTGCATCAAAACACATCCAAGTCCCTGCTTCGACGCGTCGCAATATACTACAAACTTTCCCTTATCGTTTGGGATGCATAGAACTGGGGCTGATATAAGCTTGTCCTTTAACGTTTGGAAGCTTTCTTCGCATTTCTCCGTCCATACAAATTTATGTTGCTTCCGTGTCAAATTTGTTAAGGGTGTAGCTATTCTGGAGAACCCTTCAACAAATCGACTATAGTATCCTGCCAATCCCAGAAAACTTCTCACCTCCGTGGCATTCTTAGGTTTCGGCCAGTCCTTCACTGCTTTGATCTTGGTTTAATCTACTTCCACGCCATTTTTAGACACAATGTGTCCTAGAAATGCCACCTTCTCTAACCAGAATTCGCATTTCTTAAACTTAGCATATAATTGATGACCTTTGAGTCGTCCCAATGTCAGTCGCAGGTGCTCTTCATGCTCGACTTTCATTTTTGAGTAGATCAATATGTCGTCTATAAACACCACAACGAACTTATCCAGGTAGTCCTTAAATACACGGTTCATAAGATCCATGAATGTTGCTGGTGCATTTGTTAAGCCAAAAGGCATTACCAGAAACTCGTAGTGTCCATATCTAGTCTGAAAAGCCATCTTTGGGATATCTTCTTTTCATACTTTTAGCTGATGATACACTGACCTCAAATCTATCTTCGAGAATAATGTAGATCCTTGTAGTTGATCAAAAAGATCGTCTATTCAAGGTAAAGGGTATTTTTTATTAATCGTCACTTTATTAAGTTCTCAATAGTTGATGCACATCCTCATACTCCCGTCCTTCTTTTTGACAAAAAGCATTGGTGCTCCCCAAGGCGAATAGCTCGGTCGGATGAAACCCTTATCTAAAAGCTCCTGCAATTGTATCTTTAACTCCTTTAGCTCAGTAGGCGCCATTCTATAGGGAGCTTTCGAGATTGGTGCCATCTCAGGTGCCAATTCTATTTCAAACTCGATTTCCCTACTCGGAGGTAATCCCGGTAGATCTTCTGGAAACACCTCAGGAAATTTGCATACAATAGGTACATCATTTGGTTTGAGCTGTGTCTCTCGTGACTTGTCCACCACACTAGCTAGAAATGCCTGGCAACCATTATTGATAAATCACTGAGCTTTAAGAGCTGAGACTATCAGTATGCGAGTTCGAGAAACTTCTCCTTTGAAAGTGAACTGCTATCTGCCTTCTGGTTGAAAGTTGACTATCTTACATTTACAGTCTATTGTTGCCCCATGTTTTGCTAACCAATCCATGCCTAAAATTACATCATAATCCTTAAGGTCTAACTCGATCAAATCTACTGGTAATTCTTTTCCTTCGATTCTAACTACAACGTTACGCACCCCTCTACTAGATAGCATTCTTTCCCCCGAGGGTAACTCCGTGAAAAACTTATCTCTAAAAAGTTCGCATGGTCTATCTAAGCTATCGATCATATTTATAGAGACAAAAGAATGCGTGGCTCCTGAATTGAATAATACATTGCATAGTTTACCAGAGATAGTGACCTGACCTGTTACCCCATCATTACTAGTTTCTGCTTCACCTCTAGTCAGAGAAAAAACTCTGGCTGGCACGAGCTTGTCATCTTTCTTTTGATCCTTCAACTTTGGACAATCCTTTTCAATGTATCCTTCTTCTCCGTAGTTAAAACAACCTTTCGTCTTATATCTGCATTCTCCTGAATGCTTCCTCTTGCATATAGGGCACTGGGGATATTCCACATAAGGCTTTTTATTCCCATTACTTTCTGACGCAGTCCTATTCTTTTTATCAGCCTTTTGATTTTGACCACCATCATGTTTTTGTTTGTGGTCATTCTGGTCATTGTTATTCCTTTTGGCATCCCTTCTGGCCGTGCCTTCTTTCCAAATCCTTTCTTCAGTTTGCTCAGCTTCCAAGGCTACCTCTAATGTTTCCGCATAAGTGATTATCCCCCGAATCAACTTCACATCACAGGCTATCATAGGTTTCAGTCCCTTCACGAATCTTTGAATTCTTAGCGTCTCAGTGGGTACCATGTCCGCCGTGAACTTAGCCAACCTATCAAACTTCCTGGCATACTCTGTCACAGACGAATTCCCTTGAGTAAGCGAGATGAATTCGTCCACCCTTGTGGCTAGAATCGCAAGATTGTAGTATTTCTTGTTGAACACTTGGATAAACTCATCCTAAGTCATAACGTTCACATCTCTAATCTGTTTCACTATATCCCACCAAATGCGGGCATCTTTCTTTAGCAAGCTTGAAGCACATGAGACTCGATCTTCGTTTCCCAGCCGCATATGTTCTAGAATGGACTCCACTGATCGAAGCCATTCTTCTGCTTCTATTGGGTCTGACCCACCATCGAAGTTTGGTGGTTGCTGCTTCCTAAAGCATTCATAAACTACCTCATAGCGAGGTTCTGTCAGCTGTAGCAATTATGCTAGAGGAATGACTTGCTGCGCCACTTTTGTTGTTTCCCTGAGTTTATTTGAAATCCTTTTTCCCTTCTCCTTAGCTCTGCCCTAAGACGGGCATTCTCTCTTTCCAAATTTTCTCGAGTAGCAGTAGCTACCGGATCCTCCACTACATTGGGTGCCTCTGGCACTCCTGGGGCTGCTGGGAATTCTTCATAGGTAGGGGTGGTGGCTACTCTTCTTCCTCGCCCCCTTCCTCGACCTTGGCCCATGCCTTGGCCTCTACCTTGGCCATTTAGTCTTTTAGATCTTCTTGGTTCCTGCTCCATGTGTCTTCTCTACTTCCCCAAAAGAGAAAAGAATTGAAAAACTAAGACAAACAAAACAAAAGAAGGTACAACTAAGCCTATTTCACTACTGTCTATTAGGTCCATCTATCTATAAAAACTACCCTATTACAATTAAGTCCAACTTGGGTAAATGGGCCTTAACAATTGAATCTTCCATGGAGGAGGGTTGGGTTCAGTATATCGTACCCACTACTAAGGCCCCCTAACTTCCACTTGGACCCAAAAGACAGGAATTTGAACCCTTGCTTTATTAATTGTTATTTATTTGAAATTGGATCCAATCTAATAATGCAAAGCAAATGGGCCTTCACAAATAGGCTAATCAATAAGAGAGGAATTTAAACTTTACACTTTCAATTGAATCCAAAATTTTCTTAACACTTACTAAACAATGAAACAATAATAAAAGCAAATAACATGTAAAAAAAACTAATAACAACATATAATAAAATTTAATGATGTGTTCTTATATGCGTCTAATCTTCCACATCGGATCCATCATCATACTCAGGGTTTGGTATTTTTCTTATAGCTTTAACCTTTGTCCATTGAGCTAATTTCTGAAAATAACACAAGAAAAGCATTACAAACATATTTGGAAAACAATGTATATACTTACTTGGTAATGAGTAGGTCCTTTGTAGCTATCGCATGTATTTCGTGGGAATGTTCAGGACCAATATAGCCGTGGGCTCTGATACCACCTGTAACGCCCTAATTTCTCATAGATTACCGAGAACACAGCGTTGGGTCATAATCGTAAATATTTCTCTTTTATTTAATAAAAACTTAAAAATAAATACATGGATCCATGGTTTTATAAAAATAAAATACTTGTCTTTAACATAAAAATGAGCAACATTTAAATAAAACAAACTTTAAAATAAATAAATAAATAATTTGGCCCGCTTGATCTTGCTCGACTATATGGTCCCCAACGAATACATCATGAAGCTCTTAGGTCCCGCTCGCCACCGGCCTTTCTATCCTCAATTTCCTGAAATAACAACATCATAAGGAATGAGCTTCTAAGCCTAGTAAGGAAAATATAAACAAGGGTTAGTCATATAATCAAACATATATTCACCAAAGTCATACAAGCACAACATCTAGATCATATCATATCTTAAGTCATAATTCTAAATCATAATCTAAGCCATAAATCATAAATCATACTCTAAGTCATAAGTCATAGGTCATAAGTCATAAGTCATAGGTCATAAATCATAACTATAGGTCATATATCATAATCATAACTAAAAATAACAAATCAAATATAATAAAAAGATAAGTGCTTATACAGGGGTGGCAATTAAGCCCTGGACAAAAGTCTGTCATACACCGGACATAGGTCCGTCATAAAGTTTTGGCAACCGAGCCTACCAGACATAGTCTGTTATACATCATTGGACACCTGAGGTCCAGAAACACTTGCCCCTTTATTGTACCTGAAATGTTAGGTCATACAAACATAAACTATATCATACATTACATAAACTAGATCATAATACGAAACTATCTAATTTTCCTTACCAACACCCGGGTAATTGAGAACAAAAGCGGAACTTGGAACACTCCTAAAACCCGCAATAAAAATAGTGAGTATTTCTAAAGGATGGAGATGAAAGGAATAGAACTAAACCACCAAGAGGAAACTTACCGAAAAGACACCTTAAGTTCAAAGAACTTAAAATCCTAACCACAAAACCATAACAAAAGTTAAAACCTGAATGAAAACTAAAGAAACTAAGGAATCAAACAGAATGAAACTTAAGAATAAGAGTACCTCAGTTGACCTTATGGATTAGTCTAACTCCAATACCGAAACACTCTAACCTCACTTCCCAAAGTGTTTTATAAAGCTTAAGAATAGAAAACTTTTTTCCCAACCCAAGTGCTTATCATTCTTATGGTCTCACTAGCACCTTGGAGTCTTATCACAGCTGAAGAGTAAGTGAAAGGGCTAGGTCCTAAGTCCTATTTATAGAGTTCTAGGAATAAAAATCTTCTTTTTGGTTTGAATAAAAATAATGAATTTTATTGAAGATATAGATAGGTTTGAGAAGAGAAAGGCTATTTAAATAAAACTGATTAGTTATAGCTTATTTTAATTATTTAATTTATATTATATTTGAAAAGAATAATTAAATATAATAAATAAAAAAATTAATTTGAAATTAAAAGTTCAAATCTCAGGGATAGGGAAATCCCTAAAGTGGTGCTACTCACTATGTAACACAGTGAGCAGCGTGAGCCACTATGTGGTGATCCCTGATTTTCTCATTTATTTAATTAATATTTAAGGTAATATATTTATCCCAAAATAAATATCAGTTAATTCAAAATTAATTTTATCTTAAAAATATCATTTTAAATAAATAAATATCTTATAATAAGATAATAATTAAATTATCTCAAATATTAATCAAAACATTATTAATATTTATTTTAACATAAAAAATTTCAAAATAGAATCTATATAGTTAATTAATTAATTAATTAATTTCTTATAATTACCACATAATTATTTTCTTGCCCTGTAAAATTAATTCCTTTGCAATTTTGTCATTCTCTCTATAAATCTTCCTTGTGACATCCTAACCCTTGACAGTGTAGGACAGAAGCAACCTGGGGACCATAGACCTATAATACGAAGCTCCAATAAACGAGATTATTAATTAAACATTTTAATTTAATAATCTTATTTATTAATTTCATGATTACTCCACTATAAATATGGAATTGCACTCTAAGTATTTATAAACTTATATTTATAGAGTTTTCTCTTGTACTTCATTGATATAATCAATAAATGTAGTTTTGTCCTCAATTTATTGGTTCGTTAATTAGAGCTGATCAAAATTATCGTTTTACCCTTCTAAATACCTCTTGTTCCTTAAGTACCATTAATTCACTAGGAAATAATTAATCTATAATCAAATTATAGATTTGAGCTAAATAACTATTTATTTCCAAAATTAACCCTTAATGGAACCAATATTCGATCCGTTTGGAAAGCATGGATTCCATTATTGTAAAATCATGTTCCCAACCATTCATGATATTGAATCTCCAAAACAAAAGTCACTAGCCTCATTATATTAAGAGACCTTAACAAATGAATCAAATGTAAGGCCCCAATTTCTTGAAACGTTAATTGACCCTTACAATAATTAATTTTGAAATAAAAAACCATTTTTTTTTATAGAAAATCCATTGTGAATAACAAACCAAACATTTAAAGGATTGAAACTCCGGAGTTTCGTAGTTATCGTAAATAAAGTAAAATAAAAAAAATCTTTTAATCTTGACAATAAAACTAAAAACATCATTCGAAATACTTAATAAGTTTCCCTAGTAGGCCTAATCCATTGTGGTCGTTAATGTTGGTAATTGTGCCCTGAAAGCATATGTAGTAGACATTGTTTTAAGAAATAAATTAATTAATTAAATTTGTTATGCATATATTTTTTAGACTATATTATTATGTGAGAATATTATGTAAATATCAGAAAAATTCCTAAGTTCATATATGTGATCTCAAACACGTATTGGTACGAGAGGATTGTGTTTGAGATAAATGAACTTGAATAGTTCGCAGTAAAATAAAGTTATGGAATCTTTAGATTAATTACTGCAAGTACGGTCCACTGGTATTATGAATACATGTGATCTAGATCCGGATCACTAGTGTGGTAGGACACTTTAGTAGAGGTGTTTTATATATTAGAGAATATATAGAACTGGACCAGATATGTTTATTAATACTTAGTTAAATATCGTTTCGAAGTATTAATTAAATATATCAACTGATGATCATATACAAATAGATCTTAATCCTGAAGTTACTATGAACTCCTGTTTATGTTATATGAGTTCTTTAATTCACTCGTTAGGGTTTGTAAGAATGATCAGGATAGTAACTTTTGTTTTGGGAACTCATTAATGTAAATGGTTGGGGACATAGTATACAGATATGGAATCTATACCTTCTCGTAATAGATTGAATAATGGTTCTCTTACGGGTTGACTTTTGGGAAGAGCTCAAATTCATAATTTAGTTATGAACTAACATTCACTAGTAAAGTCAATGATACTTAAGGAAACAAGATATAATTAAAATGGTAAAACGGTAATTTTATTCCCGGTTACTTATGAACCATTATTAGAGGGTTAATTTGTATGTAATGATTATATCAATGGACGCTTTATTTTATAAAGTACTCAGTAAATGAAATGTCTATAATTACAAGAGTGCAGTCTCATATTTATAGTGGAGTAATCATAAGATTAATAAATTAAGATTATTTAATTAAAGAGTTTAATTAATAATCTCAAATTTATTGGAGATTGGAATTATAGGTCCATAGGTCCCCACAGCGGCTCTATCAATACTATTCAAGACAAGAGTTGATATAAAGGGAAAAATGGTTGAAAAACATATTTAAAAAGAAATTTGTTCTTCGGACCAAATATGCAATTATGTGATAATAATGATTAATTAATTAATTACAAATTAGTTGTAATTAACAAAATTAATTAATATTTAATTATTATGTAATTTTTGAAATTATATTAAATAATTAAATTTATTTTCAATATATTAATTAATTATAATTTTTGAAATTGTAATAAATTAAATATTTAATTTCAAAAATATTATTTAATTTAAATTGGTTTTTAATTAATTCGTAGAATTAATTAAATATCTTTGTTTAAGTGGGAGATAATAATCTAATAAGTTCAAATTAGATTTGAATTTAAAAGATTGATATTTATTCAAATAATTAATTATATTTGTTAATTAGTTAAAAGGATAGTTAATTCAAATTTGAATTAATTATCAGGTCGTTGGATTTTTATCTGATAAGGTAGTTTGAATAAATAATTAAATAATTATGGAAAAATCAAATATCCCTAAAATACAGGGTGGTACGCGACACACACAGTCCATGGACTGTGTGTGGCATGTACTACACATTTTTCAGGGATAGATTTTTCAATTTTATTTATTTAATTAATTAACTAATGAAAAAATCAAAAGTTAAGTTTTGGATATTTTCATTAATGAGATAATTAATTAATTAAAAGATAAATTATAAATTGGTTACAGATTTATTTTTTAAATTTAAATATTTTCTATTTAAGTTAGACTTATCAGAAAATAAGTAACACTCTATTATTCGCTCTAAAGAAAAGAACGATACTTTTCTATCTCTCCGTGAAAAAGATAAAGAACCAATCTCAGACCTATTCTCTTGATCTCATGTGTTGAGTACATCAAGTAGAATAAGAAATTAACTATCCTGTATTCTCTAAGTGCCCACACACTTCTTGAGGTGTAGAGAACGTTGTGGAAGATCTTGGTGTGAGTACCTGTGAGCAACTTGGATAGGAAGTTCGTTCAAATTACGAAAAGATAGCAAGGACACTTGATAGGCATCAAGAGGTATGTTTTAAATTCTTTTCTTGTTTATGATTAATGTATGTATATTAATGGATCCGCATATTTAAAGGTAATTTAAATATGTTACAAAAAAATTTATTGTACATTGGGCATACCCACCACCATTCCGCTGCGTATTAGGAAACTCGATCCTAACAATTGGTATCAGAGCAGTCATTAATCTCTGCATACATTAATTATTTTGTGGGTATAATATGCATTCTTAAGTTATTGTAATGTATGTGAATGGATGGTTGTATGTATGTTTAAAGTTTATTCTTAAGGGTCGTTAATTATATGGTGTTTTGGGTTTAGGAGTTCTTAAATTTCTAGATGAAAAATGTAAGTCATAATGGGGCATAGGAATTTTTTGTAATTTAATTTTCTGCATTAAATTATTGAAAAAATTATGTAAGGCCCAAGCCCCAGTTTTCTTGCCCCAATGCCCGAGTCTAAGCCCAACCGCGCGCCCCTGCACCTACTGCCTCACGCCTATGCGTCGCCCCTCTTGGCAGCTGCCGTGCCGCATGTCGAGCCTTAGTGTGCCGCCGGCCCTAGGGTTTTTAATCCTAGGGTTTGCACATTGTTATTCATTTAAATTGTGGGCTTAATTAATTTTAGCCCATAATTAAAAATTATTTTATTTTGAATTAATTGTTTGAACCCAAACTCATAATTGGGCCTAATAAATTATTGGGCATTAAAGCCAAGTTAATTATTCTTAAAATTTGTTTAAGATAATTAGAAGTTATTTTAATTCAAAATTAAATTGATAAATGACTTAATGGATCAAGACTACTTGTGAAGGCCCAAAGTTGAAAATAGAGATTTCTTTAGGTTTTATTTAGTCTCTTACATTTTTGTGTATGTTTTGCAAGTGTTGTAATTTTTCTAGAAATACCCAAGACACTCGGCCTGTATTTATTTATTTATTTAATTAGTATTTATTTATTTAAATGTTTGAATGTGATTAAATTGTTTAATACTTTATCATGTATTTTTTACATGCCATGTATATTACCAACACAGTATTTAAAATTATGCATGCATCTCATATGAGTAGAAACATGCCTTAGGATTGTCCTTTGTGATTATAAGCTTTATGTGATTAACCATATAATAATAAATATAGTTTTAACTAGTTCAAGATCGGAAATAGATTTTAAAAGTTGTTTAATTTCTAGTATTTAATAAAATTGTTTTATTAAATGATAAATGATATTCCTAGAAATTATAGCAAATTAAAATTGAATTAATTAGGGCATAGTTCTATAATTTTAATTTTGCTTGATTTGATTAGTAATTATTAGAATATCATTTGGTAAAAATAGATCACTTTATTTTTACAAACTAATTAAAAAGCATAGGATGTTTTGAGAAAACACATATCTTAAAATAGTGACTGGGAGAGAGAATTATGACAATAAGTCTCATGGTCTCCATTATTAGTTGGCACCGAGGTAGCATGGAGAGGGCCTCACGGCACCATTGCTTGTGTCCCCCTAAGGAAGGCTTCCAACTGTGTTATTCTCAAGGCAAACTTCTTTTTCAAGAATATGATTTAATGATGTATTTCAAGTTTGACTGACCCTAAGGCACACTCTTGAGTTAAGTCATTGATATAAAATAATGGGTTACACTCACAAGGTACATTAGGCTTTCGAGCCGACTAGTGTATTCTTGACCAAACAAGCGGTTGTTTATAAGTCAAAAGATAAATGTTGATTTAAGTTTTCACTTATAATTTGAGAACTTGTCTCAAAATTAATTTGGAATTAGTCTGACCTACCCTAAGGCTGGTCCATTAATGTTCAAATTAATTAATCGTGGAATTAGTAATTATTTTTTTTATGTGTTCTTTAATTGTTACATTCATGCATCGCATTTACTATTCCGAAAATTAATGATATTTATTATATGCATAAATTCATTTTTGTTTATTTATTTATTCCCAGCAAAAATGTCTATTGGTGAATTACACACCAATACCTTTCTCAAATCTTTGGTTTTTGAACCTAAAAACATGCGACACTGGTTTCGAGGCATTTTGACCATTTTTTCTTATAAGAAATTGATGTCAATTGTCTGTAACAAACCTCCAACAGAACCACCTTTGGCTACTAGCTATGAAGTAAAATAAAAATATACAAATTGGATGAAATTTGATCGATTGGCACGTTATTACATGCTTTCAACCATGTCTGACGAAACAAAGGAAAAATATATACACTATGACTCAGAAGATGAGATGTGACAAGCAATGACAAAGGAAGTCTTTGCTAAGTGTCATCATTGCATCAAACGAAAAAAGTAAATGAGATTTACATATATTTTTTCAACTTTTAATAGCAAATTCAAATTTTTGGATAGTAGATTCAAAAACATATGCCACTAATATATTTTTCTTTTGTTTTTCCTTTTGCAGAATCAGAATCCTGAAAATGAAGAAAATACTGATGAGGATTTTGATAGAAAGTAACGCTGGAGGAGTTGGAGAGTAGTTTTATATGGAAATTTTATTGTTAGTTGAACAATTTAAATTTCTTTTATTTTGTGTTAGAAATTCTAGATTTCTTTGAACAAAGAAAACTACAACCTAGAAATTTAGTTTATTATTAGTAATTTTGATTATTAATGTTTGGAAACTTATTTCTATTTTTGCATGACATTTATTTCTTTTATTAATAAAATAGTTATTATTTAAAGAAATTATCTATTTACTTGTTATGAAAATGCTTTGGGATAAACAAATTTACATACTTATAATGAATGACAAAATATATATAATTCTAAATTATTTAAAACAGCTGATCCTAGATCTATTAAACGACAAAAGTCTGATTCCGACAGTGAAACATATCTGTGGCACTTGAGATTGGGCCATATTGGTCTAGACAGAATTAATAGGCTTGTAAAGGATGGTCCTTTAAGAGAACTATCTATTGGATCTCTCCCTGTTCGTGAATCCTGTCTAGAAGGCAAGATGACCAAGAGACCTTTCTCTGCTAAAGGTTCAAGAGCTACAGAACCACTTCAGCTGGTACATACGGATGTTTGCGGTCCACTTAAGGTTTGACAATTATTCAAGATATGGTTACCTATACTTAATGCAAAGAAAATCTGAAACTTTTGGAAAGTTCAAAGAATTTCAAGCAAAGGCTGAAAAGCAATTAGGTAAATCACTGAAAGTTCTTCGATCTATCGAGGAGATGAGTACTTGGATTTTGAATTCAAGGACCATCTGTGTGAGCATGGTATTCAATCCCAACTCACAGCAGCTGGAACACCACAGCAAAATGGTGTTTCGGAAAGACGAAACCAAACGTTATTAGATATGGTTAGATCAATTATGAGTTTCTCATCATTGCCACTGTCATTCTGGGGCTATGCAATTCAATGTGCTCTATACATATTGAATGTTATTCCATCTAAGTCTATCCAGAAGACACGCATGGAATTATGGAATGGTTGTAAACCTAGTTTACACCATTTTTGAATTTAGGGGTGTCCTGCACACGTGCTTAAAGGAAAGACCGGGAAGTTGGAATCACACTCTGAAGTGTGGATGTTTGTGGGATATTCCAGAGAGACTAGAGGTGGAATTTTCTATAGTCCAAAAGAAAATAAAACATTTGTATCGAAAAATGCAACTTTTCTTGAACATGATATGTCAATAACCACAAACCTCGTAGTAAGGTTGTACTGGAGGAGATGGTCTCGAATGAAGTTGCAAAGTCACCAGCAACAACCAATGAAAAATGGCAAGAGGAAACTGCTAGTTCTAGTCACAATAGTAGAGAGCCTCGTCGTAATAGGAGGGTTAGTAAGCAACCCATACGCTATGAACACAAAGTTCAAATGCTTGTCTCTGACACAAACAAAGACAATCCATTGACATTTAAAGATGCAATGAATGATTCTGACAAGGACAAATGGCAAGAAGCCATGAACCAAGAAATGGAATCAATGTATTACAATTCTATCTGGGTTCTTGAAGATCCACCTGAGAATATCAAACTCATTGGTTGCAAGTGGATATTCAAGAAGAAAAGAGGTGCGGATGGGAAATTAGAGACTTTCAAAGCAAGGCTTGTAGTCAAAGGCTATACACAGAAAAAAAGGGTTGATTATGAAGAAACATTTTCTTCTGTAGCCATGCTAAAATCCATTCGTATAATCTTATCCATTGATGTGTGCATGAATTATGAGATTTGGCAAATGGATGTCAAAACAGCTTTTCTGAATGGCTACCTTGACGAAACCATTTACATGTCTCAGCCAGAAGGATTCGAAGTAAAAGGTCAATAGCAAAAAGTTTGCAAGCTTCTTAGGTCCATCTGTGGTCTCAAACGAGCTTCTAGATCTTGGAATCTTAGATTTGATGACACAATTAAAACTTTTGATTTTGAACAAAACGTTGACGAACCTTGTGTCTATAAACAAATCAAAGATGGTGTAGTAGTATTCCTCGTTCTTTACGTTGATGATATATTACTGATTGGCAATGGCGTACCATCATTATCAAAGGTAAGGAACTGGTTAGCTAAACAATTACAAATGAAAGATTTGGGAGAAGCCAAGTATGTTCTGGGCATTAAAATTCTTAGAGGGGAAAGCACATCGAGAGCAAATATCACTTGCTAAGAGAGATAGTTCATCGAGGAGATGTTGCAGTTATGAAGATACATTCAGAGCATAATCTTGCAGATCCTTTCACAAAGACTTTATCCATGAAATCTTTTAAGGAGCATGTAAGAAACATGGGAATGAGAGAGATGAATCATTTGCTTTAGGGAAAGTGGGAGATTGTTGGGAATTGTGCCCTGAAAGCATATGTAGTAGACATTGTTTTAAGAAATAAATAAATTGAATTTGTTATGCATATATTTTTTAGATTATATTATTATGTGATAATAATATGTAAATATCAGAAAAACTCCTAAGTTCATATATGTGATCTCAAACACGTATTGGTACGAGAGGATTGTATTTGAGATAAATAAACTTGAAAAGTTCGCAGTAAAATAAAATTAAGGAATCTTTAGATTAATTACTGCAAGTACAATCTACTAGTATTATGAATACATGTGATCTAGATCCAGATTACTAGTGTAGTATGACACTTTAGTGGAGGTACTTTATTTATTAGAGAATATATAGAACTGGACCAGATATGTTTATTAATAATTAGTTAAATATTGTTTCGAAGTATTAATTAAATATATCAATTGATGATCATATACAAATAGATCTTAATCCTGAAGTTACTATGAACTTCTGTTTATGTTATATGAGTTCTTTGATTCACTCGTTAGGGTCTGTCAAAATGATCATTAATGTAAATGGGAACTCATTAATGTAAATGGTTTGGGACATAGTATATAGATATGGAATCTATACTTTCTCGTAAGAGATTGAATAATGGTTATCTTAAGGGTTGACTTTTGGGACTGAAAGGTTATTGAGCTCGAATTCATAATTTAGTTATGAATTAACATTCACTAGTAAAGTCAATGGTGCTTAAGGAAAAAAGATATAATTAAAAGGGTAAAACAGTAATTTTATTCCCGGTTAATTAGGAACCATTATTAGATGGTTAATTTGTATGTAATGATTATAACAATGGACGCTTTATTTTATAAAGTACTCAGTAAATGAAATGTCTATAATTACAAGAGTGCAGTCTCATATTTATAGTGGAGTAATCATAAGATTAATAAATTAAGATTATTTAATTAAAGAGTTTAATTAATAATCTCAAATTTATTGGAGCTTGGTATTATAGGTCCATAGGTCCCCACAGCGGCTCTATCAACATTATTCAATGCAAGAGTTGATATAAAGGGAAAAATGTTTGAAAGACATATTTAAGAAGAAATTTGTTCTTCAGGCCAAATATGCAATTATGTGATAATAGTGATTAATTAATTAATTACAAATTAGTTGTAATTAACAAAATTAATTAATATTTAATTATTATGTAATTTTCGAAATTATATTAAATAATTAAATTTATTTTCGAAAATATATTAATTAATTATAAGTTTTGAAATTATAATAAATTCAATATTTAATTTTGAAATTATTATTTAATTTAAATTGGTTTTAATTAATTGGTAGAATTAATTAAATATCTTTGTTTGAGTGGGAGATAATAATCCAATAAGTTCAAATTATATTTGAATTTAAAAGATTGATATTTATTCAAATAATTAATTATATTTGATAATTAGTTAAAAAGATAATTAATTCAAATTTGAATTAATTATCAGGTTGTTGGATTTTTATCTGATAAGGTAGTTTGAATAAATAATTAAATAATTAATATCCCTACAATATAGGGTGGTACATGACACACACAGTCCATAGACTGTGTATGGCGTGTACTACACATTTTTCAGCGATAGAATTTTCAATTTTATTTATTAAATTAATTACTTAATGAAAAATTAAAAAGTTAGTTTTTGGATATTTTCACTAATGAGATAATTAAGTAATTAAAAGATAAATTGTAAATTTGTTACAGATTTATTTTTTAAATTTAAACATTTTCTATTTAAGTTAGACTTATCAGAAAATAAGTGACTCTATTATTCGCTCTAAAGAAAAGAACGATATTTTTCTATCTCTCCCTCAAAAAGATAAATAACCAATCTCAGACCTATTCTCTTAGTCTCATGTGTTGAGTATTGTACGCCCTGGTTTTCCCACGGGCTGTTTAGCTGGACGAGCCTCGGACTAATCAGGTTTAGTCCGAGGCTCCCGCAGGCCAGAGGTTCTATTTCCAGGACGGACCCTTGTCAGCTCGAGGGGTTCCTGTTTCCAGCTCGCATTTGTTGCCCAGGAGCTGAGAGTGACATCCGAAGGCCACGGACGGGAGCAGCTCGGGTTACGAACTGCTCAGGTCACGAGCTTCTCAGGAAGCTCCGACCCTATGGGAAGTCAACACGCAAGATAAACGTGCATATTCCTGCTGTCACGTGACCGATATCCCCCTGACTTCTCGGACACGCAGCAGGAACGTGCGTATTCAGACACCCACGGACGGGTTGGGCCGTGCGGTCCATTATCTCCTTCCATGCTGATTAGACCACACTTGTGTGTCAGGTTTAGGAATTAATCATGAATGTCACAGATTTGATATGACAAATGGTAAGGTCACGGGATGACCTCCCTACCAACTTCCAGGTGCCTTCTCCTATAAATAGGGAGACCCTGGGAGTTGATAGGGGATGGAAAAAATAGTCTTTGAGGAACTATATACTTTGTAAACCAAATACCCAAAGAAGATCAATAATATTGACTAGTGGAGTAGAGGGATTTTAACCTTCGAACCACTTAAAAACGTGTCTTGAGCACCTAGTTCTTTCCAAAAGATTTCATATCTGTGACGGTTCTACTTTTAGTACTAGTCTCTTTCTCTTCTTCTCTTAATTATCTGTTGCCGAAGAACCGCGTCAACAGTTTGGTGCTTTCATTGAGAGCAAGTTCGATTAGTACTACCACAAACATCCAACTATGGTGACCACTCGATCCAGGCATGGCAACGAGACAGAGCAGCACGATGGGCAGGAGGCCCACCAGGTTGCCCTCCCTGATGAGCAAGATCCTGAAGTCCAGCAGAGGCCAGGGAAGCAGCCGGCGGGCCAAGACGACACTGGTAGTTCAGCGCCCCGGCTGCCTAATCCGAATCCATGTTATTACACTGCGGTGGAGATGGAGAATGCTCAGCTGAGGAGCCAGTTAGCAGCAGCTGGTCAGCAAATCCAGGATATTCTGAGCCGACTACCCCCTCTCACAACCAACGGTAACGTTGGAGAGAGGCAAGGTGAGGCTCCTAAGTCTCGCCGGAGTAATCGGTCCAGGCATAGCCGTTCGGGTAGACTTCCTGCAGCCAACTCCACCCCTTCATCACACCATCAGGAGGCAAACCTCAGGGAAATGCCTCGGACCGGACAGCAGCAGTACAGCCGTTCGGTTAGGACGTCAACCCCTAGTTCTCAGCCTTCCTCGAGGACGCCCAGAAGAGATCGAGGAAATTCCCGGAGAAGGGCCGAGGAGAGCCAGAGACGTCAGCCCGTCCCCGAAGGACATCCAGCTCCTCGTCCAGCTCGCCCAGCGCGGGACCAGCAAGCTGGCAGGGCCGAGAGGCCCCCACCAAATTTAGTCCGTCCGGACGGCACTAGGATCGCCTCTCCGGTCAGGCATCCTCCTTCTCCCATCAGATATCCGTCTCCTCAGCCCGTCCGAGACATCCCGACCTACGGGAATAGCAGGAGGGGCCCGCCGTCAGCTGGACCCTCCTGGCGCGGCAGGGTGCCGGAGGAAGGATCAGGTCATGGCCGCCAAAGACGCACCCCGAGTCTGTCCAGCAGGAGTCACTGGACCGGTAGTGGACGGAGTGATCTCTCGGGAGGAGACCTGCGCCAGCGACTAAGTTCGGCACAAAGTCACCGTACTACCCAGGGAGGCGACCTTCGAGATCGCCTCAATTCTCACAGAGAGGATCGAGTTGGGGATGGTAGCCAGGGCCGTTCAGTGGGGGTCCGATCCGAAGTACGTAACGGTGGAAATGTCCCAAATAACCTATCTCCAGATAGGAGGGGCAACAACCCGCCTAATATGTACAACGGGTCCGGAACTGTTGAACAGCCCCGGAATAACCCAGGATCTCAGGACAAAACCCTAGAGCGCCTAACTCAGATGGAGGAGCTGATGAAGAAGCTCCTATCGGAAAAAGAAAAAGATGAATATGATTCAGGGGATGAGATGGAACTCTTCGCCCCCAATATAGCAGCGACGGCATACCCTTCTGGCTTTCGATGCCCCACTTGTCGAAGTTCAACGGGGATGGAGACCCGTCTGACCACTTAGGGAAGTTCAACACCCTAATGATGGCCCATAACATCGGACCGGAGCTTCGTTGCTTGATCTTTCCTTCCACCCTAACTGGACCTGCCAGGCAGTGGTTCAAGTAGAGTAAAAGGCAGTCAATCAGCTCCTGAAAGACCTTTTCGGCTGACTTCAAGAGGGCATTCTGCGCCTCTCAGGCCGCCCGAGTCCAGGCTGACTCCCTAGCTAACGTGAGACAGCAACCTGGTGAGACGCTGAAAGTCTACTTGAGCAGATTTGCAAATGTCGCTGCTCGAGCCAGAGACGCTGACGATAGCTCCAAACTCATGGCCACGAGGACCGGGATCCTAGTCGGCGGAGACCTGTGGAAGGATATTCAAAGGAGGGGGGTCAGTTCGGTTAGTGAATTCCTTAACAGAGCCCAAGAGTGGATAAACTTGGAATGGGAACAGAGATCGTAGTGGCGATTCCCGGCGTTGCGCAGAATAACCAGCCCGGTGGTGGCAAAAGAAAAGGAAATGGTGAAAACAGCCAGCACGGTCAAAAGAAGAATAAATCTGTGGATAAATTCAAGCCCGTGTTCACAACATATACCGAGCTCACCCAGACCAGGGAAAATATTTTCCTGGCCAACGCTACTCGAGTCCCCTGGAAGAGGCGGGAGCCATTGAAACACCCTAAGGGAAAGAGAGACGCTTCCAAATTCTTCCGTTTTCATAACGATGTCGGGCACAATACCGACGACTGCAGGCACCTCAAAGATGAAATCGAGACTCTCATCCGAGCAGGTCCATTGGCGCAATACTCGCGGAACAGGGTCCCGACGAGTCGACCCGCTCCGGAGGTCCCAGCCAGTCAGCTCGGACCTCGGGTAGATCAGGACGTCCTTCCCCCCGTGGTCGAGAGAGAGATCTCCACCATCTCTGGAGGACCACACATGGCTGGCACGAGTAGAGGTGCCCAGAAGAGGTATGTGAATGAATTAAAGGCCCACAACGGAGCGGAGTTCGCCCCGGATGTGCGTCAATCAAAACAGCAAAGATTAGAGAAACAACCGATAACTTTCACGGAGGAAGACGCAGGCCATGTCCAATTCCCTCATAATGATCCCTTGGTCGTAACAGTCCAGCTCGCCAACCAGAAAGTAAGGAGAGTATTGGTGGACAATGGGAGCTCGGTGAACCTCCTATTCCGATCCACCTTAGAAAAAATGGGTCTGACTGTTGCCGAGCTTAAGGCAACCTCGATGATGCTGTATGGTTTTTCAGGAGAAGGATCAGCAGCGATAGGGACAATCGAGCTGGTGATCACCCTAGGAGAGGAGTCCCGGACAGTGTCCAAACTACTCGAATCCGTGGTCATTGACTGCTCCGCTGCCTACAATGCCATTTTGGGCCGACCTACACTCATAGCCTTCGAGGCTATCACTTCCATCCGGCACCTCGCCATGAAGTTCCCCACTTCAACAGGGGTCTGTACTATCAAGGGCGATCAGCTCGCTGCTAGGGAATGCTACAGCATTTCCATGAAGGGAAAATCTAAACCCGGGCAGGTGACGATGGCCATTCAGGATGAAGAGGAATCTCAGGGACCAAAGGCAGCTCCTGAGATTGAAAAACCTCAGATTTCCGAAGATGAAAAGACCGCCCTAAGTGAGGATATTGATCCCCGTGTAGGCGAGGACAGGTCTGAGCTACAAGCTATTGAGGAGCTCGAGGAGGTGAGCATCGATAAACAAAACCCGTCACGGACGGTTAAGCTCGGAAAGAACCTCTGCGATAAAAGAAAGGCGGAGCTGACTGCGTTTCTGCAAGAGAACCTTGACGTATTCGCATGGTCGCATGAGGACATGATAGGAATCAGCCCGAGCGTCATCATGCACACGCTCCACCTAGATAAAAGCGTCCCTGCCAAGTCTCAAAAGCAGAGACGTTTAGGGACAACCCAAGCCGAAGCCCTTGAAGAAGAAGTGGCCCGGCTCAAAAAGTGTGGCTTTATCTGTGAAGCCAAATTTCCCATTTGGGTTGCCAATCCTGTGTTAGTTCCAAAGCCCAATGGGAAGTGGCGGACCTGTATTGACTTCTCCGACCTGAATAAAGCCTGCCCTAAGGATTGCTTTCCATTGCCGAGGATCGATCAATTGGTGGATGCCACGGCAGGGCACGAGCTCATGTCCTTCATGGACGCGTACTCGGGCTACAATCAGATCGCGATGAATCCAGCAGACCAGGAACATACCAGCTTCATGACCCCGACTAATGTCTATTGCTATAAGGTCATGCCGTTCAGTCTGAAGAATGCCGAGCTACCTACCAAAGGCTAGTTAACAGAATGTTCGCGGACCAGATCGGGAAAAGCATGGAAGTGTACGTCGATGATATGCTCGTCAAGTCAAAGACTGCCAGCAACCACGTCGCTGACCTGGAAGAATGCTTTGACATACTGTGAGAATATGGCATGAGGCTCAATTCTCAGAAGTGCACTTTCGGTGTCGCGTCGGGGAAATTATTGGGTTTCATAGTCAATACCCGAGGAATCGAGGCAAACCCCGACAAGATCAGGTCACTGCTTGAGCTTCCTTCCCCCAGGTCGCGGAAAGATGTCCAAGGCCTCACAGGAAGAGTGGCAGCACTGAACCGGTTCATTTCCAAATCGACCGATAAGTGTTTGCACTTTTACAACCTGCTCCGGGGAAATAAGAAGTTCGAATGGACAGTAGAGTGCAAAAGCACATTCCTCGATCTGAAGGCGCATCTGGCTGAACCGCCTGTGCTATCAAAGCCCAAGATAGGAGAACCTCTTTTCCTCTACATGGCCGTCACTGAGGACGCAGCTAGTGCCGTTCTTGTGCGAGAAGAGGACCAGGCTCAGAAACTGGTATATTACATCAGCAAGAGACTCCTCGGAGCGGAATCAAGGTACCCAATGATGGAAAAACTGGCGTTCTGCCTAATCACGGCCTCGCGAAAACTCAGGCCGTACTTCCAGTCCCACTATGTACACGTCATGACCGATCAGCCTTTAAGGCAGGTTTTGCAAAAGCCTGAAGCATCGGGACGCTTGCTAAAGTGGGCGGTCGAACTCAGTCAGTTCGAGATTTTCTATACTCCCCGAACTACCATAAAAAGTCAGGCCTTGGCCGACTTCGTGGCTGAATGCGCAGGATTCCAGGAGATTCCATCAGAAGACTCAACTCAGGTCGCCCCCTCACGCTCATCGTGGAAGATCTTCGTTGATGGCTCATTTAACGAGAACGGCTCTGGGGCCGGAATCATTCTGATATCCCCAGAGGGTCATAGATTCCACTCGGCGCTAAGGTTCGAGTTCAAGGCGTCTAACAACGAGGCAGAGTACGAGGCCTTGTTGGCTGGACTTAGGATAGCTAGTGAGCTAAAGGCGAGCTCTGTCCAATGCTTCAGTGATTCCCAGCTCGTGGTGAACCAGGTTCTAGGCGAATATCAGGCGCGGGGGCCCAAGATGGCCGCCTATTTGGCAAAAGTAAAGTCCGAACTGTCTGCATTTGTTCGAGGATCAATCGAACAGATACCTCGGGAGCAGAACGCCAATGCAGATGCTCTCGCCAAGCTCGCCACCTCGGGAGAGACAGAAACCCTGGGGTTGGTGCCAGTTAAGTTCTTGGAGAAACCTAGCATAGACGGGGATCGGGCAGAAATTGAAATGATTGACATCAGGCCGACCTGGATGACTCCCATTCTTGAGTATCTCATCGAGGGCAAGTTACCCGAAGGGCGCAACGATGCACGGCGAGTCCTTTATCAAGCTCCGAGATACACGCTAGTCGAAGGGGTGCTGTACCGACGTGGGTATTCCCTACCTCTCCTCCGATGCGTTCTTCCAAGTGAAGCGAAGGCCATCCTGCAAGAAGTTCATGAAGGATTCTGCGGAGACCACACTGGGGGGCAAAGCCTGGCCTTGAAGGTTCTCCGGCAAGGTTATTACTGGCCGACTCTGTCCAAAGACTAGATCTCATATGTATAAAGGTGCGACAAGTGTCAGCGATTCGCTGCGGTTTCCCGAGCTCCTCCGGTCGAGCTAAAAATGATTTCGTCTCCCTGGCCATTTGCCGTTTGGGGGATAGATCTGGTAGGCGCCCTGCCTACCGGAAAGGGCGGGGTCCGTTACGCCGTAGTAGCCATTGACTACTTCACCAAGTGGGCCGAAGCAGAGTCGTTGGCGACAATAACATCAAAAAAGGTGCTAGACTTCGTGGTTAAAAGCATCATATGTCGATTTGGCCTACCTAAAAAGATCTTCTCCAACAATGGCACTCAATTTGACAGCGATCTGTTCACCGAATTTTGCGAAAGGCACGGGATTGTGAAAAGCTTCTCGTCTGTGGCCTATCCCCAGGCGAACGGCCAGGTCGAGGCTGTCAATAAAACTCTGAAGGCGAGCCTCAAGAAGAGGCTAGATGAGGCAAAGGGGGTCTGGCCAGAACAGCTCCCCCAAGTCCTGTGGGCATATAGGACCTCACATCGGACTCCCACGGGTCACACTCCTTTCTCCCTAACCTTTGGGAGTGAAGCAGTCCTCCCCGTGGAGGTTAAAGTTCTGTCACATAGGGTCCAGTCCTACGACCAAGATAGGAACCACGAGCTCCTATGCCATTCCCTAGACATAGTAGATGAAAGGCGAGAAGATTCACAACTCCAGCTCGCCCATTATCAACAGAAGATCACTCGTTACTTCAACACTAAGGTCAAAAGACGTGCCTTTAGCGTCGGTGATTTGGTCTTAAGGAGAGTTTTCTTGGCCGGGAAAGATCCCAAAGATGGGGTTTTGGGACCAAGCTGGGAAGGACCATACCAGGTCATCGAAGTCATCAAAGAGGGAACTTATAAGTTAGCTCGACTTGGTGGAGGGGCGGTCCCGCGGACTTGGAATGCTATCCACCTAAAGAAATACTATCAATGATCCACTTGTAAGGCCTAGAAGGTCACCTTCCATGTATAAATAAAAATCAAATGTTTCTCTTTATTTGCAAGTGTGATTTTAAAGTAACCACGAAAGACCCTTTCCCAGTTACTTGGGGGGCATATGGTACCTGGATATAACCAGGTCTCCTTAACGACTTAGGTGTTAATTTTTATCCATGGATAAGAGTTATCACAAACTAAGCCTTATCCTGGTCTTAACCAGGTCATAAAACTTAGAAGTTAACTAAAATTTATTGACCGCGGTTCTTTTTTAAAGAGCCCGGGATATGGATAAAAGTTGACACGAACTAAGTTTTCAAAATAAGTTCCTGGTTTTAACCGGGTCATAAAACTTAGAAGTTAACTAAAATTTATTGACCGCGGTTCTTCTTTAAAGAGCCCGGGATATGGATAAAAGTTGACACGAACTAAGTTTTCAAAATAAGTTCCTGGTTTTAACCGGGTCATAAAACTTAGAAGTTAACTAAAATTTATTGACCGCGGTTCTTCTTTAAAGAGCCCGGGATATGGATAAAAGTTGACGCGAACTAAGTTTTCAAAATAAGGTCTTGGTCTTAACCAGGTCATAAAACTTGGAAGTTAACTAAAATTTATTGACCGCGGTTCTTCTTTAAAGAGCCCGGGATATGGATAAAAGTTGACACGAACTAAGTTTTCAAAATAAGTTCCTGGTTTTAACCGAGTCATAAAACTTAAAAGTTAACTAAAATTTATTGACCGCGGTTCTTCTTTAAAGAGCCCGGGATATGGATAAAAGTTGACGCGAACTAAGTTTTCAAAATAAGTTCCTAGTTTTAACCAGGTCATAAAACTTGGAAGTTAACTAAAATTTATTGACCGCGGTTCTTCTTTAAAGAGCCCGGGATATGGATAAAAGTTGACGCGAACTAAGTTTTCAAAATAAGTTCCTAGTTTTAACCAGGTCATAAAACTTAGAAGTTAACTAAAAATTTATAGATCGTGGCTCTTCTTTAAAAGCCCGGGATATAAATAACGGTTAACCCGAACTAAGTTCATAAAAACAAAGGGATGAATTGTAGCCAAATGCATAAAAATATATATGTTAAAATTACTGAGCAAATTGTCTCGAGGTGGAAACACCTCATAAAAAAAAATTACAATAGAAAGTAAGAGAGTTCAAAATACTTAAAAGAGAAGTATCCTAAGCCCCATCAGTTGGCCCTTTGGAGGTCGCGGTCTCGTCCTGCTCCGCCACGACAGAGGCCTCTCCAGTCTCCGAGGGAGGTACCTCTTTATTTAGGCGGGCTTGGAGCTTCGGTAGCAAGAATGCCCAGAGGTCCGGCGGCATGAAAGAAAAGTCCGCGTCTGGATTATGGGCCCAGCAGTGATAGAACAGGTCCTGCATGGACTGCTCCGAAACGGCCCGCTCGGCTTCCAAGGCGGCCTGGGCCTCGGTCTTGGCTACCTTGAGATTTGTCCGCGAGGCGGCCAGGGAGTTTTTAAGCTCTCGGTTCTTGGAGCGGACCTTCTCTAGCTCGGCTTTAGAGGCCGCCAGCGCGTCTCTCGCCTCCTGAGCCTCCTGGAGGGCGGTCTGGCGCTCAGCTTCCAAACCCTCGAGCTGGACCTTGGTCCTAGCAATGCCTCTGTATGCGGCAGCAATGCCCTGCAAGAAAGGAAGGATAAATTAACTAACTGGAAGAAAAAAAAAGGCGGCGTGTGAATGTTAAAGCTCTAAAAGAATGGGGCAGTTTACTGTTAGGGTCATGTCCATTGAAGACTCCATAACTCGAACCGGGCTCATTGTTTCGATGGCCCGGAGCTCCCTCTCCCTGAGATTGTAGAAATGGCTGATGGCATAGCTAGCCGACTCATACACCGTACCCCGGAATGCTTCGGGCATCTTCTCCAGAGCCTGGGGATCGACCGGGATACGCACATCCGGGGCTGCCGCGGCCAGATTCCCGATCTCTATTACCCCGTCCTGGGTGGCTAATGGAGATCGTTGGGGTGGCGGGGGCATGGGCCCTGTCCTGGCAACAGGAAGGATCGCCCCCGCAACCTGGGATGGCGGGGCTTTCTCCTTCTCCTTAGCCAGGGATTTGGTGGAGGTCCCAGCCGAGCTCTTGGACTCGCGGAGCCTTTTTAACCTCGGCCCCGCTGGGGGGTTCCCACCGAAGACCACGCCCCGCAGACTACCTCCGGGCTGAGACATCTCTTCTGCTAAGAACAAAAAACATGGTTATTACAAGGTAGCAATCATGCAGAAATAGAGAAAAGGTTTAAAGGCAATGAGTAAGCGAATACTAAGGGAGCCCTACCCCCCGATCTGGAAGAGTCTAAGACGATTGTCTCACGAACTGGCGCAGGTTCTAGGTCCGGTTCCGACTCGGGGCTGGACTCTTCTACATACTGCCTAATCCCCGGGGCATAGATGCCCCTCTGGATCGCCGGCCACGTGCGTAAGTTGGTCCCATACTCCTAAAAAAGGATCGACCTAAAGGCTAGGGTGTTATCTACTACTACGCTACCCCTAGGCCGACTCTCTTGGTTGTCCAGCATGAGCTGGTCAACACAATGGAGCAAGAGCGTGTCCAGGTCCGGATTCCTCGGGTGACGATGGACGAGCTGCCTAGGATTGAACCTAACCAGCCGGGGGTCTGCAGTGGCCCTGTCTACATTCTTAAATAATTAAGGATTACCTTGGCCGGAGGGACCCGCGGCTGCTCCAGATCGGACCCTCTCCTCGCCCATACCCTGGGCGACCTCCAAGGTCCTCTTCCTGTTCATCACGAGAGGAACTTCGTCACCCTCCTCCTCGCCTTCGTCGTCGGCAATCCCCTCCGCGATGATCGGTCTGTTGTCGCAAGCTGGGGGAGGCCCCCGAGGCCTCTTCAAATTCAAAGTCTGATTTGGGAAAATCAGCTTGCAGAATACCATCGTGTCGTCCATCACGAGCACGCGGTAGTCTTTCTCACTGGGAGGCAAGTTCGCCAGTGTGTCGTATTGACCCCCGAGGGTCACAGACTTTTCGGTCCTCGCGTAGATGGCTGCAAGGATGGTTGAAGTTAGAAGTGGAATAAGGGAAGAGCTAAAATAAGATAACCTTTAAAAGGCGGGCTAGATCAAGGATCACTTACGAGGACGGTTGAAGTAGTGATGATCGCAGTTGCGGAACCCAGTTGACATAAAAAACTGGTCCTTGAAGTCGTTCGGATGGCTCGGCAGCTCGATGACCACTGCTGTATTAGGGAAGCGGGTTAAGTAATAGAACCCATCGCCTTTCCCCCGCTGGTCTGGGCTGGCTTTGAGGCAAAAGAAATATAGAATATCAGCAGGAGTGGGGACCTCCCACTCATGCTTTTGAAACAAATACCTCAACCCCGCCAACAGACGGTACGAGTTGGGGGGGGAGCTGAAATGGGGCCAACCCCACATAATTCAGGAAGTCGGCAAAGTACTGGTCCAGGGGGAGGAAGGCCCCTGCCTTGAAGTGTTCACCGCTCAAGGCCGCGAACGATTCATCGAGCGGTGTGCAGCTCCGCTCGCCCTCTACGGCAGGTCGGGCAATCACTGAGGCTTTCCCCAAGGGAATGTTGTGGGTGATGAAGAGTTTTGTGATCTTGGCCTGCTCGGTTATCTTCGAGACGATTCTCTCCGCCTCGAAAAATGCGTCAAGGGCCACCTCGGCCTGTTTCTCCACGGCCGGGCCAAAGTGGGGAATCGGCGAGCTGGTCATCACCGCCTTTCCTTTATCTTGTTGAGAGGCCGAGCTTCCCACGTTCTTCTGGGGCAGATTCTTCTTCGGGGCCATCTGGTCGCCTATCGAACAAAAGAAAACACTTTAGAGAAGGTGACCCAAGCAGAAGGCTGAGGCAAATGTTAATTACACGAGCTGGGGTAAGCCCAGCCCGCGGAGAGTGGAACCACGCGGTTCAATGAACACGCGCCTAGGCCCTCAACAGATCCCAGATTACTCAGAATTCGTGTGTCAGGGGGCTCAGAGTAAAAATTTTCCTTGGGGGGAAAGTTTCAACAGGCAAAACGTGCAAAACCGCTTTTGAGGCGTATTCCCTAAGCTACCTGGTTTTGCACCCAAAATTCCTAAAGGTCCTACCCAGAAATTGTCCCTGAAGAAGCACCATGAACCCATACTCTAAGACGATGTCCCATGGCAGGCGTGCCCTAACCTAAGAAGGGCTGTCACCCTTTGTATTCACGCAACTCAGAAAACCCCTGCATGTGGCTACAGTAATATTTTTTACCTAATCTACAGTGGCATGCTTTCAAAGTGAACAGGGTCAGAAGAACTTACAGTATGTGGCTGGATGGTGAGCGAGATTGCTGCGCTGGTAGGAGCTTCGTTGGTACAGTGACCTCCAAGGCTTTGAAGAAACTCGTATGCTTAAGCTTCGTGAACGAAGAAGATGAGAACAGCAGAGATGAGGGTTTCGTTCTTTGGAAGGTCAGAGAAAGAAGAAGGAAATTTGGGAATTTTTTGAATGATAAGGTGGCCCGTGCGTGGGATGACCACCCCCTTTTATACAAGGGAAGGATCACGTGTAAAAGGCTCTTGGGAGACCCTCCACTCGAAATGCGAAACGACGGCTGGACAGTAGGCTAGGCCATTTAATGCGGTTCTCGTAGAGTGTACCGTCGCCACCCACGGCGTTCCACGTATCAGACGCCTGCGAAAAGAATGGAATGCGAAGGGTTATGGGGGAAGTCTAAAAGCCCTTACTGTGGTCTCCTGTATATGACGTCATAGACCACGAGCAGGAGCTTGGGGGGCAGATGTACGCCCTGGTTTTCCCACGCGCTATTTAGCTGGACGAGCCTCGGACTAATCAGGTTTAGTCCGAGGCTCCCGCAGGCCGGAGGTTCTATTTCCAGGACGGACCCTTGTCAGCTCGAGGGGTTCCTGTTTCCAGCTCGCATTTGTTGCCCAGGAGCTGAGAGTGACATCCGAAGGCCACGGACGAGAGCAGCTCGGGTTACGAATTGCTCAGGTCACGAGCTTCTCAGGAAGCTCCGACCCTATGGGAAGTCAACACGCAAGATAAACGTGCATATTCCTGCCGTCACGTGGCCGATATCCCCCTGACTTCTCGGACACGCAGCAGGAACGTGCGTATTCAGACACCCACGGACGGGTTGGGCCGTGCGGCCCATTATCTCCTTCCATGCTGATTAGACCACACTTGTGTGTCAGGTTTAGGAATTAATCATGAATGTCACATATTTGATATGACAAATGGTAAGGTCACGGAATGACCTCCCTACCAACTTCCAGGTGCCTTCTCCTATAAATAGGGAGACCCTGGGAGTTGATAGGGGTTGGAAAAAATAGTCTTTGAGGAACTATATACTTTGTAAACCAAATACCCAGAGAAGATCAATAATATTGACTAGTGGAGTAGAGGGATTTTAACCTTCGAACCACTTAAAAACGTGTCTTGAGTCACCTAGTTCTTTCCAAAAGATTTCATATCTGTGACGGTTCTACTTTTAGTACTAGTCTCTTTCTCTTCTTCTCTTAATTATCTGTTGCCGAAGAACCGCGTCAACAAGTACATTAAGTAAAATCAGAAATAAACTATCATTTATTCTCTAAGTGCCCACAAATTTCTTGAGATGTAGAGAACGTTGTGGAGATCTTGGTGTGAGTACCTGGGAGCAGCTTGGATATGAAGTTCGTTCAAATTACGAAAAGATAGCAATGACACTTGATAGGCATCAAGAGGTTTGTTTTCTATTCTTTTCTTGCTTATGATTAATGTATGTATATTAATGGATCTGCATATTTAAAGGTAGTTTAAATATGTTACAAAAAAATTTGTTGTACACTGGGCATACCCACCACCATTCCGCTGCGTATTAGGAAACTCGTTCCTAACAGTTAAATCCTTACATTTACGCCATCCGCCAAAGCTCTCCAACTTATTGCGTTGTAACCACATCTTTGCCTTTACATGCAGCATAGAGTACCCTTAAGCCAAAGCCCATCAAGAAGAGTTGTGTAGGACACAACCTATAAAGCCCCACTACCTTTGAGTCGTTACTATGTGATTTACGAATGTGTCATTAGCTCACTAATCGAGGTTTTAGATTGAAAAGTGTGATTAAATTAAAATAAAGACTCATTTGACAATATTAAATATAAAAGATTTGGACATTCATTGAAATCATAAAATTTATACATTTGGAATCCCAAAAATACTGTTTGAAAATATATTACAACTCAAAAATGCGAATACAGTCGACCTAAGCGACAAAACCAGCCATCTACAGTAAATTCCTCAAACAACCCCGATCGTGGTAGCCAGGTAGGCCGAACATGTACACGCCGCTCCACGCTCTCCAACTCATGGTTGGTCGACATTTCCCTTGCCCTTACTTGCACCATAGAGCACCCGTGAGCCGAGGCCCAGCAAGAAAACTTAATGCATAACATAATATAATTTAATCTGATAATACACAGCTTAGACAAACAATATATTAAACATATAACAGCCTATGCCAACCCAGGTGCTTTACCAGACACTGGGTTCACGATCATCACTGAGCGGGTGAATTCAGCACCCTTAGTGGGTCTCGCCCTAGCGGCCTGCATTGAGCGTGCTTTCGTTGTTCCCGACCTTTGCCATTCTCGGCCTTTACTGTTCTCGGCCTTTTCCGTTCTTGGCCCTTGTCGTTCATTCATAGTCATGCACCCCAAATCATAGAATCTACAAGTATTCACATATATATATATTAAACACAAATTATAGGGCCATGCCCTGAAACACAAATAATAGGGCCACGCCCTGCTCTTCGGGCACAAACAGTTTTCTTGCCTGTGTCCCGAGCTGATAGATTAACGCAATCCCAAGCACGATCCCCTAACTCGAGCTTTGACGTAAACCTAGTCACAACGCATCCATAATAACAATCCATCAAGCCCTAAACCAAATAAGAACTTCGGAATATTATTCTAGCCTCCAAGACCTTAAATCCTACTAAACCGGGTAGTAGGATCCTTTTTTAGCCCAAAGATTTAAGTTCCTGAGCTTAAAATCCTAATTTGACCAAAAACCCCTGTTTGCGCCACAACGCCCTCAATTAGAGTCGTGACTCCCCTACATTTAGAGTCGCGACCCTCTACAAGTTAGAGAGCCCAGCTCTCGATTTCTCTAGACACGTGCTGCAGCGCGCCCTGCCCAAGGCCGCGGCACTGAGGCGATTTAGCAAATCCCCAAGGCCTTCTGAGTTCATGCAGGCCGCGGCGCTTAAGAATAGCGCCGTGACGCGACCCCGCGAACCCAGAATTTTGAGCATTTTTTTCAGATTCTAAATCCCTGCAATTCAATCCAAGCATACTCTAATGATAGAATTATGCCACAAATCACTTACATTATACTCAGAGCAGCACGTAAACTCAAAAATCTGAACAAAAAACCTCAATACCACCTAAATTCAACTACTTGAGTTCCGAACCCCAAAACTCTAAAAAGAATAGAGAAATTAAGAACAAAACGTGCTCTAATCCTTACCTCTGCAATGATCCCGACCCTGCGCCAATTCCCAGCTCTTCTAGCTTCAATCCTCAACAAATCCTAGCCTTGCTTCTGAGCTTTACCTCCAAAATTTCCCCAAGCCCCTCCAAAGACCAAGAGAGAGAGAGAAAACATTAAGGGAGAGAGAGAGAGACATGGGTTTGAGGTTAATGTTTTTGTTGTTTTTCTTTTGTTTCCCCTTAGTTCTAGAGTCTTATTTGGACTGAGTCTATCATCAACTGTGTAAGTCCAAAATATCCCTAAGTATATCCTTAATTTTTTAATGCTACCAAGGGCAATCCCATCATTTGCCACATCCCACTAATTCCTCGAGTGTTCCTATAATTCCCCATTAAATCCCGACATACCCAAATGATCACTAAATAATCACCTGTTACCCAGTAACCACGAACACGTGCTATATTCCCAAAATACCCCTAGGCTCCCCCTGAGCCGGGTATTCGACCCCGTTGGACAAGTGCAATGAGCACATAATACGGTAAGCATGCATTTTTCATTATTTCGTAAGCATGCAATTTCGTAACGCAGTCATGCATTTTAAAACGTAAGCATGCCACACAATTATCACATATACATATAAATCACATCAACTACAATTAAACATAAACTATTCAATTTAATCATACACTAACATGTTCAAACATAAACATAAATGTTACCATATAATAAGAATTCTACCATAAAGAGTATGTCAAGCGTACACCGTGTGTGTAGGTGTCCACTCTTCTTACCTCAAAAGCAGCAGCGATCCACACACCCTAACGCGTCTCTTCAAGTATCCTTAGCAAGCCTATCATGTCACATAACATCAAAGTTTAAAACCTCAAATCATACCAAATCATATTAAGATACACTCATATCCTTTTTTAACGCTAAGGCATCCCCACAATACCCTTAAGAAAGTCTTAAAACTCTACTGCATAAAACTCCAAAAAGGTACAAATTTATATCTAAAGGGTGCATTAAAATCCCCAAAATACGTGTTTCTGGGAAACTGGCGCGGACGCGCTCACAAAGTGCCACCTAGCCATGTAGCGTGGTCGCGCCAAGGCTGGGCGCGGTCGCGGTCGCGGTCGCGGTCGGTCCTTATTCTAAAAATCACAGATGTGATTTTTAAACTTAAAAATCTACCCAAATCGCAAAAGCCAACTTTGAAACACTAGCAAATCAATCCTAACATGTTTCTAACCTTAATAACTAGTAATGATTCAACTCTAAACATGCAGACAACCTATAATTCTAATCTAACCCAATTGATAACTCATTTTACCTTCAAACCTAAATCTGACATAAAACATAAACATTAAAGTTTGAACACTTACAGATCAAAATCTCAGCCACAAAGCTTAGATCCTTGCTCCTTATGAGATCTCCAAGCCCTTCAATAACCTAGATTAATGATCTCCTCCAAAACCTTAGGCTTCAAGACTTAGATCAAGAACGAGAGAATTGTTATTGGTCTGTTATCCTTTCGTATATCGCAATTCAGAGGTCTGAAAAATTCGTATGACATCTAAACCTATTTTATTTATTATTTAATCTGATATAATCATATAAAAACCCAAATTACATCACTATCCCCAACCTTTACATTTTCTAACATGACCTCCAAAGCCCATACTTGTCTTTTACTTAAGCTAATAGTTTTACTTTTCCTTAATTACACTTTCTACAACAAAAGCTTATATTTCTACTTTGACCCCCATATCATAACTATTATTATCATTTGACCCCCCCCACCCCCCCAATACTTGAAGAAACATGTGTGTGTGGATTTCCTGACGAAAAACATAAAATAACATACACCATAATTCATGAATATCATAGTTCATGTAATTAAACACATAAGAGCATACAATTTACCATAATACCCTGACCCAAGCCAGATTATCATAATACCCTTACCAGTAGAAGCAGATATTACATAAAAAGATCCAATAAACATAAACAGGAGTTCATGACTACTTTGAATTTAGATTGATCTACAAATGATCATCTATTATGATAAGAATTAAATCTTTATGGCAAACGATAAGTTTATAAAGATAGTTAATTCATATCGTGCGGTCCTGCCATATATAATCACTATTATATACAACATTTTTACCAAGATGTCTATCCACATCAGTAATCTAAATCTAGACTACTTGCATCTCGTATGCTTAGTAAAATGTACTAGAAACCATTCATTAAAGATTCATTACTTTAATATGTTACTGGCTATTTATTCATTGTATATGATCTTAATTCTCTCGTACTAATACAAAATCATATCCATATAAATTAATATGGAATTTTCTTGATATTTATATAAATTATTCAAATAATAATTATAACATTCAAATATGATAAAAATGTACTTTTATTTAAATCAATAAAATGTATTTTCTACATGCTTTTAGAGCATAAACCCTACAGGCGATGCATCACCTTCTGGGGTTTTCAAGCCTCTTTGCATCGCCACCCTCACTGTCCAACGACCCTCTAAGGGGCCTAAAATTGCTCCAAATACTACCAATTTTTTTGGGGATTCTTAGATACCTCCATGTATCACTTTAGACTCAAATACACAATTTTTAAGTGCCTATAATTGAAACTCAAATTATTCATCTCCACTATGTGAAATAACTATGTGTTTTATACCTAGCTTGTATAATAACACTTATTTTTTGTATTTAACCAATCATAACACTTTGTATGAGAGAAAGTTTTAAAGAAGGAACTTGAAGTAAGATACATTAATTCCCTCATTTTTTATCAAATTGCGAAGTGCCTCACCAAAAACCTTTCACCTATTCGTTTTCAGTTGCTGATTTCTAAACTTGGAGTGACAACATCACCCCTTCGTTTGAGGGGTGGTGTTAAGAAATAATACCTTTATGCAATTGGAATATGCAATATTGCTCTGCTGCTACACTCCTCTGTTGCTCAAGTTGTTACAACAGCATGCCACCATGTTCCATCTTCTATATTCTCTAGCTTTATTGTTAACCCTTTATGGTCGTTATTGCAAATCATTTTGGTAATTATTGTTTTGTTTTCTGTGCTAGATTCTTATGTTATTTTGAACTATTTGTAGCCTATATTGTGCTGCCACTTGTTTCAATCACAATGGTTAAACTCGTGTAACTTTGAGTATAAATAGAATGCAATTCCTCAGTCTTTATTTGAGCTGAGTTTACAAAATCATTTATACACCAAATCTTATCTTTATGATGGAGAACATCAAAAAGGAGATTGGGGATGAAAAAGAAAATGAAGTATTAGATTGATGAGACTAGTGGTCATGAGAACACACTCGCCCCAATAAAGGAGATGAATATTGGATTGAAATTAAGAGTAAAGCATGAGCAACGTCTAGGAGATGTTGTTTACTCTTCATAATGAAACTTTGTTGAGATTATTTGACACACACTGCAAGGAAAATAGGCTTATTGAGTCGTCACAAAATCGTCGTTATAGGTCTACGGTATTATTGATTCGTATATGTAGGTACCTATTGCCAAAAAATACAAATTAGTCTAAAAAGCAGCTACATATGATGGAACCAACAAAGCTCTCGGGGAATCATAAAGCCGCAAATCTACCAATCCCAACGCACTGAATCATTATCATCAGCACGAAGTCTTCAATATCCCTCATCATAGCAATATCATATAATTGTAATATTCTTTTCTCACTCATGTTGACATATACACCACACCACATGTTTGTGTATTTTCTAATAGATTTTTTTCCTTTAATCTTTTAAAATTCTTATTTTTTTATGGTCATGGATTTTTAGGGACAGGTGTGTTGAATGCTAACATCTTTGGCAATAGTTTCATTTTGGGAGTTACAATGTTATTTACATATGTGAAACCAATAGGTACGTATGCTACGACCACTAAGATTTCCATGGAAGATAGTTGCATCCCAAAAACACTTTTGATAAGTAATGTTTCTGAATTTAAAATTTAAATTCCTTTTTTAGATATTAAATTTTGTTTTATGCAATCATATTGAGAATTACGAGGTAGTGTTCTTGTTATCGTAGAATAAAATTTTCACATTTTATTATATTTTTTCCCTTTCTTTAGGTAGCGTACGTAGTGCATGAGATTCATAATAATGTTTAAAAGTGGTTTAATATAAGTATTTATGAGTTTGGACAAACCACAATCACTATAACACACAAAGGTTTTGCCAAGGCAATATTCAAGAAACTTATGGAAATTATGCATTCGAAGAGGACCATATATGAAACATTTTATCTACCAAGGCCAGCTTGTGTCTATTCTATGTCCGCATGAGAGGTATTGTTGCTTCAAACCCTCTGCTTTTGCATGGTTTGTTAAGATTTGCTTTGCTTATACAATTTGACACTTGGCTTTGGCTTGATCATGTTGGCCATATGTGTTACTTTGGAGCTCAAAGAACTCCTTAATATTTTAGAAGAATGTCTTTTTAAGTATCTTTTGATTTGTTCAAATTAGTGCTATACATTAATGTTCTATATATTTTTGTTGGCTAACCTGATGTTGAGATTGCAATATGTTGAGAATAGTGTAAATTGAGCAGGCCGATTTTGTTGCCTATTTGAGTCTCAATCTTAGTTGCTCTGATAACAAACATATTATTTATGTTCTAACAAGTTTACTTGAGTGTGTAGCACGTGTATCTTAAAACTCAACAATTAAGTATAAGAAGATCAAGTTGAGCTTGCATGAAAGGAAATGAAGGACTTGAAAATGAAAGCTTGAGGGGAAACATCAAAGAATAAAAACTAAAGTCCAAATATGATTATTTATATTAATATTGTATTGATATTTGATGCATTACATGATTTTGATCTAAGAATGGCTCAATTTTTTCACAAAAATTATTTTATCAGCAAAACGATTTTGATAACCTAAATTTCGATAACACAAGTAACCAAAACTCTATTTTTATCTAAATGATTAAAATATGTTAAAAAAATTTAAAAATAAAAACAAGTTTTACAATGCTTTCATAAAATATTGCAAACTTTTAAATAACATTACCCTTGTTGAAAATCAATTTACTCAAACGATCAAAAAGTGGTATTTTCATAACTTAAAATGTGGTATTTTTATAAATAATTGTTGGTCGATTGATCTCCATGTACAACAGGTGATGTGGTAACACATTTGTTCTCACTGCTACAAAAATTGCATGAGAAGTCGGTTAAAAATCGACCTATAAACATTTATAAGTCAGTTTGGAATCAACTTCCCATGCAATGACTTACAATGTAAAACATGCTAGGACAGTTGGCGCCAAACCGACCTATGGTGTACAACATGGTAGGTCGTGTGTACAACCGACCTACCATATCATTTAAAAAATTATTAAAGAGATACTCTAAATTATTTTATAAAGTTTTTTATTTTAAATTATAAATACTATAAGATTAAAATATTTTCTTATTTATAAAAATTAAATTAATTTTTTTAATTACAACTAATTCATTCATTCATTTATATTTCAAAAATTATAATATCTTAACATTAATATATATTTTTTATACTTATTTCATACCCAAATAAATTATATATGTATTGTTTAAATAAATTAATATATATTTTAAAATTCAAATAATGTAAAAAAAATTAGAGTATCTTTAATAATATGTGTGTGCATGTGCATGGTATGCATGGTGAGGGTGCATTAGTTTCCATGCATAGTAATTTTTATTATCCATTTATTTTTTTTATTAATTAAAAAAGGGAAAAATATAATAAATAAAGAGGGAATGTTCTAAAAGGCTTGTGTTCACACAAGTGAGAAATGAGAACAAATTGTAAGAAGAGAGTTGTCTCTTTTTTTTTGTGAGTTCCCGAAAGTAAGTTTTGACCCATCCTTAGTAAAATAGTCATAACTTGCACTGTAAATATTCAATTTCAGAAAACGTTATATTGTTAGAAAGCTAATTAAATTATCTACAACATTTTAGAAATAGTATTTTTCCAAAATCATGGTGTAACCGGGTCTAAAATGGGTTTCAAGTTATAAAATGTTTGGGTTACGAAAAAGCCCCTTCAAATTTCCATTTTTTTTTTCTTTATCCTTTAACCTAGCTATCCCCTATAAATAAATCCTTAAGTCTCTTACTATCAACTTTGAAAACCTAGCCGTCCATCTAGAGAGAAGAAGGAGAAAAGAGAAGAAAGAAAGAAAGAGAAAAGAGGACAAGGAAATAGGGTTTTTCGAAAATCCTTAGGTATGTGATCTTGTATTAGTTCTTTGAATCCTATAAGATATCCTTCTTCTTCTTAATTCTAAGAGCATTGTTCTTTTCTTTGTTGTGGGTTTCGAAAATCCCTAGGTGTCCAAGGGGATTGATCATAGTTTTGTGTTTTTGATTCACTATCAAGGAGGTAATGGAGAATCTTAACCCTTTTGTTGTTTTGATGTTGTCATATTCTTGTTTATGTCTTTGGATTATCGTTTGTTGTTTTGATGTTGTCATATTCTTGTTTATGACTTTGGATTATTGTTTGTTAATTTGAGAAAGCATGTTTATGATGTATGATGATGATGATTTGATCATTGTAGTTTTGATGGATATATGTTCTAGTGAATATTGTTGCAATATTGGTATGATGAATACATGTGTGGTTATGAGATCTTGATTAGAAACATGATTAGGATTTTAATTAAATTATGGAAAACAAGAATATTTTGATGCATTTTTCAGCGTAGGGTATGTTTTGGGGTTTCATATGTTTCTTTGAACTTTGATAAGCATTCTTATTGATTTGGGATATGTCATGTAAATTTGGAACATGAAAAAACTATGATGTTTATATTGTATATTTGTCATTAAGAAGCATGTTAGGGTATGAGTTGGGGTATGATGATAAGTTATGTGGAGATTTTGATTCATGGAGTTGTTATGAAATATAGGGGGCGTTTGGTATGGGAGTTTGATTTGGTGGGATTGAAAATATCAAATCTAACCCATGTTTGGTAAATTTATTTTTAATGACTTGGGGGTTCGTGTTTTCAAGTGTGTCTCATTTTTTAGCTTGATTTGTGGGTAATCTTAACCATTTTAAATACTTGAGCTTCACATTCCATTAATCTAAATTGCCTCTAACTCTAGTCCCACAAACTCAAACCTCATACCAAACACCCCCTTAGGGTTTCGGCCTAGGGCATTTAAAAAGGGATTGTGAGTTTGTTTTGTTTCTTGATTCTATTTTTAAAACCATTGATTTTAGAGCATGTCAATTTGTAATATTTTTCAAGTATTATGCTATGTGGGTTTCAGCTTTGTGGGTATAGTGTGATTGGAGTAACTTGATTTTGATTATTGATTTGATTTGCATGCTAAATTGTCATATTAAAATGCATAAAGTATAAAAACCATGTTAAGTTAATTTGTTGAATTATTGTGAAAGATTCTAAGTATTTGTTAGCATTCTAGGTGGATTTATGCTTGCTGAATTTGTTAATTCTAAAATGGTAATTGGTGAATTAATTAGTAAGAAAGCAAACTATTACTTAAAATTCATATTTTAAAATCAAGACAACAAAAAGGGTGATTGTCATATTTTAATTTAGTATTTTTTCTTCAATCAAGTGCAAGCAGTTTTTTTTATTATTTTTATTTAAAGTTGTGAAAAAAACTAGATATTTTTATTGTTATTAATTTAATTATTAAGAAGAAACTGATGTAATAAAATGGTTGCTGGAATTTTTAGTTTCTTAAAAGAATGTTTCTTTCAAATTGAAAATATATGGTATATGCTTAAATATTGTAAGTCTTAAATTTTATATATGATAAAAGTGACTTTTCTACACTTTAAATGTGTATTTTCTCATTTATATTTAAGCTGCTTTTATTTACAAAATAATTAAGTAAAATTAATTTTTAAAAGGTGATCAAAGAGTTTATTTAATAAATATAAGCAACTACAAAATTTTGTCACATTCTTTTAATTGTTATCAAATAATAAATAAGATTATTATTTTATACAAATTAAAGCTAAGGAATTATTTTAGTAAATTAATTTTTTGTAATAAAATTTTATGAATGACAAATGTATGATTTAAAGGAATAATGTAGTAATAATTAAAGTGGCAAATTATTTTATGCTTGCTGAATTTTGGTGAAATTGACAAGAAAATAAAAGAATAAATATTTCCAACTTCAATGCAAGTTTTAAGAACCATCATACGTATGCATGTTACATGTAAGCTAAGTGTTACGTTTAAATACACGTCATTTGATTAAGTACATGATTCTTGTTTTGCAAACATTAAGAATTCACTAGTAGACTTAAGATTATTCTTTTATAATTTTATGTGAAATTGTTGAATGTTTATAGTGTGGTGCAACATGTGTCACGTGTGCATGGCCCATGGACACGTGAGGTATGTGTGTTGGGCATGTGTAATCTTACATGATTTTAAGACAAACGTTTGATTGTGATTTTAGGCTCATTGTAAAGTACCATGCACTTTATATTTTACTTGGACTTGAGGTAAGGAAGTTAACTAGAATTTTCAATGAATTCTGTTATGAAAAATGTGAATTGATATGTTGCAAGAGTTATTGTGTTATGGAAAGTATGAATTATGGTAAGCTAAAGTGTTATGAAAAGTACGAATTACTATGTTATGATATGAATTGTTGTATGTCTGCTTGTATGTTGTATGAAAAGTAGTAGTTGTTAGCATGCTGAACGCGACACAACAAATGAGTTACTAAGGATATGACGTAACTCATAGGGCGGACGCGCCGAGGTTATTCGAGGACCTAAGATCCTGTTTATCTCATAGAGAAGGTCTTACCAGTTTATGCTTTTTCTGGTTACCTCATGATGTGACATGGACAATAAGGGTGTCATGATCACATGATGTTTGATTATGAATACGAGTTCTTATGATTATGATTTATGAGTATTAATTTGATATGAATATGATATGGTTACGATATGATTTGCCATGAGTTTACAATACGAATATAGTTTTCTTGAATATTGATGTATTTGTTTGCACTTCCTTACTGAGCTTTTAGCTTACCCCCTTACTCTTCCCCCTTTCAAGTAGGCAAAAGGGTTTCTCCTTGGCATGCACAGTGATGTGGGAGGTTCTAACGTCTAGGTGTGTATGACACGGGGTGTCCTATGAGTGATTAACGATCAAGATGAACACCAAGAACAATTAAGAACTTACATGTTATGGTTTATGCTTTTAATTACGTCAATGGGACTTATCATTTTATTTTATTTTCAAAGACTACATAAAGACACAACATTTTTATTTCAAACTATTGGGCCCAAATTACATGTTTTATCAAGGCCCCACTAAACATTTTCTCTAAAATTGTATTTTTCTAATAAAAATGAGTTGAGCGACGTTTTTATAAAGTAATAGATTGGGGGTGTTCTTACACATTATGACATGGTAGGTCGGTTCCCGAGCAATTGACCTCCCATGCTTACCTTTGACATACATGAAAGGTCGGTTCTGTGTAAACCAACTTATGAACATATGTTAAGCGGTTTAAGCAGAACTGACCTCTCATGACTGATAGTTGACGTCCAGATTGTAGTAGTGTCTTTTTCCACACTCTTTGTTTTCAGATTTTATGTAATTTTTTTAGTAAAGATTTTATATAATTTTTTTAATTTTCATTATTATTTTTAAACCATTTATATATAAGTAAATATATGTTTTTGTATTTATTTCATTAATAACTCTTATTCATTTATGTAACACCCAACATTTTCATAATACATTTTTTATATAAATCAGATTTTTCAATACATAAAATATACAAGTTTACAAATTTAAGAAATAATAATGGAAAATATTTTTTTAAAGCATGATTTTATGTTATTAATGAGATTAAAGAGAGAGAGAGAGAGAGATAAACTTGAGTAGTCAAGTATTTGACTCAAATGCCATATAATTTTAATTGTGGATTTTTATAAAATTAAGAATGTTTTACAAAAAGGGCTTATTTGAGAATAATTTTAATATTTTGGGTCCAAATATAATTTCAAGAAAAATAAATAAATAAATAAAAGAGAAAGGCCTCGGGCTTATTTCCTGTAGCCCATCTCTCTCTCCTCATAACTACTTTCTGTCATTCTCTTTCTTTTTCCTTCTATTTCTCTCTTTTATTTTTCTCTCGCGTGCGTGTGTCTGTCCGACCACCGAAGACCCACTGGCGGCCACCGCATATAGCCACGTGCCGAACCATTGGATTCAGAGGCCTCTGAACTATCGACCTAGCGGGAATCTAGAACTTACTCGCCGGTTAAGCCCCTCAATCGGTCGATTTAAGTTCAGCCACCACACGACTTCAAAATTGTGATCCAGCCACCTTGAGCATCCGTTAGCTGATCCGTCACCGCCATCGTGTTCCTCATGTTGTGGGCTTCAAAACCCAATAAGTTGTTCCCACTTCTACTGTAATTGGGTGGCGTGCCTACCACGAGCCACCGCAGTCCATTGTTGACCGACGATCAAAACTTAGTTTTCGAGGTTCTGGACTTTGTTTTGAGCTTCAAAAATCATTGTTTAGCTGTTATGAAACCCCGATCATTGTGGTATAATTTTTTTGACCAATATATTGTGATTTAATTGTGATTACTTAGAGTAATTGTTATTATGCCTATTTATAATATATATATATTTATATATTCTTGATGCACTGAATATTTTCTATAATTCACTTGGATGTCTGGGATTATATGTATTTTGATACAGGTTTTGATTTTGGGATTGTCCATTTTATAGCCGCTATGCTGCCCAATTTTCTAGAAAATAATAGACACTTAATATATTGTAAAATAAATCTTTTATTTATTTTATATAAATATGGAAATCAATATGGATAGTAAATTTTAATAATTTATTTTTTATTATTTTGTTTGGCAAATCAAGAATATAATTTTTTTTATATATGTAAAGTGTGATTTATGGTTAACTATTATTTAACATTTATTATGATGTATTAATATTTTGGTTAATATTTGAATACTAAGATAATATAAAATATTATTTTCATACGTTATTGATATTTGTAAGAACATTGAATTTGGAGAAATTATATTTATTTTATCAATGTGAGATTTTATGGCTAATTAATAGTAATATAAATATTAATATTTATATTATTATCATTATATTGATCATTACAATTTTATGTTAAAGATATAATTTTTTTTAATAAAATGATTATTTGAATAAACTATTTTATGTTAAAAATATATACATTCCCATACATATTGTTATTGAGGTATTTTTGTTATTAATGTTATAATAGATGTGATGTAGAAAAGTTATTAGCATTATAATGATAATAATTATTATTATCATTTATGTGGTTTCTGGTATTGTTAATATACACTATCAATATTATATATTTATGATTTTGATAATATTTAATAAATAATGTACCTTGAATATAATTTGTATGGATTGGATTGATTGACTATTGGTGAACAGTTTTAAAATAAGCTAAGAACCCAAGGTAAGTAAATTTCACCTTTTGTGCTTAAGTGTGAAATGCATGACTACATTGATTGTGTATGTCTGATGAGTTATGTATGGGATGGTGATGCATAGGATGAGTACGTGATGAATGGTTATATGAGTTATGTGTGGTATGAATATCATCATGGATTGTATGACATATAATAGATGAATATCGTGATAGGTAAAAGTTGTCTTAATTGGTTAAGTTTGATCTGAGTTATGTGCAAGTATGTGTTCTCATGTTGATGAATATGCGGATTACCTTCTATGTTCATGATTTTGTTACCTGTTATGATATATGAAGCATTTAAGTTTTTAGATTGGAAACCTTAGACTTGAGACATAGCTCTACGTTAAGGTATAATAACGTCACCAACCCAAAAATTCATATATTATGACTAAAGATGTTTTGAGTTATTTGAGATGCGATACAGTGCCTTGATTGAATACCATCAAACATGAACATTGGCATTTCAGCATCAGCATGTATGCATGGCATGTACAATTATGTGATACATTATTATGTGATATAAGATCATGGATAAGAATATGAGAAAAGTTATGAAATGCCTTGAAAAGTCTTATCTAAAGTTAAACATTTTAATGACAACAAGGCTTAAGCAAAGTGATAATAAGATGTTAAAAAGGGCGCCACTTTTTCGATGAAGCAATTAAGTAAGTTTAGTAAAGAAGACATAGGTCTATAAGGCTTATAGTTGCAGCCCATTAGTGTGGGATAGGTGAGAGTTGACCATTCAGATATGTTTGTTATGTTCCCGTCTTTCTCCTCCATTTATATGTGTAATAAGTATGTCAGCTATGACAACGATGAAATGAGTAATACGATGAGCCCAGCTACGATGATGGCTAGCCGAAGGAGAACCCATGAGATTTTATATTATATGTGTAACAAGCCCTGCATGCTTTGGCTAAATAGAATAATGTGCACAAAAGATAATGGGCCTATAAAAATGTGAAAGTAAAAGCATAAAAGTAAAGTTTGAAAGTGTTTGACCAATAAATGAAATGCATAAGTATTATAAGTCAACATATGAGTATATATGCACTTCAAACTCGCAACATTCATGTGTATGTGTATGTGTATGCATGAGATTTACTTATTGAGTGTTTGCTCATTATGTTATTTACGAACATTTTTCCAGGTGTGACTTTAGATGTTGGGCAACTTGAGGAGCATGGACTCAGTAGCAATGCAATAGTAGTTTAGGATTTTTTCGTATTGCTATATTTAAATGTAAAGTATTCATACGTGAAATAATTTATATTAATAAGATTATAGGGGAATTCTCTTATAGGGGCTTCACGTTAAGCCCTACCGGTGGGGCTCTCAATGTTCTCGATCCGTGAACAGTTTTCGGTGCGATTTTTTTTATGACCGTGTATATTGTAGCTATTTAGAGCATCCTGCAAATTTTCAGAAAAATTTTGAATAGTTTACAGTACTGAAAACTAAGTTCAAACATGTTGTTGCACGCGTGAATAATTTTTCTTATGCGCGTGGAAAACAACATGTTTGAACTTAGTTTTCGGTACTGTAAACTATTCAGAATTTTCTGAAAATTTGCAGGATTATCTAAACAACTACAATATACACGGTCATAAAAAAAATCGCGCCAAAAACTGTTCACGGGTCGAGAAACACTAATAGTCCCACTGATAGGGCTTAAAGTGAAGCTCCTATAGAAGAATTGTCCTAAGATTATATAAAAGTTTAAAAAATTTATGTATTTCATAGTATCAATATATTTAATTCGTTTGGTCAAGTGCTTAATATACTCGTAAACTCTGGTATTACGAGTATGTGACAGGCGTACCCTACTTTAGGGAGGTCACAATTTATCAACAATTTTTATATTTATTGTTGATAGTATTTTAAATTGTTGATAGTATTTTAATTACATTTAACTCTTATTCATTTATATAAATATTTTTATGCCATTATAAAATTAAATAATAATAATGCCAATTTAATAATACTACATTAAAAATATTATCTTTATTATTCTTTTTATATATAATAGGATATATAGAATTTTTGTTTTCTCGAACTATGGTTCTTGTAGAGTTTTGCTCCGTGAACTACAAGAACATTGAAAATATGCCTCTTCTATTACATTTTGATCATTTTTGAAAGCAGATTGCTGATGTAGTACTAAAGTGGTGTTAAGAAAGCGTTATTCGAGAATTTAGGTAGAAAGTACATGCATAGATATCGGCTAATGACAAATTATGAGATTATATATCTATTGGGGTTTTATGCCCTAATTAAAACCCAAATTTTTTGTAATCTCATTTTTTATCAATAAAAGAATAGAAATCATTTTTTTGACTTGGTTAATCACTTTGCTCACATGTTTTATTTTCATGATTATTTGTTTAATATAAACTTCTATTAAATCTCGAGCATATAGCTGATCTTATTTATAGTGACGTAATCACAGTGGAATATAAATATGATTATCTGTTCAAAATAAGTTAGTCATAAGATTAGTCAGTGCACAGGATTTACACTGACTTGCCAATCTATGATATGATCTACTTACACATTACAGTGTTATGTTATTTCCAGAACATTAGCAAAGTAGATAAGATCGGATGTATTTGTTACATCGGACATGACCGATATTGACAGTTGATAAGATAAATAAACATACCATTATTATTTATTCTAGTCATATCATATAGTTGACCATAGGTCAATTCAATCTCAATTTTGAGTGGTTAGTATTCTAACTGATTGTATTATTTGAGTTCTTTGACTTGTTCGTTACCAGTTTATCCTACGGACTAGCCCATACTTACATCTAGGGAACTCGGTAGTATAATTGAGTGGGAGTATTAATCATAGATATGAACATCTATAGCTTCTAATGAAGAAGTGAAACGATGGTTTCCTTTTAGTTTGGTTCAAGGTGTTAAATGATAGAGATCTCATTTCAGTAATTAAATTAGTTTACTGAAATATCATTTACAAGGAACTAAGTGTTTTAAGGATAAAATACAATGAGGGGCAAAACGAAATTTTAGTCCTATCTCATTGTAGACCGTCCATAGAGGATTGAGTGACAATTATGGTTGTAACGATGGATAATTAATAGCGTATCAATATTTGTTATAGAGCGTTCTATGAATTCAAGAGTGCAATTCCGAGTCTATAGTGCGTCACGAGGAATTAATAAGTTAGTAAATTTATTTGTTAGATTTATGATAACTTATTGGAGCTTGATTTCATAGGCCCATGGTCCCCATTGTACCTTAGATAAAATCATCTAGATAGTCTCAATTAATTGATTTAATCATCAATTAGAATTATCAAAGTTGACCATATCAATTTTGGATAGTTTCACAGAGTTGTGTAATTTTGAGAATAAAAGAGAAATTATGGCAGATTTATTAATTAAGTCTACATTGGTATCTAAATTAATAAATAAGTTTAAATCAAGGTTCAAATTATAAATAATTAATTTGATAAAGGATTTAAATAATTATTGAATTAATTAAATCAATAGAAAATAATACAGGCCTTGATTTTAAGTCCAATGGGCTTATAATCAAATAGGAAATTTCACGGGCCTATAGCCCATGATAACTTCGACCTAGAGCTTCAAAATGGCTGTTATTTTATTGATTTTTTAATTAAATTAAATGACCTAATTGAGTCTATAAAATGAGTGCTTAGAGAGAAGTCAAAACATAAGTCACAAGTCAGATTTTCTAATAGTTTTATATTCTCTCTAAACATAAGTCATTTTCTAAGCCTCTTTGTTATTTTCTCTTCTTCTCTCTATATCTATCTCATGTGTTGAGAATTGCCCACACTAGTCTAGGTGGTTCTAAGGATACATTGGAAGATTGTGAAGAAAATAGAAGATCGGTTCAGTTTCTTGATAATACTCTGCGACAGAGAGGATACAAGAGTTAGAAAAACTGAAGGAATGACTGTTTCATTCCGTTGTGTATATTGTAAGTATTCTATTCTTTGTTTCTCTTTGAATTCAATTTTAGAAACATGTTTTAGGCTATCTCATATTAATTTGTTTAATATTAGATATATATAAAAATAAATAAATGTCATGTATAAGTTAATCCTAACAACTGGCCTCACAGCCTTTGGTAATCTTTATTTTCATGCATGAACATGTTTAAAATTGGATTATTTGATATGTTTGAATAATTGGATGGTTTTCATGTGTTTTATGAAGCATATTGATTTTAGTTGATTATTAGCAATTTTTAGGTTATTTTTGTTGTGTTTTCTATGCTATTAATTTTTATATATGCTTTATTTTGTGTAAAATATGTTAAAAAATTAATTAGAAAATTGTTTTGGTTTGAAAAATTGCACAAAAATAAAATTTCGAAATCTTTTGCTTGGCTGCCATGCGCTTGCGCGCGCGGACCCGCGCCACGCCCGCGCACATGCATGCGATGAACAGTACCCAGTGAATAGTACCGCGGGTACTATTCATCATTTTTTTTAAAATTAAATCAAATTAAAATTGTTGAAATTTATTATTTATAATCAAAACCAAAAATATCTTTTTGTTTTATCATTTAAAATTATTTTTTAAAAAATAAGATATTTTTGTTAGTTGAGATATAAATGATTAGATTTTTTCTACAAATATTTAAATTCAAATTTAAAAATAGACTAACAACTTAATTTTAAATCTTTTAATATATTAAAATATTTGAATTGTGATATCAGATATTTAAGATATTTTCATTTAAATTCTTGATTTCTTTTTATTAAATCTTTATATGAAAATATAAATATCGTTTTATTCTGTAGTTTTTAATATTTAAATTATTTGAAATTTGAATATTGTTAGTTAGATATTTTTATGGATATTTGAATTTGTTCAACTATTTTGAGATATTTTAGGGTTGTTATAACTATTTATATTTTCTTTTTTTTAATAGTTAAATATTAGCTAATAGTTGTAACAACACAAGATATTTTTGGAAAATAATTTAGATATTGATTTTAAAATTTAAAATTGGTTAAATTTTGAAAAATATCATTTTTTAGCCAATTAATAAAATATTTTTTTTAATAAATGGGATTTAAATTAATTTTGGTTAATTGTTGATAAATCCTATTTAAATTAAATTAATATTTTTTTTTCAAATTAACCTAAAAACCAAGTTGATTGTTGATAAATGAAATTTAAATTAACTATTGTTAATTGTTGATAAATTTCATTTAAATTGACTTATATTTTTGTAAAAATTTAATTAATTTGAATTTTTTTGATAAATTCTAGATAATTAATTGTGGTATTTTTCCATAAATTCATAGAATTGCTCATATAGTAACATGATTAGGCCCATCCAATTATAAGATGTATGTTTGCACTATATGTGGTATTTTTGCAATTGGGCTTAGTTGCATATAGTGGCCCATATGTTTGCTAGATATATGGTATTTTGCCAAATAAAATAGTCATAAAATGATAGGTTTTATTTGGGCCCATTAGAAAATGTAAAGTTTAAATTCCTCTCTTGTGGGTGATTCCACTTGTGAAGGCCCATTTGTTTTGCATGACTATAGTGGGTCTAATCAATTAATAATAATTAATAAAACGAATGTTTAAATTCCTGTCTTTTGGACCTTGTATGGAAGATAGGGGGCCTTTGTAATGGGAACGACATACTGGACCCAACCCTCCTCCATATAACCCCAATTGTTAAGGCTCATTTACCTGAGTTGGACTTAATTGTATAGGTTCATTATATTAATTAAACCTAAATATTGATTAGCAACAAATTAATTCTAAATTAATTGAATTTGTTTCAATGTGATACTTTAGAATTAATAAGAAATTATAGGACTTTGGTTTTAAAAATTTAATCTGTTTATTTTTTTTGAAAACCATAGTCATTAATTTTCTAAAAATAAATAATAAAAATACTAATTTTAATTTTATAATGAGCTTATTTTAAGGATTTTATTCGATCTCCACCATTGGTTTAACATAGTCAATAGCTTAATGGGGCCTCGAGGCGCTTTGATTTGTCCCCCTACGGAAGGTGTTCATTAGTTATTTTGACAAGGTTAGATTTCGAAAGATAGATAATTATAGGTCAAATTCTACTAAACTCACCCCTACGGTGACTACTAAGACTAAATCTATGATTATTGAAACCATGGGTCTAGCTCATAAAATAAGAGATTTTGTTTTCTTATTTTGATCGAATAGTAGGTTGTTAATAGTAGTGTCCATTATTAAATGAGTTTACAACTCTATTTAACTAGTGGTATTTTTTGACTCTCGCCAATCGGGATAAGGATATCATAGATTAGTTAAAAACCTAAGAAATAGAGATATGATTGTTTTTGGTATTTTTTTCTCATATCTTACATATTTTTTATATATGTTGTGCTATTTCTTGAAATTTGTGTGAATAGAAATTTTATTGAGAAAATGTGATTGATTTCTATTTTATTGGTAATTTGTAGTTTTAAGCGAAGTAGTGTATGTGTCTACTCCCACCCTTTCTCAACTTTCGATGAAGAAACTCATTGGAGAAAACTTCCTTAATTGGAAGTAGAACATCAACATAGAGTTGATTGGTGACAACTCCGAGTTCGTCATGATTGAGGAATCCCCAGAACGAGCATTGTGTCCGCACGTTCGTGATGCACCGTCAATGCTCATGATAGCACCGTGAATTCTCGGATGGCACCGTGTCTGCACGTTTGTGATCAACTCAACTATGGTCTGACGCAGCTCGTGAATGAGCTTCAGACTTTTGAGCCTATCATGGGTGGACCTAGTAAAGGAGGAGAAAGTAAGACTACTGCTATTGCTGCTGATCCAGCTAAGGCTGAAGCTAACCAAGCTTCGTCTTCGAAAGCTAGAAACAAGAGGAAAGGTGGACAAAGCACCAACCCCAAGCCTGCAAAGGCTGCAAAGACGAGTGCACAATCAAGTGCACAGACGCCTAAGGGGAAGAACAAGAAAAACAAGAAAGGTAAAGATAAATGTTTTCACTGCAAAGAGAAGGGGCATTGGAAACAGGATTACCCCAAGTTTCTAGCAGCTAAAAACAAAGGTGATGATTATAGTTCATTTATCTTAGAAACATGTGTTTTAGAGAATGATAAATCTGTTTGGATTATTGATTCTGGATCTACCAACCATGTTTCCAACTCTTTATAGCTTCTTGAATCGTGGGAGGAAGTGAGCGAAGGCGGCTTAAAGCTTAGAGTTGGGAATGGAGCGTTCGTTGTGGTCCAAGCTAGAGGAATAGCTCGTCTGAAGTTCGGAAATAAATTTTTAATTTTAAAAGATGTATTTTTTATTCCAGATTTTAATAGAAATTTAATTTCAGTTTCCATGTTGTAATTACAACGATTTGTTATGACTTTCACAAGTTTTAATATATCTATTTCTTTCAATGGATCACAATTGTGTATTGCATGTTTAGAAAACATGCTTTATATTCTGCGACCTAACGAACCCCTCGCTCTTAATACTGATTTATTCAAAGTAGCTAAACCTAGGACCAATAAATGTCAAAAGATTGATAACGATAATATGACGTATTTATGGCACTTGAGACTAGGTTACATTGGCTATGATAGGATTCAAAGACTTACAAAGGATGGACCTTTGAGGGAACTCACCTTAGGTGAATTACATGTCTGTGAATCTTGTCTAGAAGGCAAACTGACCAAGCGTCCACTCTCTGCAAAGGGTGATAGATCCAAACAACCACTTGGTCTTGTGCATTCAGATGTTTGTGGACCTTTGAATGTACAATACAAGGGTGGTTTTGAGTATTTCGTCACTTTCATTGACGATTACTCTAGATACTCATGTCTTTACCTAATGCATAGGAAATCAGAAACATTTTCAAAGTTTCAGGAATTCCTAGCAATGGCTCAAAACCAATTAGGTAAAACGTTAAAGATCTTGCGATCTGATAGGGTTGGAGAATATTTTGATATGCAGTTCCAAGATCATTTAACTAAACTTGGGATTTTATCACAACTTACTGCCTCAGGTACTCCGAAACAAAATGGTGTAGCGAAACGCCGGAACAGAACTTTATTGGAAATGGTTAGATGCATGCTTAGTTACTCAACTCTACCAACTTCGTTCTGGGGACATGCAATTGAAACCGCGAACAACATTCTCAATGTCGTGCCATCTAAATCAATCCCCAAAACACCTTTAGAACTCTGGAATGGTCGTGGACCTAGTTTACGCCATTATAGAATCTGGGGGTGTCCCACTCACGTCCTGAGGAAAAAGGAGGGAAAGCTAGAACCGCGAACTGAAGTTTGCATGTTTGTTGTCTATCCTAAAGGTACTCAGGGTGGAATTTTCTATAGTCATTCATAAAAGAAAGTGTTTACTTCTAACAAATGCTACTTTTCTAGAAAATGACTATGTCCAGAACTTTAAACCTCGCAGCAAAGTAGTTTTAGAGGAGATGGTTAAAGAATTGACTCCAACCAATGTTCCATCGCCATCAACGCAAGTTGATGATGAAATTCCCACTCTTCACGTCCAACCGACGCAAATCGATTTAAATGAAGAAAGTACCACTGTTCCTGAGCAAACAGTCACGGAGCCTCGTCGTAGTGGGAGGGTTTCTAGGAACCCAGTTCACTATGGTTTGGATGGTGAAACCAATATGGTTGTTGGTGACACTAGTGATGATGATCTGTTGTCTTTCAAACAGGCAATGGCTAGCCCTGAAAAGGAACTATGGCTTGAAGCCATGAAACAGGAAATGGAGTCCATGTACTCAAATTCCGTCTGGGATCTTGTGGAAGCACCTAGTGACTTTAGGGCCATTGGGTGCAAGTGGATCTACAAGAAGAAACAAGATGTTGATGGAACTATCGAGACTTATAAAGCTCGATTAGTGGCAAAGGGTTATACCCAAAGAGAAGGCGTGGACTATGAGGAAACTTTTAGTCTGGTAGCCATGCTCAAATCCATTCGCATCCTCCTATCCATAGCAGTTGCTCTCGACTATGAGATCTAGCAAATGGACGTCAAGACAGCTTTTCTTAATGGAAAGCTTGACGAAGTCATTTATATGGATCAGCCAGAAGGATTTAAAGTATCTAGACAAGAAGGAAAAGTTTGTAAGTAAAATAGGTCCATCTATGGACTTAAGCAAGCTTCTAGTTCCTGGAATCTTAGGTTTGATGAAATAATCAAAACCTATGGCTTTGAACAAAATATTGATAAGCCCTGTGTTTACAAACTGAAGGCAAATCAAATAGTGGTATTCCTGGTTCTTTATGTAGATGATATCTTACTCATTGGAAACAATGTTAAGAAAACTATCAGATGTGAAGAATTGGCTGAGCACTCAATTCCAGATGAAGGATTTGGGTGAAGCAAGTTATGTTCTAGGTATCCAGATCATCAGGGATAGAAAGAATAGACTCTTAGCTCTATCTCAAGCAGCTTACATAGATAAAGTGCTTGAACGTTTCTCAATGAAAAATTCCAAGAAAGGGCGTCTACCGTCCTGCCATGGAATTCATATTTCAAAGAAGCAGTCTCCCCAGACTCCTGAAGAGGAAGATGCAATGAGAAAAGTTCCTTACGCATCTGCAGTTGGAAGTCTGATGTATGCCATGTTGTGTACTAGACCAGATTTCTGCTATGCAGTGGGAGTAGTGAGCAGGTATCAGTCAAACCCAGGACCGGAACATTGGATAGCAATTAAGCATATCTTGAAGTATTTGAGACGGACTAAGGATTATATGTTAGTCTACAAGGGTGATTTTCTGAACCCTGTAGGCTACACCGATTCAGATTTTCAGACTGATGTCGATGACAGGAAGTCTACTTCTGGAATGGTGTTTACTCTTGGGGGTGGAGCTGTGATATGGAGAAGCGTAAAGCAGTTTGCAATCTCAAATTACACCATGGAGGTTGAGTACATAGCTGTGTTAGAAGCATCTAAGGAAATAGTCTGGCTATAGAAGTTCTATTCAGATCTTGGTGTTATTCTAGAAATGGATAAACCGCTTGTGTTGTTTTGTGACAATACAGGAGCGATAGCCAACTCGAAAGAACCTCGAAGTCACAAGAGAAGTAAGCATATAGAAAGGAAGAATCACATTATTCGAGAATATGTGGTCAGGGGAGATGTGAAGGTTATGAAGATTGCAACTGAAGATAATCTTGCGGATCCATTTACAAATACACTACCAGAAGCTACATTTGATAAGCATATCAAGGAAATGAGATTAGTAGAATTAATGCATTAGTTTCAATTAGTGCAAGTGGGAGTTTGTTGGGGTTTTATGCCCTAATTAAAACCCAAATTTTTTGTAATCTTATTTTATTATCAATAAAAGAATAGAAATTATTTTTTTGACTTGGTTAATCACTTTGCTCACATGTTTTATTTTCATGATTATTTGTTTAATATAAACTTCTATTAAATCCCGAACATATAAATAATCTTATTTATAGTATCGTAATCACAGTGGAATATAAATATGATTATATGTTCAAAATAAGTTAGCCCTAAGATTAGTCAGTGCACAGGATTTACACGGACTTGCCAATCTACGATATGTTCTACTTACACATTACAGTGTTATGTTCTTTCCAGAACATTAGCAAAGTAGATAAGATCGGATGTATTTGTTACATCGGACATGATCGATATTGACAGTTGATAAGATAAGTAAACATACCATTATTATTTATTCTAGTCATATCATATAGTTGACCATAAGTCAATTCAATCACAATTCTGAGTGGTTAGTATTTTAACTGATTGTATTATTTGAGTTTTTTGACTTGTTCGTTACCAGCTTACCCTACGGACTAGCTCATACTTACATCTTGGGAACTCAGTAGTATAATTGAGTGGGAGTATTAATCATAGATATGAACATCTATAGCTTCTGATGAAGAAGTGAAACGATGGTTTCCTTTTAGTTTGGTTCAAGGTGTTAAATGATAGAGATCTCATTTCAGTAATTAAATTAGTTTATTGAAATATCATTTACAAGGAACTAAGTGTTTTAAGGATAAAATACAATGAGGGGTAAAACAGTATTTTAGTCCTATCTCATTGTAGACCGTCTATAGAGGATTGAGTGACAATTATGGTTGTAACGATGGATAATTAATAGCGTATCTATATTTGTTATAGAGTGTTCTATGAATTCAAGAGTGCAATTCCAAGTCTATAGTGGAGTCACGAGGAATTAATAAATTAGTAAATTTATTTGTTAGATTTATGATAACTTATTGGAGCTTGATTTCATAGGCCCATGGTCCCAATTGTACCTTGGATAAAACCATCTAGATAGTCTCAATTAATTGATTTAATCATCAATTAGAATTATCAAAGTTGACCAGGTCAATTTTGGATAGTTTCACAGAATTGTGTAATTTTGAGAATAAAAGAGAAATTATGGCAGATTTATTAATTAAGATAAATTGGTATCTAAATTAATAAATAAGTTTAAATCAAGGTTCAAATTATAAATAATTAATTTGATAAAGGATTTAAATAATTATTTAATTAATATAAAATAATACAGGCCTTGATTTTAAGTCCAATGACCTAATAATCAAATAAGAAATTTCACGGGCCTATAGCCCATGATAATTTCGACCTAGGGCTTCAAAATGGCTGTTATTTTATTGATTTTTTAATTAAATTAAATGGCTTAATTGAGTCTATAAAAGAAGTGCTTAGAGAGAAGTCAAAACATAAGTCACAAGTCAGATTTTCTGATAGTTTTAGATTCTCTCTACACATAAGTCATTTTCTAAGGCTCTTTGTTATTTTATCTTCTTCTCTCTATATCTATCTCATGTGTTGAGAATTGCCCACACTAGTCTAGGTGGTTCTAAGGATACATTGGAAGATTGTGAAGAAAATAGAAGATCGGTTCAGTTTCTTGATAATACTCTGCGACAAAGAGGATACAAGAGTTAGAAAAACTGAAGGAATGACTGTTTCATTCCGCTGCGTATATTGTAAGTATTCTATTCTTTGTTTCTCTTTGAATTCAATTTTAGAAACATGTTTTAGGCTATCTCGTATTAATTTGTTTAATATTAGATATACATAAAAATAAATAAAGATCATGTATAAGTTAATCTAACAATATCTGCATTCTTAGAGCTAATATTTGTATGTTTAGTTCTAATAAATTCAATTTCTGTTGATTTCAGTTAGTTAACACTACTAGAAATATAGGCTTTAATTTCAGTTTTAACACATGGAATTGTTTGAAAATACATGAAAACCAAAGTTAAAGCCTTCAATGGGCTTTTTAACTTCGGTTTATGTTTAACTCTCAAAAAAAGAAAGACATTTTTGTAATAAAAAAGGCGGAGAGTTTTAACTTCGGTTATTACCAAATAATCGAAGTTAAATGTTCTATATATCCGACCCTACCACCTTTCTCCTTTATTAGTCTGAAACAAAACCCTAAGGAAAACCTCCATAGCCACCATATGTGAGAAGAGAGTTTCACCCATTTCTCCCCTTTTTTTTCTTCTTGTTTTGTACCAATTTTTACCACTATTCTTGCTAAAAAACATAAATACATCATAGATTTTGTATTATTTTCGATTTTTAGGGGTAAAAGAGATTATTTGGCTGTGGTATGAGTGTTGTAAGATTTAGCAATTTATTTTCGAATTTTGAATGTATTTTGAGCATTCAAACGTATTCTTCAACTTGAAAATAAGTATGGATCACTAAATTTATGTTTGTATGATTTTTTTTTAATTTTCTTTATTTTTCAGATTTATTTTATTTTTTAATTTAATATATTATGTTTTGATAATGTATAGGTTTTAAGAATTGTTAATCTTGATTCAAATGTGTGCTTGGGCATTGAAGAAGTTATGAATCTCTAAAATTTTGTCTATGTTAATTTTTTTCTAAATTTTTTATTATTCCAAATTTAATAAAAATTTATTTGTAATTTTCTCACTTTTTATTTATTTTTGAATGTTTATTATTAGTTAGTATAAACTCAATAATTGTAATAATTTATCTTTGTTTAAACTTTTTAGGAATTTTTTGTTTTGGTGGTATTTGGATTGAAAATTGGATTAAATTTTTTGTTATTTGTGTAAAAATTCGTCTAAATATTGTTTTTTTAGAAAGAAAAAAGAATAGACTTTGGTTATTTGGAAAAAACCGAAGTCTATTCTAGACTTTTAACTTCGGTTTTTACCCAATAACCGAAGTTAAAAGTCCTCACTACCTGACATAAGCGTCTATCTAAGACTTTTAACTTTGGTTATTTGGTAAAAACCTAAGTTAAATGTAGAGTCCAAGAACTTTACTTAGCTAATTGTTCAGTAGTATTATAGTATGTTTAGTATTATCTTTGTTACTGTGGATTTTTGGTTCAGACCGGGAATTATTTGGACACTCATAGTAGTACTTATAGATTTTCTAAGTTTAACCTATAGTTTAAGAATATTAAGTATAACCTAAGGTTTGATTATATGACTGATAATTAAGGATTATATTTATTATACCATAAGGTTTAGATATCAACCAATAGGATTTTAAGCACATGTTATGAATGGGTAATTAAGGATTAAGTATTTTTTAGGATTATATTAAAGAAGGGTAAAGTTTGAATGTTATAGGGTCAGTCAGCAGCTTTGAATACGTTGAAGGCTTAGTCAAGGCTATTTACTCCATTCAAACTTAGCTAAAAATGTGTAATTTCATGTTTAAATATTCAGCGTGTGCCGATATATCGCAGCTATAGGGGGCGATATATCGCAGCACGTAGACACGGAAAACACGAGACGATGCACGGTCGCCTCGGGCATACTGGCCCAGGCGATATATCGCCTACAGGGGGCGATATATCGCCTCCTCCAGCATAAATTCAAACACTTTTGAATTCTTTTCCTTTCAGCCATTCAAACTTCTTCAAAAGTCCAGCATCTTTTGAACGATTCTTTAGCCTCTGCTGAATGATTATTCAAATGATTTTCACCTAAAAAGCCATTATTTTTATTCAAGTAAAATCAAGATACTTTCATTCCCAAACTTTATAAATAGGACCTAGTACCCAGCCATTATTCACCTTTTGCTCTAACTTCAGAAGCTGCTAGTGTTAAGTGAGTGTGAGAGTGTAAACACCTGGTTTTGGAAAATCATAAGCTTAAACATCATAAGCTTATCAAACACTTTGGGAAGTGAGGTTCTATAGTATTTCGGTTGTGGTGTAATTTGATCTTACAAGTCTTTGAGGTAACCAAAACTCTAGTTCATTTGTTTTAAGTTATTTTCCCTTCTCTTAATCTTCTACTCAGTCTCCTAACCCCATTTTATTTTGGTTAGGAAATCTAAGCTCTTGAGCACATAAGTTTTGGTAAGTGTAACTTTCAATGGTTTAGTCTTTCCATCCCTTTCATTTCATCTCTTTTCTTCTTTAGACTCACTCTTTTTAATGATTATTAGGAGTGTTCCAAAAAGTCCCAACTCAGTCCACATATCCCGGTAACTTTGGTAAAGAAAATAGGCTAGAATCTATATGTTTATGTTTATGTTATTTTATGTGTTATGTTATGAAACATGCTATGAATATGTTATGAATGTGTATGTTTGTAGGCTTGGGCTTATGCCCTATTTGACTAACAAGACCCCAAAAAGGTTATGGGCATATGCCCACTTAGCTAGTGGGACCCCACTAATCTCATGGGCATAAGCTTGTTTAGTCTATGGGACTCCAAGTAATAATGGACATTATAATAAGTGTATGTATTATGTGTTATGATATGTTTTTACGTTTATTATGAAGTTTATGTTTATGACTATGTGTTAGATTTTCCTTGCTGGGCATTAGGCTCATTCCTTTCTGTTTTATGTGCAGGAAAATAGCTTTAGAGGCGGTAAGATTCGTGACGCTTAGAGGATGTGTATCGATGGTGAATGGAGTCAAGGGGCCGAGCGTTATTCGATTCGAGGATGTAGTCTCATTTTATCTTTTATGATTTTACATGTATTTTCCGCATTTTCTATGTAACTCTTTTCATTTTAAGTTATTTTTGTTTTAAAGACAATGGGTACCAATATCCTACTTATTTTTATGAAAGTAACCTTTGTTTCTACAAGTTTATAATAAATTATGGTATTTTCACAAATGTATGTTTTAGTAAGAATTTGTATGTATAGTTCGATAATGGTCCAAGAGTCTAGATTAGTGGGTCACAACAAGTTGGTATCAGAGCAACGGTTCCTTTGCATGAAGTTCTCCTCGATACACACGATCAAAGCTCCGAATCTGACCGCCAAGTAAGTGTTTAAGTTACTAGTTATGTTACTTATGTGTATAGCTAACAACTTTAGTGTTTATGTTTCAGTTAAGAATGAACGGAGCTTTAACCTACCAAGATATCCGAGCCATTAAGCCCTTAAAAAGAATAAGGGAGCCAAGAAACACCATAGGAGCCCTAGAAAGGATCACTCGAAGGTTGCTTTTGTTTCACCAAGAGATAGGTGGCCTTCAAGAGGCTAAGCAAATAATGCTAAGATCAACGGAACAATATGTATTAGTAATTAGGTTGTTTAAAGATTTCCATCCTGTAATAGCAGCTTTAGAAGAAATATGGGAAGAGATGCATGAGGAGGATGAATTACCATTAGCAATGAGATACTATTTCCTCTTAGTTAGGTTTACCGCAAAATTTGAGTTTCAATTCACAAATGAGCAAAAACATAGGATTCTCACCAACCTTCCTAGGGGATGTTTCGATGCACATGATAATGATGATTATGAGCAAATAAATGATGATATGTTAGATGAAGGATCGGATGTAGAAGATCCCGATTTTTAGATTAGAAGTTTTTAGTGTTTGTTTTATTTATTTTTTATTGTAATAAGTGAAATTGTTTTCCAAATGAATAAACATGCTATTTGAATATCATGTGTGAGTTTGATTTTATTTTCGCAATCATAATAAATACTAAATAAAATGAATAATGACTAAGTTCGGTGAGGGTGGATACAAATCAATGAACCTAGTTTCCTTATTGAGAGTTAGGGGGCCATAGTAGTGGGAACGATTTTACTGATCCCAGCCCTCCCTCAATATGGTTAACTTTGGAACAAAGATAAGTTTCGAGCCTGAGAATTAAGTCATATAGGATAATTAGAAACACACTTAGAAAATAAAGATGACTTGTTTTTCTAAGTATAGAAACCCACTCTGAAGATAAATAAAGACTTATATAACTTTTCATAAAAAGTCATAATAAATAGGTCTGAGTTATGCTTGTTTTAGAATAAGTTTTTGCCTTAGAGCCTATTAGGAAAAGTTCTAACATGTTTCTTTCAACTGTTAGAACTCTGCTACGATGTCGCTCCGAAGATCTGCACGCACCAACGGAAACGCCTCCAACGATGTTCCAGCGACCAATGCGGTCCCTACAGTTCGCCGAAGGGGAGTGCGTGCTACTGCTCGCCGCAACGCGCCGGCATAGCCAGCTGACAACACAACAAAGATTTCCAGACTGCGACAGCAAGTCGAGGAACTTCTGCAGCAACAACGCCAGCAGGCTCAAACTCAACCTCAGCCTCAGCCTCAGTCGCAGCCGCCGCAGCCACAGCCAATGGCCCCAGCACCCCAACAAGTTGGTCCATATGGGGGATGGCCTATAACAAACTACGCTCCATATCCAGTACAGCACGTGGAGCCAGTGTATGAAAGGTTCCGCAAGCATCACGCTCCGAACTTCGAAGGGACTACGGACCCCTTTAAAGCGGAAGAATGGTTAAGGAATGTGGAGCCGATTCTGGCCCACATGAACCTCAGTAATGCGGACCGTATATCCTGCGTTTCATCTTTACTCAAGAAAGATGCCAGGATATGGTGGGACTTGGTCCAGCAATCCCACGATGCTGCCACCATGACGTGGACCCGATTTGTGGAGCTCTTCCACAAGAAGTACTACAATTCGGCGGTACTTGCTACAAGAGTTGAGGAGTTCACCAATCTGAAGCAAGGGAATTTAATAGTGGCAGAATATGCTCGTCAATTCGACCGCTTAGCCAAGTTCGCAGCAGAGTTAGTTCCTACCGATTATCTGAGGGTGAACAAATTCGTGAGAGGACTCCGACCAAAGATCGAGATGGGGGTGAAGCTAGCAAACCCGGGAAACACTTCATATGCCGACGTTCTTGAGACGGCAATTGAAGTAGAAAGGTTGCAGGCCAACGTAAGTAAAGAAGAAGCCAGTAAGCCGGAACCTAGACAGCAGAGCCAACCTCAGGCCAATCGGAACAACAATCAGTCTAGAAATAGCGGCAACAATCAGTCCAACAACAACGGTAATGGACAGAAGAGAAGGAATCTTGACAACAAGCAAACTGACAATAATAAAAGGGCACGACCAAATAATGGAGGAAATAGGTCGGGCTACGTGGAATACCCACCATGTGCCAAATGTCAGAAGAAGCACCCCGGAGAATGCCGCGCCAACACCAAGGAGTGTTTCAATTGTGGTCAAGAGGGGCATCGTAAGAAAGAGTGTCCTCAGCAAAAGCCGGAAGGAAAGAAGGACGAGAAGATGGTTCCTGCTCGGGTTTTTGCTTTAACCCAAGGAGAGGCGGATGCTAGCAACAAGGTGGTCACAGGTCAGGTTTCCATCCTCAATAATTTATGTCATGTATTATTTGATTCGGGAGCCACTCATTCGTATATTTTGTTAGGAATGATAGATAAACTAGACAAACCTAGTGAAAGATTTAGAACTAGGTTTGTAACCGAGTTGCCTTCAGGCAAAGTAGTTCTATCATCACGAATAGTACGAGGCGTACCAATCAAGATTGAGGACAAGGAACTAGAAGGAGACCTGATAGAGCTGGTGATCAAAGACTTCGACGTCATACTAGGCATGGATTGGCTAGCACGGCATGGCGCAACGATCGACTGCAGACGCAAGAAGGTGATGTTCGAGACTCCTGACGGCCAGAAACTGTGCTTCATGGGACAAGCTTTAGGATTGCGCACCCCATTAGTGTCATCTCTCAAAGCTCAGAGAATGATGGAGAAAGGATGCCAAGCATTCTTAGCCAGCATCACGAATGTGGAGAATGAGACGCCGCTTAAGGTTGGAGATGTTCGGGTTATTCAAGAATTTCCATAAATTTTCCCCGATGACTTGCCAGGATTGCCGCCAAATCGAGAAATAGACTTCACGATAGAATTAGTACCAGGCACCGAGCCTATCTCTAAGGCACCATATCGGATGGCACCTACGGAACTCAAGGATTTAAAGACGCAGCTACAAGAACTCCTAGACTTGGGTTTCATTAGGCCAAGCCATTCACCATGGGGAGCTCCGGTACTATTCGTGAAGAAGAAGGACGGAAGTATGCGTATGTGCATAGACTACCGTGAGCTGAATAAAGTAACAATTAAGAACAAATACCCGCTACCTCGGATTGATGATTTGTTTGATCAACTCCGAGGTGCGACTGTATTTTCTAAGATCGATTTACGGTCCGGTTATCATCAGCTCAAGGTAAAGGGAGAAGATATTCCTAAGACAGCCTTTAGGACTCGTTATGGACATTACGAGTTCTTGGTTATGTCTTTTGGTCTTACTAACGCACCAGCCGCGTTTATGGATTTAATGAATAGGGTCTTCAAGGACTACTTGGATAAATTCGTCGTTGTGTTCATCGACGACATTTTAATTTACTCCAAGGATGAAGTAGAGCACGAGGAGCACTTGAGGTTGATTTTGACGCGATTGAAGGAGCATCAACTCTACGCCAAATTCAAGAAATGCGAGTTTTGGCTTTCACAAGTGGCGTTCCTCGGGCACATCATATCAAAAGACGGAGTTGCAGTAGATCCATCGAAGGTAGAGGCCGTGAAGGATTGGCCTAGGCCAAAGAGCGCGTCAGAAGTAAGAAGCTTCTTAGGGGTAGCAGGTTATTATAGAAAGTTTGTAGAGGGCTTTTCTAAGATAGCCACTCCACTCACCAACCTGACCTGGAAGCAACAAAAGTTTAACTGGAATGATAAGTGTGAGGAAAGCTTCCAGTTACTTAAGGATAAGCTTTGCTCAACACCAGTACTTAGTGTCCCAACACCCAACGACAAGTTTGTTGTCTACTGTGATGCATCAAAGCTAGGATTGGGATGCGTACTGATGCAAAACGACAAGGTGATAGCCTATGTCTCACGTCAGTTAAAGGAGTATGAGCAACGCTATCCAACTCACGATATGGAGTTGGTAGCGGTGGTCTTTGCGTTAAAAATCTGGCGCCATTATCTTTACGGAGAACGGTGTGAGATTTATACGGACCACAAAAGTTTAAAATACTTCTTTACTCAGAAGGAGCTTAACATGAGGCAGCGCCGGTGGCTGGAATTAGTCAAGGATTACGACTGTGAAATCCTATACCACCCAGGGAAGGCGAACGTAGTTGCCGATGCGCTTAGTAGGAAAAGCTATGGGAATTTGGCAGCCTTATCCGGAATAGAAAAGCCGCTACAACAGGAGCTTATCAGTGCCGGAATAGAAGTGGTTGTAGGCAAGCTGGCTAACTTGTCTATCCAATCGAATCTGCTAGAGGACATACGGAATTGTCAAAGACGTGATGAATCGCTAGCAGCACACATGGATGCAGTCAGAGAAGGCAAGACTACAGATTTCTCAATATCCAGTCAAGGTTTATTGAGATATAATGATCGGGTATGCGTGCCAGACGATCAAAGTATTAAGAAGACGATCCTAGAAGAAGCGCACAATACCCCGTACTCAGTTCATCCAGGGTCTACCAAGATGACTCATGACATCAAGGCAGTCTATTGGTGGCCAGGGATGAAGAAGGAGATAGCGGAGTATGTATCTAAGTGTCTCATATGCCAGCAAGTGAAAGCGGAGCATCAGCGGCCTGCAGGATTATTGCAACCGCTTAGCATACCGGAATGGAAGTGGGACGATATAGCCATGGACTTCGTGACGGGTCTGCCAAAGACGAATAAGCAGCATGATTCCGCTTGGATAGTAATAGATAGACTAACCAAGTCGGCTCATTTCCTTCCGGTCAAGACTTCATACACGGCAGACCAATATGCAGACATCTACATCCAAGAGATTGTACGATTGCATGGAATCCCCAAGACGATAGTGTCAGATAGAGGATCAGTGTTTACGTCAAGATTTTGGAGAAGCTTACAGCAAGCCATGGGTACTAAGTTAAGTCTTAGTACAGCTTTCCATCCTCAGACAGATGGGCAGTCCGAGCGTACGATTCAGATCTTAGAGGATATGCTACGAGCGTGCATACTTGATTTCAGAGGATCGTGGAACAAGTACTTACCGCTGATCGAATTCTCATACAACAACAGCTACCAGTCGATGATCGGGATGGCACCTTATGAGTTGCTATATGGAAGAAGGTGCCGATCACCGTTGCACTGGGACGAGGTAGGAGAAAGGCAGCTTCTAGGGCCTGAAGCTGTTAGACAAGCACAAGAAGCAGTAGCGCTTATTAGACAGCATATGCTTGCTGCTCAAAGCTGTCAGAAAAGCTATGCGGATACAAAGCGACGCGATGTGGAGTTCCAAGTTGGAGATCAAGTCTTCCTGAAGATATCTCCTATGAAGGGTGTCAAGCGGTTCGGGAAGAAAGGCAAGCTCAGTCCCCGATTCATAGGTCCTTTTGAGATATTGGACAAAGTGGGACCAGTTGCATATAGACTAGCCCTACCGCCAGCACTAGCCGATAGTCACAACGTCTTCCACATCTCGATGCTACGCAAGTATGTGTCAGACTCATCTCACGTCCTCAAGTACGATACCATAGCGCTCTAGAAAGACTTAAGTTACGAGGAACGACCGGTTAGCATCCTAGATAGGGGGATGAAGCAGTTACGGTCCAAGAGCTTTCCTATAGTCAAAGTCCTATGGAGCAATAGTTCTGAACGCGAGGCAACGTGGGAGTTGGAGGAGGACATGCAAGGCCGGTATCCGGAGTTATTTGGTAAGTAAATTTCGAGGACGAAATTCTTTTTAGTAGGGGAGAATTGTAGAGTCCAAGAACTTTACTTAGCTAATTGTTCAGTAGTATTATAGTATGTTTAGTATTATCTTTGTTACTGTGGATTTTTGGTTCAGACCGGGAATTATTTGGACACTCATAGTAGTACTTATAGATTTTCTAAGTTTAACCTATAGTTTAAGAATATTAAGTATAACCTAAGGTTTGATTATATGACTGATAATTAAGGATTATATTTATTAGACCATAAGGTTTAGATATCAACCAATAGGATTTTAAGCACATGTTATGAATGGGTAATTAAGGATTAAGTATTTTTTAGGATTATATTAAAGAAGGGTAAAGTTTGAATGTTATAGGGTCAGTCAGCAGCTTTGAATACGTTGAAGGCTTAGTCAAGGCTGTTTACTCCATTCAAACTTAGCTAAAAATGTGTAATTTCATGTTTAAATATTCAGCGTGTGCCGATATATCGCAGCTATAGGGGGCGATATATCGCAGCACGTAGATACGGAAAACACGAGACGATGCACGGTCGCCTCGGGTATACTGGCCCAGGCGATATATCGCCTCCTCCAGCATAAATTCAAACACTTTTGAATTCTTTTCCTTTCAGCCATTCAAACTTCTTCAAAAGTCCAGCATCTTTTGAACGAGTCTTCAGCCTCTGCTGAACGATTATTCAAATGATTTTCACCTAAAAAGCCATTATTTTTATTCAAGTAAAATCAAGATACTTTCATTCCCAAACTCTATAAATAGGACCTAGTACCCAGCCATTATTCACCTTTTGCTCTAACTTCAGAAGCTGCTAGTGTTAAGTGAGTGTGAGAGTGTAAACACCTGGTTTGGGAAAATCATAAGCTTAAACATCATAAGCTTATCAAACACTTTGGGAAGTGAGGTTCTCTAGTATTTCGGTTGTGGTGTAATTTGATCTTACAAGTCTTTGAGGTAACCAAAACTCTAGTTCATTTGTTTTAAGTTATTTTCCCTTCTCTTAATCTTCTACTCAGTCTCCTAACCCCATTTTATTTTGGTTAAGAAATCTAAGCTCTTGAGCACATAAGTTTTGGTAAGTGTAACTTTCAATGGTTTAGTCTTTCCATCCCTTTCATTTCATCTCTTTTCTTCTTTAGACTCACTCTTTTTAATGGTTATTAGGAGTGTTCCAAAAAGTCCCAACTCAGTCCACATATCCCGGTAACTTTGGTAAGGAAAATAGGCTAGAATCTATATGTTTATGTTTATGTTATTTTATGTGTTATGTTATGAAACATGCTATAAATATGTTATGAATGTGTACGTTTGTAGGCTTGGGCTTATGCCCTATTTGACTAACAAGACCCCGAAAAGGTTATGGGCATATGCCCACTTAGCTAGTGGGACCCCACTAATCTCATGGGCATAAGCTTGTTTAGTCTATGGGACCCCAAGTAATAATGGCCATTATAATAAGTGTATGTATTATGTGTTATGATATGTCTTTACGTTTATTATGAAGTTTATGTTTATGACTATGTGTTAGATTTTCCTTGCTGGGCATTAGGCTCATTCCTTTCTGTTTTATGTGCAGGAAAATAGCTTTAGAGGCGGTAAGATTCGTGACGCTTAGAGGATGTGTATCGATGGTGAATGGAGTCAAGGGGCCGAGCGTTATTCGATTCGAGGATGTAGTCTCATTTTATCTTTTATGGTTTTACATGTATTTTCCGCATTTTCTATGTAACTCTTTTCATTTTAAGTTATTTTTGTTTTAAAGACAATGGGTACCAATATCCTACTTATTTTTATGAAAGTAACATTTGTTTCTACAAGTTTATAATAAATTATGGTATTTTCGCAAATGTATGTTTTAGTAAGAATTTGTATGTATATTTCGATAATGGTCCAAGAGTCTAGATTAGTGGGTCATTACATTAAAAGTCTATAATAGACTTCAGTTTTTACTAAATAACCGAAGTTAAAACCCCCATTTTAACTTCGATTTTTGAAGACTTTTGACTTCGCATGGATAGACTTCAGTTTGTATTTATGTGAGAACCAAAGTCTATCCGCCTTAAAAACCGAAGTTAAAGTCTCTTTTCGTAGTAGTGTAAATAGACTCTTGTACTGCAACTATACATCTGGTTTATGATCACATCAAAAAATTGGTCAAAAAATGAACAGAATGCAACTGAAGGGGCACGTTTCCAATGATTTCTATAGTTCGAGAGGAATTTTGCCCAAAAAAAAAAAAAAAGGTTGAACTCTACAAGATCATAGTAGCAAAACTCTACAAGATCATAGTTAGGAGAAAAAAAATTCTATTTGTCCATATATTTTTTGTATCAATAATTTTTTCCTCAATTTTTTTTTTCTAAATATATTCATGAAAATCATCATTTTATTTCCTAGTTATTTAATTTTAATAATCGCTAGGATGATTGAGATCGGGAGACAATATTATTAGCTTATAAGTAGGGGTGAAAAAAAGACTGCTAATCCGCCCCACCCGCCCAACCAATCAAAATCCGCCCACTTTGAACCCGCCCATTAAAAAACCCGTTGAAATTGGGTTGGGTTGAACCAAACCCACCACTAGATGGATTAGGTACGAGTTACAATAATATAAGGTGGGTCGAACCCGCACCCGCTACTTATGATATTAGTCCAAATATTTAACTTTTTTTAATGAAAGTTTTTGTTGTTTTGAGATTAATGGTAATAACTTAAAAATTGTATATAAAAACTTGTTTAGGAAAAATAGATGAAGAAATAAATATTGTTACTTGTATTGATGGCTTAACTATTAGTGAAACTTTTCATAATAAAACTCAAATTGTTGAAATTATTAATGTATGGATTGTTAAGTTTAATATCTTTTATAATTTGTATAATTTAGATAATTATTATAATTTTTTTTTTTGAAATTTTAAATTCAAGTTTAAGATATGATAATATCCATAATGATATTGATGAGTAAAAAATATATAAGTTTAAACTTTATGGTCTACAATTTTTATTTTTTAAATATCATAAGTCGTCGATAATTTTAAACTTCAACCCAACCCGCTCATAAAACCGCACAAATACACCTATAAAAAAATCATTCAAACTGCATACTTATTGGGCAACTGTTATATTTTTCTAAAACCCCAAATAAAAAAATAGCACAAATCGCCCAAAATCCATCCAGCGAGCCATGCACAAGTAGTTCTTTTTCTTTAAGAAAAAAGAAAAATTAATAAAATTGTCTAAGTATTGAGTGGCAAGAGAGATATAACTGACAAAGACAACGTGAGGCCAAGCTGTAATTTCGAAGTATATAAATAAATATATAATACAGATATCTAAAATGAAACAATTTTTCCTTTGTTTTCCCGTTAAAGCTTCTTTGGTGGGATATTCACTGTCCCACAATTCAGCCATAAGGAGCTCGCTCATTCATCCGCATTCTTCACCAAAGGTTGGTCTCTTTTTTTCAGACGCTTGAAAATGTTCCATTATGGCAAAAGTTCTGTTATGGGCTTTCTGAAATTCAGCAAGTTATAGCCTCGTTGATTGCGTTATTGTGTTGTTAATTCAAACTTCGAATATGAATGTGAATCTTGTTTTAAAAAATCTCACGAAATTTTCAGGTTCTTTTAATTCTAGTTATAGCAGTTTCGAATTGCGATATGCCGAACAGTTTGTTCTTCATTTAGACAATTTTCTCAGCTTTCATAAACAACAATGCTATATTACAGATCAATGTAGAAATCTGAGCAAAAATCTCACAAAATGTTGTCATTTTCTTCTCACATTGTGCTTGTTCTTACTACGCCAGTTTAGAATCGCGATTTGCGGATTTTTTTTTCTGTAAAAGTTCTTCATGTAGACAAATTTCACAACTTCGATTAAAAAAAATGCTGTGTTAGAGTGACTATATATATATATTTTAATTGATTTTTGATTCAAAGTCTTAAGTTAGTCAGGATTTTTGATCCAATTGTACTGTTCTTTCAACCTAATCTTTAACTAGGCTGATTTTGAAACATGAGAGTGGATCAATTTACTCTTTATGAGCTTCAATGTAGAAAACCAGTTCCTCGCGTTTTTTGTTAGAAGAAACAAGAGGATGTGCAGAGTGAGCTTGCTTTGGTTTTGGGTACTCTATTCGGAAGCATATATGAAATACCAATGCTGGTGATTGGTCTATAATTTTGATACATAAAACAAGATCTTTGTGGTTCACTTGCTAGCCCCTTAAGCTAAACTACTTCCAAATAGGTGCCGAAGTCGTGTGGATCTTTTTTATTGTATTGCAATCTATGTTTTTTTTTTTTTTGATATTCTGCAGTTTCTTTTTCAATTTTATTTGTGCTCATAGTTATTTATTTGGTATTTTAGAATGTTAGAAGCAAGATTCTAAATATCCCAATTGGATATATTTTTTACAGTATTGAGAATTTTGTAACGAGAAATTGAGTTTCAAAAGGAAGAGAATAACAGAGATCAATTGGGTCCAGTAGTTGAATTTATTCTGTGCTTTGACAATAACTCTTTTTTTTTTCTTCCATTATGATGGTGCGAGAAACAGGTTAAGATCATCAAATTGGAAAGACCCTTGAGGTTCCTAATGATGACTGATATGGGTTTTTTTTTTTAAAAAAAAACTAAGGGAAATAGAACCCCCACCAGTCAAACACACAATCATCCCCCCAACAGAGCTAGCCTCAAGTGGCTCATTGCTGATATTAGTGAGCATAGCTGCTCTTTATAAATTTCCATCAATGATACAAAGAAGGCTAATTAGAATCTCACAATATTTTTAATCCTCATTTTGTTTTATATGACACTCTTTTGTGTTCAACAATTGAAAACCATCAAAATTTGGATTGTCCTTTAATGACTGTATATTTATTTCAATTGAAGTAAATGGTTATATAGAAAGAAAAACCGTTTCAACTTTCGATGTAATCGTATCAGTGCTTTTTAAGTTTCTTTTATAGATTATTTGCATTCATATGAAGAAATGTTGCAGATCTGTTATATTTTACTTATTTTCTTTCCTCTTTCGTTATTTATGTTTATAAGTAGGTTTCAAGTCTTCAATATGGTGAATAAACCTTTCACTGTGGATTTGAATAAGCCTCTAGTCTTTCAGGTCAGTTCTCATTTTTATTTTCTATACTATGGACTTTTTGTCTAGTATCTTGTAATTTGGTTCTCTATACATTGCTTCATAGTATACAAAAGTTCTTTTCCCCATATCTGCATCTTTATGCTTTATATTCACTTTATACAATATTTTGAAATTGAGTTAAATGCCCCCATTTAACTTGTCCCTTCTCATTGCTGGTTTCACAGGTTGGCCATCTTGGAGAAGCTTACGATCAATGGGTTCATCAGCCTATAGTGAGCAAGGAAGGCCCCAGATTTTTTGCGAATGACTTTTGCGAGGTATCAGTCCTATACCTCAAATACGGTATCAACAATTAATCACAGACAGTAAAAATAATAGAAGGCCTGTAATTACATATGCTCAATACTTTTAATGATCAGTTTCAGCAGAATTGTAATTGGAACTTTGTGGTGATTGGTGAATGGTACCTACATTAAAAAAGAGAATTAATCTCGATCTTACTAATGTCATGTTGCATAAGATGGGATTCTTTAATATGAAAATCTTCTCAAGAGTTTCTGAGTACTTTCTAAATTTACCAATGACAGACACCTATAGAGGGGGATAAAGTGGGATAAATAATTGAATATCGATAATAAAAGGGTATGTGGGCAATTGTAAAGATGGGTAGTGAATGAGATGGAACAAAGTAGTATATATAGGAAAGTAGAAAGAATGAGAGGGGGATGAGAATTGTATTGTAATTGTGCTTTGGCTCTTGGGAGAGGTGAGGTTTCTTAAATACCTCTAGGGAGAGTTGAGGTCAATCTTTTCAATTAAGCATCTATATTCAGATCTGCCCCTCTATGTTACAGTTGAGAAAGGCACGAGGTGTCTATTAACCAATTTTCTAATTCTTTGTCTACTTGATTTTCTTAAGTACCTCAGTTTAATTGAACATTTTCTTGCTTGGATTCATTTTTGGTTTCTGTTTGTTTTTTTTTAAAACTAAATTTTTTTAGTTTTCTTTGAAAGTTAGCTTGGCAAACTTGCTTTTGTTATCAAAAATTGTTTACAAATTTTCAGGAAAAAATAAAAGAAAGAAAGAAAACCAAATCAACACTTTTACTTTCATTTTCAATTTTTTTTAAACAAAATACTTGAAGTAAATCCAATCAAACACACAGTAGTTGGAACTCATTACTACGTAAAAGTCAGATGTTCCACTGAATTGTGGCATAAAGTTAAGTTGAGAGGAAGAAGAACTGCTACCTCATTTATTTTTCTTTGGCTTCGTTTTGCATGCTCTTTTCATGTTAGTTTGACCCAATACACTTATGAACCATGGGTCAACTCTAACTATAAAAAAAATACCAAGAAAAGTTTCTTGAAGACAATGGATTATACTGAGATAAACTATAAGGAAACAATTTTTGACATACCAGTTTCTATGTTTGCATGTGATGTGAGGAAGTCTTCTTAAAACAGTTGAAAAGATTACACAAGGAGAAATTTTGTTATATCCAATTTATCTTTTAAAAAGCATTGATCAAACTATTGATTAAAGTCTTGTTTTTGGTATCTATCCAATGTATGTGATGTGAGTTTTTTTTGTTTAAATCGTTTCTTTGACTTGTATACTTGAAACAGCTCTTCACCAAAACAGCATGGTGGGTGATTCCACTTATTTGGCTGCCCGTTGTGTTCTGGCTTGTCACCGTGTCTCTTCAAATGGGCCTTACTTTTCCTCAAGCAGCTCAGAAAGTGGTTGTTGGAATTTTCCTTTGGACATTGATGGAGTATAGCTTGCACCGCTTTCTTTTCCACATAAAAACAACAAGCTATTGGTTAACTCCCTCTCTTTTTAACATGGAAACATAAATATTTTCGGTTTCTTTTGTCTCTTTCCTTGTCCTATAAAAGTCATATTCATTTTTAAACATTTTGCAGGGGAAACACTTTTCATTATCTTCTCCATGGTTGCCATCACAAGCACCCAATGGATGGGTTGCGACTTGTTTTCCCTCCTGTGGCAGCAGCCATTCTATGTGTGCCAGTATGTTCTTTGTACTATTCCAAATCCTATGGTTCTCCCCTGGCCCTTCCTCAAGTCCACTTTGGGGTTGCTGGCACAGATTTAAGTTTCATTTGCTTTATTCTTTTTATTGATTTGGGATTAAAAAAAACATATATTATATGCTGCATACACGATTAATTAGCCTGAAAACTCTGTAACGGTTGAAGCATAATTTAATCAGTGGAATCAACGTATATTGTGACACTTCATAAGTGCGTGAATTAATTATTCTTATGAGAAATTTGTGCTGATATTTGTGTACATTTTTTGTATTTTAAATTTGTTAAGAGAGATATTTTAGCATTTCATCTCTTGTATATGATTTGCATTATCTGCTTCTGACTTGCCCTGGTTTTTTTCTTCTAGTTTTGGACTATTGTTAGGCTTTCGTCATCACCATCAGTTGCACCGGCGTTGTTTGGAGGGATTTTGTTAGGATACGTAATGTATGATGTTACTCACTACTACTTGCATCATGGGAAGCCATTGACGGGAATGACTCAAAGTTTGAAGGTGAGAATTGAAACTCTTATTTCTACATCTCTATTGTTGCTAATTTCTCTGGGATTTTTTGTGCCTTACACAAATTCCTGTCTCTTTACCAGAGATATCACTTGAGACATCACTTTAAAGCTCAAACTGTGGGATTTGGGATCACTTCACCTTTATGGGACATGGTGTTTGGAACCCTTCCAGCAAAAGATGCAGCTGGGAAAATTAGATAACAACAATGGTAGTACTAGTATGGAAAATCATTTATTATGTTTGAATGGTGTTTGGCTTCATGGGTTTTCCTTCAAATTTTGTATTACGCCTTCTCATAAAATCTTTACATATGTATGTATCACCATTGGTTATTTTGACAGCATCTTACCGTTTAGTTGGGGTGTTGGTATCATGATTCTTTTTCCCCATTTACATCTTCCTCAGCTTGCACTAATGATGATTATATCTGTATCATTTTATTTTTCCTTCTTTTTAATAGATGCTATTTAAGAAAACAGGAACATAGATGCTATTCTTGTGCTGCTGATTCTGGACTTATTTCGAGCAAAAAAGTAGAACTGCAAGTGCATAATAAAAAAAATAGGGTTCCTATGCTTTTTGGATCTACTATTTCAAACAATTACAATCATGATTTTTTTTTTCTTTTGTATATTGGTAAAAAAAATATTACCCTCGACTGCAATCTACTTTTCGGCTTTGCAAGCATCTAACAACTCATGAGTTCGCCAATAGCTATGAGATATAGTCAATTGTTGGATGTGCCTAGTAGCTCTTAGTTTGACTTGCAAGCCTAGCCACCCATCTTGCACTAGGAACCCGATACTAGCACGAGAGGTGTTTAGTAGCTTGCGATGTGCTATTCAATAAGACATGACATGCTCGCTAAACCTACTACTATGATAGAATTCGGAAAGCAAAGAAGCATGTAGGTCATAATTGAATTTAAATTATCCTACGCTTTACCCTATAAATAGAGGGGTAATTGTGTGATAAAGGGATTTGAATTTAAATATAGAACAATTACTCTTGTATTAGGGTACTACAAGAAAACAGTAAACCGTGTTTTGCACTTTGAACCACTCCATGGCCAAGCCTAGCTTTCCAACTTGGGTCATTTTCTCATCATGACAATGTGTCCACCAAGAGTGTTATTCCTCACTCTCTCAGGCATAGAAGCACCTTGGACGCAGAAGGGTCGAAGACACGTAGATGAAGGTGCTCGAGGCTGGGTGTTATTCTAGGCCATAACTATTGTAAGAAATACATATAAAATGATTTTTATTTATTTTCATGTAGTTTATATATTAGCAAACATGTAAATTCCTATAACATGTTCCTATGAAAATAATATAAAACAGAGCAAAGTAAATAAACTTATATTACACAGCGAAACTGGAACAACTTATTCCTTCAATTTCTCTAATCCTTGATTTTTTCTGTAACAAAATATTATCAAGAGATTTAATTAGATCAACAACACAGTCTTCCCTCACTAAGCCTTTGATAAACCTAGAACTAGTGTGGGCTGATTTTCAACACATGAGAAATGATTAGACTGTTTAAGTTTTCATTTACCCAATGATTCAACTGAGACTAACTTATGAAAACATTACATATTATATTCCTTATATAGGTACATTTATGGACTTTATTTAAATTTAAATTAATTAAAATAATAAACAAAAAATAAAAATCTTGGGCTCCCACAACTAGACTTTTTAACTTTAAATTACAATTAGGCCTAAATTCAAAATATTTTTATTTATTTATCTTTTAATAAATTAATTAAATCCTTATTCAAATTATCTAATTATTATTTAAAACTTGATTTAATATTATTTATTTATATTGACACAAATTAATCAATATTAATAAATTTTATCAAAGATTCTCTCTTATTCTCTAAATCTCACATCTCTATAAAAATTTCTAAAATTGACCTAGTCAACTTTAAAAATACTAATTGATAATTACATCAATTAATTGAGACATTCTAGATGATTTGCTCAAAAATGATACGGGGACTATGAAATCAAGCTCCAATAAGTTACCGTGAATTTATTTACGAATAATTTCACTACCTTATTAATTCCTCGTGACTCCACTATAGACTCGGAATTGAACACTTGAATTCATAAAACGTGTTTTCCAAACCACAAATATGTTATCCATTGTTATAACCATTACAATAAGTCAATCTTCTATCAATGACTTACTAACGAATTGGGTGCAAATTATTGTTTTACCCCTCATCATTATTTTATCCTTAACTCCCACTAAGTTCCTTATAAATGATACAGTCATTTAATTTTTTGAACAAAGCAATTAAGGAAATCATATTTTCACTTCTCATATAGAAGATATATATGTCATATATATGAATAATACTCACACTCAACTACACTACAAAATCTCCCAAGATGTAAGTATAGGCTAAACCGTAGGGTAAGCTGGTAATGGACAAGTAAAAAGATTTAAATAATATAATTAGTAGAATATTATCACTCAGAATTAAGAACGACTCGACCTATAGTCAACATTGTGACAATGATTAGATTCGATAACAACGATACGTATTTATCTATCAATAATCAATATCGGTCCTAGTCCGATGTAACCAAATACGTGCGATCTTATCTGCTTGGTCAATGTCTTGGATAAGACATCACACTCCGAATGTGTAAGTAGATCATATCGTATATTATCAGATCAGTGAAAACCCAATGCACTAATCTAATCTTAGGACTTGTTCTTTTGAACATATAATTACAACTATAATCTACTGTGACCTAGTCACTATAATTGTAAATATCCATATGTTCGGGATTTTATAAATATTTGTATTATTCCAATAATCGTGTAATAAAACAAGTAAGCAACACGGTTGTGAAACTAAATAATTTCTACTACTTTTATTGACAATATAAAATCACATTACATGTCCGGCATGGTTTTACATGTCTGGCATAAAACCCAATAAACTCCATCTTGCCTTTTTAAAACAAATGGGACATGTTTCTCAAAATCATTTATTCTACATGTTTCATAATTATGCTCTCTGCTTATATCTTTGTAAAAGGGTATGAAAGATTTCCTTCCAATCCTATCTTCATTACCTTCACATCACACCTTCTCCACACATCCCTGATAATGTGGTTGTAATGTCTCAAAATCCCTAATGTGGCGTAGAGCCTGGATTAGGGGGCCAGGAGGGCCATAATTGATTTATTATGCAATAAAATGATTATATGCATGATTATGTGAGTTATATTATTATATGATGATAAATGCATGCATGTGGGTCTATTTTTCATTATAAGGGTATTTTGGTAATTTGGCCTGTTGATGTCATATTTGTATAATTTCATGCATGTGTTATGATTTATGAATGAGGCCACATTATTATGTGGATATGTTCGAGTTATTCAGCATGAGATGATCTTAGAATGTAAATTAGCGGTTTGGTCATAACGAGATTAATTTCCGGGCTCGGGGTGAGTCTCGGGGTAATTTGATGATTAGTACATTATCGGGAATTAAAGAGTAATGGGATATGATTTAATTATTATTTGAGAATATTGGGAATGACGGGATTTGGATGACGTTAATTATAATTAACGTGATAGTTGAGAAATGACACTTTTGTCCTTGCTAGCCTTGAGAGGGTTTTAATTGACCTAGGGGCATTTCGGTCTTTTGACCAAGGGTTATATGTTAAGTTAGAAAGTTGTAGAAGGTTAAGGCAAAAACAAAGGCTTTTCTTCTCCATCACTCGATCATCTCTCTCTCTCTCTCTCTCTCTCTCTCTTCTTTGAATTTATTTGGTGGAAAAAGCTTGGATTTGAGAAGTTTAAGCTAGGGAATTGCTTGGGAGATTGCTAGGAAGCTCTTGAGTTCTTGAGGTAATGATTCTCTAAGCATTGATCTTAAGTTTTTCCTCTGTTTTTGCAGTTTTACATAGTTTATAGTTTGATGCTAGTTTTGGGAATCAATGAGGTTTTTGGGAAAGTTTGATTGGGTTTTGATGTATAAGACATGTAGAACTGGTTTTTGGGTTCATTTGTGGGTTTGGTTGAGGTTTTGGGTCAGTTTTTGAGGGTTGAAACTTGGATATCATGAAGAGAAAAACCCAGAGTTTGGAAACTCTGGTTCTGGCGCTACAACGCCCAATATAGGGCGCTATAGCGCTGGTCAAGTGGTGGCAGCTCTACCTATAGCGCCTGGAAGGCAGCGCTGCCCTGTTTTTCCAGGGCATGCTTTTGGGTACTTTTTGGGGTTTTGGCCCGAGGGCTCGAGGGCGATTCCACCACCCTATTTGGTGGAATCGGAGGTCCCGAGAGCGCGGGATTGGTCCCGGGATTAGGTTTTAGAATTCAAACTTTTTGAGGCACCATTAATGTTTGTGACTAGGTGACCGCTAAGCGCCTAAGGACAGGATCGTTCTCAAGGGTCGTTCTGAACCTATTTTACACTCAAGTTTGAGGTAAGAAAATTGCACCCAGTATGTGACATGCATGGTTATTTATGAGGCATGTTGAGTGCTCTATATATAGACATTGATTGCATATTAAATGCTTAGTAGTCTTGTTTACTTGTGAGTGGTATTGACTTATTAGTCAGAACCGGCAATGGTGAGTGATACTGACTTATTAGTCTAAAGGCTAGTTACTTAGAGCTAGAGCCAAAAGGCTAAGGTGACTGATACGCCACATGGCTTAGGGAGCGAATCCTCAGAAATGGACTTATTAGCCATCTATATAAGGAGCAAAACCCTAGAGATGGACGTACTAGTCATCTATATAAGGAACAGATCCTTAGAGGTTAACTTATTAGTCACCTGCATAGCGTGTGACTCAATAGTCACTTATTTGATTAGGGCTACAAGGCCCAGCATGATTACCAGAATCATTATTAATATTCACTTATCTGGTTGGGCTACAAGCCCTGGAATGATTACTATAATCATTTATTGATATTGTATACATGCAGTAATAGGTTTTATTGATATTGTATACATGCAGTAATAGGTTTTATTGATATTGATATTGTTCATGGGTGCTATGTAGTGCAGGTAAAGGGAAAGAAAATCTCACCCAGCCTTGAGTGGAGAGCTTAGGTGGCGATGTGTACATATGCGGCCGCTTGACCACTACGGCCAAGGTGTTTCTCAGAGGAACTAGGGGTTAACCCTATTTTTGCCGCTTCGGTCGGCGGGTTGTAATTTTTACACTGTAATGACTATTTTGGATTGTAAATAGCTTGTAAACATTTTTATGGGCCCATGTACAGTTTATGTTTGAAATAAAATATATTCATTCCTTTTGATCAAGATTTTTCACCTTAGTCTATTAATGATACCTAGATGCACGTTTATAACCAAATGACTCGTTTAGCGAGTTAAGCACCGTTTAAAGTCCACAGTAATGGTCTTGGAGTAACCAGGGCGTTACAGTGGTAGTTTCTCTTTGTATGCTTTTCTCTTTTATGGCTTTGAGTTTCTTTTGAATTCCTTATTGCCTCACTATTGTCACTAGAAAAATTCGTATAGAACTTCCTCAGCCTAACTATTTCCTTAGCCGCCACATACCCAGCTATGTACTCAGCCTCCAAGGTGGAATCTGAAATGGCAGATAGCCTAACGCTTCTTCAAATCAAAGGTACTAAGATGGTAGACAACCTATCGCTTCTCCAAATCATAGCTCCACCCCCAAGAGTAAACACATTTTTCAGAAGCAGACTTCCTGTCATCAACATCAGTCTAAAATATGAACCTGTGTAGCCTAATAAGTTCAAAGATCCACCTGAAAAGACTAACATATAGTCTCTATGTAACGCCCTAAACTCCAGGGACCGTTACGGTGTGCCTTATAAACAGCGCTAAACTCGCTAATCGAGTCATTTGGCCAAAATCGTGTAACTAAGTATGATTAGCGGTTTAGGGATTAAAAATTTTGGTTAAGATATAACGTTTCATTAGAACGTTTACTATATACATTGGGATCCCAAAAATATAATTTAAAGGTCTATTATAAGAAAATATTTACAACTAGCCGATCTAAGCAGCAAACCAGGGTTTAACCCTAGTTCCTCTTCAAACCTCGGCTGTGGTGGTTGAGCAGCTGCATATGTACACATCGTCACCTAAGCTCTCCAACTCAAGGATGGTCCAGCTTTCTTTTGCCTTTACCTGCACCACATAGCACCCGTGAGCTGAAGCCCAGCAAAAAAACTTAATATGCTCATGAACAGTAATAACATGTCATCAAATCATAAGGCACATGCCTAGCAAATATAGCCCTGTTCAAGTAGGCAAACAGATTCACGAAATGATGGGTATCTAGGATAGAGAATTTCGCCCTCCTGAATGGATGACTATCAAGTCAATCTCAATCAGATAGGTGATAACACTGGTGGTTCTGGTAACCATACCAGGCTTATAGCCCTGAGTAGAAGAGTGACAGTTGTAATAGTCACTAAGGTGGGTTCCGTTCCCTATAGCCATGTGACGATAGGGTCACCGAGGCTTATATATAAGTGATCATTTCACTAGCTTACACAGGATAGGTGCATGATGACTAGTCACCAACATAACCTACCTCATGACCATAGAGTCATAACCGTGGGATTCCGCTCCCTAGCCATGTGACAAGCAGTCACCTAAGCCTTAGGCCCTGGCTCTGAGTAACTAGTCTTAGACTAGTCAAGCGCTTATAGGTTTCATCGACCTTAGGGGCGGTCCAGCATTAATTCCCTAGAGTCATTCAACGCTGATATCGATTAGATCTAATCTTTAATCGGCCCTGCGTTCAGGACGCTTATGCCGTTTTCGGCTCTTAGGTCAGTGATGCGCGACCAGTGCCGTCCCTGACTAGTCAGTGCCATACACAAGTAATCCTAGTGTCCATCGGATCCCAAATCTGATCCTATACCACAATAAATTCATATTTGACACTGCACAACTCTTAGCTAATCCAGCTAGTACTTTCCACTCAATATTTCTTATATGTAGTTCACTTAGTCATCTTCCCATTTTATCCTTTCCGAAATGATAATCTCAAACATAAAACTAGCCACCTGGCCCACCAGAAACTTTACTCTAGTTCTGGTCTGTTGACGCTATTTTTCGTCAACTTAAAATGTAGAGCACGTAAACAGTAAAAACTATGGCAAGAATAACACAGTAGAACAATGAAAGTTTTTTACGTGGTTCAGCAGTTAACTCTGCCTAGTCCACGAGTCTTTTTTATTAGAACTTATGAAATTTCTGGAAATTCTTTAGGGATAAATTCTCCAGAGATTCTCTCAAGATCACAAAATTTACGTCCTTTACAAAGGTACATGACCTCTCTATTAATAGAGGAGATCTCATAATACAATCCCACACGTTTTGGGAAGTTATTCTGTTCATTAATAAATTTAATAACTTTAAAGTTTGTAACTCCTATATACAAGGAAACATCCCCTGAAGACCAAGGGGCGTATAACCGACTAGTTAATATCCCTTTATTGTAGGGAATTTACACCAATAAATATCTCTTGAATGCATGGACTGCGTCTCCTCAGGTGACCTATTAAGCCGTTTGAGATCAACAATCAGCATCATGTCAGTCTAGGTCTCTGAGTAAATTACGAGTTGCATTATTTTCCCCAAGAACAGCTCGGAGTGGGTAAATATCACCGAAGCCACCTTATTTCGAGCTCACACCCATGCCAAGCTCGGACCTCTTGATCCGAGGCCACCTGACAATGGACGTCCTCCAATGTTATGTCTTTCGAGCTTATAAGGACTTCGAGGTTACCTATCCTCGAGGTTGCCACCTGCCTCGAGGATTTGGGGTCTAGATTACGAACATGTATTTTAGCTATCGCGAGCTCACACCTGATGGATCCAACTTTCGAGGTCACAACCTCAAGTCTCGAAATCTGGATGTAACATTTTTCCCCCTCAAAAGTATTAGTTCGAATCCTATGAGAAGGAAACTTTTGAACTACTTTCTTCGGGAACCGCACCGTCATACATACTCGAGTATGGACACGCGTCAGTTGAGTATTGCTTATTCAAGGTACTCGAGTACCTTGGAAACTTGCCCACGATCGTTCGCCTGCCACCTTTACAGTACCATCATATCACTTATCCCTGACCGTCGGATTTGGCACGGAATCTGGCCAATGGCTTAGATTGGTTTGACTTTCAACATCTCCATGGGCCTATAAATAAGCTTCCAGTCGTCTTCTTCATTTTTCCCTTACATTCGAATTTTTTTTAGAGAGAAAATACCATAGCCATTCTCGTCCGATTCTTGCATGTTCTCCAAGCCGAGAAGACAAAACACGGTTGGAATTTTTGAATCGGTGAGATCGTACTTGCAACCGCTCGTTCAGTCATCCATTTCTCTGTTCCCACCGATTACATTGTGTAAGTATCTGATCTTGGCTTTATATATTTTGTCCTCTTTTACGTTTGTTTCTGCCTCTATTGCATCTTAGGCACTGGAACTGTGTTGGTTCATCCTTTAGTTTAATGCACTAGGATGCTTTGATCGATAGATATTAGGTTTAGGTTTCCACGTTACTGGCTCTAAATCCAGTTCATATGTAGGAAGACCCAAATATGGTCTTTTTTATGAGTTTAAAATTTTTTGAGGGCATATCTTGCACACCAAGATATCGGGTACAAAATTTGGGTTTTAAAGAATGCACGATTCTAAAAAATATCACTTTTTTAATAACCGCCATCTTTTTTCCCTGATATTTCGGGATTCCCCACAACATGTCCACCTTCTTTCCTTTCGGTGGGAGACACGCATTGAGATTGGCCTCATCCTTTGGATCGAGCTTGCCTTGTAGCCTCGATCATTCGAGCTTAGGTGTTATTTCTCATTATTTCTTGCTCGCTTGGCCCTCACCCTTTTTCTTTCTTGTTAGATGTTGCAGAATTCGGGAAAGTGGTGGGGGTCAAAACTCGCGATTCCTTATTCACCAGTAGCTCCAAGTCCGGAGTCTCCTTTTACTCGGAACCAGCGTTTAATTCGGGAGCACGAACTGAGGCATGAGCAAGAGGACACTCGAGATCACTTTCGACGTCAGATAGATGAGGTAGAGGAAGGGAAAAGGAAGAGACTAAGGGTCACCCTTCATCCAAACCCTGACACCGAGCCTAGACCGATTCCCCTCGACCCTAAGCTTAAAGTGAGAGTTGCCTTCAAACCAGGTGATCTGCAGTTTTCACTGATGGGGGAGCCCTCTACCTCACAGCCGAGGAGGGAGTTTTTCAAGGCCGAGCATTATTGGAGCTCGATTACATCATTGGGCCAGATAACCGACATTCTGGCCCTTCATGGTACATGATTATCAGGCTCGCTAAGGTGTTGAGCCCCGAACTCCCACTAGCGAAGCTACCACACTCCAGGAGATGGAAATCCTAACAACAAGCTGAGATACGCGGCTTGGAGCCAGGAGCACATGAAGGCAGGAGCGGTACTGCCTTTGAAGTCTTTCTTCAAAGACTTCACAGATTTGGTTGGGTTGCCCCCCATCCAGCTCAACACCAATTCTTATAGGGTTCTGTCTGCCCTGAGGTTGCTATACCACCAACTGAAGTGGGAAGGACCATCGCCAGAGGAGATCCTGTATCTCTTTTGTTTGAAAAGTAATCCCTCCCGAGCTCGGGGAGGAGATGGCTTCTATTATCTCTCGAGCTACCCCAAGGAGAAGAAGATGTTCGAGGATCTTCCCAATCATCCTCCTGACTTCAAGAAGGCCTTCTTCTGGACATGTGGCCTAGCTCCGTCTCGATACTACTCGTTCAGACAGATTCGTAAGTGTCTCAACCTCCTTTTCTGTACTCGAACTTTTGTTTTTAGGCCCGTACTTAGTTGAAATGCGTTTGATTTTCCAGCCAACTATCATCACCCTGCTCCCACTGATGAGATGAAGGAGCATAGAGAGACTCTGCTCCAACTCCCTTACGGCAGGAGATCTCTTGTATCTTCTGCATGAAGACAAGCTTCGAGCTTGCGGGCTCTTGGGAGAGGATCAATCGACCTCGGATTGGTCCAATAAAAAATACGATCGATGGGAGCTCATGCCTCTGCCAACAGGCAACCTCCCCCCAAGGAGAGAGGTGAGGCCTCCGCCTCCAGTTCGTCAAAGGAGTCCGCAATCAGGGAACGAGGCCAACAACGAGGCCTTAAGCTCGAGCTCGGAGGAGAAAAGTACAGTCATCCAAAGCTCGAATATGTGGTCCCCCTCCCTATTAAAGCATAAACTTGATAGGTTAGTATTGTGTGAGGATGATAGAAACCATTTTTATGTATGATCTTGGGTAGATGAATGGGTTCATAGGTTTGATAGCTGGCTCGGGAAATACGACATCATGTATAGCCTGAACGAGGTATGGAACAGAATAGTCGTCCAATATGGGACCAACGACTATAGGGACCTTTCGAGGTTGATGTCCACCTATAGGAAAGGTACTCCCCCCCGCCTCTTCTGAAGATGGGGGAATTTTGTGGTCGCCGAGCTCAAGCTCGGGGGAGAGTTCCAGTTAGGTTTTTCTCTACTTGTCTTTTTATCCCCTCTATGTTTGTTAGTGCCATGCTAAATCTTCATTGCAATTGTGCAGGTGCCATGGATTCCGACCTTGATGCCGTGCTCGCTAGTGGTGAGGGGGCTCAAAATAGTAAGCGCCCGAGAGGCTCGCGGAGGTCGGACCAACCCTCCAAAGTCCTCAAGTGCACTGAGAAGACTCCACCAGCTCCGACTACTACGAGCACAACCGAGGACCCGACTGCCCAGGTCAACGCATTCATCTCAGTTGCTTCTTCTGCGCTTCCCCCGGTCACAGTCCACCCAGTACTCGGCCCACCCCCAAAGAAGCCCTCAACTTCCAAGTCACATATGCTGTCGATCCGACCTCATGTTGATGAGTTCGCAATTGACAATGCTGCTGGTGCCCACAGGGCTATACTCGGTTCGGACATCCTGTCTTGGGTGGGTAAGAGCCTTGGTGGTTTCGACGCTGAGCATTGGGAGTTTTTGAATAAAGCTCGGGACTGCAATACTCTTTATGATAAGAGTATTGAGCTTATTGTCGCGATAACTTTTCACATCTTACTTTTTAATTGTTTATGTGCCTTATCACATGCTCTAATTCAATCTCTTTGTGTGCCAGGCTCTTGTTGCCTCCGCTCAGCTTAATTATAAGCTGACCAAATAGGTGCACTCGAGCATGTCTTTAGCCCAAGAGTCGAAGGATCTCCAACTTAAGATGGCTGATGAGCTCAAGGCTGTGAAGACAGAGGTCGAGGCTAAGATAGCCGAGCTTGAAAAGGTGAATGCTCGGCTTGCGGAGCTGGAGAAGGCCAATGCCAGGCTTGAGGAAGAGAAGGCCGCCACTTTCGAGATAATAGAGAATGAAAAGGCTCGTCTCCTCGCCAAGTTTAAAGAGAAGATGGACAAGGTGGTTGATTTAGCCATGTATAGGATCTGGGCCAGCAACGCCGACCTCGACACCAGCTTCCTTGGCTCTTTCGAGGCAGGATTTGTGGCCAAATGGCATGCTCGGCTTGAAGCGGAGGAGGCTGCTAGAAAGGCTCAGAAGGGTAGTCATGCTATTCGTCCTGGAGATTCTAGTGCTGCTGATGATGAGAAGGCTAAGGAGACTGCTCCTTCATAAATCTTATCTCGGGGCTGCGTCCCTTTATTTTTGTATTTGTTTTAATTTATGCCCGTAGGGCTGATACAATTTCTTTTTCCTTTTGACTTTCTTTTAATATATATGCTTTACATTTCTCAGTTTGAAATATTTTGCACATTTTATATTAAAGAGTCGTATATGCTTGTTTAAACATACAAACATAGTTTGGATTTAAGCTCGAGGTTCAATGCATTCATGCACAGTTTGCTCGAATTATCCGCTTCCGATCTCGTTATTTGTCAAGGTCAGATATTACTTTAACCATGCACCCGAAAGTACTTGTATGGTGTGTAATGCAAACAGTTTAGTTATATCTTACTTTTTAGTTACTTTTTCTCATCCGAGGTTATGAGGTCAAAACTATTGTTTTGTAAGATACTCCAGCCTCGGTCTCGGCTTATCCAAAGTGGGTTATGCTCCAACTTACTGCCGATTAGTTTTGGCTGGTTTGTTCCAAACCTATTAAGGTTGTGTTAGGTTTGTAATCCATACACTTGCATTTTAATCTAGTTTGGTTATATCCAAACTGTCTTAGTTCGCGTATTTGGTTATGTCCAAACACTTGTACGTTTTTTTATGTTTGATAGCTTGGTTACATCCAAACTATCTTAGCTCGCGCATTTGGTTATATCCAAACACTTGCATGTATTTTGTATATGTTATTTTATTTTTCAAGCTGATGGTATATATACCAATGATGCCCCCTTAATATCCTATGAATGTGACCATAGGTTATTAAATTAAGAGAGATTGCAAAAAAAAAAATGAAAAAATATAACATATTAAACGAAATAAATCTTTATTTGGCAAAACCCAAAAATAGAAAAAACAGTACAGATAAACAAGCATGGTTATAGGCAACATCCTTCCTATACTATTGATAGTAAGGTCGTAGGTGTTCGCCATTCCATGCTCGCGGTACTAGACCCATCCAATCTCGCCAACTTGTAAACACCGAGTCGGATGACTGACTCTATCTGGTAAGGTTCTTCCCAATTTGGCCCGAACACGCCAGCTGCTGGATCTCGCATTGCCAAGAATTCATGCCTTAGCACTAAGTCTCCCACACCAAATTTTCGATCCCGAACCCTTTTGTTGAAGTACCTGGTAGCTCGCTGCTGGTATGCAGCATTTTTTAGCTGAGCTTCTTTCCTTCTTTCTTCAATCAGGTCAAGAGTTTCTTCAAGCTGAGTGTGGTTCGAGGCTTGATTGTAAGCGAGGGCTCGAATTATGGGAATTTCGACCTCAACTGGCAACATAGCCTCGCAACTGTATGCCAGAGAGAACGGGGTATGTCTTGTCGATGTTCGGGCCGTAGTCCTATATCCCCATAGGACTTGGGGAAATTCTTCGGGCCATCGTCATTTTGCTTCTTCCAACTTTTTCTTCAGCAAACTCTTTAGAGTTTTGTTTACAGCTTCGACCTGGCCATTCGCCTGGGGATGGGCTACTGACGAAAAACTCTTTATTATTCCATTTTTTTTCGCAAAAGTTGGTAAACAGATCACTGTCGAACTGGGTTCCATTGTCAGATACAATTTTCCTCGGCATCCCATATCGACATATGATATTCTTCACTACAAAGTCAAGGACTTTTTTGGAGGTTATAGTTGCTAACGGTTTAGCTTCTGTCCACTTTGTGAAGTAATCTACGGCGACTACCGCGTACTTCACTCCGCCCTTGCCAGTTGGGAGAGAGCCTATGAGGTCGATTCCCCATACCGCAAATGGCCATGGGGAGGTCATCATAGTCAGCTCGGACGGTGGAGCTCGAGGAATTGTGGCGAATCGCTGGCACTTATCACACTTCTTTACATACTCAAAATAATCTGACTTGATGGTAGGCCAGAAATATCCTTGGCGTATGATTTTCTTGGACAAGCTATGCCCCCCAGTATGGTCTCCACAGAATCCTTCGTGAATTTCTTCAATGATTTTCTTGGCTTCGGGTGGAGTCACACACCGAAGTAATGGCATGGAATATCCTCTTCTATACAACCTTCCATCCATAACGGTGTAATGGGGGATTTGATACATCAACTTTCGAGCCTGGTTCCAATCTTTCGGAAGGACGCTGGTCTCGAGATATTCGACTATCGGAGTCATCCAGGTAGGCTCGGAATCAATCATACACACGTCTTCTGGCTCGTTAATACTAGGTGCCAAGAGATGTTCAATTGGTACGATATTTAGCTCATCATTCTCGGTGGAGGTAGCGAGCCGAGCTAAAGCGTCCGCATTCGAGTTTTGTTCTTGGGGGACCTATTCTATCGCATAGAAATCGAAGTGTTCGAATGTTGATTTTGCCTTTTTTAAGTAAGCTGCCATTCTTGTACCGCGGGCCTGATACTCTCCCAAAATTTGGTTAACCACTAGCTGGGAGTCGTTGTAGCAATGTATTGCTTTAGCATTGAGCTCCTTGGCTATACGAAGTCCCGCCAGTAAAGCGTCATATTCGACCTCGTTATTTGATGCGTTGAAGTCAAATCTCAAGGCAGAATGAAATCTGCTTCCTGCAGAGTGATCAAGATTACTCCTGCCCCCTATCCATTTTCATTAGATGACCCATCAACGTAAAGTTTCCACAGCTCGTGGGCCGGGGTTATAACTTCATTGCTGGTCATGCCAGTACATTCCACTATGAAGTCTGCCAAGGCTTGTGCCTTAATGGTCGTCCTTGGATGATAGGTGATCTCGAATTGCCTGAGTTCAACTGCCCATTTAAGAAGTCGACCTGAAGCTTCTGGCTTAGACAAGACTTGTCTTAGTGATTGATCAGTTAGCACATGGATGGGGTGCGCTTGAAAGTAAGATCAAAGTTTTCGAGATGAATGAATCAAGCTGAGAGCTAGCTTCTCCATCAAAGGATATCTTGACTCTACCCCCAGTAATCTTTTACTGACGTAATATACAAGCCTCTGCACCTTTTCTTCCTCTCGTACGAGCACTGCACTTATGGCGTGCTCGGTAGTGGCAAGATATAAGTACAGCACTTCTCCCATAATAGGTTTTGATAAGATAGGGGGTTCTGCGAGGTGTTTCTTGAGCTCCTGAAAGGCCAACTCGCAATCCTCCGTCCATTCAAAATTTTTGCCCCCTCTTAACAGGTTGAAAAACGGAAAACAACGATCTGTAGATTTCGAGATAAACCTACTTAGTGCCGCCATTCTGCTGGCCAAACTCTGTACATCTTTGTGTTTCCGAGGTGAGGGCATATCGATCAGGGCCTGAATCTTGTCTGGGTTAGCTTTTATTCCTCGAGCATTTACAATGAAACCCAGGAATTTTCCTGAAGATACCCCAAAGGAGCATTTCTGAGGGTTAAGCTTCATGTTATATTTCCGGAGCACGACAAAGCATTCTTCGAGATCATCAACATGGTTATCATTAAGTTGAGACTTGATTAACATGTCGTCAACATAAACTTCCATGTTGTTCCCTATTTGCTCCGAGAACATCATGTTCACGAGCCGCTGGTATGTGGCTCCAGCATTTTTGAGCTCGAATGGCATGACGTTATAATAGTATAACCATTTATCTGTTATGAAGCTCGTATGTTCCTGGTCAGGGGCATGCATGGCAATCTAGTTATATCCAGAATAGGCATCCATGAATGACATTAGTCCATGCCCTGCCGTGGCATCCACGAACTGGTCAATCCGTGGTAAAAGAAAGCAGTCCTTTGGACAGGCCTTGTTGAGGTCCGAGTAGTCAATGCAGGTTCTCCATGTCCCATTGGGCTTCGGGACCAGTACCAGATTGGCTACCCAATCGGGGTAAAAAGCATCCCTAATGAATCAGTTTGCTTTTAACTTGTCGACTTCCTCTTTCAGTGCCTTTTTTCTATCGTCGTCCAGTTTTCTTCGCTTTTGTTGCTTCGGTGGGAAGCTTTTATCGATATTTAGCGTGTGGCTCACTATATTCGGACTTATTCCTACCATGTCTGAATGTGACCACGCGAAGACATCCTGGTTTTTCTTCAAAAAGAAAATTAATTGCTATTTAGTTTCTTCATGGAGATGTTTCCCGACCTTTACCGTTTTCGAGGGATCTGACTCTTTGAGCTTGACTTCTTCGAGCTCTTCTAATGGTTCGAGATCAGCTTTTTCTTCCACTCTCGGGTCGATCTCTTCATCTATCTCCAATACCGTCCCGTCCTTATTTTGGATAACGACGAGTGCTTGTTTGCTCGCCTGTTTCTTTCCTCTTACGGAAATGCTATAGCATTCCCTGCCTGCTAACTGGTCTCCCTTTAGCGTCCCGATGCCACTAGAAGTCGGGAACTTGATGGCCAGATGTCTTACAGACGAGACTGCCCCCAGCCCTACTAGGGTGGGTCTCCCGAGCAGCACGTTGTAAGCCGATGGCAGGTCCACTACTACAAACTCCATCATCTTGGTTACTGAGACCGGGTAGTCTCCCAAGGTTACCGGGAGTTCGATGGACCCCATACAGGCAATCCCCTTTCCTGAAAAACCGTACAAGGTTGTTGCACAGGCTTTTAGGTCTCGAAGCGCAAGTCCCATCTTTTCTAAGGTGGCCTTATAGAGAATGTTCACCGAGCTCCCATTGTCTATGAGAACTCGATGAACTCTTTTATTCGCGAGCTGGAGAGTGATGAACAGTGGGTCATGGTGAGGAAACTGAACATGGGATGCGTCGTCCTCAGTAAAGGTTATTGGCTGAGATTCAATCTTTTGGCTTTTTGGAGTTCTAGGTTCGGTTTCATAAGGAGACCCGTCCCCAGTTTCTAGCTCGTTCACATATCGCTTTTGGGCATTCCTGCCCATCCCTGCGAGATGAGGCCCGCCCGAGATGGTTATCATGTCTTCTCCATCAATTGGAGGGGGCCTATCTTCTTCCCTTGCTCGGGAATTGTTGTTTTGGGCAGGTTGCGGTGCAGCTGCCCTCTGGCTAGTAGAAGCCTGATTATTACTCTGGTTTTTGACATACTGTCTGAAATAACCTCTCGAGATCAATCCTTCGATCTCGTCCTTCAACTGCCTACACTCATCAGTAGTGTGCCCAGTGTCTCTGTGAAATCGACAGTACTTGCAGGAGTCCCTCTTGGACTTCTGATTTCTCATGGGGTCTGGACGCCTGAAAGGGACCTGGTTTTCATTAGCCAGGTATATATTCTCCCGAGACTCGTTGAGCTCGGTGTACACTTTGTACACGGAGAAATACATTTCCCCCTTCTTCTTCTTTCCCCATTCGGCCTCGGGGTTACTCCCTTTGTTCTTCTTTCTTTTGGAAGGGTTTTCCACAGTAGGCTTTGAAACTGGTGGGTCCGCCGAGGTTGAGGCAGAGTTTACATTTATCGTTGTAGTTACGGGCTGAGAAGCCATATTCAGTGTTGACCTCGCCTCCTCTACATTGACAAACCTCTGAGCTCGCTTATTAAACTCAGTTAAGGACCTCACCGATTTTCTCTGCATATCGTCCCAGAGAGGACTTCCTGGCATTACTCCATCTTGGACAACCATTAGATGACCGTTGTCATCCACATTTCGAGCTCGGGCAACTTCCAAATTAAACCTCGTAAGGTAGCTTTTCAACGTCTTGCCTGGCTGTTGCCAAACGTTGGTCAGAGTTGATGCCTCGGGTCTTACCCCGATCATGGCTCTGAACTGTTTCTTAAAATCCTTTGATAGCTGATCCCAAGAAGTGATCGAATGTATTTTATATTTCTCGAACCAGCTTTTTGCTGGTCCTGTAAGCGATGCTGGAAATAACATGCATCTGAGCTCGTATCCCACATTACTTGCTCTCATTATGGTATTAAATGTACTCAGATGGCTGCACGGGTCGGACTTCCCCTCAAAAGGCAGGACATGAGGGATCCGAAACCCTTGAGGAAACGGAGTGTTGGAAATGTGGGGAGCGAATGGTTCGAGCTCCTCATCAGAATCCTCATCCCGACTCCGACCTCGTTCATTTTGCAGGAGCCTAAAGGCCTTTTCCAATTGATCAATTCTTTCTTGAACCGGGTCCGCAAGGGGTCTTACCTGAAATTGGCTATCATTGATCACAATTCCAGGCTCGCGCCTTCACAGGGGATCTTTGCGCCCATTTAGGCGATCTCTTAGGTCCAGGTTCAATGGATTACCACTACCCCGATTTTGATTCAAATGCTCCCGCAGGTCGGAGCGGTTCCTATGGTTTCCAGTATTTCCTCGACCTTGATCATACACGCTGACTGATCTAGTGTCTCCTGAATCATCACTGGCAAGGCTCGTTGCATGATTATTTCGAGACGGATCTCTTTCATGCTGCCTCGTCTCCGTAGTGCGAGACCGAGACATTTGACTTCTTGTAGGCTGGGCGCCTCTCCGTTCCGTGAAGGCTTCTCTATTTCCTTGTTTTCTCCCTGCACGTCTTTCCTCATCACCTCGAACTGGCTAAGCGTTCCTACGAGGCGGTGAAGGGTATCTTATAGGCGATGGAGGGACAGTGGCTGCCACCCATTTCGAGGCCTAGACAGTCCTGAGTTTGCCTGTGTTGGGTCGGTAACATTCTGCGTGATACCAAGGATTTGAGTCCGAGCCTCTATAGGGGCTTGGTTATTCCCAGTTCCCGCTGGTACCTCCATAGTTGAATTGACCAGAGCCCTAGCTCGAGTACTTCTTCGGGGTCTCGAGGGAGAGGATTGCTCTGCCAATGCTGGAGGTTGCTCTGGTCTCCTTGTGGCAGCATTTTTTCGAGGTCGTCCATGAGGCCTGTGGGGAGGAACATTCACGTCCCTCGAAGGTGGGGCTTGGTTCTCACGCGGAGGTGAGGGCTGAGCCGCCTGGGCCTCCGCGGCTAACCTAGCCAATTCCTCGTTCCGCTTATTGGCCTCGACCAACTGTTTTTTCAGTTGTCGGTTTTCAAGTTCCACAATGGGGACGTATCGTTCAGGATTATAGTACATGTCCTCATCCCTTGGGGCTGGAGGTCCCCGAGAATCGGAGGACTCGCTTCTCTCCTCAGTCTCTAGATTTACCATTGGCTGCTTCCCAGGGTGTCTTGGATAGTTTTCTTCAGGAATATTTTGATCATTCGCGGCCATAGCTTTTCAGGGATCGTACTGTTAAGGCTCTCAATGAAAGCACCAAATTGTTGACGCCGTTTTTCGTCAACTTAAAATGTAGAGCACGTAAACAGTAAAAACTATGGCAAGAATAACACAGTAGAATAATGAAAGTTTTTTGTGTGGTTCAGCAGTTAACTCTGCCTAGTCCATGAGTCTTTTTTATTAGAACTTATGAAATTTCTGGAAATTCTTCAGGGATAAATTCTCCAGAGATTCTCTCAAGATCACAAAATTTCCGTCCTTTACAAAGGTACATGACCTCTCTATTTATAGAGGAGATCTCAGAATACAATCCCACACGTTTCGGGAAGTTATTATGTTCATTAATAAATTTAATAACTTTAAAGTTTGTAACTCCTATATACAAGGAAACGTCCCCTGAAGACCAGGGGCGTATAACCGACTAGTTAATATCCCTTTATTGTAGGGAATTTATAGCAATAGATATCTCTTGAATGCATGGACTGCCTCTCCTCAGGTGACCTATTAAGCCGTTCAAGATCAGCAATCAGCATCATGCCAGTCTAGGTCTCTGAGTAAATTACGAGTTGCATTATTTTCCCCAAGACTAGCTCAGAGTGGGTAAATATCACCAAAGCGACCTTATTTCGAGCTCACACCCATGCCAAGCTCTGACCTCTTGATCCGAGGCCACCCGACAATGGATGTCCTCCAATGTTCTGTCTTTCGAGCTTATAAGGACTTCGAGGTTATCTATCCTCGAGGTTGCCACTTGCCTCGAGGAGTTAGCGTCTAAATTATGAACATGTATTTTAGCTATCACGAGCTCACACCTGACGGATCCATCTTTCGAGGTCACAACCTCAAGTCTCGAAATTTGGGTGTAACATGGTCAGATCCTTTAACCAACATATTGCATAGGCAATTACTTTTCTCTGCCACTGAGATGTCATAGAACCCACAAACTGATTTTGATCTGCAAGAAGACTCAGAACTCTTTCCTAAGGCACCTGTAATATCCTTACCACCCAAGGACACTCCTGCCCCTAAGGCGTTCCTTGACCTTGGAAAATTTCCACAGAGAATACACCACAAAATCATCGTCCAAGACGATCACAAATCCCATTCAAATAACCCTTTGAATGCTCTGTTCATCCAATTCATAAACACTTGACATTAAACAAATTCTCAAGACATACTCAGCACTCCCAGTGTTTGTATCTGATACAAACACAGTCTTTTATATAACTTTCTCCCTGATCTCTAACTGGTCCTAACCAGATCCAAGATCCACCTTAAAGAATTCCATCTTACTCAATAACTGAACCTTTAATTCTTACAACTCCGCTGAGCCATTCAACATAGTGCCTTATACCTGAATCTATTCCTGGCACCAATCCAATCACCATTCTATCTCTTCATATAAAAGAAACCCTAGCAAGTCCCCTGGAAACACATCCAGAAATGCACAAACTAATCCAGTCTGTCCTGATATCCATCACACTAACTAAGAGTTCCATGCATCCCTCTGCCATAAAACTTTAGCTTTCATTACAGATGTCATAAGCATACCAAATCCACGCACAGTGCCAACTGTCACAAGGCTTTCGTCTCTCAAGCTCAAGAGTTACTATACTTTCCTTGCCATTTAGCATTGCCCCATACTTACTTAACCAATTCATATCCTAAATCATCTGAAGTCAGTTATAACCAACTTAATCAAAATCACTGATGAGTCTCTTCTTATCATAACCCTACTCATCTCTTAAATCACTAACACAGTATCACCTTCTCATAACAACATAACCATGTGATCTGTATAACAACTCCATGTTTTCTCTAGATGCAACAAGAAAAGAACAACATGGTACTAAAATCAATCAGCATAACTCAAAAATCAGAACTAGAAAACTGACCTGCCACCCCTGAGGAACTAGTCTCAGTCTCAGACTCTGACTGCCTCAGAATAAACACTCAAGCTGGAGTCGAGCTGTCCATCCCCTTTTTCTCATCCTCTTGTAGCCTTGGGAAATTCTTCATGATATGCCCATCCATATCACATGCAAAACATGCCTTTGCTCGGCATTCTCCCAGATGACGCCTCGTGCATCGACTGCATATTGGACGAGTCTTCCAGCTTTCCTTCTTACTTACTCCAATAAGTGGAGATACCACTAACTGAGCTCTGTGCTCCCTAGCACTCTTCTTCTCATTTCTTATGCTCTCAACAGCAAGAGTCTTCTTTACCACCTGAGCATAGGTAGAGACTTCATGAACTGGGGCAACTCTAATGCCCTGAACTATTCTGGGATTCAACCCCTGAATAAACCTTTCCTTCCGAGCTACATCTGTGGGTACCATGTCAAAAGCAAACTTGGCCAACCCATCAAATCTGTTAACATACTCGGTTACTGATGCCTTTCCTTGAACGAGATTCAGAAACTCATTCATCTTAGCAGTCTTAGCTACATCACAATAATATTTTTCATTGAACAGCTACCTCAATTCTTTCCAATCCATCACCGTTGTGTCTCGTGTCTGGGATACTACTTCCCACCACGTCTGGGAATCATTCTGCAAAACAAATGTTGCACAAGCCACCCTATCGTGACCTACCAGTCCCATACTATCAAGAATGGAACTGACCATGCCCATCCATTGCTCAGCTCGGAATGGATCTAGGCCTCCCTCAAAGACTGGAGGGTAATACTTCTGGAATTTTCCTTAGAGAAATTCCCATCTATTCTCAACCCTAGGCTGAGCCAAAGCTGGTGCCACTCCTGACATAACCAAGGAAGAAGTGCTCCCCAACAGATTTCGTTGTTGCTTCAGACACCTGATCTCTTCCTCATGCTTCTGCAATCTTGATTGCAAATCTGTAAGCATCTGCTGAAAATTCATAGGAGCAGATGAAGAACTAATACCCTAGCTGTAACTCCCAGCCTCCTTATAACCACCACTAGGCCTCATTATCTACCTTGGATATAAACCTGTTGATTGAATATGTAGTCAATAACTTGACCCATTAAACATGATGAACATATCAAGAGTTTTCCCCACGGGATCAATCTTACGACACCAAAATCTCAAACCACTTGCAGTGCAAAAAACATGCCCATGACATTCATACATCAATCATAATCCCTGCTCTTCCAATATTCACACCATGCCTCCAACTCCAGCATGCAAATATTACAATTATATATTCATAGAGCAGGTAATCATATGATCACATTCACATATATATATTCACGGAGCATATAATCATATAGTAAAGAGCCAGGCTCTATCAGAATCTCATGCTCCCTAATACAATGTGCAGGTAAAGCATTTACATTCTATTTAAGCAGTTAAGCACATAACTACAGAAATAGTTACCATTCCCTGAGTGAAGCTATCTTCAGTTACGAGTGTACATGCCCAGCTTGTCTTCAAGAACCATAAACCTTGGCTCGCTCTGATACCAAGTTGTAACGCCCAAACTCCAGGGACTGTTACGGTGTGCCTTATAAACAGTGCTAAACTCGCTAATCGAGTCATTTGGCCAAAATCGTGTAACTAAGTATGATTAGCAGTTTAGGGATTAAAAAATTTGGTTAAGATATAACGTTTTATTATAATGCTTACTATATACATTGGGATCCCAAAAATATAATTTAAAGGTCTATTATAAGAAAATATTTACAACCACCCGATCTAAGCGGCAAAACAGGGTTTAACCCTAGTTCCTCTTCAAACCTCGGCCGTGGTGGTCGAGCAGATGCATATGTACACATCGTCACCTAAGCTCTCCAACTCAAGGATAGTCCAACTTTCTTTTGCCTTTACCTGCACCACATAGCACCCGTGAGCCGAAGCCCAGCAAGAAAACTTAATATGCTCATGAACAATAATAACATGTCATCAAATCATAAGGCACATGCCTAGCAAATATAGCCCTATTAAAGCAGGCAAACAGATTCACAAAATGATGGGTATCCAGGATAGAGAATCATGCCCTCCTGAATGGATGACTATCAAGTCAATCTTAATCAGATAGGTGATAACACTGGTGGTTCCGGTTACCATACAGGGCTTATAGCCCTGAGTAGAAGAGTGACAGTTGTAATAGTCACTAAGGTGGGTTCCGTTCCCTATAGCCATGTGACGATAGGGTCACCGGGGCTTATAGATAAGTGATCATTTCACTAGCTTAAACATGATAGGTGCATGATGACTAGTCACCAACATAAACCTACCTCATGACCATAGAGTCATAACCGTGGGATTCCGCTCCCCAGCCATGTGACAAGCAGTCACCTAGGCCTTAGGCCCTGGCTCTGAGTAACTAGTCTTAGACTAGTCAAGCGCTTATAGGTTTCATCGACCTTAGGGTCGGTCCAGCATTAATGCCCTAGAGTCATTTAATTTTGATATCGATTAGATCCAATCTTTAATCGGCCCTGTGTTCAGGACGCTTATGCCGTTTTCGGCTCTTAGGTCAGTGATGCGCGACCAGTGCCGTCCCTGACTAGTCAGTGCCATACACAAGTAAGCAATGCTACCAAACATATATCATATGTCAAATATCCGAATACAGGGCATTTAGCATGCTTACTTAACAATTGCTAGCATAATTAGGACAGTGCATAAACACAGAGACTAAAGCTCTGAACAATCTCATATTCAATATTCATAGCATGCCCTAATCATATGTCACAATCTCATAGCATGCCCTCAACAATAACCATGCATGTCACATTTAATCACCCAACATGCATGAAGAATAACCATGCATGTCATATACACAGGGTGCAGTTTTCTTACCTTAGGTTCGAGCAAGAATTAGTAAAAGAACGACCCTTGAGAATGATCAATCCTTTGATCCTTTAGCGGTCACCTAGTCATAACTAAATATGGAATCCCATCAATAAAATAAATCATAAAAATGTTTACAATCTAAAACCTCACTCCCGGGATCCATCCCGCACTCTCGGGAATCTCAATCTACCCAAATGGGGTAGAGGAACCAACCCCCGAACCTTAAAAGTAACCCCGAGCCCTAAAACGGGCTTGCTGGAAAATTCACTAGCGCTGGGGCACTGCCCCAAAGTCAGAGAAGCCAAAACCTGCCCTGCCTAGCGCTGGGGCACCATCAGCAGACCAGAAACTTTTCTGGTCTTCTCCCCTGCGATCCCCCTTGAAAACCAAGCATCCAAATCAATCCCAAACATCACCCAAACATCCAATTCAACCCCTAAACTTCATCTACAACACACCCTCATCAAAACCTAAGCAATCTTACACAAAAACTTCCATTAATTCTCACAACTAACACCTCAAATTCCTTTGACTGAAAACCATAAGAAAAATAGGGTAAAGCTTAAGTTCATGGATGAAATCTTACCTCAAGTTGGATTTGAGTCCTCTTCAATGGTTGAACCAAGGTCCTAAGCCCTCAAGCCTTTCTCTCCTAGCTTGGATCCTCAAATTGGCTCTCAAAAATTGAAAGGAAGAAGGAGAGAAGAATAGGCACGAGAGAAAAAGAGATGAGGATGATAATGCTCTGTTTTACAATTCCACAGCCTTCAAATGGCTTATATCAATCCTAAGGGTGAAAAGTCTAAAATACCCCTAGGTCAAATAAAGGTTTCTAAAGACTCCCAAGGGTAAAATTGTCATTTCCCGCCTATCTCGTTAATTATAATTAACACCCTCCAATTCCTGTTATTCTCAATATTCTCAAATATTAATAATTCATATGTCGTTACCCTCTAATTCCCGGCAACGTTCTAATCACCAAATTACCCCGAGACTCACTCCGAGCCCCGAACTTAATCTTGTTATGACTAGACCGAAAACTTACATTCCATGATCGTCTCATGCCGAATGGCTCGAACCAATCCACATATAATGTGGTATTATTTATAATTCACCCACATGCATGAAAATACACAATCACGCCCTCAACCGGCCAAATTACTAAATTTCCCTTATAATTAAATGTGGACCCATATGCATACATTTACCATCATATAATAATATAATTCACATAACCATGCATATAATCATTAAATATCATACTAAATCAATTATGGCCCTCCCGGCCTCCTAATCAAGGTCTTAAACCTCATTAGGAAATTTGGGGCATTACACTCTAGTCCATCAAAGATACAGATTTCCATCTATTGTTCATTTCCAAGGTTTTACTAGCACTTGCTCACCACTCCCACTGCATAGCAGAACTACGGTCACAACATACAACATAGCATGCATTAGACTTTTAATTACAAATGCATAAGGAATTAATTACATCTTTTCTTTCTCTTGAGGAGTCTGTGGAGGCTGCTGCTTAGAAAATAAATTCCATGTCAATACGATAAACATCCTTTCTCGGAATTTGTTACAGAGTAACTCCCAAGCACCTCACCTAAGTAGGTCGCTTGAATTAGAGTCGAAATTCAGTTATTTCTATCCCTGATGATTTGGATACAAAGAACACGACTTGCAACAATGAAATCTTGAATTTTGTTTCCAGTGAATTCTTTATGTCTGATAATTTCTTGACATTATTTCCAATGCGTAAGATAGCATCTACATAAAGGATTAAGAACACCATAATGTCTTTTTCCCTAAGTTGTTAAACACAAGGGCCAACTACATTTTGTTCAAAACCATAGGTCTTAATATTTCCATTTAACCATAAGTTCCAGGAGCGCGAAGCTTGTTTAAGTCCATAGATTGACCTACTCAGCTTGCCGACTTTCTTGTCCAACTACTTTAAATCCTTATGATTGACCCATGTTAATGGTCTCATCAAGATAACCATTAAAAATGCTTCTTTGATGTCCATTTTCCTTATCTCTTAATCAAGAGTTGTAGTTATGGATAAGAGTATACTAAATGAATTTTAACATGGCTACCAGAGAAAAAGTTTTCTCTAAGTCAATTTTCTCTCTTTACCACGAGTCAAGCCTTAAATGTCTCGACCTTTCCATTAACTCCCCTCTTCTTCTTATAGATCAACTTGCACCACATGGGCCTAAAGTCCAATGGCACATCTACAAGATCTCAGGCAAATTTAGAGTACTTAGACTCTATTTCCTGGTACTTGGCTTCAAGTCAAAGACCCATTTAAGACTTATCCATTGCATGTTTAAAGGCCAACAGAACATTGTTACTTGTGTCCCCAACCAGCTTGTGGGTTTCATTGTCCATCTCATAGGTATCGGGTTCTGAGAAACCCTCCCACTATGATGAGGCACCATAACTTTCTGACTTGGATTAATGGTTTTTAAATCTACCTTGTTTTCATCGACTTGCGTCGGTGAGGATGGAACAATAGTTTATCATTTTTCCATCTTATACTATTTTGCTACGAGGCTTGAAATTCATTATGTAGTCATTATCCAAAAAAGTAACATTTGTAGAGCCAAACACTTTCTTATCTACTGGACTATAAAATAGACCACCCTGAGTACCTTTAGGATAGCCAAAAAACAAGTAAACCTCAGTTCATTGTTCTAGCTTTCTTACCCTTTTCCTGAGGACATAAGCAAGACACCCCCAAATTCCATAATGACGTAAACTAGGTTCACGACCATTCCATAATTCTAGTGGTGTCTTGGAGACAGATTTGAGACGGCACAACATTTAAAAAATGTCACATGAAGTCTAGGTAGTATGTCTCCAGAAAAGATCTTGGTAAGAAGTCGGTAGAGTTGAATAGCTTATCATAGAACACATATTTTCATAAACGCTCGATTCACACTGCTTAGCAACACTGTTCTGTTGCGGAGTCCCTAGGAAGTTGCTTTAGACAATTCTCCAAGTTCAATTAAATGATCTTGGTTCTAATAATCCAAATATCCTCCACCCTTATCAAGTCGCAAGATCTTTAACGTTTTATCTAAGTTGGTTTTAATGCCATAGCAATGAATTCTTTGAACTTAGTAACAAATTTTTAGAATTCATATGCTTTAGGTACTTACATGAGTCTCTAGAGAAATCGTCAATAAATGTTACAAAATACTCATAACCACCCTTCGCTTGAACATTCATTTATCCCTAGACATTTGAATATACTAGCCCTAGTGGTTCTTTGACCATTTCTCCTATCACAGAGAATGGATGCTTCGTCATTTTTCCATCTGGACTAGATTCACAAACAGGTAGGTCACCCTTGGTGAGTTCCCTTAAAGGCCCAGTCTTTGTTAGTCTTTGAATCCTATCATAGCAAATATGAACAAAGTGAAGATGCCAAAGGTACGTCATTTCTAACGTTGTTGACCTTTTTTTGTATAACGGTCCTAGATTTAGCTATCTTAAACAACTCATTATTTGGTACATAGGGTTCGTTTGGCTGCAATAGGTATTGCCTGTTTTTCATACATCCACCCCACAATTCACATTCATTTTAAGAAATAGGATTTTATTACTTGTGAAAGTAACTACAAATTATTGTTGATGTAATAAGAAAAATTGAAAATAAAATTTCCATTGAAAATTAGAATAAAATACACATTGTCTTAAAACAATATATTTATTTCCAAAATTCATTCGAGCTTATCATTTTGCATTGTCTGATACGAACAACCCATGATGTATTCCAAGCTTTGAATTTTTATCTTTCATGGCTTTCCTAATGCTAAAAAGGTGTAAAAAGGTACATGCTTGTTTAGTAGAACTTGATTTTGCGATCCAAAACTGAAGAATCATCCTCTAAAATCACATGCATTCAAGATAAATATTATTTATCTTTGGGTTCATATGCCTTGAGTACTGGGCAATCTTGTCCTAATTCCCAGTCTCCTTATAGTTGGAAACACTCCCATTTAATATCCCCTTTAGTGTACTTCTAATCAAACCTTGCTCCATGATGCTTTGAAGCATTTGGTGCCTTGCTAGTGGTTTTCTTGTTCTTTTTGTTTGAATTTCTTCCTCATTCGCTCTTCGAAGAAGAAGCTTAATACATATTCTCCTTGAGTATGTTTGGTATTATTAGCCTTCTTTCATTTGCTAAGTTCACCCCCAACAATTCTCTTTGAAGGATTTTGTGATCGTCGCATAGGAAAAATAGGAATATCTTCGATTATCACGAACTCGATGTTGTCCTAATCAACACCATGTTGATGTTGGACAAACATTCCGTGAGGTTCTCACCATAGAGAAACTTTTTAGAGATTAGAGAGAGTATGGGGTGGGAAGCCTAGAGCTACAATTATCAACTAAGTAGAAATTAACGCATTGCTTGACAAACATTTATTCATAAAAAAAATTGAAATAGCATAACATACAAAATGTTTTGAGATAAGTAATACTAAAACATGTATCTTCTATTTCTTAGGTACTTTAACTAGCCATGAACCTATGTGTCCCGGTAGGCGAGAGTCACAAATATTCACTTAGTTAAATAGAGAAACATCTCAATTTATAAAACGTCCTAGAATTTTATTAACTACTTATCCATATGGTCAAAGTAACGAAAACTCCCATGTCCTGGTAGGCGAGAGTCACAAATATTTCTTACTTTATGAGTTTGACCCACGGTTTTGATTATTATAGACTTAATTCCTATAGTCACCGTAGGGATGAGTCTATAGAAGGTCCACATCTATTGTAATGCCACGAATTCTCCGATGTGTTTAATGGCGTGAATAGTAGGCCGGGAGGGCCATACTTGTTTAATTGTGTTAATAATTGATAAAATGCATGTATATGTTGATTATATTATGATATGATGTGAAATGCATGCATGTGAGTCCATATTCTTAATTACAGGGGTGTGATGGTAATTTGGGCCGTTGAGGGTAAATTGTTTATTTGGATGCATGTTGGTGATATGTTTTAAGGCCACATTATAATGTGGATTTGTTCGAGCTATTCGGCATGAGACGATCTTTAAGTGTTAAAGTAGCGGTTTAGTCATAACGGGAATAAGTTCGAGGCTTGGGGTGAGTCTCGGGATGTTTTAATGATTAGAACGTTGCCGGGAGTAAAAAGGGTAACAGGACATGAATTATTGGTGTTTGGGAATTTTGAGAATAGCGGGAATTGGGAAGCGTTAATTATGATTAACGGTATAGGTTCGGAAGTACCAACTTTGCCCTTGGGAAGGCTTTAGAAACTTTTAAAGACCTAGGGGTATTTTAGTCATTTGGGTTTGGATATATGTGAAGTTTGGATGGCTGTAGAAACCGTACAGAACAGAGCAAAAACAGAGCAAGAATTACCCTTCCCGTACATCCATTTCTCTCTTTCTTCCTTTGAAGTTTTTGGTCCCAATTTGAAGATACAAGCTAGGAAATCAAAGCTTGGAAGTTGTAGTCTCGGTTCATCCATTGAAAAGGACTTTGATTCCATTGGAGGTAAGAATTCATCCATGAAAAACAAGCCATACTCTATTTTACTTTATAGTTTTCAGCTTATAGTTTTGGTGTGGATAGTAGGAATCAATGGGAGTTTTTGTGTAAGATTGATTGGGTTTTGATGAGGGTATGATGTAGATGAGGTTTAGGGGTTGAATTGGGTGTTTGGTAAGGTTTTGGATTGGTTTGGAGGGTTTGGTTTCAAGAGAAATCGCAAAGAAGATGAACCAGGAAGTTCTGGTCTGTTATTGGCGCAGCAGCGCCACTTAGGGCGCAGCAGCGCTATTTAGGGCTCAGAGATGGGCTCTCTGACTTGGAAATAGGGCTGCAGCGCCATTCATTAGGGCTGCAGAGCCACTCACAGGGCTGCAGCACCATCTGATGGGGCTGCATCGCTAGTCCATTTTTCAGTAAACACATTTTAGGGCTCGGAATGATCCTTAAGGCTCGGGGTTTGGTTCCTTTGCCCCGTTTGAGTATTTTAAGCATCCCGAGAGTGGGGGATTGATCCCGGGAGTGTGGTTTTAGATTGTAAACTATTTATTAATTTATTTTATTAATGGATTATAATTGGTTATGATTAGGTAACCGCTAAGGAATCTAAAGGTTGATCGTTCTCAGGGTTGTTTTTCTAATTCATTCTCGCTCGAACCAGAGGTAAGAAAAATGCACCCCAAGTGTGACATGCATGGAGATTCATGAGGCATGTTGGTTGTGTTAATATGGACTTGGATTGAATTAAGAATGTTTAGCATATGTTGCTCACTTGCGCATGGTACTGACTCATTAGTCAGATTTGGCAAAGGTGCTAGTATCAACTGTGAAGCTGTGACTTATTAGTCAGGTTCGACAGTGGTATTGGGCACTGGTCACATTGAGCTGGCTCGTTAGTCAGGACGGCCTTAACGTGTTAACGCAAGCCAACGAGATTAGATCTAATCAACTATCAGCATTGAATGGCTCAAAGAGCATTAATGCCAAACCGACCCCGAGGGTCGATGAATGAAATAAGCGCTTGGAGGCTAGTGGCTTCTAGCAGCCACTCTCCCACTTGAATTAGTGACATGATTGTCAGTCACTCAGTATGGTTTATCAGGACCTCATGTGATGTTCACTCATTTGTCTGAAAGCTTTATGCTGAGTATGATTATAATGATAATCATTTGATAATGTTTATGCAAAGTGTTATGTTTTCTTGCTGGGCTTTGGCTCATGGGTGCTATGTGGTGCAGGTAAAGGGAAAGAGAAGCTCACCTAGCCTTGAGTGGAGAGCTGATGTGGTGGTGTGTACATATGCGGTCGCTTGGCCACCACGGCCAAGGAGTTCTCAGAGGAACTAGGGGGTTTACCCTATTTTTGCTGCTTAGGTCGACGGGATTGTAAATTTTAAACAGTAGTGGCCATTTTGTAATGAGAACAACTTGTAAACGTTTTGTTTAGCTCTGCAGAGCAGTTTGTTATAAAATCTCCATTTCCTTTTTATTGGTTAAATACCTTAACCTGTTAATTACACTTAGAGCACGTTTTTGACCAAAGGACTCAGGCAACGAGTCAAATTTCCGGTCCACCGTTCACCGTAACTGTTCTGGGGTAGCCAGGGCGTTACATCTATAACCATCTATCCTAAGAAATTTAACTATGTTAAGAAGTCCAGTGAACATCTTCCATAGGGTGATGAAATCAAAGCGCCGTAAGACCCCACTGAACTCTAACCTTGTTAAATCAACGGTCGAGATCGAATTCAATTTCTTTTTTTAAAAACACATTGTTTAATTTTCTCGATTTAGTATTTTATTCTTTTGAAAATTTCCAACTTAGGTTTGCCAAATGATTAAAATAATTAATAAATCAACTTAGGTTTGCCAAATTATTAAAATAATCAATAAACCATAGTTTATAATTTTCTCATTAATTCTAAAATTACCGTTGAAAATTAATCCAAAAAATTCAAATTAATTTGTTTCTAATCAACCATTAGGTCCAACTAAAAAGAATAACATAATACAATTAAGTCCATCTTAGGTAAATGTGTCTTAACAATTCGAGCTTGCATGGAGGAGAGCTGGATTTAGTGTGTCAGACTCACTACTAAGGCTCCTTAACTTCCACACAAAGTCCAAAAAGATATGAATTTGAACCTTCGTTTTATTAATTGTTATTCAATTGATTAAGTCCAATCTAGTAATGCAAAGGAAATGACCATTCACAAGTAGAACCTCCTATAAGAGAGGAAATCAAACTTTACATGTTCAATTGAGCCCAACTAAAACTTAACATTTTATGAAAGTTTTATTTGATTTTTCCCACATTTTTCATAACAAAAATTGGGTCATCATTATACTTATATTTAAAGCTCAAATGCAAAAATTAGATGGGCCTGTAATAATAATGCTTGATATGTTAATAATTAGATAGGTCTAACATGTTACCATATGAGCATGTATTATTAAATTATGCAAATATGTCACAATAATATACTATTTTGCAAAAATACCATAATTAATTAACATAGAATTCATCAGACAAAATTCAATATAATTAATTAAACAAGTTATAAAATATTAAATTAACTAAAATAGAATTTATCAAACAAAATTCAATTTTAAATAATTAATTTAAACTAGGTTGTTAAGTTGTTAGGAATGACAATATATTTTATTTTAAAATATTTTAACGAATTTTAAAATATCAAAATATCTTTTAACCAAATTTAAAACTATTTAAAATATCGAGAATTATCAAATAACCAATTTTAAATATTTTAAACATTAAAAAATATCTTGAATAATCAGATAACTAATTTTAATATTTTAATGATAACAAAATAAAAAAAATATATCTTAAAATATCATGATTATCAGATAACCAATTCAAAATATTTTAAAAAGCTAAAACATCTAAAATATTCAAACAATCAATTTTAAATATTTTTAAATTTAAATGCACAAAATATCCTATTTTAAAAAATAATTTTTTTTTTTGGTGAAAAAGCATGTTGCAGTCCCCGCGCAAGGACGACGTACAGCCCCGGGGTCCCGATGGCTTTTTCATGCATGCCCAGCATGCATACTGCCCAATCAATCCAAAAAAAAAATTAATCTATGCAGTTTTTCAATCCTAAAACAAGCAAAAAATAACCAAATTATTGCTATATTTACATTAAAAAAATAAGCACACATCAAATAACTTGTACAATCAAATTTCCAATAATTGGTCTCAGAGCCATAGATTCATACATGTTCATTCATGAAAATAAACTAGCAACCTATGACTCTAAGACCAATTGTTGGAAATTACATATTACAGGATCTTTATTTATTTTCACTTAATTTACATATTATCAAACAAACATGTAAATTCCTAGAACATGCTCCTATGAAATTGATACAAAACAGAGTAAAGTAAAGAAACTAACATTACGCAGCGGAATTGGAACAACTCCTTCCTTCAATCTCTCTAACCCTTGATCCATTTTCTGTAGCAGAGTATTATCAAGAGATTCAACTAGATCAGCAACATAGTCTTCCTCACCAAGCCTTTTATCAACCTAGAACTAGTGTGGGCTAGTTCTCAACATATGAGATGAAAATCTAGAAGAGAAGAAGAAGAGAGTAAGTGGTCAAGAAAAGATTAAACTATCTAGGTTTTCACTTACCCAATGAATCATCTGAGACAAATTTATGAAAACCATATATATCATATTCCTTATACAAGCAACATAATGGGCTTTATTTAAATTTAAATTAATTAATATAATAAACAAAAAATAAAAGTCTTGGACTCCCACAAATTGACTTGGGCCCAATCTCTTTGTTTTTAAATTTAAATCACAATTAGGCCTAAATTCAAAATATTTTTATTTATTTATCTTTTAATTAATTAATTAAATCCTTATTCAAATTAACTAATTATAATTTGAAACTTGATTTAATATTATTTATTTATATTGAATATTAATAAATTTTCCCAAAGATTCTCATTTATTCTCTAAATCTCATATCTGTATAAAAATTTCCAAAATTGACCTAGTCAACATTAAAAATTCTAATTGATAATTAAATCAACTAATTGAGACATTCTAGATGATTTACTCAAATGTGTTGCGAGGACCATGGATCCATGAAGTCAAGCTCAAATAAGTTACCATGAATTTATTTACGAATAATTTCATTACCTTATTAATTCATCGTGACTCCACTATAGACTCGGAATTGAACTCTTGAATTCATAAAACGTATTTTTCAAACCACAAATATGTTATTCATTGTTATAACCATTAAAGTGAGTCAATCTTCTATCGATGACTTACTAACGAGCTGGGTGCGAATTACCGTTTTACCCCTCATCAATATTTTATCCTTGACTCCCACTAAGTTCCTTATAAATGATATTTTTGTGAACTTAGTCACAGAAATGAGATCTCAATCATTTAACCTTTTGAATAAAGGAATTAAGGGAATCATCTTTTCACTTCTCTTACATAAGTTATAGATTTCATATCTATAAATAATACTCCCACTCAATTACACTACTAAATCTCTAAGATGTAAATATGGGCTAGACCGTAGGGTAAGCTGGTAACGAACAAGTCAAAAGATTTAAATAATATAATTAGTAGAACATTATCACTCAGAATTAAGATCGACTCGACCTATATTCAACATTGTGACATTGATTAGATTCAATAACAATGATACTTATTTATCTATCAATAATCAATATCAGTCCTAGTCCAATGTAACCAAATACGTCTGATCTTATCTACTTTGTCAATGCCTTGGATAAGACATCACACCCCGAATGTGTAAGTAGATCATATCGTAGATTATCAGATCAGTGGAAACCTAATGCATTGATCTAATCTTAGGACTCGTTCTTTTGAACATATAATTACAGCTATAATCCACTGTGACCTAGTCAATATAATTGTAACTATCCATATGTTCGGGATTTTAAAAAATATTTGTATTATTCCAATAATCATGTAATAAAACAAGCAAGCAACTAAAGGATTTCTACTACTTTTATTGACAATATAAAATCACATTGCATGTCCTACATGGTTTTATAAGGGAATATAACCCAACAACTATCTAATATGGAAGAGCAAGTCACAAAGCTTCCTTGAGTGCAACCTCAATTTCAAAAATAAGAAACTGTCGTATTTGCTTACTTTTCTTGCAAATTTTGACCTAGGCTATAAAAGAGAGGGAAGAGAACAAAGAGACTTTTAGAGAAAGAAACTAATTTACAAAGACTAGAGTGAGAAGGAGAAAGAGGATAATCAAGCCTTGAACATTGGATAAGTATTCTACCAAGAGTTTTCATCTCTTACTGTAAGGAAGGGATAGTAGTAACATCCCAAATTTCCTAATAAGGCTTAGGGCCTTGATTAGGGGGTTAGGATGGCAAATTATGGAAATTATGTGTTTATGTGATATATATGTATATCATTATATGATTATGTGAGTTATAATATGACTTGATAGGCATGCTTAGGTATATTAAATATGCATGTGGGCCCATTTTTTATTATAAGGGCAATTTTCGTAATTTGGTCGTTATGGGCATATTTGGAGTATATGTGCATATATGTGATATATGTGTGAGACCACATTATTATATGGATATATTTGAGTTATTTGCCACGAGGCGATCCTAGGGAGGAAGCTAGCGGGAAAGTAACAACGGGACCAATACTTGACTTGGGGTGAGTCAAGGGGTATTTCGGGTATTTAGTACATTACCGGGATATTGGGTAATGAGAATAAATATTTGAGGATATATTTGGAGTTAGCGAGATTAGGAGGGAGTTTTGAGAATTTTCACTATTTTACCTTCAGGGACGTTTTTGGGTACCTCGAGCCTTGGGATTTGCTTAAGGTTACTTGAGCTCAAAGTAACCTGACATAAACAGAAAACACGTTCAACTCTCTCGTTCTCTCTCCCGTTCTCTCACTTGATGCTCGTAAGCATTTTTGAAGGAAACTTGAGTTTTAGAGCTCAGATTCAAGTGAGGTTAGAGTCATAACGATTCTAGGGAAGATTAGAAGCTTGATAGCTGGAGGATTTAGCTGGAAAACAACTTAATCAGAGGTAATCTAAGCTTTAAGTTCTATGTTTTGAGTTTTTAAGCTTTGATTGGATTTTATGGTTTTGATGATTTTTTGATTCGTTTGTAACTTGGGTTTTGATGGTTTTAGGCTGCTGAGGTAATTGGGAACTTTACTTTTGGGATCTGGCTATGTTTGGATAGGAATTTGGAGGGATTTGACTTGAGAAAACGGAGAAAAAACAGAGTTTTCATGTCGAGTTGCGACCTTGTTCTTGGGGCACCGCAGCTCTCTTGGACGCAGGGAGAAGCAGGTGCCTTTGGGCCATTTGAGCCGCGACGTTTTTTAAGGTGCACCGCGGCGCAGGTGGAAGCAGGGGAGAGCCTTGGGCTCTCTGACTTAGGGTGGGTCGCGACTCAAATGTTTGGGTCGTAGCGCTTTAGTGGTTTTTTTGGCCGTTGGAGGTTTTGAGTGCGGGAACTCAAACCTAAGGGCTCGGGATAGATCCTACTACTCGGTTTAGTAGGATTTGACATCCCTGAGGCTAGGTTTCAGCTCAGAAGCCTTTATTTACTCATTTTTTACAAGATTATATACTTGGTTGTGACTAGGTTATCACTAGGGGCTCAGAATCAGGATCGTGCTCAAGGTTCGTTCTTATTTTTCATTACACTCGGACCTGAGGTAAGAAAACTGCACCCAATACGTGATGTACATGATTAGGGCTTGGCGCAGTTGTTAAGTATGGATTGGATTAGGGCTTGGGCCCCTGTAAATGTTCATGATTATGATTATGCCTGAGATTGTTTAATTAAGCATGTTGAATGCTCTGTATCTGGATATTTTCTATATGATATATGCTTGTCTGCATTATCTGATTGAAAAGACTTGACTTGTGAGTCAAGAACGGCAACAGTGCATTGAGCACTGGTCGAAAGCATTGACTTATAAGTCGAGGGCGGAAATAGCGTGCTAAGCGCAGGTCGATATGGTTAGTCCTAATTAGGAGCGCATCATATGTTTGTCCGATCCAAAGGTCATGGAAAATTAAGCGCTAGGTACATTGGGCCAGCTCCAAGGCTGGTTATACAAAGGATAGGGCAATGGGCCCCAGAGTGACTTATTAGTCCCATATCCTAGGGCAACGGGCCCCAATATGATTCATTAATCATGTATTTTCGGAAACGGGCCCCAGTATGATTTATTAATCATGTAATTAGGGCTGATGGCCCCATATGTTGTTGTAGTCAATTATAGGAATGGTATGCATGCATGAGTAGGGCTATTACTGCTAGACATGCTTAATACGATTTGGTAACGTGATACTAACTGCTTATGAGCACGTCTAAGTTTTCTTGTTGAGCCTTGGCTCACGGGTGCTATGTGGTGCAGGTAAGGGGAAAGGGAAGTTGGACCAGCCATGAGTTGGAGAGCTTCAGTGGCGACGTGTTCATATGCGGCTGCTCGACCACCACCACCGAGGTTTCTCAGAGGGACTAGGGTTAAACCCTGTTTTTGCCACTTATATTTCATCTGGTTGTAGCTTTTGAATTGTAATTACCCTTTTAGAACTGTAAACAACTTTGTAAATGTTTATTATGGGATCCCATGTACAACATAACGTTTTAACAAAATAACTATTCCTTTTGACCGAAATTTCTAACCCTAATCAGTTAATTTAGTTGCACGTTTATGGCCAAATGAATCGATTAGTGAGCCTAGCACTATTTAAAACACACAAGGTAACAGTCTTGGCCAACCAGGGAATTACACTTACATTCTCATTCTTTTGTTTTTCCTTGTAAACTCCATCATGATGAATTTGTTTGTGATATTTTATACAGTTTACACTAGTCTTAGCATGAACTAATTTCTTATTCTAGGGTTTCAATCGGAACTATATATGTAGCTTAATTTTATTATTTGATCTTAATATAATATCATTGTTAAGTGGTTTATTCTATTTTTTGTTTATTGCTTCTCATTAATTGTCCACTAATTAGATCGATTAGAGAACCTTAATGAACTTAGGAAAGGGAATTATATGTTGGCTTTGAACAGAATGATGTATGATCACTGAGTAAATTTGTGAGTTTCATATAGGATAGGAATATACCATAGTGGCATGTATAATTGTTAAAGGAACATGTGCTTAGGGAGTTTGATTTTAATTTGATTATCATAGGAATAGAGATAACTAATTAGATAAGGTATTTTTGCATGACTATCGGGAGAGACTTGTGAATAAATGTGGATTCATGGATAGCATCCTATATTTATTGGTATAACTAAGTGTGAATAACTATGTTCAAGTGAAATATTAAGGGGAAAATGTAACTCTATTCTCTAAAACTTTAGTTATTTGTTATCTTTGAATTGTTTATTTTAATTTGTTCTAAGTTTTTATTTTTATTATTGTTTGGATAAAAACAAGAAATTATTTTAGTACTTGGTAAAGTTTGGTGATAAATTCTTTGTGGGATCGATACTTTACTTACTCTTCATTACTTGTTGTGATAGCGTGCATTTGCATTGTTTAAAATCCACAACAATATTCCAATGCAAATTGGATATCAAGTGTGGGAGACAATCTCTCCACTAATGGTTGGGTGTTTACGCTTGAAGGATGAGAAATTTCTCGGGGTTCAAATAAACAAACATCATTTCACCCGCAACCATGGAGGCCAAGTTTATAGCTCTAGCGACAACTGGAAAAGAGACCAAATGGCTTAGGGATCTGATGTTAGATATCTTGATTTCCACGGATGAGATATCGACGATCTCGACACATTGTGATAGTCCACATTAGCTAAAGCTTATAATGGCATATATAATGGGAAATCTAGACATATAAGTCTAAAACATAAGTATGTGAGATAATTGATTTAATGTGGAATGATTTCGATCTTTTATGTGAGAACTTGTGAGAAATTAGTGGATCCATTCACCAAACCTCCTGCAAGAGAATTGGTATGTTCTACATCTAGATAAATGAGAATAAAACTCCTCTAATAAGAGATTAATCAATGAGGGCAACCCAACACCAAGTTCAACAACATCAAGTGGAAGAGTCCAATGGGTAAGAATAAGTCAATGATATGTGGATAGTTTCAACTGTTAAGGTTGATACCCTGAATGCATGTATAACGACATTTTTATTTTGGAATTAAATAAAAGTACATTTTTCTTATAATTGATTATTTAAAAATATTATTGAATAGCGCCTTTTGCTTTGGGTTTAGTGCTTCTAACAATGAAGTGGAATACGAAGCCTTAATCGTTGGGCTCCCCGTGGCACTGGAGCTCAAGGCTGAGGAGCTCGAGGTCTTTAGCGATTCCCAAATTGTTGTGAACCAGGTTCTCGGAGAGTACCAGGCCCGGGGAACAAAGATTGCAGCGTACCTGGCAAAGGCTCAAGAAATACTGCATAACTTCTAAAGATTCACTATTCAGCAGGTACCGTGGAGCATAATTCCAATGTTGACACCTTGGCGAAGCTGGCCACAACCAAAGATGCTGAGTTAATCAATGTGGTCCCCATTGATTACTTAGAGTCTCCGAGTATCTTGGCTCCAGATGAGGTGGAATCTATACAACCCCAAGATGGGTGGATGGAGCCAATAGTCAAACATCTCGTCTCCAGGGAGCTGCCCCAAGACAAGAAGGCAGCTCAGAAGTTGTTTTACCAAGCACCGAGGTACATAATCATGGATAATAGGCTTTGTAGGTGAGGTTACTCCATGTCTTTGAGCCGGTGTGTGTCCAAGAAAGAAGCCAATCTGATACTCTGAGAAGTACACGAGGGCATTTGCGGAGATCATGCTGGGGGGCAGAGCCTTTCCAAAAAAAATCTTAAGGCAAGGATACTTTTGGCCCACCATGAAGGGGGATGCGATGGTTTTTGTCAAGAAATTCGACAAATGTCAGTGCTTAACGAACATTCCATGAGCGCCTCCAAATGAACTTACACAAATGACCAGCCCCTGGCCTTTTGCTGTCTAGGGCATCGACCTTATTGGGTCCCTGCCCACAGGGAAGGGAGGGGTGGAATATGCCATAGTGGTCGTCGACTACTTCACGAAGTGGGTCGATGTCGAGCCACTTGCTACGATCACCTCAAAAAAGGCCCTGGAATCTGTCATCAAGAACATCACTTGCCGGTACGGGCTCCCGAGGAAGATACTCTAAGGCAACGGATTGCAGTTCGATGGCGAAGTATTCATGGACTTCTGTCAACAGCATGGAGTCATTAAGAGCTTCTCCTCCGTGGCTCCTCCTCAAGCAAATGGCCAAGTGGAGGCAGTTAAAAAGACAATAAAGTCTACTTTGAAGAAAAGGCTGGATCAGGCAAAAGGAGCTTGGCCCGAGGAGTTGCCTAGGGCATTGTAGAGCTACCGTACCACTGCCAAGACCTCCATCGGCCATTCTCCCTTCTCAATGGCCTACGGATATAAGGCTATGCTCCTAGTTGAAGCAATAATCTCCATACACCGACGAGATACGTATGACCCGACCATGAACCATGCTTTACTTTGGGAGTCCCTGGACCTCATGGAGGAACTACGCGAAGCTTCTTAGCTTCAAGTAGCGTCCTACCAACAGAAGGTAGCCAGATATTTTAACTCCAAAGTGAAAGAAAGAAAATTTGGGGTCGGAGATCTAGTGTTACAAATAGTCTTCTTAGCCACCCGAGACCCCAGTGCAGAAGTGTTGGGACCTAACTGGGAGGGCCCATACCAAGTCGAGAGTGTTGTGTGTCCGGGAACATACAAGTTAGCCCGACTAAGTGGGGAGTTGATTCCTCACGCCTGGAATGCCGAGCATCTCCACCGGTATTACAAGTAATATCACCAGTAAACGTTCTTTATTTTTGTGATACCTCTTGTAGCCTTTGGGTATGTTTAATGGAAACCGTGTATGAAAAACATGATAAGAAATTTATTGTCTGCTTATATGTATTAGTTTCCTTTGTTCTATTAATGCTATGTAAGAGCACCCGCTCGCCTAGACAAGTGATCGCAGACTAGTCTCCGATCACTTGGGGGGCATGGAGTTAGGTCAGCATTATGCCTCACAGAGAACGACCTAGGAAACTAAACTTGTCAAGAGTAGTAAGCCTAGCGTCGCCATCCCGAGAATAGAAAATCCTAGGAAACTAGTCAAGTCTAGTCTAGAAGGCAGCTTGTTCCAGGGAAAACTGAGCTTAGTACCTAGGAGCTAGATAACCCAAGTAGCGCGAGAATAAACTTTTATCACCTCCCGTGGACACCAAGCCTGAGGACTCTGACCAAGTCTATTGATCATGAGATGCGAACGGAAGGTCGAATGCCCCATACTTGGCCTTGGGAAATTTGTCACATGGGGAGCTTGGCTAGCCGACGAGTGAAACGCCCCTAGTGTCACAATATCCCATAGCTATAAAACCTAGTATAACGCAGACTTAGGAATTCAGGTTACTTCCCGAGAATAGTGCACGCCCAGAGAGTAATAACCATACTTGGCGGATGTGAGAGCCGTTTATGCTTGGGCACCTCATTAACATCACCTCCCAATGAGGTGTGAGACGATCTAGAAGTGACGAGATATGCACCCGGAGCGCAGTGTTGAAACCCTCAGCCGACCTCCTGAGTAGTGCGTACTTGGGGGGCAGGCAGTATCACGTGCAAGGACTCCTGAAAGCTTGAATCTTTGGATTGCAGGAGCATAGGACGCTGAGTTAGGACCAATGGTAAATTTTGCGTCAAAGTTACTTCTAAGACTATGAGCCTACAAGAGAATAAGCGCTGGAACCACCTTTAAAGTGATTTGAGTTCTTCTTCTCGTGACAGTCATGTTACATCAAATTTATAGAACCAAGGGTATAAAACAGTTTGAGTTCTTGTTCTCGTGGCATTCGTGTTACGTTGAATTTATAGAACCAAGGGTATAAAATGGTTTGAGTTATTGTTCTCGTGGGATTCGTGTTACGTTGAATTTATAGAACCAACTGTTTAAAATAGATGTGAGTTCTTGTTCTCGTGGCAGTCGGGCCACGTTGGATTTATAGAACCAAGTGGTTAAAGAGGTTTGAGTGCTTATTCTCGTGGCAATTTAAGTTACAGTGAATTCATAGAACCAAACCAATTAAAAAAGCAAGGCAAGCTACATAATTATTAAATGGGAAAGTAATTACAACTATGCTCGGGGGCTCGAGCGATTGTTTGTCTGTACCCCAATAAGTTATAGCACGCAGGCCTAAGTGTAAAATTATAGACGGTCCTTGGGGACCTCCATAACTAGTTCAATGATCGGGTCTCCACTCGAGGCACCCTCTGCCTAGGTCATTTCAGTAGCTGGAGTCGCCTTAATTGGTTAAGTGGGCTCGACGGACGTTATCGCCTCGGCCGTTCGAGCCACTTAGATCGCCTCGGAAGCTGAAGCCTCTTTTGCAGTCTGAGTCGTTCGCGAGCGCTCTTTGAAGATGAGTCTATACTTCTCGCACTCTCTAGTGAAATCCAAGCTCATGTCTTGGTTGTGATACCAGGCCATGTAGAAGGCATCCTCGGCGATTGTCTCGATTTCTCATTCCAGCTTCTCCACCTAGCATTGAGTGGACCTGTTCAACTCCATGACTTGGAGGGTTTTTCTCTCTCCTAGCTCAACTCGGTTGATTGCCTCCTTAGCCTCTCCTAGAGTTAGGAGTTTTCAAGGACCACTCGGGCAACCTCAGTTGTGGCTTTCTTAGTCTCCTTCTCGGCTCGCTACATGCTCTGAGAGGCCATTTTCGTCTCCTCTTTGGCCCGTTGCATGTCCTCGGTGGCCTTCTGGACAGCTTCCTTAAGCTCCGGAGAGCGTTTTCGCTTGGCTTCGAGGGCAGCCTTGACCTGGGCAAGTTCTTCCCGAGGGTCTTGAATTTTCTCCTTGAGAGAGGTTATTTTGTCTTGGGACCTCCAGAGTGCATATGACTTCTCCATCATGATGTCTTCCAGATGTTGGCAGGCCAAGGAAGACTACAAAACGAAAAAGTAAAAAGAGGGAAAAGGTTAGCCTGATAAAGCCTTGCTGAATAGAATTCAAGCACGAGAATGAATAACTTACCCGGACAGAAGCGTACTGACACAAGGCCATGAGAGAAGCCTCGTTATTGTCGCCTAATTAGGAGAAACTTCGAGCGATCAACTCGCACATAGTGGAGCTAACCCCCTGAAGGAGCTCGGCGGTGAGCAGAGCAACGATCTCCCCTAGCTTGGCGGAGAACAAAGTCTCCAGCTCAGCCCAACCTATTGGAGGGACGATTGGTCTCTCTTGGGGTGGCTTAAGTTGGAAAAGGGCCTCAGCTGTCTCGTGTAGGGCCTTGTTACCTTCCTTCATCCTTGCTTCAAAGTTTTGAAGCATCTTCTCATATTACTCCAGCAAGGCTCCCTCATATTTCTTGGGATACACCAGAAGATGGATTTGGGGTGGCACCGCCTCTTGCTGCGAGTCTTGACCCTAAAGTATTGTTTGTCGTCTGCCCAGAAATAAGACGATTCACACCACTCGTCCAGAGCTTCGAGAAAACAAAAGAGAATAGAGGTTTATGTGAGGGTTTTAATTTTCATATGGTTATAGTGTGAGGCTGAGGAGGTTTTTTCTGGGTTTTATACCCAATAGAACTTAAGGGGAAAGCAACTTCCCCACGATCGTCGGATGACTTCCCCTGATGAGGCCACAGGGATGATCTAGCGATCAGGGTTCAAAAGGCACGGATCGCAATCATTGTTTCATGGGGAAAAGATGCCTTGGGTGCCGAGTAGACGTTTGGGATCTCGGAATTGACCCAAAATTAAATGCATGGATTGACGAGCTCAGCAATGGGGTGTCGACACATGGGTGACATCAGAGAAAAGCCCAAATGTTTTTCCCTCCAATTCTTTCGAATCATTCCTCTTAATTTAAGTCTTCGCTGCCCGAGGGCGAGTAAAGACTTGTGGGGGCAAATGTTGTGCGTATTTTCTCCTTCGACATGTGGAAACTCACAATGATGGACTCGAATGGTCTTAGACTTCTTCGAAGTATGTTACCCCCCGAGGGCTCTATTTGAGGCGAAGATCATTTTAGGTGAGGTCGTCTGTCTCCGCCAGTGGGTAAGGTAGATCACTCCTCGAGGCTTGCCCTCAGATTCGGAGGTTCTCTAGCTTAGGCAATTAAAGTAAAGGCTCTCGCCCTCGCCCCTAGTTGTCTCCCAGGTCTGAGGTTTCGGTTCTCAAACCTAAGATAAGGCGCCAGGTGTCAACCAACGTGGGTTTACAGCATCAGATCAGCACCTGACAACCTTTTAGGCTATCCGCCTACAGTGTTTTCAATTGTAGGATTCGACAATTCGCATTCCCACTACGCCATCTGACACGAAAATACGTACAGCATGCCCTAATAGTAGTAGGGGCATGTTCCCCATAAACTAGGTACCTTTTTTGCAATGGGCCCCGCAGATCTCGCTTGAGCCATGGTCTCTATTCAATGAAGCGCAATGCATTGAATTGGTATTAATCCCCCAATAACGGGAAGAATATATATTAATTAAAAATGATTAGTATTAATTACCCCAACCTCTGTAAACAGAGTTGGGAGTCTCATTGTAAAGGGTTTAGTTTTTTAGAGAGAAAACACCTTGTACTCAGAGCAATCTAAACGCTACCTGAGAATACACCATTGGATCTTGCCATCACAAGCTTCCAATCCTCTTAATACTAGAGACTTGTGGACTGGGGTTATTTTGTAACCTAAACCACGTAAAATTCATTGTGTCATATTTCTTAGCAAAAAAGGAAATCAACATACAATAATATTACTATTTTAAAAAGATCAATTATTTGGAAAGTAAATATGATGCATAAATGCAACAATTAAAACACATAAAATTAGCATTTACTATTCCACGATAAAACTACCCAACAAATAAAGTGTCACCTTAAGGTTGGTCAAGTCAAATTCAGATAGCTTATAAGACGATCTTATCTTTATTATTTATTACTTAAAATAACTCTTATTTTCTCTTTTAAAAATAAAGTATCGCTTATTTGGTCAAGATACAATTATCCACCGCAAAAGCTTAATTGCACCTTTGTAAGTGTAACCCATTATTTCATAAATTCATGACTTAACTTAGAGAATGTGTAACGACCCAAAAATGTTAATAGGGTTTAGTGCCTTGATTAGCGTGCCGGGAGGGCATAATTGGTATATGTGTGATTAAATGATTAACTGCATGATAATGTGGCATGCATGATTAATATGATTATATGAATATGAGATATGCATGTGGGCCCTTTATAGCTTATAGGGGTATATTTGTAATTTTGGCCCGTTGAGGGCATAAATATGATTATATGTGATAAATTGTTGAGACCGCATTATTATGTGGATATATTTGCAACATATGGCTCGAGACGATCCTAGTGAGTGGATTAGCGAAATAGTCACAACGGGGTTTAATACCTGGCTCAGTGGGGGCCTAAGGGTATTTTTGGGAATTTAGAGAATATTTTGGGATTTATTAAATATTGAATAAGTAATTGGTAATTAGTTAGTTATGACGGGGTTAATTGATAGATAGTAGAAACATTTGAGGAATTAGCGGGAACTGGGGAAAATGACTATTTTACCCCTTGAGATAATTTGAGGGCTACTAAACTTAGGAGGGAAAAAAGGTCTTTATGCTTAGGAATTAAGAGACATACTCAGGAGTGCTGGAAGTAGGTAGAAACTCTAAGAAAATACCTCTCATTCACGTGTCCCCTCCCTCTCATTGTACTTTGGAACTAACAAGGAAAGTTGGAGGAGAATTCAAGGACTCAGTTGAAATTGAGTTGGTTCAAGCTGAGGAAAAGCTTAGGGAAACTCTAAGGGGAAATCCTTGAAGAATTGAAGCAACAACCCAGGGAATTCAGCTAGGGTGCTGGAGAAGTAAGTTGTAATTGAGGTAAGGATTCAGACTTTTGAATATGTAAGTTCATCTTGTTCTTGTGTTAGGATTTAGGGTGTTAAGATTGGAAATTGGACTGGGTTTGTGAGTAGTGATTAGTTGATGAATTGGGGTGGTAGCTTCTATATAATCGTTAAGATTGAGTGTTTAAAATATGTGATTAAAGCCCTGATTTCGTAGCTGACTTTAGTCCTGGTTGGGAGGTTAGCTTGGTTTGGAATTCTGGGAATTTGGCTGAGAAGAGTGAAGAGGAAACCCAGAAATTATGGGTGCAAGGAGGCACGCCGCGTCCCAGCTCAAGGGCGTCGCGGCCCATGTACCCAGAACGCCCTGGATGGCTCTCTATATTGAGGGCGCGCCGCGACCTTAGTGGGGAAGTCGCGACCCGCCTCCCTTATGGCTTGGGGTTTTTAGCCTCTGACATGGGGGCAAGTCGCGACCCTTGGGCTCAAGTCGTGGCCCGCTTGGGGACTTTTACCTTAGGTTGGTTTTTAGGAATGGTGATGTAACGACCCAAAAATTTCTAATAAGGCTTAAGGGCCTTGATTAGTGTGCTGAGAGGGCATAATTGGTATTTATGTGAATTAATGATAAAATGCATGATTATGTGGCATGCCTGATTTTATGATTATGTGAAAATGATTAAATGTGCAAGTGGGCCCTATGTAGCTTTTAAGGGCATATTTGTAATTTTTGCCCGTTGAGGGAATAAATGTAATTATGTGTGATAAATTGTTGAGACCACATTATTATGTGGATATATTTGCAGCATATGGCTCGAGACGGTCCTGGTGAGCGGATTGGCGAAATAGTCACGGCAGGAATTAATACCCGGCTCGGGGGAGCCTGGGGGTATTTTTGGGAATTTAGAGAATATATTGGAGATTATTAAACATCGGGTAAATAATTGGTGATTAATTTGATGATAGGATTTAAGTAGTAAATATTATGAACACTTGAGGAATTAGTGGGAATTGGGAACTAATGACTATTATACCCCTAGATTAAGTTAACGGTTGGTTTTGTTGGGAGGGATAAAATGGTCTTTTTGCTAATAAATGATATGCTCAGCCTTTTTGTTAGGACAAAGCAGAGAAGAGTTGAGAATAATCTAGGAAAGAAAGAAGGAAAAGGGTTAAGCTCCCTTCTCTCTCTCTCCCACGCATCCCTCTCTCACTCTTGCTTTTATTTGGATATTGAAGCTTAGCTTCAAGGTGGGAGCACATTCTAAGCTTGGGCTGGGGAAACTTTGAGGAAATTGAAGGAGAATTCAGCTGGGACTTGGAGGAAATTCAGCTGGGAGATTGAGCTGTGAATTGAGGTAAGAATTTGGCTTTAATTTTTGTGTTATGTTGCTGAGTAGTTTAGGTTGATTTTTAAGTTTTGAGTATAGATTTAGTGATTAATTTGGCTGAGGGTTTGAGTAGGAAATTTTAGTGTTTAGTACTAGGATCCTTCTGGTTGAATTGAGGTGCTGGTTTCTATTTTATTACTGGGAATTATAGGATGAAAACATGTGATTATGGGTCTAAATCCGTGGTTGGTTCAGTGGTGAATTGAGGGGAAAATACTGGGTATGTTTGAATGTTCTTGGCTGGAAAAGGGAGGAGAAACCCCAGGTTTTCTCTGGGTTCATAGGGCGTGCCGGGACCCAGCCTGGGGGCGCCTCGGCGCGTGTGGCCCTTCTGACCTAGGGAGTTCTCTGACTTGGGGGTGCGCCACGATTTTCTTGGCCAAGTCGCGACCCGCCTCCCCTTTGGCGTGAGAGATTTTTCTTTGACTTGGGGCAAGTCACGACTTTTTGAGCCAAGTAGCGACTCGCCTGGGAGTTTTGAGATTAAAAGTGTTCTTAGGGTTGTTAGGGCTCGGAGGTTCAAACCTAGGGGCTCTGGACAATTTCTACTACCCGGTTTAGTAGAAATTTAGGTCCCGGAGGCTAGTTTTGTTCCCTAGGTATTTTATTTCTGATTGGAAGTTGATAGATATGAATGAATCTTGTGACTAGGTTTGTCGACAAGGCTCGAGGCTAGGGATCATGCTCGAAACCAGTTCACCTTCTCCGCTCGGAATCAAAGGTAAGAAAACTACACCTGGTTATGTGGCTACATTAGGACTAAGAGTTCCCTATACTTGTATTCAATGTTGTATGATGGTATTATTCCATGTGAGCATGAGATAAACGGCCTAAGAGTGCTGGAATTAATATTTGCGCACAGGACGCGGCTCGGCCACTAGTAGCTGAGGTTAATTAAATAATCACTGAGCTTGACCTAAGCGAGCCAGAGTCAGTGGGTTAAACACTGGGCTCGCCCTAAGTGAGCCGAAGACAGTGGGTTAAACAGAGGGTGTGCCCTAAGGGCGTCGACCCTAGTTATTGTATGATATGTCTACTGTTGTTAATTTGATGAATATGATATGCTGAATACTTGGATGTTATATTGTTGATGTATCGATTGTTATCACTGTTAAGTGAATGTTATGGCCTGCTGGATAATTGATTAATGTCTTGTGAATCATTTGATTATGCTATGATATTATGGTTTTCTATTTGGGCCTCGACTCACGGGTGCTACGTGGTGCAGGTAAAGGCAAGGGTAAGATGGTTCAACCATGGGTTGGAGAGCTCTGGGGGCGAGGTGTACATTGTCAGCTGCCGGTCGCCACGGTCGAGAGATTGTACAAGGACAGAAACCTAAAATGTGTATTTTTTCATTAGAGTGGCCTTGATTATTTATAACTTTTGGAAATTTTGTAAATATGTCCTCTAAACCCTGTTTTGGGATTCCATGTACTAAACTTTTTTAATGAAAATGATCTGTATATGACCAAAATATTTTAATCCTAACTTGTTTTTGACTTTAGAATCACATTTTTATTTAAATGACTTGATTAGCAATTCTTGCACTATTTTAAACACACAGTGTAACGGTCTTGGTTATCCAGGGCGTTATAGGTGAGGCTCGAGGGTTCGAACCTAAGCACTCGGGATAATTTCTACTATCCAGTTTAGTAGAAATTGGGGTCCTGGAGGCTATTTTTTGTCTTCCAAGTATTTATTGGGATTAGAAGTTGACAATTACCCATTGGCCACTGTGACTAGGTTTATCGCCAAGGCTCAGGACTGAGGATCATGCTCAGGACCGTTCTATTATCTCTGCTCGAAATTTAAGGTAAGAAAACTGCACCATTTCGTGGTTGTGTTGGGACTGAGATTCCCTGTATCTAGATATATATGTGTTGTATAACTGTGATATCGTTATGCAAACATGAAATGAATGGCCTAAGAAAGTCGGGGCTGATGATTTGCGCACAGGATGCGGCTTGACCACTATGAGCTGGGGTCAGCTAGATAAACACTAGACTCAGCCTAAACGAGCCGGAGTCAGTGGAGTAAACAGAGGGCGCGGCCTAAGGGTGCCGAACTTGAGTATTGCATATTGATTGAGATAAATTGCTGAACGTATAGGTTTATTGTTATTAGTTTGATGTCTATGACTTATTGAATATATGAATGACTGTCCTATGATTGATTGGATGCTAATGTTGCTCTTTTATTGGGATTGTTGCCTATAATCTATTGTCAGTTGAATCTGGTAAATTATATCTACTGTCTTTACATTGTTTCTTAGTTGTGCATGTTGTTTTAAGTTTTCTAGCTGAGCTTTGGCTCATGGGTGCTGCGTGGTGCAGGTAAGGGAATTGATTGCTGGACCAACCATGAGTTGGAGAGCTTCAGGGGCGGTGTGTACATATGCGGCCTACTCGATCGCCACTGTCGAGGTAGCTTGGGAGGAACTAGGGTTAAACCCTATTTTTGCCGCGTAGGACGGCTAAATTGTATATGTTTATCTTTTATTAGCTTGTAAATTGATTTTTGGGATCCTGTGTACGAACTTAACATTTTAATGAAAAATAACCATTTTGTTGACCAAATCTTTTATTATTAAACCTTGACTTAGTCTTTAATTACACACTTAAGTTCAAATGACTTGCTTAGTAGGTTAAGCATTATTTTTAAACACACAGTGTAACAGTCCTGGTTACCCAGGGTGTTACAGGGTGTCACCATAGGGTCGTTCAAGCCTAAAATACATCACTATTTCTTATCTTCGTAAGAAGCCGACCTTGGTATTAATATATCTAGAAACATTCATTAGGGGGATGGAAACAAAGTTGCCTTAATAATGGAGACCATAGGTCACATTGAGATGTTCACCTTTTCCCACTTACTATTCTAGAATAAATGTGTTTATTAAAACTAATCAATTAATTATAAATTAATTACTAATTTATAAATAACCCTATTAATGTAATTAATTACAAAATCCATTTAATTATAAAAGAGCTTGTTTCTTAAATTAATGTGATCTAGATAATTACCCATTACATTCATCTCACTTTACTAAAATACCTTTTAAATCAAATTGGTTATCTTAAAGGACTATAAAATCTATTGCCTTTGTTATGGTGTGATTTACCAAGTTTAACTAATTTAAGACTTAGCAGTTTACGTGCAATTGATTTCTCCAAAACAATTTGTAACACCCTACTAATCCAGGACCGTTACACTGTGTATTTTAAATAGTGCTTAACTCGTGAAACGAATAATTTGGACTTAAACTGTGTAATTAAAACTAACCCAAGGATGAGGTATTAAAAATTTTGGTCAACAGTAACCATTTCATTAAAAGGTTTAGGTTTGTACATGGGATCCCAAAAGAGTTTATAAACTGACACATAAACAACATAAACACAAAAGCCAGCCTAGGCAGCAAAAATCAGGGTTCAACCCTAGTTCCAGCAAGTAATCTCGATCGTGGCAGTCGAGTAGGTTGCATATGTACACTCCTCCCCTGAAGCTCTCCAACTCATAGTTAGTCCAGCTATTCTTTGCCCTTACATGCACCATAGAGAACCCGTGAGCTGAGGCCCCGCAAGAAAACCTCACAGGCATAACAATATCCAAATATTCAAAAGCAATAAACACATGCTTCACAATTATCCAATACATTTATTCTAACCATATAAATTTTGTAAACATGTTCCACAGTTTACAAAGATGTTCGTTTTAATCATATAATCAATTACACAACCCAGGAAAATAGTGGGGACCGCACCCATATGTACACATCTTGATGGCCCATCCAAGCTAGATGCATACACAGGCATTCAGATCGTGGTTCATGCCGGTCAAGTGGGGACCGCACCCTTAACTATACTTTCCTTCAATTATACGGCCCAGGAAACAGTCCTTTCGAGCGGCCCAACCGAGCGACATGCGTACTCAAGCACCCAGCTCGTGGTTCTTGTCGGGCAAGTAGGGACTGCATCCTCCAAACTAAATTCGCCTTCATGACCTATGTTCACACACTTTGCCGATTAGCCCCACACTCAATGAGATGGTCGTTCGACCCCACGTTCAACACTTTGGATGAATATCAGTTATATCATATATTCATTGATAATTCAAGGCAAATAAGCATATCAAATTCAATCTAAATAAGCGGCCATAGAGCCACATCGGGGCCCTCTTGCCCTATTCCCTTTTTAACTAGTCTTAGAGCTAGCCAGGCATACTTTGCGCTTTATATTTCAAGCGGCCATAGGGTCGTACAAGCGTATATCAAGCTTCTGGGTTGGTCTAGCCACATCGACCTGTGTTCAACACACTATTGCCACCCTCGACTTATAAGTTGAGCTTTCCAATTAGATCTGGGTTGGCCTAGCCACATCGACCTGTGTTCAGCACGCTATTGTCACCCTCGACTTATAAGCCGAGCTTTCCAATCAAATATAACAGGCGAGCATACCTCACTTAACACAAATATGCACATTGCAATCAAACAGGTTTAATAAAATACTCTAAGCATGATTATCCATGTTTGATAACTGGGGCTCAAGCCCTAACGGTAACACCCTAAACTCCAGGAACCGTTACGGTGAGCATTTCAAACAGTGCTAAACTCGCTAATCGAGTCATTTGGCCATAATCGTGTAACTAAGTATGATTAGCGGTTTAGGATTAAAAATTTTGGTTAAGATATAACGTTTCACTAAAACATTTACTGTATACATTGGGATCCCAAAAATTTAATTTAAAGGTTAATTACAAGAAAAGATTTACAACCAGCTATCCTAAGCGGCAAAATAGGGTTTAACGCTAGTTCCTCTTTAAACCCTCGGCCGTGGCGGTCGAGCAGCCGCATATGTACACATCGTCACCTAAGCTCTCCAACTTAAGGATGGTCCAACTTTCTTTTGCTTTTACCTGCACCACATAGCACCCGTGAGCCGAAGCTCAGCAAGAAAACTCAATATGCTCGTGAACAAGTAATAACATGTCACTAAATCATATTAGGCATGCCTAGCAATAATAGCCCTATTCATGCATGCAAATAAGTCCAGATAATGATGGTGGATTCTGCCCTCTTGTGTGGATGACTATCAAGTCAATCCTAATCAAATGAGTGATTAACACTTTGAGCATCTGATAACCATACTGGGGCTTGTAGCCCTAATCAGATGAGTGATTTAACACTTTGAGGTTCTGATAACCATACTGGGGCGTGTAGCCCTAATAAGATGAATGATTTAACACTTTGAGGTTCTGATAACCACGCTGGGGCTTTAGCCCTAATCAAATGAGTGATTTAACACTTTGAGGTTCTGATAACCATGCTGGGGCGTGTAGCCCTAATCAAATGAGTGATTTAACACTTTGAGGTTCTGTTAACCATGTTGGAGCGTATAGCTCTAATCAGATGAGTGACTGATGTGTAAGTCACTAACGTAAACCAGATGAGTGACTAATGAGTGAGTCACTACGTGGGCTTAGCACCCATAGCCATGTGATGATGCAGTCACCTGGGCCTTCTGGCCCTGGCTCTAAGTGACTAGCCATAGGCTAGACAAGAGCTTTTAGTTTTCATCGAACTTGAGGTTGGTTCGACATTAATGCTCATGACGAGTTATTCAATGTTGATGTCGATTAGATCTAATTTTTTCGACTTGCGTTAAACACGCTAAGATCGTTCTTGACTTATGAGTCAATACCATATGACCAGTGCTCAGTACTACTGCCGAACTTGACTAATGAGTCACAGCTTCACAGTTAATATCGACACCATTGCCAATTCTGACTAATGAGCCAGTGCCATTCACAAGTAAGTAAGATTTTCTAAGCATTTGATATGAAATCAATGTCCACATTTAAACACTCAACATGCCTCATGAATAACCATGCATGTCACATATGGGGTACAGTTTTATTACCTCTGGTTCGAGCGAGAAATAATAATTGAACAACCTTTGAGAACGATCAATCCTTTAATCCTTTAGCGGTCACCTAGTCATAACCAAATATGGAACTCAAATTAATGAAATCAACAATAAAAGGTTCTTGACCTAAACCTCACTCCCGGGACCTCGAATAGTACCCAAACGGTGAGTAGATTCGATCCCGAGCCTTAGGAATTGAAACCCTTAGCCAAAAATCCTCAAAAGTGCTCAAAACAGGAATCTGGAAAAGCAGGGTAGCGCTAGCACCCCAACGCCCTTGGCAGAGCAAAATGCCCCTAGCTAGCACTGTAGCGCCTAGTGATGGGTGTTGTAGCGCTACAACCAGGATTTTCAACCCTGGTTTTTCCCTCCTTCGACACCACCATTTCCAACCTGAAAAACCAGCTTCCAAACCTCATTCAAACTCCCAATGGAACCCAAATACCATATACACAAGTCCTAAGCACCATAACCTAACTAAACTTTGCCAAAAACCCCATTGAATTCTCAACTTTCAAGCTAAAAATCTCAACTGAAACTCAATACAAAAATAGAGCAAGAACCAAAGTTTTAATGGCTAAAAACTCACCTCAATCTCAGAATTACACCCTCTTCAATGGTAGAACATAACCCAAAACCCTCAAGGCTTGGTTCCCTAGCTTGGTTCCTCAAAAAGAGCTTCAAAATTCAAGAAGAAAAGAAGAAGAAATGATGAACGGGAGAAGGTGAAGGTGATGCTCTGTTTTGCTTAGCTTTCCACAACCTTATAATGGCTAAATATAACATTAGGGTGAAAAGAACATATTGCCCCTAAGCCTAATTAAAACCCTTAACAGCCACCAAGGGCAAAATCATCTTTTCCCGCCTATCTCGTTAATCATAGCTAACACCATCCAATTCCTGTTATTCCCAATATTCTCAAATGATAATAAATCATATCCCATTACCCTTTAATTCCTGGTAATGTTTTAATCCTCAAATTACCCCGAAACTCACCCTGACTCCCGAAATTAACCCCGTTATGACCAGACCGATAACTTGCATTATGAGATCGTCTCATGCCGATTGGCTCGAACAAATCCACATTGTGATGTGGTCTCGCTCACAATTCACCAATATGCATGGAAATACACAATTATGCCCTCAACGGGCCAAATTACCAAAATGCCCTTATAATTAAAAATAGACCCATATGCATGCATTTATCATCATATTATAATATAATTCACATAATCATGCATATAATTATTTAATGGTGTAATGAATCAATTATGGCCCTCTCGGCCTCCTAATCAAGGTCCTAAACCTTATTAGGAAATTTGGATCATTACACTAGCCACAGTCAAAGTGTAGTTTTCTTACCTCAAATCCCGAGTGAATAGTGTATGACGACCCCGAGTACAGTCATTTCCTCCCGAGCCTAATGGTTCACCCTAGTCACAATCATAACAAGGAATAAAGTTCAAGAAACGAACTAATAATGGCTTTCTAGCAGAGTCCTAGCCTCAGAGACCCTGAATTCTACTAACCCGGAACCATTTCTAAGCTCTTAGGTTTGGGTTCCCATAACCCAAAATCCTAATTTCTAATTTTTTCCCCAATTTGAGCCGCAACACCCCCCACTAAGGGTCGCAGCGCTCGGCAAGTCAGAGATCCCCAAGCCCAAAACCACAAGACACACGCCGCGGCGCAACCCGCCTAGTGCCAAGGTAGGTCAAGGAACCTCCTTGCCTCTCAGAGTTCATGAGGATCGTGGCGCCCTAAGAACAGGGCCGCGGCACGACCCTGCAAACCCTGAATTCCTGTGATTTCAGAGATTGCAACTCCTCCCAAAATCGTCTCAAGTCATAGTTTTAACCAAAATCGACCATTGGAATGGTCTAAGCAATACAGAAATACCATAATCAACTATAAAAACTTACAAAAACTCAATTAAAACAAAACAGCCTGAATACCTTCAATTTATTTAACTTATTTATATGACTTTATTATTTTTTATGTCTTATTTCACTATTATATTTGAATAAATCAAATACATTAAATATCAAAATAAATAATTAATAAAATAATAAATTTAAGCACATAAATATTTTTCAATTATAGTTTTGAAAACATAATTCATTAAATAATTTAAATACTTTAATATGAAATTTTAAAATATGCGACGAGAAATTACTATGCCTCATTTATTATATATTTTTTCTTCAATTTATTTACCTTATTTAGATGACTTTAATACTATCGGTGTTAGAAAAAAAAAAGTGTTAAATCAAACAGAAAAGAACAATTTTTGTTAAACTCATACTTATAATATATAAAGATATACTAGTTAGGATGGGCACGTCTGTAATGACCCAAATTTCCTAATAAGGCTTAGGGCCTTGATTAGGAGGCCGGGAGGGCCATAATTGATTTATTATGCCATTAAATGATTATATGCATGATTATGTGAGTTATAGTATTATATGATGATAAATGCATCCATATGAGTCCACTTTTCTTTATAAGGGCATTTTGGTAATTTGGCCCGTTGAGGGGATATTTGTATATTTTCATGCATGTTGGTGAATTATGAATGAGGCCACATTATAATGTGGATTTTTCCGAGCTACTCGGCATGAGACGATCTTAGAATGTAAGTTAGCAGTTTAGTCATAACGGGGTTATTTGTCGGGCTCGGGATGAGTCTCGGGGTAATTTGATGATTAGTACATTACCAGGAATTAAAGGGTCATGGAATATGATTTATTTATTATTTGAGAATATTGGGAATAATGAGAATTGAAGGATGTTAATTGTAGCGTCTCAAATTTGTGAAAAAGGCTTAGGGCCTTGATTAGTGTGCCTGGAGGGCAATAAATGATTTATTATTATAATATGTGAATTTGATGAATATATGATTAGAAATGCATGTTTAGGTGAAATAAATATGCATGTGGGTCCCATTTGGGTATTAGGGGCATGTTTGTAATTTTAGCCCGTTGAGGGCATAAATGTAATAATTAAGAATATTGTGATAATTAGTGTTGCACGATCCAAGACAGTCCTAAGGAGCGGTTTAGCTAGAAAGTCACAACGGGGTCGAATACCCGACTCGGAGCGAGTCGAGGGGTATTTCGGGTATTAGATGTTTTATGGGATTATCAAGTTATGAAAATAAATATTTTGAGATATATTTGAAGTTAGAACGTTTAGGAGGGAATATTGGGGAAATGTACCATTTTGCCCTCAGAGACGTTTTTGGTACCCCGAGCCTTTGAGGTAACCTTATAGATTTGAGTTAAATAAAACACAATTGAGGAAGTATTTGGAAACTAGGAAATCGACCCTCTCTCTCTATCTCTCGGTTCTCTCTTCTCTCTAAGAAGCTTGGAGATTTTGGTGAAAAACTAACCAGAGACTAAGGATTCAAGCTGGAACTCTGGGGCTTAGGGGATTAATTCAAAGATTTAATTAAGCACAAAGGTAAGCTTTTAAACTTGATGAATTATGTTGAATTTATGCTGGTGTTTCAGAGTTATGCATGTGAGCTAGGTGAAGAATCATTCTTGAGTATTAGATGAGGTTTGGGGTTAATTCTTGTTAGGTTTTGTTGCCGTGACAATAGTAGAACTTCTGTTATGATTACCTTAAATTGTTGGGTTGATTTTTGGGTAAATTGGCTTGGTTTTGGTGGAGAAAATGGAGGATTTTTCTGGGTTCAAAGGGTCGGGCTGCGGCATTGTTCTTGCTGAGCCACGACCCTTTAGAACATTTGGGAGGCCAGAAAGAAGGGGTGCGCCGCGGCACCCTACAGGTTGGGCCGCAACGCGTATGGGCAAAATTTGGAGGCTGAGCCTCTAGTTGAGGGCGGGCCGTGGCATTGGGTCTTGGGGCCACCGCGCTTAAGGGCTTTTTGGACCCCAAGGAGGTTTTAGGCTCGGGAATCCAAAAGTTAAGGTTCGGGATGGATTTTATCACCCAGATTGATTGAATTCAAGGCCCGGAGACTAGAATTGTAACCCAAAGTTATTTCATGAAATAGAATTTGACAGATGGATGTTGTTGATGCGTTATGACAAGGTTTTCAGTGAGGCTCGGACTAAGGAACTGTGCTCGGGATATCAATGCTCGGAAAGCTCGGGAAACAAGTGAGAAAACTGTTAACCCATAGAGCAGGGCATGGCCCTATAGTTTGTATTGCAGGGCGCAACCCTATGTGATCGTGATGCAAGGCGTAGCCCCATTGATTATGTTTATGTGTGTTTAAGTATTTGTTAAACTATGCTATGTGTGCATATTTGTGAATGAACGGCAAGAATCGGGAACGGTGAAGGTCGAGAACAGCGAGGGTCGAGAACGGCAAGAGCCCAGAATGGTGAAGGCCGAGAACAGCGAGGGCCAAGAACGGCAAGGCCAAGTGCGGCAAGGGGCCGGGAGCAACGTTAAGCACGCGGAGTGCAATTTTCCAGGGTGAGACCCCTATAGGATACCTGGGATATCTTCACGGTGTAGACCGCAAACCCAGGGCCTTGTAAAGCGCCTAGGACGGCATGGCCGTTATGTGTTTAGCCCATTGGTGGTTTAATTATTATATATTGATTGATAAATATGCATATGTTGATTGCTTGTGTTAGTTTTTCTTGCTGGGCTTCGGCTCATGGGTGCTCTATGGTGAAGGTAAGGGCAAGGGGAAAGTCGACCAACCATGAGTACGGAGAGCGTGAAGCGACGTGTACATGTGTTGGCCTGCCTGGCTGCCACGGCTAGGTGTATTTTTGGGAGAAGTTTGCATTTAACCTAATTTTTTCGTGTAGTCTACTTTAAATATATTTTTGAATTGTAAAGATTTCTAAACAGTATTTCGGGATCCCAAATGTATAACGTTATAATTTCAATGGATGATTATATTTTCAAATCATATGCCTTTTATTACAGTTTAGTTGCACTTTTAACCTAAAACCTCAGTTAGCGAGTTAATTGCACGTTTTAAACTCACTTAGTAACGACTCTAAGGAAGTAGGGCGTTACAACTTGGTATCAGAGCGAGCCAAGGTTTATGGTTTCTGGAGATTGACCGAACATGTACGCTCGCTGTCAGTGACAAGCTCGACTCAGGGTTGGTTGGAAATGATTGACTTATATGCTTGAATATGTGCTTAGCTACCATGTTTGCCTGCTTATTTTATATAGAGCATGATGAATGAGTTAACATATGCATGATGCCAGGGCACGACCCGTTGAGTGTTACATGTTATTTGTATGTTATGTGGATTGTTGTTATGGCTGGCTGATGTGAATTGGGAGGTGGTTTTGGATGTTGTTATCATGCCTGATGAGCGGCGTCGTTGATTACAGGCCTATTGTGGAGATGCCTCGACAATCATCGAGACTCCGTGGCAGTAGGGCCGAGGATGACAACTAGGGTCAGGACCCTCCACCTGCCCCACAGAATTGGCAACAGATGTTTACTGAAATGGAAGCGAGACTGCAACGAACTGAGGAAGAACTTCGACAGCTGAGGCAGCAGGCCCCTCCTCAGGCTACTGGGTTGTCAATTCAGCAAGTTGTGGCGTCAGTGCCGGTTCAGCCTGTTATGGAAAATAGGTGGGAACCTTTGTATGAGAGGTTCAGGAAGCAGCATTCTCCCACCTTTCAGGGTGGACCAGACCCACTGCGGGCAGAGCAGTGGATGAATATGATTTCCTCCATCTTGGATTTTATGAGGGTGGTAGGGAACGAGAGAGTAGCTTGTGCCAGCTACATGTTCAGAGAAGATGCCCGCATCTGGTGGGATGTAGTGACTCAGAGGAGAAATATGGTAGATATGACTTGGGAAGAGTTCAGAAATATCTTCAATGAGAAATACTACAGTGTTGCATTCCTAGCTGCGAAGGTTGACGAGTTCATCAACCTGACTCAGAACTGGTTGACAGTTACAGAGTACGCCTTGAGATTTGACCGGTTGGCAAAGTTTGCGCCAGATTTAGTGTCGACTGATGCAGCAAGAAGGGATAGATTCGTACGAGGGTTGAATGTTATGATCGCCCGTGATGTTAAGGTTACCTTGGATCCATAAACTACTACATATGCTCAGGTAGTGGATAAGGCCCTTATAGCTGAGGGGGTCGAGGATCAGATATGGAGAGAGAGCGTTGTTAGGCGCGATGTCAGGAGGACGGTGCCTCCTTTTATCGGATCCAGTCGGGGTAGTGGCCCTAGTGAACAGAAGAGAAAGGCCCCAGATTCTTTTGTTCCTCCTAGCTCGAATAGGAGGGCACGAGGTACTTTTGGCGGCCGTCAGGGCAAAGGTGACAACTGGAGGAGTTTTCCAGTGTCCTCGGTGCAGACGACAACATCAGGAAGAGTGCAGGATCAGGGCCTGCTTTATCTGTGGAAGTGCCAATCATCTGAAGAAGGACTGCCCACAAGCCAGGAAAGAGGAGCCGAAGCAGGGCGACAGCCTCGCTCCTGCCAGAGTGTTCACCTTGACTCAGACTGAGGCGAAGGCTAGCCCCTCAGTTATGACAGGTCGGATTTCTAGTGCTGGTTCTTTATATACTACGTTGATTGATTCGGGAGCAACTCATTCCCTTATGTCTGCTAGAGTGTTAGATCAGCTGAGTAGACCTAGTGAGTTGTATGCTATGGGTTTTCAGACTTTGTTGCCAACTGGGGAATTGGTAGTCTCTAGGAGATGGATTAGAGCATTGTTAGTAGAGATAGACGGTAGGAAATTGTTTGTTGATCTGATTGAGTTAGAGATGGATGACTTCGATATGATTCTAGGGATGGATTGGCTATCGAAGTATGGGGCAACGATTGACTGCAAGCGCAAGATGGTGACTTTTGAACCAGAAGGGGAGGTACCCTTTGTGTTTGTGGGGACAGTTAGTGGACCGCGGGTACTTATGATTTCAGCACTGAAGGCTAGAGCCCTGATGCAGGAAGGTTGAATAAGATTCCTAGTAAACATTATGGATGCCTCTAGGGTTGTGTCGGTTTGGCCGAGTGAGACCAGATTAGTATGTGAGTTTCCAAATTTATTTCCAGCAGATTTTCCAAGGTTGCCGCCACAACGGGAGCTCGAGATCGTTATAGAGTTGGCGCCAGGGGCAGAGCTAGTATCTAGGACACCTTATAGAATGGCTCCAACAGAGTTGAAGGAGTTGAAGATTCAGTTGCAGGAGTTACTGGATTTGGGGTTCATCAAACCGAGTTTCTTGCCATGGGGTGCTCCAGTGTTATTCATTAAGAAGAAGGATGGATCTCTTAGGATGTGTATTGACTACATGGAGTTGAATAAGTTGACCATCAAGAACAAGTACCCATTACCTAGGATTGACGACTTGTTCAACTAGTTACAAGGGAAGACAATGTTTTCTAAGATTGATCTCCGGTCAGGTTACCATCAGCTAAGGATTAAAGAGGAGGACATACCAAAGACCGCTTTCCACACGAGATATGGACACTATGAATTCATGGTTATGTCCTTTGGGTTAACCAATGCCCCAACAACTTTTATGGACATGATGAATAGGGTTTTCAAGGACTACTTGCACAAGTTTATGATTGTATTTATCGATGACATTCTGGTGTACTCTCAGTCAGAGACAAAGCATGAGCACCATCTCGTTTGGTATTACAGTGGTTGAGAGAGCATAGGTTATATGCTAAGTTCAGTAAGTGCGAGTTTTGGCTACGGCAAGTCACATTTCATGGCCATATTGTCAGTAAGGAAGCGATTCTGGTTGACCCAAATAAGATTGAGGCAGTGAGAGATTGGCCTAGACCGAGCAGTGTCTGAGAAGTTAGGAACTTTTTGGGATTAGCAGGGTATAATCAGTGGTTCGTTGAGGGGTTTTCCAGGATAGCTACACCGTTGACTGAATTGACAAGGAAGAAAACTAAGTATGTGAGGACAGATAGGTGTGAGAACAGTTTCAAGGAATTGAAGCGGTGACTAATCACCACTCCAGTTTTGCGTTTGCCGATAGACAATGAGAAGTTTATGGTTTATTGTGATGCTTCCAGACATGGTTTAGGGTGTGTGCTGATGCAAGCCAGAAAGGTGATAGCCTACGCATCAAGACAGCTAAAGGATTATGAGCAGAGATATTCCACACTTGATCTGGAGTTGGCAGTGGTGGTATTTGCACTTAAGGTTTGGAGGCATTATCTAAATGGTTAGAAGTGCGAGATATACACCAACCATAAGAGGTTGAAGTACTTCTTTACCCAGAGTGAATTGAATATGCGCCAGAGACGGTGGCTAGAATTGGTAAAGGATTATGATTGTGATATCCTATACCATCCTGGGAAGGCTAATGTAGTGGATGATGCATTGAGTCGAAAGGGCCCAAGACAATTATTCGGTTCGAGGCGGATATCTGATAAGTTAGCTGGGGAGATGACTAGAGTAGGTATAGAGTTAGTGGTTGGTCGGTTAGCCAACATCACTCTTGAGTCTACACTCCTTGAGAGGGCACGGAGAGAGTGTCTTAGTCGGAGCGGCTAAGGACTTTTCTATCTCGGAGATGGGATTACTGAAGTACAAAGGTTGGATCTGTGTTCTGGTGGATTCTGATATCCAGCGGGAGATCTTGGATGAATCTCATACCACTCCTTATTCTTTACATCCAGGTACAACGAAGATGTACCAAGATTTGAGAGCTTTGTATTGGTGGTCAGGAATGAAGAGGGACGTGGTGGATTATGTTGCTAGGTGCTTAACTTGTCAGCAGGTAAAGGCTGAACATCAGAGGCCATCATGGTTATTGCAACCTCTAGGGATTCCAGAGTGGAAGTGGGAGGATATCACCATGGACTTCGTGGTTGTTTTGCTGAAGATCGTGGGACATCATGATTTAGTGTGGGTGATTGTGGATAGGTATACCAAGTCCGCCCACTTTTTACCTGTCAAGACGACTTATACTGTGGAGTAGTATGCTGAACTGTATGTGAAGGAAATTGTTCGACTTCATGGGGCCCCGAGGTTGATAGTATCCAACAGGGACCCCACCTTCACCTCCAATTTTTGGGAGAGTCTGCATAAGGCTATGGGTACGCAATTGTGGTTTAGTACCGCTTATCATCCTCAGACGGATGGATAGTCTGAGAGGACGATTTAGGTACTAGAAGACATGCTACGAGCTTGTGTGCTAGATTTTTTGGGATCTTGGAGTAAGTATCTCCCTTTGATTGAGTTCTCGGTCAACAACAGTTATCAGGCGACTATCGGAGTGGCTCCGTATGAGATGATGTATGGGAGGAAGTGCAGATCACCTATCCATTGGGATGGGATGGGTGAGAGGAGGTACTTAGGTCCTGAAATGGTTCAGAGGACCAATGAGGCGATTGAAAAGATTAGAGCTCGAATGCTCGCCTCCCAGAGTCGCCAGAAGAGTTACTCAGATTTGAGACGCAGGAGCGTAGAGTTTTAGGTCGGTGACCATGTGTTCCTTAGGGTTTCACCTTTGAGAGGAGTGAAACGGTTTGGTGTTCAGGGCAAGCTGAGCCCTAGGTTTGTTGGCCCCTTTGAGATTCTGGAACGGATTGGAGAGGTAGCTTACAGATTGGCTATACCTCCAGCTTTATTAGGGATTCATGATATTTTTCACGTGTCCATGCTCTGAAAGTATGTATCAGATTCAACACATGTACTGAGTTATGAGAATTTGGAATTGGACCAGGATCTATCATATGAGGAGAAGTCGGTTCAGATTCTCGACCGGAAGGATAAAGTTATATGGAGCAAGATCATCGCTTTGGTGAAAGTGTTGTGGAGGAACAGCAAGATTGAGGAGGCAACGTGGGAACTTGAATCAGATATGCGGGAGCAGTATCCCGAGTTGTTCAGGTAATTTCGAGGATGAAATTTCTGTAAGGAGGGGATAGTTGTAGCGCCCAAAATTTTCTAATAAGGCTTAGGGCCTTGATTAGCGTGCCTAGAGGGCAATAAGTGAGTTATTATTATAATATGTGAATTTGATGAATATGTGATTAGAAATGCATGTTTAGGTTAATTAAATATGCATGTGGGCCCCATTTGGGTATTAGGGGCATGTTTGTAATTTTAGCCCATTGAGGGCATAAATGTAATAATTGAGAATATTGTGATATATTCGTGCTGCACGATTCGAGACAGTCCTAAGGAGCGATTTAGCTAGAAAGTCACAACGGGGTCGAATACCCGACTCGAGGTGAGTCGAGGGGTATTTCAGGTATTAGACATTTTATGGGGTTATCAAGTTATGAAAATAAATATTTGGAGATATATTTGAAGTTAGAATGTTTAGGAGGGAATATTGGGGAAATGTACCAGTTTGCCCTCGAGGACGTTTTTGGTACCCTGAGCCTTTGAGGTAACCTTAGAGATTTAAGTTAAATAAAACACAATTGAGGAAGTATTTGGAAACTAGGAAACCGACCCTCTCTCTCTATTTCTCGGTTCTCTCTTCTCTCTTAGAAGCTTGGAGATTTTGGTGAAAAACTAACCAGAGACTAAGGATTCAAGCTGGAACTCTGGGGCAAGAAGCTTGGAACTTAGGGGATTAATTCAGAGATTTAATTAAGCACAAAGGTAAGCTTTTAAACTTGATGAATTATGTTGAATTTCTATTGGTGTTTTAGAGTTATGCATGTGAGCTAGGTGAAGAATCATTCTTGAGTTTTAGATGAGGTTTGGGGTTAATTCCTATTAGGTTTTGTTGTCGTGACAATAGTAGAACTTCTGTGATGATTAGCTTAAATTGTTGGGTTGATTTTGGGGTAAATTGGCTTGGTTTTGGTGGGAAAAATGGAGGATTTTTCTGGGTTCGAAGGGTCGGGCCGCAACATTGTTCTTGCTGAGCCACGGCCCTTTAGAACATTTGGGAGGCCAGAAAGAAGGGGCGCGCTGCAGCGCCCTACAGGCTGGGTCGCGGCGCGAATGGGAAAAATTTGGAGGCTGAGCCTCTGGTTGAGGGCGGGCCGCGACATTGGGTCTTGGGGCCACAGCGCTTAAGGGCTTTTTGGACCCCAAGGAGGTTTTAGGCTCGGGAATCCAAAAGTTAAGGCTCGGGATGGATTTTATCACCCGGATTGATAGAATTCAAGGCCCGGAGACTAGAATTGTAACCCAAAGTTACTTTATGAAATAGAACATCATAGATGGATGTTGTTGATGCATTGTGACTAGGTTTTCAGCGAGGCTCGGACTAGGGAATTGTGCTCGGGATATCGGTGCTCGGAAAGCTCGGGACACTGGTAAGAAAACTGTTGTACCCATAGAGCAGGGCGTGGCCCTATAGTTTGTATTGCAGGGCACGGCTCTATGTGATTGTGATGCAGGGTGTAGCCCCATTGATTATGTTTATGTGTGTTTAAGTATTTGTTAAATTATGCTATGCGTGCATATTTGTGAATGAATGACAAGAGCCAGGAACGGTGAAGGCCGAGAACGGCGAGGGCCGGGAATGGCAAAGGCCGAGAACGACAAGGCCGAGTACGGCAAGGGGTCGGGAGCAGCGTTAGGCACACGGAGTGCAAGTTGCCAGGGTGAGACCCCTATAGGATACCTTGGATATCCTCACAATGTAGACTGCAAACACAGGGCCTTGTAAAGCGCCTAGGACGGCATGGCTGTTATGTGTTTAGCCCGTTGGTAGTTTAATTATTATATATTGATTGATAGATATGCATATGTTGATTGCTTGTGTGGGGTTTTCTTGCTGGGCTTCGACTCACGGGTGCTCTCTGGTGTAGGTAAGGGCAAGGGGAAAGTCGACCAACCATGAGTACAGAGAGTGTGAAGCGACGTGTACATGTTTGGCCTGCCTGGCTGCCACGGCCAAGGGTATTTTTGGGAGATGTTTGTATTCAACCAAATTTTTTCGTGTAGTCAACTTTAAATATATTTTTGAATTGTAAATATTTCTAAACAATATTTTGGGATCTCAAATGTATAACGTTATAATTTCAATGGATGATTATATTTTCAAATCATATGTCTTTTATTACAGTTTAGTTACACTTTTAACCTAAAATCTCGATTAGCGAGTTAATTGCACGTTTTAAACTCACTTAGTAACGACTCTAAGGAAGTAGGGTGTTACATTAATTATGATATTGGCGCGGTTCTTCGCCAACAGGTAATTAAGAAAATAAGAGAAAGAGATTAGTGCTTAATAATGAACCGAAACAGATGAATGATCTTTTGATGGACTGATGACACAATTACGTTTTTAGGTGGTTCAAAGGTTAAAAATCCTTCTACTCCACCAGCCAATATTATTGCTATATTTATGGTATTCTTTACAGGATACTTCGTTAGATAATAGAATCCAACCCCTTGCAACTCCCAGGGTCTCCATATTTATAGGAGAGGGCACCTGGGAGTTGGTAAGGGGGGTCATCCCGTGACCTTCTTACCCATCATGTCACTTATGTGACATTCATGATTAATTCCTAAAACCTGACAAATGAAGTGTGGTCTAATCAACAGGTAAGGGGGATAATGGGCCGCACGGCCCAACCCAGTCGTGGGTGTCTAAATACGCACGTTCATGCTGCGTGTCGGAGAATTCAGGGATATATCAGACACGTGATGTCTGATATATCTACGTTTACATTGCGTGGCTGACTTTATAAAAGGTCATAGCTTCCAACTCCAGCTCGTACCCCGAGCTGGATACCTTCTCAATCTGCGGCCTTCAAAGTCCTAACTCGGCCCTTGAGTAATCCTGGCGAACCTTTGGCTACCTCGAGCTAAAGAGGTAGAACCTGACGACAGCAGCTCCGGTCATGGGGTATCCATGTGGCTGAGATATAATTAGGCCATATCTCAGCTCGCTAATAGCCCGTTGGAAAATCAGGGCGTACATATGATTAACAGGATTACAGGAGAAATGACACTTTTGCCCTTGGTGGCTATTAAGGAAATAAATTAAGCTTGGGGGATTTTGGTCATTTGACCTTAGGATATATGTTAAGTTAGAAGGTTGTGGAATAGAAGAATAAGGCAGCAAAAATAGAGTGGTACTTCTTCCTCTTCCATGGTCATCTTCTTCCCTCTTTTCCTTTGAATTTTGAAGCTAAGAGAAGGTTCAAGCTTGGGAATTTAGGCTGGAGGTTATAGGCTTTTGTTCATCCATTGAAGGGGATGCAAACCTATGTTTTAGGTAAGAATTCAGCCATTAATTTGCTGGTTTTTGCTCTGTTTTAAATTAGTTTTTGAGCTAGAAGTTTTGATTATAGAAGTGGTTGTTTGAGGTGATTTTAATTGGTGTGAAGCATGGGTTTTATTGTTAAACTAGTGCATAAGATGTGTTGATGGTTGGTTTTGATTTTGGGTTGGTTTAATGGAGGTTAGATTGAGGTTCTTGGTTGGTTTTAATGGAGAAAATGGCAAGGGGGCTCTGTTCGTGGGGTCAAGTCGCGACTTGGCCAGGCAAGTCGCGACCCGCCCTAGTGCCCAAGCTGAATATGCTCTCTGACTTGGGGCACGCCGCAATGTGCTAAGCCAAGTCGTGACTTGCCCCTTCCTTTTGTGACAGTGAGGAGTTTTCAGGGGTTTTGGCTTAGGAGTTCAATTTCTAAGGCTTGGGATTGAATCTACTAACCGTTTTAGTACAATTCGAGGTCCCAGGAGCGATGTTTAGACCATGAACCTTTTATGATTTATTTTATTAATGGAATTCCATATTTGGTTATGACTAGGTGACCACTAAGGGACCAAAGGATTGATCGTTCTCAAAGGGTCGTTCTTTTATTATTTCACGCTCGAACCAGAGGTAAGAAAACTGCACCCAGTATGTGACATGCATGGTTATTGATGAGGCATGTTGAGTGCTCTATATATGGACATTGATTGCATTGTAAATGCTTAGCAGTCTTGCTTATTTGTGAAAGGTACTGACTTATCAGTCAAAATCGGCAATGGTGTCAGTATTGACTGTGAAGCTGTGACTTATTAGTCAAGTTCAACAGTAATACTGAGCACTGGTCGTATGGGATTGACCTATGAGTCAAGAATGGTATTAGTGTGTTTAACGCAAGCCAAAAAGATTAGATCTATTCGACATAAGCATTATCACCATAAGCATAAAATGCTTGACCGACCTTAAGTTCGATGAAAACAAAAGCGTTTGTCTAGTCTAAGGGCTAGTTACTTAGAGCCAGAGCCAAAAGGGCTAAGGTGACCGACATGTCACATGGCTTGGGAGCGTATCCCTAGAGATGGACTTATTAGCCATCTATTTAAGAAGCAGAACCCTAAAGATGGACTTATTAGTTATACAGGGAACAGATCCTTAGAGGTTGACTTATTAGTCACCTGCACAGTGTGTGACTCCATAGTCACTTATCTAATTGGGTATCCATAGAGAAGGACTTATAAGTCATCTATTTAGGGAACAGAGCCTTAGAGGTAGACTTATTAGTCACTTGCATAGTGTGTGACTTGATATTCACTTATCTGATTGGGCTGCAAGCCCAGAATGATTACCATATTCATTTATTGATATTGTATACATCCAGTAATAAGTTTTCTTGCCAAGCCTTAGCGCACGGGTGCTATGTGGTGCAGGTAAAGGGAAAGAAAAGCTCACCCAGCCTTGAGTAGAGAGCTTAGGTGGCGATGTGTACATATGCGGCCGCTTGACCACCACGGCCAAGGCGTTTCTCAGGGGAACTATGGGTTAACCCTATATTTTACCGCTTAGGTCGGCGGGTTGTAATTTTTACACTATAATGACCATTTTGGATTGTAAATAACTTGTAAACGCTTTTATGGGCCCATGTACAATTTTATGCTTTAAATAAAATATATCCATTCATTTTTATCAAAAAATTTCACCTTAGCCTATCAATAACACCAAGATGCACGTTTATAACTAAATGACTCATTTAGCGAGTTAAGCACTGTTTAAAGTTCACAGTAACGGTCTTGGAGTAACCAGGGCGTTACAACGTCCGTCGCACATGTGTTTATATTAGAGTGTTACAAATATAATTCATAGAATTTAAGCAAGCATGAATACATAAGACAGTCTAAAGGGACCTTATACCTCTCATCAACCCAAGATCTGCAACCTACCACTTAATTCTACCAGGATTCAGATCCTATCTTTTCTCTGTTTCAGAGCATAGCAATCCACATTGAACTCTTTCTTTTCAAAGGACAGAATAAAGGTAATCCTACGAGATATTATCATATAATGAGAAAGCCTCCAATAAAACAACCACAAATATATTTATACTGTAAGAAGGATTTGTTAGATTAAATGAAATATAGGCATATGAACAATTCTATACATGTAGGGGGAATTGATATATATATATATTGAACATATACTAAGAGAGGATCGAATATTATATACCTCTAGCCATTGTAATTGATAACCTCGATCTAGCTTTAGATCTACAAAAGAAAAGAAGCAGAAGTTAGAACGAGTACACGGGCTTCCAAGCTCTCACTAACTCTTTAGATGGAGTTACTGAAAGTCAGAATGATCAGTGAGCTTGGGGACTGGTACTCTATATTTATAGAGTAAGACAGAATCTCTGCCACAGTTACAGAGGTTGAGATATTCTCTCAACTTAGTTGAGATATTTCCTCTATTTAGTTAAAAAAAAATCAAATTGGGTTTAACAGACAAATGTTGACCATTAATTTTGATATATTAAATGAATAAAAAATCAAGTAGTTATAACAAATTGATTTTTAATATATATATATCATTATAAAATATTCCAACATTCTCCCATTTGGTCAGCATTTAATTAATGTATAACTTAATCCCAAAGATTATCCCTGTTAGATAATAAAAACATGAATCATGGCGATAGGTCCTCCTTTAACGGCGAGTATTATCCTCCATGTATTACAATGTATTTATTACATAACAATGTACTTTATGTGGCTATGTACTTAAACGAATAAACCCTGTGTTTATTCAGGTCCTATAAAGATAAAATTTTCTCAAATAAAATTAAGATGCGCATAAATATGAGAAAACATCAAAATAAGAGTTTCATTGATAATAACTTTAGTTTGTACAATAAATTTACATAAGGGAACCAAGTCCCATGTTCACTACATGATCCTTGAATTTATGAGGTGGAAAGACTTTCCTCATAGGATCAGCAATCATCAATTCAGTGCTAATGTGTTGAATGACCACTTTATTTTCTTTAACACGTTCTCTCATGGATAAGTACTTTATGTTGATGTGCTTGCTTTGACTACCACTTTTGTTGTTCTTAGCCATGAATACAGCAGCTGAATTGTCACAGAACATTCTCAATGGCCTAGATATGGAATCTACAACTCTAAGACCTGAAATGAAACTCTTTAGCCATACACCATGCGATGTAGCCTCAAAACACGAAACGAACTCGGCTTCCATAGAAGAAGTAGCAATCAAGGTCTGTTTGTTACTCCTCCATGATATAGCTCCACCGGCAAACATAAACACGTAACCAGAGGTTGATTAACGTGAATCAATACAACCAGCAAAGTCTGAATCTGAGTAGCCAACTACTTCTAGGTGTCGGTTCATCTGAACATGAGTTTGTAATCCTTAGTACCCTGAAGATACCTCATAAATTTCTTTGCAGCTTTCCAGTGGTCTAATCCCGGGTTACTCTGAAATCTTCCTAGCATTCAGATAGCAAAGGAAATGTCGGGTCTTGTACACACCTGAGCATACATTAAGCTTCCAACAACAGAAGCATATGGGATGTTCTTCATTTCTTCCTTTTCAAAATCATTCTTTGGACACTGGCTCAAATTTAATTTATCACCCTTAACGATAGGAGCAACACTTGGTGAACAATATTTCATCTGAAATCTCTCTAAAACTTTGTTAATGTAGGTTTCTTGAGATAGACCTAAGATACCTTTGAATCTATCTCGATGGATCTTAATGCCAATGACATAAGACGCATCACCCATATCCTTCATCTCAAAGTTCTTTGAGAGAAATTGCTTCACCTCATGTAGCATGCCCTTATCATTGGTTGGAAGAAGAATATCGTCCACATATAAAACAAGAAAACAAATCTTACTCCCACTGACCTTCTGGTATATACATTGATCCATGACATTCTCTTCAAATCCAAAAGAAGAGATGACATCATGGAATTTTAAATACCATTGGCGGGACGCTTGTTTTAAACCATAGATGGACTTCTTAAGCTTGCACACCAAATGCTCACCATCACTAAAGGAGAATCCTTCTGGTTGTTTCATGTATACCTCCTCCTCTAGGTCACCATTTAGGAAAGCAATTTTCACATCCATCTGCTGCAGCTCTAAATCAAAATGAGCAACTAATCCCAGGATAACTCTGAGGGAATCTTTCTTAGATACCGGAGAAAAGGTCTCTGTGTAGTCAATTCCTTCTTTTTGAGTGAATCCCTTAGAAACGAGTCTTGCTTTGTGTCTCTCAATGTTGCCTAGTGAGTCTTTCTTTGTTTTGAAGACCCATTTACACCCAATAGCCCTCGCCCCATTAGGCAACTCAACAAGATCACAGACTCTGTTGCTCTTCATAGAATTCATTTCTTCATTCATGGCATTGTACCACATGTCCAATTCTTTTCTACTCATAGCTTGTGAAAACATTTCTAGATCATTTTTGGCTCCAATATTGTAGTCAGATTCTTGCAAATACACAATGTAGTCACTAGGTATCGCTGATTTTGTTGTCCTAATGGATCTTCTTAAGGCTACACCAGCAGGCTCTTGGGGAGCAGATGGTTCAGCTTGTTGTTCAACAATTATAGGCAACTCTTGAACAACTTGATCCATTTCAACTTCATCATTGACTTGTGGATCTTCAACAATTGGTTGTGGTGGTTCAACATCCATTTGGACTGCAGGGGTGTTATCAACCACAGTCAATCTTGCTCTTGAGGTGGAGGGTTCTGAAGGATCATTCTCAGAACCTAAGTCCTTGGATTGATCACTCCCACTAATCAAGGCATTTTCAAGAAATTTTGCATTCCTTGATTCCACAATCCTAGTGCTATGAGATGGACAATAAAACATGTAACCTTTAGATCTTTCTGCGTATCCAATAAAGTATCCACTTATGGTCCTTGGGTCCAGTTTCTTTTCTTGTGGATTGTATACCCTAACTTCAGATGGGCATCCCCAAATGTGTACATGTTGCAAACTCGGTTTCCAACCTTTCCATAATTCAAAAGGAGTTTTTTAGACTGCCTTGGTTGGAACTCGATTTAATATGTACACGGATGTCTTTAGAGCTTCAGTCCACAAGGATGTAGGACGTTTAGGGTTTCTGCTAAGCATACTCCGCACCATGTCCATCAATGTTCAGTTTCTCCTTTCTGCAACACCATTTTTCTCGAGTGTACCGGGCATGGTATATTGGGCAATAATCCCATTTTCTTGAAGAAACTTTGCAAAAGGGCCAGGTGCTTGTCCATCTTCAGTGTATCTACCATAATATTCTTCACCTCTATCTGATCTCACTATCTTAATTTGCTTGTTGCATTGTTTCTCTACTTCAGCTTTAAATATCTTAAAGATATCTAACACTTCGCTTTTGTTATGAAGTAAGTAGATATACATATAGCGTGAGTAATCATCTATGAAAGAGATGAAGTATTTCTGACCACATGAGTCCATGTCTGGACTACATATATCAGTATGTATGATTTCTAATAGGTCGGAACTCCTATGGACACCACTTTTCTTAGACTTGGATGTATGCTTGCCCTTAATGCAATCCACACAAGTATCAAAATCAGTAAAATCTAAGGTATTGAGTACCCCATCTTTCACTAACCTTCTAATTCTATCAATGGAGATATGTCCCAATCTCCGGTGCCATAATGTAGAGGAATTCTCATTCATAAGACATTTGTTATTGCCAGCGTGAACGTGCACAGTATTATAAGTGTATTGTTTTGTAAATTAAGGCAGTAAAGACCATCAGACAAAATACAATTTCCAACACATTCAGATTTATTATATAAATTAAAAGATTTGTCTGAAAATGTAAAGGAAAAACCAAAAGGTAAAAGTCTTGAAATGGAAATCAAGTTTCTAGAGAAACTTGGTACATAAAATGTCTTTTCTAACTTTAAAACAAAACCGCTACTTAAAACTAAATGGCACGTTCCAATAGCCTCCACATGTGAGCCCATCTTGTTTCCGGATAAGATGTTTTGCTCACTTCCCACTGGCTTCCTTAGGTTTTGTAAGCCCTGCAAGGAATTTGAAATGTGAAATGTTGATCCAGAATCAATCCACCATGTGTTGATATTAACATTAGCCCTATTAGATTCACAACATACGAATGAAATTGGATTACCTTTGTCTTCCATCCATTTCTTGAACATGGCGCATTCCTTTTTCGCATGTCCCTTCTTTTTGCAGAAGAAACACTTGATGGAATCCTTCTTTATTTTACCTTAGGGAGGCACTTTATTTTTCCCCTTGTCCTTCTTGGATGGTTTGCGTTTCTTGCCTTGGGTGGCCATGTGAGCACTTTCACCTTGTTCCTGCAAGAGCCTTGCTTCTTCTTGAGCACACATGGTTATCAGTTCATTGATACTCCATTTGTCCTTATGTGTGTTGTAGGAAATTTTGAAAGGCCCGTATTGAGGTGGAAGATTGTTAAGGATGTAGTGGACCAGGAAGGTTTCAGGAATGACTACATCGAGCTTCTTCAGTTGAGCAAAAATGTCCCTCATCTTTGAAATATGTTCTCTAACCCATTTGACACTAGTGAGTTTTGTGGATGAGAACTGGTGGATGAGGTTGTAGTAAAGTGGTTTTTCCGAAGTGTCGAATTGTTCATCTATCAGTTTGATCAAGTCTTTGACTTTCTCAGGTTGCTCCACCGATCCACGCATTCCCAGAGGGATCTTGGACATAATGAACATGATGTTGAGGCGATTGGATCGCTCCCATTTTTCATATAGTGCGATCTTAGCAGCAGTGCTAGTCGCAGTGATTGCAGCAGGTTCGTCCTTCCTTATTGCGTAGTCCATGTCGGCACAACCTAAATGAAGAAGAACTCGTTCTTTCCAGATTTTGAAATTATCACCTCTCAGCTCAGGAATTTCGATAAGGATTTCAGCGAAACTAGAGGATGATGAAGAAGCTGTATGAATAGGATTACAAACTTATATTTTGAAGATTGAGGCTTAATAAATTCATGTTTTATCAATGTATAACATGCTGAAGAATGAAATTTTATTAAACAAAAATTGCTTGTGGGCTAAATTTTTAATTTAATAAAATTAGATGTATAGGATGATAGATTATTCAAACGAATTATTTGGGATAAATTAAGGTTTGATACTTCTATCTTTATTAAACTTTATGATAAAACTATTAAATTAATTTTCATAACTCCTGTGGGTAAATTAAGAAAATTAATTTAATATATTATCTTAATTAATTATATAAATATAATAAAATCTCTGTGGGGTAAAATTATTATATCTATTTAATCATTCACAATTTATGTCCATTATGTGATCCTTTCAAATTAATATATAATTTTATATAATTAAAGATGTTGTGACTACTCCCTAATTATGTAAAATTATATGGTTCACTAGACATTATGTTTTAGGCTCTAGGAAGACCTAAGAACAATTTCGTTATAACATAATAGGCAATCACAGAGAGTAGTGGTCCGAGTGTGGTCGTCCGAAGATCATTAAAAACCGTTCTAGATTGAGCATTTGTCTCAGCTTCATGCGTTCTTATGTCAACCACAAAATTGTTTATGAATTATTCATAATTTTATTCACCATAAATATTTTATGAATAAATTATGAAGAGTAATGTGCTAAATATTATTCAACCTATCTTAATGTTTGAATATAATTTAAATATATCTAGCACAATAATGGAATATATATAATGTATTTAAAATTATAAAGCCATACATATAAAATTAAAGATAATTATACTAATAATAAATTTTGCATGAATGGTAACAAAATAATCATACAAATTAGCATAATTAAATATTTATACGAAAATAAATACAATAATTCCATATAAATACTTAATGGCAGAAAAATTCATGCTAAATAAAATAATAAAATCATTTATTGATTTGGTGAATTAATAAAATAATTGCACAAACTTAATTGTAAAATACAAATGTAATTACATTCTTAAAATAGCACAATTATTTAATATTGCATGAATAAAAGAAAATAATCATACAATAAATACACCAAAATCAAGTAATGGCACATGTTAATTAATTTCCATTTATATAAGGTACCAAAGTTATATTTTTTAATTAAATTGGCAAAAGAATTAAAAATGAAATTTATTGTCTAAATAAGTGTTTACCGAGTTTTTCAGAAACCTTAATAATAGAAGATTAGAGAGCTTAGAAGAAAGGATTTATAGGACAAAGACAAGGTTTTTACGTGGTTGGGGCGTTAATGAGCCTTAATCCACGAGACAATTATATTAGAGCTTAGAGAATCTATAACAATGGAGTTTTCTACAATTTTCAGCAGAGTAACTGTTTACCAGCCCGAGGTCCCCCTTCCCCAATGCCCCACTACCTGTATTTATAGATTTACGGGTGCACTAGGCTTGGGCCGGGCTGACTTCAGCCCAATAAGGGTATAAATACTGCTTGCTTCTCTAATGGAAGCCCAATACAAAGGATTAAAACATAGAAAATACACTAATCTGAGCCCACTGGGCCAACCCAAACCACATCTGTCATCCGACAAGTTGGAGCTTTGGTCTGGGCATCTTGGGTTACGAGGCAGATTCAAGGGACAAGATCGGTCAGAGTAGTGGCGGCGCATGTCTGAACCAACGGCGTACAATCCCAAGGTAGCCTTTTCTGCAAGTGAAGTGTGGGGACAACCCCTACGCTTCATGGGACGAAGTCAGGGTCACGAACGCTTTACCTTGCCAACCTCGGACAACCGACCCAGGTTCGTTTACCCACATCCCCCTCTGTTCATCAAGGTCTCGTATCGTTTACCAGGGGCTCGGATCATTTACCGGGAGCGCGGAACGTTTACTAGGTGCTCGGACTATTCCACCAAGATCCCGGACCATTTACCAGGCTCCGGGATCATCCACTGCGATCCCAACTGTCATTATCGGAAGCCACACTCATACCATCTCTCGTATGACCGTCCCGGACGACACTCTCTGGATGCCCTTTGGGCCTCATCTAGACTTGGGTTGCCAACGTCTATTTTACTCTTTTCCAACGGGCCCAAACTTATTCGGGTAGCCAGCGGGCTTGAAGCGTGGACCCGGGCGCCCGGAAGGAAACGGGGATAACATTTACCCCCCAAGCCTTCATCTGGGCTTGCGCGGTGGAGGCTTGCCTTAGTCTCGGATCTTCCTGACATTTCCCGGTTTGTTTCCAAAGTGACGGGTCCGTGGCGAGAGGCACTGCGTGCTGGAGGAGTGTGGAGCTACCGCCTGCTACGTTGACCTGGATCGCGTCCCACGAGCCCGGCCCATTTACCAAGGTCCAGGTTCGTTTACCAAGGCCCCGGTTCATTATGGGGGATACACGTGCCCCCTAGCAACTGTCGCATTGATGGCACTTGATCCTGAAAGGTCAACAAATACCTCAAAGGTAACTATGCTAGGGCTATTATGTCAACTCGGTTAACGAAGCGTCCCATCCGCACAAGCATGTCCCATTATTATTTCTGCGACAAGGAGGATCGTAGGATGGGGCGGCCTTTGAGGTGCTCCTCTTTCTGGGACGTTGGATCGGAGCGGCGCGGATCGCACCTCGGGGGTACCGTGATCCAGTACTCGAGTGGATCCATTAATGTCCCTGCACGATCCTTGACTGTCCGATAGGGGGGATCGATCCCAACCATTAGATCAAAACCAGCACTTTGGCTCTTATAAATACCCCCCAGGCTTTCATTTGAAACCTTTACATTCTCGAGCCAGAAAAAGAAACTCGAAGGATTTGTTTATGATTGAGCTTGCCGACGACATCCTTCGCCGTCTGCTCCGTCTTCGCCATCGCCTATTCACAACGATTCTGATATTTGCACCCTCGCCTGAGCAGACGACACCAGCTTGCCCTCTCGACGAGCTGCTGAATCGCCTCCAACAGTTCAAGACTGAGATTCTACCGTCATTGTCGCCGGACAACCACCATTTTTCATGACCAACAATTTACAGTAAGCTTTCCTGACTTTCGCCTTTACACATCCATATATACGTATATAGATTTTATGTTGTTTTTCTTATCTTCTTAGGCTGCTAGACCTTGCATGTGCTTAGAATTAGAGTGTTAGGGAAAGAAAACTTGGTCCGGGCTGCCCTGGACCCCTTCGGGTTCGGGTGGTTCCCGGACAAGTGGCGATGGGCCGGCTTAAGAGTGTAGTCCCGATTAGTATCTTGCGGATCCTTGGTGATCCCAGACCTAATCCGGAGGGGACTCTTCCAAGCAGTTCATAGGAGAGCCCCCGTACCTTAACCAACCTTCTTGGGTTCTGGTACTGCTGCTTGGTTTGTTTGTTTTATTCTGTTTTGCTCCCAGATCATTAGCCATGACCTCGGGCGTCACCCTTCACTTGGAGGACCAAGTCAACGCGGCCCTTATCACTCTGCCCGGGTCCAAGACTCCCAAAGGCAACAGGTGGGAGATGGACGTGGTGTCGAACCTATTCCGGAACTACCGAATGCTATACGCCCTGGAGAAGCGTTTGGGCATGGAGTCGACTCCCGGATTGTTCAATAACCGCCTGGCCAGGAGAGAGGAGAAGGCACACACCTCCGTGGGTGGATTCGGGGCCTGGAGCGTAGGCCACATCAGTGTGGGGGCCACACTCCTGCTCCACGACTATTTCGTGCAATTCCTGACGTTCGTGGGGATTGCACCTTTCCAGCTTCTGCCCCAAGCATACCGACTGCTTGCGGGATGGCACGTCTTCTATGTTGCAAAGGAGATCTCGGAGCCGACCCTAGCAGAAGTCTTATACTTCTACAAGCTGGAGCCGCAAGACAACGTCAAGGACAAGACCCTAGACGGCTTCTACAGGCTAAAAACACGGGGCAACTACCCTGCTCCCACCAGCACCTGGAAGCATCCCCCGGACGTCGAACATTACTGGTTCATGACATCTGGGTTTCTTATAGAAAAGAACCCCACGCTGATGCTGGACTTCCAGCGAGTGGGTAAGTGGTTTCCCGATCCCTGGCTTCCCTTTTTTCTTTTTTGTCTTGGTTTTTTATTCCTCATTCTCAACTCATTGACTTGGGCGACAGGACCCTATGCCTAGACTCCCCTCACCTAGTTCATCCTGGACAGGAAGAAATTTTACTCCGAGCTAAGCACGGAGAATTTGGACGTGGGGGGCTACGTCACCACTAACAACCTTCGAGTGATCGGGATGCTCGCGGCCCATCAAATGATCAAGGCCCCAAACCTCCGGGGGATACAATGCGAGAAAGACCCCGCATTGAGGGAGGAGCTGGCCCTGGAACACATCAGAGATGTGGAGGCCGCGACACTGGCGGACGCGGCCAAAAGAAAGAGGAACCAAGCTCAGCAGAGGGAGGTGGCCGCTTCTAAGGAGCTGGAAGCCCTCTTCGACGAGGCACAGCCAAACGCAGGGACCCCCGGAGCTAGCGTATTAGGGCAAGGTAACTCACCTTTGATTTTGACTTATGCTCCCCAAGTTGGGGACTTAGTTAGGGATAGGCTAGCACACCGAGTCCCCGCGTTCGGGGCTGAAGGGGAAATGAGACCTTCATCTCCCATTCCCATAGGCTCAGAAATCTTATGTATTCATCCGAGTTCCTTCAATACGGGAACTTTCTACACCCGGATGACATGGGGGACCGAGTCTACTCTTTTGCCTTAGGAGAATTAAGTCGGGTCCTGGGCCCAGATAAGGGTGCGTCCCGGTTCACTTTTAGTCTTGATTTCCTTGTTCGCTCATTCATTTTACTAACTCTTTATTGTTTGGGTATATTTCAGAAGACTCTGACATGTCCAACCCGATGGACAAGATGAAGCAGGCCCTCGAGATCCGGGCCGCTAAGGAGAGGGCCACGACCAGGAAAGCCGCTAGGAACGCGCCTGAGCAGACGCTAGTGCCAGAGCTTCAATCCACCGAGGTGGCCCTGGCAGCAGTTCTGATCACAACAGTTGACTCGGCAACTGTCCCCGATCTTCTCGCTCACCCTCCGGTGATTGACCTGGAGCGGGAACCAACGACGAGCCAGAGCTTCGGGAAATGAGTCGCGGACTTGGGCCCGGCAGAGGCGGAACCAAGAACCAAGAGGGCCAGAACCAGACGCGCTGGTTCGGCCAGGGAGTCATCCGGGGAGAGTCGCCCTAACACCAAGGAACTCCCGGCAGCACCGACTATCCCCATCCATCCGGGCTTACCTGAGGAGGGGGAGGCAGTTCTGCGAGATGAGTAGTCCAAATTAATTTCCCGGACCTGGGAGAGTGGTCGGGAAAGAAGGGAGGAGGCTTACAAGGCCCTGATGATTCATCTTCAGGTCGAATTTGTTGAGCGTCCGGCAGCATTCAGTGTCCCTCAGCCAATCGTGGATCGGCTGGTCGACGAGACGGGTTTCCGCCCCAAACTGGGGCAGGACACGGCCCCGTTCGCGGCGGACTTACTGGACCAGGTGGGGAATACCATGTCCAACCTCCAACTAAAGCGATACGCCACTATCACCAATCAGGACATGTTGTTCATCTCCCAAGCTCTCCGCCACCAAGCCACCACTATGAGTTTGCTTTGCATCTTTTTTTTTTTTTTTTAATTCTTGTTTTGTTAGGACTCTTTCTAAATTTGCTTTGTTCTAGGATTCTCTATTGGCCCACCGAAATGCCGATCTGGTGGCCGAGGCTACCATGAAGATGGAAACGATCCAGCTGAAGCTAGAGGCTGCTGTGAACCAGCGGGAAGCCGTTAAGGAATCCCTGGCCGAGGTTGAAGAGGCCGCCCGGACTAAGTTTCAACTTGAAGAGACTATGTCTCGGAGAGAAGTTGAGACTGGCAAGCTGGTGGCCAGTCTAGAGGTGGAGCTCCTCCGAGTAAAGGCTCTGTAGGAGGCGACCGCAGCTCAGTCTACCTAGGATCGAGAGAGGATCACCGACCTAGAGTCCCGGGTCAGAGGATTGGACGAGCTGCTCCAGCAGGAGGTGAAGGCACACGATGAGACTCGCTGCAAGAACGAAAAGGCGGATGCCATGCTGGAGGTCACCTTCGATGAGGCCATCTACATGGCCTGGGTCCAGGACAAGAATATGAACCTCCTACTCTACCCTGACCCTGCCGCGAAGAGGACTGAATTCGAGGCCAAGGAGAAAGTAGACACGGAGCCCCTGGACGAGGAAGAGGCGGATGAAGCCGCCAAGGATACGTCAGGGCGGGGCAAAGCCTAGGCCCGGGACCTCTATTCATTTTTCTTTTTCTTTAATTTTATAACACTTTTACGGACGCGGGTGCGTCTAAGACAATTTTTGTGTTCTTACCCATGTTATTTTTTTTTATATTGCTTTCCCGTTCTCATTCGTTTAAGCTTTCTCTAAGTGTTTTACTACTTATGCATGAATGAGCCGAGTGTTTGGTCCCGGTTCCAACAGCCGGGAACTCTCCTGGTGATCTGTCTTCGGACCTCCACGACCTGGGCTAGATTACTCCTGCTTTTAACCTATCAGCTTGCTTTAATCCTACTGCTCAGGTTCCAACGGCCTGGGCCATTAGGGAGTTGATAATTATTCCTGAATTTCTTTGCCCAATTCCCCGTGTTGAGAGTTTGATGGTCTTGACCGTCAGAGATTAGTTGATTAGCTTGTTTTGAACCCTAGGTTAGGTTCCCATGGCCTAGGCCATTTCTAAGACTAATTTTAGACAACTTATACCTGGGGTTCCGCGTTCTTATAATCCTATGCTGTTGTAGGAATGACCCGGACGGGTATTTAGTTATCTGGGACCGCAAACAGCATGCGGTCAACCAAGTTTTAGGGATTTTATGTTCTCAGGACACGCATGTCTGGCCCGGGACCAGGCCGTAGCCTTAGGTCCTATATATTGTACCCCCGAACCGCGTACGTCCAGGCCGGGACTAGCCTGAGCCTTAGGTCCTACTGGGTTTGTACCCCCCCCCCCCAGACCTTGTCGGTCTGGGTCGGGACTAGGCCTGAGCCTTGGGCCCTACTAGGTTTGTACCCCCCAGACCTTGTCAGTCTGGGTCGGGACTAGGCCTGAGCCTTGTGTCCAACCGGGTTTGTACCCCCCGGACCTTGTCGATCTGGGTCGGGACTAGGCCTGGGCCTTTAATTTCTTATTCTCGTATCTATTCATACTAGTTTCAACCAGTGCCTTAATTTTGTCCGGATTGGCTTCTATCCCCCGGAAACTTACTATGAACCCCAGGAACTTCCCAAATGCCATGCTGAAAGTGCATTTTTTGGGATTTAGCTTCATCATATACCTTCGAATGACCGCGAAGGCCTCGGCCAAGTCGCCAGAATGTTTGCCGGAGGTTTTGGATTTGACCAGCGTGTCATCAATATAGACCTCCATGCTTTGCCCCAGCTAGGCCCGGAACATTCTGTTTACTAGCCTCTGATAGGTGGCTTTGACATTTTTGAGCCCGAAAGGCATGACGACGTAGTAGTATACCCCTTTGTCGGTTTGGAAACTAGTATGCTCCTGGTCTGCTACATGCATAGAGATCTTATTGTAGCCTGAGTAGGCATCCATGAAACTCAAGATCTCATACCCGGACGTCGCATCCACCATCTGATCGATCCGAGGAAGCGGGAAGCAATCTTTGGGGCAAGCCTTGTTGAGATCCGTGAAATCGATGCATGTCCTCCAGGTCTTGTTTGATTTTGGTACCAGAACCGGGTTGGCCAACCATACAGGATATACAGCTTCACGGATGAAGTTGATCGAAGATAGCTTTTCAACTTCTAGCTTGAGGGTCGCTGCCCTTTCCGTTCCCAGGGGCCTTCATTTTTGCCGGATCGGGGTCGCATCTTTGTCGATGCTCAAGGCATGGCAGATGATGTTGTGGTCGATCCCCATCATATCCAAATGAGACCAGGCTAGGACGCCCTGGTTCTCCTTTACCTGGGTGATGATTGTGGCCCGAACCTCTGCCGTCAGATTCTTCCCGACTTGGATTACCCTGTTAGGTCGATGTCACTAATGCACACCTCTTCAATCTCTTCCATGGGTTCAAGTACGTGGTTGTCTCCTATTCGCGGGTCCAACTCGTCCTCCTTCCGAATATCCTTCCAGCTGGAAGAGGTGGAACTTGGCCGATGGCTCCCTCGTGGGGTTCTCCCCGGACCATGTAGATAGGCGAGGTGGACACATGGTAGCATTTTCTGGTGCTCTTCTGATCTCCCCGGACTATTCCTACTCCTCCATTATCGCAAGGGAACTTCATGCATAGGTGACGGATGGAGGTGATAGCCCCGAACTCGACCAATGCGGACCGACCGAAAAAGATATTACAAGCAGTGGGACAGTCCACTACTATGAACGTACAGAACTTGAACGAGCATTGCATCTCATTCCCCAAAGTTACGGGTAACTGGATTTTTCCCATAGGGAGTATTGCGTCCCCATTGAAGCCATAGATCTAGGTTGGGCATGAGGCCAAATCTGTTTCAATTAAGCCAATCGCGATGGGCTTGAACTGAATGTTGACGAAGCTTCCGTCATCCACCAGCACTCGGGACACCAATTTATTGGCGATCTGGGCGTCTATGACCAGAGGGTCATGGTGCAGGAAATGGACGTTACAGGCGTCATCTTCTGTGAAGGTGATAGGGAGGTTCATCAGCTTCGGGCGCTGAGCTGGGGCCTGGACCAGAGTGCATACCTCTTGATCGTGGTCGAGCTCGCTAAGGTGGCATTTTTTATCGTTCCGGGACGGCCCTCCTAGATGAGGCCCACCTGAGATGGTGGCCACATGGCCATCTACTCGGGGGGTGCGGTCCCGGATGGATAGGGCATTCCAGGGTCGGGTGCTTACACAGTGGGGACCCCCTGAGGGGCCTGCACTGCCAGACCTTTTGCGTACCCTCCTTGAGGCGGATACGCTCCAGGTGCATCCGAGGCCGTGGACTGTCCGGGGGCTGCTGATAGGCCCGGAACTCCCACGGGCATCCTGATCCACTGGTGGAGATGCCCCAACTTGATCAAATTTTTGATCTCATCCTTAAGATGCCCACCTCCTTATGGTAAGCGCACCGCTTGCTAGTATCTCTCGAATTCCTTCCTCCTTTGAACATGGGGGTCGGCTTCCAGTAATGAATCGCCCTCTTCGTGGCTAGGAAGATGTTCTCCCTAGTGTCTACTAGGTTGGTGTATTTCGAGTATTGGGGCTCGTAGCCCCTCTTGCCCTTCTTAGCCAGCTCGGACCAATTTTGGCCCTTGCCGGATCTTTTCCCCCAGGAGGGGTTCACACTCGTCTCAGTCCCTCCTGCCTAGGACGGCTGGGCTTTGACAGGGGCAGTGTTGTACCTGATCGGTGCGACTCCATATCCGGAAAAAGGGGTGGACTGGGCTGGGGCATACCCCGAAGAGGTAGGGTCGTATACTGTGGGCGTGGCGAAGGTCATCCCAGGCGCGGTTGCCGATCCTGGTGCAAGCAGGGGAGTGACGTATTGCTATGCCGAAAACTGCACCCCATATCCAGGAAATGCTTGGTCATTGGGCTAAGGTGTCGGCTTCCATCCAAATGCCTAGATTTGGGCCTCTTCCCAGTTAATAAATCCTTGGGCCCTCCTTATGAACTCCTCTAGGGTAGCCATCTTGCTATGCTGCATATCGTCCCAGAGGGGGGATCCGGCCCGGATTTTGGATTGCAACGCCACCAGGCGCTGCCCATCGTCCACCTTGGTCTTGGAGGCCTCTTCAGTGAAACACTGGATGTAGGCTCTTAATGTCTCCGTGGGGAGCTATTTAATATTGGCGAGGGCACTGATTTTCATGTCCATTCTCATAGCGCCCACAAATTGTTTGTGAAACGCCAACTGTAGTCCTGACCAAGATTGGATGGATCCTGGCTTGAGTCTCCTCCACCATTCTTCTGATGGCCTGCCTAGAGTAATTGAAAAATAGAGGCATATGTTGTCATCGTTGACATGGGCCACGGTCATTAATTGGTTATACCGAGACAGATGATTCCGGGGGTCGGTTAGACTCGTCTTCTTGAATCCCTTGGGGAGCACAGTGCCCAGAATGTGCCTCGCGCAGGGCTCCTTATCCTCTTCGTCGGAATCGGTGTCCGCTCCTTCCTATTTTTGGACCAGGCGGTCCGTGACCTTTTTCAAGGTGACCAACTACTCCATGAGCTGTCTGGCCACACCATCTTCTAAGGGAACCCTCTCGTTCCTCCTATCGTTGAGGTCATTTCTAAGGTCGCCATCTCGGGGGCGAGTCTTTTCCTTGCAGGCCCGCTCCTTTCGAGCATTCAGCCCATCGCGCAGGTTTACCAGGGACGTATCGTCCCAAGAGCTGAGGGCGTGATGCTCGTCGTTATGTGGGCGCTCCCGGCGGCTTTTGTTCACTGAAGCACTGGGATGTAAAGACAGTTCCCGTTCAGCCTGCCCTGGGGCATACCGGGGCCTGGTACCCTGTGGCCGCGTCCCTTGCGGGTTGGTCGGGTGGCCCTGTCCTGGAACGGGCCGCACCTTCTCTTTCCTAGGGAGCGGTTGGGGACGGGTCTCGGCTTTCGGGACGAGAGGGTTTTTCCTCTTCTCTCGGTCTGGGCTTCCCGGACCTTGCTCGGGAGCTTGTCCCTGAGGAGGGATCGGGCTCGCGTCCTCAGGGGCGCCATTTCTGGCCTGCGGAGCTGGCGGTTGCGTTCCCGGAGGCAGGATAACTGGGGGATTAGCCGCCGAACCCTGGGGGGCTATGAAAGCTTGTAAGGCTTGGAGGGGACTCTTGCATCTGTTGAGTGGCCTCCTTCTGCTCAGTAATCCTGGCTTCTTGGTCCAGAACTTGCTGCCTCAGTTTAGTCACCTCGTAATCCTCCTAGTTGGGGTCCACTCCTTCTGGGATCTCGGGATCCTCAGGCTCTAGGTCGTGGTATTCCCCCTCATTTCCCTCTTCCTCATAGTAGTCCTCCTCGTATTCCGCTCCACCTTCATAGTTCTGTGACTCGTCGGGCTGGGACATCTGATGGGGAGCGTCCTCAGGTGGACTCCGAGGAAGAGGCTGGTTGGGCAGTGGCTCTCCATTGCCCGGTTCTTGGTTAGTAGGGTCGAAAGTGGTGTGTCTTGTGTTCACCATTGTTGCAGATGTTCGAGATCAACTCTAGCTTTCTCAGGCTCTCAATGAAAGCACCAAAATGTTTACCGAGTTTTTCGGAAACCTTAATAATAGAAGATTAAAGAGCTTAGAAGAAAGGATTTATGGGATAAAGACAAGGTTTTTACGTGGTTGAGGCGTTAATGAGCCTTAATCCACGAGACAATTGTATTAGAGCTTAGAGAATCTATAACAATGGAGTTTTCTACAATTTTGAGCAGAGTAACTGTTTACCAGCCCGAGGTCCCCCTTCCCCAATGCCCCACTACCTGTATTTATAGATTTACAGGTGCACTAGGCTTGGGCCGGGCTGACTTTGGACCAATAAGGGTATAAATACTGCTGGCTTCTTTAATGGAAGCCCAATACAAAGGATTAAAACATAGAAAATACACTAATCTGAGCCCACTGGGTCGTCCCAAACCACATTTGTCATCCGACAAGTTGGGGCTTTGGTCTTGGGATCTCGGGTTACGAGGCAGATTCAGGGGACAAGATCGGTCAGAGTAGTGGCGGCGCAGGTATGAACCAACGACGTACAATCCCAAGGTAGCCTTTTCTGCAGGTGAAGCGTGGGGACAACCCCCACACTTCATGGGATGAAGTTAGGGTCACGAACGCTTTACCTTGCCAACCTCGGATAATCGACCTGGGTTCGTTTACCCACGTCCCCCTCCGTTCGTCAAGGTCTCGTATCGTTTACCAGGGGCCCTGATCATTTACCGGGAGCGTAGAACGTTTACTAGCTGCTCGACTATTCCACTAGGATCCTAAACCGTTTACCAGGCTCCGGGATCATCCACTGCAATCCCGAATGTCATTATCGGAAGCCATGCTCGTACCATCTCCCGTATGACCGTCCCGGACGACACTCCCCGGATGCCCTTTGGGCCTCATATAGACTGGGCTGCCAACGTCTATTTTACTCTTTGCCAACAGGCCCGGTCTGGGCCCAAACTTATTCGGGCGGCCCGCAGGCTTGAAGCGTGGACCCGGGCGCCCGAAAGGAAACGGGGATAACAATAAGCATTAAAAACAAGAAAATAATAAAATCCCAAAATAAATAAAAAATATAATTTTTCAGAATTTTCTTCAATTTGTCTTAATTTTTTTTTTTTTTTAAATTACCATGTCGTTTTCCCCTTAGAATTGTCGTAGGACTCGTCAAACGACGGGTCGTTTGTCTGCAGCAAGACCAAAAATGACATGTCGTTTTGGTCATCTTCTTCGGCCAACCGGGTCGTTTTGACCCAGTTTCCTGCAAATGGGTCACGGGACCCGGTTCAAAACCCAGTCGGAAAAATGCATTCCGACGACCAAAAAAACTTGTTTCAAAGCCCAGATCACATGAAAATTAATAGATAAAGAGATCCATGGCATTATTTTTCATAAACAACAACTAAAAACGGGGCTTTAATTTCACACAAAAAATTGGCCATAAACGGGTCCGAACGAAAAAACCTGATGGAAAACAATGATTTTCACGTCCAAATTCATAGATTTTTGCCCATATTGAATCTAAAACAATGTCTAAAGAGATTCGTGGCCTTTTATTGCTTTAAAAACAAATAGAAACCGAACTTTAATATCAAAGAAAACTTTTGGCCATTATCGGGTACATGAAGGTTTCAAAACTGATTTTGGATTCTCAAAACTTGATTTGGAAACATAGATCATTAGAAAAAATAATTTGAAGGATTTCTAATGGTACTTATATGGAAAATTAGTTTTGAAACAAAAATTCAAAAAATATGAGGCATTAAAACTCTCGATCAAAATGAAAAAAAAAATGTTATGAATATGGCCAACTAAAATGAAATATATATATATATACATATGAATATGAATATAAAGGCATATATAAAGAAAATAAATATATATATATATATATGCAAATAAAATTAACAAGGCAGAGATAATTATGGTGACTGATACCAAATGTTAGATTAAAATGAATTATAGGCATATGAACAATTCTATACATATAGGCGGAATTGATATATATAGATTGAACATATACTAAGAGAAGATCGAATATTACATACCTCCAGCCATTGCAATTGATAACCTCGATCTAATTTTAGATCTACAAAAGAAAAGAAACAGAAGTTAGAACGAGTACACGGGCTTCCAAGCTCTCACTAACTCTTTAGATGGAGTTACTCTTTAGATGGTCTGGGCCCAAACTTATTCGGGCGGCCCGCGGGCTTGAAGCGTGGACCCGGGCGCCCGAAAGGAAACGGGGATAACAATAAGCATTAAAAACAAGAAAATAATAAAATCCCAAAATAAATAAAAAATATAATTTTTCAGAATTTTCTTCAATTTGTCTTAATTTTTTTTTTTTTTTTTAAATTACCATGTCGTTTTCCCCTTAGAATTGTCGTAGGACTCGTCAAACGACGGGTCGTTTGTCTGCAGCAAGACCAAAAATGACATGTCGTTTTGGTCATCTTCTTCGGCCAACCGGGTCGTTTTGACCCAGTTTCCTGCAAATGGGTCACGGGACCCGGTTCAAAACCCAGTCGGAAAAATGCATTCCGACGACCAAAAAAACTTGTTTCAAAGCCCAGATCACACGAAAATTAATAGATAAAGAGATCCATGGCATTATTTTTCATAAACAACAACTAAAAACGGGGCTTTAATTTCACACGAAAAATTGGCCATAAACGGGTCCGAACGAAAAAACCTGATGGAAAACAATGATTTTCACGTCCAAATTCATAGATTTTTGCCCATATTGAATCTAAAACAATGTCTAAAGAGATTCGTGGCCTTTTATTGCTTTAAAAACAAATAGAAACCGAACTTTAATATCAAAGAAAACTTTTGGCCATTATCGAGTACATGAAGGTTTCAAAACTGATTTTGGATTCTCAAAACTTGATTTGGAAACATAGATCATTAGAAAAAATAATTTGAAGGATTTCTAATGGTACTTATATGGAAAATTAGTTTTGAAACAAAAATTCAAAAAATATGAGGCATTAAAACTCTCGATCAAAATGAAAAAAAAAATGTTATGAATATGGCCAACTAAAATGAAATATATATATATATACATATGAATATGAATATAAAGGCATATATAAAGAAAATAAATATATATATATATGCAAATAAAATTAACAAGGCAGAGATAATTATGGTGACTGATACCAAATGTTAGATTAAAATGAAATATAGGCATATGAACAATTCTATACATATAGGCGGAATTGATATATATAGATTGAACATATACTAAGAGAAGATCGAATATTACATACCTCCAGCCATTGCAATTGATAACCTCGATCTAATTTTAGATCTACAAAAGAAAAGAAACAGAAGTTAGAACGAGTACACGGGCTTCCAAGCTCTCACTAACTCTTTAGATGGAGTTACTCTTTAGATGGTCTGGGCCCAAACTTATTCGGGCGGCCCGCGGGCTTGAAGCGTGGACCCGGGCGCCCGAAAGGAAACGGGGATAACAATAAGCATTAAAAACAAGAAAACAATAAAATCCCAAAATAAATAAAAAATATAATTTTTCAGAATTTTCTTCAATTTGTCTTAATTTTTTTTTTTTTTTAAATTACCATGTCGTTTTCCCCTTAGAATTGTCGTAGGACTCGTCAAACGACGGGTCGTTTGTCTGCAGCAAGACCAAAAATGACATGTCGTTTTGGTCATCTTCTTCGGCCAACCGGGTCGTTTTGACCCAGTTTCCTGCAAATGGGTCACGGGACCCGGTTCAAAACCCAGTCGGAAAAATGCATTCCGACGACCAAAAAAACTTGTTTCAAAGCCCAGATCACACGAAAATTAATAGATAAAGAGATCCATGGCATTATTTTTCATAAACAACAACTAAAAACGGGGCTTTAATTTCACACAAAAAATTGGCCATAAACGGGTCCGAACGAAAAAACCTGATGGAAAACAATGATTTTCACGTCCAAATTCATAGATTTTTGCCCATATTGAATCTAAAACAATGTCTAAAGAGATTCGTGGCCTTTTATTGCTTTAAAAACAAATAGAAACCGAACTTTAATATCAAAGAAAACTTTTGGCCATTATCGGGTACATGAAGGTTTCAAAACTGATTTTGGATTCTCAAAACTTGATTTGGAAACATAGATCATTAGAAAAAATAATTTGAAGGATTTCTAATGGTACTTATATGGAAAATTAGTTTTGAAACAAAAATTCAAAAAATATGAGGCATTAAAACTCTCGATCAAAATGAAAAAAAAAATGTTATGAATATGGCCAACTAAAATGAAATATATATATATACATATGAATATGAATATAAAGGCATATATAAAGAAAATAAATATATATATATATATGCAAATAAAATTAACAAGGCAGAGATAATTATGGTGACTGATACCAAATGTTAGATTAAAATGAAATATAGGCATATGAACAATTCTATACATATAGGCGGAATTGATATATATAGATTGAACATATACTAAGAGAAGATCGAATATTACATACCTCCAGCCATTGCAATTGATAACCTCGATCTAATTTTAGATCTACAAAAGAAAAGAAACAGAAGTTAGAACGAGTACACGGGCTTCCAAGCTCTCACTAACTCTTTAGATGGAGTTACTCTTTAGATGGTCTGGGCCCAAACTTATTCGGGCGGCCCGCAGGCTTGAAGCGTGGACCCGGGCGCCCGAAAGGAAACGGGGATAACAATAAGCATTAAAAACAAGAAAATAATAAAATCCCAAAATAAATAAAATATATAATTTTTCAGAATTTTCTTCAATTTGTCTTAATTTTTTTTTTTTTTTTAAATTACCATGTCGTTTTCCCCTTAGAATTGTCGTAGGACTCGTCAAACGACGGGTCGTTTGTCTGCAGCAAGACCAAAAATGACATGTCGTTTTGGTCATCTTCTTCGGCCAACCGGGTCGTTTTGACCCGATTTCCTGTAAACGGGTCACGAGACCCGGTTCAAAACCCAGTCGGAAAAATGCATTCCGACGACCAAAAAAACTTGTTTCAAAGCCCAGATCACACGAAAATTAATAGATAAAGAGATCCACGGCATTATTTTTCATAAACAACAACTAAAAACGGGGCTTTAATTTCACAAAAAAAATTGGCCATAAACGGGTCCGAACGAAAAAACCTGATGGAAAACAATGATTTTCACGTCCAAATTCATAGATTTTTGCCCATATTGAATCTAAAACAATGTCTAAAGAGATTCATGGCTTTTTATTGGTTTAAAAACAAATAGAAACCGAACTTTAATATCAAATAAAAATTTTGGCCATTATCGGGTACATGATGGTTTCAAAACTGATTTTGGATTCTCAAAACTTGATTTGGAAACATAGATCATTAGAAAAAATAATTTGAAGGATTTCTAATGGTACTTATATGGAAAATTAGTTTTGAAACAAAAATTCAAAAAACATGAGGCATTAAATATCTCGATCAAAATGAAAAAAAAAATGTTATGAATATGGCCAACTAAAATGAAATATATATATATACATATGAATATGAATATAAAGGCATATATAAAACAAATAAATATATATATGCAAATAAAATTAACAAGGCAAAGATAATTATGATGACTGATACCAAATGTTAGATTAAAATGAAATATATGCATATGAACAATTCTATACATATAGGCGGAATTGATATATATAGATTGAACATATATTAAGAGAGGATCGAATATTATATACCTCCAGCTATTGCAATTGATAACATCGATCTAGTTTTAGATCTACAAAAGAAAAGAAACAGAAGTTAGAACAAGTACACGGGCTTCCAAGCTCTCACTAACTCTTTAAATGGAGTTACTGTAAGTCAGAATGAGCAGTGAGCTTAGGGACTGGTACTCTATATTTATAGAGTGAGACCTACCATCAGAATTTCTGCCACAGTTACAGAGGTTGAAATATTCTCTCAAATTAGTTGAGATATTTCCTCTATTTAATTAGGAAATTCAAATTGTATTTAACAGATAAATGTTGACCATTAATTTTGATATATTAAATAAATAAAAAATTAATTAGTTATAACAAATTAATTTTTAATATATATTATTATAAAATATTCCAACAGGATTTGCATTTATTAACGAAATTCTTAATTCATTAAAAAAAATCAGTCCAATACCCAATTTTCATGCTATTCTTAATTTTATGTGATGCACATAAAGGTTTCATTAGCACCGACCCTCTTTACACGGAAACATTAAATGTATATGACCCTCATACCAGTCCATGGACTAATGACAACACTTTAGCATAACCGAATGACAAATCAAAAACACTCCGTGTCATTATAAGACAATAAAATCATATTATTTACAAAATACAGGAGATTTAAAAATAATAATAATAATTAAAAAAAAAAAAAGCAATGCCCTGTTAAATCCGTAAGAATCACAAGTATTATGCCCAAAAAAGTGGCAAAACAGATTTAGCATGGTTTGAGTAATTGTAAGTTTTGATAGTGGAATATACTTATCTGATTGAAAAAAAAAAATACCGGAAGAATTCGGCAAATTTCACAGCCCCAAATCTTATATCTACCATACCAATATGAATTCAATTATATAATAACCATTAAGAATAAACATTCATGTGAGCTACTTGCAAGTGTCCTTAGCACTACAACTACTACTATGTTTTTTTAATTATGATTTATTGCTTGGCATGTAAAAGATGAACTATGCATTTTCAATTAGATACAAATAACGTATAATATGCAGTTTGTTTAGTTTTATTTATAGAATTTATTATTTATTTTTATTAAATTTATAATAAGATCATATAAATTTTGAATAAATATCTTATTTTAATTAAATAATTTATTTTTTGTTTAAGTTTATGATTGTTCTAGATTTTGAATTTGATAATGACAACAAGATATTATATATTATATATTTAATATAATATTAAATATTATACGTGAATTTTAAATTTAAATTTCTTATTAGTTTTTTTAAAAAAAACAATTTGTAGTTGCTAATTGACGATAGATTATATTATATATTTAATATGATATTATTCTAATAAGTGAGTTTAAGTTTAATTAAATTTTATTTATGTTATAAAACGTATGATTTTATTATTTTTAAATAATTATCATTGTAAAATATCTCAAAAATATCATATTTTAATTTTTTTAATTATTTATTATTTTAAAATAATTATCATTGTAAAATATGTCAAAAATATCTTATTTTAATTTTTTTAATTATTTATTTTATTTTATTTAAGTATTTACAAACTACCGTTAAATATAAAAATATTCTGTTAAAAATAAGAATATTCCGTTAAAGTTAACATTAAAAAAAAATAAAAACCGTTAATACCAAAAAATTCCATTATCTACACACTTATTATATATATTAGATACAAGCAACGTGCAATATGCACGTTTGCTTAGTTTTATTTATAGAATATATTAATTATTTTTATTAAATTTATATTAATGTCATATAAATTTTAAATGAATATATTATTTTAATTAAATAATTTATTTATTTTTGTTTAAGTTTATGTTTGTTATAATTTTTGAATTTGGGAGTGACAACAAGAGATTATATATTATATGATGTAATATTAAATATTATATGTGGATTTTAAATTTAAGTTTCTTGCTAGTTTTTTTTTTAAATAATTTGTTACTAATTCAAAGTAGATTATATTATATGTTTAATATGATATTATTCTAATAAGTTAGTTTAAGTTTAATTAAATTTTATTTAAGTAATAAAACATATCATTTTATTATTTTTAAATAATTTTTAATGTAAAACGTCTCAAAAATATCATATTTTAATTTGTTTAATTATTTATTATTTTTAAATAATTATCATTGTAAAATATCTCAAAAATATCCTATTTTAATTTTTTTAATTAATTATTTTTTTTCTATAAGTTTAATTGTTTACAAACTACCGTTAAATATAAGAATATTCTGATAAATATAAGAATATTCCGTTAAAGTTAACATTAAAAAAATAAAAAACCGTTAAAACCAAAAATTTCCGTTATTTACACACTTATTATATAAAAGAGATATATACTAGATATAAGCAACGTGCAATATGCACGTTTACTTAGTTTTATTTATAGAATTTATTAATTATTTTTATTAAATTCATATTAATATCATATAAATTTTGAAATAAATATCTTATTTTAATTAAATAATTTATTTATTTTTGTTTAAGTTTATGTTTGTTCTAGTTTTTGAATTTGGGAGTGACAAGAAGAGATTATATATTATATATTTAATGTAATATTAAATATTATTCGTGGATTTTAAATTTAAGTTTCTTGCTAATTTAAAAAAAAAAATTATTTTTAATTCACAGTAGATTATATTATATGTTTAATATAATATTATTCTAATAAATGAGTTTAAGTTTAACTAAATTTTATTTAAGTTATAAAACATATGATTTTATTATTTTTAAATAATTATCATTGTAAAATATCTTAAAAATATCATATTTTAATTTGTTTAATTATTTATTATTTTAAAATAATTATCATTATAAAATATCTAAAAAATATCATATTTTAATTATTTAATTATTTATTATTTTTAAATAATTATCATTGTAAAATATCTCAAAAATATCATATTTTAATTTTTTTAATTATTTATTTTATTTTCTTTAAGTTTAAATATAAGAATATTCTGTTAAATATAAGAATATTCTGTTAAAGTTAATATAAAAAAATAAAAAACATTTAAAACTAAAAATTTTCGTTATCTACACACTTATTATATAGAATAAATATAAAATAATTTTTTTTTAAAATAAGATGATAAAAAATATGTAAATAGATTAGAAGGAGCATTTGTCAAAACCCAAATTGGTGTTATCCTTCTTCTGGATAAGTATTCCTAATTATTCACATGCAATTCTTCTTCTGATTTGCAAGAGTGCTAAACTTAGCCAACTATACTACAAGTACATCACTTCATGTGTAAAAGACAATTTCCAAAATAGATATACTAATTAACAAAAAAAAAACTTTATTTTGAGAGAAAATCAGCACATAAACTATATTAAATTCCAAAGCTTGCTAGTTAATTAGTCAACATATAGACGATACTAGAAGAAAATGAACAGAGAACTGAAAGACTACCTCAGAGAGTTTGTATTCTATTTGTACACATAAGGTATCTACTTTCATTCTATAATTTATTGAATTGTAATCGTAGTTGGATTATCTAATTTGAGTTATTTGCAAAAAATACTTGGGGAAAGTAGTGAAACTTCTTAGTTAATCAACAAATAATATGGGGTATGTTAGACACTTGGATTACAATAGATACCAATCTTTGCCGTAACCAATCAATCAGCTCAAACATCTTAGTATTTCCCGGAGGCTTACTCTTGCCAGTTGAAACAATATGGTGTCTAGCCCTCCTATCAACCTTGATAAACATATGAATAGTTAAGCATGTCTCCCTACTAAGTTAGTTTTATGAGAATTATAATACCACACAAATTCATTCACCGGTCGTTTACAATTGTGTAGATGCCCATATTTTCCAAGACCCATGGCATCAACATGTGCACTGTGCAGGGAAGCTAAAGCTTTCATAGTTGCTTCATATAACCCATTGTACTTGCAGGAGCTACACTCTGGTGAAAAAGTCAATAACTTGATTCAATCCTCTCAACCAAAGCATAGCTTATTTCAACTCAACAAACTACCAATTACTGGGCAAAAAGCAGTTCCAGTGACATTTGGATCAGTACACAAACAAAAAAATTTAGTGACTGGAACTTGTGTATGAGCTCTACAGCTTGAAGAACCTGTTAAATACAGCAATAAAATTGGAAAAAGAAAACAATCAAATTTGAGCATTTTCAAGCTGCAGAGAAGACTTCAATTGAGTTATTTGTTTCATGCCAAATCCAATAGTTGTTGCTAAAACGCAGGAAAAGACTAACCTGAAACTCTGTCTCAACGACATGAGTAGGCTACCCAAACTATAAAATTAAAAAAAAAACAATTAAACCAAAATCCTTTATTTAATCACAGAAAACAAAAAAAATATGAAATGAAAGTCAATGAAAATCTCCATGGATTTTGTTTTGCAAAGGACTTGAGAGACTGTGAAAGCAGTGGGAGAATGAGGAAGGCCATAGACGTTGGCCGAGATGTATCGGAGCAACTTGTCATGATCGAAGCTTTAAACAAAAAAAATTAAGCATTCAGTGCAAACTTTAGAAATTACCTATAGAAATGGCAAAAGCCACAAACAAGGTATATTGGATTGAAAATAACAATTCAAATGTGTGAAGATTGTGACTTCTTTCCTCAACCAATCAAAAGATTAGTAAAATGACAGCTCACAGTAGTCTGCTGTTTTCAGTTGCATCTACATTTTCTCCAGTTGCATCTGCGTGGACACTAGTAATTTGTAACAGAATAACTAATTGTTGTTAGTTACAGTTAGTTTCTATTTGTCTCTTTAGTTATTGTATCTCAACCCTATATATAGTTTTAGGCCTGATCAACCTAAGAAAATTCAATTTTCTGAGAGTTTTGGCTGAGAGCAAGAACTGTATTGTAATACTCATGTGAGAGAGTGTTTTAAGAGAGGTTGAATGAGTGTTGTTGTAATCATGAGAGTTTCGAGGGTGTAATCTAGTTTCAGATATAGTGGATTTGACTTAGGCATTGCTGCCTAGCCTTGGATGTAGGATCAACCAAACTGGTTGTATCTGAACCAAGTATTCTTGGTGTTCTTTCTTTTGTGTTTTACTTTTGATTACTTTTGGGTTTGTTTAATTATCTATTACTTGTTCTTCTTTGTTGCTATTCTTTGTGCACTGTATTGGCTGTGTTGTGCAGGTCGTAATCCCCCCCAACAACTGGTATCAGAGCCAGGTTTAGAGTGGTTGCATTCTTCACCATCTTCGACTGTGATTTTCTCCAAGAAAGATCAAGAACTTCGAAGTACTTTTGCAATTGAGAACTTGTTTGCTGGCTAGGAGCAATTCTCTTCAATATGTCGACTTCCAAGTTTGAGGTGGAGAAATTTGATGGCAAGAATGATTTCAGTCTATGGCGTACAAAGATGATGGCTCATATGGGTAATCTTGGATATGAAAAAGCCCTACAAGAAGAAAGTAAGATGGCTAAGTTGGAAAACAAGGCAGAGGTGCTGAAAAAGGCAAAGAACACAATCATTTTGAGTTTGAATGATCAAGTTTTGATGAAAGTAATCAAAGAAGAAAGCTCATGATATGTGGAAGAAGTTAGAACAGTTGTACATGACCAAGTGTTGGAAATGAGGATAAATTTCACAGTTCAAGAACCTCGGATGAATCTTGGTAAACCAGAGATGAATCTAAGAACACAAATCAGTAAGACAAATTATCAAACAATTAGAAAACGAAAAATATGAAAGCATAAATCAACACAAGTATATATACTGGTTCAGAGCAAGATTAATGTGATCTTGAACCTAATCCAGTTTTAGGAACCACTATCTCTTCTTTATTCAATCAACGGAATGAGTACAAGACTTCAATGGAGCTTCTTGGAACAATCTTGGATCAAACTCTCTAAACACTCAATCACACAAGTGTTTTCCTCTCAATCCCTAAGCAAGCACTTTCCCAACAGTTGTGCTTCTCAATACAGTTCCCCAAACCCAGCTCTCACAACCTTTCTCAATACTCAATCTTGATTTCCTCACTTGAGCTCTCTCTCTCTAATCTGGTGTTTCTGGTGTTTCAACTGAGTTTTCTCTGTCTACTTTCTTCTTCTTCTCAAGTGGAGTCAATATATCCTTTTACAGACCAAGGATTGAAATAACCCTTAAGTTAATGAGGTTGTTATGACAGTTGTGAACCAAACAACCCATTAACATAATTAGTTGGGATTTGGAGAAACTACTCCCACAAATTCCACCTAGATTCTTCAAATCACAACCTAAATAGAATTCCACTTGTAGAGATAGTGATCTTAGAGTTCCAGCATTAGTTACCAAGGTTGAGCAAGTTTAAGCAATGCTTAAACTTGTTCACAGATAGCACATTAGTTCTTATATCTGCTGGAATATCCTCAGTACCAATCTTGTCCAAAGATATCACATCTTCCTCTATCTTTTCTCTTATCCAAAACAAACGAATGTCAATGTGTTTGCTCTTTTCGTGGTATACTGTATTTTTACAGAGGTGAATTGAAGATTGACTATCTGAGTATATCTTAGCTTTACCTTTCATCACCTTCAGCTCTTGTACCATTCCTTGTAACCATATTGCCTCTTTGAATGCTTTGGTGGTGGCCATGAACTCAGCTTCAGTTGTTGATAGTGACACCACTGAATGTAGTTGGGACTTCCAACATATGCAATCTCATTTTGTTGTGAATACAAATGAAGTATTTGACCTCTTTGTGTCCTTACTTGCTGCATAGTCTGCATCTACAAAACCTTCAAGTGTAACTTTCTGATCCATCTGCTTGTATCTCAGTCTCATCTCAGTAATTCCCTTTAGATATAAGTAGCCACTTAAGAGCATTCCTGTTGACGCCGTTTTTCGTCAACAGATAAAAGAAGAGAGCACGTAAACAATTAAAGACAATGGCCACAAATAAACAAACGAATCAAACACACGGTTTTTTACGTGGTTCAGCAGTTAAATCTGCCTAGTCCACGAGTCTCTGTTATTAATCTCAAGATTATCTCTGAACAATTCTTTAGCATGAATTCTCCAGAGTTTTCTCTCAAGGATCAGAATTTCGGTCCATTACAATGGTGCATGGCTTCTCTATTTATAGAGAAGGATGCAGAATACTATCCCACATATTTTGGGTAGTTACTCTTTTGTGAATAAAAATAAATGGCTTTAAATGCCAATAATCAGATATAAAAGGAAACGTTCCCCAAAGATCAGGAAACGCATAACTGACTAAATAATATCCCACGATTCTTGGGGATTTATATCAATAAATGAGGATTACATCTCATGCTTACAATACTTGTAGATATTCAAGGTGGTCATAGTGTATCTCCAAGGCTTCAGCATCTCAGGTTTCACGTCACTGTGCGAGCCACTGACATCTCCCGAGCTAACATTGCTTTCGAGATAGTACATCGAGCTCGATATCCCTGCTCCGAAGTTGTTCCTGAAGATGAGGGGCTCTCAGAGCTACCTTTCGAGATCGAGATCATTTCGAGGTCACTACATTCGAGGTCATGTATCATACTTTGCAGGCTCGGTTTACAATCGTCGAGCATACCCTAACCCTCACGAGACCATTTAATGCGAACTCAGCTTTCGAGGTCATATTTACTATGGCTCGAAATCTGGGTATAACATTTTGCCCCCTCAAAAGTATTTGTTCGAGTCCTAAGAGAAGGAAACTTTTGAACTACTCTTTCTGGGAACCATACCGTCACACTTTTAAAAACAGACACGTGCCAGATGGGTATTGCTCACTTTAGGTACTTGAGTACCTTGGGAACACGCCCACGATCGTTCGTCTGACAACTTTTCGGCGCCATCTTATCACTGATTCCCCTCCATTCGATCTGTTGAGGATTTTAACCAACGCTCTTGATCAATTTAGTTTTCCCACCTATATATATAAGATCTCCTCTTCATCTTCTTCTTTACGTTTGTTCATTGTAAACCAGAAAGAAAAGAAAAAACAAGAAAGCCAGAAACTTTCTTAAGAAGCTTTCGTCCCGTGCATGTTTTCTCGACCCAAAAAACAAAGGAACCCTGGTCTGTTCGAGTCAGTGAGTTCTTTCTTGCAACCTCTTCTCCGAACGACGATTTCGCTACAATCACCATCACTGTGTAAGTATGCCATTTTTGTTCTTAGCTCTTTTTTCTTTTCTTTTTTTTTGTTATGTCGCTCTTGCTGCGTATAATAGAATGATATGATAGGAAGTTTTGGATCAATAGGCTTTATGTTTTCTGGATTTTCTTTCTGGATGTTCGCCTCTGGTTTATGCCCAGTTTTGTCCTTTGAACGGTGTTTCAACTTTCTGGGTTTTGAAAATTTTAGGCTATGTTTCTTGTACACCAAGTTTTCGGGTAAAAACCCTTGTTCTTGACAATTACACGAAACCCGAAAATGCCCTTTCCTGGCTAACCGCCACCTTTCTTTTCCTTGAATTTCGGGATTTTCAAAAAATCATCCACGTTCTTTTTCCTTTCCCGTGGAACCCACGCTCTGACTCTTTAGTAAGGGTCTAAGTACTTAGTTTCTTGTCCTTAGATCTCCGAGCTCATCCATCGAGCTCGTGATTCTTGCATGCATGGCCCTCACCATTTTTTCTTTCTCGTTAGATGTCACAGAATCTGGAAAGACGGTGGGGGTCATTACGAGCAATCCCTTACGAGCCCAAATCTCCGAGCCCGGAATCGGTCTTTGCCCGGAATCAACGTCGGATAAAAGAATACGAGCTTGCGCGCGAGCAGGAGGACATTCGAGCCCACTATCATCGTCAGATAGACGAGGTCATTGAAAAGAAAAGAAAAGTCCTTCGGGAGGCCATCTATCCGGAGCCCAACCCAGGTCCTAGGCCAATTCCCCTCGACCCCGCGTTAAAAGTCACGGTAGCATACCACCCGGGGGAAATTCAGTTTTCCTTAATGGCGGAGCCTTCGTCTTCGCAGCCTAGGAGGGAGATGTTTGAAGCCCAATTCTACCAGAGCTCGGTTACCACCTCCGACCAGATAACTGACATCCTGGCCATTCATGGCCTTAGCTCGTTGGACACACTGAAGTGTCGAGCTCCGACAAGGCATGAACGGAGCTGTTTCGCTCCTGGGGGCTGCGATTCCAGTGTGAAATACGCGGCCTGGAGCCAGGAACACCTAAGGGCAGGAGCTTTGCTGCCCCTGAAGTCCTTTTTCAGAGACTTCATCGATTTCGTTGGGTTGGCTCCATTCCAACTCAACACCAACTCATACAGGGTGCTGTCTGCCCTGAGGTCCTTATTCCACGAGCTGGGGTGGATAGGACCTTCACCCCAAGAGATTTTATATCTCTTTTGTTTGAAGAGTAATCCCTCCCGAGCTCGGGGAGGAGATGGTTTCTACTATCTTTCGAGCTACCCCAAAGAGACAAAGATCTTTGAAGACCTTCCGAACCATCCCCCTGACTTCAAGAAGGCTTTTTTCTGGACAGACGGTCTGTTCCCGTCTCGACATCGTTCGTTTAGGCGGATTCGTAAGTATTCTCGTTACTTTCTATTTTTGAGCTCGAATCTTTAGCCCTTGAATCCATGTTTAGTTGAAGTGTATCTCGCCTTTCAGCTAACTTTCAACATCCCACCCCTGACGAGACAATGAAGGAGCACAGAGAGAGCCTGCTCCGACTCCCTTATGGCAGGAGGTCTCTCTCATTTCTGCTACATGAGGACAAGCTGCGAGCTTGTGGGTTATTGGGACAGTGCCAGTCAACCTCTGACTGGTCCAGTAAAAAATATGAATGCTGGGAGGAAGTGCCTCTGCCCACAGGCATCCTTCCTCCGAGGAGGGAAAGGAAAACATCTCTCCCAATTCGCTCGAGAAGTCCGCGGTCGGGGAACGAGGCCAATGATGAAGCCTCGAGTTCGGACTCCGGTGGAGGTAAAACCCTTCCTACTTCGCGAATGTGGTCCCCCACTTTATTAAAACACAGGCCCAATAGACTAGTCTCGTGCCCACAGGATAGATACCACTTCTACATATGGAGTTGGGTAGATGACTGTGTCCATAGGTTTGATAGTGGGCTCAGGAAATACGACACTATGTATACCACGAACGAGGTGTGGAATGGGATAGCTGTGCAGTATGGGACCAATGATTATAGGGACCTTTCGAGGTTATCACCAACTTATAGGGAAGGCCCTCCCCCCGCCTCTTCTGAAGACGGGGGAATTTCATGGTCCCCAAGCTCAAGCTCGGGGGAAAGTTCCAGTTAGGTTTTTTCTTCCACCACTCTATATATAGTGTTGAAGTAACTTGTATCTCTTTTACTGACTCACTGTGATGACTTGTGCAGGCGATATGGACTCTGACCTCGACGCCCTTATCGACAATGCGGGTGCCAAGAGGAGCAAACGCCCCAGGGCAGGGGGACTGAAAACCAGCCAGCCTGGGAAAGGCTCCAAGAAATCTAGGAAAACGCCTCCTCCTCCCCCGCCGGCTTCGAGCTCTGCTGCTGCGTCGACTGGCCAGACTAACGCCCCCACGACGATACCACCCTCGCAGGCCGTCGTCTCTGTGGTGGCGCCAGCCTCGCAGACCGGTATCGCTGCCGTGGTCGAATCCCAACCTCCTGCGGCAGGTCAAATGTCTTCTACTCAGCTCGCCAAAAGACCTTCTGCTTCCCGAGCTCAGAAGCTAACCATCTCCACCCATATGGATTCGTATGTGGTGGATAATGCTGCCGGTCCTCACGGATCTACGCTGATCTCGGATGTAATGTCCCGGATCGGCCAGAGCTACGGCAGTTTCGAGGCTCCTCAGTGGCAGTGTCTAACTGGCACTCGAGACCGCACTGTCCTGTACGAGAAGAGTATTGAGCACACTACCGCGGTAAGTATCCTTCTATATTCCCTTTGCTTACATTCATACTGTCTCAAGGCTAATGATGGTTTCTTCCTTTTTTCAGGCTCTTGCTTTCACTGCCCAGCTCAATTACGAGCTGAACAACGAGATCCATTCGAGCAGGACCCTCGCCCAAGAGGAGAGGGACCTCCACCTTAGAGCGAATGATGACCTGAAGGCGGCGAATACTAAGCTCGAGTCAGTGGTTAAGGAGCGTGAGGAAATGGCCAAGGAGCTCGGAAAGCTGAAAAACGAACTCGAGGAACAAAAGAAGGATAACATCCAGCTTCGGGAGACCAATAAGAAGCTCGAGGAAGACAAGGCCGTCACCCTCGACCTTATGGAGGATATCAAAACCCGCCTTACTGCCGAGTTCAAAGAAAAGAAGGAAACGGCGGTCGATTCAGCCATGTACCGGATGTGGGCCTATAACGAAGAACTGGACACCAGTTTTTTGGGTCCCCACGAGGCATCCTTCCTCGAACGATGGAATGCTCGGATCGAGAAGGAAAAGGCTGAACGGCTCGAGAAAGAGAAGGCTGAGCAGCTCGAGAAGGAAAAGACTGCTCCGGGTACCGTTTCGGAGGGAGCTCAGGAGGATAGTCATGCTATTCGTCCTGAGGGGTCCGATGCCGCTGAGAAGGCCAAGGAGACTCCTCTTCATTGAGTCTGACCTCGGGGAGATCAGTCATTGGGGCTGCGTCCTCTTATGTAATTATTGTGAATTACGCCCATGGGGCTGATACAATTTCTTTAACTAATTTAATTTTTTACATGCTTTACATTTCTTGGCTCGAAATATTTTGCACATTCTTATAATTGATGAACTCGTTTATGTTTATTTATGCATACAAACATAGTTTGGATTTTAGGCTCGAAATTCGATGCATTCATGCATAGTTTATTCGGATTATCCGTTTCCGACCTCGTTATTTATCAAGGTCGGATATTACTCCAACCATGAACTCGAAAGTACTTATATGGTATGTAATATGAATGATTTGGTTATATCTTTTTTTAGTTACTTTTCCTCATCCTCAGTATTTTAGCTCCGAGGTTTAAGAGTTCGAAACTATATTTATAAGATATTCCAGCCTCGACTTTGACTTATCTCGCAATAGGTTTAGGCCCCCATTTATCATCGATCGATAATTTGGCTGGTTTGTTCCAAACCTGTTGTGTCTACACATCTGGTTAACTCCAGATATTTAGGTTTTGATGGTTCGGTTAAATCCGAACTATCTAAGCTCGCGCATTTGGTCATGTCCAAATACTTTGTGTTTGATAATTCGGTTATGTCCGAACTATCTAATATCGCGTACTTGGTTATATCCAAGTACTTTATGTATATTTTTTATTTTTTAAGCTGGTGGTATGTATACCAATGATGCCCCCTTAATATCCTATGAGTGTGATCATAGGTTATTAAATTAAGAGAGATTGCAAAAATAAAAATGAATTACATGTGAAACAAAGTAGACCCTTTATTTTAAATTCAAAAACAAACTAAATACAGAAAATCATGGTTACAGGCGACACTTTCTACACTATTGACAATATGGTCTAAGGTGTTCGCCATTCCATGCTCGAGGTATCAAGCTCCCATCTAATCTCGCAAGTTTGTATACACCCGGTCGGATGATTGACTCTATCTGGTATGGACCTTCCCAGTTCGGCCCGAGCACCCTAGCTGCTGGATCTCGGGTTGCTAAGAATACTCGTCTCAAAATCAGGTCTCCCACTCCGAACTTTCGGTCTCGAACCCTCTTATTGAAATATCTCGTGGTCCGTTGCTGGTAAGCAGCATTTTTCAGCTGAGCCTCGTCCCTTTTTTCTTCGATCAAGTCTAGGGTTTCTTCGAGCTGAGTATGATTGGAACTTTGGTCGTAAATCTGAGTTCGAATCGTTGGAATTTCGACCTCAATGGGCAACATTTCCTCGCAGCCGTATGCTAGAGAAAACGGGGTATGCCCAGTTGATGTCCGAGCTGTAGTTCTATATCCCCAAAGGACTTGGGGTAATTCCTCAGGCCATCGTCCCTTTGCTTCTTCCAACTTTTTCTTCAAGGAACTCTTGAGAGTTTTATTAACGGCTTCGACCTGACCGTTCGCCTGAGGGTGAGCCACTGACGAAAAGCTCTTTATTATACCGTTCTTGTTACAAAAGTTGGTAAATAAGTCGCAATCAAACTGGGTTCCGTTGTCAGACACAATCTTTCTTGGCACTCCATATCGGCATACGATGTTCTTTACCACGAAATCTAGGATCTTCTTCGAAGTTATGGTCGCCAATGGTTCAGCCTCCGTCCATTTTGTGAAGTAATCAACCGCGACCACAACATACTTTACTCCTCCTTTGCCAGTTGGGAGTGAGCCTATGAGGTCGATGCCCCATACCGCAAAAGGCCATGGGGATGTCAACATGGTTAGTTCGGAAGGTGGAGCTCGGGGTATCGTGGCGAATCTCTGGCATTTGTCGCACTTTTTCACGAACTCGAAAGAATTCGTTTTAATGGTTGGCCAGAAATATCCTTGGCGTATAATCTTCTTGGACAGGCTATGCCCCCCGGTATGGTCTCCGCAGAACCCTTCATGAATTTCTTCAATAATCTTCTTTGCCTCGGGAGGAGTTACACATCTGAGCAATGGCATGGAATACCCTCTTCTGTATAGCCTTCCGTCCAGGATGGTGTAACGGGGAAGTTGATACATTAGTTTCCGAGCCTGATTTCGATCTTTTGGAAGAATTCCATTTTCGAGGTACTCTACTATCGGGCTCATCCAGGTTGGCTCTGTCTCGATCATACACACATCTTCCTCGTCAGGCTCAATAATGCTGGGCGTTGACAGGTGTTCTACGGGTACAACATTCAGCTCCTCATTTTCGGCGGAAGTGGCGAGTCGAGCTAAGGCATCTGCATTTGAGTTTTGTTCTCGGGGAACCTGTTCGATCGCATAAAACTCGAAAAACTCCAATGTGGATTTTGCCTTCTCCAGATAAGCTGCCATTTTTGTGCCACGAGCCTGGTATTCTCCCAAGATTTGATTTACCACGAGCTGGGAGTCGCTGTAACAATGTATAGCTTTGGCCTTGAGCTCCTTTGCTATCCGCAGTCCCGCAAGTAAAGCCTCATACTCAGCTTCATTATTAGATGCTTTAAAGCCGAACTTTAAAGCAGAGTGAAATCTGCTTCCTGCAGGAGTGATCAGAATAACTCCTTCCCCTGCTCCATTTTCATTTGACGACCTGTCGACGTAAAGTTTCCACAGCTCGTGGGTCGTGGTTGTTACCTCGTCGTCGGCTGTACCGGTGCACTCCACTATAAAATCCGCCAACGCTTGTGCCTTAATGGTTGTTCTCGGATGGTAGGTGATCTCGAACTGTCCGAGCTCAACAGCCCATTTAAGGAGTCGACCAGACGCCTCTGGTTTGGACAAGACTTGCCTTAGTGGTTGATCTGTTAGTACATGGATAGGATGCGCTTGAAAGTAAGGGCGGAGCTTGCGAGATGAGTGGATTAGGCTGAGGGCGAGCTTCTCCATTAGTGGATATCTTGACTCTGCCCCCAGTAATCTTTTACTGATGTAGTAGACGGGTTTCTGTATTCCCTCTTCTTCTCGAACTAGCACTGCGCTTATCGCGTGTTCAGTTGTTGAGAGGTATAGGAACAGTACTTCTCCCGTCTCAGGCTTCGATAGGATGGGTGGTTCGGCTAAGTGCCTTTTGAGCTCCTGAAAGGCTAGCTCGCACTCATCTGTCCATTCGAACTTTTTACTTCCTTTCAATAAGTTGAAGAATGGGAGACCGCGGTCCGTTGACATCGAAATGAACCTGCCCAGAGCTGCCATTCTGCCAGTCAAGCTTTGAACATCTTTATGCTTCCGAGGTGAAGGCATATCGATCAGGGCCTTTATTTTATCGGGATTAGCCTCGATTCCACGAGAGTTGACAATGAAACCCAGAAATTTCCCTGAAGACACCCCAAAAGTGCACTTCTGAGGATTCAACTTCATGTTGTACTTTCTGAGCACGCCAAAGCACTCTTCGAGGTCATCAACATGGTTCTTGTTAAGTTGAGACTTTACAAGCATGTCGTCAACATAAACTTCCATGTTGTTCCCTATTTGCTCTGAGAACATCATGTTTACGAGCCGCTGGTACGTGGCTCCGGCATTCTTGAGTCTGAATGGCATGACATTGTAGCAGTAGAGCCCTTTATCTGTAATGAAGCTCGTATGCTCTTGGTCGGGGGCATGCATGGGAATCTGGTTATATCCAGAATAGGCATCCATGAACGACATCAGACCATGCCCCGCCGTGGCGTCTACGAGCTGATCAATTCTCGGCAGGGGAAAACAGTCTTTCGGGCAGGCCTTGTTGAGGTCCGAGTAGTCAATGCACGTCCTCCACGTCCCATTGGGCTTCGGGACCAACACTGGATTGGCCACCCAATCAGGGTAAAAAGCGTCCCTTATAAAATTATTTGCTTTCAGCCTGTCCACCTCCTCCTTTAGTGCTTTCTTTCTGTCTTCATCCAGCTGCCTTCGCTTTTGCTGCTTCGGGGGAAAGCTTTTGTCTATATTCAATGCGTGGCTCGCTACATTAGGGCTTATTCCCACCATGTCAGAGTGTGACCACGCGAAGACATCCTAGTTTTTCTTCAGAAAGCAAATTAATTGCTATTTTGATTCGTCTTGGAGGTGTTTCCCGACCTTCACCTTCTTTGAGGGATCAGATTCATCGAGCTGAACCTCTTCGAGCTCCTCCAAAGGTTGGAGGTCAACCTTTTCCTCAATCCTCGGATCGATCTCCTCATCAATTTCTAAAACTTTCCCATCTTTATTCTGTATGACGAGTGCTTGAGCGCTCGTTTGTTTCTTTCCCCTTAAGGAAATGCTGTAGCACTCCCTTCCTGCCAATTGATCTCCTTTCAATGTTCCGACCCCGCTTGGAGTTGGGAACTTAAGGGCTAGATGCCTTACAGATGAAACTGCCCCCAGCCCGACCAGGGCGGGTCTCCCGAGCAGTACATTGTAGGCAGATGGTAACTCTACCACCACGAACTCCATCATCTTGGTCACCGAGACTGGATAGTCTCCCAAGGTCACAGGGAGTTCAATGGACCCCATACAGGCGATTCCTTCTCCAGAAAAGCCGTACAAAGTGGTTGCACAAGCCTTCAGGTCGCGAAGGGAGAGCCCCATTTTTTCTAGGGTTGCTTTATAAAGAATGTTAACTTAGCTCCCATTGTCTATGAGAACTCGGCGCACTCTTTTGTTGGCAAGCTGTAGGGTGATGACGAGTGGATCATGATGAGGGAACTGGACATGGGAGGCATCCTCCTCGGTGAAGGTTATAGGCTGAGTCTCAACCCTTTGGCTTTTTGGTGCCCTTGGTTCGGGTTCATATGGAGACCCGTCCCCTGTCTTCAGCTCATTCACATATCGTTTTTGAGCATTTCTGCCCCCTCCTGCGAGATGAGGACCTCCCGAGATGGTTATTACGTCCTCTCCATCTATCGGCGGAGGCCTGTCTTCATCCCGAGATCGGGAGTTATTATTCTGTGCTGCTGGAAGCACGGCTACTCTCTGGCTGGCAGTAGTCTGTCCAGTACTCTGGTTTTTGACGTACTGCCGGAAATAACCTCTCGAGATCAACCCTTCGATCTCGTCCTTCAGCTGTCGGCACTCATCAGTTGTGTGGCCGGTGTCCCTATGAAATCGACAGTACTTGCTAGAATCCCTCTTGGACTTTTGATTCCTCATAGGGTCTGGACGCCTGAAGGGGACCTGGTTTTCATTAGCCAGGTATATGTTTTCCCGAGACTCATTGAGCTCGGTGTGCACTTTATATACGGAGAAATACCTTTCTCCTTTTTTCTTCTTTCCTCCATCAGCCTCGGGATTATTTCCCTCGCTCTTTTTCCTCTTGGAGGGATTCTCCGAGGTAGGCTGTGTAGCTACTGGGTCAACCGAGGTTGAGGCGGAGTTAATGTTTATCGTTGTAGTTTCGGTCTGCGAGGTCGCCTTGAGTGTTGACCTCGCCTCCTCTACATTGACAAATTTCTGCGCCCGTCTGTTAAACTCGGTTATCGACCTCACCGGTTTCCCTTGCATGTCATCCCAAAGGGCACTCCCGGGTAAAACACCAGCTCGGATGGCCATCAAGTGCCCACTGTCATCCACGTCATGAGCTCGGGCGACCTCTAGATTAAATCTTGTCAGGTAGCTCTTCAGTGTTTCGCCCGGTTGTTGTCGGACGTTAGTCAAAGTGGACGCCTCTGGTCTGACTCCCATCATAGCCCGGAATTGCTTCTTGAAGTCTCTAGACAATTGATCCCACGAAGTTATCGAGTGTCTCTTGTACTTCTCGAACCAACTCTTGGCAGGTCCGGCCAATGATGTTGGAAACAACATGCATCTGAGCTCGTAACCTACGTTACTGGCTCTCATAATTGTGTTGAATGTACTCAGGTGGCTACATGGGTCGGTTTTTCCTTCAAACGCTGGGACGTGAGGAATCCGGAACCCTTGAGGAAACTGAGTGTTAGAAATATTGGGAGCAAACGGCTCAAGCTCCTCATCAGAGTCCTCGTATCGACCACTCTCTCGTTCATTCTTCAAAAGCCTAAAGGCTTTTTCGAGCTGATCAATCCTTTCTTGGACTGGGTCCTTGGGTGGTGTTTGGAATTGATAGTCATTAATCGCGATCCCAGGCTCGCGTCTCCGTGAGGGATCTCTACGCCCATTCAGATGATTCCTAAGATCCAGATTTGTCTGATCTCCCTTTCCCCTGCTCTGATTCAGATGATTGCGCAGGTCGGGATGGCTCTTGTGATTTCCAGTATTTTTACGACCCCGGTCGTGTTTACTGACAGACCTAGTTTCTCCGGACTCATCACTGATGAAACTCATCGATCGGTCATTTCGCGGTGGATCCTTTCTACGTCGCCTTGTCTCTGCAGTGCGAGACCGGGACGTCTGACTTCTCTCGGATGGCGCGCCTTTCCGCCCCTGGAACGTGTCCCTGTTTCCTTGTCTTTCCCCTGTACGCCCTTGATCCTGATCTCGACCAGGTTGAGCGTTCCTGCGGGGAGGTGAAGGATATCTTATGGGAGACGGAGGAAACCGTATAGGTGACGGTGGTTGCCGTCCTTGCCTCGGCCTGGAGGGTCCAGAATTTTCCCGAGATGGGTCAGTTGCGTTCGGTGCACTACCAGGAACCTGAGTCCGAGCCTCGGCAGGAGCTCGGTTGTTCTCAGTTCCTGCAGGCACTTCCACAGGTGGATTAGGCGGGACCCGAGCTCGGGTACTCCTCTGAGGCCTAGAAGGAGCAGATGGATCTGTTGGTGCTGGAGGTTGTGCTGGCCTCCTTGTGGCAGCATTTTTTCGTGGACGTCCACGGGGCCTCCGGGGAGGAACGTGCACGTCCCTTGGAGGAGGGACTTGGTCTTCGCGCGGAAGCGGGGGCTGAGCCACCTGCGCCTCCGCGGCTATCCTAGTCAACTCCTCGTTACGTTTGTTGGCATCTGCCAGCAGCTGTTTCAGCTGCCGATTCTCCAATTCTACAATAGGGACATAACGCTTAGGGTTATAGTACATGTCCTCATCCCTTGGTTGTGGAGGTGGTCCCCGGGAATCAGAGGACCCACTCCTTTCTTCAGCGTCCGGGTTCTCCATTGGTTGTTTTCCAGGACGCCTTGGGTAATTTTCTTCAGGAGTGTTCTGATTGTTTGCAGCCATGAATCTCTCAGGGATGGATGCTTGAGGCTCTCAATGAAAGCACCAAACTGTTGACGCCGTTTTTCGTCAACAGATAAAAGAAGAGAGCACGTAAATAATTAAAGACAATGGCCACAAATAAACAAACGAATCAAACACACGGTTTTTTACGTGGTTCAGCAGTTAAATCTGCCTAGTCCACGAGTCTCTGTTATTAATCTCAAGATTATCTCTGAACAATTCTTTAGCATGAATTCTCCAGAGTTTTCTCTCAAGGATCAGAATTTCGGTCCATTACAATGGTGCATGGCTTCTCTATTTATAGAGAAGGATGCAGAATACTATCCCACATATTTTGGGTAGTTACTCTTTTGTGAATAAAAATAAATGGCTTTAAATGCCAATAATCAGATATAAAAGGAAACGTTCCCCAAAGATCAGGAAACGCATAACTGACTAAATAATATCCCACGATTCTTGGGGATTTATATCAATAAATGAGGATTACATCTCATGCTTACAATACTTGTAGATATTCAAGGTGGTCATAGTGTATCTCCAAGGCTTCAGCATCTCAGGTTTCACGTCACTGTGCGAGCCACTGACATCTCCCGAGCTAACATTGCTTTCGAGATAGTACATCGAGCTCGATATCCCTGCTCCGAAGTTGTTCCTGAAGATGAGGGGCTCTCAGAGCTACCTTTCGAGATCGAGATCATTTCGAGGTCACTACATTCGAGGTCATGTATCATATTTTGCAGGCTCGGTTTACAATCGTAGAGCATACCCTAACCCTCACGAGACCATTTAATGCGAACTCAGCTTTCGAGGTCATATTTACTATGGCTCGAAATCTGGGTATAACAATTCCAATGCTCTAATTCGGGGTTGGACATAAACCTGCTAAGAATGCTTAGAGCATGTGCTATGTCTGGTCTATTACTGACCATGATGTACATTAAACACCCTAGTGCCATAGCATAAGGGACTTTTGCCATTTCCTTTGTCTCCTTGATAGTCTTTAGACTTTCATCTTTTGAAAGTACAAATTGTCCTCCTAGAGGTACTGAAACACTCTTTGAATCATGCATGTTGAGTCTCTGAAGTACCCTCTGAATATAACTAGCTTGTTTAAGATTCAGAATCCCATATTTTCTGTTCCTTGTCACTTCTATCCCAAGTATCTTTTGGACTTGACCGAGCTCCTTTATTTCAAATTCATCTTACAACTTTTCTTTGATGCCTTTTATCACTGTCTTGTCCTTCCGCATAATGAGCATATCATCTACATATAGTAAAGAAAAACTGATGTAGATTGCTCAAGATTTTTGTAGTATAGGCAATGATCAAACTTTGATCTAACAAATCCAATATCTTGAACATAGGTGCCAAATCTCTTATTCCATTGTCACGGTGACTGTTTAAGTCCATACAGTGACCTTCTAAGCTGGCACACCATCTCTTTGTTTCTTGACTCCACCTGAAAACCAGGTGGTTGATGCATATAAATGTCCTCCTCTATAAAACCATTTAAGAAGGTAGTCTTGACATCAAGCTGTTCAACTTCTAAATTTTGTTGTGCTGCAAGAGATAGCATCAAATCTTATAGTTTTATACTTTACTACAGGTGAGAACACTTCATTATAATCGATTCCTTCCACTTGTGTAAACCCCTTTGTGACGAGCCTTGCTTTGAACCTTAAAGGCTCATCTTTACTCAGACCTTCCTTCACCTTGAAAATCCATTTACATGAAATCACTTTCTGACCTTTTGGTTTTGCAACTAAATCTCATGTTCTGTTTTTGCTCAATGAATCCATTTCTTTCTTCATTGCTTGACTCCATTCAGCCTGGTTCTTCCCTGAAAAAGCCTCTTCAACATTGTTGGGTTCTGGTGTGTCAGTTTGTTGCATTGATGCAAGTGCATAAGCCACCAAGTCAGCTTCAGCATATCTTGCTGGAGGTTGTATAACTCTTCTCTCTCGATCTCTTGCCAGTTGATACCCAAATAGATCAAGTTGTTGTTCTGTTGCATCTAGCTCAATTTCAGATTCACTTTGGTCATTCATATCAGTAGTAGATTGAGTATTTCCTTCAAATTTTCTCAGCTTAACTTCAAACTCAACTATGTTCCTTTTACTTGTTCCACCTGCATCATTTGAAACACTACCAATCTTGGCTTTCAAGTGAGGAAAATCATGCTCATTAAAGATAACATTTCTTGAAATTATAATTTTAGGCTTACCATTTTGATTAACACAAAGTCTATAACCTTTAGTTCCTATAGGGTAATCAAGAAAAATTCCCTTCACAGATCTAGTGCCTAGCTTATCATTGGACTGGTGTGCATATGCTGCACAACCAAAAACTCTCAAATGTTTCAAGCTTGGGGCTTTTCTATACCACATTTCATATGAATTTTTCAAATCTATAGATCTGTTAGGACTCCTATTTATCAAATAGCATGCAGTAGCAAGTGCTTCTCCCCAATAAGATTTAGACAACCCTAAACTTACTAGCATACACCTAACCTTATTCAGTAGAGTACGATTCATCCTCTCGGCAACTCCATTCTGTTATGGAGTACTAACTATTGTCCTATGTCTAGTGATACCATACTCATTGCACAACATGTCAAATTCATGGTTTATAAATTCTAAGCCATTATCGGTTCTAAGAGTCTTAATTCTAGATTTCGTTTGATTTTCCACCTGATTTTTCCATACTTTAAATTTTTCTAGACATTCATCTTTAGTCCTAAGTAAATATACCCAAACACATCTAGAATAATCATCTACTATAGATAGAAAGTAATGCTTACCTGAGTGTGTTGCTATTTTGCTAGCCCCCCATAAATCCGAGTGAATGTACTCGAAGACTCATTTGGTATTGTGCTTTGCTGCAGTGAATTTAATTTTATGCTGCTTTCCAAATACACATGCTTCACAGAAAGGTAATGCACAGGTCTTCAACTTGTCTATGCTTCCTTGTTTGTGAAGCTCTCTCGGCCCCTGCTCACTGATATGTCCCATCTGTTGGTGCCACAGATGCATCTCACTTTTCCTGAGTCTTAACAACAGATGCTTCAGCAATGGCTATAGTTTCTCCTTCTAGTACATACAGTCCATTAACTTTCTTCCATTTCATCACTACTAGAGAGCCACTAGTGATTTTTAAGATGTCATTTGTAGACTTGTAGCTGTATCCTTCATCTTCCAAAGATCCGAGAGAAATCAAGTTTCTCCTCAATTCTGGTATATGCCTCACATTTTTCAATACCTTGACCTCACCATTCAATTGTTTAACAACTACCTTGCCAATGCCATAGACCCTGCAAGAAACATCATTACCCATTAGTACTTTACCACCATTAATTTCTTTATAATCAAAAAATGATTCTTGATTGGGACACATATGAAATGTGCACCCCGAATCAAGAATCCACTCCCTTGTCATGGAGGTTTCTGAGATGGAGAAAAGTTCTCTTTCTGAAACACATTCATCTTCTCCTTCTGCTACAGCAGTTGAATCATTTCGAGACTTCATTCCTTGCTGGTGTTTGTTCTCATTATGAAATTGATTGTAGATGGGTCTTCTCTGGTCTTGGTTTGATCTGGACCCTCGTTGATTTCTTAACAGATTGCAAAATCTCCTGATATGTCCTGCCTTTCCACGGTGGTAACATGTTCTTGAATCCTTTCCTCTTGATTTAGAACGTGAGTGAAATGGTGGATGGCTTCTTGAAGAGCTTCTCTTTGTTGATCTTCCACGAACAAAGTAAGCTTCATTCTTCTTGGATTCTTTTTCCAATTGAAGTTCAAAGTCTTTGGACTTCAATGCTCCAAGAACTCCATCTAGTGAAATGATATCTCTTCCATACTTTATTGCAGCTTTCACTTCTTGGTATGCCATTGGTAATGAGGGCAACAAGATTATTGCTTGGCTTTCCTCATCCACCTTGTGCTCGATATTTTCCAAACCATCAAATTTCTCAAGCTCAAACTTGGCCATGGTTGACATAGTCTTCAAGCTTGTGTTCTGTATCTATTGTAATGCGGAAGCTCTAGGATCTTGAACTTTCTTCTCCCGTTTTGATCTGAAACCTGGCTCTGATTTTGTTAGAAATGAGGATACATTTCCTAGTTCAAGAACCTTAGATGAATCTCGGTAAACCAGAGATGAATCTAAGAACACAAATCAGTAAGACTAATTATCAAACAATTAGAAAATGAAAAATATGAAAGCATAAATCAACACAAGTTTATATACTGGTTCAGAACAAGATCAATGTGATCTTGAACCTAATCCAATTTTAGGAACCACTATCTCTTCTTTATTCAATCAACGGAATGAGTACAAGACTTCAATGGAGCTTCTTGGAACAACCTTGGATCAAACTCTCTAAATACTCAATCACACAAGTGTTTTCCTCTCAATCCCTGAGCAAGCACTTTCCCAACAGTTGTGCTTCTCAATACAGCTCCCCAAACCCAACTCTCACAACTTTTCTCAATACTCAATCTTGATTTCCACACTTGAGCTATCTCTCTCTAATCTGGTGTTTCTGTTGTTTCAACTGAGTTTTCTCTATCTACTTTCTTCTTCTTCTCAAGTGGAGTCAATATATCCTTTTATAGACAAAGGACTAAAATAACCCTTAAGTTAATGAGGTTGTTATGACAGTTGTGAACCAAATAACCCATTAACAGAATTAGTTGGGATTTGGAGAAACTACTCCCACACCAAGGCATTACCGAATCAAATCTATCTCAAACAAAGATTTTATGGATTCAAGATGGAAGAATCCAAGTCTATTGATGATAATATAGATGACTTCACCAAGCTAGTTTCAGATTTGGAGTCAATTGATGTAAAGATTGAAGAAGAGGATCAAGCAATCTTTCTATTGAACTCACTCCCGAAGGCCTATGATAATCTGAGGGACACTTTGAAGTATGGTAAAGATACATTCATTGCAAGAAGTGATTGGTGTTGCATACTCAAAGGAATTAGATGTAAAAGCTAATGTTAAGGTGTCAAGATCTTAAGCCGAAGGTCTAAATGTGAGAGGAAGACCCAAAAGAAAAGATGGCAACAACCATAGAAATGGAAAGAGCAGAGGGAGATCAAGGTCCAAGTCAAAACCAAGGAGAACTTGCTGGATTTGTAACCAAGAAGGTCACTTCAGACAAAACTGTCCACGGAGAAGAACTGAAGGACAAAAGCAAGACAACAAAGATGAAGCTCATGTCACAGATGGATCTATGGATGCTGATGTTCTGACTGTGTCAACCAATGATCCTAAGGATGAATGGGTTATGGATTCTGGGTGTACATTTCACATGTCACCAAGAAAAGATTGGTTCTTTGATCTAAAAGAAGAAAGTACAGGGCAAGCGTTGATGGGAAATAACAGCACATGCAGAATTCAAGGAATTGGTTCTATCAAGATCAAATTGAGAGATGGCACCATAAAGGTACTTTCTAATGTTAGATTTATACCTGAACTAAAAAGAAATTTGTTGTCTCTTGGTGTTTTAGATTCCAAAGGCTATAGCTACAAAGATGAAGGTGGAGTCTTGAGAGTATCCAAAGGTACAATGGTGTTTATGAGAGGTGAGCTAAGACAAGGACTTTACATACTACAAGGAGAGACCATAACTGGGTCTACTGGAGTTTCAACTGGGTTTGTTGGAGATTCAACTACAGAACCTAATACCACAGAATTATGGCACAAACGACTTGGGCTCATGAGTCACAAGGGAATGGTAGAACTTGGTAAGTAAGGTTTCTAGAACTCTAAATATATTTCAGACTTACAGTTTTGTGAAACTTGTGTTGTAGGAAAAGCTCACAGGTTGAAATTTGAAAGTTCAACTCATAAAACCAAAGGAATGTTGGAATACATTCATCTAGACTTATGGGGTTCATCCCAAGTTCCATTATCTCTAGGTAAAGCTCAATATTTCCATTCTATTATTGATGACTATTCTAGGAAAGTGTGGATCTATTTTCTTAGAACTAAGGATGAGGCTTTTGGAAGGTTTAGAGAATGGAAAATTATGGTAGAAAATCAAACCATGAAGAAAGTTAATAAACTTAGAACTGACAATGGTTTGGAATTCTGTAATGCTGAGTTCAATTCTTATTGCACTAAAAATGGTATTGTTAGGCACCATACAGTTAGGAACACCCCTTAGCAAAATGGTCTTGCTGAGAGAATGAACAGAACAATCATGAATAAGGTTAGATGCATGCTAGCTGATTCAGGTTTGCCAAAAACATTTTGGGCAGAGGCTGCTGCTACTGCTTGCTACCTCATTAATAGGTCACCTTCTTCCGCATTAGGTTGTAAGGTTCCTGAACATGTTTGGTCCAGTCATAAACCAAGTTACAATCACCTGAAACATTTTGGTTGTATAGGTTATGTTCATATTAGTCAGGGGAAGTTGAATCCTAGGTCTATGAAGGGTGTGTTTCTTGGTTATCCAAGTGGTGTCAAGGGTTATAAAGTTTGGTTAATAGATGAGAAAAAATGCACTATCAGTCGTGATGTTATATTCAATGAGCACTGCTTTTATAAAACTAACATGAAATTTAGTGATCAAGCCAGCTCTAAACAAGCTGAGCAGAAAGATACTATGCAGATTGAATTGAGAGAAACATCACAGAATGAGAATCAAGGTGGAGTTCAAGAGAGTGAACTTGGAGATGCATCTGGAAGTGATGCAAATAGCATTGAAGCTGATGATAGAGATACTCAAGCTTCAAATTATCTCTTGGCTAGAGATAGAGCAAGGAGACAGATCAGACCTCCTAAAATATTTTCACATGCTGATATTACTGATTTTGCCCTTAGTGTAGCTGATTTACTAGAGCTACATGAGCCTATTTGCTACAAGGAAGCTAAGAATAGTGTTGAATAGAGTAAATGGAATAAGGATATGAAAGAAGAGATAGAGTCTTTATCCAATAATGAGACATGGATTCTGGTGGATAAACCTAAGAACAAAAGAGTAATAGGGTGCAAATGGGTTTACAAGAGAAAACCAGGGATTGAAGGAGTTGAGCTACCTCGATTCAAGGCAAGGTTAGTGGCAAAAGGCTTTTCTCAAGTTGAAGGGATAGACTATCATGAAGTGCTTTCTCCTCTTGTCAAACACACTTCTATAAGAATTATATTGGTTATCACTACAATTCATAATTTAGAATTGGATCAACTTTATGTGAAGATATAAACATAGAAATTCTATCTAACTGCCTTACCTCATCAACAAAAAGATCGAATCAAAGTTTTTTCCCGCTCTTTCTCTCTCGGTGTTCTCATCAGCGCCATGGCAAAAAGGAGCAAAGAATGGGGGGAAAGCTAAATCGAAGAACAAGATTAAGAAAACTGGACCTTCATCTACTGATGGGGTCATCAAAACTCGATGGATGGATGCTATTTTAGGGGTTCAAGAATTGGAAGTGATCGAGGATAAGCAAGAGGAAAGTGCGAGGTGGGTTGTTGATGCATCAATATCAATGCAATGGCAAGAAGTCTACACGAATGTGGAGGATTGGTTATCGGCTTCCAAGCAAGCAATGCAGGATGTGGATGTAGGTAAGAATGTTGCTTCTCCAATTTTACATTCTAACTCTTCTGGTTTGAATAGAGCCAGTTATAGTGGGAAGAATGTGGCTGGCAATGGTTATTCTCTGAATCAGGAGAAGACTCCAGGGATCAAAATAGATATGGAGGATATCGCTGAGGAGGTGAATTATTGACAATCTTTGATTGTGTGCTACGTGCTTGGAGCTAATCCCCCAATTCGAGTTCTAGAGGGATTCGTGAGATGGTTATGGAAAGATCAGGTGGACAAAGTAAGAATCCTCTCCTCAGGTATTTTCATTATTCAATTTCTGGCCATGGAATTTCGTGACCGTGTGTTGGATTGGGGTTACTTGTTCTTTGGCAAGAAGCCTCTGATTATGAAGCATTGGAATCCCGTTGATGATTTCTCTAAAGAAGACATTTCTTCAGTTCCGACTTGGATTCAATTGGGAGGTCTAGACATCAAGTATTGGGGAGATCGATCACTTTTCAAGATTGTGGGACAGATTGGGAAGCCGGTACAAGTCGATAACATTACCAAAAACAGAGATCGATTAGCCTATCCTGGAATTCTTATTGAGGTTAGCATGGCTCAGGATTTTCCTACTCAAATAAGTTTTATGAATGAATTTGATCAGGAAGTAGAAATTCAGGTGGAGTATGAATGGAAACCCATTTCTTGTAAGATCTGTTCTGGTTTAGAACATGAGTCTCATTTATGCAGGAAGAGCCAACTAGCCAAGCAAGTATGGATTCCTAAAAAGAGTGAATCAATGCTGCTTTCAGGTCAAGCAAATATAGAGATTCAGAAGGTTTTCAGACAGTGATAAAGGGGATTTAGATACAGGAACCCGAGGCAATTATAACTAGTGTGACAAATCAGTTTCAAATGCTGGAAGATGATTCTATTACAGACTTGCTACAAAGGACCAATACAGGAAGAGAGGGGGGAGTTCCCTCTATACTCAATGGATAGGATACTTTGCTGGAATGTACGAGGGATTAACAGCCAACATAAGCATTGAGAGATTAAGCATTTAATCCTTTCAAAGAATGTTGGGTTGGTTAGTCTTCTCGAAACAAAAGTGAAGAATAAAAATATGGGCTCCCTTTTTACTAGTTTGTTTTCTGGATGGTGTTTCACTAATAACAATCCTTGGATTGATAAAGGTAGAACAATAGTTGCTTGGAATCCGAAAGTGTACTCTCTGGATATTAGGTTATGCACTACTCAGTTGATTCATTGTTTGGTGCAAGTACCAAATCGGGCAGGAAGTTATTTTATCACTTTTGTGTATGGTTTTAATGATGAATTATCTAGGGAATAGTTGTGGAAAGATATGCAGGAGTTGGTTGTATCTATAGCTGATCCTTGGATGGTGATAGGGGACTTTAATGAGATTCTTTCTCATCATGAGAGAATAGGTAAAAAGGTTACTGCTAAACTCTCTAGCAGCTTTCAAGATTGCCTGTCATTCTGTCACTTGGAGGATTTAAAGTTTTCAGGTTTCTTCTATACTTGGAACAATAAACAGAAGGCAAAGGAGAAGACTTATTCAAAGATTGATCGTGCTTTGGTTAATTCATAATGGACAGATTATTTTCCAAACTCAGAAGCCGTTTTTCTCCCGGAAGGACTCTTTGATCATAGTCCAGTCCTTGTTCACTTCTATCTGGAGTTTGCAATGGAGAAGAAACCATTTAGATACTTTCGGATGTGGAAAGAAGCTCCCTCTTATGCAGTCAAGATTCAGACCAGTTGGAATATTCCAATTGTTGGTACTGAAATGCTTCAAGTGGTTTCTAAATTGAAAAGATTGAAACAAGTATTTTCGGGTATTAATAGAGAAGGTTTTTCTGATATCCAACAGACAGAATTTAAGGCAAAATTTTTACTGAGGGAGCTTCAGGAAAAAAATGCATAAGGATCCGCTTAATGACTGCCTTATTAATCTAGAACAAGTGGCTAGAGAAAATTTCCTCCATTTCCATAAAGCTTACATGATGTTCTTGGCACAAAAAGCTAAAGTAATTTGGATGGCTAATGGAGATGAGAATACTCATATTTTCCATGCATCTCTGAAGGCTAGGAGGATACAGAACAAGATTATGTCCATCAAGAATGAGGGAGGCACTTGGGTAGATACTCCAGCTGGTATTAAAGAGGCTTTTTTGGATTATTATCAACGATTGTTGGGGACAATTATGATACAAAGGAAGCAGGTTTCTCGGTCAATTATGAGATTAGGCCCAGTTCTCACTGAAGCTCATACTCAGATTCTTACAACAGACTTTTCAATTCAGGAGGTTAAGAATGCTATGTTTTCAATTTCAGGAATGAAAGCTCCAGGCCCAGATGGATATAGTAGCTACTTCTATCAAGATAACTGGAATTTGGTGGGTTTGGAAGTTAGTGCAGCTATTCTATCCTTCCTCAAATCGGGTAAATTGCTCAAAGAGATTAATGCCACAACTATTACTCTCATTCCTAAGACCATTTGCCCAGACCCAATGCATGTTGTAATGTCATCTATAAAGCATCGTCTAAGATGATTTGTTCAAGACTTCATCAAGTTCTACCTGACTTAATAGCATAAAATCAAGGGGGATTTGTTCATGGTAGATACATAGCATACAACATCATGATATGTCAAGACTTAGTTCGACATTACGGGAGGAAAAATTGCAAACCATGTTGTATGATCAAGTTAGGTTTGAGGAAAGCTTATGACACCATAGAGTGGGATTTTATTGAAGAGATGCTCACAGCTTTTCAGTTTCCTATGAAATTTATTCAGCTTATTATGATTTGTGTTAGAACACCAAGGTATTCTTTGATGATCAATGGCTCAATGCATGGCTTCTTTGCGGCTAAGAGAGGATTGCGACAAGGGGATCCTATGTCTCCATTGTTATTTGTACTTGGCATGGAATATATGTCCAGAATCATGCTTAAAGCTGGCTCATCTTCAGGTTACAAATTCCATGACAGGTGTTCTGGTTTAAAGCTGAATCACTTATGCTTTACAGATGATTTATTATTATTCTGTCATGGAGATTTTGTTTCTATTCTTTGGATGCTTAGGGGGCTCAAATTGTTTTCAAAGACTTCGGGACTTATTCCAAATGAGACTAAATCTACAATCTATTGTAGTGGCATGCCTAAAACTGAGATTGTTAGAGTGTTGGCTGTTTCAGGGTGCACTCGTAGTTCTCTGCCATTCTGGTACATTGGTATCCCTATATGTTCCAAGCGCATTTATTCTGCTGAATGTGGGGTGATTCTTGAAAAAATGGTATCCAGAATTAAGCAGTGGAGTTCTAGGAACTTATCATACAAGGCTAGAGTCACATTGATTAATTCTTAACTGTTATCAATTCACTCTTACTGGTCTCAAATAATGATTCTGCCAAAACAGTTATTGAGGGATATAGAGGCCATTTGTAGAGCCTTTCTTTGGAAAGTTTTGGCAGAGTCTCAAGGTTCAGGTTTAGTTGCTTGGAGCTCTGTATGCACTCCAAAAGCTGCTGGGGGTTTAGGCTTCAGGAATATTTCATAATGGAATTTTGCATCACTGGGAAAATATGTATGGGCCATAGCTTCCAAAAAGGATAACTTGTGGGTTAAATGGATCCATAGCATTTATTTGAAAAAGGTGGACTGGTGGGAGTATACAGTGCAACAGAATTGCAGCTGGTTTTGGAAGAAAATTGTTTCCATTAAAGATCTCTTTAAAGTCAAATTGGATAAGGCAGGTTTTATAGCAATGAAATATAGTATTCAATCTGGATATGATATACTATATGATCAACATATTAATGTACAGTGGAGTAAGTTTGTCTGGGAGAGAAGTAGTATTCTGAAGCATAGATTCATTCTATGGTTAGTAATGCTTTAGAAGTTGAGTACTAGATCTTATATCAGCAGATATTTACCTGGTTTGGACATAGTGTATCTGATGTGTGGTGATCACAATGAAGACCTTCCTCATTTGTTTTTTCAATGTACTTATAGTAAGGCTTGTCTTTTGAGGATGAAGGAATGGATTGGCTGCCGAGCACAAACAGAACATTACCATCAACTATTGCAATGGATATACAAAGTGAAGCATCTGAGTAAAGTCAGGAAAGGAATCTTTTATAGCTTCTGTTCCTGCACTGGTGTATCATATATGGAGGGCACTTAATGATGTTTTGTGGTCATATAAACTTTGGCATGTAAATCATATTGTAGAGGTTATTAAAAGAGAGCTCAAATTGAGATTGGCTATGTCAATGCCAAGGAAAACAAGAAGTAGTGATAAAGAGTGGTTTCAAAAATTGTAAAGATAGATACATGAATTGTAAAGTCAGGATAGGGGTATTAGAAGGCCTGTAAAGTGTACATGATATGGTTTTTGAGCAATACAATGATTCTTATTAAAAAAAAAACTTTATGTGAAGACAACATTTCTTCATGGTAATCTTGATGAAGAAATACACATGCAACAACCTGAAGGATTCATACAGCTAGGGATGGAAGAGAAGGTGTGTTTGCTGAAGAAATCTCTATATGGTTTGAAACAGTCACCAAGACAATGGTATTGATTTGATGATTTTATGCTGTTGACGCCGTTTTTCGTCCATAGTGAAATAAGAGCACGAAAACAATAATTGGTTATGGCCAAGAAAAATATGATAACACAAATGAGATTTTTTACGTGGTTCAGCAGTTAACTCTGCCTAGTCCACGAGTCTTTGTTATTAAAACTTAAGATGATCTCTGGAAATTCTTTAAGAATGAATTCTCCAGAGTTTCTCTCAAGATCACAAAAATTCAATCCTTTACAATGGTGCATGACTTCTCTATTTATAGAGAAGATTTCAGAATACTATCCCACATATTTCGGGAAGTTATTCTGTATATGGAAATAAATTTAATGGCATTTAAGGTCTGTAATCCTATATACAAGGAAACGTCCCCTGAAGATCAGGGGACGTGTAACTGAATAATAAATATCCCTTTATTATAGGGGATTTACAACAATCAATGTAGACCGCATCTCTCCAAAATGACTTACTAGGATATTCAGAGTTATCAATCTACATTGTCAATACTGTTCCCACCCAAGTCCCTTACTGGCTTTCGAGCTATGACATTTCTCAAAGGTCATGTGACTTCGAGCTCATACTTATGTTAGGCTCGGAGCCCCTGATCCGAGGCCATCCGAGAACAGATGTGTTTTGATGTCTGTCTTTCGAGCTTGTAATGGTTTCGAGACTACCATCTTCGAGGCTGCCCGCTACTTGTAGGTCCGGTGCTTAGGTCGCAGACACGTGTTCCAGACATTACGAGTCCATTCCTTACGAATCCAGCTTTCGAGATCACAATTCTTATGGCTCGAAATCTGGGTGTAACATTTTGCCCCCTCAAAAGTATTTGTTCGAATCCTATGAGAAGGAAACTTTTGAACTACTTTCTCCGGGAACCGCACCGTCACACATACTTGAGGGTGGACACGCGTCAATCGGGTATTGCTCATCCAAGGTACTCGAGTACCTTGGAAATCCACCCACGATCGTTCACCTGCCACCTTTTTGGTGCCATCATGTCATCAATCCCTGACCGTTGGATTTTATAAAGATTCTGGCCAATGGCTCAGATTAATCCTTTTTGCCACTTTTTTCCATCTATATATACAAGGTCTTCTTCTTCCTCTTATTTTACACGCATCAGAAGCAAAAGAAAAGGGACGAAACCAGAAGCCATCTCAGAGAGCTTTTTGCTTGTGCATGTTCTCCCAGCCGAAGAAACAAAGGACCACCAGTTTGCTCGAGACCGTAAGGTCATACCTGCAGCCTCTCCTTCAATCAACGATTTCTCTGCAATCGTCGTCATTGTGTAAGTATCCAATGATCTTTTTATTTTCCTTTATGTCGGTTTCTGTCTGTGTTGTTCTTTTATTTCTGGGAATGCACTAGTTTATTTTCTTAGTTTGACACGCTAGGAAGCTTTTGACCGATAGGCTTTCACGTTTAAGTCTTCATGCTAGGTTTAAGTCACTGGTCCCAAATCCGGTTTTTATGTAGAGCAAGGTTTCTTTTTTCTGGGTTTTCAAAATTTAAAAGACATATCTTGCAGGCCAAGATATCGGGTACAAAATCTTGGTTTTAAAGAATGCACGATACCCAAGATTACCATTTCTGAATAACCGTCACCCTTTTTCCTTGATATTTCGGGATTTTCAAAAAATTTATCCACTCTCCTCCTTTTTCTCGTAGAATACACGTTCCATCTTTTAATCGGGTTTTTAGTATCGAGCTCGTTTCGTACCCAAGCATTCTCCGAGCTTGTCTTGTCAAGCTCGCAATTCTTGAATCCTTGCATGCATGGCCCTCACCATTTTTTCTTTCTCGCTAGATGTCACAGAATCTGGAAAGACAGTGGGGGTCGTTGCTGGCAATTCCTTACTCACCAAAAACCATGAGCCCAGAGTCGCTGTTTGCTCAGAATCAACGTCTGATTCGTGAATACGATCTCGCGCGCGAACAGGAGGAAACCCGAGCTCACTATCGCCGCCAAATCGTCGAGGTCATAGAAAAGAAGAGGAGAACCCTTCGAGAGGCCCTTTATCCAGAATCTGATTCAAGACCCAGGCCGATCCCCCTCGACCCTAAGTTAAAAGTGACCATCGCGTACAGTCCGGGAGAGCTCCAATTTTCACTAATGGGGGAGCCTTCTACCTCGCAACCGAGGAGGGATTTCTTCGAGGCCGAGTACTACTGGAGCTCGGTTACTTCACTAGGCCAGATAACTGATATCCTGGCCTTCCACGGTCTCAGGCTGTCAAGCACCCTAAGGTGTCGAGCCCCTACCTCCAGCAAGCGAAGCTGTCGTGCCCCAGGAGATGGAAATCCTGATAACAAGTTGAGGTACGCGCCCTGGAGCCAAGAGCATATGAAGGCAGGAGCGTTACTGCCTTTGAAGTCATTCTTCAAGGACTTCACAGACTTTGTTGGGTTGGCTCCATTCCAGCTCAACACCAATTCTTACAGGGTACTGTCTGCCCTGAGGTCGTTATACCACGAGTTGAAGTCGAAAGGACCTTCGCCAAAGGAGATTTTGTATCTCTTTTGTCTGAAAAGCAATCCCTCCCGAGCTCGGGGAGGAGACGGCTTCTACTATCTTTCAAGCTACCCCAAAGAGAAAAAGGTGGTCGAGGACCTCCCTAACCATCCACCTGACTTTAAGAAGGCCTTCTTCTGGACAGATGGCCTGTCCCTGTCTCGATATTACTCATTCAGACGGATTCGTAAGTATCCCAACCTTCTTTATCTCTGTGCTCGGACTTTTGTCTGTAGGTTCGTACTTAGTTGAAATGTGTTTTATTTTCTAGCCAATTTTCACCGTCCTACTCCCGATGACGTGATGAAGGAGCATAGAGAGGCTCTGCTCCAACTCCCCTATGGCAGGAGGTCTCTCTCATATCTTTTACATGAGGGTAAGCTCCGAGCTTGCGGGCTTTTAGGAGATGGCCAGTCCACCTCGGATTGGTCCAATAAAAAAAGCTCCGAGCTTGCGGGCTTTTGGGAGATGGCCAGTCCACCTCGGATTGGTCCAATAAAAAGTACGACCTTTGGGAGCTCGTGCCTCTGCCAACTGGCATCCTCCCTCCAAGGTGAGAGGTGAGGCCCCCGCCTCCAGTTCGCCGACGGAGCCCGCAATCGGGGAACGAGGCCAACGACGAAGCTTCGAGCTCGGGCTCGGATGATCAAGGTACAGTCATCCTAAGCTCGAAAATGTGGTCCCCCACCTTATTAAAACACAAACCCGATAGGTTAGTATTATGCAAGGACGATAGAGACCATTTCTATATATGGACTTGGGTAGATGATCGGGTTCATAGGTTTGATAGTTGGCTCGGGAAGTACGACACTGTGTACAGTCTGAACGAGGTGTGGGACGGAATAGCCGTCCAATATGGGACCAATGACTATAGGGACCTTTCGAGGTTGATGTCCACCTATAGGGAAGGTACTCCCCCCGCCTCTTCTGAAGATGGGGAATCTCATGGTCTCCGAGCTCAAGCTCGGGGGAGAGTTCCAGTTAGGTTTTTCTCTACTTGGTTTTTTTTTCTTCCAAGTTTGTTTTCATTATGTTTAACTTTGATTGGAACTGTGCAGGTGCTATCGATCCCGACCTTGACGCTGTGCTTTTCAGTGATGAGGGAGCTGGAGCTCAAAAGAGTAAACACCCGAGAGGCTCGCGGAGATCCGATCGGCCATCCAAAATCCCCAGGCGCACCGAGAAGACCCCAACGGCTCAAACTGCTGTGAGCACAGCTGAGGAGCCGAATGCCCAGGTCGATGCATCTGTTTCGACCGCGCCTGCTACGCTTCCTCCAGCCGCAACTCATCTAATAATCGGCCGACCTCCGAAGAAACCCTCAATTTCCAAGGTAACCCTGTCGTCGGCCGGACCTCATGTTGAAGAGCTCGTGCTTGATGGTACTGCTGGGACCCAAGGAGTTGTACTTAGCTCGGATGTCCTTTCTTAAGTGGGTCAGAGTTTTTCAGGATTCGGGGCTGACCACTGGGATCTCGTGCATAAGGCCCCAGACTGTAATACTCTTTATGATAAGAGTATTGAACTTACTGCCGCGGTAATTTTCGCAACTCTCCTTTAATCGCTTATGTCTTGTCTTGTGCTCTAATTCATCCTTTGTGTTTCAGGCCCTCGTCGTTTCAGCATAGCTTAATTATAAGCTGACCAACGAGGTGCATACGAGCATGTCTCTGGCCCAAGATTCAAGGGATCTCCAGCTTAAAACGGCTGATGAACTCAAAGACTCGAAGGCCGAGCTTGAGAAGGTGAAGGCTGAGCTTGATCAGGGGAAGACTCGTCTTGCGGAGCTGGAGAAGGTGAAAGCCGAGCTTGAACAGGTGAAGACTCGTCTTGCGGAGCTGGAGAGGGCTAATGCCAAGCTCGAGGAGGAGAAAGCTGCCACTTTCTAGATCATGGAAAGCGAGAAGGCCCGCCTCCTTGACGAGTTCAAAGAGAAGAAGGAAAAGGTGGTCGACCAGGCCATTTACAAAATCTGGGTCGATAATGCCGACCTCGACACCAGCTTCCTAGGTCCCCTTGAGGCGAAGTATGTAGAGCGGTGGAATGCCCGTCTTGAGGCGAATGAAGCTGCTCGGGAGGCTGCTCAGAAGGATAGTCATGCTATTTGTCCTGAGGGGTCTAGTGCTGCTGATGCTGAGAAGGCCAAGGGAACTGCTCTCTCCTGAACCTCACCTCGGGGTTGTGTCCCTTTATTTTTGTAATTACTTTAATTTATGCCTGTAGGGCTGATACAATTTCTTTTTATTTTAATACTTATGCTTTACATTTCTTGGTTTGAAATATTTTGCACATTTTATATTAAAGAATCGTATATGTTTATTTATTCGTACAAACATAGTTTGAATTTAGGCTCGAGACTCAATGCATTCATGCATCGTTTGCTCGAATTATCCGCTTCCGATCTCGTTATTTATCAAGGTCGGATATTACTTTAACCATGAACCCGAAAGTACTTGTATGGTGTGTAATGCAAACGGTTTAGTTATATCTTATTTCTTAGTTACTTTTTCTCGTCCTCGGTTATTTCTCCGAGGTTATGAGTTCAAAAGTATTTCTCCATAAGATATTCCAGCCTCGATCTCGACTTATCTCGAAGTAGGTTTAGGTTCCAACTTATCGTCGATTAGTTCTAGCTGGTTTGTTCCAAACCTTTAGGTTGTGATTGGTTTGTAATCCATACACTTTTTATTTTATTTTTATTTATTTTTTATTTTTATAATTTGGTTATATCCAGATTATCCTAGCTCGCGCATTTGGTTACATCCAAACACTTGTACATTTTTGACAGCTTGGTTATATCCAAACCGTCCCAACTGGCGCATTTGGTTATCTCCAAACGCTTGCATGTATTTCGTGTATGTTATTTTATTTTTCAAGCTGATGGTATATATACCAATGATGCCCCCCTTAATATCCTATGAGTGTGACCATAGGTTATTAAATTAAGAGAGATTGCAAAAATAAAGAGAAATATAACATATCGAACGAAATAGATCTTTATTTGATGGAATTCAAAAGTAGAGAAAATAGTACGGATAATCAATCATGGTTACAGGCAACATCCTTCCTATACTATTGGTAGTAAGGTCTTAGGTGTTCGCCATTCCATGCTCGCAGTACCAGGCTCCCATCCAATCTCGCTAGCTTGTAAACACTGGGCCGGATGACTGACTCTATCTGGTATGGTCCTTCCCAATTTGGCCCGAGCACACCAGCTGCTGGATCTCGTGTTGCCAAAAATACGCGTCTCAACACCAGATCTCCCACACCGAACTTTCGATCTCGAACCCTCTTGTTGAAGTACCTGGTAGCTCGTTGCTGGTAGGCATCGTTCCTCAACTGAGCTTCATTTCTTTTTTCTTCAATCAAGTCTAAGGTTTCTTCGAACTGAGTGTGGTTCGAGTTTTGGTCATAAATGTGAGTTCGGATTGTTGGAATTTCGACCTCGATAGGCAACATTGCCTCGCAACCGTATGCTAGAGAGAACGGGGTATGTCCCGTTGATGTTCGAGCTGTAGTCCTATATCCCCATAGGACTTGGGGAAATTCTTCGGGCCATCGTCCCTTTGCTTCCTCCAACTTTTTCTTTAGCGAACTTTTGAGAGTTTTGTTTACAGCTTCGACCTGGCCATACGCCTGGGGGTGAGCTACTGACGAAAAACTCTTTATTATTCCATTCTTCTCGCAAAAGTTGGTAAACAAGTCGCTATCAAACTGGGTTCCGTTGTCGGATACAATTTTCCTCGGCATCCCATATCGGCATACGATGTGTTTTTACCACGAAGTCAAGGACTTTTTTGGAAGTTATTGTTGCCAACGGTTCAACCTCCGTCCACTTTGTGAAGTAATCTACGGCGACTACAGCATACTTCACACCGCCCTTGCCAATTGGGAGAGAACCTATGAGATCGATTCCCCATACCGCGAATGGCCATGGGGAAGTCAACATGGTCAGCTTGGATGGTGGAGCTCGAGGAATCGTGGCGAATCTCTGGCATTTATCGCACTTCTTTACGTACTCGAAAGAATCTGATTTAATGGTAGGCCAGAAATATCCTTGGCGTATGATTTTCTTAGACAGGCTATGCCCCCCGGTGTGATCTCCGCAGAACCCTTCATGAATTTCTTCAATGATCTTCTTGGCTTCGGGTGGAGTTACGCACCGAAGTAATGGCATGGAATACCCCCTTCTATACAGCTTTCCGTCCAAAATGGTGTAACGGGGAAGTTGATACATTAACATTCGAGCCTGGTTCCGATCTTTTGGAAGGACTCCGGTCTCGAGATATTCAACTATCGGGGTCATCCAGGTAGGCTCGGACTCAATCATACACACATCTTCCTCCTCCGGCTCGTTAATGCTAGGTGCTGAGAGGTGTTCTATGGGCACAATGTTTAGTTCATCATTCTCAGCGGAGGTAGCGAGCCGAGCTAAGGCATCTGCATTTGAGTTCCGCTCTCGGGGAACCTGTTCGATTGCATAAAACTCGAAATGTTCCAATGCGGATTTTTCCTTCTCTAAATAAGCTACCATTCTTGTGCCACGAGCCTGGTATTCTCCCATGATTTGATTAACCACAAGCTGGGAGTCGCTGTAGCAATGTATTGCTTTAGCTTTGAGCTCTTTGGCTATACGAAGTCCCGCCAGTAAAGCCTCGTATTCGTCCTCATTATTCGACGCCTTGAAGTCAAATCTTAAGGCAGAATGAAATCTGCTCCCTGCGGGGGTAACCAAAATGACCCCTGCCCCCGATCCATTTTCATTAGATGAGCCATCAACGTAAAGTTTCCACAGCTCATGGGCCAGGGTTATAACCTCATCGTTGGCCATGCTAGTACATTCCACTATAAAATCTGCCAATGCCTGGGCCCTAATGGTCGTCCTCGGGTGGTAAGTGATCTCGAACTGTCCGAGTTCAACCGCCCATTTAAGAAGTCGACCTGAAGCCTCAGGTTTAGACAGGACTTGCCTAAGTGGTTGATCAGTCAACACATGGATGGGGTGCGCCTGAAAGTAGGGTCAAAGTTTACGAGATGAATGAATTAAGCTGAGAGCCAGCTTCTCCATCAAGGGGTATCGCGACTCTGCCCCCAGTAACCTTTTGCTAATGTAGTAGACGGGTCTTTGTACCTTCTCTTCTTCTCGCATGAGCATTGCACTTATTGCGTGTTCGGTGGTGGAAAGGCACAGGTACAGTACTTCTCCCGTAACAGGTTTTGATAAGATAGGGGGTTCTGCGAGGTGCTTTTCAAGCTTCTGGAAGGCCAGCTCGCACTCCTTCGTCCATTCAAATTTCTTGCCTCCCCTCAAAAGGTTGAAAAACGGAAGACAACGGTCTGTAGATTTTGATATGAACCTACTTAGGGTCGCCATCCTGCCAGTCAAACTTTGGACATCCTTGTGTCTTCGAGGTGAGGGCATGTCAATCAGGGCCTGGATCTTGTCAGGGTTGGCTTCTATTCCACGAGCGTTCACGATAAAGCCCAGGAATTTTCCTGAAGATACGCCGAAGGTGCACTTATGAGGATTTAGTTTCATGTTATACTTCTGAAGCACGCCAAAGCACTCTTCGAGGTCATCAACATGGTTATTGTTAAGTTGAGACTTGACAAGCATCTCATTAACATAAACTTCCATGTTGTTCCGTATTTGTTCAGAAAACATCATATTCACAAGCCGCTGGTATGTGGCCCCAGCATTTTTGAGCCCGAATGGCATGACATTATAGCAGTATAGCCCCTTATCCGTTATGAAGCTCGTATGTTCCTGGTCGGGGGCATGCATGGGAATCTGGTTATATCCAGAATAGGCATCCATGAACGACATCAGTCCATGCCCCACCGTAGCATCCACGAGCTGGTCAATCCTCGGTAATGGAAAACAGTCCTTCGGGCAAACTTTGTTGAGGTCTGAATAGTCAATACAGGTTTGCCACGTCCCATTAGGTTTTGGGACCAACACCGGATTGGCTACCCAGTCAGGGTAAAAAGCATCCCTAATGAATTGGTTTGCTTTTAACCTGTCGACCTCCTCCTTTAGTGCCTTCTTTCTGTCGTCATCCAGCTGTCTTCGCTTTTGTTGCTTCGGAGGGAAGCTTTTGTCTATATTTAGTGCGTGGCTTGCTATATTCGGACTTATCCCTACCATGTCCGAATGTGACCATGCGAAGACGTCCTGGTTTTTCTTTAAAAATCAAATTAGTTGTTATTTTGTCTCTTCCTGGAGGTGTTTTCCAACCTTTACCTTTTTCGAGGGATCAGACTCCTCGAGCTGAATCTCTTCGAGCTCTTCTAAGGGTTTGAGGTCAGCTTTCTCCTCAACCCTTGGATCGATCTCTTCATCAATTTCTAAGACCGTTCCGTCTTTACTTTGAATAATGGCGAGTGCTTGTGCGCTCGTCTGTTTCTTTCCTCTTAAGGAAATGCTGTAGCACTCCCTTCCAGCTAACTGATCTCCCTTCAACGTCCCGACGCCACTAGGGGTCGGGAACTTAATGGCCAGATGCCTTACGGACGAGACTGCCCCCAGCCCAACCAGGGCGGGTCTTCCGAGCAGCACGTTGTAGGCCGAAGGCAGGTCTACTACCACGAACTCCATCATCTTGGTCGTTGAGACTGGGTAGTCTCCCAAGGTCACGGGGAGTTTGATGGACCCCATGCAGGCGGTTCCTTCTCATGAAAAGCCGTATAGATTGGTTGCACATGCTTTTAGGTCGCGAAGGGAGAGTCCCATCTTTTCAAGGGTTGCTTTGTAGAGAATGTTAACTGAGCTCCCATTATCTATGAGAACTCGGTGGACCCTTTTATTTGTCAGCTGGAGAGTGATGACCAGCGGATCATGGTGAGGAAATTGAACATGGGACATGTCTTCCTCAGTGAAGGTTATTGGTTGGGATTCAATCTTTTGACTTTTTGGAGCTCTAGGTTCGGGTTCATAAGGAGACCCGTCCCCAGTCTTTAGCTCGTTAGCGTATCTCTTTTGGGCATTTCTGCCCATGCCCGCGGGGTGAGGCCCTCCCGAGATGGTTATCACGTCTTCTCCATCTATCAGCGGGGGCCTATCCTCTTCCCTAGCTCAGGAATTATTGTTTTGTGTGGGCTGCGACGCGGCTGCTCTCTGGCTTGCGGTCGCTTGATTAGTACTCTGGTTCTTGACATATTGTCTGAAGTAACCTCTCGAGATCAACCCCTCGATCTCATCTTTCAGCTGTCGACATTCATCAGTAGTATGCCCGGTGTCTCTGTGAAACTGGCAATATTTACTGGAGTCCCTCTTGGACTTCTGATTTCTCATTGGGTCTGGACGTCTGAAGGGGACCTGGTTTTCATTAGCCAGGTATATGTTCTCCCGAGACTTGTTGAGCTCGGTGTACACTCTGTACACGGAGAAATATCTCTCCCCCTTCTTTTTCTTTCCTCCTTCTGCCTCGGGGTTACTCTCTTCGTTCTTTTTTCTCTTGGAAGGGTTTTCCGCAGCAGGCTTTGAATCTGGTGGGTCCGCCGAGGTTGAGGCAGAGTTCACGTTTATCATTGTAGTTACGGGCTGGGAAGTCACATTAAGTGTCGATCTCGCTTCCTCTACATTGACAAACCTCTGTGCCCGTTTGTTAAACTTGGTTAGGGACCTCACAGGTTTCCTCTGCATGTCGTCCCAGAGAGCACTTCCTGGCATAACTCCAGCTTGGACAGCCATTAGGTGACCGCTGTCATCCACATTCCGAGCTCAGGCAACTTCCAAGTTAAACCTTGTAAGGTAACTTTTCAATGTCTCTCCTGGCTGCTGCCAAACGTTAGTCAGGGTTGACGCCTCTAGTCTAACCCCCATCAGGGCTCTGAACTGCTTCTTGAAGTCTTTAGACAGCTGATCCCAAGAAGTTATTGAGTGTCTTTTATATTTTTCGAACCAGATTTTGGCTGGCCCTGTCAGTGATGCTGGAAATAACATGCATCTGAGCTCGTAACCCACGTTACTTGCTCTCATTATGGTATTGAATGTACTCAAATGGCTGTACGGGTCGGACTTTCCCTCAAACGTTGGGACGTGAGGGATCCGAAATCCTTGGGGAAATGGAGTGTTGGAAATATGGGGAGCGAATGATTCAAGCTCCTCATCAGAATCTTCATATCGATCCTGACCTTGCTCATTTTTCAAAAGCCTGAAGGCCTTTTCTAACTGATAAATTCTTTCCTGGACTGGGTCCGCGAGGGGACTTGTCTGGAATCGGTTGTCATCGATCACAATTCCAGGTTCGCGCCTCCGCAGGGGGTCTTTACGCCTATTTAAGCGATCCTTCAGGTTCGGGTTTATCGGGTTAACATTACCCCGACTTTGATTCAAGTGTTCCCGTAGGTCGGAGCGATTCCTGCGGCTCCCAGTATTCTTTCGACCTCGATCATGCATGCTGACCGATCTGGTATCCCCAGAGTCATCACTAGTAAAACTTGTCGCATGATTATTTCGAGACGGGTCTTTTTCGTGCCTCCTCGTTTCTGCCGTGCGAGACCAAGACATTTGACTTCTTTCAGATAGGGCGCCTCTCCGCTCCTGGAAAGCTTCCTTGTTTCCTTGTCTCCTCCCCGCACGCCTTTCGTCCTGATCTCGAACTGGTTGAGCATTCCTGCGAGGAGGTGCAGGATATCTTATAGGCGATGGAGGGAACTGTATGGGTGACGGTGGCTGCCACCCATTTCGTGGTCTGGACGGTCTGGAGTTTACCCGAGATGGGTTGGTTGCATCATGCGCGTTCCCAGGGACTTGAGTCCGAGCCTCTGTAGGGGCTCGGTTGTTCTCAGTTCCTGCCGGTACCTCCGCAGGTGGATTAACCGGGGACCTAGCTCGGGTACTTCTCTGGGGTCTCGAGGGAGCGGATGGCTCTGCTGGTGCCGGAGGTTGTTCCGGCCTTCTTGTGGCAGCATTCTTTCGTGGACGCCCACGAGGCCTGCGGGGAGGAACATGCACGTCCCTAGGAGGAGGAGCTTGGTTTTCACGCGGAGGCGGGGGCTGAGCCGCCTGCGCCTCTGTGGCTATCCTTGCTAACTCCTCATTCTGCTTGTTGGCTTCTGCCAACTGCTGTTTCAGCTGCCGGTTTTCAAGTTCCACGATGGGAACGTATCGCTCAAGATTGTAATACATATCCTCATCCCTTGGTGGTGCGGGTGGTCCCTGAGAATCGGAGGATCCGCTTCTCTCTTCAACATCTGGGTTTACCATTGGTTGTTTCCCAAGGCGTCTCGGATAATTTTCTTTAGGAACATTCTGATCATTAGCGGTCATAACTTGTGTCAGGGACTGAATGCTTAAGGCTCTCAATGGAAGCACCAAACTGTTGACGCTGTTTTTCATCCACAGTGAAATAAGAGCACGAAAACAATAATTGGTTATGGCCAAGAAAAATATGATAACACAAATGAGATTTTTTACGTGGTTCAGCAGTTAACTCTGCCTAGTCCACGAGTCTTTGTTATTAAAACTTAAGATGATCTCTGGAAATTCTTTAAGAATGAATTCTCCAGAGTTTCTCTCAAGATCACAAAAATTCGGTCATTTACAATGGTGCATGACTTCTCTATTTATAGAGAAGATTTCATAATACTATCCCACATATTTCGGGAAGTTATTCTGTATATGGAAATAAATTTAATGGCATTTAAGGCATGTAATCCTATATACAAGGAAACGTCCCCTGAAGATCAGGGGGCGTATAACTGAATAATAAATATCCCTTTATTATAGGGGATTTACAACAATCAATGTAGACTGCGTCTCTCCAAAATGACTCACTAGGATATTCAGAGTTATCAATCTACATTGCCAATACTGTTCCCAACCAGGTCCCTTACTGGCTTTCGAGCTGTGACATTTCCCGGAGGTCATGCAACTTCGAGCTCATACTTATGTTAGGCTCGGAGCCCCTGATCCGAGGCCATCCGAGAACATATGTGTTTTGATGTCTGTCTTTCGAGCTTGTAATGGTTTCGAGACTACCATCTTCGAGGCTGCCCGCTACTTGTAGGTCTGGTGCTTAGGTCGCAGACACGTGTTCCAGACATTACGAGTCCATTCCTTACGAATCCAGCTTTCGAGATCACAATTCTTATGGCTCGAAATCTGGGTGTAACATATGCTAAGATAGAAATTTCAAAGATCAAAGTTTGATAGTTGTGTTTACTTCAAAGTTCTTGAAGATGGAAGCTACATCTACTTGTTAATTTATGTGGATGACATGCTTATAGCATGTAAACACAGATCTGAAATGGAAAGGCTCAAGGAGATGCTAAGTCAAGAATTTGATATGAAGCAATTGGGGGCAACTATCAAGATTTTGGGAATAGAGATATCTATAGACAGAAATGAGGGCATGTTGAGATTGCCTCAAGAAGGATATGTCAAGAAGGTAGTAGGAATGCTTGATCAAAAGGAAGTCAGATCTGTCAACACTCCCATTGGAGCCCACTTCAAGCTCAAGTCTCTTACAGAAGAAGAAGCATCTTTTGAAGAAGAAAAGATGAAGGGAGTTCCTTATGCTAATGTTGTTGGTAGCATTATGTATGCTATGGTATTAACAAGACCAGATTTAGTATATGGAATTGGTTTAGTTAGTAGGTTTATGAGCAAACCAAGCTTGGAACATTGGCAAGCTATGAAATGGTTACTAAGGTACATGAAGGGAACTACAAACCTACAGATGTTGTACACAAAGTCAGACCAGAATGAATGTGAAGTTATGGGGTATTGTGACTCAGATTTTGCTGGAGATTATGATAAAAGAAGATCTTTATCTGGGTATGTTTTCACTGTTGGAGGGAATGTTGTAAGCTGGAAGTCTAATTTACAACATGTTGTGGCTCTCTCCTCGACTGAAGCACAATACATAGCTCTCACAGAAGCAGTTAAAGAAGCTCTTTGGTTAAAAGGGATGATGAGTGAGCTGGGATTTAGACAAGATCATGTGATTGTACATTGTGATTCACAAAGTGCAATACATTTGTCTAAGAATATTGTGTTTCATGAAAGAACGAAACACATAGATGTTAAGCTCCATTTTCTCATGGATATTGTCTCAAAACAAATTGTCAAGATTGTGAAGATATCCACTGAGATCAACCCAACTGATATGATGACTAAGGTAGGTCATACCCGTGAGCAAGTTCACTTCGGCCTTGAACTTGCTTGCCATCAAGACGGGAATCCCTTAGAGCTAAAGCTAGCCAGCATTGTCTAATCCACTGAACCCTGTTTCGGAATAAGAAGTCAATGTGGAGAATTGTGAAGATTGTGACTCATTTCCTCAACCAATCAAAAGATTAGTAAAGTGACAGCTCACAGTAGTATGTTGTTTTCAGTTGCATCTACGTTTTCTCCAGTTGCATCTGCGTGGACACCAGTAATTTGTAACAGAATAACTAATTGTTGTTAGTTACAGTTAGTTTCCGTTTGTCTCTTTATTTCTTGTAACTCGACCCTATATATAATTTTAGGCCTGATCAATCTAAGAGAATTCAATTTTCTGAGAGTTTTGGCTGAGAGCAAGAACTGTATTGTAATACTCAAGTGAGAGAGTGTTTCAAGAGAAGTTGAATGAGTGTTGTTGTAATCTTGAGAGCTTGGAAGGTGTAATCTAGTTTCAGATATAGTGGATTTGACTTAGGCATTGCTGCCTAACCTTGGATGTAGGATCAACCAAATTGGTTGTATCTGAACCAAGTATTTTTGGTGTTCTTTCTTTTGTGTTTCACTTTTGGGTTTGTTTAATTGTCTATTACTTGTTCTTCTTTGTTGCTATTCTTTGTGCACTATATTGACTGTGTTGTGCATGTCCTAATCCCCCCCAACAAAATGGAAAGGTACAAGCCATGGATAACTCATATTTGTGTAATTGCAATGTCGAGTGTGGGAGCTATAGTTATCAGAAGCCCTCAATTTCTGGCACTGAAGTAGCTTAAGCATTTAGTGGACGAGACTGAAAGAAAAAAAAAACAGACAAACAAAGTTAAGTGGCGCTAAAGCAGATATGTAGATGGGTCTGAGATTTGAGAGCTTCAACAGAGAAATAGCTTTAGATAGAGGGAAAGGTGGTGCAAAGCATGTGTAACAGGAGGTTTGGGGTTTGTATGCGTGTCAATTTCTAAAGGAAAGTGGCATTGAAGTAGGTGAAGCAGGAGGAGAGACGAGGGTGAAGATAAGACAAGCGGTGAAAAGAGAAATAAACAAAATTTTGTTTGAAAAAAACAATAGACCCCATAAAACAGCTGAAAAATAAGGGTTTAATGGTCTTTTACGCGGGACGTGAAGGTGGATCTATATACACATAGTAAATTTTTTTAATATGCCAATATAAATATTTTTTTTACTAATGTGCCCTTATCATATTTTAGATAAAAATACATTTGGTATTCAAACACTCTCTCTCAGTCTGAACTCTCTCTCTCTAACGTCTCTCATTGTCTCACACTCTCACTGTCTCTCTCATTCTAATATTGTAAATCTAGAAAAAATACCAAAATATAAATAAAAAATTATCTGAAACGGACATTTGAGTGAAAAGATATGAACTTCCAAAATTTTCGTCAAATGTCAGTGCAGAGCATCGAAACTACATCGATTTTGCATCGAAAAATCATTGTTTTGGACAAAAATCAAGTTTTCATGATTGCATTGCAAAAACATCGAAATAACATCGATTTTGCATCTAAAAATCATCGTTTTTTCCAAAAATCAAGTTTCATGATTGCATCGCAAGAGCATCAAAATACTATCGATTTTGCATCGAAAAAGCATCGGTTTGCCCAAAAATCAAATTTTCATGATTGCATCGCAAAAGCATCAAAACATCATCGATTTTATATCGAAACATCATCAATTTTGCATTGAAACAACATCAATTTTGCATCGAAAAAGCATCGATTTTGTATCAAAATAGCATCGTTTTGGCCAAAAATCAAGTTTTTATGATTGAATCGCAAAAACATCAAAACATCATCAATTTTGCATCAAAAAATCATCATTTTAGATAGTGTTTTGATGCTTTTGTGATGCAATCATGAAAACTTGATTTTTTTTTTACCAAAACGATGCTTTTTCGATGCAAAATCGATAGTATTTCAATGCTCTTGCAATGCAATCATGAAAATTGATTTTTGGCCAAAATGATGTTTTTTCGATGCAAAATCGATGCAATTTCGATGCAAAATCGATGGTGTCTCGATGTTTTTGCGATGCAATCATGAAATTTTGATTTTTGGCCAAAACGATATTCTTTCGATGCAAAATCGGTGATGTTTCGAGGCTTTTGTGATGCAATCATAAAAGCTTGATTTTTGGCCAGAACGGTGCTTTTTCGATGCGATTTCGATCCTCTGTACTGAAATTTGACGAAAACTTTAAAGATTCATATATTTGAACTCAAATGTCCACTTCAGATTATCATTTTTTAAATTTTGATATTTTTCGAGATCTACAAAATTAGAATGAGAGAGATAGTGAGAGTGTGAGAGAATGAGAAACATTAAAAAGAGAGAGTCCAGACTAAGAGAGTAAGGAAGTGTTTAAATGACAGGAATATATTTATCCAAAAAATTGAATTTGTCAAATATTGAGATAGTAACTTATGTTGTCATCGTAATTTTTTTTACTATTTCACTATATTATAAAGCATATACGGTGAAATTTCCTAATTTCTTTTTCGGGTTTATACATTTTTGGACACTGTGTTTTTTCTCATTACCTGTTTGGACCCTGTGTTTTGACAAATTATTTTTTGAACCCTACATTTTATAAAAAAAATGGTTAAAATAGAACCCTAAACCCGATTTTGGTCAATGTTTTCTCAACTAAAATCACAAATAATTTACCAAACTAACAATTCAAAATAAAAATAAAATCATTCTACTTAAAAACTGTGTTGTTATATTTAATTTTTTCTTCATCAAAATTGAGTTTAGGATTCTATTTTAACTATTTTACAAAACATAGGGTCCAAAAAGTAATTTGTCAAAACACAAAGTCCAAACAAGTAATGTAAAAAAACACAGGATCCAAAAAGGTATAAACCCTTCTTTTTTCTACCCAATCAATCTTAATAATAACCGTCTTTAATGAAAAATATATACACGGGCAAGCATGCTAAAATAAACGAACTTAATTAAAAAACATATTTCTCATCAATTTACAAATAGTGCTATAAATATATTCTCACTAATTAATTTCATTTATTATTTGAAGTGTGCTAGTTTCCAATTGGAATCAGCCAATTTTTTTCGAGACAAATTAATTCAGACCATTAAATTCACGATTCTAAATGAAAATGGTTTGGCCAAGTTTGACCGGAGTACACTTAAAAAAAATAGTAAATAAAGGAAAAAAACGAAAATAGAATGTAACCTTTATTAATCGGGTTGTTTCCAATAATATAAATATAACATAAAATAATTATAAAAATCACATACAAAAATTTATTCACAAAAATACATTACCACAACATCAAAAAAAATACTAGATTTAAAAAATAATATACATTCCTGAAATCCAACTTTATCATTTTTCTAGGTTTTCAAAAGTAACATTTTAATTACTTATAATAGTGATAAGTTATCAATTGGTTACTTTTTTCACAAAAATATTTATTTTTAGAGCATATTATTTCATATACATTTTGGTTACTTTCAAAATTTATTTGTTAAATTTTTTTTATTTTAAAGTACTGATTAGTTTTTTTATGTTATATTTTAATATCTTATAATTTAAAATATTTATACCTTCAAACTTGTTTTAGGAACTAATGAGTTACAATAAAGTATAACAAATTACTATATAGTTAATCATCAAAAGTTATTTGTACTATATAGTAAGTTTTTTTAACGAAAAGTTTTAATTTACTTTTTAGTCACTAATATAATTTACATGAAAATAATAATATTTATTTTATTAATCAAACAAAAAAGAAGCTTAGAAGTTACGTTATTATAATAAAAAATACACATTTTAATTTTTTATTATGAATTTTTGTTTAACCAAATTAAATAGCAACTACATAGTTACTTTTTACATACAACATGTTATAAAATAAACTTTTTAGTAAACCAATTATAAAATAAACGAAAATGTTACTTTTAATAATGGTCATCTTTTTCGGCGACGACGAAAAAATATATGTTTCCCACATATCAAAATGACTATCTCGAAGAGTACATCGCAATGGTACCACACTTGAGTCCAAATGAACGACAGTGTGGTCAGAAAATGTGTTTAAAGTTTTGGAGAAGAGAGAGAAATGAGAAAGAATTAGTTTAAAAAAAAGGAGTTGAAAGTACCTAAATTATTGAGTTTGTAACATTCAAATACCTAAATTATTTTTTGGCGGCAAAAGTATATTCCGTCTATGTTTTGGTGTAGTTTAGTGCATCTATTTATTTTTTTGTTAAGTACGCGACCATGACATGAAATTTACTTGTAATTTGGATACTTTCGCTGCTAATATATCATAAATTGGGTACTTTCGACACAAATATCTATTTAATTGGGTACTTTCGTCGTAAATATCTATTTAATTTAGTACTTTTGTCTACGTGTCACAATCGAATTTAACAGTGAGAATTGACGGTTGTACTAAACTGCACAAAAATATGGACGGAAGGTACTTTCGTTACTAAAAAAATAACTTTAGTACTTAAGTGCTACAAACATAATAAATTAGGTATTTTTATCACAAATATTAAAAAAAATATTGTCTAGAATTATTTTTATTACACAGTGGTCAAAAGATAAAATTAAAAAAAAAAATAGTTGTACAAATGCTTCACAAAGCAATACAAAAACAAAACAAAAAAATTAAAAAACAGTATTTTTGTAAATATAATGTTACACGGTATTTTAGGAAATAAAATCTAAAAAATAATACTACATATAAATTTTCCTTATTAATTTAATTAAAAAATACTCCTTTTTATGATAGAGGAAAAGAAAAGGTCTAAATCAACGCAATCACAATCAGAGAGACTGGATTCACGCACGTTGATCCAATCAAAAGTTGAAAAATCCAGCAAACTAATAGAATAATAACCAAGAAAAAGGGCATCAACTCATCCCCAATTAAATAGTAAATAATTAGTCAACTCTTTCTCTATAATAATAATCCTATTAATAATTAATAATTATAATATAAACTCCAAGGATCAACTCCAAAATGCTTTAGTGCAAGATGGAGATAGAATTTTAGCTAACAACAGTCAAGATTTATAATGAGGAAGATTATTTAATTTTTAATCGAGAAAGAGCTAAAATGCTACATTTTTTAAATTGGAGTTTTTTTAATAAAAAAATAATATAATTAAAAAATTAATAGAAATTAAAAATTAAGAGAGGGCTGAGCAAAGTACCCGAATCTTATGCAGCTTCGTTTCCGATTTTATTTCAATATCTTTTCACAAATTAAAAATGTATTAGGTACAATCAACGTGCAATGCACGTTTGTTTAATTTTATTTAGATAATTTACTAATTATTTAAAATATTAATGAAACCAAAACTTTGTTTATGTTTTTTTTAAAATAAAAATTTATAAGACGATAATCTTTTAAATCACAAACTAACATATTTAAGGTACAAAACATTCATAATATTATTCAAATTAAACCTCAATAATTGGTAAGAAAAATTGTTTATTCTTTATAGAATTAAATATTATTCTAATTTCTTATTTAGTTACACAATCATATTATTTGTACACATATGACACTTATATATAATGTATATTATATATTCTTGTAGTAATAATATTTTATAACATTTAAATTTATATTAATATAATTAATAAATATATATTTTTATTTTGTTTTAAAAATGTATTCCATTAACTATTTAGAATATTAATATTATTATAGTAATGATATTTTATAATATTTGAATTTATATTAATATAATTAATAAATATATATTTTTAACTTATTTTAAAAGTATATTTTGTTAAATATTTAAAATATTAAGTTAAAGTAACAATAGAAATAGTTAAAACAAAAAATTTAAGTTATTTACACAGTTTTTATATATAAAGATAAATAATTACGCTGAAATGAGTTTTCACATTAAAACTCTTATCATATTTGTTGAGTCAATTTTTTATTCCTCGGATATATATAAAATATGTGTATATATAATCTGAAATTTCAATATTTCCTTTTAAAAATGGAGTTTTTTTTACATCTCAATATTTATCTAATAAATTTACTCTCAAATGTAAGAAAGAAAAAAAAATTCCTTGAAGAATTAATTTATATTAAGCTTTGTTTTCTTCAACTTATAACTCAAAATAAAAAATAAAAAAACATAATCATAATGATTAAAAAAATATATATTGTGCCATAGAGATTCATTTTACTTTATCCGTACAATATATTTGGATACGGAAAAATATTTTGATTATAATTTTTTATTTAACTATAATATTTATTGTAGAGCAAATCTTAAGTAAGTTTTCAAAAAAATTATGAATAATTAAAGAATCAAAAACAAAATTAAAATAATTTTCTATCAAACTTTGTTTTTTCGATTTATAACTCAAATAATGTTGACTTTAACTAATATCTTAATGTTTTTAGTAACATTCGATCGACTGTATTTGAGATAACATATACATTTGAGAAAATTCTTCAGTGGTTGTAGATTTATTTTGAAAAAAAATCAATAAAAATAACTCCAAAAAAAGTTTTGTTGTATATCTCCATTGACCAAGGACCATCATACGACGCAAATATAACTGTCGTATCAAATTAATCCTAATCATTATTTGAAAAGAAAGGTTGTTTTGTCATAAAACCGAAAATAGTTGACTGGAAGTTGAGAGACCCCTATCTACACGCAACGAAGAAACCCTCTCTCCCTCCCCATTCTTTCAAAACTCTATCCAATCATATTTTGCCACGTCACTATCAGTTTGTCTATTCTTAGTGGTCGTCACACAGAGTAAAATAACCCACGTCGGTTTTCGACTAGCTGTGATGTTCGAAGGGCCAGACTGGCATCATCCAGAGAATCCAACGCGAGGATCTGCTGGTTGATTCTTTTGTGCCATACAACAATCGACGGTCCAGATTTCTCCGTGGCCTTATATTGTTATTTTCTACAGAGATTCAGAAAAAGAATGTGAAAAGGAGAGTTTGAGAGAGAGAGAGAGAGAGAGAGAGAGAGAGAGAGGGTCTCTCATTCTCCACCACTGCCACTGCTCTTTTTTGAGAGAGCCCAAGACCGAAGACCGCGACCGCTAAACTCTGAGAAGTTAGACCCCTCTTTCTCATTGCTGGCGGTGGCTTTTCGAATTTCTCTCAAAGGAGAAATACCTTTTGGAGATAGAAAAAAGTCCTTCGTTGGATTTGGATCGACCCGCATTTTGTCGGGTTAGTTCTTTGTTCCTCTTCCTTGTTTTGAGTCTTGAACGCTTATTGTTTCATTCCCAGATCCGGGTTTTTCTTGTTTTTGATTTCCTTTTCTTGAAAATTATGGATGAATTTGGGTGTGTTTTGTTTGGATATTAATTTTGGTTTTTGAGGTGGGTTTGCTTGCTTGGTTGCCGCATTATGCGGTTTAGTTATGGGGTTGGAATGCGGGCTTTTTTTTGTTCTGTTGCTTACAAAATTTGAGAGAGAAAAAATGATTAATGGAGAAAATGATGGATATTTGTCGATAGAAATGTCTGTGATTTAATTTCTTATTGATCTATAAAATGCCGACGTAAGAACGCGTTAGCTAAAGAGTAAAATGCTCGCTCTCGAATTTTATTTTTATTATGTTGTTCATCAAAACTCTTAAAGATCTAATGATGCCATTTTTCGGATTGTTATGTTCTTACAGTTCCACACACACATATATAAATGGGGTTTTCAGCTATTGAAATTCTTTTCAATTATATAAGTTTGTGTATTTCATTATGATTTTTATCTTCTTTTCCCTTTTCTTGATGAAATTTGATGGCCATTAATTGTTAGAAGCGTTTGTATCTGATTATGCTGAATTTTCCGGTTGGCTGTTGTTTTATAATGTTTAATAATTTTGGACTTCCTTTTCATGTGGGTCCAATTGCGTATAAAAAACTCTCATAGTGGAGCTAGAATCTAGAACCCAATTGCGTATAGACTTTTTTAATTCCTTCTCTCATAAGCAACATATTTGATATATGTATATATATGTGCGTGTGTATAAATATATATTGGGTTTTCTCCTGTAACATGAGACTTTTCTGTATTTTTAATTAGATTCTTGATTTACATATATAATTATGTATTTGTGAGTGGAAAAAAGAAATATTAGTAAGATATGCTATAAGAAGTTTTATAAGAGGATTGTTAGAAGTTAAAACAAGTATGAGTTCTTAGCAACAAGCCTAAACCTTGTTGAAGCGCTGTGATTCTTAACTTTTTTTTTTTACAAACTACTGAAGTTTATAATTTTCTCTCATCCATTTTTTTTTATATTTCAGCAGGACTGTAGATCCTTGATGTAAAGATGGTTGCTCAGGAATTTACCGTTGATTTGAATAAACCTCTTGTATTTCAGGTAATGTCACACTGACATTTATGTATTTTCATTTCCGAACAAAATAGGTGGCAAGCATCGGTGTTTATGTGTAATTATTTCACTAAAATGCCTCTAGAATCAAGGGTTTTCTTTTCTTTTTTTATATATTTTTAATTGTGAACACTTATGTTTCTCTTCCTCTTGTATATCTTTACCTTTTTGTAGTCTATATGGATACAGACTAGTCCCAGGAACTATCTTTTGGCTAATTTGAGTGTAATTAAATTTTCGCCAATATTTCACAGGTTGGTCATCTTGGAGATGCTTATCAAGAATGGGTGCATCAGCCTATTCCGACCAAGGAAAGTCCTCGATTTTTTGAAAGTGATTTTTGGGAGGTAGGTACTACATAATTGTTTGACTATATTCATGAAATTCTCTTTTAAATTAGTGCTCAGTAATGGGACTGTGAATATGCATTGATATGGATGTGGTCATGTAGCTCTGCGTATGTTTCAGCATACTGTGATTACTTACTAGTTTGAAGTATAGTGCTTTTTTATATCAAAATTTCCTGATTTTGACTAATTTCTTCATACAATAGTTCTTGACCAAGACGGCCTGGTGGGTGATTCCTCTTATCTGGCTGCCAGTTGTCTGCTATTTCATCTCCAAATCCGTACTAATGGGCCACACATTTCCTGAGATAGCTCTCATGGTGGGATTAGGTATATTCATTTGGACATTGCTTGAATACACATTGCATCGTTTCCTTTTCCACATCGAAACAAAGAGCTACTGGTTAGTTATTATGCTCTCCTTTTCTCTGTGCTCAAGTTTATTTGTTTGATGTTGAAAGTCTTTTCTGTGTACTAACTTCGTCATGATTGCATCCAGGGGAAACACTATACATTATCTTCTTCATGGCTGTCATCATAAACACCCCATGGATGGCTTGCGTCTTGTTTTTCCTCCAGCTGCAACTGCAGTTCTATTGACGCCAGTATGTATTTATCCCTTGTTTCTTCATGTTTTGTCTCTGAATCTGGTGCCTTTTCTTGTAGCTAGAAAGGATCAGTTCTTTATGAATTTTATGTCTTCAATATTTAGATAGATTTTTATTAATTTAAAGTGGCAATGCACCATGGGTTCTGCTACAAATGGTTTGTGGAGCTTGATTACTAGGAATATCATTAGGATATACTTAATGAGCTCATATTAGAATTTGTAACATGGGAAATCAAAATCAAAATCTACATTCTTATCCTGGCAGTTCTGGAACATGGTTAAGCTTTTTGCTACACCCTCTACTACTCCTGCTCTATTTGGTGGTGGCTTATTGGGTTATGTGATGTATGATGTTACCCATTACTACCTCCACCACGGCCAGCCATCGAAGGACTCTCTTCGACATCTTAAGGTGAGGACAGCAAACATTTCACAATGGCAATTTGATTTCTAATCACTGATAAGAAACTAGTATAGCCTATAATAATATTTCCCATGTAACATGTTCCTTTTCCCCTCTCAGAAGTACCATCTGAATCATCACTTCCGTATTCAGAACAAGGGGTTTGGAATAACTTCATCTATATGGGACAGAGTCTTTGGAACACTTCCAAAGACAAAAGCAGCTGAGAAAAGTAGATAAAAATTCATTGGCAAGGAGAAAAGCATCTCTCATAATTGATGGTTATTATGCTTATTTTCCTTCATAAACATTCTTTATTCTATTATGCTATGATCTTTTTCTTTTCTCCTCTAGTTTAAGATGGTGAATTTGGGATTGTCATACTATGGGTATGTTGGTTAAGTATCAATTTTGTGTCGCCTTGTTCTACAAGGCAACTGTATGTATAAATCAATTTCATTTTCTTAGATATTGCTTTGTTTATGGAGGAAAATTCTCTTTACTTGGCTGTGTATATTGCTTTCAAACTTGGTCCTTTTGTACGTCTCTTCAATTATTATTTATTTGGACTTTGTTTTGCATGTCGTTTCCTTTCTTTTTTTACACGCAAACCAAAATGTGATGAACCAAAATCAAAAGCCTGTAGTGGGAATCAGGAAGTGAAATAATCATGTGCTGTTGGAATTAATTATAATAAAGATTGTCATTTTGGTCTTCTAGATTTAAACAAAATTAAGAAATAATTTTTAATTGTATATAGTATAGTAATTTAAAATAAGGGTGTTTTTGGAGTTTTTCAAAAACTATAAATATATTAAGATTTAGAACTGGCAAGAAAGGAAATAACCTATTAAGATTAGGAATTTTACGTGGTTGGGGAGTTAATGACTCTTAGTCGACGAGACAATAGTATTAAGCTTTAAGTTTTAACAATGGAGGCTCTATTTATAGGTGGCCATGTATTTTGGGTCGGACTCATCTAAACCCAATAGAGATGTAATTACAATTACTCCTCTAATGGAGCTTGATACAAGTCTAAAGTATTATTCCAATATGTTTAATTTAAAGTATTATTCCAATATGTTTAATTTAAAACTCATTGGGCTGACCCTAGTTTAGTTGGACACTCCAGTTGTCCTTTGTACGTTGACAGTGACTGGCGTGCTTGAGCCATCATGGGGATTCAGGGGACAGGATGTGTCAGAGAAGTGGTAGTGCCAATCCCTAAGAATATTGCACTTTTTGTGCGCGCCCCTTTTGCAGGTTGGTTGAGGAGACCAACCGCCGAACTTCTTGGGGATGGCGTTAGAAGGATGACATGTCTGTCTTGTGCTTCTCAGACGGAGAGTTCGGATTCATTTTCCGAAGATAGGTATTCTTTCGTAGTGGTGAGTCCAGGATATATTTTGGTGTAACAAATTGGAATGTACAGATGGAGCCGGAGACACCATTCGGGTCTCAAATGGTTGATACGGGCCATTCGTGGTCACGATGTTGGTCCGGGCTTTCACTTCAGGACCGGGTTCTCGCCATACTTTGGGTAATCATTATTTATTGGACCCAAGTTGGGCCTGGGCCTACCCTGAGGGTTAACAAAGCCCATTTGGTGGTGCCACGTGTCCTTGGTAGAAAATACGGACAACATTCACCCCTAGTCTTCATCCGTGTTCGCGTGGTGGAGACTTGCTCCTTCATCCCAGTTCAATCCGTTGGGGGAGAACTGACCAATCCCAACCTTTCGAATTCCAAAGAACCCCAACCTTTCGAATTCCAAAGGCTCTGGGTATGTGTCTCCAGGTGGGTGGCAAGTTGACACCACTCGCGCCCTGAATACGTGTGGAACCTCATTCATTGTCTGTGGTGACTGATGGGTGTTAACGCATTTCTCAAGGCATCCCATCAAGGTAAATCAACATTTTAATTAATGTACGCTCGTCTTCCGGGGCCATCAAATGTAGTTTTTCTTAGGATACTTGATGCGAGCCGATGGATTAGAAAGGCACAGATTACGGGTCTGTTTGTATAAATACGCATACAAACTTCTCTCTTCACTTTTATCATATTTGAATTCCAAACCAGAGAGCAAAGAGATTTTACTGTAAATGTCTGAACTTGCTGACGAACTTCACCAACGTTTATTACAACTTCGAGCTCACTTATTCCCGTCGAATCCACCTTCCATTCATCAAGAGGAGTCCTTCACCTCAACTAGCCCATCTGAGAGTGTTGAAGAAATGCTCTACCGCCTTCTTTAATGTTATAAAATATTATTATGATTATAATATATAATTCTATTTTTTTTCTAATTATATTAATATGAATTCAAATAATATAAAATATAATAATAATATTTAATACAAGACTAGATATTGAATACTTATGTTAATATAAATTTAAATATTATAAAATATCATTATAGTAATATATAATACACAATCTTAATTTTTATTAAAAAAATTATCATTTATGTTTAAAAATGTTATCATATTATATATATATATTGAAAAAAAATCATAAACAACGTTTTGGTTTAATTTTCGTTTAATATGTTTATGTCATTCTTTTATACATAATGTTGACCACGTTTTTGGCCAACAACGTAAGAACGTCAAAAACGATACAGCCTTCAAGAGAAACAAAACGATACAGACAATCTTTAACAGAAAGTAAATAAAACATGCAATTTTTATAGTGGTTCAGCCCCAATATATTGGTAATAGCCTAATCCATTTAGAGATTTTATTATATATTCACACTCAAGATCAGATGAACCTGTGTCAGCTGAGTTTCTTCAGTATGAATTCTCAGAATACAAAAGTTCTCTCATGAAAAAGCTCTTTCTCTCTCTAGAAAATCCAGACCCCAATTTCCCAAAAGTCCTTTTCTGATCCCAAAAGCCATGTATTTATAGGCTTAGGATCATACACTGATATCCCCAAGCATCGGGATATTTTATTATTCGTATTATATTTAAATTACAAAAAATATTCAAAATGCAACAGAACCCCCAATTTGTGTGAAGAATGAGAGATTCCTGTGTATGCCCAGACCGATTCTTGTTGAAGGCATTTCTGGGAATTTGACGTAGTCTGTTCTACTTGGTTGATGAATATCATCTTCTGGTCGGCCATACCTCTACCGACCAGTCACGCACTTGGCTGGTAGGACACGCACTCCTCTGGTCTAACATGGCACTCTGGCCTAGCATGCCATGTCTCTACTTGGGCAGTCATGCACTTGCTGGTAGGACATGCAAGTGTTGGTCGGACATATGCATGCTGGTAGGACATGCCAGTGCTGGTCGTATGCATACGGACCAGTCTTTGTCACTCCTTGGACGCAGTGTGTCCGACCGGACACGCTCAGCCTGGTACCATGTCAATCATGGTCCACTCGGACCAACCCACACCTCTTCATGGACACAAGGCATGCACCCTCTCGATCCTTCTCCTCGAGCATAGAGTGTCCGATCGGACACCTAAATTGGCTTCTCGGACAGCTTGCTTGGATGCACACGGCTAGGAATCATACTAAGCATGGTTTGCTTGGACCAAAAACACACCTCTCCTCGGACATGGGGTGTCCGACCGGACACACCCATGATCTCTTCGAATGCGCCTGCTAGGAGACACACGGCTGGCCCCGCACCTCCTCGGGCACGGAGTGTCCGACCGGACACGCCCCACTAGCTCCTCTTCGGACACTGGGATCGGATGCAGATGGATAGGCACACACTCAGGCACGCACATAGGCACGCTTGGATGCTTCTTGTCGAACGCATGGTGTCTGATCGGACACGCATCGGGCTCCTCAGGTGCACTTGGCTCTGATATGCCAATGCTGGGCAGCAAAGTCACTGGGTAGCAAAGTCATTCCTGGTCGGGTGCAACTTACCCAGTTGGTCATGACACCTCTCAAGCAGTCAAAACTCTTCATTGATGTATTGGGCTAAGCCAGATCACCCAATCATTCCTTGTCACTTGTCATTTCTATTTCCACATCATTATTTTCAAATTTTGGGGATAACATTTGCCCCCCAAGTTTATTATATGATACCTCATATAATAAACTTTTTTCTCCACAGTTGACGGCATTATAAAAAATAACTGTTCATCTTCCCGCCATGCAGCAGACCACAACTTACAGACCACGATCACTACAAATAATTGTCCATGATCGTGGGGAGAAAAAATAGCCTAGGAATTCCAAGGGTCTAAAAATAAGTGGTAACTCCCACTTTTTTCCTTTAAATAATCCTTACCCTCTCACATTCCTACTTATACAAACAAATCAACTTTTTTAAAAACCCTTCTCCTTCTTTCTTCTCTCTTGGCCGAAACCCCAAAGCTTCTCCTTCTCTTGGCCGAAACTCCAAGGGACTCCAAGAGGAAGTTCTTCATTCCTTCAAGCAATCTCCAAGCAAATCAAGGGTTCTCCAAAGTTGGGTAAGTCTTCTCTTCTATGCTTTCATATTGTTGTTATTTTTTCAAAAATTTTCATGAAAAAAGCATGTTGTGGCCGAAACCCCATTGAGAGTTTTTTCTTGAATTTGCTCATGAATCATATAGATATAATGTGTTGGGTGACTATTTTGATGATGTTTGTATTATGGGTAACCCAACATTATCCTCAATTTCATAAGAATTTCAAGAAAAATAAGTCAATTTAGCATAAACCATGATTGTGGGTTTTGGGGTTTTTGATGGCATAGAGGGTTTCAAGAACATGGAAAAACTTTTCAACTTCTCTATTTTGATCTTGTGATTGTGTGTTTTGAATGAAGAAACATGTTTATGCTAGGGAGTTTAAGCTTTTATTTTCGGCTATAGGAGCATAGGGGTTTTTTGGTGAAGTTTGGGTATGAAAAATGGGGTATGTTTAAAGATATGGCCGATCGGCCACCATTTATTAGGGTAAATATGTGGTCCGATCGGACCACATATGCACTCCTCGAACCATGTGGATTCCCTATCCTCAGACACTCCATGTTCGATCGGAGCTCCTTGGATTATTGGTGCTGGGCTCCTCGGGTGCACTCGGCTTGGATGCAGACGGATAGCACCATGCCAAGCCTGGTCCGCTCGGACCAAACTCGCACCTCTCCTCCTCGGTCACATGGTATCCGATCGAATACCTCATAACTCTTCGCACACGCTGGCCACACACCTCCTCGGACACGCCCTTAGCCCAAGTACACGCCTGGATGCATGCGGCTGGCCTTGCATCTCTTCGGGCCCAAGGTGTCCGACCGGACACGCCCCTGGCCCAAGTACACGCCTGGATGCATGCGGCTGGCCTTGTATCTCTTCGGGCCCAAGGTGTCCGACCGGACACGCCCCTTAGCTTTTCGGATGCTCTCTTTGGATGCCTAGGCACAAGCCTTCCTTGGCATTAGGCACAATTTTAAGCCCAAGCATGGTATATTCCATGCCATATGTATTTTGAACATTTTTAGGAAGTTTTAAACATTTTTAGGCACTTTCATGCACTAAAATTATTTTTTCCCATGCATGAAACATTTTTACTACTTAGATAAATTTTTCTAAGTATAAAAATAAATTTTGTTCTTGTTGAATTCTCTCTGTATTGTTACTCACCTCCCCATTTTTGATTTATTTTTGTAGATGAATCGCTTTGAGTATAGGGGAGGTGACAACCATACGGACTCCGATACATCCACCCCGCAGTCTATCAAGACCCTTCAAAGCAGCGATTCCTCATCCGAATCTTCGATCAGTCATACTCCTGAGGATCGCCTACGCCGCTTCAAGCAAATCCTTCCCCGTTCAGCATTGTACTTCCTTCATGAGGAACAGTTTCTTCAACAAGTTGCACCGTCGACGATGAGGGTGAAGAAATCTAATAGACTCCCCCAGGACCAAGATCCACAAGTTGCCCGCAGAGCGGTGCAAAAGGTGGTAGAACGCAGTGAGGCCCACACTGCAGCTCCTTCGAGATCACCTCTTCAGGTGTCGAAATCTAGTAACACTCGAAGACGAATTACTCAGGAGTTTTCCACCGAGGTCCAGCGCTTGGCCATCCAAAAACCACGGAAGGGACAAGAAGAAGCACCTTCCTGGTTCATTGCCCAGCCTTCAAAACTCAATCCTGCGACGTTCCATAAACACATCCAAGCTCTGGGTTTGAGTGGGGATGAACGTGACATGCCCAGGCCCTCATCAGAGAGCCAATAGGCCCGGTGGAGCATACTGCGCCTGGTCTAGGCACCATATCCACGTAGGAGCGACACTCCCACTACACTCCTATTTCCGGTCTATAGCGGATTATTTCAACGTCTCTCCATTCCAGATCGCACCGAATGGGATCCAGGCATTGTCCGCGCTGTATATTCTCTACTTTCTGCAAGGTTGGGACAAGCCCACTCTTCATGAGGTACACTATTTGTTCGACTTCAGGACTAACCCCAACCACAAGAACACGGGCTTCTTTCACCTCTTTCATAGGAAACGGGGGATTAAATACCTCTGCGGTATTGCGCACAAGTCGAACCCCGGGAAATACTATAGAGAGTATTTCCTCACATCAAACATTAAAGCCAACAACTTGGCCTTTACACATGCCGGTCCGTTCGAGCAACCCTTGCCTACTCAAGGGATGTTCAAGCGAGCGAAGGCGTTGGCTAAAATGAGTAGCGAGGAGAAAGACGTGAAAAGTTTGGTCACTATAGATTACCTTCAGATGGTGGGTCTGATACCGTGTAACCAAAATATCACGGTGGAAAGTACTACTGAGGAGAACAACACAACTGATCAGTCCAATGCGGGCACTGAGGTGGTGACTGACCAGTTTCTCCTGGGCCATCTCCGCTTTCCCATAGACCTGGCGAGCTTGTCATTAGGGTGCCTGAGCCTGAGCCTCGGCACAGATATGCTATTCCTGCTCAGTCCGGGAAAGGAAAAGCCATTCAGACTGAGAGGGACTTCAGTTCATCCTCGGATGACGAGGATGACTTCCTTGATCAGATTCTCAACTCAGGTCTGGTATTCATAGGAATATGTTTGATAACTTGGTAATTTGGGACTAATAAAATTGTATTAGTAACATACTTATCTACATTTTATTATATTTACATTTCTAACAATTTTGTGTTTTCCTCTTTTGCAGATCCAGATATGTTCAGGCAGTGCATCGCTCCTCCTGCTCCAAAGAGGAAATCTGGCGATGGAAGTGGCTCCACGCCCCCGAGGAAGGTTCCGAGGGTAGTGCGGCCCAGCCAAGGGAGACAACCCGAGGGGTTGACTACACTTCCGCCGTTGAATCCTTCCTCGCTTCCTCCCTTTGCGAGCGTAAAGGCAAAAGGAAGTAAATTGATTAAAAATAAAATTGATAGTTAGATGTCTCGAGGTGAAAAACCTCATGCAAAGTTACAACAAAAAAAAATGAGAATAATAAAAGAAGGGCCCTAAGCTCCACCAGGCTGCCCCGTGGAGGTCGCCGTCTCGTCCTCCTGCTCGGCTACGACAGAGACTTCCCCGGTCTCAGAAGGTGCCTCTTTTTGGAGGCAAGCTTTAAACCCCTCCAGTAAGGGCTCCCAAACGTCCACTCCCAAGAAGGAGAAATCACCGTCCGGGTTGTAGACCCAGCAATGGTAGAGCATGTCCTCCATGGCAGAGCTGGAGGCTGCCTTCTCGGCTTCTAGGGCGGCCTTGGCCTCCTCGGCCCCAGCCTTCGCAGTGTCTAGTTCTGCCCGTGCAGCGGCGAGGGCGGCTTTGGTGGCATCGGCCTCGTGGAGCTTAGGACGGGCTTCGGCTAGCTCGGCCTGCGCGACCACCAGGGCATCCTTGGCTTCCCTTTCCTTCTGTTGGGTCGTCTGCAGGGAAGTTTGATGGGTGGCCAAGGCCGTCTGATGCTCGCCCCTCATATCCTCGAGCTGGGCCTTGGCCCTGGCTATGCTCCGGTGAAGGGCAAAGACGCTCTGCAAAAACAAAGAGGCAACTGCCTTAGAAAAAAAAAGAGGAAACACAGGGCAAGGCATAATAATCAAAAATCATAGAAGGGTAAAGTCAGCTTACCGTTAGGGCCATGCCCAATGACGATTCCATTACGCCCACCGGGCTCCTGGTTTTGATGGCCCGCAGCTCTCTCTCATTGAAGCGGTAGAAGTGGCTGACGGCGTAGCTCGCCGTCTCATACACCGTCCCCCGAAAGACATCTGGAATCTTCTCCAGGTCCTGGGGGTCCATCGGGATACGTACCTCGGGGGGCGCAGTTGCCGAGGTCCCGAGCTCCGCCCCTGTGTCCCGGACAAAGGCCGCAGCTCGCGGAGGGGGTGGGGGCATGTTCTCCACTACAGTAAGAGGTGTAGTTTCCTCGACCTGGGCAGCTGGGGGCTGCTCCTTCCCCTTTGTAGGGGACTTGGTTGGGGTCCCAGCGGATTTCTTCGCCACCTGGAGCTTCTTCATTTTGGGCCCAGAAGCCCCGGCTGAGGAGTTCCCTCCGGTGAACATAGCTCGCAAGGTCTTTCCCCCGAACTAAGACATCTCCTCTGGCATATGTCAGTAAGCAGTCATGCAAAAACAAAAACGAAGGGGAAAAAAGGAGAAATTCAAGTATATATATATATACTAAAGGGAATCCTACCCCCCGACCTAGAAGAGGAATCTATGGTTACGACCATCGGCCCCGGAGCTTCTGCAGGGGAATCTAAGACAATTACTTCTCGAGTTGGCGCGGGTTCTGGATCCGAGGCTATCTCAGGACTAGACTCTTCTACGTATTGCCTAAGACCCAGAGCTACGACACCTTCCCGGAGTGATGGCCATGACCGAAGGTTAGTCCCATACTCCTCGAATAGGACCGACCTAAAGGCTAGGGTGTTGTCTACAACTATGGTACCCCTAGGGCGGCTACTTTCGTAATCCAACATGAGCTGGTCGACGCATTGGAGCAGGGTTTCATCAAAGTCTGGGTTACTTCGATGGCATTGGACGATCTGTTTGGGATTGAACCTAGCTAGCCGGGGGTCTGCAGTGGCCCTATCTAAGGTCCTAAACATATATGGGTTACCTTGGCTGGAGGGACCTGCAGCTGCTCCAGACCGGATCCTCTCCTCATCCGTTCTTTGGGCGACCTCCAACGCCCGCTTCCTCGTCCTCACGAAGGGCACCTCGTCCTCCTCATCCTCGTCCCCCGTGACCTCCTCCACGGTGATAGGCCTCATGTCGCGAGCTGGGGGAGGCACCCGGGGCCTCCTCAGGTTCAGAGTCTGACCTGGGGAGATCAGCTTGCAGGCCAGCATCGTCTCGTCTGTCACGAGCTGGCGATAGTCCTTTTCACTGGGGGGCAAGCCCGCCAGTGTCTCGTACTGGCTCCCGAGGATCACAGACTTCTCTGTCCTCGCGAAGATAGCTGCAGAATTAATCTAAGTCAGAAATGGATACAAGGGGAGCTAACCGATACTTAACCTACGAGCTAAGGTTGAAAGGCACTTACGAGGACGGTTGAAGTAGTGCAGCTCGCAGTTTCGGAACCCCGTCGACATAAAGAATTGGTCTTTGAAGTCGTTGGGGTGGTTGGGCAACTCGATGACTGCAGCTGTGTTGGGGAACCGGGTCAAGTAATAGAACCCGTCACCTCGCCCCTGCTGCTCCGGGCTGGCCTTGAGGCAGAAGAAATACAGAATGTCTGCAGGAGTGGGGACCTCCCACTCCTGTTTCAAGAACAGGTATCTTAACCCCGCCAACAAACGGTAAGAGTTGGGGGGGAGCTGGAATGGGGCCAACCTCACGTAGTTGAGGAAATTGGCGAAGTACTGGTCCAGCGGGAGGAAGGCCCCCTCCTTGAAATGTTCGTCGCTCCAGGCCGAGAACACCTCATCAAGCGGCGCGCAGCTCCGCTCGCCTTCTAAGGGAGGTCGGGCGATCACGGTTCCTCTCCCCAGCTCGATGTTATGGGAGAGGAATATTTTGTTTACCCTCGCCTGGTCAGTGATCTTCGAGATGATTTTCTCCACCTTGAAGAACGCGTCGGGGGCCACCTCGAGCTCCCGTTCCACTGCTGGCCCGAAGTTGGGAATCGGGGATTCAGCCATCACCTCTTTTCCCTTGTTTTGTTGGGAGGACGAGCTGCATAAGGACTTCTTGGGAGCGTTCTTCTTGGGTCCCATCTGGTTGCCTAGTGAACAAAAAGAAGAAATTTTAGAAAAAGGCGACCTAAAAATGGAGAAGAATCTAAATGTGTTTCCTTGACACGAGTTGAGGTAAGCCCAGCCCATGGAGAGTGAGACCACGCGGTTCTATGAACACGCGCCTGTGCTCCCAACAGATCCCCGATTACTCGGAATTCGTGTGTCAGGAGGGTCAGGATAGAAATTTTCCTTGGAAGGAAAGTTTCGGTAGGCGAGAGGTGCAAAACTGTCTGTGAAGCGTGTCACCTAAGCTACCCGGTTTTGCACCCAAAATACGGGGTACTTTAAACCAGCATACCCAAAATCCTATCCATAAAATTTCCCCAGAAAACGCACCCTATAAACAATGCTCCTAAATGGTTTTCTACTGCAAACGATACCCTAACCTAAAAGGCTTTCACCCTTCATGCCCACAAAAAACCAACGGAACATTGCATGCGGCTACAGTAAATATTTACCTAGGCTACAGTGAAAAATAATTTCAAAACATGCACAGTCAGGAGACTTACAGAGTGTTCTGGTTGAGAAGAGGATGAAGGGATCGCCTGGGTTGGGGCTTCGTCGGAGTAGTTGATTCCAAAGCTTCGAGGGAGCCCTTGCACCTGAACTTCTTGAGTGCTGGGAATGACGACCGGAAAGAAGAAGGTTTTTCTTTTGAAGATGAAGAAGATAGAAGAAGAAGAAAAATTCTGGAAAATTTCAAATGAACGGGTGGCCCATGCGTAAGGTGGCCGCCCCTTTTATATACGTGAAGGGCCACGTGAGGAGGGCCGTTGGATTGCCGTGATGTGGGATCCAAGGCTTTCCACTCGAAAGACGAAACGATGGCTGAGTATAGGCTAGGCCATTAAATGCGGTTCTCGGAAGACGTACCGTCACCAACCAAGATGTTCCACGTATTCGGCGCCTGCGTAAAATGTGGAATATGAAGAGTTCATGGGGAAGCCTAAAATCCCCTACTGTGGCCCTATGCGACGTCGTGTACCACGAGCAGGGGCTTGGGGGGCAAATGTACGCCCTGATTTTCCCACGGGCTGTTAGCAAGCTGAGAGACGGCCTAATCATGTCTACCACGTGGACATCCCCAAGACCGGAGCTGCCATCATAAGATCCTACCTCCTTGGCTCAAGGTAACCTAAAGGTTCGCCAAGATTACTTAAGGACTGAGTCTGGACTCTGAAGGCCACAGGTCGAGGGAAGCATCCAGCTCGTGGTACAAGCTAGAGTTGGAGGATATGACCTTTTATAAAGTCAACCACGCAAGGTAAACGTGCATATATCAGACATCACGTGTCTGATATATCCCTGACTTCTCGAACACGCAGCATGAACGTGCGCATTCTGGCACCCACAACTGGGTTGGGCCGTGCGGCCCATTATCCCCCTACCTATTGATTAGACCACACTTCATGTGTCAGGTTTTAGGAATTAATCATGAATGTCACAGAGTTGACATGATAGGTAAGAAGGTCACGGGATGACCTTCTTAGCAACTCCTAGGTGCCCTCTCCTATAAATATGGAGACCCTGGGAGTTTCCAAGGGTTGGATTCTATTGTGTAAGAAATACCCTGTAAAAGAATACCAAGCATATAGCAATAATATTGACTGGTGGAGTAGAAGGATTTTACCCTTTGAACCACCTCAAAAACGTGATTGTGTCACCATTCCATTTACAAAGATCATTCATCTATTTTAGTTCAACATAAGCACTAATCCCTTCCTCTTATTTTCTTAATTACATGTTGGCGAAGAACCATGTCAACACTAAACATAACAATAACCACGTGGACGACCTTGAAGAATGCTTCGCCGTGCTACGGAAGTACAACATGAAGCTTAACCCTATAAATGCTCTTTTGGAGTATCGTCGGGGAAGTTCCTGGGTTTCATTGTGAATGCACGGGGAATAGAGGCCAATCCTGACAAGATCCAAGCGTTAATTGACATGCCCTTACCTCGAAAGCATAAAGATGTCCAAAGTTTGACTGGACGGATGGCGGAATTAAGTAGGTTTATCTCGAAATCTACAGACCGTTGTCTTCCATTTTTCAACCTTTTGAGAGGGGGCAAAAAATTCGAGTGGTCAGAGGAATGCGAGCTAGCATTCCAGGAGCTCAAGAAGCACCTCGCGGAGCCTCCTATCTTGTCGAAACCTTTCACAGGAGAAATTTTGTAGCAATATCTCGCTACAACCGAGCACGCCATTAGCGCCGTGCTCGTCTGAGAAGACCAGAAGGTGAAAATGCCAGTGTACTATGTCAGCAAAAGGTTACTGGGGGAAGATCGAGGTATCCCTTAATGGAGAAATTGGCTCTCAGCCTAATTCACTCATCTCGAAAGCTCTGACCTTACTTTCAAGCGCACCCCATCCATGTGCTAACTGACCAACCACTACGACAGGTCTTGTCGAAGCCAGAAGCCTCGGGCCAGTTACTAAAATGGGTTGTTGAGCTCAGGCAGTTTGAGATCACTTATCATCCGAGGACAACCATAAGAGGGCAGGCCCTGGCAGACTTCATAGTGGAATGTATTGGAATGATTGACAATGAAGTTATAACCCCAGCCCGCGAGTTATGGAAACTTTATGTTGATAGGTCTTCCAACGAAAATGGATCGGGGGCAGGAATTATACTGATCACCCCAACTGGAAGTCGATTTCACTTCACTTTGAGATTTGACTTCAAAGCGTCTAACAACGAGGCTGAATAAAAAGCTCTACTGGTAGGACTTCGAATAGCCAAGGAACTCAAGGCTAAGGTAATACATTGCTACAGTGACTCACAGTTGGTGGTCAACCAAGTTTTAGGGGAATACCAAGCTCGCGGAACAAAAATGGCTGCTTATTTAGAAAAAGCAAAAACAACATTCGAACATTTCGAGTTCTACACAATAGAGCAGGTTCCCCAAGAACAAAATTCGAATGCAGGCGCCATAGCCAGGCTCGCCACATCCACCGAGGTCAACAAGTTGAATGTTGTGCCAATCAAGCATCTATCGACACCCAGTATAAGCGAGCCTGAACAGGAAGATGTTTACATGATTAACTCTGAGCCAACCTAGATGGCCCCAATAGTTGAGTACCTTGAAACCGACACTCTCCCAGCAGAATGGAACAAAGCTCGAAAGCTGATGTATCAAATCCCCAGATACACTATTGTGGAAGGAAGGCTATATCGGAGAGGATACTCTATGCCACTACTTCGATGTGTGACTCCACCCGAGGCTAAGAAGATCCTAGAAGAAATACATGAAGGATTCTGTGGGGACCAAGTTGGGGGTATAGCTTGTCAAAGAAAATTATACGCCAAGGATACTTTTGGCCCACTATCAAGGCAAAGTTGTTTGATTACGTCAAGAGATGTAATAAGTGTCAACGTTTCGCTACAATTCCACGAGCCCTGCCTTCTGAGCTAACTATGATGACCTCCCCGTGGCCATTCGCGGTGTGGGGAATCGATCTCATAGGCTCGTTGCCAACTAGTAAGGGGGGAGTCAAGTACATCGTGGTCGCAGTCGACTATTTTACAAAATGGACCGAGGCTGAACCTTTGGCAACAATTACCTCGAAGAAATTCTTGGTAAAGAACATCATCTGCCGATATGGGATGCCAAGGAAGATAGTGTTCGATAACAGTACTCAATTTGATAGTGACTTGTTTACCAATTTTTGTGAGAAGAATGGGATAACGAAGAGCTTCTCCTCTGTGGCCCATCCCTAAGAAAATGGCCAGGTCAAAGCTGTAAATAAAACTCTTAAGAGTTCTATGAAAAGAAATTGGAAGAAGCTATGGGAAAATGGCCTGAAGAGTTGCCCCAAGTCTTGTGGGCATATCGGACTACGGCTCACACTTCGACAGGATATACCCCTTTTTCTCTAGCATATGGATGTGAGGCTATGCTACCAATCGAGGTCGAAATACCCACTATTCGTAGCCATGCTTATGACCAAGCCTCGAACCAATCCTAGCTCGAAGTAAGTTTGGACCTGATCGAAGAAAGACGGGACAAGGCTCAACTAAAAAATGCAGCATATCAGCAACGAGCTACCTAGTATTTCAATAAAAAGGTTCGAGACAGAAAATTCAGATTTGGAGACTTGGTGCTAAGGCGTGTGTTCCTAGCTATGCGGGACCCAGCTCCTGGGGTGCTCGGGCCTAATTGGGAAGGACCTTATCAAATCGAATCAGTTATCCGACCTGGCGTCTACAAATTGGCGAGATTAAACGGGGAATTGGTACCACGAGCATGGAATGGTGAACATCTACGACCTTACTATCAATAGTGTAGGAATGATGTCACCTGTAACCATGCTTGTTTATCTTTACTATGCTTCTGTTCGGAATAAAGTTCATTTTCGTTTCAATATACTGTATTTTTTGAAAACTCTCTTAATTTAATAACCTATGGTCACACTCATAGGATGTTAAGGGGGCATTAGTGGTATATATACCGTAAGCTTGAAAAAAATAAAAAATAGCATACACGAAAAGAATAAAAGTGTTTAGATACAACCAAATACACGAGCTAAGATAGTTTGGACATTACCAAATTATTAAAGAAGTGTTTGGATATAACCAAATGCACAAGCTAAAATAGCCAGATTATTAAAAGTAAAGTATTTGGATATAACCGGATGTGTGAGCTAAAATAATTTGGACATTAAAAGTAAAGTATTTGAATATAACCAAATGCACGAGCCAAGGTAATTTGGATATAACCAAATCCGCGATCTAGATATAATTAGATCTAAAATATATAAGTGTATGGATTACGAACCAAAAACACGACCTAAATAGGTTTGGAACAAACCGGCTAAAACTAATCGACAAAAAATGGGACATAGATAAACTTACCTCAAATTAAGTCGAGATCGAGGCTGGAATATCTTACAAAAGGATAGTTTCGACCTCATAACCTTGGGGAGCTACCCGAGGATGAGAAAAAGTAACTAGAGAAGCAGGATATAACTAAACTACCTACCTTACATGTCATATAAGTACTTTCGAGTGCATGGTAAAAGTAAGTTCCGATCTTGACAAGTAACGAGATCGGACACGGATACATCGAGTAAACTGTGCATGAATGTATTGAAACTCGAGCTTAAATCCACCACGTGTTTGTATGAATAAACAGACATAAGGACAAAATTTAATATAAATTGCTTAAAATATTTCGATTTAAGAGATGTAAAGCAAAAATATTAAATTAAAGTCAAATATGGTATTATGAATATCATAAGAAAATAGCTCTATTACGAACTATAAATTGTCTTAGCCCCGAGGGCATGAAAAGCAAAAGATAAAATCTATTACAAAGGTTTCAAAGGGACGCAGCCCCAGATCGAGATTTAGGAGGAAGGCGCGCCCTCCTTAGCCTTCTTAGCATCCTCCTTAGCCTTCTCTGCCTCCTCCCGTTGATCCTTCTCCAGGAGACCACAAGCTCGAAGCCTATCTTCATGAAGAAGATAGGAAAGGGAGCACCTACCATAAGGAAGTTGAAGCAAGGTCTCCTTGTGCTCCTTCATCTTATCAGTGGGAGTAGGTCGATGATAATTGGCTGAAGAAGTGATCATAGTATGAGTGGTTTGAGCCTAAGCAAAAAATTTGAGCGCAAGAAGAAAAAAAAAGGGTCGTATACTTACGGATTCGTCTGAACGAATAGTATTTGGAGGGAGCCAGACCATCTGTCCAAAAGAAAGCCAGCTTGAAGTTGGGGGGATGGTTCGACAGATCCTCGAAGATTTTCTTCTCCTTGGGATAGCTCGAGAGATAGTAGAAGTCGTCTCCTCCCTGAGCTCGGGAGGGATTGCTTTTCAAGCAAAAGAGATACAGAATCTCCTTTGGTGAAGGTCCTTCCCACTTTAGCTCGTGGTAAAGCGACCTCAGGGGTGACAAAACCCTGTATGAGTTGGTGTTGAGTTGGAAGGGAGCGAGCCCAACGAAATCCAACAAGTCCTTGAAAAAGGACTTCAAGGGCAATAAGGCCCCTGCCCTCATGTGCTCATGGCTCCAAGCCGCATATTTTAACTTACTGTCGGGATTACCATCTCCTGGGGTGCGACAGCTTCGCTCGTGGGAGGTTGGAGCTCGACACCTTAGCGAGTCTGATAGTCCAATTCCGTGGAGGGCCAAGTGTTAGGAAAAAATATATTGCCTCAATGGAAATGGGTAAGAATATTACAACTCTATGCAATAATATTACAAATAAATATAGATTGATTAAATAAGGTTACAACTCTATAACTGAAAATGACAAATAAACAAAGAAAAGAAAGAAGATGATGAAGAAGAAGAGAATAGTGAGAATACAACTCCAAGCAAAAGATTACAAGTAAAATAAAGTGTTTGGACCAAAAGAAAAGATTACAACTCTTAAACAAAATATACAAGTAAATAGAACAAGAGAATAAGAAGGAAAACAATAGAATAAAATGAAGAACAGAAACACAAGTAAACTCTCACTTACACAACCTAAGTGAAGAGGGTTGGGGATCACCAACTTGAACAAGGTTTAAAACCTTTGTCCAAAAGCTTATTTCCCCCTAACTCAAGCACTAAGGGATCTCTCTCAGATATTGGAAATGCCTTCTGGAATTATCAAGCCTCAAGGTGTTTCTAGCCTAGTGCTCTAATGGATAGAAATGTTGTGTCTTTCAAGTGAGCTATACGCTCCTATTTATAGAGTTTAGAGACACCCTTTGAATTTCAAATTCCACCAACCCCCATGGCTGTTACCAATGTTTAATTGGATTAATATGGAATTAAAAATGAGATTTGGGAGTTATTTGGGTTTTTGGAACCGTTTAACACATTTGGAAAAAACTGAAAAAATGGCCTGAAATGCATCTGTGGCCGCGGCCACTGCTCTCTGTCCCTCAAGCCGTGGCCACAGCCCAGTTTCAGCACTTGAAAATGTGTTGTTTTTCCAAACGGTTCCAAACCCTCCCAAATGATTTTGTAACTCCCAAAACACATTATTGGGGTTAAAATCATATCTCTAACAACCATTTCACATATGGCTTTATGAAATTCATCTCAATATTGTGTAACACCAAATTTACACAATAAAGGGAAATATTTGGAAGTTCCATATTTGTAACATTAAATATGTTACATTATTTGGATATATCTCATATATCTAAATATTGTAACTCTCTATTATATGTTACAATATGTGATACTCTATGTCACATTTATTTAATCTAAAACATTATATTATAATATAATATTACATTATATTATAAAATAATATTACATTATATTATAAAATAATATAACACCAAGATGTTAGAGATCTGCCCTAGTGAAGAAATCGAGCTCCAATAATGCCCGGCCTCAAAAAATTCTCCCCTCGAGGTGGGAATAGTGGTTGGCTGCGAAGTAGACGGGGGATTTGATGGTTCTTCCATCAGTGAAAATTGGAGATCTCCCGGTTTGAATGCGATCGTCACTTTAAGAGTGGGATCGAGGGGGATTGGTCTAGGCTCGGGGTTTGGATCTAGATAGATGGCGACCCTAAGTCACTTCTTTTTCCTCTCTTCGACCTCGTCGATTTGACGTCGAAAGTGAGCTCGGGTGTCTTCTTGCTCACGCCTTAGTTCGTGCTCTCGAATCAAGCGCTGATTCTGAGTAAAAGGTGACTTCGGGCTCGGAGTTTCCGGTGAGTAAGGAATCGCGAGTTTTGACCCCCACTGCTTTTCCAAACTCTGCGACATCTAGCAAGAAAGAAAAAGGGTGAGGGCCAGACGAACAAGAAGATTAAGAATAAAAATCAAGACGGTCTGAGCTCGAATGCTCGAGACTATGGAACGAGATCGGTCAAAAGAGCGAGATTAGGCTCGGAGCGTGTATTCCACATAAAGGGGACAATTGGATTTATTTTTTAGAATCCCAGATTTTCAGGGAAAATGTTGGCGGTTACTCAAAAAGTGATATTTTTGGGAAACGTGCAATTTGAAAACCCTAATCATGTACCTAGTTTCTTGGTCTACACGATACGATAATTGAAATCAAGATAACCCAATAAAATGCAAAAATCTGGGTTTGAAAAATCTTAATAACAGAAAAGCCTAAAAACTACACGGTTTTGATTGAAGCATTCTAGTATAAAACTAGTAAATGTGCCTAAATGCTACTACAACAATAAACATGCATGGAAAAACAAAGTATATACACGAACATATGGGGATCAAGAATAGACACTTACACTGTTGGTTTTTATTGATCAAATCAGAGATTATGCGCAGCGGAACAACAATCAAATTGTTAGTTTAATCCCATAAGATTTCTAGATCTACTTCTTCACATGCATATATATATTTAATCAAAGACATGAATAGAAAAATTACCTCAGGTCCTTCCTTGCTGCTATCTTTTTGTATGGCTAAATCCTTGAGATCTCACACCAAGATCTTCCAAAATGTTCTCAGCACACAAAGAACGAGTGTGGGCTCGCTATACAAACAATAGGCAAAAAAACTATTTATCAAATGTTCTCAACACATGAGATTTGATAAAGTTTGGACCTAGGTTTTGTGAAGAATAGTGACTTTTGTTTGTGTCACTGTTCTCTTTCTCTGAGAAATGTTTCTAGATATTTTTCTATCCCTGAAAAGTTACGTTCTAAAAAATTGATATCCTATATTTAATATATCTAATATATAAAAATAAAATCTTAGTTATTTTAAACAATTTGAAAATAACTATTCAGTTATCAGATTTTTGTTTAAATAATAATATTTTAATCAAATTACAACATCTCATTATTTATTTAATATTTAAATAACTAAAATTGTGGAACCTAGAAATTGATCACGGTCTCTTATGCGTGTAGCACAGTGACTGTGCACTGTGCTACACGTGTACCACATGCCAGTGATGGCATGTGATTTTTCCCAATTTTTTTTTTTTTTTGATCAAGAAAGATAGACTTTATTAATCACAAACCAATACAACCTCAACACAGTCCAAAAGGACCAGACTCAGCTACAAAAACAAAGAACCCACTACCTCAAAAACAAAGCTCAAAGCCTCTCAGTTTCTTATGAGAAAAACAACTAAGTCTATACATAATATCTTTTTTGATCATATCAATTACAACTTTGACACTAAGAGAGTAATTATGAACAAAACAAGTGTTCCTATTATGCCAACGATAATAAACTATAGCTGAGAAAACAGCTGCCACTAACGAGGCACGAACTCCCTTCCTCATGTCTTCTATCCAATCGGTCCAGTCAGAGAAACATAAAGGCCAATTACAGCCTAACCAAACCTGAATATGCCGAACAACCTGTTGGGAGAAAAAGCAGTAAAAAAACAAGTGGCTATGGCTCTCATCAACTAGCTCACAAAACGGGCAAAGAGTAGATTCAAGAAGCATAAAAACTCGAAGTAAATGATCCCTAGTTAATAGCTTAGAATTAACAGCTTGCCAAGTGATGAATCTATGCTTGGGAACACTCATTCTGCTCCACACAAACTGCTGGTATTTGACAGGAGCTTGGTTAATAAAACTTGCATATAACAGCCCAATTTTAAACCTCCCTTGACTACCTTCTTTATCAATATCCTCTTGAGTAAAAATACTTCGCAATTGACAAATTTTTCGCCAGTACCAACTTGTATCAGCCTTAAGTTGGTAGTGCCAAAAGGTTTGTCCCTTTAAGTACACAGAATGAATCCATTTCACCCATAAAGCCTCCTGCTGATGACTAATTGCCCAGATGTATTTACCAAGCATGGACTTATTCCATTTAGAACCTTCACCAAAACCCAATCCTCCAAAAGATTTAGGCAAACAAATAGTAGACCAGGAAGTGAGATGAAAGTTACTCCTGGTTCCATTGTTGCCCCAAAGAAACCACATACAAAGTTTGTCAACTTCTTTGATTATACTCTGAGGCAATAAGAAAATAGTCATCCAATAGTTGCGCAGCCCCAAAAGAACTGAGGAAATAAGCTGAACCCTACCTGCATAAGATAAATGCCTACTTGACCAAGTGTCAAGCCTAAGCTTAATTTTTTTAAGTATTTCACCACAGTCAGCCTCTTTCCACTTAGTAGGTCTCATAGGAATCCCAAGATATTTGAGAGGGAAGGAGCCCTCTTCAAGATGTAACAGCTGCTGTAACTGAGCCTTGTCTTGAGCTGAAATACCACCAAAAAAAACTTGTGACTTACTGAGATTGGCCTTCATGCCAGAACTGTTGCAAAAGTCATCAAAAACCTATTTTATAATCTGTACAGAGCCACAGTTAGCTTTGCAAAAAATCACTAAATCATTAGCAAAACATAAGTTGATGATCTTGAGACTTTTACACATAGGGTGGAAACGAAAATTAGGTTGCAAAGCTCCAAGTTGAAGCAGCCGAGAGAGATATTCCATTACTAATACGAATAGTAATGGCGATATAGGGTCTCCTTGACGAAGCCCTTTAACCCCCTGAAATCCCCCCTGCAGTCTACCATTCATCATAAGAACATATGAAGTACCTCTGAGACAAACCATCACCCAACTAATGAACCTGGTAGGGAACCGTAAGCTGATTAATAATCTTTCCAAAAAACCCCAATCAACTGTATCGTAGGCCTTGCTAAGATCTATCTTCAAAACACATCTCGGGGAAGTATTCTTCCTATTGTAATTCTTAATCAAATCCTAAAAAATTAGGATATTGTGAGCAAGTGATCTCCCTCTAATAAAGGCTCCATGGTTAGGACTAATTAGAGAAGAAAGAACTTCCGAAAGCCTACTGCAAAGCATTTTAGAAATGCATTTATAAAGAGTATTGCAGCAAGCTATGGGTCTATAATCTATCGCCCTGCTAGGAATATCAGTTTTTGGGACCAAAGCCAAAACTATTTTATTGAGCTCAGCAGGTATCCTCCCAGAAGAGAAAAAATCCAGTACAGCCGCTGAGATTTCATCACCAATTTGCTTCCACATAGCTTTGTAAAATTCTGAGTTGTAACCGTCCAGGCCTGGACTCTTTGTACCCAGAATACTAAATAGAGCTTTCTTGACATCAGCTTTTGTAAAATCTCTAATTAATCCCAGCTGCTTATCAATATCTAAGCAAGGCCCCAACTTTATGCAATCTGTTTTGACTAACCCAGTAGCAAAACTGTGGCTGCCCATATAGCTTTTGAAATGATCTAACAAGTGATGCACTACTGCATTATAATCATCAATAATGTCCCCTTGGTCATTCATAAACGAAACTATATGATTCTCCTCCCGTCTTTTTTTAATGCACGCATGAAAATAAGTTATTTTCATCTCCCTTCTGCAGCCATGTAACCTTGCTGCGCTGAATCAAGAAGCTTCTATATCTAGCATAGTGAGTTTTATAACAGATCGCAGCTCTCCTTTCAGCCTCCTGAGCAGTAGCATCTAAAGGAGAATCTTGAGCTTTAGATAAAGCCAGTTGATATTCACCTTTAGCATGATGAAAACCTTGCTCAATATCTCCAATTTCCATCCTATTAAACACTTTCAGGACATGCTTCAGCCTTAGCAGCTTCTTAGTCACTCCCCATAAGCCCCCTGCTGTCATAGGCTTGAGCCAACTCGACAGAACAGTCTCTTTAAACTTGCTGTGTGCAATCCAGCAATTAAAGAATCGAAAAGGTTGTATGCCCAGATTCCCAACCTTAAGAGTCTTAATGAGAAAAAAACAATGATCAGAATGAACATTCCAATGAAGCTCAGCAATAGAATTCGGCAAGGAGTCTATCCACTCTTCATTGATAAAAGCATGATCTATTTTCGAATAAACTCTATCTCCCCCCTCCTATTTATTAGACCAGGTAAAGTTAGAACCAATACGCTTGAGTGTAGCTAGTTGAGAATAAGCTCGCCAAGCAGTAGAGTCAACAATCTCATTAGCACTAATCACCCTCCCTCCCAATCTGTCGTCAAAATTAAAAACAGCGTTGAAATCTCCCACAACCAGCCATGGCTTGTTTGAAATATAAAGGGAAGATAAACCCCTCCACATATCCAACCTCTCAGTCAATGAGCTAACACCATACACAAATGTGATAACCATTTCCAACTGTAAGCTAGAAAATTTAACCAAGCAGTGCGTGAATTGCTGGTGTTCCAGCAACACCTGAACCTTGACAAAAGATCTCCTCCAAAGAACCAGTAATCTACCCTCAATAGCCGTACTGTTATAGTAATCCCAGCCAACAAACACTTTAGACACCATATCATGAACCTTATCTCTCTTTAATTTATTCTCTAACAAAGCACATATACCCACTTTATTCAACTTTAAGAGACTCATAATAGCATGTTGCTGTCTCTCTTATTCAAACCCCTTACATTCCAGCTAAGAATGTTTGAGCAATCCATCAGAATTAGAATCAAGTGATAACCCACTTATCTCCCATGTTACCTGTTCTTGAAGCACTTTAAACACGTTCTGTTCTCTGTCCAAATGTGAACTCACAGTCTTGCCTTTACTCTTAGAGTTCCCAATTTTCTTCGGGACTTCCCAGTTCTCTTTGTTAGCCGGAGACCGAGTCAATATCTGAATCTGTGACCTACCCTGAGATTTATCAGCCTCATGTATAACTTTCTCAGCTTCATTGTGCTTTGATTCCACAACTTTAGGAACCTCATGAACACCAGAGGTTTCTCCTTCATTGGCCTTGGTATCAGCAACCCTAGGAACAGAATTGGTAATTTCCTGTTCTGTTTTGCTCTTAGTAACCCAAACTTTAGTATCAGTTTTCTTACACTCTGCTGCATTATGACCACATCCCTTGCAGTTCGTACATTTAATGGGGAGCCATTCATATTCCACAAATTGTTCTTGAATTTGTCCACGCTCATTGACAAAATGTATGATGAAAGGAGGGTCATCAGTAATCTCCATTTCAACAAGAACTCTAGCAAACCTGATCATAGATCTATCCTTTGTAAACTTATCCACCATAATAGGTTTTCCAATTGTACTAACCAAGGCACTTAGACAATTTTTCCCCCAATATTGCAGACCTAGATTTGGCAGACGTATCCACAGCGGAACAGATCGGACTAACCTGATGGAGTCAAGTTCTTGAGTCCAAGGTCGCACAATAACTGGCTTCCTGTCGAACTGCACAATGCCATTCTCCAAAACAAAATCTCTAGTAGCCTCATCATTGAACTTGACAATGGTGAGACCCATGTGCATCCTCACTACCCGTTCAATACCTAGGTGACCCCAAATTCTTTTTACAAAGCCTTCAAACACAGCAAATGGGGGATTAGCACCCAAAACCATACATATCACAGCTGAGTTCCAATTCTGAGCCTGTTTTGCAACCTCAGCCAAATCAATTTGAGCTACTTTCTTCCCGTTTTTCAAAATGGGTTCCTCATAATGAAGCTTAGTCGCCTCATTGATCAGAAGCTTTTCTCTAAGATTCGCCCAATGAGATTGAGCAGAAGCTTGAAAGTTATCCTTCCCTGTATTCGAGTCCATCTCCATAGCCATCTCTTCTTCCACCAAGTGAAGCTGATCACCATCTTTAGCCGGCCCCTGCGAATTCAACCTCTGCTTTCCTTCCATCGAAGGCGAAGGAATGTCATCCTCTGGCTGTAGATTAGGCTGAATCTGTAGTGAGGTTTCAGGCAATGACGTTGCATTAATGGTCTCCTCAGTCCGAGCTCTTGATGCAGGCTTTCGAGTAAACTTCTTCTTCTTCATCTTGGAGAGAAGAAAGAAACCTTCGCACCGATTTTTCCCAATTTTTATTATTATTTAAATACCAAAAATCCCAAAAATAAATTAATTCAAAATTAATTATATTTTTTTAAAATCAAATAATTAATTAATTACACATAATTATACAATAATTATGTTTGATACATAGAAAAATATTTTACTTGTCACATAAGTCCTTTTTGCCCATTTTTGTATTTACCTTTGTCAGTGTTTGTTTGAGCCATTTCGGGGACCATGGACCTATAACATTAAGCTCCAATAAATAAACTAAATAATTAAACTCTTTAATTATAATAGTTAATTTATTAATTCTGATATTACTCCACTATAAATTCATAATTGCACTCTTTATGTTATAGATATACTTTTACAGAAATCTTTTCTTAAGTCGTCCATTGATATAACTATCTTACAATAGTTCAACCCTCTAATTAATTAGTTCATAAATTAGAATGGAAGAATTACCATTTTACCTTTCTAATTTACTTCTTATTCCTTAAGTACCATTAATTCACTAGTTAATAATTAATCTATAATCTAATTATAGATTTGAGCTCAAAATCATTCAATTCCATAATTAACCCTTAAGGGAACTAATATACGATCTGTTATGAAATATTAGATTCTGTATTGTTGATACATGTTCCCAGCCATCCATGATATTAAATCTCCAAAACAAAAGTCATTAGCCTCATTCTTTGAAGAGACCTTAACGAATGAATCAAAAGATTTCATAAACATGAACGGGAGTTCATGAACACTCAGGATTTAGGTTGATCTATAAATGATCATCAGTTATGATATGAATTACAAGTCTTTATTGTTAAATGGCTTTTGGATAAAGACTTTAATTCATATCGGTCCATGTCATATATAATCATATTATATAAAGTACATTTACTGAGATGTCTTTCCACATCAATAATCCGAATCTAGATTATTTGTATCATTATGATACCCAGTAAACCGTACTTACAACTCCAATTAAAGAATTCCATAACTTTAATTTGTTGTTGTTGACTATTTTTATTCATTCATGTGATCTTAATTCTCTCGTACTAATACAAGATCACATCCTCAATAATGAATATGGAATTTTTCTGATATTTACAAAATTATTCAAACAATAATTTAATAATCTAAATATAACAATAATAATAAACCATTGTATTTATTTATTCACAGAAAAATAAATGTCTTTACATGCTTTTAGGACACACTCCTAACAATCTCCCACTTGTACTTAAAGCAAGTGAGGCATTTCTCTCAATCCCATATTTCATACATGACCCTCGAATTGCTTTGCTGGAAGCGTCTTCGTGAACGGGTCCGCCAGGTTGTGTTCTGATGCGATTTCTCTGACTAAGTGGTATATGCGCTCTATGTGCTTTCCCCTCTTATGGCTTCTTGGTTCTTTAGAATTGGCCGCTGCTCCACTGTTGTCACAGTAAAGAACAAGTGGTTTCTCCACTTCTGGAACTACTTCCAAATCTGTGTAGAACTTTTTCAGCCAAACTGCTTCCTTAGCTGCTTCACAAGCTGCTATGTATTCAGCTTCCATGGTTGAATCAGCTATACTGGATTGCTTAATGCTTCTCCAGACAACTGCTCCACCACCAAGAGTGAATACTGACCCAGAAGTAGACTTTCTACTATCCTTGTCAAATTGAAAATCTGAGTCAGTGTATCCAGTAGGTTCGAGGTCACTACCCGAATATACTAGCATATAGTCTCTCGTTCTCCTGAGATACTTAAGAATATGTTTCATCGCAATCCAGTGTTCCAAACCTAAATTTGATTGATAACGACTGACAATCCCTACTGCATAACATATGTCAGGTCTAGTACATAACATTGCATACATTAGGCTCCCTACAGCTGATGCATAGGGATACTTTCTCATGTCCTCTTGCTCTTGTGGTGTCTTTGGACACTGATCTTTGCAAAGAGTAATTCCATGTCTGGTCGACAATTGACCCTTTTTGGAATTCTCCATAGAGAATCTTTCAAGCACTTTATCAATATAATTTGCTTGTGAAAGTGCTAGGAGCTTGTTCTTTCTATCTCTTAGAATTTTAATGCCTAGAACATAGCTCGATTCTCCCAAATCTTTCACTTGGAATTTGTCAGCCAACCATTTCTTTACATTTGATAATGTCTCTACATCATTCCCAATGAGTAGGATATCATCAACATAAAGAACTAAGAAAACCACAATCTTTCCTTTGATGTATTTATAAACACATGCTTCGTCAACATTTTGTTCGAAACCATATGTTTTAATAGTTTTATCAAATGTTAAGTTTCAAGATCTTGATGCCTGTTTCAATCCATATATGGATTTCAACAACTTGCATACCTTTTTATCTCGATCCTTCTTTATAAACCCTTCTGGTTGTTCCATATAAATGGTTTCATCAAGGTGGCCATTCAGAATGGTTGTCTTGACGTCCATTTGCCATACCTCATAATCATAGATGGCAGCTATGGATAAAAGTATGCGAATGGATTTAAGCACGGCCACAGGAGAAAATGTTTCTTCATAGTCCACACCCTCTCTCTGTGTGCAGCCTTTGGTCACAAGCCTTGCTTTATAGGTCTCTACCTTTCCATCTGCACCCCTTTTCTTCTTGTAGATCCATTTGCATCCAATGGCATTAACATTGTCAGGTAGATCTACAAATTCCCAGACTGAATTGGAATACATTGATTCCATTTCTTGATTCATGGCATCTTGCCACTTATCAACATTAGGGTCTTCCATTGATTCTTTAAAAGTCAATGGATCATCCTTTTTAGTATCTGATACAAGAACGTGTGCCTCATGTTTGTAGCGAATAGGTTGTCTCACAATCCTCCCACTACGACGTTGCACTGGTTTTTCCTTTTCAGGAATTGTGGTTTCTTCGATTGTTTTATCATTAACTGATGAATAAGATGGAGATGAAATTTTATCTGTCATTAGTTTCTCTAAAACTACTTTGCTCCGAGGTTTAAAATCATTCATATAGTCGTGTTCTAAAAGGGTTGCATTTGTCGAAACAAATACCTTTTGATCACTTGGGCTATAGAAATATCCACCTCTTGTTTCTAGAGCATAGCCCACAAATATACACACTTCAAACCTAGAATCCAGTTTTCCATATTTAGGCCTTAGCACATGAGCAGGACAACCCCAAATACAGAAATGTCGTAAACTAGGTTTACTTCCATTCCATAGTTCCAGAGGTGTCTTTGTCACAGCTTTGGACGGAACTACATTCAAAATGTAGTTAGCCGTTTGAAGTGCATATCCCCAAAACGATAAGAGAAGTGAAGAGTAGCTTAACATAGACCTGACCATGTCCAACAAGATCCGGTTTTTTCTCTCTGAAACTCCATTTTGTTGTGGCATTCCAGGTGCTGTGAGTTAGGATAGAATTCCATGCTCCAGCAAGAAATCTTTGAATTCAGAATCCAAATATTCACCACCACGATCAGATCGGAGTATTTTTAAAGATTTACCTAATTGCTTCTCAACTAAATCTTTGAATTCTTTAAACCTATCAAAAGTTTCTGACTTCTTAAGCATTAGGTAAACATGACCGTATCTAGAATAGTCGTCAGTAAATGTGACAAAATATTCATAACCACCTCGAGCTTGAATGTTAATTGGACCACATACATCACTATCTATTAGCTCTAGTGGTTCTTTGGCTTTAGTTCCCTTCGAAGTGAAAGGTCGTTTAGTCAATTTTCCTTCTAAACAGGATTCACAAACCGGTAGGGTTCCAACTGTTAGTTCCCTTAGAGGTCCATCTTTAGTTAACTGGTTTATCCTATCTAGACTAATATGACCTAATCTTAAGTGCCATAGATACGTGTCATTTTCTTTAGAAACATTTTGTCTTTTGTTACTTTATGGAACAGCTACTTTAAACAATTCAGAATTATTAAGCGATTTTTCTATTGGATTAAGCATGTACAGTCCGTCTTTTTGTTTTGCATGACAAATATTGTTCCCATTCCTTGAAATAAAAATCATATTATTATTAAAAGAAATGCCAAATTTTTGTTCATGTAACAAAGATAAAGAAATAATGTTTCTAGTAATTTCAGGAATAAATAGCACATTATTCAAAACTAGAAAATTGTTCTTAAAATTCAAACAGACTATTCCACATGCTTTAGCAGAAACAAGCGCTCCACTTCCCACTCTCATAGTCATCTCTCCTTGCTCCAACTGCTTTGCGGACTCAAGCATCTGCAAACAAGAACAAACATGGTTAGTGGAACCAGAATCAACTATCCATGATAATTTATCTTGTTCTACCATACAAGCTTCGAGTACAAGTAAATCTGATTTACCTTTCTTTTTCTCTTTTAGCTCGGCAAGATAGTTTGGACAGTTTCTCTTCCAATGACCATCGACATTACAATGGAAACACTTTCCTTTGGGTGCCTTTTTTTTGGGGTCATTGTTCTTTTTGTTCTCGGGTGCCTTGGATGACTTCTTTGCCTTTTTTGGATTGTACTTTTTAGGTTTGCTGTCATTGTTATTGCCTTTTCTTTTCTTCTTAGAAGAAGATGGTTTTGCTTCAGCAATATTTGCTTCAGCCTGACTTGAGATGGTCTTATTCAAAGACTCAAAAGTTTGTAATTCATTCTGCAATTGTGTCATGTTAAAATCCAATTTGTTCATGACATAATTTGTTGTGAATGTAGAAAAAGCAGGAGTTAAAGACTCAAGTTTAATGCTTACTTGTGTCTTTTCATCCATGACTGCTCCATGCGTCTCAGCTTCACGAAGTACACTGATCATGTTCAAAACATGCTCATGCACAGATTGACCTTTCTTCATCTTAACATTCATGTAGGTTCTAGTAGCCTCATGACGACTTTGATCAGAAGGGCGCCCAAACATTTCCTTAAGAGATTCTAATATCTCAAAAGCAGTTTCCATGGATTCATGCTTTGTTTATAAGACATCACTCATGCTTACAAGCATATAACACTTAGCTTTGTTATTGGAATGAATCCATGCATCAAATTTGTCCCGAACATGTTTCGGGGCATTGACGCCAGGTTCTTCAGGACATTCCTCATTTAGGACAAACTTGTGGTTTTCGCTAACCAACAACATATTCATATTTGATTTCCATTTTGTGAAGTTATCACCAATTAATTTTTCTTGTGCAATCAAAGCAGTGATGGGATTTCCAGAGATAGACATATTCTGAATAAAATAAAAAATACAAATATTATTATTATATTTAGAAAAATAAAAATCAAGGTTTTCGGAAATTAAACGTGATGCATGAGCACAATTAAAACACATAAAATAAAGATTAATTTTCACGATAAAATTTTCTAACAATTAAAGTGCTGCCTTAGGGTCGGTCAAATTAATTTTAGAGAATTTATAAGACATTCTTATCTTTATTGTTTAAAACTTAAAATAACTCTTTATTTTCTCTTTTAAACATTAAAGTACCGCTTATTTTGGTCAAGTTATGATTATCCACTGCAAAAGCTTAATTGTAACTTTGTGAGTGTAACCCATTATTTCGGAGTTCATGACTTAACTTAGGACATGCCGCCTTAGGGTCGGTCAAGCCTAAAATACATCATTAGTTCCTATCTATGTAAGAAATACAACCTTGCTATTGATATGTCTAGCCACCTTCCTTAGGGGGACGAAAACAAAGCCGTCGCGAGGCGCTATTCATATCTCACAGTGTTATATTAATAATAGAGACCATGGGTTATGTTTTAGATATCAACCTTCTCCCACTCACTATTTTGAAATAAGTGTTTTTAACCTAATTAATTATAACATCTTTAAACCTTATGAACATAATTAAAATTGGAAAGAAAGCGAGTTTCTAGGTCCATACCCAATTTTAAATTACCAATCATGTTCATCTAAACTTTACTAAAAACACTTTTAAAATAAAGTTGGTTTAAAGAAATTAAGTCATAAAGACTTAAAAATTGGTGTGATATTTTACCAAGTTTTCAAAAAAGAAACTAAGTAATTTACATGCAATTGATTTCGCAAAACAATTCATATAAACACATAGGACAATCCTAATAATCATGTTTCTACTAATGAGATGCATGATTATAACTGTGTGGGTTTTTATGTATGACATACAATGCATGAACATATTATCAATCACATGAAAATAATTATTTAAATAAATAAACAATAAATCTTGAACCGGGTGCATTTGGGTATTTCTAATTTTACAACCACTTTATAAAATTAAAAAAAGAAAATAAAACTTCCTTGATCTCCATCGGGCTTCTTTACTTTATTGTCGGTAGGATATGTGTCGTTGTTGGTCCAGAATAATAATAAGAAAATAATTTTCTAATTGTTTTGATTAATTAAAACAAACTTTTAAATAATCATTATTTTTTTTAATTAAAACAACTTTTAATTAAAATTAGAAACTGAAATAATTAAATAAAATCTATTATATTTAAAATTAAAATTTGAAATTAGATTTTCAAAAAAAATGTTTGTTAGGATAACAAAAGGGAAATTTGAGTTTTAATGCAATAAGTGACACTCTGTTTGAAAAATACCCTATCCTTATAAGCCTCTCGTTTTGATGCTACTAATGCCGTTACTACCCAAAATACCCCTGGCATAATTTTCCCTCTCTTTTTCTCATAGTCTTCACTCTCTATCTCTTATTTCCCTCTCTATCTCTCAAACTCTCGTACACAAAAAAAAAAGCCAGCCACCATTAATTTGCATTTCGGATCTAGGGGCAAGTTGTGAGTCCTTTCAAGTCAAGAAACTTCATTTTGGATTTCGGATCTAGGGGAAAAAACCGTATGGGTAAGTATATATTTGTTATATGTAGTGAGGAAACTTGTCTAGTTACATTACTTGTCTTATTTCGAACAGATCTGCGTATGCCTTCATGTTTTATTGCAATTTTTCACAGAATGAATTTTGGATACTTCGTGCGTTTTTTTCTGGATTTTTTTCCTGCCTCGATGAGTTTCGATGAAACTCGATAGGTCCCGATGTGTTGCATGCATGCTGGCTTGATGGTCCTCGATGGACCTCGACGTGCCTCGATAGTGTTACGATGTTAGTACCTCGATGGTACTCGATTGTACTTGATAAAACTCGATACGTGTATAAGAGTTTAATTGGATTTAATAACTCGATGGTACTCGATAAAACTCGATAGGTGTATAAGATTTTAATTGGATTTAATAACTTGATTGTACTCGATAAAACTCGATAGGTGTATAAGAGTTTAATTGGATTGTTTGCCTCGATTGTACTCGATAAAACTCGATAGGTGTATAAGAGTTTAATTGGATTGCTTGCCTCGATAGTCCTCGACTGTACTCGATAAAACTCGATATGTGTGACCTTGATAGGACTCGACATATATCGATAGAAATCGATATTTTCTGTTTTATGTTGTAGTTTAACTTTTTGACCTTTTTTTTGTTTTTTTGTTTTTTTTCAGATTCGACTGTTTCCGTATTTGTTGCATTCAATGGTGTTTGGGAACTCAAAAATAGGGATTGGATTTTCGGAGATGCTGAAAATCAAGTTCTGCCCGTGGAGAAGGGTGTGACATATGAGCAACTGCTTGACATTCTGTACGATGAGCTTGAAGTTGATAAATGTGTGCATGACTTGAAAATTGAGGTCCCGTACACATGCCTATCACAATCCATCAAACCTACCATTATAAAAAATGATAGGCATGTGCGTGCATTCATTGGGTTAGCATCGAAATCTGTAGAGAAGCTCATTCCTCTATGTGTCACATTGATTAAGAAGGGAGGTGTAAGAAATGCATCGGCTTCTGCCAGCGTTAATAAAGAAGTTCGATTTGAAGAGAACATTTCTCCTCCATGTCATAGTTTCAAAGGAACTCAAGGTGACGTTGGAACATGTGTTCCCGAGACAAATCCAGATGTCATAGTCCATGATGATATCCCGGTTAGAGATCCTTCATATGTGCATGACACGGCGGAGTACGATCCCTATGGCTACAAACCTTATGTCAACGACGATCTTGTTGCTGATGCAACAGATCTTGGTGGGCCAGATGTTAGGGCAGATTTTCCAACACAGAGTTCAGATGTTATGGTAGATGAGGAGCACAGAATAGAAGACCGGCAAACACCTGGGACCAACAGTAGTCGTCCAGGTCCAAGTAGAACCGATGATAGTTTTAGATGGAGTTCTCCATTGGACTTAGGTGAAGATCGTAGAACATGGAGTGCTCCCATGTTCACCAAAGAGGATATAGAGGCCTCACATCAACATCATTCCTCAACCAGCAAAGCTTCAGGAGAATTGCACCTTGGGAAGTTCTTTCAGAACAAGCTTGAATTGAAAACCAAAGCATCCATATTTGCGATGAAGAATAATTTTGAGTTTATGGTGAAGAAATCTGGGACTGATGTGTGGTACATTACCTGCAAGGATCCTGATTGTGGTTGGAGATTGAGGAGTAAGAAAAAAATGCGATCTGAAATGTTCGAGATTACTGTATACAACAAAGTACACACTTGCTCACAAGAAATTCGAGATAAGGACCACCGTCAAGCATCACCGTGGGTTGTTGGGCACCTAATCAAGAGGAAATTTGCTACCGATGGTACTCGGTACATGGCAAACAACATAAGGGAGGACATGAAGCACCATTTTTGGGTTGAAATGAGCTATGAGAAGGCGTGGAGATGCAAAGAAAAGGCTCTTATGTATGTCAAAGGGACACCTGAGGAATCATACTCCAAGTTACCTGGATACCTGTGTCATTTGGAGCATAAGAACCCAGGTACAATTACTGATTTTGTAGCAGAAGATGGTCGTTTCTTGTATTGCTTCTTTTCCCTCAGTGTTTCTAGGTGTGGATGGCACATTCTTGAAGAATAAGTATGGTGGCCACATGCTCTATGCTATTGCGTTGGATGCAAACAACCAATTGTTTCCAATTGCGTTTGCATTGGTGGACAGTGAGAACCATAACTCTTGGACTTATTTCATGAGAAAATTGAAGGAAACCATAGGGGACGTTGAGAACCTTGCTTTTGTATCGAACAGGCATAAAAGCATTAATCATGCTTTGGAGCTTGTGTTCCCAGATGCGTATCACGGTGCATGTTACCATCATATCTGTATGAATGTTGTGGCAAAATTCAAAACTGACCACGTGCAAGACATCATGGGGTGTGCAGCGTACGCATTTCGAAGAATGGAATTTCACAAGTTATTTGACAAGATTAAGGTAATTGATCCGCCCATTGCTCAACATCTAGAGGGAACTGGCTTTGAAAGGTGGAGTAGTGCTTATTTTCCTGGTAACCGATACAATATCATGACGAGTAACTACGCAGAAAGCTTTAACAATAAGACCAAGGAGGCAAGGAGCTTTCCAGTCACCACTTTTCTTGAATTCATAAGATTCACTCTTCAGTCTTGGTTTGCAGATAGACGTGAAAGAGCTGCAAAAGAAACAACTGTGTTATCACCTGAGATGGAAAAGGATTTGAAGCAAATAGGTGATAAAGCAATTTTTTTAGATGTCCAAGTCCTTGGTTATCACGAATTTCTTATGGTCGATGGTAATGGTGATGGTGAGGTGAACTTGGCCACAAAATCATGCTCTTGTGGCATGTTCCAAACCATTGGGATACCCTGTGTACATGCTTTTGCTGCAGCCAGAAAAAGAAGCATAAACATTTACTCATTGTGTTCCCCTTACTATAGAATCGAGGCATTGAAGGACACTTATAAAGATACTATTTACCCTGTTGGGAACAAGGATGAATGGGTAATCCCTGATTACATCAGAGATATGGTTGTCGGCGTCCCCGCTGAGAAAACCCCTGTAGGAAGGCCCAGGAAACAGAAAGTGGGTAGGCGAAAGACAAATCACTATGCTTCACGCGGGGAAAAGATTGTCAAGCCACGTAAGTGTAGCAGATGTGGTGGTAGTGGGCACAATAGGAAGTCATGTAAGGCTAGGATTTAAAATATTGTGTTATGTAATTATTTAATTGATTTTGATGCATTTATCATATGGAATACTTCGTCTAATACTTTGTGTGCTTGGATGTCGAGGCAGACACATTATGTGAATTTAATATTTTTTATTTAATAACTTTTTCAAAAAATATTGTTTGATAAAAAATAATATACAAAACTAATTATATGTTATACTATACAAGATGTGTAAGACAAAAATGTAAAGAGCATCACGGGGCCAAATTCTGATAGAACAGGTCCACACACCACTTGGTCCTGAAATGCTGGAAGTTCTCATCGATAACAGTATCGAGTGGTAGCCTGGCAACCAGATGCTCGATATGTTTGATGGCAAACATACCACAATCCCCACTGCATATAATCGATTTTGTGTCAATAGAAGATAAAAATAACTTTAATTTTCAAATTTCAAAATCCACTATTAAATAGGGGAATACCTTGTCTTAGTCTGAGGACACTCCTCTGGAGGAATACGACAATATGAGAAAGGCTTTGCATTCTGCTCAGGATATACCTGGAGGTCCTCATGGTCGTCAAACATGCCAGAACACCATAACAACGAAGGCAACAATAAGCACCAAGGCTTGATCACTTCCTCCATCAGAGCGGGACTGAGCATGCTATGGTTGGAATCATAAATGTTGATGTACCACGTTGGAATGGAGACTTCAATGGCGATCCAATGTGCGGCTTTCTCGACGTGCAAGGCAAAATATACTTCACTCACATTTTGCCATGATACAAGGAATTGATTATCATCGCCCTTCAACATTCTCAGCACATCGTCGTCCCATGTATACTTAGTGTCGGTCTCTCTGAAATGATTCCAACGACCTAGGCACACCTGAGGGAAGGTGGTGTTCATGATCGCAGCATCCTGCTAAAATGCAGCATGGTAAAAGTGGCGTCGGCGGCGTAGCATGTGCAAAGCGACATCAATATGCTAAAAAAACATAAAAATTCGTTAGTACCATCAATATATTTTAAGATTGAATTGAAAACATGAATGTAATTTACATATTGAATCCCAAAGCCAAGTCTGGACTGTGTGCAACTGTAAGAACCATGCCACACCGTGCGTCCCAGTATACATGTTGCGGTCTCTCTTATTGTCGATCTTCCCGATGATCCACTTATGGAAGCTCTTCTCCTGCTGTGGGTCACACTTCCTTAGTGGTTCAGCAACTAGCCCCTGTTTATCTAGTCTGATCTTCTTTGTTGGGTCGGTGAAGTCATCAAAACGCTTGGGCCTGCGTTTCTTCCTGACAACTTCAAGGCCAGCTGCCTCCTCGGGCTGCAGTACTCGTACACTGGGACTGTCAGCATCACTGGCAGCTACAAATGTCTGGGCCTGTGGAGTGGAGGGTTGATCACCACGCTCGTAGTCTGCAAGCAAGATATCAGACTCTGTATCTGATTTTACGTCGATGGATCGACCTGAGACCAGTGAAAGCAGCTGCGCCAACTGAGCCATGATCGTGGTCTGATTCTGTAGTAAGGTTGCCTGGCCCTCCTCAACCCTCTTGAGCCTCTGCAGAAGTTGCTCATAATCAGGCTGGGCAACCTGACTAGATGAAGCTGCACAGGCCTGTGAAGTGCCCTCATCAACCCTCGGGACATCCTCATAAAAAATGGAGGCTTCCTTTGCAACTTCTGCTAGCTTCTTTGCCTCCTTCTCAGGTACCACTACTTCATCCACTACAGTCCCAGCCTCCAACTCAGGGAATAACCTGGAATCAACTTCTGGGAGGCTATTGTAGTAGACTACCTCACCGGGACATGGCTTCAGCATGGAAAATACCACTAACTGCATGGTTGAATAACATGTGTCAGAAAAACTTTAATAAAATAAATCGTTAATCAATTAATTTGTGACATTTAACAAGATAAAATGAAACTTACTCGACGATTGGCGAATATAGGAGCCAACAGAGCTGTCGAAATAGTGATATCAATCTTCGTAGCCCAGCTGAGCATCCTCGGAATCTGATTCCCATTGTTCTCACTGAACTTACTCCCGAGAGAAGGCATGGCCTCAAAAGCCCAGTAAAGAAGCGCGGGTGCATAGCAAGTGAAACTATACTTCGCCTCCTTCTGTTTTTTGCTTGACCCCTCTTTCTTCTTCTCCTCATAGTGTTTCAATTGCTTCTTCATGTCCTTTTGAAGGCCTTTTGCTAACCTTCTTAAATGAAAACTTCCCCCAAGGATACTTGAAAAAGTAATCAATATCCTCAACCATCCTCAGGGAATCTCCCCATATCGTTGTTGTCTTCTCTGGGGCATTCAATACCCCCTCTATCAAATAGCATAAACCCAGCTTAAATGCATCTTCTGGGTTTGTGGAGGCCTTCAATGCATCTTCCAACTGACCAAAACTAACCTTCGAATCACCATTAAAATATTCCTGGATGATCCGATCACTTGAAAGATGCTCTTTCAATTCATCTGGGGACGGTGATTTCCCAAAATTTAGCTCGGTAACTAGGGCAAACTCTGCAATACCAAATCTACACAGAGTGTTGCTCAGGTAGAACTGACCCTCTTCAGGCTTCTTACTTTCTACCTTACACAACATTAGCTGATGCAGCAGAACCCCAGAAAAACTAAACGATTTTGCCTTAAAGAACTGTCTCAACAAGCATGCATGTGCCCTTTCAATAAGACCATGCCTCTTAAACTGCTCTATAAGGGTATCCAAGTAGGCACTACCCCTATAAGTGACACAGCCAGGAAAGTGTTTCTCCAACGGCACAATAAGTTCAGGCATCTGGAAAAAAAAACAAAAAAGATGTTAAAAAAAATGTTAAAAATGTAAAACAATCTGGTAAGGCAGTTACTATCGAGGCAGAAACAATCGAGTTCTATCGAGTCTTATCGATGCCTATCGAGGTGGGTTCCAAAATCACAAAGAATAATATCATCGGGTTACTATCGAGTCTTATCGAGGCCTATCGAGGTAAGGCAAAAAAACCAAAGTCTAGTCATATCGAGTCCTATCGATTCCTATCGAGGTGGGTCCTAAAAATCCCAAAGCCGTGTATCATCGAGTCCTATCGATTCATATCGAGGTATGTTCTAAAATTCCCAAAGCCTTGTATCATCGAGTCCTATCGATTCCTATCGAGGTAGGTTCTAAAAATTCCCAAAGCCATGTATCATCGAGTCCTATCGATTCCTATCGAGGTAGGTTCTAAAAATTCCCAAAGCCTTGTATCATCGAGTCCTATCGATTCCTATCGTGGCCAATCGAGGCACAGTCTAATCCAGTCCCTATCCTATACTATCGAGTCCTATCGAAACCTATCGATTTCTATCGAGTTTCATGAAAATATCGAAAAAAAACCCAGATTTCTTCATTGCCAGCCCCGATCTATCCTATGAAAAAAAATCAACAAAAAAAACCAGGCACATACACATATTGCAGATTAACAACGAAATCCCTCACCTTCGCTTTCTTTGAGGTTGTTTCCTAAAAATTTGGTCGGCTTGCTCGACGTTTTCTCCTTCCCCTTCTCCGATCGTCACCCTTTGGGAGCCCTTGTTCGTGGTCGTGGAAGACAATGAAGGTTGGGTTCTACGGATTCAATCGAGGCCTATTGATTTCAAAGTTTGCTTGGTTCGGGTATTTTGGGAGAGAATACGGAGAGTTTGAGAAAGGTATTTTGGGTAGTAATTTCATTAGTAGCACCAAAACGAGAGGCTTATAGGGATAGGGTATTTTTCAAACGGAGTGTCACTTATTGCATTAAAACTCAAATTTCCCTAACAAAATTATCACATTATTTAAATATCAAATTTCTAATAAATAGGATATTTAACATTTAAAATTAAAAAAAATAACAGAATAATTTCATAAAATAAAAAAAATTCTGGACTAGCAGGACGGGGACACATGTCGTCAAAGGGAGCTGCCGGGGCCGGGTTGTACGGAACCGTACAGATCCATACGGACCCGTCCGTACGACGTCCCGGCAGCGGCTCGGAGGTCAGCCTCGAAGGAGCGGTGGCTAAATTCTGAATCCCGGGCTCTGTTCTGACTTTTGTGTGATCGGAATTACAATTTTATGGTGTCAAAAACCAAATAAAATTACATAAATCCTATGCCCTTTAATGGCTTACACAATGATCTAATCATAAACAAATCCTAACCCAAAAACACCATACACTTAACGGTTCAACATTCCCATGCATTCAATCACATTAAGCCATCCATTCATTCATCAAAATAAATAAATACATAAAAGTAAACCCACACAGATTCAATATATATATATGTGAAGATGGCTCTGGTACCATTTGTTGGTTTTTATTGATCAAATCAGAGATTATGCGCAGCGGAACAACAATCAAATTGTTAGTTTAATCCCATAAGATTTCTAGATCTACTTCTTCACATGCATATATATATTGAATCAAAGACATGAATAGAAAAATTACCTCAGGTCCTTCCTTGCTACTATCTTTTTGTATGGCTAAATCCTTGAGATCTCACACCAAGATCTTCCAAAATGTTCTCAGCACACAAAGAACGAGTCTGGGCTTGCTATACAAACAATAGGCAAAAAACTATTTATCAGATGTTCTCAACACATGAGACCTGATAAAGTTTGGACCTAGGTTTTGTGAAGAATAGTGACTTTTGTTTGTGTCACTGTTTTCTTTCTCTGAGAGAGATTTCTAGATATTTTTCTATCCCTGAAAATTTACGTTCTGAAAACTGATATCCTATATTTAATATATCCAATATATTAAAATAAAATTTTAGTTATTTTAAACAATTTGAAAATAACTAATCAGTTATCAAATTTTTGTTTAAATAATAATATTTTAATCAAATTACAATATCTCATTATTTATTTAATATTTAAATAACTAAAATTGTAGAACCTAGAAACTAATCACAGTCTCTTATGCGTGTAGCACAGTGACTGTGCACTGTGCTACACGTGTACCACATGCCAGTGATGGCATGTGATTTTTTCCAATTTTTATTATTATTTAAATATCAAAAATCCCAAAAATAAATTAAATCAAAATCAATTATATTTTTGTTAAATCAAATAATTAATTAATTACACATAATTATACAATAATTATGTTTGATACATAGAAAAATATTTTACTTGTCACATAAGTCCTTTTTGCCCATTTTTGTATTTACCTTTGTCAGTGTTTGTTTGAGCCATTTCGGGGACCATGGACCTAAAACATTAAGCTCCAATAAATAAACTAAATAATTAAACTCTTTAATTATAATAGTTAATTTATTAATTCTGATATTACTCCACTATAAATTCATAATTGCACTCTTTATGTTATAGATATACTTTTACATAAATATTTTCTTAAGTCGTCTATTGATATAACCATCTTACAATAGTTCAACCCTCTAATTAATTAGTTTATAAATTAGAATGGAAGAATTACCATTTTACCTTTCTAATTTACTTCTTATTCCTTAAGTACCATTAATTCACTAGTAAATAATTAATCTATAATCTAATTATATATTTGAGCTCAAAATCATTCAGTTCCAGAATTAACCCTTAAGGGAACTAATATACGATCCGTTATGAAAGATTAGATTCCGTATTGTTGATACATGTTCCCATCCATCCATGATATTAAATCTCCAAAACAAAAGTCATTAGCCTCATTCTTTGAAGAGACCTTAACGAATGAATCAAAAGATTTAATAAACATGAACATGAGTTCATGAACACTCAGGATTTAGGTTGATCTATAAATGATCATCAGTTATGATATGAATTACAAGTCTTTATTGTTAAATGGTTTTCGGATAAAGACTTTAATTCATATCGGTCCATGTCATATATAATCAAATTATATAAAGTACATTTACTGAGATGTCTTTCCACATCAATAATCCGAATCTAGATTATTTGTATCATTATGATACCCAGTAAACCGTACTTACAACTCCAATTAAAGAATTTCATAACTTTAATTTGTTGTTGTTGACTATTTTTATTCATTCATGTGATCTTAATTCTCTCGTACTAATACAATATCACATCCTCAATAATAAATATGGAATTTTTTTGATATTTACAAAATTATTCAAACAATAATTTAACAATCTAAATATAAAATAATAATAAACCATTGTATTTATTTATTCACAGAAAAACAAATATCTTTACATGCTTTTAGGACACACTCCTAACATACACAATGTAGATGGTGGAAACAGAGAAATGGATGACCGAAGGAGAGGTTGCAAAAACGATCTCACAAAGTCAAACAGGTCGACGGTGCTTTATTTCCTCGGCTTGGAGAACATACAACAATAGAACGGGTTTTTAAGTTCTGGGTTTTTGTTCTTCTCTTTTCTTTGGAAGCTTGAAAATGTAAAATTGAAATGAAGAAGACGATGGGCATATTTATAGGCCATAGCAGAATGCCAAACGATAAATTAAATCTGGACCGTTGGACGAAATTGGTATCTGATCGAACGAACAGGTAGTGGCGTGGCAATGGCGGCAAAAAGATGGCAGATGAGGAGACGTGGGCATGGTGCAAACATACTCAAGTACTCTGATCTTCCAATACCCACCTGACTCGTGTCCACACTCGAGTACAAAGGATGGTACAGTTTCCAAGAAGGGCAATTCAAAAGTTTCCTTCTCATGGGATTCGAATTGATACTTTTGATGGGGCAAAATGTTACACCCAGATTTCGAGATAAAGAGTCATGACCCTGAAAGCTGGGCTCGTCTGGTGTGAGCTCAAAGTATGCATGGTCGTCATATGATCCTTCAGTCAGACCGCTTCGCTGTAATTACCGACCTCGAAAGCTCAAGGGTGTGTAGACTCGAATATGTTCTGAGCTCGCAACGGCATGACACTTAAATATATTTTTGACCAATTGCCTTCAGGCGGGATAGCTTGAGCTCGGGAAGTACAAGCTCGGATGTAGCAGCTTCGTCGGCATCTACTTGTCTCGAGCATAGTGCGAAGTTGGGCGGCGAGCTTATGATTGACTCATGGTCTTGACAGAATCAATGCTAATTGTTGATCTCGAAGATTTGATGAATCGTCTGGGATAACCCATTACGTGTGAACATGTTTATTGTTGTATAATCCCAATATTTACGGGAAATCATTTAATCTGTTATCCGTTCCTGATCTTCATGGGACGTTTCCGTGTATGTAAGAGATAATGCATTTAATAGCATTATGATAATTGATTTACAGAATATCATCTCGAAATATGTGGGAATGAATTCTGCAACCTTCCCTGTAAATAGAGAAGAAAACACCATATGTAAAGGACTTTTTTTCTGATTTCTGGAGAGAACACTCTGGGCAACTCTTCTCTAAAAAGTTTCCAGAAAACTCACAAGTCTTAATAAGATAGATTCGTGGACTAGGCAGAATTAACTGCTGAACCACGTAAAAATCCTCTTGTTTTTCCTCATTATTCATTTGCTTCATTGTTTTATTGTTTAATTGCTCTACAATTTAAGTTGATGAAAAACGGCGTCAACAGTTCTTAATCAAATTAATATCACGTGTATACATGTTGATATTTTTAATTGTGAAGATATTTTGGTTTTAAATTTAAAATATCAAAACAATAAATCTTGAAGATAAATGTCAATTTACATATGATTCATTTATTATTATAATTATTAAAAAATAGTTATTTTTAAATATTTTATTTAAATATAAATAAAAATATATTTTATTTTAAATTTGAAATGTCAAAACAATAAAAAGATAAATAGAATGAAATTTTTTGAAATAAATGTCAATTATATATGATTATTTATTATTATAATTATTAAAAAAACTAGTTATTTATAAATAAATTAAGATGTTTTAAATTTTGAATTTGAAATATGAAACAATAAAAAGATTATCATGAATTGGAAAATCTTCAAGATAAATGTGAATTTATATATGGTTGATTTATTATAATAATTATTAGAAAATTAGTTATTAATAAATATTAAGAAAAGAGTTACGGAAGAGGCATTGTCGTTATTGATGATTTTAGATATTTTATTTTCTAATTATTTAATAATCATAAATAAAATAAAAATGTAGAAAAATTAGAAATAGATTAAAGATTTTGACTTGAATTCTCATTTTATTTACAAAAAAAACATGTGATATTTTCCAAATTTGACATTGTCATTTAAAATATATCCGACGATAAACTTTATAGGTATTATTTATGTTTTTGCCAAATAAAATTGTTTTAATTGGCTTATCACATGATTGTCAAGGAAACGTCACTATCCCAGGTTTTGATTTGTTGATTATTTGAGCTTAGGAACAAATGGAACTTGAGTAGATTAATTCTATAAAGCCAAGTTTTAAGAGTTTTTTTGCTTCCTAATATTAAGTTCATTTATGCATAGAGACCGTTTACTTCATGTAGATTTGATGAATTGGATTTCTTGACATGATTATTGTTTACCTCTTATGGTAACTTCCTAAATGTGTGAATATGTTATTAATGAGTGACATTATTCTTACTTATTATTTTTAGAAGTTGGCAAGTGTGATAAGTTATTATATACTATTGCTACTAAATGATATTACAATACATATACATATATTAAATTTTCTATATAGCAGCATATTTTGATGGAATGGTAAATTTAGATTTTTTCCATTCTATTTACTCGCATCTCTTTCGAAAAAAAGGGAAGGATTATTAAGAGAGATTATAGGTTTTTGTATCATAATTATAAGATTCAATTCAAATTGTACCAAAACTTCACATATTATAATAATAATAATAATATTCATCGAGAATAATATTTAATTAATTTTAAAAAATAATTATTTAAATTTAAATTTATATACATATTCATATAAAAATATATATTTTTTTATAAAATATCTTTAATATTAAAAAAGTCTACAAAAATATATATGAACATATTATTATAAATTAATTAATTAATTAATTAATATTTTATTTAAAACAATAATAGTAAATTAATTAACTACAAATAAGGAGATAAAAAATAAGATGGTTATATCAATTTTATTATTTTTTCTATTTTTTATTCATTTTAAATAATAATAGTAATTAAATAAAATATACATATATTATAACTCGCAATAGCTTTCACACCATTGGAGATGGTGAAAAATATTTTGATTAATGATGCTACAGAATTTATTTGAAGATTTATCGATTAACTTATACTTACTAATTTGTTAAAACTTTGATGTCTCTTTTTTTCCAACTACCTCCAACAATCTAAATATTACCCACACAACATAATCACCCGATAACATTTAAAACATGATAGAAAAATAAGAGGAATATGTTAGAATATCAAGATCAATAATTTAAAATAAAAACTTTAAAGATTAACAAATATTAATAATTGAATAAATACCCAAACTTTAAAGATTAACAAACATTAATAATTGAATAAATACCCGAGATGATTGTGTTATCATTAACATGTAAATCAATCAAATTTGGAGATATGAATTGGAATTCATTGAAAATTGAAATTGAAAGAATTTAGAGAGAAGAGGAGAAAAAAAAGAATTAGAGTAGAGGAAAGTATGAGATTAATAGAGATTGTTTAGAATATATATGTATATATATTTATAAAGAGATATTTATCTATATTTAAATAATAATATCTTATAAATATCTCATATAAATTTAAAAAATTACATTTATTATTATAATCTATAAAATGAATAAAAAATAGATTAAATGAGAAAATAAATAGAGTAGTTTGAAGAGCTTTTAGAGTGTCACATCCTCTCCTTGGTGCTCTTATATATATATATTTAAATAATAATATCTTATAAATATCTCAAATAAATTTAAAAAATTACATTTATTATTATTATTATTATTATTATAATTTATAAAATAAATAAAAAATTAGATTAAAGGAGAAAATAGATAAAGTGGTTTGAGAATTTTTTAGAGTGTCACATCATTTTTTTGGTGCTCTTCTTTATATATATACTATAAAACATAACCGCGCTTCGCGTACAACATGTAATGATTAAAAAAAAAATATTTTTTTAGGAGATTATGTTGTAGGTTGTCATTTTTACCTTACATGTACAACATGCTCCCTATATGGATTGTGGACGCGTCTTTACCCAAGTGTTTTTTTTCTAAAATGTTATTCATTGTATAACAAATAATTAAAGTGTTGAAAATAAAGTCAAACAACTTGTTGTATGTGTTCTTTTATTTATTTATTTATAATATTATCATACACTTTACGTGATTTTCTAAATTGTGTATGAAGAAATTTATGTTTTGTATAAGTGTTATTTTGGTCGATTACAAATTTGGACCATTCATTTTTAAAATTAAATTTCACACCTCATATTTTGTCAAAATGTTAAAAATAATAATAGATATATCGATTATTTGAACATTATATTTTGATTGATTACCCATTTTGATCCTTTATTTTTAAAATTAACATGTGGACCATATATGTATTTAAAAGTTTAAAAATTCTTAATAAAAAGTAAATTCTATATATAATTTATGTTTTTTGTAAGGGTTCACATTATTTTGAACCTTGTATTTTAGTCGATTACTTGTTTGGACTTCATGTTTTGTCAAAAAATAATTTCCATGATAGTGTTCATTGTATAACAAACCTCCTGCAGGATTTCGAGAAATTCTTGATAATTAAAGTGTCGAAAATAAAGTAACAATTTGTTGTACGCATACTTTATTTATTTATTATTTTTTATGATTATCCATTGGTTAGTGTTCAAAAGTATCATTTTATTAGTCTTTAAGTTTAAAATTAATCAAGTTTTAATTAATATTTTCATGGATTTATTGTCATATATTTTATATTTGAAAATATTAATTTTAATTTAATTTGTGGTTAATTTTCAGGAAATAAAATGTATTTTGACACAAAGAAAAAGAAAGAAGAAAAAAAGAATTAAAATTGAAGAAATCATGAAGAAAATGGCATTTTTGACAAAATTAGGCCCAAAGTCTTCAGCAACCAGTAGCCCAGCCGAGCCCAGCCGAGCCAAGCCGAGCCAGAGCCGCCTGACATGCGCCTGCCACGCCGCCTGCTGAGCCAACCAGGAGACGCCACCTATCCCACTCGCCTGACTGCTGTCTCCCACGCGCCTAACGCACTCCACTGCCGAGCCAATCGGTGCGTGACACGTGGCCATCGTGTCTCCTTTATTGATGCACTTGTCTCCCACTTGTCCCACTTTGCACCGATTTTGCAACCATTTTTCCCACTCTTTAGTACACGATCTCAACATATTTTGGGTCATATTTGCACTATAAATAGAGAGCTAAATGTAGGAAAAAAATCATCAGATTGTGGAATTAAGGTGGAGAGTATAATTAGAGAGAAAAACATTCTTTTTCCTATTTTTCTTTCATTTGTTTTACATTACTTTGAGTGAAAACAATGCCTATTTTAGGCTAAATTCTCTTGTGGAAAGGCTAGAGTGAAGTTCATGTTTCACATTATATTTTTAATATATTGATTCTTTATTTTGTTCTTCATTTCTATATCTTTGTTACAATTAAATTTATTTTCTTCTAATTTTTATTCTAGATTTATTAGTGTCTTTTACATAAGTCTAGTCACGCTCTTCTTATGTAATTTAGGCTCTTGATTTAATTTAGGATATTTGTTATATTATATGATTTTTACTGCATTCTGTCATTGGTATTTTGTTGCTCTAAGGTATATAATATGATAGGTTTTTAAAATTAGAAGTTAGTATAATTTAATAAAGAACATATTTTAAAGTGAGCTTTATTATATATATTTTCCAACTATAATTAGTGGTGTAGAATTATAGTTGAGTAAAATGAATCAATTTTATTAAAATATATATATGTTTGCATGAATGAAACTTATGCCTTCCATATTTTCTTTCTGATTCTAAATTCCTCAATTTTGTTTATTTAGTGTTAAAAAAATATATATTCTTTTTCAAAGTTACATTATTTCAAAGTTTATTATTTCTAATTTACTAATATTTCTTTTTTTGTATTTTTCCTCTCTGTGGATACGACATAGCTCGATTACTACTGCGACCGCTTAGGAGTTTATTAGGCGATATCAATTTTTGGCGCCGTTGCCGGGGAGGTAATTCTACAATTAAAGGTTTGCATAGTAAATTAATTTTTTTTTCTATTTAAAAAAAAGTAGTATAATTTTTTGTTTATTTTTCTTTTATTTTATTTTTCCTTTGTAATTTTTATTTTTTTTATTAATTCTTTTTATTTTTTTTGTTATTGTTTTATTTTACTTTTAGGTTTAGAATTTATTTTCTAGATTTAGGTTTTTTTTCCGAAAAAAAGAGCATAAACTTTTAAATCATAAAAAAACAAAACAAAGTATGAGAACATTTGTGTAATTTTGGAAATTAGTAAAAACCAAACTTGTTCTGTCTTAGAAAAATTGGTTCTTAAATAAGGTATGTATTAGCGTTACCCTCCAACCTTTTCTAAGAATCTCAGGGAGTTCTAGAAAAGCTCTTGGGCCTAAAGTGGTACCTTGACAGCCTTCCCAATTGGCCTGGGAACATTTTTAGTGTATACTTATTACACTATTACACACTTGCGCTTATAATACTTACAAAATAAATATATATATATATTTATGCCACAAAATAGAGACGCACTAGGGAGATTTGTGAGACAAAAAGTTGAAGCTTTAGAAAAATCTCCTAGTTCGTTGTTTTCCATTCATTCAAATTCTCCCAATTCACCGAGACTTCCTGAACCACCTACAATGGCTCATCAAGATGAAGTCCAACCAAGAATGCTACAGGATTATTTACATTCTACGTGTACAACCACACCTTCATGCATAATGTATCCCAACAATATGCCAAATTTTGATTTCAAACCCGGCATGATTAACCTCTTACCAACCTTCCATGGGTTTGAAAATGAGAGTCTGTACATGCATATACGGGAATTCAAAGACGTGGTGGCTACTGTTGACCCTCGTTTTGGTCAACTGACACGGAGTCAAATGCTTGATGTGATAGAAAGTATTGAAATAAATCTAATGGAAAGAAAAGTAAACTACACAACAAATTATAGTGGTTCGGCCCCACGAATTGGTAATGACCTACGTCCACTTAAGCTATTATTGATTTTGATTCTCAGGGGAGTGATCAAAGAACTAGGGTTCTTCGAGTTTCACAAGCCTTAGAGGGATGGGTAATACAACCGAAAGATAATAACTCAAATTCTCTTCTAAAGTATAAACAAAAATCAGCCAAAAGTCCTTCCCTTGAGCTATTTCTCTCTATTTATAGGCTCAAGGAGGGTTACATGAATTAGTTACATATATTTTTTCCTAACTAATCGGATAATCAGGTATCATGGGAGATAATCTCGGATATGATTACAATTGTACAAGATTATCTCAAAATATACGGAGTACACGACCAAGCTGGTCGTATATAAAACCCAAATGCTGTGTCAGGGGAATCTCCCTAGTCGATGATCGAACAGAACCTCTGCCAAGTGTCAGCCACGTGATAAAAATGTTTGCCACGTCATCCACACCTGCTTTTTGGATAACATTTTCCCCCCAAGTTTATTTATTACGACCAGCAATAAATAAACTTTTAGTAAAATGACCCTTCGATTAACCCACCAAATACGTCAGAGTAGTTCGTGCCTCCTTGGAAAAAGTGACCTACCCACATCCAATCATACCTTTTTGGTTTCCAAGCAAACCTTTGACGGCTATCACTCTTCCCCACGCCTCGAAAAAGGAGAACTTATGATTACCTCTTTTTTCCATATCTCAGACAATATATATAGCTTCCAGAATTTCCTTTTCACTTTTCACAAGCTATTTTTCTGTCAAGAACTCTTCCAAGAACCCCCAAGTTAGAACCCATAATTTCTTTGAAGACCATCCTTCGTCGTTCCAGGAATCTGCTGTTTGCACACCCAAACTCGAAATTTCTCCAAGACTTCACAATCTTCGTATAGGTAAGCTTCAGAACTTTTGCACCCTTTACTTTGCTGTGCATGCCGATTTAATCTAGTTTTTTAGGTTCTGATACTGCTTTGTGTTCTTGGGTAGAGATGCATAAAAATAGGGCATTTGTCGAGTGATGCTAGATATGGTAGTGTGTATTTGCCTTTTAGGGGTTATGAATCAGTTTGATAGTCGAGATCATAAATTTAGGACGTAAAATCGAAGTAAAAATTTGATTTTTAGGCTAGTTGAAGAACTGGGTTTTTCCTGCCCTTAGTGAAGTTAAAAAAGCTTTTTCAGAAAAAACTTTTTACTTTCACTTTTTGATATGTTTTTCAAACTGTTCGTATGAAAAATTTAGTTTTCGTTAGAATGCTGCTGTATAAAAGTTAGACTTTTATACACGAACATTGTTATTCTAACCAACTTTTTAGGCTCTTCATCCTCACCTCCCCCTTTTTTTGTTCGCAACTTTTAATGCCAGATTTGTGGGGAGGTGAGAGGCCGATAGACGACGACCTACTTGCACAACTGCTCGAAGGCGTAGAACAGCCAACCCAATGCATCCACAAGATTCCTTTCTCCAGAATTTCTCCTTCCAGACCTCAACCAAATCCAGTTAGAATGGGTCGTGTTAAGTCCACCGCCCAAAAGAAGAAAAATCCTGAAAACCCTTCAAATCCCCCAGCCCGACCTGACTTGCACGCTGGGGTTCCTTCGACCAGTGGTCGAGAAAATATTGTTCCTGACCCTCACATCCAAGTTAGGGCCCGTCCTCGATATTCAGTTCTTCCCGACGTCGAGTGGTATCTTTTCCCACTCAGCCAAGTAACCCCTAGGATGCTAGCCAACTACCTTAGAAAGTACGGCCTTTCTGGCGTAACCCTCAAAATTCCTACTGCAGATGAGCAGGCGAATTTTCCTGAAGGCGTTTACAGCGCCTGGTCAAGATATCACATAGAGGCTGGGGCTACCCTTCCTCTCCATCCATTCTTCCAGGGGGTGGCGAACTATTTTAGATTTGCCCACTTCCAAATTACACCAAATGGATATAGAATGCTTGTTGCACTCTATATCCTTTATAAACACAAGAAATGGCTAGAGCCTACCCCCCACGAGGTCAATTACCTTTTTGACCTTAAGTCCAACCCCCAACAATCTGGTACGGGGTTCTTTCACTTTTGTCACCAGGAGACCAACTAAACCTTCCTGAGTGACACAACCCATATTTTAAACGTGGGGAAATACATTCAGGAGTATTTCCTCACGCCTGACATGGTCGCGAATAACCTGGCCTTCGCTCGAGGAGGTAAAAGTCTTTTTCCACTGGTCGTTGTTTTTACTTAGCAATTTTCCTTGCATTTTTCTGAAACTTCTTGTGTTTTTCAGGCCCATGGTTACGACTAGACCCAACACCAGACATGGTGTTGAGGTCTGCCATGTTGGCCAGCATGACGGACGTTGAGAAGAGCGTCAAATATCTGGTCACTGAGGCCAACTTGAGGCTAGCTAGCCTCCTGGCCCCTTACCAGGATGTGAGGGAACCTGCGGCAAGAAGTGCCACTGCTGAGGAAAATCCCGAGCAGCACCACCAGCGTCTCCTCCTCGACGGAGACCGACTGGGGTTACAATCAGGGAACCCGTTGGCACTCCCCCAGCAGAAAGGTCTTCTGCCCCCCAAGGAAAGGAAAAACAAAAGGCAGCCGAGCCTGTCATAGACTTAGACGAGTCCTCTAATGAAAACGTTATAGTTATTTCACTCTTAGATAACTTTCCAATTCCCTGTCATTTATTCGACGGGGACGGAAATTTTACATATGCTCCAAACCTAGGGCCAGACTTCTTCATGCTAGAGAGTGAGTGTATGACTAGTAGAGTCAATAGTATAGCGACCAGTAGTAATAGCTCGGGTATTTGACTTTGTAATTTTCTTCATTTCTTTTCTGATGCAACATAACTTGTCATCTATTTTTGGCTTACTGTCCGCATGTTTACCTCTTTTGCAGAAATGGCTTCTGCAAACGTCTTCGATCTCTACAGCACTCAGGAGGAAGAAGAGGTTCCCTTGGTCCGAAAGAAGAAACTGACCAGGAAACATGACGGGGAGCCCAGTCAGGTGCCTTCGGCTAAGAGGAACCGAGCCACCGATCCTTCGATGGATGGGCCCTCTGGTCAAACATCTGTCTAGCCTCTTGCTCCTCACGAGAAGGAAATTCTGCCTCCACCTGCTCCTGCTGCCACGACTCCTTCACCTCCGGCCCCTACCGAACAGACTCAATAAGCTGAGGGTGTTCCCCCTGGGGCTAAACTATCGAGCCGCTCCCTAAGGTCGGCCAAGGATCGCCTTGCTCACATTCTTAAGCATGACCGCTGCAAAGAGGCCCTGGATGAAGCAGAAACAATGGGGGTCGACCAGATCCTCAATAGAGCCCTCAATGAAGTGGACAGTGTAAGTAATCTTCCTTCTCTTTTGTTCTCATGGTCCTGATTTTCCTTTCTGAAGTCAGTCTAACTCTTATTCTTTGATTGCAGGCAATGCTAACCATGACGGCTGCTCGCGCCCGCGCGGGTGCAAGCATCGAGCAGTCCCATGCTAGGGAGTTGAATCTAATGGAGGAGCTTCGAGCTGCGGAGGCAAGGCACGCGGGAGAGCTGGAGGTGGTGACCTAGCAGAAGGATTCTTTGGCTGCGGATCTGGTGGAGAAACAGGCCTCTTTGGAAAGTGCCAGAAAACAGAGAGAGGAATACCAGGAGGCCAGTCAAATCCACTGGCGCGAAGTCAAAAAGCTCCAGGAGGAAAATCTTGCGAAGGACAGGAGCATTGCCATCTCAAGAGCCAAGTGGAGCAACTCAAGCTCAAGAAAGCCAAGGACCTGGAAAGGTACAAGAATGCGACACTTCGATGTTTCTACGACTTCTGGAAGCATAATCAAAGTGCCAATTTCGGCTACCTTCCAGAGGATGCTAGGAAAGCTGAGTTGGCTCGCTGTGCTGCTCGACTGGCTGCCGAAGAAAGGGCCAGAGTTCCTGCCTCCCCCGAGATTTCACTGGCCATGGGGATGGATGGAGGGGAAGCTGCAGTAGATGCAGTTAACCAAAATGCTCCCCAAGATCCTCCCGCTGCTCCTTAGCTTGTTTTTTACTTATTTTATTTTCTTTTCCTTACATGACCCACAGGTCATGATGCTAAGACAATATTTATTTTCTTATTGCTGCATGGGCAGCTTTTCCTTTTAACCTAACATTTACATCCGAGTAGTACTGCTCACGGTGTAAAAGGATTCCTTTGATATTATAATATTTATGCTTTATTATAACATCTGTTCGCATGACCGAACTTAGCATAGTACTTTGACTTGATTTAACAAAATATAAATTTTGAAAAATACTCTAAGTACCGTAGCATGCTTTCACTTATTTTGCTCATGTGTTTACATACCTCTTGGTATGCTTTGCTTTCTATGTACCTTATATGCCCCCCAAGTGATTGAGGAGCTTTAGGTCCTTGGTCACTTGCCTTGACCACAACCTATACGAACATTACTGCTCGATATAAAATGTAAAACTTATAATACAGCAAAACAACACACATAATGAACAAATACTTGTAAAAAATCACAAAGTTTGGCAAGAATGACTGGCTGCGCACAGTCCCTTATAATTCTCGTATTTAAATGGACTAAACATGTCTTTACGAGTGATCTTTGAAAGATCTTACACTTATAAGCGATTAGCCATATAACATGACTAACCCTTTTTCAAAACTTGTAAAAAGTAAAAATTAATACAAGTCAGTCCTTTAAGAAGGACTGTTTACTGATAATACTTGCGTAGGTGTTCTCCATTCCAATAACGCGGAACGAGATCTCCATTTAAGCGTGCAAGTTTGTAAGTGCCTGGATGAAGGACTTCTTCAATCTGGTAAGGTCCTTCCCAGTTTTATCCGAGTACTCCAGCAGCTTGTTCGCGGGTGTTTAAGAAAACTCTTCGAAGTACTAAGTCTCCGACGTTAAACTTTCTTTCTTTTACTTTGGAGTTAAAATATCGAGCGAATTTTTGCTGGTACGCAGCTACTCGGAGTTGGGCTTTCTATCGTTTCTCTTCGATCAGGTCTAGGGACTCCATCAATAGTTGGCTATTTTGGTTTTGGTCATATGTGATTCTGCAATGCGAGGGCAGATCTAACTCGACAGGCAACATAGCTTCATACCCGTATGCTAAGGAAAATGGGGTATGACCTGTTGTTGTTCGGTGAGAAGTTCTATACGACCAGAGGACTTCAGGCAGCTGCTCTGGCCATGCTCCTTTAGCTTCCTCGAGCCTTTTCTTCAGGGTATCTTTCAATGTCTTATTTACTGCTTTGACTTGCCCATTTTCTTGCGGATGAACAAATGAAGAAAAGCTCTTGATGATGCCATGCCTTTCGCAGAAGTCTGTGAACATGTCATTATCAAACTGGGTGCCATTGTCCGAGACAATCTTTCTCGGCAATCCATATCGACAAACAATGTTTTTGATGACAAAATCAAGTACTTTCTTTGTCGTTATGGTTGCGAGTGGCTCAGCCTCGGCCCATTTGGTGAAGTAGTCGACGTGGGTAGGTCACCGCCACCACTGCGTATTTCACCCCGCCTTTTCCTGTCGGCAAGGACCCGATTAAATCTATACCCCATACTGCGAAGGGCCATGGACTTTGCATTTGCTTTAACTCATTAGGAGCTGTCCGTGGGATCTTGGAAAACCTTTGACACTGATCACATTTTCGCACAAACTCCATCGAGTCTTCGTTCATTGTCAGCCAGAAATAACCCTGCCTTAGAATCTTCTTTGATAAGCTCTGCCCCCCAGCGTGGTCTCCACAGAATCCTTCATGTACTTCCTTCATCAGCTCTTTAGCCTTTTCTGGTGTAACACACCTAAGCAGTGGCATTGAGTATCCTCTTCGGTATAGAATACCATCGACCAGGATATACCTAGCAGCCTGTCTCTGAAGGGTCCTGACTTTGTTTCTATCTGCTGGTAGTATACTGCTCGTGAGATACCCCAAGTATGGTGCCATCCATGTATCTACTAATCGGACCTCCATATTGGTTTCGTCTGCTCGTATGCTTGGCGCGCGTAGCCGTTCAACTGGCAATATATTTAAAGTGTCAGCATCTTTTGCACTCGCGAGTTTGGTTAAGGCATCTGCGTTTGAATTCTAATCTCGAGGTATTTACTGGAGGGTATATTTTTCAAATTGTGCCAACAGATCTTTTGTTTTTTTCAAATAGGCCACCATTTTTAGGCCTCGCGCTTGATACTCCCCTAAGACCTTATTCACTACCAGCTGTGAATCACTGTAGATATCCAGCACTTTTATGTTCATGTCCTTGGCTAACCTTAACCCAATGAGTAGGGCTTCATACTCAGCTTCGTTGTTCGAAGTGGTGAAATCAAACCTAATTGCGCAGTGAAATCGATGCCCTTCTGGCGTTATCAATATCACTCCTGCTCCTGCGTGAGATTCATTGGATGATCCGTCTATGAATAGCTTCCATGAAGGATCTTCAACTTGAGGCTTAGGTGCACCAGGCTTTTCACCCTGCTCGTTGTCTGGGAGTTCAGTGAATTCAGCAATGAAATCAGCCAAGACTTGTCCTTTTATTGCTGCTCACACTGAGTATGTTATATCGAACTGTCCGAGTTCGACTGCCCATTTCAACAAACGACCAGCAGCCTCTGGCTTTTGCAAAACTTACCGAAGGGGCTAGTCAGTCAAGACTGTGATTGGATGGGCTTGGAAGTAAGGACGTAACTTCCTTGAGGCCAAAATTAGGCAATAGGCTAATCTTTCAATGGGAGGATATCTCAATTCGGCTCTGATTAACCTCTTGCTCACATAATACACCGCCTTTTGTACGCCTTCTTTTTCTCTCACTAACACCGCACTAGCAGCATATTCGGTGATCGCCAGGTATATGAACAAAGTTTCCCCATCTACAGGTTTTGATGAGACGGGAGGCTGCGCCATGTGGGCTTTTAAGGCTTGGAAAGCCTGTTCGCAGTCTTCAGTCCACTCGAACTTCTTGTTGCCCCTAAGTAGATTAAAGAAAAGGACGCAGTTATCTATTGATTTTGAAATAAATCTACTGAGCGCGGCAATCCTTCCAGTCAAACTTTGCACATCTTTGATCTTTACTGGCGATTTCATATCGATCAGGGCCTTGATCTTTTCGGGATTAGACTCGATTCCTCTCGAATTGACGATGAACCCCAAGAACTTCCCTGATCCTACTCCGAAGGAACATTTGAGAGGATTTAGCTTCATTTGATATTTGTTCAGAACATTGAAACACTCTTGCAAATCCTTCATGTGTCCTTCTGCCTTTTTTGACTTCACCAGCATGTCATCAACGTACACCTCCATGTTTACCCTGATCAACTCCTTAGACATGTGGTTAACTAGTCGCACTAACGTTTTTCAATCCAAAGGGCATTACTTTGTAACAGTATAGCCCTGTATCGGTCCGAAAGCTAGTGTGATCCTCGTCAGGGGGATGCATACTAATCTAATTGTACCCTGAGTATGCATCCATGAAGGAGAGGATCTCATGGCCTGCAGTTGCATCGACCAGCTGGTTGATCCTTGGGAGTGGGAAGCAATCTTTAGGACATGCTTTATTAAGGTCTGTGAAATCCACACAGGTTCGCCATTTGCCATTCGGCTTGGGAACCAGTACTAGATTAGAGACCCATGATGGATAAAACGCCACCCTGATGAACCCATTCTCCTTCAATCTTTCAACTTCTTCCTTTAAGGCTTTTGATCTGTCTTTATCGAGCAGACACCTTTTCTGTTGCACGGGTGGAAAGCTTTTGTCAACGTTCAGGACATGGCTGATGACTGCAGGATCTATCCCAACCATGTGTTTATGTGACCAGGCAAAAACTTCCTGATTCTTCCTCAAAAATTCCACCAGTGCATATTTGGTTGTTGTCTCTAAGTTTTTGCCGACCTTCATAACTCTGGTCGGATGTTCTTCGTCGAGTTGGACCTCTTCAAGGTCCTCGACAGGTCCTATATCTTCTTCAAAATCCCCAAAGCGAGGATCTAAGTCTCTATCCTCACTTTGGGCAACACCCTATTTGGTGACTTCATCACCTGATTGGGCTTGTACATCAATGGCCATCTGCAACTTTTCTGGGGGAGCACTCCTCGACATACCCTTCTTGGCCTTAGTGATTGAGGCATTGTAGTACTCCCTTGCTTCCCTCTGGTTTCCCAATACACATCCTACCCCTGCGTCTGTTGGGAATTTCATGGCTAAGTGCCATATAGAGGTGACAGCCCGAAGGTCGACCAGTATTGGCCTTCCAATTACAGCATTGTAGGCCGAAGGACAATCAACTACTATGAAAGTAGTGAGTAATGTCCTGGTGGCGGGCACAGTACCTGCTGTTACTGGAAGCCTGATTGACCCTGTTGGAGCGAGTCCCTTACCAGAGAAACCATAAATTGTTTAGTTGCAGGGCTCCAAGTCCTTGACGGATAACTTCATCCGTTCCAGCGAAGATTTATACAAGATGTTAACTGAACTTCCTGTATCGACTACTACTCTTTTCACCATCATGTTGGCTATCTGAACATCCACGACCAGCGGATCGGAATGTGGGAACCGGACATGCTGGGCATCATAATCAGAGAAAGTTATTGCACCGTCCTCTATTCGAGCCTTCTTTGATGCCCGATCCTCCACAGTCATCATCTCGATGTCCTGGTCATGATGTAGGGTCCGAGCGTATCGTTCCCTTGCCTTTTCGCTGTTTCCCGCAAGGTGTGGGCCTCCGTAGATGGTGAGTAAGGTGTCAGCCACGGGATCAGGCTGTAAAGGTGGCGAGCGTTGGCGTGTAGGCGCCTGCTCGTTGCCACCTGGAGCCTCTCGTTGGGAAGCTCTCGCGGCCCGCATGTATCTCCTCAAGTGTCCTTGTCTAATAAGGAACTCGATTTCATCCTTCAGCTAGTTACACTCGTTCGTATGGTGTCCGTAATCGTTGTGAAAACGACAGAACTTGGTCGTATCCCTTTTTGAAATATCCTTTCAAATGGGAGCGGGTCTTTTGTAAGGCACACTGGAACTTGTGGCCTGATACACCTCTGCTCAAGACTCGACAAGGGTGGTGTAGTTGGTGAGCCTGGGCTCATAACAATTGCCCTTAGAGCGCTTACTCTCGGAAGTAGAGGGTTCGTTATGGGGCCTCTTCCCCCCATTCTTGTCGTTTCCATTCCCATTGCCTTTGCCGTTGCCATTAGGCTTTGACCCATTAGCGGCTTTGGTGGGATCTTCAGTCCCCTTATCATTATTTGGGGTCTTTCCCTCGCTGGCAATTGCATCCTCGAGCTTGATGTATAGATCAGCTCGATCCAAAAATTCTTGGATAGTTTTAACCCCATGCTTCCTGAGGCTACTCCAAAGAGGCGTACGGCGCCTAACTCCTGCAGTTAGGGCCATCATTTTGCCTTCGTCTCCCACTGTTTTGGCCCCAGCCGCTGCTCGCGTGAAACATTGGACATAATATTTCAGTGGTTCTCCTTCTTGCTGGCGTATCTCGACCAGCTGGTTTGCCTCAGTTTGGTGCACACGACCCGTGTAGAATTGTCCGTAAAACTCATTTACGAACATCTCCCAAGATACAATACTTGCAGGAGGGAGCTTAAAGAACCACTCCTGTGCAGCATCAGAAAGTATTGCAGGGAAGATCCTGCATCGAGCGTCTTCGGGCACCTTCTAAATGTCCATTTGTATCTCAAATTTGTTGACATGAGATACCGTGTCACCATACCCGTCAAAGTTCGGAAGTGTGGGCATTTTAAACTTACTGAGGGTTTCAGCCATTGCGATCCTTTGTATGAAAGGAGTGCCCCTTCTCCTGTCGTACTCGATATGAGACGTTCTTCCCCCGACCAGCTGTTGCACTGCTTGGTTCAGGGCATCTATTTTGCTTTTTATATTATATGTTTTTTACTGCATTCTGTCATTGGTATTTTGTCGCTCTAAGGTATATAATATGATAGGTTTTTAAAATTAAAAGTTAGTATAATTTAATTAAGAACATATTTTAAGGTGAGCTTTATTATATATATATTTTTTCCAACTATAATTAATGGTGTAGAATTATAGTGGAGTAAAATGAATCAATTTTATTAAAATATATATATGTTTGCATGAATGAAACTTATGTCTTCCATATTTTCTTTCTAATTCTAAATTCCTCAATTTTGTTTATTTAGTGTTAAAAAAATATATATATTCTTTTTCAAAGTTACATTATTTCAAAGTTTATTATTTCTAATTTACTAATATTCTTTTTTTGTATTTTACCTCTTTGTGGATACGACATAACCCGATTACTACTGCGACCGCTTAGGAGTTTATTAGGCGATATCACCCATTTAGATAATTTATTTTTAAAAATTAACTTTTCGACCTCGTGGTTTGTCAAAAAGTTAAAATAAGAATAAATAGATCAATTATTTGAACACTGTACTTTGGCTGATTTCCCGTTTTAACCATTTAATTTTAAAAATTAACATTTGGAGTATGTATTTATTAAATGTTAAATTTTTTTTATAAAAAGTAAATTATATAAATATATATTATTTATGTTTTCTGTAAAGGTTTGACACTATTTTGAATATTCATCTTAGTCAATTAGCCATTTGGACAATTTATTTTTATAAATTAACTTGTGGATCTCGTGTTTTGTCAAAAACTTACAAATAAGAATATATAGATAGATTATTTGAACCATATATATTTTGGTCGATCACTCGTTTATACCATTTATTGTAAAAGCTAACTTTTGGATCACATGTTTTGTTAAAGGTTAAAAATATAAATAGATATATTATTTATTTATTATTATATCTTTTTATTATTAAAATAAAAATGAGAAACAAAGAGAAAATAGATAATTTAAATTTAAATTGTATACATAGGTTGGTTGTTATTTTGAGATTTTTACTTTATTTTATTCTCTTTACACGAATATTCATTAAAAACAAAAACTTAATGTGTATTGGTTAGGATTTTCCAATTTTTTTAAATTAGATATTTAATTAATTTTTTTAATTATGATTTGTCAATTTTTTTTAAAATTAGATATTTAATTTTGAATAAATTTATGCTTGTATATATTGTACATAGATTATTTAATCAAAATAAATATATAACTAAATTTAAATTATATATGATCTTAAGATATGAAGTGTGTATAGAATAAATAAATAGTTTTTAGTAATAGTAATAATATATTTTTTATTATTGTTAGTAATAGTTTTTAAATCAAAATAATAATAATACATTGATTAGTTTTTTTTTTTTAGATTCTCAAGAACTTGATGAACTAAATGGTATTATGATCATTGCTGCAAATATGCTTACATTTTTTTTACAACTTGATGAACTAAATGCTATTATGACCATTGCTGCAAATATGCTTACATTTTTTGTACAGGGTATGGTTATTAATAATAAATGTATTGGTTACTCTTTTCACATTCTAATGGGAAACAAAATTACTGACACAAAAAATGCAAAGAGTTTATCTCTTTAACAATGAGAAATGAAGCATAAATATAATATAAATAAAAAATCAAGAAATTTTTGTATTACTAAATAATATCAATTATGTTATTAGTTTGATTTAAATAATATCTTCTAAATATTTTATTTATTTTTTAAAACTAATGTGGTTTGAAGAGATTTTAGAATGTCATATCATCTCTTTTGAATTTTAGTTACATTAAATAAAATAATATATAATATTTTAGTTATTTTTAATTTAATTTTTAGATAATTTATGAGATAAGATATTATAAATATCTTCTTGCAATATAATAAACAATTAAATTTAATTAAACACCTATTTGAATTTAAGTTACATTAAATAAAATAATATATAATATTTTAGTTATTTTTAATTTAATTTTTAGATTATCTATAATGACTAATTTATTAATTATTATAAATGTTTTAGTTTTTTTTCTATAATTAAATTCATGCTTTACGTTATTTGAAATATTAGATAGATATTTATAATATAGATTTAGGTTTACGATTATAATATATTTTAAAGCTATTAAATAAATATATATGATACTTATTTATATTGGTTTATAGTTATAGTAGATTTTAGAGCTATTAAATAAATATATATATGATACTTATTATTTATATTTTTTATTATTAATTAATAATTAAACTATTTTTGTGACTATATAATTATTAGAAAATTAATTAAATAGATATAAATTAGGAAAAAGGGGATAAAAAAGTAAGAAGAATGAAAAAATAGATAGTATTTTGTAGAGAGTTTATAGTGCACTTATGGTAGAGAAGCATAGAAAAATAAAATAAAGATGTTAGAATATAAAGATCAATAATTTAAAATAAAAACTTAAAAGATTAACAAACATTAATAATTGAATAAATACCTGAAAGAATTGTGTTATTATTAACACGTAAATTAATCAAATTTAGAGATATGAATTGGAAAATCATTGAAGTTGAAAGAGTTTAAAAAGAATGAGAGAAGAAAAAAAAATGAGAAATTAGAGTAGAGGAAAATATGAAATTAATATAAAATATTTAGGATATATATAAAATCACAAAGAGATATTTATATATTTTTATTCTTAATTTAAATAATAATATCTTATAAAAATCTTATTTAAATTTTAAAAGGTTAAAAGATTGAGTGATTTGAAGAGATTTTAGAGTGTATTTAAATAATAGTATCTTAGAAATATCTTACTTAAATTTAAAAAATTACATTTATTATTATTATAATTTAGATTAAATGATAGAGTGGTATGACGAGATTTTAGAGGCCACATCATCCTTAATTTTTAGTAATTAAGTAGTTAAGGAGTATAATCATAATTAATTACTATTATTATAATTATAAATTAATAAAAATGAATAAAAAATTAAATTAAAGGAGAAAATAGATAGAGTGATTTGAAGAGATTTTAGAGTGCCACATCATCTCCTTAATGCTATCTTTTATATAAATATATAAAATAGTTAAGGAGTAGAATCAGAATGAATTACTATTATTATAATTATTAATTAATAAAACTGAATAAAAAAATTAGATTAAATGAGAAAATAGATAGAGTGGTTTGAAGAGATTTTAGAGTGTCACATCATCTCCTTAATGCTATCAAGTAATTAAGGAGTAGAATCATAATTAATTACTATTATTATAATTATAAATTAATAAAAAAAATTAGATTAAATGAGAAAATAGATAAAGTGATTTGAATAGATTTTAGAGTGTCACATAATTTCCTTAATGCTCTCTTTTATATAAATATATCGTTAATGCTCTCCATTATATAAATATATAAAGTAGTTAAAGAGTATAATCCGAATGAATTACTATTATTATAATTATTAATTAATAAAAATGAATAATTTTTTTTTAGATTAAAGTAGAAAATAAATAAAGTAGTTTGAAGATATTTTAGAGTGTCACATCATCTTCTTAATGATATCAAGTAGTTAAGTAGTGGAATCATAATTAATTACTATTATTATAATTATTAATTAATAAAAATGAATAAAAAAAATTAGATTATAAGAGAAAATAGATAAAGTGGTTTGAAGAGATTTTAGAGTACTACACCATCTTCTTAATGCTCTGTTTTATATAAATATATAGATAAATATCCTCAATGCTCTCATTTATATAAATATATAGAGTAGTTAAGGAGTATAATCAGAATGAATTATTATTATTATAATTGTTAATTAATAAAAATGAATAAAAAAATTAGATTAAAGGAGAAAATAGATAAAGTGGTTTGAAGAGATTTTAGAGTATCACATCATCTCATTAATGTTATCAAGTAGTAAAGTAGGACAATCATAATTAATTACTATTATTATAATTATTAATTAATAAAAATGAATAAAAAAATTACATTAAAGGAGAAAATAGATTGAGTGGTTTGAAGAGATTTTAGAGTGTCATATCATCTTCTTAATGCTCTCCTTTATATAAATACTATAAAATATAACTGCACTTCGCACAGTCTTTTGTAATTATTAAAAAATATACATATTTTAAAATATTTCTTGGGAGATTGTAGGGTAGGGATTCCTATTCACCTTACTCGTACTCTTTATATGGACATGTGAGGGTGTCTTGGCCACAATTTTTTTTTTCATAATGGTGTTCATTGTATAGCAAACCTCTTGTAGGTTTTTGAAAAATTCTGAATAATTAAAGTGCTGAAAACAAAGTTCAAAAAACTTGTTGTACGTGTGATTTTATTTTTTTTATAAAAAGTATAAATTATGTATAAGAAAATTTATGTTTTGTGTAAGACTTATTTTGGTCAATTACCCGTTTAAACCCTTTATTTTTAAAAATTAACTTTTAGATTTCGTATTTGTCAAAATGTTAAATATAGAAATGGATAGATTGATTATTTGAATATTGTATTTTGGCCAATTACCCGTTTTGACCCTATATTTTTATATATTAACATTTGGACCATGTATTTATTCAAAATATTCAAAATTCTTTATAAAAATTAAATTATTATTATTATAATTTATGTTTTCTGTAAGGGTTCACACCATTTTGAACCTTGTATTTTAGTCGATTACCTATTAGGACATTTATTTTTAAAAATTAACTTGTGGACTTCAAGTTTTGTCAAAATGTTAAAAATATGAATAGATATATCAGTTATTTGAACACTATATTTTTGCCGATTACTCGTTTTGACTCTTTATTTTTAAAAATTAATCTTTGATTTATTCAAAGTGTTAAAAATTATTTATAAAAAGATAAATATATATATAATTTATGTTTTCTATAAAGGTTCACACCATTTTGAAATTTATATTTTAATCGATTACCCATTTGGACCCTTTATTTTTTAAAATTAACTTGTGGACCATGTGTTTTGTCAAAAGATTGATTATTTGTTTGGATAATTTATTGTTAAAAATTAATATTTGGATCATGTGTTTTGTCAAAAAGTTAAAAATACAAATAGATAGATTATTTAGTTATTTATTATTATGTATAGATATTTTTAATTGACATCTATTATTATTATTATTATTATTATTAAAATAAAAATGAGAAAAAAAAGAAAATAGAGAGAGTTTTTTTCCTTAATTAATTAATAGCCATAAATTAGAAAAGTAAAATAAAAATGAGAAAAGTTCACGGTTATTTATATTTATAATTTAATTAAACAGTTGTCGTAATTAAATATCTAATCAAATTTGAATTCAAATTAAAAAAAAAAAGTGAAAAAAAAATAGAAAGGGTGCTTTTGAGCAATTTTAAAGTGTCAAATCATATAAATATAATAGAAAATATACCCGTATTTGCGTAATTTTTTATAATAATTTCAAATATATACTTAAGGTAATTTTATATTTGTTTGATAAATATTATAATTTGAATTTATACATTTTATAATTCAACTATATATATTTAACGTAATTCTATATTTGTTTAATTAATTTTATAATTTGTATAATGTGAGTGAGAAATTTATACCTTCTGTAATTCTTCCATTTTTTTAAGTTATGCTCTAATAGTAAAATTGTATTAAAATTATCTAATTAATCAATTATTTATTTCTCTCTCCTTTCAAGAAATTAATAGAATGTAAAATAGCATTTGAAAAGCAATAGATGTGAAAAAATTAAGCTAACAAACAATATTAACATCAATTGTCATAATTATACATTTTTTAATTCACAATATGTTCCTTATTTCTAATTTTTTTTTGTGCTTCACATCAACATCCGCATCTTTTGTTGTTGCTGGAATGTCCACTAAATTACAATCTAGAAAATATTTATTTACTATTGTTGACGCCGTTTTTCGTCAACTTAAATTGTAGAGCAATTAAACAATTAAACAATGAAGCGAATGAATTATGAAGAGAAACAAGAGAAATTTTACGTGGTTCAGCAGTTAATTCTACCTAGTCCACAAGTCTATGTTAATAAGACTTTGAGATTTCTATAAATTCTTCAGAAATGAATTACCCAGAGCTTTCTCTCAAGAAATCAGAAATCCATCATTTACAAGTGGTGATTCCTTCTCTATTTATAGAGAAGGTTGCAGAATTCATTCCCACGTATTTCGAGAAGATATTCTGTATATCAATTGAAATAATGATATTAAATGCATTATCTCCTATAAACACGGAAACGTCCCATGAAGATCAGGAACGGATAACAGATTAAAATGATATCCCTTAAATGTTGGGATTACTCAACAATAAATATGTTCACACGTAATGGGCTATCCCAAGTGATTCATCAGGTCTTCGAGATCAGCAATCGGCATTGAATCTTTCAAGACTTATGGGTCAATCATGAACTCGTCACCCAACTTCACGCTACGCTCGGGATAGGTAGGTACTGTCGAGGTAGTCACACTCGAGCTTGCACTTCCCAAGCTCGAATTTTCTCATCTAAGGACATTCGGTAAAAGATATATTCAAGTGTCGTGCCATCATCCGTCGCGAGCTCAGAGAATATTTGAGGTTATACATCCTCGAGGTCGTTGTTTTACTCCAGAGATTTTACAGCTGGACCATATGATGTTTTCATACATTTCGAGCTCACACTTGACGAGCCCAATTTTTTGGGTCATAACCTCTTATCTCGAAATCTGGGTGTAACAACTATAGTGAAAACAAATCACAAATTCAAACAATACCATTTGTAATATCATTTTGTCACAAACTTGAGACAATATCAAATGAGAGAAAAATACAATTATTAATATTGATAATAATCATAATATTTTGTACAACTATTCACTTTTGAATAAAAAGTATAATTATATTATAATAAGAAAATAGATATATAAAGAACAAAAATTCAAACAATACTGTTATCCCCATTTCCTGACGTGGGCCCGGGACGGCGGTCGGGACCCATGGGCTGGGTGTTCGAATGTGGGCCCGGCCCAGGCCCGCTTGGTACAGGAATGTCCAAGGGGCACGACCCTAGTGCGATCCTGGGGCCCGGACAGTGTTCGGGATGGCGATCCAGGACAGTTGTCCAGGAGACGTACAGAGATCAGGATCGCGTTGAAGTATACGTAAACAGTCCCGGACACTGGTAAACGGTCCGGGCCTGCGGTAAACGAAGAGGGACAAAGTTAAACGAACCCGGATTAGGTCGCCCCCGGTTGGTAGGGAAAAGTGTCCGAGACCCTGAAGCCGCCCCACTCCGCGTGGGGATTGTCCCTACTTTTCACCTGCGGAAAAGGCCACCTCGGGATTGCACGCTGCTGTTTCAGATCTGCACTGCCAAGTACTCTGACTGATCTTGTCCCTGAATCTGCCTCGTAACTCGAAGTGCCCAGACCAAAAGCACCGTTTTGTCGGGCGAAATATAGTTCTTGGGCCACCTTATTGGACCTTAATTAGTCTTGAACTTATGTATGTTTTATCTTTTATATTGGGCTTCCACTAGAGAAGCCAAGAGTATCCATCTCTCTGATGGGCCCGGGTCATACCCAGTCCAGACCCAGTGTTCCCATGAGCCTATAAATACAGGCAATAGAACACTGGAAAAAGGATCTCTCTTCGACTTGTATACAGTTACTCTGTCAAAACATAGAGAGAAACTCCATTGTAAAAAGACTTTCCAAGCTCTAATACAACTGACTCGTGGACTAAGGCTTATTAACGCCCCAACCACGTAAAACTCCTGTATTAATCTTCTACATTCTATATCTTTATTCTTGGCTAATATTTATTAGTGTGGTTTTCGAAAATCTCGGTAAACATTTTGGTGCTTTCATTGAGAGCTAAAGAAAGCTAGTGATAACGTCAAGCTTTTACTACAATGGTGAACACACGACACACAACCTTCGACCCTAGCAATCCAGAGCAGGGCAATGGAGACCCGCTGCCTTCACAACATCCCCCTCAGGATCTGCCCGAGAACGCGCGTCCTCAAACATCTCACCATGACGAGTCACAAGACTACGAGGGTGGGACAGAATACGAAGAGGAAAACGAGGAATATTATGAGAGGAAAATGAGGAGTACCACGACGAAGCTGCGGATCCCGAGATCCCCGAAGGAGAGCCCAACCAGCAGGACTTGGAGGTGACCAGACTGAGGCAGCAAGCCCTGGACCAGGAGGCCAGGATCGCTGAGCAAGCGGAGGCACATCGACAGATGCAAGAGTCTCTCCAAGCCCTACAGGCATTCATAGCTGCGCAGGGTCCGTCAGCCATTCCCGCGACTAGCCCACTTCTAGGAGCGCAGCAGCCCGCTCCAAAAGCGCGAGCCGGGGTCCCCGAAGGGGCAAGCCTGGCCCCTCCCTCAAAGCTGTTTCCTGAGCCAGCTCCAGGAAACCCGGACAAGGAGAAAGAAGGCCGGTGGAAAGACCCGAGAAAAGACCACCCCCATCGCAAAGGCTGGGACCCGTTCCCGGCCGCTCCCTAGGAAAGAGAAGGTGCGCCCCGTCCCAGGACGAGGCCACCCGATCGATCCGCAGGGGACGCGGCCGCGGAACACACAGTCCCGGCACGCCCCAGGGCGATACGGGTGAGAAAGATCTTTGCACCCAAGTGCCTCGGTTAACAAGAACCGTCGAGAGCGACCTCGTAGCGAGGAGCATCATGCCCTCAGTTCAGGGGACGATACGTCCCGGATAGACTTACGCGATGGACTGAACGCTCGAAAAGAGCGGGCCCGTAAGGAAAAGATCCTCCCCCGAGGTGGCGACCTCAGAAACAACATCAACGACAGGAGGAACGAAAGAATCCCCCTGGAAGACGGCACGACCAGGCAGCTCATGGAGCAGCTGGCCGCTTTGAAAAAGGTCACGGACCGCTTGGTCCGCAAGCAGGAAGGCGCGGACACTGACTCCGATGAGGAGGATAAAGAGCCCTGCGTGAGGCACATCCTGGACGCTGTACTCCCCAAGGGGTTCAAGATGCCAAGCCTCACCGCCTATACTGGAAACACCGACCCCAAGGACCATCTGTCTCGATACAACCGGCTCATGACAGTGGCCCACGTCATTGACGACGGCAAGTGCCTCTGTTTCTCGATCACTTTGGGTGGTCCCGCCGAAGAGTGGTGGAAGAGACTTAAGCCGGGATCCATCCAATCCTAGTCCAGGCTACAGTCAGCGTTTCGTAAGCAGTTCGTGGCTGCCATGAGGATGGACATGCAGATCAGCACCCTCGCAAATATCAAACAGCTCCCCACGGAGACCTTGAGGGCCTACATTCAGCGCTTCACTGAAGAAGCCTCCAAGACGAAAGTGGACGACGGACAGCGCCTGGTGGCTCTGCAGTCCGGGATCCGGGCCGGGTCCCCCCTCTGGGATGACATGCAGCGTAGCAAGGCCGCTACCCTGGAAGAATTCATCAAGAGGGCCCAAGGATTTATCAACTGGGAAGAAGCTCAGATTCAGGCTTTTGGGTGGCCTCCGGCTCCACAGCCCAGCGCCCAGGCGTTCTCGGGATACAGGGCCCAGTTCCCAGCACAGTCCTATGTCGCACCCCCCATCGCCCCGGGACCGGCCGTTGCGCCTGGAATCAGCTACACCCTTACGGTGTATGGCTCTGCCACTTCGGGGTATGCCCCGGCCCAATCCACCCACTTCTCCGGATATGGAGCCGCGCCGGCAGGGCACAGCGTCGCCCCTGTCGGGGCCCAGCAGTCATAGGCAGGAGTGACTGAAGCGAGCGTGAACCCCTCCCAAGGGAAGCGATCTAGCAAAGGCCAGAACCAGCCTGAGCCGATCAAGAAGGGAAAGAGGGGCTACAAGCCCCAATATTCAGAATACACCAATCTGGTGGACACCAGGGAGAACATCTACCTGGCCACAAAAAGGGCAGTTCACTACCGGAAGCCTAGCCCCATGTTCAAGGGGGGAAGGAATCCGAGGGATACCAGCAAAAGGTGCGCCTATCATAAGGATGTGGGCCACACCACCGAAGAATGTCGGCAGCTCAAGGATGAGATCGAAAATCTCATCAAGCTGGGGCACCTCCACCAGTGGGTTAGGATGCCCGTGGGAATCCCAGGCCTATCAGCAGGCCCCAGACAACCCACGGTCCCGGGAACGCCCCGGGCATACCTGCCTCAGGGAGGGTATGCACAGGGACCCACGGCGCAGGCCCCTCAGGGGGCCCCCGTCGCACAGGTTCCCGGCCCTGGCATGCCTTATCCCTCCGGGGCCGGACCCCCTCGAGTTGACGGACATGTGGCCACCATCTCGGGCGGACCTCACCTAGGAGGACCGTCCAGGAATGACCAAAAGCGTTACCTAAGCGAGCTAGACCACGATCAGGAGGTATGCGCCCTTGTCCAGGCCCGGCTCAGCGCCCTAAATTGATGAACCTCCCCATCACCTTCACGGAGGACGATGCCCGCAATGTCCATTTTTCGCACCACGACCCGCTAGTCATAGATGCTCAAATCGCCAACAAGTTGGTGTCCCGCGTGTTGGTGGATGACGGGAGCTCCGTCAACCTCTTGTTCAAACCCGCTTTCACCGCCATTGGCTTGACTGAAGCGGATCTGGCATCATGCCCTACCCAGATTTACGACTTCAATGGAGATGCACTTCTCCCCATGGGAAAGATCCAGCTGCCTGTTACGCTGGGAAGTGAATTGCAGCACTCGTTCAAGTTCTGCACCTTTGTAGTGGTGGACTGCCCCACCGCTTACAACGTCATCTTTGGCCGGCCTGCATTAGTCGAGTTCGGAGCCATCACCTCCATCCGTCATCTTTGCATGAAGTTCCCATGCGACAACGGAGGGGTGGGGACTGTCCGGGGAGACCAGAAGAGCGCTCGGAAGTGCTACCATGTGTCAGCCTGACCAATATATATGGTCCGGGAAGAACCCGTTGAGGACTTCGTCGACCCGATTCCTCCCCCACCTGTTGAGAGGGCGGTTCGGGAAGAAGATGACCTGGACTCGAGAATAGGGGATGACCGCGTCCTAGAGCCAATGGACGAGATAGAGGAGGTATGTATCAGTAACACCGATCCAACCCGGATCATCCAAGTTGGAAAAAGTCTGCCGGCGGATGTTCGGGCCGCCATCATCGCCCAAGTTAAGGAAAACCAGGATATCCTGGCCTGGTCTCACTCAGACATGATGGGGATCGACCGCAACATCATCTTCCACGCGTTAAGTATTGACCCAAACGCGACCTCGGTCCGCCAGAAACGCAGGCCTTTGGGGACGGAGAGGGCCGAGGCCCTTAAGCTGGAAGTTGAGAAGTTGTCTTCTATCAACTTCATATGCGAGGCTGTGTACCCCGTGTGGCTGGCCAATCCCGTCTTGGTGCCGAAACCAAACGGGACATGGAGAACGTGCATCGACTTCATAGATCTCAACAAAGCCTGTCCGAAGGACTGTTTCCCGCTGCCCCGGATCGACCAAATGGTGGATGCTACGTCCGGGTACGAGACCTTAAGCTTCATGGATGCGTACTCCGGCTACAATCAGATTTCTATGCATGTGGCAGATCAGGAGTACACCAGTTTCCAGACCGATAAGGGGATATACTGCTACATAGTCATGCCCTTCGGGCTGAAAAACGCCGGGGCAACCTATCAAAGGCTTGTCAATCAGATGTTCTAGGCCCAGCTAGGGCGAAACATAGAAGTCTACATCGATGACATGCTGGTCAAGTCCAAGACTTCTGAGAAGCATGCGGACGACCTGGCTGAAGCTTTCGCAGTCATTCGGAAGTATGGAATGAAGCTGAATCCCAAAAAGTGCACTTTTGGCGTGGCCTCCGGGAAGTTCCTGGGCTTCATAGTGAGTTTCCTGGGAATAGAGGCCAATCCAGATAAGATCAAAGCACTGATTGATATGGCCTCCCCCCGGAAGCATAAGGACGTACAAAGCCTGACGGGGCGGATAGCTGCCTTGAGTCGTTTCATTTCCAAAGCCACGGACAAGTGCATCTCGTTCTTCAACGTCCTTCGAGGAAGCCAGCATTTCGAATGGTCAGTTCAGTGCGAAGAAGATTTTCGTAAACTAAAAGAACACCTGGCCCAAGCTCTGATCCTGGCGAAACCGGTGGATGGGGAACCTCTGTACCTCTATCTGGCAGTGACAGAGCACGCGATCAGCGCAGCATTGGTACGAGAAGAGGAGAGGACGCAGCTCCCGGTGTATTATGTAAGTAAGCGATTGTTGGACGCTGAGTCTCGGTATCCATTGATCGAGAAGCTGACCTTTTTCCTAATGATGGCATCCCAGAAGCTGCGGCCTTACTTCTAGGCCCACGCCATAAAGGTCCTGACCAACCACCCCCTGCGGCAAGTGTTATAGAAGTTCGAGTCATCGGGAAGACTCATGAAGTGGGCCATGGAGCTAAGTCAATTCGATATATCCTACATCCCTAGAGTGTCCGTCAAGGGGCAAGTCCTGGCCAATTTCATCGTTGAGTGTTCCGGGATGTCTCAGGAAGACAATGATCCCGAGGTCCCTGCGGCGCCCGTCTGGAAGGTCTTCGTGGATGGGGCCTCGAATGAGAACGGGGCCGGGATCATCTTGGTGTCACCACAGGGACACCAGTTACAAAACGCCCTTCGTTTCCAGTTCAAGGCATCGAACAATGAAGCGTAGCATGAAGCTGTCCTGGCCGGGCTGCGTTTGGCCCGGGAGGTAGGAGCAGCAAATTTGGAAATTTACAGCGATTCCCAGCTAGTTGTCCGGCAGATCTCAAGGGAATATCAAACTAAAGGAGAGAGAATGGCGGATTATGTGACCCAGACGAGAGAGATGCTGCAAGCGTTCACAAAGCACTCCATCCGCCAGATCCCCAGGGAATAAAATGTTTTCGCGGACACGCTAGCAAAGCTGGCCACCGACGCCGAGGCAGAGCTGGCCAGGCTGGTCCCCGTCAACCATCTCCCTGTCCCAAGCATCAGGGCCCCCGCGGTCCACACCGTCGATCACTCCACGTCTTGGATGGGACCGCTTATCCGCTACCTGACAGCCGGGGAGGTTCCAGTAGATAGGGCCGCAGCCAGGAAGCTCCAATACCAAGTCCACTGATATGTCATGATGGACGGAAAACTCTAACGCCGGGGTTTGTCCATGCCTTACCTCAGGTGTGTGTCCGGGACTGAGCTAAGCGCCATCATGCATGAAGTGCACGAGGGCTTTTGCGGAGATCACACAGCTGGACCCAGTTTATCCAAGAAGATCCTGCGCCAAGGATACTTCTGGCCGACCATGAAGAAAGATTGTATCGATTACGTCTGCAAGTACGAACAGTGCCAGAGGTACGCAAAGGTTCCGCGGGCCCCCCTGACAGAAATAACCTTGATGACTAGCCCCTGGCCTTTCGCGGTGTGGGGGATCGATCTTGTAGGATCACTCCCAACCGGGAAGGGAGGGTGAAGTATCCCATCGTGGCCGTAGACTACTACACCAAGTGGGTTGAGGCAGAGCCCATGAACACCATCACTTCCAAGAAGGCATTGGATTTCGTCATCAACAACATAGTGTGTCGTTATGGCCTCCCCTACAAAATTGTATCTGACAACGGGAAGCAGTTCGACAGCGCCCACTTCACAGATTTTTGCGAAAGACATGGTATCGTCAAGAGCTTCTCCGTTGTCGCTAGACCCCAAGCGAACGGGCAGGCAGAAGCCGTGAACAAAATCCTAAAAGGGATGATGAAGAAAAAACTCTAGGCCTGTAAGAGCAAATGGCCCGAGGAACTACCCTGCGTACTGTGGGCTTACCGGATGACCGAGAGGACATCAACCGGCCACACTCCTTACTCCATGGTCTATGGATGCGAAGCCATCATCCCCATCAAAACGACCATCCCGTCTCACCGACGAGACACATATGACCCCGCCCAAAACCACGCCTTACTCCAAGAATCACTAGATCTCATCGAGGAGATCCGGGAGGAATCGCAGGTACAGCTGAAGATGTACCAAGGCAAGATCGCGCGGCACTTCAACTCGAAAGTCAAGAGCCGAAAGTTCGGAGCCGGCGATTTAGTCTTGCGGAGAGTCTTCCCTACTACTCAAGATCCGGGAGTGGGGGTTCTGGGCCCGAATTGGGAGGGGTCGTATGAGATCCAACACGAAGTGTGCCCCGGGACATACCGCTTAAAGCGGCTCGATGGCTCGGAAGTCCCGCGAGCCTGGAATATGGAGCATCTCTGTAAATACTATCAGTAGTCGGGAGAGCGTGTTCCAATTTAATATTTTCATTGCAAACGATGTACGCCTCAGGGCGACCCCCTTTTAATAATAAAAATGGCGTGTACAAAACATCATAAAGAAACATTATAAAATAATGAGAATCTTTCCCAAGTGACCTCAGACCAGTCTCCGCTCACTTGCGGGGGGTATCCCGGGTATGAGCGAATACCCGGCGGGGCGCAAGCTCAGGCTAGTCCTGGTTCGGACCAACGAGGTCTGGGTGATACGAACCCCGTGGGACCAAGGCCAAGGCCGATCCCACCCCAGATGAACGATGTCCGGGGGTATAAAGTTAAGAGGACCGAGCCTAAGGCTGGTCCCACCCCGGACGAACGATGTCCGGGGGTATAAAGTTAAGAGGACCGAGCCCAAGGCTGGTTCCACCCTGGACGAATGATGTCCGGGGGTATAAAGTTAAGAGGATCGAGCCTAAGGCTGGTCCCACCCCAGACGAACGATGTCCGGGGGTATAAAGTTAAGAGGACCGAGCCCAAGGCCGGTCCCACCCCAGACGAACAATGTCTAGGGGTATAAAGTTAAGAGGACCGAGCCCAAGGTCGGTCCCACCCCGGATGAATGATGTCCGGGGGTATAAGGTTAAGAGGACCGAGCCTAAGGCTGGTCCCACCCCGGACGAGCGACGTCCGGGGGTACAAATTAAAGAGGACCAAGCCCAAGGCTGGTCCCGCCCGGGACTAACGATGTCCGGGGAGTTTAAGTTAAAGAGGACCAAGCCTGAGGCCGGTCCCACCCCGGACGAACCATGTCCGGGGGCATAAAGTTAAAAGGATCAAGCCTAGGGCCTATCCACCCCGGACGAATGATGTCTAGGGATATAAAGTTAAAAGGACCGAGCCTAAGGCCGGTCCACCCCGGACGAACGATGTCCGGGGGTATAAAATTAGAAAGGACCGAGCCCAAGGCTCATCCCGCTCCAGACGAGTGATGTCCGGAAGAGAGAAGCATCTGGTATGCCCCAGGGCAAAGCCGTGGCCTACAACTGATAAAGGGAGAATAAGGTTCCAAAATAAACTCAGCCCCGTCGGCCCTGGCCGTTGGAGCCGGGATTAAAAACATGGCGGTTAGGTCTGAAAACTCGGCAAGCTAGTCAGTTGGTCTAGTCCAGGCCATTGGAACCGGGATCAAACCCTCAGAATCTATTAGGCGTGGCAATAAAATGAAATTTCTACTCGGAATAACAAAAAGAAATACATATATAAAAACCGGAGAAAATAACAGTGTTTTGAACGCGTACGCATCCGAACAAGTCAAAATTAAAAAAAAAAAGAAAAAGACAAGGCCAGTATCCGGGCCTAGACTTCATCCGCTCGGAGCTCCGCGTCCTCCTTCTCCTTGGCCTCGAACTCGGTCCGCTTTGACTCCGGATCGGGGAAGACCAGGAGGTTCACACTCTTGTCCTTGCACCAGGCCATGTAAATGGCCTCCTCGAAGGTGACCTCCAACATGCCCTCTGCCTCCTCCTTCTCGCGGCGATACGCTTAGTGCACCGCCTTCTCCTCGAGGAGACAATCGCCCAATTCACAGACCCTGGCCTTCAAAGTCTGGATCTCCTCCTTGTCCCTGACCGACTGAGCCGCGACCGCCTCCAAGAGTGTTGCCCTCTGGTCGGCCTCTTTTCCCTTCCAGGACAGAGCCTCTTCCAGTCCAGCCTTGACGCGGTCAAACTCCTCACGATCCGCCCGGGCACGGGCCATCTCCCGGGCAAGGGCCCCCTTGGCGGCCTCCCTCTGATTCACGGCTGCCTCCAGCTCCAGCTTGGCCGTCTCCATCTTCACGGCCAACTCAGCCACCAGGTCGGCACTCCGATGGGACAACAGATCAACCTGGAGCAAAGAAAAGTGAGGAAAAATCCTTATCAACAAGAAGAGGAAAGAAAAAGATAAGTAGAACTTACCGCAGTAGCCTGGTGGCGGAGCGCTTGGGAGATGAACAGCACGTCCAGGTTGGCAATCGTGGCGTACCGTTTGAGCTGGAGATTGGACATGGTATTCCCCACCTGGTCTAGCAGGTCAGCCGCTAGGGGGCCGTGTCCTACCCGAGCTTAGGATGGAAGCCTGTCTCGGCGGCTGGCCGATCCACGATTGGCTGAGGAGCGCTGAACGCTGCCGGATGCTCCGCGAATTCTACCTAACGGCAGATCGCTAGGGCCCTATACGTTTCGTCCCTCCAGCCTCGACCGTTTTCCCAGGTCCGGTTGATCAGCTGGGGCTGCTCATCCCCCGCAGCGGACTCCCCCTCCTCGAGAAGAGTCAGACGTACGGGGAGAACAGGTAGGGCGGGGACCTCCTTCGCGGCGAGCCGACTCTCACCGTGCGACTCGTCGGTCGAGCCAGCCCGCCTCGTCCGGGGCCTCTTCCCAGTGTTGGCCTCTTTGGCGCCTGGCTCCAGGCCCCTTTTCCCAGAGTTTTGACTGGCCGCTACGCCTGCCTCCAGGTCTATCACCGAGTTTTGGGCGGGGCCGGAGACTTCAGCCGGCTCCAAGGCTTGAATGGGGATCGCGGCAAGGGCTCCCCCACCAGGTGGAAGTTCTGTCCCAGACACTTCCTTGTTGAGGCTGGGCTTCGGGCCCGTCGCCTCGCTTACTTTCCTGGCAGCTTTCCTGGCCGCCCTGTCCTTGAGGAGCCGCCTCATTTCGCTGGTGGGAGTAGACATGCCGGAGTCTCCTGTAAAAGCACAGAAAAGGGAATTAGTATGGAAAACCAAACAAAAAAGAAAAAAATACATATCAAAACTAATAATGACCCGGGACGAACCCTCATCTATGCCCCGGGCGCGACTCAACTCCTCTAAAGCGAAGGAATGGACTCGATCCCCCATGTCGTCCGGGTTCAGAAAATTCTCGTACTGAAGGAACCCGAATAAGAACATAAGGACCTCCGAGCCTACGGGGACGGGAATCGAAGGTCTCGTCTCCCCGTCGGCCCCGAATGCGGGGCCTTGGAGTACTAGCCTATCCCTAGCTAAGTTCCCGACTTGGGGAGCATAAGTCAAGATTAAAGGGGAGTTACCTCGCCCCGATACGCTAGCCCCGGGAGTCCCAGTGTTCGGTAGGGTGTCCTCGAAGAGCTCCTCCAGCTCCTCCGAAGTGGCCGCCTCCGTCTGGGCCTAGTCCTTCTTACGCTGGGCCGCGTCAGCTCGCATCGCTTTCTCCACTTCTGCAATGTGGTCCAAGGCCAATTGCTCCTGGATGACGACGTTTTTCTTGCAGGCGATGCCCCGAAGGTTCGGGATGATGATGGTTGGGGTGGCCGTGAGCATCCCGACCAATCGGAGGTTGTCCGTGTTGATGTAGCCGCCTACATCCAGGTCCTCCGCGCTCAACCCGGAGTAGAACTTCCTCCGTTCCATGATGAACTTGGTGAGGGTAGTTTGAGCGAAAGGTCCTGCCACCCGGAGGAACATGATGAGAAACGGAGAAAAAGAGAATAAAAATGAGAAAATGGATCGGGGAAGCACTTACCCACTCGCTGGAAATCCAACAGCAGTGTAGGGTTCTTCTCCACGAGGAACCCGGACGTCATAAATCAGTAATGACGGATGTCCGGGGGATGCTTCTAGGAGCTGGTGGGAGCGGGGTAGCTACTTCACGGCTTCAGTCTGTAGAAGTCGTCCAAGGTCTTGTCCTTGACGTTGACCTGCGGCTCCAACTTGTAGAAATATAAGATTTTCGCAGGGGTCGGCTCCGCGATCTCCTTCGCGATGCAGAACACTCGCCATCCTGCGAGTAGTCGGTACACTTGCGGCAAGAGTTGGAACGACGCAATCCCCACATACGTCAGGAATCGCACGAAGTAGTCGTGGAGCGGGAGCGTGGCTCCCGCGCTGATGTGGCCGGCGCTACAGGCCCCGAATCCCTCTATGGACGTGTGCGCCCACTCCTCGATCCTGGCCATGCGGTTGTGGAAGAGTCAGGGGGTTGATTCTATGCCCAGATGCTTCTCCAGGAGGTACATCATCCGGTAATTCTGGAACAGGTTGGGCGCCATGTCCATTTCCCACCTGTTACCCTTGGGTGTCCGGGACCCAGGGATGACAATCGGGGCCCTGTTGACTTCTTCCTCGGAATGGAGAGTGACGCCTGTTGCCATAGTTGATGATCTGGGAAGAAAGAAAGAAAGCCAAGCAGTCAGTACCTAAACCCAAGGAAGTCGGTTAAGGTACGGGGTCTCCTAAGGACTGCTTGGAGCCCCTGCGGATCGGGTCCGGGATCACCAAGGAACCACGAGACCCCGATCGGGAACGGAAGAAGAGCTACTAAGGCTCCACCATCTGTCCGAGAAGCATCCAGATACAGAGCAGCCCGAACCAGGCGGCCTTCCTAAAAACTCCTAAATGCACTTAGATTCTAGCAGCCTAAATAAGCGAATTAAAAGAACAGCCCAAGTTCATATAATCATCAAGAAGGTCAGAAGGACTTACTATGAGTTGTTGGTCGTAGGAGATGGTGGTTGTCCGACGATAAGAACGGCAGAACTTCGTTTTTGAAGTGGTGAAGCCGGTTCAACAGCTCGTCGATAGGACACTCCCAGGGCGTGCTCTCAGGCGGATGGATAGACGCTAGGGCGTTGGAAATAGATGACGGCGTATAGTTAATAGACGATGGTGGATGTCATCGGCGATATCGGACATGTAAAGCTTAGGCAAAGCTGATCAATTCTTAAGATGGCTCGAGAGTGTAAAAATGTCAAATGAGTGTCTGCGGGGTGTTTATAAAGGCCCAAATCCTGGTCCCTGACCCAACGGACAGGTGTCTCCCCATCGGACGGTCCATAATCGTGTAGGGGTATTTATGAGCCCTCTCAGGCTGGATCCTCGCCATCTCAGATCTAACGGCCTAGGAGGGGCGGATGCCAAAGGTCGCCCCATCCTACGGTCCACCTCAACCCAAAAGTATTAATGATGGACCCCCGTGCGGATGGGACACTTTGTGATCTGTGCTGACACACTAGCCTAGGCCTAGCGACCCTTGAGATGGCTAGGCGACCCTTCAAGATCGAGGCCCATCCATGCAGCAGTCAGCTGGTGACACGTGTACCCCTATCACAGAGTGGGACAAAGGTAAACGTACTTGGACACTGGTAAATGGTCCGGGCCCAACATACGGCCAACGTCACTGCCCTCTGTCATGGACCCACGATTCCAATTGGGAACTGGGAAGGCAACCGTGGATCATCCGGGAGCAAGGCAAGCCTCCACCTGGCGGCCCTAGGCGAAGGCTTGGGGGGTAAATGTTATCCCCATTTCCTGACGTGGGTCCGGGACGGCGGTCGGGGTCCATGGACTGGGCGTTCGAATGTGGGCCTGGCCCAGGCCCGCTTGGTACAGGAATGTCCAAGGGGCACGGCCCTAGTGCGATCGTGGGGCCCGGATGGTGTCCGGGATGGCGATCCAGGACAGTTGTCCGGGAGACGTATAGAGCTCAGGATCGCGTTGAAGTATACGTAAACGGTCCCGGACACTGGTAAACGGTCCGGGCCTGCGGTAAACGAAGAGGGACAAAGGTCAACGAACCCGAATTAGGTCGCCCCCGGTTGGTAGGGAAAAGCGTCCGGGACCCTGAAGCCGCCCCACTCCGCGTGGGGATTGTCCCTACTTTTCACCTGCAGAAAAGGCCACCTCGGGATTACACGGTGCTGTTTCAGATCTGCACTGCCAAGTACTCTGACTGATCTTGTCCCCTGAATCTGCCTCGTAACTCGAAGTGCCCAGACCAAAAGCACTGTTTTGTCGGGCGAAATATAGTTCTTGGGCCACCTTATTGGGCCTTAATTAGTCTTGAACTTATGTATGTTTTATCTTTTATATTGGGCTTTCACCAGAGAAGCCAAGAGTATTCATATCTCTGATGGGCCCGGGTCATACCCAGTCCAGACCCAGTGTTCCCATGAGCCTATAAATACAGGCAATAGAACACTGGAAAAAGGATCTCTCTTCGACTTGTATACAGTTACTCTGTCAAAACATAGAGAGAAACTCCATTGTAAAAAGACTTTCCAAGCTCTAATACAAATTGACTCGTGGACTAAGGCTTATTAACGCCCCAACCACGTAAAACTCCTGTATTAATCTTCTACATTCTATATCTTTATTCTTGGCTAATATCTATTAGTGTGGTTTCCGAAAATCTCGGTAAACAAATACTAATACTAATACTTGGTTAGCTAATTAAATTCGAAGATACAAATATACTTTTTTTGAGCACATATAGTAAACAATATTATAACACCATGATCCACGTTCAATTTCTTCTCCTTCAAAAAGCGTAAGAAGAATACCAAAATCTATAAATCAACCATAAATAAATATACATATATTGCACAATCGGCGAGTTCTCAATCGATGAGTTCTCTCTACATTTGTCAAGTGCACAAAATTTACTTGAAAATACTTTTTTGAGATATATTGCAGTGCCAACATAGTTTGATATTCATGTGTATGTGGAAATATGCATGATACACATTGAAAGTCATGTACGTGTGTATGATACACGAAAAACTTAAGGAAATACTGGTACACTTGGAAAGGATACTTGTTGTACCCTAAAATTAACACGAGTTCAATTACTCAGCTCGGGTACAGCTGGCAGATGAATATGTGGATAAATAGTCAAGTAGAACATCTGGTTAACAATGATGTGAGCAGCTCGAGGCTCAATCCAGTTCGTACATGACGTACAAGTTGCTATCAGACCGCCTCTTAGGATAACAATCCAGTTCGAGACTTATAGTGTCCAGATCCACATTTGGGCGTTATGAGCTTAATACGAACTAAAGTTCAGATAGTCTTTAAATACCAGCTTGGGTGAGATATTCAGCTCGTGGGAACCTGGTCAGAACGCATACTGAAGGATCCCAAGAGATTCAGAGGCTCCTTATACGCTTATTAATGCCCAGGCTGTATTGTGTGACTATCATTTATTATTCGAGATAGCAGGAGTATATTATATTCTATTATCAAATCATATCCCAACGTAAATGAGAATAATTTGTATTAAATGTATACCTTATTTATTCACGCGGTTACCCAAACCTGTCCAGGAAATTCTCCTATAAATATCAGGGATAATGGACAGGGAAGGGGACTGCCTTTTTGTATTACTAAAATTATGCAGAAATTGTGAGAGAAAATCAATAATATTATCTCATGGTCTAGGTGGATTTTAACCACGTAAAAGTTGTGTGTGTACGAATGGGTTCTTATTATTTAATTACGGTTTATAATTTAACACTAATATCCCTATTAAATTTCTTAATCTAACGTTGGTGAAAAACCGCGTCAACAATACTCATAGGACATACACAAACCAACAATTTTAGATATACAATCTATATATATACACATATATTCATGTATACATATATATGTATATATATGTATAGAGAGAGAGAGAGAGAGATTTTTTTTACATTGAAATTGGAATGATTGATTACTGCTCTTTTGAGAGCCAAGCCATGAAGCTAAATAAATTATGATATACAAAAACTTAAGGAAATGATGGTACACTTAGAAATGATACTGATAAGATATACACAAACTAACAATTTTAGATATACAATTTGTATATATACACATATATTCATATATATAGAGAGAGAGAGATTGAATACCTTGAAACTTGAATTATTGATTATTACTCTAATGAGTATTGAGATCCAAGTTATGAAGGTAAATAAATTCTTAATCAAATTAATATTATGTGTATATATATTGATATTTTTAATTGTTAAGATATTTTGGTCTTGAATTTTAAATTTTTCACGTTTTAATAGCTCTTTAAATAAATTTTTAATCAAATTAATATTATGTGTATATATATTGATATTTTTAATTGTTAAGGTATTTTGGTTTGAAATTTGAAATTTTTTACCTTTTTAAAAAAAAAAATTAGATATTTAAGTATTAATTAATAACTCTTTACGTATTTTTTATCTATAGATAGATGCTATTTTTAAACTACATTTTTTAAAACACATATATCTAAAATAAAACAATATTTATGCAAAATACATTACTACATTAATTTATAAAATATATTTTTTGAATGTATTAATTTATATATAGGCGTAGTTAGTAGTTGCGTTTTTTTTATTATTATTACTACATTTTTTAAACGTGTAAAATAGAGAGAGTAAATAATAATATCTTATTTAAATTTAAAAACATGTAACTACTTACATTTTTTTCAAAATACTATATTATTATAATCTATAAAATGAATAAAAAATTAGATTAAATGATAAAATAGATAAAGTGCTTTGGAGTAATTTTAGTTTTTTAAACGTGTAAAATAAATAGAGTAAATAATAATATCTTGTAAATATCTTATTTAAATTAAAAAAATATGTAACTACTTACATTTTTTTAAATTACTATAAAATGAATAAAAAATTAAATTAAAAGAGAAAATAGAAAGGGTGCTTTAGAGCAATTTTAAAGTGTTACATCATCTCCTTTGAACTCTCCTTTATATAATATATAGATATAAATATAAATATATATTTAAATAATAATATCTTATATATATAAATATAGATTTAAATAATATTATCTTATAAATATCTCATGTAAATTTAAAAAATTACATTTATTATTATTATTATTATTATTATAATCTATAAAATGAATAAAAATGAGATTAAAGTAGAATTTAGATAGAGTGGTTTGAAGAGTTTTTAGAGTGTCACATCATCTCCTTGGTGCTCTTCTTTATATATATATATAGATTATTATAATCTATAAAATGAATAAAAATATTAGATTAAAGTAGAAAATAAATAGAGTGGTCTGAAAAATTTGTAGAGTACCACATCATGTCCTTGGTGCTCTCCTTTGTATATATATATATATATAGATACTAGGTAGAAGCAACGTGCAATGCACATTTGCTTAGTTTTAAAGTTGTAAACACAACGTTGACATAAATATATATTTACATGACTACATGGCATAAAATAATAGATGTTGTTGACTGCCTTTTTCGCTATCAACTTTAAAACGAGAGATTAAAGAAACAAGCAATACGAACACAATGATTTTTACGTGGTTCAGGTTATTAAAGAACCCTAGTCCACGAGTCTCTGGTATTAAGAGGAATGGAAGCTTGTGATGGCCAATTCCAATGGTGTATTCACAGTCAGCATTTAGATTGCTCTGAGTACAATGTGTTTTCTTTCTAAAAAACCCCATCTACAAGGAGACTTCCAGCCTCTATTTATAGAGGATGGGGCACTTAATACTAATCATTTGTCATTAATATACATTCTTCTCGTTATTGGGGGATTAATACCAATTCAATGCATTGGGCTGCATTGAATAGAAACCACGACCCAAGCGAGATTCGTGGGGCCCACTGCAGAAAGATACCTACTTTATGGGGAAATGCCCTTGGTACTGTCAGGGCATGCTGTGCGTATTTCCGTGTCAGACGGCGTAGTGAGGGTGCGAATGGTTGAGTCATACAATCGACAACACTGTAGGCGGATCGCCCAAAAAGGTTGTCATGTATTCCTCTGACGCTGCTAATCTGCTTGGCTGACACCTGGCTTATCCTGTAGATCCCGAGGGCAAGGTCCTCAACCTGGAATATAATTGATGGCAAGAAACCCGTGGACTGCCAAGCAGCTCTTGGGACATAGCCTTAGGAAGATGTTAGTAGCTCTCGAGACATGGCCCTGGGGAGACGTCCTCATCCTCCCTCTATCCGATGGGAATAATCTCCAACTGTAGGACCGACCTCCTGAGGACTTATCCTTGGGGCGTGGCCTCATCGAAAGAAGTACACATCCTGCCACATGTCCTACTCAGACGATCACGTGTCCTTGGGTGTAAACACGGACAACATTTTCCCCCAAGTCTTCACTCATCCTCGGACAGTGGAGACTTAAAACTGGAGAAAAATTAGAAAAGTCCTCAGATAGGAACGTTTGGACTTCTGCTGATGTCACTACGAGATTTCCTGCCACGTGTTGGATTCCCATTACTGGGCCCATCAATCCGTGCAATTAATGAAGGGTCAGTTCCGCGACCTGAAACGTCTTTTCCGTACCCTAGGCATCCTTTCAGCTTATACTCGAGATTTCCCTTTTCCAATGCCAATTATCATAATCCACACCTCTTTGATTTTCGGCCCTTAGATCGTTCTTGAGTACCCATGTCCTAGATAATCCGGTGGTTAAACTTACTTCGCACCTAAGTACAGGACCTATAAAAGGTCGAGAATCAAATTTTCAATGTTACTTTAGCCCATTTCAAATTTCTCGTGCCTTCTAACTCTTCAACCTCTCTCAACTTGTGACAGTCAGTATCCCGTGATCCGTAGGGGGAAAGACTGGGTAAAAGCTGTGCAATCCCACATCGCCTTGGGAATGACAAGTGTGATGATTCTAAGACTGTGTAAGTATGGGACTACACAATTTAAGATGGCTTAAATGGATTGATGGGTACTACCTATGCCAACAAGATGCATCTTCTTTTCGGTAGCCCATCACTTGAGAACTCCACAGTTAAGTGTGCTTGACCTAGAGTAGTCTCACGATGGGTGACCTTTTGGGAAATTTTCCTAGGAAGTGTGCAAGAGAGGACAAAGCATGTTGGAAAGACTCATGTTGGTTTGTAGGGCCAATCATCATTCCAAGAAGCAGCCATAGTGATGTGGGGTGTTACAAATGGTATCAGAGCCTTGACCTAGCCGGAAGTATGGGCGACGGGGACGTCAAACCCCTAAGGGGGGGGGGGGGTAATTGTGATAGTCAGTTTCCTATGATTCGTAAAGGGAAAGACCGGGGTAAAAGTTGTGCAATCCCACATCGCCTGGGGAAGGTCAAGTGTGATGATTATAAGATTGTGTAGGTATGAGACTACACAATTGAAGAAAGCTTAAATGGATTGATGGGTACTACCTATGTCAATAAGATGCAACTTCTTTTTGGTAACATGTCACTTGAGAACTCCAAAGTTAAGCATGCTTGACCTGGAGTAGTCTCATGATGGGTGAACTCGTGGGAATTTTTCCCAGGAAGCGTGCAAGTGAGGACAAAGCATGCTGGAAAGACTCGTGTTGGTTTGCATGCCCAGTCATCATTCTAGGAAGCAACCATAGTGACTTGGGGCGTTACAAAACCTCTCAACCCATTTTTTGGCATTGCATCCTCTTTGACCCCCTTGCCACTCTGGATGACTGGCCTGAAGCTTCGTACTTCTGGGTGAACGGCAAACAGTTCTTCAGAGTTTACACTCGGTTCAGCACAATCTGACGCTACAATTTGAGTAAGTTTCCTTGAACTATGACTTTCCATATTAATGCGTATTTGGAAATTTAGGATGCATGCTTAGGGTTGTTTTTTGAGCCCTTCATAGGCTGTTTTTGCCTTATTCGTAGTCATAAATGGCTCATTTTAGCGTTCTAAAGTGTTCTGGGGCGTTTTTCCTTAATCTATGTCTTCGGTCGGAATCTGGAAAATTTCCAGATTCCAGTGATGTTCCTCATCTCCGATGGTGTTCATCTTTTCTGGTGGTGTCTCTGGTGCCAAGTACTTGGCTCTGAAGACACCCCAGTGTCATTAGTCTATTTCTTTCTCCTTCCCTGAGCAGTTGTGTTAGGGGTTCTCGTTTTGGCCCAACTTCCTTCAGGTCAAGGCGCTAACTGCTTGGTGTTTGTTTTCAGATGTCTGAGGAGCTTCATCAGCTCCACCAGCAAGGTTTCTATGCCTTTGACAACAAGATCCTCCAAATGGCCCAAGAGGCAGAACAACACCCCGAGAAGGGGAAACAAGTGGCTGGCGGCAGCCAGGCTCTTATCGTACGGGAGAGCTTGGAGCCGGACGCCGTGAGGCCTCGCAGAACTGGCCTCTCAGAGGAAGAGGCCAACGTTGGCCCAATGCCATCAGATACCCCATATCCTACCATAGGATTTGAAGCAGAAGACATTCCGAGTAAGCTACGACATCAGGGTGCCATGGCTAAAATACTCACCAACTACGGGGTAGATGACAGTGAAATATTAGTGCGCCTGGCTCGGGAGGATGAGAGGGTGCATGAAAGTATTCACGAGCTATGGTTCTGGAGTGCCTCACATCTCCAAGCTGGTGCAGCCCTACCGCTACATCAATACTATGTCGACTTCCTCAAAATCTTTGACATAGCCCCATTTCAATTTTCTCCGAACGATTATCGGGTACTAGTCGGGCTCTACATTCTATACAAAATCAAGAACTGGCCTGCTCCATCCCCCATTGAAATACTATATATCTATAGTTTTCAGCAATGCTCAAAGAAAGGGGAAAAAGGGGGATATTATACAATGATGAAACACACGAGTCCAGGGAGAGGCTATAAAGCTCCGTGTGGCAACGAGAACCACGCTCAGGCTTATAAAGATCAATTCTTTTGGGTGGACGGTTTCCCAATAAGGACTAATCCCACTCTACTCCCATACTTCACCACTGTCGGTAAGTATTTCTCTCACGTAAGTTAGCATGATGGTACTTAGCTCGCTATTTATCTATGTTCATGTCGTCCTAATCAGGTCCGTATCGTCGTACCCCTTTCGTTGATTCCTTCGACGAGAGGCTTCGGGTGATAGGCTCTCTCTGCGACGAGGAACTAGAACTCCCCATCCTCATCACCGATGCCCATCTTCGACAGTATGGGCTGCTGCAGGCAGGGCAAAGCATAAATCTGGTGGTCCTAACCAAGTTTCGGGACTCGAAAAGATCTCGGATGGAGGTGAGGCTACATACGGATTACATGGCGGCCAGGGCAAAAACAACAATACCAGCATCGTCTTCGTGAGGAGCACACGGAGAACGTTCTTGCTATCAAAGTAGTCACCGAGGCGAAAGAAGACGAAGAGCTTGAGGCAGAGCTCGAAGCGGGGATCGAATTGTCCTCCATGCCTCAAGGTAAATCTTTGATCATTCTTCACTATGTTAGCACGTGTAGGGGAGGGAACTAGTCCCAACCATATATTGTTTTCTCCCTCCATTCTCGAATGTGGCTAAGTTTTAGAGATTTGCTGGTCTGGGGAAGAGTACCAAGATTACCAGGATGTCATCGATGCATTCCTCGCCAACCCAAGGAGAAAAAGGCACCCTTAAGGCTTCGTGCCTCTTGATGAGTCGACGGCCATGCACGCCTCTTGGTTTTGGCAGTACGAAATCAATTTAACACAGGAGATGGGTCGTCTTGTACGCAAAATTTCTAGTATTGTCCTCCATTCCGAGGAGCTTGATCGTGGTAGGGCTCCCGAGGAGTTTTATCTTTCTTTTCTGCACGTATTATTCTGTTGTGGTTTTCCTTTCATTTATCGGGACTAACCAGGGTGTTTCATTTGTGCAGAAAATATGGGCCTTTCAGACTTGGTGCGTTCGAAACGTCAAAGGGTGTCAGGCCCTTTTGAGATCGACCCCCTGACGGCCCCGACAGCAATGCCCACACCCACTTCAACTGTTCCAACACCTTCAGCCGCTGCTCCAATGACCCTTACTCGAGCACAACATTCACTGGCGAGGTCATTGACCTTGAGGCCTCCTCTCCCCGAGATGAGGGATTCTCTAGGAAAGGCAAAGAGATCCTTTCCAATCCCCCTCAAGCCAAGGATCCCCGATTGTTCATCATTCTGGAGTATTATGATGATGATGGCTATAATCTGCACATAGAGGTCACCGAGTACTACAATCCTCGTATCAGTGAGACAACGAGAGTGTCTGACTGTTGACTGAATATCTGCATGAGGACTGGCTTAAAGAACCCGTCTCTGCTCCTCGTCACGAAGAGCTTGAACCTCTCCTCGCAGGGAGAATATGAGATAAGGCCTTACCACTCAACATGGACCTCCTGCAGGGAATAGCGACATCCTTATGCGAGATGACCGCCGGCAACTTCACCCATTGCGACGGTGACAACGAGGTGGCGCTGGTGGCAACCTACCGCCATGCTTCCACTAGGGTAAGTCTTGATTTTTGTTCAAGTTTGATGAATTTCTTGTCTTTTTGGCTGACTCATCATTTTGAATTTACAAGTTGCGGCCCTAAATCAACGACTTGGGGACCTGGTGTTGACACGGTCCCTCGAGCTGAAGAAGGCTTGGAAGGAGCTGGCTCGTGTCCAGGTGGAGCTTGCTCAAATCTAGGAGACTACAGCCCCCCTGGAGGAACGTTCGTGGCTTCAGAAAGAGGTGGAGGACATTAGGGCCCGCATCCGAGAATTGGAGGACCAACAGGTCACGGAGAAGTCGAAGTTGTCTGCCTTGGAGGAAACATCCTCCAAGTTACTGGAAGATATCGCAGGCCGTACATGGACCATGGAGAAAGAACTGGCATGAGTCTGGGAGGAGTTTCGATTTAGCAAAGTGGAACTTGAAGCCCGTATCGGTGAGTTGGAAAAAGCCAAAGGGGAACTGGCCAAAGACCTCGACGTGATGGCCGAGGACATGCTCTTCGTTGCGTGGTAGAGCAACAAAGACATGGAACTCTCATTCACAGAGGATCCTGACATGAGGACTAAACTCGAGGCATGCCTTGAGGCAGACACTGCCCGCGCAGCTCAAGAGAGAGAGGCCTCACGCGGTGGGCTGGGCTCCCGAGGACAACCCGATGGTCGAGCTAATGACAGAGGTGCCATCAGGCAAAGGCCCCCAGTAATTTTTCTTTGTTCAACCTTTTTCTTTTAAAACTGAATAGGCTCGTGTGCCATAGTTTTTTGGGGTATAGACAATCAATGCTTGAGCCCCCGAGCACACTTGTAATTATTTTCCCGTTTTACTATGCATCTTGCCTTACCTTCTCATTTGATTTGGTTCTCTAAATTCAGCGTAACTTAATAGCCACAAGAATAAGCACTCAAATCACCTTAGACACTTGGTTCTATAGATTCAACATAACACAACTGTCATGAGAACAAGAACTCAAGTTGTTTTAAACATCTGGTTCTATAAATTCAACGTAACGTAATCATCACGAGAATAAGAACTCACACCACTTTAAACACCTGGTTCTATAAATTCAACGTAACGTGACCGTGACGAGAACAAGAACTCAAATCACTTTAAACATCTAGTCCTATAAATTTAACATAACATGACTGTCATGAGAACAAGAACTCAACTCGCTTTAAACATATGGTTCTATAAATTCAATGTAACATGACTGTCACGAGAACAAGAACTCAAACGGCTTTAAAGGTGGTTCCAGCATTTAGTCTCTTGTATGCTCATAGTCCTAGAAGTAACTTTGATGCAAAATTTACCATTGGTCCTAACTCGGCATCCTATGCCCCTGTAATCCAAAGATTCGAGCTTTCAGGGGTCCATGCACGTGAAATCACCTGCCCCCCGAGTACGCACTACTAGGGAGGTCGGCCGGGGGTTTCAACACTGCTCTCCAAGTGCATATCTCCTCACTTCTAGATCGTCTCACACCACCTTGGGAGGTGATGTTAACGAGGTGCCCAAGCATAAACGGCTCAAGCATCTGCCGTATCTCTCATATTAGGATTTGGTTATTACTCTCTAGGCGCACGCTGTCCCCGGGAGGTAACCTGAATTCCTAAGTCTGCGTCATACTAGATTTTCTAGCTATGGGATATAATGACACTAGGGGCGCTTTGTTCATCGACTAGCCAAGCTCCCCATGTCATGGATTTCCCAAGGCCAAGTATGGGGCACTCGGACTTCCGTTCACATCTCGAGATCAAGAGAATTGGTCATAGCTCCTTGAGCTCGGTGTCCATGGGAGGTGACAAAAGTCTATTCTCGCGCTACTTGGGTTATCTAGCTCCTATGTGCTAAGCTTAGTTCTGTCTAAAACAAGCTACCTTATAGGCTAGACTTGACTAGTTTCCTAGGATTTTCTATTCTCGTGATGGTGATGCTAGGCTTACTCCTCTTGACAAGTTTAGTTTCCTAGGTCGTTCCCTGTGAGGTGTAATGCTGCCCTAACTCCATGCCCCCCAAGTGATCGAAGACTAATCTGCGTTCACTTGTCCAAGCGAGCGGATGCTCTTACATAGTATTAATAGAACAAAGGAAACTAATAAATATAAGCAGACAATAAATTTCTTACCGTGTTTTTCATACACGGTTTCCATTAAACATACCCAAAGGATATAAGAGGTATTACAGAAATAAAGAACGTTTACTACTCATATTACTAGTAAAATAGACAGAGATGCTCGACATTCCACGGGTGAGGAATTAGCTCCCTACTTAGTCGAGCTAACTTGTATGTTCACGGACACACAACGCTCTCGACTTGGTATGGGCCCTCCCAGTTAGGTCCCAACACTCTTGTACCAGGGTCTCGGGTGGCTAAGAAAACTCTTCGCAACACCAGATCTCTGACCCCAAACTTTCTATCTTTCACTTTGGAGGTAAAATATCTGGCTACCTTCTGTTGGTAGGATGCTACTCGAAGCTGAGAAGCTTTGCGTAGTTCATCCACGAGGTCCAGGGATTCCCGAAGTAAACCATGGTTCGTGGTCGGGTCATACTATGACAGTCAGAATCCCGTGATCCGTAAGGGGAAAGACCGGATAAAAAGCTGTGCAATCCTACATAGCCTAGGGAAGTTCAAGTGTGATGATTCTAAGACTGGGTAGGTATGGGACTACACAGTTGAAGATGGCTTAAATGGATTGATGGGTACTACCTATGTCAACAAGATGCATATTCTTTTCGGTAGCCCATCACTTGAGAACTCCAAAATTAAGCATGCTTGACATGGAGTAATCTCATGATGGGTGACCTCCTGGGAAGTTTTCCCAGGAAGTGTGTGAGTGAAGATAAAGCATGTTGGAAAGACTCATGTTGGTTTGTAGGGCCAGTCGTCATTCCAGGAAGCAGTCATAGTGACGTAGGGCATTACAAATGGTATCAGAGCCTTGACCCAGCCGGAAGTGTGGCCGACGAGGACGTCGGACCCCTAAGGGTGGGTGATTGTGACAGTCAGAATCTCATGATCCGTAGGGGGAAAGGTCGGGTAAAAAGTTGTGCAATCCCACATCGCCTAGGGAAGGTCAAGTGTGATGATTCAAAGACTGTGTAGGTATGGGACTACACAGTTGAAGATGGCTTAAATGGATTGATGGGTACCACCTATGCCAACAAGATGCATCTTCTTTTCGGTAGCCCATCACTTGAGAACTCCAAAGTTAAGCGTGCTAGACCTAGAGTAATCTCATGATGGGTGACCTCTTGGGAATTTTTCCTAGGAAGCGTGCGAGTGAGGACAAAGCATGCTGGAAAGACTCGTGTTGGTTTGTAGGGCCAGTCGTCATTCCAGGAAGCAGCCATAGTGACGTGGAGTGTTACACATACGTATCCTGTTGGTGTGTGGAGATTGCTGCTTCAATTGGGAGCATAACCTCATACCCATAGGCCATCGAGAAGGGAGAATGGTCGGTGGAGGTCCTGGCAGTGGTGTGGTAGCTCCACAATGCCCTAGGCAGCTTTTTGGGCCTGCTCCAGCCTTTTCTTCAAAGTGGACTTGAGAGTCTTGTTAACTGCCTCCACTTGGGCATTTGCTTGCGAATGGGCCACGGAGGAGAAGCTCTTAATGACTCCATGTTGTTGACAGAAGTTCGTAAATACTTTGATGTCGAATTTCAATCCATTGTCGGAGACTATCTTCCTCGGGAGCCCGTACCGATAAACAATGTTCTTGATGAAAAAGTCCAAGGCCTTTTTAGAGGTGATCGTAGCGAGTGGCTCGGCGTCGACCCACTTCGTGAAGTAGTCGACGACCACTATTAGGGCTGCACATAAATGTTAGTGGCCTGACAACCCAACCCAACCCACACCGAAAATGGGCCAAAATGGGTCGAGTCTTACCAGGCCAAAGCCCATTCGGTGGCAAAAGTATCAGCCCGATAGGCCATCGTTCAGAAATAGGCCCAAGATATACTAACCCAACCTAACCCATTATAGTCGACCCCTGTATAATATATATAAATTATTATTTTTTATACACACTAAAACCCTAAATATAAAAGCTAACTATTTGAATCTTCTCCTTTCTCAGTCGCACACACATAACGACACCACCACCACAAAGGAGTCTCATTTCTTTCCTCTCCATTCTCTTTCACTGTCTATCTCAAACTCGGTCTCTCTCCAACTTTCGGTCTCTCTCGCGTTCACGCCCCTCCCTCTTTGTTTCTCTACGATGCACACCAGCAGCTCACACAGTCACACTCCACCACATCAATAGGAGCACCCATACGCAGTCTCTCTCTCTGATCCGCTTCTCTCTAGTGCAGTGCACTACGCCATGCAGGTTAGTAATAGTAGTAGTTACTGCTTTTGTTTTTAGTAATATATGTATATATATTTGCTAGTATTTGTATATATATGTATATATATTTGTGAAAATCATGTTAGTATATGTATATATGTATATAAATTTTAAATATGATATTGTGTTTGCTGATTTTTAAGTTGGTACGGTTTTCAAAAAGTATAGATTTATGAAAGATGAATATATTATGTTTACTGATTTTTAATTTGGTGTCCATTTTGTTTATGTTTTGTTGAAATTTTTTTATATTTTTTAATGAGATAAATTATATATTCGGTTGAGATAATTATATTATTTGGATAATATGTATTAGATTGTCAATTTTGTATGAGATAATATATATATATATATATTATGTTTGCTGGTTTTTTTAATTTTGGTTATGTGTTTTGCTGATTTTTCGTATTTATTATTGGCTTATATTATTTTAGCAATATTATTGGATTATTAGTTTATTATGTGTTATGCTGATTTTTAGAAATATTTTTATATGCTACAGTTTGCACTCAAAATTAGTTGAAAGGGAGTCATGAATGGATTCAAACAAGGAAGTACTTTGATGATATACAAGCTTATGAGTTTCTTGAAGAAGGTAAATAAGATGACTTAATAATAATGTTCTTTCTTTATTGCTTTTTATTTTCAATAAGTGTGTAACTTTGATTTTTGAATTTTAGACAACAAATGTAAGGACAAGGCAGCAACAAAGGAGAAGACCGAGGCACCCATTGCCATTGTTGATTGATGGATTCAAACTTTTTACTTTGTTAAATTTCTATGAACTATCTACTTGCTTTTATGGATGACTGTAATGATATTAAGACTTGTGTTTGGAATTTGGATGACTGTAATATTTGAGTTGTTAAGTACAAACTACTACTAGTAACTACTAAGACATGAGTTTCATCATTTTAGGTTTTAATTTGACCTATCTTTTCTTTATATTGTCTTATTGATTTTGAAAAACTTGATAGATTTTTTTAAATGGGTTATAACCCAACCCAAACCAACCCTTGATGTAATTAGTAGAGTTGGTTTTTACATTAAAAATATTTTGAATGGGTTAGAATTCTTTAGGTTGATGTAATTGGGTTGGCTCATTCAAATACCCTCAACCCGGCCAACCCAACCCATGTGTCGTCCTAATGACTATGGCATATTTCACTCCCCCCTTCCCTGTAGGCAGGGACCCAATAAGGTCGATGCCTCAGATAGCAAAGGCCATGGACTGGTCATCTGTGTAAGTTCATTTGGAGGCGCTTAGGGAATGTTGGCGAAGCGCTGGCATTTGTTGAATTTCTTGACATAATCCATTGCACCCCCCTAAATGGTGGGCAAAAAGTATCATTGCCTTAAGATTTTTTTGGAAAAGCTCTGCCCCCAGCATGATCTCCGTAAAAGCCCTCGTGTACTTATCAAAGTATCAGATTGGCTTCTTGCTTGGACACACATTGGAGTAAAGGCATAGAGCAACCTCGCCTGCAAAGCCTATTATCCATGATTATGTACCTTGGTATTTGATACATCAACTTCCGAGCTTCCTTATTGTCTTGGGGCAGCTTCTCGGAGACGAGATATTTGACTATTGGCTCCATCCACCCATCTTGGGGTTGTATAGATTCCACCTCGTCTGGAGCCGAGATACTCAAAGACTCCAAGTAATCAATGGGGAACACATTTATTAACTCAGCATCTTTGGTCATGGCCAGCTTAGCCAGGGCGTCAACATTGGAATTCTACTCTCATGGTACCTGCTGAATAATGTGTAACATTCCAAATTCCCTAATATGGTTTAGTGCCTGGATTAGGGGGCCAGGAGGCAATAATTGTGTTAATTATGTGTTAATATGGTATGAGCATGTTATTATGTGAATTATATTATGATATAATTATGCTTGCATGTTAGAAATGTTAAATATGTGTATGTGGGCCTGTTTCTTATAAGAAGGGCATTTTAGTAAGCTGACCCGTTGAGGGTATATTTATAATTTTGAGTCTGTGTGATTGAGACCACATTATTATGTGGATATATTTGGGTTACTCGACGCGAGGCGATCCTGGTAAGCAAGTTAGCGGAAAGTCACAACGGGGTACAATACTCGGCTCGGGTGAGCTTAGGGGTACCTTAGTAATTTAGTACATTGCCAGGATTTTTCGGGTAATTGGAAATTAAATTATTATTAGTCTGTGAATGATGGGGATTTAGAGGAATACTTGAGGATTCACGGGAAGTGGCAATTGACGGATTTTCCCTTAGAGGGCTTTGAAAAGATTGGATTGGCCTAGGGGCATTTAAGTAATTTATGTCTAATTAGAGAGTAACTAGAGGTTTCCTTAGTTGAAGGGAACAAAAAGTAGAGCAATTAAACTGGAGTCATTCTCTCTCTCACGTACCTATTTCTCCCTCATCTTGGTGGTTTGAGCAATTTTAAGGAATTGAAGACTGAGCTTGGAAAAATTGAAGGATTGAGCTTGGGAAACTTGGAGATTAGCTCAAGGAAATTATCATAGCAGAGGTAAGGGCTTAATTTCAAAAAAAAAAAATGATGTTTCTGTGGTTTTGATTAAAGTTTAAGTATTTGCATGTTTGATAGTTGAGGGATGGATTTTGGACTGTTGATGAGTTTTAAATCTAGTATTTAGCTAGGTTTTGTTGCTGGAAAGAAGTTATATTATTTGTGGGGATTAAATTAAAAGATTTGAGTATAATTGGATTGTGTTTAGTTGGGTTCGGCTAAGGGAAAAACCCAGAAATTCTGGGTTCGAAGGGCTGGGCCACGGCTCTGTTCTTGGTGTGTCGCGGCCCTCTAGAGCAAAAGGGAGCCAGGTTGGGCTCTGTGGCAAGGGCGGGCTGCGACGCCACAAGGGTTGGGCCGTGGTACATGTCTAGAGTTTGGGGAGGTTGAGCCTCTAGATGGAGGCGAGCCACGGCATAGGAGTATGGGACCGTGACTCTTAAGGGGATTTTTGGCCTAAGGAGGTTTTGAGTTTGGGAACTTAACCTTTTGTGCTCGGGATCGATTCCACTTTCGTGTTGGGTGGAATTCAATGTCCCGGAGGCTAGGACTCAGTCTGGAAGCCTTTATTCACTTGTTGTTGATGGAACTCCTTATTATGGTTGTGACTAGGTCTACGCTAAGGGCTCAAATCAGGGATCGTACTCAAGGATTTTCGTTAGTAGCTTACACTTGGATTGAAGGTAAGAAAACTGCACCCAGTATATGAATGTGTGATTAGGGCTTGGCCCGATGGTTAAATATAGATATGATTAAGGCTTTGGCCCTGTTAATGAGCATGATTATAATTATGTTTGTGAATATTTGGCTAAGCACACTAGAATGCGCATGATTATGATTATGTCTATGTATGTTGTGTTGAGTGTATTATAATACATTGTATCTGTATGTATGTATGATAAATGGGATATGTGATTGTCTGTTGTAACTAGAGAGATCGATTTATAAACCAAAGGATTATAAGGATATTAGTTAGAGATTGACTTATTAGTTAAGGGCATATTGGATTTTGAAAGACTCGTCTTATAAGCCGAGGGTTGTAAAGCTTTGACTTATAAGTCGGGGGCTTATAAGGCTCGACTTATGAGTCGAGGATCGGTAGGACTCGGCTTATGAGCTGAGATTAGCAGTGCACACGTGGAGTGCAGGCCACCATGGCTGGGCCATCTTGGGGGTGCACCAACCACCTGACTGGCTTGGATGCCAAACAAATGGAAAAAGAGTGCGACACGCACTTGGCTGGCTCAGATGCCAAAACGAATTAAAAGGAAGTGCAACACGAACTTGTGCAACTCTATGGTTGCCAATTTGTATAATGTGTATGCCAGATTTAGTTATTACTGTTTAATAAATATATTACTCCGTGAATTGTTTAATAGGTTTTCTTGCTGAGTCTTTTGGCTCACTGGTGCTCTGTGGTGCAGGTAAAGGTAAAGAGAAGCTCAACCAACCATGAGTCGGAGGGCGATAGCAGTGACATGTACATATGCAGTTCGCTCGACCACCATGGCCGAGATACTTAAGGAAGCTAGGGTTGAACCCACCTTTTGCCGCCTAGGTTGGCTTATTATGTAACTTGGATATTGTAACCAGTTTTTAAACTAATGTTTTTGGGATCCCGTGTAAAGAACATGATTTTGGGTTTAATGAAATGGTTATGACTTGACCAAAATTTTAAATACCTAAACTTGTAGTGGCTTAATCACATGTTTAGTCCAAATGACTTATTTAGCAAGTCCAGCATTGGTTTTTAACACACTTGGTAACGGACCCTAATTAGCAGGGCGTTACAACATGGTATCAGAGCTGCCAAGGTTTAAAGGTTCCTGATGTTGGAATGGGCATGTACATTCACTGCTAAAGATAAGCTCGACTCAGGGTTGGGTAACTATTAATATAGTTATGTGTATATTTGCTTAAATGGATTATATATGCTCTACCTACTTGTAAACTGCTTGTATTATTTGAGTTCTTTGACTTGTTCGTTACCGGCTTACCCTACGGACTAGCCCATACTTACATCTTGGGAACTTTGTAGTATAATTGAGTGGGAGTGTTAATCATAAATATGAACATCTATAGCTTCTGATGAAGAAGTGAAACGATGGTTTCCTTTTAGTTTGGTTCAAGGTGCTAAATGATAGAGATCTCATTTCAGTAATTAATATTAGTTTACTGAAATATCATTTACAATGAACTAAGTGTTTCAAGGATAAAATACAATGAAGGGTAAAATGATATTTTAGTCCCATCTCATTGTAGACCGTCTATAGAGGATTGAGTGATAATTATGGTTATAACAATGGATAATTAATAGCGTATCTATATTTGTTATAGAGCATTCTATGAATTCAAGAGTGCAATTCCGAGTCTTTAGTGGAGTCACGAGGAATTAATAAGTTAGTAAATTTATTTGTTAGATTTATGATAACTTATTGGAGCTTGATTTCATAGGCCCATGGTCCCCATTTTACCTTGGATAAAATCATCTAGATAGTCTCAATTAATTGATTTAATTATCAATTAGAATTATCAAAGTTGACCAGGTCCATTTTGGATAGTTTCACAGAGTTATGTAATTTTGAGAAGAAAAGAGAAATTAGGGTAGATTTATTAATTAAGATAAATTGGTATCTAAATTAATAAATAAGTTTAAATCAAGGTTCAAATTATAAATAATTAATTTGATAAATGATTTAAATAATTATTTAATTAATTAAATCAATATAAAATAATATAGGCCTTGATTTTAAATCCAATGGGCTTATAATAAAATGGAAAATTTCACGGGCCTAAAGCCCATGATAATTTTAACCTAGGATTGTTAATTGGCTATTATTTTATTGATTATTTAATTAAATAAATGACCTAATTGAGTCCATAAAATGAGTGTTAAGAGAGAAGTCAAAACACAAGTTGAAACACAAGTTTTTGATAGGTTTTAGATTCTCTCTAAACATAAGTCCTTTTATAAGCCTTATTGTTCTTTTCTCTTCTTCTCTCTGTATCTATCTTATGTGTTGAGAATTTCCCACTCTAGTTTAGGTGATTCTAAGGATACTTTGGAAGACTGTGAAGAAAATAGAAGATTGGTTCAGTTTCTTGGTAATACTCTGCGATAGAAAGAATACAATGGTTAGAGAAACTGAAGGAATGACTCATTCATTCCGCTGCGTATAATGTAAGTATTCTTATTATTATTTCTCTTTGAATTCAATTTTAGAAACATGTTCTAGGTTATCTCATATTAATTTGTTTAATATTAGATCTACATGAAAATAAATAAAGATCATGTATAAGTTTCCCAACAAGAATGCCTGTTCGCAATCTTCCATCCATTCAAACCTCTGACTTCCTCAGAGAACATTGAAGAAAAGGATGCACTTGTCCGTTGTCTTGGAGACAAAATGAGTTAAAGCTGCGATCCTCCATGTCAGGCGTTGAACGTCTTTATATTTCTGAGTAGATGGCATCTCGATTATGTCCTTGATCTTTTCAGGGTTTGACTTAATTCCCCGAGCACTGACAATGAAGCCTAGGAACTTGCCGGAGGCAACCCCAAATGTGCACTTTTTGGGGTTTAGCTTCATCCCGAAAACCTTAGTCAAGTCGCCCACATGGTCAGGGGCAGTCCTGGACTTGACCAACATGCCATCCACATAAACCTCCATGTTCCACCTCAACTGGTTCTTGAACATCTTGTTAACCAGCCTCTGGTAAGTAGCGTCGTCATTTTTCAGCCCGAAAGGCATCACGATGTAATAATAGACACATGTCGGTTTGAACTTCCTAAAAAGATCGTGTCAGACAACGGGACACAGTTCGACAGCGATCTCTTCACTGACTTCTGTGAAAATTATGGCATCACTAAGAGCTTCTCCTCAGTAGCATATCCGCAGGCCAATGGGCAAGTCGATGTTGTAAACAAAACCCTTAAGGCAAGCCTGAAGAAGAGGTTAGATGAAGCCAAAGGACTATGGCCCGAGCAGCTCCCGCAAGTGCTTTGGGCCTACCGAACTTCTCACAGGCACTCCACGAGGCATACTCCTTTTTCCCTGACTTTCGGAAGCTAGCCATGCTTCCAATTGAAGCAATGGTAACTATTCATAGGCAAAGGATGTTTGATCAAGAACAAAATAATGGATTACTTAACGCATCCCTCGATCTGATCGAAGAAAAATGAGAGGAGTCACAACTACAGCTCGCCCATTATCAACAAAAGATCACTTGCTATTTCAATTCAAAAGAAGGATCGTAGACTGGGGTTAGGCGACCTAGTTCTCTGGATGGTATTTTTGGCAAATAAGGACCCCAAGGACGGTGTATTAGGCCTGAACTGGGAGGGACCATATCAGGTCGTTGAGGTTTTGCATGAGGGAACTTTCAAGATAGCTCGGCTGAATGGGGAGGTAGTCCCACAGACTTGGAATGCTCTACATTTGAAAACGTATTATCAATATTACCACCATCCATGTAAGGCTTATTTATAAAAGTTGTTCTGATTAAATAATAAATGGATTGTTCAATAACTATTTCTTAGTGTTGTATTAGCTCATGTTCTCATATTTGTAGAAGCAACCAAGAAAGTTTATACATTCTGGTTGCTTGGGGGCACATAACCCGAGGTTGGCAAAATTAAGCTTGCTCGATAACCCGAGGTTGGCAAAATTAAGCCTGCTCGGTAAGATTAAAAAACTTAGAAGCTTGGAAAAATTGATTATTCAATGGCTTTTTAAAGCCTAAGTGTTCAATACCTAGTGCGAACTAAGTTTAAATCATTTAAAACCCTGGACGTAACCAGGTCCAAAACTTAGAAGCTTCAAAAATTTGATTATTCAACGACTTTTTAAAGCCCAAGTGTTCAATAAACCTAGCGCGAACTAAGTTTAAATCATTTAAAACCCTAGATGTAACCAAGTCCAAAACTTAGAAGTTTGGGAAAATCGATTAAAGGGCTTTTTAAAGCTCAAGTTATCAATAAACCTAGCGCGAATTAAGTTTAAATTATTAAAAACCCTGGATATGACCAGGTTCGAGGCCTAATTCTTAAACATATATGATACAAATAAGCAAACAAAACTTGAACATAACCAAGTTTGATAAAATCCATCTTGATCTAAAAGTCGATTCCTGGAATCTCAAATGTATAAGAATCTAAGGATTCATAAGCATGAGAAGTTAATAAAGGAAAGACGAATGGATCAAAAGGTAGATATATATACATTGATATAAGACAAACAAATATATTATCACGTCGAGAAAAAAAAAACCTCGAACTAAGCCTGAAGGTAATTGTTTAATATCAAAAACTTGTTAGACAATTACAAAGAAAACTAAAAAGAGAACATTGGGCTCCATCAGCTCGCCCCATAGAAGTGACCTCTTTGCTGTCTCCCTCTGCCACTCTGGACACCTCACTAGTCTTTGACGGTTCTTGCAAGAGCCGAGCCTTGAATTTAGCAGGGTACGGATCCCATAACTCGGGCTCCATAAAAGAGAAGTTCCCATCCTGGTTGAAGGCGCAACAATGGTATAACATCTCCTCCATGGTTGATGAAGACGCCACCTTTCCTCCTTGGCTTTAGCTTCGGCCTAGAGTAATTTTTCCTTGAGCTCACCAATCTTGACCTGAAGACGTTCAATGAGATGATTCGCCTCAGCAGTTTGAGCTTGGGAGGCAGATAACACGGTCTTCACGGCCTGCTCACTTTCCTGGGAAAAGGTGAGAGTAGCCTGGGCAGCCTGCTCATTCTTCTGAGCATTTGTCAGGGCAGCTTTGGCGGCCTACTCACCTTCCTTGGCATCATCTAGCTCAGCCCGGAGCTCTTCATTTCTGGCCCTAGCACGAGCTATGTTGCGATATTGGGCCAGGACAGACTACAAAACAACTGAACAAGTAAAAAATATAAGGTGAGCACAGTAAAAAAAAACAAACAATTTCACCACCAAGTATGGGAAAGGAAATCACGGTGAGATTCATCCCCATGGCAAACTCAAGGACATTCTCGGAACTGTGCTCTTCAATGGTCCTCAGGTCCCTCGTGCTGGCTTTATAAGTGTGACCCACCATATGAGTCGCGGTCTCATATATGATACCCCGAAAAAGCTTCAGGGATCTTTTCCAGGTTCTGAGGATTGACTGGTATTCTGAGGGTGGGGGCCTCGGTTTGTATTACTTGAGGAGGCATGAATCAAGGTGGGGGAGGGGGAACCTACCCTACAGTTACAAAAGTCACCGGAGCTGAGCCCGTGTCCTTACCCTTGGTGGGGGATTTTGAGGTATTCCCCTTTGAAGGGGTGGCCTTCTTCGCCACCCGAGGCCTCTTCACAATGGGGATCGTGCCAGTTTTCTTGGCTTGAAAGGCAGTCCGCAGGTCGGGAGCTCCTGGTTGTTCCATCTCTTCACCTATAAAGAACAAAGGGAGTTAGTTCACAAAAAATTTGTGTCAAAAACATTTATAAAGAAAGAGAAAACAAAGATCCTACCCTCCGGGCTGGGGGAGGAGTCTATTATCACCAGCTCGGGTGTTTTGATCGGGATAGGCACGACCCCTAGCCCTTGATTTAATGGAGGAGAAAGGGAGTCTAAAGTTAATATTTCTTGGATCCTAGGGGGTTTGGGTCCTTCCTCGGGGCTGGATTCGTCTACGTATTGTCTGAACCCAGGGGCAAATGCACCCTGGAGCAAAGATGGCCAGGTCCTACGGTTTGTCCCATATTCCTAAAAAATGGTGGATCTAAAGTATAAGGTGTTATCAACTACTATTGTGCCCATATGGTAGCTATTATCGTAGCGTACCACTAGGTGGTCTACACACTGGAGAAGGGTTACATTTAGATTCGGGTTGGAAGGATGTCGGCTAACGAGCTGATTCGGGTTATAATGAATTAACCTAAAGTTGGCAACAACCCGATCTAATTCCCTAAAATATGGGATACCTTGGCCGGAAGGGTCGGCTGCTGCCCCAGAAGCAGCTTGGTCAGGATCAGGTCTTTGGTCTGCTTCGGGGGCCTGACTTTTTCGCACGAGAGACACCTCGTCCTCTTCCTCCTCCTCACCCTCAGTGGCTGGCAAGGCCTCATGAGAGGAGGGGAGCCCGAGGATCATCGGAAGAAGGAGCCCGGGTCCTCAAGGCTAGTGTTTGACCCTCGCCGATCAACTTACAGACCAGCATCGTGATGTCATTCACGACCTAACGATAGTCATTTTCACTGGGGGAAGTTTGGACTTCTTCTCATATTGACCCCCGAGGGTCACAGACTTTTCTGTCCTTGCAAATATGGTTGCACGAGAAACAAATTCAATTAAGACATGTACAAAAAAAAAGAAATATTTTAAAGGAACAAAAATTCACGAGCTGGATTTACAGGGATGGACGACTTACGAGGACGGTTGAAGTACCGATGTTCCCAATTCTTGAAGCCATTCGACATAAATAATAGATCTTTATAGTCATTTGGATGATTAGGAAGCTCAATGACGGGGGCGGAGTTGGGAAACCGTATGAGGTAATCAAATTTGTCACCTCGTCCTCTCTGATCAAGGCTAGCCTTGAGGCAGAAGTAGTATGTTTGCCGGGGTGGGGACCTCCTACTCGTGTTTCAAAAACAGATACTTTAGCCCCGCCATAAGCCTATAAGAGTTTGGGGGGAGCTAGAATGGAGCCAGTTTCACGTAGTTCAAGAAGTCCGCGAAGTACTAGTCCAAAGGAAGGAAGGTGCTGACCTTCATATGCTCGTTGCTCCAGGGCGCATAATCATCTTGGAAGGGGGCACAACTCCGTTCCCCCTCAAACGCAGGTCGGGCGAGAAGATTGTTGGATCCTATTTCTATGTTGTGACTCAACAGGATTTTGTTGACCTTCCCTTGAGTCGTGATTTTTGAGACTATACGCTCAGCCTCGAAATAAGCATTGGGGTCAATAACGAGCTCCTTCTCCACCACCGGACCAAAGTGCGGGATGGGAGAATCGGAGGCGACGTGCTTCCCCTTGTTCTTGTGTTGAGAGGATGAGCTTGAGGCATTTTTCTTCAGAGCGTTCTTCTTCGGAGGAGCCATCGGATCACCTCATGACAAAGCGGCCTAGTTAGTAGGCGACCAAAGATGATCTATAACTATGACGTGAGAGTGTGGAGGATGAAACGAGTTTATTTTGGTTAAACGAACTAAAATTAGCCTCAGCCCCATCGTGTGATGCAACGCAATATCCTAAGCTATGCGCCTTGGTTTCCCAATAGTCCCCCGATATTTAGGGATCTGTGTGTCAGAAATGTCAGACCCCTACTTTCCTTGGGAAGTGGTTTAGTGCAAAACAACCCAAGAAAACGTAACCCTTAAGCTATCTGGTTTTAAACCTAAAGACCCTTCAGTTTCTTTACCCCGAATGGGTATTCTTTAAATCAATTCACCATTAGGGTTACCCAGATTTACCAAGAAATTTCCCCAGTTTTATGGGTATTATTTCTAAAACATATTTGGACTCACCCATTGAACCTAAATCGAAACCTATTCTCTATGAACATTTAGAAATAGCCTAATAGTAACTACAATGTGTGTTGTGGATGAACATAGTTAAGAATAGAAACTCCATTGAAAAAAAAGGAAAAACTTTTCAAACCAAGGGATGAGATACTTATAGGAAAATACGTTCGCTGATTAGAGGTAGTAGACTCGGCAATGGGAATCTTTTAGAAAACTTCTGAATGTCTGGGCACGATGAACAGTTTTGGGGATTCTAGGAAATAAGGGAAGCTTGGAAGTTCATAAAAGGGAAATTTTTAAATGCAAAGGTGGTGAGGTTTGAAATTTGGCCATCCCATTTATACGTAAATTATGGAAATTAATTTGGGCCATCCAATTGGGTTATTTAAAAATCCAAGGGCCAAGATTAAATAGACCAAATGGCGGCAAAAAGTTGACAAGATAATTATTGCAGTCCTCGAAACCCGAACAGACGCTAATTGCGGTACACCACGTGTCCAATACTCGAGTAGTATCCAGGCATGCTTTTATGTAACAAAAGTCTAAAAGCCCCTAATGTGTAGGTCAGAAAGTGTCGACATCGTCCACAAGCAGGAGCTTGGGGGGCAAATGTTGTACCCTGATTTTAGCATGAGTTCATTCACTCAGCTCAAGTACAACTGGCAGATAAATACACGGAGAAATAACCAAGGGGAATAATATCTGCTTATTATCCATGTGAGCAACTCGAGATTCATAGTGGTCATACGTGGTGTTAGGCGTCCTGAGTTTATCTCGAACTACGGATACGATGGTTGTGAAGCGTGAGCTCGGAATATTAAATAGCTATCGAAGCACGAGCTTGGAGGAGATATCCAGCTCATGGTAATTCTAGTATATTGCATACTCAGGGATCCCCTTTATACGTTTATTTATGACCAGACTATCGTATTTATTATCAGAGATAACGATCACCTGTTATCTTATTATCAAATCATATCCTAATATAAATGGGAATTATTTGTATTAAATGTAGACATTATGTAAATGTGTGATTGACTCACGCGGTTACCCAAACCTGTCCATGGAATTCCCCTATAAATACTAGGAATATTGGACAGGAAAGGGGACTATTATTCTGTAATACCAAAACTTTGCCAAAATAGAGAGAAAAGCAACAATAATATTGATTCATGGACTAGGTGGATTTTAACCACTGAACCACATAAAAGTTTTGTGTTCTTGAGTGAATTCTGTTTATTTTTCATTACGGTTTACCATTAAGCACTAATCTGCCTTATTATTTCTTAATACACTGTTGGCGAAAAACCGCGTCAACACAACTTAACATGAATGTCACAAGCACAAGAACTCACACCTTTTTATACACTTGGTTATGTAAATTCAACGTAACACGAATGTCATGAGAACAAGAACTCAAAATGTTGTAACCAGTTGGTTCTATAAATTCAACGTAACACAAATGTCATGAGAACAAGAACTCAAATGTTTTAACCAGTTGGTTTTGTAAATTCAACGCAACACAAATGTTACGAGAACAAGAACTCAAATCATTTTACACTTGGTCCCTTGTAGGCTCATAGTCCTAGAAGTAACTTTGACGCAAAATTTACCATTGGTCCATACTCGGCGTCCTATCCCCCTGCAATCCAAAGATTCGGGCTTTTAGGGGTAGTTGCACGTGAAGCTGCCTGCCCCCCGAGTATGTACTACTCGGGAGGTCGGCCAAGGGTTTCAACATCGCTCTCTGAGTGCATATCTCATCACTTTCAAATCATCTCACATTTCCTCAAGAGGTGATGTTAACGAGGTGCCCAAGCATAAATGGCTTGGACATCTGCCCCTATCTCGTAGATTAGGATTTGGTTATTACTCTGCGGGCACGCACTGTCCTCAGGAGCTAACCCGAATTCTTAAGTCTGCGTTATACTGGGTTTTCTAGCTATGAGATATAGTGACATTAGGGGCGCTTCGCTTGTCGACTAACCATGCTCCTCATTGCACAGATTTGCCGATGCCAAGTATGGGGTACTCGGCCTTCCGTTCGCATCTTGAGACCAAGAGACTTGGTCAGAGCTCCTCGGGCTCGATATCTACGAAAGGTGATAATAGTCTATTCTCACGCAACTTGGATTATCTAGCCCCTAGGTGCTAAGCTTAGTTCTGCCTAGAACAAGCTACCTTCTAGGTTAGACCTAACTAGTTTCCTAGGATTTTCTATTCTCGGGATGACGACGCTAGGCTTACTCTTGACAATTGACAAGTTTAGTTTCCTAGGTTGTTCCCTGTGACGTGTAGTGCTGCTCTAACTCCATTCCCCCAAGTGATCGGAGACTAGTCTGCGGTCACTTGTCCAGGCGAGCGGGTGCTCTTACACAACATTAATAGAATATAAAGGAAACCAAAGAATATAAGCGAACAATAAATTTCTTACCGTGTTTTATATACACAGTTTCCATTACATGTGCCCGAAGGCTACAGAGGGTATTACAAAAATAGACAATGTTTGCTGCTCATATTACTGGTAATACCGGTGAAGATGCTCGGCATTCCAGGCTTGAGGAATCAACTCCCCACTAAGTCGGGCTAATTTGTATGTTCCCAGACATACAACACTCTCGACTTGGTATAGGCCCTCCCAGTTGGGTTCCATCACTCCTGCACCGGGGTCTTAGGTGGCTAAGAAGACTCTTCGCAACACCAGATCTCCGACCCCAAATTTTCTATCTTTCACTTTGGAGTTAAAATATCTAGTCACCTTCTGTTGGTAGGACACTACTCGAAGTTGAGAAGCTTCGCGTAGCTACTCCACGAGGTCCATGGACTCCCGAAGCAAAGCATGGTTCGTGGTCGGATCATACGTATCCCACCGGTGTGTGGAGATTGCTGCTTCAACTAGGAGCATAGCCTCATACTCATAGGCCATCGAGAAGGGAGAATGGCCGGTGGAGGTCTGGGCAGTGGTGCAGTAGCTCCACAATGCCTTAGGCAGCTCCTCGGGCCAAGCTCATTTTGCCTGCTCCAGCCTTTTCTTCAAAGTGGACTTGAGTGTTTTGTTAACTGCTTCCACTTGGCCATTGCCCTGCGAATGGGCCATGAAAGAGAAGCTCTTGAGAACACCATGCCGTTGACAGAAGTCCGTGAACACTTCACTGTCGAACTGCAATCTGTTGTCGAAGACTATCTTCCTCAGAAGCCCATACCAGAAAATGATGTTTTTGATGACGAAATCTAAAACCTTTTTAGAGGTGATTGTAGTGAGTGACTTGGCCTCAACCCACTTCATGAAGTAGTCGATGACCACTATGGCATATTTCACCCCCCCCCCCTTTCCCTGTAGGTAGGGACTCGATAAGGTCGATGCCCCAGACAGCAAAAGGCCATGGGCTGGTCATCTACGTAAGCTCATTTGGAGATGCTCGAGGGATATTGGCAAAGCGTTGGCACTTGTTTCATTTCTTGACGTAATCCATCGCGTCTCCATTCACGGTGGGCCAAAAATACCCTTGCCTTAAGATCTTCTTGGAGAGGCTCTGCCCCCCAGCGTGATCTCTGTAGAAACCTTCGTGTACCTCTCGTAATATTAAACCGACTTCTTGCTTGGACATGCACCAAAACAAGGGAAAAGAATAACCTCCCCTGTAAAGCCTATTATCCATGATTATGTACCTCGGTACTTGATACAACAACTTCCGAGCTGCCTTCTTATCTTGGGGCAACTCCTCGGAGACGAGGTATTTAACTATTGGCTCCATCCACCCATCTTGGGGTTGTATAGATTCCACCTCGTCTGGAGCCAAGATGCTTGGAGACTCCAAGTAATCAATGGGGACCACATTGATTAACTCAGCATCTTTGGTCGTGGCCAGCTTGGCCAGGGCATCAACATTGGAATTTTGCTCTCACGGTACCTGCCTAATAGTGAATCCTCAAAAGTTATGCATCATTTCTTGGACCTTTGCCAAGTATGATGCCATCTTTGTTCCTCGGGCCTGATACTCCTTGAGGATTTGGTTCACCATGAGTTGGGAGTTGCAAAAGATCTCGAGTCCTTCGGCCTTGAGCTCCAGTGCCACTCGAAGCCCAGCGATTAAGGCTTCATATTCTGCTTCATTGTTAGAGGCACTAAACCCAAAGTGGAGGGCACTATGCACCCTATGCCCCTCGAGGGAAACCAAAATAAAGGACACCCCGGCACCATTTTCGTTCGAATACCTCTCCACGAACAACTTCCAAGCTAGTCTGTCCACTGGGTTACACTCAGTCCTCTCCTGATTCCCGGTGCACTCGGTAGTGAAATCGGCGAGTGCCTGACCTTTTATGGCAGTCCTCGAATGATAGGTGATGTCAAACTCACTCAGCTCCACTGACCACTTCAAGAGCCTTCCCAACGACTCAGGCTTCTGAAGGACTTGTCTGAGGGGATGGTGTGTGAGGACCTTAATCGGATGCTCCTGGAAGTAGGGTCTTAGCTTTCGAGAGGCAACCATTAAGCAAAATGTTAACTTTTCTATCAGCGGGTACCTAGACTCTGCCCTGATGAGTCTTTTGCTAACATAATAGATGGGGTGTTGAACACGACTTTCTTCCCTTACCAACGCGACACTGATGGCGTTTTCTGAAACAACCATGTAGAGCGGGAGAGTGTAACACCCTAAACTCCAGGGACCGTTACGATGCGCATTATAAATAGTGCTAAACTCGCTAATTGAGTCATTTGGCCATAATCGTGTAACTAAGTGTGATTAGCGATTTAGGGATTAAATTTTTTGGTTAAGATATAACGTTTTACTAAAACATTTACTATATACATTAGGATCCCAAAAATATAATTTAAAGGTCTATTACAAGAAAATATTACAACCAGCCGATCTAAGCGGCAAAACAAGGTTTAACCCTAGTTCCTCTTTCAACCCTCGACCGTGGCGGTCGAGCAGCCACATATGTACACATCGTCACCTAAGCTCTCCAACTCAAGGATGGTCCAGCTTTCTTTTACCTTTACCTGCACCACATAGGACCCGTGAGCCGAAGCCCAGCAAGAAAACTCAATATGCTCATGATAAAAAATAACATGTCATCAAATCATAAGGCGCATGCCTAGCAAATATAGCCCTATTCAAGCAAGCAAATAAGTTCAAACAATGAACGAGTGACTGATCAACAAGTCACTATCATGGGGTTTGTACCTCTAAACGAGTGACTAATTACCAAGTCACTAACAGGGGGTCTGTACCTTTAAATGAGTGACTAGTTATCAAGTCACTAACAGGGGGTCTGTACCTTTAAACGAGTGACTAATTATCAAGTCACTAACAGGGGGTCTGTACCTTTAAACGAGTGACTAATTATCAAGTCACTAACATGGGGATTCTGCTCCCTCAGCCATGTGACAAAACAGTCACCTAGGCCTTTGGCCCTGACTGTTATATTATTTTATAATATAATGTAAAATTATATTATATTATAATATAATGTTTTAGATTAAATAAATGTGACAAAGTGTGTCACATATTGTAACATATAATAGAGAGTTACAATATTTAGATATATGAGATATATCCAAATAATGTAACATATTTGGTGTTACAAATTAGTAACCTCCAAATATTACCCTTTATTGTGTAAATTGTTGTTACACAATATTGAGATGAATTTCATAAAAGCCATATGTGATATGGCTGTTAGAGATATGATTTTAACCCCAATAATGTGTTTTGGGAGTTACAAAATCATTTGAGGGCTTGGAACCGTTTGGAAAAACAGCACAATTTTTGTGCTGAATTTGGTCAGTGGCTGCGGCCTGTGGGTTAGAGACCAGTGGCCGCGGCCACAGGCCAAAAACTGACCAAATTTTCAATTTTTTCAATATTTGTTAAACGGCTCAAAAATCTCAAATAACTCCCAAATCTCTTTTTTAATTCCATATTAATCAAATTAAACATTGGTAACAGCCATGGGGGTTGGTGGAATTTGAAATTCAAAGGGTGTCTCTAAACTCTATAAATAGGAGCCTATAGCTCACTTGTAAGACACAACTTTTCTATCCACTAGAGCACTTGGCTAGAAACACCTTGAGGCTTGATAATTCCAGAAAGCTTTTCCAATATTTGAGAGAGATCCCTTAGTGCTTGAGTTAGGGGGAAATAAGCTTTTGGACAAAGGTTTTATACCTTGTTCAAGTTGGTGATCCCCAATCCTCTTCACTTAGGTTGTGTAAGTGAGAGTTTGCTTTTGTTTCTGTTCTTCTTTCTATTGCATTGTTTTCTACTTATTCCCTTGTTCCTATTACTTGTATTTCTTGTTCAAAGGTTGTAGTCTTCTTTTCTTTATTTCAAACATTTTAGTTTACTTGTAACATTTTGCTTTGAGTTGTATTTCCACCATTCTCTTCTTCATCATCATCTTTTCCTTTTCTTTGGTTTATTTGTATTTTCAGTTATAGAGTTATAACCTTATTTAATCAATCTATATTTACTTGTAATATTATTGCATAGAGTTGTAATATTATAATCATTTCCATTGAGGCAAAACAATATTTTCCTAACACTGACTCTGAGTAACTAGTCATAGACTAGACAAGCGCTTATAATTTTCATCGACCTTCGGGTCAGTCCAGCATTAATGCTCTTTGAGTCATTCAACGCTGATATCGATTAGATCTAATCTTTTATCGGCTTTGCGTTCATGATGCTTATGCCATTTCTGACTCTTAGGTCAGTAATACGTGACCAGTGTCGATCCTGAATAGTCAGTGCCACACACAAGTACGCAATGCTACCAAACATATATCATATGTCAAATATTCGAATACAGGGCATTCAACATGCTTATTTAACAATTGCTAGCATAATTAGGATCATGCATACACACAGAGACTCAAGCTCCGATCAAGCTTATATTCAATATTCATGGCATGCCCTAATCACATGTTTCTCGTGCATCACATTTAAACATCCAACATGCATCAAGAATAACCATGCATGTCATATACACAGGGTGCAGTTTTCTTACCTTTGGTTCGAGCGAGAATTAGAACAAGAACGACCCTTGAGAATGATCGACCTTTTAATCCTTTAGCGGTCACCTAGTCATAACCAAATATAACCTCCATCAATGAAAATCAACAAAAATAGGATCTTGACCCAAACCCCACTCTCGGGACCCCGAAATGTACCCACACAGTGAGTAGATTCGATCTCGGGCCTTAAGGATTGAAACCCCAAGCCAAAAACCACTTAAAAACACACAAAACAGGATTTTGATGAAACAGGGTAGTGCCCCAGCACTACCCACTAGCGCCCCAGTGCTTTTTCCAGAACCAAAACACCCAAAACCACCCTGAGTAGCGCTGTAGCGCCCCCTAGTGGGCACTATAGCGCTACACTCAGCCAGAAAGTGCCTTGAAACTTTCTCCTTTGACTCCTCCATTCCAAACTTGATTATAATGCTTCCAAACATTAAATTAAATGCCAAATGAACCCAAAAACCATCCCCACATGTCCTAGGCATCACAACCCCAAGAACCCTAGCCAAAAACATCCATTGAAATTCAACTTTCCAACTCATAAACCAGCTGAAACTCAAATGGAAAAACATAGCAAACCAGAGATTCTATGGCTAAAAACTCACCTCAATCCCAGCTTAGCCTCCTCTTAAATGGTAGAGCATAACCCAAAACCCTCACAGCTTGGTTCCTTGGCTTGGTTCCTCAACAGGGTGCACAGATGGCACGCCAGTAGGGTGCCCAGCAGGTGTGTTGCCATTAGAGTCCACTCGCAGCCCCTGAGCTGCTAGAGTGGCCTTCATGGCAAGCACCTTCTCCTGTAGGGCAGCAATATTACCCTCTTGAGCATCAATCTTTTGTTGCTGGGTAGCCAACTGCTCACGGAGCACCACCACCTCCGGTGTCTCTTCTGCGTCCATGGGCTGAGGGTATTCTTCCTCATAATACCCCTGGTCGACACCATTATCTTCGCCGTCATACTCGGCGTATTCGTCGTAGTCCTCCATATCTCAGGCACGTCCTGAGGTGGTTGCCGACTAGGTTCTCCTCCTTCAACTCCGATAGGAGGGAGCACATCATCTGTAACATTTCTTCATGTAGTTACAATGGATGTGAGTGTTTCAAATGCTTTCTTCAAGCTCTCAATGAAAGCACAAAAATGTTGACTATCTTTTTCGCAATCAACCTTAAGAATAGAGATTAAAGAAATAAGCGAATATAACACAATGATTTATACGTGGTTTAGGTTATAAAAGAACCCTAGTCCACAAGTCTCTGGTATTAAGAGGATTGGAAGCTTGTGAGGGCAGGCTTCAATGGAGTATTCTCAAGCAGTGTTTAGATTGCTCTGAGTACAAGGTGTTTTCTCCATAAAAAATCGAACCCTTTACAATGAGACTCCCAACCCTATTTATAGAGGCTCGGGTCATTCATACTAATCATAAGTAATTAATACACATTCTTCCCATTATTGGGGGATTAATACCACTTCAATGCATTGGGTTGCAAAGAATAGAGACCAGGACCCAAGCGAGATTTGCGGGGCCCACTACAAAAAGATACCTACTTTATAGGGAACATGCCCCATGTATTGTCAGGGCGTGCTACAAGTACCTCCATGTCAGACGACGTAGTGAGTGTGCGAATTGTCGAGTCGTACACTCGACAACACTATTGATGGATCACCTATAAATGTTTGTCAGGTCTTCCTCTGATGCTGCTAGTCTGCATTAGTTGACACATGGCTTATCCTCTAGATCCCAAGGACAAGGTCCTCGCCCTGGAATATAAATGTTGGCAAGAAACAACCCATGGACTGCCAAGCACCCTCATGACATAGCCCTAAAGAGATGTCGAAGTCCTCTCTCTATCCGAGGGGAATGATCTCCGATTGTAGAGCCAATCTCTTGAGGATTTATCCTCGGGAGGCAACCTCGTCGAAAGAAGCACATGTCTTACTCGGACGATCACGTGTCCCTGAGTGAAAATACAAACAACACATATTTATTAAAATCTCTTATTATAAATTTTTTTTTTGATTTAATTTTATGGGTTCGGGTCTACTGACCCAAGCCCATTAACCTCTTCTGACTCCGTAATGTGTTCATCGGAAGTCCATCCATTCTGACTAAACTTGACTTCTCGCTAAGGCAGTACACAAACCCTGATCCGGGTCGGGTCAACCCGAAAGAAGGATACCATCTGGTAGGGTTTATCACTCTCCTCTCATTGTGTAACGACTGTGAGAACTACAACTGGTTTGTTTGTTTGTTTGTTTTTTTTTAAATACGTACATAAAAGGCGGTTCCAGGTTCGACCCACTACCAGCTCCTTCGTCGTCCATACATATGTCGTGAACCATGGAAGTGCCTTCAATATGAAGCTTTTCTCTTGCTCATAGAAAAGCCCTGGCGATTATGGCACGTGCTGAATCATTCTATATGCATGTTTGGTTTCCGAGAAATTGACTCGGAGATTATTTGTTTTGAACTTCTTTTCTTATTGAGCTATCGTTTTAATAGGATTTGTTTCTTTGTTCTCTGGTGGAACTTTAGCAATGGCGGCCGATGTGCAAGTGAAGCTCGAAACTCCCAATTCTTGCTGTGCATCGGTAAAATATCGATTTGATTTCAATATATATATTTTTAGAATTTATTTTGCGTTTACTTGAGCTGCATTTTCAATCTCATTTTTGTTGTTATTTACAGTTGAAGAACAAGTACTCCAAGCTAGAGGAGAAGCGGAATGCTCTTCGTCAAGCTGTGAAGCTCTTAGAGCAGCAAATTGACAAGATTCAAGCGGAGAGTAGGAAAGGTAATTATCTGTTTGCTGTTTGAGATTTTCTAATTTAAATTTCTGTCAAATTAGGGCTTTCGATGTTAACAGTTGAGAAATGGTTAGCAAGGTGTGAAACTTACAGTTTTGATTTTGATGTTTTTAATGGATTTGTACTTGTAGCATGTGAGAAAGAGCGGGCTAGGGCAGATCTTGAAAAAGAGGGGAAGGAGAAAGAGTCTACTGCTAGGTTGGTTCTGGAGAATGAAGTGGCGACATTGAAGTCTGAGATTGTTTCTCTGAAGCAGGAAGGGGGTAAAGAAATCGGTAATGAGAATGGCGAGGTGAAGCTTCTTCGAGCTCGTGTTTCTGAAGGGGAAAAGGAAATCAATAGACTAAAGGAGGTGGTTGAGAAAGAAAGGAAAGAGGCAGATTCAGTAAGGAAAAATGCTGAAGTGGAGAAGAAAAAAACTTCTGAAGCACAGAAAATTGTGGAAGGTGAAAGAAGGAAGGCTGAAAAGGAAAGGAACATTGCAAAGTTGGAAAAAGAGAAAGCTGAGAAGTATAGGCTTCAGATGGAGGCAATGAGGAAGGAAGCTGATGAAGTGAAGTCGAAGTTGGTTTCGGAGACAGTAAGATTGGAAGTGGTAAACAAAAAGCTTGAAGGAGAAAAACAAAAGGTGACCAAGGAGAGAAAACGGGCTGATTCAGAGAAGGCTAAGGCAGAGGAGCAAAGAAATCTTGTGGAAGCTAGTCAAAACAAGATTTTGGATGGAAAGATTCAAGCTGAAGGTTTGTCTCGACAATTGGAAGAGAGTAAAAGAAAGATTGATGAATTGCAGAAAGAGATACATGAAGTTAAGTCTTCCAGTAATTTATGTAAGGCTTCTGGGGGTCAGCTAGATGCTACTGTATATACTGAAGATAAGGATTTAATGGAAGGATCCCATGAATCAAAGTTTGTGTTGGAGCTTTCTTCAAAGATTGAGGAGGCAAACAAAAGGTTTCAGTTGGAGAAACAGAAGGCATTTAGGGAGAAAGAACGGGCTGATAGGGAGAAGCTGAATTCAGAACAACATAAAAAGCTTGCAGAAATGAATCGCATGAAAGCACTGGAAGAAAAGTCTCGTGCTGATCAGTTATGCAAGCAGGTACAAGAAGAAAAACAAAAGGTCCTTGAATTACAAAAACAGATGCACAAGCTTCGTTCCAGTAGGAAATCAAATGATCCATCTGCTGTTTCAATGGCTGAAAGTAAGGAACTGAAATTTTTGAAGAAGCAACTCAAGTTTCAGAAAATGAAGAAAAAACATGCTAAGCAAGTAGTGGAACTGGAAAGAAGCCGTAATTGTATCCTGCAACAAGAACTAAGGCACATAAAGCTGGATTTTGATCAGTTCTCATGTCGCCTAGACATGCTTCATAAATCTTTCTCAGGTAGAAAAGGTGTACACAGCCTAGAGAAGGTTGGTTTCCTCTCTTTAAATTTTGAGTAATTTCACTTGTTTCCCTCTGTAATTGGATTATTCTTGCTTGTTTTGGTCATTACGTACCTCAACTTGTCCTTGAAACAGAACTATGAGTTATGGGTTTGTTTCTTTGTTTCTGCTTGAAAATTCATAGTTGTCGATGATAAACCTAATTCCTATTATCTGATGGTAAAATAATAATAGCACAATTTTACTTGGAATAATCAATAAGGTTTCATGTTACATTGTTACCAGATGACTGGATTTGTTGATATGTTGTCTAAGGTATCCTGTCTCTCACTGTTTTTATTTTTTATTTTTTATTTTTTTTCTTCCAGAAAATTAAAAGAACAGCAAAACATTTAGAGAAAAGCTTTTTTGCTTCAATCTAATAATTAACTTGTTAATCTTTCAAGTTAGACTACTGGACCATTAATGCAAACAATATAGTATTTCACTCACATTTATATTGTGGAAGCAGTTACTACTCATAATTATCTTTTTCGCAGAAAATTTTCACTTGTTTACTCACCTTTTGCATATTTTGTCTCTAGCAATATATTTTCATCAGTTTTGTTAACATTCACACAACATTTTGATCCTGTTTATTGATTTGATACTTCATTGCACCGTGCAGACTGGAAACATCACAAAGCCACTGAAGTCAGGCTCAGAATCTTTTCAAATGTACCTACAAAATCAAAACGAGCCTCTTAAGACTAGCTTCCCAGCAATGGATCCCTCTGGTACTGTCCAGCAAACCTTACCACTCTGTGCACACTTGTCTACTGTGCCTGGGGCAAATTTTGTTGAACCTATTGCAGGTATTGATTCTAAATTGGAGTCTCTGCTTGGAGGCTCTACAAGAACAATGTTAAAGAGTTCTGCTATAAATTCCAATACAACATCTTTTTCTGATGGACAATTGGTCGGCTCACAGGATAAGAGTGCCTTCTCTGTTACGACGTCAGCAAAATTGGTTGAAGGGCATTCACAACCAATCCTTTCTGACTTGTCAGGTGAAGTTACTAAAATTAAGTCCGGTGAGAATCTTGCTGTTGTGGCTGAAAATAGTGTTAAAAGCTCTGTTAGCAATGGTGATGTTGGAGGAGTTCCTGTGCACGGCAAGAAAAGGAAGAGGATGCTTGAAACGGTTGAAACTATTGAAAACTTATACTTCGAGGAGAAGAAGCTGCATTTACAGTTAGAAGAGAAGTTATCTGTTTTGCATGGTATGATAAAGAAGAAAATGGACAATCCTTCCAGAGGAGGAAAATCACTACTTCCTAGTTTCAATGGCAATTCATATGCTAGGCATGATAAGCAAAACAAGAAGAGAAAAACATCTTTTCAAGATGAAGTGGTAATGCAGCATGCTTGTGATATTGACGAGCGAAAGAAGAGAGATGTTGAAACTGAAGTCCATGGAAATGCAAGTTTTGGCAAACAAACCTCACTAATTGGTATTGATCAGGTGGCAACCTTTGGAACAAAGGGGGAAGGCAAAAGTGATTCTGTTAAACGTGATTTTGAAGCTGTGGTAGGTTTTGAGGACCTAGTTGATGGTAATTACATAAATATACTAAACTTGGACTGTGCTGCTGATGAGGAATGTTATAGATTAGCTATGGAGATGCCTCTATCCCCTACACTTCATGAGATTGATGTAGAGTTTGCTGACACACGTAATTTGGATAACACAATAACGTTAGCTAATGAAACCTTATGTGAAGAATTCTCAAATGAAGAAAAAAAGATGTTACCATCACGTAGACTTGATACTATTGATATGGAAATTGGTTTCAATAAGACAAGTTCTGATGGCTCTACTACTTCAACTAGTTCCTCAGGGCATAACAATGAAAATCATGTTAATACTATTGGCATGGTTAGGAATGATTGGCATGCTAGTGAAGTTGGAAAAGCTTCAGGTTGCTTCAGTAGTGACATTGGTCTGGAGGTGGAAAGTACTAATCCTACTATTTTAGAAGATGAGAAGTCCAAGTCTCAGTTCGGTGGTGAATCGTGGTGTACTAGCAAAAATATTTTAGAACAATGTGCTGTTTTTTCTAAGATAGAGGATCGAAGCAGCTTCTCTAGGATAAAATATGCGATAAAAACTTGTATAGGACAATGCTCTTTGGCTACTCAAACGGAGTGGATGATGGGTGAGATTCTGCTGGCTCTTAAAATTGAAGAAAAACTTTCATCCAAGTAAGTTGATTTTTTATTTTATTTTTGTTGTATACATTTATTTTAACTCTCCCTTTCTCTTTTTCTAATTCACTAGTTAGCTTTTCAAATTCTTTTGTTTCTATCACTGAATAACGTCTCTTCTGTTCTTATGTGTGGAAAATTAGTCTGATTAATTAATTTATTTGTAATGATGGAATCTTGAGTAACTTTTTTTTTCCTGACTTGGTTTAGGGAGAAGGTTTGCGCTCTCTTTTCTCTGTTGATGATTAATTTTTCTGTGACTGCTTCCGGTAAATTTGGAAACTTCTTAAATTGGGCATCAATCTCCTGCTTGGATTCTTTTGCTGGGCATGTACTTTCAGGTTTGATCTTATGCTATATACGTTTTCTTTTTTTTTGTCATTCGTGATTTTTTGCACAACAGTTCTGTCTTCTAACTTTCCACTCTGTTTTTGCAGTGATGTCTGATATGGAAGTTAGAAGGTTGTTTGCAGAACTAGGTTGTTTAGATGAACTGTTTAGTCTGATTGAGAACTTTCTCATGGATGAGTGTGCTAAGGAGGTGTACAAAGATCTCTCATTTGGATTCCCCGTTGAGTGTGATTCAAGAGTTAACATTGGTCTTGATGGCTCAGATAGATCTTTGTTCCTTGTACCAGCATCAGCAGAACTGTTGGTAGCAGGGAGCATTATATTGGCATCCATTTGTGCAGCACTTGATCGCATTGGTTTTATCTGTGAAACATCTTACAGCATTTTACGGGCTCACAGACTCAACAATTCATTGAAACTAAATATTCTTCATATATTTGCATATTTGGGTGGAAACCAGTTTTTCAATTTGAGTGATTACAGCTTGATGATGACTGTATTGAAATCTATAGTTAGGGATCTTGAGGGCCTAAGTTCATCAGATGCTTCTGATTCTTGTAATTCACTCGTGAATGATACTCGATTTGCATTCTGTCCATGTGTCAAATGTCCGTTTTCAGGAGATGCTATGTCTCTGGATTCTGTAACATCTTTCCTTTTAGAAAAGCTCAAGGCTGATGACATGTTGGAAAGTAAGTATAATACATCTAACCTCCAATCAGATCCATTCAGCACTGTGGCTTTATCTAGTCTCAACGATCTTCTAGCATTGGTGGAGCTAGTAGCATACCACACGGTACAGTTTGCTCCTTTTCAACTTTAATGCTGGCAGTATATGATTAAATTCTTTATATAGTATGCTAATTGATATTGGCCATTTTTTGGTGGAATTTGTCAAATGTAGTTAAATTGTTAATCTGTATGTTGTTGTTGCTTTTCTTATTTTGTTTTTTTTTTCCTGAGAATTATTAGTGTTCACATTTCATTTCAACATCGACCTTAATTTATTTTTGTGAATTAGCATTGATATATTGTTTTAACTTTGAGAATATGTTTACTTTCATAAAATTTTATGTAGCATAGTTTTTAATATTGATAAGTTGGTTTTGTGAAGGTATTAATTTTTGGAAAATTTATTGAAAATAACTGATTGAATGGTTCACACATCCTTTGTTCAAGATTAGTAACTAATCCCTCGAGTGGTAGTTTTGATGAGCTTTTAATCTTTACGAGTTATCTTGACAGTAACTTGTAGTAGCAACAACCTCCTTATTCAAGATTAGTATTATAAGAATGTACATTATTATGAACAGGAGTTTGGACCATTTTTTTTATTAATTAATTATTGGAAATTCTGACTTTCAGTGCGTCTCTCTTATTCTGTAGGGCTGGGAGTGGACTTGTCTTAAAATAGTGCCTCAGCTGGTAAAATTGTTGGAATCACGTGCCCATAAGAAATCAACTTCAGTGGTAGTTGTTCTCCTTGGTCAACTTGGGAGGTATATTTGCATTATGTTTTTATTTTACATTGATAAATAATCTCGTCAATATCTGCTATGCTATAGCCTCTACCCTTCAATCTTAGAAAGCTTTTTGTCGTAAACTTCATTACCTATTCAAGTGTTGCATAGTTTTTTTTTTATATATATAACAGGAGCCTTCATCATTATTTCTTTGCTCATCTCACTGGGCTCAATTTATTTTTTTACAAAATACTTTTCAGTTATTTTTCTCAACATCAACTGCCTTATATTTCCATAAGATGATTTGGCTTTTTATATGCTGGGTTCAGCTTTTTAAATTTCTGTCCTTTATTCTTTTCTGTTTTTGCTATTTCTAATTGTTGCTACATGTATATGACTTTAAATATTTTTTTACCCTTTATCAATTATAGAAATAATCATCCTAGACTGAAAGTATTGAAAATATGATTGTGGTCGTACAGTACTACTGCATATTAAGTGTTGCTTTGATTCGTTTTACTCTGAATGTGCATTAAGTTTGTATCAGAAGAAGTATTTTTGTAATTGATAGGCTTTGTTTACGGGCACATTCATTCTCACATGGTAATTTAATGCAAAATTGTTTTTAGTTATTTATTTTATTTTACATCTTTGGTAAATACTAAAACATTTGTCTAATGCAGGCTTGGTGTGGAGGCTTCTGGATATGAAGATAAAGGAGTTGATCAATTAAGGTGTGATTTGTCCTCATTCTTCCGCCATGGCATCAGCATTATGGCAGGTCTACCCATTCAAGTTGCAACAGTTACTGCCTCATTAGGCATTCTCTCGGTAGATTTTAAGACAATCATCGAAACCAAAGAAAAGCTTTCAGGCACTGCAAGTGAGTCTGTCCTGGTTGATATGATCAGGGAATGGTTCTCTTTACTAAGCAGGAGGCAACAAGATTTATCTTTCAGTATTTTACAGACTAGTGGTGTAAATAATTAGTGGTATACATTGTGTTGTGAAAAAGCCATACCTGCTAACACATCGGTCAGAATGATTTGAGTTAATCATGGGAACTTCAGTCAATTTTCACCATTTGGTAGCTCATAGATATTGAAGAACTTGAGAAAATTTTAGACAGCTCTGGGGATTTAATCTTTTTTTTTTAATTTCCCATTTCTCTAGGGATTTGTAAATGTTAGACTCTTAATTACTGAGGATTGCATAAAGTGCAGGCGCAACTTGTTTCCCAATTTTGTAAGTTAGTTCCAGACAGTTTTAATATCAGGGGAACAATTGGTAGATTGTGGATCTCACTGCTTAGTATAGACTAATTCAGTATCTGAATGGTGTGGACATTGTTTGGAACAGAATTTCAATAATTGGATTCTGTTTTGGTTTGTGGCAACCATGAACTCGTCTTTAAAAGAACTCGATTATTGTTGATTCTAGTTTTGTCTTAAACCAGAGTACGGCGCAAGGCAATGAACAGATCGACATCATCAACTCTCGAAAGATGCTTAAATAGATTTCAAAATGATAAGCGCAGATGGGCAATGTTGTATTTACCCTTATCAACAATGGACTGTTAATCTAACCATGAGGACCGTTTTATATCTAGATCTTGTATAGTTTTCCTTTTCGTTTTTATTGCATTTTGAGAATGTTGAAAAGCCGAAAGTAATGCAGATTTGAAGTTCATGGTATAAAAAGTTAAGACTTGTATAAGTGTGTATATACATATATATATATCCCCTTTAATGCACTAGCAAGTAATTCATACATGAAGTTGTGAATCTATAAGCAAACACCACCCCTTGGGATATTGTAATGTCCTGGAATCATTTGCAATTACAGTAACAAAGGTCCAGTACATGACTAAAAGATAATGCTTCTTTCTTTTCTTAGCAAATCATATGAACGCAAGATAGTTCTCCATGAAATTCATACATAAACCTTTTTTCCTTTTCCGGTCAAAGTTTTCTGCGGGTATCACTTCATATTAAATTTGAAAGAGGTGGAATACTCTGTTCATTTTTGAAGAAGTTATTAGGATCGACCTTGTTTTTCACTTGAACCAGTCTCTTGAAGTTGCCCTTGAAGTACTTTGTACCCCAAACACTTGCTTCTTCAAAGCTTGTCTTTTCCAGACTATTTGTCCCCAAATCAAGGTCTCTATAGTTCACATAAGCAGCCCTAGGTGGGTTTGAAACATATGGCCTCATGTACCCATAGAGCACTCTAATCCATCTTACATGTTTGTTTGACACCTTAGTTCCATCCTCATTCCACTTCACTAAGTACTGTATATTGTACATATTCCCCTTCCTGTGAGGGAATGGAGTTTCTGATTCCGGAATCTCATTCATTTTCCCCCCAAGAGGGTCCATTATCATGCATACAAACTGATCTTCTTCTAAAAACCTTTCCCAAATCCCTCTCAATCCAGATTCAGGTATAGGTTGTGTCACAAAGTCGGATTTTCCTTTGAAAGCACTCTTGTAAAGAGTCTTCCTATCAAGTAAAAGCTCTAGTGGTTGATCTTTTTGGTACCCAGCAAAGTACATGACTGACTGAATCCAGTCCATCTCAATACAATCTTGTGCCTGCAAGCCCAATTCTGGAAATCTCTCATTCATCAAATGAATCAATCTATCCATTCTTCCAAGAAACAGTGAGTTGAAAGAAGCTTGGATCGTTTTCTGACTCCCATTCCCTACATTTTGGATAATGATTCTGATGAAAAGATCATCAGGCAATTGATCCACAATGGACTGCCACCTATAGACAAGCCAGGTGGCACCCTGTGAGAGAGTTTTGGAAACTGTAAAGCCAGTCACTACAGGTGGTATTTTAACTAGTTTGATTTTCCAAGAAATAACAATCCCAAAACTCCCTCCCCCACCTCCTCTAATGGCCCAAAAAAAGTCCTCTCCCATGCTTTTCCTATCAAGAAGTTTCCCATTTGAATCAACTAAATAAGCATCCAAGACATTATCAGCTGCCAAACCAAATTTTCTAAGCAATGTACCTAAACCACCTCCACTAAGGTGCCCCCCAATACCTACACTTGGACATAACCCAGCTGGGAATCCATGGATTTTACTTTCCCTGGCAATAGCATAGTAAAGCTCTCCCAAAAGAAGCTCCTGACTGAACCCAAGCTGTCTCATCTTCAAGATTCACATCAATGGATCATAGGTTGATAAGATCAATGATTATGAATGGGGTTTTGGATAGATATGACAATCCTTCATAGTCATGACCACCACTTCTAACTCTGACTTGTAAACCATTTTTTTGGCTGCATACTACAGCTGCTTGAATTTCAGACTCGTGGAAAGGAGTGATAATGAGAAGAGGCTTAAGGGCTGAGGAGTTCAACCATCTTGGGTTTTGTTGAGAAAAATCTAAGAGTGATTGGTATAGAGGAGAGTCTTTAGTGTAGATGATTTGGAAACTTTTGGTAAAAGATCTGAATTGGGTTGACATGCAAAGTACGAAATTTTCATCAACATGATTAGAATATGCCTCTGAGAAAAAGATTATTGATAGAAAAAGCAAAGAAGTCAGTGGAGTGAGACTCATCTTTGCCTGTATATATTTCCGAATGTATGAGAAGGTTATATATCAACTTTGATTAGTAGTATATAGACTAGTTTGTACAAGTTGACAAAATGGAATATTTAACAGGAGATTCTTTAGTCGGCTTGGTTACTTCTATAGTTTTAAGCATTTATGTATATAAACAATTTTATGAAGCGATAATTCCCATGGACAGGAAGATCAAGAGTATCTATCAAGAGAACTTTTTGTCATTTTTATATTTCAGTTGTTTAACTAAGACTTAATCTTTCTTGTTGGGAGCTAGTAATATAGCAATACATATGTCAAGTTCATATCTATTACATAAAGCTCAAATTTTGCTTAAAGTGTCCGTACAGGGAAGCAATTTTTTGAAAGGATAATGGAACACTTTAAGAAAAACCAAAAAGAAAATTAAAATAAATAAAAAATCACAAAACTTCTTCGGTTTGCCTGCCTTTCTGGTTACATTCTTCCTCTCTCACAGCTATTCTTCGTCTTGGTCTGATTGATTGTTTTGTGCTCATCTCCCTGACTCACACCAATATCCACTCCTGATGCCTCATCTTCTTCCTTGGCCCTCATTATAATGCCTTCTTTAATCTCCAATTTTTACCCATTTCATTTCCTCTTTTAAAAGATGTATGGTTATTTGCAATTTTGTTGTTGTTGTGGCTTCCCTGATTGATGCCGATTCACCATTGTTGATCTTGTTTTCTATAATTTTATTCTTAAAGAACTAGCAATGACATCCAAATCCTTTTGATTTTTATCCTATCAGAAAATGGACCTATGACAGTAAATAAGTTGGGAGGATATTGGAATTTATGTGATGCAATTTTAAATCTACCAGGATACATGCTTGAATTTTGAAATTTAAGCGATGTCATTGCTTCTTTGAATTTATGTATATCTGGTCAATGAGATAATCTTTTAGTTTGCTTTGAACATAATTTCATGTGTTTGGGTTATGAGGCAAACCCCTTTAAATTTACATTATTAAAAAAAATAAACACAAATTCTAAATCTCAAATTATCTTTAATGAGATTTTAAAGAAAATAACCCAAAAGTTTAACCAAAAAAATTAAACTAAATTAAAAACTATTGAAGAGTTGCCACGTTTTTATACAGTGGCTGCGACTTGGATCATGTCTGGCCGCGACCTCCTAGTCAGAGAGTAGTGGCTGCGGCCAGGATTGTTAGTGGCCGTTGCCTGTGCCCATGTCTCAACATGCGTTTTGGATGTCTCAACATTTATGGGTTTTATATCAGAAAATTAGTTTTGACGGGATTTGCTGATGTGGCTTGTTCTCTTATTAGAGATATATTTACCCATTTTGTTAAGAAGGTTCAAGATCGAATCAAAGAGCGCTTCTTGTAATAGAGAGAGATTTCTAGATCTCTGTAAATTATATTGGTAGTTGTAATCTCTTCTATTTTTCGTAGTGAATTTCGTCTAGGGTTTTGCCTTGCCTTGGATGTAGGTAGCAAAAACATCTTGCTTTTGTCTACTGAACCAAGTAATCTTGGTGTTGTGTGTTTATGCTTTTATTCTGGTGTATTGTGTTAATCTTTCATCTATTGTCTTTAGGTTTAATCTTAACATACTAGTATCAGATGCAGGTTGGTGTAATCGGCTGGAAGATTGAAGTTCTTGGTTCAAAGGAGACAAGTTCTTGGTGTCAAAAAGTGGGTTCTACTAGAAGAAATTTTTGTTGAAGAATTCCTGGCCAGAAGCTCCTTCAATCATGTCAACCTCTAAATTTGAAGTAGAAAAATTTGATGGCAAGAACAATTTCAATCTATGGCGACAAAAGATTATGGCGCATTTAGGAAATCTCGGGTTGGATGATGCTCTTGATGGTGACTCCAAGATGAGGGATTCAATTAAGAACAAGGCTGAGATTCTCAAGAAGGCAAGGAACACAATTATTCTAAGTTTGAGCGATTCAATTCTAAGAAATGTAATCAAAGAAACTTCTGCTTGTGAAATGTGGGATAAGTTAGAACAATTGTATATGACAAATGCTTTACCAAACAAGATTTATTTGAAGTAAAAGTTTTATGGCTTCAAGATGGATGAGAATAAATCCATTGATGAAAATATAGATGAATTCACTAAGTTAGTTTCAGATTTGGAAAATCTGGAAGTTAAAATAGATGAGGAAGACCAAGCTATTTTTCTTTTGAATTCTCTCCGTCGGCAATATGACCAACTTGAGGACACTATCAAGTACAACAAGGACACTTTGACTTTATAGGAAGTGATAGGAGCTGCTTACTCCAAATAACTAGATTTGAAGGCTAATGGAAAGCAATCCAAACATAATGGAGAAGGTTTGAGTGTTAGAGGAAGGTTGGAGAATAGGAGAAATCATAAGAAAGGAAAAGGAAGGTCTAGGTCACAGTCAAGAAATGGTGCTCAAGGATCAAATGTTTGTTGGATTTGTAAAAATGAGGGTCATTACAAGAAGCAATGTCCTCAGTGGAAGTCTAACAAGGATCAAAAGTCAGGAAAAGAGACTTTTGGAATCACAGTAGCTGTCTCAGATGAATTCGGTACACTTGATGTTTGACAGCCATTTAAGATGTTTTAACAGTCAGTAATGCAGATTCAAAGGACAAGTGGATCTTAGATTCTCGGTGTATTTTCAGGGAAACAAGGTACTCATTTGTGCTGAAAATGGAATAGCTAGACATCGTTCATGTCCTAAAATGCCACAAAAAAATGGCGTGGCTGAGCATATGAATATGACTATAATGGACAAGGTTAGGTGCATGTTGAATGATTCAGGGATGCCAAAATGTTTTAGGGCTGAAGTAGCAGCTAAAACTTGTTATTTAATAAATAGATCACCATCTACAACCATTGATTTCAAAGTTCTTGAAGAACTTTGGTCGGGTTCACCTCCTAGTTACGATCATTTAAAGATATTTGGTTGTTTAGCATATGTGCATGTAAGTCAAGGTAAACTCAATCCTATGGCGAAGAAAGGTTATTTTTTAGGCTATCCTAGTAGGGTTAAGGGTTATAGAATTTGGCTAGCTGAAGATAAAAAGTGCAATATTAGTAGAGATGTAATATTTGATGAAAATGCATATTGTAAGACTAACTTGTAGGTACAAGTTCAGCAAACCACTGAACAAACCGAGGCTCTAAACAAGTGTCAAGTTGAATTAAAAAATCAAAATGCAGGTATGGATGCTAATCAAGGTGGAGCAAGTGATCAAGTTGAAAGTGAACAAGATGGCGATGAAGAAGAAGCTGAAAAAAAAAAGTCGAAGAAGAAATCACGAGTCCTAAAGACCATTTTGAAGATTATGCATTATCAAGAGACAGAGTGAGAATGCAAGTTCATATTCCTATAAGATATGCTCAAGCAGATCTAATAGAATTTGCTCTATATGTAGCGTATATTTTGGAAATGGGAGAGCCAACATCATTTCAAGAAGCCAAAAGTAGATCCGATTGGCCGAATTGGAAACAAGCAATGCAAGGAAAAATAAACTCTTTGGCTAAGAATAAGACTTGGGTGTTAGTTCCTAAGCAAAAGGGACAAAGAGTGATTGGTTCTAAGTGGGTCTTCAAGAAAAAGGCTGGGATACCCAGTGTAGAAGAAGAAAGGTACAAGGCAAGGCTTGTGGTGAAGGGATTTTCTCAAATTGAAGGGATAGATTTTCATGAAGTTTTTTTGCCAGTGGTCAAACATACTTCTATAAGGTTGATCTTAGCCATTTCAACTATTCAAAATCTAGAGTTAGAGCAATTAGATGTCAAGACGGCCTTTCTACATGGTAATTTGGAGGAAAGGATCTTAATGACACAACCAGAAGGTTTTGAGCATAAAGGTGATGAAGAAAAAGTTTGTCTTTTACAAAGATCTTTATATGGCTTGAAGCAATCTCCAAGACAATGGTATAGGAGATTTGATGAGTTTATGGCAAGGAAAGGTTTCGTTTGCAGTAAGTATGACAACTGCATTTATTTTACCAAACTCATTGATGGTTCATTCATTTATCTCCTAATATATGTGGATGACATGCTTATTGTATGTAAGCATAAGCAAGAGGTTCAAAAGCTTAAGGAGATTTTAAATACTGAGTTTGATATGAAAGACCAAGGGCCAGCAAGAAGGATTTTGGGTATGAAGATCTTTAGAGATAAAGACAAGGGCATTCTTACGGTTTCGTAAGTGGGATACATTGAGAAGTTAGTTCAAGTGTTCGGACAACAACAAGCAATACCTATAAGCACTCCAATAGGTGCTCATTTCAAGTTGAGCGCTGTCAAGGATGATGAAGAAGAAGTGACAACAACTGAAATGAAGGATGTCCCATATTCAAATGCAGTGGGTAGTATGATGTATACTATGATAAGTTTTACACCCAGATTTCGAAAATGGGAATCTTGATCTCGAAACTCAGGCGTGTAAGGTGTAAGCTCGAGACTAGCATAGTTTCCATGTGATCAGCAAATCAGAGACAGTCTCGCTAAGCAGTAAGTGACAACGTCGGATTGGTGAGCTCAGGAACTACGTAGCCTCGGAGGTGTTACGAGGCTATAAGTTAGTCTCGTACGCTCAATGGAAATGGTTCAACACTTGTATAAATTTCTTGATTTATTTCCTGTCTTCAGACAAGACGATTCAAGCTTGAGTATTGTAAGCTCGAAAAGGATGGTCTCGTCAACATCATTTGTTGGGAACATAGGAGAACCGAGGTGATGAGCTCGTGATATGTAAACGATCTCGAAGGCGTGTGAATCTATCGTCCAAGCTCGTCAGCTGTGTGTATGTACGTGTTTATTATTGTAAAATCCCTATGTTTAAGGGATTGTTTGTAATTTTTTATTAAATCCCAAATATCATGGGATATTATCGCGTACGAAGTAACTAATGCATTTAATGACATTATTTTAATTGATTTGTAGAATAACTTCTCGAAATCCATGGGAAGAGATTCAGTAAAACACTCTATAAATAGAGTGGGATAATTCATTTGTATGGACCGAGAGATTGATATTTGGAAAACTCTGTACAATTGCTTCCAGAAAGCTATCAGAGAATTCCAAGAAGTTAATAACACAGACTCGTGGACTAGGCAGATTTTAACTGCTGAACCACGTAAAAAATCGTGTCTATACTTTCTGTTTCCTCTGGTATATTTTGTTTATTTGCTCTTCTTCTCTAAGTTGAGGAAAAACAACGTCAACAGTTTGGTGCTTTCATTGAGAGCTATTAAACAAGACGTGAGTCTGTTTAGTCAGAGAGCCTCTCAAATCATCAATGGCCGCTGCAAGTAACCCCTCTACGGGTGAGCGACCAATGCCCAATATACCTGAGGAGTAGATTCCTCATGCTGAAGATTACCCATGACAGCCTGGATAGCAACCTATGGTGGATCCAGATCCTGAAGAAAGGAGCGATTCATCCAACTCTCGAGGGCTGCCCGCCCCCAGGTCTGACGAGGATATGTATTACAATCCTGAAAGGTATGTTCCAATTGTTGAACTCGAAAATCACCAACTGCGCAAACAGTTGGCGGAAGCAACAAAGCGCAACGAAGAGTTAGCCAGACAGGCTGCTGGTGCCCAAGCACCTCCCCGGAGGCCTAGGGGACGTCCTCGTGGGAGCACGACCTCCAGGAGGGCGGAACAGGTGCTGCCACCAGCATCCCAGCCAGTTCATCCAAGGCCCCAGAGGAGTAACCGGGCTGAGGGTACTACCAACCCGACTGCAAAAGCACAAACAGGAGCGGGAAATAACCGAGCCCCCTCAGTGGCTCAGAACCCAAATCCTGATGTTGCGCAAAACAACCCGGAGCCTGACCGGGCGAATTCAGAACCATCTAGGCCACCATCTCCCATAAGACACCCACCATCGCCAATAAGGTACCCCTCGCCAGTCTAGGAAGTTCCACAACCTACACATCGAGATGGAAATCGAAGGGATAGGCATGGATAGGGGAATGAAAGAGAAGCTACTCGATATCGTAGAGCTCCTAAGCCTACGGGAAGCCAAATGTTAAGATCACAAACTGCTGGGACAAGGAGGCTAGCAGGGGACCCACCTCGTAATAACCGAGCTACGAGCTATGTGAGTGAAAGTTTGGATTACACTAGGTCTGTGAGCATTTACAACACAGAACCACGACATGTGGGGAATCAAGGGAATCACCCTGATCTATGGGAAAACTTAAACCACAATCAGGGTCGAGACAATCCCCGAAACCTAGATTTGCGAGACCATCTGAATGGTCGTAAATAGCCAGTGTATAACCCTATACCGAGACAAGGAGCTGGAGTTTTTATTAACGATAACCAGCCCCCTCAGGTCCAGGCTAGACCTCCAGTGGATTTAGTTCAAGAAAGGATTGAACAACTGGAGAGAGCATTCAGGCTCTTACAGAATGAGTGTAGCAGGGACAAGGATGAAGAGTTCGATGAAGAGCTCGAGCATTTTGCCCCACATATCTCCGAAACCTCATTCTCTCAGGGATTCATAATACTTCGTGTCCCACCATTTGACGGAAACTCATATCCATATCGCCATCTGAGCACGTTCAACACTATTATGCGAGCCAGCAATGTGAGTTACGACCTCAAGTGTATGCTGTTCCCAGCCACACTTACAGGACCAGCAAAAAAATGGTTTGAGAAATTCAAAAGGCATTCGATTGCATCTTGAGATCAATTGTCTAAGGAATTTAAAAAACAATTTAAGGCTATGGTTGGCATTAGGCCCGAGGCCTCAGCCTTAACCAACATTCGACAACAACAAAACGAGTCGCTAAAAAGTTACCTCACGAGGTTTAACTTAGAAATGGCCCGAGCTCGAGATGTCGATCATAGTGGTCACCTGATGGCGGTTAGATCAGGTGTAATGCTAGGAAGTCCCCTCTAGGAAGACTTACAACGGAAACTCGTCAGGTCTTTAACCGAGTTCAATTGAATGGCCCAAAGGTTTGTCAATGTAGAAGAGGCGAGGTCAACGCTGAGCATGACCTCTCAGCCCGTAACTACAATGACAAACATGAACTCTGCCTCGACCTCGGCAGACCCCTCAACTTCGAAACCCCCTGGGGATAACTCTTCTAAAAGGAAGAAAAATAAAGGGAATAACCCCGAGGCAGATGGCGGGAAAAAGAAGAAAGGGGACAAATATTTCTCCATATACAAGGTGTATACCGAGCTCAACGAGTCTCAAGAGAATATCTACCTGGCTAATGAGAACCAGGTCCCATTCAGACGACCTGACCCCATGAGGAACCAAAAAGCAAAGAGAGATTCAAATTAATACTGTAGATTTCACTGAGATATCAGACATACAACCGATGAGTGTCGACAGTTAAAAGACGAGATCGAAGGTTTGATCTCGAGGGGTTATTTTGGACAGTTTGTCAGAAACTGAAATCCCAATCAGGCTTCCACAAGCCAAAGGGCAGCGGTTGCACCACCTGCCCAAAACAGTAACTCTTGAGCTCAGGAGGATGAGCGAACCCCTCCGATTGATGGAGAAGATGTAATAACCATCTCAGGGGGACCTCATATCGCAGGATCGGGCAGGAATGCCCAAAAGAGATATGTAAATGAGCTCAAGACAGGCGACGATTCTCCCTACGAACCCGAACCATGAGCTTCGAAACAACAAAGGGTTGAGACTCAAACCATAACCTTTACTAAAGAGGACGCATCACACGTCCAGTTTCCCCATAATGAACCCCTGGTCATAACCCTCCAGCTCGCAAACAAGAGGGTACACCGAGTCCTGATTAATAATGGGAGCTCGGTGAATATCCTCTATAAAGCCACTCTAGAAAAGATGGGACTTGTGCTTCACGACCTAAAAGCATGTGCAACCACACTGTACGGTTTTTCAGGAGAAGGGTGTAATGCCCCAAATTTCCTAATAAGGTTTAGGACCTTGATTAGGAGGCCGGGAGGGCCATAATTGATTTATTACGATATTTAATGATTATAAGCATGTTTATGTGAATTATATTATTATATGATGGTAAATGCATGCATATGGGTTCATTTTTAATTATAAGGGCATTTTGGTAATTTGGCCTATTGAGGGCGTGATTGTGTATTTTTGTGCATGTGGGTGAATTATAAATAATACCACATTATATGTGGATCGGTTCGAGCCATTCGACATGAGACAATCATGGAGTGCAAGTTTTCGGTCTAGTCATAACGGGATTAAGTTCGGGGCTCGGAGTGAGTCTCGGGGTAATTTGGTGATTAGAACGTTGCCGGGAATTAAAGGGTAACAGGATGCGAATTATTGGTATTTGAGAATATTTAGAATAATGGGAATTGGAGGGTGTTAATTATAATTAACGAGATAGGCGGGAAATGACGATTTTACCCTTGGGAGTCTTTAGAAGCCTTTATTTGACCTAGGGGCAAAATAGTCTTTTCACCCCTAAGATATATATCAGCCCTTTGAGTTTAGAAGGCTGTGGAAGTGTAAAAAATAGAGCATCATCACCCTTCTTTCTCTCCCTCACCCGTACACCATTTCTCCTCTTCCATCCTTTGGAATTTTTGAAGCCATCTTGAAGAACCAAGCTAGGAGATCCAAGGTGGGAGCTTAGGAACTTAGTTCAATCATTGAAGGGGGTCTTAATCCAGCTTGAGGTAAGGAAATTCAGTCATGAAAATCTTATACCCTGTTTTTCTATTAAGTTTTCAGTTGGGGATTTTGATGTGTTAGTTGGGAATTAATGAGAGTTTTTGAGTAAGATTGATTGGCTTTTGAAGATGTTGTGACATGTATGAGGTTTAGGGGTTGAGTTAGATGTTAGGGTGATGTTTGAGATTGGTTTGAAGGGTTAGTTTTAAGGAGAAACGCAGAGGAAGAAATCTGGTTCCTTGCTGTTTTGCGTAATGTGCCGCGGCATGGCTATGGTGAGCCGCGGCCCACGCTGGTTGGCAGGGAAGAGCCGCCTCTGTCTAAGGGGCGAGCCGCGGCGCGGCTAGGGAGGGCCACGACCCATAGAGGCATTTTTGGCCATAAATGAGATTTTGGCTTGGGGATTCAAGCCTTAGGCCTCGGGATCGATCCTACTACCCCGTTTAGTAGGACTTGATGTCTCGGAGGCTAGGTTTTGGTTTGGGAACCTTTGTTTTAACTTTCATTGATGAATCCTATATTTTGGTTATGACTAGGTGACCGCTAAAGGATCAAAGAATTGATTGTTCTCAGGAGTTGTTCTTTTACTAATTCTTGCTCGAACCAGAGGTAAGAAAACTGCACCCCATGTGTGACATGCATGGCCATTTATGATGCATGTTGGATGTTTAAATGTAAACATTTATAGTATAATGAATGCTTAGCAATCTTGCTCATTTTCATATGATTATTATTGAGGCATGCTGGATAATTAAGTGTGATGCATGTGATGCACGAGAAACATGTGATTAGGGTATGCCATGAATGATGAATATGAGATTGATCAGAGCTTGAGTCTCTACGTTTGTGCATGATCATTATTATGCTAGCAACTGTTAAGTAAGCATGCTGAATGCCCCATCTTTGGATGTTTGACATATGATATATGTTTGGAAGCAATGCTTACTTGTGCATGGTACTGAATCATTAGTCAGAATTGGCAAATGTGTTAGTATCAACTGTGAAGCTGTGACTCGTTAGTCAGGTTCGGCAGTGGTAATGGGCACTGGTCACACGGTGCTGACTCATAAGTCAGGACGGCCTTAGCGTGTTCAACGCAAGCCAATAAAGATTAGATCTAATAGACAATCTGCATTGGATGACTCAAAGAGCATTAATGCCGGACCGACCTCAAGTTCGATGAATATTATAAGCGCTTGTGTGACTTACCCATCAGTCACTCATCTGTTAAGTTAGAGACTTACTCATCAGTCTCTCATCTGTTTAAGGCTAGTGGCTTACCCAGCAGCCACTCTTTTGTTTAAGCTAGTGACTACCCATCAATCACTCATTTGGTTAGAGCCATTGCAGGAAAGCCCAGGTAACGGTGTCGTTACACGGCTATGGGCACTGAGCCCCCTAGTGACTTGTTTGGCAGTCACTCATTATGGTTTAATAGGACCTCAAAGTGATATTCACTCATCTGATCAGAGCTATGAGCTCTGTATGATCATTTTGATCATCATATGCATGGCTTTGGGTGCTGAGCCCCGTAGTGACTTGCTTGTTGGTCACTCAGTATGGTTTATCAGAACCTCAAGTGTCGAAACACTCATCTGATTAGGTTTTACTTGATAGTCCTCCAATCAGAAGGGCAGGATTTCTTATCCTGGATACCCCAACATTGTTTGAATTCATTTGCATGCTTGAATATAGCTATGTTTGCTAGGCATGCCAGATATGATTTGATATCATGATATGATTGTTTATGAGCATATGAGTTTTTTTGCTGGGCTTCGGCTCATGGGTGCTTTGTGGTGCAGGTAAAGGCAAAAGGAAGCTGGACCATCCTTGAGTTGAAGGGCTTAGGTGATGACGTGTACATATGCAGTTGCTCGACCAATACTTGGAGGAGGTTTGAAAGAGGAACTAGGGTTAAACCCTGTTTTGCCGCTTAGAATGGCTTGTTGTAAATATTTTCTTGTAATAGACTGTGAAATTATATTTTTGGGATCCCAACGTATATAGTAAACGTTCTAATGAAACGTTATATCTTAACCAAAATTTTTAATCCCTAAACCGCTAATCATACTTAGTAACACGTTTATGGCCAAACGACTCAATTAGCGAGTTTAGCATTGTTTGCAAAGTGCACTGTAGCGGTCCCTGGAGTTGGGGCGTTACAAAGGGATTGCCTGTATGGGATCCATTGAACTCCCTGCGACCTTGGGAGACTATCCAGTCTCTATAACCAAGATGATGGAATTTGTCGTGGTGGACCTCCCATTGGTCTACAATGTACTGCTCGAGAGACCCGTTCTAGTTGGGCTAGGGGCAGTGTCATCTGTTAGGCACCTGGCCATCAAGTTCCCGACTTCTAGTGGCATCGAGAGGGTGAAAGGGGACCAGCTGGCGGGGAGGGAATGCTATAGCATCTCCATTAGGGGAAAGAAGCAAACAAGTGCATAGACACTTGTAATTATTCAGAACAAGGATGGGACGGTCTTCGAGATAGATGAAGAGATCGACCCCAGAATAAAAGAAAGGGCTGACCTCGAACCTCTAGAAGAGCTCGAGGAGGTCAAACTCAAAGACCCCACAAAGATAGTAAAGGTGGGTAAGAATCTTTCTAAAGAAGCGAAATAGCAATTAATCTGCTTCTTAAAAGAAAACTAGGATGTATTTGCATGGTCACATTCGGACATGGTGGGAATCAGTCCAAATGTCATGAGTCATGCACTTAACATTGACAAAAGCTTCCCCCTGAAGCAGCAAAAGCGAAGACTCCTGGATGACGATAGAAAGAAGGCCCTCAAAGAAGAAGTCGACAGGTTAAAGGCAAATTGATTCATACGAGATGCCTTCTATCCTGATTGGATTTCCAATCCAGTGTTGGTTCCGAAGCCCAATGGTACGTGGCGAACCTGTATCGACTATTCCGACCTTAACAAGGCATGCCCTAAAGATTGTTTCCCCTTACCTCGGCTTGATCAGCTCGTAGATGCCACACCAGGTCATGGCCTCATGTCGTTCATGGATGCCTATTCTAGATATAACCAGATCACCATGCACGCATCGGACCAAGAGCATACAAGCTTTGTAACCGATAAAGGGCTATACTACTACAATGTCATGCCTTTCGGGCTCAAAAACGCTGGAGCAATGTACCAAAGATTAGTGAACAGAATATTCTCCGAGCAGATAGGTAATAACATGGAAGTTTATGTTGACGACATGCTAGTCAAGTCCAAACATAACGATAACCATGTGGATGATCTCGCAGAATGCTTCACCGTATTACGGAAATATAACATGAAACTCAACCCACAAAAATGCTCTTTTGGAGTATCTTCGGGAAAGTTTATGGGGTTCATAGTGAATGCACAAGGAATAAAGATTAATCCTGACAAGATCAAGGCATTGATTGATATGCCCTCACCTCAAAAGCATAAGGATGTCCAGAGTATAACTGGACGAATGGCGACACTAAGTAGATTTGTTTCAAAATCTACAGACCGCTGTCTTCCTTTCTTCAACCTTTTGAGAGGGGGCAAAAAGTTCGAGTGGTCAGAGCAATACGAGCTTGCATTCCAGGACTTAAAGAAGATCTCGCCGAACCATCGATCTTGTCGAAGCCTATCACAGGAGAGGTATTATACTTGTACCTCGCTACCACCGAGCACGCCATTAGTGCTGTGCTCGTCCGAGAAGACAAGAAGGTACAAAAACCAGTGTACTATGTCAGCAAAAGGTTACTGGGGGCAGAATTGAGATACCCTTTAATGGAAAAACTGGCTCTCAACCTGATCCACTCATCTCGAAAGCTTTGACCTTATTTCCAAGCACACCCTATTCATGTGTTAACTGATCAACCACTGCGACAAGTTCTATCTAAACCAGAAGCCTCTGGAAGATTGTTAAAGTGGGTGGTCGAACTCGGACAATTCAAGATCACATATCACTTGCGAATGACCATAAAGGGACAAGCCTGGAGGATTTCATCGTAGAATGTACTAGAGTGTCTAATGAAGAAGTTATAACCCCAGCCCGCGAGCTATGGAAACTTTATGTCGATGGATCCTCCAACGAAAATGGATCGGGGGCAGGTATCATACTGATCACTCCAGCAGGAAGTTGATTTCATTCCGCTTTAAGGTTCAACTTCGAAGCATCAAATAACAAAGCTGAATACGAAGCATTATTGGCAGGACTTCGAATAGCCATGGAACTCAAAGCAAAGGCTATACACTGCTATAGTGATTCACAGCTGGTGGTCAACCAAATTTTAGGGGAATATCAAGCTCGTGGCATAAAGATGGCTGCATATTTAGAAAAGGCCAAGGCTGCGCTTGGACAATTTGAGTTCTACGCTATAGAGCAAGTTCCCCGAGAACAAAATTCAAATGCAGATGCATTGGCCAAGCTCGCTACGAATAGCGAGGCCAATACATTGAACGTGGTCCCAATAGAGTTTCTATCGACCCCGAGTATCAGCGAGCCTGATGAAAAAGACGTATGCATGATCGACTCTCAACCTACCTGGATGACCCCAATAGTTGATTACCTTGAAACCGACATTCTCCCAGCAGAATGGAACGAGGCTCAGAAATTGATGTATCAGATCTCGAGATACACTATTGTGGAAGGAAGGTTGTATCGAAGAGGGTATTCTATGCCATTACTCTGATGTGTAACCCCACCCGAGGCTAAGAAAATCCTGGAAGAAATTCATGAAGGATTTTGTGGAGATCACACTGGGGGGCATAGTCTGTCCAAAAAGGTGATAAGACAAGGATGTTTCTGGCCCACAGTCAAGGCAGACGCATTCGAATATGTCAAAATATGTGATAAGTGCCAGCGATTTGCTTCAATTCCATGAGCTCCACCTACCGAGCTAACCATGCTACCTCCCCGTGGCCATTTGCGGTGTGGGGAATCGATCTTATAGGCTCACTACCAACATGAAAAGGTGGAGTGAAGTATGCTGTGGTCGCGGTCGATTATTTCACAAAATGGACCGAGGCCGAATCCCTACAATTACCTCGAATTTTTTTTTTATACTTTGTGGTAAAAAAACATCATCTGCTGATATGGAATGCCCAGAAAGATAGTGTCGGACAATGGTACCCAGTTCGATAGTGATTTGTGTACCCATTTCTGTGAAAAAAATGAGATAATAAAAAGCGCCCATCCCCAATCAAATGGCCAGGTCAAAGCAGTCAACAAAACCCTTAAAAGCTCCATAAAGAAAAGGTTGGAGGAGGCTAAAGGAAGGTGGCCCGAGGAGTTACCCCAAGTTTTGTGGGTTTATCGAACCACAACTCGAACTTCAACAGGACACACTCCCTTCTCCCTAGCATATGGATGCGAGGCCATGTTGCCAATTGAAGTCAAAATACCCATAATTCGGAGCCATGCCTACAATCAGGCCTCGAACCAATCCCAGCTCAAAGAAAGTCTAGACCTTATTGAAGAGAGACGAGATGAAGCTCAACTGAAAAATGCCGCATATTAGCAATGAGCTGCCCGATCCTTCAATAAAAAGGATCGAGATAGGAAATTCGGATTGGGAGACTTGATATTAAGACGTATATTCCTGGCTACAAAAGAATCTTCTGCTGGAGTACTCGGACCTAACTGGGAAGGACCTTACCAGATCGAGTCTATTATTCGACCTGGGGTGTATAAATTGGCAAGATTGAACGGAGAATTGGCACTGTGAGCTTAGAATGACGAACATCTACGACCTTACTATCAATAGTGTAGGAATGATGTTTTATTGTAACCAAGCTTGTTTATTTTTTAGACTTTTTGTTAATAAAGTATTCAAATTTGATCAAAAGGTATTTTCTTTACTAAATGTTGTATTTTTTGCAAACTCTTTTAATTTAATAACCTATGGTCACACTCATAGGATATTAAGGGGGCATCAGTTGTATACAACAATACCATAAGTTTGAAAAAATAAATAACATAGAATAAAATTGTCTGGATCGTTAACCCGACATAAAAATGTCAAGTATACACGTAAACTAACAAAAATGTTTGGATTATTAACCCGACATAGAAGTTATAAGTGTATACGCGAGCTAAAGCTGTCTGGATTTGACCAGATACGCGAGCTAAGATGATCTGAACATAACCAGATTATAAAAATTATAAGTGTCTGGATATGACCAGATACGCGAGCTAATATAATATGGACATAACCAGATTACCAAAGTTACAAGTGTATGGATTACAAACTAGACACGAGCTAAATAAGTTTGGAACAAACCAGCTAAAACTAATCGACAAAAAGTTGGAATATAAATAAACCTACTTTGAGTTAAGCCAAGTTTGAGGCTGGAATATTTTGCAAAAAAGATAGTTTCGACCTCACAACCTTGGGGAGCTACTCGAGGAAGAGCAAAAGTGACTAGAAAAGCAAGATATAACTAGACTACCTATCTTACATGCCATATAAGTACTTTCGAGTGCATGGTAAAAGTAAGGTCCGACCTTGACAAATAACAAGATCGGACATGGATACATCGAGTAAACTGTTCATGAATGCATTGAAACTCAAGCTTAAATCCAAATGATGTGTTTGTACGAATAAACAAACATAAAATCAAACCTTTAATATAAGATGCTTGAAATATTTCGACCTAGGAATGAAAAGCAAAAATTATTAAAGTAAAAGCTGAATGTAAAATTAAGGGTACGAAGGTTTTCGAGGAAAGAAAATCATACATTAAAGTTACTATTTGAACAAATATAAAATAGCCATTAAGAAAGCTATCAATTGTCTTTGCCCCCAAGGGCTTAAATAAAAAAAAATTATTACAAAAATATTAATGGGACGCAGCCCATGACGTCGCTTCTATGAAGCGGGTGCATCCCCCTCGGCAGCATCAGGCTTCTTCACCACCTTTTCTGCCTCCTCCTCAACGTCCTCCTCATCAAGTCGAGCTTGCCACCTCGCTAGGAATTCATCTTTGAGAGTGTCTAAGAAGCTTGTGTCGAGGTCAGCGTTGTTGGCCCATATTCGATACATGGCCATATCAACCGCATAATCCTTCTTTTTCTTGATCTCCTCGAGAAGGCGAGCCTTTTCACCCTTGATTATGTCAAAGGTGGCTTTCTTCTCCTCCTCGAGCTTGGCATTCAGCTTTTCAAGCTCCTTGATTCTCGAGTCCCTCTCCTTAATCTCAGAATCTTTAGCCTCCAGCTTTGCCTCGAGCTCAGACTTGGTGGCCTTAAGCTCGTCTGCAAGCTTAATATGGAGGTTCTTCGAATCCTGAGCATAGGACATGCTTGAATGGACTTCATTGTTTAGCTTGTAGTTAACCTGAGAAAACCCAGCAAGGGCCTGTACATAAACAAAAGGGATTAGAACACATACAGAATAAACTCTAACAAGCAGCAAGACAGAGTAAAAAGAATTACCAAAGAGATGAGCTTGCTAACCTTGTCATAAAGGGTGTTGGTGTCTCGGCAGGAGGTTAGGAATTGCCATTGAGGGGCGCCAAGATTGATGAAACTCTGGCCAAATCGGGACAGGACATCCGAGCCCAGAGTGGCTCCGTGTGTCCCCGCGGTGTTGTCAATCACATACTCATGGGAATGAGTCGAAACTGACAACAAGCGTTCTCGAGTGGGAACCAGCTTTTTTGGGACCAGAACAGTCTTTTGAGACGTCTGAACGGTAGGAGGAGGCGGGGGGAGTGTGACCTCGGTAGATACCCTGACCTCGGGGTCTGCAGCAACAACTTGGCTTGGGTCTTGGGAGTCTGGGGCTAGAGGAGTCGCCTCGGTTCTTTTTGGGATTTCAGAAAGGTGTCCCGCCCTCTGCGACACCCTCAAACGTTTTCTTTGCTCTAGAACGGCGATTGAGTACATTGTCGAGTTCAGACTCCATATCATCTTCATACACACAAGTTACACATTAGTTAACAAGCTTAAACTATAAAAAGAAACAAATGTTAAAGTAAAAAGAAACCTAACTGGAACTCTCCCCCGAGCTTGTGCTCGGTGACCATGTAATCCCCCTATCTTTAGAGGAGGCTGGGGGAGTCCCTTCCCTATACGAGGATGACAGCCTCGAAAGGTCTCTATAGTCATTGGTACCGTACTGAACGACGAACCCATCCCAGACTTTATTTAAACTATACATAGTCTGGAATTTTCCTAACCAACTATCGAACCTATGAACCCTTTCATCTACCCAAGACCATACATGGAAGTTATCCCTGGAATTCGGGAATAGGATCAGGGTTTCGAACTTATGCTTTAGCAGAGAGGGGGACCACATAGCTGAGCTAAGAATGATTTTACCTCCACTTCTTGAGCTCGAAGCCTTGTCTTGTGCTTCATTTCCCGAGCACAGGCGTTCAGGACGGCGAGCCACTGGGGAGCGGGCCCGTGAGCTCAATGGCCTCTGTCTTGGAGAAAGCTTCTCAGTGGGAAGAGGCACATGCTCCCAATTCAGGTACTTACGATAAGTGACATTGTCTGTCGACTGGTCTTGCTCCAGGAGGTCGCAGCCTCGAAGCTTTTCTTCATGGAGAAGATAGGTCAGGGAGTGCCTGCCATACAACAGCTGAAATAGAGCCTTCTTATGCTCCACCATTGAGTTCGAGGGTGTGGCACGGTGATAATTGGCTGAAGAAATGGATACATGTCATTAGTTGAGCCTAATCATTAATCGAGCAAGAAAGAAATAAGTATGTATACTTACGAATTCATTGGAACGAATAGAATTTTGAGGGAGCAAGGCCGTCCATCCAGAAGAAGGCCAGCTTGAAGTTTGGAGGATGGTTCGGCATGTCCTCAAACATCTTCTTCTCCTTTGGGTAGCTTGATAGATAGTAGAAGTCATCTTCTCCTCGAGCTCAAGAGGGGTTGCTTTTCAAATAAAAGAGATAAAGAATCTCTTTTGGTGAGGGACTTTCCCACTTTAGCTCATGGTATAGCGACCTTAGGGTAGACAAAACCATGTATGAATTGGTCTGAAGTTGGAAGGGCGTGAGCCCGACAAAGTCCAGAAAATCCTTAAAAAAGGATTTCAAGGGAAGAAGAGCCCCTGCCTTCATATGCTCGCGACTCCAGGTCGCGAGCTTAATCTTATTATCGAGTCGGCCGTCACCTGGGGCATAGCAGCTCTGCTCGTTTGGAGTTACAGCTCGACACATCAGTGTGCCAGATAGTCTCAAGCCATGGCAAGCTAGGATATCGGAAATTTGGCCCGTCGGAGTAACCGAGCTCCAATAATGCTTGGCCTCGAAGAATTCCTCCCTGGAGGTAGGAATGGTAGCAGCTTGCGAGTTAAAATGGCAGTTTGAAGAGTCTTCCATCAAAGAAAAGGATAGTGCACCAGGCTCATAAGCAATGGTGACTTTGAGTTTGGGATCGAGAGGGATAGGTCTGAGCTTGGGGTCTGGATCTGGATAAATTGCGACCCAAAGTTTCTTCCTTTTTCTTTCCTCGACCTCGTCAATCTGACATTGGAAATGGGCTCGTATATCCTCTTGTTCACACCTCGCGTGGTGCTTGCGTATCACTCACTGGTTCCAAGTGAAGGGAGATTCTAGACTGGGAGTTGAGAGAGAATAAGGGATTGCGAGCACTGACTTCCACCGATTCTCAGAATTCTGCAACATCTAGCAAGAAAGAAAAGGGTGAGGGTCGGGCATACAAGAAATCAGAGTATAGTTTTTGTGCTTCGAGCTCGAAGGCTCGAGATCATGGAGTAAGCTCGATCGAGACCGAGGTCTCGAAATGATAGGTTGAATTCGAGGAAGAACCTCGAACTATTGTAAAGTTCGGGCTTCGAGCGTATATTTGACGCGAGAGTGGGAAAGTGTGGGTTCATTTTAAGAATCCTGGATTTTCAGGGGAAAAGTTGATGGTTACCCAAAAAGGTGATAATTTTGGGATTTGTGCAATTAAAAACCCTAATTCAGAACCCCATTTCTTGGCTTACACGATACATTACTCGTAATCTGAAACACCCTATTTTTGCATTTTTTGCACTAAATATGGGTTTTAAATCTATGATTTCGAAAATTTTGAATAAAAAGTTTGTGTAATATCAAATGAACAACTTTGCAAAAGCTAGAAGTAGAAACTAGTAAACACATTCATACAACAGAAAAAACACGTAAATAACAGAGCAAGGGTGAAGAACGGGAACTTACACACAAATTTCTGCGGGTACAGTGAGATCGACGACTAAAGGAGTGGTGTCAAGGACGCTCTCACGGAGTCGAAAAAGCCAGGGGTGTTTTGCCTCTTCGGCTTGGAAAACATGCAAAGATGAAACAAACTTTTTAAGTTCTGGTTTTTTCTCTCTAAAACTCAAAACATGAAGGTAAAAGTAAAATGAGGAAGACGAAGTGGGCATATTTATAGACCCCAAGGAATGTCAAGGGTCGAATTAATCTGGACCATTGGCTGGATTCGGTATCTGATCGAACGGTCGGGTGCAAACATGGCGATGGCGGCAAAAAGTTGGCAGGCGATGGTGAAAAAGTAAGTGAGTAGTCTGATTGAGCAACTCGTGATTGACGCGTGTCCACACTCGAGTGTATTAAGTGGCTCAGTTTTCGAAAGAGGCAGTTCAACAGTTTCCTTCTCATGGGAGTCGAACTAGTACTTTTGAGGAGGCAAAATGTTACACCCAGATTTTGAGAATGGGAATCTTGATCTTGAAACTCAGGCTCGTAAGGTGTAAGCTCGAGACTAGCATAGTTGCCATGTGATCAGCAAATCAGAGACAGTCTCGCTAAGCAGTAAGTGACAACGTCGGATTGGTGAGCTCGGAACTATGTAGCCTTGGAGGTGTTCCGAGGCTATAATTTAGGCTCGCACGCGCAATGGCAATGGTTCAACACGTGTATAAATTTCTTGATTTATTTCCTGTCTTCAGACAAGATGATTCGAGCTCGAGCATTGTAAGCTCGAAAAGGATGGTTTCGTCAACATCATTTTTTGGGAACATAGGCAAACCAAGGTGACGAGCTCGTGATGTGTAAACAATCTCGAAGGCGTGTGAATCTAGCGTCCAAGCTCGTCAGCTGTGTGTGTATGTGTTTATTGTTGTAAAATCCCTAAGTTTAAGGGATTGTATGTAATTTGTTATTAAATCCCAAATATCATGGGATATTACCGCGTATGAAGTAACTAATGCATTTAATGGAATTATTTTAATTGATTTGTAGAAAAACTTCCCGAAATATGTGGGAAGAGATTTGGTAAACCACTCTATAAATAGAGCGGGATAATTCATTTGTATGGATCGAGAGATTGATATTGGGAAAACTCTGTGCAATTGCTTCCAAAAAGCTATCAGAGAATTCCAAGAAGTTAATAACACAGACTCATGGACTAGGCAGATTTTAACTACTGAACCATGTAAAGAATCGTGTCTATACTTTCTGTTTCCTCTGGTATATTTTGTTTAATTTCTTTTCTCTCTAAGTTGAAGAAAAATGGTGTCAACAATAAGCACTAGACAGGATATAGCCTATGGTATTGGGCTAGTAAGTAAGTTCATGAGCAAACCAAGCCCAGAACATTGGAAGGCTACAAAATGGTTGTTGAGGTATTTAAAAACCTCATCACAGCTGAAGATAAAGTATTGCAGAGATGAGACAACAAGTACAGGGGTTGTAGGCTACTGTGATTCAAAATTTTCAGGTGATTTGGACAAGAGAAGGTCCATTTCAGGTTATGCTTTTACATTGGGAGGAAATACCATCAGTTGGAAGTCAAGTCTGCAACATGTGGTGGCTTTGTCAAGCACGGAAGCATGATACATTGCCTTAACTAAAGCTGTAAATGAAGGAATTTGGCTCAAAGGGTTGACTAGTGAACTCAGATTTGAGCAAGGTAAGATTGTTGTATTTTGTGACTCCCAAAGTGCTATTCATTTGTCTAAGAATAGTAGGTTTCATGAGAGGACGAAAAATGTGGATGTCAGACTTCATTTTATAAGAGATATCATCTCCAAGAAGTTGATTGAAGTTGAGAAGATTGATACTGAAATAAAATCCAACAGATATATCTACTAAAGGCATTCCAGTTAGCAAGTTCCAAGAGGCTTAAGACTTGCTAAAACTTAAACCGGATTAGTTTCAGGTGGTAAAAGGGTGCCTTAGTCGGATTCACTGATAAATAGAGGCAAAGGTGGAGAATATTGAATAGCTGCCTCATTTTTATACAGTGGTCGCGCCCTGGATCATGTCTGGCCGCGGTCTCCCAATCAGAGAGTAGTGACTGCAGCCAGGATTGTTAGTGGCAGTGACCTGTGCCCATATCTCAACATGCATTTTGGATGTCTTGACATTTCTGGGTTTTATATCAGAAAATCAGTTTTGACGAGATTTGTTGATGTGGCTGGTTCTCTTATTAGAGATATATTTACCCATTTTGTTTAGAAGGTTCAAGATCGAATCAGAGAGTGCATTTTGTAATAGAGAGAGATTTCTAGAGAGATAGAGATTAGTTCCCCAAGAACTAATCTCCATGGTTTGTAACTTTCTTCTAATTGTTCTTGATACACAATTGGGGTTTGAGAGTGATTCTTTAGATATCTGTAAATTACATTGGTGGCTGTAATCTCTTCTATTTTTCGTAGTGAATTTCGTCTAGGGATTTTCCATGCCTTGGATGTAGGTAACAAAAGCATCTTGCTTTTGTCTATTGAACCAAGTAATCTTGATGTTGTGTGTTTATGCTTTTGTTCTGGTTTATTATGTTCATCTTTCATCTATTGTCTTTAGGTTTAATCCTAACAATTTTTTTTTGTTCCTTCATATTCTTACTCTCCCAATACCTCATCATCATCATCATCATCATCAACATTGATGTTCTTGAAATAATAATGAAGAACACAAACAAAAGCACAAAAACTCAATAAATTCAAATTTGTCAACAATTTAATTCATTGTTCTCAATCCTCAACTAACATCAATGAACATACACACATAAATTTTGTTTTGGGAGAATTTTTTTTTCAAAAAATCAAAATTGACCTGGTCTTGCCACCCGAGCTACGTGCCTCTGCACAGCCCAACCGCTCCTTTACCTGCCATCGACCCTTCAAGCCCATTCCTTGATGCCGTCAACTCCCTCAGATCTAGTCCATCACCTACGAGGAAGAAGAAAAAAAGGAGAATAAAAGAGGGAGCTTGCATCGACGTCCATGGGGTCGGCGACCATGGCAGGCCAAGAGATAGAGATCGAGGAGAAAGATAGTGGGTGAGAGAAGAATAGAGGGAGGAGAGAGAGAGATAGATAGTTTTGATTTTTTTAATAAATTAGATTTTTATTATTTCAAATTTATTTTAATTAATTTTTATAATTTAAAATAAATTAATAAGTTTTTTTAATAAAAATATAACATAGACCAATGAGAACGTGACGCATGGAAACTTAGTTAGCTGAAATGACACTTAACAACCTTGGTTGTAATGGTTGCAATAAAATGGTAACATTTAATATTTTTGCCGCAAAAAAAAAAATTGAGTATACAAGTGTATAAAATCGAAAACATTAAGTATTTATGCTGCAAATACCCATAATGTAAATAAAAAAGTATATGGTCATTATAATGAGGGATAGCGGGTGAGCTAGAATATGATAGTATAATGAGAGTTATATTTACACCCCACAATATTATAATAATAATGTATTTTTATAATATATTTATTCTTAAGTAAAATAAAATTTAAAGTTTTATGAGCACATCCTAATTCTAATTAAGTTAAAATTCTAAATAAAAATTTCCAAAGTTCTTTCCCAATAAATAGAGTGATTCTAATATTTCAAAAAAATTATTTTCTATAAAAAAAAATTTATTATATATTTTTAATTACATTTTCATATATTTATATTTGAAATTGTATTAAAAATTTATATTTTTAATTAGTATATATTTTATTAAAAAATATTCAAATTTGTCGTTTAAAAAAATTTAATAAATGATATAGTTACTTTTTATTATTATTATTTTTATTTTTTTGTAAAATGATGTATAAATCAAGACTTAAAATTAGAAACATATAGGGTGTAGATACCATTTATGGGGGTACATATACCTCCTATTGCATAAATAAGAGATATGATTGGTTCAGATTAATGAAAAGATAATAATAGAAATGAAAATGGTAATGAAATGGAATAGAATAAATTTAATATGAGTAAAGTATTTTTTTGATTATGTTAACTGGAGCTAAATATCTAAACTTTATGTTTTGTTGTACTTAAATACTTAATTTTTTTTTACGGTAAAACAACCCAACACAATCAAAACAATGTGTCATTACTACCCACCCCTAACGTTGTTAAGTTTTCGCTTGGGTTAATTGCGGCCAAACTACTTAAACTTCATGATTTGTTATACTTAAATACCTAATTTTTTTTTACAGAAAAACTACCCAAACAGTTACAAATTTAATATAAATTGATTTTAAATTATGAAAAATAACTCAAAAATATAAAAATAATATATCTAAAACTAAAAAATAATTTTATCTAATAAAAAACATTTTAATAAAAAGTTAATGCAAAAATACTAGCTAAAAAACTTTTAACTAGAAAAAATAATTAAAAAATATTTTTTTAATTTTCAAAAGACTTAAAATAACTATAAAAAAATTACTGGGAAAGAAACGAAAAAAAAATTGTAACAAAAAAACATAAATAAAATTGGTTAGGTTTCATTAATATTATACAAAATTGTAACATGACATTTTCATAAATTGATTATTTTATTTTTTACTGAATATTTATCCTTTGATTTTTGCTTCATGAACTAAAATGAGTGGAAATTAGATTCATATCCATTTTTTGGTGTATAGCTCTCCAAAAAAATTACAAGAAAGCCAATTTTTAGCTTATAACATTCCTATTATATCCTGAACTTGATTTATAGTTTCTTTTTGGTAATGTTTCTAAGTAAAATTTCTTTCTTTTATTTTATTAACCTTCAAATTTTATTTACCCTTATTTTTTAGAAGATGGTGAATTATGAAGAATGTAAAAAGGATAATTTGATAAGTTTATTATATTAAAAAATGGATAAAAGCTTAATTAAAAATATGTATGGTTGAGATTTAATACACATCATGTGTAAATTAAAAGTGTGTGTAGCAATACTCTTATTTAAATTAGATTAATGGATAAATATGATTAATTTGTGTATTTATTAAGTTTTCCTTTACAATTATGTTGCCCTGTTTTCTTTTTAATTTTTCTAAGATGAGAATAATAAAAATAAATATTTCTTTAAGATTATATTAAATGAATAACAAAAATAAATAAATGTCGCGTTTTTTTAAACCCTCATTAAAGTGTTATATATACATATACTCGGTAATAATAATGAGCAATGTATGTTTGCATAGTTTTATATGTGTAAATAAGATATTACGTGTTTTTAGTTAGTAATTTTTAAGTCTAAAACTAAGCATCTAAACAAAATTTAAAATAAATAATTTATTTCATAGCATTAATATTTATGAACTTATTTGTATGTGTGTTTTTTCTATTGTAAATTATATATATTTTAGGTTATTTATGTTTGCTTGAAAAGTAAATTATTTTTCGTTATTTATTAGTTTAAAATTTAGTATTCATAATAATTTAAATATCAATATTTTTTATGTTTTGATTTATATATATTATATATGATGCATTTTAACTTTTAAATTTAATAATTTTTTTCTTCTAATTTTCTTTTAGTAAAATACGTATGAATTTTAATATAATAAAATACTAATTTTTTTAAAATTAAAACTGTTACACCCAGATTTCGAGATGAGAAGTTATGACCCCGAAATCTAGGCTCATTAGGTGTGAGCTCGAAATATACACGGTCATCATATGATCCTTCAGTCGAACTGCTTTGTTGTAAGTATCACTACAAGAAAAAAATACTTTCAATAAGACCGAAAAAGTATTATCAAATATATACAATAACACTTTTTGATGTGTTAAGGAAAGCAGTGTTATAGTAGGTCGGAGCACTTTGCATAACACTTTTCCATAGTTATAGACATGTGTTATGGTATAGCCTACGATAATACTTTTGTTGTGTTATTTTAATAATTAGATAAGTATTTCATTATGCTATTTATAAATAGATTATATAACACTTTTTTGTACTTATAAAGTAGTGTTATGATACACTTTATAATAATAAACTTTCTGCATTATAGAAAATAGTTTGCATAACATAATTTTATGCTTATAAACCATTGTTATTGTAAAAGATACAATAAAACATTTTTTGTATTATTCTAATATTTGGATAAGCTTGAATTATTATTATATAAACCTGTACATTATAATCATTTCTTATTTCAAACCCACTTCATTTAATATACTTAAGACACCCTTAACATTGTACAAATATATTTTTGAGTACCAATTATATGGTTCATAACACAGATAACCAAATAATTGTGTCAAAATACATTCAAGATTATCTTAAAAACAAACCAAGAGTCTTAAGATATTCAACACTGTCTAATTAACATAAACAAAATATTCTCACAATAGTCAACAAAATAGTCTTAAACAGTTGCATATTCAAAAGTAAAGGTGGGAATTCATGATTTTCCAAATGTCAGCACACGAAAGCCTTCCAAATCATATTTTCTTTTGCACTTCACTTGTTGAATCTGGTAAATAAAACATAAAAGAAAAACTAATGAGGTCATGAAATATCATATCATTCATCTAAAATAGTCAATAATATCATGACACATAACCAAATTTACAATAATTGAGTTTGAATAATAAACAAGTTATTATATTACACACATTACTACAACTATCTATACTCAAGTAAACTTAGAACTTTAATTAAATGGTGCATAATATTATTGATTCTAGAACTATTGATGATGTTTCGATTATGATATTATTGAAGTAAGTTTTGTTGTCTGATTAAATGTAAAATATTTTCTATTTTCAATTAAGTTGATAAATTTTGGGTTTGAAAAAGTTAATTTTCTAGTGTTTCTTGAGTGATTAAATGTCAATTATATATGCACTTAATTTGATATTTTTGATCTGCTGACTACATGATAAAACACATAATATATACTGAGTAAATGACATATTTTGGGTATTCAAGCTGATTTTTTTTTCTTCAGTTCAGGTCTACAATAATTTTCCGAATGGGGTATCTCTAGAAGAACTTGAATATGATATATTTTGGGTTTGAAGAAGTTAATTTTTAAGTGTTTTAGTCAGAACCTCTTGTTGTTATAAAACAGGGGAAGAGAATAGATTTTTGGCCTTTGAAGTTAAATGTTGGGAATTCGAATGATGCATATGATAATGCTTTCTTGGTTGCACATAATATGTTTGTTGAATTGAATATTATATTAGATTTGAATTAGTAAATGTTCAATGTTATAATTTTCATAGTTTGCCAAGTATGATTAATTTTACATTTGTTGATTAATTTATATAAAGGTTACCTAACCATCTATCAATACCAAGTAAAAAAATTCAAACAACACACAATAAGTTTTCTTCCTTATATCATTTTCCAGAACCTACTTATCTAAGACACAAGTTTTCAACCTTCCGTTATCACCGCAGCATACAGTTTTAATCTCAAAACCTACTTCTCTACGAATGAATATTTAAGATATTCAAACTCCTCTAACATTTGTATGATATTAATAAAAGAGTTGAGAGAACATATTTTTGTACCTCTTGCAATTAATAATCAAGTTAATTAACTTTGCAATCCTCCTTGCCAATTCGATCCACAACCTAAAGAATATAGTCAATACCTAAAAGATTAATACAAAATTAAAATTAAATGATACAATAAGTAAAAAATTATTTATATATTAAATTTTGGGTATATATGGTCAAGATTGAAGGTGGCAAAATAGGTCAAAAATTCATTTAATTAATTAAGTAAAAATAAATATCATGTTAGTAGTATAGTGTTTGTTTCAATTTTAACTAGAGTTTATTTTGTATGAGAATATAATTATTTTTTATCATGTGTCTTAAAAAAATATAACTCTAATATTTATGTTCCCGATAATAATTCTAGATGCCAATCAAATTATATTTTCCATCAATTTTATACGTACATTAGTTTTATTAATCTCTTGAGTACTTAACCAATGATCTGTGTGAAACTATATATAAAGATTTTTTTTTTTTAATAAAAGATGATCACAATATGATTCCATATTCCTTGTATATTGGTACATTATAGGTGTCTATACATGAGAAGCAGAATCATGTTAATTTCAAGGAGAAACTATACATGACCCTAAAAAGAAAAGAAAATCAGCCAGAGCTACTTGCAATACAACAAAAATGGACTTCGAAATCTATACAAAAAATTATTCCACTCAAAGAGATAGCCTCAATTGAGCCAATAAAATGAAAGCAGAATTACATTCATAACTTTTCCTATGTCTACAAAAAATTAAAAGAAAAATTAAAATAATTAATTTACCAATTATCAAACAAACGTAATTCAATTATAGGATAATCAAAGACAAGTCTACATAAAATCGAACAATATTTTCCCTATACTAGCAACAAACCATTTGCCAATATCAATTCAAACAACACACAAAAGATAGCATTGTGTTAAACCATCAAAAAACACAAAAGAGAAACAATAAGCTAAGAGATGAACGAAGAGAAGCTAATTATTATATGAGCTGAGATCTGGAATTTTACTGCAACAATCTCTTAAAAGTTTTTTATTACCAAGAAGCACTTGGCATCGATAATGAATAGTATCTAAGTCAAATGTAGTCAAACAACAAGACCAACGTGAAAGGCTGTATATAGCCTGGTTTAGATACTAGGAAGAAGAACTAAAAGGGTTTTGAGAATTTTCTATATATTATTATCAATGTCCTGTATAAGGGATATAAATACAAACTAAGGAACGAAATAAAGAGGACCACCAGGACATGTGTCCTTCCTCGTGCAATGAAAGTTGTACAAAGAATAATAAGAGAGGAATATACATTAACTAATTACAATAGAAAAGAATTAATTACAACAAAAAGTATTAATGTGTATTAGCGTGCTTAACACAAAGCAGATGCGAAAGGGCATAGAACAATAGGTATTTAGAAGAGTTGTTAATTTTCCTATCATAGATTTTTTTTTTAAAAAAACTGCATTAGTAAATAAATACCCATTATTAAAATATATCAAGATAAGAGTATGCCATAATCAAGCTTACTAAGAATTTAAACAGAATTCCATGCAACTATGGAATTGAGATATTAAAACTGTTATAACTAACCAAAGCTATCCCAGAGTCTTCTCCTCTTTTGAGTGCAGCTTCTACCTCAGGGTCGCCAGAATGATTACGTGCCCAATCCTGAATAATAAATATGAACATCAATGACATGAAACTGAGAAGAACAAGATCATTATGGAACCAAAGGTAGAAGATTACCCTGATTCGACCAACAAATATCTGAATAATAGACGCACTAGCTTGAGCTGCAACTGTAGCTTGAGCGAAGCTAAGGAAACAAAAGGAAACTATCACCATTAATAAGAAGGTAATAAAATGGAACTAATAAGAAGTAATGGCAGAAGACAAGCAAAGATAATTTATTTCAAAATGATGAGTACCCACGACAAAGCTATGCAAGAGAAAGTAATGTGCTTAACCATTAATTAGAACATATATAAAACATGTATACAAAAGTCAAATGAGTTTGTATGCTCTCAGATTCCAGTAATCTTGAAGCCTCTATTCCCTAAGTGGAGATGCAATAAATTAGAAAAAATAGTTAGATGACAAAAACTATGAGCATTCATGAATATATTCCCTTGAAGAAAAATCTAAAGACAAGGAATAGAGATGTTTTGTCATGAAACTTACTTGCCAAGTTCAAGGGATTTTGAACAACAAACACTCAGAAGGGACATCAATTTCATTGTAAAGCTTCAACATATCATGAACTTGCATTGTTGATAAAGTACTTGTGCTAACCACAACAAAATTAATAGCAAGTAAAGCACTAGCATCAGAGGGATAAGATAGACTACAAGTACAGCTTCAGAAACATGAAGCAGATTCAGAATGCATTCCCTTTCTCATTTTGTGCCCTATGTACAGTTTACAATTCCAATGAGATTTCAAAGTTTGAAAATCATAGTGCATAGTGATGGTTTCATCTCCATAATATCTGTTAAATATCATCATCAAATGAATTAAAAGTAAAATGCCAGATCATAATTTAGAGATGATTATTTTGTTGCAGAATATTCACAACACAGCCACAAAAATTCAAGCAAATTATTTATAAAGAATTGCCAAATACCCCTAAAGTTTTCTTTATTTATTGAAAAGAAAATAGCAACAGGAGCATTGGAATACAACAAATTCACTAAGTAAATGGACAAACAAGGAGATCCATTGATGGAGACATTGTTGTAAACTTGTAATGCACAATTAGGAGCTGAACATATTGAGCAAAATATGAAGAAAACATCCAATATGTGTTAGTACATAAGTGAATCAACATGAAAAAAGGGAGAAAAACAAAATTTTACATCAACAAAAGTATTATTTATATGCACACCTGGCCACATAATCAATCTCATATCCAAGTTCAGCTTCTTCTTGGAAAGGTTCAATCCAAGAGCCTACGAGAGTGCGGTACCTTTTGCTCAAGATCATGGCTTGAATACAACCACATTAACTGGTCTGAGGACATATTTTCTAAAGGATTAGCTTCAATTAGTTGTTCTAAAGCCTGGATGAATACCTGAACACCTGTAAGTTGAAATTTAATTGAAAATTATTTTGGTATGGAATCTAAGTCAACCTAAGAATACTTAAAAGAAAGAATAGAACAAAACCTTCTCTAAGGTTGCTAAGATGTTCCATGTTAAAGCATTGAGCAACTCTAAAGTATGTTTGGATAAAGAGCACAAAGTGTAATATGTTTAGAATTCAGACAACCAAGTGTCACAGTTTATGTCCCTCACAATATGCCTACTACTCGGACGAATCCTTTAGTTAAAATCTCACTGAAATTCAAAGCTTACATAAGCTAATTTACTGACTTGTTGGTTTTATAATTATACAGCTGCCTACCTGTAACAAACCTCTCCTTCCTAAGCTACTCCAACATACACTTAATATTTTTTATTCAGTAAAATTATAACTTTATCAGCATCTTTCCCCTTTATTATATATTCAGAAAACTCTTCTCTAAGAGCAGCAGTAGGATAAGCAGAAAAAGTCCCTCTTATTTGGTTATGTACCATTACCATGTCCAATGCTCAGTCAAAACTCTTGTAATTCCTTATTAAGTGTCTGTAGTTGGCAATCATGACCACATACTTTAGAGATTTCCGGCAGAAAATGACCAAAGAAAATTTCTAGAATCAAATAACACATCTTCTTTAGACAAATTTAATAAAACAAAGTCACTCAATAAGCTTTATTTTTTCCTTATTTCATCCAAGACTCATGAATTTATCTACTCTGTAACAAACAGAGTAAAACACACTAGATGATATATGTGTTCACTAAGGAAGCCAAACAACCTTCAATGTGGAAATGAAGCAAGAAAGAGAAAAATCTGTGAACACTATCAAAAAATTAAGCTACAGATTGTACCTAGTGTCGCCATGATAGCAACAAAAATGATTATGCCAACAGGCTGCACCCTCAATTTTCCAATGGGGTATCTATAAATATTTATACTTTTCATTGAAAAGTGAGTGAACCAAAGTATGCCACCATCCATGAGACCCAGCAAATAATCTAGTGTTGATGCTGCAATGGCTATGGACCCACTCTTTATAGTAACATAGATCTGCAGAATCAAACATAAGATTCAATTTTAGTTTGTAAAGTGGGAATGAATGATCTATAAGGCCATAAAATATTATTTGATGCAAGAACTCAAATACTCTAAAACATGGTCTATATAATCTAATACGTTACAGATACGACTGGAGCTGTAAAAGCTCTTAAGAACTTACTTCAGCCAATATTTCTTATAAAAAATACCCAAATTTTACCTTAAGTACCAAGAGAATTATGTTTGCATAATTAGAGATCTTCATGGATCTTTCATGCTGAGCTTGTTCATCAAGATCATCTTCATCAATGCCTTCTGATTGCACTATAGAGTCAACTTCCTCAAAAGATTTCAGAGTTAAAAGCTGTATTTCATAGTAGTCCTTTTCTCCTATAATTTAAAGAAGAAACAAAAAAAATTATTTGTAAGAACATGTATATATAACAACATAAGAATAACAAAAGAATCAAATCATGCATCGTTGGATTGCTATGGTTGCAGAATCTTTGAACAAGTGAAGAATTCTCCCCCAGTTTCTCAACAGACAAACAATGCCTTAAACCACAAACAATACCTCGGTTTGTTTCCTAAGAAAATTAATAAAAAAACCAAAACAATAATCACTCATTTTGTGGTTCCAAGAAACCAATCAATCCAGGTAAAATGAAGTTTTCTCATTTTCTGATTACTCATTACATATATAACCAAAAACAACAAGAAAAAGAACATAAAAATCTTGAGCGCATTTTCTCAGTAACCAAACAGAGTTTTCTTTAATTGAAGTTGAAAAAAACCTACACTTAAGCCACTGGTCCGAATTAGGTCGATATCGTAGGGACTGGACTCAATGTCAAGACCAGAACGGACCTTGTCGGGGAGCCTAGAGGTGAATTCGGTCCTGAGCGAGTTAACAGAGTATCCTCAACTGAGTCGGCGATTCCGGCGACCATTATCACTCGGTCTCCGACTTCACTTCATCAAAGAGGTTGAAAGTTGGTGACTGAGAGGCTCCTTCCATTCGTTGAGGCTCTTGTAGGAGGTTGCGTTGGAAAGAGGTGGTGGTGTTCAAGGTTCAGTCTTTACCAAATTTTTTCAACTAGGGTTTAAGAAAATTGATTAGAGAGGGTAGGAGGAAAATGAAAGAGAGGAAAAGAAAGTGTACTGCGTATAAGAGAGAAAAAGAATATAACACATTTCATTTATCGCTTTTTCTTTTTTTCAGTTGCCGCGTTTTTAATTTAATTTTACTTTCTTTAGCACATTTATTTTATATATATTATAATACTTTTTCAATAGTCTTACAATGATGTGTTATAGAAAGTAGTCTTTGTTGTGGTGTATCGACCTCGAAAAGCTCAAGGATGTGTAGCCTCGAATATTCTCTGAGCTCGCAATGGCCATGGTTGAACACTTATATATATATTTTTCCCTGATACATCTCTTGCCTTCAGACAAAATGGCTCGAGCTAGAATGAGATGACTCCACCAATAGTTACTTGTTCCGAGTATATGCAAAGTTAGGCAACGAGCTCATGAGCGACTGCTAGTCTCAGAGATTTGGTGAATGTCGTACCTAAGTTAATCAGTTATATGTGAACATATTTATTGTTGTACAATCTCATTGTTTAAGGGATATTATTTAATCTGTTATCCGATCCCACATTTTATGGGACGTTTCCGTGTATGTAGGAAATAATGCAATAAATAACATTATATTAATTGATTTACAGAATATCTTCCCGAGATATGTGGGAACAAATTCTGCAACCTCCTCTATAAATAGAGAAGGAAGCACCATTTGTAAGGGTGAGATAATGATTTTGGAGAGAAAACTCCGGGCAACTATTCTCTTAAAAGTTTTCCAGAAAACTCCCAAGTTCTAATAATAAAGACTCGTGGACTAGGAAAATTTAACTGCTGAACCACGTAAAAACCCTCTTGTGTTCTTCTTTGTTCATTTCCTCCAATATTTTCTTGTTTAATTGCTCTCCTATTCAAGTTGACGAAAAACAGCGTCAACAGTTTGCTGCTTTCATTAAGAGCCATTAAACAGTGCGTGCGTGGGTTTGTTTAATCAGGAAGCCTCTCGAATTAGCAATGGCAGCAAATGATCCCAATATTCCTGAGGAGAAATTTTTAGATGAAGCTGAGTACCCCCGGCGCCCTGGAAAGCAGCCTATGGTGAATTCTGACCCCGATGAGAGGAGTAGTTCATTCGACTCTCAAGGACCACCTACCCCCAGGGACGACGAGGACATGTACTATAATCTTGAACGATACGTCCCAATAGTGGAACTAAAATATCCTCAACTGCGAAAGCAGTTGGCAGAAGCTAAGAAACACAACGAAGAGCTAGCAAGACTAACTACTGAAGCGCAGGCAGCTTAGGCCCCACCTCCGCAAGATGCCCAGGCTCCGCCTCCGTGGGACGTTCACATTCCACCGTGTAGGCCTCGGCGACGGCCGCGCAAAAACGCAGCTACCCGAAGAGCAGAGCAACCTTCGCCACCAGCAGAGCAGCCTGCTCCACCAAGACCCCGAAGAAGTAACCGGGATGAAGGTCCTGCCAACCCAACTGCAGAGGCACCAGCCGGAGTAGGGAATAACCGAGTCCCCTCGGAGGCTCGGACCCTAAATCCTGGTACCGTGCAGAATGTTGCAGAACCTGATCGAGCAAACTCAGGGCCTTCTAGGCCCCATAAAGGATGGCAACCACCATCGCCAATAAGACACCCACCATCACCAATAAGGATTCCCTTGCCAATTCAGAGGGATGCACAACCGACCCATGGTGATAAGGAAAGGCGAGCTGGGAAAAGGTGTGGGAATGGGGAAACTGCTAGGGAGCATAGGGGTCCCAATCCCACGAGAAGCCAAATGTCTTGATCTCAAATTGTTGAGACAAGGCGACCAGCAAGAAACCCAGCTCGAAATAACCATGCAACGAGCCATATTAACGAAGGCTTGGGTGGCACCAGGTCTGTAAGCATATACGACCAGGAACCAAGGAACACTGGAAATCGAGGAAATAACCCAGATTTACGGGAGCATCTGAACCATAATCGGGGGCGTGATAATCCATCGAATACAGATCTGAGAGATCATCTCAATGGGTGTAAGCACCCGGCGCCGAGGCGCGAAACTGGAGTTGTAATCAACGATAACTAGTTCCCGTTGATTCAAGTCAGACCCCCCCATAGATCCAGTCCAAGAAAGGATTGAACAGTTGGAAAGAGCATTTAGGCTCTTGTAAAACGAACGGGGTTGGGAACGGGACGAAGAGTTCGATGAAGAACTCAAGCCCTTCACCCTGCATATTTCTAGCACCCCGTTTCCTCAAGGGTTCAGAATTCCTCATGTCCGACCATTTGATTGGAATTTGGATCCATATAGTCATTTAAGTATGTTCAACACAATCATGCAGCCAGTAATGTGGGCTACGAGCTCAGGTGCATGCTGTTCCCAGCCTCCGCTCACGGGACCAGCAAAGAATTGGTTTGAAAAATATAAGAGACATTCGATTGCTTCTTGGGAGCAATTATCAAGAGATTTTAAGAAGCAATTCAAGGCCATGGTCGGCATTAGGCCCGAGGCATCTGCCTTGACCAATGTCCGACAACAGCCAAATGAGACACTGAAAAGTTATCTCACAAGGTTTAACTTGGAAGTCGCTCGAGCTTGTGACGTCGACGACAGTGGCCATTTAATGGCTGTTCGAGCCAGAGTAATGCCTGGAAGTGCTCTATGGGAAGACATGCAAAGAAAGCCCGTAAGGTCCTTAACCGAGTTCAATTGATGAGCTCAGAGGTTTGTTAATGTAGAAGAGGCGAGGTCACCGTTGAATATGACCTCTCAGCCCATAACTACAACAACAAACACAAACTCTGCCTCGACCTCGGCGGATCCTACGACCTCAAAGCTCCCCAGGGACAACTCTTCTAAAAGAAAGAAAAATGAAGGGAATAATCCCAAGGTGGAAGGAGGAAAAAAGAAGAAAGGGGGAAGATACTTCTCCGTATACAAGATGTATACCGAGCTCAATGAGTCTCGGGAGAATATCTACCTGGCTAATGAAAACCAGGTCCCTTTCAAATGGTCTGACCCCATGAGAAACCAAAAGGCGAAAAGAGACTCCAACAAGTACTGCAGATTCCACAGAGATATCAAACATACAACCGATGAATGCAGACAACTAAAAGATGAGATTGAAGGACTAATCTCGAGAGGATATTTAAGACAGTATGTAAGAAATCAGAACCCCAATCAGGCTTCCACAAGCCAGAGGGTAGCAACTGCCCCACCTGCCCAGAACAGCAACTCCCGAGCAAGGGAGGATGAACGACCCCCTCCGATTGATGGAGAATATGTCATAACCATCTTGGGGGGGCCCCATATTGCAGGATCGGGCAGGAATGCCTAGAAAAGATACGTGAATGAGCTGAAAACTGGTGACGGGTCTCTCTACGAACCCGAACCCAGAGCTCCGAAACTACAAAGGGTTGAATCTCAACCCATAACTTTTACTGAAGATGACACTTCCCATGTACAGTTCCCTCATAATGACCCATTGGTCATCACCCTTCAGTTCGCGAACAAGAGGGTACACCGAGTCCTGATTGATAGTGGGAGCTCGGTAAATATCCTCTACAAAGCTACTTTAGAAAAGATGGGACTCGCGCTTCGTGACCTAAAGGCATGTGGAACGACGTTGTATGGCTTTTCAAGAGAAGGGATTGCCTGCATGGGATCCATCGAACTCCCTGTAACCTTGGGAGACTACCCTGTCTCTATAACCAAGATGATGGAGTTCGTAGTGGTGGATCTCCCATCAGCCTATAACGTACTACTCGGGAGACCCGCCCTAGTAGGGATGGGGCAGTTTCATCCGTAAGGCATCTGGCCATCAAGTTCCTGACTTCTAGTGGTATCGGGACTCTGAAAGGGGACCAACTCGCAGGAAGGGAATGCTACAACATTTCCGTTAGAGGGAAGAAGTAGACAAGTGCACAAACACTTGTTGTAATTCAGAATAAGGATGGGACAATCTTCCAAATAGATGTAGAGATCGATCCAAGAGTAGAAGAAAGGGATGATCTCGAGCCTCTATAAGAGCTCGAAGAAGTTGATCCCCCCAAAACTGTGAAGGTTAAAAAACCTTTCAGATGAAACAAAGTAGCAATTAATTTGCTTCTTGAGGAAGAACCAGGATGTTTTTGCATGGTCACATTCGGACATGGTAGGGATAAGTTCGAATGTGATAAGCCATGCCCTTAACATTGACAAGAGCTTCCCCCCGAAGCAACAAAAATGAAGACTCCTGGACGATGACAGGAAGAAAGCCCTGAAGGAAGAGGTTGACAGGTTAAAGGCGAATCGATTTATATGAGACACCTTCTACCCTGATTGGGTCGCTAACCCAGTACTGGTTCCAAAACCTAATGGAACATGGCAAACTTGTATCGATTACTCTGACCTTAATAAGGCATGCCCTAAGGACTGCTTTCCCCTACCTCGGATCGACCAGTTTGTAGATGCCACAGCCAGGCACGGACTTATGTCATTCATGGACGCTTATTATGGATGTAACCAGATCGCCATGCATGCCCTTGACAAAGAGCATACGAGTTTTGTGACAGATAAAGGGCTGTATTGTTACAATGTCATGCCTTTCGGGCTTAAGAATGCTGGAGCCACGTATCAAAGGCTCGTAAACATGATGTTCTCCGAGCAAATAGGTAATAACATGGAAGTGTATGTTGATGATATGTTGGTCAAATATAAACATAACAATAACCATGTGGACGACCTCAAAGAGTGCTTCGCCGTACTACGAAAGTACAACATGAAGCTCAACCCCCAGAAATGCTCCTTTGGAGTATCGTCGGGGAAGTTTCTGGGCTTCATTGTGAATGTGCGGGGAATAGAGGTTAATCTTGACAAGATCCAGGCATTAATTGACATGCCCTCACCTTGAAAGCATAAAGATGTCCAGAGCTTAACTGGACGGATGGCGGCTTTAAGTAGATTGATCTCTAAATCTATAGATTGATGCCTGCCATTTTCAACCTTTTGAGAAGGGGCAGAAAATTCGAGTGGACAGAGGAATGCGAGCTGGCATTTCAGGAGCTCAAGAAGCACCTTGTGGAACCTCCCATCTTGTCGAAACCTATCACAGGAGAAACCTTGTACCTATATCTCGCTACAACCGAGCACGCCATCAGCACCGTGCTCATCCGAGAAAATCAGAAAGTACAAAAACCAATGTGCTATGTCAGCAAAAGGTTACTGGGGGCAGAATCAAGATACCCGTTAATGGAGAAGTTGGCTCTTAGCCTAATCCACTCATCTCGAAAGCTCCGACCTTACTTCCAGGCACACCCCATCCATGTGCTAACTGACCAACCACTATGGTAAGTCATGTCAAAGCCAGAAGCCTCGGACCGATTATTAAAATGGGCCGTTGAGCTCGGACAATTCGAGATCACCTATCATCCCAGAACGACCATAAAAGGGCAGGCCCTGGCAGACTTCATTGTGGAATGTATGGGAGTATCTGACGACGAAGTTATAACCCCAGCCCATGAGTTGTGGAAACTTTACATTGATAGATCTTCCAACAAAAATGGATCTGGGGCAGGAATCATATTGATCACTCCAATTGGAAGTCGGTTTCACTTCGCCTTAAGGTTTGGCTTTGAAGCATCTAACAACGAGGTTGAATATGAAGCTCTATTGGCCGGACTTTGAATAGCCAAGGAACTCAAGGCTAAGGCGATACATTGCTATAGTGACTTGCAGTTGGTGGTCAACCAAATCTTAGGGGAATACCAAGCTCGTGGAACAAAGATGGCCGCATATTTAGAAAAACCAAAAATAGCACTCGAACATTTTGAGTTCTATACAATAGAGAAGGTTCCCCAAGAACAAAATTTGAATGCAAATGCCCTAGCCAGGCTCGCGACATCCACCGAAGTCGATGCGCTGAATGTTGTGCCAATCGAGCACCTGTTGACGCCCAGTATTGGCGAGCCTAAACAGGAAGATGTCTGCATGATTAACTCCAAACCAACCTGGATGACCCCAATAGTTGATTACCTTGAAACCGGTATTCTTCCAGTAGAACAGAACAAGGCTCGAAAGCTGATGTATCAAATTCCTAGATACACTGTTGTGGAAGGAAGGTTATACCAGAGAGGATACTCTATGCCATTACTCTGATGTGTAACTCCACCCGAGGCTAAGAAAATCCTAGAAGAAATTCATGAATGATTTTGTTGAGACCACACTGGGGGCATAACCTATCTAAGAAAATTATAAGACAAGGATACTTCTGGCCCACTATCAAAGCAGATGCATTTGCGTATGTCAAGAAATGCGATAAATGCCAGCGGTACGCTACAATCCCGCGAGCTCCACCGTCTGAGCTAACTATGATGACCTCCCCATGTCCATTTGCGGTATGGGGAATTGATCTCATAGGCTCGCTGCCGACTGGCAAAGGTGGAGTTAAGTATGCGGTAGTCGCGGTCGATTATTTTACAAAGTGGACCGAGGCCGAACCTCTGGCTACGATTACCTCAAAGAAAGTCTTGGACTTTGTGGTGATAAACATCATCTGCCGATATGGAATGCCAAGGAAAATAGTATCAGATAACGGTACTCAATTCGACAATGAATTATTTACCAATTTTTGTGAGAAAAATGGGATAATGAAAAGATTCTCCTCTGTTGCCCATCCCTAAGCAAACGGCCAAGTCGAGGCTGTGAATAAAACTCTCAAGAGTTCTATGAAAAAGAAATTGGAAAAACCAAAGGGAAAATGGCCCGAGGAGTTACCCCAAATCTTGTGGGCCTATCAAACCACAGCTCACACTTCAACAGGACATGCCCCTTTTTCTCTGGCATATGGATGCAAGGCCATGTTACCAATCAAGGTCAAAATACCCATAATTCATAGCCATGCGTATGATCAAGCCTCGAACCAATCCCAGCTCGAAGAGTGAGACGAAGCTCAACTGAAAAATGCAGCATATCAGCAGCGAGCTACCCGATATTTCAATAAAAAGGTTCGGGTAGGAAATTCGGATTGGGAGACTTAGTGTTAAGGTGTGTGTTCCTAGCTATGCGGGACCTAGCCGCTGGCGTGCTCGGGCCTGATTGGGAAGGACCTTATCAAATCGAGTCAGTTATTCGACCTGGCGTCTACAAATTGGCAAGGTTAAACGGAGAATTGGTACCACGAGCATGGAATGGCAAACATCTGCGACCTTACTATCAATAGTGTAGGAATGATGTTTCTTGTAACCATGCTTGTTTATCTTTACAAAGTTTCTGTTAATAAATTGTTCAATTCCGAGTAAAGTTCATTTTCATGTCAATATGCTGTATTTTTTGCAAACTCTCTTAATTTAATAACCTATGATCACACTCATAGGATATTAAGGGGGCATTAGTGGTATATATACCATAAGTTTGAAAAAATAAATAACTCAAAAATAGCATACACAAAAACAAGCAAATGTCTGAACCGTTAACTAGATTATTAAAAATAAAGTGTTTGGCTATAACCAAATGCGCGAGTTTAAATAATTTGGACATAACCAGATTATTAAAAATAAAGTGCTTGGATATAACCAAATGCGCGAGCTTAGATAATTTGGACATAACCAGATTATTAAAAATAAAGTGTTTGGATATAACCAAATGCGCGAGCTTAGATAATTTGGACATAACCAGATTATTAAAAATCAAGTGTTTGGATATAACAAAATGCGCGAGCTTAGATAGTTTGGACGAAACCAGATTATTAAAATTAAAAGTGTATGGATTACAAACCAATCACGAGCTACAAAATTTTGGAACAAACCAGCTAAAACTAATCGACAGAAACATGGGATAAAAATAAACCCACTTCAGATTAAGTCGAGATCGAGGCTGGAATATCTTGCAAAAAGATAGTTTCGCCCTCATAACTTTGGGGAGCTACCCGAGGATGAGGAAAAGTAACTAGAAAAGTAGAATATAACTAAACTACCTACCTTACACGCCATATAAGTACTTTTGAGTGCATGGTAAAAGTAAGTTCCGTCCTTGACAAATAATGAGATCGGACACTCGCCCGGATGGCGTCTCCTGCACCTTGTGCACTCAGGATAAGTCCTCCATGTATCACTGCCTCCCTGAGTACCCCGACCTCTCCTATCAGGACCAGGAGCGATCGAAGCCTCAGGGGTCTTCCTCTTCAAATCACTGGGGCCTCTGCCCCTTCCAGCACCAGAATATGGAGGCACCGCCCTGCGGCCCTCCCTCTTCACATCACTCTCTCTCCATATCTTATTCTCCGCTTCCTCAGTGGTAAGAGCCTTCTCCACAACCTGGGCATAAATTGTCCCTCCAGGAACTGTGGTAATTCTCACATCTCGGGCTATCATAGCATTCAGCCCTATGATAAATCTATCCTGCCTAGCTACATCAGTAGGCACAAGATCTGGTGCAAACTTCGCAAGTTTGTCAAACTTCAAGGCATATTCTGTAACTGTCATACTGCCCTGAACTAACCCCACAAACTCGTTTATCTTCGTTGCCCTGATGGCAACATTATAATACTTATGACTGAATAGATCCTTAAATCCTTCCCAAGTCAATGCAGTAACATCTCTAGTCTGTGATGCCACCTCCCACCAGATTCGGGCATCCTCCCTCAGCATATAAGTGGCACAGGCCACTCTATCATGTCCTTCTACCCTCATAAAATCAAGAATGGTAGTAATCATGGTCATCCACTGCTCAGCCTTCAGTGGATCAGGTCCTCCCTCAAAGATTGGGGGTTGTTGCTTCCTGAACCACTCATACAACGGTTCCCACTTATTCCCAACTTGAACTGGTTGCACACCAAGTACCATTGCAGGTGGCACAATAGGGGCAACACTCCCAGACGGAGCCTGTTGCCGCAGAATTCGAATCTGTTCATCTTGGCTCTGAAGCCGAGCCTGCATGTCTGCCATCAACTGCTGCCAGTTTTCAAGAACTAGCAGAGGGGTCTGGTCCTGATCATCATCTCTAGCCCCAAACCTGCCGGCTAGTCGGGTAGATTTTCTTGGACGCATAGTTATCCAAGTCAATATGCAATGAACGACTCGGCAATCAGACTATGATGACAAGGTAATAATCCTTTCATGATAATATCAGTACTAATAAGCACGCCTCAATAGCATCATGCAATAGTCAAAGGCCAGGCCCTACCAGTATCTCATGCTCCCTATTAATCAAATAGATATCAATAGTCATATCTCATTCAAATCATTTAAACACATAATCATATATACACAATTACCAAACCCTGAGTTGAGCTTGTCTCTTGTGGCGAATGTACATATCCAGCCAGTCTTCAGGACCCATAAACCTAGAACGCTCTGATACCATGTTGTAACGCCTTGGATAGCCAAGACCGTTACACTGTGTGTTTATAAAAGTGATAGACCTGCTAATCAAGTCATTTAATTAAGAACGTGTTTTAGAAACTATAATGGAACTAGGGTTAAAAGATTTTGGTCTTAAAAGTCACTTTTCTTATAAAGAAACATTTCCTGTTTACACGGGATCCCAAAAAATATTAAGATTAAACCATTTACAAAAGATTCAGGAATTAAATACAGAAGTAGCCATATTAAGGCAAAACAGACAATTAGGCAATCTTTTTCCTGATCCACTCCTCGGCCATAGCGACCAAACAGCTGGCTATGTACATTCAACCCCACAGCTCTCCACCTCAGGATTGGTCCAACTTGCCTTTGCCTTTACCTACACCACGTAGCACCCGTGAGCCAAGGCCCAGCAAGAAAACACATCAATAGAGCATAAGCAATCAACAACCAATTCAATATCTCATATTGCATAAACATGTTCACAACCACATAAACATTCAGAATAACCAAGTATTCAGCATACTAAACATATCAACTCATATCATATATCAATTTACAAATGATAACTAGGGTTAGCGCCCTCAGGCCGCACCCTCCGTTATCCCACTGACTCCGACCCGCTTAAACCGAGCTCAGTGAATAATAAGATGTCCTCGGCTACCTGTGGTCAAGCCGCACCCTGTGCGCAAATATTGAATACGACACCCTTAGGCCGCTATCACATGTCCCATGGCGTAATACCATCATTGACATTATACAAATATTGGGAGCTCTTAGTCCCATCACAAACATATAACCGGGTGCAGTTTTCTTACCTTTAGGTTCGCTAGCTTTGATCACTTGACTCCTTGAGCACAATCCCTCTCGAGCCCTAGCGCTCACCTAATCACAACCATAGGTCAAAGTCATCACCAAACCTCAAGTCCAAAACCTAGCCTCGGGACCAATCCCGAGCCCCCGGGAAGTCCTAATTCCACCAAACAGGGTGGTGGAATCGAACCTCGAACCCTTGGTCAAAAACCCTTGCAAATAACCCTAAAATCCCTTTATGGAAACAGGGCAGCACTACAGCGCTCTAAGGAGGGCGCTACAACGCTACAAGAAGAACCAAAATCCCCTAGAAAGCATGGCCTAGCACTACAACGCCCAAAGGCTAGCGCTATAGCGCTAGTCTCAGACAACCAACACCACATTTTCCCTTCCTGCGATTTCCCCGAGCCAAACTCAACCAAAACTTCTCCAAACCTTCACCAAACTTAAAAACAAGCTTATTAACACACTCCACTCATCCCAAGCATCCCAAATACTCAAACCCCAATCACATGCATCCCTAATCTCAAAATTCACCATTGTTTCTCATAGACTTCAGAAACTCAGCAAAACAGTCAGAACTTCAAAGTTTAAAGCTTAGAATTTTATACCTTTGATGGAAATTTGATTTCAAGTTAACTTCTTGACCTCCTTAGCTTGATCTTCCCCAATTCCTTGGCTTGAATTCCCCTAAATTTCCCATCAACTCAGCTTAGACACCACTGTTTAAACTAACCAAACCAGAAACTGAAAACTCTAAAGGCTTACCTCAAATATTGATGTGTTCTTGCTAATCCCCTTGCCAACCTTTCAAGTTTAGCTCAATACTCTTGTTGCTCAGCCTAATCTAGCTCCCTTCTGAGTCTTTCTCCAAGAAAATTGAAGAGAAATGGTGAGAGAACCACAAACCCACCCTTTGGAAAAACTGCTCTGTTTTCTCCCTTTTCTTTTTCTTTCTTTTCCTTCTTTTCTTTCTTTCCTCAGCCTTCTACATTACTCTACAATTTCCACTAAGTATAAAGCCTCAGCATACTTATCTCTTGTAAGCCAATTGACCAAAATGCCCTCCCTCTTAATTTTAAACCTTTAAGTGCATCTAGGGCATTTTAGTCATTTCACCTCAATTCCCGCTAATTCCTCGAATGTCTCTAATATTTACCGCTTACTTCCCGATACCTAATTAATAACCAATTATATTCCTCATTATCAAAATTAACCTCAATATATTCTCTAAATTCCCATTTATACCCCTAGGCTCGCCCCGAGCCGGGTATAAATCCCCGCCGTGACTTTTTCTCTAATCTGCTCACTAGGATCGTCTCGAGTCACAGATCACAGATATATCCACATAATAATGTGGTCTCAACAATTATCGCATATATATAAAATTATGCCCGCAACGAGCCAAAATTACGATTATGCCCTTCTAACCTAGTTAGGGCCTACATTCATACTAATACACATAGTCATGCATCTCAAGTATTCAAATAGTCATACAACATGCTTTAAATCATTAAATCACATATATTCCAATTATGCCCTCCTGGCACACTAATCAAGGCCCTTAAGTCTTATTAGTAAATTTGGGTCGTGACACTGTACATGGCCAAGTCAACCGCCCGATCCTTCCTCTGCTTAAACTCTTCAAGGAGACGAGCCTTTTCACCTTCTATTATCTCAAAGGTGGCCTTTTTCTCCTCTTTGAGCTTGGCATTTAACTTCTCAAGCTCGTCAATCCTGGAGCTCTTCTCTTTAATCTCAGCTTCCAGCTTTGACCTTGCGGCCATGAACTTGTCAGCGAGCTTGAGCTGGAGATCCTTCGACCCCTGAGCATAGGACATGCTCGCGTGTACCTTGTTGTTCAGCTTGTAATTTAGCTGAGCAACTGCGGTAAGAGACTAGCGCACAAACGAATCAATTTAGAAGATATTCTAGGCAAAATTCCAACAAATAGTAAAGTGAGAGGTTACCGCGGAGGTGAGCTCAACACTCTTGTCATAGAGGACGTTGCAGTCTCGAGCATTGACCAAAAATTGCCACTGAGGAGCCTCAAATTACTGATGCTTTGACCTACCCAAGAGAGGACGTCCGAGCCAAGAGTGGCTCCGTGAGTCCCGGTAGCGTTGTCGACGACATACTCATCAACATGAGTAGAAATCGACAACAGGCGCCCCTTAGAGGTCTCTGGTTTCTTCGGAACTAAGCCGAGTGTTGGAAAGATCCGGATAGCTGGATGCACAAGAGGAGCATCTCCCATAGGAATGTCGACCTGAGGAGTGGGGTCCGTTACTAGGCCCGGAAAAATAGGAGCTGAGGGAGGAGGAGTCGCCTTGGTCCTTTTAGGGACCTTGGTAGGCCGACCAGACCTTTGCGAGGCTCTCGGGCGCTTGCTTTGCTTGGCCCCCACACCACTGGAAAGCGTGTTCTCAAGGTCGGAGTCCATATTACCTGCATGATCAAATCACATTAGAAAACGATCTTAAGATGCTAAAATTAGCATAATGCAGACAATCAAAGAAATTAAGGACAAGTGATGAGGAACCTAACTGGAACTCTCCCCCGAGCTTGTGCTCGGTGAACAAGTCATTCCCTCATCTTCAGAGGAGGCTGGGGGAGTCCCTTCCCTATACGTGGAAGTCAACCTCGAAAGGTCCCTATAATCGTTTGTCCCATATTGGATGGCTATTCCATCCCAAACCTCATTCAGACTATACATTGTGTCGTATTTCCCTAGCCAACTATCAAACCTATGGACCCTATCATCTACCAAAGACCATACATAAAAGTTGTCCTTATCATCTTCACATAAGATCAGGGTGTCAGGTTTATGCTTAAGTAGGGAAGGAGACCACAAGGCCGAGCTAAGAATGACCTTACCTCTGTCATTCGAGCTCGAGGCCTCATCGTTGGCATCGTTCCCCGAGCACGGACTCCTGCGACGACGCACGATCTTTGCCTCGGAGGAAGACTGCCGGTTGGGAGAGGCACAAACTCCCACTCGGTGTACTTCTTGTAGGCCCTATCGTTTGTGGACTGGTCCTTCTCTAAGAGACCACAGGATCGGAGCCTATCTTCATGAAGAAGATAAGACAGGGAGCGCCTGCCATATGGAAGTTGGAGCAAAGTCTCTTTATGCTCCCTCATTACGTCCGTGGGAGTGGGACGGTGATAGTTGGCTGAAAGAATGGAATACATTATGAGATAATTCAAGCCTAAAAGAAAATCGAGCATGAGAGGAAAAGGATCATATGCTTACGAATTCGCCTAAACGAATAATATCTTGAGGGAGCCAGGCCATCCGTCCAAAAGAACGCCAACTTGAAGTTAGGTGGATGGTTGGGCATGTCCTCGAAGATCTTCTTCTCCCTGGGATAGCTCAAAAGGTTGTAGAAGCCATCTCCTCCCTGAACTCGTGAGGGATTGCTTTTCAAGCAAAAGAGATACAAAATCTCTTTTGGCGAAGGTCCTTCCCACTTCAGCTCGTGGTAAGGCGACCTCAAGGCTGACAAGACTCTGTATGAGTTGGTCTGGAGTTGGAAGGGCGCGAGCCCAACAAAATCCAAAAAGTCCTTAAAAAAGGACTTCAAGGGCAGTAAGGCCCTTGCCTTCATATGCTCGTGGCTTCAGGCCGCGAGCTTCAACTTATTGTCAAAATTTCCATCTCCCGGGGCATAACAGCTACATTCGTTGGTGGTCGGAGCTCGACACCTTAGCGAGCCTGACAATCCTAGGCCGTGGCGAGCTAGGATGTTGGTTATCTACCCTAATGAGGAAACTGAGCTCCAATAGTGCTCGGCCTCGAAAAACTCTCCCCTCAAGGTGGGAATGGCGGTCGGCTGTGAGGTGGATGGAAAATTTGTTGATTCTTCCATCAGTGAAAATTTGAGTTCGCCTGGTTTGAAAGAGACTGTTACTTTAAGAGTAGGGTCGAGAGGAATTGGTCTGGGCTCAGGGTTCGGGTCTTGACAGATTGCGACTCTAAGTTTTTTCCTCTTTCTCTCTTCGACCTTGTCAATTTGGCGTCGAAAGTGACCTTGAGTATCCTCTTGCTCACGTCTCAATTCGTGCTCATGAATCAGCTGCTGATTCTGACTATAAGGCGACTCAGGGCTCGGAGTTGTTGGGGAATAAGGAATCGCGAGTACTGACCCCCACTGTTTTTCCAAATTCTGAGGCATCTAGCAAGAAAGAAACAGGGTGAGGGCCAGGCACACAATAAATTAAGGATAAAAATCAATATGGTCTGAGCTCGAATGCTCAAAACCATGGAATAAGCTCGATCAAAGGAACGAGGTTAGGCTCGTACAAAATCTAAGCTATTGAAAGAATCGAGCCCCAAGCGTGTATTTGACGTGAAGGGGGAGAAGTGGATTTATTTTTTAGAATCCCAGATTTTCATGGAAAAATTTGGCGGTTACTCAAAAAGGTGATATTTTTGGGAAACGTGCAATTTAAAAACCCTAATTCCATACCCCATTTCTTGGTCTACACGATATGTTATCTGAAATTTAAATAACACAGTAAAAGAACCATATTTGCATCTTTTACACAAAATCTGGGTTTGGAAACCCATAATATCAGATGAGCCTAAGAACTACACGGTATCGGCAGAAACATTCTAGTACTAAACTAGTAAATGTGCCTATAGTGCAACATCAATATAAACATGCATGGAAAAACAGAACATATAGACGAACATATGGGGTCAAGAACAGATACTTAGACAATGAAGCTGATGGGTGCAGAGAAATTGATGACCGAAGGAGTGGTTGCAATAAAAATCTCACGGAGTCGAACAAGCCAACATTGTTTTGTTTTCTTGGTTTGGAGAACATGCAAGAACTGAACAAATTGGGTTCTGGATTTTTCTTCTCTTTTCTCTGAAAACTCAAAGACGTGAAACTGAAATGAGGAAGACGACTGGCATATTTATAGGCCCCAAAGGATGTCAAACGTCGAATTGATCTAGACCGTTGGCCAAATTCGGTATTTGATCGAACGGTCAGGAACAAATAAAAGGATGGCGCCATAAAGTTGGCAGGCGGAAGAACGTGCGCATGGTGCAAAAGACACTCAAGTACTCTGACCATTCAACGCCCGGCTGACGCCTGTCCACACTCGAGTGCAATTGATGGTAAAATTTCCAAGAGGGGCAGTTCAAAAGTTTCCTTCTCATGGGATTTGAACTAATACTTTTGAGGGGGAAAAATATTACACCCAGATTTTGAGATGAGAAGTTATGACCCCGAAATCTAGGCTTGTCCGGTGTGAGCTCGAAATATACACGGTCTTCATATGATCCTTCAGTCGAACTGCTTTGTTGTTAGTAACGACCTCAAAAAGTGTAGCATCGAATATTCTCTGAGCTTGCAATGGCCATGGTTGAACACTTATATATATTTTTCCCTGATACATCTCTTGCCTTCAGACGAAATGGCTCGAGCTAGAATGAGATGACTCCATCAATAGTTACTTGTTCCGAGCATATGCAAAGTTAGGCAACGAGCTCGTACGCGACTACTAGTCTCGGAGATTTGATGAATCTCGTACCTGAGTTAATCAGTTATATGTGAACATATTTATTGTTGTACAATCCCATTGTTTAAGAGATATTATTTAATCTGTTATCTGACCCCACATTTATGGGACATTTCCGTGTATGTAGGAAATAAGGCAGTAAATATCATTATATTAATTGATTTACAGAATATCTTCCCGAGATATGTAGGAACACATTCTGCAACCTCCTCTATAAATAGAGAAGGAAGCACCATTTGTAAGGGCGAGATACTGATTTTGGAGAGAAAACTCTGGGCAATTATTCTCTTAAAAGTTTTCCAGAAAACTCTCAAGTTATAATAATATAGACTCGTGGACTAGGCAGATTTAATTGCTGAACCACGTAAAAACCCTCTTGTGTTCTTCTTTGTTCATTTCCTCCAATATTTTCTTGTTTAATTGCTCTCCTATTTAAGTTGACGAAAAACGGCGTCAACAAAAACTATAAATTCAAAAAATTTATTTGATCATATTTTTATTATTTAACTTAATTTTTTTAAAGCCAACAAAAATTTATATATAAATATATATTATTTAATTAATGGCTAGAACAATTAAAATAAGTAATTTTTCATTAAAATAACTAAACGACAAAATTACAAAATATGTGTATTCAAATCTTATTTCACTATTATATATATTTGGATAAATAAAATATGTTAAATGACAAAATAATTAATTAATAAAAGAAAGAAAAGAATATATTTATGCACATAAATATATTTTTCAGTTATATTTTAAAAATATAATTGATAGAAGAATTTAAATAGTTTAATATGAAATTTTAAAATATGTGATGATAAATTATTATTGCTAATTTATTATTATTATTTTCAATTTATTTATCTTATTTAGATGACTTTTATTTAACCTAATTTTAACTTGATGACGTGACATTTAAGAAAGAGACACGTGGCATTACTGTTGGAATAAACAATCAGAGTATACAGCGAAATAACATGGTAGGCCCAGTTCGATAACAACAAAAAAATTTCCACCTCTCATATTGTAGATGATATAAATATTTCTCCTTTAAATCTAGCTTGATGTAAAATTGTAGATGACTTTCAAACCCTTAAATGGAAAAATAAGTATTCTTTTACCCCTAACTTTTGACAGTATTTTTTTGCTCCCTATGTGGCAAAATAAGTATTCCTTTACCCCATAAGTTTAATGCCATTTATAAATTATTAGTTACTTAAGGATATAATGGTCTTTTACATAATTTATTAAATATGATATTTTTTTATACCAAAATAATTATGTATATATTTTTTCCAAAAATAATAATAACTATGTTTATACAAGATTTATAATATAAATATATGCATACAATTTTCAACCTATTACAAAAGAGACAATACTTTAAAAAAAATTTAAAAATTAGAAAAATATATGAAAAAAATAATATAAGTTAGTACGCCATCATACTTTAATGATATGAAATATTTTGGTAAAATATATGTAAATTTTTTATATTATAACTCATGTTATTTTGTTAAAAAAATAAAATAAATAACTCATGTTACCATAATAACATAAGTTAAAATATAACAATTTTACATATATTTTAAAATGTTTTGCTAACCAAGTTTTTTTTTTCTTTTAACAAAATATCATAATTTGAAATATAAAAATTATATATATATATTTTACCGAAATATTTACATTAAAATATTGTTATATTTTAACTTATGTTATTATTTTTTTTCATATATTAATTTTTTTAAATTATATCTTGAAAGTATTGTGTTTATTATACTTTAATGATATGAATATTTTGGTAAAATATATGTAATTTTTTTTATATTATAACTCATGTTATTTTGTTAAAAAAATCAAATAAATAACTCATGTTACAAAAATAACATAAGTTAAAATATAACAATTTTACATATGTTTTAAAATGTTTTGCTAACCTAAGTTTTTTTTTTCTTTTAACAAAATATAATGATTTTAAATATAGCAATTATATATATATATATTTTACCAAAATATTTACATTAAAATATTGTTATATTTTAACTTATGATATGTTTTTTTTTTCATATATTAATTTTTTAAAATTATATATTGAAAGTATTGTGTTTATTGTAATAGGGAAATTTTTTTTAAGGATTTCCTTGTTGGCCTCCTCTATGCTAGAATTTTTCAATATGCTCGGGAAGGGCGGAAGAGGAACATAGGTTGTGACAGTTGGTTTGTATGACTTTTTCTGTGATGATGGACCAACTAAAGCGGAAGGTTCAACCTCGTGTGGAGATGATGCTTCTAGGGTTGAGTTGTTGACTTCTTGAGTTAGAATTGAATCAAATGTTGTGTCTGGGCGAGGTGGCGTGTCAATTTGTGTACCACTTTGGAGAGTTAGAGTACTGTCATTCTATATTGGATTACTCTCTAATTCTTTGGGTAATTCTCCAAAATTCTCTACCTCAAGATTATTCAATGATGTAGCAATTTGACCCATTGTGTTCTCCAAATTTTGAAAAGATTTCAGATTACTCTAAAGAATTGTTTGGGTCTATATATTTGAAGCCACCAATGTTTATAGCATATCTGAAATTGATGGTTCCTGATCTTATTGCATTCCTGTAGGAGGTTGTTGAGGATGGGCACGTAAGCCTGTTGTGACATCTGTTGAAGTTGGAGATTGTTGGCATTCAAGGCTCTCATGAGATCTCCAATTGATGGGTCTGAATATTGTAGCACGAACTCATTATATTCTGATGGAGATTATTAATTTGGCTCACCATAGTGATTTCCACCTTTAAAAATATTAGATTACCCCCCATTGTGAGTTTTAATTGAGAGAATATGGGTCACATCTATTCATTTGTGGATCATAGCAGTGTTGATAGTACATCGCCATGCCTCAAACCAAGTTCTATGCAAGCCCTGAAAACATTAACCACCACTAACATACAAAGTTAGTAAAAAGAAAAAAAAATGAATAAAATAGTCCCTGACAATGACGCCAACAATTTGATGCGTGTCGTTAGTTGGTCAACAACTCTTTTTTTCTTAATTTATTTAGATGACTTTAAAACTAGCTTGATGTAAAATTGTAGATGACTTTAAAACCCCTAAATGGAAAAATAAGTATTCTTTTACCCCCTAACTTTTGACACGGTATTTTTTTGCCCCATATATGGAAAAATAAGTATTCGTTTACCCCATAAGTTTAAAGCTATTTATAAGTTATTAGTTACTTAAGGATATAATGGTCTTTTACATGATTTATTAAATATGATTTTTTTATACCAAAATAATTATGTATATAATTTTTCCAAAAATAATAATAACTATGTTTATACATGATTTATAATATAAATATATGCATACAATTATCAACTTATTACAAAAGAGACAATACTTTTAATATATATTAAAAAAATTAATATATGAAAAAATTAATATAAGTTAATATGCCATCATACTTTAATGATACGAAATATTTTGGTAAAATATATGTACATTTTTTATATTATAACTCATGTTATTTTGTTAAAAAAATAAAATAAATATCTCATGTTACCAAAATAACATAAGTTAAAATATAACAATTTTACATATATTTTAAAATGTTTTGCTAACCAAGTTTTTTTTCATAATTTCAAATATAACAATTATATATATATATTTTACCAAAATATTTACATTAAAATATTGTTATATTTTAACTTATGTTTTTTTTTCATATATTAATTTTTTTAAATTATATATTGAAAGTATTGTGTTTATTGTAATAGGGCAATTTTTTTTTAAGGATTTCCTTGTTGGCCTCCTCTATGTTAGAGTTTTTCAATATGCTCGGGAAGGGCGGAAGAGGGACATAGGTTGTGACAGTTGGTTTGTATGGTTTTTTCTGTGATGATGGACCAACTGAAGCGAAAGGTTCAACGTCGTGTGGAGATGATGCTTCTAGGGTTGAGTTGTTGACTTCTTGAGTTGGAATTGGATCAAATGTTGTGTTTGGGTGAGGTGGCGGGTCAATTTGTGTACCACTTTGGAGAGTTAGAGTACCATCATTCTAATTGGATTACTCTCTAATTTTGTGGGTAATTCTCCAAAATTCTCTACCTCAAGATTATTCAATGATGTAGCAATCTGTCCCATTGTGTTCTCCAAATTTTGAAAAGATTTCAGATTACTCTAAAGAATTGCTTGGATCTGTATATTTGAAGCCACCAATGTTTTTAGCATATCTGAAATTGATGGTTCCTGATCTTGTTGCATTCCTGTAGGAGGTTGTTGAGGACGGGCACGTAAGCCTGCTGTGACATCTGTTGAAGTTGGAGATTGTTGGCATTCAAGGCTCTCATGAGATCTCCAATTGATGGGTCTGAATATTATGGCACGAACTCATTATATTCTGATGGAGAGTAGTAATTTGGCTCAACATAGTGATTTACACCTTAAAAAGTATTAGATTATTCCCCCCATTGTGAGTTGTAATTGAGAGAATATGGGTCACATCTATTCATTTGTGGATCATAGCAGTGTTGATAGTACATTGCCATGTCTCAAACTAAGTTCTATGTAAGCCCTAAAAACATTAACCACCACTAACATACAAAGTTAGTAAAAAGAAAAAAAAATGAATAAAATAGTCCCCGACAATGACACCAAAAATTTGATGCATGTCGTTAGCTGGTCAACAACTCTTTTTTTTCTTAATTTATTTACTTTATTTAGATGACTTTAAAACTAGCTTGATGTAAATTTGTAGATGACTTTAAAATCCCTAAATGGCAAAATAAGTATTTTTTTACCCCCCTAACTTTTGACAGAGTATTTTTTTGCCCCATATATGGCGAAAAAAGTATTCGTTTACCTCTTAAGTTTAACGCCATTTATAAATTATTAGTTACTTAAGGATATAATGGTCTTTTACATGAATAATTAAATATAATTTTTTATACCAAAATAATTATGTTTATACAAGAATTATAATATAAATATATGCATACATTTATCAACTTATTACAAAAGAGACAATACTTTTAATATATTAAAAAAATAATATATGAAAAAAATAATATATGTTAATATGCCATCATACTTTAATGATATGAAATATTTTGGTAAAATATATGTAAATTTTTTGTATTATAACTCATGTTATTTTGTTAAAAAAATAAAATAAATAACTCATGTTACCAAAATAACATAAGTTAAAATATAACAATATTTTACATATATTTTAAAATATTTTACTAACCTAAGTTTTTTTTTTTCTTTTAACAATATATCATGATTTCAAATATAACAATTATATATATTTTACCAAAATATTTACATTAAAATATTGTTATATTTAACTTATGTTATTTTTTTTCATATACTAATTTTTTTTAATTATATATTGAAAGTATTGTGTTTATTGTAATAGGTTTATAATTGTATGCAAATAGTCATATAATAAATCTTGTATACATAATTATTTTGATAAAAAAATAGCTATATAATAAATCTTATAAAAGACCATTATATCCCTTAGCAACTAATGATTTATAGATGGTGTTAAACTTTAGAGGTAAAAGAATACTTGCTGTTTTCCATTTAGGGTGCAAAAAAATACTATGTCAAAAGTCAAGGAGTAAAATAATACTTTATTTGCCATTTAGAGTACTCCCAATGAGTGATCTATTCTATACTTCAAATTATTACCTTACTAAAATCCTACTTTTTATGTTTTATCTTAAACATTTACATTACATCATATATCAATTTCTCTATATTTTCTCTCTACATTATTTAAATATTATATTTTTAAATATTTTTTAATTAAAATAATAGAAAAATAAGATAAAGAATAAACAAATAATTAATTTAGAAAAAGATAGAAGAGAAAGAATAAAAAAGACTAAAATAATAATAAATAAAATTTTGAAAGAGAGGTAAGCCTTAGCTACACGTGAAGTTGAAAATATGGTGAGCTAAAATAGATGAGTGGTTTAAGTGTGTTTTTGATAATTTTGAGCTAAATTTTATAATTTTAGTTATTATAACTCACTCATGATCAGGGAAAAAAAAAATACTATACAGATAAGGGATAAAGAATATATGTTGTTATCGACACGACCCACAAATTCTCCTCAAAGCAATCGCCTTGTTATGATTAATTGGAAGATTATTAATGTGGTGTGAGAGATGGAAATGTTTCAAAAGTCAAGTATACACTTTTAATGCTTCATTTGCGCGGTGGGTCTTTATTAGTTATAGGTGTCTATTTTATCAAAGAAACTTCCGGTGGGTCTTTATTAGTTATAGGTGTCTATTTTATCAAAGAAACTTCCTTTGCTCTATCTATCCACCTCTCTCAATTCAATCAAATATTCTCCAACGTATCAACTCGTATGAAGACTTTTTAGAAAAGAAAATTGTAGTATCTTCTACTTAATTTATAGTGATATTAATGTACTGGAAAAAATATTAATCTACTGGTGTGAGAGATGGAAAACAAAGACTTTTTTCTCAAGTATACTCCATATGCATTTTTTGACACTTCATTTGCGTGGAATGTACGTGGGTGGTGGGTCTTTATTAGTTAACTGTGTATTTTGTCAAAGGGATTTTGCTCTATTCACATCAGCGTAATTCTTAATTTTAATATTACTAAGTGATTTAAAATAAAAAATTTAATTAAATGCGGAATAATGATTAAGTTGTTTAGATATATTTCAGTTTTGTTCACACCACTTATGAAACTGTTTAAACAGAAGCAGAAAAACATGTAAAAATTGAACACACGAGAATTTTTACGTGGTTCAGAAATCTTTTCAGATAACCTACATCCATGGGGCCACGCCCAGAGAATAAACCAATTAGTTAGAAATCTACAAGTACACTCAGCACTCTCACAAAGATTAAAGTGAACAAACTTAATCTTTACAAATAAAAATACTCTTCAAAATAATACAATGTTTACAAATATTCAAAATGGAAGAGATGAAATTCCAAAAGCCTTGGTAAGATAATTATAGGCAAGAAAATCGTCCAAGGCCATCATTTTCTGATATCTTTGAAATCAATTTGCAAATTCATTTGATTTAGGAAATCATCAGCCAGATGAATTCTATGTCGACAGAAAAAGAAATTGATGAGTTAGCAATGTAATCAGTTTTATCTGGCAGAACGAACATGGTCATTTCTTTTGACCATGTTCATATTCGACATCTTCTTTATTCCAGAATAAACATAATCCCTGAAAATAATCTCAAGATAATTGAAATACATATTTTTACTAAATATTGATTATTTGAGATAAATAAGGTAAAAAATATATTCACACTTAAAAGATATTTTCACACTAGAAAATTAGTTGAATCAATTTGATATTTAAACCATGAATCAATAAGGATATGCTACTGATTTTCTTTAATAACTTTACAATATTTTGTCTAAATTAAAGTTAGCCAATAAATAATTTTACAGTAATCAACTGGTATCAAGACTTTTTAGAAAACAAAATCTACTTATTATAGTTTAATGGCCAACCTCCATTTTCATATCTAACTCTAGCTTCAGCATATCCTATTCCTACCATTCATTAGCCATGAGACTTAAGATTAGTTATAAACCCTACAATTTTTTAGGTTCATTGACCTATTTTAACTAGTTTGTTTTTTCAAAAAAGAACAATCTGAAAACTCCCTCCCCCACCTCCTCTAATGGCTTAAAAAAGTCCTCTCCCATACTTTTTTTATGAAGAAATTTTTTATTTGAATCAACTAAATAAGCATTTACGGATCCCACTTTTACCACTACAAGAAATTCAGATTTTATCTACCAATTTTAAGGGTAGGTAAAAATGAGCTAATGGTAGGTAAAATCATTTACCTACGTATTTATTCCAATACTTAGTTGGGAAAAGTCCCTTTACTTACAAATAACATATTGGTAGGTAAAATTAACATGGACCCCACAAAAATGAATTGGCGCTTGTCATGATGTGGCATCTTGCATGGCGCATAATGAGGAGGGTGACATGCCAAGCTTCGTGTTAATTTTTTGTTGGTGCACATGGCACTGAATTCATGTACCTGATGCGGGTATAGGGTATGGGTACACTACTTTGATGGGCAGGGTATTACCCGATAAATTAGGGTTTAGGGTAGTGTGAGGGTATGAAAACATGTACTCGACGCGGATATAGGGCACGGGTATAGGTGTACCCAACCCTATTACTCTACCCGATTATATATATTTATTTGTACTTAATTTGCATGTATATTTATATAAATTTATTTGAGTATATTATAATTTAATATATATATTTTTAAAATGATATGATAGATTAAAAGATATATATTTTTGAATATAAATACATGTCATAATATACACTAAAAATAATTAATATATATTTTGAATTATAATTTATATACTAAAAATTAAATACTTGTACAATAATGCAGTGTATAGTATTTAGATCTTTAATATATTATATATATTAGTTAATTTAAACAAGTATAGATGTATAATATATCAAATTAGCATTTAGAATCTCTAATACATTATATTATATTCTTATTAATTTTATAAGTATAAATAAGGTATTCTATGTTATTAGTGTTTACTATCCTTAATATACTTAATACAACTATATCTCATTTAGATTTCTAAGTATAGTTTATTGATTTTTTTTTCAAATATTTTTTATTTTAAAGTTTATTAGGGTAGGGTTACCCCATGGGTACCCTGTATTCGTTATGTTAATACCTATACCCTACTCGCAAAAAATTATAGGGTAAGAGGGTGACTATGGGTAGAGCTTTTATATAGGGTAGGGTCGTGGAATAGGCATACCCTACCCATACCCTACCCGTTGTCATCCCTAAAAGCACCCAAGACATTATCACCTGCCAAACTAACTTTTCTCAACAATGTGCCTAAACCACCTCCACTAAGGTGCCCCCAATACCTACACTTGGACACAACCCAGCTGGGAATCCATGGATGTTACTTTCCTTGGAAATAACATAGTAAAGCTCTCCCAAAGTAGCTTCCTACTAACCCCAAGCTGTCTCATCTTCAAGATTCTCATCAATGGATCTTAGGTTGATAAGATCAATGATAGGTTTTAGATAAATATGATAGTCCTTCATAGTCATGACCACCACTTCGAACTCTGACTTGTAAACCATTTCTTTCGCTACATACTACAGCTGCTTGGATTTTAGACTCGTAGAAATGAGTGATAGTGAGAAGAAGTTTAAGGGCTAAGACTATAAGGGTGATTGGTATAGTTAAGAGATAATTGTGTTTAGATAAGAAATTGTAATTAGTGCAGCTATACGTGTAAGCTTAAGGTTGTACACTCTAGAATATTCTATACCAATTTGTTATAGATTGTTTTTACCTTTTGTAACAACCTCTACCACGTGTCTTCTCCTTAGTGGTAGTGGTCTCTCCTTTGTAACAAAATTTACATAGTATATAAATATACACTGAATGAACAATATTCAATTGAGCTGGTTTTATCAAAATATTGTTTAATTCCTTTGATTCTTTAATTTCTTTTCTTGGTATCAGAGCCTTTAGGCCCACGCCATGGCTGACCTCTCACCAGCTCCTCCAAACACTGCTAGTTCCGAGACAGTAGCCCAAGAGACATCTCGCGATGGTCCTTCAGCTACACCTGTTCTAGCTACTGCACTCATTCCGACACCAGTCACTCGTTCCCCTCCGATCGCTTCCCCTTTTAGTAACACACTGAGCCAACCATTCTCCCTGAAGCTCGATCGCAACAACTATCCACTGTGGAAGACGATGGTGACGACTATTATCTGTGGCCATGGACTCGATGCCTTCATCGATTGTGCGAAACCCTCTCCTCAATGATTTTTAGATGCAGGTAGTTCTGACTCTTTGACTCCTTTGGCTAATCCCGACTACCCCCCCTAAGTAATGAATGATCAACTACTAATGGGTTGGTTGTATGGCTCTATGACCGAGGGTATCACTTCTGAGGTCATGGGTTGTAGGACTGCTGCCAATCTATGGTCGACTCTTGAAATTCTGTACGGTTCTTACTCTAAGGCCCATATGGATGAGCTGCGCACTAAGCTTCAAATGGAGAAGAAGAACTCGATGCTCATGGAGGAGTACCTGAAATAGAAGTGTATGTGGGCGGACACTTTGGCTCTTGCAGGGGAGCCCTATCCCGAAGGTCACCTTGTTTCTAATGTTTTGAATGGCTTAGATGCAGCCTTTTTGCCTCTGATCATATAGGTGGAGGCCAGACCTCATACTTCTTGGCAAAAACTTCAGAGCCTTCTCTTACGTTTTGACATTCATCTTACATGGATGGGTACTGATCTCTCTACCTACCCATCTTCCCTCGGCTCACCATCAACCAATTTTTCTCAGCGTCCACCACCTTCCCCTGCATTTAAGCGTCCCATTCCCGCTGGTCGTGACTTCATTCCACATTATGGTGGTTCACGTGGATACAACTCTGGTCGACCTCGAGGCAGGGGGCAAATCTAGAGCCCCACCTGCCAAGTTTGTGGCCGATATGGTCACTTAGCCGCTTACTGCTATAATCACTATGATGAATCCTATATGGGACACTAACCAAGCCATGGAGCTGATTCAACCCCACAACCTACTGCCCTTGTTACTACACTTGAGATTCTTTAAGATGAAAGTTGGTATGCCGATAGTGGGGCTAGCACGCACATGACTTCCGCAGATGACAAACTGCTGCAAAAAATCGAGTATGGCGGTAAGGAGAAAATCACCATTGGTGATGGTTGTCAATTAGCCATTTCCCATGTTGGCATTGGTAGCTTGAACTCTAATCTCTCTTCTCTGTTGGTTTTGAACAATTTACTCCATGTGCCTCATATTGCTAAGAACTTAATAAGTGTTTCTCAGCTTACTGTCGATAATGATGTTTCTATTGAATTCTTTTCTGATTTCTATTGTGTGAAGGATCGAAAAACTGGCAGTGTGGTTCTGCGAGGAACACTTAAGGAGGGGCTGTATCAGTTGGACACTTCATTGCTTGTGCCTGGGACACTTTCAGCTCTGCCATCACCCCAGCCTTTGTGTCTTACTAGTGTTTCTTCTCAGCCTAGCTGCAATAAACATTCACCTCCATTGAGTCAAGTAGATGTTTGGCACAGACGCCTTGGACACCCATCTAGTATTGTATTGTCTCAAGTGTTTAAGTTGTCTAATGTAAAAACTAAATCCAATGAAAAGTTACTGTTCTGTGATGCATGCTAATTTGGAAAATCCCACTCACTCCCTTTTAATCAGTCCTCTAGCAGAGCATCTCATGTACTTGACTTAATTCATTCTGACCTTTGTGAACTCACACCCACTCCTTCATACACCAACTGCAACTTTTACACCCACTTTGTTGATGATTATAGTAGATACACGTGGTTGTTTCCCCTCAAACATAAATATGATGCTTTGGCAACTTTTATTCAATTCAAGGCCCTAGTTGAAAACCAGTTTAATCGTAAAATTAAGGCCCTTAGAACTGACTGGGGTGATGAGTATCACTCATTCTCTACCTTAGCAGCTGCCAGTGGCATTGATTTTCAACATCCGTGTCCTCATACCTCTGCTAAAAAAGGTAGAGCGAAGCTCAGACATATTGTGGAAATGGGCTTAACACTCTTAGCCCAAGTCGCCATGCCTCAAAAATATTGGACTGATGCTTTTCTCAATGCTGTCAACCTCATTAATCACCTTCCCACCTCATTTCTAGCAGGTTTGTCTCCATTTGAGTACCTATATTCCAAGAAACTCAATTACGAAGCTCTCCAAACTTTTGGCACTGCCTGTTTTCCCTGTCCGTGTCCTTACCAAACACATAAATTTCAGTTTCATTCTGTGAAGTGTGTCAATATTGGTCCTTGTGATCGTCACAAAGGGTTCAAGTGTTTATCTCCTCATGGCCACATCTATATATCTAGGCATGTTGTTTTTAATGAATTCAAATATCCCTTTCACCATGGTTTCTTAAACAATTTTCAATTTGAGAAACTAGTTCCTGCTGACATACCTCACTCTTAGGTTCACTTACCTTTTGTTTCTCCTCTTGCACCTCCTTTGGCTTCTGCTCATCCCACTGATACAACTGCCACCGATTCCTCTGCAGCATCCTCCTCCTCTCATGCCACTCCACAACAGGTATCTCACTTTCATCCTTCTACTTCTTCAATTTTTGTTTCTGCTAATGATGGTTATGAAGATGTTCCGCCAGGCCCCATGTATACTCAGTCTCTAGCCAAGCCATTGTCCTCTTGTGCCCCCTTTATAGTTTCCCAGCCCCTTGTAACGATCCAAAATTACTAATAAGTCTTAAGGGCCTTGATTAGTGTGCCGGGAGAGCATAACTAGTTTATGTGTGATTTAAATGATTAAATGCATGATTATGTGATAAGCATGCTTATATGATTATATTGATATATGAGATGCATGACTATGAGTATTAGTATGCATGTAGGCCCTGTTTAGATTATAAGGGCATATTCATAATTTTAGCCCGTTGAGGGCTTAAATGTAATTATTTGCGATAATTGTTGAGACCACATTATTATGTGGATATATTTACAGCTTGTGGCTTGTGGCTCGAGGCAATCCTAGTGAGCGGTTTAGCGAAATAGTCACAACGAGGGTTTATATCAATCTAGGGGGGAGCCTGGGGGTATTTCTGGGAATTTGGGAAATATATTGGAGACTATTTGACATTGGGAAAAATAATTGGTGATTAGTTAGGTGATGGGATTTAAGCGGTAATTATTAGGGATACTTGAGGAATTAGCGGGAATTGGGAACAAATGACCAAAATTCCCTTAGAATGTTTAAAGGCTTAGGTTTTAAATGGGAGGGCAAAATGGTCATTTGATGGTTAAAAGGGGATAAGGGTCATTTCTGTTTTTAGACTTAGTGGAAATTGTAGAATGTGTTAGAAGCTGAAGGAAAGAAGAAAAAACAGAACACTTGAGTTAGCTCTCTCTTTCTCCCTCACGGTTTGCCTATCCCTCACCATTTCTTGTGGAATTCGAAGCTGTAAACTCAGAGGAGGCTTAGGCTAGAGCTGTGACCTTGGTTCTTGAGGTAATCAAGAGGGTTAGCTGGAGTTAATTCCCAAAATAAGGTAAGGTTTAAAGTTGTTTTGAGATTTATGAGTTTTGGTGAGTTTGAATTCTGAATTTGGATTTTTAAATGGAAGTTAAGGTGTTTGAGCTTGAGGAATTGAGGAGCTACAGGCTGGAAGGGCACTAAGGGAAACCTAGGGTCGGATTCTCCATTAAAGGTAAGGATTTATGAGCTTGATCATTTGAGCATCTGGGATGTTTCTGGTTTTTTGTTGAGTTCTTGAGTTTCAAACTCAATTCTTGTTTTTCTGTGTTTGATGATGCATGTGGCCAAGTTTGAGGTTTTTGGGCCATGTGGGATGAGAAGTAGTGGATGGTAGGCTTAATTTGAAGTGTGGTTGAGGTTTGGAGGGGTTTTAGGAAGTTTTGGCTCGGGGAAAATTTGAAGGATGAACTCAGAGGACTGATGGTGCTATTTGTAGCGCTGTAGCGCTAGCCTTAGTGCGCTATAGTGCTATGCTTGGTTCTGGGGGACATTTTTGCTTCTGTTTGTAGCGCTATAGTGCCCACCTTGTGGCGTTGTAGCGCTACCCTGCCTCCAGAAGAGGGTTTTGGGTATTTTTCTTAGGGTTTTTGCTTGGGGGCTCGTGGGTCGATTCCACCACCCGGTTTGGTGGAATTGGGCTTCCTGAGGGCTCGGGATCGGTCCCGAGGCTAGGTTACGGAATTGAATGTAATGAGGGTTCTATGTTATGTTTGTGACTAGGTGTACACTAGGGCTCGGACGAGATCATGCTCGAGGATCATTTCTTTTAACCCGAGTGCTCGGAATCAAAGGTAAGAAACTGCACCTGGTTATGTGATTATGTTGGGACTAAGAGTTCCCTATATTTGTATGTGATGTCATGAGATGGTATTATGCCATAGGGACATGTAATAAATGGCCTAAGAGTGTCAAAATCAATATTTGCACACAGGGCGCGACTCGGCCACTGGTAGCTGAGGTTAAGTACATAATCACTGAGCTCGACCTAAGCGAGCCGGGGTCAGTGGGATAATCAGAGGGTGTGGCCTAAGGGCGCCAATCCTGGATTTTGGTGTGATATGTTTAATTTTGTTTAAACTGATGATTGTGATGAGTTTGTTATCTGAATAACTGATCATTGGCTTGTAGATTGATATCACTGTTTATGTGAGCAATATGACCTGTTGTATATCTGATTGATGATTTATGAAATATCTTACTGTTGTTTATTGTTTATACTCTGTATTATGACTTTCTTATTGGGCCTCGGCTCACAGGTGCTACGTGGTGTAGGTAAAGGCAAGGGCAAGGTGGACTAGTCTTGAGTTGGAGATCTCTGAGGCTGAATGTACATAGTTAGCTAATTGGCCCCCACGGCCGAGGAGTGGTACAGGACATGAGAACCTTAAATGTCTATTTTGTCCTTAGAGAGGCCAGTAGCTGTATATATATCTTGGATTTTTTGTATACTGTCTTTTAAACTCTATTTATTTTGGGATCCAATGTATGAAATGTTTATTTAAATGAAATGCATCTTTTATGACCAAAATCTTTTAACCCTAATTCAATTATAGCTATAGTAATACGTTTCTAATTAAATGACTTGATTAGCAAGTCTTGCACCTTTATAAACACACAGTGTAACAGCCTTGGCTACCCAGGGCGTTACACCCCTGCTGCTCCCAGTACTACTGTTCCCACCATGGGTCATCCCATGATCACTCATGCTAAGGCTGGGATCTATAAGCCCCGTGTTTACCTTGATCATGCACAATTTGATCTTTCCATGTATGAGTCTCATTCAGTTTCAGATGCCCTTACGCATGAGGGGTGAAAGGTAGCGATGTTTGAAGAGTTTCAAGCACTCCAAAAGAATGATACATGGTCCCTAGTATCGACATCACCATCGTTTAACACTGTAGGCAGCAAGTGGGTATTCAAACTTAAACATAATGCTGATGGTTCTTTTCAACGGTACAAAGCATGTTTGGTAGCTAAGGGATTTCATCAACGACCTAGGGTTGATTTCAGTGAAACGTTCAGTCCTATAATAAAGGCTTCGACGGTTAGAGTTGTTCTCACTATTGTTGCCTGGCGGAATTGGGAAGTTAAATAGTTGGACATCAACAATGCATTCCTAAATGGTGTATTAGAAAAAGATGTATTTATGTCACGGCCTGAAGGATTTGAAGATCCATCAAGAATTGATCATTTGTGCAAATTGAAGAAATCAATTTATGGTTTGCGACAAGCACCAAGATCATGGTATGATCAACTCAAGAAGACACTGTCAGACTGGGAGTTTTTAATTCTAAGGCAGATTGTTCACTGTTCATGCTCAAGAAACTGACCTTTGTTATAATGGTCCTTATTTATGTGGACGATATAATTGTGACTGGTAATGATGCAAAGGAAGTGGATCTTTTTATCAGCAGGTTGAATGAAACTTTTTCACTTAAGCAGCTAGGCCAACTGAGTTACTTTCTGGGAATAGAGGTATTCAGAGATGCTACTGGCTTCTATCTTTCACAAGGCAAGTATATTGGAGAAATGCTACAGAAGGCAAAAATGGCTAATATCAAGCCAAGTCCCACTCCCATGGTGGAAGGAAGACCACTCTCAATCAATGATGGAGACCCATTAGAAAATCCAACTGAGTACAGAAGTATACTTGGAGATTTACAATATCTCAGTCATACTAGACCAGATATCTCCTTTACTGTAAACAAACTAAGCCATTTTCTCAAAAGTCCAATGTCAACGCATTGGAGTGTTGCAAAGCGAATTCTACGGTACTTAAAAGGAACTATGCATCATGGTATTCACATCTCACCTTGTGACCAACTCACACTAGTAGGATACTCAGATGCCGATTGGGCATGTTGCCCAGACAACATGAGATCTGTAGGTGGCTAATGCGTATTCCTTGGAAATTATCTCGTTTCGTTGTCATCTAAGAAACAATATGTGGTGGCTAAGTCGAGTACTGAGTCGGAGTATAGATCATTAGCTCACTTGTCAGCTGAGTTGTCTTGGTTACAATCCTTGCTACAAGAAATGCACATTCAATAGGTTACTGTACCAATTATCTGGTGTGATAATATGAGTGCTAGTGCTCTTGCAGCGAATCCAATTTATCACGCAAGAACAAAGCACATTGAACTTGATGTGCATTTCATTTGAGAAAAAGTCTTACAAAGACAGTTAGAGATTCGCTATGTGCCATCTGAAGAACAAGTCGCAGATTTCCTAACAAAGGGTCTGTCACAGTCAAGATTTCAGTTACTTACATACAAGCTCGGTGTGATGGAGTCACCCTTTCTCTTGAGGGGTGGAGTTAAGAGATAATTGTGTTTAGATAAGAAATTGTAATTAGTACAACTATACGTGTAAGCTTAAGGTTGTACACTCTAGAATATTCTGTACCAATTTGTTATAGATTGTTTTTACCTTTTGTAACAACCTCTACCACATGTCTTCTCCTCAGTGGTAGTCGTCTCTCCTTTGTAACAAAATTTAAGAGTATATACATACACTGAATGACCAGTATTCATATCCATGACCACCACTCCATACTCTGACTTGTAAACCATTTCTTTTGCTACATACTACAACTACTTGGATTTCAGACTCGTAGAAATGAGGGATAATGAGAAAATTTTTAAGGGCTAAGACTATAAGGGTGATTGGTATAGAGAAGAGCCTTTGGTGCATATAATTTGGAAACTTTTTGGTAAAGGATTTGAGTTGGGTTGACATACAAAGAAAGAATTTTTCATTAACATGATTAGAATTTGCCTTGGAGATAATGATTATTGATATAAAAAGTAAAGAAGCTTGTGGTGTGGGACTCATCTTTGATAGTTTATGATTACACATGTACGAGAAGGTTATGTATCAACTTTGAGTATCAAACAAATGGGTTTTGATTATCAAATGTGTTGGAAAAAAAACAAATTTCCCAAGCGCAGCCGAAACAATAAAAAAGCAAATAAATTTACTCGGTTGGTAAAATCACCAAATCCACAATCAGAGATCTATTTCACATCAAACTTCAATATTACATATATTGAAACTCTCTCAATCTTCCCACCCAAAACCCGATACACCATTTGCTTCTCACTCTTCATACTCACTCTCACACTCTCACACTCTCAACACTTCAAACTCACTCTCACTTCTCTTCAAAACTCATCAAAAATTAAAAACATTATAAATAAAAATCATAGTTAGTTTGAGTTAATACTTAAAAATATCCACCTAGACTCAAATACTCTAAATATTATATTTTTATAATTTTTGATGGATTAAATAAGTGTTACAAGAATTGATTATTTACTTTGTGTGGGGGTAATGTTATATTATTTAGATAATATAATGTTAGATTAAATAACGTGACAAATGTGATTTGTTACACTTTGTAACATAATATTGAGAGTTAAGAATTAGACATGTGTCTTTATCTAAATGTAACATATTTTGGAGTTACAAATTTGTAACTTTCAAATATCATTCAATAATGTGTAGATTGAAAGTTACACATTTTTTTATTGAATTCCATAAAGTCATAATGTGATATGACTGTTGAAGATATGTTTTTAACTCCCATTAGGTGTATGGAGGTTACAAAATTATGTGGGAAATGTATTGACACGTTTTGAGAAAAGGAGCAAAATTGGGAAGCAGAGGCTCACGGCCACAACCTGACATGTCCAAGGCCCCGACTTGGGATGTTGGTAGCCAAATTCTATTTTCCCTAACCAAGGGGTTTGTGGAATTTGAAATTCAAAGGGTGTCTCAAAACTTTATTAATAGGAGCCTAATTCTCACTTGTAAGACAACACCATTTTCTATCCACAAAGTACTTGGCTAGAAAATACACCAAAAGACTTGATAATGTTGGGGAGAATGAGATAACACCACCTCAAAATTTAGAATCTACAAAAAAAATGGATTGACAGAGACTAAATAAAGATTGAGAAAGATTATGCAAACCCAAGTTGGTGAATAATCTTCTTCAACTTTGATGAACCTTCAAAACCTTTGTAGAACCATCACTTTGAAAAAAATCCTTAAAACAAAGAAAAATAAAAAATCCAAGGCTTATACATGTTTCTTAACGTTTTCCTAATACTCTATTTCCAAGCCACCATAGATGCTTGAGGCCTTTTCTAGGAGGAAATGAGGATTGAGATTGAACAAGCCTTAAACTCACAAAGTCAAACACTTTCTTTATGAGTTCTTTGAGAAAACTTGAGATTCTTGGAGCTAGAGAGAGAGAGAGGTTAGAGAGAGATTGGAGAGAGTGATCAAGTCTTCTAAAACTCTATTTTGACCCTTATATAGAGTAGACACTGTCATTAGGTCTAACCAATAAGATTAAACTTGTAAAACACGTCATTTAGAGAAATTTACATAACTTGTATGGACTCCAGTAGGAGATGTGCAACTGAAGATGTATGAGGGAAAGATAGCAAGACACTTTAGTTCTAAAGTTAAGAGTCGGAGATTTGGGATTGGTGATCTGGTCCTAAGAAGAGTTTTCCCATCATCTCAAGAACCGGGAGTGGGGGTTCTATGACCTAACTGGGAAGGACCATATGAGATCCAAAACGAAGTATATCTAGGAACGTATCGCCTAAAGTGGCTAGACAAAATAAAGGTTCCAAGGGCCTGGAACGTTGAACACCTCCGCCAGTACTACCAATAGTTGGGAGGATTCAGTCGTATCTTCTTTTTAACATTTTAATTTTCAAGAAATGTACACCCCAGGGGCATTTCCTAGTTAATGAAAATGATGTGAACAAAACACCATAAGAAATGTTTTAAGAAAAGAAAAAAGTCCATGTCCATCTTTAATTTTTACACGAACAAGTGACTTAAGACTACACTCTTTGATCACTTGGGGGTAGGACCATCTACACATTATAGGATAAAAAAAGGATGCAAGGCTCAAAGCTTAGTCCTAATCTGGATTCGTGTGGACTGGGGGTTCAAAACCCAACTCATCCACACCTAACATGGTTCATGATAGTTTAATCCTCATTCATTCTTTCCCTAAAATGGTCTAGGCTGTTGGAACCTAAACCTTAGATTCGGGGTAAACCAATTAAATTATGTCTGGTAAGTCCAAAACGGTCCAGGCCATTGAAACCTGAACCTTGGTTTCATGATAAATTAACTAATTTCAACAATTTTTTTCCAATGGTCTTGGCCATTGGAACCAGGATTCCACATTTAAAAAGTTCATGCATAGTGGTAAAACCGATATAATAACAAGATAATAAGAACAATTGTCTTAAGCGCATCCTAAGTAAAATTACAAAGGCTCAGGCCTGGGTTTCGTTCTGATTCAGAACATCTGGAGCAGCTTTATCCTATGGATCCTCAGCAAGGAGCTTCGCGTCCTCTTTCTCCTTGGCCTCAAATTTAGCCCTCTTTGCAGCCGAGTTTGGATAGACTTGGAGATTCATATTTTTGTCCTGGAGCCAGGCCATGTAAATGGCTTCATCAAAAGTGGGCGCCAACAACTCTTTAGCTTGCTCCTTCTCTTTGCGAGCCTTCTCGCTCTGCTCCAACTCTAGCTAGGTACGGACCTCCAAGGCCTGGACTTGGGCCCCGAAAGACTCCACCTTCTCCCACTCTTGACGAAGCTAGGCCTTAGTTGCCTCCAAGAGTGCCTTGATTGAAGCTTCCGAGCCGTGGGCAGTGGACAGTTCCGCCTGTGACTTCTCCAGCTCCCTGGTCAAGTTGTTCACCACCTTCTTGTGGTCAACATTCTTCCTGAACAAGGCTTCCTCATGCTGAGCTTGAACCCGGGTAGTCTCCTTATTAAATGCCTCTTTAGCAACTTCCCATTGATTAACGACAACCTCCAGCTCCATCTGGGTCATCTCTAGCTTCATGGCCATCTTGGCCACTAGGTCTGCATTCCTATGAGCCAACAATGCATCCTAGAACAAAGCAAAGTTATAAACAACACAAAAAAGATAACAATAATACAAAAACGAGACGAATAAGTGACTTACCGCCGTGGCCTGATGACAGATGGCCTGGGAGATGAAGATGGAATCATTGCTTGCCAGGGTGGCGTAGCATTTGAGCTGGAGAAAGGACATGGAGGTCCTCACTTGGGCTAGCAAGTCTGCAGAGAACGGGGCCAAGTCCTGCTCCAACTTAAGCCAAAATCCAAGCTCGGCTCCCAACCGATCCACGATTTGTTGGGGATCTTTGAAAGCCTCGGGACGCCCAGAGAACTCCACATTCTGGCGAGTAGTCAGGGCCCAGGCCACATCGTCTCGTTTGTCACAACCCTCATCCCAAGCCCGAGACACCATCCTCATCCTCTCCTCCAGGACGACAGACTCCCCTTCCCAGGAAGAGCTGAGTTGATGGGAAGCACGTGAGCACACGGGAGCTCTGATGTAATAATAAGGCCATCTCCAGGGGAGTGTGCCTCAATCATAGTGGAGTCCCCCACTGTCTTGGCCTTCTTGGCTCGCTCCGTTGACGCCATGGCAGTGACGTCCGTCTTCCTTTTATTCACCCCACCTTCTATCGAAGTCTCCTGCTCCAAATTTATGACATGGAGAGGAGCAGGTGGGGGTAGATGTTGCGAATTTTATAGCTACGCAAGTATACGTAATCGCAATTTGTAATAAATCTCGATAAGAACGAGTATCGTCCCATGAAGACTGACTTATCAATTACCAAAGAATTAATTTCTAGTTTCTATTTGGCTAATGAAAACTGGATTTGTGAAATTTGAAAATAAGAAAACAGAAATAAATGAAAGTTGCAGAAATCAAATAATAACAAGAACACAAGGATTAAATTCACTATGAAACAATTAGGAAGCCTAATCTTATCTACTATCCACTATATTAATTTTTAATGCAATTACTACTGAAACTCTTCTCATTGAAATGATAGGCATGCAAAAGTGTTAATTATTCGAGTTAAGAAATAGAAAACTCGACCTAATGTGAATTCCCTATATTTCTATGGCCAATTCAAGCAATAGGAAGCAATGAATACAGCCCTAAATCACATAAACCAATTTGATACTCTCATTCTAAATTGAAATCTATGTCTATTAAATTTTAGCATATTTAAATCTCACTTTTCATATTTTGATCCAAATTCATAAATCGTATGTAAAAGTTGCGCAGTCAATCACATACACAATAAACATAAATTGAATAGATTTCAGATGAAGAAGAAATAGATAAATGCATTAAATCATAATATAGTTTCAAGAGAGTCAATTAGAAAACCTAAATAAAATTTAGTTCATAAACATCACTAAGAAATCCATAAACCTGAAATTAACATAAACTAAAAAATAAAAAGAGAAGAAAAGAAACTCTAAATGATAGATTCACTCCTCAGCCTCCTCTCCCAGTCTAGGTATGCAAAAAGTGCCTCCTTTTCTCTCCTTAATCGTAATTTAAACCTAATTAGCGATTTTTTAAACATGAAAGGACCAACACACCCTTAATAAAAAATCTGCATTTTTCTCATTTGTAGACGTATGATAGCGGTCGCAGGAATGCCCTGGAAATGCCAATTCTCTTTTGGACTTGCGGCCGCAAGACACCCTTCCTACGGTCTGCAGGAAGTGCTTCGAAACACCGTTTTCCATCAATTTTTGTCATTTTGTCGATTTTTCCACCATATTTCCACACCTAAGTCACCTAAGCCCTTCGACACCTGAAAACATACAAAAAAAAGCGTAAAATAGAACAAAGCAAAATGAACACCTAATACTTTACCTGAAAAAACATGGATAAACAAGTCTAAAACTCGTTTATCAAACTTCTCCAAACTTAACATTTGCTCGCCCTTGAGCAAAGAAAACAAAACTTAAGATAAACTAAACAAATAAATACAGACACTAAACAAATTGATCAAGATAACCACAATTTTTAAGCCTCAAAATTTATGAATGACAAGCATATATAATTGTCAAAAAAAATTCTGGCAAAAAATCCAGATTTTCAATCCAACCACTTCTTCAATTCACCCTAACCCATTGATCATTTTTGTCTACTCAATCATGAACAGTAAATAAACCATATTTAAAATAATTTACACATGCTGAACTCTCACCATCAATCCATCAAATCCCAAATTTCCATATGCTTGCTAACTTATTATTCTCTACTAATATAAATCAATGCATGTTCAAGAAGCAAAAGGTCTTTTAAAGCTTGTATTGATAGGCTTAGGTAACGGTAGATAAGATAGTCATTTTGGCTCAAATATACCATAAGCACATAATCCAAACAACCCAAACCTGATATCCACATTGTAATCCAAACAACCCCAAATTTCCCTTTATTTTCCAAGATTGAGAAAAATTTACACTAGATGCATCTTTTTTTTTTTTTTTTCACTACACTTCCCCAAACTTATGTTTTTCAATGTGAACAAACATAAGAAGTGTAGTTTATTTTCAATCTCTTTTTTTTTCTTTGAATTTTCCTCTCAATCTTTCCTTTTATTTTTCTATTGTCACAACCAAATCACACAATAACACTCATTACAAATCAATCCCCATTTATATGTTTATATGCTCATGGTATAAATCAAGGGAATGAAAAAAATAATTAAGTGTTCAATTAGGCTCAAAATAAGTGGTTAACAATAAAAAGTTATACTTTTAGGCTCGAAAAAGGGTAACTAAGGATAAATTAATCAAGGATGGCTTGAAAGGCTCAAACGTTCCAAAAAAAAATCGCCTAAATCATTTTCCTAAACAAGCATTATCTATGATTTCGCCTCAAATAGTAAGCAAGCAAGTTCTAGAATTGTTCATACATTCTTTCCACATTCAAAATTCAGCAAGTGTAAATACATTTAAATGCAAGAATTTACCAATCATGATCAAATATTCAGTTTTACAATGAATTAGAATAGCCCAAAGAAGTGGTCAAACCAAGCACACAGATTGTTGTTTTTTTAAAATCAACTATATTTTTCTCAAATTATATTACAAGTTATTCACGTATTCTCATCGGCTAATCATTGTTATCTTTATTCAACAGACTCTCTAGATACCCTAACACACAACACACAAAACCAAACACAATGTAACAAAACACAAAACACCAAACGAAACAGCAACTTGACTCAACTATCTTAACACAATTAACTAAAAGAAATCCCCCTTCCCCAAACTTACCAAAAACATTGTCCCCAATGTTTAAATAAAAGCTAAGGAAAGGAAACTTACCTGACTCGACTCACGATGAAGGACCCGCCTCGTCATCCCCCTCAGGTGGAGGATACCCAAAGTTAGGTGGTTGTGGATATGGTGGAAATTCACTAGTGTCAATGCCAAAATGAGTGGCGAAAGCTTGGTTGTAGGCGTATTGATTCTGCGTCACATTGACACTCCACAAGTGGTGCTGCTGGAACTGTGACACCAAAGTGTCCAGCTTTTGGTTGACATTCTGAGTTCTTGGCGGTGGACGAGCAGACTGTCTTGAGGTACCTGCACTAGGAGCCGCTGAAAAAGTTTTGGCATTGTTAATCTTGACCAAATCATAAACCAGAGAGGGCAATTTCTCCTCTAATTCATTAATGGGGACCCCTGCTTGCAGACACAAACTAGTGATAAGGCTAGGAAAATAAAGCCCCACATAACTAGTGACACAACACTCATTCAAATTAGCAGCAATAATATTGCCAACATCTATAGATTTCCCGTGTAAGACAGCATACAGCAAGACCACCTTACTAGGGGTGACAATGGTAAAGGCTTCGGTGGGTGTCAAATTTGAACAAATAAAATACAACCACACTCTTTTCTCCCTCGTCAACAAATTTAAGGGAAACCCTACTCGAAGAGTGCCATTGAAGGTCCATTTAGTGCCTGGCGGGGTTAAAGCTTGCAAGATAGTGTCCCAAGTTCTCTCCTCACAGAGTTTGTCCTGTAAGTCCCTATACTAATCAGTTTCTAAGGTAGGCAATTTGAAAATTTTATTGATATCACTTCTGTGAAATTTCACAGTTTTTCCCCTAACAGTTGCTTCCCATGTATAGTCATGGTGAAAAGCATTAGCATAAAATTCTCTAACGACAGGGATGATAGCAGCAATTGGAGGAGCACAGAAAACCTCCCACTTATGGGCTCTAATCATTGATGTATACTCTTCAAGGACAATAAACTCATCTTTCCAATTGGTAGCAAACCCTCTCTCCCTAATAAGGCTACGCCCCTTATCTTGAATGTACCTAAAATTGGCCGTTGGGTTGACAAACCTAGGCACATCCTCAAAATTTAGGTCGTCCTCATTCTCTATGGGTGGGGGAGGTGGTTGATGTTTTTTCATTTTTCCAGTTTTAGTCCGTTTTCTACTTGTGGACATTATGACACAAGAACCAAAACTACTCAAAATAATGCACACCCCACCAACAATTTACTTAAGAGCACCAATTGCAAAAGTGATAGCAATGTTCAATTTATAAGATTCCACAATTAAAACAAGCACAAGAACAATGATCAATTCCTTCAAATTGCAAAATCCCCAAATTTACACCTTAGAATATGAAAATGGCAAAATTCTCCAAATAAATTGAAGACCCAATGAAATTGAACATAAAAATAAGCATCTATAATTCTCAATTTCACCAATGTCAATTCAATTTCACAAAATCATCTAAAAAAAATTCGGACCCAAAATTAGGTCAAAATTTCCCAATTGCAAAATCAAGCAAACTCAATACAAATGAAAATCCACCAACATGCAATACAATTGGTTCAATGATAGCTTAAGAATCCAGAAATAACATATATTTATCAAATACCACACACAAATTTCGGATTCAAGAGCTTAGCATGAAAAATTTCTTAAGAATACAATGTAGAAATTAAAAGGAGAAAGAGGAAGGAGACTTACAATGTAGATGATAATGGAGAGAGAGTTGAGAATGAGTAGAAGAGAACTATACTTACAAAACCTTGGAGTGATATGGCCTCTTGAAAAAAATTGAAAGAATGAATGAGAGAATCAGATTTGGGGATGAAAAGAAGAGGAAAGTGAGAAAATGAAAATGAGAAGAGAGAGAGAGAGTCTGATGCAAATATATATATATTATTTTTTTTTTTTAAGAGAAATATGTGATCCTACGGCCGCAGAAAGTGGTTCCTGCGGTCACAGGAATCGTCCCATTTGGCGTGGATCTCTGGACCTGCGGCCGCAACACACCCTTCCTGCGGTAGCAGGATGGCTCCCATTTCGCCCAGATCTCTGGTCCTGCGGCCACAGAAAGTGATTCCTACGGTCGCAGGATTGCTCTACAAACCACAGTCTCAACAATTTTTATTCTTCTTCTTCTTTCTTTTTTTCACGTATTTCACAATGAAAAAATCCATAATATTTACAATAAAATAATAATAAAATAAACCAAAAAATAATAAATAAAATAAAAATTGTCTCAACTAAAATCGCTTAAAAACTCAAAGAACTTAAATGAATTTGGGATGCCTCCCAATGGCGCTGCCATTAACGTCATTTAGCCGGACGATGAACCCCTCATTAAAGAGGCTTCAACAAAATAATGGAGTTGGCTTGATCAATGAGACTACCCAAGTATGGCTTCACTTGTTGACCGTTCACCTTGAATGTTTCATTATTTCAATTTTTCAACTCCAACGACCCATAAGGAAATACCGTTAGTACTGTGTACGGTCCCGACCATCTCGATTTCAACTTGCTTGGAAACAGTTTAAACCTTGAATTGAACAATAATACCTGCTGACCGGGTTGAAATTCTTTGCGAGACAAGTTCTTGTCATGCCATCTCTTGGTGCGTTCCTTGTAAATTTTTGCATTCTCATAGGCTTCATTCCTAAACTCATCAACTTCATTCAATTGCATTAGCCTATTTTTCCCAACTGCATTCCAATCCATATTCAACCTATGCATTTCCCAATATGCTCGATGTTCTAACTCCACCAATAAATGGCAAGCCTTACCAAAAACCAACCGATAAGGAGACATGCCAATGGGAGTCTTAAATTCCATTCTATATGCCCATAAAGCATCATCAAGATTTTTAGACCAATCCTTCCTTGAGCTATTAACGGTCTTTTCAAGAATGCTCTTGACCTCCCAATTAGAAATTTCCACTTGCCCATTAGACTGTGGATGATAAGGCAAGGCAGTTCTATGTCGTACTCCAGACCGAGCAAGCAAAGCATCACACCATTTATTACAAAAATGACTCCCCTCATCGCTTAAAATAGCTCAGGGAGTTCCAAACCGAGTAAAAATATTCTTGTGCAGAAAATTTAGAACTACTTTACCATCATTTGTAGAAGTTGCCGCTGCTTCCACCCATTTAGACACATAGTCCACAGCGAGAAGTATATACTTGTTATTGTAGGATGATGGAAAAGGGCCCATGAAATCAATCCCCCACACATCGAACAACTCAACTTCAAGAATAACATTCAGCGACATCTCATCTCTTCATGATATGTTACCGGTGCGTTGACATCTATCACAAGACTTAACAAAAGTATTTGCATCTTTATATAAAGTAGGCCAAAAGAAACCACATTGTAATACCTTTGCTGCTGTCCTAGTAGCACCAAAATGACCCCCACAATGAAGAGTGTGACAGTGGGTGAGAATAGAGATCATTTCATCTTCCAGTACACAACGACAAATTATTTGGTTAGCATAATGTTTATAGAGGATGGGCTCCTCCCAATAATAATGTTTGATCTCGGAGTAGAATTTCTTCAACTGTGCTCTAGACATATCAGGAGGCACAACCTTTGCCACTAGGAAATTGACATAATCTGCATACCATGGTGCTTTGGCTTTGTCACTCACCCCGAACAATTGCTCATCAGGAAAATAATCATTGATTTGCACTTTCTTGGTAATTTGATCTTTCTCAAATTCTAGCCTAGACAAATGATTTGCCACAAGATTCTCGGTACCCTTTTTATCTCTGATTTCCATATCAAATTCTTGGAGTAATAAGACCCCCCGAATGAGATAGGGTTTAGCATCTTTCTTTGTCATGAGATATTTAATAGCGGAGTGGTCCGTGTACACAATCACCTTATTTCCAATTAAATACGGACGGAACTTATCGAAAGCATAAACTATAGCTAGAAGTTCTTTTTCTGTTGTTACATAATTTAGTTGAGCATCATTTAAAGTTCAACTAGCATAGTATATTGTTTGAAATACCTTGTCCACTCGCTGCCCAAGAACCGCTCCAACCGCATAATCACTAGTGTTGCACATAAGCTCAAATTGAAGGTCCCAATTAGATGCACACACTATAGGCGCTGAAATGAGCTTCTCCTTGAGAGTCTTGAAAGTAGTCAAACATTCTTCATTAAAATCAAAAGGGACCCCATTCATTAGAAAAGTGGACAGCGGCTTTGACACCTTGGAAAAATCTTCGATAAAACCTCGCGTGGCCCAAGAAACTCCTCACTCCTTTAACTGAAATTGGAGGTGGCAAATTCTCTATAGTAGAAATCTTGGCCCGATCCACTTCAATGCCTTTAATAGAAATTTTGTGTCCCAAGACAATCCCTTATCTCACCATAAAGTGGCACTTCTCCCAATTAAGTACCAAATTCGATTCTTCACAGCGTTTAAGAACCGCTTCTGGGTGATCCAAGCATTCATCAAAATCAGACCCGAACACCGAGAAGTCATCCATAAAAATTTCGATACTTTTCTCTACCATGTCGGAGAAAATAGCCATCATGCACCTTTGAAAAGTTGCTGGTGCATTACAAAGACTGAAAGGCATCCTTCGGAAAGCAAAGGTACCATATGGGCAGGTGAATGTTGTCTTCTCTTGATCCTCTAGGGCAATGGCAATTTAGTGGTAACCTGAATACCCATCTAGGAAACAATAATAACTATGGCCTGCAAGCCTATCAAGCATCTTATCCACGAATGGCAGCGGGAAATGGTCCTTCCTCGTCGCCTTATTCAACTTGTGGTAGTCAATCCAAATCCTCCATCCCGTCACAGTACAAGTAGGGATGAGTTCATTGTTCTCATTTTTTGCCACAGTTATTCCTCCCTTTTTAGGCACCACTTGAACAGGGCTCACCTAAGCACTGTCAGAAATAGGATAGACTACCCCCGCATCCAACCAGTTAAGTATTTGCTTCCGAACAACATCCTTCATAGAGGGATTTAGCCTTCGTTGAGCTTCAATGGAAGGTTTGCTATCTTCTTCCATAAGAATTCTGTGCATAACCGTTGAAGGGCTAATTCCTCGAATATCAGCCAAAGTCCACCCAATAGCACATTTATGAGCCCTCAAAACCCTCAAAAGTTTTTCTACTTCACCTTTTGACAGCAATGAAGATATAATAACAGGCAACGTTTCTTTCTCCCCTAAGTACACATAACAAAGATGCTCAGGTAAAGACTTCAACTTAAGGACTAGAGGCTTCTCAATAGATGGTATGGGGCGCTCAGGCACTTGCCCCAATTCTTCAATTTTCTTCTTGTAATATGGACCATAAGAATTGATCCATTTCACATACTCATGAGTCTCCTAATCCTCCTCTTCATTATCATCACCAAACGCCAAAGCCAATTCAAGAGGATCATTAGTAATCCTCTTTTTCAAAACCACCTCATCAATTACATCAACATTAAAGCAACTATCACTTGCTCTTGGATAAGACATAGCCTTAAATACATTAAAGACCACTTCTTCCCCTTAAACGCTCAACCTCAACTCACCCTTTTGCAGATCAATGAGAGCTTTCCCGGTAGCCAAGAATGGTCTCCCAAGAATAATGGGAACCGTTGTATCCTCCTCCATATCTAGAACAATGAAATCCGCTGGAAAAATAAACTTGTCTACCTTGACTAGCACATCTTCAATAACTCCCCTTGGGTGCTTGATTGATCAATCCGCGAGCTGAAGAGTAATAATAGTAGGCTTTGCCTCACCAAGACCAAGCTTCCGAAAAATAGATAGAGGCATGAGATTGATACTTGCTCCAAGATCACAAAGAGCATGTTTGCATTCAAATTTCCCTATAGTACAAGGGATAGTAAAACTCCTCGGATCTTGAAGCTTTTGTGGAAGCTTCCTTTGGAGAATTGCACTGCACTCCTCAGTAAGTGCCACTGTCTCAGAGTCTTCCAACCTTTGTTTCTTCGATAAAATCTCTTTCATGAATTTCATATAACTCGGCATTTGCTCCAAAGCCTCAGCAAATGGGATGTTAATGTGAAGCTTTTTAAACACCTCAAGAAACTTTGAGAATTGTTTATCAAGAGAATTCTTTCGGAGTCGTTGTGGATACGGGATTTTGACATTAGAATCAACAACTACTGGTTGAATCTTCTCCTTGGTTGCAAGGCCTTCAATAACCTTTTCCTCCACTTGGGGCTCAAATTTTTCACAACTCTCCCCTTCTTCTGCCTTTTTTTCTTGAGTCCCCTTAAGAGAAGGACCCTCAATTTCTTTCCCGCTCCTCAAGGTGATAGCTTGACACTGCTCCGTAGGATTTAACACAGTATTGCTAGTAAAATTCCCTTGAGGCCTAGTATTCAACATATTGGCCAACTGCCCCACTTGCATCTCCAAATTTTTGATGGAGGATCTAGTCTCAGTCATAAACTGAGTTTGAGTGTTGGTGAGAGTCAATAGGGCAGCCTGCAATTCACTAGGCTATTTTGTAGGAGCTTGTGGCCTAGGTTGGTGAGAGGTTGATGCTTATGGTGGAGCTTGAGTCATAGGCCGCTGATACTGTGGTTGAAACGGTTGTTGTTGGTCCTGATTATTTCTCCAAGAAAAGTTAGGATGGTTTCTCCACCCTAGATTATACGAGTTAGAGTAGGGGTTGTTGTAGGGCCTCTGAAAATTACCCACTGCCTGGACTTGAGCTTGATCTAATGGGACATTGTTGGGATCTAAAGCAGCTTGGCACTGGTCAAAAGGATGAGCCCACCCCACACAATTCACACATTACTTGCGCTTGCACAACCTGGGCAGACATGGTATTTTGTTGCAACTCCTTAGTTAGAGACGCGACTTGAGCAGTTAAGGCTGTGATTGCATCTAGTTCATGAACCCCTGCAACCATTTTATTATTGCCCGCTCGTTCACTTGGCCATTGGTAATTATTAGTGGCCATTTCCTCTAAGAGTTCATAAGCTTCATTAGCACTTTTGCTCATAAACGCTCCTCCCACTGCTGCATCAATGATTGTGCGAGCGGTACTGCACAAACCATTGTAAAAGTTGTGGACCAACATCCACTTCTCAATACCGTGGTGGGGACATTTTTTGATCAAGTCCTTGAACCTCTCCCAAGCATCATACATAGATTCTCCCTCAATTTGAGAGAAGTTATTGATCTCCCCTCTCAATTTAGCAGCCTTAGCAAGTGGAAAGAACTTCGCTAAAAGCTTTTGAGCTAGAGCATCCCAAGTGGTGATAGTATTGGACTCAATTGAATTCAGCCAACTTTTCGCTCGCTCTCATAGTGAGAATGGGAACAAGCGCAATCTAATGGCATCATCACACTCCCCATTCATCTTGAAGGTGGCACAAAACTCCAGAAAATTGGCTATGTGCATTGGGGTCTTCAGTGGGGAGGCCACCAAATTGAACGGCAGTTTGGACCATCTGCAAGATAGCAGGCTTGATCTCAAAATTGTTTGCCTCTACTGCTGGTGTAAGGATGCATGAGTGTACCCCTGTGACAGTAGGGAGTACATAGATCCATAGAGCTCTTTGACCAGCAGGATTATGATTTTGTGGTGCTCCCCCGCTCATGTTTTCCATACTGTTGTTATTAATATCTGCTGTAACAACAGTGGAACTTTCAGCCCATTTGTTTCTTCTGTTTCGCTTGCACTCTTTCTCGATCTCAAGATTAATTGGAACTGGAATGTCAACTCCCCTTCTACTGCACATATAAGGAAAGTACCTGAGATAAAGAACAACCGCAGCCAAACAAATTAGAAATTATTTAAAAGACAACCAAATTAGAAATAAAATTAACTATTTAAATATTGATAATTTTTCAGTCCCCGGAAACGGCGCCAAAAACTTGTTGCGAATTTTATAGCTACGCAAGTATACGTAATCGCAATTTGTAATAAATCTCGATAAGAACGAGTATTGTCCCACGAAGACTGATTTATCAATTACCAAATAATCAATTTCTAGTTTCTATTTGGCTAATGAAAACTGGATTTGTGAAATTTGAAAATAAGAAAACAGAAATAAATGAAAATTGCATAAATAAATAAAAATTGCAGAAATCAAATAATAACAAGAATACAAGGATTAATTCACTATGATACAATTAGGAAGCCTAATCTTCTCTACTATCCACTCTATTAATTTTTAATGCAATTACTATTGAAACTCTTCTCACTGAAATGATAGGCATGCAAAAGTGTTAACTATTCGAGTTAAGAAATAGAAAACTCGACCTAATGTGAATTCCCTATATTTCTATGGTCAATTCAAGCAATAGGAAGCAATGAATACAACCTTAAATCACATAAACCAATTTGATACTCTCGTTCTAAATTGAAATCTATGTCTATTCAATTTTAGCATATTTAAATCTCACTTTTCAGATTTTGATCCAAATTCATAAATCGTATGTAAAAGTTGCGCAGTCAATCACATACACAATAAACACAAATTGAATAGATTTCAGATGAAGAAGAAATAGATAAATGCATTAAATCATAATATAGTTTCAAGAGAGTCAATTAGAAAACCTAAATAGAATTTAGTTCATAAACATCACTAAGAAATCCATAAACCTGAAATTAACATAAACTAAAAAATAAAAAGAGAAGAAAAGAAACTCTAAATGATGATTCCACTCCTCAGCCTCCTCTCCCAGTCTAGGTATGCAAAAAGTGCCTCCATTTCTCTCCTTAATCGTAATTTAAACCTAATTAGCGATTTTTTAAACATGAAAGGACCAAAACACCCTTAATAAAAAATCTGCATTTTTCTCATTTGTAGACGTATGATAGCGGTCGCAGGAATGCCCTGGAAATGCCAATTCTCTTTTGGACTTGCGGCGCAAGACACCCTTCCTACGGTCTGCAGGAAGTGCTCTGAAACACCGTTTTCCACCAATTTTTGTCATTTTGTCGATTTTTCCACCATATTTCCACACCTAAGTCACCTAAGCCCTTCGACACCTGAAAACATACAAAAATCAGCGTCAAATAGAACAAAGCAAAAAGAACACCTAATACTTTACCTGAAAAACACATGGATAAATAAGTCTAAAACTCGTTTATCAGTAGACGTTGCTCAATAGATGCCATAATGGCTGGGGCAGCAGCTTGAGCTCCCTCTAGGGTCCCCGTGGCCGGCTTTGTGGCCTTGACCATCAAATTGATGATCTTCGTTCTGGCCAGGCCCTTGTCGATCTTCTTCGCTGACGCCTTGGCCTTGGTAGCCCTCGCCTCAATGATTTCTTTCATCTTGGCCACAGGATCATCCATGTCCGGTTCACCTGAAGTACGAACAAAATACAGATTAGTAACGAAGCGGGAAGGACAAATACAAAAGAAACACGGAAGTCTAAGTCCTTTGGGACAAACCTTTATCTATGGAATGGGCCTGACTCAATTTTCCCAGGGAAAAAGCATGAATCTGATCCCCCATGTCATCCATACCCAAAAAGCTATTGTTGACTATAAATTTAGCCAACGACGTAAGAACGTCAACTACGACAAACCTTCAAGAGAATTATAAACGACAACAGATAGTTTTTATCAATGAAAGTAAATAACACGAGATTTTATAGTGGTTCAGCCCCGATGATTGGTAATAGCCTAATCCACTTAGAGATTTTATTATGTATTCACACTCAAGATCAGATGAACCGTGTCAACTGAGTTTCTTCAGTGTGAAATATTCCAGAATACAAAAAGGGGTTCTCTCAGGGAAAACACTTTCTCTCTCTAGAACACAGGTTCACTCTTAATTTTTGCCAAAAGTCCTTTTACGATCTTCCCAAGTCTCTATTTATAGACCTGGGATTCTCAACTGATATCCCCTTTAGATAGGGATATTCCATTATTTACCTAATATTTATATTACAAAATAAGCATTCAAAATATAACTGATCCCTAAATTCAAGTGAGGATTGAGTGATTCCCGGATGCTTGGACCAATTCTCACTGAAGTAGTTTCGGGCAGTTTGACGTAGTCTGTCATGCATGTGGACTACTCTTCAAGCTTTACGTAGGTCAAAGGTGGTATGTGCATGGTTCTCCTCGGACCAAAGGTCAGGTACATTTGGCTCTCCTCGGACTAAGGTCGTCCGAGGGTACTTACTTTGCTTCTTACCTCGGGCACACTCAAGGTATACTCCTTCATTGTGTCCGATCGGACACAATGGTTGTCTTCTTTGGCTTAAGGTGGTTCAAACCACCCTATTTGACTCCTTCAGTCAAGCTCCGATCAGACCTTGCACTTTCCTCCTCGGACAAGGTGGTCCGAGCCATCTTTCTTGCCATCTCCTTGGAGCAAGATGGTTCAAGGAACCCCTTCAGGCGTCTTGTTCGATCGGGCACAATGCCCCTCTCCTCAGACCTAAATGGTCCGAGCCTTCTTCGTTCAACCAAGGTCCGATCGGACCTTGGTCCTTTCTCTTCGGACCAAGGTGGTCCGAGCCACCACTTACATTTCCTTGGACCAAAATGGTCCAAGGTACTCCACAGCACCATGTCCGATCGGAGACATCCTTCTTCTCCTCGGACCAACATGGTCCGAGCCTTCCTTTGCTCAACCAAGGTCCGATCGGACCTTGGACTCTTCTTTTACATATCACCACCTTGGACCCAAACGACCCAAGGTACCTCCTATGAGCATGTTCGATCGGACATAGTCCTCTCCTTTTCAATCAAAGCTCGATCGGGCATAGTCATCTCCTTGGACCAAAATGGTCCAAGGTACCCAAAAGCATCATGTCCGATCGGACACAACTTCCTTCTCCTCGGACCAAAGTGGTCCGAGGTATACTTCTCCTCCTCACCTCATTCAAGCCCAAGTGTACCTCTTCCACATCATACCCAATCGGCCATTATGTGGCTTTCCCCTTAGTAAAACTTGAGCCTTGGTCATTCCCTTTGAACTCATTCGAACCAAGCTTAACAAGAGGTCCCCTAAGCTTAGGTCCGATCGGACCTATTGCTTTTATACTTTGAACCAAAATTCAAACCTCCCCTTCAACTTCTTGGACTTGGCTCCAATTTAATAAGGGTCTTTAAACTGAGGTCTGAGCCAAGCAACCCCCAGTCCAAATATTCTCTTCGATCGGGCGTATCTGGCTTGACTATCTGTCTCATTCCTTAACTGATGTATTGGGCCATTACTAAGCCAGATCACCCCACTAACTCATGCCATGTGTCAATTTCACTGCCACGTCATTCTTTTCAAATTTTTGGGATAACATTTGCCCCCAAAGTTTATTATATGACTCATTCACGTAATAAACTTTTTCTCCCGCTGACGTCATTATAAAAAATAATAACTGTTCATCTTCATGCAGCAGACCCACGATCACTGCAAAAATCCACCCATGATCGTGGAGGAAAAAAAAAAAATCCCAGAATACCAAAGGTCCAAAAAGTAAATAAAAAACCCACTTTTTTTCCTTTAAATATCCCCACTCTACACTCTCTTCTTCACATATACAAAAATCACTCTAAAAAACCCTTCACCTTCTCACTTGGCCGAAACTCCCAAGGAACCCATCATCTTGCCGATTTCAAAAGCTTCAAGGGGAGTTCTTCATCTTCAAGCATCCTCCAAGCAAACTCAAAGTTCTCCAACCTTGGGTAAGTCTTCTTCTCCATGCCTCTTAGATTGCTACATTTTTTTTTTTTCAGAAATTCTCAAAAAATGCCATGGCCGAAAATGCTTGTGTGCCTTGAATGTTCTTGAAGTTCTTGAGAATGTTTTGTACAATGTGTTTGCTTGTTGCTTTGATGAGGTTTGTGGCATGGGTAACCCGAATTTCTTCTATTTTCGTAGGAATTTCAAGACATTTTGGCTATTTTGACATGAACATGAATATGGGTTTTAAGGGTTTTGATAGTGTAATGGGTTTTTAAGAACATGAAGAAAACCTTTCATTTTTATACTTTGATCTTGTTTTTTGTTTGTGTAAATGATGGAATGTGTTTGAGACTAGGGATTTTTAGGGCTTTGTCTATTTGGTTCGGATTCAAGGTAGGCAAAGTATGCCATTTAGGGACCATTTTTTACATAATTTTGCCCAGAAATTCTGGGCATAAACGTGTGGTCCGATCGGACCACACTTTGTCTTCATCGTGAGCCCATGTTCGATCGGGGATGATGAAGTATGGTCAAGCTTGAGGCGTGCGTCTCTTCTGAACGAGGTGAGACAACCACTCTCGATCGGGCCTTGAAAAGCTTCAGACAAGCGTGTGGTCCGATCGGACCACACGCTCCTTCCTTTGCTTTTAAACGCCCAAGTCTTTAATAGCCAATTCTGAACCTCCCTAGACACCCATGCCCGATCGAACCTGACTTGTTGCTGCTGGCTGGGAGCTTAGGAGGCACGAGGCACACCAGGCGGACTTGGATCGTGGGTGCGTGTCTTCTCCTCGGGCGTGCTACGCCCGATCGGACGTCCTGGGGTCTTCGCGTGAGGCTCGTGCGGTGGCGAGGCAAGACGTCTCCTGGCTAGAATTTGTCCGATCGGACCAAGTGCACTTTGCTCTGGGCTCGCGTGGATGCACGGTTCCTTGACCCATGGGCTCTGAACGCCTCTTTTGGTCATGCCCACTTAATGCCTCTAGGCATCCGATCGGAGGTATAAACCACTTAGTGCCTCTAGCTCCTCCTGTTTGTCATGCTCGTTGTGTCCCAATTGGAAAAGGAATAGGATCTGAGCTTTCTGAAGTAGTCAATTGCTCTGCTAGAACAGGATTGGATATGTTAACTAAACACTATGCTGAAGCAATTGGATTTGAAATTGTGTTCTTCTTGCCTGACAGTGAGGAAGATTTTGCTTCCTACACTGAATTTCTTTGTTATTTAGGTGCCAAAAATAGGGCTGGTGTTGCCAAGTTTGATGATGGGACCACCTTATTTTTAGTACCCCCTTCAGAATTTTTAACGGTATAAAACCATCCCTTTGAGCCTAAAATGTGGTCCGATCGGACCACACCTAAATCCTTAGACCTTGGCTTCTTTTCCTTCCAAATATATAACCAACCTCTCCCCATTTTTTATTCATTTTTGTAGATGAATCGCTCTGACTATAGGGGAGGTGACAATCATACGGACTCCGAATCATCCGCCCCGCAAACAATCGAGACTCCCTTGAATAGCGACTCCTCACCAGGCTCGTCTACTGGTTACACTCCAGAGGATCATCTTCGCCGCTTCAAGCAGATCCTCCCTCGCTCAGCCTTATATCTTCTCCACGAGGAACAATTCCTTCGACAGGCTTCTCAGTCGACAATGAGGGTGAAGCAATCTAACAGGCTTCCTCAGGAACACGACCCGCAGGTTGCCCGCAGAGCAGTACAGAAGGTGGTAAAGCGCAATCAAACCAGCACTACCACAGCTTCAAGAAAGCCTTCTCTGAAATTTGCTACCGCGATCCAGGATTTGGCTGTCCAGAAGCCACGTGATGAGGGAGAAGAAGAACCCTCCTGGTTCGTTGCCGAAGCTTCAAAACTTAGTCCCGCGCTATTCCAGAAACACATTGAAGCTTTAGGCTTGAGCGGGGCAAACGTGACGTGTCCGGGCTCGCATCAAAGAGCCAATAGGCCCGGGGAAGGTACTGCGCCTGGTCCAGGCACCATGTGCACGCTGGAGCAACACTCCCGCTGCACATCTATTTCCGGTCTGTAGCAGACTACTTCAACGTCTCCCCATTTCAGATCACACTGAATGGGATCCAGGCACTCTCTGCGCTATTCATCCTTTACTTCCTGAATGGTTGGGACGAGCCCACCCCTCATGAGGTGCATTACCTGTTTGATCTTCGGACCAATCCTTCCCACAACAACTCAGGCTTCTTCCACTTCTATCACAGGCACAGGGGGACTACATATCTCAACGGCATCTCCCACAAATCAAACGCCGGGAAGTATCATAAGGAATACTTCCTCACATTGGATATTGAGGCCAACAACTTGGCTTTTACGCGCTCGGGTCCATTTGAGCGACCATTGCCTACTGAAGAGATGTTTAGGCGGGCCAAAAAGTTGGCTAACATGAGTCTTGAAGAGAAGGATGTGAAAAGGTTGGTCACGTTGGACTTCCTTCAGATGGTGGGTCTGGTGCCATGTGACCAGGATCTGGCGGTGGACAGTACCACCAGGGAGAACGACACACCTGATCAGTCTAATGAGGGCACGGAGCTAGTGACTGATCGGCCCTCTCCTGGGCCTTCTCCACTTTCTCGCAGACCTGGCGACCTAGTCATTAGAGAGCCTGATCCTCAGCGCAAATCTACTATTCCCGCTCAGCCTGGGAAAGGAAAAGCTATCCAGGTTAATGGGGAACTTAGCTCATCCTCGGACGACGAGGATGAGTTCCTTGATCAGATCCTCAACGCAGGTAACACATGTCTAGTGAAAATAGGAATATTTTTGATAATCGGTAATTAGAGAGTAACACAATTGTAGCATACACTTGTACACGTTTCATTATGTTTATTTCTCTAACAATCTTGTTTTTTCATCCTTTGCAGATTCAGACATGTTCAGAGAGTGCGTTGCTTCAAAGAGGAAAACTGGTGATGGAAGTGGCTCTATGCCTCCACAGAAGATTCAGAAGGTAGCGCCGCCCAGTCAAGGGAGGCAACCTGAGGGACCGACTACACTTCCGCCATTGACCCCCTCTTCCCTTCCTTCTTCTGCGAGCCTAACTCCTACTCACTAGGGTAGTTCGAGCGAGCTTTTTCGTGCTGTTAGCGACCTGGGCAAGGGGCTTCTTGAGGAGATTGGCCATGATGCATCGAAGCTTCAAAGCCTAGACTCCTACCCTCAACTTAGTGTCGAAGTTGTCTTGAAGAGAGGACTCGCTCAATTGATGAAGGTAAGCATTTTTTCTTGAGACACTTTGTTATTAGTATTTTTACTTGTACTAACCTTTTGTCTTCCATGCAGTCACTTGTCACCATTGGTCATGCTCAGCTCCGAGCCGTAGACTACAAGGAGTTGATCAAGGTGCAGAACGATCAACTGGTGGAGGCCAAGTCCAAGCTGGAGCAAGCAGAGAGAACTGTAGCTGAACGGGACGAGTCTCTCAAAAAGCAGGCTCAAAATAATGCTTCCTTGACAACTCAATTGGAGAAGCAATCCCTCGATATTAAAGAGTTAGTTCGAGACAATGAGAGGTTGATCAGCGAGAACGAAGAGCTGAAGCAAGAAAAAGAGCTTGACTTGATTCGCTTTGAGGAGGCCAGTTTTGACTGCTTTTATAAGGTCTGGAAGCTGAACAAGCCTCTTAATCTTGATTGTTTCTCCAAGGAGGCCCAGGCAGAGGAGCTTGCCAGATGTGAAGCAAGGGTCGCTGAAGAAGCTGCCAATCCTCCTGCACTCACCCCCACCTGCTCTGCTTTATCATTCCGAGCGAGAGGAGCAGCTGATGCAGAGGAGGGAGTCGATCAATCCTCTAGAGGAGCTCGTCTGTGACTCCCTCTTGTAGTTCATCACAGTCTACTTTACTTTGTATTTTGTTGCTCGAACTAGTGAGCTATTTTGACATTTAGCACTTTACTCTTTCCTTGTTGACAACTTCAAACTTTTAAGTTTTTATTGTGCATAGCAAAGTTTTTAGATGCCTTTAGTTTCACATGAGAATTTAGTTTTTTAACTTAGAAATTTTTACCATTCCATGAGTTCACACTAAATATACTTCCTCATGCTCTAACTTTTTATGAGCATAAATTTCTTATTACACGAATATCAGTTTCTAACTTAAACTTTGAAAAATTCTAAGTTACTTAAGCTTTGTAAAACAAGTTAGCTTAACGGCTATTTTAGACTTCCAAACTTACAAGTCAGCCCAAAAACAAACATATTTGCTCGTGCTCTTATTGCCTGTGTTGAAATACATACCAGTATACCCTATGTGCCCCCCAAGTGATTGAGGGTTGATAAATCCTTGATCACTTGCTACTTGATCGAATTTGTTCGAGTAGTTACTACTCGTGAAACACATAAAATATACGAACATATATCAGTAGTTGACCACTACAAAAATATTATTTAAACGTTGGTCCTTCATGCTATGATACCGACCAGTTGAACACTGTCCAGTATATATTTACACTTAGTTTTTAGAAGACTTGTTTTGTTTAAGTCATTATGACAGTTGAACACTGCCAAGCAAAAATAATCAACACATATGCAAAGTTTGTAGCAAGGTGCGACCACGCTGCGCGTGGTCTCTTTTATTACTCGTAATAATAAATGACATAACGTGTCTAACAACGAGTTCCAAACAAAATAACATTGTTCAAAATAATGTGACTGGGTAGCAAATAACCAGTTCACAAACAAAAAACTTAAATAACAAGTTAAGCACTTGATACAAAGCTACTACTTTGCAAGTAGTATTTATTGGTAATATTTTCTCAAGTGCTCGCCATTCCAGTAGTTTCTGATCAGCTCCCCATTCAACCGAGCAAGCTTGTAAGTGCCGGGCGGTAAGACTTGTTCAATTTGATACAGTCCTTCCCAGTTTGGTCCTAGCACACCAGCTGCTGGGTCTCTAACAAATACCTTCCTTAGGACCAAATCTCCAACCTGGAACTTTCGGTCCCGTACTCTGGAATTGAAGTAGCGTGCCACTTTTTGCTGATGAGCTGCTACTCTGAGGCTTGCTTCCTCTCTCCTCTCTTCGAGGAAGTCCAATGATTCTGCCAACAACTGATGGTTCTCCTCTTGGTTGTAAACGGTCCTTCTATGAGAGGGTGGGTCTATCTCCACAGGTAACATGGATTCATACCCATATGCTAAAGAGAACGGGGTATGGCCAGTTGCCGTCTGAGCGGTAGTCCTATATGACCAAAGGACCTCTGGTAACTCATCTGCCCAAGCACCCTTAGCTTGCTCCAGGCTCTTTTTTAAAGTGTCCTTCAATGTTTTGTTCACCGCTTCGACCTGCCCATTGGCTTGAGGATGGGCAACCGAGGAGAAAATTTTGGTGATGCCATGCCAAGTGCAAAAATCGGTAAATATGTCGCTGTCAAACTGGGTGCCATTGTCAGACACTATCTTCTTAGGCAGACCATAGCGACATATTATGTTTTTAACAACAAAATCCAACACTTTCTTTGATGTGATCGTGGCTAATGGCTCGGCCTCAGTCCATTTAGTAAAATAATCTACCGCGACCACTGCGAACTACACTCCTCCCTTTCCTTTGGGTAACTTCCTGATCAGATCAATGCCCCACACTGCAAAAGGCCACGGACTTTGCATTTGCTTCAAAAGATTTGGGGGTGCTCTGGGTACTTTAGAAAATCTTTGGCATTTGTCACACCTTTTCACATATTCCATAGAGTCCTCGTTCATAGTAGGCCAGAAAAATCCTTGCCTCAAGATCTTTTTAGATAGACTCTGCCCCCCAGCATGATCTCCACAAAACCCCTCATGCACCTCAGCTAATAAGTTCTTTGACTGGTCGGGAGTTATGCACCTAAGGAGAGGTAAGGAGTATCCTCTCCTATATAACACTCCATCCACCATGGTGTATCTAGCAGCTTGCCTCATAACTTTCCTTGCTTCATTACGACCATCTGGGAGTGTCCCTTGCTCAAGGTAAGCAATGATGGGGGTCATCCAGGTGTCGACTATCGTAATCGGCATGGCCTCTTGTCTATCAATGCTTGGCTCTGCCAAGTACTCTACTGGAACTATATTCAGTGTTTCGGCATCTTTCGCACTTGCAAGCTTTGCTAGAGCATCAGCATTGGAATTCTGCTCCCTTGGTACTAGTTTGATGGTATACTCCTCGAACTGGGCTAGCAAATCTTTAGTTTTGTTTAAGTATGCCACCATGCGTAGGCCCCTTGCCTGGTACTCCCCCAATACTTGATAAACCACCAATTGAGAATCACTGTTTATCTCCACCGACCGGGCACGTACATCTCTAGCCAGTCGCAAGCCTGCTAAGAGGGCCTCATACTCCGCTTTGTTATTAGAAGCATTGAATCCGAATCTCAGTGCACAATGAATTCGGTGCTTCTCTGGTGTGACTAGTATAATCCCAGCTCCTGAATGGTGCTCGTTCGACAATCCATCAACGAAAAGTTGCCAAGCAGGGAGTTCTTCTTTTAACCCAGTAACATTCTCCTGCTGGTCAGGGACCTCAACGATTCCGGTACACTCAGCTATGAAATCTGCCAAGGCTTGACCTTTAATAGCAGTCCTTGGTTGGTACTTGATTTCAAACTGGCCTAGCTCGACCGCCCATTTAAGTAGCCGACCAGACGACTCCGGCTTTTGCAAAACTTGGCGAAGAGGCTGGTCAGTGAGGACCTTGATGGGGTGTGCTTGGAAATACGGCCTCAACTTTCGTGATGCAAGTACCAAGTAGTAAGCCAACTTCTCAATCATGGGATATCGGGACTCCGCTCCTATCAAACGCTTGCTAACGTAATACACTGGGTGCTGCACCTTATCCTCCTCACGTACTAAGGTAGCACTAACAGCGTGTTCCGTGACTGCTAGATATATAAATAGGTCCTCTCCATCAACTGGCTTAGAAAGAACAGGAGGTTGAGCCAAATGTTCCTTTATCGCTTGGAAAGCTTGTTCACACTCTGTGGTCCACTCGAACTTCTTGCCTCCTTTAAGCAGGTTAAAAAACGGGACGCACTTGTCTGTTGATTTTGAAACGAACCTGCTTAGAGCCACAATCCGCCCAGTCATGCTTTGCACCTCCTTAATTCTTGTCGGAGACTTCATCTCTATGAGAGCCTTGATCTTCTTTGGGTTTGCCTCTATTCCTCGGGAGTTGACAATAAACCCAAGGAATTTCCCAGAACCCACTCCAAATGAACACTTGAGGGGGTTTAACTTCATGTTATACTTCCTCAAGATTGCAAAGCACTCCTCTAAGTCTCCCACGTGCCCCCCAGCTTCCTTCGACTTCACCAGCATATCATCTACGTATACCTCCATGCTCTTGCCGATTAAGTCACGAAACATGCCATTCACCAAGCGCTGGTAGGTAGCTCCTGCATTCTTTAACCCGAAGGGCATCACTCTATAGCAATAGAGCCCTATATCCGTTCGGAAGCTGGTATGCTCTTCATCAGGAGGATGCATGCTGATTTGGTTGTATCCCGAATATGCGTCCATGAAGGACAAGGTCTCGTGACCAGAGGTTGCATCCACCAACTGGTCTATTCTTGGTAAAGGAAAACAATCCTTCGGGCATGCTTTGTTTAGATCAGTAAAATCTACACAAGTCCTCCAATTTCCATTGGGTTTAGGCACCAAGACTGGGTTTGAAACCCAAGCTGGGTAGTATGCCTCTCTAATAAACCCATTCTCCTTCAACCGCTCTACCTCCTCCTTAAGAGCCTTTGCTCGGTCCTTGTCAAGCAACCTCCTCTTCTGCTGTACCGCTGGATACCTTTCATCCACGTTGAGCACGTGGCTGATCACAGTTGGTGAGATACCCACCATATCCTTGTGAGACCAGGTGAAGACATCTTGATTCCTTCGCAAGAACTCTATCAGCTGTACTCTCACCTCAGCTTTCAACTTCTTCCCAATCTTGACCCCTCTTGTCGGGTCATTCTCATCTATAGGGACCTCCTCTAACTCCTCGGACGGTCCCACATCACTCTCATAATCCCCAAAGCGAGGATCAATATCTCTTCCCTCGCTTTGGGCAACGCCCTATTTGGTGACTTCATCACCTGATGGGGTCTTCTGCTCTTTCAAACTAGGAGTGCTCTCCTGGCCACACTCCTTCAACACTTCTTCATCGTTCATTACTACAAGATTATGGTCTACATCCATCTCATCCACTTCCTCTCTTTCAACGCATACAATCATGTTGTTCTCCTTGGCACCTTTCTTTGCCTTAGCTATGGAGGCATTATAACACTCCCTAGCTTCCCTTTCGTCTCCTTGGACGCAGCCTATGCCAGCGCTGGTCGGGAACTTCATAGAGAGGTGCCAAATTGAAACTACCGCATGCAAGTTGGTGAGTAGTGGTCGACCAATAACCACATTGTAGGTAGACGGGCAGTCAACAATCAAAAATTCAGTCATCACGGTTTCATGCTTGGGAGCTTCCCCCGTGGTGACTGGTAACTTTATTGTCCCAGCTGGTGATAGTCCCTCTCCAGTAAACCCATAAATTACGTGAGAGCATGGCTTCAAGTCATTGATGGATAGCTTCATTTTTTCAAAATAGGACTTATAAATAATGTTTACGGAGCTTCCCGTATCAACCAGACATCTTTTCACCTTCACGTTAGCTATTTGAACTGTCACTACAAGAGGGTCATTGTGAGGATACCTCACGTGTTTAGCATCGTCCTCAGTGAAAGTGAGGGACTCACTTTCATACCTTGGGTTCTTTGATGGTCTCTCCTCCACCGTCATAACCTCGGATGTGGACGCTGCCTCCAACTCATGACGAAGGGTGCGAGCATATCTCTCTCTCGCCTTGTTGCTATCACCAGCAAGATGTGGTCCTCCACATATTGTATCTAGTGTGAAGTCCACAGGTTCAGGTTGCAAAGGTGGGGACCGTTGCCGCTTGAACCCAGGATTATTGCTGCTTCCCTCTCCCTGGGTCTTCTCTGCCTTATACTTTTTTAGTTTCCCCGAACGGAGGAGAAACTCTATCTCATCCTTAAGGTGATTACACTCATTCGTGTCGTGACCATAGTCTCCATGGAAATGACAGAACTTGTTCTTATCCCTCTTACTCATTTCCTTCTTGATTGGAGGGGGTCTTCGGTAAGGGACCTCCTGATGGCTGGCTAGATAGATCTCCGCTCGGGTTGCCGAAAGAGTAGTGTAGTTGGTGAATCGAGGTTCGTACTTCGTAGGTTTGTCATTCGACCCAGACTTAGCTTTTTTCTCACTGCGGCGGTCAGACCCGTTATTCCCACGTTTCTTACTACCGCCTTGATCATTTCCGCTATCTTTTGGAGTATCCTCTGATCCACTTGGGTTGTTCAACCCGTTTTCTCCTTTCTCAATGGCATCATCTAACTTCATGTACTTATCTGCACGGTCTAAAAACTGTTGTAAAGTTGAAATTGGATGGCGGTGAATGCTGTCCCACAAAGGACTTCGATAAATAATACCCGAGGAGATTGCAACCATCTTCCCTTCATCTCCAACTGCGGTAGCCCGATTGGCTTCTCTCATAAACCTTTGAATGTAGTTCTTGAGAGACTCATCTTTGCCTTGCATAATATCCACCAAGTGGTTGGCATAAACAGGAGGGGTTCGGGCAGTGCTGAACTGCCTGCAGAACTCCTTCCTAAAGCTCTCCCAAGAGGTGATGGAGTCGGGTTTGAACTTCCAGTACCACTCCTGGGCAGTGTCTGACAAGGTGGTGGGGAAGACTCTACAGCGGTAGTCATCACTCACCCCAAGCAGCTCCATCTGTTCTTCGAACTTTCCAACGTGTCTCACCGGGTCTGCCTTTTCTGTATAAACTGGCAATACCGGCGCTTTGTATTTCCTTGGTGGTTGGGCTACTCTTATTCTAGCACAAAAAGGGCTACCACTTCTGTGGTCTATCGGATCAATAATTGGCTGTTTTGACAAACTTTGGATTGCCGTCGTTAAAGCATCAAGCTGGGCTTGGATGCCTGGGGCTACTGCTGGGGACGCACTCTCGGGACCGTTTAGTCGGGCACTCCTATCCGGCGTATCAACATCGAGTATTTCGACTCGGCTGGTAGGACGGGTTGGCTCCTGCATTTCGACCGGAACGGTCCTCCTTCTGTCATCAATGACGTCCCTTAGGTCCTTCTGAGCAGTGTTCTTTCCCAACCGGTCGAACACCGTACTCCGAGTCCTCTCGGAAGGTCTACTAGGTGGAGCGTGCTCTTTGCCATTACGCTGGTTGGGATGCCGTGGTGGCTTTCCCGTTTGAGCCGGTTGATCCTCTCCTCCTCGTCGGTTATTATTCTTCTCCTTCGACTGGTTGGAGTGGTAACTGTCAGCTTCATCACGCCCATGTCCATCTTTGAAGTGGGAAGTCTCCTTGCCACGAGGAGCTTTGTTGTGCCCCTGCTCAGAAGGTGTTTTCTTACTGCCAGACTTATGACTCCCTGACCTGGAAGTCTCTGATCTGTGGCTCCTTAAGGGGGTCTTAGAATTCCCCCTTTGGGTAGAGGCAGTGCGCGATCGTACTCCCTCTTCCTCATGACCAGGTGGGTTACCATCATTCCTACCTGGCCTATCAGTTTTCTTATGACCAGCCTCTGTGGTCCTTGCCTCTGGGGTGGGTGTCACCCCAGGCACAGCTTGAGCGTTGGCTTGGGTTAATTGCGTAGCTGCCTCCAATGCAAGTGCAGCTTCGCGATGTCGCCTACCAGCCTCCTCTTACTGTCGACGGATCTCCTCGCTCCTAGCGTCCATCTCTCGTCTCTGCTTGGCCATTTCCTCAGCAAAGGCCTCCTGCCTAGCATTGAACTGGCCCAATTCCTCCTGGAACGCGCTCATGGTCTCTTGAAGCTCCTCAACTTCAGGAGCTACATCCTCAAGCACGACCCTGGGCTCATTCTCACGATCTTGAACGCTGGGGCCTTCCGATCTTGCATGCTCCCTGGAGGTGCTTGCCCTCTTGGAGGCCGCGGTGGTGTTCTTAGGCGCCATATCGCTTTAGGGACTCTCTGTTTTCTCTTCAGGCTCTCAATGAAAGCACCAAAATGTTGACTATAAATTTAGCCAACGACGTAAGAACGTCAACTACGAAAAACCTTCAAGAGAATTATAAACGACAACAGACAGTTTTTATCAATGAAAGTAAATAACACGAGATTTTATAGTGGTTCAGCCCCGATGATCGGTAATAGCCTAATCCACTTAGAGATTTTATTATGTATTCACACTCAAGATCAGATGAACCGTGTCAACTGAGTTTCTTCAGTGTGAAATATTCCAGAATACAAAAAGGGGTTCTCTCAGGGAAAACACTTTCTCTCTCTAGAACACAGGTTCACTCTTAATTTTTGCCAAAAGTCCTTTTACGATCTTCCCAAGTCTCTATTTATAGACCTGGGATTCTCAACTGATATCCCCTTTAGATAGGGATATTCCATTATTTACCTAATATTTATATTACAAAATAAGCATTCAAAATATAACTGATCCCTAAATTCAAGTGAGGATTGAGTGATTCCCAGATGCTTGGACCAATTCTCACTGAAGTAGTTTCGGGCAGTTTGACGTAGTCTGTCATGCATGTGGACTACTCTTCAAGCTTTACGTAGGTCAAAGGTGGTATGTGCATGGTTCTCCTCGGACCAAAGGTCAAGTACATTTGGCTCTCCTCGGACTAAGGTCGTCCGAGGGTACTTACTTTGCTTCTTACCTCGGGCACACTCAAGGTATACTCCTTCATTGTGTCCGATCGGACACAATGGTTGTCTTCTTTGGCTTAAGGTGGTTCAAACCACCCTATTTGACTCCTTCAGTCAAGCTCCGATCGGACCTTGCACTTTCCTCCTCGGACAAGGTGGTCCGAGCCATCTTTCTTGCCATCTCCTTGGAGCAAGATGGTTCAAGGCACCCCTTCAGGCGTCTTGTTCGATCGGGCACAATGCCCCTCTTCTCGGACCTAAATGGTCCGAGCCTTCTTCGTTCAACCAAGGTCCGATCGGACCTTGGTCCTTTCTCTTCGGACCAAGGTGGTCCGAGCCACCACTTACATTTCCTTGGACCAAAATGGTCCAAGGTACTCCACAAGCACCATGTCCGATCGGACACATCCTTCTTCTCCTCTAACCAACATGGTTCGAGCCTTCCTTTGCTCAACCAAGGTCCGATCGGACCTTGGACTCTTCTTTTACATATCACCACCTTGGACCCAAACGACCCAAGGTACCTCCTATGAGCATGTTCGATCGGACATAGTCCTCTCCTTTTCAATCAAAGCTCGATCGGGCATAGTCATCTCCTTGGACCAAAATGGTCCAAGGTACCCAAAAGCATCATGTCCGATCGGACACAACTTCCTTCTCCTCGGACCAAAGTGGTCCGAGGTATACTTCTCCTCCTCACCTCATTCAAGCCCAAGTGTACCTCTTCCACATCATACCCGATCGGCCATTATGTGGCTTTCCCCTTAGTAAAACTTGAGCCTTGGTCATTCCCTTTGAACTCATTCGAACCAAGCTTAACAAGAGGTCCCCTAAGCTTAGGTCCGATCGGACCTATTGCTTTTATACTTTGAACCAAAATTCAAACCTCCCCTTCAACTTCTTGGACTTGGCTCCAATTTAATAAGGGTCTTTAAACTGAGGTCTGAGCCAAGCAACCCCCAGTCCAAATATTCTCTTCGATCGGGCGTATCTGGCTTGACTATCTGTCTCATTCCTTAACTGATGTATTGGGCCATTACTAAGCCAGATCACCCCACTAACTCATGCCATGTGTCAATTTCACTGCCACGTCATTCTTTTCAAATTTTTGGGATAACAGCTATCATATTGAAGGAAGCCCTATGTTGCTAGCATTCCCGATTAAATAGTCCTGGTTCCGTTGCCTATTCCTAACAAAACCCTCAGTATGAGGGGCATAAGTAAAAAATGGAGGCGTTTTAACTTGCCCTGAGATGCTAGCTTCAGGAGCTCCAGTACTGGGTTCCCTCCCCTTGAGAAAGGCATCCAGATCCTCAGATATGGCCTGCTCTGCAAGGTGCACGACGTTTGGCCTTCAACCTCTCTGCGTCTGCATTGACCACGGCCTCCACTGCCTCAATATGAATGAGGGCCAACTCTTCCCTCAGAGTAGGTTCCCTCTCACATTGCATTCCTCAGAGATTGGGGGCGTCTATTGATTGATGTGCGGCAAGCAACCTGGCCAGCCGAATATTCTCCATGCTCACTAACCCCCCCCCCCCCCCCCCCCCACGTCCAGATCTTTGGCATTGAAGGTGGCAAATTGTTTCTTCCGGTCCAAGATGAACTTATTCGTCTGGGTCTGAGCATATAGACCTGTTCAAAGGAACTTGAATATCTAATGAAAGATAAAAAGAAAAATGATGAAGCATAGAGTGGGAAAGGAAAACTTACCCACACGCTAAAATTCCAGCACTAAAGTGGGATTCTTCTCCAGGAGGAACCTGGATGTCATAAACCAATAGTGTCTGACACCTGGAGGGTGTTTCTAGGTGTTGGATGGAGCCAGACTGACATTATGACTCTTCAATATGCAAAACCTGTCCCGCGTCTTATCCTTGGAGTTCAGTTGCGGTTCCAACCGATAGTAATATAGCACCTCCACGGGGGTTGGCTCTGCCATGTCCTTCCAGGCGCAGAACACATGCCTCCTCGTGAGCAACTTGTACGCTTGGGGTAGGAGTTGGAACGACGCGATTCCCACGAACCTGAGGAATCGCGCAAAATAGTCGTGAAGCCGGAGACTAGATCCCGCACTAATGTGGCGTGTGCTCTAGGCCCTGAATACACCCACTCTAGTGTGGGCCTTTTCATCCTTCTAGGCCAACCTGTTGAAGAAGAGCCCCGAAGTCAACTCTACCTTGAAGGATTTATCCAACTCATTCAGTATCCAGTAGTTCTGGAACTCGTTTGTCTTTGCATCCATTTCCCATGTGTTGCCAGTGGGAAGCTTATGCCCCTTCAGGATGACTAGGCTCACATTGACAGCATCATCCGGGTAAAGTGTAATGATGTGAGCCATGTTCAGAGAGCTGGAAGCGAAAAGAAAAGCAAGAACCAAGCAGTTAGCACCTAAGCTGAAGAAAAATGGTTAAGGCACGGGGATTCTCCTAAACTGCTTGGAGAGGTCCCCTCCGGACACTGCTCTGGGAACAACCAAGGTCCCAGGAGCATGAGTTAGGAACTAAAAGAAAAATATCTTTGCAAAGGAAAACTAATTCAACCGGACGGTTTTGAGGCATTCAGGTTCGTCGATTCAAAGCGGCCCAGCTCGCTCCACTAGTCACAGTTTATCTTAGGAAAGAAATTTCACTTAGAAGTTTCTTTATTATTCATCATTACCTAGAACCACCCGACACAGTGTTTGAGGCCCTAACAACCACATGATCGCGAAGGAAATATAATAATAGAAAATAATAATGGAAAACAAAGAAGTGGCCAAAAACTTACTGGAGAAACTTGAACCTGAGATTTGTTGGTGAAGAGTCGGGAACGTCGGCAAACACTCAGTCTTGAACTTGGGGAGGCGGTAGAACAACTCGTCGATATTCTCAGAAGGGTCGTCCAGGGTGAAGTTTCCCTTTTGATGAACGAAGAGTGGGTTTGATGGAAATAGTTGGGCTCGAAAATGCAGTAAACATTGGAAAATTTCGTTTGCAATTTCAGACATTCAAGGTCTTTGCTCTCTGCTCTCTAGTTCGTAAATTCAGAATCAGTAAAAATTAGGGAGAAGAGTCCACTGGCATATTCATAGGAGAGAAATTTGACATCCGTGCCTTTCCAATCCAACGATTCGCATTGGATATCCCTAGAAAAAACACATATAACGGTTCCAGATAACACATGTACGTTAATTAGCCCAATCAAGTGTTAAAACATCAATTCGTCAATCCGCAATCTGCGCCGTTCTTATCCAACGACTCATTGAATATCCCAAGAAAAACACATCTGATGGTTCCGGATGACACAGGTAGCCAACTCGAGTGATAAAAGCGTCGTTTCACCTAGATGGGACGCCTCGAAAAAAGTGCTGACATCCATCAGTCACCTAGGACCACAAATGAATTTCCCCACGTCTTTTGGGCGCGAGTGGCACCAATGTACCTTTCACCTAAGGACACGTGCCCAACTCATTGGGAATCCGAAAGGTTGGGGATTACTCCGTTGGCCCCCAAGGTATTGAACCAGGACTTAGGTAAATGAACTGGGACGTAGGTATTTAATCCTGGACTCAGGTGATTGAACCAGGATGAAGAGGCAAATCTCCACCGCACAAGCATGGATGAAGACTTGGGGGGTAAATGTTGTCCATATTTTCCACCAAGGACACATGGCATTGTCAAGTGGGCCTCATGAATTCTCAGGAGAGGCCCGAAACCAACCAAGACCCAGCAAACACTGAACTATCAGAAGGTTGAAGGCCCAAACCCATCCTAGGTCTAGTAACTAGAGAATGATTCCAAGTATAACGAGAACCCGGACCTGAGATGAGGGCCCGAACCAATGTCATGAGCTCACACAACTTCGATCCTCCGAGATGTAGATCGTTATGGTGGATATCCCAGTCCAAGGGGCAATCCCATCATGTGGGATCCGGATGGAGTTTCTGGATCCATCCTCACATTACAACTCACCACCATGATATACTCTTTAGTCTGTCGTAACTTATTGATGTCCACCTTGGTAAATGAATCCGGGCCATACGTCCTGGTAGAACAAGATTAGTTCTTAATATAGCTGACGTGTCCCTGAGAAATTCGGCAGTTGGTCTCCTCAATTAACCTGCAAAAGGAGTACGCACGGAACGTACAATGTTCCTAGGGATCGGTACTACCACTTCTCTGATAGATCCTGTCCCCGAATCCCCCTGACGGCTCATGCACACCACTCCATATTAATGTACAAAGGGCAACTGTAATGTTCTACCACGCTTAAGCCGGCCCGGTGGGCCTAGACTAGATATTCTGTAATCACGTTATACAGTTGTATTATAGCTCTGTTAGAGAGCAATTATGCTTAAATCTTTATTGGGCCTGGATTAGTCCGTCCCAAGCTACATGACCACCTATAAATAGGGTCATTAGTGCACTGTAGCGATGATCTGACTTTTCATGCATACAAAAACGTTGTTGAACATGTTGAAAACCCCCATTGTTAAACTCTTTAGAACTCAATACAATTGACTCGTGGACTAAGACTCATTAACGTCTCAACCACGTAAAAATTTTGATCTTGTTTATTTCCTTTCCTTTCTTACTAGTTCTTATTTATTGATATATTCATAGTTTCTGAAAAACTTAACTAAACAATAGTGATACCAGAAAATTGGAGTGAGGGAGAGAGTGAAAGAGTAGCAGTACTGATTGTGTGTAGTTTTGCCGTTGAAAATGAAAATAATGAGAGTACACAGTGACATACTTATATTTAAATATATATCCATGTATTAGTTTGTGTATAAATAATTAATATATGTACACGATTCATCATGTTCCACGGCCTTTCTTTGTTCCATTTAAATATATTTCATTTTTGTTGTTTTGAGCATAGCAATCGGTCTTCTCTATTGGAGTATTTTATTAATAGATATACCAATTAGAAATGACCCGCCTTAATTTTACAGTCGAATTTTATAAAGAGGTGGGTACTCTACTAGTGTTCTTTTCTGATGCTTTAAATATAGGTTCAAGAATCCATACTTAGTATTTCAAAAGTTATGAAAAAGGACTTATGTAGGAAATTTCTTATGAGATTTCTTCCTACTTTCGTTCATGGATAATAATACGTGCATTTAAAATATGTATCAAAATATTACACACAATAATGTAATAGTTTTTAATAACTATTCATATTTATTTAAGATGATACCATTTGTTTTTTTTTTTAATCAGTGATGTGAGATATTATATTTTGATGCATATATTTGAAATTACTTTAACCAAAATCAGATTCAAGTATTAGTTTGTTCTATTTTGCATAACACAAGAGTATAATTGTCATTTAGTAAAATAGAGTGGCCAAAATAGTATGATCCTTTTGGAAGTGCTAAATAATTGATTTTTGTTTCTTAATGTTTAATGAGGATGTTTATGCTAATTCATCAAAATAATATTTTGGCAATAATTAAATATTTAAGAGCAGTGAGAAGAGAATAAACAAGAATGCCAATATTCTCACTATTCTTCATATTTTACACACGTAATGGATTTGATTCTATTTTCTGTATTCTTTTATATCGAGCCACTCAAGACCAGTCAACTTATTTGGAATGGTAATTTCTTTGCCATTTTGGCTCTTCAGTTTAAACCTATTACCAAGTTTGATCTTAAGTTTCAAAAAAATTAAAATAAACCTACATTGTTTTAAATAGTAAAAATATGGTCCCATTCCCTTATTTTTAGTAAAATACTCACTTAAAATTTCATATATTTAGTTTTTATTATATAAATATTATGTTATTTTAAGAAATTTATTGTGTTTGTCAAGAAATTTCAACTAAAAGTAAGCATAAGGAGTCACATTTTTATTGTTTAAAATAATAAGTTAAATTTGGTATTGGGCCTAAACAGAGAGCTAAAATAGTCTTTTTTTTTATTATTTTTTTTCTACAAGTGTATTAATTATTTTTAGGGATTTTTTTTTTCATAAATATGGCTTTTTGGCCATTAATATGCAAAAATATGGTAATTAAACTTTTCTTAGTTTGTATGGACAAATTTAATTAAAAAAAATATGGGGAAAAAATATGGCATAATAATAATTTTTTTTACAAAAATATGGGAAAAAATCCCATAAAAGGGAATACAAGTTTTAAAAAGCCATAAAATAATACTTGTAAAAAAAACTATCTTTTTGAAAACTTTATTAAAAAACTCATATAAAATGTAATTTTCACTTTTTTTTATTGGTTAGAAATGAACAAAATTGTAACATGACATTCTCATAAATTGATTATTTTATCTTCTTATTTGAATTATTTATCCTTTTTTTTTTTTAAAGATGGTGAATTATGAAGAATATAAGAAGGGTAATTTGATGAGTTCATATGGAAAGTGGATAAAAATTTAATTAACTTAGATAAATGCCTAAATATTATTAATTTAAGTATTTATTGAGTTTTCCTTTAAAATTATGTTGCCGGGTTATTTTTTTTTAATTGTTTTTTAAGATGAGAGTAATAAAAATAAATGTTTTCATCAAACCGAAAATTATAGAAGTCAATAATCTAGGGAAATTTTTTATTTCTTCATAATAGTTATATTAAATGAATAACAAAAGTAAATAAATATTGTGTTTTTGTAACCCTCATTAAAGTGTTATATTAACTTTAGCATATGATTTTTTTTTTTTGAAGAATTTAGTATACGAATTTTGACTACATGTTTTTTTTTTCTTTTTTGTTTTAAATTTAACCATATTTTATTTATAAATTGAAGTGAAATGTTTCTATTTTAATTTTTACAGAATAGTAGATGATATAATGTAAGCAAGATAATTTTGTTATTGCGAGGACCCACAAATTCTCCTCAAAGGAGTACCCTAAGCCTGATTATGATTATTTGGAAGAATATTAATGTAGTGTGCGAGTTTGAAATGTTGAGAAAGATAATGGGTTACAACTTAAGTATACTCCTTACATTTTTGTCTACAATAATTTCTGCCTTTTACTCTTTTGCGTGGTGCGTTTTACTATTTCATCAAAGAAATTCTGTACTTCAATTCTTTCCTTTGCTTATTCAAATATGCTCCAACGTATCAACTGGTATGAAGACTTTTTATTTTTTAAAAGAACTTCATTAAAGAAGGGAGCAATAATTACAATAGCAAAGAGGAAAATTCTCTAGCCAAGTACAATTAAGGGTTTTTGAGACCAAAATGAGCTAATACATGGACAACCTTGTTTGACTCTCTTCTTGAATGGAAGATCCTAGTTTATTTTTGGAATAAATTCTCTAGTGCAACTCCTAAAAAATACACTGGTGCATTCCATTTTGTAGTTATTTAGGATATTTTATAAATTTTCAGAAAATTTTGAATTATTTAATGTGTGAGAATTATAGTTTAAATAACTTATTGCACTTGCTTGTTTCATTCTTTTTTACAGTCTGATTTCATAATTTCTTAAGATTTAATGTCCTAAATAATTACAGTGATTACCATCATATAATTGGTGTTATAACTTATGCACTTAACAAAAGATATATACTAAAGTGTATTACTTTTAGGAGTTGCACCAGATTATTTTCCTATTAGTTGGAAAGGTAATTTATCCAGTTGGCTCCTTATTTATATATATCTCTTCTATATAATATAAGTGTGTAGATAACAGAAATTTTTGGTTTTAACCGTTTTTTATTTTTTTTGTTAACTTTAACAAAATATTCTTATATATAACGAAATAGTCTTATATATAACAAAACATTCTTATATTTAACGGTAGATTGTAGACACGGGTTAAACTTAAATCAAATTAAATAAATAAACAAATTAAAGTAAGATATATTTTGGAGATATTTTACAATGACAATTATTTAAAAATAATAAAAACCATACGTTTTATAATTTAAATAAAATTTAATTAAACTTAAACTTAAACTTCAAGTATTACAATAATATCATATATTAAACATAATATCATCTACTATCAACTAGAAACAAACTTCTTTTAAACAAAAAAGCTAGCAACAAACTTAAATTTAAAATTTATGCATAATATTAGTATGATATTAAACATATAATATATAATATCTTGTTGTCATTGTCAAATTCAAAAACTAGAACAAATATAAATTTAAACAAAAATTAATTAATTAATTAAAATATGATATTTTAAATAATTAAATCATATTTATTTAAAAATAATAAAGTCATACATATCATTTTTTTTATCTTATAAATTTGTGTGATTATAGTTTATTTTTTATCAAGTGATTGAAGCTCTTTTTCTTCATCAAATTCACCAAAGGGCATTGCGAGTTACATTAGAAACTAAAAATAGTTGGTGTATGTATACTACTCTACACTATGACTTTTTATATTCTTATTTTATTCTATTATTAATTTCTTTTTAAATATTATTGTAATTTATATATATGTCATGTAGCCATGTAAATATATATATATATGGCATTGTTGTGTTTATATGTCATATATGTAGAGATTATTTATATAAATATTTATATATACTATGTAACTGTAATTCATTATTTGATATATTAAAAAAATAAACCGATTTTTATTAAAATTACAGATAATGTTTTGCCCTAATTTTTTAATACATTTATGTCATACATTATAGTAAACATATTTTATTTATTTTTATGATATTGTTTATTTAGTTTATATAATAATTAAAAAATAATAAAAATAAATTCATGCTTGAATAAACATGTTTATAACTTTTAAACTAAGCAAACGTGCATTGCAATTTATTTTTACCTAGTATATATTTATTTAGGACAATTCTCATATATGGGCTTCACTTTAAGCCGTACTGGTGAGGCTCTCAGTGTTCGAGAACAGTTTTTGACGCGATTTTTTTTATGACCGTGTATATTGTAGTAGTTTAGAGCATCCTGCAAATTTTTAGAAAATTCTGAATAGTTTACACTACCGAAAACTAGGTTAAAACATGTTTTTTCCACGCGCATAAAAAAAATTAGTCACCCGTGCAACATGTTTGAACTTAGTTTTCGGTACTGTAAATTATTCAAAATTTTATAGAAAATTTGCAGGATGCTCTAAATGGCTACAATATACACGGTCATAAAAAAAATCGCGCCGAAAACTGTTCACGGATCGAGAACAATGAAAGCCGCACCGGTAAAATTTAGAATGAAACCCTAAGAGAATTGTCATATATATTTATAATGTCCTTCTATATAACACTTTTTGTTTTCCTCCTTCTCAACCCTTTTAAACAAAATCCCTTATAAAATATTAACATTTGTTTTCACACACCTTCTAAAAAGTAGTACAAAATTACTCGTATAACTAATTCAAAAATGAATTTCACCTTTATAAATATTAATCATTCAAAAAAAAAAAAAAATTAAGGAATTTTTTTCTTTATATGTTTTTTTTTTTTAAAAATTTAAGTGATTTTTTTCAAAATATAATATTTGATCATGATGTGATTGATTTTGGCTGATCAACCTAGAAAAGTCAATACAAAATCAACTTAATAAAAGAAAAATTAATTGTAGATGATATAATGTGATGTGAGAGGTGTAAATGTTGGGATAGATAATGGATTAGAACTCAAGTATACCCCACTTTTGACTAGAATAATTTCTACGTCTTGCTCAATTTGAGGTTTCAATTCTTTCCTTTGCTCTATTCAATCAAATATGCTCCAACGTATCAACTGGTATGAAGACTTTTTAGAAAAGAAAATTGCAGTATCTTCTACTTAATGTTTTTAACTTTTTATTTTTTTTTATCTTAATTTATTGTGATATTAAGGTTTAATAACCAACCTCCATTTTCATATATATAACTGTGGCTTCAGCATATCCTACTCCTACCATTCATTAGCCATGAAACTTAAGAGCCCCATCACTTCTTATGTTTTTTGGCTTACTTTTTCGTTCCTGCATTTGATGGTGTCATTCGAAGCCATGACCAATGCATTAGGAAATGAAACTGACAGATTTGCTTTGCTCAAATTTAAAGAGTCAGTCTCCTCTGACCCTTATGCAGTGTTGAGATCCTGGAATGATTCCATTCACTTCTGCAACTGGAATGGAATCACTTGCGGTCACAAGCACCAAAGGATAACAGCCTTAGAATTAGGTGACTGTAAGTTAAGAGGTACTGTATCACCTTACATTAGAAACCTCACATTCTTGAGGATCATCGACCTAACAAACAATAGCTTCTTTGGTGAAATCCCACACCGAGTTTTTCATTTACCTCGATTGCAATATTTGGGTCTCAGTCACAACATGTTGGAAGGTGAACTGTTTGCATTGGACCTGAGTTATTGCTTGGAACTAAGGGAGTTAGATCTTGAAGACACCATACTTACAGGGTTCATTCCCAAAGAACTTGGCTCTTTGACCAAGCTTTTTCGGATCAATCTTCAGACGAACAACCTCACAGGAGAAATTCCACCTACCCTGGCAAATATTTCATCACTTGAAGAGTTTAATGTAATAGACAACACTCTGGTAGGTACTGTTCCGAAAGAGTTTGGCAAGTTGGAAATGTTGAAAGTCTTTGCAGTAGGGTCTAATGACCTGTCTGGTATGATTCCTCCCTCTCTTTACAACATATCATCTTTGATCAGTTTCTCAACTACAGATAACCAATTCAAAGGCACTTTGCCTCCCCACGTAGGCCTTCAACTTCCCAATCTCGAAGAATTTGTTATGGGTGGTAATGAGTTCTCTGGGACAATCCCAGAGTCATTTTCGAATGCTTCTAAGCTTGAAATACTTGATGTTTCTGAAAATCATTTTGTGGGAAAAGTTCCAGCCAGTTTTGGGGTCAACCTTCCACATCTTAGGTCACTCAATTTAGAGATAAATCAGTTAGGAAAGAACTTGCCTAATAGCTTGGATTTTATCGCATCTTTAAAAAACTGTAGTCAAATGGAAATGTTGTCCCTGGCATATAACAACTTTGGAGGTCCTTTACCAAAATCTTTAGCCAATTTGTCAGCTCAAATCACCCAACTTTATCTTGGAGGGAATCAAATATCTGGAATTATTCCTCCAGCATTAAAAAATCTGGTCAACTTAATCCTTTTAACCATGGAGAATAATCTTCTCGAAGGTGTCATTCCGACTTCTTTGGGGAAGCTAAGGCTCTTGCAAATGCTACTGTTGAATGGGAATGCATTATCAGGAGAAATCCCCTCATCCTTAGGAAACCTCACACAACTCTCAGAGCTTAATTTATCAGAAAACAATTTTAATGGAAGCATAACTCCAAATATTGTTGACTGCCAAAGGCTGCAGAAACTTGACCTTTCAAAAAATAGTCTAAGTGGAACTATTCCCAAAGAAGTTTTTGGTTTTCCTTCACTTCTTGAACTGGACTTATCACGAAACTCACTCAGTGGTAGCCTACCAACAGAAGTGGGCAAGCTTAAGACTATCACTAAACTTAACCTCTCTGAAAACAGTTTGACCGGTGAAATTCCAAACACAATTGGAGGTTGTAGCCGTCTGGAATCAGTTTCCCTACGAGGGAACTTCTTGCACGGAATTCTTCCTTCTTCTTTGGCTTCTCTTAGAGGTCTACTTTACCTAGATCTTTCAAGAAACAACTTGACAGGAAATATTTCTAAAGATTTACAAAATCTTCGATTCTTGCATTATTTGAATCTTTCTTTCAATGGGCTGGAGGGAGAGGTGCCAGAGAAAGGAGTCTTTAGAAATGCTACCGCAATATCAGTTGTTGGAAATACTAGGCTTTGTGGTGGGGTACCAAAGCTGCAACTTCCAAGATGTCGAAAAACCATAGAATCCAAACAAGGAAAGAGAATAGATCTCAAACTGATAATCATAATTGTTTGTGTGATTGCATTTCTCTTTCTATTTGCATCATTATCATTTCTGTTTTGGAGGAGGAAATCAACAAGGAGATCATCACCATCTAATTCTGAACTCTCATCAATCAGCTTTCTTTCAAAGGTTTCATACCAGACTTTATACCAGGCAACCAATGGATTCTCTCAAAGCATGTTGATTGGAACAGGTAGCTTCGGCTCTGTATACAAAGGCATACTTGGTCAAGAAGGAAATGCAGTTGCTGTAAAGGTCCTCAATCTAAACCAGAAAGGAGCTTCCAAGAGTTTCATTGCTGAATGCAAAGCGTTGAGAAATATTCGACACCGAAATCTTGTTAAGATCTTGACATGCTGCTCCAGCATGGATTTCAATGGGAATGAGTTTAAGGCTTTAGTCTTTGAGTATATGACAAATGGGAGCCTAGATAAGTGGTTACATAGTGTGGCCGATGGAGAAAACCAATCAAGGGGTTTGAAGTTTTTTCAGAGACTAACTATTGCTAGTGATGTGGCCTCTGCAATATGTTATCTTCATGATCATTGTGACCATCCGATCATTCATTGTGACTTGAAACCAAGCAATGTTCTTCTTGACGATGAAATGGTTGCTCATGTAAGTGATTTTGGATTAGCTAGGCTGATCTTTAACACCAATCAAATGTCTGAAACTCAATCTAGCACAATTGGAATGAAAGGCACCATTGGCTATGTACCTCCAGGTAATAATTCAACTCTACATAGTTTTATTTCTCAAAAAAATATAGATAAGTGAATTGAGATTATTGTCAAAGAATCAAACTAGCTTGCTATTACAAAAATAATACACAAATAATGACTTATCATTTAATTTTGAGCTAGAGTGGATTGACGTACATTTCTTAGAATAATAGTATTTAGTATCTAAATACATTCCCTTTGGACAATGTAACTTGCCGTAACTAATGAAATTTACACAGGAGAAGTTAATAAATGGGAATTGGCTAAAACCATTTAATGCATAACAAGACATTATCCTCTTCTCCTTTTCAACATTAACAGAAGTTGGAAACACAAAAATATTGAATCTCTAGAATTATATGTCATGTCTAAAACCATTATTTAGAACATAGAAACTTCAAGTTTAACATTATCTTTTTATAAGTTGCAGAGTACGCGATGGGCAGTGAGCCATCAAAGCAAGGGGATATGTATAGTTATGGGATCTTAGTGTTGGAGATGTTCACAGGAAGGAGCCCAACGGATGAGTCATTCAAAGACGATCTCAATCTCCATAACTTTGTTAAGATGGCATTGCCAGAAAGAGTTGTTCAAGTCGTGGACTTTGCTCTTCTCCGTAGAGAAGTTGAAGAAACCATAGTAAGAAGACAAAACTACAACAACAATAGAAGAACAAATGAAATTTTCACAGGAGAAATTATTATTAGTTTTGACAACACAAATCAGATAAGCAGTAATCTGTGTAAGTGCTTGATTTCAATCTTGGAGATTGGACTTGCATGTTCAAAAGATTCACCACATGAACGAATGAACATAGGAGATGTGATCAAGGAGCTACAACATATAAAAAATGCTTATGTTAGCCTTGCGAGACAAGAACATAGACAAAGGACCAGACCAACTAATTAATAGGTAATATAATCGAACATAATTACTTGCATTAGCTTTTACTTTATTCCAATTGCATACCAAAACAGTAAAACATATTAGAAGAATTATCTCATACTGATTTGTCCTACTATTTTGTTCCTTCTTTAATGACTTGTCTAGCTACTATATCCACACACTGACTAGTGAGTTGCACAGCAGGAGAATGAAACTTTCTTTAAGGAACTCAGATTAATGGTGAAGATCTCTCCTATGTATCATTTTCACGAATAGGTTTCAGCATTTGTACTCAGATCAATTTTCCTGTGAATTTTTAGTATTTTGCATCTAAATATGTTCTGAATTTTTATTTATTCAGTTTGTTTTCTATTGTCAAGCATATTGAGTAATATGTAAATGTGCTTCACAGAAGCACATACTCCATATTTTTGTTGCAACTGAATCAAAATGTTCTACATGTGTTCTATAAAATCCATATTGACTCATTTAACTCATTGAAAACTTATTTTGGAAGCTAGAAACATAAAGCAAATATAAAAAAAAAAACTTGGTGTAAATAAGTAGTGGTTGATATGGTTAGGGAATTGTTCTCTTTACTAAACAGGAGGCAACAAGATTTGTCTTTCAGCATTTACAGGCTAGTGGTGTAAATAAGTAGTGGTGTACATTGTCTTGTGAAAAAGCCTAACCTGATAACACATTGGTCAAAATGATTAGAGTTAATCTTGGGAACTTCAGTCAATTTTCATCATTTTGTAGCTCGTAGAAATTGAGGAAATTTTAGACAGCTCTTGGGATTCAAATAAGTTTTTTTTTTTAATTTTCCATTTCTCTAGGGAATTGTAAATATTGACTCTAATTATTAAGGATTGCATAAAGTCCAGGCTCAACTTGTTTACCAATTTTGTAAGTTAGATCTAGACTGTTTTAATATCGGGGAAACAATTGGTAGATTGTGGATCTCACTCCTTGGTATATAGACTAATTCAGCATCTGAATAGTGTGGACATTGATTTAAACAGAGTTTCAATGATTGGACTTTGTTTAGGTTTGTGGCAACCATGAACTCGTCTTTAAAAGAACTTGATTATTGTTGATTCTAGTATTTTTTGAAATCAGGGAAGGGTGCGAAGCAATGAACAGATCAGCATTGTCAACTTGAAAGCCTGAAATCCATCATCTCTCCGACCATAACCATTTTCTACTGGCTCAACCGATGTTTAGATAGATTTCAAAATGACAAGCCCAGATGGGCAATGTTGTATAACCCGGATCAACAATGGACTATTAGTCTAACCGTATAGACCGTTTTATGTCTAGAACTTATTTGGCGGTATGCCCTTGTATAGTTTCCCTTTTCATTTTTAATTGCATTTTGAGTATGTTGAAAAGCTGAGAGTGAAGACAGATGCATTAAGTAGTTAGCTTACTTATTTCTTGTTACTAGTTAGTTATACAGTCTGTTTTATTCTGTTTAGTTTTTGTTAAAGTCTTTTGTAACTATTTTACTCAAGTGTAATGACTTTATATATAATAAGACTTACTGTGACTTAGAGCCACAAAGCTTTAATCACGTTTCTTCAATTACTTTCATGGTATCACAGCCTTAGATCCTTCCTCCCCTTCTTTATTTTTATTTTCTTTCTTTCCCCTTCCCTTTCGTTCTAGTGCTTCTCTCAAGATTCCTTCTTGATTCTCCTTCATGTCAACTACAGGCTCTGAAGCTGGTTCAGAGACCCCTCCTCCAACTGCGCCTCCTGCCACAACCACCATGCTTGATTCTTTTGTCACTTTGGCTCAAGCTCTCAATCATACACTGCCAGTCAAATTAGATCATATGAATTTTTTGCTATGGAAGACTCAAATGGAAAATGTTATATATGCAAATGGTATTGATGATTACATAGAAGGTACTTGTGTTGCCCCATCTCAATTTCTTCCTGGTACTCAGACTTTGAATCCTGATTTTGTGCAATGGCGTCGCAAGGATCGACTTATTCTTTCCTGGATATTTTCGTCTCTTACTCCTGAGATAATGTCCCAGATAGTTGGTCATACTACTTCCTGCTCTGCTCGGGGTGCTCTTCAACGTGTTTTTGCAGGAGCTTCAAAGGCTCGGATCACGCAACTTCGTCTTCAACTACAGACGGTCAAGAAAGCTAATCTCTCTATGATGGATTATGTTCTTCGTGTGAAAAGTTATGTGGATTGTCTCACTGCCATCTCTGAAAAAGTCTCAGAACAAGATCACATTTTGTATCTTCTTGGAGGTCTTAGCTCTAAATATAATTCATTTGTAGTTTCTGTCACATCTACTGCTAACTCCACCACCCTTGAAGATGTTATTAGTCTTCTTCTAGCTCATGAGCATCGCCTTCAGCAACAACAAACTACAGATGAAGGTATTAACATTCAAGCTAATGTTGCATCACGACAGCCTTTTCGGAGTTCCAATCGCTCCCAATATAATTCCAACAGTAGGGATTTTCGTTCTTCCACACGTTTCAATGATCGATCTATTGACTCTCGTCCATCATCTACATCCCGTTCCATTGATCATGGCTCCAAACCTCAATGTCAACTATGTGGACGTGTTGGTCATGTGGCACTTCAATGCTATCACCCTTTTGATCCATCTCTGCAATATAATTCCTCTACTACTCCACATGCTATGGTTGCTGCCTCTACACAATCCCAAGACGATGCTTGGATTCTTGACTCAAGCACCTCTCACCATTTGACCTCAAGCACCTCTAATCTTGATAATCCCTCTTCTTACATAGGTGATGATAAGGTCACTATAGGTAATGGTCATCAACTTTTAATTTCTACTGTTGGTTCTACTCACATTCCTTGTCATTACTATGTTCTCACATTGAACCATGTCTTTCATGTTCCTTCAAAACTATTGAGTGTATCTCAGTTATGTTCTGACAATAATGTTTCTGTTGAATTTTTCTCAAATTCTTTTCATGTTAAGGATCTTATTTCGAAGAAGGTTCTACATCTCGGTCATCTACATAAAGGATAGTATCATCTTCAAGCAGCCTCAGCTCTTCCTACTGCCCAAAATTGCTTTCTTTCTCACTCTAATGCTTCCCCAAATCAAGATTTTTCTGCTTTCCCTTCTACTAAAACTAATTCTATAGCAGCCATTTGGCATGCCCGATTGGGTCATGTCCATAGTACTATTGTCAATTCTATTCTACATAAATGTAATATCAACTCCACATATAATAAAGATTCAATTTGTTCTGCTTGTTAATTTGGCAAAAGCCATAAACTTCCTTTTTCACAATCTACATTTAAGGCCACTAAGCCGCTTGAATTGATTTACTTAGATATATGGGGTCCTTCTCCCTATTTAGCTGTTGATGGCTCTTGCTTTTTCATACTTTTTGTTGATGATTTCTCTAGATTTGTTTGGTTATATCCTCTTCACACAAAAGGACAAGCTCTAACTGTTTTTTAAGCAATTTAAAACATTGGTTGAGAATCAGTTTTCCACTTCTATAAAATATTTTCAAGCTGATGATGGTGGTGAATACCGTCCATTTAATGCTTTTCTTACTTCTTGTGGCATCTCTATTCGAAAGCCTTGTCCGTATACTTCAGCTCAGAATGGTAGAATTGAGCGCAAACATAGACCTATTGTTGAGGTTGGTTTGTCTATGCTTGCTCATGCTTCTCTTTCTTTACATTTTTGGCTCTTTGCTTTGAGAGCTACTGTTTATATCATAAATAGGTTACTAACTCCAGTCCTTCATTCTAAATCCCCTTATGAACTATTATATAAACGCAGTCCTGACTATGCACTTTTTCGAACATTTGGCTGCTTATGTTTTCCATACCTCCGCCCATATAATAAACATAAAATGGATTTTCGTTCCTCATAAAGGTTATATGTGTCTTGATTTACTTTCTCATCGTATGTATATAACTCGCCATGTTATTTTTGATGAATCAAGTTTTCCTTATGCTTCTTCTGCTGCCTCTATTTCTACTCCTCCACAGAATACCACTCTCACTCCAGCTATTATTCATTTTTCTTCATCTATTTCCAATACTTCTTCCTCTCTTCTTCCCTCCAACATGCATCTTTCTTCATCTCTTCCTCCTCTGTCCACACCACCCTCCGTCTCTCCACATCCCGAACCAACATCATCTATTTCTGAAAGTAATGCTTTTACTAATTCTAACTCATCACCTCCGTCTAGTGAGGATGGCTTGATTTTTGATGTGGTTTTGCAGGCTTCTAATACAACTCCAAGTACAACTACGAATGTACATCCTATGGTTACAAGATCAAAGTCTGGGATTTACAAGCCAAAGGTTCTTCTATCTACACTTTCTCTAGATACGTCTGAACCTACTTCATACAAACAAGCCTTAAACCATCAATCTTGGACATCTGCTATGCAACGTGAACTTGATGCTCTTCACAAGAATAAAACTTGGTCTCTTGTTCCTTTACCATCTTCGGCCAAAGTCATTGGTTCTCGTTGGATTTTCAAGCTGAAATATAAACCAGATGGCACAGTAGACAGGTTTAAAGCAAGGCTTGTTGCCCAAGGATTTAATCAAACTTATGGTCTTGATTATTTTGAAACCTTTCGTCCAGTTGTTAAGATTCCTACTGTTAGAATTGTCCTCTCACTTGCTCTATCTAAAGGTTGGCCTATTAGACAACTGGATGTACACAATGCTTTCTTAAATGGTGATCTTACTGAACATGTCTACATGTCCCAGCCCCCTGGTTTTGTTGATAAAAATCATCCCAAGTATGTTTGCAAGCTTGCTAAGGCTCTATATGGCCTCAAACAAGCTCCACGTGCTTGGTTTACCAAGTTAAGTTCGGCCTTACTTAAATGGGGATTTATTTGTTCTAAAGCTGATAACTCAATGTTTGTTTACACCTTTGCTGCCACAGTGCTGATTATTCTTGTATATGTTGACGACATTTTAGTCACAGGCAGCTCCCCTCATCATGTCCAAACATTTATTCAGTCACTTAATGCTCAGTTTGCTCTTCGATACCTTGGCCATATCTCTTATTTTGTTGGAATTGAAGTTCATTCCTTCTCGGGTCAGCTCCATCTGTCTCAAAATAAATACATCAGAGATTTATTACTTCGTGCTGGGCTGTTTGACACTAAACCTGTGGCTACACCGAGCACTCTAGCTAAACCATTGTCCAAGTTTGATGGAAAACCTCTTTCATATCCAACCATGTATAGAAGCATTGTGGGTGCTTTGCAGAATGCCACTCTTACTCGCCCTGAGATCTCCTTTGCCATGAACAAAGCTTGCCAATTTATGCAAGCTCTAACTGACACACATTGGCTGGCTGTAAAGCATATATTACATTATTTAAGAGGCACTTTAAATCATTGCCTGAACTTTCATCCTTCTCCTTTGCTCCTCTCAGCTTTCACAGATGCCAATTGGGCTGCCTCACCTGATGATCGATGCAGTGCTGGGGGTTGTTGTATATTTTTAGGAGATAATCTAGTTTCCTGATCCTCTTGCAAGCAAAAAGTTGTCTCACGCAGCAGTACGGAATCCGAATATCGTGCTTTAGCTAGTGTTGCCGCTGAACTTGCTTGGTTTCGTTCTCTCTTCAGCGAACTTGGTATCTCTCTTCAATCCATTCCAGTTGTGTGGTGTGACAATATTAGCACCACTCATTTGGTAGTCAATCCGATGTTCCATGCTCGTACTAAACACATCGAAATTGACTTTCATTTCATTAGAGATATGGTCCTCCGCAAGGAACTTCTCGTCAAGTATATCCCCACTGATGATCAAGTAGCTAACATCTTCACCAAGCATCTTCCTTCTCAGCGTTTTCTCCATCTAAAAGGAAAACTCACTGTTCTTCCAAGGCCGTTTCATTTGAGGGGCGATGAAGACAGATGTATTAAGTAGTTAGCTTACTTATTTCTTGTTAGTAGTTAGTTATACAATCTGTTTTATTCTGTTTAGTTTTTGTTAAAGTCTTTTGTAACTATTTTACTCAAGTGTAATGACTATATATAATAAGACTTACTGTGACTTAGAGCCACAGAGCTTTAATCACATTTCTTCAATTACTTTCAGAGAGTAATGCAGGTTTGTAGTTCACGGTATAAAAAGTTTTACTCGTAGAATTTATACATGAAGTTGTGAATGTCGAAAATGGCACAATACCATGTTGTTAACTGAGATATAGTAATGTCCTTGACTTATTTGCAATTACAGTAGCAAAGGTTCAGTACATGACTATAATATAATGCTTCTTCCTTTTCATAGAAAAAGATATAAAACAAGCTAGTTCTCCATGAAATCCACGCATAAAACCCATTTTTATTTTTCCTAGCTAAAATTTTCTACAAATATCACATCATACTACTTCCGGAAGAGGTGGAATACTTTGTTCACTTCTGAAGAAGTTGTTAGGATCGACCATATTCTTCACGTGAACCAGTCTTTTAAAGCTACTATTGAAGTACTTTGTACCCAACACTTGCTACTTCAAAGCTTGTCTTTCCCATTCTATTTGTCCCCAAATCAAGGTCTCTAAGTTCACATAAGCAGCCCTATGTGAGTTTGAAACATAAGGCCACATGTACCTATAGAGCATCCTAATCCATCTTACATATTTGTTCGACAACTTAGTTCCATCCTCATTCCACTTCACTAAGTACTGTATATTATACATATTTCCTTCTTTTGAGGGAATGGAGATTCTGATTTTGATTCTATATTATACAAACTAATATTCTTCCAAAAACCATTTCCAAATCCCTCTCAATCCAAATTCTAGTATAGGTTTTTTCACAAAGTTAGATTTTCCCTTAAAAAGCTCTTGTAATTAGTGGTTGACCTTTTTGGTACCCAGCAAAGTATACATGTCTGACTAGATCAAGCACATCCTAATACAATCTTTGCTAGTAAGCCTAATTCTAGAAACTTCTCATTCATCAATGGAATCAATTTATCCATTCTTCCAAGAATCAGTGAGTTTAAAGAAGCTTGAATTGTTTTCTAATTCCCATTCCCTGCATATATTTTGGGTATGGTGAAAAGATCATTAGGCAATTGGTCCACAATGGATTGCCACCTAGAGCCAAGCCATGTGGCACCCTGTGAGAGAGTTTTGGAAACTGTAAAGCCATGTGTGTTGTGTTGCTCCTTTGGCACACCCACATGGGCCATTTTGTATATGAGCATGCATTGGTGCTTGATCACTAGTTAAGCCTTGCACCAAGAAATCTCATGGGGGTAGGGTAGTGGCTGTGTTGTAATAATGTATATGTCTCCCTGATAAAAATAAAAGATGTTCCTGGGAACATATTATATCTAGGAATGTTTCTTAGGGGGAGGTGACCTGCTGACTTAGTGAAGTACCATAGCCACCAGCAGATAGTGACTCAAGCTGTGTACTCCCTTGCCCTATCAATGTCTTATATTAATAAAATGATATTTATAATACTTGTCTGTGTATGTTGTTGGGGGAGAGTGAGAATACACCATCACAATATTATGAAACTACACACAAGTGTCATTGACGAAGATCAACAAAAGATTGAGTTAGAGGATACAAACCCTAGTTTGTAGAACAAACTTCTTGGATCTTCTTGAGAACTTCAAATCCTAAGAAAAATGCCACCTTGAACTTCTTCAAAAAAACACAACCCAAGCTTATACATGAGGAGTGTCGCTGTCCAAATTCTCTATTTCCTAGCCCTTACTGGATGCTTGAGACCTTTTTAAGAAGACATAACTTCTTTGAAAGTTTTGGGATCATTCTCTAATTGAAGTACTATTGGATATTTCCAAGTGACTTCTTCATTATTCCCTTTTACAATGTATAGTGTCTCTATTTGAGAACACTTTTCACTTGATCCCAAATCTTTGAACCTTTGACTCCTTTTAGGCAATAGAGGTTGCTCACTAACCATTTTATGAGTCTCTTCTTGAGACTCTCTATTTTGAGTTGGTTCGATTAACTTGTTGTCATCACATGACATGTTCTCAAAGAACTCATCCTCTCTTGATTTAATTATCACATTAGACTCTAAGTCTAATAATCTCTAAGTTTTTCTGTTTGAGAAATAGCCCACAAATGCACATCTTATAGCCCTTGTACCTAACTTGATCATTTTAGGATCCGTGTTCTTGCAATAAGCAAGACACCCCCACAATTTAAGATAACCAATATTTGGTTTCTTTCATTTCCATAACTCATATAGAGACTTTTTTTTCTTCACGGGAATACGATTCAGAAAATGGCATGCGGATAGCAAGGCTTCACCCCACAAATTAAAACTCAATTTTGAATGCAATATCATAACATTAATCATCTCAAGAAATGTTTAATTTTTCCTATTCGCTATACCATTTTGTTGTGGAGTGTATGGGGTGGTACATTCATGTATTATTCTATACTCTTCACAAAACAAGTTGAAATCACTTGAAAAGTATTCACCACCCCTCTCACTTCTAAGTACTTTTATTTTCCTTTCTAATTGATTTTCAACTTCCACTTTATATGCTTTAAACACATTAAATGATTCATATTTGTTCTTAAGCAAATATACATATGTAAACCTAGAGCAATCATCTATGAAAGTAATAAAATATCTACTTCCTCCTCAAGTCAATATTCCATTTAGTTCATATAAATAACTATGTATCAAATCTAACAATTTATAATTTCTATAAACACTAGGAAAATGTTTCTTTACCATTTTAGATTTAACACATAGTTCACATTTATAATGCTCAACATTATCACAATTAATCAATTGACATTTAATTTCCATTTTAATTGTGCTAAATCCTATATATGCAAGTCTAACATGCCACAAAGTAGTCAGTCATATAACAAGAAGAGTTGGAAGATTTATTGTTCAAATTATCAATGGAGGTACAAAGTTTGAACATGCCATCACAAGCATATCACTTCCCCACAAATACATTTCCTTTAGACAATGTAAGCTTGCCAGAATCTATCATAACCCTGATTCCTAGTTTACCAAGCAAATTGTCACTCACAAGGTTTCTACTCATTTCTGGTACATACAAAACATTAGTGAGTAGAACCTTCTTGTCAGATGTGAAGAATAAGTCAATAGTTCTCTTTCCTCCAACCTTGGATCTTTTATCATTGCCCATTAACCTCAATTAGTGTTTCCACTAGCTCTTCTTCGGTTGAGTTGACTCTTGCTTCATTATTGTGGTTCCTCTTGAACCTACAATCTTTTGCAAAATGGTCATTCTTGCCACATTCAAAGCAAGGTCCTTAGGAACTCTTGACTTGACCTTCATTCTTCTTAGGCCCTAAGGGTTTTTGACCCTTGCCTTTATTCTTGCTATTTCCGTTGCCTTTGTTGGGAGGATTAGCGACCACATTGGCCATAGAAGTCTTTTCATTAAACTCTTCCATGTCCTTATCTCTTGAACGAGATTCCTCCTCAATTCTCAAATGTTTGAGAATTTCCTCCAAGGAAAATCTCCTCATTCTTGTGGAGGATTTTCTTCCTATAGCTCTTTTGAGATTGAGGCAACTTCGCTATAATGGCACCAACAAGGAATTGCTCTAGTAATACAATATTATGGGTAGATAGCTTATTCACAATAATTTATAATTCATGGATTTGGGAAAGAAGGGGTTTCATATCATACAGCTTAAATTCCATGTATTGAGTAATAAGGAATTTCTTTGTACCTTATTTTTCTACTTTGTACTTTTTCTCCAAAGCTTCCCCTATCTCCTTAGCGGTCTTTGTATTGGTGCAGAGATCATATAACTAGTCCGATAGCACATTGAGAATGTGACCCCTACATATCAATTCATCGTATTCATGTTTATTCCTTTGTTTACTTCTTGAGTGTCATCATTCTTAGCGGGATTTATAGCATTTAGATCTCTATCCAAGACATAGAACACTTTGAGAGTGGTTAAAAAATATATAATCTTGTCTTGCCAATGAATAAAGTTAGTCCCATCAAATCTATCCAATCTAACGAAACCTTGATTCATGAATTTCAAGGCCGAAATCGAAGAGGATTCTTCCACGATGATGTATCTCAGAAAATAGAGAATTTGAATGTTGGGAGAGAGTGAGATTACACCACCACAATATTATAAATCTACATATAAATTTCCTTTGACAGAGACCAACAAAATATTGGGTTAAAGGATGAAAATCCTAGTTTGTAGACCAAACCTCTTAGATCTTCTTAAGAACTTCAAATCCTTGCTAGAGAAAAACCTTGAACTTCTTCCTCTACAAAACACAACTGAGGCTTATACACGAGGAGTATTGCCATCTAAATTCTCTATTTTCTAGCCTTTAATGGATGCTTGAGGCATTTCTAAGAGGAAATGAGGATTAGTATTGAACAAGCCATCAAATTCACAAAGACAAACATTTTCTTTATGAATTTCTTGGAGAAAACTTGAGATCTTGAAAGCTAGAGAGAGATTTGAGAGAGTGATTGATGAGTCAGTTTTTAGCATAGTTTTTAACATGTGTTTAGGGTAAGTTTGAGTCATTTTGGTGGAATGTTATACGGTATTATGATTGCTTTGGTATGTTTGCAGAAAATAGAATAAGGAAACGTGAAGTTGGGGAAATGAATGAAAAATCAGCACAATTTGGGAAATTTATGCTAAAAGTTGACAAGAAGACAGTTGAGGATTCATTTGCAGAGAGAATTATTCACTTTGGAGTTTTGGAATAAGTTTTTGGGGTCAATATGAAGGGCTGCGGTGCTTACATGAAGAGCTGCAGCGCAAGGAAAAAGCAGAGAGAGCCATTTTCTGGGATTTTCAAGGGTCGCGGCGCTTGCTGAAGTCAGAGAGCTTATTGCGCAAATTGAGAGAGGCGCGCCGCGGCGCTTAAATGCCAGGGCCACGACGCGTGTATTTTTTTCGTGGCTATCAGAAGGGTAAAATCGTCATTTACTTGGGCAAAAACATTTTAGGGTTTCTATTTAAATACGTTTTTAAGAGTTAATTAGGGGATTTTCATTAATTTTTGATGTGGAGAAATGATTAGAGACTTGGGAGAACATTGAAGATCTGAGAGTTTGATTTCTTGATCTCTTCTTTATTTCTCTATTCTTGAGTTTATGTTTATATTTAATTTGATTGATTCCATTATGTTTGTTTTGAACTAATCTTGTTATTAGGGTGTTAGTGGATTCTTCTTGAAGCTTTTGATTTCTTAATGCAATTTTTCTGAATTTCTTTCTCCTGCTGTGGATTATTTATCTTATGCTTAATGCTTGTGAATGTTTGATCACCATCTACATGTTTATATGATTTTAACCCATGCTCTGAAAAGACAAGGCTAATTATGCTATAGGTAGATAATCACAATTTTATATTAGACGAAAGTACTTCTATGAATTGTGTAGTTTAGGGATTAGGTGTTTAAAGCCTGCAATATATTGATTTACCATAGAGATGTAGGAAATAATATATTGTAGAGAATTATAGATCTTAGCAAGACTATAATATATAATTATAATCTGCTATCACAATAGAATTAAGAAATATTGAGAATTGGTTAAAAATCATAAGTGGATGGTTGATGAAACTAAAGCCCTAACTTTTACATCCATTGAATTAAATCAAATTTTTATCTCTGAATTTCTCTAGTGCTTAATAGTTTCCTTAATTTTTAGTAATAATTATTTTACACATAATTCTGAAATTATTATTTAAATCAATTAGAATTAGAAGTTAGTTATTGGTAATTAATATCAGTCTTCGTGGGATCGACACTTCACTTATCGAATATTACTTGATTTGACCACGTATACTTGCGTGTTAATTTTAAAGAGATCAAGTTTTTGGCGCCGTTACCGGGGACTGTTTTTTATTAATATCAATAAAGTTAATTTTTGTTCTAATTTGATTTTTTTTTTAACATTTATTCGGATCAAGGTTTATTGTGTTCCAGGAATTTTTGGTATATGCGAAGCAATAGAAAAAAGGAGATTATACCAATAGATCGGGAAATTGAAAGAACGCGCAGACAGAACCAGAAAATAAAAAGGAAATTGGAATTTACCATGGCTGACAATTTGGGAATTGGTGCTAATAATGGTCAAGGGGCTGTAGAAATTCCAAGGGAGCAAGGAACAAGAACTTTGAGAGATTATGTACTTCCTACTGTTACAGGAGTGCATTCATGCATCAGACCTCCAACAATTGTTGCCAACAATTTTGAGATTAAGCTTGCAATCCTTCAGATGGTTCAGTCAACTGTTCAGTTTGGAGGTATGCCAACGGATGACCTCAATTTACACATAGCTAATTTTCTGGAGTTATGTGCAACATTCAAGATGAATGGGGTGAGTGATGATGCTATAAGACTGAGGTTATTCCCCTTTTCACTGAGGAATAGGGCGAAGAGTTGGCTGATATCTTTACAGGCAAATTCTATCACTACGTGGGAGGAGTTAGCCCAGAAATTCCTTGCCAAATTCTTTCCTCCAGCAAAGGCTGCAAAGTTAAGGGGCGAGATTAATAACTTTTATCAGTTGGATGGAGAGTCACTGTATGATTCTTGGGAGCGCTTTAAGGAGTTGTTAAGGAAGTGTCCACACCATGGAATAGAAAAGTGGATGCTGATGCATAATTTTTATAATGGGTTGAATGGAACGACTAGAACAATTATAGATGCTGCAGCGGGAGCTGCCTTTATAAGTAAAAGTGCTAATGAGGCATATGAGCTATTAGAGGAGATGGCCATGAATAATTATCAATGGACAACTGAAAGGGGACAATCAAAGAAGGTGGCTGGAATGATGGAATTGGATGTTACATCCATGCTTACAGCTCAAGTAGCAGCCTTGACAAAGCAATTACAAAAGACTACACTCCCATCTCAAGCTATGCAAGTTCAAAACCTTTGTGAAGTGTGTGGTACAAACCATCCACCCAACCAATGCCTTGCTATAGATATGAATAACATGCCCATGGAAGAAGTACAAGCTATAGGAAATTACCAAAGACAGCCTAATAATCCCAATTCCATGACCTATACCCCAGCTTGGAAGAACCATCCAAATTTTTCTTGGTCTAACAACCAAAACACTCTCCAACCTTATCTTCCACCTCAGCCACCATATCAACCTACCCAAAATAGGCCACCTAATCCACAGCAATATGCACACCAAAATCCTCCACCTGGCTATTATCAACCACAAAATAGACCACCTCACCAAATGCAAATGAAACCAGCTGAAACCCAACCTGATGTACTTAACCAATTCATGACTGAAACCAGGGCATCTATAAGAAGTTTGGAGACTCAAATAGGGCAATTGGCTACTTTAATGACTAATAGAGCTCAAGGAAATTTGCCTAGCACTACAGAAGTTAATCCTAAAGAACAGTGCCAAGCTATTAGTTTAAGGAGTGGAACGAGATATGAAGGGCTAAAGAAGAATCAGTCAGAAGAAGAAGAAAATAAGTTGAATGATGAAAATGTTACTGAAGACCTTAAGAAAGAAGAGGAGACCCCACCTGTGAATATTGAGCATCATGTTAGAATTCCATATCAACAAAGACTTCGTAAGCATAATTTAGATAAACAGTTTGCAAAGTTTTTAGTGGTGTTCAAGAAGCTACATATAAATATACCATTTGCAGAAGCATTAGAACAGATGCTCAGCTATGTAAAGTTTATGAAGGAGATTCTCTCTAATAAGAGAAAGATGGGTGACTACGAAACAATGGCGTTAACAGAAGAATGTAGTGCGATTTTGCAAAGGAAGCTTCCTCAAAAGTTACGAGATCCGGGGAGTTTTACTATTCCATGCACGACTGGGGAGTTTGAATGTAAGCATGCACTTTGTGATTTGGGGGCGAGTATTAATTTAATGCCTTTGTCAGTATTCCGTAGACTTGGTTTGGGGAAAGCTAGGCCAACCGCAGTAACATTGCAGCTGGCTGATAGATCTGTGAAGCATCCACGTGGTATTATAGAAGATGTATTGGTAAAGGTGGATAACTTTATATTTCCAGCTGATTTTATAGTTCTTGATATGGAGGAGGATGAGAATGTTCCTATTATTTTGGGGAGACCATTCTTAGTAACTGGGCAAGCATTGATAGATGTGCAAAAAGGAGAGTAAAAGCTGAGAGTTCAAGGGGAAGAAGTAGTATTTAATGTGTTTAAGGCTATGACTTATCCTAAAGCAAGTGATAGTTGTTTCTCAGTTGATGTGGTCAAAGAAGTAGTAGGAACAAAAAAATTAAGTGAGGATCCTCTTGAATTAAGTCTTACAGTTGATGATGTATATGGTGAGGAACATGAAGAAGCGATGAGTTATTTGAAGTGGATAAAATCAGCTGAGTCATGGAAGCATAAGAAGTTTGAAGAATTCGGTGAAGGACCAGAAAGACCATTACCATCGATTCTGAAGCCACCTGTTTTAGAATTGAAAGTTTTACCGGACCATCTCTGTTATGCTTATCTTGGGGAAAAAGAGACTCTTCCAGTTATAGTTTCATCATTTATTTCAGAAGTAGAGGAGGAGAAGTTGTTGAGGGTGTCAAGAGCTCATAAAACTGCTATAGGGTGGACTCTGGCTGATATAAGAGGAATTAGCTCATCGACAGTTATGCATAGAATTCTTATGGAAGATGAGGCAAGACCGACTATTGATGCTCAATGAAGACTTAATCCAACAATGAAAGAAGTGGTGAGGAAAGAGTTTTTGAAATGGTTAGATGCTGGAGTGATTTACCCTATCTCTGATAGCGCTTGGGTGAGTCCAGTACAAGTAGTACCTAAAAAGAGGGGTATGACTGTGGTGAAGAATGAAAGTAATGAACTGATTCCAACTAGGACTGTGACGGGTTGGAGGATATGTATAGATTATCGAAATTTGAATAAGGAAACTAGGAAAGATAATTTTTCTTTGCCTTTTATTGATCAAATGTTGGATAGGGTGGCGGGGCATAACTACTATTGTTTTCTAAACGGGTACTCAGGCTATCATCACATTGTAATTGCACCGGAGGATCAAGAGAAGACGACGTTTACATGTCCTTATGGGACTTTTGCTTTTAGAAGGATGCCATTCGGGTTATGTAATGCACCAGCCACGTTTCAATGGTGTATGATGGCAATATTTTCTGACATGGTTGAGAAGGGGATTGAAATTTTTATGGATGATTTTTCAGTTTATGGGTCCTCTTTTGACACATGTTTGACTAATTTGGAGTTGGTGTTGAGGAGGTGTGAAGAGTCGCATTTGGTGCTTAATTGGGAAAAGTGCCACTTTATGGTAAATGAAGGAATTGTATTGGGGCACAAGATTTTTAAGAAAGGCATTGAAGTGGATAGGGCAAAAATTTCAACGATAGAGAATTTTCCACTACCAGTTTTAGTAAAAGGAGTACGGAGTTTCTTAGGTCATGCGGGATTTTATAGGAGGTTTATCAAAGATTTTTCCAAAGTTTCGAAGCCACTGTCCACTTTGTTAATTAATGGGGTTACGTTTGATTTTGATGAGAAGTGTCAACAAGCTTTTAGGATACTTAAGGAGAAATTGATCTCGACACCTATAGTTGTTGCGCCTCAATGGGATTTGCCATTTGAACTGATGTGTGACGCCAGTGATTTTGCGATTGGGGTAGTGTTGGGACAAAGAGTTGACAAGGTATTCAGAATGATTTATTATGCAAGTCGTAACTTGAATGATGCTCAAATAAATTACGCAACTACAGAAAAGGAGCTATTGGCCATAGTGTTTGCTTTTGATAAATTTAGGCCATACTTGATTGGGAAAAAGGTGGTTGTTTACACAGATCATTCGGCGATAAAGTATCTTATGGCTAAGAAATATTCCAAGCCTCGTCTTATTCGGTGGATTTTGTTATTACAAGAATTTGATGTGGAAATTAAGGATAAGAAAGGTACTGAGAATTTGGTGGCTGATCATTTGTCTCAATTGGAGGTTGATGAAGATTCCCTTGATAAAGAAGTTCAGATTAATGATGCTTTTCCTGATGAGCAGCTGTTCGAAGTAAGTGTTTGGAAGGATGTTCCATGGTTTGGAGACTATGTTAATTATTTGGCTGCTAAAGTTATACCTCCTGAGATGACAAGGAAACAATTAAAGAAATTTTATTCGGAGGTGAAGCATTATTATTGGGAGGAGCCTATTCTGTATAAACATTGCCCTGATCAAGTTATTCGAAGATGTGTGCCCGAAGAGGAGATGTTTTCAATCTTAAATCATTATCATAGTTTGCATTCGGTGGTCGTTTTGGCAGAACAAGAACAACAGCGAAGGTTTTGCAAAGTGGGTTTTACTGGCCTACATTATTTAAAGATGCTAATGATTTTGTCAAACGCTGTGATCGTTGTCAACAGACTGGGACTATATCAAGAAGAGATCAAATGTTGATGACTGGTATTTTGGAAGTTGAGCTATTTGACGTATGGGGGATAGACTTTATGGGACCTTTCCCATCATCGTATAATAATAAATATGTTTTTCTTGCGGTAGATTATGTTTCTAAATGGGTAGAAGCCGCAGCAACACCTACTTGTGATGGGAAGGAAGTACTTAAATTCCTTCATAAAAGTATCTTTATTCGATTCGGCACCCCCAGAGCAATTATTAGTGATTGGGGAAGACATTTTTGCAACAAGTGGTTCACTGCTCTTTGTGCTCGCTATGGTGTCCATCATCGAAAGGCGTTATTCTATCACCCAATTGCTAATGGCCAAGCTGAAGTGTTGAATATGGAAATAAAAGGTATCTTGGAAAAGACAGTAAATACTTCGAGGAAGGATTAGTCGAAGAAGCTCGATGATTCACTGTGGGTGTATCGCACTGCATTCAAAACTCTGATTGGTATGTCACCCTATCGATTGGTGTTTGGTAAGGCTTGTCATCTACCAGTGGAAATGGAGCATATAGCATATTGGGCTGTGAAAAAGTTAAATGTTGATCTCTTCATGGCTGGGCAGAATAGGCTTATGGAGTTAAATGAGCTTGAAGAATTCCGAAATGAAGCTTGTTGACGGTGAGAACTCGTCAACTAAGTTAAGTCAGAAAAATTGCAAAGTAAAGATTACCAAAAGAAAAGCTTTAGGAATCTAAGTATCAACTTCCAAGAACAATTGCAGAGGAACAATGGTGAAATTAATTTTCATTCACTATGGTGCACTTGCTACAGTAAATTTTCCAACCTCCTTCCAAATGGAAGTGGAGTTTATTTTATAGTGGGCTCTAATGGCCCCTGATACATTGTGGTCCATGGGACCAATCTGTGCACAAGTACACTATAAAGAGGGTGGTATCAAATGTAGTGGTGTCGGCCCTGGTACACGGTCAGAGTTCATTGGAGCACCTCAGCTTTTGTGCCTGGTCATGACTCCACCACTCGCCTTGTACGGGTGTCAGAGACGTGGTGGTGGTGCAGCCACTCCTCGTACTATTCCCAACCGCCACTATTTTTCGGGTACAGGTGTCAGGCCTGTCCCATGATCCTTGCAGGCATATACGTACCCCTTTAGAGGTACCTTGTTCGTATTCTTTTTGTCTCTTGTGGGCCACCTCTAACACTGGCATCAAGCACGCGGGGCCTTTGGACGAGACCCATTGGGGCGAGGTTGCCATATACACGTAGCCCTTTGGATGAGGCTCTCACGAGATGCCTCTCGCGAGGCGAGGCATCTAGGAGGCATGCCACACGCGAGGCGCTCTTGGTGAGGCGCGGCTGCTGGGAGCGCCAAGATGTTGCACGCGAGACGGTGCGCGCGGCCTAGGCATGGCCGAGCCATGGCCTCGTGGGTTATACGAGCTCCCCACAAGATGCCGAGATGGTGGCACGGCCTCGCGTGGGCGTGCTGTGAGCGAGGCGGTGCCTCGCGCCTGGGCATGGGCGAGGGCCTCGCATGGCCTCGTGTGGTCGAGACGAGACATGAGATGGTGACGTGCGGACATGGCCTCGCATTGGCGTGCTGTGAGCGAGGCGGTGCCTCGCGCCTGGGCATGGGGAGGGCCTCGCATGGCCTCGCGTGGCCGAGACGAGACGCGAGATGGTGACGTGCGGACATGGCCTCGCATGGGCGTGCTGTGAGCGAGGCGGTGCCTCGCACCTGGGCATGGGCTAGGGCTTCGCACGGCCTCGCATGGCCGAGACAAGACGCGAGATGGTGATGTACAGACATGGCCTCACATGGGCGTGCTGAGAGCGAGGCGGGGCCTCGCACCTGGGCATGGCCGAGCGAGGCGGGGCCTCGCGCTTAGGCGTGTCCGAGTGAGGCGGTGGCGATGTGCGCACGCGAGGCAATCCACGCGGGGCGCTGGGTGCGCTGAGAGGTGGTGCGTGGCTGGGGCCTCACGAGACGCCATGCGCCATGAGGTGATGCGAGGCCGTTGCAAGAGGACGGTGGCCCGAGCGTCCCGCGGTTCAGACACTTATTTAGGCCTCTATGGGACCTTAGCGCGCGTCTTGGTTCTTTTACGGGCGTGGAATATTGAGCATCCACACTTGCCCCCCAGACTAGGAGAGGACCTTTAGGTGCTCTTGTAGAATTTTCTCCTTGATTCTTATAAATAGGCCCTCATGCAAGGCTTATTATTTTCACCTTACTTCATTGGCTTGGTGGTTTTGAGAATCTTTCCTCTTTCAAGAGGTAAGGGGTTCAATCCCCCACATCCTCATTTTTGCCATAGTTTCCTTCATTTTATTTTTTCATTCCATCATTTTTTTTTTTTTTACATATGAGCTAATTTTTTTTTTGGTATGTCTATTTGGAGGCTAACACATCCTTTTTGTCTATTTTTGCAGACGCGTATTTTCGACCATTTGGTGCTTTTGGCCCTCGACCTCCTTTTGACCTCGACAGCACCCCATTTCACCTACTTCAGGTATATTTTCTTTTTCCCTCACGTTCATTGGGTCCAAATTAGCATTACTCAGGATGGGGTACCTTGGCCTGAGCTTGCAGTGAGTTTGCCCATTTGCATGCCCCTCTTTTTTGTACCCCATAGCGAATCATCTAGGGCGTTTGCATCTAGAGGTTCTAAGCCCATTCCTTTGTGTTTTGTAGCCATCCCCTCATTTACACGCGAACCCCTTTTTGCTTTTGGGACGAGGCCTCATGGCTAGTGATGGTCCGTTCGACACAACTCCGGGGGTTGAGTTTATTGACCTGTCCTCAGACTATGACTCCTTAAGGCAGGCCCGTATCTGCCATCTTGAGCACATGGTTGAACTTAGGCGTAAAATTTGGGTGGTGGAAAGCGAAATTGACTCGGTGTCGAGAGGAGACGGAGCACCTTTCCCCCCAGACCTTAGTGACCATGTAGCGAGCCTTAGGGTGACCCTTTTAGAGTTGAACAGGGAGTTAGAGTTTATGGAGGTACTCCTTCCGCCTGAGCCCTCCAGCCCATTGTAATGCCCTACTACCTTAGAGCCGTTACTAAGTGAGTTTAAAATGGAAATTGTGCAACTAACTGACTCTACGAGGTTTCTAAAACCAAAAGTGTGACTTGATCAGAAGTTAAGGCTGTAGTTTTTGAAAATGTTTAGTTTCATTGAAAACATTAAGTCTCAAACATCCGGGATCCCAAAATAAGGTTTACAAAATATTTACAACTCAAAAATAGATTTACACTTGATTAACTATCAAAAGAATAGGTTAATACAACCATATACAAAATGCCCCTAACCAAAGCAGTCGGGCAGGCCGAACATGTACGCGCCGTCCCCACACTCTCCATACTCATGGCCGGTTGACTGACTCCTTGCTTTTACCTACCACACAGAGCACCCGTGAGCCGAAGCCCAGCAAGAAAACTCATACAGTATATAACATATGCATAGAATATAGCTGACATATAATCCACTGATAAATAGGAAAACCATCAGACTGAACAAGCACGGCCATGCCGCCCCAGAGGCCTTACCAAAGCCTGGGGTCTCGGTCCTTACTGTAAGGATAACTCATGTATCCACTGGGTCCCACCCTGGCTATAAGCACTCCATGTGCTAAGTGTTACTTCCGGCCCCTAGGCCGTTCTCGACCTTCACCGCTCTCGGCCTTAGCCGTTCATTTCATTATAATCACACATATAGTACATTTCGAAATAATCATTCAAACATATAATAATTCATTTAAAGTTATACATTCGCACGTAATACAATCTAGGGCCATGCCCTGTAATAACACTGTGGGCCCATGCCCTGTTCTCGGGTGTTACTGTTTTCTTACCTTTCAATTCGATAGCCTTGATCTCCTGACTCCTCGAGCACGATCCTACTCGAGCCCTAGCGCTTACCTAAGAAAAATCCATAAGTCAAAGTCATTACCAAACCTCAAGTCCAAAACCTAGCCTCGGGACTAATCCCGAGCCCCCGGGAAGTCCTAGATCCCTAAAACAAAGTGGTGGAATCGAGCCCCGAACCCTAGGTCAAAATCCCTCAACAAAAGCCCAAAAACCCTTTTCTGTGAACAGTGCAGCGCTACAGCGCTCTTAAGAGGGTGCTGTAGCGCTACAAGAAGAACAACACATCCCCAGAAACAGGGCCTAGCGCTACAGCGCCCAATGACTAGCGCTGTAGCGCTAGTTGCAGGCAGGCCACACCCAGAAATCGTTTCCTGCGATTTCCTTCAACCATTCCAACCCCAAACTTGTCCAAATCTTTCCCAAACCCAAAAACAAACTTATCAACACCTCACACTCATCCCAAGCATCCCAAGAACTCATAACCCAAGCTCAAGCAACTCAAAACTCAAGATATACCATAATGAACCCTAAAACCAGAAATTCATTCAAACATCAAAGATAAAGTCTTAGAAATCATACCGTGGATGGAAATTCGACCTTGAGTTGAACCCTAGACCTCCTTAGCTTTCTCTTTCTCAATCTTGGCCTGATTTCCCAAAAATCCCCATCTAATTAGCTTATATACACAGCTCAAACCAGTCAAACCCTAAAAATGAAATCTCCAAGAACTTACCTCAAATTTCTGATGTGTTCTTGCTAATCCCTTGCCAATCCTCAAGTCTAGCTTAGGATCCTTGATGCTCAGCCTACCCTAGCTCTCCACTGAGCTTAACTCCAAGAAAAATGAAGGGAAATGGTGGGAGAACCACAAACCGTTCCTTTGAAAACAAAGCCCCTCTGTTTTCTCTCTTTTCCTTTTTCTTCCTTCTTTCTTTCTTTTTTTCAGCCTTAACTCTTTTTCTACCAATTCCACTAAGTATAAAGCTCCCTTTAACTTTTCTCTAACAAGCCTAAAGACCAATTTGCCCATGTAGGGACATTTTAGTCCTATTACCCAAATCCCCACTAATTCCTCAAGTGTTCCTAATAATTTCCCGCTCGCTACCCAATACCTGATAAATCACCAAATATACATTCCTCATCATCAAGATTAACCTCAATATATTTTTCAAATTCTCATTTAAACTCCCCAGGCTTGACCCAAGCCGGGTATAAATTCCCGCTTTGACTTTTCCACTAACCCGCTCATCTTAGGATCGTCTCGAGTCACAGATCACAGATATCAACACAGTCATGCCCAAAATGGCCAAATTACAAATATGCTCTTTCTAAGATAATCAGGTCTACATGCATACTAATTCACATAGTCATGCATCTCAAATAATCAAATAGTCATATAACATGCATTAAATCATAATCATGCATTTAACTCATTAAAGTCACATACAAAATCCCATTATGCCCTCCAGGCACACTAATCAAGGCCCTTAAGCCTTATTAGCGAATTTGGGTCATTAAATTATTGTTATTACTATTTTTCTTTTGTAAATCTTGTCATGTCCTCAAGACTCCTTTTTTTTTAATGTATATATACATATGTGGTTATTTATCTCTTATTCCACTGCATTTGAGGCCCTTTTGAGCCTGTATGATGGGGTTTGGCAGGTTCCCCTCTTTTATTTACCAGGCTGGAGGTCCTTCGGAGCCCATGTGAAAGGGTTCAATGGGACCTCTTTTGGTGCCTCTTGATTAATTTTATAAGGATATTTTGACCCCTTGGGTCCTAGCTATCCTTTTATATATTCTTGCACGCGCTTATTATTTTTTGCGACAAGTGTCCTTCTCGTCGTTATTCATAGTACTATTTTTGCAAGGGTCTCTTTTAGGACCCTTTTTGGCTAGATGGCTTGGTGTCCACTCTAGACTTATTATTGTTGTTACTATACTTTTTTTTTTTTTGTAAGTCCCTTTGGCCTCCTTGATGTTCACAAGGGTAGCTAATCCTTGTGAACCTAAGGGATGCCTTGCAAGGTCCTCTCCCTGTTTTCTATATATAAGGACTTCGCCTAAGGCCCCGATATCAGGGGTCCTTCTGGGACCTCCCGTTAAAGGGTCTTTTTTAGGGTCATGGTCCCTTTTTGGGTCCTCCTGATGGAGGGCCCTATTTAGGATCCTCCTGGTGCATAGGGTCCTTTTTAGGATCCTGATGCAAGGGGTCCTTCTTTGGATTCTCCAGTTTGTTGCATGCTTTATCTTCACGGGCCACTATTGCCCCCAAAGTGTCTGGTGAAGTTTACTTCGGCAGGCACTTTGATTGATGCCCACATAAAGTAGAAAAAATAGCGTGCGAAAATGTGACCAGTTTCATTCATAGAATTCAGGTTACAACGATACATATAAGAACTTACACCTACTTGGGAGGTTATCTAAGTAACCTCTTTGATGTTTGCCTACCGAACTAAGATAAGATGCAACAATTTGAAAGCATGTCCTTCTAGCACTGGGTGTGGGTGCCTCACTGGTAGTATTTCCTAAGGTGCTCCACATTCCATGCTCGAGGTATGACAGTGTCATCCATGCGCGCCAGCTTATAAGTGTTTTGGGGTATGCACTGAGCGACTTGGTAGGGCCCCTCCCAGTTCGCCCCCAACACCCCCGCCCCTGGGTCTCGCGTGTTGGGGAGGACCTTCCTCAGCACCAAGTCACCAACTCTGAAAGTCCTCTCTCGCACCCTCGAGTTGTAGTACCTTGCTGCGCGCTGCTGGTATACTGCTATTCTCATTTGTGCCTTCTCCCTTTTTTCTTCTAGCAGGTCCAAGCTCTCCGCTAGAGCTACGCGATTGGTCTTGTCCCCGTATGTCTGTATCCTAAGGGACTTAACCTGCATCTTTACCGGGAGTACGACCTCGCATCCATATGCCAAGGAGAATGGGGACTCCCCAGTGGTCGTGCGTGGGGTGGTTCTATAGGCCCATAGCACATTTGGTAGCTCCTCTACCCAGGCTCCCTTCATCTTTTCTAGCTTTGCCTTCAAGTTCTTTTTAAGAACCCTGTTAATGGCCTCCACCTGTCCATTGGCCTGTGGGTGTACAACTGCAGAGAAGCTTATCCTTATCCCTCTTCCCCTACAATATTCCTCGAAAGCTCCCCCCTCAAACTGGGTACCGTTGTCAGAAACAATTTTGTAGGGTACTACATATCTATAGACAATGAATTTGTTGACGAAAGAGGTGATATGCTTGGCCGTTAATTTCACGAGAGGTTCTGCTTCAACCCACTTAGTGAAGTAGTCCACTGCTACCATCGCGTACTTCGCTCCACCCCTGCCTGCGGGAAGAGCTCCGATCAAGTCTATCCTCCAGATAACGAAGGGCTAGGGGCTGGTCATGCTAGTTAGCTCATTTGGGGGCTTCCGAGGGTAGTTGGCGTGCCTCTGGAATTTGTCGCATTTCTTGGCAAAGTCATGCGCGTCTCTCTCCATGGAGGGCCAGTAGTACCCTTGTCTCATGGCCTTCCTAGCTGTGGAGGGTCCACTCTCATGGTTGCCACACTCACCCTCATGTATCTCATGCAATACTTTCAACGCCTCCTCCCTTTCCACACATCGCAGAAGTGGCATCGAGAACCCTCTCTTGTATAGAACCCCTTCTACCAAGGTGTACCTAGTGGCCTTGTACACCAACCTCTGGGACTCTTTTTTGTCCGCGGGCAAGGTTCCTTCCTCCAGGCATCTCTTAATCGGTTCAGTTCACGACTCCTTTGGGGCACTGACCATGTGCACTTCCGTGGTGATGATGCTGGGCCTAGTTAAGTATTCCACAGGTATCGACTCCAGAATATCCCCATCCTTGGTGGAAGCCAGCTTTGCGAGGGCATCGACATGGGTGTTCCTCTCTCTTGGGATTTTCTCTATGCTGTATTCCGCCAATCATCCCAGATAGCCCTTAACCCTCTCTAAGTACGCGGCCATCTTTGGTCCTCTTGCTTGATACTCTCCTTTCACCTGGTACAGCACCAGCTGTGAGTCGCTAAAAATACGTAGGCGTGTCACCTTTAGCTCCAGGGCTAACCGTAATCCTGCCAAGAGTGCTTTGTATACCGCCTTGTTGTTGGAGGCCTCAAACCCAAACTGGATCGCACAATACATCTTGTGTCCTTCGGGCCCCGTCATCATGATACCAGCTCCAGATCCTCCTTCATTGGACGCCCCGTCCACATGCAGGCTCCATTCCTCTAGGCCCCCTTGCTCCTTTTCCATGACTGTCCACCCCCCTTCCTCACTTCTTCCTTCACTCGGCTGATTGGTGAACTCCACTATGAAGTCTGCCAGCACTTGCCCATTGATGGAAACTCTTGGGGTATAAACAATATCAAATTGGCTCAACTCGATGGACCACTTCATCAACCTTCCTGAGGTCTCAGGTTTATGCAGGACCTGTCTCAAAGGGCTATCAGTGAGAACTTTAATTGCATGAGCATGGAAGTAGGGTCTCAGCTTCCTCGAAGCCACAACTAATGCATATGCCAACTTTTTGATTTCAGGGTACCGGTTCTCCACATCCACCAACCGTTTACTGATATAATAGATGGGTCGTTGATCCTTCTTCTCCCCTCTAATCAAGGCCGCGCTTATGGCATGCTCAGACACTGCCAAGTATAAGTATAGCTTTTCCCCTTTTTCAGGTTTTGCCAAAAGAGGTGGCTTCCCCAAGTTCTCCTTCAGCTTAATAAATGCCTCTTCACATTTCTCATCCCAAGGAACTTTTTGCTCCCTTTTAGGACATCAAAGAAGGGGAGGCACTTATCAGTTGACCTCGAAATGAATCTATTAAGGGCAGCCACCCTTCCCGTTAGACATTGCACTTCCTTCTTGCTCTTTGGCGGGCTCATTTCTAGCAGGGCCTTTATCTTATCAGGATTGGCCTCGATGCCTCTAGAGTTGACCATGAAACCCAAGAATTTTCCTGAGGATACACCGAAGGTGCACTTGATAGGATTCAACTTCATTCGATACTTCCTGAGTGTGTCAAACATCTCACCAAGGTCCTTGTTGAGCTCTGTAGCAGTCTTGGTTTTTACTAACATATCATCAACATATACCTCCATGTTCCTCCCTATCTGGTTGGCGAACATCTTATTGACCAACCTTTGATAGGTGGCACCCGCGTTTTTCAACTCGAAGGGCATCACCTTATAACATAGAGTCCTTTATCCGTTATGAACGACGTATGCTCTTCATCCGCTAGGTTCATAGGAATCTGGTTGTATCCCGAGTAGGTGTCCATGAAGCTTAGTAATTCATGCCCCGCTGTCGCATCTACTAGCTGATCTATCCTCAAGAGCGGGAAGCTGTCTTTAGGACAAGCTTTATTCAGGTTTGAGAAATCGACGCAGGTCCTCCATTTCCCATTCGGTTTTGGGACTAGTACTGGATTCGACACCCATACAAGGTAAAATGACTCACGGATAAACCCATTGGTCTTCAGCTTGTCGACCTCCTCCTTTAAGGCTGCGTACCTTTCTGGGTCTAGCGCCTGCCTCTTCTGCCTAACGGGCCTCGCTTTAGGGAAGATATTCAAATGGTGGCACATAACACTAGGATCTATACCCACCATATCTTCGTGGCTCCATGCAAATACATCCAGATTATCCTTCAAAAACCTTATCAACTCCTCCTTCACGTCACTTTGCAGGCTTCTTCTTACCTTCAGTTTTCTCAACGGTTCTTCCACTACTATAACCTCCTCTACTTCCTCCACTGGTTCCGCTCTTGACTCCTCCACGACTCGAGGGTCTAGCTTCTGCGAGCTCCCCGTGGGCACTCGTAGCGCCTCATGTATCACCATGGCCATTGGTTCCCGCGATTTCATAGGCGCACGGAGTGAGGTGTTGTAGCACTCCCTTGCTTCTTTCTGTTCTCCTTTCATAATAGCGACCCCTCCTGGAGTTGGGAACTTGACGACTAGGTGATATATAGAAGTTATGGTTTTCAATTCTCTTAGGGATGGTCTACCCAATACCGCATTGAAAGTTGACGCACAATCTACTATGACAAAGTTAGCCATGACCGTTGTTTGCTGGGGTTGCTCCCCCATGGTGAGTGCCAATTCGATCATCCATAGGGGTTGCACTGAGTCCCCTGTGAATCCATACAGGGAAGATTGGCAAGGTTTTAGGTGACGAGTGCCCAGTCCCATCTTTTCCAAGGCAGGGCGATACAGGATGTACACTGAGCTCCCATTGTCCACCAGAACCCGGTGCACACACATATTTGCCAACTGAACTGTCAACACCAGTGGATCGTTATGGGGAAAATGTACCCCCCGTGCATCCTCCTCAGTGAATGTGATCGAGTCGTTTTCCCCCTTGAAGCTTTTCGGGGGTCGTTGTTCCAAACTCATGACACAGGGTGGCGGACTTCGCCTGGCTTCTCTTGCGTACCTATCTCGTCCCTTCCGAGAATCTCCCCCAAACCCTGGACCTCCGAAAATGGTTCGGACTTCTCCCTGTATTTTTGGGGCTCGCCCTTGCGTCTGGGGTATCGTAGGTTCGTTCTTTGGCTTTGGCCTTTCTCTCCTGACATAACGGCCTAGATGCCCCCCGCGGATGAGATCCTCAATTTCTTCCTTCAAATGGATACACTCTGCTGTGGTGTGCCCGATATCCTTGTGGTACTGGCAGTATCTACTGGGATCCCTTTTGGATCGGTCCTTTCTCATTGGTGGGGGCTTCTTGAAGGGGACTCGATCTTCATTGGTGAGGTAAATATGCTCCCTGGTATCTGTAAGGTTCGTATAGTAAGTGTAAGCCGCTTTCCTATGATCACTCCCCCGTTTGGTCTTTCTCTGTTGATCATCCCTCGACCCAGCATAAGCCCTTTTCTTCTTTGCTACATTCGATCCGTCGTTAGGTGAAGGCTTCGCGTTGGACTCCTCCTTTCCTGCCTTTAGGTTTGCGGGGCCATCCTCCACACGAATGTACTTCTGCACCCTCTCGTAGAAGTCATCTAAGTCGGTGACTTCCCTCTTCAGCATGTTGTCCCACAATTTGCTTCCTGGGCGCACTCCGGCTGTAATGGCCATTTTTAACTCTCGGCGGGTCAGGCTCCCGACCTTTGTGGCCTCCATGTTGAACCTGTGAATGTAGCTCTTCAGGCTCTCCTTTTCTCCCTGATTCACGTTGGCCAGGCTGGTGCCTGGCATCGTGTAGTCCCGCACTGCGTGGTGCTGTTGGAGGAATTCATCAGAAAATTGCTGCCAAGACCCAATGGACCCCGACCTTAATCTATTGAACCATTTGTATGCGGGTCCTTTCAATGTGACGGCGAAGCAGTGGCATCTGGCTCCGCTACCAATGCCCTTAGTTTCATCAGGTCATTAAATGTGTCCAGATGGTACTTTGGATCTGTGCTTCCTTCGTAGGGGGTCATATTGGGTTCCTTAAAGTTGGCAAGGAGCCGGATGGCCTGGATCTCCCTCACGAAGGGTGACTCATGGTCAAACTCTTCCTCAAAATCCTGACCGCCAGAGGCGGTGACGATATTGCTTCGCAGGCTCCTCATTTCTGTGTCCAGGTCCTGCCTCCTCTTGCTTAGGGAGTCCTTTAAAGCGGACAGGTTAAGATTCGCCTTTCCTTTGCCCTCTCGAGGCGCCATAGGGGGCGTGGTCCCTTTACCCGCCCTCTTTTTGTTGAGCTCCTCCCGTAATTCTAAGGGTGCTCTTTTAGAGGTGACCTCGTCCTCGTTCCGAGGGGCAGCGTTGGTCCTTGGCTCTGGTTTCTGGGCTTGCTTCGGTTGTTTAGGATGTTCGCGCTGCTTCGCTCGGGGGGTGTTACTGGTAGAGAGTCGAGTCCTCCCATCATCTACCGGTACGGTGGTCTCCACCCCCTCCCGACTTTTCTATTTTCTCTTGGGCAAAGTCACGCTCGACTTACCCTGCAATAGGCCATTCAACACCTCTTGCATGTTCTCTAGGGTGGTCTCCAACCTTTGGTTCTTACAGTGGAGCTCACGTATTTCTTCTTCATAGAATCGAGATTTCGAACTCGAGCTCACGGAATGGACCTGGGGATGCTTATCATGTCTACGCGTCAAGGGGCTTGGGTCCTGCCAGTCGGAGTTCGGTACTTGTGGCGGTTTAGGGAGCGGGAATTCATTGGCATTCCCCGGTGGTGCCCTTGGAGGACTCCCTCCGGACGGGACGGCCGGTGACGAGGCCTCTTTATCACCCTCGTGAACCTCAGGGTCCCTTGGGGGCTTCACATCTCTGGGTGGAGGAGGATCATTCATGGAGGCCTTCAGCTGGACTCCGTTAAGGTGGACCTCCACCTCTCGTGGCTCCCTGAGTCGCTTTGAACATCTCGGCATTTCTTCTTGCTGGAAGTAATGGTAGAACAGTAGCTTGGTACTTACGTTCCCACAGACGGCGCCAAACTGTTGACGGTGAGAACTCGTCAACTAAGTTCAGTCAGAAAAATTGGAAAGTAAAGATTACCAAAGGAAAAGCTTTAGGAATCTAAGTATCAGCTTCCAAGAACAATTGCAGAAGAACAACGGTGAAATTAATTTTCATTCACTATGGTGCACTTGCTATAGTAAATTTTCCAACCCCCTTCCAAATGGAAGTGGAGTTTATTTTATAGTGGGCTCTAATGGCCCCTGATACATTGTGGTCCATGGGGCCAATCTGTGCACAAGTACACTATTAGAAGGGTGGTATCAGATGTAGTGGTGTCGGCCCTGGTACACGGTCAGAGTTCATGGGAGCACCTTAGCTTTTGTACCCGGTCATGACTCCACCACTCACCTTGTACGGGTGTCAGAGACGTGGTGGAGGTGCAGCCACTCCTCGTACTATTCCCAACCGCCACTATTTGTCGGGTATAGGTGTCAGGCCTGTCCCATGATCCTTGCAGGCATATACGTACCCCTTTAGAGGTACCTTGTTTGTATTCTTTTTCTATCTTGTGGGCCACCTCTAACACTGACATCATGCACGCGGGGCCTTTGGACGAGATCCATTGGGGCAAGGTCGCCATATACGCGTAGCCCTTTGACGAGGCTCTCACGAGATGCCTCTCGCGAGGCGAGGCATCTAGGAGGCACGCCACACGCGAGGACCTCACGAGATGCCCCCCACGAGGCTGCTGGGCGCGCCAAGACGTTGCACGCGAGATGATGCGCACGGCCTAGGCATGGCCGAGCCATGGCCTTGCGGGTTATACTGGCTCCCCACAAGATGCCAAGACTGTGGCACGGCCTCGCGTGGGCGTACTGTGAGCGAGGCGGTGCCTCGCGCCTCGGCATGGGCGAGGGCTTCGCATGGCCTCGCGTGGCCGAGATGAGACGCAAGATGGTGACGTGCGCACATGGCCTTGCGTGGGCGTACTGTGAGCGAGGCGGTGCCTTGCACCTGGGCGTGGGGAGGGCCTCGTGTGGCCGAGACGAGACGCGAGATGGTGACGTGCGGACATGGCCTCGCGTGGGCGTGCTGTGAGCAAGGCGGTGCCTCGCACCTGGGCATGGGCAAGGGCCTCGCACGACCTCGCGTGGCCGAGATGAGACACGAGATGGTGACGTGTGGACATGGCCTCACGTGGGCGTGCTGAGAGCGAGGCGGGGCCTCGCGCCTAGGCGTGTCCGAGCGAGGCGGTGGCGATGTGCGCACGCGAGGCGATCCATGCGGGGCGCTAGGTGCGCTGAGAGGTGGTGCGCGGCTGGGGCCTCACGAGACGCCATGCGCCATGAGGTGATGCGAAGCTGTTGCAAGAGGATGGTGGCCCGAGCGTCCTGCGGTTCAGACACGCATTTAGGCCTTTATGGGACCTTAGCGTGTGTCTTGGATCTTTTACGGGCGTGGAATATTGAGCATCCACAAAGCTTATGAGAATGCGAAGATCTATAAGGAGAAGTCGAAGGCTTTTCATGATAAGCGAATATTGAGGAAGGATTTTCAACCAAGGGATAAAGTCTTGCTATTTAATTCCAGACTTAAACTTTTTCTTGGTAAATCGAAGTCGCGATGGTCAGGATCGTACACGGTAGTTGTATCACTTCCTTATGGAGCAGTGCAAGTTCATAGTGAAAAGACGGGACATTTTAAGGTGAATGGTCAGAGATTGAAGCATTACTTGGAGGGTTCGGTGGAAAAATGCAAGTCCGTGGTCGGGTTGGAACCAATTTGATCTGAAGATAAAGTAGCGTCCAGCTAAATGAAGTTAACGACAGTGCAGTTGAGAGGCATCTCATTATTTTTAATTTTCATTTGATTTAAATTTGAAAGTTTATGAACAATTTTAGTTTTTATTTTTTAGTTGTGGTTGGACATATTATTTTTTTAGTTATTATTTTTAGGTATTTTTTAATATAATAGAACCGTGGAAATAGTGAAAACTATTGAAAAAATAAAAATAATGAAAATATTGAAGCCTGAAGAGAGGGTTGCGGCGAATGGAGCAAGGGCCGCAGCCCTTGACAAAACCAGAGAGGGCGACTCGGTATGCAGCAAACGCCGCGGCGCATGAGGGAAGGGTCACGGCGCCTCATTGGGTTATCCGAAAAAAAAAATTATATGGGCCTCAATGCTTGAAGGAGCGCGCCGCGGCGCTTGTGGGATCTGAAGCTTTAAGATGGTTTCCCCTCTTCCATTTTTGTCACTTCTCTCCATTTTGAAAAATTCCAAAAATTTTCTCTCTAGCTTTTCTCTCTTTTAACCTAGAAGTTTTCTCTCAAATTCCCTATTACACCTTGAATCCATATATATATTCCTCAAAACATTTTTTTCCTTCCCATTTCTTATTCTGTTATTGAAATCTCTAATTCCCAAAAATCTTCAAACCCTTAGTTTTCAAATTCTATCCATTGGAGTTCAAGTGGTGATTTAATGATTACTTGGTGCAATTGAAGGGTTCAAGAGGAGTATATCACAGTCAAGTAAGTGTTTCTCCAAATATTTGAATTTCTTTTGGGTGATTTCATTATATTGAAGACATTGTGAAGGAATTATTGTTTTGAGATTATTGTGGGGATTGTGAAACATTGTAGTGAATATTTTTTGAATTCTTTGAAAAGCCATTGGGAAGTTTGGGGAATATTGAAATATAGGGGAGGTGCTGTCAAAATTTTAGTGGAATATTATGGGGCCTAAAAGAAATCCTTCTAGGGCATCATCCTCTAGGAACACAAATAGGCCATCTTCCTCTAAGGAACCTGAACAACCACCAGAATATGATGCTACGAAATTTGTAAGTAAGGCAACTTTGATCAGTACAAAAGGATACGTAAGAGGAAGGTGATAAGTGAGAGAGGTTTTGAGTATACTGAAACACCCTGTGAAATTTCTACTTATGAAGATATTCATGGAGAAATTCAACGAAGGGGTTGGGCTATGTTTGCTGCGAAGGATGTAAGTCATGCAAAATTTTCGGTGGTTTTAGAATTTTATGCCAATTATGTGGAGATGAGAAATACGGAAGTATTTGTGAGAGGTGTCCAAGTTCCTGTCATTATAGATACTATTTCTGTGTTGTACAACATGACAACGTATGACCAAGAGGATGATGAGTATCATCAATGGGCTCATGGGGATGATATTAATTGGATAGAGGTGGCTGAAACCTTGAGTATACCAGGAGCTCGTTTTAGTGTTGTTGGTGGTGTTCCAAAATATCTTTGGCGTTATCAATTGAATCATGTGGCTCGGGCTTGGGTGCATTCTGTGAGTGCACGGCTAATGCCGACTACCCACATGTCAGATATCAATAAGGAGAGGTTGTTATTGGTGTACGCCATTATGATTGGGATGACTATTGATGTAGGCCACATTATTAGAAAAATTATGAAAGATATTAGTATGTTGACCACTACGGTAGGATTAGGACATGGCTCGTTAATCACTGATTTATGCCGTACATATGGAGTTGTTATGTTTGGAAGTGACGTAGTTCGGAAGCCTATGTCAGAAATTTCTAAAAATAGAGTGCTTAATTATGAACCACCGTCCTTAGAAGCACCACCACCTCGATCGCGTGCCACTGATAAAAGACAACGAATAAATGATATCGAAGATGAGGACAATGAAGCAGACTTAGAGGGTACTCTTCCTGAGGAGCCTACGCATGAGGTACCAGTTGTACAATCGCCTGTTCAACCTGAAGCTGGTACTTTTGATCCATTTATGCAGATGATGCAGAATCAATTCCACTATTTGGTTCAACAGAACAATTATCAGATTACTCAAAATCAGCATATGCAGCAGTATTTGGCACAGCAAAGTGAGTATCAAATCGCTCACGTGGACCGGCTCAATGCATTGGTAAATCGATGGTCTCTCCGAAACAATAAAGACGTAGCTCCATTCCCACTACCATCTCAATTTTTTCCTTATCAACCGCCGCTGCCTCCACCATTTTGAATGTTTATGGTAAGTCTCTTTTTCTTTACTTTTATTTTATTTTATTTTTTTTTAAGAAAAAAAAACAAACAAACCTTGGGGACAATGTTTAGATTAAGTTTGGGGGAAGAGATTTATTGCTGTTTTTTGTGTCTGTGTTATCTTGTTTTGTGTTGATTATGTCTAAGTTGTGTTAGTTGTGTTTTGTTTAAGTTGTTTAGGGTGTCAGTTGAATCAAGTTGAAAATGATTAGCAATTGATAATATGATTGAATAATGAGCTGTGTAAATTGAATGGGAATAAAACTATGAAAAAATCCATGTGCTTGGTTGAATATTTTGTTCTATTTTTCTTAAACACTTAAATAATTGAGAGCTTAATCATGATTTTGATAAATTTTATGTGATTGAGTATGTTGACCCTTGTTTTGGTCAACTGACATGGAGTCATAACGCTACATGGAGTCATAACGCTTGACGTGGATAGATGTGTTGGAATGGATATAATGACAAAAACAGTAAAGAACACAGTAAATTATAGTGGTTCAGCCCCAAGAACTGGTAATAACCTACGTCCACTTAAGCTATTATTGATATGAGATCTCAAAGGAGTGATCAAAGAACTAGGGTTCTCTGAGTTTCACAAGCCTGAGAGAGATAAACAAAATAATCGTAATACAATAGCTCTAATTCTCTCGTAAGTGTATAGCTTCAATCAACCAAAAGCCAAAAGTCCCTTCCTTGAGCTATCTTTCTCTATTTATAGGCTCAAGGAAGATTACATGAATCTGTTACAGATATTGATTCCTAATTAATCGGATAATCTGGAATCATAGGAGACAATCTCAGAATTGACTATGATTTACTCAAGATCACCTTGAAATACGCAGAGTATATGACCACGCTGGTCGTATAGAAACTTCAAATGTTACACCAGGAGAATCTTACTGGTCGATGATCGAACAGAACTTCTGCCAGGTGTCAGCCACGTGTTTAAAAACGTCTGCCACGCCATCTGTGCCTGATTTTTGGATAACAGAATAAAATTTAGGCTTGCTAAATTTAAAATAGGAAGGGAAGATTGAAATTGGTTTATCCTAGAACTTGTTTGCTTGCTTTTTGAGGCGAAATCCTAGATCATGCATGCTTAGAAAAATGATTTAGGCAATTTTTTTTGGACTGTTTGAGCCTTTCAAGCGAACCTTGATGTATTAAATCCTTAGTTACCCATTTTTGAGCCTAAATTGAATTTTTTTTATTGATTGACATTTGCTTTAACATTATATCCTGAGAGCCGAATTATTATTTTCCTTTCCTTTGAATGTACCATGAGTATAGGAACGTTAATTTGGAGTAATTGTGGTTGATTTGTAATGGGAGGTTATGTATGACAAGTTGTGTCAACAATGAAGAAAATATATTTTGAGAGAAAGAAGAGAAAAGTAAAAAAAGAAAAAAGAAAAAGAAAAGAAAAAATATACAATGATGAGAAAACATTACACTCCAAATTGTATTATCAAGGAATAAGTTTGGGGGAGTGTAATGTTATACATGAAAGAAATGAAAGAAATTTTTTTGATTATGCAACTTCTCTCGAAATGATAAGATATTGGGAACTTTGGGTTTGGGCTTGTGATTTGTATTAAAGGTTGAATTGGTTGGTTAGTGTTCATGGTACATTTTGAGCTTAAATGACTTTCTCATCCACCTTTGCCTAAGCCATTCAATTATAAGCTTGAAAAGACCTATTGATTTCTGAGCATGTTTTGTCTACATTAGTGCAGATTAGCAAGTGTAGCAAGCTTATGGGATATTATTTGGTTGTTGGATTGAAGTGGAAATTTAGTGAGCATAAATGAATTCAATTACATGTTATTTGTTAATCATGATTTTGAGAGCTGTTATTTTTGTTGTTTAATTGAATGGAATAAATGTTTCAACTGAAATTCTGGATTAAAAGTTGAGTTCCTTGAAGATTATATAAGTGAATTGTTTGTCATAGCTTGAGGCTTAGTATTGTTGTTGGCTTGATTCATATGTGTGTGTTGTGTTTTTGTCATTAGTTTAGTTGTTTGTTTTGGTTTCCTCAAGGACGAGTAAAAGTCAAGTTTGAGGGAATTCGATGAGTCTGTTTTTAACATGTGTTTAGGGTAAGTTTGAGTCATTTTGGTGGAATGTTATGCGATATTATGCTTGTTTTGGTATGTTTGCAGGAAATAGAATAAGGAAACGTGAAGTTGGGGAAATGAATGAAAAATCAGCACAATTTGGGAAATTTATGCTAAAAGTTGACAAGAAGACAATTGAGGATTCATTTGCAGAGAGAATTGTTCATTTTGGAGTTTTGGAATAAGTTTTTGGGGTCAATATGAAGGGCTGCGATGCTTGCATGAAGAGCTGCAGCGCAAGGAAAAAGCAGAGAGAGCCATTTTCTGGGATTTTCAAGGGCTGCGACGCATGGGAGAAAGGTCGCGGCGCTTGCTGAAGTCAGAGAGCTTATTGCGCAAATTGAGAGAGGCGCGCCGCGGCGCTTAAATGCCAGAGCTGCGACGAGTGTATTTTTTTCGTGGCTATCAGAAGGGCGAAATCGTCATTTACTAAAAAAATTTTTTAGGGTTTCTATTTAAATACGTTTTTAAGAGTTAATTAGGGGATTTTCATTAATTTTTTTATGTGGAGAAATTATTAGAGACTTGGGAGAACATTGAAGATCTGAGAGTTTAATTTCTTGATCTCTTCTTTATTTCTCTATTCTTGAGTTTATGTTTATATTTAATTTGATTGATTCCATTATGTTTGTTTTGAACTAATCTTGTTATTAGGGGGTTAGTGGATTCTTCTTGAAGCTTTTGATTTCTTAATGCAATTTTTCTGAATTTCTTTCTCTTATTGTGGATTATTTATCTTATGCTTAATGCTTGTGAATGTTTGATCACCATTTACATGTTTATATGATTTTAACCTATTCTCTGAAAAGAGAAGGCTGATTATGCTATAGGTAGATAATCACAATTTTATATTAGAGGAAAGTACTTCTATGAATTGTGTAGTTTAGGGATTAGGTGTTTAAAGCCTGCAATATATTGATTTACCACAGAGATGTAGGAAATAATATGTTGTAGAGAATTATAGATCTTAGCAAAACTATAATATATAATTATAATCTGCTATCACAATAGAATTAAGAAATATTGAGAATTGGTTAAAAATCATAAGGGGATGGTTGATGAAACTAAAGCCCTAACTTTTACATCCATTGAATTAAATCAAATTTTTATCTCTGAATTTCTCTAGTGCTTAATAGTTTCCTTAATTTTTAGTAATAATTATTTTACTCATAATTATGAAATTATTATTTAAATCAATTAGAATTAGAAGTTAATTATTGGTAATTAATATCAGTCTTCGTGGGATCGACACTTTACTTATCGTATATTATTTGATTTGACCACGTATACTTGCGTGTTAATTTTAAAGAGATCAGTGATAAAGTCTATCAAAACTCTATGAGAACCTTTTTTATAGTGTAGGAACCGTCATTAGGTCTAACAAATAGGACTAAAGCCTTAAAACACATCATTTGGAGCTTAAAACATATGTCTGTACGGACACATCATGTGACGCGTTGCCTACTGGTAGGCGATGCATCGTCTGCTGGGTTGCTAGAACCTTAGGGCTTCAAGTGACGCAACACCACCTTGGCAGGTCAAAACTTTCCAAATTGACCTTAAACACCTCAAAATGATCCAAAACATTTTGGGAATCCTTAGATACCTTATTGTATCACTTTGGACCCAAAAACACAATTTTTAAGTGCCTACAATAGAAACTCAAATTTCACATCTTTACTATGTGAAATTATTAAGTGTTTTACAACTAGCTTGTGTAACAACACTTAGTGTTTGTATTTTAACCAATCATTATATTAATGTATATGGAAGACACAATCAATGTCAAGCCGACTAGAAGTATGATGATTGACACTGGCACCACATACAATTTCATCTTGGAACTCAAACTCAAACGACTAGGACTGACACTAGGGAAAGATGCAGGTCGTATGAAGGTGGTCAACTCGGAGGCCTTGTCTACAACAGAAGTGGCTAAGGGCTTGAAAGTGAAAATTGACGCATGAGAGAGGCATAATGACTTAGTGGTGGTCCATATGGAAAAATTTGATGTGGCTTTGGGGATGGAGTTCTTGAGATAGAAAGAGGTCATTCTTGTTTTTGCTACTAGAAGTCTGCTCATAATAAAGGAGACACCTTCAACGATGCTTGCAAAAATGACGTAGCCCCCTAGTGTGAAGCTTTTATCAACCCTACAATTTAATAAGGGTGGTCTAATGCCTTACTAATTTAGGATCGTTACACTATGTGTTTGAAATAGTATTTAACTCGCTAAACGAGTCATTTGGACTTAGAAAATGTAATTAAACTAACTCAAAAGTTAGGTATTAAATTTTTTTGGAAAAAAGAGTAATACTTTTCATTAAAAGAGTTTAGCATAAACATGGTGTTGGGGGAGAGTGAGATAACACCACCACAAAAAATAGAATCTACACAAAATTTGGATTGACAGAGACTTAAAAAAGATTAAGAAAGAACATGCAAACCCAAGTAGAATAATGGTGTTCTTCAAGTTTTGATGAAGCTTCAAAACCTAGGAAAATCACCACTTTGAACAATCCTTAGAGCAAAACCAAAGGCTTATACACGTTGAGAAACGTTGTCCTAATACTCTATTTCCCAAACACCATTGATGCTTGAGGTCTTCTCTTGAGGAAATGAGGATTGAGATTGAACAAGCCTTCAACTCTCTAAGTCAAGCACTTTCTTGGAGAGTTCTTGGAGAAAACTAGAGATTCTTGGAGCCAGAGAAAGAATGAGAGTAGAGAGAGTGATCAAGTCTCAAAAATAATTTTTTTTGACCCATATATACAGTAGGCACCGTCAATAGGTCCAACCAATAGGATTAGACTTGCAAAACATGTAATTTAGATCATTTATGTAAATCCACGTAATACAGCAGGCGACGTGTCGCCTACAAGCATTTGTCTAAGCATTTGTGTAAGGATTTCTAGAAACCTTAGCCTTCAGGCGATGTGTCACCTCTTGGGTGGTGACGTATCGCCACCCCTTCTAACTTTGGATTCCAAAGGTCCAAAAACTGCTCCAAATGCCACCAAACTTTTTGGAAACCCTTAGATACTTTTATGTATCACTTTGGACCCAAATTTGCATTTTATAAGTGCCTAAAATTTGAAACTCAAATTCACATCTACACTATGTGCATTCTACTAAGTGTTTATACATTGATTGTATTTTAACACTTTCTCATTTGTATTTAACCAATCATAACTGTAACGCCCTAAACTTCAGGGACTGTTACGGTGTGCCTTATAAACAGTGCTAAATTCGCTAATCGAGTCATTTGGCCAAAATCGTGTAACTAATGATGATTAGCGGTTTAGGGATTAAAAATTTTGGTTAAGAAATAACGTTTCATTAGAACATTTACTGTATACATTGGGATCCCAAAAATATAATTTAAAGATTTATTACAATAGAATATTTACAACTAGCCAATCTAACTGGCAAAATAGGGTTTAACCCTAGTTCCTCTTCAAACCTCGGCCGTGGTGGTCGAGCAGCTGCATATGTACACATCGTCACCTAAGCTCTCCAACTCAAGGATGGTCCAGCTTTCTTTTGCCTTTACCTGCACCACATAGAACCCATGAGCCGAAGCCCAGTAAGAAAACTCAATATGCTCATGAATAGTAATAACATGTCATCAAATCATAAGGCACACGCCTAGCAAATGTAGCCCTATTCAACCAGGCAAATGAGTTCATGTAAAAACATCAACCGATGATCATAATAATCATCCCAGGCTTTTAGCCCCAAATAGAAGAGTGACAGTTGTAATCGTCACTAAGGTGGGTTCCGTTCCCATTAGCCATGTGACGATAGGGTCACCGGGGCTTTGCAGATAAGTGATCATTTCACTAGCTTAAACAAGATAGGCGTTTGATGAACTAGTCAACAATATAACCTATCGCATGACCATAGGGTCACAACAATGTGATTCCGCTCCCTAGCCACGTGACAAACAGTCACCTTGGCCTTTGGCCCTGGCTCTGAGTAACTAGTCCAAGACTAGTCAAGCACTTATAATTTTCATCGACCTTAGGGTCGGTCCAGCATCAATGCTCCCAGAGTAATTGAACGCTGATATCGATTAGATCTAATCTTTTATCGACTCTGCGTTCATGACGCTTAGGCCATTTCTGACTCTCAGGTCAGTAATACGCGACCAGTGCCGACCCTAACTAGTCAGTGCCATACACAAGTAAGCAATGCTACCAAACATATATCATATGTCAAATATCTGAATATAGGGCATTCAACATGCTTACTTAAAAATTGCTAACATAGTTAGGATCATGCATAAACACAGAGACTCAAGCTCGGAACAATCTCATATTCAATATTCATAGCATGCCATAATCACATGTTTCTTATGCAACACATGCATCAAATTTAATCACTTGACATTCCTCAACAATAACCATGCATGAACATCCAACATGCGTCAAGAATAACCATGCATGTCACATTTAAGCGTCCAACATGCATCAAGAATAACCATGCATGTCATATTCGTACGGTACACTTTTCTTACCTTTGGTCCAAGAACAGGTTACCAATAAACGAGCCACAAGAATGATCCTGATTCCAAGCCTCTAGTGATAACCTAGTCACAACCATGAGCAGTGATCCAATAAGTTCAAGTTCTAAAACTGAATCCCGAAACCAAGACCTAGCCTCTGAGACATCCCATCCCACTAAATCAGGTAGTGGAAATGATCCCGAGGCCTAAGGTTTGAGTTCTCAAGCTTAAAACATCATTTCGGCCATAAATACACTCAAGTGTCGCGGCCCCAACTCACTGGGATGGGGCCCCCAGCCAAAACAGAGGCATCAGGGGCAAGCGCCGCGGTGCCCTATACCCAGTGTCGTGTCCCTCAGAGCTCACAAAACCCTTCCACCTGCTTCATCGAGCTTGGGCCACGGCAGCCAAGAACAGGGTCGTGGCCCAACCTCGGACCAGCCATTTTCCCCCGTTTTCAACCTTTTAAAACCTCCCAAAAACATATCCAAACATCTCCAAACTCAAAAATCAAAGTTCCAAAACATCCCCATCATCCAAAACCAACAAAACTTAAGCCTCAAATCTAACAAAATCTCAGCAAAACACAAAGTCCAATTCAAGCTTAAAAACTTTAAAAAAACTTAAAACTTGAATTACCTCCAATTGAGTTGTTTCCAACTAAATCCTTCGGCTAATAAGCTTCTAATCTTCCCTAGGATCTCTATGCCTCGATCCTCGCTTGAATCCGAGTACTAGAACTCAAGTTACCTTCGAAAATGCGATCGGGAGACGAAAATAGAACTTTGAGGGAGAGAGAACGTACAGAACGTTCTTTTTATTTCTTTAAAGGTTACTTCAAGCTTAAGTAGCCTCAAACAAATCCTAACGCTTGGGGTCCCGAAAACATCCCTGGGGGCATAATAGTCAAAACCTCCATAATTCCCCCCAGATCTTACTAACTCCCAATTTATCACCAAATATTGATTCCCATTACCCAATAACTCGGTAATACTGTAAATACCCCTTGACTCACTCCGAGTCAAGAATAAATTTCGTTGTGACTTTCCCACTAGCTTACCTCCTAGGATTGTCTCGTGCTGGGTAACCCTTGCATAACCAAATAATAATAAAGTACCACACACATATCACATAATGCTAAATATGCCTGAAATGGCCAAAATATGAAAATCACCCAATTACTCATAAATGGGTTCACATGCATATTTAATACACCTAAACATGCATACTATCATTTAATAACATAATAAATCAATTATGGCCCTCCTGGCCTTTTAATCAAGGTCCTAAACCTTATTAGGAAATTTGGGGCATTACAACTATCCTCTCCTTACAGAAATTTTGTCATCGAAATTTATCTGAATCGCTCGGAATAAGAATTTCGCACAACTGATTCCATTTTCCTAGGTCGTTCCCTCGACCCCACTGATTCTGTAACATACCTTAACCCAAGGTATAACTTTGCTCCTCAGAACCTTATTCTTTCTGTTTCATATTTGGACTGGCTATTCTTTACAGGATAACTTAGCCTCAAATCCCCTGATCTCACAACTCAACTCATGAGTTTCTCTCAACCCACGTCCTCGGCATGGAAATACAAAATACACTGTATACAACTAACAGTGCCAAAGATAAGGTCGATCCAAAGTCAACCTAACCAGTCCTATCTAGGACTTAAACTGTTATACTACTCTAGGTGTAACACCCTACTTCCTTAGAGCCGTTACTAAGTGAGTTTTCAAGACAAAACAGTGTGCAATGAACTCGCTAACCGAGGTTTTGAAACAAAAGTGTGACTAATTAAAAGATAAGGCTGTAATCTTTGAAAATGCGTCGTTTCATCAAAACTTCTATTATTAAACAGTTGGGATCCCAAAATAGGTTTGAAAACTAATTACATCTTGAAATAAGGTTACAGTTGAGAAATTATAAAATTATAGATTATTACAGCCATTTTCGAATAAACCCCCAACCAAAGCAGTCGGGCAGGCCAAACATGTGCGCGTCGCTTCACGCTCTCCGTACTCATGGTTGGTTGACTCAGTCCTTGCAACTACCTGCCACACGGAGCACCCGTGAGCCGAAGCCCAGCAAGAAAACCCAAATAACACATAACATATGCAAATCAAATAGCTGGCATAATTCACTGACACATAGGAAAAACCATCATAATAAACAAGTACGGCCATGCCGCCCCCAAGGCCTTACCAAAGCCTGGAGTTTCGGTTCTCACCGCGAGGATAACTCATGTATCCCTTGGGTCCCACCCTGAATATAAGCATCCCATGTGCTGTGTGTTACTTTCGGCCCCACGGCCGCCCCGGCCTACGCCGTACTCGGCCCCACGGCCGCCCCGGCCTACGCCGTACTCGGCCCTTGCCGTTCAATTCATCATAATCACACATATAGTACATTCAAAATAAACATTCACACACATCACGGTTCATTTAAGGCTAAGCATTTGCACGTAATACAATCCGGGGCCATGCCCTACAGTCACACAGTGGGGCCATGCCCTAATCTCGGGTGTTACGGTTTTCTTACCTGTATTCCGTGCTTCCCGATGCACCACGATCACGAGCACGGTCCACTAGCACGAGCCCCTCCGAAATCCTAGTCACAACACACATAAAACACTTTCAATACTAACCAAGCCTAGAACCACTTCCCGGGACCAATCCCGAACTCCCGGGACCTCTAAATCCATAAAGCGAAGTATTGGAACCATCCCCCGAGTCCCCGGGCAAAAGCCCTAAAAACTCAACTTTTGGGCTGCCAAAATGGCCTAGGGCCGCGGCACACCCCTCAAGGGCCGCGGCGCCCAGCAACAAACCCCTCTCCTGATGCAACATCGCGCTGCGGCGCCCAAGAACAGGGCCGCGGCGCTCATACGCGAACCCAGAAAATCTGGGTTTTCTCTTGCGTTTTTCCCGAACTTAAACCTTCCAAATCACACCAAACCAATACCCAAACCCCAAAATCAATTTAAAACCTCAAATGAACAACTTAACAACCTATAGGCATTACACACAAGATCAAAACATCAACACACCCAAGAATCCACCCCTTGATTCCTATTTTCAGCCACCCAAACCAAAACTCAAACAACTAACTCAAAACTTCAACAAAACAACTCAAGCTCTAGATTTTACCAATCAAAACAGAAATCAAAACTTAGATGTGTCTAAAAACCTTACCTCAAATGGAGAACCCACACAAAGTCCTTGATCTCCTCCTAGACTCCCACTTCTCCTTCTCTTCTTCTTCTTGCCCTAACCTTCTTTCTCCTTCTCTTTCTTCTCTTCAATTTCTATCAAGCCTCAAGTGGCATAAATGCCCCAAACCGTATACCCCCAAATCCCAGCTGCCATTTATCTATTTCCCAACCAAATGACCAATTTGCCCCTCCTTGCCTATCCTTTCCTACTTAAACCTCAAGGGCACTTAAGTCCTTTCATTTCTATTTCATTTCTACCATTTTCTTTCTAAAACTTGTTACTCTCAGCAGTAACTAATGGTTACCCAGGTTACTAAATCTCCAATAACCATTACCCGCTTAATCTCAACTTAACCATAAAATCCCGAGGTACCCCTAGGCTCCTCCCGAGCCAGGTATAGAAATCCCGTTGTGACTCTTGAGTTAACTAGCTCTCTAGGACCGTCTCGGCACGTGCATCACAATAATACAACCACACCCACGTGGTACAATTCACAGAATACAATTATCACATATCAATACAGTTATGCCCAACATGGCCAAAATTACAATTATGCCCTTCTAACACGATCCGGGCCTACATGCATACTAGTAAACATAGCCATGCATCTCAGTTAAACAAATAGCCAAATACCATGCTTTAAATCATAATCATGCATTTAATTCATAAAATCACACATAAATCCCAACCTGCCCTCCTGGCACACTAATCAAGGCCCTTAAGCCTTATTAGCGAATTTGGGTCGTTACACTAGGGCTCAACTTGCCCTTAACCCCTCACCCATTTCCATGGTGATACTTTTGAGGAAGATACAATCTTCTACCTGGAGCTCTATGTTCCTGCTTTTCAATTCAGTAAAACTTTCCATTTACTCTGAGAAGTGAGCATCCAAGCTCTAACCTCTAATAGTCTCAATGGTCCCCTGAACCATCACATGATCTAGAATCAAAACCTCACCCATCTCATTCCAATGAACTGGTGCTAAGCATTCTCTATCATACCTTGTCTCATAAGGTACCTTTCCAACAATGGATAACTCTCTCTCTGATTACCATCAGTCTGAGAATAATGAATTGTACTGAATCCCATCTATATACTTATCACTTTTCTTAACCCTTCCAAAACCTGGAAGTAACAATAGAGTCTTCATCTGATAAGATAGACCTTGAATTTCCCATGAAAGCGCATTACCTCTTTCACAAAGAGGTATGAATATTGATCAATTGTGTTACTTGTTCTCACTGATAGAAATGAACTCACTTGGAAAACTGGTCCATAATGACCCAAACCAATTCACGCTGACCCACTAACCTGGGCAATCCCATCGCGAAACCCATTGCGATGTTTTCTCATTTCCACTACAAAATACTCAAAGGCTTCAATGGCCCCACTGATTTATGATACTCTGACTTAACCTACTAGCATGTTAAGAACTTTGCCACATATTCCATCATGCCCCTCTCCATCTCAGGCCACCACTATAAAGCTTTCAAACTCTGATACACTGACATGATGCCTGAATGAAGAGAATAGGAGAGTAGCATGAGATTCATCTAGAATCTCCAAATTAATCTCAGTGTCCATCGGATCCCAAATCTGATCCTTATACCTCAATAAATTCATACCTGACACTGTTTAATCTTTAACTAATCCAGCTAAGACTTTCCACTCAATCTTTCTTATCTGTTGTTCACTTAATCACCTTTCCTTTTAATCCTTTCCGAAATGATAATCTCAAACATAAAACTGGCCAATAAGTGGAGGTACCACTATCCGAGCTCCGTGCTCCCTAACACTCTTCTTCTCATTTCTCCTGCTCTCAACAGTAAAAGCCTTCTCTACCATCTGAGCATAGGTAGAGATTTCATAAACTTGGGCAACTCTAATGCCCTAAGCTATTCCAGGATTCAATCCCTGAACAAACTTTTCCTTTCGAGCTACATCTGTGGGTACCATGCCAAAAGCAAACTTGGCCAACCCATAAAATCTATTAACATACTCGATTACTGTTGCATTACACTGAACGAGATTCACAAACTCATTCATCTTAGCAGTCTTGGCTACATCACAGTAATATTTTTCATTGACCAGTTGCCTAAATTCTTTCCAATCCATCACAGCTGTGTCTCGTGTCTGGGATACTACTTCCCACCATGTCCGGGCATCATCCCGCAATACATATGTCGCCCAGATCACCCTATTGTGACCTACCAACCCCATACTATCAAGAATGGAACTGATCATGCCCATCCATTGCTCAGCTCTGAATGGACACAACAAGGAAAAAGGGCTTTTACTTCGGTTTTTAAGCTTGATTTACTTCGGTTTTCGCTAAAATTCGCAACCGAAGTAGTTCGGAGCGAAGTAAAAACTAGCTAAAAACCGAAGTAGAATCCCCACTTTCTACTTCGGTTTTTACTTAATAACCGAAGTAGAAAGTGTATATACGCTAGCATCCTGGGCACTTTCTACTTCGGTTTTTAGGTAAAACCGAAGTAGAAAGTGGGGATTCTACTTCGGTTTTTAGGTAAATACATGATCCTTTACTATAACTCATATCAAATCCCCGACAAAATACATGATCCTTTATCATGGTAATATTCCCCTTTACTCCATTACCATAATCGATACAAGGACAACGAATTTTTTGTGGATCACTACAATTCTTTAGGCAAAACTCTAAAAATTTGTTGAATCCATCTTGAAATTATGATGTTTCTCTCCTCTCAAGCATCCATGATTTATCCATACTAATAACAATATTCAATTCCTAATAAGTTAGAAAAAAAACTTCTATTAGGTTCTAGTCTTATAAATTTTTTTAAAAATTCGGCAGAGTATCCTCTGTTTCTATAGCATACCGTAATTTCATAATTACCTATAAAATCAATACAAACAAACACAATAATCAAGCATATATGAATCCATCATTATTAGGTTCTAGTCTTATAAATTTTTTTAAAAATTCGGCAGAGTATCCTCTGTTTCTATAGCATACCGTAATTTAAAAATTACCTATAAAACCATTTAAAACAAACACAATAATCAAGCATAGATGAATCTATCATTATTAGTTTCTAGTCTTATAAATTTTTTTAAATATTCGGCAGAGTATCCTCTGTTTCTATAGCATACCGCAATTTCAAAATTTCCTATAACAACAATACAAACAAACAAAATAATCAAGCATAAATCAATTCATCCTTATATCACCACAGCACGCAAATTTCCCAGAGCCTACTTCACTAATTTTCAAACATAACTTTCACTAAATCTAATATGCATGATTACATTAGTCTTATCTTTATACATAAATCTTATAGTAATATAAATACAAAAAATAACTAACCTTCAATATTAATCTTCAATGCACCCGAAATGAACAACAAAGTTCACCACTCAATCAACGACCCTACTAAAACATTACATAATTAGTAAACTACATAATTAATTATCAAATCAATAAATAAAAAAAATCAAACTAGTTAATGAAACTAATGAACAACACTTTGATCATCTTCAAGTTATTTTTTTTCAAATATTTAAAAAACAAATTTATCTATTGTAAAAATTTCTAAAACTAACTAATATGCATATATATATTTATAATAAACCTAATTTTTATCACATTATTTAAACTAACAAAATAAACAAATAATTATAAAAATTAATAAAATATTAATTATATTAATTTTAAATTCGGAATAATAAAAAAAATTAAAAAAAACATGGAAAATTAAAAAATTATCATCAAAACCACATTTTAGTAATCTATACCTATTTTGAAGCTCAAAATCCCCTTGCAATGTCAAAAATCCGGCCAAAATCCGGCAATAAACACCACTTTCAAATGGAGAAAAAACCCACGGTCAAATGCCTTTTTTTCTCTAAAAAACAAAAAAAAAAGATTTTTGGACTATATTTCGGTTTATAGGGTAGAAATATTGCAAGAAATAAAGAAAAAACAAAAAAAAAAAGCTTGGAGAATCAAAATGGGTGTTGGCTCACGGTGGTTAATGGAGGTTTTGGGGGTTTCTTTTTGCACAGAAGGGAAAGGGGTTTTGAGAAGATGACCGTTCGGGTTTAGGGAATGGGCATATAAAGGACTTTTAACTTCAGTTTTTGGTAAAAACCGAAGTAGAAAGTGGACTTTCCACTTCGGTTTTTACCAAAAAACCGAAGTTAAAGGTCCTTAAGTTATACCCGTTGGAGACTTTTAACTTCGGTTTTTTGGTAAAAACCGAAGTGGAAAGTCCACTTTCTACTTCGGTTTTTACCAAAAAACCGAAGTTAAAAGTGCACAAGGGCCGCGTTTGGTTTGGCCAGTTTTTTGCATTTTTATTACCTCTAAACATAATATAAGGGCTTGTGCAAACAAACACGGCCCTCTCCACTATGAATTTTTCACTTCGTTTTTTTAAAAAAGCGAAGTAGTAAGTAATTTTTTTCAGAGCGCCAATTTGAAATGCGAAGTAAAAGAGTTTGAAAACGTTTTTACTTCGCTTTTTTTGTATGCTCACTATAAAAACCGAAGTAAAAACCTATATTTCTAGTAGTGGGATCTAGGCCTCCCTTGAAGACTGGAGGGTAATACTCCTGGAATCTTCCTCAGAGAAATTCCCATCTGTTCTCAACCCTAGGCTGAGCCAAAGCTGATGACACTCCTGACATAATTAAGGAAGAAGTGTTTCCCGTCAGGTTCCGCTGTTGCTTCAGACACCTAATCTCTTCCTCATGCCTCTGCAATCTTGATTGCAAATCTGTGAACATCTGCTAAAAATTCATAGGAGCAGATGAAGTACTAAAACCCTAGCTGTAACTTCCAGCCTCATTATAACCACCACCAGGCCTCATTATCTGCCTTGGATATAAACCTGCTGATTGAATATGCAGTTAATAACTTGACCCATTAATCATGATGAGCATATCAAGAGTTTTTCTCACAGGAACAATCTTACCACACCATATTTACAAACCACTTGCAGTGCTAAAACATGCCCATGGCATTCATACATCAACCATAATCCCTGCTCTTCAAACATTCACACCATGCTTCTAACTCCAGGATGAAAATATCACAATTATATATTCATGGAGCACGTAATCATATAATCACATTCATATAAATATTCATGGAGCATATAATCATATAATCAAGAGTCAGGCTCTATCAGAATCTCATGCTCTCTAATACAATGTGCCGGTAAAGCATTTACATTCTATTTAAACAGTTAAACATATAACTACAAAAATAGTTACCATTCCCTGAGTAAAGCTGTCTTCAGTGACGAGTGTACATGCCTATCTTTTCTTCAGGAACCATAAACCTTGGCTCACTCTGATACCAAGTTGTAATACCCTAAACTTCAGGGACCATTATGATGTGCCTTATAAACAGTACTAAATTCGCTAATCGAGTCATTTGGCCAAAATCGTGTAACTAAGTATGATTAGCGGTTCAGGGATTAAAAATTTTGGTTAAGATATAACGTTTCATTAGAACGTTTACTGTATACATTAGGATCCCAAAAATATAATTTAAAGGTTTATTACAACATAATATTTAGAACTAGCCGATCTAAGCGGCAAAACACGGTTTAACCCTAGTTCCTCTTCAAACCTCGGCCGTGGTGGTCGAGCAGCTGCATATGCACACATCGTCACCTAAGCTCTCAAACTCAAGGATGTTCCAGCTTTCTTTTGCCTTTACCTGCACCACATAGCACCCGTGAGCCGAAGCCCAGCAAGAAAACTCAATATGCTCATGAATAGTAATAACATGTCATCAAATCATAAGGCACACGCCTAGAAAATATAGCCCTATTCAAGTAGGAAAATGAGTTCACGTAATCATGAATATACAACATCAAATTATGATCATAATAATCGTACCGGGCTTTTAGCCCCAAATAAAAGAGCGATAGTTGTAATCGTCACTAAGGTGGGTTCCGTTCCCATTAGCCATGTGACGATTGGGTCACCAGAGCTTTGCAGATAAGTGATCATTTCATTAGCTTAAACAAGATAGGTGTTCGATAAATTAGTCACCAATATAACCTATTGCATGACCATAGGGTCACAACCATGGGATTCCGCTCCCTAGCCACGTGACAAACAGTCACCTAGGCCTTTGGCCCTGGCTCTGAGTAACTAGTCCTAGACTAGTCAAGCGCTTATAATTTTCATCGACCTTAGGTCCGATCCAGCATCAATGTTCACAGAGTCATTCAACACTGATATCGATTAGATCTAATCTTTTATTGGCCCTGCGTTCATGACACTTATGCCATTTCTGACTCTCAGGTCAGTAATACGCGACCAGTGCCGACCCTGACTAGTCAATGCCATACATAAGTAAGCAATGCTACCAAACATATATCATATGTCAAATATCCGAATATAGGACATTCAGCTTGCTTACTTAACAATTGATAACATAATTAGGATCATGCATAAACATAGAGACTCAAGCTCGGAACAATCTCATATTCAATATTCATAGCATGCCCTAATCACATGTTTCTTATGCAACACATGCATCACATTTCATCACTTGACATGCCTCAACAATAACCATGCATGTCACATTTAAACATCCAACATGCATCAAGAATAACCATGCATGTCACATTTAAGCATCCAACATGCATCAAGAATAACCATGCATGTCATATTCATAGGGTGCAGTTTTCTTACCTTTGGTCCAAGAACAGGTTACCAATAAACGAGCCACAAGCACGATCCCGATTCCAATCCTCTAGTGATAACCTAGTCACAACCATGCACAGTGATCCAATAAGTTCAAGTTCTAAAACCAAATCTCGGCACCAAGACCTAGCCTCCGAGACATCCAATCCCACTAAACCGGGTAGTGGGAATGATCCCGAGGCCTAAGGTTTGAGTTCCCAAGCTTAAAACATAATTTCGGCCATAAATACCCTTAAGCGCCTCGACCCCAACTCACTGGGCGCGGCCCCCAGCCAAAAGAGAGGCATCAGGGGCAAGCATCGCGACGCCCTATACCCAGTGCCGCGGCCCCCAGAGCCCACAAAACCCTTCCACCTACTTCATCGTGCTTGGGCCGCGGCCTAACCTCGGACCAGCCATTTTTCCCCGTTTTCAACCTTTTAAAACCTCCCAAAAACATATCCAAACATCTCCAAACCCAAAAATTAAAGTTCCCAAACATCCCCATCATCCAAAACTAACAAAACTTAAGCCTCAAATCTAACAAAAACTCATCACAACACAAAGTCCAATTCAAGCTTAAAAACTTAAAAAAAAACTTAAAACTTAAAACTTGAATTACCTTCGATTGAATTGTTTCCAACTAAATCCTTCGGCTAATTAGCTTCTAATCTTCCCTAGGATTGCTATGCCTCGATCCTCACTTGAATCCGAGTGCTAGAACTCAAGTTACCTTCGAAAATGCGATCGGGAGACAAAAATGGAACTTTGAGGGAGAGAGAACGTACAAAAAGTTATTTTTATTTATTTAAAGGTTACTTCAAGCTTAAGTAGCCTCAAACAAATCCTAATGCTCGGGGTCCCGAAAACATCGCCGGGGGAAAAATAGTCAAAGCCTCCAGAATTCCCCCTGATCTTACTAACTCCCAATTTATCACCAAATATTGATTCCCATTACCCAATAACCCGGTAATGCTGTAAATACCCATTGACTCACTCCGAGTCAAGAATAAATCCCGTTGTGAATTTCCCACTAGCTTACCTCCTAGGATCGTCTCATCCTGGGTAACCCTGGCATAACCAAATAATAATAAAGCACCACACACATATCACATATATGCCAATTATGCCCGAAATGACCAAAATATGAAAATCATCCAATTACTCAGAAATGGGTTCACATGCATATTTAATACACCTAAACATGCATATTATCATTTAATAACATAATAAATCAATTATGGCCCTCCCGGCCTCCTAATCAAGGTCTTAAACCTTATTAGGAAATTTGGGGAATTACAATAACCATCCCCCACTTGGTAAAATACATGCCACATTCTCTAGCTTAAACATTTTTGGTGCATAAAATAAAGTGTCTTTCGATTTGAACTTTATCTTATTGAAAATACCACAAAGTATTATTGAAATCATTAGTCGCTTATGTTAGGAAAAATATGTATTGCCTCAATGGAAATAGGTAAGAATATTACAACTCTAGGCAATATATTACAAATAAATATAGATTGATTAAATAAGGTTACAACTCTATAACTAAAAGTACAAATAAACAAAAAGAAGAAGAAGAAGAGAAGAAGAATATAATAGTGAAAAATACAACTCTTAGCAAAGGATTACAAGTAAAGTAAATGCGTTTGAAACAAAAGAGAAGATTACAACTCTAACCAAAAGTTATAAGTAAATAGAACAAGAGAATAAGAAGAAAAGCAATAGAATAAAATGTAAGAACAGAAACACAAGTAAACTCTCACTTACACAACCTAAGTGAAGATGGTTGGGGATCACCAACTTGAACAAGGTTTAAAACCTTTGTCCAAAAGCTTATTTCCCCCTATCTCAAGCACTAAGGGATCACTCTCAGATTAATGGAAATGCTTTATGGAATTATCAAGCCTCAAGGTGTTTCTAGCCAAGTGCTCTAATGGATAGATATGTTGTGTCTTTCAAGTGAGCTATAGGCTCATATTTATAGTGTTTTGAGACACCATTTGAATTTCAAATTCCACCAACCCCCATGGCTGTTACCAATGTTTAATTGGAATAATATGGAATTAAAAATAAGATTTGGGAGTTATTTAGGTTTTCTCAGCCGTTCAACAAAGATTGAAAAAACTGAAAAATCGGTCAGAATTACACCGTGGCCGCGGCTAGGGACATCAGTGGCTGCAGCCGCTGCTCACTATCCCACAGGCCACGGCCACTGACCAATTTCAGCACTTGAAAATGTGCTGTTTTTCCAAATGGTTCCAAACCCTCCCAAATGATTTTGTAACCCCCAAAACACATTATTGGGGATAAAATCATATCTCTAACAGACATTTCACATATGGCTTTATGAAATTCATCTCAATATTGTGTAACACCAAATTTACACAATAAAATGTAATATTTGGAAGTTACAAATTTGTAACACCAAATATGTTACATATTTGGATAAATCTCATATATCTAAATATTGTAACTCTGTATCATATGTTACAGTATGTGACACTCTTTGTCACATTTATTTAATCTAAAACATTATATTATAATATAATATAATATTACATTATATTATAAAATAATATAACATTCCCCCACTAGATTAAATAGTTATCTATTGTAACACTTATTTAATCAATCATTATATTTTTAAATATAACATCTCCCCCACTTGATTACATAAGAACTCTCTCTTATAGGAGTCATTGCATTAGTGCATAAAGCAAAATGTTTTTCAACATGAACTTTACTATAGTGTAACTATAAAAAAATTTGTCAAAACTTTGGTTGCACTAGGGATTGAACCATCTTTTCATGATAACAAATCGATGATAACACACACACATTTGCGATGCTCACTTGAGACCTCTATGTCTTACCTTGCACCGTTAATGGCCATGTGCACTTTCCATTCATGGACGTTCTTGAGAATACTCCCAGTTCTCATGAGAGGTGGCACCACCCCTAGGTCTATATAGGTAGAATTCTTACAGTATTTTGTTACCAAAAATACTTGTCTTCACAAGACTGAATTCTATTTTAAAACCTTTCAGTTTTAACCCTCAACTTGGTAACACACAAGTACTCAATATCTCATATATGACTTGTTTTGAGTACAACAAATATTCACTTGATTGACTTGTTGTTACCTATTGAACCTAACACTAGTTGAATAACTAGTGTTAAGATATGTTACCATCAATCGTGAATCTCTTTAGGGAGTTTAAGTCCCATCCCTCGAGATGATGCAGCCACTTAATCTCTCGTTAGTGGCTTAGTGAAAGGATCCGCCAGATTTTCACTTGTTCTCACATAGGATATTGAGATGACTCCTTTTTGAATCAATTCTCTTACATATCCATGTCTTAGACTAATATGCCTAGACTTCCCATTATACACTCCGCTGTATGCTCTAGCCAATGTCGCTTGGCTATCACAATGTATCGATATAGTAGATACATTATCTTTGATTAGGGGAATCTCTATCAACAGATCCCTTAACAATTCGGCCTTTTTGCCGGTAGCAGCTACAGTTATAAACTCTGCTTCCATAGTGGAATGAGATATACAGGTTTGTTTCTTGGAATCCCAAGAAATTGCACCTCCACCAAGTGTAAGTACCCAACCAGTTGTTGACAAGTTGTCCCCAAGATTGGATATCCAGCTTGCATCTGTATATCCTTCTAAAATTGAAGGAAATTTGGAGTAGTGAAGGCTTAGTCCTTTGGTTTTCTTGAGATAACGTAGGACTCTTCCTATTGCCTTCCAGTGATCCACACTTGGTTTACTTGTAAACCTACTAAGTTTACTTACCGCAAATGCTATATCAGGTCTAGTACATTAGGCAGCGTACATTAGACTCCCTAGAGCACTAGCGTACTCCAATTGAGCCACTGTTCTTCCTTCATTCTTCTCTAGTTTTACACTATGATCGAATGGAGTATTGACATCTTTTACCTTGAGATGGTTAAATTTTTTCAATACTTTCTTAACATAGTGGGCTTGCCCTAATGCAAAACCCCCACTATGTTTCTTTACTTTGATACCAAGTATGGTGTCAACTTATTCGTTTCTTCTATCCCTTTCATGCTATTACTTAGAATAAGCATGTCATCCACATATAAGTAAACAATGATCAAATATCCCTTACAAGTTTTGGAATACAAACACTTGTCTCCATTGTTTTGTCTAAACCCATTAGACATGATGGCTTGATCAAATTTCTCATGCCATTGCTTAGGAGCTTGTTTCAATCCATATAAGTATTTTACAAGTCTACATACTTTATGTTCATATTTTGGTAGGACAAACCTTTCGGGTTGTTCCATATAGACCTCCTCATTGAGGTCACCATTAAGGAATGTCGTTTTGACATCCATTTGATGAACATACAAGTTATGTATAGAAGCTAAAGCGAACAAAATTCTTATAGAAGTTGTTCTTGCAACAGGCGCGCATAGGTATCGAAATAATCGATACCCTCTTTTTGCCAAAACCCTTTAGCTACTAATCTAGCTTTAAAGGTTTGGATAGTGCCATCAGTGTGGTATTTTCTCCTAAATACCCACTTACACCCAATTGGCTTAGACCCCGGTGGGAGGTCTACCAATTCCCAAGTGTTATTGGAAAGAATGGAATCCATCTCATCATTGATGGCTTCTTTCCAAAATTCACTATCTCTTGATTGCATAGCTTCTCTATAAGTCTTAGGATCATCCTCAACGAGAAGTACAATAGGAATTTTCCTAATGACTTCCTCTCTATTCCCTTCTACCATGTAGAATTAAATTCGTTGAGAATCTATCTCATCCACTACTAGACTTTTATGATTTTTAAGCCTTGGACTTCTTCTTAGTTCAAAGGGTTGCTTTACATCCTTTTGAGAATTCTCCTCTTGAGAATCAACTTTGGATGTAGAAGCTTGAGAATTGTTCTCATATAACAAATTCTCCTTTAGAGATGTCGAAGCTTGAGAATTGTTAGCACATAACATATTCTCAAAAAATTCAACTTCTCTAGATTCAATCACAATATTAGACTCTAAGTCTAATAGCCTATACGCTTTACTATTGTTGGCATAACCAACAAAAGCACACTTTATGGCTCTTGAACCTAACTTTGTTATATTTGGTTCATTTTTCTTGCTATATGCAAGACACCCCCACACTTTGAAGTACCCTATGTTGGGTTTTCTTCCTTTCCATAACTCATATGGGGATATCTCATTTTTCTTCATCGATATTCGATTAAGAATGTGACAAGTGGTTAAAAGCGCTTCACCCCATAAATTGAAGTTCAACTTAGAAAACACCAACATAGAATTTATCATCTCTAGATAAGTCCTATTTTTCCTTTCGGCAACACCATTGTGTTGTGGTGTATAAGGTATGGTGCACTCATGAATTATATCATTTTCTTCACAAAATGTATTGAATTCATTAGAGAAGTACTCTCATCCTCTATAACTTCTTAGCACCTTAATCTTTTTATTTAGTTGATTTTCAACTTCTAATTTATACAATTTAAAAGCATCAAAAGTTTCATCTTTATGCTTTAAAAGAAACACATAGGTATATCTACTAAAATCATCTATAAAAGTAAGAAAATACCTTTTACCACCTCTAGTTAAAACACAATTTAATTCACAAAGATCGCTATGGATTAAATCTAGTAAATTAGATGATCTTTCTACACTAGGAAATGGTTTCTTAATCATTTTTGCCTTAACACATGTTTCACATTTACCATAGTTTTTAATATTGCATGCAATCATACCACATTTTACTACTCTTTTCATAGTTGAAAAACCTATATGCGATAGTCTAAGATGCCACAAAAATAAAGAATCATACTCAACAATATAGGCGGAGTTAGCATTTTTATTGATAACATTGAAAGTTACATCATTGGTGCACAATTTAACCATACCCTCACAAGAGTACCCTTTTCCCAAAAGTACATTTGATTTGGTAAGTATAAGTTTACTGGACTAAAAAACGTCTTTAATGCCGGGCTTGCCAAGCAAATCACCACTTACCAAGTTTCTACTCATTTCGGGAACATAAAGTACATTCACTAATGTAACTTTCTTGCCGGAGGTGAAAAAGGCTTCAATGGTACCTTTGCCAAGTACCTTGGATTTGCCCTCATTGCCCATTTGAATCTCATGGTTGCCCTTTGACTCTTCAAAGGTCTTGAACACTGATTTGTCATAGGTGACATGGACGGTGGCACATGTATCATACCACCACCTTTTCACCTTGCCTTGGACAACATTCACCTCACTAAGGGTAGTAACTATATTTTCCTCTTGAGTTGCATTCACCTGAGGTCCTTGTTGGTCTTTTCTATGCCTACACTCTCTAGCATAGTGACCATTTTCCCACACACAAAGCAAGGACCTTTCTCGTCCTTAAACTTGTATGGGTTGGTTTTTGGATCCAAAGGTTTCTCGTTACCCTTTTTCCCTTTATTTTTGGGATGTTTTAGTTGTGACATCGCATTTTATTTGAAAGCCTCTCCATTAGACCTCTCCACAAGTTTATCTCTTCATATCGATTCCCCTTCGATTCGAATATGCTTTTGGATTTCCTCAAAAGAATAATCTTCATTTTTATGAAGGATTCTTTTCCTATAGTTCTTCAAAGTTGGTGGTAATTTAGACACTATACCACCAACTTGAAAGGCCTCGGGAAGCTCAATCTTTAACACTTTCAACTTGTTAACAATTATTTGCAATTCATGTATTTGAGGAAGAATAGGTTTATCACCAAAAAATTTGAAATCAAAGTATTGAGATATCAAAAACTTTTTGGTACCTTCCTTATCTGCCTTGAACTTTTCATCCTCAGACAAATGGTCAGTCTGAGCATACGATTCAAATTTTAGAAGATATGTTGCGCGCTTGTGTACTTCATTTCGGAGGATCATGGAATAAGTACTTGCTGTTGATAGAGTTCTCTTACAACAATAGCTACCAGTCAATGATCGGCATGGCACCTTATGAGTTGCTTTATGGAAGAAGGTGTTGATCATCGTTGCATTGGGACGAAGTAGGAGAAAGGCAGCTTCTCAGTCCCGAAGCTGTTAGAAAAGCTCAAGAAGTAGCGATAATTAGACAGTGTATGCTTGCTGCTCAAAGCCATCAGAAAAGCTATACGGATGCCAAGCGACGTGATGCGGAATTGAAAGTCGGAGATCAAGTCTTCCTGAAGATATCTCCTAAGAAAGGTGTGAAGCGGTTTAGGAAGAAAGGTAAGCTTAGTCCCCGATTTATAGGTCCTTTTGAGATATTGGACAAAGTGGGAGTAGTTACACATAGACTAGCCCTACCGCCAGCCCTAGCAGATAGCCACAACGTGTTCCATATCTCAATGCTACGCAAGTATGTCTCAGACCCATCTCACATCATCAAGTACGATACGATAGCACTCCAGAAAGACTTGAGTTACGAGGTCGGACCGGTTAGCATCCTAGATAGAGGGATGAAGCAGTTACGGTCCAAGAGTATTCCAATAGTCAAAGTCCTATGGAGTAATAGTTCTGAACAGGAGGCAACGTGGGAGTTGGAGGTAGACATGCGAGGCTAGTATCCGGAAATATTTTGTAAGTAAATTTCGAGGACGAAATTCTTTTTAGTAGGGGAGAATTGTAGAGTCCAAGAACTTTACTTAGCTAGTTAGATAGTAGTAATAGTAATAGCGAGTAGTAGTTATAGTATGTTTATTACTGAGGATTTTGGTTCAAGCCGGGAGTTAGTTGGACACTCGTAGCAACACTTGTAGATTTTATAAGTTTAACCTATAGTTTAAGAATATTAATTATAACCTAAGGTTTGATTAATATGACTGATTATGGAGATGATATTTATTATACTATAAGGTTTAGATAGACCCAATAAGATAATAACACTTATCATATGTATGTTTAATGAGAAATTAAGTATTTTTGAGGAATAGTTTATTAAGAATAATATTTGAAAATCCTAGAGTCCGCCAGCAGCTTTGAAATCGTTAAAAGACTTTGTCAAGGTTGTTTACTCATTTCAAATTAGGCTGAAAAAGTGTAATTACGTGTATAATATTTCAGCGTATGCCGATATATCGCAGCTCTAGGGGGTGATATATCGCCATACGGGGATACAGAAAACACGTAACTTCGCACGACCATTTCGACGAGCCTCGGGAATATGAGCCCAGGCGATATATCGGCTCTAGGGCTGTATTTGAAACCGAGCTCATTTTATTCCATAAACCTCTTGATAAGCCAGAATATTTTTTATCGAGTCTTCAGCCTCTGCTGAACGATTATTCAAATGTTTTTCAATTAAAAAGTCATAATTTTATTCAAGCTAAATGAAGATCTTTTCATTCTTGAACTCTATTATTAGGACCTAGTTCCCAGCCATTTCTTCATTCTTCGAGATGAGTTCAGAGCCTACAAGCTGCTAGGATTACTTTAGAGTGTTAAACACTTGGGTTGGGGTTATAAGCTTTATCATTATAAGCTTATCAAACACTTGGGAAGTAAGATTTATAGTGTATTTCAGTTTCGAGGTATAGTTTGGTTATAAAGAAATCAAAGGTATTCCTATTCCTAGTTCATCTCTATATATTTCCTTAGTTTTTATAGTTTTTCTCTACTCAAATCCTAACTCAGTATTCTTTATTCTTGGTTAGGCATCTAAGTTCTTTGAACTTGAGGTTCTTATTGGTAAGTATCTTCCCGATGGTTTAGTTCATTCTTTTCATCTCTTTTCTTTTAGAATACTCACCTCTCTATTAATGGCTTTTAGGAGTGTTCCAAAATCCCGACCTTGTTCTCATCATCCCGGTATTTTGGTAAGGAAAATAGGATAGTTCTTATGTGATATGTGCTATGTTTATATAAAAGTGTTATGATTATGCTATAGAATGATTTTATGTATTATGATATATGCATGTTTTGAGGCTTATAGTAATTATATAACAAACCCTAACACTTTTATGTTTTGGGCTTATAGTTGTTATATAGAAAACCCCAACAATTTTTATGTTTTTGGGGCTTATAGTTGCTTAACTAGCAAACCTCATTGTAGTTTGAGGCTTATAGTTGCTTAGTTAGAAAACCCCAATAGTTACCATGTACATGGGTTAGAATTATGATATATGTGTTATAGTATCTGATATATGTTCATAGCTTATGTGTATGATTATGTTTCATGCTTGTAGTAGATTTTCCTTGCTAGGCATTAGGCTCATTCCTTTATGTTATATATGTGCAGGAAAATAGTTATGGCGGCGGGAAGGTTCTTGGCAGCTTGGGAATGTGTATTGAGGGAGAATGGAATTGGTGGACTGCGTGAACGATTCGAGGATGAAGTTGTTTCTAGTCATTTAAAATTTTTCTTTACATGCATTTTCCGCACTTTGTTTTGTAACATACTTTAAGATTTAAAGTTAAGATTATTTTAATATTTTCAAAACTATGGGATCCCATATCCTAAATGAATTTTCATGTATTTAACATTTACTTTACAGTTTATAATAAAGTTATGGTTATTTCATATGTATGTTTTTTTAAGATTAGTGTCTGTGTATAGTAGTTATTAATGGTCCAAAGTCTAGAATACGTTGGGTCGTTACATTCATGGTCTCACCTTCCATTGAAACAAACAAAGGAATAAGCTTTTGAATGTTAGGAAAAATATGTATTGCCTCAATGGAAATAGGTGAGAATATTACAATTCTAGGCAATATATTACAAATAAATATAGATTGATTAAATAAGGTTACAACTCTATAACTGAAAATACAAACAAACAAAAAAAGAAGAAGAAGAAGAGAAGAAGAATAGAATAGTGAAAAATACAACTCTTAGCAAAGGATTATAAGTAAAGTAAAGGTGTTTGAAACAAAAGAGAAGATTAAAACTCTAAACAAAAGTTACAAGTAAATAGAACAAGAGAATAAGAAGAAAAGAATTAGAATAAAATGTAAGAACAGAAACACAAGTAAACTCTCACTTACACAACCTAAGTGAAGAGGGTTGGGGATCACCAACTTGAACAAGGTTTAAAACCTTTGTCCAAAAGCTTATTTCCCCACTAACTCAAGCACTAAGGGATCTCTCTCAGATTAAAGGAAATTCTTTTTGGAATTATCAAGCCTCAAGGTGTTTCTAGCCAAGTGCTCTAATGGATAGAAATGCTGTGTCTTTCAAGTGAGCTATAGGCTCCTATTTATAGAGTTTAGAGACACCCTTTGAATTTCAAATTCCACCAACCCCCATGGCTGTTACCAATGTTTAGTTGGATTAATATTCAATTAAAAATGAGATTTGGGAGTTATTTGGGTTTTTTGAGCCGTTCAACAAAGATTGAAAAAACTAAAAAAATGGTTAGAATTACACCTGTGGCTGCGGCCAGGGACATCAGTGGCCGCAGCCACTGCTCTCTGTCTCACAGGCCACGTCCACCAACATTCTATGGTCGCGGCCACTGACCAATTTTAGCACTTGAAAATGTGCTGTTTTTCCAAACGGTTCCAAACCCTCCCAAATGATTTTGTAACCCCCAAAACACATTATTGGGGTTAAAATCATATCTCTAACAGCCATTTCACATATGGCTTTATGAAATTCATCTCAATATTGTGTAACACCAAATTTACACAATAAAGGGTAATATTTGGAAGTTACAAATTTGTAACACCAAATATGTTACATATTTGGATATATCTCATATATCTAAATATTGTAACTCTCTATCATATGTTACAATATGTGACACTCTTTGTCACATTTATTTAATCTAAAACATTATATTATAATATAATATAATATTACATTATATTATAAAATAATATAACAGTTTAGAGCTTGAAACAAGTATTCCATATGATAACATCGGTGATACCTCACACACCTCCACCACATCTTTTTTTTCCCACGTTCTCGCTTAGCACAACCATGTACATGTTCTCATCTCTTCATGGATCTTCCGGGGAGAAACTCCAACTCCCACAAGAGGCGGCACCACCTTTAAGTCCACATAGGTGAAGTTCTTACAATGTCTTTGCTACCTTTAAGATGCTTGTTACACTCAATTGAACTTCATTAAAACCCCTAGGCCAAACCCTAACTCAGTAGCAACCAACTTTAACCATCTCAGATGGAACTCATCATAAGTTTTAGTGTTGAAACTATTCACCAATCAAAGACTTGTTCTTACCCATTGAACTCTTTCCTTGGATTTGTACAAGTTGAGAGTTGGGTTCCCATCATTTGTGAATCTATTCTTCTAGGAGTTTCAATCCCATCCCTTCTGAACTAGAACTTACTAACCTTCTCACAAGTGGTTTTGTAAATGGATCTGCTAAGTTCTCACTTGTTTTAACATATGAGATCGATATGATTCAACCTTGAATCAATTGTCTCACATATTCATGTCTTATAATGTGTCTACATTTTCCATTATACACACTATTATATGCTCTAGCAAGTGAAAATTGCCTATCACAATGTATTGAAATTGTTGATAACATATCCATGGTTAAAGGAATATCACTCATGAGATTCCTAAGCCACTCGACCTCTTTTCTGGTTGCTGCTAAATCTATGAACTCTGCTTCCATGGTTGAGTGTGATATACACGTTTGCTTCTTGGAGTCCCATGAGATAGCACCTCCTCTAAGAGTAAACACCCAACCGATGGTGGAGATATTATCTCCAATTCTCGATATCCAATTATCATCAGAATATCCTTCAAGTATCTTGGGAAAGTTTGTATAGTGAAGACTATACTCCTTGGTACCATTATGATAACCAAGTATTCTCTCAATAGCTTTCCAATGCTTGATACTTGGATTGCTAGTAAGCCTACTAAGTTTACTAACTGCATATGCAATATCCGTTCTTGTGCAATGAGCGGCGTATATTAGGCTACCTATTGCACTTGCATATTCTAATTTAGCCACCGCTCTTCCTTCATTCTTTTCAAATTTCATGTTTGAATCAAATGGTGTATGTCCCTCTATGATTTTGAGATGACTGAATTTGTTGAGCACTTTCTCAACATAGTGGATTTGACTTAACATGTAACATCCTGGATAACCAAGACTATTACACTGTGTGTTTGAAATAGTGCCAGACTTGCTAATCAAGTCATTTAAATAAAAATGTGAATCTAACGACACAAACAGGTTAGGTTTAAGAGATTTTGGTTATAAACGAATAATTTTCATTAAAATAAATGTTTGGTACATGGGATCCCAAATCAGGGTTTAAATAACATAATTATAGAATTTCCAAATCAAATAAATAATCAAGTCACTCTAATGGAAAAATACACGTTTTAGGTTTCTGTCCTTGTACAATCCCTCGACTGTGGCGGCCGAGCAGCTGACAATGTACACCTCGTTCCCATATCTCTCCAACCCATTGTCAAGCCATCTTACCCTTGCCTTTACCTGCACCACGTAGCACCCATGAGCCGAGGCCTAGCAAGAAAACATAATATCATAGCACAATCAACATCAATAATCAACTAGTTCACAGAGCATAACCAAATGATTTACAAGACATTAATCAATTACCCAGTAGCCATAGAATTCATTCGATCTAGGACATCAGTCAATACCCAATGATCTAATCTCTAGATATTCAACATGTCATAAACATCGAATTAACAATAGTATACACGTCAAGCAACAACTAGGGTTGACACCGTAGACCACACCCTCTATTTAATCCACTATCTTTGGCTCACTTAGGCCAAGCCCAGTATTCATCCCACTGACTCTGGCCCGCTTAAACCGAGCTCAGTGAATATTAAGCTGTCCTCAGCTACCAGTGACTGAGTCGTGCCCTGTGTGCAAGTATTGATCCCGACATTCTTAGGTCATTTATCACATGTCCCCATGGCATAATACCACCTCATGACATTCATACAATTATAGGGAACTCTTAGTCCCAACCTGCTCACATGGTTTATCACAATCATATAACAGTGCATACAAATATAGGGAACACTTAGTCCCATCCTATCCACATATACAGGTGCAGTTTTCTTACCTTTAATTCCAAGTGATTTGATTAGGAAAGATGACCCCCGAGCACGATCCTGCCCCGAGCCCAAGCGTATACCTAGTCACAACCATGATAAAGGATTCCATCAATAATTGTATAAGGGTTTTCAGATAGAGTTCTAGCCTCCAGGATCAAATTCCACCAAACACGATAGTGGGATCGATCCCGAGCACCATAGGTAAGGTTCCCACGCTTAAAAACTCCAAAAGGCCAAAAATTCCCATAAGGGTCACGACTCAAGCTTCGCATGCCACGACATGCCCACAACCAGAGGCCCAGCCTCGCCCAAAAACAGACACAGGCCGCGGCTCAGCATACCCCATGTCGCAACCCGCCCTTATTGCACAGCCTCCATCTGCTTCGAAGGGCTGCAGCACACCAAGAACTGAGCCGCGGCCCAACCCCTTCGAACCAATAAAAACCACCATCTTCTCTACCAAAACCAAGCCAATTACCCCTTAAATCAATCTAACAACTTAATTTAATCGTCCCAAAAGTTCCACTATGATTCCAATAGCAAAACCTGACAAACTCTAGCTTTAAAACTCATCAAACCCAAGATTCAATCTCCAATTTCAGTACCTCAAAAGAACTTGAAACCCAGCCAATAATCACAAAAGTAGATAACTAAAATCATAGTTTAATGCCTACCTTAGCTCTACTTGATTCCACAAATTGACCCTGAACAATCTCCAAGTTTTAAAGCCCCAAATGCTAGCTTTGTTCTTCAAAATTGCCCTTGGTATGACTTAGAGAAAAAGAGAGAGACTAGAGGGTGCCTTGGGCCGGTTCACAAAATTCTGAAAGCTTCTTGGTTTTGTTTTATTTAACTTAAGTTCCTAAGGTTACCTCAAAGGCTCGGGGTACCAAAACATCCCCGAGGGAAAAGAGGCTTCCTAACCTCAAATATATCTCCAATTATTTATTTTCATAGCTAAGTAACCCAAATAAATGTCCATTACCCAAAATACCCCTTGACTCGCCCCGAGTCAAGCACCGAGTCCCATTGTGACTTTCCCGCTACTTGGTCCCTAGGATCGCATCGTGCCGAACACTGCAAATATATATCCACATAATAATGTGGTCACAACAGTTTATCACATTTATGCCCTAACGGGCCAAAATTACAGTTATGCCCTTACAAGCTAAACAAGACCTGCATGCTTATCTAATACTCATAAACATGCATTCCACATATTCATATAATCATGGGATCATGCATATCACATAATCATGCATTCTCACCATTAATTCACATAACTTCCAATTATGCCATCCCGGCACACTAATCAAGGCCCTTAAGCCTTATTAGTAATTTTGGGTCGTTACATAACACATAACCCCCACTATTCCTTCTAACTTTGATACCTAGAATGGTATCCACTTCTCCAAGGTCTTTAATTTTAAAGTTAGAGGTTAGAAACATCTTCATTTCCATTATTCCTTTCATGTTCATTACTCAAAATCAACATATAGGCATACAAGTATGACAAAGTCACCACAAGTCTTAGACTATAAGCACTTGTCCGCATTGTTGTGTATAAATCCATTAGAAACAATGACTTTATCAAACTTCTCATTCCATTATTTTGGAGCTTGTTTCAAACCATATAATGATTTGATGAGTCCACACACTTTATGTTCATTTCTTTGAAGAAAAAAACCTTTTGGTTGTTCCATATAGATCTCCTCCTCGAGATCCCCATTTAGAATTGTCGTTTTGACATCCATTTGGTGAACATAAAGGTTGTATGTAGATGATAAGGAGAACAACAATCTTATAGAGGTAGTTCTTGCTACCAGTGCATATGTGACAAAGTAATTTATTCACTCTCTTTGTTTGAAACCTTTGGCTACTAGCCTAGCCTTGAAGGTTTGTATGGTGCCATCAGTATGGTATTTCTTTTTAAACGCCCATTTGTACCCAATTGGTTTGGACCCCTTTGGAAGGTCAACCAATTCCCAAGTGTGGTTTGACATAATTGAATCCATTTCATCATTAATTGTCTCCTTCCAAAAAGCGAAGTCCCTAGAGGACATTGCTTCCTATAAAGTCTTGGGATCATCTTCTATTTGAAGTACTATTGGATGTTTCCAAGTAACCTCCTCATTATCACCTTCTACAAGGTATAGTGTCTCTATTGGAGAACACATCTCATTTGATCCCAAATCCTTGAGCCTTTGGCTCTTTCTAGGCAATTGAGGTTGCTCACCAACTATTCTAGGAGTCTCCTCTTGAGGCTCTCTAGTTTGAGTTGGTTCTAACTTGTTGTCATCGCATGAAATGTTCTCAAAGAACTCAACCTCTCTAGATTCAATTATTACATTTGACTTCAAGTCTAATAATCTATAGGCTTTGTTATTTTGGGCATAGCCCACAAATGTACATCTTATTGCTCTTGGACCCAACTTTGTTCTTTTAGGATCACTGCTCTTGAAATAAGAAAGACACCCCCACATTTTAAGATAACCAATATTTGGTTTCTTTCATTTCCATAACTCATATGGAGATATATTGTTTTTCTTCATGGGAATACGATTCAAAATATGACAAGCGGATAGCAAGGCTTCGCCCCACAATCTAAAATTCAATTTAGAATGTAATATTATAGCATTAATCATCTCAATAAATGTTCTATTCTTTCTTTACGCTATACCATTTTGTTGTGGAGTATAAGGGGCTATACAGTCATGAATTATTCCATGTTCTTCACAAAACACGCTAAATTCATTTGAAAAATATTCACCACCCCTATCACTTCTGTATATTTTAATTTTCCTTTCAAGTTGATTTTCAACTCCTCCTTTATAGACTTTAAACACATCAAATGCTTCATCTTTATTTTTAATAAAATATACATATGTGTACCTAGAGCAATCATCAATGAAAGTAATAAAATATTTACTTCTTCCTCTATTCAACATTCCATTATGTTCACATAAATCACTATGTATCAAATCTAACAACTTAGAGTTTCTTTCAACACTAGGAAAATGTTTCTTTACCATTTTATATTTAACACATAATTCACATTTTTCATGCTCAACATTATCATAATCAATTAATCCACATTTGATAGCCATTTTAATTGTGCTAAATCCTATATGTGCAAGTCTACATGCCACAAAGTAATAGAATTTGAGCCAAGTATATAACAAGAAGAGGAGAATGTATTGTTCATATTGTCAATGGAAGTACAAAGTTTAAACATGCCATCACAAGCATATCCCTTTCCAACAAAAACATTGTCTTTTGATAAAATGAGCTTGCTGGAATCAATCACAACATTGATTCCCGGTTTGCCAAGCAAATTGCCACTCATAAGGTTTCTACTCATTTCTAGCACACACAAAACATTAGTGAGTAGAACCTTCTTGCTGGATGTGAAGAATAAGTCAATAGTTCCCTTTCCTTCAACCTTGGACCTTTTCTCATTGCCCATTTGAATTTCATGCCCTTCCTTTGAAGATTCAAAGGTCTTGAATAGAGATATATCATAGGTTACATGAATGGTGGCCCAAGTATCATACCACCACCCATTCACCTTTCCATGAATGGCATTTACCTCACTAAGTGTGGCCACTAGCTCCTCTTAAGTCAAGTTGACCTTTGCATCATTGTTATGGCTCCTCTTGAACTTACAATCTCTAGCAAAATGGCCATTCTTGTCACACACATAGCATGGTCCCTTGGAACTCTTGAGTTGCCCCTCCTTCTTCTTGGGCCCCAAGGGTTTTTGGCCCTTGTTCTTGTTCTTGCCATTTTCCTTGCCTTTGTTATGAGGATTTGCCACAACATTGGCCTTAGAAGTCTCTCCATTGGACTTCTCATCATTCAAATCTCTAGAACGAGATTCCTCCTCAATTCTCAAGTGTTTGAGAATCTCGTCCAAAGAAATCTCTTCATTCCTATGGAGCATCTTTTTCCTATAGCCCCTCCATGAAGGAGGTAACTTGGCTATAATGGAACCAACAAGGAATTGTTCCGGCAAAACAATTTTAAGAGTAAACAATTTATTCACAATAATTTGCAGCTCATGAATTTGAGGGAGAAGGTATTTATCATCATAAAATTTAAACTTCATATATTGAGTAATAAAGAATTTCTTTGTACCTTGCTCTTTCGCTTTATACTTCTTTTCCAAGGCCTCCCAAATCTCCTTGGCGGTCTTGGTGTTGGGGTAGAGATCATTGAGCCTATTCGAGAGGGCATTGGGGATGTGACACTTACATATAAATTCATCTTCTTTGCGTTTCTTCCTTTCTTTGACAAGTTCTTGAGTATCATCTTCCTTGGGCTCTTCCAAGACCTTTAGGTCTTTATCCAAGACATAGTAAACCTTCAAAGTAGTGAGCAAGAACCTAACCTTGTCTTGCCAATGTACAAAATTAGTCCCATCAAATCTATCCAATCTAACAAAGTCTTGTGTCATGAATCTCAAAGCTGAAAGAAAGTTAGATTCTTCCATTATATGTTATCTCAGATTATAGAGTATTAGAATGTTGGGGGAGAGAGAGATGACAACACACAAAAAAATAGAATCTACACAAAATTTGGATTGACAGAGACTTCAAAAAGATTAAGAAAGAACATGCAAACCCAAGTAGAACAATGGTGTTCTTCAAGTTTTGATGAAGCTTCAAACCCTAGGCAAATCACCACTTTGAACAATCCTTAGGGCAAACCCTTGAGCAAAACCAAACACAAACATAGAAAGAGGTCATTCTTGTTTCTGCTACTAGAAGTCTGCTCATAATAAGGGAGACACCTTCAACGATGCCTGCAAAAGTGACGTAGCCCCCTAGTGTGAAGCTTTTATCAACCCTACAATTTAATAAGGGTGTTGTAATTCCTTACTAATTCAGGACCGTTACACTATGTGTTTGAAATAGTATTTAACTAGCTAAACGAGTCATTTGAACTTAGAAAATGTAATTAAACTAACTCAAAAGTTAGGTATTAAAATTTTTGGCAAAAAGAGTAATACTTTTCATTGAAAGAGTTTAGCATAAACATGGTGTTGGGGGAGAGTGAGATAACACCACCACAAAAAATAGAATCTACACAAAATTTGGATTGACAGAGACTTAAAAAAGATTAAGAAAGAACATGCAAACCCAAGTAGAACAATGGTGCTCTTCAAGTTTTAATGAAGCTTCAAACTCTAGGAAAATCACCACTTTGAACAATCCTTAGAGCAAAACCAAAGGCTTATACACGTTGAGAAACGTTCTCCTAATACTCTAATTCCCAGCCAACATTGATGCTTGAGGCCTTCTCTTGAGGAAATGAGGATTGAGATTGAACAAGCCTACAACTCTCTAAGTCAAGCACTTTCTTGGAGAGTTCTTGGAGAAAACTAGAGATTCTTGCAGCTAGAGAGAGAATGAGGGTAGAAAGAGATTAGAGTGAGTGATCAAGTCTCCCAAATCACTATTTTTGACCCTTATATATAGTAGGCACCGTCATTAGGTCCAACCAATAGGATTAGACTTGCAAAACATGTAATTTAGAGCATTTACATAAATCCACGTAATACAGCATGCGATGCGTCGCCTGCTAGGGTTTCTAGAAACCTTAGCCTTCGGGCGATGTGTTGCCTCTTGGGTGGCAATGTATCGCCACCCCCTCTGACTTTGGACACTTCCAAAGGTCCAAAAAAATGCCCCAAATGCCACCAAACGTTTTGGGAACCCTTAGATACTTTTGTGTATCACTTTGGACCTAAATTTGCATTTTATAAGTGTCTACAATTTGAAACTCAAATTCACATCTACACTATGTGAATTCTACTATGTGTTTATAACTTGCTTGTATTTTAATACTATATCATTTGTATTTAACCAATCATAACACATGGGATTCCATAAAACAATTTATAAAACGGAAAATAGGCCAACAAATTACAAAATAGTCATCCTAGGTTGCAAAACAGGGTTCAACCTCTAGTTCCTTCCAAGAAATCCTGGTCGTGGTGGTCAAGTAGGCTGCATATGTACACGTCGCCCCTCAAGCTCTCTAACTCATGGTTGGTCCAGCTTATCCTTGCCCTTACTTGCACTACATTGCACTTGTGAGCCAAGGCTCGGCAAGAAAACTTAGAAATGCTTATAAGCAGTTAATAACATTTTACAGAATCATAATTAGCATGCCTAGCAGTAATAACCCTACTTGAGCATGCATTCAATCCATATAAATGAATATAGAGTCACACTGGGGCCCATTGCCCTAGATAAGTGATTGTAGAGTCATCCTGGGGCACGTTCCCTATTCTCTGTATAACCAGCCTTAGGGTTGGCCAAGCGTACCTAGCGCTTTTTTTTCCAAGTGACCATAGGGTCGGTTAAGCATATACCATTCTCCAGGATAGGCTCGTTCCCTAAATAAGTGGCTATAGAGTAACCCCAGGGCACGTTGCCCTATTCTCTATATAACCAGCCTTAGGACTGGACAAGTGTACCTGATGTTTTATTTTCCAAGCGACCATAGGGTCGGTCAAGCGTATACCAGACTTCTAAATAGGCCTACATACCGGCCTGCGCTCAGCGCGCTATTGTTGCCCTTGACTCTTAAGTCAAGCCTTTCAATCAAGTAAAACAAATAACCATACATTATATATTACAAGTATGCATAACACAGTTAACATGCCCAATAAAATGGTCCAATCATGGTCATAATCATGTCCAATAACTGGGCCAAGCCCTAATCACATACTGGATGCAGTTTTCTTACCTCTGGTCCAAGCACTAGATAGAAAAAATGACCTTGAGCACGATCCTATCCCGAGCCCTAGCGGTAACCTAGTCACAACCATAAATAATATCCTCATTATGATTCAATCCCATAAACAAACTCTAGGACAAATCATGTGCCCTCGTAACCTCCAATTCTACCAGATGGGGTGGTGGAATCGTCCCCCGAGCCCCTAGATTCTTCCCAAGCTCTAAAAATGTGGCTTGCTGAAATTGACATAGGGCAGGGGCGCCCAAGCAAGTCAGAGAGCTCCCAAAGCCCTCTTATGCTTAGCGCAGGGGCGCCCAAACCCAGGGCAGGGGTGCCGAAGCAAGTCAGAGAGCCCACAAAGCCCTCCCCTGCTTAGCCCAACGACACCCAAGCCCAGGACACATGTGCCACGTCGCAAACCCAGAATTTCTGGGTTTCCACCAGCGTTTTCTCCGAGTTCAACTCATGAAAACTCATGCCAAGTGCCAACCAAAGGCAAAAATGAGTCTCATAATCAACATAATACAACTTAAGCAACATAGTAACACCATAAACTGACCCAAACTCTCACTAAAACTCAAAACTCAAATCTTGAGCTTCAAAGATCAAGAACAGCACAAGAACACAAGAAATTTACAAATCAGAGGGGAATTCTTACCTCAACTGAGCAATCTGACCCTATGCTGCTCCTAACCCAATTCGTAGCTCCAAACTCATTCAATTACAAAGCCAATCTCTCAAAATTTCAAGAAATCAAACAAACTAAGGGAGAGAATGAGATAAACGTGAGAGAGAGAGAAGGGGAGTTGTGTTTAGTGTATTTCCTCTCTACTGAAGGCTTCTAGGTGACTAAGATAATGCAGGGCTAGGGAAAAGACCAAAATACCCCTTGCTCAAACCTTAGCTCTTTAATGCCCCCAAGGGAAAAATTATCTTTTTCCATAATTTCTCATTAATCCTCAATTAACACCATATTTCCCAGTTAATTCTGATATCCCACGTAATCCCAAAATAACTTCCCATTACCTAATAAATCTCAGTAATGTACTAAATTACCAAAATACCTCTAGGCTCACCCCGAGCTAGGTATTTGACCTTGTTGTGACTAAACCGTCAACTTTTTCACTAGGATCGTCTCATGCCAACTCAAATATGTCCACATAATAATGTGTTCTCAATCACAAATCACATATATTTACAAATATACCCTCAACGAGTCAAAATTATGAAAATACCCTTTCTAATAATAGAGGGGCCCACATGCATGCTTAATACACCTAAATATGCTATAATAGTCATATCATAATATAACTCACATAATCATGCATATAATCATAAAAAATGCAAATAATATCCATTTATGCCTTCTCGACACACTAATCAAGGCACTAAGCCTGATTAGCAAATTTGGGGCGTTAAAACTATCCCCTCCTTACAAAAATTCTGTCATCGAAATTTTTCTGAATAGTCCGGGATACCAATCCCGTATATCTACCTCTAGTTTCCAATTAACTTACTCAACCTTACTATTTTTTTTTCTTATAGAATAAATCTATCTGTAGTCCTAGACCCTTTCCAGGATATTAAAAGGTTTCACAAACCTAGCCAAAACCTCCCATCAAAACCCCTTAACCAATTTCGAAAACCAAGCTGAAAACTAAATCAAAATCAAGGCAAAGCTAGAGTTTCAATGGCTAGAAACTTACCTCAAGCTCATATTAGGATGCTCTTAAATGGTGGAACACAATCCTATGCCCTCAAGATCCACCTCCCTAGCTTGAATCCTCAAGAACAGCTCAAAAATTCAAAAGAAAAAGAGAGAAGAAACGAGGTACGGGAGGAGAAACTTGATACTCTGTTTTGGCCTAAGTTCCACAGCCTTCAATGGCTTATATCAATCCTAAGGTGAAATGACCTTTTTGTTTTCTAAAGGCTCCCAAGGGTAAAACCGTCCTTTTCCACCCATTTCGTTAATCATAATTAATACCCTCCAATTTTTGTTATTCTCAAAATTCTCAAATAATAATTCATATCTCGTTACCCTTTTATTCATTGGAACGCTCTAATCACAAAATTACCCCGAGACTCACCCTGAGCTCAGAACTTAATCCTGTTATGACCAAACCGCTAACCTGCATTCAAAGATCGTCTCATGTCGAATGGCTTGAAAAAATCCACATTATGATGTGGCCTCAAGAATAGTTCATCAATATGCATGAAAATACACAATTACGCCCTCAACGAGCAAAATTACCAAAATACCCCTGTGATGAAATGTGGACCCACATGCATGCATTTAACATCATATTATAATATAATTCACATAAACGTGCATATAATCATTTAAGGGCATAATAAATCAATTATGGCCCTCCCGGCCTACTAATCCAACCATTAAACCGCATTAGGGATTTTGGGGCATTACAACTATCCCCTCCTTACAGAAATTTCTTCCTCGAAATTTACCAAAACAACTCAGGATATTGATTCTGCATATCTGACTTCAGCTCCCAGGTCGCTTCCTCGACCTTGCTATTCCTCCACAATACCTTAACCAAAGGTATCGTCTTATTCCTGAGGACCTTGTCCTTTCTGTTAAGTATCTGGACTGGCTGTTCCTCATAAGAGAGATTTTCTTCAAGCTCCAGATCTTCATAGCTCAAAACATGAGTCACATCAGATACATACCTCCGAAGAGCTAAAACATGAAACACATTATGCATGGCAGACAATGCCAGAGGCAAGGCTGACCTGTAAGCCACCTGACCAATCTCTCCAGAATCTCAAATGGACCTACAAATCTAGGGCTCAGCATGCCCTTCTTCCCAAACCTTCTCACCCATTTCCATGGCAAGACTCTAAGGAAAACATAGTCTCTCACTTGGAACTACACGTTCCTGCGCTTGGGATCTGCATAGCTCTTCTGTCTACTCTGAGAAGCGAGCATCCGAGCTCTAATCTTCTCAATGGCCTCACTGGTCCTCTGAATTGCCTCAGGATCCAAGTATCTTCTTTCACCTATCTCATCCCAATGAATGGGAGATCTGCATTTCCTACCATACAACATCTCATAAGGTGCAACTCCAATGGTAGACTGATAACTGTTGTTGTAGGAAAACTCTATCAAAGGTAGATACTTACTCCAGGATCCACCAAAGTCCAGCACACATGCTCGCAGCATGTCTTCCAATATTTGAATTGTCCTCCCAGATTGCCAAAATGTCTGAGGATGATAAGTAGTACTGAACTTCAAATTTTCTCCCATGGCCTTCTATAAACTCCCCCAGAACATGGAAGTAAAATTGGGGTCTCGATCTGACACGATCGACCTCGGTGGTCCATGAAGGCGCACGATCTCTCTCACATACAGATCTGCATACTCATCAACTGTATATGTAGTCCTCACCACAAGAAGTGAGCTGACTTGGTATAGCGATCCAATATAACCCAAATAGAATCATGCTGACCAACTGTCCTGGGTAGTCCCACCACGAAATCCATCGTGATATCCTCCCATTTCTACTCTGGGATATCCAGAGGCTGACATAACCCTTCCAGCCTCTGATGCTCAGCCTTGACCTGTTGACATGTCAAGCACTAAGCCACATACTCTACTACATCCTTCTTCATCCTCGGCCACCAATACAACGATCTCACATCCTGATACCTCTTCGTGTGCCTAGATGCAAAGAGTAAGGTGTAGTATGGGATTCATCCAGAATCTCTCACCTCAAAGCAGTGTCTAAGGGAACACATATCCAACCCTTGTATCTCAATAAGCCCATCTCAGACACTATATAATCTCTAGATGCTTCACTCAACTGACCCTCCTTGATTCTCTCCAACAGTGTAGACTGTAGTGTAATATTGGCCAACTGGCCCACCAGCAACTCTATACCAGCTCTGGTCATATCATCTGCTAATTCTCTGGCTATCAGCCTCGCACTATCAATCTCTGCTTCAGTTCTTGGAAGTTGTTCTCACACTTGTCTGACCACACAAATTTCTGATTCTTGCGTGTCAGCTAAGTTAATGAAGTAGAAATCTTAGAGAACCCTTCCACGAAATGCCTATAATAACCTGCCAATCCAAGGAAACTTCTAACCTCATAAGCATTCTTTGGCCTTGGCCAATCTCTGACTGCCTCGATCTTTGCTGGATCTACCTTAATCCCCTCCTTACTGACAATATGTCCAAGAAAATAAACCTGAGATAACCAAAACTCACATTTCATGAATTTTGCAAACATTCTATGTTCCCTCAGTCTCAAAAGAACCATGTAATGCCCCAAAATCCCTAATGCGGTTTAATGGCCACATTAGTAGGCCGGGAGGGCCATAATTGCTTAATTATGCCATTAAATGATTATGTGCATGTTTATGTGAATTATATTACAATATGATGTTAAATGCATGCATGTGGGTCCACATTTTATTGTTAGGGTATTTTGATAATTTGGCCCGTTGAGGGCATATTTGTGTATTTTGGTATATGTTGTGAGTTATGGATTAGATCCCATTATTATGGAGATATATTCGAGCTATTCGGCATGAGACAATCTTACATTATAAATTAGCAGTTTTGTCATAACGAGATCATTTATTGGGATATTGAGTAATGAGAATGTTATTTGATGATAAATTGGGAGTTATTGAGATCAGGAGGAAATTCTGGGAGTTTTGACTATTATGTCCCCAGGGGTGTTTTTGGTACCTCGAGCACTAGGTTTTATTTGATGTTACTTAAGCTTGAAGTAGCATGTCAGATAGAATGGTACGTTAGAAAACACCTTTCTCTCTTCCCGTTAGTTCCTTTTACCGTTCGAGGCAATTTCAAAGGAATCTTAAGTTCTAGGAGTCGTAATCAAGCGAGGATCGAGGCATAGCGATCCTAGGAAAGATTAGAAGCTTCTTGATTGAAGAATTTAACGAGAAACAACCCAATCAAAGGTAATCTGAGCTTTAAGTTTTGAGTTTTTAGAGTTTCTAAGCTTTGAATTGGATTTTGGGTCATTGGGAAGTTTGGGAACTTTGATTTTTGGATTTGGAAGTGTTTAGGTATGTTTTTGGAAGGTTTGGGATGAAGAAAATCAAGTTCATGGCTGGTTTCTGGGTGGGGGTCGCGGCCCAAGCTCGAAGAAGCAGCTGGTGGAGTTTGGCCTGTGCTGGGCCCCGCAACACTAGGTAGTGGGCGTCGCGGCCCTTGCTCCTAGTGTGGCTGGGGGCCATGGCTCAAGGTACTAGGTCCGCTGCTCAGGCGAGGTTTTGAGGCTGATTAAGTGTTTTGATCTCGGGAACTTGGTGGGGATTGTTCCTACTACACAAATTAGTGGGGATTGATGTCTCGGAGGCTAGATCTTCTTTCGGGAACCCTTGTTACTCATTTTATTGATGGTGTCCCATATTTTGTTATGGCTAGGTGACCGCTAAGGAACATAAATATTGATCGTTCTCAAGGGTCGTTCTTTTATTCATTCTCGCTCGAATCAGAGGTAAGAAAACTGCACCCTGTCTATATGACATGCATGATTGTTGTTGAGGTATGTTGGTTGATAAATGTTGACATTGATTGCATATTAAATGCTTACCAGAGCTTTCCTACTTGTGTATGGCACTGATTATTCAGGAACGGCGCTGGTCACATATTACTGACCTGAGATTCAAAAACGGCATGAGCATCCTGAACGCAGGGCCGATAAAAGATTATATCTAATTGATATCAGCGTTGAATGACTCTAGGAGCATTAATGCTGGACCGACCCTAAGTTCGATGAAACTTTTAAGCGCTTGACTAGTCTAGGACTAGATACTCAGAGCCACGACCTAAGGCTTAGGTGACTGCTTGTCACATGGCTAGGGAGCGGCATCCCACGGTTATGACTCTATGGTCATGCGGTAGGTTATATTGGTGACTAGTTCATCGAGCACGTATCTTGATAAGCTAGTGAAAGGATCACTTATTTATAAAGCCCAGGTTACCCTATCGTCACGTGGCTAGAGGGAACGGAACCCACCATAGTGACTTTTCAATTGTCACTCATCTGTTTTGGACTGAAAGTCCTGAATGATTATTATGAACATTGTTGATATTATATTCATGCTATATTATGTTTTCTTGCTGGGCTTTGGCTCATGGATGCTATGTGGTGCAGGTAAAGGGAAAGAAAAGCTCACCCAGCCTTGAGTGGAGAGCTTAGGTGGTGTTGTGTACATATGCGGCCGCTTGACCACCATGGCCAAGGAGTTCTCAGAGGAACTAGGGGGTTTACCCTATTTTTGTCGCTTAGGTCGGCGGGTTGTAAATTTAAATAGTAATGACCATTTTGAGTTGTAAATAACTTGTAAATGTTTTCTTATGGGCCCATGAAAAATTTTATGTTTTAAATAAAATATATCCTTTCCTTTCGATTGATTTTCCACCTTAGCCTGTTAATAACACCTAGAAGCACGTTTTTAACCAAAGGACTCGGGTAGCGAGTTAAATTCACGATTCACCGATCACCGTAACTGTTATGGGGTAACCAGGGCGTTACAAACCAATCTCAAATGCTGCTCATGCTCTAACTCTGACTGAGAATAAACCAGGATATCATCGATGAAGCCGATCACAAACTAGTCCAAATAATCCTTGAACACTCTATTCATCAAATCCATAAAAGCAGTTGGGCATTAGTCAATCCAAAAGACATGACTAAGAACTCATAATTCCCATATCTGGTGTGAAAAGCAGCCTTTGGTATATCTCCCTCCTTAACCCTCAACTGATGATAATCATAACCAAGGTCGATCTTTGAGAATACCTCTTTACCTTGCAACTGATCAAACAGATCATCTATCCTTGGCAAAGGATACTTGTTCTTGATTGTTAACTTATTCAATTCTCTGTAATCAATGCACATCCTCATAGAACCATCCTTCTTTCTCACAAACAGAACTGGCGCTCCCCAAGGTGATAAACTAGGTCTGATAAAACCCAAATCCAACAGCTCTTGCAGCTGTACTTTCAATTCTTTCAACTTAGCTAGGGCCATTCTGTAAGGTGCTCTAGACACTGGCTCCGTCCCTGGTGCCAGTTCTATCACGAACTCAATCTCTCTCTGAGGTGGAAACCTTGGCAAATCTTCTAGAAACACATCTAGGAATTCATAGACTAATTTGATCTCTTCTGGTCTCACTGGCACGACCTGAGTGGTGTCAACCACCCTGTCTAAGAACCCAATGCAACCTCCTTGCAATAGATCCCTAGCCCTCAAAACAGAAATCATAGGTATACGAGGTCCATGCACAGTACCAACAAACACAAAAGGATCCTCACCTTCAGGCTCAAAGGTGAGCATCTTCCTTCTGCAATCAATGGTTTCCCCATACTTCACTAACTAGTCCATACCAAGAATCATGTCGAAGTCAGTCATGACTAACTCTATTATATCCACTGACAACTCTCTGCCCTCCACTGTCACTGGCAAAGATCTGACCCATCTCTTGGATACTACCAACTCCCCACTGGGTAATAAAGTTCCAAACCCCACAGCATAATAATCACAATGTCTACACATTCTATCAATAATACTACTAGCAACAAAAGAATGTGTAGCACCAGAATCAATCAAAACATTATAAGGGGTTCCAGTACTAAGAATCTGACCTGTAACAACTGAAGGAGAAGCCTCAGCTTCTACTTGTGTCAATGAGAACACTCGAGCAGGGGCCAAGCTGTCCACTTTCCTGGGTTCTTTCTTTCTTGCCTTAGGGCAATCTTTCTTAAAATGACCCACTATTCCACACAAAAAGCAGACCTTTGCCCTACCCTCTCCCAAATGATGCCTCTTGCATCTAGGGCATTCAGGATGAGTCTTCCAGGCCTCACTACCACCTTGACAACCCATTGAAATATCGCGAGGTCACCTATCAGGACCTAGAACTGGGAAGGTGTCAGGAACCTTCCTCTTCTGCTCACTGGGGCCACCACCCCTACTAGAACCCATAAAAGGAGAACTTGCTCTCCTAAACTCCTTTTTGGCCGCATTATCTCGCCAGATCTTGTTCTCTACACTCTTAGCTGTGAATGCCTTCTCAACCACCTGTGCATAGGTAGTAACCCCAGCCACAGTGGAAATGCGAACATCTCGGGCTACTGTAGCCCCTAGAGAAACCTCTCCCTTCTAGTCCCATCAGTGGGCACCAGCTCCATGGCAAACTTTTCCAATCGATCAAACTTAAGGGCATACTCGGTCACTGACAAACACCTCTGAAGTAGCTTGATGAATTCTTCAACTTTTGTCGCCCTGATGGCATCATTATAGTACTTCTCATTGAACAGAGTCTGAAACTCTTCCCAACTCAGGGCATTGATGTTTCTGGTCTGGGATATAACTTCCCACCAAATTATCTTTCCCGAAACATATACGTGGTACAGGCCACCCTCTCATTACCAGTCACCCTCATGAAGCCCAGGATGGTGGTAATCATGCTCATCCATTGCTCAGCTTTAGCAGGATTTGTACTACCTTCAAAGACTGGAGGTTGCTCATTTCTGAACCTTTCATAGAGAGGCTCCCATTTATTACCAACCTCAGGCAGCTGCTCAGTTGCTGGCACCGATACAAGAGGTGCCATAGATACACTGGCTTCTGCAGGAACTTACTATTGTCTCTGGATGCGGAGTTCTTCAACCTGCCTCAATACTATAGCCTGCAGATCATTAAATAACTGCTGCCAGTTCTCAGGAGCTCGCTGCGGAATCTGGCCTTGGTCATTCTCCTGACCCTGATTATTATTCTAGCATTGATCACCCTAGCTAGCTAATGAATCTGTCTGTCCTGTAATCATTCTTATCAACTTGATCCTTGCTGAAATAGTCAATACGGCCAGTCAGGTAGTAATAACTAAACCTTTAGCCGCCTCACGGTCCACAAACAAGCAGATAACTACCATATTCCACAATTATACAAATATACAAATAGATACATGATCATAGCATTTAGAATTTAACATGTATCAAATAATAGTTCACAATAAACAATACTATTAAGCATGCTCTGGCAATATCAGTACTAGTAAGTACATTCTTACTAATATTGCAGTATTCAAGGCACAGTTTTAACATGGTGTCTCATGTAAACAGGTAAAGAATTTGTATTATATTTAAGCAGTTATATATATAACTACATAAATAGTTACCAAACCATGAGTCGAGCTTGTCTTAAGTGGTAAGTGTACATGCCCAGCCAGTCTACAGGAACCCTAAACCTTGGCACACTCTGATACCAAGTTGTAACGACCTGGTTACTCCTAGAGCGTTACTGTGAACTTTGAACCGTGCTTAACTCGCTAATCGAGTTCTTTGGTTATAAACGTGCATCTAGGTGTTATTAATAGGCTAAGGTGAAAAACCAATCAAAAGGAAATGATATATTTGATTTAAAACATAAACTGTTCATGGGCCCATAAAAACATTTACAAGTTAATTACAATCCAAAATGGTCATTACAATTTGAAATTTACAACCCGCCGACCTAAGCGGCAAAAATAGGGTAAACCCCCTAGTTCCTCTGAGAAACTCCTTGGTCGTGGTGGTTAAGCGGCCGCATATGTACATATCACCACATAAGCTCTCCACTCAAGGTTGGGTGAGTTTTCGTTCCCTTTACCTGCACCATGTAACGCCCTACTTCCTTAGAGCCGTTACTAAGTGAGTTTTAAGACAAAACAGTGCAATGAACTCGCTAACCGAGGTTTTGAAACAAAAGTGTGACTAATAAAAGTTAAGGCTGTAATCTTTGAAAATGCGTTGACTTAATAAAAACTTCTAGTATTAAACAATTGGGATCCCAAAGTAAGGTTTCAAAACTATTTACATCTTGAAATAAGTTTACAGTTGATCAGTTCTAAAAATCATAGATTATTACATCCATTTTCAAATAAACCCCCAACCAAAGCAGTCGGGCAGGCCAAACATGTACGCGTCGCTTCACGCTCTCCGTACTCATGGTTGGTTGACTCAGTCATTGCCCTTACCTGCAACACGGAGCACCCGTGAGCCGAAGCTCAGCAAGAAAACTCATGCAGAACATAACATACGCAATTTATACAGTTTATCATAACAGATAATCCACATATAAACAAGTCAACCATTAGACTAAGCAAACACGGCCATGCCACCCCCGAAACCTTACCGAAGCCTGGGGTCTCGGTCCTCACCATAGGGATAACACACGTATCCCCTGGGTCCTACCCTGACCATAAGCATCCCATGTGCTAGGTGTTACTTCCGGCTCCGCTGCCGTTCTCGGCCTTGCCGCCCTCGGCCATAGCCGTTCATTTCACTATAATCACATATAGCATAAATCAAACAACATTCAAACAATTATCAATACATTTAAGTCTACACCCTAACATGTAATGCAATATAGGGCCATGCCCGGCAATCATCTCATCATGCAATATAGGACCGTGCCCCGCAATCACACTATGGGCCCACGCCCTATCCTACGGGTGTTATAGTTTTCTTACCTGTATCCCGAGCTTCACAATGCACCAAAGTCACGAGCACGGTCCTCTAGCACGAGCCTCTCCAATAGCCTAGTCACAACACACATAAAACAGTTTTTAATACTAACCAACCCAAAACCACTTCCCGGGACCAATCCCGCACTCTCGGGACCTCTAAAACCTTAAAGCAACACCCCGGAGACATCCCCCGAACCCCCGGAGCAAAGGCCCAAAATTGCCAAAAATGATAACCTGAAATTGGCCTTGTGCCGCGGCACAACTTTCTTGTGCCGCGGCACCCAGCAAGTCAGGGGCTCCACGCCGCGGCACGCAAAAACTGTGCCGCGGCACGCCTTCGCAGGCCCAGAATTCTGGGTTTTCCTTCGCGTTTTCACCGAGTTAAAACCTTCCCAAATCATACCAAACCAATACCCAAACCCCAAAATCAATTTAAGACTTTAAATGGACCATCTAACAACCCATAAACACAATCACACTCACAAATCCACCCAATTGATTTTAACTTAAGAAATCTAAACCCAAAACCTTGAAAAGCTTAACTCAAGCATTAAATTCCTCAAATCAACACAGAAAACGAACTTAAGTGTGTATAAAATCCATACCTCAAGTGAAGAATCCTCCCAACAAGCTTCCTTGATCTCCTCCTAAGCTCCCAAATCAGCCTTTCTACCCTTCTTCTTCTTTTCTTTTTACTTGCCCTAGCTCTTCTTTCTCCTCCTCTTTCTTCTCTTCAATTTCTATCAAAGCATCAAGTGACCCCAAATGCCCAAACCATGTACCCCTAAAACCCAGCTGAAAATTGTATATTACCCTTGCCAAATGACCATGCTACCCCTCCAAATAATCCTTTCCCAACTAAGTCCTCAAGGGCACTCTAGTCCTTTCACTAATATTGCAATTCTACCATTTCTTTCACCTAACTTGTTACTCTCAGCAGTAACTAATGGTTACCCAGGTTACTCAATCACCAATAACCATTACCCGCTAAATCTCAACTTAGCCATAAAATTCCCGAGGTACCCCTAGGCTCCTCCCGAGCCGGCTATAGAATTCCCGTTTTGACTCTTAAGTTAAATTTGCTCTCTAGGACCGTCTCGGCACGTGCATCACAATAATAACACCACACTCACGTGGTACAATTCACAGAATGCAAATATCACATATATGCCCTCAGCGGGCTAAAATTACAATTAGGCCCTTCTAACACGATCCGGGCCTACATGCATACTAATATACATAGTCATGCATCTCAGATAAACAAATAGTCATATAACATGCTTTAAATCATAATCATGCATTAAACTCATAAAATCACACATAAATTCCATTATGCCCTCCAGGCACACTAATCAAGGCCCTTGAGCCTTATTAGCGATTTTGGGTCGTTACACACCATATAGCACCCATGAGCCAAAGCCCAGCAAGAAAACTCAATACTCCAAATAAATATTATCAAATGATTATTATTTTAATCATACAGGGATTATAACCCTGAACAGCTGAGTGAATATCACTTTGTGGTCACGTTATCCATGAAGGAGCGTATAGCTCTAATCAGATGAGTGATTTAACACTTGAGGTTCTGCAAAACCATAATGAGTGACTGACGAGCAAGTCACTACGGGGCTCAGCACCCATATCCATGTGACAATTCAATCACTTGGACCTTCTGGCCCTGGCTCCAATCAAATGAGTGACTGATGGGTAAGTCACCTCAGGCTTAACACCCATAGCCATGTGACTAAACCATCACTGGGGCTCTCTGGCCCTGGCTCTATGTGACTAGCCTTAGACTAGACAAGCGCTTTTTAGTTTTCATCAAACTTGAGGTCAGTCCGGCATTAATTCTCATTTGAGTCATTCAATGCAGATGTCGATTATATCTAATCTTTGTTGGCTTGCGTTAAACACGCTAAGCCCATTCTTGACTTATGAGTCAATACCATGTGACCAGTGCTCAGTACTACTAGCGAACTTGACTAATGAGTCACAGCTTCACAGTTAATACAAACACCATTGCCAATTCTGACTATTTAGTTAGTGCCATGCACAAGTGAGCAAGAGTTGCTAAGCATTTGATATGCAATTAATGTCCACATTTAAACATTCAACATGCCTCATGAAAAACCATGCATGTCACATATGGGGTGCAATTTTCTTACCTCTGGTTTGAGCAAGAGATAGTAGCAGAATGACCCTTGAGAACGATCGACCTTTTGATTCCTTAGCGGTTACCTAGTCATAACCAATTATAACCTCCATTAATACAAATCAACAAAGAAAGGGTCATGACCTAGACCTCACTCTTGGGACCTTGAATTGTATCCAAACGGTGAGTAGATTCAATCCCGAGCCTTAAGGATTGAAACCCCAAGCCAAAAACCCTTAAAAATGCCCAAAACAGGATTCTGATGGAACAAGGTAGCGCTACCCCACTAGCGCCCCAGCACTCAAGTCAGCCAGAAACCCTCCTAGGTAGCGCTACACACAGGCAGAATCTTCCTGAAGCTTTTCCCCTTCGGCTCCACCGTTTCCAACCTGAACCAAAAGCTTCCAAACCTCATTTTAAGTCCCAAATGAACCCAAAAACCATCTACACATGACCTAGGCATCACAACCCAAGTAACCTTAGCCAAAACCTCCCATCAAAACCCCTTAACCAATTTCGAAAACCAAGCTGAAAACTAAATCAAAAATAGGGCAAAGTTAGAGTTTCAATGGGTAGAAACTTACCTCAAGCTCATATTAGGATGCTCTTAAATGGTGGAACACAATCCTATGCCCTCAAGATCCACTTCCCTAGCTTGAATCCTCAAGAACAGCTCAAAAATTCAAAAGAAAAAGAGAGAAGAAACGAGGTATGGGAGGAGAAACTTACTCTGTTTTGGCCTAAGTTCCACAGCCTTCAATGGCTTATATCAATCCTAAGGTGAAATGACCTTTCTTCCCCCAGGTCATTTAAGGTTTTCTAAAGGCTCCCAAGGGTAAAACCGTCCTTTTGCACCCATTTCGTTAATCATAATTAAAACCTTCCAATTCCCGTTATTCTATAAATTCTCAAATACCAATAATTTATATCGCGTTACCCTTTTATTCCTCGCAATGCTCTAATCACAAAATTACCCCGAGACTCACCCCGAGCCCCGAACTTAATCCTGTTTTGCCCAAACCGCTAACCTACATTCAAAGTTCATCTCGTGTCGAATGGCTCAAACAAATCCACATTAAGATGTGGCCTCAACAATAGTTCATCAACATGCATGAAAATACACAATTACACCCTCAACGGGCCAAATTACCAAAATACCCCCGTGAGGAAATGTGGACCCACATGCATGCATTTAACATCATATTATAATGTAATTCACATAAACATGCATATAATCATATAAGGGCATAATAAATCAATTATGGCCCTCCCGGCCTACTAATCCAACCATTAAACCACATTAGGGATTTTGGGGCATTACAGAGCACATTCCGGTTAGATTTTCTGATCCTTGCCCTTGCCTTGATGGCCTATCTGAGCGTCTCAGAACCTCTTTTCTAGTCTATGGGTAATTAATATGTCTGTAACCTTTCTTTTCTGATTATTGGGGCCTCCCCCCCCCTGTTTGACCCAATAATCAGAGGTATCACTATCTAGCTTCACGCCCTTCAGCGCTCTCTCTCCGTATCTCATTTCTTATGTCCTTGAAAAAAAGGGCCATCACTACCACCTGAACATAGGTAGAGATCTCATGTACTGAGGCGGCCCTGACGCCCTTAGCTATCCCAAAATTTAATCCTTGAATAAATCGCTCCTTCCGAGCCACATCCGTTGGCACCATTTCAAAGGCAAATTTGGCCAACCCATCAAATTTATTAACATACTCAGTCACCATCATATTCCCTTGAACCAGATTCATAAATCCATTCATTTTCGTAGTCCTAACTGCGTTACTATAGTACTTCTCATGAAACAACTACATGAATTTTTCTAGCATGCAGGTAAAGCATTTATTTATCAACTAAGCAAGCAAGCACATGACCATATAAATAATTAACAAACCTTGAGTCGAGCTTGTCTTTTGCGGTGAGTGTACATGCCTAACCAGTCTTCAGAATTCCTTAAACCTAGATTTCTCTGATACCAAGTTTTAATTCCCTACTAATTCGGGAACGTTACAATGTTTGTTTGAAATAGTGTTTAACTCGCTAAATGAGTCATTTTGACTTAGAAAGTGTAATTAACCTAACTCAAAAGTTAGGTATGAAATTTTTTGGCTAAAAGAGTAATACTTGTCAATAAAAGAGTTTAGCATAAACATGGCATCCTAGAAAATAGTTTATAAATGGACAAAAGGCCAATAAATTACAAAATACTCGTCCTAGGTGGAAAAACAGGGTTCAACCCCTAGTTCCTTCCATGGAACTATTATATGTAACCTCAGTATGGTCCTAAGCATGGATTAGTTCGTCAATAAGGGTTAACCATGGATTGTGAGAGAGAGAGTGGTGACTTTCGGGTGTAAAAGGAGGGGGCTCGATTGCGTTTACGGGATGCCTAGTCATGGTGGTAGGCCCCACTAGGGTTACGTTAATTAGACCAGAGGGGAACTGGGTTGATCAGTGAGATTTCTGATGGGTTTATAAGGATGTGTAGGGATTGTTGTTTTAACTAGGAAATAGAGTGTGCTATAGGAATAAGGCAAGAACAGAACCAGTACCATATACATTATGAAGAATAATGTTAGTTAAGCAGCCAGAATCAAAGGTTCGGTCAAGGGAGTTACTTAAACTTAAATATAATAAGACGGAGCATCTTACCATAAGACATGTCAATGCAATGGGTTAAGGGGAAGCCAAATAGGTAATTGTTAAGAATAGATATCCACTGCCAAGAATGAAGGATTTATTTGGATAAGTTATATCTAGTTCAATCAAGAATAATTTGGACTACTTCTAGTTAAGAACAGAATATAAGTAATACATGTATTGATACTACTAAGGCAGAGGAAGCAGGGATCACAGGTAAGGCTCCAGATGGGATAAGTTATGATTTCTCTAGATGATATTCAAGGTCACCTAATGGAAAGCAATGGGATTAGATATGAATCAGCTAAGATAGAGACCACAAGGCAATTGTTAAAGGAATGCTTTAGGGATTAGAAACACGATGATACTGGTGAGGCACCTCGACTCTTGTCTGAAGCATCTTCAGGAATTGTTATACCCTTGATTAAAGTAATATAGAAATCTAAAGTTTTGCTGAATGGATAGTTGGGTGTCAGATTCTCAGAGATTGAAATAAGGGGTTGACTCGCACGATATGGTATTGGGATATGCACGGAATGAACTGGTACAGAAGGACGGTGCGGTGAACACTGCCCTTGTTCAGAACATGGGATATTAGTGCAGTGCATCAAGGATTAGGGTGCGCCCGTATATACACTGGAAGAGTGATTGTTTGTACCTCATAACAAATGAAGGGATAAGGACATAGATGTTCTACATGGGATGTCGAGTTGACAGGGTTGCCAGTTAGTCACGGTTAGGGTGGAGTAATGACCGGGATTGGCACAGAACCTACGATTGATGAGTAATAGATATTCCTCTATGAATAAACAGTGAAACACCAAAAAAAAAGAACTTGTAGGAATGGTTAAGAATTCTACTGCCTTAGCACATGTGGGTTAAGATATGAAAATCGGATGAGTGATCTGATGATCATTAAAGTTGAGGGGAAGATACAGGACGAGCCTTATGTTACCCTTTATGATTATTGTATCCAAGGAGTTAAATAAAGAGAGGCGCATGACCTAATCTTTTGGTAAGTGAGAGATGATAATCAGAAGTCGAAAGGGCTACTATGACTCTAGGGTATCCTGAAAATAGTATGAAGGAATATAGTTACAGACCATAAGGGTGGATCACCTCGGACTGCAAATGTGGTGAGTGGATGTGAAAAGTTGCGACTTGACCTATTGGGTTTATACACTATGGTTGGCCTGAATGAGATATTAAAAGAGGGAGTGTGTACAAAAGGAGATCGTACGTCCCCATTGGATACTGAAGTCGACAATGTTAGATTGAGACCCTTAGGTTCTTAGGTTCGGAAAGAGGGTCATAGAGGGTAGTGAGTATAAGGTTGGAATTTGGAATTGATGGGTACCTTTAGACAATAGATAACCTGAAAGAGTAACTCGGGTTTTGGGTGTTTACTTTACTAAAGGATATAAAGTTCGCAGATTTTAGTACAGAAATGTAGGATTCCAGGATTTGAGACTTTGTGCTTCTCCGGATATTATGGACTAAGAAGGGTAAAAGAGTGTAGGAAAGGAGGAAGAAATGTTGACCCTAAATTGGGATAGATATGAAAGATCCTAATAAAGGCTAGGCCAGGGACCTACGGTTAGCCCTACCCTAGCATGGGTAAAGGCTTATGAGGTGTTGCTAGTGACTAATGTTAAGGGAAGAAGTGTGAATACTACCTCTGAACGAGCAAAGGGGCCCTGGGGATTTAAGGAAATTTATTGTGCAAGGAAAAGCCAGGGGAACTCTAGATATTTGAGATAAAGTCATAAAGATTAAGACTAGCCTTCGTATGATGGTGTTGCAAGTAGTGGCAAGGTAAAGGACATGATTCTAGGGTTATATTCAGGTTTGTGGAATTGGTATTCTGAAATGTTTGAATAAATTTTGAGGACAAAATTTTAATAAGGAGGAGATAGTTGTAACATCCCAAATTTGCTAATAAGGCTTAGTGCCTTGATTAGCATGCCGGGAGGGCAATAATTGATTTAATTATGTTAATACATGGATGGAATGATTGTATGATTAGAGATGCCTGGTTAGGTGAATTAAATATGCATGTGGGCCCATTTTGGTTAATATGGGCATAATTGTAATTTTGGCCCTTTGAGGGCATAAATGTGAATTATATGCATGTTGTAATGCCCCAAAATCCCTAATGAGGTTTAATTGTTTGATTAGAAGGGCGGGAGGACCATAATTGATTTATTATGTCATTAAATGATTATATGCATGTTTATGTGAATTATATTATTATATGATGATAAATGCATGCATGTGGGTCCACATTTCATTATAAGTGTATTTTGGTAATTTAGCCCGTTGAGGACATATTTGTATATTTGCATGCATGTTGGTGACTATTGATGAGGCCACATTATAATGTGGATTTGTTTGAGCTATTCAACATGAGACGAACTTTGAATGCAAGTTAGCGGATTGGTCATAACGGGGTTAATTTCGGGGCTATCGGTGAGTGTCGGGGTAATTTGGTGATTAGTACATTACCGGGAATTAAAGGGTAATGGGATATGATTTATTAGTATTTGAGAATATTGGAAATAACGGGAATTAGAGAGCGTTAATTATAATTAATGAGATATGCGGGAAATGACGATTTTTCTCTTGGTGGCTGTTAAGGGTTTTACTTAAGCTTGGGGGTATTTTTGTATTTTTACCTAAGGATATATATATCAACCATAGAAGCTGTAGAAAGCTTAAGAAAAATAGATCTTCTTCTTTTCTTCTCCCATTCATCTTTTCCTTCTCTTTTCTCTTTGAATTTTGAAGCTCCAATTGAGGAATCAAGCTAGGGAACCAAGCCTTGAGGGTCTAGGGTTGTGTTCTACCATTGAAGAGGGTGTAATTCTAAGCTTGAGGTAAGATTCTAGCCATAGAAACTATGGTTTTTACTCTGTTTTCATTTGATTTTCTGCTGGAATTTTGAAGTTGATAGTCGAGAATTGATGGAGTTTTGGCAAAGGTTGATTGGGTTTTGATGCCTAGGACTTGTATGTTTGGTTTTTGGGTTCATTTGTGAGTTTGGTTGAGGTTTAGGATCAATTCTTGAAGGTTGAAAGTGGAGAAATCGACGGAGGAAAAACTAGGGTTGTTTCAGCCTGGTTCTAGAGCTACAGCACCCAAGGGAGGGCTCTACAGTGCTGTCCAGGGAAAGCATCTCTGCTTGTAGCGCCTAGGTGCTAGGGGGCAGCACTATAGCGCTACCCTATTTTTACAGGGTTTTAATTTGGGCACTTTTAAGGGTTTTTGGCTCGGGGTTTCAATTCCTATGGCTCGGGATCGAATCTAATAACCGTTTTGGTACGATTCGAGGTCCCGGGAGTAAGGTTTAGATCAGGAACCTTTTATTGTTGATTTTCATTGATGGAAGTTATATTTGGTTATGACTAGGTAACCGCTAAGGGACCAAAGGATTGATCGTTCTCAAGGGTCGTTCTTTTATTATTTCACGCTGGAACCAGAGGTAAGAAAACTGTACCCAATATGTGACATGCATGATTATTAATGAGGCATGTTGAGTGTTATATATGTGAACATTGATTCCATATTAAATGCTTAGAAATCTTGCTTATCTGTGAATGGCACTGACCTATGAGTCAGGAATTGGCAATGGTGTCAGCACTGAGTGTGAAGCTGTGACTCATTAGTCAAGTTCGCCAGTAGTACTGAGCACTGGTCGTATGATATTGGCTTATGAGTCAAGAATGGTATTAGCGTGTTTAATGCAAGCCAAAAATATTAGATCTAATCGACATAAGCATTATCATCATAAGCATGAAATGCTTGACCGACCTTAAGTTCGATGAAAACAAAAACACTTGTCTAGTATAAAGGCTAGATACTTAGAGCCATAGCCAAAAGGCTAAGGTGACCGACATGTCACATGGCTTAGGGAGCGGATCCCCAGAGATGGACTTATTAGCGATCTATTTAAGGAGCAGAACCCTAGAGATGGACTTATTATCCATCTATACAGGGAACAGTTCCTTAGAGGTTGACTTATTAGTCACTTGCCCAAGGTTGTGACTCCATAGTCACTCATCTGGTTTAAGTTCGTGACTTACTCATCAGGCACCATCTGATTAGGGCTACACATCCCAACATGATTATTAGAATCTCAATATTATCTGATTAGGGCTACAGGCCCTAGCATGGTTACTAGAATCTTGAAGTGATATTCACTTTTCTGATTTGGACTCCAAGCCCAGTATGATTATCATAATCATCAATTGATATTGTATACATGCAGTAATGAGTTTTCTTGCTAAGCCTTGGCTCACAGGTGCTATGTGGTGCAGGTAAAAGGAAAGAAAAGCTCACCCAACCTTGAGTGCAGAGCTTAGGTGGCGATGTGTAGATATGCAGCCGCTTGACCACCACGGCCAAGGTGTTTCTCAGAGGAACTAGGGGTTAACCCTATTTTTTCTACTTAGGTCGGCAGGTTGTAACATTTACACTGTAATGACCATTTTGAGTTGTAAATAACTTGTAAATGCTTTTATGGGCCCATGTACAATTTTATGTTTTAAATAAAATATAACATTTCCTTTTGATCGAATTATTTTTCACCTTAGCCTATTAATAACACCTAGATGCATGTTTATAACCAAATGACTCAATTAGCGAGTTAAGCACTGTTTAAAGTTCACAGTAACGGTCTTGGAGTAACCAGGGTGTTACGCATGTTGTATGTGATACCACAAGAATGTGGTGATATATTTACGATGTGTGATCTGAGATGGTCCTAAGGAGAGGAATAACTAAATAGTCACAATGGGGTCGAATACATGGCTTGGGGTGAGCCTAGGGGTATTTTGGGAATATAGTGTGTGATTGGGGTTACTGGGTAATGGGTAGTGATTTAATGTCTGTTAGGTATGTCGAGGAATTAAATGGGAAAATATAGGAATACTCGAGGAATTAGTGGGGTGTGGCAAATGATGAGATTGCCCTAGGAGGAATTTAAGTGACTAAGGTTAGCACAGGCATAAATTGGTCATTTTGGGAGTTAAGGGGTAGACTTGGTTGGACATATCTCTTCAGAACACTCAGTAAGAAGTAGAACCCTCTTAGCCTTCCATTTTCTCTCTCAATCGTTACTCTCTCTCTCTCTCTCTCAAGGCTAAGGAAGTTTTTTGCTAAAAATCAAGGGAAGAGGCTTGAGGATTGAAGGAAAATGAAGTTCAGATATAGTTAGCAGCAGCTGAGAGATTGAATTCATCATTGAGGTAAGGATTATCTACGTTTTCTTTGATAATTCTGCTATAGTTGGAAGCTTCCTTGAGTTTCAAACCTTAAGTTTGATTTTGGATTTTGAATTGGTTATGAGAGAAGTTTTGGGGTAATAGTAGTGGTTATGTTGTATTGATGTGAATTTCATATTCAATTCTAGGTTCAGATGTTTTGGGTTGAATTGGTTGAGAAGCTATAGGTTTCGCTAGGAAAAATGCAGAAAAATGCATGGGATTTCTGGGTTTGGGGTCTCGAGTTGCGACCCTGTTCTTCAGGTACCGCGGCTCGTGTGTTCGAAGAGGTTCGAGAAGCCTCTGAGTTTTCCCAAGCACCGCGTCTCAGGCGAGGCGTTCCGCGACTCGTGTCCTTCAGCAGAGGGAGCTTTGCTCTCTGATCTATAGGCGCGCTACGGCCCTAAGGGGCGAGCCGCGACTCAAATTAGGAAAAAGGGCCAATTGAAGGTTTTAACCTTAGGAACCCAAATGTTAAGACTCAGGAAGGATTCTAGTACCTGGTTTAGTAGAATACGAAGTCCCAAAGGATAGTATTTTAATTCAAAGTTTTTAATAGATTAAGGATTGATGGATGTCTATTTATTATGGCATTGTGACTAGGTTTTATCGCTCAGGCTCGGGATTAGGAATCATACTCAGGATCACTTTCGATTGTCAGCTTGGGACATAAGGTAAGAGAATAGTTTGTACTCATAGAACTATGTGGTGTGTAGTGTCGTGTGTATTGATTATAGTTGTTATGTTATACATGTGATTGTGACCAATCGGAAAGTGCCGGAAGCGGCAAGAGCTGGGAGTTTCAAGAGCCGGGAGTGGCAAGAGCTGGAAGCGACAAGGGGTCGGGATCAGCATTAAGCATGTTGAATGTAGGCTGCCAGGGTGAGACCCTCCAAGGGTGCTGTACACACCCGCTCAGTTAAGACCGCAGACCTGGTGCCAAAAAGCGCCATAAAGTGTACTTTTGTTGGTTATGCCAACAATAGTAAAGCTTATAGGCTATTAGACTTAGAGTCTAATATTGTGATTGAATCTAGAGAAGTTGAATCTAGAGAAGTTATGTGACAACAATTCTCAAGCTTCAACATCTCTAAAAGAGAATTTATTATATGAGAACAATTCTCAAGCTTCTACATCCAAAGTTGATTCTCAAGAGGAGAAATCTCAAAAGGATGTAACGCAACCCTTTGAACTAAGAACAAGTCCAAGGCTTAAAAATCATAAAAGTCTAGTAGTGGATGAGATAGATTCTCAACGAATTTCATTCTACATGGTAGAAGGAAATAGAGAAGAAGTCATTAGGAAAATTTCTATTGTACTTCTCGTTGAGGATGATCCTAAGACTTATAGAGAAGCTATGCAATCGAGAGATAGTGCATTTTGGAAAGAAGCCATCAATGATGAGATGGATTCCATTCTTTCCAATAACACTTGGGAATTGGTAGACCTCCCACCGGGGTCTAAGCCAATTGGGTGTAAGTGGGTATTTAGGAGAAAATACCACACTGACGGCACTATCCAAACCTTTAAAGCTAGATTAGTAGCTAAAGGGTTTAGGCAAAAGGAGGGTATCGATTATTTCGATACCTATGCACCTGATGCAAGAACAACTTCTATAAGAATTTTGTTCGCTTTAGCTTCTAGACACAACTTGTATGTTCATCTAATGGATGTCAAAACGGAATTTCTTAATGGTGACCTCAGTAAGGAGGTCTATATGGAACAACCCGAAGGGTTTGTCCTACCAAAATATGAACATAAAGTGTGTAGACTTGTAAAATCCTTATATGGATTGAAACAAGCTCCTAAGCAATGGCATGAGAAATTTGATCAAGCCATCATGTCTAATGGGTTTAGACATAACAATGGAGACAAGTGTTTTTATTCCAAAACTTGTAAGGGATATGTGATCATTGTTTGCCTATATGTGGATGACATGCTTATTCTAAGTAATAGCATGAAAGGGATAGATGAAATGAAGAGGTTTCTATCATCAACCTTCAAGATGAAAGATCTTGGAGAAGTTGATACCATACTCGGTATCAAAGTAAAGAAACATAGTGGGGGTTTTGCATTAGGGCAAGCCCACTATGTTGAGAAAGTATTGAACAAATTTAACCATCTCAAGGTTAAAGATGCCAATACTCCATTCGATCATAGTGTAAAACTATAGAAGAATGAAGGAAGAGCGGTGGCTCAATTGGAGTACGCTAGTGCTATAGGGAGTCTGATGTACGCTGCCCAGTGCACTAGACCTGATATAGCATTTGCGGTAAGTAAACTTAGTAGGTTTACAAGTAATCCAAGTGTGTATCACTGGAAGGAAATTGGAAGAGTCCTAGGTTATCTCAAGAAAACCAAAGGACTAAGCCTTCACTACTACAAATTTCCTTTGATATTAGAAGGATATACAGATGCAAGTTGGATATCCAATCTTGGGGACAACTTGTCCACAACTGGTTGGGTATTTACACTTGGTGGAGGTCCAATTTCTTGGGGTTCCAAGAAGCAAACTTGTGTATCTCATTCCACTATGGAAGCAGAGTTCATAGCTCTAGCTGCTACCAGAAAAGAGGCCGAATGGTTAAGGGATCTGTTGATAGAGATTCCCCTAATCAAAGATAATTTATCTACTATATCGATACATTGTGATAGCCAAGCGACATTGGCTAGAGCATACAGCGGAGTGTATAATGGGAAGTCTAGACACATTAGTCTAAGACATGGATATGTAAGAGAATTTATTCAAAGAGGAGTCATCTCAATACCCTATGTGAGAACAAGTGAAAATCTGGTGGATCCTTTCACTAAGCCACTAACGAGGGATTTAGTGGCTGCATCATCTCAAGGGATGGGACTTAAACTCCCTAAAGAGATTCACGATTGATGGTAACCTATCTTAACACTAGTTATTCAACTAGTGTTAGGTTCAATAGGTAATAACAAGTCAATCAAGTGAATATTAGTTGTACTCAAAACAAGTCCCATCTAAGATATTTAGTACTTGTGTGTTACCAAGTGGAGGGTTAAAACCGAAAGGTTTTTTAATAGAATTCAGTCTTGTAAAGACAACTATTTTTGGTAACGAAATACTGTAAGAATTCTACCTATATGGACTTAGGGGTGGTGCCGCCTCTCATGAGAATTGGGAGTATTCTTAAGAACGTCCATGAATGGAAAGTGCACATGGCCATTAACGGTGCAAAGCAAGACATAGAGGTCTCAAGTGAACATCGCAAAGGTGTGTGTGTTATCACCGATTTTTCATTATGAAAATATGGTTCAATGCCTAGTGCAACCTAATTTTCGACAAATTTTGTGATAATTACACTATAGTAAAGTTCAAGTTGAAAAACACTTTGCTTTATGCACTAATGCAATGAATCCTATGAGAGATAGTTCTTATTTAATCAAGTGGGGGATATGTTATATTTCAAAATATAATAATTGATTAAATAAGTGTTACAATAGATAACTATTTAATCTAGTGGGGGAATGTTATATTATTTTATAATATAATGTAATATTATATTATATTATAATATAATGTTTTAGATTAAATAAATGTGACAAAGTGTGTCACATATTGTAACATATAATAGAGAGTTACAATATTTAGATATATGAGATATATCCAAATAATGTAACATATTTGGTGTTACAAATTTGTAACTTCCAAATATTACCCTTTATTGTGTAAAATTGTTGTTACACAATATTGAGATGAATTTCATAAAGCCATATGCGATACGGCTGTTGGAGATATGATTTTAATCCCAATAATGTGTTTTGGGAGTTACAAAATTATTTGGGAGGGTTTGGAAAAACAACACATTTTTAAGTGCTGAAATTGGTCGGTGGCCGCGGCCACTGGCTGTTGGTGGTCGCGGCCTGTGGGACAGAGACCAGTGGTCGCGGCCACCAATGTCTCTGGCCGCGGCCACAGGCCAAAAACTGACCAATTTTCAGTTTTTTCAATATTTGTTGAACGGCTCAAAAAACCCAAATAACTCCCAAATCTCCTTTTTAATTCCATATTAATCCAATTAAACATTGGTAACAGCCATGGGGGTTGGTGGAATTTGAAATTCAAAGGGTGTCTCTAAACTCTATAAATAGGAGCCTATAGATCACTTGTAAGACACAACATTTCTATCCATTAGAGCACTTGGCTAGAAACACCTTGAGGCTTGATAATTCCAGAAAGCATTTCCTATAATCTGTGAGAGATCCCTTAGTGCTTGAGTTAAGGGGAAATAAGCTTTTGGACAAAGGTTTCAAACCTTGTTCAAGTTGGTGATCCCCAACACTCTTCCCTTTGGTAGTGTGAGTGAGAGTTGCTTCTACTTAGTTTGTTTGTTCTTTCTTTCTATTCTATTTCTCCTCATCCTCATATTCTTCTCTTTTGTTTATTTGTATTTCTTGGTTTGAGTTGTAATCTTCTTTTCTTTATTTCAAACATTTTACTTTACTTGTAACATTTTTCTTTGAGTTGTATTTTCACCATTCTATTCTTCTTCTCTTCTTCTTGTTCTTTAGTTTATTTGTATTTTCAGTTATAGAGTTGTAATCTTATTTAATCAATCATTATTTATTTGTAATATATTGCAAAGAGTTGTAATATTATTATCAATTTCCATTGAGGGAAAACATTTTTTCCTAACATGTAGCACCCGTGAACCAAGGCCCAGCAAGAAAACACAATAACAGAGCATAATCAATTAACAGACAGTCAAATATCTTATATCACATAAGCATGTTTTCAACAGACTAAGCATCCATGAAAATCATGTACTCAGCATACCAAGCATATCATTACATATTAATAATCAATTTACAAATTATAACTATGGTTAGCGCCCATAGGCTGCACCCTCTGTTTATCCCACTGACTCCGGCCCGCTTAAACCGAGCTCAGTGAATATTAAGCTGTCCTCAGCTACCAGTGGCCAAGTCGTGCCCTGTGCGCAAATGTTGTATACAGCACCCTTAGGCCATCTATCACATGTACCATGGCATAATACCATCTTTGACATTATACAGATATGGGGAGCACTTAGTCCTATCACAAACACATAACTCAGTGCAATTTTCTTACCATTAGATTCGCTAGCTTCGTTCACCTTGATCCTCGAGCAAGATCCCTCTTGAGCCCTAGCGCACACCTAGTCACAACCATAGGTCAGAATCACCACCCAAACCTCAAGTCCAAAACCTAGCCTCGGGACCAATCCCGAGCCCTCGGGAAGCTCCAATTCCACCAAACGAGGTGGTGGAATCGAACCCCAAACCCCCGGGCAAAAAACCTTGAAAATAACTAAAAAACTCTTTCTGGAAACAGGGTAGCGCTACAGCGCTACAAACAGAACCCAAAATCGTCCCAGGGAATATGGCCTAGCACTACAGCGCCCAAAGGCTAGCGCTAGTCACAGAGCAGCAAATGTTGTTTTTCCCTCCTTCGACTTCCCCAAGCCAAACCTTACCAAAACTTCTCCAAACTTCCACCAAACCTAGAATCAAGCTTACTAACATGTCTAACTCATCCCAAGCATCCCAACCACATAAAATTTTAACACATGCACTCCCAATCTCAAAATTCACCATGGTTGAACCTCACACTCAGAAACTTCAGCAAAACAACCAAAACCTCACAATTTAGAGCTAGAATTTCATACCTTCTATGGAGATTCGACCCTAAGTCAGCCTCTACACCTCCTTGGCTTACTCCTCCTCAAATCCCTGGCTTGAATTCCCTAGAATTCCCATCAAATTCAGCTTAGACATCATGGTTCAACACCAAAACCAGAAATTGAAGAAAACCTCAAAGTCTTACCTCAACTGAATGAGTTGCTCTGCCAATTCCTCAAGCTATAACAAACCTTGAAAATACCTTGTTTTCCTTTCCCTTTTCTTTCCCTTCTTTTTCTTTCTTTTCTTTCCTTCAGAATTTCCAGCCCTTTCTACACTTCCCACTAAGGCATAAAACCTGAGTTATACCTATCCTTTATAAGCCAAATGACCACAATACCCTCCCCTTTAATTCTAAATCTTTTAATCCACCTAGGGGCATTTTGGTCATTTCACCCAATTCCCGCTAATTCCTCGAGTGTCTCTATTATTTTCTGCTTACTTCCCGATACCTAATTAATCACTAATTATATTCCTCAATATCAAAATAGATCCCAATATATTCTCTAAATTCCCATTTATACCCCCAGGCTCACCCCAAGCCGGGTATAAATCCCCGCTGCGACTTTTTCGCTAACCTGCTCACCAGGATCATCTCAAATCACAGACTACAAATATATCCACATAATAATGTGGTCTCGACAATTTATCACATATATATATAGTTATGCCCTCAACGGGTCAAAATTACAATTATGCCATTTCTAACCTAATCAGGGCCTACATTCATACTAATACACATAGTCATGCATCTCAGATATTCAAATAGTCATATAGCATACTTTTAATCATTAAATCACATATATTCCAATTATGCCCTCCCGGCACACTAATCAAGGCCCTTAAGCCTTATTAGTAAATTTAGGTCGTTACATTATTGTAACGACCCAAAATCACTAATAGGACTTAAGGGCCTTGATTAGCATGCCAGGAGGGCATAGTTGGCATATGTATGTTTAATTGCTTAAATCCATGATTATGTGGCATACTTGATTAATATGATTATATGGATATATTATATGCATGTGGGCCTTTATAGCTTATAAGGGCATATATGAGATTTTGGCCTGTTAAGGGAATAAATGTGATTATTTGTGATAAATTTTTGAGACCACATTATTATGTGGATATATATGCAACATATGTCTCGAGACAGTCCTAGTGAGCGAATTAGCAAAACAGACACAGCGGGGTTTAATACCCGACTCGAGGGAGCCTAGGGGTATTTTTGGGAAATTGGAGAATATTTTGGGATTTATTAGATATTAAATAAGTATTTTGTAATTAACGGGACATGATAGGATTAATTGTTAGATATTAGGAACACTCAATGAATGAGCGGGATCTAGGAGTGGAATGACTATTTTACCCTTATAGATAGTTAGTGGATTGATAAGTTTAATGAGGCATTGCAGTCTTTTTGGGGTTAAGAGATAGACTTAGAGGAAAAGGTGGTAACCAGAAACCTTAGGAAACTTCACAAAGTCACTCATTCTCTCCCACTCACGTTCTTACTCTCACTCTCCCTTGAGAAGCCAAGTGAAGCTTGAAGATATAGGAGGTGACAAGCTGAGTGTTTTGCTGAGCTTCAGCTGGAAAACTTTGGGAGATAAGCTCTAGAAGTGAAGGCTTGAAACTAAGGGGAGAAACAGAAGGAAAGTTAGGGTGTTTAAGCTGGAAATCAGAGGATAAGTCAAGAATTAAGCTGGGTTTGGGCTGGTTCAAGCTGAGGAAAAGCTAATTTAAAGACAATCAAAGACTTCTGGGGAAATTAGATCACCAATTCAGGTAAGGTTCCAACTTTTATTCACTGAATTGAGCTGGGTAGTTTTGAAGCTCAAAACATGTGTAGAATTATGGGATTTTGATTGGATTTAGGTTTATAGATCTATGTGATGAATTGTAAGAAATTTCAGTAGAGTTTGCTAGGTTTTACTGTGCCTAAAATATGTGATTAAAGATCCTAACTCGTATCTAGGCATGGTTGTGGTTTGGAGGTTTGACAAGAATGAGATTCTAGAAAAATTGGTTGGAAAGGGTTGGAGAAAACCGATAATTTCTGGGTTCGAATGGGGTGCACCGCGACCCAACTCCGGGGCACCGCAGCGCATGTGCCGAAAAGGACCTGGGTATGCTCTTTGACTTGGGGGTGCACCGCGACCTTAAGAGGCAAGTCGCGACCGTAGGAGCCAGGTCGCGGCCAACCTAGAGGTTTTTCCCTAGTTTTGTTTATATGGTTGGTGAGGCTTGGGGGTTCAAACCTAAGCACTCGAGACAATCTCCACTACTCAGTTTAGTAGAAATTGAGGTCCCAGAGGCTAGTTTTATCTCCTAAGTATTTATTTGGATTAGAAGTTGATAAATACCTGTTGGCCACTATGACTAGGGTTATCGCCAAGGCTCAGGACTAAGGATCATGCTCGAGACCGCTCTATTATCTCTGATCGGAATTCAAGGTAAGAAAACTCCACCATGTGTGGTTATGAACAGGAGTGAGATTCCAAAATATTGATTGCTTGTATTATGTGTTTGTAAGTTTGACCTATCATACAAGGAAGATCGGCCATAGGGATTTGGGGCTAATGGTAAATGTACTAAGCGCGGCCCGGCCTAAGCGAGCCGGAGCCAGCTAGATCAACAGGGGGCTCGGCCTAAGGGTGCCAACCCTGATTACTTGAGATAATGTGATTGTCATTGATTAATTGAATATTTGTAATCTGTTTTATGTTTATATGAGATAAGCTTGATTGATTATTCTTATCGTTACATGTAATTTCTATTTTGGTTTTCTTGTTGGGCCTTGGCTCACGGGTGCAGGTAAAGGCAAGGGTAAGCTAGATCAACCATGAGTTGGAGAGCTCTGGGGGTGAGGTGTACATTGTCAGCTACTCATCCACCACGGTTGAGGGAAATATAGGGACAGAAGCCTAAAACTTGTATTTTTCCAATAGAGTGGTCGCTGATTGTATATAACTTTTGAGAGAATTTGTAAATTACACTTAAAACTTGTTTTTTGGATCCCATGTACTAAACATCTATTTTAATGAAAAATTAACCGTTTATGATCAAAATCTTTTAACCCTAATCCAATTATTGACCTTAGGATCACATTTTTAATAAAAATGACTTGATTATCAAGTCCTGCACTATTTTAACTACACAGTGTAACAGTCTTGGTTATCCAGGGCATTACAACTTGGTATCAGAGCGGTCTAGGTTTAAGGGTTCTTGAAGACTGGCTGGACATGTACGCTCGCTACTAAAGATAAGCTCAACTCAGGGTTTGGTAATTGTATATATGTGACTATATGCTTAAATGTTTGAATGGAATATAAATGCTTTCCTATATGATTAATAGGGAGCATGAGATACTGATAGGGTCTGGCCCTTGTTTGTTGTGTAACTATAATGTGGCATGCTAATTAGCATTGTTGTTGTATATGAATGGATATTTGAATGATTGTTTGCATCTTGATTGGTTGTGGTTGGTTGAGATTTGATGGTGGAATATGGAAAGGTTTTTACCCTATCATCATTGTCTGATCACCGAGTTGTTGATTGTAGATAAACTTGGATAGTTATACGTCCAAGGGAATCTATATGACTAGCCGGCACAGGGTCTGAGGCTAGAGATGATGACGAGGGCCAGAACCCTCCGCTAGTCCCTGAGAACTGGCAGCAGATACTTACAGACATGCAAGCCCAGTTACAGAGCCATGAAGATCAGATTTGTCTTCTGAGACAACAGGCTCCGTCAGGGAATGCTAGACCTATTGATATTGTGCCACCTATTGTGGCACTAGTCATACAAACACCTGAGGTTGGGAGCAGGTGAGAGCCATTGTATGAGCGGTTCAAGAGACAACATCCTCCAATATTTGAGGGAGGACCAGATCCACTAAAGGCCAAATAGTGGATGAGTATGATTGCTTCTATCTTGGATTTCATGAGGGTAGAAGTAATGACAGGGTGGCATGTGCCACCTATATGCTTAGAGAGGATGCCCGTATTTGGTGGGAAGTGACATCACAGACTAGAAATACTTCTACTTTGAGTTGGGATGGGTTCAGAGATCTGTTCAACCAGAAGTATTACAATGTTTCCATCAAGGCCGCGAAGATAAATGAATTCACAAGATTGGTATAGGGCAACATGACAGTTACAGAGTATGCTCTGAAATTTGATAGGCTAGCGAAATTTGCGTTAGACTTGGTGCCTACAGATGCGACCAGGCATGATAGATTTTTCCAGGGGCTCAATGCTATGAAAGCTCAAGATGTGAGGATTACATCGGTACCTGGGTAGACCATTTATGCCCAAGCGGTTGAGAAGGCACTTACTACTGAAGAGGCAGAAAAAAGATCTGGAGGGGGAGCGCTGCGAGACAGGATGTTCGCAGGGCAGTGCCTCTATCCATAGGGTTCGACAGGGGCAGAGGCCCCAGTGATTTGAAGAGGAAGACCCCTGACACTTCGACCACTGGTGGTCTTGATAGGAAGGGTCGGGGTGTTCAGGGTGGCCGCCATGGAGGAGTTACCCTGAGTGCACGAGGTGTAGGAAGCGCCATTTGGGCGAATGTTGGGCAAAGGCTTTCTATCTGTGCGAGGTGTTGGGACACCTCAAGAAATACTGCCCAAAAACAAAGAAAGAGGAAGTAGGGAAGGTGGACAGCTTGACCCCAGCTCGAGTGTTCACCTTGACGCAGGCAGAGGCCAAGGCTAGTCCCTCAGTGGTGATAGGTCAACTTTCTAGCGCTAGCTCTTCTTATATTGTATTGATTGACTCTGGTGCTACACATTCTTTTGTTTCTAGTAAGGTAATTGATAGATTGTGTAAACCTAGTGAGTATTATACTACGGGGTTTGGGACTATATTGCCTACAGGGAAACTGGTAGTTTCTAGGAGATGGATTAGAGCACTGTCAGTGATGGTAGATAGTATGGAACTATCAGTAGACTTGATTGAGTTAAGTATGGATGATTTTGATATGATCTTGGGGATGGATTGGCTGGTCAGATATGGAGCTACTATATACTGTAGGAAGAAGATGGTGACTTTTGAGCCTGAGGGAGAGGATCCCTTTGTTTTCGTGGGTGCTATGCATGGACCCCGCATCCCTATGATATCAACATTGAGGGCTAGGGACCTATTGCAGGGAGGTTGTATAGGTTTTCTAGCCAGTGTGGTGGATATTACCAGAGTTTTGCCAGTAGGGCCGGGAGAGTCCAGATTGGTTCGCGAGTTCATGGATGTGTTTCCTGAGGATTTACCAGGACTACCGCCACACAGGGAGATTCAGTTTGTCATCGAGTTAGCACCGGGGACAGAGCCAATGTCGAGGGCACCATATAGGATGGCTCTAGCAGAATTGAAAGAATTGAAGACACAGCTGCAAGAGCTTCTTGATTTGGGGTTTATCCAGCCTAGCTACTCGCCATGGGGTGCCCTGGTTTTGTTTGAGAAGAAGAAGGACGGGACTCTGAGGATGTGTATAGACTATAGGGAGTTGAACAAGTTGACCATCAAGAATAAATACCCTTTACCAATGATTGATGACCTGTTCGATCAGCTGCAGGGAAAGACGGTATTCTCGAAGATTGATCTTCGATCTGGTTATCAGCAGCTAAGGATCAAGGATGAGGATATACTGAATACAACCTTCTGAATGAGGTATGGGAATTATGAGTTCTTGGTCATGTTGTTTGGTCTGACCAATGCCCCAGCAACATTCATGGACTTGATGAATAGGGTGTTCAAGGACTTCTTGGATGAGTTTGTTATTGTCTTCATAGAAGACATCTTGGCTTACTCTAGTTCAGAGGCAGAGCATGAGCAGCATCTCTGACAAGTTTTGCAGAGATTGAGGGAGCATCGGTTGTATGCCAAGTTTAAGAAGTGTGAGTTTTGGCTACGAGAAATGACATTCCTTGGACATATTATTGGTGAAAATGGGATTAAGGTAGTTCCAGCTAAGATAGAGGCAGTGAGAGATTGGTCGAGGCCAAGGAACGCCTCAGAGGTTAGGAGCTTCCTTGGATTAGCAGGATATTATAGACGGTTAGTGGAAGGGTTCTCGAAGATTGTTGCATCGATGACATAATTGACATGAAAGAATCTGAAGTTTTTCTGGTTAGACAAGTGTGAGAATAGCTTTCAAGAATTGAAGCAACGACTAATTACTACTCTAGTGTTGAGTCTTCCTTTGGAGGAAGGGAAGTTTGTGGTCTACTGCGATGCATCGAGATTGAGGTTGGGGTGCGTGTTGATGTAGAATGAGAAGGTTATTGCTTATGCGTCACGACAGCTGAAGGAGTATGAGCAGCGGTATCCTACCCATGATCTAGAGTTGGCAGCGGTGGTATTCACATTAAAGGTTTGGCGACATTATCTGTATGGGGAGAAGTGTGAGATATACACCGATCATAAGAGTTTGAAGTATTTCTTCACCTAGAAGGATCTGAATATGAGGCAGAGGCGTTGGCTAGAGATGGTAAAGGACTATGATTGTGACATCCTTTACCACCCAAGTAAAGCCAATGTAGAGGCAGACGTGCTGAGCCGAAGGGGCCCAGGACAGTTGTTTAGCTCTGCACAGATATCGAGAGAGTTGGTAGAAGAGATGACTAGAGTGAAGATAGAATTGGTTGTGGGTCGGTTGGACAATATCACTTTGTAGTCGACCCTTCTGGAGAGGGTAAGAGAGGGTCAGATAGTTGATTCATCATTGCAGGAGGTTAGGGGGAATATCCTAGCTGGAGTGGCTAAGGACTATTCCATTTTAGAGATAGGGTTATTATGGTACAAGGGCCAGATCTGTGTCCAGACTGATATGGGGATTAGACGAGAGATACTCGATGAATCCCATACTACACCATACTCACTCCATCCATGCACCACGAAGATGTATCAGGATCTCCAAACATTGTATTGGTGGTCTGGGATGAAGAAGGATGTAGTGTAGTACGTGGCCAAATGTTTGACCTTTCAGTAGGTGAAGGCTGAGCACCAGCGACCATCAGGGTTGCTACAGCCTTTGGGTATTCTCGAGTGGAAAGGGAGGACATTGCGATGGATTTTATAGGAGGTTTACCCAGGACAGTGGGGCTTCATGACTTGGTGTGGGTGATAGTAGAAAGATACACCAAGTCAGCTCACTTTCTGCCAGTGAGGACGACATATACTGTGGATCAGTATGCGGAATTGTACGTGAGGGAGATTGTATGTCTTCATGGGGTTCCCAAATCCATAGTGTCAGACCGGGATCCTATCTTCACCTCTAAGTTTTTGGGTGGTTTATAGAAGGCTATGGGGACTCAGGTGAAGTTTGGTACGACCTTTCATCCTCAGACTGATGGACAGTCTGAGAGGATGATTCAGGTATTGGAAGTGTTGGTTTTTATAGATCAAATCAGAGATTATACGCAGCAGAACAACAATCAAAATTGTTAATTTAACCCCACAAGATTTCTAGATCTACTTCTTCACATACATATATATATTGAATCAAAGATATGAATAGAAAATTACCTCATGTCCTTCCTTGCTGCTATCTTTTTGTACGGAAAAAATCCTTGAGCTCTCACACCAAGATCTTCCGAAATGTTCTCAACACTCGAACAAGTGTGAGCTCGCTATACAAAACAATAGGCAAAATCTATTTATCAGATGTTCTCAACACATGATATCCGATAAAGTTTGGACCTAAGTTTGTGAAGAAGAGCGACCTATGCTTGTATCACTGTTCTCTTTCTCTCAGGGAGATTTCATGATATATTTTCTATCACTGAAAAAGTATCGCTCTGAAAAAAACTGATCTCCTATATTTAATATATCCAATATATTAAAAATAAAATATTAGTTATTTAAAACAATTTAAAAATAACTAATCAGTTATCCGATTTTGTTTAAATAATAATATTTTAATCATATTACAATATCTCATTATTTATTTAATATTTAAATAACTAAAAGTGTGAAACAAAGAAACTTCTAGAAGCTTCTTGTGTGTGTAACATAGTGACTGTGCACTATGATACACGTGTACCACATGCCAAGGAAGGCATGTGATTTTTCCAATTTTTCTTATTATTTAAATACCAAAAATCCCAAAAATAAATTAATTATAATTAATTATAATTTTGTTAAATCAAATAATTAATTAATTACACATAATTATACAATAATTATGTTTATTGAATAGAAAAATATTTTACTTATCAAATAAGTCATTATGCCCATTTATGTATTTATCTTTGTCAGTGTTTGTTTGAGCCATTTCGGGGACCATGGACCTATAACATTAAGGTCCAATAAATTTAAACTAAATAATTAAACTCTTTAATTATAATAGTTAATTTATTAATTCAGATATTTCTCCACTATAAATTCATAATTGAACTCTTAATGTTATAGATATACTTTTACAGAAATCTTATTTTAAGTTGTCCATTGATATAACCTTCTTACAATAATTCAACTCTCTAATTAATTAGTTCATAAATTAGAATGGAAGAATTACTATTTTACGTTTCTAATTTACTTCTTATTCCTTAAGTACCATTAATTCACTAGTGAATAATTAATCTATAATCTAATCATAGATTTGAGCTCAAAATCATTCAGTTCCAGAATTAACCCTTAAGGGAACTAATATACGATCCATTAGGAAATATTAGATTCGGTATTGTTGATACATGTTCCCAGCCATCCATGATATTAAATCTCCAAAACAAAAGTCATTAGCCTCATTCTATGAAGAGACCTTAACAAATGAATCAAAAGATTTAATAAACATAAACAGGAGTTCATGAACACTCAGGATTTAGGTTGATATATAAATGATCATCAATTATGATATGAATTACAAGTCTTTATTTTAAATGGTTTTTGGATAAAGACTTTTATTCATATCGGTCCATGTCATATATATAATCATATTATATAAAGCACATTTACCGAGATGTCTTACCACATCAATAATCTGAATCTAGATTATTTGTATCAATATGATACTCAGCAAACCGTACTTACAACCCTAATTAAAGAATTCCATAAGTTCAATTTGTTGTTGTTGACTATTTTTATTCATTCATGTGATCATAATTCTCTCGTACTAATACAAGATCACGTCCTCAATAATGAATATGGAATTTTTCTGATATTTACAAAATTATTCAAACAATAATTTAATAATCTAAATATAACAATAATTGACCATTGTATTTACTTATTCATCGAATTAATAAATGTCTTTTACATGCTTTTAGGACATACTCCTAACAATCTCCCACTTGTACTTAAAGCTATTAGGGCATTTCTCTCAATTCCATATTACGTACATGACCCTCGAATCGCTTTGTAGGAAGCGTCTTCGTAAACGGGTCTACCAGGTTATGTTCTGATGCGATTTTCAAAATGGACACATCTCCTCTATGTACGATTTCTCTGACTAAGTGGTATTTGCACTCTATATGCTTTCCCCTCTTGTGGCTTCTTGGTTCTTTAGAATTAGCCACTGCTCCACTGTTGTCACAGTAAAGAACAAGTGGTTTCTCCACTTCTGGAACCACTTCCAGATCCGTGTAGAAATTTTTCAGCCAAATTACTTCTTTAGCTGCTTCACAAGCTGCTATGTATTCAGCTTCCATGGTTGAATCAGCTATACTGGATTGGTTAATGCTTCTCCAGACAACTGCTCCACTTCCAAGAGTGAATACTGACCCAGAAGTAGACTTTCTACTATCTTCGTCTGATTGAAAATCTGAGTCAGTATATCTAGTAGGTTCAAGGTCATTACCCAAATATACTAGCATATAGTTCCTCGTTCTCCTGAGATACTTGAGAATATGTTTCACTGCAATCCAGTGTTCCAAACCTGGATTTGACTCATAACGAATGAAAATCCCTACTACATAACATATGTCAGGTCTAGTACATAACATTGCATACATTAGGCTCCCTACAACTGATGCGTGGGGATACTTTCTCGTGTCCTCTTGCTCTTGTGGTGTCTTTGGACACTGATATTTGCAAAGAGTAATTCCATGTATGGTTGGCAATTAACCCTTTTTGGAATTTTCCATAGAGAATCTTTCAAGAACTTTATCAATATAATTTTCTTGTGAAAGTGCCAAGAGCTTGTTCTTTCTATCTCTTAAAATTTTAATGCCAAGAACTTAGCTCGCTTCTCCCAAATCTTTCATTTGGAATTTGTCAGCCAACCATTTCTTTACATTTGATAATGTCTCTACATCATTCCCAATGAGTAGGATATCATCAATGTAAAGAACTAAGAAAACCACAACTTTCCCTTTGATGTATTTATAAACACATGCTTCGTCAATATTTTGTTCGAAGCCATATGTTTTAATAGTTTCATCAAATGTTAAGTTCCAAGATCTTGATGCTTGTTTAAATCCATAAATGGGTTTCAACAACTTGCATACCTTTTGATCTTGATCCTTCTTAATAAACCCTTCTGGTTGTTCCATATATATGGTTTCATCAAGTTGGCCATTTAGAAAGGATGTCTTGACGTCCATTTGCCAGATCTCGTAATCATAGATGGCAGCTATGGATAAAAGTATGCGAATGGACTTAAGCTTGGCCAGAGGAGAAAATGTTTCTTCATAATCTACACCTTCTCTCTGTGTGTAGCCTTTGGCCACAAGCCTTGCTTAATAAGTCTCTATCTTTCCATCTGCACCCCTTTTCTTCTTGTAGATCCATTTACATCCAATGGCTTTGACATTGTCAGGCAGATCTACAAGTTCCCAGACTGAATTGGAATACACTGATTCCATTTCTTGATTCATGGCAGCTTGCCACTTATCAACATCAGGGTATTCCATTGCTTCTTTAAAAGTCAATGGATCATCATTTTCAGTATCTGATACAAGAACATATGCCTCATGTTCGTAGCGAATAGGTTGTCTCACAATCCTCCCAGTACGACGTTGCACTGGTTTTTCCTTTTCAAGAATTGTGGTTTCTTTGGTTGTTTTATCATTAACTGATGAAGAAGATGAAGATGAAATTTTACTTGTCATTAGTTCGTGTAAAACTACTTTGCTCCAAGGTTTAAAATCATTCATATAGTCGTGTTCTGAAAAGGTTGCATTCGTCGAAACAAATACCTTTTGATCACATGGACTATAGAAATATCTACATCTTGTTTCAGGAGCATAGCCCACAAATATACACACTTCAGACCTTGAATCCAGTGTTCTAGATTTAGGTCTTAGCACATGAGCAGGACAACCCCAAATACGGAAATGTCGTAAACTAGGTTTATTTCCATTCTATAATTCTAGTGGTGTCATTGTCACAGCTTTGGACGGAACTACATTCAAAATGTAATTAGCTGTTTGAAGTGCATATCCCCAAAACGATAAGGAAAGTGAAGATTAGCTTAACATAGACCTGACCATGTCCAACAGGGTCTGGTTTCTTCTCTCTGAAACTCCATTTTGTTGTGGTGTTCCAGGTGCTGTGAGTTGGGATAGAATACCATGCTCCAGCAAGAAATCTTTGAATTCAGAATCCAAATATTCACCACCACGGTCAGATCGGAGTGTCTTTAAAGATTTACCTAATTGCTTCTCAACTAAGGCTTTGAAGTCTTTAAACCTATCAAAAGTTTATGACTTCTTAAGCATTAGGTAAACATGACCGTATCTAGAATAGTCGTCAGTAAATGTGAAAAAATATTCATAACCACCTTAAGCTTGTATGTTAATTAGACCACATACATCACTATGTATAAGCTCTAGTGGTTCTTTGGCTCTATTTCCCTTTGAAGTGAAAGGTCATTTTGTTAATTTTCCTTCTAAACAGGATTCACAAACCGGTAGGGTTCCAACTGTTAGTTCCCTCAAAGGTCCATCTTTAGTTAACTGGTTTATCCTAACTATACTAATATGATCTAATCTTAAGTGCCAAAGATACGTGTCATTTTCTTTAGAAACCTTTTGTCTTTTGTTACTTTGTGGAATAGCTACTTTAAATAATTCAGAATTATTGAGCGATTTTTCAATTGGATTAAGCATGTACAGTCCGTGCTTTTGTTTTGCATGAGAAATATTGTTCCCATTCCTTGAAATAAAAATCATATTATTAAAAGAAATGCCAAAATGTTGTTCATGTAACAAAGATAAAGAAATAATGTTTCTAGTAATTTCAGGAATAAAGAGAACATTATTCAAAACTAGAAAGTTGTTCTTAAAATTTAAACGGACTGTTCCACATGCTTTACCTGAAACAAGTGCTCCACTTCCCACTCTCATAGTCATCTCTCCTTGCTCCAACTGCTTTGCGGACTCAAGCATCTGCAAACAAGAACAAACATGGTTAGCGGAACCAGAATCAACTATCCATGATAATTTATCATGTTCCACCATACAAGCTTCGAGTACAAGTAAATCTAATTTACCTTTCTTTTTCTCTTTCAACTCGGCGAGATACTTTGGATAGTTTCTCTTCCAATGACCATCATATTACAATGGAAACACTTTCCTTTAGGTGCCTTTTGTTTGGGGTCATTTTTCTTTTTGTTCTCGGGTGCCTTGGATGTCTTCTTTGCTTTTTTCGAATTGTCCTTTTTAGGTTTGCAGTCATTGTTAGTGCTTTTCCTTTTCTTCTTAGAAGAAGATGGTTTTGCTTCAGAAACATTTGCTTCAGCCTGACTTAAGATTTTCTTGTTCAAAGACTCAAAAGTTTGTAATTCATTCAGCAATTGTGTCATGTTAAATTCTAATTTATTCATGACATAATTTGTTGTGAATGTAGAAAAAGCAGGAGTTAAAGACTCAAGTATAATGCTTACTTGTGTCTTTTCATCCATGACTGCTCCGTGCGTCTCAGCTTCATGGAGTACACTGATCATGTTCAAGACATGCTCATGCATAGATTGACCTTTCTTCATCTTAGCATTCATGTAGGTTCTAGTAGCCTCATGACGACTTTGATCAGATGGGCGCCCAAACATTTCCTTAAGAGATTCTAGTATCTCAAAAGCAGTTTCCATGGATTCATGCTTTGTTCGTAAGACATCACTCATGCTTACAATCATATAGCACTTAGCTTTGTTATTGGATTGATTCCATGCATCAAATTTGTCCCGAACATGTTTCGGGGCAGTGGCGCCAGGTTCTTTAGGACATTCCTCATTTAGGACAAACTTGTGGTTTTCTCTAACCAACAACAGATTCATATTTGAATTCCATTTTATGAAGTTATCACCGTTTAATTTTTATTGTGCGATTAAAGCAGTGATTGGATTACCAAAGATAGACACATTCTGAATAAAAAAAATACAAATATTATTATTATATTTATAAAAATAAATATCGAAGTTTCGAAAATTAAACGTGATGCATGAGCACAATTAAAACACATAAAATAAAGTTCAATTTCCACGATAAAACTTTCTAACAATTAAAGTGCCGCCTTAGGGTCGGTCAAATTAATCTTAGAGAATTTATAAGACGTTCTTATCTTTATTGTTTAAAACTTAAAATAACTCATTATTTTCTCTTTTAAACATTCAAGTACCGCTTAGTTTGGTCAAGTTATGATTATCCACTGCAAAAGCTTAATCATAACTTTGTGAGTGTAACCCATTATTTCAGAGTTCATGACTTAACTTAGGACATGCCGCCTTAGGGTCGGTCAAACCTAAAATACATCATTAGTTCCTATCTGTTTAAGAAATATAACCTTGCTATTGACATGTCTAGACACCTTCCTTAGGGGGACGAAAACAAAGTCGTTGCGAGGCGCTATATATATCTCACGGTGTTATATTAATAATGGAGACCACAGGTTATCTTGAGTTATCAACCCTCTCCCACTCACTATTTTGAAATAAGTGTTTTTAACCTAATTAATTCCAAATTAGTTATAGATTCTTTAAAATTTATGAACATAATTAAAATTGGTAAGAAAGCAAGTTTCTAGGTCCATATCCAATTTTAAATTACCAATTATGTTCATCTAAACTTCACTAAAAAAAATTTTTTTAAATAAAGTTGGTTTAAAGAAATTAAGTCATAAAGACCTCAAAATAGTGTGATATTTTACAAAGTTTTCAAAGAATAAAACTAAGTAATTTATATGCAATGGGTTTCGCAAAACAACTCATATAAGCATATAGGACAATCCTAATAATCATGTTTCTACCAATAAGATGCATGATAATGACTGTGTGGGGTTTTTATGTATGACACAAAATGCATGAACAGTTATCAATCACATGAAAACAATTATTTAAATAAACAATAAATGTTGAACCGGGTGCTTTTGGGTATTTCTAATTTTACAACCTCTTTATAAAATTAAAATAAAATAAAACCTCCTTGATCTCCATCAGGCTTCTTTACTTTACTTTCAGTAGGATATGTGTCGTTGGTCCAGAATAATAATAATAAGAAAACAATTTTCTAATTATCTTGATTAATTAAAACAAAACTTTTAAATAATCATTATTTTATTTTCCTTCTAATTAAAACAACTTTTAATTAAAAAACAGAAATGAATTTAATTAAAATCTGTTATTTTTTTTTAAAAATTAAATAATATATTCAAAAAAGTTTGTTAGGATAACAAAATTATCTCATTATTTAAATATCAAATTTCTAATAAATAGGATATTTAGCATTTTAAAAATTAAAAAAAAATAACAGATTAATTTCAGAAAAATAAAAAAAATTCTGGACTAGCAAGACGGGGATACGTGGCACCAAAAGGTGCTGCAGGGGCCCACTTGTACGGAACCATACGGATTCATCCGTATGGTTCGTATGACGTCCCCGGCAGCGGCTCGGAGGAACAGTGGCTGAATTCTGAATCCCGGACTCTGTTTAAACTTTGTGTGATCAGAATTACAATTTTATGGTGTCAAAAGCCAAATAAAATTACATAAATTCTATGCCCTTTAATGGCTTACACAATGATCTAATCATAAACAAATCCTAACCCAAAAACATCATACAATTAATGATTCAACATTCTCATGCATTCAATCATATTAAGCCATCCATTCATTCATCAAAAATAAATAAATGCATAAAACTAAACCCACACAGATTCAATGTATATATATGTGAAGATTTCTCTGGTACCATTTGTTGGTTTTTATAGATCAAATCAGAGATTATACGCAATGGAACAACAATCAAAATTGTTAATTTAATCCCACAAGATTTCTAGATCTACTTCTTCACATACATATATATATTGAATCAAAGATATGAATAGAAAATTACCTCAAGTCCTTCCTTGCTGCTATCCTTTTGTACGGCAAAAATCCTTGAGATCTCACACCAGGATCTTCCAAAATGTTCTCAATACTCAAAGAACGAGTGTGGGCTTGCTATACAAAACAATAGGCAAAATCTATTTATCAGATGTTCTCAACACATGAGATTCGATAAAGTTTGGACCTAAGTTTGTGAAGAAGAGTGACATGCTTGTATCACTGTTCTCTTTGTCTCATGGAGATTTCACGATATATTTTCTATCACTGAAAAAGTATATCGCTCAGAAAAAAACAGATCTCTTATATTTAATATATCCAATATATTATAAATAAAATATTAGTTATTTAAAACAATTTAAAAATAACTAATCAGTTATCAGATTTTGTTTAAATAATAATATTTTAATCATATTACAATATCTCATTATTTATTTAATATTTAAATAACTAAAATTGTGGAACAAAGAAACTTCTAGAAGCTTCTTGTGTGTGTAGCACAATGACTGTGCACTATGCTACACGTGTACCACATGCCAAGGAAGGTATGTGATTTTTCCAATTTTTCTTATTATTTAAATACAAAAAATCTCAAAAATAAATTAATTCAAAATTAATTATATTTTTGTTAAATCAAATAATTAATTAATTACACATAATTATACAATAATTATATTTAGTGCATAGAAAAATATTTTACTTATCAAATAAGTCATTTTTCCCATTTTTGTATTTATCTTTGTCAGTGTGTGTTTGAGCCATTTCGGGGACCATGGACCTATAACATTAAGGTCCAATAAATTAAAACTAAATAATTAAACTCTTTAATTATAATAGTTAATTATTAATTATGATATTTCTCCACTATAAATTCATAATTGAACTATTTATGTTATAGATATACTTTTACAGAAATCTTATTTTAAGTTGTCCATTGATATAACCATCTTACAATAGTTCAACCCTCTAATTAATTAGTTCATAAATTAGAATGGAAGGTGTTGATGGTGAGAACTTGTCAACTAAGTTAAGTTGGAAAGAATTGCAAGATAAAGATTGTCAATATAAAAGCCTTAGAAATTTCAGTATCAACTCTAAGAACAATTGCAGAAGAACAATGGTCAAATCAGTTTTTCATTCACTATGGTGCACTTGCTACAGTAAATTTTCCAACCCCCCCACAGGTGGAGTTAGAGTCCATTTTATAGTAGGCTCTAATGGCCCTGGGTACATGGTGGTCCAGGGCACCAGATGGTACACGAGTACACTAAGAGGAGAGTGGTTCCAGGGGTAGGGGTGTCGGCTCTGGTACATGGTTAGAGTCCATGGGAGCACCTCACCTTTTGTACCCGGTCATGACTCCACCACTCGCTTTGTACGGGTGTCAGAGACGTGATGGTGGTGTAGCAACTCTTCGTACTATTTCCAACCGCCACTACTTGTCGGGCACAGGTGTCAGGCCCGTCCCTTGATCCTAGCAGGCATGTACGTACCCCTTTTGAGCTACCTTGCTCGTACTCTTTTTGTCTCTTATGGGCCACCTTGACCACTGTCATTATGCACGCGGGGCTCTGGGACGAGATCCATTAGGGCGAGGTCGCCATATATGTGTAGCTCCTTGGGAGAGGCTCTCGCGAGATGCCCCCCGTGAGCTTGCTGGGCGCGCCAAGACGTTGCATGTGAGATGGTGTGTGTGGCCTAGGCATGGCCCCCCAAGATACCGAGATGGAGGTAGGGCCTCGCGCCTAGGCGCGTCCGAGCGAGGCCATGGTGTTGCGCGCGCGCGAGGCGGTCGCGCCCAGGGCAGGGCCGAGCGAGGCGGGGCCTCGTGCCAAGGCGCGTCAGAGCAAGACCGTGGAGATGCGCGCGCCCGGGGCAGGGCCGAGCGAGCCACGCGCCTGGGGCATGGCCGAGCGAGGCGGGGCCTCGCACCTAGGCGCGTCCGAGCGAGGCTGTGGTGATGCGGCTGGGGCCTCATGCACCACGAGTTGATGCGAGGCTGTTGCCAGTGGACGATGGCCCAAGCGTCCCGCAGCTCAGACACGCATTTAGGCCTTTATGGGACCTTAGCGCGCGTCTGGGATCTTTTACGGGAGTGGAATATTGAGCATCCACAGAAGGATTACCATTTTACCTTTCTAATTTACTTCTTATTCCTTATGCACCATTAATTCACTAGTGAATAATTAATCTATAATCTAATTATAGATTTGAGCTTAAAATCATTCAGTTCCAGAATTAACCCTTAAGGGAACTAATATATGATTCGTTAGGAAAGATTAGATTTTGTATTGTTGATACATGTTCCCAGCCATCCATGACATTAAATCTCTAAAACAAAAGTCATTAGCCTCATTATATGAAAAGACTTTAACGAATGAATCAAAAGATTTAATAAACATGAACAGAAGTTCATGAACACTCAGGATTTAGGTTGTTATATAAATGATCATCAGTTATGATATGAATTACAAGTCTTTATTTTTAAATAGTTTTTGGATAAAGACTTTTATTCATATCGGTCCATGTCATATATATAATCATATTATATAAATCACATTTACTGAGATGTCTTACCACATCAATAATCCGAATCTAGATTATTTATATCAACATGATTCTCAGCAAACCGTACTTACAACCCTAATTAAAGAATTCCATAACTTCAATTTGTTGTTGTTGACTATTTTTATTCATTCATGTGATCTTAATTCTCTCGTACTAATACAAGATCACATCCTCAATAATGAATATGGAATTTTTATGATATTTACAAAATTATTCAAACAATAATTTAATAATCTAAATATAACAATAATTGACCATTGTATTTATTTATTCATCGAAATAATAAATGTATTTTACATGCTTTTAGGACATACTCCTAACAAGAAGACATGCTCAGAGCGTGTGTAATAGACTTTGAGGGGTTTTGAAGTAAGTATCTCCCATTGATTGAGTTTTTACAACAAAAGTTATCAATCAACTATTGGAGTGGCTCCGTATGAAATGTTGTATGGGAGAAGGTGTAGATCACCCATTCATTGGGATGAGATCGGTGAAAGGAAGTATTTGGGACCATAGATGGTTTAGAAGGCTATTGAGAAGATCCGAGATCGAATGCTCGCTTCACAGAGCGGACAGAAAAACTACTATGATCCTAAGCGTAGGGACGTAGAGTTCCAGGTAGGGGGCCGCATGTTTCTGTGAGTCTCACCACTGCAAGGGGTGAGCAGGTTTGGGAAAAACGACAAGCTAAGCCCTAGGTTTATTGGACCTTTTGAAATCCTAGAGAGGATCGGGCAGGTGGCCTATAGATTGGCTCTGCCACCGTCGTTATCAGAAGTTCATGATGTATTCCACATTTCTATGCTTCAGAAGTACGTCTTAGATACAACTCATGTGTTGAAGTATGAAGACTTGGAACAGCAGATAGACTTGTCTTATGAGGAGCGACCGATTCAGGTCTTAGACAAGAAGGATAAGGTTCTACGAAACAAGACGATTCCTCTAGTCAAAGTATTGTGGGGGAATAACAGGGTCGAAGAAGCGACCTGGGAGCTTGAGTCAGCGATGCGGGATCAGTATCCTGATGGACCCAAAACATGTATGTTTTAAATATTTATAAATCGCAAGCGCACGAATCGTTCATATAGAATAGTTAACGTGTAAGCAAGGATGTCAACCCAAAGGAGTTTTCTAAAATAAAAAAGAAAACTATTTTAAACCAAAATTAATAAATTCTAACCTAGCTCCAAAGATTGATGAGAATTTGTAACAAGAAAATCAAATAAGAGACAATAGTAAAGAAATTAAAGACAATATATATAAATAAATAACTAGTAGAAATCAAGATGGTAAAAGAAGATTATTAAGGTAATAGAATCCACAAAATATAAGTTCAATAATATTTAAAAGTACATTGATTCCCAAGTTTTAGTAATAGTAGAAATTAATCAAATCATCACTTATTCAAATTAGATATTCTATTTAAGCACAAGTTTTTATAAAAATATAGGATCTATCTTCACTTTTAAAGATTATAATTTCAAAGCATTTAGTGTAAATCAATATAATGAAATAACAAATAAATCAATGAACATTATTTATAAGGCAAAACATAATATTTTTGTTCTAAGCATTGGATGTGTACAATTTAATGACATATCTTACACAAAGAATATTATGTTTTTGCACTAATGAAGAACAAAGTGTAAATATGTTCTAACAATAAAAAATACAAGATATTTAAGATGAAAGAAAATATTTGAAGAAGAAAATCCATAAAATTTATTGCATAAAATGGGAAATCAACACACAACATAAATACTATCTAGTTACATATTGTTTCATCATCATCTTAATAATCTTAAAGAGATTAGAAACTCATAGCTAGAATAGAAAATACAAACAAAAAAATTACAAACATAACTTAGGAAAATTTGGAGGAAAACCCCCCAAATTAATCCTCTAAAAATACATAGAAAATTAACCAAAAAGAAAAAGAAGATGAAGAGAAAAGAGAGGTTTGAAAGTGTAGAAACTTTGTGGTATGACCTCTCTTTAAAATCAAGCACTCAACTCCCGTATTTATAGCCAAAAAAAAGGTATTAAAATAATCAATTTAAATTAATTTAATTAATTATAATTTGACAAATAGGGGTAAATTGTAGGGTGTAATGTTGATGTTTTGGGGTAAAATATGTAGAAAAGTTAGGTAAAAAAATTGGTATTTTTGGCAAAGGGGACAAGTAGACAAAATGTATTTGTTGGGCTCAAAAATTGGGAAAATGGCAGCTTTGTGGCAGCTGGCTGGGAGCTGGCCGGATTGGGCTGGTTTGGATGCTGGCCCACGGTTTGGAGGCAGGGCTATGAGGAGAGCAGCTGCTGAAGGTCACGTGGGGACTGCAGGTTTTCGGCTGGGCTTTATGGGCCAAGTGAGGTGCCAGGCGCGAAGGGTTGCTGCAGCTGGATTGACTAGGCCGAAGGGCTGTGGGCTAAACACTGCTGGAGGCAAACGGTTGGATGGAGGGAGCTGAGTGGTCAGCTAGCGTTGGCACATGGAGGCAGGCAGCTGGGGTCTCGTTGGCACGTGGATCTGCTGGGGTCTTCGGGCTGTTGTGAGGATGAAGAAGGCTGGGCTAGTCTCGGCTGGGAGATGAGGAGGCCCGAGTGGGCTGAGGCTTTTGTTGGGCCTGGGGCTTCAGCTGGGCCCATTTGGCTGGAGGAGAGGCGCGGGCCTGGTGCTAGCGTGGCTAATGGCGTGATGGAAGAAGGCAGCCAGGCTTTGGGCCTTTGTTTTTAGTTTTGCCACATTTTTCTTTCTTTCTTTTTCTTGGCTCTCCAAGCACCAACAATTCAACAATTTCCTACAAAATAAATCATAATAAAATATTTTCAACTATAAAATAAATCAAGTTAATTCTTTGAAAATATTAATTATAACTTAATTTATATTTAACATTTATGTTCAATAATACAACATTTTTTTACTTTCAATTTAAACAACAATAATTCCAATAATTAACTTCAACATAATACAATAAAATATCTATAAGAACATATAAAAATCTAGAAAAATACAATAAGACTAATAAATTCAAAATTACTTAAAAACTTAATAAATCAATTAAAAACTCAAGAACTAAGCAACAATTAGCATAAAAAATGTGGTAAAATAACTTTATTTGTAGAGTTATCATATCCCGAGTTATTCAGGTAAATTTCGAGGATGAAATTCTCACTAGGAGGGGATAGTTGTAACGACCCAAAATTAATAATAGGACTTAAGGGCCTTGATTAGCGTGCCAGGAAAGCATAATTGGCATATGTATGTTTAATTGGTTAAATGCATGATTATGTGGTGTGCATGATTAATATGATTATATAGATAAATTATATGCATGTGTATGAGTATTGGATATGCATGTGGGCCTCTATAGCTTATAAGGGCATATATGTGATTTTGGCCCGTTAAGGGCATAAATGTGATTTTTTGTGATAAATTGTTGAGACCACATTATTGTGTGGATATATATGCTACATATGGCTCGAGATGGTCCTAGTGAGCGAGTTAGTGAAACAGTCACAACAGGGTTTAATACCCGGCTCGGGGGAACCTAGGGGTATTTTTGGGAAATTGGAGAATATTTTGGGATTTATTAGATATTGAATAAGTATTTGGTAATTAATGGGACATGATAGGATTAATTGTTAAATGTTAGGAACACTCGAGGAATGAGCGGGAACTGTGAGTGGAATGACTATTTTACCCCCAGATATAGTTAGAGGATTGATAAGTTTAATGAGGCATTGTAGTCTTTTTGGGGGTGAGAGATACACTTAGAGGAAAAGGAGGTAACCAGAAACCTTAGGAAACTTCACAAAGTCACTCATTCTCTCCCAGTCACGTTCTCACTCTCACTCTCCCTTGAGAAGTCAAGTGAAGCTTGAAGATATAGAAGGTGACAAGCTGAGTGTTTTGCTGAGCTTCAGCTGGGAAACTTTGGGAGATAAGCTCTAGAAGTGAAGGCTTGAAACTAAGGGGAGAAACAGAAAGAAAGTTAGGGTGTTTAAGCTGGAAATCAGAGGAGAAGTTAAGAATTAAGCTGTAACGATCTTGGTTATCCAGGGCGTTACATTTATGGTTCCTAGAAATTGACCGAACATGTATGCTCATTGCCAGAGACAAGCTCAACTCAAGGTCGGTAGGTATTTAGTGAAATATTTACCTAGTTGTTTATTTGAATTTCCTTATCTGCTTGTTAATATAGGAAGCATGAACAATATATATATATATATATTTGTGTTTGGTATTCTTATTGTATGTGGCCATTGTGTTGTCTGGCCCTTCTTAGGAGTGGTTCCAGAAAGGATTTCCATATCTGATGGATTGAGTCATTGTTAATGCTGGGATTATGAATAGTAGTAAGGGTCGAAATCCTCCATTTGTCCCCTGGGATTGGCAGCAGGTGTTCGCTGACATGCAGGCTGGACTGCAAAAGTAAGAAGAAGAGATTAGGTGGCTGAGATAGCGAGTTCCATCAGGGAACACCGCTTTATGTGTTTCGACGACAATGGCATCAGTTTTTGTTCAACTTAGGAATGGAAATAGGTGGAAATTATTGTATGAAAGATTCTAGAGGCATTATCCTCCAATTTTTGAAGGGGGCTTAGATCTGTTCAGCGCTAAACAGTGAATGGGCATGGTTAGCTCCATCCTTGACTATATAGGAGTGGAAGGCAATGATAGAGTGGCTTGTGCCACCTACTTACTATGGGAGGATGCCCGAACATGGTGGGAAGTGGTATCCTAGACCCAGAATGTTGCTATGATGGGTTGGGAGGAGTTCAGGCAATTTTTTAACGAGAGGTACTATGGTGATGCAGTTCGAATTGCGAAGACCAATGAGTTTATGAATTTAGTTCAAGGTAGTAAGACGATGACAAAGTATGTCAACGAATTTGATGGGTTAGCCAAGTTCGCATTTGATTTGGTACCGACAGATGTACCATAAAGTTAGGGTCGCTCCAGTTCATGAGATTTCCACCTATGCTCAGGCGGTAGGGAAGACCCTTGCCATAGAGCACATAGAAGGTGTGATACGGAGCAAGGGTGCCATGGGGTAGGAACCTCAGGCAAAGGTACCCCTAGTTGTAGGAGTAAGTAAGGGCGGAGGGCCTAGTAGTCAGAAAAGAAAGACCCCTGAGAATTCTACCACTGTTGGTCCTGACATGAGAGTTCATAATGTTCAGGGCAGCCGCTAGGGCGACAATGAGGTTTGGAGAAGTTATCCAGTGTGCGTCAGGTGTAGGAGATGCCATCTGGGAAAATGTCGAGCGAAGGCATGTTTTAATGTGGAATAGTTGGGCACATCATGAAGCATTTTCCAGAATCAAAGATAGAAGAATCAAGAAGTACAGATAGCTCGACTCAGCTCGAGAGTCCGCCTTGAGGTAGCCTAGATAACTGGTTGTAGAGTCACCTCGGGGCACGTTGCCCTATTCTATGTATAACCAGCCTTAGGGTTGGCCAAGCGTACCTAGCCTTGTTTTCCAAGTGAATATAGGGTCGGTCAAGTGTATACCACGCTTTTGGATAGGCCTACCCATACCAGCCTGCGCCCAACGCACTGTTGCCGCCCTTGACTCATAAGTCAAGCCTTTCAATCAAGTAAAGCAAATAAACTTACATTATATATTAGAACAATGCACATCACAGTTAACATGTCTAATAAAACAACCCAAGTATGGTCATAATCATGTCCAATAGCTGGGCCAAGCCCTAATCACATACTATGTGTAGTTTTCTTACCTCTGGTCCAAGCACTAGATAGAAAAAATGACCCTCGAGCATGATCCTCTCCCGAGCCCTATCGATAACCTAGTCAAATCCATAAATAATATCCTCATTATGGTTCAATCCCATAAACAAACTCCAGGACCAATAAAGTGCCCTCATGGCCTCCAATTATACCCAATGGGGTGGTGGAATCGTCCTTCGAACCCCCAAGTTCTTCCCAAGCTCTAAAAATGAAGCTTGCTAAAATTGACATAGGGCAGGGGCACCCAAATCAAGGACATGGGGTGCCTAAGCAAGTCAGAGAGCCCCCAAAGCCATCCCTTGCTTAGTGGAAGGGCGCCCAAACCCAGGGCAGGGGTGCCACCTCAAAAACCCAAAATTTATGGGTTTCCACCTGTGTTTTCTCCGACCTTAACTCATCAAAATTAGCCCCAAGTGCCAACCCAAGCCAAAAATGAGTCTCAGAGTCAACATAATACAACTTAAGAAACACAGTAACACAAAAAACTTACCCAATATCTCACTAAAACTCAAAACCCAATTCTTGAGCTTCAAAGCTCAAGAACACCTCAAGAACACGAAAAATCCACAGAAATCAGAGGAGAAGTCTTACCTTAGCTGAGCAATTCGACCCTATGTGATAACTCTACAAAATAGAGTTATTTTACCACATTTTTTAATGCTAATTGTTGCTTAGTCTTTGAGATTTTAAGTAACTTAAAAAGTTTTTATGTAATTTTTAATTTATTAGTCTTATTGTAATTTTTTAGATTTTTATATTTTTTTATCGATATTTTATTATAATTTGTTGTATTTTAATTATTTGAAATTAGTATTATTAAGTTAGAAGTAAAAATATGCACTTTTGAGCTTAAATGTTTAAGTAAATTAAGTTTTAATTAATATTTTCATGAAACTTATGTTGAATATTTTATTATTGGAAATATTTAGTTTTAATTTAATTTGTGTTTATTTTGTAGGAATGATGATGCATTTTTTTTTGGGTTGAAATTTCAAACAAAAAGAAAAGACAAGATAAGAAAGTAATGTGAAAAAGAAAGGAAAAAAATGATATTATTGAAATACCAAAAGAGTTATTGGCCCAAGCTCCCAAAGCCCTTCAGCAATCGTGGGCCTCCTACCCAGCCACTCAGCCCAGCCGAAGTCTCAGCCCCCCTCTACCGAGCCCAGACAAAAGCACCCGAGGCCTACCTGCCTTCAGCCCACCATGCCAGACCCTGCTGCCTCCCTTGGGCCTGACAGCTTCCAGCCACTCGGCCCAACATCCCCAGCTGCCTCCTGAAGTCCTTCCAGCCCAGCAACCGCTTGGCCCAATCTGCCACAAGCCCAGCCGCTTGCCACACCCACCACACCACCAACACCCTTTCTCTTGAGCCCACAATGTACCTTTGTCCCCTATGTCCAAAAATGCCACATTTTTACCCAATTTTTCCACATATTTCACCACAACATCGTCATTACACCCTATAATTTACCTCTACATACCATATTTACTTTATTTAATTAATTTAATCAATTTAATTCATTTAAGTTGATTATTTTAATGCTCTCATTTTGGCTATAAATATGGAATTTCAAGACCATTTTCGTGTGCTTAATTTTTGGTTACCATCTTCTTTTCTACCATTCTCTCTTCCATTTTGGTGTTTTCAAGAGCATTTTCAAGTATGTATTTTATTTATTTTGTAATTTCTATTCTAGTTATGTGCTTCTAATCTTTTTCATAAGATTATTAAGATCATGATGAAGCAACTAGTAACTAGATAATATTTATGTTGTATGTTGATTTCCCTTGTGATGCAACAAAATTTATGGATTTTTCTTCCTCATATATGTCTTTCATCTTTAATATCTCATATTTTGGATTGTTAGATGATATTGCACTTTGTTCTTCATTTTACAAAACATAATATTTTAAATTTTACACATCCAATGCTTTAAACAAAAATATTATGTTTTGCCTTATAAATAATGTTATTTGATTTTTTTTTTCATTAGGTTGATTCAGATTAAATACTTTGAAATTATACTTTTTTGAAAAGTGAAAAAAAATCCTATCTTTTTAGAAATAGTTTGTGCTTAAAATTATAAATCTATTTGGAAAATGATAGTTTGACTTATTTTAACTATCTCTAAAACTTGGGAATCAATATACTAATAAGTATTATTAAACTTATTTTGTGGATTCTAGATTCTTAATAATCTTTCATTTACAACTTATTTTCAAATCATAATTGGTTTATTTTTATTCTCTTAAATAACTTTACTTTAAATCTTTTATTTTATGTTCATGACATTAAATCTCATCAATCTTTGGAGCTAGGTTAGAATTTATTAATTTTGGTTTAAAATAGTTTTCTTTTTTATTTTAGACAACTCCTTTGGGTTCGATCTCGTGCTTACATGAACACTATACTTCATATACGATTCGTGCGCTTGCGAGTTATAAATATTTAAAACATACCCATTTTGGGTCCATCACCCTATGCTACTCCTAACCTAATTCCTAGCTCCAAACTCATTCAGTTACAAAGCTAATCTCTCAAAATTTCAACAACTCAAATAAACTAAGGGAGAGAAATGTGAGAAAGAGAGAATGGGAGCTATGTTTAGTGTATCTCATTTCTTCTGAAGGCTTCTAGGTGACTAAGATAATTCAACGCTAGGGAAAAGACCAAAATATCCCTTGCCCAAACCTTAGCTCTTTAATGCCCCCCAAGGGCAAAATGGTCTTTTGGCATCATTTCTCACTCATCCTCAATTAACGCCATATTTCCCAATTAATTCTAATATCCCACGTAATCACCAGATAACTTCCCATTACCCGATAAATCTCGGTAATGTACTAAATTACCAAAATATCCCTAGGCTCACCTCGAGCAGGGTATTTGACCTCGTTGTGATTAAACTGCCAACTTGCTCACTAAGATCGTCTCGTACCGAATACCTCAAATATATTCACATAATAATGTGGTCTCAATCAAAAATCACATATATTTACAAATATACCATCAACAGGTCAAAATTACAAAAATACCCTTTCTAATGTGAGACGGACCCACTTGCATGCTTAATACACCTAAACATGCTATAATAGTCATATCATAATATAACTCACATAATCATGCATATAATCATAAAAATGCACATAATATCCATTTATTCCCTCCCAGCAAAGTAATCAAGGCACTAAGCCTGATTAACAAATTTGGGATGTTATAGGTGTGAAGAAGCAGGAGTCCAATTATGTTGTTGTAATCATCGTGTTCGAGGAGAAGGTGGACGAGATTGTTCAACCTGAAATCGAAAAGGTGTTGAAGATGTATGGGGATGTGATGCCAAATAAACTCCCCAAAGCCTTGCCACCAAGAAGGGGGATTGACCACTAGATTGAGCTGCTTCCTAGAATGAATCCTCCTACGAAAGCACCATACACAATGACACCCCTTGAACTAGAAGAGTTGAGGAAGTAACTGAAAGAATTGCTGGAAGCATACTTCATCAGATTGTCGAAGGTATCGCTTGGTGTGCTTGTGTTATTCCAAGAATAAGCACAATGGGAGCTTGAGACTATGCATTGATTATAGAGCTTCTGAAAAAATGATTGTTCACAATACATATCCTATCCCATTGATTCTTGATTTGTTCGACTAGCTAAGTGAAGCAAAATACTTTGCGAAGTTGGACTTGACTTTGGGCTATTTTCAGGTGAGGACCACAATACCTATCCTATCCCATTGATTGTTGATCCCAAGACAACATGCGTTGTTTGATACGGAGCGTTCGAGTTTCACGTCATAACATTTCGGTTGACGAATGCGTCAGCCACATTTTGTACACAAATGAACCAAGTATTCTATGAATCTCTAGACAAGTTCATGGTAATGTACTTAAATGACATTGTGGTCTACAACACCATGATAGAGGAGCATCGGGAGCACTTGGCTCAAGTGTTTTAGAAGTTGAAAGAAAATCAATTGTATGTGTAGCAAAAGAGATTCTTCTTTGCACATGAGAGTATCAAGTTCTTGAGCCATATTGTGGAATGTTGCCGATTTTTTATAGATCTGGAGAAGGTGAGGGTGATTCAAGAATAGAAAGCCCCCTTCAATGTGAAGGAACTATGATATTTCCTTTGTCTAGCCAACTACTATAGACGATTTGTGGAAGACTAGTCACGAAAGGTGGCACCCTTGACTGAATTGTTGAATAAGGGTGTGATTTAGGCGTGGACTGATAAGTTTGCTAAAGAATGTAGGAGTTTGAAAGAATCCATGATGAAGTATCTTGTCCTCACCCAGCCAGATATTAACAAACGTGTTAGATTATGCTTTGGGAGGGGTTCTTCTACAAGAGGACCACCTCGCGACATACTAGAGCCACAAGTTTTTGCAAAGTCGAGAGGAAGTATATTGTATAGGAGAAGGAGCTTCTCACAGTTATTCATTGTTTACGAGTCTGTAGACATTACTTGTTGGGGTCGAAGTTTGTGGTGAAGACTAAAAATGTAGCGGTTAGTCATTTTCTTACCTAGACGAAGCTCACCCCTAAGCTTACCCCTAAGCAGGCCTGATGGAAATAATTCGTGGCCAAATTTGACTTTCTTTTTTAGCTCAAGTCAAGACGTCTAAACCAAGTGGATGTTGCCTTATGTCATAAAGAAGATTTGGTAACTTTAAAGATATTGGCTGGTTTTTCAGCTAGGGGAGGTTTGGCAGAATTGCAGAATTTGGGAAATACTTGCTTTATGAATAGTGCCCTGCAATGTTTAGTTCACACGCCTCCTCTTGTTGAGTATTTCTTGCAAGATTACAAAGATGAGATCAATACTGAAAATCCTTTGGGAATGCATGTAGTTTTTGTTCTTTTTTTATCTTCTTTCTATTTTTTTTTATGGGGATAACTTGAATTTTAAGTAGGTCTGGTGCTTATACAATTTCTAAAGTATATTTTAGTTGTGCAGGGTGAGCTTGCAATCGCCTTTAGTGAGCGGTTGAGGAAATTATGGTCCTCAGGGCGAACTACAATTGCACCACGTGTTTTCAAGGGAAAATTAGCTCGATTTGCTCCCTAGTTTAGTGGCTATAACCAGCATGATTCTCAAGTTAGTATTGTATATTGAATAATAATCGCAAAGCTTTCAATACTGAATACTTCAATGTTTAATGTATTTTTATGTCCTGATGTTTATTTTTGGGAGAAATTTTAGCGCATGAAGTTGGAGAAATCAATCAGTTATTTATGTTTATAGTACTCTGGTTTTGGACTTGTGCTCACAGATGACACTGGGACTAAGTCTAAGTTTTGCTTTTATTTTTTCTCAGCCTTTTTAAATTGGGCAAATGCTTTTCTTACTAATATTTAGTCACTTCATTGAGCTGATGATTTTAAAATTAAAACCTCTTTGTGTGGCTTCAGCAAAAAATTTGTATTGTGCTTATCTGTACTTTATGACGTTAGGGTTTGTTAGATATGTTTTGTATGATTAGTTTGTCCATATTGCAAATGAGATAAACCATTCAAGGTAGTTTACATGTAGCACACATACATGTATATATAATATGGGGTCGTCACAACAGGATTTCTTTCACTATCAATCGAGAAATCAATTTTGACTTCTTGATTTTAATCTAAAGTCCACCATATATCGCCTTTGGATAATACTGGCTATATTATCTGCTTTTGAGAAATATGTGTTTTAATTTTTTGTATCCTAGTCATTTTATGTCTTGGATCATCTACGCAGACTGCTTGTTAGACTTCTGCTGGATTTCCTAACTTAGATAGTTGGATTTTTCAGGTGCCCGTTAGACAGTGTTAAGGGTTGTCAGGGAAAGCTTATCGGTACCCCTTTTGTTACTTATTTAAAAGAGCCAATATGTGGAGCCAATGTTGAAGCCGCTGGTACTAGATTGTTGTCACCTTTGAAGAGAACGTGTCCTTCAGTTAACCTCCATAATGGTAAGGAAAATGGATTTGAAAAAGAGGTTATTGAAGAACCATCAAACAGCTAGAATTCTAAGAACCTGTCAATGGATGATGCAGAAGTAGAGGAAAAATCCAGCGAAGCGTTATCCTTTCAACTTTTTGTTACTGATGGAAACAGTTCGAGCTGCAAGCCCATTGAGAAGGACACTTTATTAAATTCCAGTAGAGTTGTAAAGGTATATTTGGACTGGACTGACAAAGAACACAACTTGTATGATATCAGCTTTCTCAAGGATCTCTCTGAGGTTCACAAGGTTGGGTTTACCGTGAAGAAAACTCGACCAGAAGCTATTTCTTTGTTTACATGCTTGGAGTTGATATGAAGGGAAAATAGTTTAAAGACATATTTAAGAAGAAATTTGTTCTTCAGACCAAATATGCAATTATATGATAATAGTGCTTAATTAATTAATTACAAATTAGTTGTAGCTAACAAAATTAATTAATATTTAATTATTGTATAATTTTCGAAATTATATTAAATAATTAAATTAATTTCGAAATTTAATTAAATAATTAATTAATTATAATTTTCGAAATTATAATAAATTAAATATTTATTTTCAAAAATTTGGATTTAATTAATTGGTAGAATTAATTAAATATCTTTATTTGAGTGGGAGATAATAATCTCATAAGTTCAAATTGGATTTGAATTTAAAAGATTAATATTTATTCAAATAATTAATTATATTTGATAATTAATTAAAAAGATAATTAATTTGAATTCAAATTTGAATTAGTTATCAGGTTGTTAGATCTTATCTCACAAAGTAATTTGAATAAATAATTAAATAAAATTTGAAAATCCAATATCCCTAGAAATTAGGAAGCTACACGTTCACACACAGTCCATGGACTGTGTGTGGCGTGTAGGGCCATCATTTTCAGGGATGAGATTTTCAATTTTATTTATTTAATTAATGGATAATTCAAATTTTGGTTTTTGGATTTTTTCATTAATAGAATAATTAATTAATTAAAAAGTAAATTGTAAAATGGTTACAGATTTATTTTTTAAAATTTGAATATTTTCTTTTAAGTATGACTAATCAGAAAATTATTCAAAGAAGTGAATGAGACAACTCTGAACATTCGCTCTGTCAAAAAAAAGAACGATAGTTTTCTCTCCCTGAAAATAAAGAACCAATTCTCAGGCCTATTCTCTTGATCTCATGAGTTGAGTACATCAAGTAGAATCACAAATAAACTATCCTTCATTCTCTAAGTGCCCACACATTTCTTGAGGTGTAGAGAACGCTTTGGAAGATCTTGGTGTGAGTACGTGGGAGCGGCTTGGATAGGAAGATCGTTCTAAATACGAAAAGATAGCAAGGATACTTGATAGGCTTCAAAAGGTATGAATTCTATCTTTATCTTGTTTATGATTAATGTATGTATATTAATGGATCCGCATATTTAAAGGTAGTTTAAATATGTTACAAAAAAAAAAAAATTGTTGTACACTAGGCCAACCATACCACCATTTCGCTGCGTATTAGGAAACTCGTTCCTAACAGAAATCAATCCCCAAAACACCTTTAGAACGCTGGAATGGTCGTGAACCTAGTTTGCATGTTAGTTGGCTATCCTAAAGGTACTTGGGGTGGACTTATCTATAGTAATTCAGAAAAGAAAGTGTTTATTTCTACGAATGCCACTATTTTGGAATATGCCTATGTCCAAAATTGACTCCAACCAATGTTCCATCGTTGTCAACATGATTTGATGATGAAATTCCCACTCTTCATGCCCAACCGACGCAAGTCAATTTAAATGAAGAAAGTACCAATGTTCCATCGTTGTCAACATGATTTGATGATGAAATTCCCACTCTTCATGCCCAACCGACGCAAGTCAATTTAAATGAAGAAAGTACCATTGTTCCTGAGCATACAATCACAGAGCCTCGTCGTAGTGGGAGGGTTTCTAGGAACCAAGTTCGCTATGGTTTGGATGGTGAAACCAATATGGTTGTTGGTGATACTAGTGACGATGATCCATTTTCTTTCAAACAGGAAATGGCTAGCCCTGAAAAGGAACTATGGCTCAAAGCCATGAAACAGGAAATGGATTCCATGTACTCAAATTCCATCTGGGATCTTGTGGAAGCACCTAGTGACTTTAGGGCCATTGGGTGCAAGTGGATCTACAAGAAGAAATGAGGTATTGATGGAAATATTAAAACTTATCAAGCTTGATTAGTAGGAAAGGGTTATACCTAAAGAAGGCGTGGACTACGAGGAAACTTTTAGTCTGGTAGCCATGCTTAAGTCCATTCGTATCCTCCTATCCATAGCAACCGCTCTCGACTATGAGATCTTGCAAATGGACATCAAGACAAGTTTTCTTAATGGAAAGCTTGATGAAGTCATTTATATGGATCAACCAGAAGGATTTAATGTAGCTGGACAAGAAGGAAAAGTTTGCAAGTTGAATAGGTCCATTTATGGACTTAAGCAAACTTCTCATTCCTAGAATCTTAGGTTTGATGAAATAATCAAAACCTATGGCTTCGAACAAAATATTGATGAGCCTTGTGTTTACCAACTGAAGGCAAATCAAATAGTGGTATTCCTGGTTCTTTATGTAGATAATATCTTACTCATTGGAAACAATGTTAAAAGATTGTCATATGTGAAGAATTGGCTGAACACTCAATTCCAGATGAAAGATTTGGATGCAGCAAGTTATGTTCTAGGTATCCAGATCATTAGGGATAGAAAGAACAAACTTTTAGCTCTATTTGAAGTAGCTTACATATATAAAGTGCTTGAATGTTTATCAATGACAAATTCCAAGAAAGGATGTTTACCGTCCCGCCATGGAATTTATTTTTCAAAGAAGCAGTCTCCCCAGACTCCTGAAGAGAAATATGTAATGAGAAAAGTTCCTTACGCATCTGCAATTGGAAGTCTGATGTATGTTATGTTGTGTACTAGACCAGATATCTGCTATGCAGTGGGAGTAGTGAGCAGGTATCAATCAAACCCAGGACCGGGACATTGGATAGCAGTTTAGCATATCCTAAGGTATTTAAGGCAGACTATGGATTATATGTTAGTCTACAAGGGTGGTGTTCTGAATCCTGTAGGCTACACTGATTAAGATTTTCAAACGGATATTGATGACAGGAAGTCTACTTTTGGAATGGTGTTTACTCTTGGGGGTGGAGGTGTGATATGGATAAGCGTAAAGCAGTCTGTGATCTCAAATTCCACCATGGAGGCTCAATAAATAGCTGTGTCAAAAGCAGCCAAAGAAATAGTCTGGCTAAAGAAGTTTTATTCTGATCTTGATGTTATTCCTAAAATTGATAAACCGCTTGTGTTGTTTTGTGACAACACAGGAGCGATAACCAACTCGAAAGAACCTCGAAGTCACAAGAGGAGTAAGAATATAGAAAGGAAGTATCACATTATTCGAGAATATGTGGCCAGGGGAGATGTGAAGGTTATGAAGATTGCATCTGAAGACAATCTTGCGGATCCGTTTACAAAGACACTACCAGAAGCTACATTTGATAAGCATATCAAAGAAATGGGATTAGTAGAATTAAGGCATTAGTTTCAATTAGTGCAAGTGAGAGTTTGTTGGGGTTTTATGCCCTAATTAAAACTCAATTTCTTTGTAATCTCATCATTTATTATCAATAAAAGAATAGAAATCATTTTTTTGACTTGGTCAATCACTTTGCTCACATGTTTTATTTTCATGATTATTTGTTTAATATAAACTTCTATTAAATCCTAAGCATATAGCTAATCGTATTTATAGTGACGTAATCACGGTGGAATATAAATATGATTATATGTTCAAATATAAGTTAGTCCTAAGATTAGTCAGTGCACATAATTTACACTCACTTGCCAATCTACAATATGATCTACTTACATATTGTAGTGTTATGTTCTTTCTAGCACATTAGCAAAGTTGATAAGATCGGATGTATTTGTTACATCGGACTGGACCGATATTGATAGTAGATAGGATAAGTAAACATACTGTTATTATCTATTCTAGTCATATCATATAGTTGACCATAGGTCAATTCAATCTCAATTCTGAGTTGTTAGTTTGCTAACTGATTGTATTATTTGAGTTCTTTGACTTGTTCGTTACCAGCTTACCCTACGGACTAGCCCATACTTATATCTTGGGAACTTGGTAGTATAATTGAGTGAGAGTGTTAATCATAGATATGAACATCTATAGCTTCTGATGAAGAAGTGAAACGATGGTTTCCTTTTAGTTTGGTTCAAGGTGCTGAATGATAGAGGTCTCATTTCAGTAACTAATATTAGTTTACTGAAATATCATTTACAAGGAACTAAATGTTTTAAGGATAAAATGCACTGAGGGGTAAAACGATAGTTTAGTCCCATCTCATTGTAGACCGTCTATAGAGGATTGAGTGACAATCATGGTTGTAACAATGGATAATTAATAACGTATCTATATTGCTTATAGAGCGTTCTATGAATTCAAGAGTGCAATTTTTAGTCTTTAGCGGAGTCACGAGGAATTAATAAGTTAGTAAATTTATTTGTTAGATTTATGATAACTTATTGGAGCTTGATTTCATAGGCCCATGGTCCCCACTATACCTTGGATAAAATCATATACATAGTCTTAATTAATTGATTTAATTATTAATTAGAACTATTGTTGACGGTGAGAACTCGTCAACTAAGTCGAGTTGGAAAAATTATCAAGTCAAGATCACTAATGGAAAAGCTGTAGAAACTTAAACAATAACTCAAGAACAATGATAGAACAATAATGGAGAATTCAGTCTTTCATTCACACTCAAGCTTTTGCTACAGTAAAATTTCCAAAAACCCCTCCTCAGGTGGTCTTAGAATTCATTTTATATTAGGCTCTAATGGCCTTAGATACATGGTGGCCCAAGAGACCAAGTGGTACAAAAGTATTATGTCAGGGGAGTGGCTTCAGAGGTTGTGGTCGTACATCCTATACAGGAGCAGGTGTCAGGAGGATGTCTCCACTACTTGTCTGTACCCATGTCTAATGAGTGGTGGCAGGCATAGTGGCGCAGGTGGTTGTGGTGTCGACCCTGACCCTTGGCCGTAGACGTACGGGCCATAACTCTTATCCCAGCAGTCCCACTGGCACTGGTATCCATACTCAGTACTAGGTCGTACAAGTACGTCCCATTCGACTCGTACTGGAGCCTCTAAGCATAGGGGTCTCAAGGTGTAAGGAATGGGACCCTTGGTGTGTGTTATGGTCCTGGCGTGAGGTGGAGATCTTGGGTCCTTGGCACGAGATGCCTGAAGCCTTCCGCGATCACTCACGAGTCTGGTTGATAGGCATGTGGCCTTGACAGATGTCTAAGGATGCGTAGCGAGACGCCCTCCTTGCGACCCCCTTGGTGACTCGGCTCCCTAGCTGCTCACGAGGCCCCCCCTCCTCTCGCGAGGCCACGCGAGGCCATGCTTGGACGAGGCCATACTTGGGCGAGGCCATGTGAGGCCACACTTGGCTGAGGCCACGCGAGGCCATGCGAGGCCATGTGAGGCCACACTTGGCTGTGGCCACGCGAGGCCATACTTGGGCGAGGCCATTTTTGGCTGAGGCTACGCGAGACCATACTTGGGCGAGGCCATATTTGGGGCCATGGGCGCGATGCCGAGAGGCTCCAGCGAGGCCACAGGCGCGACGCCGAGACGCTTCAGCGAGGCCATGGGTGCGACGCCGAGAGACTCCAGTGAGGCCACGGGCGTGACGCCGAGACGCTTCAGCGAGGCCACGGGTGCGACGCCGTGGGCACTCCATCGAGGCCATGCGGGCTTGGACGCAAGCCTATAGGTGATGGGACGTGAGCCTATGTGCGCGAGATCACCTTGCGCGGCATGATCCTAGGCCTGCTAGGCCGTTGCGAGAAGGTGGCGGCTCGATTGCCTCGTGGCTCAAGTATGCACTTGGGCCTCCGAGGGACCTAAGCGCCTGTCCTAGTTCTTTTATGAGCGCGGAATATTGAGCATCCACACTTGCCCCCCAGTCTAGGAGAGGACCTTTAGGTGCTCTTGTAGACTATTCACCTTAATTCTTATAAATAGGCCCTCATACATGGCCTAAAATCTTCACTTCACTTCTTTGGCTTATTGGTTTGGAGAGTCCTTCCTTTTTCAAGAGGTAAGGGGTTCAATCCTCCACAACCCCATTTTTTCCATAGTTTCATTTGTTTTATTTTTTCTCTTCATTTCTTTTTTTTTTTTTACATATGAGCTAATTTCTCGGTGTGTCTATTTAGTGACTAACACATCTTTCTGGTCCATTCTTGCAGACGCGCATTTTCGACTCTTTGGTGCTTTTCGGTCCTCGACCTCCTTTGGACCCCAACTTCGCTCTCTTAATCGCTTGAGGTATATTTTCTTTCCTTCTCCCTTTTATTTTTATCGGGTCCCAACTAGCAGTACTCGGGATGGGGTACCTTAGCCTGAGCTTGTAGTGAGTTTGACCATATGCACGCCCCTCCTCTTTTTTTTTATACCCTGTAGTGGGCCATTTAGGGCGTTTGCATCTAGAGATATTAAGCCTATTCCTTTGTGTTTTGTAGCCTTTCCCTCGTTTATACGTGAACCCCTTTTTGCTGTTGGGACGTGGTTTCATGGCCAGTGACAGCCTGTCCGACATACCCCCAGGGGCTGAGTTTATTGACCTGTCCTCAGACTCAGAATCCCCTGAGGGCAACCCTCACCAGGACTATGACTCCTTAAGGCAAGCCCGCATCCGCCACCTTGAGTGCATGGCTGAACTTAGGCGTAAAATTTGGGTGGTGGAGAGCGAAATTGACTCGGTGTCGAGAGGAGACGGAGGACCTTCCCCCCCAGACCTTAGTGACCACGTAGCGAGCCTTAGGATGACCCTTTTTGAATTGTAATGGGAGTTAGAGTTTATGGAGGGACACCTTCCGCATGAGCCTTCCAACCCACCTTCGCCTGATGACCGTCAGGGGGCTGCTTATGCTTCTCCTCAGCCCCTAGTCTCAGTTTTTCCTAGCTTAGCACTTCCGCCGTCGCTCCCTCGATGGAAGACTCTTGATAGGAAGAAGAAATGGAGGGTCAAGTACTCTGTCTCTTCGTCACATTTTTCTTTTGATTTTGCAGATATGTCGAAGGCACGCGGACAGGTGTCTACTCACGAGCAGGACGACGCCCCTTTACTAGCGTCCGAGCTGGTGTCGCGCATGTCCGAAAACAAACTGATAAACATCGTGAATGATTATCGCGTCCCTCCAGATTATGCTCTATACGCCCCTTTGGAGGCGTGTCGGGCCGACCGTCCTAGGCTCGGCTTCGTGGCCCTCAGCGAGCAAATTCTAAAAGCGGGTGGCACCATTCCGCTGCACCCGTTCTTTGTTACAGTCCTCAACTACTTCGATCTTGCCCCACTTCAGCTGGCACCCGATGGCTGGCTGACTTTGAGCTGCCTTTTCATCGCATACATGAAACTGTTGAAGCGTGCCCCTATGGCCACCGAGGTACATTTCCTCTACAACCTCATGCCCCTCCACAATTCAAAAGGCTTTTACTACTTACAAAAAGCCAACATCGGGGTCTCTTTGATAGAGGGTTCAGTGTCTAACCCGGGTGCTTGGAAGCGGGACTTTTTCTTCGTGGAAGGCCCACTCTCTATCCGTGAGGAGTTCCGGACCACTCCTAGTAAGTACTCTGAGCATCACTTCCTCTTTTTTTTTTTTTTTTTTTTTTGCAACTTATGGTTTCGTGCCTTACGCTCACACCGACAATGGCTCGTATTGCGCAGAACGATTCGCCGAACCCTCCATCATCGGGTTGGAAGCGAAAGACATGAGACGGTTCCTCACCGCCAACCCTGCCAGGAAAGAGGCGGCGCGCCTTTTCACCGTAAAGAATCTGAACCGCTACAAGCTAACTCCCGTCTCTGACCCCAAGTTGCTGTGGACCATCTCTGGGTCCACGAAGATGAAGGAGACCTTGGCTGAGCCTTGCCCAGATGACGATGAGGATGAGGAGGGCTCGGATGAAGCCCCTCTTGACCGCGGGGGATTCCACCAGCTGCCTCCATCTCCTGGGGGTGCCCCCCATGTGCTCCCTATGATCCGGACATAGCCCCTCACTCACAAGACCATCAGGACATTCCGGGGTGTAGTGTTTACCCTGACCCTGAGGGCCATGACGCCTTCCCTCGGGCTCCTCTCGACCTTGGATCGTCGGGGGTTGATTACGTCGGCCTTACGGACCCCCCCCCCCTTGGTCTATCAGAGCCTCGGCCTTCCACTTCCACCGTGCCTCCTCCCGCATCGGCAAGCGGGTCGTCTGTCCCCATCCAGCCAGGTGTCCCTAGTACGGATGGGGAGCCCTGGGTGACTCGGATGGCAACGTCGTTCGGACAGCGATACATCCAGCTTGCCTCGGGCCTCCCTGTATCCGACTAGAGTGGCCTTAGGAACGTGGCTCAGACGGACCTTGGGGAGAATCTAAGGCGCTCCATGGCTTGGGTGAGTCCCTGCTCCTCGCGTTGGCCCTATTATGTATAGGTGTTTATGCATATATTCTTTTTTCCTTTTGTCACTTATTGCTGCTGTTGCTAACTTTTTTTGTGTGCAGACCTATATGTTGGCTATGCGGTTTGTTGACTCGTCTAACAACCTCTCCGCGTCTGCTGCTGAGAGGAACTGCCTCACAGCCCGAGTGCAGGAGCTTGAGGAAGAGCTTAATGGAACCAATGCTAAGTTGTCAGAGGTCCAGACCCAATTTTCCAACTTGTCATTGAAGAGGAAGGAAATAAGGGCCAAGACTAAGAGGTTAGAAGGCAAGGTCACCCGCTTGGAGCGTGAGCTCCAGGAAGCCAAGGCCACTGCGGACACATCTCAGCAGAGGGTTACCCAATTGGAGGCCGAAGTCGAGGCCCTCAGGGCCGAGCTTCAGTCGACGCAGGAGAGGAATGCTTCCTTGGAGACGGAGAGGGCCACCACCGAGTGCAGGTCCATAGATCGTGCCCTTTACAATGTGTGGAGGCAAGATCCTAATTTTGACTTCTCCTCTTTTGGTGAACAGGTCGTTGCTCGAGCAGCCTTGTGGAGTGCCCACCTTAGGAGGCCTTGAAGTAGTCTTGCTCTTTTCTTTTTTTTTACTTTGTAATATCATTATCACTGCTACTTTTCTTTTGGTAACTCTTGTACTATCTCAAGAACTCTTTTTTTTCTAATGTATAAATATATGTGTTGCTGTTTATTTCTTGTTCTGTTGCATTTAAGGCCCTTTTAAGCCTGTATGATGGGGTTTGGTTGGTTCCCCTCTTTTATTTACCAGGCTGGAGGTCCTTTGGAGCCCATGCGAGAGGGTTCACTGAGACCTCTTTTGGTGCCTCTTGATTACTTTTATAAGGATATTTTGACCCCTTGAGTCCTAGCTATCCTTTTATATATTTTTGCGCGCGCTTATTATTTGTTGCGAAAAGCGTCCTTCTCGTCATTATGCATAGTACTATTTTTACAAGGGTCTCTTTTGGGATCCTTTTTGGCTAGGCGGCTTGGCGGCCGCTCTAGACTTATTATTGCCGTTACCATATAATGGCTAGACTTATTATTGGCTAGATGACTTGGTGGCTGCTCTAGACTTATTATCATCGTTACCATATATTTTTTTTTGTAAGTCCCTAAGGCCTCCTTGATATTCACACGGGTAGCTAATCCTTGTGATCCCAGGAGATGCCTTGTAAGGACTCCGCTTAAGGCCCTGATATAGGGGGTCCCTCTGGGATCCCCGTTGAAGGGTCCTTTTTGGGGTCCTTCTGATGGAGGGTTGTTTTCAGGATCCTCTTGGTAGAGGGTCTCCCTTAGGAGTTAGGAAGGCAAGGGGTCCTTTTTAGGATCCTCCGTTAGAGGGTCCCTTTTTAGGAGTTAGGAGGGCAAGGGGTCCTTTTTAGGATCCTTCGTTATAGGGTCCCTTTTTAGGAGCTCTTTTGCTGGCTGCATGTTCTTGCCCCCTGTCCTACCCCCCAAGTGCTTGGTGAAATTTATTTCGGCAGGCACTTTGGCTGATGCTTGTGCAGCGAAGAAAGTAAACACGGGAAGTAGCAAACGGTTTCATTCATAGCACGCGGTTTACATCTAACTTTGTAAAAAAAAGGGGGGTTACATCTAACTAGGAGGCTACCTAGGGTAGCCTTTTTTATTCTTACTTAAGCTAAAATAACGAAGAACAAGCTAAACATAGGTTCTTTTGGCACTAAGAGCCGAAGTCTAGCTGGTAGCACTTCTCGAGAGGCTCCGTAACCTGTGGGTCCAATCTTGTGTAGATCTAACTTGTGTGGGTCGCTCCTTCATGCACAGCCATCGTCATTGGTATGGATGGTTTGGTGGCTGCGCGGAGGGACATGTTATAGCATTCCCTCGCTTCCTTCTACTCCCCTTTCACGCATGCTACTCCCCCAGGGGTAGGGAATTTCATGGCTAGGTGATACACAGAAGTTATCGCCTTCAATTCTCTCAGAGAGGGTCTCCCTAATACCGCATTGAAGGCTAAGGTGCAATCTACCATGACGAAGTTAGCCATTACGGTGGTTTGCCTAGGTTGCTCCCCCATGGTGAGGGTTAATTCGATTGTCCCCAGGGGTTGCATCGAATCTCCTGTAAACCCATACAAAGTCGTAGTGCAAGGCTTTAGGTGACGGAGGCTCAACCCCATCTTTTCCAGCGCCTGTCGATACAAGATGTCCACAGAGCTCCCGTTATCCACCATGACCCGATGTACCCTCATGTTAGCTAGCTGGGCGGTTAGCACCAGGGGGTCGTTATGAGGAAAGTGCACCCCCTACGCATCTTCTTCAGTGAAAGTTATTGAGTCATTCTCGCCCTTGAAGCTCTTCGGGGGGCGTTGCTCCAAACTTAAGACGCAATGTGGTGGACTTCGTCGAGCCTCCTTGGCATACCTGTCTCGCCCTTTTCTGGAATCGCCTCCGAATCCTGGTCCTCCAAAGATGGTCCTGACCTCTCCTTGCACTTCCGGGGCCACCTCACGTGCCCGCGGCGAGGACACTCCTCCTTCTGGCCTCTGGTTATCCTTGCGCACATACCTGCCCAAATGTCCCCTGCGGATGAGTTCCTCAATTTCTTCCTTCAAATGGATACACTCTACCATGGTGTGACCGGTATCCTTGTGGTACTAACAGTATCTACTAGGGTCCCTTTTGGACCGGTCCTTTCTCATTGGTGGGGGCCTTTTGAAAGGAACTCGATCTTCATTGGTGAGGTAAATGTGCTCCCTGGTATCTGTGAGGTCTGTGTAGTAAGTGTAAGCCACTTGCTTGTGATCATTCCCCTGTTTGGTTTTCCTCTGGTGGTCATCTCTTGATCCATCGTATGCCCTTTTCTTCTTTGCTACATTCGACCCGTCGTTAGTTGGGGGCTTTGCGTGGGGCTCCTCCTTCCCTGCCTTTAGGTTTGTGTGGCCATCCTCCACACGTATGTACTTCTGCGCTCTTTCGTAGAAGTCGTCTAAGTCGGTGACCTCCCTTTTCAGCATGTTGTCCCACAACTTGCTTCCTGGGAGCACCCCAGCTGTAATGGCCATTTTCAACTCTCGGTGAGTTAAGCTACCCACTTTCGCGGCCTCCATATTAAACTGGTGAATGTAGCTCTTCAGGCTCTCATTCTCTCCTTGCTTCACGGTGGCCAGGCTGGTACCTGGCATCGTGTAGTCCCGCACGGCATGGTGTTGTTGGAGGAACTCGTCAGAAAACTGCTGCCAGGATCTGATGGACCCCGACCTTAGTCTTTTGAACCATTTGTAGGCGGGTCCTTTCAGAGTAACAGCGAAGCAATGGCACCTGGCACCACTTCCAATTCCCCTCAGTTTCATCAGATCATTAAACGCATCCATGTGGTATTTTGGATCCGTGTTCCCTTCATAAGGGGTCATATTGGGCTCCTTAAAGTTGGCAGGGAGCCGGATCACCTGAATTTCTCTCACAAAGGGCGACTCATGGTCGAAGTCCTCCTCAAAGGCCTGGCCGCCTGATGCGGTGACGATCTTGCTCCGCAGGCTCCTCATCTCTGTGTCTAGGTCCTGCCTCCTCTTGCTGAGAGTGTCCCTCAAAGCGGACGAGCTAAGATCTGCCTTTCCCTTGCCCTCTCGAGGCGCCATAGGGGGCGTGGTCCCTTTGCATGCCCTCCTCTTATTGAGCTCCTCTCGCAAGTCTGAGGGTGCTCTTTTGGAGGTGACCTCGTCCTCATTGCGAGGGGCAGCGTTGGTCCTCGGCGCTGGTTTCTGGGCCTGCTCAGGCGGTTCAGGGTGATCACGTTGCTTCGTTCGGGGGGTGTTACTGGTTGAATGTCTGGTTCTCCCATCATCTACCGGTACATTGGTCTCCACCCCATCCTTGCCCTTCTCCTTCCTCTTAGGCAAGGTCACGCTCGACTTACCCTGCAACAGGCCGTTCAGGACCTCTTGCATGTTTTCCAAGGTGGTTTCCAACCTTTGGTTCTTACGGTGCAGCTCACGTATTTCCTCCTCAAAGAACCGAGACTTCGAACTTGAGCTCACGGAATGGACCCGGGGATGCTTATCATGCCTACGGGTTGAGGGGCCCGGGTCCTGCCGGCCGGAGTTCGGTGCCTGCGGTGGTTTTGCAGGAGGGAACTCATTAGCGTTTCCCGGTGGTTCTCTTGGAGGACTTTCTCCAGGTGGGGCGGCCGATGACGAGGCCACTCTATCACCTCCGTGAACCTCAGGGTCCTTCGGGGGCTCCACGTCTCTGGGTGGAGGAGCGTCCTTCATGGAGGCCTTCAGCTGGACTCCGTTCAGGTGAACCTCTACCTCCCATGGTTCCCTCAGTCGCTTTGAACGTCTTGGCATCTTCTTCTTGCCAGAAACAATGGTGGAACAGTAGCTTGAAACTAACGTTCCCACAGACGGCGCCAAACTGTTGACGGTGAGAACTCGTCAACTAAGTTGCGTTGGAAAAATTATCAAGTCAAGATCACTAATGGAAAAGCTGTAGAAACTTAAACAATAACTCAAGAACAATGATAGAACAATAATGGAGAATTCAGTCTTTCATTCACACTCAAGCTTTTGCTACAGTAAAATTTCTAAAATCCCCTCCTCAGGTGGTCTTAGAGTTCATTTTATAGTAGGCTCTAATGGCCTTAGATACATGGTGGCCCAAGAGACCAAGTGGTACATAAGTACTATGTTAAGGGAGTGGCTTCAGAGGTTGTGGTCGTACATCCTATACAGGAGCAGGTGTCAGGAGGATGTCTCCACTACTTGTCCGTACCCATGTCTAACGAGTGGTGGCAGGCATAGTGGCGCAGGTGGTTGTGGTGTCGACCCTGACCCTTGGCCGTAGACGTACGGGCCATAACTCTTATCCCAGCAGTCCCACTGGCACTGGTATCCGTACTCAGTACTAGGTCGTACAAGTACGTCCCATTCGACTCGTACTGGAGCCTCTAAGCATAGGGGTCTCAAGGTGTAATGAATGGGACCCTTGGTGTGTGTTATGGTCCTGGCGTGAGGTGGAGATCTTGGGTCCTTGGCACGAGATACCTGAAGCCTCCCGCGGTCACTCACGAGTCTGGTTGATGGGCGCGACGCCGAGAGGCATCAGCGAGGACACGGGCGCGACGCCGAGACGCTTCAGCGAGTCCACGGGTGCGACGCCGAGAGGCTCCAGCGAGGCCACGGGCGCGACGCCGAGACGCTTCAGCGAGGCCACGGGTGCGACGCCGTGGGCACTCCAGTGAAGCCATGCGGGCTTGGACGCGAGCCTATAGGCGATGGGGCGTGAGCCTATGTGCGCGAGATCACCTTGCGCGGCATGATCCTAGGCCTGCTAGGCCGTTGCGAGAAGGTGGCGGCTTGATTGCCTCGTGGCTCAAGTATGCACTTGGGCCTCCGAGGGACCTAAGCGCCTGTCCTAGTTCTTTTATGGGCGTGAAATATTGAGCATATTGAGCGTCCACAACTATCAAAGTTGATCGTGTCAATTTTTTATAGTTTCACAGAGTTATGTAATTTAGAGAAGAAAAGAGAATATGGCAGATTTATTTATTAAGATAAATTGGTGTCTAAATTAATAAATAAGTTTAAATAAAGGTTCAAATTAGAAATAATTAATTTGATAAAGGATTTAAATAATTATTTAATTAATTAAATCAATAGAAAATAATACAAGCATGGATTTTAAGTCCAATGAGCTTATAATTAAATGAGAAATTTCACGGGCCTAAAGCCCATGAGAATTTCGACCTAGGGCTGATAATTGGCTATTATTTTATTTATTTTTAATTAAATAAATGACCTAATTGATTCTATAAAAGGAATGCTACCTAATTGAGTCTATAAAAGGAATGCTAAGTGAGAGTTGAAAAAGATGACAGACACACTTGTTTCTGAGAAGAACAGAAGATCTAGTAGGTTTTAGATTCTCTCTACAGTATAAGTCCTTTTCTAAGCCTCAATATTATTTTCTCTTCTTCTCTCTGTATCTATCTCATGTATTTAGTATTGCCCACCCTAGTCTAGGAGATTCTAATGATACTTTGGAAGGTTGTGAAGAAAATTGAAGAACGGTTCAGTTTCTTGGTAATACTTTGCGACTGAAAGGATACAAGGGTTAGAGAAACTGAATGAATGATTCATTCATTCTGCTGCGTATAATGTAAGTGTTCTTGTCATTATTTTTGTTTGAATTCAATTTTAGAAACATGTTCTAGGTTTTCTTATATTAATTTTTTTAATATAAGATCTACATGAAAATAAATAAGATCCTGTATAAGTTTTCCCAACATAAGGTTCATCATACAACTAGTGCGAACTTAGACAAAACTACACTTAACAGTTGGTTGCACACTATCGACCAGGCTGGTCGATGCCCACTCGACCAAGGCTGGTCTACTGTTCTAGAAGAAGTGCTCATAATCCATTAGTACAGAGATTTTTTTTTAGATATTTCCTATTTCAAATGTAAAATGTCTTATTTATGTATTATTTTATTATAACTTGTTGCGCGAGTCATGGGAGGCCCACGACCCAATCTGTAAATTCCTAAGTCTATAAATAAATAGCTTAGTGAATCATTCTTTTCAACGCACTGAATATTCTAGACATAAAGCTATCGTTTATATACTTTTATACACTGATTCTTGTATTCTCTCAAGCATATATGAAAGTTAGTTGATTCTAGCTCATCTGATCATTGAGTTTGAAACTTTCTACAGTAATAAAAGTATTAGTCGATGTAGGTTGTTACCATCACTTGAGGCCGAACCACTTTAAACTTTTTGTGTCATTTTTATTACTTTAGTTCTGTTTATCCTAAAAACGGATGCTGATGATGTGGCAGGGATTTCTCACACGTGGTTGACATGTGGCAAAAGTGTTGCTCAGCTATCGACCAGAAGCACATCACTTCGTCAGGCTTAATTATAAGATACGACCAGTCTGGTCATATAGTTTGTTTTATTTACTTCTAAAATTGTAATCTTATAATAATTGCATTGAATATTTCCTCATTATGACCTTGATACGCAGTTATTAAGGAAAGATATGGCCCGTTGGCCCATGTAACCCTCCTTGAGCCTATAAATATAAATGAGATAGCTCAAGGAAGGGACTTTTGATCGCTGAATCTTTTTGCTAAGATAGAGAGAGAGAGAGAGAGAGAGCTATAGTGCAATTATTCACCGTTTCATTGTATTTCTTCCAAGGTTTGTGAAACTCAAGAACCCTAGTTCTTTGATCACTGCTTTGAGATTCAATCTTAATAATAGCACTAAGTGGACGTAGGTCATTACCATCCTTTGGGGCCGAACCACTATAATTCCTTGGTGTTTTCTTCTTTTCCATTGGATTATCTTTCTTAATTGTCGTTTTATCTTCTGTCGTACATTTGACTCCGTGTTGCTGGCCAAATCAAGGGTCAACAAGTTCAAGTCTCATTTTCATATCATTTATTCAACTCGCTGTTGTTGACCAAATATGAGGTTAACACATGTAATGGAGGGCGTTTTGGTCATATTGATAAATTTTTGCTGATCAAATTTGAGTCTAGGGTGTCAAATATGTAAAATTTCAAATTACAGAGTACTAGATGGGCATTATTGAAAACATAGGGTACCAAGTCCGTATTTCGATAAAACACAATGTATCAAATGAGTATTACCCTTAAATAATACATTTTATTTTTATACATAAAAGGCATTTGACTTCTCGTTTATAAAAATTAAAATTATATTAAATTGAATTGATAAATTATTATTGAAGATCCTTCAGAAGATGCTTTTCTCTCTTTGAATTATTATTATAGACTATTATATATTTGTAGAACCTTTTAAAACTTATTGTGAGGACCATCCCAAGGATCTTAGGGGCCTTGGGAAAAAAACTAAAATAGGGCCTTTTTGAAAGAAAATTTTGGGTATTTTTCTAAAGAAATTATTGGGCTAAATTTTGGGGCCAGGCCCATTCGCACCACTCTCTCGCCGACCCTTCTTATTGTTATGTTTGGTACAAATTAATGTTGAGGAAATTACACTTTATATGGGATTTTTAATAGAGTGTGCAAAAATGTGGCTTTTTTTCAAAAAAAGTTAATCTAAGGTTTTTTTTAAGAATTTTCACTTTTATGGGTTTATTTTCCCATATTTTTGTATAAAAGTTGGTTTATGCCATAACTTTACTCTTAATCAAATTTGGAAGGGTATGTTTGTAATTTGATTATTATTTTTTTAGGTTATTTGTTTTTTATATTGTTTTTATATTACTAATTTTATATTAAATTTTTCTTTGGTTGTTTTACAAATTTTTTTTGTAATATGAATTGTTTTTTAAATTATTATTTATTTATTATAAACATTTTTTTTAAGATTGTACGTTTTTTTTTTCAAATTCTGGGTAGGGTAACCAGTTACTTGATTGATCTTAAAAAAAATCATAGAGCTAGGTTAAATAACATGCACCAAGAGGGGTAACCAGTTATCCTAAGATGAGTAATTTTCTGCCATAAGATGGGTAACCAGTTACCTAAGAGGAGTGACAAGTTACTCATATTAAATATGAAAAGAAACATCAAATATGAAGGAAAAAAATGGAAGAACACTTCATTAAAAAAGGAAGAAGAAGTAACTATGATTTTAGTAACATAAGTAACTAGTTACCATAAAGAAACCATAAATATACACACACCAGAACGTGAAAGTAACCAGTTACCCTCATAAATATACACACAAAGAATGTCAAGGTAACCAGTTACGCATTCACGTTTTCATATTTTTATTAGTTTTCTTTCCAAATTTTGGTATTCCTATAAGTGTTACAGTAATTGATTTGAATATTTTTTTACATATAGTGGAAAAAACTATAAAAAAAATTACAATAATAAAATATAATAAATAAAAAATAGTAGAATAATTATATAATGTTAAAATATATGTGTGAAAAAAAAAGAAATAGAATGAGAAAAGAATAAGTACAAAAATGAAAAAAAAAATATGAAAAAAAAAACAAAAGAAATGATGAATGAAAAAAAATAGATGAATAAATAAGAATGAAAAGAAGAAGAAGAAAAATAATGGAAAAATGAAAAGAAAAAAAATATGAATGAAAAAATTGGTAGAAAAAAATGAAAAAAAAATGGAAGAAGAAAAAAAATGAAAAAAAACTCATATGTGTGAAAAAAGAAAAAAAAAATAGAAGGAGAAAATAATAAATACAAAAATGAAGAAAAAATAGAATGAAAAAGAAAACAATACAAATGAAAGAAAAAAAATAGATAAATGAATAAAAATGAAAAAAAGAAGAAGAAGAATGAAAAAATGGAAAGAAAAAAATTGGTAGAAAAAAAAAAAGAAAAAGAAAAAAATGGAAGAAATAACAAGGAAAAAAATATAATAAAAAAATGATGGAATAAAATAAAAAAAATAAAAATAAAATTACCATCAAAATCAAAGCAAACATAACTATGATAAAAAAAATTTGATATTTTCATATATTAAGTTAGCTACTAATTGTGTTTCCATACTTTAACTTTTTCTTTAATAAATTTTCCATACAAATTAAGAAAAGTATAACTCCCATATTTTTGCACATTTATAGTATAAAAGCCATATTTTTGAAAAATTCCCATTAATGTTGGTAAGAATTTTGAAATATTCGTTTTATTTTATGATATTTTAACTGATATATATTTATAAGACTTTAGTATTATTATGTTTATGTTTTGATAATTTGATTTGGGAAATTTAGTTTATATATAAAAGTTACTGTAACGCCCCAACTCCAGGGACCGCTACAGTGCGCATTGCAAACAGTGCTAAACTCGCTAATCGAGTCATTTGGCCATAAATGTGTAACTAAGTATGATTAGCGGTTTAAGGATTAAAAATTTTGGTTAAGATATAACGTTTCACTATAACGTTTACTATATACATTGGGATCCCAAAAATATAATTTCAGAGTCTATTACAAGAAAATATTTACAACAGGCCGTTCTAAGCGGCAAAACAGGGTTTAACCCTAGTTCCTCTTTCAAACCTCGCCCAAGTATTGGTCGAGCAGCCGCATATGTACACGTCATCACCTAAGCTCTCCAACTCAATAATGGTCCAACTTTCTTTTGCATTTACCTGCACCACAAAGCACCTGTGAGCCGAAGCCCAGCAAGAAAACTCATATGCTCATAAACAGTCGTATCATGATATCAAAACATATCTGGCATGCCTAGCAAACATAGCTTTATTCCAACATGCAAATGAGTTCAAACAATGTGGGGGTATCCAGGATAAGAAATCCTGCCCTTCTGATTGGAGGACTATCAAGTCAATCCTAATCAGATGAGTGTCGCAACACTTGAGGTTCTGGTAAACCATGTTGAGTGACTGCCAAACAAGTCACTAGGGGCTCAGATAAGAAATTATGCCCTTCTGATTGGATGACCATCAAGTCAATCCTAATCAGATGAGTGTCTCAACACTTGAGGTTCTGGTAAACCATGCTGAGTGACCAACAAGCAAGTCACTAGGGCCTCAGTGCCCAAAGCCATGCATATGATGATCAAAATGATCATACAGAGCTCATAGCTCTGATCAGATGAGTGAATATCACTTTGAGGTTCTGTTAAACCATACTGAGTGACCGACAAACAAGTCACTAGGGGCCTAGTGCCCATAGCCGTGTAACGACACCGTTACCTAGGCTTTCCTGCAATGGCTCTTATCAAATGAGTGACTGACAAGCATGTCACTGAGGGTCGGTGCCCATAGCCATGTGACCTAACAGTCACGGGGCTCGCTAGCCCTGGCTCTAAATGACTAGCCTTTGGCTAGATAAGCGCTTGTTTATATTCATCGAACTTGAGGTCGGTCCTGCATTAATGCTCTTTGAGTCATTCAATGCAGAAGGTCGATTTGATCTAATCGACATGGCTTGCGTGGAACACGCTAAGGCCGTCCTGACTAGTGAGTCAACGCAATGTGACCAGTGCCCAGTACCACTGCCGAACCTGAATAATAAGTCACAGCTTCACAGTGGATACAAACACCTTTTCCAATTCTGACTAGTTAGCCAGAGCCATGCACAAGTAAGCAATGTTATCAATAGGTACCAATATGTATCATATGTCACACATCCAAAGATGAGGCATTCATCATGCTTACTTAACAATTGCTAGGATAATAATGATCATGCACAAACACAGAGACTCAAGCTCTGACCAATCCCATATTCATCATTCATGGCATGCCATAATCACATGTTTCTCGTGCATCACATTTAACCATCCAGCATGCCTCAACAATAATCATATGCAAATGGGCAAAGTTGCCAAGCATTCATTATGCTATCAATGTTTACATTTAAATATCCAACATGCATCATAAATAGCCATGCATGTCACACATGGGGTGCAGTTTTCTTACCTTAGGTCCAAGCACAGGTTACTAACAAATGAGCCACAAGCACGATCCTGATTCCAAGCCTCTAGTGATAACCTAGTCACAACCACAAATGGTGACCCAATGAGTTCAAGTTCTAAAACCAATCCTTGAACTAAAACTTAGCCTCCAAGACATCAATCCTCACTAATCCGGGTAGTGTGAATGATCCCGAGGCATAAAACCATGTTCCCGGGGTCAAAACACCCAAACGAGCTCAAAAGCCTGCCTGAGCCGCGGCCCCCAGCACAACCAGAGGCAAGCGCCACGGCGCCCAACACCAAGGGCCGCGGCGCCCAGCAAGAACAGATCAGGCACCTGCTTCATCGAGCAAGGGTCGCAGCCCAACTTCGGGGCAGCCATCTTTCTTCGTTTTTAACCTTTTAAAACCTCCCAAAAACATGTCTAAACATTCCCAATCATCAAATCAAAGTTCCCAAACTCCCCAGTGGTCCAAAACCACCAAAACCTGAGGCTCAAACGAACTAAAAACTCAACGATTCACAAAGTCCAATTTAAGCTTAAAAACTTTTTAAAACTTAAACTTGAATTACCTCCGATTGAGTTGTTTCCAACTAAATCCTCCGGCTAATAGGCTTCTAATTCTCCTTAGGATTTCTATGCCTCGATCCTCGCTTGATTCCGAGTCCTAGAACTCAAGTTATCTTTGAAAACGCGATCGGGAAACGAAAATGGAACTTTTAGGGAAAAAGAACGTACATAACGTTCTTTTTATTTTCTTAAAAGGTTACTTCAAGCTTAAGTAGCTTCCAATAAAACCTAATGCTCGGGGTCCCGAAAACACCCCCGGGGACATTATAGTCAAAACTTCCAGAATTTCCCCCTGGTCTTACTAACTCTCAATTTATCACCAAATATTAATTCCCATTACCCGATAACCCGGTAATGCTCTAAATACCCCTTGACTTACTCCAAGTCAAGCTTAAATCCCATTGTGACTTTCCCACTAGCTTACCTCCTAGGATCGTCTTGTGCTGGGTAACACTGGCATTACCAAATAATAACAAAGCACCACGCCTATTTCACATATATGCCAAAAATGTCCGAAATGACCAAAATATGAAAATCACTCAATTAATCACAAATGGGTTCACATGCATATTTAATACACCTAAACATGCATATTATCATTAAATAGCATAATAAATTAATTATGGCCCTCCCAGCCTCCTAATCAAGGTCATCAACCTTATTAGGAAATTTGGGGCATTACAGTTACTATGATTTTAGATGAATATATCATAACTAATTTAAAATTATAAATAAAAAATTAAATTTAGATTTTTCCGAAAAGGTCTCATTTTTATATATAGTAGATTATTCGAAATTATATTACATATTATAAAATCTACAGTATAAACACAATACCTAGTTCAGATGTCCATCAACAATCTTTCATAGAAAAAGAAAAAGAAGAATTATTTCAGTTTTGTTTGATCAAATTTCAAAAAAAATAAAAAGTACATTTTTATATTAAATATTGGGTTGACATGAAAATAACATGTTTATTAATTGTGCTAAACGGGTTGACATGTGATGACTCGTTTTTTCGTTAACTCATCTAACATTCAAAGAATAATATTGAGAAGATTTGTGAGAGCTAAATAAAGCATATGAGATGCTTTTAGTGCCTAGAAATAATGAATAGAGAGATAATTTTATAGTGGTTCAGACCCAAAAAAAATGACATACATCTACTTAGTCACTATTATTCATCTTAACAACCACGGATTACATTTGTATTTAATCTTTAGTTAGCTCCATTGAAGATGGAGAACTCTCTCTGCACAAAGTTGCCGCCCTTTTCTCTATCTCATCTCGCATCCCCCCTTATCTTGGTTCTTACTCATCTTATTTATATTAAGGAGTTAGAGTTACGTTTGAGTGTGGACTTGTGTTATTGGGCTTAGCCTAATAATTAGACAAAGTTACCAACGAATGAGCCTTAGGCATGATCTGGGCCGATGTGTAGTGACACTCCAAAAATTGATATAACAATATGAAAATAACATTAAAATTAAATATATCTTCCAACCAATTTATTTCATATCATTTTTAAGTTTTATCATTATATCACATTGAAAATTGTCAGTCCTAATTCAAACCAATATTCTAAAAGAGTTCAAAATTTTTAAATAGGGTATGATTCTCCTAAAAAATTCACTAAATCCGTATCAAATGATACAAACTTAAAATTCTAAGAAAAGATCACTTCAAATCCCTACCTAAGTACTTCAACAAGTTTGAAGCCTTACATGCATTAAATGACTCATAACAAAATGGCATAAAGTTAGAAGGTCTCTCTGGTGTAGATGTGTCTTGTGTGCTTTTAGTGGAGACATATGGGACCGTCTTACTGAATGGGATACTGCTTTTCTTTTTCTTCTTGCTTCATGGATGATATGTATAACATGTTTTGTCGATGCAATAAAATCAAAGCTTACACTTAATTCATACCTGTTTTTTAGATGAAATATCAGTTTCATCTTTTATTATTATTATTATTATTAATTGAAATCTGAATACAATTTTTCACATTTGATAACCATTTTCTTGACTATTATTACCACTATTGGCCACGCATGGATTATATAGTCAAAAGTAAGAAAAAAAATTGCACCAGAAAAAAATAAAAAGAAGAAAAGAAAAAAATCCAAAAAGAACTAAAAGAAGAAAAAAGAGATGAAGATCTCTTGTGGTGGCGGTGGCGCTCGATCTTCAAGCAATAATATTATGATTAAATTGGGAAATTTTTCATTATCTTGATCAAATGCACTACATGAAAAAATCCTCCTATCACAACACACACTGTGGATGCCAAACTTATCCGCGTGCTTGTGAGAAAGAATATACATGTAAAGAGAGTGGGGATCTTTTAATTTAATTATATATGGTATATTTTTGACAAAGTTAATTATATTAAGTACCCATTAACCTATTATTCTTGGCTTTTTTTAATATAGATTAAATGTGTGGTTTTTTGCAATAGTGAAAAATATGTGTCTTGATAAGAATTTGCACAACCAACTAGGCTTGGAAGAAAAAACGTTATACACACTTGTCGTTTGTTGAGACAAGTGTAGTGTCGCGTGATGTGTGAATTATGATCCTTTTATAACGCGCATTGGTAATGGTTGGGCAGTATGCATGTTGGGTATCCATCACTGCCTATATCCCAAAAGTGCTTACAAAATCATATGATGTTTTATGGATAACGAGTGATTATTATTATTATTTATGGAAATTTGGAAGAAAAAAAATTGATTAGATTATGTATCTGCAGAGCCAAAATCGTTCTTTAATGAGACAGAAAATTAGATTGAGAAATTATAGTAAATCACCCAAAATAATGGCACTAAGAAGCTAATATCTTTATTTTAAATGTTTTTAGAGAAATGATTATTTTTTATTGTTAATTGTCTAAATTGCTATTTTTTATAAAGTGTATAACTTTAATATAGTGATATACGTATGCTGGTTTTGTTTAATTAGTTTTTTATTTTAAAATTATATTAATTTTTTAAGTTTTTATGGGTTGTTAGTATATTATTTTCTAACTAGTGTATATGGTTTTTGTGGTGTGGTATATCATTTTTTTTTATGATATTTAGTTTCTATTTTATTATACATAATTGTAGTATATAATTTTGTATCATTGTATATATATTTTAATACTAGTATATAATTTTGTTAGCATAGTATATACATTTTTTTAGTAATAATTTTGTAAGTTTTGTTGGTATATTATTTTTCAACTTAATATATGTATTTTGTGGTATAGTACATCATTCAACAACCCATAAAAAATGAAAAAAAAAATTAAAATAATTTTAAAATAAAAACTAATTAAACAAAATTAATATACATAATATTAAAATATTTAGAATAAAATAATAATTTGCTAAAGAACATATTTAATAATATGTAATATTAAAGGGGTGGTTAGGTTATTTTCTACCAAATTAAAAACATAAACATTTACTTGCTTTCATAACTCATTAAAAATTATTTTGCACTAACCCCCACTTAGAAACTTGTAATTATCTTTAAGGGATTCTTATAATAAGTTTTCTACGGCCACTTGCAACATATAAAAGTGTTTATATACAAAAGGACTATTAGGACAAACATTTAGGAGGGACTCTCAGGAAACTTGTAGATATTATCGGGCTGACATGATAATGAGTATTGCTATTGGGCACAACTCTTATGAATATTAATTACCTGATATTAAATTTCACTTACGTAAGGTGATGTTGTTCATCATTTGTGTTATTTATCATTACTCTCAATACATGTTACTTTTCAGTTTAAAATATGTGGGTATGATTTAATTTCTAGCCGATAGAGATATGTTGCTAGCATCAAATGAGGCTTTTAAAAACATCAAAATACTATGATTATAAGACTTTGTTTGGTAAGAAGGGTGGAAAAAGCAAAAAATAGATTAAATATGAGGTATGAGAATTGAATAAGTGAAAATGGATTTCATATTTGCTTAAAGATGTTTTTTAAGGAAAAATATAATATTTGAATAAACACAATATATGATAAATACAATATATATATTATAATTATAAATAAAACAATAGAAATAATAATTATAATTAATCTAGATAATAATTATAATGAACAATAATAACAATAAAATAAAAACCAATGCTTGTGTAGCACATAGTTCTTAAAATATATTCGCCGCCTCCAAGAGGTTTCGACGTCTGTCTCCCAGAATAAAAAGAGAATGGCAAATAACTCAATTACTTTGCCGAACCAAATATGTCTGAACTCTACCACACTAAGAATATAAATTTTTTTAACTAAAAACATAATATAAATATAATTAATATATTTAGGGATATTTGCGGCATAAGTACCCAAAGTTTTGAGTTTGTACGTAGCATAGACCCAATCTTTTTTTTCATGGGGAAAGTACCCAATGTTAGTAAAATAGTTATTCCATTAATCTTCGTCCGTTACACTCTGTTAGGTGCTAACTGGACCAACACGTGTCACTTCGTGATTGGTCCAACTTAAAATGATTTTTTAAAATTGATTTTAACATGTTTTAAAATAGAAATTAATTAAAAAATATATTTTAAAATGAAAAATGAAAAATTATCTAAATTAATTAAAAAAATTATTTATTTACAAACTTATATCTATCAAAAGTTATAAATTATATATTTGTTGACCAACGACACAGAGTCAAATGTACGACAGAAGATAAAACGATAATTAAGAATATAATCCAATGGAAAAAAAGAAAACACCAAGGATTTATAGTGGTTCGGCCCCAAAGAATGGTATTGACCTACGTCCACTTAGTGCTATTATTGATATTGAATCTCAAAGTCGTGATCAAAGAACTAGGGTTCTTGAGTTTAACAAACCTTAGAAGAAATACAATGAAACGATGGATAATTGCACTATAGCTCTCTTTCTCTCTCTATCTTAGCAAAAATATTCAGGCCAAAAGTTCCTTCCTTAAGCTATTTCATGTATATTTATAGGCTCAAGGAGGGTTACATGGGCCAACGGGTCGTATCTTTCCTTAATAACCGTGTATCAAAGTAATAATGAGGAAATATTCAATGCAATTATTATAAGATTACAACTTAGAAGGAAACAAATCAAATTATACGACCAGCCCGGTCGTATCTAAAAGTTAAGCCTGACGAAGTGATGTGCTTCTGGTCGATAGTCGAACAACACTTCTGCCACGTGTCAACCACGTGTGAGAAATCCCTACCACATCATCAGCAGCCGTTTTTTTGGGTAAATATTTGCCCCCAAGTTTATTTATTACGACCAGCAATAAGTAAACTTCAGAAACTGACCCTTCAAATACCCCACAAAATTTGTCAGAACCGCCCATGCTTTCTTGGAAAAAGTAATCAATCATGTTCAATCAAGTCTTTTCAGTTTCCCAATAACTTGTCTGACGTCTATTTCACTTCCCCATGCTTTGAAAAAGGTACTTCATGATTACTTCTTCTACTGTGTTGCAGCCGCTATAAGTAATACCCCAAATCCACATTTTTACTTTTTACTTTTCTCTTGCCATCTCCTCTCCAAGAACTTCGAAGAACTTCTGTCCTTAGAACCCAGAAATTCCCAGGAACTCACATCCGGACGCTCAACAACTTTCTTGTTCAGACCATGTGTTCAGACTCTGTTCTTCATCTAAGTAAGTTTCATGAACTTCTTAGACATTTGAGTTTCCATTCAAAACTGCTTCATAGTTATTTTTATCTCTGAACCTTTGCATGTTCTTGGCTGAAACTGTTATGGGGATTGTGTATATATCAATAGATGTTTGATAGGGTAGTAAAGCAATGTTTCGTAGGAGTTAGGAGCCAGTTTGGCAGTCGAGATTGTAGATTTAGGGCATAAAATCGAAGTAAAAATTCGATTTTTAGGCTAGTTGAAAAACTGGGTTTTTCCCACCCCTTCGGAGTCGAAAAAGCTTTTTTCCTGAAAAACTTTTTACTTCTGCTTTTCAAACTGCTCGTATAAAACTTAGTGTTTTTGCTAGAATGTTGTTGTTCGTATAAAAGCTTAACTTTTATACGCGAGCAACGTTATTCTAACTCTCAACATAGAATTTTAGGCTTTACGTTCTCACCTCCCCCTTTCTCTGTTCGCAGCTTTTCATGCAGGATTCGTGGGGAGGTGAAAGGCCTATCGACGATGACTTGCTTGCCCAATTACTTGAAGATGAGGAGCAACCATCGCTGTTGATACCAGAAATTCCTTTTTCTCGAACCCCACCCAATAGACCTCAGTCAAACCTTCCAGCCATGGGTAGAGTAAAATCCACTGCCCAGAAAAAGAAACCTTCCAACCCTTCAAATCAGCCTGCTCCTCAGGCTGGAATTCCCTCGACCAATTTTCGGGAAAGAAATATCCCTGACCCCAACATCCAAACTCGTGCTCAGCTTCGAAACGCCGTTCAACCAGATGTTGAATGGTACATCGCCCCTTCTAGCCGAGTAACGATCAGGATGATCGCTAATTAAAAAATATGGACTTCCTGGGGTGGCCCTAGTCCAACCCACCAAAGACCAACGGGCGAACTTGCCTGGAGGCGCTTTCAGCGCATGGTCGAGGTACCACATCGAGGCAGGAGCGATCCTGCCTCTTCATCCTTTTTTCCAGGAGGTGGCCAATTACTTCGAGGTCGCTCCTTTTCAAATAACTCCCAACGGATATATAATGCTTGTTGCACTCTATATCCTCTATAGCCATAAGAAATTGCCCATCCCCATGCCACATGAGGTCAACTACCTGTTCGACCTAAAATCTAACCCCAACCAGGAAAACACGGGGTTTTTCCACTTCTGTCACCAGGAAACAAGTCGCACTTTCCTGACTGACACCACTTATATCTCGAACGTGGGGAAGTACCATCTGGAGTACTTTCTGACCACTGACATGGTCGCGAACAACTTGGCCTTCACATAAGGAGGTAAAGTCTTTGTACCACTGGTCGTTTATCTTTCTTCAATTTTTTGTTGCGTTTCCCTTAGAAATTTAGTGCGTTTCAGGCCCATGGTTGCGACCAGAGCCTACACCAGACATGGAGATCCGATCAGCCCTCCTGGCCAGCATGACCGACATAGAGAAAAGTGTCAAACAGCTGGTCACAGAGGCCAATCTAAGACTGGTCGGCCTTTTGGCCCCTCACCAAGATGTGAGGGAGACAACACCGGGGAATGCCACTGGTGGAGAGGTTCCCGAGCAACACCCAGATGTGCCATAACCCCCTCCGAGGAGGGCAACTGGAGTGACAATCAAGGAACCCTCCAGAACCCCGCGGGCTGCTGCTCCCCCCGCCCCAACGAGAAAGGGAAAAAAGAAAGCCACCGAACCTCTCGAGCTCCTCGACGAATCTTCGGATGAGAACGGTACTGATCTCTCACTCTTAGATAGTTTGCCAATTCCCTGTCACTTATTTGACGAGGACAGCAACTTTAAGTGCACTCCCAATTTAGATTCAGACTTCTTCATGCCAGAGAGTGAGTGTAACACTAGTAGAGTATATAATGTAGCGACCAGTAATGATAGCTCGAGTATTTCACTTACAATTTTCTTTGTTTCTTTTCCTAACAGAACATACTCAGTCGTTTATACTATCTCACTATTCGTGTATTTGCTTTTCATATAGACATGGACTCCGAGAATGTATTCAACATATACAGTGCCCCCGAGGCTCCTGAAGCTCCCCTGAGCAAGAAGAAAATGAGCGAACGGCTTCCCGAGGAAAGCAATAAAGCACCTCCGGCCAAGAAAACCCATACTTCAGGCCCTCCGGTAGACGGACCTTCAACAAACGTAACACCACCTCCTTCTCCTCTCGAGCAGCAAACTCCTCCTGCTCCTGTCGGGTCGACACCTTCCCCATCTGCCCTAACCGACCATACTCAGCAGGCTGCTCCTGCTTCCACAGGCGGCGACTTATCGAGTCGCGCCTTAAGATCGGTCAAAGACAGGGTAGCCAAAATTTTGAAGCACGAACGCTGCCGAGAGGTGATGGTTGTGACGGAGATGATGGACGTCGACCAGATCTTAACCCGCGCATTAAATGATTTTTCCAGTGTAAGTTATCTTTTTCTGTGGAGACAGCCCTTTTATACTCTACAGATAGTATAACTTTTGCTTTGATCGCAGGCAATGTTGACCCTTACTGCCAGCGGCTCCGCTCGGGTGCTATCACCAAGCAGTCTAAGGCTTTGGAGCAACGACATGTTGAAGAACTCAAGGCTGTCGAAGCGCAATACGCTGAACAGCTTGAGGTATTGCTTGAGGAGAAGAACAAACTGGTTGAGGAGTTAAGGGAGAAGCAAACTGCTTTGGATAAGGCCGTGGAGCAAAGGGACAACTTCAAGGAGTCTAACCGCATCAACTACCATGCAGCTAAAAAGCTCGAGGAGGACTTGACCGCGAGCAGACAGGAGACCGCAACATTGGAGCGCCAAATCGAGAAGCTTGAAGAAACAAACGCCGACAAACTTGCCTGGAGCAAGAACGCCGCGGTTAAGTGTTTCTATGACTTCTGGACACACAACCAAGAGGCTGATTTCAGCTATCTTCCCGAGCGCGCAAGGCATGCTGAGATAGCCTGCTGCGTTGCTCAATTGGCGGAAGAAAAGAGAGCAAGGGTACCTGCCTCGCCCGAAATCTCCTTGGCCACTGGCATGGACGGGGCGGACAATGAAGCTACAACTGTCGTCGATTAAGGTACCCCTCAAGATCCTCCAGCCTCATAGTCTAATATTTTTCTTTCTCTTTAATCTTTCAAGTACACGGCCTACGGGTCGTGATGTAAAGACACTTATTTTCTAGTTGAATATTTATTGCTGCACGGGCAGCTTTTACTTTTAATTGAACAATTACATCCGAGCAGCGACTGCTCGCGGTGTAAAAGGAACCATTTTGATATTATAATATATTTACATCTTATTATAACATCTGTTCGCATGACCGAACTTAGCACAGTACTTTGGTTTGATTTAACAAAATACAAAATTTTGAAAAATACTCTAAGTACCCTAGCATGCTTTCACTTATTTTGCTCATGTGTTTACATACCTTTCGATATGCTTTGCTTACTAGTTACCTTATGTGCCCCCAAGTGATCGAGGAGCTTTAGGTCCTTGGTCACTTGCCTTGACCAAAACCTGTTCGAACAATACTTCTCGGAGCAAAATAATTAAAATTGTAATACAGCAAAACAACACACGTAATGAGCAAATACTTGTATAAAATACAATAATTGGCAAGAATGACTGGCTGCGCACAGTCCCTTATATTTCTCGTAATAAATGGACAAAACGTGTCTGTACGAGTGATCAAAAAGATCTTACACTTATAAGCGATTAGTAACATAAAATGACCAACCCTTTTTCATAACTTGTAAAAAGTAAAATTAATTCAAGCCAATCCTTTAAGAAGGATTGTTCATTGATAGTACTTGTGCAGGTGTTCTCCATTCCAATAGCGAGGAATGAGATCTCCATTTAAGCGAGCAAGTTTGTAGGTACCTGGATGGAGGACTTCTTCAATCTGGTAAGACCCTTCCCAATTAGGTCCGAGTACGCCAGCGGCTTGGTCGCGGGTGTTTAGGAAAACTCTTCAAAGTACTAGATCTCTGACATTGAATTTCCTTTCTCGCACTTTAGAATTGAAATACCGGGTGAATTTTTGCTGGTACGCAGCTACTCGGAGTTGGGCTTGCTCACGCTTCTCATTGACCAAGTCTAGGGATTCCATCAGTAGTTGCCTGTTCGAGCCTTGATCGTACATTATTCTACGATGTGAAGGCGAATCTAACTCAACAGGAAACATAGCCTCATACCCATAAGCTAAAGAGAATGGAGTATGCCTTGTTGCTGTTCGGTGGGAAGTTCTATACGACCAAAGGACTTCAGGCAATTTCTCTGGCCATGCCCCCTTAGCTTCTTCCAGTCTTTTCTTCAAAGTATCCTTTATCGTTTTGTTGACTGCTTCGACTTGTCCATTTGCTTGGGGATGAGCGACTGAAGAAAAGCTCTTGATAATGCCATGCCATTCGCAAAAATCCGTGAATAAATCACTATCAAATTGAGTGTCGTTATCCGAGACAATTTTCCTTGGCATTCCATAGCGACAAACGATGTTTTTGATCACGAAATCCAGCACCTTCTTGGTCGTTATGGTTGCGAGCGGCTCGGCTTCGGCCCATTTAGTGAAGTAGTCGACGGCAACCACAGCATACTTGACGTCGCCCTTTCCTGTGGGCAAAGATCCGATTAGATCAATGCCCCAAACTGCAAATGGCCACGGACTTTGCATCTGTTTAAGCTCATTAGGGGCTGCTCACGGGATTTTGGAGAACCTTTGGCACTTGTCGCACCTCCTTACAAAATCCATCGAGTCTTCATTCATTGTTGGCCAGAAGTACCCTTGCCTCAGGATCTTTTTTGACAAGCTTTGTCCCCTAGTGTGGTCTCCGCAGAAGCCTTCATGTACCTCTTTCATCAATTCTTTGGCCTTCTCTTTTGAAATACATCGGAGGAGTGGCATTGAGTATCCCCTTCGATTCAAAATTCCATCAACCAGGATATACCTAACAGCTTGTCACTGAAGGGACCTAGCTTTGTTTCTGTCTGTTGGTAACATGCCTTGCATCAGATACTCTATATATGGTACCATCCATGTATCCGCCATCTGGATTACCATAGTGGTCTCCTCTGCTCGGATGCTAGGCATAGACAGCCGCTCAACCGGTACTATATTCAAAGTATCAGCATCCTTCGCACTTGATAACTTGGCCAAAGCATCAGCATTGGAATTCTGATCGCGAGGTACTTGCTGGAGGGTGTATTTTTCGAACTGAGCCAATAGATATTTTGTTTTGTTTAAATAGGCAACCATCTTTAAACCTCGCGCCTGGTATTCTCCCATGACTTGATTCACCACCAGCTGAGAATCACTGTAGATGTCGAGCACCTTTATATTCATGTCCCTGGCTAACCGCAACCCACCGAGTAATGCTTCATACTCGGCTTCGTTGTTAGAAGCAGTGAAGTCAAACCTGATTGCGCAATAAAATCGATGCCCTTCCGGCGTTATCAATATCACTCCTGTTCCAGCGTGGCACTCGTTAGAAAAACCATCTGTAAATAATTTCCACGAGGTAGTTTGGTTTTGAGACTCAGACTGATAACTTTACAAAATAGAGTTATTTTACCATATTTTACATGCTAATTGTTGCTTAGTTCTTGAGTTTTTAATTAACTTATTAAGTTTTTATGTAATTTTTAATTTATTAGTCTTATTGTAGTTTTCTAGATTTTTATATGTTTTTATATATATTTTATTATAATATGTTGTAGTTTAATTATTTAAAATTAGTATTGTTAGTTTGAATGCTAAAAATATGATTTTATTGAAATTAAATGTTATGTAAATTAAATTTAAATAATGTTTTCATGGGAGTTATATGATATATTTTATTAATGAAAATATTTAATTTTAATTTAGTTTATAATTTATTTTGTAGGAAAATTATTTCATTTGTGGCCCTTGAAAAGCAAGGAAATCAAAGGAAAGGTGGTAGTTTTGAAAGAAAGTAACAAGAAAAATGGTTTTTCTCCAAATACCCACCAGGCCCACGCTAGAGCCCAGCAACCAGGCCCATGTTCAACAATCCATTCTTCCCAGCCAGCTCAAGTCTCTCCCAGCCGTACGGGCCCAAGCAGCTCCCCACCTGGCATCACAAGACCACCACCAGCCTTCCTCCCTGCCAGCCGTACAGCCCAGCACTTCTCAGCCGTGACCCCAGATGCATGCTTCCTTCAGCCAGCCGAAACCACCTGCCACCCCAGCCCAAGACACGGCACAGCCACCTGTTCTAGCCCCTATAATCATCTTGAGCCCACAATGTCCCCTATGTCCAAAATGCCAACTTTTTACCCATTTTTCTATATATTTTTTCACCACAACATCATCATTACACCCTATAATTTACCTCTATATACCATATTTATTTTATTTAATTAATCTAATCAATTTAATTAATTTAAATTGATTATTTTAATAATCTCATTTTGGCTATAAATATGGAGTTTCAAGACCATTTTAGGGTGCTTAATTTTTTGTTACCATCTTCTTTTCTCCCATTTTCTCTCTACCATTCTCTCTTCCATTTAGGGTTTTTCAAGAGAATTTTGTAAGTATGTATGTCATTTATTTTGTAATTTATACTCTAGTTATGTGCTTCTAATATTTTTCATAAGATTATTAAGATCATGATGAAGCAACTTGTAACTAGGTAATATTTATATTGTATGTTGATTTCCCTTGTAATGCAACAAAGTTTATGGATTTTTCTTCTTCATATATGTCTTTCATCTTTAATATCTCATATTTTGGATTGTTAGATAATATGCACTTTGTTCTTCATTTTGCAAAAACATAATATTCTTTGTGTAAGATGTGTCATTAAATTGTACACATCCATGCTTAGAACAAAAATATTATGTTTTGCCTTATAAATAATGTTCATTGATTTAATTGTTATTTCATTAGATTGATTTACACTAAATGCTTTGAAATTATAATTTTGAAAAGTGAAGAAAAATCCTATCTTTTTAGAAGTAATTTATGCTTAAAATTATAAATCTATTTTGAAAATTATAGTTTTATTTATTTTAACTATCACTAAAACTTGGGAATCAATATACTAATAAATATTACTAAACTTACATTTTGTGGATTCTAGTATCTTAATAATCTTTTCTTTTAACACTTATTTTCAAATCATTATTGGTTTATTTTTATTCTCTTAAATAGCTTTATTTTTCAATCTTTTATTTTATGTTCATAACATTAAAACTCATCAATCTTTGGAGCTAGGTTAGAATTTATTACTTTTGATTTAAAATAGTTTTCTCTTTTCAATTTTAGACAACTCCTTTGGGTTCAACATCCTTGCTTACAAGATCACTATTCTATATGAACGATTCGTGCGCTTGTGATTTATAAATTTTTAAACATACCCGTTTTGGGTCCATCAAGGACAATCAACTACTATGAAAGTAGTGAGTAATGTCCTATTAGCAGGTGCAGCACTTGCTGTAACTGGAAGCCTAATCGACCCTGTTGGGCGAGCCCTTCACCGGAAAAACCATAAATGGTTTGGTTTCATGGCTCCAGGTACGGACAACTTCATTCTTTCCAGCGAAAACTTGTACAGGATGTTGTTCGAACTTCCTGTGTCGACCAACACCCTCTTTACCATCATGTTGGAAATTTGGACGTCTACGACCAGCGGATCGAAGTGTGGGAATCGCACATGCTGGGCATCGTCTTCAGAGAAGGTTATCAATTCCTCCTCTGTTCGAGCCTTTTTCGGTGCTCGATCCTCCACATTCATCATCTCGATGTCCTGGGCGTGGCATAGGGTTCGAGCATATCGTTCCCTTGCCTTCCCACTGTCTCCTACAAGATGTGGGCCTCCGCAGATGGTGAGTAAAGTGACTGCCACAGGAGCTGGCTGTAGAGGTGGCGAGCGTTGGCGTGCATGCGCCTGCTCGTTGCCACTTTGAGCCTCTCGCTGAGACCCTCATGCGGCTTGCACATATTTTCTTAAATGTCCCTACCTGATCAGGAACTCAACCTTGTCTTTTAACTCGTTACATTCATTGGTTTCGTGCCCGTAGTCGTTGTGAAAATGATAGAACTTTGTCGTGTCTCTCTTGGAGATATCTTTCCTTATAGCTATGGGTCGTTTGTAAGGCACGCTTGAGCTGGTCGCCTGGTAGACTTTAGCTCGGCTTTCGACAAGGGCTGTGTAGTTGGTGAATCTCGCCTCGTATCGATTGCCTTTGGGGCATTTACTCTCAGAAGCTGAGGGTTCATTGTTCGCCCATTTTCCACCGTTCCTACCATTGCCATTCCCGTTGCCCTTGTTGTTGCCATTGGGTTTTTCTGACCCGTTGGCGACTTTGGAGGGTTCTTCCTTGGGCCCCCTGTCTTTTGTTGGCGATTTCCCTTCGTTGGCAATCGCATCTTCCAGCTTGATATATTGATCAGCCCGACCCAAAAACTCTTGGGTACTTCTTACCCCATTCTTTTTTAGGCTACTCCAGAGGGGTGAATGGCGCCTAACCCCAATAGTTAGAGCCATCATCTTACCCTCATCGCCCACTGTCTTGGCTCCAGCTGCTGCTCGCATGAAGCATTGGACATATTCTTTCAAGGGCTCTCCCTCTTTCTGGCGTATCTCGACTAGTTGGTTGGCCTCTGTGGGGTGTACGCGACCCACGTAGAACTGTCCATAAAATTCCTTTACGAACATCTCCCAAGATACTTTACTAGCAGGAGGGAACTTAAAGAACCACTCCTAGGCGGTGTTAGACAGTGTCGTAGGGAAGATCCGGCAGCTTGTATCTCAAACTTATTAACGTGAGATACTGGGTCTCCGTACCCGTCAAAGTTTGGCAAAGTTTGCATCTTGAACTTACTGGGGGTTTCAGCTGCAGCAGTCCTTTGTACAAAGGGAGTGCCCCTCCTCCTATCGTACTCGATATGGGGCGTTCATCCCCCAACCAGTTGCTGTACCGCTTGCTTCAGAGCATCAATCTGAGCTTGAACAGCTTCTGGGACTGCTGGAACCGCCAGTGCCGGGGGAGCATACTCGTCGTGCCTCTCACGGTGGTTGTTAAGTACGTCCCTTAAATCATCGTCTCTACGTCTCTGCTCGCTAGCTCCCAGCCAACTAAAGACGTTCTGCTACCTGGGTTGCCCTCCAGCGTTGTGGCTAGCTGGCCTATTTTCTCTAGGTGGGGGGCTTCTGCCTCCACCTCTTTCCTCATTTCTCCGACCAGCATTTCTTCTGCCAGAATCAGCCTCATTATAGTCATGGCCATCTCTGAATTGTGGCTGACTACGGCGTGACCGACTGTTCAAGCTATTTCCTCCTCGAGCTGGCATTTCCCGAGCTTCAGGGGGAGGCCTGCATTGGTCTTTGGGTCCCCGTGCATTGTTATGCCGTGGGGGACCCCTGACCGCAGAGCCTGACTCGGTGTTCCTCCTGTTGGTAGAAGGACGCTGCCCCCTACTCGGTAGATTTGGCTCTTCATCTCCGGGGCGTCTAGGGCTGCGGGGTGGTTGCCCGGCCCTATTCTACCTCGGGAGCTGGGGATTGCCTCGACCAGCCTGAGATGGAGGCTGCTGCTCAGGATTCCTAGGTGGGACATCATCTTGAGCCATAGGCAGCTACTCCGGCCTTTGAGGGTTTGCCGGCTGGAGCGGAGGGCTTGGATTGGGACCTCTTTGAGGTGGCACATTTGGTGGCTGATCTGGCTGGGAGGTTGGCACAACCTGACTCCTAGCCAGTTGAATGGATGCTTCAAGGGCGACCATGGCATCTCTTTGCCGACGATCCATTTCCGCCTGCCGCTCACTCAGCTCCTAGCGCTGGCGTTCTATTTCTCTTTGCTGCAGCGCCATTGTCTCCGCAGCATTCTCCTAATTGGCCCTCAGATTAGCCAACTCATCCTGCAACACTCCTAGCATTGCCCTTAGTGTTTCGGAATCTAACTCCTCCTCATCAAACTCCAAATGTGGTTCATTCTCAGCCACATTTGGGGGAGGAGGTTGGGATGGTGCAGCGCTAGCAGCCTGTCCAGTCTTCTTGGATGTTTTAGCCATTAGATTTTCTCACAGTTTTTTGTCAAACTCTCAATGAAAGCACCAGAATGTTGACCAACAATTTGGCCAACGAGACGGAGTAAAATGTACGACAGAAGATATAACAACAATTAAGAATATAATCCAATGGAAAAGAAGAAAACACCAAGGATTTATAGTGGTTCGGCCCCAAAGAATGGTAATGACCTACGTCCACTTAGTGCTATTATTGATATTGAATCTCAAAGCCGTGATCAAAGAACTAGGGTTCTTGAGTTTAACAAACCTTAGAAGAAATACAATGAAACGATGGATAATTGCACTATAGCTCTCTTTAACTCTCTATCTTAGCAAAAAGATTCAGGCCAAAATTCTCTTCCTTGAGCTATTTCATCTATATTTATAGGCTCAAGAAGGGTTACATGGGCCAACAGGCTGTATCTTTCCTTAATAACCGCGTATCAAAGTAATAATGAGGAAATATTCAATGCAATTATTATAAGATTACAACTTAGAAGGAAACAAATTAAATTATACAACCAGCCCGGTCGTATCTAAAAGTTAAGCCTAATGAAGTGATGTGCTTCTGGTCGATAGTCGAACAGCACTTCTGCCACGTGTCAACCATGTGTGAGAAATCCTTGCCACGTCATCAGCAGCCATTTTTTTGGGTAAACAATATTAAAACAAAACAAAACAAAAATCAAGTAAACAAATGAAAACTTGCAACCAACAAAGATTCAAAGAAAAACAAACAAGAACCTAATCAGTAAAGATCAATATGCTTGAGGAAGCTTGCTCTTGCACCACTTCCAGTAGTCAGCTCAAATTAATTGAGTTCTTATTTTCCAACAGGGAGCACACTTAAAAGAAATCACAAATGAAAGCCTCAATTAGAGAAATCAAAAAATCGAAAATCACAAATAACAAATTACAACAACTTTGTTTTCTCTCCACCAAAAACCCAAAACCCATCTCAGAACACCACCCAAAACACAGTCTTGATCTTAGAAAAAAAATCCAATCAATGAATCACAATAATACAATCTGGGCAATCTAGGTTTTGAGATAAAATTTTGAGGAAAAAAAAGAATAACAGACCTAAAACAACATCAAAATGAGTCAAATTCATAACCAATCAAAGTTAGAGGTTAACGTTAGGGCTTTAATCCCAAATAATACCAGTGCTTCAAAACCTAACCCTCATTTGTCGTGCTAAGAAGCTTTGATCTTATGAACTCGTTGTCCCCAATAGATTGGATCTAATGAAGGTGTCGTCGAAACAGTCGAAGGTCTTTGTTGGCCATGTCGCAAAGAAGTCTCTTTCGCTCATGTTCCTTGCATCTTGGATACGTCGAAGGTTTCCATTGCCTAAGTCTTATCACCTAGATTTGTCGTCTCAAGCAGCATCTGCAGAAAGAAACGAAAGAAGAAGAGAATGGTGATGACGAAAAACGAGTCGAGGAAGATAAAGGTGAAGAAGAAGAGGTTTTTTTTATTTTGATTTCAGTTTTATTGGTTTTGTTAAATAAATTTTAAAATTTTCAAGTTTTTTTGCTAGTATTCCAAGTTTTTTCAATATATTTATATTATTTTAATTCCTAATATTTAAAAAATGTATTTTTCATTAATTTTTTATTTTGAAATCTGTTAAAATCAATTTTAAAAAATAATTTTAAGCTGGACCAATCACGAAGTGACACGTGTTGGTCCAATCAGCACCTAGACGGAGATTAACGGAATAACTATCAGCACCTAGACGGAGATTAACACAATAACTATTTTACTAACATTGGGTACTTTCCCCGCAAAAAAAAAAAATTGGGTCTTTGCCGCGTACAAACCCAAAACTTTAGGTATTTATGCCGCAAATATCCTATATATTTATCATACCTTAAAATAAAGGATTTTGATGTAGAAAATACTAAGTCATGAGGCTTTCTTATATAGGCCAAGAGAGAGGAAAAAATCTTCTCTTTACCAATGTGGGCTAATTATCACCATGTTTTTCAATTCAAAAAATTCTAACAGTTTTGTTTGATAAAATAGGAAGGAAAGAGGGTGTTTGATCATTTTAATTATTTAAAAAAAAAACATTCCATTTTTTGGTCTATACAAATACGTACAATCCCTCCATATATAAATGATTGGATTTCTTTTTTTGGGGCGAGGGGTTTTTGTAATCCATGCATAGCCATCTCCCTTTCTTGGTCCCTTTTTCATTATCAAACAAACAAACAAACAATAATAAATTAAGGCTCTAGTCAAATTTCACACCCCTTAATCAATCATGCTTCTAATCCATCATGCAAAACAAGTTGTAAGTTTCAACATAAGATAATATTAGTTAAGGGTGTTCCAAATTAATTTGGATCGGATACTCATATTATGCGAATTCGATACTTTCTTTATATAAATTATATATATAGAATAATATTTTAATTACATAATTTTTAATATTTAATACAAATTGTAAAAAATTGATAATGTATCAAAAAATATTATTTGTGAGTCTGAGTCTTGTGCAGTTGCTCATAATCAAGCAAAGTATGCTTTAGTTTTTAAAGCTTCTACTTTTTGGATGGGGTCTTCCGTTTATGGCTAGAGGATTTGCCTTTTCCTTAGTCTGGCTGGTTCCATAGTGTTTCTTCCTAAATAAATAATAATGACTATCCTATTCAAATTATTTTAAAAAAGGAAAAATTCAAATGATAAATCAATTTAAAACCTAGCTTTAAATTCAAATTAAAAATTGATGTTTTATTTATTGATTTTTCTGCTTAAACATATTATGAGTTTATTTAAGGGATCTTTCATAAATACTCATTTTTATTATTTTTTTATATTTTTACAGTCCTTTTTTTTTTGTACATTTTTACTAACTCAAGTTTTCAAAAATGCGATTTTAATATTTCAAAATTACAAAAATATGATTTACACTAAGCATCAACCAACAAAACATAACGTTATAAAAAAAACGCGACAACAATTTCACAACAACACAATGCAATTCATTGCAGCTAAAAAAAAACCAAAAAACAACATCAAAAAACTCATTCTTACATTTTAAAAAAGCAACACACTGCCATACAATATCAAAAAAGTAACTTAAATGCAACATAACAACAACCTCACAATACTACAGTGTTAAAAAAGGGAATTAGACATCAATTCATTGTATTATTCAAAATAAACTAAAAAACAACAATAAAGCAACCTCAAAACAACTTTTCCTTGCATTTTTTAATGTGTAAAAATTAAACTAAAAATATATCTCAAAACAACTAAACATATATCCAAAATAAACTAAAAAAAAACATTAAAAAACTTATCACTGCATTTTAAAATGTGTCAAGAAAAACTAAAAATTTACTCAATTAAAAATCACTTGGACATCAACACAATAACATAACAACTATACATAAACTTAAAGAACATGAAAATAACTATACATAAATCTAAACAAATACAAAAAAAAATTATATTAGACAACTATACATAAGCCTAAACCTAAACAATACATTGTTGAAAAAGAAACTTAAAATCAACTAGACATCAACATCAAAATAATAGACTCAGTAGATTGCATCAACCCAACATAAACTAAAAAACAACATCAAAACAATGACTGAGTTTGTTTGATAAATGCATGACTAGTCTTTTGTCTTTATTCAATGACTATATAAAAGTTATACAATTTGGTGACGCATATCACTACTCTTATCGTGAAGACATGTTGTGCACCTCCATAAGAATAAATAAGTAGGTTTGTTTGATATAAATGCATGATTAGTCTTTTGTCTTTATTCAAAGACTATATAAAGCTTATACAATTTGGTGACACATATCACTATTTTTATCCTGAAGACACGTATCAAGTACCATGACTCTAACTTACACGTAATATTTGTTGGTAATCATATAACAAATGTTAATCATTTTTTACTTTATATAAGGCACTTTTGCTTATTGGTTTACATGTATGACCATTTTTTCAACAAAACATTATGTATTTTTCTTGTTTTGATAAGTAGAAGAATAAAATATGGGGATATTCATGTGTTCCCTTTCTACTCTTTTTTTTCATCCTTGTTCATATTGTAGCTACTTGTATATACCCTTCTTTTCTTTTATTTAAATTGGCATACATTTAATCTTAAAAAAAACTTATGCTAACCCATGAGGCAGCTACAAGTTCAACCTCCAAGCATGGAAGCGGTCCATGAGGCAGCCCAATGGTAGTATACTCCTTGACTGGATCAACAATTTTCGAGCTATAATGAAACTCTATTTTACATTCTCAAAAACAGAGTTGCTTCTACAAGAGTCATCATCATCAACTGGCCATTTGAAAAGCTCAACATTTTCTAAAACTTCTTTGAAATAATTAGAATTTTAATATGATTAGAGTCTGTCACACCATAACACCCTGTTCTTATCCCAAAAATGCATTACGAGAAGTAAAAAGAAAAATTCTAAAAACAGAGAAAAAAAAACTTGCGCAGAAGAAAATGGTAGCTTTCATAAAGAATGTGGAGAGCACGAGTGAGAGAAAAAATAATAATTCAGAAGTGGGAAAGATAATAAGTCAGCTAGTATAATTTATCTTGATAGAGAGATCAGAACCATTCAAGTCAACGTCGTCGGCTAACTCTGATAAACACCGTAAAAAAGAAATAATATTAATGTAAGCATAAAAAATGTAAAAAAATATGTGTCAATGTATAAATGAATTTTTTTTTATATTATTAGATGTATGATGTACATTTCTCTTTATTTAATGATAAATAATCAATCCAATTTGCATTACTAATTATATCGGTTTATAATTTCAATGCACATCAGGCTGGATCCAAAATATAAGATTCGTATACCCACTACAAAATGTTGGTATTAAATGATCAAATCAAAGGTGTGCAATAGAATACATGTACTTATTTTAATAAATATTAATACCTCCAGGATCATATACATATATAAACATTAAATCACATACAAAACGGATCAGAGATTACCTCTTGTAGCCTATCAAGTGTCATTGAATCTTTTAGTATAAAATCAATGATCTTCCTATCCAGTAATCTAAAAGCTCACACCTTGATCTTCCAGAACAATCCTCAAACACACAAGGACGTGTGTGGGCACGTAGGATTCAAAAAGTTGATTTATGTGACTCTCTAGATGTACTCACACTACTACAAAAAAGACTTTTTAGGACTAGCATTGCGAGTCCTCTATTTGAGAGCTTTAAAAACTGAGGTTTTTTAGGACTCGCATTGAGAGTCCTAAAAGAATGTTTTTAGGACTCGCAACGCAAGTCCTAAAAACTCCCATTGAGTGCCTTTAAGTAAGCGAGTCCTAAAAGAATGTTTTTAGGACTCACATTGCGAGTCCTAAAAAATCGGGTTGAGTGCCTTTAAGTAATTTTTTAGGACTCGCAATGTGAGTCCTAAAAGATCCCGTTGAGTGTCTTTAAATTAATTTTAGGACTCGTTTTGTATGCCCTTAAAAGTAAATTTTTTTTAAAAAAAATGCAGCTACAAATTTTATTTTGATTTAAAAAAAATATATCCCTTTAAGAGTCCAAAATGTATTATATATGTTAGATTTCTAAAATTTTCAAAAGAAAATACAACAAAAATAATTCTGTATTAATTACTCAAAAATATAATTTCAATATTTAGTCTACTCGGCTTACAAAATCATATTACATGATAGTTTATACTACAGTCAAATTCTATCATCACCAAATATTATACAAGAAATGTATACAAAGTTAGTGAAATATATTTTTTATTCTAAAAACTTCAACTACCAATGTTGTCTAGTATTGCGCCAAAGAAATGCATCTCAATATAGACCTGCACATTATAAAAAAGTTCTTTAATTATTAGGTTCATCAAACTTTTCAAAAGTTTACTTAGAAACAATCAATCCATTGCAAGCTGATAATTAATATTAGAATATTGTATTTATAAAAAAAAAAATATATACCTTTAGAAAATAAGAACGTCCAAAAGATAAACGAAAATTGGGATAAGAAATATGTTTCAAGAGAGCTAGACACGCTTGTATTTGTTTACAAATTTCAACATTTTCTAATGATTAAATTTTAATCCTCATGCAACTAGATATAAATTATTAAGAGAAATACAAATTCATTTGAATTAAGATAGAAAAATGATTGTTTTAAACTTAAGATATAATGTACTAATCAAAATATCAATTACGTATATCCAATATAAAAGAAATTTAAGTGTGTTATACCCAGATTTCGAGCCATAGTAAATATGACCTCGAAAGCTGAGTTCGCAACAAATGGTCTCGTGAGGATTAGAGTGATCTAGGATTGTAAGTCGAGCCTGCAAAGTATGATGTATGATCTCGAATGCGGTTATCTCGAAATGACCTCGATCTCGAAAGGTAGCACCGAGAACACCTTCATCTTCAGGAACTTCGGAGCATGGTTCTTGAGCTCGATATCCTATCTCGAAATAAACGTTAGCTCGGGAGATGTCAGTGGCTCGCACAATGACATGAGACCAGAAATGCTGGAGCCTTGAAGATACGCTATAACCACCTTGAGTATCTACAAGTATAATAACTATGAGATGTAGTCCTCATTAATTGATGTAAATCCCCAAGAATTGTGGGATATTATTTAATACAGTTATACGCCCCCTGATCTTTGGGGGACGTTTCCTTTAATATCAGATTATTGGCATTTAAAGCCATTTATTTTTATTCACAAAAGAGTAACTACCCAAAATATGTGGGATAGTATTCTGCACCCTTCTCTATAAATAGAGAAGGCATGCACCATTGTAAAGGACCGAAATTCTGATCCTTGAGAGAAAACTCTGAGGAATTCTTGCTAAAGAATTATTCAGAGATAATCTTGAGGATAATAACAGTGACTCGTGGACTAGGCAGATTTAACTGCTGAACCACGTAAAAAACCGTGTTTGATTCGTTTGTTTATTTTTGGCCATTGTCTTAAATTGTTTACGTGCTCTCTTCTTTTATCTGCTGACGAAAAATGGCGTCAACAAAGTGCAAAACGTTAAAAATAGATGTCTATCTACATAATGTCTAGATTTAGTATTGGAGTTTGGAGAGATATTTAGTTACGCACACATACTAATTAACCTATAGACAGTCCACATGCTATGAAGAAATAATTTCAAACTAACATTTAAATCCCAAGAACTTTGAGTGTCACATCTCTAGAAAAAAAAATACTGTAATTTCATAAAAACTAGTGTTGAAAGTCCTTACCAAAGACAAATTCTAGCTTTTGCCACACTAAGCTATTTTCTATATCAAGCGACAAAACAAGATAGATTTCAGAGAAAGAATCCTAAAAAAAAGCGGGGAGACAATTATACTAAACATTTATAGGGGAGCCATGAATAATAAGACGCAGATAGCCAGTCACCGAGTTCTTTCAACATAGAAACAAAAAGCAACAAATCACACTGAGACATTACCACATCGTAAGCCATATTCATCCGAAGCCTTTCATCAAGTATAACTCCTGCATTCGACCTCCATAAAAGTTTATCCAAGCAACCACTGCAATTGAAATAAATAACGATGTTCAGTGCATTAAAAAAATGAGAAAAGGGAGAGGCAACCAATTAATATGGACATCATGAAAGACAACATCAGACAATCTTATTACTTTTTTAAGTACTCTGTAGAAATCATGACCAAACAACTACAAAACTCTCTTGCTTTTAAAAAGGCACCATTGTGCGTACTTCCGCAAAAATTGTTATATATGAGCTTGCGTTAACAATGATTGTTTGACTAAGTCTGCAATTGAGCAACTTCCTACTTGCCTAACCAAAGGGTTTCAGTTCAGAACGAAAATTTAGATTTGGAAAATTAAAAATAAGATAAAAATTGAAATAATCAAAGAAATCTAGGTTGCAGACATCAAATGTCGAATACAAATACAATGTAATCATTAATTCTAAACCCTACAACAATGAGCATATGAATTATTTTATATACATATATATATATATACTAAAGAAACCTATTTGTGTCACCAGCATCCTGGACCTATTAACTAAGAAATTAAATAAGAATTCAAAGGTTTGTAAAAGATGGACCCTATGGCTATAATGACATTCAGAGCTAGAAGAGCTAGAGCTACAACTTTTCTTGAATTAGTACATATTGATGACATATGTGGTCTAACAAACATTCATGTGAGATGAAGATGCTATAATTTTATCTCCTTCACGAACGATTGATCAAGATGATTATGCATATCTAATACAACATAGGTATGAAGCTTTTAAAAGTTCAAGAGGTATCAAGCAGAAACCAAAAACTACTTAAGTAATTACATAAAGATGACTCTTTGATCAAATCGAAGCAACAAATACCACTCGGATGAGTTTTAGCAACATTTAATAGAAATTAGGATTTTCTCCTATTCTTTGCACATAACAGAGTAAAATTGTATAGCAGAAATGAGGAACAGAGCTCTTTTAGACATGGTGAGGTCTATGATTTGAAATTGATCATTTCATTTTGGGAATATGTGTGACAAACACAAGCACACTTTGTTGAATATCATACTCATCCCATCAAAATCGAAACTTGAAGACACCATATGAATTATGAAAAGTTTGTGTCATATAAGAATTGGGTGTTTGGCACTTATGCTAAAAAGGAAAGTGAATAAGAGAGAAACTTGTTCAGAGGAATGCTTTAAATGACTTAATTTTATGGTTCAGAAGGAATAAGAATACCAAAAAGAAAACAAGTTAGACATCAATTGACTAAACTAAAGTTAAAATCACAAATTTACAGTGGAATAAAACGACTAGCTTTTATGGTTAAGAAAGAATAAGAACTTCCTAACCAACTAGAAATAACAAAAAATACAAAGGTAAATGTATATCATGGATGAAAGGCAATGAAAGAAAGATTACTTACTGAGCCACGCCATTTAGCATGATAGACAGTTCCAAACGAGCCTGAAAGAATTTGCAAGAGATTTACTTTTATTTCATCTCATTAATATATATATATATATATTTCAGAATAAAATGTACAACATTATAGGAATTGAAGTGCACAATTGCTAAACTCTGTTACAGGAATCGTTAGGTGTTGGAGCGTTCGAGAACCCCCACGTCGTCGCAGCGTGCTGAGGTGTTGGAGACGAGGAGACCGTCGCCGCCTGCCGTGGAGCCTGCGTCCAAGGAAACCCCCTGACGTGGTACACGCGCCTGCTATGGAGACCGTCGCCGCCGTCGCTGCCTTGCCGTCGTCGCCCCTCTTCTCTCCAGCAGTCGATCCTCTTCTCTCCTCTTCTTTGTGTGTGTGCTGAAAATTTTATATGTCGAACCCTAACTCTAAAAATCCCCCATTTCGAAAATGTTAAGTGTATTCTTCAAATTTTACTTAAAAGTTTTTAGGACTCACTTTGGGAGTCCTTAATACTATTTTAGGATACCCAAAGTAAGTCCTTAAAAGTCACCACTCTTAAATTTTCTATTCAGGTGTTTTAGGACTCACATATATTTTTAGGACTCTCATTGAGAGTCCTTAAAAATCACATTTTAGGACTCGCAATGAGAGTCCTAAAAACTCCAGAGACATTTTTTAGGACTTACATTTAGGTGCGTGTCCTAAAAAAGTGTCCCGTAAAGTGTATTTTGTAGTAGTGCAACACATGAGATCTAGAGAGGTTTTGTAACATCCCAAAATTACCTAATAAGGCTTAGGGCCTTGATTAGGGGGTCAGGATGGAAATATATGGAATTATGTGTTATTTGTTATATTTAATTGTAATTATGTGATTATATGACTAGTTGTGCATGTTTAAAGGTATTAAATATGCATGTGGGCCCCCTTCTTATTAGAAGGGCAATTATGATCATTTTGCCCGTTGCAAGCATAATTATATATCTATGTGCATAAATGTGATATATGTGAGAGACCACATTATTATGTGGGTTACTCGGCACTAACTCAATCAGATCTACCGAAAGCTCCCTACTATCAACCATCACTGGCTGTGCCCTAATCCATCTCCTAGAAACTACCAGTTCACCTGTAGGCAATAAAGTCCCAAACCCTGCAGTCTGATACTCACTAGGTCTACAAAGTCTATCAATCACTTTACTAGAAACAAAGGAATGTGTAGCACCAGAATCAATCAATACAGTAAAAGGAGAGCCAGCGCTAGAAAGCTAACCTGTCACTACCGAGGGACTAGCCTCGGCCTCTGCCTGTGTCAAGGTGAATACTCGAGCTGGAGTTAAGCTATCCACCTTTCCTTCTTCCCCTTTCTTCACTGTTGGGCAGTCTTTCTTGAGATGCCCCACCATTCCACACACATAGTAAGCCTTGGCCCGACATTCGCACTAATGGCGTCTTCTACACCTCGGGCACTCCACATAACTTCTCCATGGTTCACTGCAGCCCTGACGACCACCCTGACCACCTCGACCCCTCCTATCAGGACCAGCAGCGGTCGGAGTGTCAGGAGTCTTTCTCTTGAAAACACTGGGGCCTCCGCCCCTACCTGATCCAGAATAAGGAGGCACCACTCTGCGGCCCTCCCGCCTTACTGCACTTTACCTCCAGATCTTATTCTCCGCTTCCTCAGCAGTAAGAGCCTTTTCCACAGCCTGGGCATAAGTTGTCCCCCCAGGAACTGTCGTAATCCTCACATCTCGGGCTATCATAACATTAAGCCCTCTAATAAATCTATCCTGCCTAGTTGCATCTGTAGGCACAAGGCCTGATGCGAATTTCGCAAGTCTATCAAATTTTAGGGCATACTCAGTAACTTTCATGTTGCCTTGCACTAAACCCACAAACTCATTAACTTTAGCTGCCCTGATGAAAACATTATAGTATTTCTAGCTGAACAAGTCCTTAAATCCCTCCCAACTCAAAGAAGTGACATCTCTGGTCTGTGATGCCACTTCCTACCAAATGCGGGCATCCTCTCTCAACATATATGTGGCACAGGCCACTCTGTCATGCCCCTCTATCCTCATAAATTCCAGAATAGTAGTAATCATAGTCAACCATTGCTCGGCCTTCAGTGGGTCAGGTCCTCCCTCAAAAGTTGGGGGATGCTGCTTTTTGAACCACTCATATAACAGCTCCCACCTGTTCCCAACCTCTCCTGGCTGTACAACTGGTACCACTGCAGGTGGTACGATAGGGGCAGCACTCCTTGATGGAGCCTGCTGTCGCAGAATACGGATCTGCTCATCCTGGTTTTATAGTCGTGCTTGCATATCTGTCATGAGTTGGTGCCAGTTCTCAGGGACTAGCGGAGGAATCTGGCCTTGGTCATTACCCCCGGTCCCAGACCTAGTGCCGGCTAGTCGTGTAGATTTTCTTGGACGCATAGCTATCCAAGTCAATCTGCAATCAATGACTCAACAATCAGACAATGATGACAGGGTAAAAACTTCTCCAAAATCCACCAGAGGAACATAACCAATCACAAACAATAAAAAATATAGGCATTTATCCACATGCATTGGCATTGCTAATAAGCATGCCCCAAGATTACCACTCAACAGCTAAAATATAAACATCCATCCATACACAATATGCAGTTAATCATTCAAATATTCATTTACATGCACAGGGATGCTAATAAACATGCCTTAATATTTTCATACAACAATCAAGGGCCAGGCCCTATCAGTATCTCATGCTTCCTATTAATCCAATAAATAACAACATTCATAATTCATTCCAGACATACGAGCACATATGAACATATACACATTACCAAACCCTGAATCGAGCTTGTCTCTAGCAGTGAATGTACATGTCCAGCCGGTCTTCAGGAACCCTTAAATCTAGGATGCTCTGATACCAAGTTGTAATGCCTTAGATAGTCAAGACTGCTACACTGTGTACTTATAAAGGTGCAAGACTTGCTAATCAAGTCATTTAGTGAAAAACGTGATACAGAAACCACTAATGAGCTAGGGTTAAAAGGTTTTGGTCTCAAAAGGGTATATTTCATATACCTAAACATTTTTACACGTGGGATCCCAAAAAGGAACAGCGTTCAAAAGTCAGTTTACAAATTTCGAGAGTTCAAACAACCATTAGCCACTCTAAGGGAAAAACAGACGTTTATGGTTCTTCTGTTCCTGTCTCCCTCTCAACTATGGCGGCTGAGCAGCTGATCATGTACATTCTGCTCTCAGAGCTCTCTGAGTCAAGGCTGATCGATCTTGCCCTTACCTTTACCTGCACCACGAAGCACTTGTGAGCCAAGGCCCAGCAAGAAAACACAACATTATATAACAAGCAATGATAACAGTTGAATAACCCTTTAAGCATGTTCATATACTTAGCTCACCACAATGGTCACAAAGCACGAAGATTCAATCATAGATTCAGCTAATTAATACCCAGCTATACAACATAACAATCTACCAATCAATAATAACAATCAAGTCTCACGGTAATCAGGGTCGACACCTTACGTCACACCCTCTGTTTAACCCACTGACTCCGGCCCACTTAAACCGAGCTTAGTGCATAATAAGCTGTCCTCAACTACCAGTGGCCGAGCCGCGCCCTGTGCGCTAGTGTAAACTTCGACACTCTTAAGCCGGTTGTTTACTTTTTACATGGCATAATACCATCCTTCATAAATCATACAAACAGGGAACCCTTAGCCCCGTTATAAATCCACAACCGGTGCAGTGTTCTTACCTTTAGTTTCCAAGTGTACTGATTGTGAAAGATGCCTCTTAAGCACGATTCGTTTCCCGAGCCCCTAGCTTATACCTAGTCACAACCAAGATAAAGGATATCATTAATGATCGTAAAAGGGCTTCTAGATAATATCTAGTCTCCGAAACATTGAATTCCACCAAACACGGTAGTAGATTCAATCCCGAGCACCCTAGGTAAAATTCCCATGCTTAAAATCCCAAAATCCCTTAAGGGCCGCGGCTCAAGCCACCCATGCCGCAGCATAGCCCCCAAATAGAGCCCATCTAGGCTCAGAACTAGACATGGGCTGCAGCCCTACAAACCCCATGACGCGGCCCGCCCTCCTTCCTCATCACATTTCAGTTTCAAAGGGCCGCGGCTCACCAAGAACTATGCCGCGGCCCGACCCCTTCGAACCCATAAAAACCACCATTTTTTACTCTTAAACCTCACTCAAAACCATCTAAAACCATCCCAATTCCACAACTCAATTATCCCAAAACTTTTCACATGATTCCAGCAACACAACCCAGCTGAAACTTAGCCTAGAAACTTACCAAAATCCACTTCAATCTCTGAAACTCACTTACTCAAGAACATTAAAACCAGCCATAAAAACTCATAATGCAAACACTAAATCACGAATAAGAGCTTACCTTCTTTGATGAACCAACTCCCTTAACGATTTCTGAGCTAAAACCCAAGCTTTCTGGCTTCAATTCAGTCCTTAAATTTCAAAACCATAAACACTTTAAAACCTAGCCAAAACACAGAATTAATCACCATGCACAAAGCTTATATCTTACCTCAGTTCTTGATTGAACTCCTTAGCTGAACACTGGACTAATCCTTCAAGACTCCAGCCCAAACCACTGAATTCCCAGCTGAATTCCTTAAGTTTTCTATGGTTTTTCCTTGAGAGAGAAAGGGAGAAAGAGGGAGGGTAGGTTCCTTGTGTTCTACTATGTTCTGAGATTTTACTTAGTCTATCCTTAGGTGATTAAGTTAATCCTAAGGCTCGGGGTGCCGGAAATGTCCCCGAGGGCAAAATGGTAAAATTCCCCAGTATTCCCGCCTAAGCTTCCTAACCTCAAATATATCTCCAATTATTTATTTCCATAACCTGGTAATCTAAATAACCTTCCAGTACTTAAAATACCCCTTGACTTGCCCAAAATCAAGTATTAAGCCCCGTTGTGACTTTCCAGCTAACTACCGACCTATAATCGCCTCAAGTCGCATGCTGCATATTTACCCACATAATAATGTAGTTCTCACAATTAAAGCATATAATCACATTTATATTCATGTAACCATACTAGCATGCTTATCATATAGTCATGCATTAAGTCAATAAATTCACGCATAAACCAATTATGCCCTCCCGGCACACTAATCAAGGCCCTTAAACCTTATTAGTGATTTTGGGTCGTTACAATGGACCTATAATACGAAGCTCAAATAAAATAGTTTATTAATCAGACTCTTTAATCTAATAATATTATTTATTAATTCCATGATTACTCTACTATAACCATGGAATTGCACTCTAAGTATTTATAGAATTATATTTACAGAGTTTTCTCTTGTAGTCCATTGATATAAGCAACAAATATAGTTTTGTCCTCCATTATTGGTTCGTTAATTAAAGTTGGTCAATATTATCATTTTACTCTTCTAATTACCTCTTGATCCTTAAGTACCATTAATTCTTTAGCGAATAATTAATCTATAATCTAATTATAGATTTGAGCTCAATAACTATTCAGTTCCAAAATTAACCCTTAAGGGAGCCAATATTCGATATGTTAGGAAAGTATGGATTCTAATATTGTAATTCATGTTCCCAACCATCCATGATATTGAATCTCCAAAACAAAAGTCATTAGCCTCATTATTCTAAGAGACCGTAACGAGCGAATCAAAAGATCCAATAAACATAAACAGGAGTTCATGAATACTCAGAATTTACTGATCTACAAATGATAATTTATTATGATAAGAATTAAACATTTATGTCAAATGACAAGTTTATAAAGATAACTAATTATCATCGGTCCTGTCATATATAATCTATATTATATACAACAACTTTTCTAAGATGTCTATCCACTTCAATAATTCAAATCTAGATTACTCGCATCCCGTATGCTTAACAAACCGTACTAGTAACCATCACTACAAGAAAAAATGCTTTTAATAACACCGAAAATGTGTTATCAAAACATACCATAACACTTTTTGATGTGTTAAGACCGGCTATGTTATCGTAGGTCAGGGTACTTTACATAACACTTTATTAGTGTTATTATACTGTCAACGATAACACACTTTCTGTGTTATTTTAATATATAGATAAGTGTTTAATTATGTTATTTATAGTCGATTATATAACACATTTCAATACTTATAAATTTGTGTTATACTACACTTTAGTATAACACATGTGTTATATTAGTTTAGAGAAACATAATCTTTTTTTACTTACACAAAACTAGGAAAACAAATATGAAAGTTGAAGCCAAATAAGGTAACATAAATAGATTTTTATTAATTACTCAAATGTAATTACAATATTTAGTCTACTAGTCTAGGCTTAAGAAATCATATTACAACATAATTTATGCCCAATTCAGATTCCTTTATCACTAAATACAAAACAAGAAATGTATACAAAAATTAGTGAAATACATTCTTCCATTCTAAAGGCCTCAACTACAAATGTTGTCAAGAATTGCTCCAAAGAAATCATCTCAATAAACCTGCACATTGTAACAAAAAAAGTCCTTTTATTATTAAGAACATAAGACTTAAGCTAGTTTCCACCTGTAAGCATATAAAGTTTAAATTAAATTTGTAATAACTCCAAAAATTGACAAAATAGCAAGGTATAGCAAGATGTACTACCATGCAAAACAACGACTGAAGCAACAAAACATGCAACTTAAAACAAGGCTTGTGAAATGTATCAAGATAACAAATATATCTATAAGAGCAACACAGACAAACATCAACATTTAGAAATGGCCAGAGAGAGAGAGAGAATGAAATAAAGGACCTATAATAACTGTTATGCTTGCAGTGATCACTACTAAGATACCAAAATGAATTAAAAAAAATCTGAAGCTTGAGAAGATGAGATTTTCAGATAACCAATACTAGACTAGTTAGAATCTCACATCCATTACTGGAGGAAGAAACCTAAATAATTAAATAATTAACAAGAAACTAAGATATACCATAAACAACATGACACAGGCATTATTTGAAGAAAAAATTGCTCATGAAACATTACCCATGACTGGCTAAAGCATAAACAGGTTAAAAAGCAAGGCAAAAACATATATATTAGCATTGCTTCTCTATACAAAAGGCATGGGATTTCCATAAATAATGTAAAATCAGGTGAAATTAATTGTATATTTATATAAATAATTTTTACACAAACAAAAACAGAATCAGGTCTTGCTTTAAAATCTTTCCACAAGTTTTATGGAAAAGTAAAATAAAATGAAAGGCTTTCCAATACAGAATCAGGTCTTGCATACGAACGTACCATACAACTCTACACCAAAGGCTTTTCACATTATGCATACACCAAGGATTTTCATGTAGAATATGATATTATACATAAAGCATTATTATACAAAAACCTGGCTGTTAGAAAGGAGAGGGGTCAATAAAATCCTGCCTAAGTTCATACGCCACGACAGAACCTCTTCCAGCCCTTCTTTCAAGCTTCTAGGGTTGTAATTCAACTCTACTTTGGCCTTCTCACAGGAATATGCCCACTGATGCCTTCATCACTAGCCAACTAAGCTTTGACCCAAAGATTTGAGTTTGCTACATATGCACCTAGAATGTGAGAATGGTTAGAAATTAAGAAGAATTTCTATTTTCATTACCCAGTCCCATTTTCATTCAATATGTCAGACAATAGAGAAAGTAGTTTCTTGAAATTTTTAACTATATTGGAAGATATAATATTAGGAATTAAAGGTTGAGCAAATGTATATCTTGACGTGAAGAATTTTCTATTACTGCTAAAATTTAAAATCTTATTCTAAGCTTGCTGAACTGACTTAAAAAGCAGGGTGAAAGAGGTCAATTCATCAAAAGTTTGGTGACACAATAAAAATAAAGAAGTAACATTTTAAGAAAAATAACATTAATAATGTGACTCAAAACTGAAGATTCCAACAGCCAGAATGTGACTCAAAACAAACTAATAGTAGTACGACCATAGTTAATAGAAACCACAAATATTAATAGCAATGTGAGAATGGTTAGAAATTAAGAAGTACACAAAAATGTGATCAAAGCAAAATGGGTAATGAAATTGATTATTTAAAGAATGTAACTTGACTGTCAGTAGTTTGAAGTGTTGCTATATACATACTATACTGTACTGTACTATTCTATACTATGTATCACTACATGTACACCATAATCAATAGATGAAAAGGCATGACAAATAAGAAGATATTCAAGCACCTTACTGTTTCTGGGCTATGGAATATCAACAACTTCTTCTCCTATATTGATAAATAACAGAAACCCACTCTTATATTTGATTACACATATTCTTCTCTCCACAGCCCACCCCACACTCTCTGCCCAAAATAATTAAGCTCGTAATACAAGTTACCCTTCTTCTCCACAATACCCAAACATATAACACAGAAAAAGACCCAAAATTAGCCCACAACAAAAGATTCAATTTCAAGTACTCAACTACATGCCCAAAGTTTATTTGCTTAGTTTATATAAACTCGCACAAAAAGCATATATATAATTCAAATATTCAGCAAAGAAATTAACAAAAATAAGACAAAGAGTACTTATGATTAGCCTAATCCACTACAAGCACAAAGAGTACTTATAATATTATAAGCTTGGGAAGGGATGACATTACTAGGTAGAGATTTAAAATTTGAATTTATAAGTTTGTATATATCATCATATCATGATTCATGAAGTGCATGCATATAATATTATTTTACAATAATAGTGAGGAAATCATGAGGGAATTGAGAGTAGTAGGTGAATATGTAAAATATATTATGACAATTACATGAAGTATGTCTTTCTCCATTAAAAAAAGTAGTATTACAAGAGCTTAAAAACAGGTCCTCTGTATCACAAATATGCATACTTACAAAGTATTTATAAGTCCTCAATTTGTTCCCCTGAAATACTATAAGACTAATTGATATATTTATAGTGTGATGAATGACTCCAGTAATCTCTACTTCTATTTGGGTACAGGGCTTATGAGTTTTAATATAGTTTTCTAATTTATAGAGATTACAAATACTAATTTGATTTCACGAAGGCATTTCATTAAATGTATATGTGTAGCATTTTCAAAGTCTTCAAATGCATACTTCTTTTGTTGCAATACTTGCATTAGTGTTTCATTAATTGTATTAGTGTTTTTTTAAAGGTGCAATACTTGGTTTAGTTCTTTGTTGCAACAATCTTTTTTTTTTTTACCATTTACTAAGGTCTGCAATGTTCTTTTGGATCTTCTTGTGTTTTGTTCAATCATTAAGCTTTTGTCTAGCTTAAAACTAATATAGTTCTTATTGATAAATTTGTTTAGCTTTTGTCTAGCTTAGAAGTAATAAAACGCTTATAAATTTATTAAAGTAATCATTCTAATGGGAATAGTCTACTAGTACTTTTAGCTTTATATGTCAGCAATTGATTATTAACAAAAATAAAATTAATATGCCAACCACTAAGTAAAATTAAAAGCTTACCTAACCATCTATCAATACCAAGTAAAAAAATTCAAACAACACACAATAAGTTTTCATCCTTATATCACCACAACACACAAACAAATTTTCCATAACCTACTTCTCTAAGACACACAAATTTTCAACCTTCCGTTATCACCGCAGCATACAATTTTAATCTCAGAACCTACTTCTCTATGGATGAATATTTAAGATATTCAAACTCCTCTAACAATTGTATGATATTAATAAAAGAGTTAAAAGAACATACTTCCGTACCTCTTGCTATTAATAATCAAGTTAATTAAATTTGCTCCTTGCCAATTCGATCCACAACCAAAGGAATATAATCAATACCTAAAAGATTAATACAAAATTAAAACTAAAGACAAACAAAGCAATAATAAATTAAGACAAAGCTGTTACTAACAGACTTTTGGATTATCAACACTAATACAATCTAATCTAAAGGAAAATTTTGTTAATTTAAGAGATGAACTCTGTCTCTAAACAGAGAGATACACCACAAAATGTAAGAAACCTATCATAACTTAAAAAAACTATCAAAAAGATCACTTATGCAACTAAGAAGTTTATGCTCAGTCTAATATAAATTGAAATACCAAATAAGAGGAACACCTCATGTAGTTAATGACCATTAAACAAATACACAAATATATAACATTTATAAATCCACTATAAAACACCCTATTTTTTTTAAAGTGGCCATTCCTTTCTTCTTATTTTTTAAGTTTAGAACAAGCATAGAGAGAAAAAAAAAATTACCTTGTTGCTTACTTTCTGACCAAATAGAGAGAAGCAAGACCTACCAAAGAATTTCTCCAAAACAAAGAGAATAGGGACAAAGAAGAAGAAACAGAGATAAATCTAAAGAGAAGAGGAAAGAGAGAGATACACATAGAGACTTTGGGCATTATTCAGCGAGAAATGAGAAAGAGTGGCTTGACATTCACCAGTAAACTCAAAACCAGAGAGTACATGATCACCCAAAGACTATGTTTAGTAAAAGGGTTGGAAAAAAACTAGCTTCAGGTCCACAAAAGCACTACTCCTCAAACAAGCCATAACTAGCTAACACACTATGGCCAATTCAGGAGCATTTGCATCCGCCTTTCATGTGTCTGTCTCACACATTATGGCCGCATGCAAGATCATCCACTGACATTTCAAGGGCATGCTGCAGTAAATCATTCTCATCAATATTATCAAAGGTCAATTATCACCTTTAATACATTATAAAAAAACTAAACAACCCCATGTGTGCATATTTAAACACCTTATGCATTCAATCAACACATAAACCACCACCTTCCCCCACTCAATAAATCCACAGGAAATAAAATTAAAACCCCATATATAAATCAACTATAAATTCACAAATGCAATGTTTTTAAGAATATAAAAGTGGACTGTCAAATAAAAACAATTAATCAGTTGCCTTAGAGTCAACTCTAGAAGAAGCAATGGTGGCACGCTCTATCATCTAAACAAGAAAAAAAAATCATTACCATTTGTGTAAATGGTAAAGATAAGTAGTCACTCCAACACAGTGGTTCCCCAAGCTGATCTTTGAGTCTTTTTAACTTTATGTTCTCCTCCTGAGATAAGATAAGATAAGATAAATAAATCTATTGATTATATTAATATAACCTAAGCAAGTGCATAATACCTAGTTATTGAAACTAAGTCTTTTTTTTACTTCATTTTCTATATAAAAATCTTGTACTATAGATGTCATCCTCATGAGAATAACTGCTATAGGCTAATAGGTATAAATATTTATATATTGTGGACAAAACCTATGGCTGGCTACCTTATATTATTATATAGCATTTTCATTGTCACCTATTTCCAATGACAAGGCACAAATGAGAAGGAAACCACTTCAGAAACGACAAAACTAGACAGTAAAAGTGGTCAAAAAAATGGACTCGAAATTCACAAATTTCCAAAAAAAAAAAAGAGCCAGTAGTATTAGAAAAAAGTTGGCTGGCTAAACAGGATTAATGTAGCTTAATCAAATCAAGTCATTTTTTATTAAAAGAGCACTAAAGGAAAGGATGATAATGATCATGAAATGAAGTTGGCATCTTTTCTAATACAATGATAATAATAGTCTAAGTAGAATGATTATAATAATTTGATTTCTATAGCAATCCAATAAAGAGAAACAACAAACTAAGTAGTTCATACCAGTAACTGTTGTAGGGCAGCAGGACAATTTGAGAGATATTTCACTGCAACAGGAACTGAATCCTCTCCTGGGATCATCATATCTATAATGTTATCAGCTATTAGATCATCTGTTAATTGACCACTTGTGTCATTTAGAAGAGAATCTATTACATCTCTTGGAGCCTTTTTGGTGATCATCCCACTACTACTTTTCCTGGCTTCTAAAATTTTCTATACTTGCTTCACCATTTTTTTCTTTGCCTGAAAAGAGAAGAGGAAAAATATTTATCTGTTCTTGCTTATGGTTGGCAACAAAGAAAAATAGAGAGATTAAGAAAGCTGTATATGGTTTCAATCCAAGCATTTAAAAATTAACATAAAGAAATATGGGCAGAATACTGCTAGTAATATCAACAGAAATGACAAATGATACTACTTCAAGGGTAAAAAAAAATAACATAACATTCAAGTTACACAAAAAATATCCAAAAACAAGACATGTTTTAAAAAAAGTAACTTATATCATATATTACTAAAGAGTAACCAAAATAATAAGTACTCTATGCTACCACTTCTGCTTCTGTAAAGTTGTTTTCTAATTCTAAAAGTTACACAAAAAGTAAAAAAAAAAATATAAAATAAATAACAAAATAATATATTACTAAAAAGTAATCAAACTTTTATAATAAGTGAATACAATGTACTATAGTATCATAGCCTGCACAAACAAAGCTATTTTCACCAAAAACTTTCCCCTTTCACATAAGAAAAACAGAGAACAAATTAATACAAAAAAAAATGTAGATATAGTTAAGAAATGCAAAAACGAGATGAGTGAGAGATAGAGAGAGAGAGAGGGAGCCGAGAGAGACAAAGAGAGAAGAAATAAAAATGTAGAAAAAAAATACAAACCTGAAAAATGGGACAGATCTTGAGCTGAAATGGGTTTGCGTGAGAGATATTACATAACAAATCAATTCAATGGTAAACTTTTACATGGCAACTTATACTCGTGTTTACTACAAAATTTATATTTGAGAATGTGAATTAGCATAAGCTTTACATGTCCTGTAAAGTAAAAATAAAGAAGAAGACTCAGCTATATTTACAGGTACGTCATCATCAACTTTGACATAAAAATCAGCATCCCACAAAGTAGCAGCAGTAGCAAAATATATTTTTGTCTTGTCAAACAATTCAAGGTAATTTTTAACATGGTCCTGCTCACAATATTGTAAATATTTTCCTTTATGAGTTATTGAAAAAAAATACCAAACTGAATTGACAATGTTTTGCACCAAGGGTACAATGTAGAAGAAGAATAAAAATTACTAGTCTTAGAATATCTCCATGTTTCTTATCCTCTGCTTCAACAGCTCTATCTAGAATACCCCCTGATGTGGCACTAAATGTGGAGAAACAGAAAAATTTATAAAATTAATTAAGTGAAAATCTGTCAAAAGAACAATTGAATTGAAGAAAAGATGAATTTTGCATAGGAGTTTCATTAAATTGCAGAGTGGGAACTCAAAGGGCTGTCCATAAGGAAATAGAACAAATCCATATAAAGTCAGAACAGATCAAACTCATATGACTTTATTTGATTAGTTATTATAATAATTTTCTAATAGTCTTATACTCATGTGCTGTAAAAAAAGATATTCGGTGTAGTATATGCCTATCTACAACATAAACGGGGCATCATATGGCTTGTATTGGAGTAACTAATAACAAAAGACTAACAAAGCGACAATCTACACAAAACCCACACTGCAGTCTAAAATTTAACACTAAATAGCAAACCAGATGGGTCTCAAATCAAGCCATCTATGCATAACATAAAAACTAAAACAAGAACACAAGAAGAAACACCTCAACGAATTATCACAAACACAGAGAAGGGTCAATAGTTTCAGCTGAACATAAATATTACGATTTAGTACAATTGAATAAAAATAATCCATCATTGAAAGATTCCATGAATATGTCAATGGTATTTGTATAAGTTTTCTGTATATAGAAGCATAGAAATTTAAAAGGTAACACATATATTACCTTTCACACTTGGGTCCTGTCACAATAGATTCTATATTTCTATTACTCTACTTTTCATAACAACATTATTAGTGTATCATGTTATCAGCTCAATATATTAATGTTTCAATGCATAAGAAATGACACTCAAAAAAATTCATCACTTTAGAATCTATAGCTAGAGAAGAGCTAAAGAAAAAGAAGGTATTACAGAAAGAGCTAAAGAAATTGGACCACAAAACTGCGAAGATTAAGTCTAACTATAGGACCTAATGTTAACAGTGGTAGCATAGCTATTTTGCGTGTTCTAGCCACAAATCCAGGTAGTATAGCTAATATCAAGACCAGAACATACTAAGGAAAGACAATATTTGAGTGGGTCTATTGTTTGAAGGCATGCAAAGGTGGGCTCACTATGAAATCTTGGAAAACCTAGGAACAAATTGAGCACATTAGTAATGCATTTGTATGCATTTACAAATAAAACAGAGGGCACATTCATAATAAAAAAATTATCAAAACAAATTTAATAAGACAATTAAGTCACGCATATCACAAACTTGAATTGAATCAGAATAATGTTCAGTTACGCTCTTACAAGATGAGAAGCTGCTGCTAACAAAGACATTGACAAATTTGAAATTGGTTTAGCATCTTATTAATCTACCAGCTTATTCATCTAAAACAGAAAATTTTACAGCACCAACCTCAGGTTCCAGGTCGATAACTATCCCCAACTCTTCTAATACATCGACACTTCCACATGCTGAAGAACTTGAACGATTTCCTTGCTTAAAGGGAAAAAAAATCAAGTTTAACTCTAACAATTTACAATATGGGATCACATTCATGTCAGGTAATCAATAAAATTGATGCCACCTTTGCAATTTTGGTACCACAAGCTCCAGCAAGTATTGAAGCTCCAGTCGAAATGTTAACAGTGTTTGCTCCATCACCACTTGTTCCAACAATGTCCACTGCATCAAGTAAGCCCTCTACTTCTAAACTATGCTTGATCATCGCCCTCGCAAGCCCCACAGTCTGTTTAACCACTAAAATCCATAAGTCATTTCTTTACTTATTTCCTTGAAACATACCCCCAAAAATTCTTCAGTAGAAAACCTACAGCCTATCAAAATTTCTTTGAAAATAAACAATTGCATTGATAACAGTTCTTTCTATCCAAACAGCATGGTAATAAGACTTTCAACAGTCTAAAATCCTGCTTGGACAAACTAAGTTATCTAGTATAAATATTCAGAGCACAACTCTCAACCAAAATGATATTTTAACAATGATGCAAGGCTAGTAAAAAGATTATACAGAAGTAGGTCCCTGTTTTTTTACAATATATAATGCACCAAGTAAACTTTCTCCCAAAAACTTACCAAAAACCATTAAAAAATTTACACTGTGCTAATCTTCTTTGCTTATATGAACAACATCTAGAGCTTCCTGAAATGGCAACCATGCTAAGTTCAAATGCAGAAGTGCATATATTTTTTCAATAACAAGAAAAGATTAAAGTTCACTGGCTAAATCAATACTCCAATATTATTGAAAAAGAAAATACTAAATCAGTTCTCCAAAAACACAAGTAACAAATGAGTAAAGACTTACTTACAAATTTTTAATAATAATTCTAAATATTAAATTTATTTCATCTTAAATTTTAAAGTAATATATTATGTATTCTTTTGTAATATTTTTTAAAAAAAAAAAGTCATATATAATTTACCAAATGTAATTCCAGTAAGAAAAAAAAGACTTTTAGTTATTTTTTTTAATTTCATTACATTAGTTAGTCAGTTTTTATGAGTTCTGATTCACAGCCAAAAATTAGTAACAATTTAGGGAAAAAGTTTATGGCGGTGTTTCCTAACACGGTGGTAGAAATTAGCAACAGAATAAGACTTGAGAAAATAATATTTTACTAACAAATTAACAAAACAAACAAAAATATGAGTAACAAAGTTAACCGGGCATAATCGTATTGTTTTTACCTCAAAAAAAACAAAAAGCAAAGTAGGGGAAAAACTCAGCCCTCTTCAACTTTTTTTACCATCAAAGAAATTATAGCATAGTCTCCCCTGACCTGAACACCCTACAATCTATGTCTTTGTCCTCAAATTTCTCTGCATATAAAATTTTCTTCCCTGGGTAGACAAATACGCCATATAGTCTAAGTTCCCCAGTTGCCTAATGTCATTTTGAGGCGTTAACCTAAATCTTCCTATATATTTTTCTTCCTCTGTTACTATACTCAAAAATTGAAGAAATAAAAACATGGGAAATTGAGGTTTCAAGAGAGAGACTAAGGTTTTGAGAAGTTAAAGATTTAAAAGGCAGCAAGAGAAAGAAGATGGTATATAAATATATATATATATATGTATATAGACAGAGAAAGGGTGAGATTAAACATGATGTTTAAGCCCCTGGCACAAGTTTCCTCATAGGTACGAACCATTTCTTCAGGGGAAGGTTTGTGGTCCTTGGGGAAATCCATGATGATGAACCAGTGGCTGTAGTCACATCCCTCGAACAGTATCGTGTCGGGCCCAATTTCGTCGTTCTAGTTATTGCTATTGCCGTATGCTGATCGGGCAGACAAGAGTGAGAGAGACGACGATCTGAACTGGCGAGATTGACGGAGCAGAGGCCATGAATGCTCTACCAAAGTAGGGAAATCTACCGAAATGAAGCCTTGGAGTGGAGGTGATGAGGAAGACGGTGCAGAAATTGCAGAAGTCGCGGCGAGAGAGCGACCGAGTGTGGAGATGGTGCTGCTGATAGTTCGGCGGAGGCGGAGAGAGGTCAGCGCCATGGCTGCTTTTTGCGGTGGTGATGTAGATGGTCAGGAGTAAATCGATAGCCCCCTGAGATATGTTGAAGGAGAGGAAATAGGTCTCGGGTCTCAAAAATGTCGAAGGAATTGAATGAAAGGAATTTTCAGGTCTCTCTACTAGAATTGAGGAAATGTTGAAGGAGAGGAAATGGGTCTCTCGGGTCTCACAAATTTCGAGGTCTCAGAAATGAAATAAAACACTAAGTGGCGGGATGGTGTATATTACCGCCCTTTTTTCATGCCCAATATAATACTCTATCATAATACTTTTTTATTAGTATTATATTCATGTGTTATGAAAATGGATATTTGGTGTAGTGCATTCCTTAAAGATTTCATACTTTAATATGTTACTGACTATTTTATTCATTATATATGATCTTAATTCTCTCGTACTAATACAATACCATATTCTCATGAATGAATAGGGAATTTTCTTGATATTATTATATAATTAATTCAAGCAATAATTATAACATTCAAATATAATTAAATTGTACTTTTTAAAAAAAAACCAATAAAATGTATTTACATGTTTTTAGGGCATTAATCCTAATAATCTTCTACTTGCCCTCAAATTAAGTGAGGCATCTCCCTTAATCCCATATTGCGCATGTGACCCATAAATGACTTTGCTGGAAGTGTCTTGGTTAGCAGGCCAACCAGGTTCTGTTCCGACGCTATCTTCATAACAGTCACATCAACTTGGTGTACAATCTCTCTTACCATATGTTATTTCCTTTCTAGATTCTTTCATCTCTTGTGGCTTCTCGATTCTTTGGAATTAGCTACTGCTCCACTGTTGTCACAGTACATGATTAATGGCTTATCCATATCTGGAACTACTTCTGGATCAGTGTAGAACTTCCTCAACCAAACCGCCTCCTTAGTTGCTTCACAAGCCACTATGTATTCGACTTCCATGGTTGAATCATCTATGTTGGATTGTTTAATGCTTCTCCAGAAAACAACTCCTCCACCAAGAGTGAACACTAACCCGGATGTCGACTTTCGACTATCTTTGTTTGATTGGAAATCAGAATTAGTGTATCCAGTGGGGTTTAGCTCACCCCCCGAATATACAAGCATATAATCTATCGTTCTCCTAAAATGCTTGAGAATGTGCTTTACTACAATTAAGTGTTCCAAACCAAGATTTTATTGATAACGACTTACAATCCCAACTACATAACATATGTCGGGCCTAGTACACAACATAGCATACATCAGACTCCCAACCGCTGAAACATAAAGATACTTTCTCATATCCTCTTACTCCTGAGGTGTCTTAGGACATTGTTCCTTGGAGAGAGCAATTCCATGTCTGGTCGGTAACTGACCTTTCTTGGAATTCTCCATAGAGAATCTTTCAAGCACCTTATCTATATAATTAACTTGAGAAAGTGCCAAATGCTTGTTCTTCCGATCCCTTAGGATTTGGATTCCTAGACCATAGCTTGCCTCACCCAAATCATTCATTTGGAACTTTTCGGCTAACCACTTCTTCACATTTGGCAATGTCTCTACATTGTTCCCAATGAGCAAAATGTCATCAATGTAAAGAACTAAGAAAACCACAACTTTTCCTTTGATGTATTTATACACACATGCTTCGTCAACATTCTGTTCAAAGCCATATGTTTTAATTGTTTCATCAAAAGTGATATTCCTAGATCTAGATGCTTGCTTTAATCCATAAATTGATTTCAGCGACTTGCACACCTTTTGATATTCCCCATTCTTTATGAACCCTTCTAGTTCTACCATATAGATACTTTCATCAAGATAGACATTCAGAAAAGTTTTCTTGATGTCCATTTGCCATATCTCATAATCATTGGCAACCGCTATGGATAAGGGGATATGAATGGATTTGAGCGTGGGCACAGGAGAAAATGTTTCTTCATAATCAATACCTTCTCTCTGAGTGTAACCTTTGGCTACTAGCCTCGCTTTGAAAGTCTATACTTTCCCATCTACACCTCTTTTATTCTTGTATATCCACTTACACCTTATGGGCCTGACATCTTCAGGTGGATCCACAAGTTCCTAGACAGAATTAGAATACATCGATTCCATTTCTTGGTTCATGACTTCTTGCCATTTCTCATTTTTAGGATCATATATTGCTTCTTTAAGGGTTAATGGATCGTCCTTGTCTGTATCAGAAACAAAGACATATGCCTCATGTTCGTAGTGAGCAGGTGGTCTCATAATCCTCCCACTATGACGTTGCACCGAGGTTTCTCTTTCAAGAATCATGGTTTTCCTCAATTTTTCATTTATCATTTAATGATGAAGATGATTTTTATGGGATCTGATAAACGATTTTTAGTCTTGTTTTAGTGTGTCTTTTTAGGAAGTTTTTGTAGTCAATTAGGTTTATTTTGTTCCACTTTACGCTTGTTTTGATTTGTTTTTATGTTTTGAAGGACTTGAGACGATTTGGAACGAAAAGCGGTCAAAATCGATAAAAAGATGAAAATCTGGCAAAAATGGTGGTTGGAAGCATGTAGCGCGATCGCACTACACAATGCCGCGACAGGTGATTGGAAAGCGAGGATTTCTACAGATTTCTTTCATTAAGGGAAATTTGGTCATTTCACTTGGGGAAATCGTAGGGTTTTGTATTTTAATGCAATTTTCAGCAATAAACCCTAATTATGCATAATTGGGACTAGGAGAAGACAGCTGGAGACTATTGATGAAACCTGGGATCAATTAGAGTTTTTCTTTTTCTCATATTTTCTTTTCATCTTTAGTTTATGTTGATTGTTAATTTCATGGATTGGAATAATATGAATATGAACTAAATCTAGTTTTAGGGTTTTTAATTGAGTCTCTTGAAACTCTTCTATGAATTAATGCAAAGTTATGTTTTTGTTCTTCTCATTTGAGATATTTTCAATTGGTGCTTAATGCTTGTGATTTATTGGCCATTTATTACATGATATATATATATATGAATTTGTTTCAAAATCTAAAAGGTGAGATTCAAACATGCTATAATTGATTAGACATAGATTTCGATATTGAACGAAAGTATCAATATGGTTTATGTAGCTTATAAGGTTTTATGCCTAATGCTTCCTATATGTTGAGTTTATTATAGAAATATAGAAAATTCACACATAGGTCGAATTTTATATATTACAAATATAGAATACTTTTGTAACTTGCTATCTTATTTAGAAGAAAAGTTTATGAGACTATTGCATTAATGGAATAGAGAGTGGAAAGATGATGAGATTAAATTCCCTAATTTTCATTCATTAATTAATTATCTTCATTGTTATTTTTTTAGAGTTTATAGTTTTTAATTGTTTTTATTTCGTAGTTTTTATGTTTATGTTTTAGTTTTCTCTTGTCAACAAATTTTTGTTAGCCAAATAGAGATTATGAATTAAATATTGCTACTTCATAATTCAGTCTTCGTGGGATGATACTTGTGCTTGTGCACTATATTACATGAAACGATACGTATACATGCGGTAATATATTTTCGTTATCAGGATCTTATCAGCTGTGAGTTCCTCCAATACTACTTTGCTCTGAAGTTTATAATTATTCATATAGTCATGTTCAAGGAAGGTTGCATTTGTAGAGACAAATACCTTTTGATCCTTGGGACTATAGAAATAACCACCTCTTTTTTTCTGAAGCATAGCCAACAAAAATGCACACTTCAGACCTTGAATGAAGTTTCCCTGATTTAGGTCTAAGAACATGAGCATGACAGCCCCAAATGTGGAAATGGTGCAAACTAAGTTTGTTTCCATTCCACAGTTCCAGTGGCATTTTGCTAATGGTCTTAGATGGGACCACATTCAAAATGTAAGTCGTTGTTTGAAGTGCATATCCCCAGAATGAGAGAGGAAGTGATGAGTAGCTTAACATAGACTTGACCATGTCCAATAAGGTCATGTTTCTTCTTTCACAAACACCATTTTGTTGTGGTGTTCCTGGCGTTGTGAGTTGGGATAGAATATTATGCTCCAACAAGAAATCTTTGAATTCTAAATCCAAATATTCACCACCTCGATCAGATCGAAGTTTCTTAAGAGTCTTACCTAACTTCTTCTCAACCTCAGCTTTGAATTCTTGAAACTTACCAAAGGTTTCATATTTCCTAAGCGTTAAGCAAGTATGATCATATCTTGAGTAATCGTCCATAAAAGTGACAAAGTTCTCATACCCACTTCTTCCTTGTACATTGATTGGACCACAGACATCACTGTATACAAGCTCCAAAGGTTATTTGGCTCTATTGCCTTTCGCTGAGAAAGGACGTTTGGTGATTTTCCCTTCTAGACAAGATTCACAAACTAGAAGAGTTTCAACTCTTAATTCTTTCAAAGGCCCATCTTTTGTTAACCGGATTATCTTACCTAGACCTATATGACCAAGTCTAAGATGCCAAAGATATGTGTGATCCTCGTTTAAAACTTTTTGTCTTTTGTTACCTTGCAGTTTTGCTACTTTAAATAATTGTGAATTATTAAGCATTCGTTCATTTGGTTTGAGCATATACAGTCTGTTATTATGTTCTGCTTGACATATTTTGAAACCAGTCTTCTAAATAACAATCGCATTATTACTAAAAGAAATATCAAAAAATTGTTCATGCAACATAGATAAAGAAACTAAATTTCTAGAAAATTTAGGAATAAAATAAACATTTTTCAAAACAAGATAATTGCTCCCAAAAATTAAACGGATTGTTCCCTTTGCTCTTGCTGAAATGAGTACTCCGTTTCCAACTCGCATGGTCACCTCGCCATCTGCCAGCTCCCTTGATGACTCAAGTATCTGCATAGAACAAACATGGTTAGTGGCTCTTGAATCTAAAATCCAGGATGACATATCGTCTTCCACTACATAAGCTTCAAGTACAAGTAAATCACATTTACCTTTCTTTTTCAGCTCAGAAAGATACTTCTTACAGTTTCTCTCCCAGTGACCTTCAACTCCACAGTAGAAACATTTTCCTTTTTGTTCTTTTTTCTTTGAGTTGTTGTCATTCTTGTTCTCCTTGGCTTATGGTGCCTTCTTGCTTTTCTTGGACTTCTTGCCATTTCCTTTGTCCTTATCATTGTTCTTCATTCTCTTCTTGGATTTCTCCTCAGAGTTTGAAGGTTTCTCCTCTACCACATTTGCCTCTGTCTCTTTGGTAATGGATTTGTTAAGAGACTCAAATGTCTGCAGTTCATTCAACAGCTGGGTCATGTTGAATTCCAACTTATTCATAATATAGTTGGTGGTGAACGCAGAAAAGGCAAGAGTGAGCGATTCTAGTGTGATACTTACTTGTGTGCGGTCATCAATGATAGCCCCAAGCATTTCTGCTTCATGCATCATGTGAATCATGTGCAAGACATGTTCACGTACAGAAACACCTTTCTTCATCTTAGTAGTCATGTAGTTTCTAGTAGCCTCATGTCTACTTTGATCAGATTGCTGCCCAAACATGGCCTGCAGAGAATCCATTATCTTAAACGCATTTTCCATGGGTTCATGCTTTGTTCTCACAACATCATACATGCTCACAGGCATGTAACACTTTGCCTTATTATTGGATTGAATTCAGGCATCATACTTGTCTCGAACATTCTTCAGGGTAGTAGCAGTGAGCTCTTCAGGACATTCCTCAGTTATGGCAAATTTATGGTTCTCACAGATTAACATAAGATTTAGGTTTGACTTCCATCTTATAAAATTATTACCATTAAGTTTTTCAAGTGAAAGTAAAACAACTATTGGATTTCCATCGTTCGACTTTACAGAAATAAATAAAATACAATAATATTATCATTTGAAAAATATCAATGTTTGGAAAAGTAAACATGATGCATGAATGCAACAATTAAAGCACATAAATTAACATTTACTTTTGCACGATAAAACTACCCAAAAAATAAAGTGTTGCCTTAGGGTCGGTCAAGTTAAATTCAGATAACTTATAAGACAATCTTATCTTTATAATTTAAAACTTAAATTAACTATTTATTTTCTCTTTTAAATATAACGTACCGCTATTTTGTTCAAGATGCAATTATCCACCGCAAAAGCTTAATTGCATCTTTGTAAGTGTAACTCATTATTTCAGAATTCATGACTTAACATAGAGAGTATCGCCTTAGAGTCGGTCAAGCATAAAATACATCACTCCTTCCTATCTTCGTAAGAAGTCAACCTTAGTATTAGTATGTCTAGAAACCTTCCTTAGGGGGATGGAAACAAAGCTACCTCGAGGCCCTATTCATTTCTCAAAGTATTGTACTAATAATGGAGACCATAGGTCACATTGAGATGTTCACATTCTCTCACTTATTATTTTGGATTAAATGTGTTTTATTAAACTAATCAATTAATTCTAAATTAATTACTAGTTTATTAATAACCCTATGAATGTAACTAATTAAAAAATACATTTATAATTATAAAAGAGTATGTTTCTATAATTAATGTGATCTAGATAATTACCCATTACATTAATCTAACTTTACTAAAGCGATTTTTACATGAATTTGGTTATCTTAAAGGCCTATAAAATCTATTGGCTTTATTATGGTGTGAGTTACCAAGTTTTAACTAATTAAATACTTAGTAGTTTATATGCAATTGGTTTCTCCAAAACAATTCATATAAACAAATAGAACAATCCTAAATAATCATGTTTCTAAAAGATGCATGATTAATGAGAAACTGTGTGCGTTTTCATGAATGGCATGTAATTGACTAATGCATGATCATGTTATCAATCAAACATCAATGAACATTTATTTAAATAAATACAATAAATAAATAATAAATGATGAACCGAGTACTATTGGGTATTTCTAAAATTTACAACCCTTGGAAAAATTAGAAATAAAATTGCAATCTAAGCCTATGTAGCTTTCAAGACTCTCCAAGAATGGTTCTCCTCTTATTTAGGCTTTCTTGCTAATCTTAAGGAACTTCGTTATGCACATTCTATTAATTAGAAAAAAACTTTCTAATTAATTTATTTAATTAAAACTAACTTTTAATCAAAATAACTATTTTTTCATCTTTTTTAATTTAGTTGAATTTAAATAATTAAATAATCAAATTCAAATAATTATTTAAACTTAAGATATTAAAAGATCTTAATCAACTAAAATATAAATAAGATAATCAAACTTTTAAATTCAAATAATTTAAAATTAATTAAATAAAAGATATTTCACAAAAATAGGATCTAGGGTTTGGGCACCAAGTATGGTGCCCTAGGAACCCTAGAGTCGGTGGCACCTTTGAGGAGCCAAGGGCTCGGGTGCTCACGACATGGGCATATGGGCTAGCATGCAAGGGCACACGTTGGCACACAGGCGGGATGGGCACAGGGGCGCGACACAGGTGTAGAGCACAAGGCATGTAGGGGTGCGGCATTGGCACAAGGCGTGGGGACGGGGCGTGTGCGCGGGGTGTGCGCAGGAAGCCACGGAGCTAGCGCGCATGCATGCACAGGCAGGGGCCTGACGCGAGCGACTAAGGCTCGCGCCCTAGGCTCGGGTCCTCCATCACTCTTGTGACATTTCAAAAACTAAAATTACAAAAATCATATTCCTTTTATGGCTTACACAAGATCTAGAAAATTAAAATTCCTAACCCAATAGCACCATATAATTAACGATCCATCATTCAACCATACATTCAAAAAGTATATCCATCCATTCAATATACATATCAACATACATATAATAAAAAGCAAGAAACCCACACAGTATTTAATATATATGTATACACTGCTCTGATACCAATTGTTGGTATTAAATGATCAAATCAAAGGTGCACATCAGAATATATGGACCCATTTTAATAAATATTAATACTAGCCAGGATCATATACATATATAAACATGAAATCACATACAAAACAGATCAGTGATTACCTCTTGTAGTCTATCAAGTGTCATTGAATCTTTTTTTTTTTTTTATAAAATCAACTATCTTCCTATCCAGTAATCTGAAAGCTCACACCTTGATCTTCCAAATCAATCCACAAACACACAAGGAAGTGTTTGGACATGTAGAATTCAAAATGTTGATATATGTGACTCTTTATGTAACGCCCTACTACCCAGGGACCGTTCCGATGTTGCTTCAAAAACCTAATCTCTTCCTCTTGCCTCTACAATCTTAATTGCACATCTGTAAGCACCTGCTGGAAATTATGAGGGGCAGGTGAAGAACTCAAACCCTGGCTGAAATTCCCAGCCTCGATACAACCACCATCAGGTCTCATTATCTGCCTTGGATACATACCTGCTAATTGAATCTGCAGTCAATAACTTGACCCATTAAACATGATGAGCATATCAAGAGCTTTCCCCACAGGAACAATCTTACCACACTACAATCACAAACCACTACAGTGCTAAAAACATGCCCATGGAATTTGTTCAACAATCATAATCCCTGCTCTTCCAACATACATCCCATGCCTCAACCTCCAGCATGAAAATATCACATTTGTATATTCACGGAGCATGTATTCATATAATCATATTAATAGTCAAGAGCCAGGTTCTATCAGAATCTCATGCTCCCTAATACAATGTGCAGGTAAAGCATTTACATTCTATTTAAGCAGTTAAGCACATAACAACAGAAATAGTTACCATACCCTAAGTGAAGCTATCTTTAGTGATGAGTGTACATGCCCAGCTTGTCTTCAGGAACCCTTAACCTTGGCTCTCTCTGATACCAAGTTGTAACGCCATACTACCTAGGGACCGTTACGGTGTGCATTTTAAACAGTGCTAAACACGATAATCGAGTCATTTGGCCATAATCATGTAACTAAGTATGATTAGCGGTTTAGGGTTAAATTTTTTGGTTAAGATACAACGTTTCACTAAAATGTTTACTGTATACATTGGGATCCCAAAAATATAATCTAAAGGTCAATTACAAAAGAAATATTTACAACCAACCGACCTAAGTGACAAGATAGGGTTTAACCCTAGTTCCTCTTAAAACCCTCGGCCATGGCGGTCGAGCAGCCGCATATGTACACATCGTCACCTAAGTTCTCCAACTCAAGGATGGTCCAGCTTTCTTTTGCCTTTACCTGCACCACATAGAACCTGTGAGCCGAAGCTCAGCAAGAAAACTCAATATGCTCATGAACAGTAATAACATGTTACAAAATCATAATAGGCATGCCTAGCAATAATAGCACTATTCATGCATGCAAATAAGTCCAGATAATGATGGTGGATCTTGCCCTCCTGTGTGAATGACTATCAAATCAATCCTAATCAGATGAGTGATTTAACACTTTGAGGTTCTAATAACCATGCTGGGGCGTATAGCCCTAATCATATGAGTGATTTAACACTTTGAGGTTCTGATAACCATGTTGGGGCGTGTAGCCCTAATCAGATGAGTGACTGATGAGTATGTCGCTAACTTAAACCAGATAAGTGACTGATGAGTGAGTCACTAACATGGGCTCAGCACCCATAGCAATATGACGATAAAGTCACCTGGGCCTTCTGGCCCTGGCTCTAAGTGACAAGCCATTAGGCTAGACAAAGCGCTTTTAGTTTTCATCAAACTTGAGGTCGGTCAGGCATTAATACTCATGCTGAGTCATTCAATGCTTATGTTGATTAGATCTAATCTTTTCGGCTTGTGTTGAACACATCAGTGTCGTTCTTGACTCTTAAGCCAATACCATACGACTCGTGCCGATTTCTGACTCATGGGTTAGTGCCATACACAAGTAAGCAATGCAACCAGGCATATATCATATGTCAAATATCCAAAAGTAGGGCATTCAACATGCTTACTTAACAATCACTAGCATGATTATGATCATGCACATTTACAGAGACTCAAGCTCTGATCAATCTCATATTCAATATTCATGCCATGCCATAATAACATGTTTCTCATGCATCACATACTGGGTGTAGTTTTCTTACCTCTGGTTCGAGCAAGAAATAACAAATGAACGACCCTTGAGAACGATCGATCCTTTGATCTCTTAGCGGTCACCTAATCATAACCAAATATGGAACTCCAATTAATGAAATCAATAATAAAAGGTTCTTGACCTAAACCTCACTCCCGAGACCTCAAACGGTCAATAGATTCGATCCCGGACCTTAGGAATTGAAACCCCAAGCCAAAAACCCTCAGAAGTGCCCAAAATATTGTTAAGAAAAAAATAGATTGCCTCAATGGAAATAGGTAAGAATATTACAACTCTAGGCAATATATTACAAATAAATAAAGATTGATTAAATAAAGTTACAACTCTATAACTGAAAGTACAAATAAACAAAAGAAGAAGAAGAAGAGAAGAATAATAGAATAGTGAAAAATACAACTCTAAGCAAAAGATTACAAGTAAAGCAAAGGTGTTTGAAACAAAAGAGAAGATTACAACTCTAAACAAAAGTTACAAGTAAAGAGAACAAGAGAATAAGAAGAAAAGCAATAGAATAAAATGTAAAAACAGAAACAAAAGTAAACTCTCACTTACACAACCTAAGTGAAGAGGGTTGGGGATCACCAACTTGAACAAGGTTTAAAACCTTTGTCCAAAAGCTTATTTCCCCCTAACTCAAGCACTAAGGGATCTCTCTCAGATTAAAGGAAATGATTTATGGAATTATCAAGCCTCAAGGTGTTTCTAGCCAAGTGCTCTAATGAATACAAAAGTTGTGTCTTTCAAGTGAGTTATTGGCTCCTATTTATAGAGTTTAGAGACACCCTTTGAATTTCAAATTCCACCAACCCCCATGGCTATTACCAATATTTAATTTGATTAATATGGAATTAACAATGAGATTTGAGAGCTATTTGGGTTTTTTGAGTCGTTCAACAAAGATTGAAAAAACTGAAGAAAAAAAAATGGTCAGTTTTCGCCTATGGCCGCGGCCAGAGACATTAGTGGCTGCGGCCACTACTCTCTGTCCCATAGGCCGCGACCACTGACCATTTTTAGCACTCAAAAATGTGCTATTTTTCCAAACGGTTCCAAACCCTCCCAAATGATTTTGTAACCTCCAAAACACATTATTGGGGTTAAAATCATATCTCTAACAGCCATTTCACATATGGCTTTATGAAATTCATCTCAATATTGTGTAACACCAAATTTACACAATAAAGGGTAATATTTGGAAGTTACAAATTTGTAACACCAAATATGTTACATCATTTGGATATATCTCATATATCTAGATATTGTAACTCTCTATTATATGTTATAATATGTGACACTCTTTGTCACATTTATTTAACCTAAAACATTATATTATAATATAATATAATATAATATTATATTATATTATAAAATAATATAACAAATATGAATTAGGAAAAGCAGGGTAGCGCTAATGCACTGGCCCCCTATCGCCCCAGCGCTACAACCAGAATTAATTTACCTTGGCTAGCGCTGTAGCGCCTTCCCTTGGGTGCTACAGCGCTATAACCAGGCTGAACCAGCCCTAGTTCTTCCTCCTTCGACTTCTCCATTTCCAACCTTAAAAACTTGATCCCAAACTCCATCCAAACTTCCAAATGAACCCAAATACCCAACATACAAGTCCTAGGCATCATAACCAAAGCAACCTTTACCAAAAACTCCCATCAATTCTCCATTTTCAACTTCAAAATTCCAACTGAAACTCAATAAGAAAACAGAGTAAAACCAGAGTTCTAATGGCTAGAAACTTACCTCAAGCTCAGTATCACACCCTCTTCAATGGTGGAACACAACCCTAGACCATCAAGGCTTAACTCCCTAGCTTGAATCTTCAATTGGGGTACAAAATTTCAAAGAAAGAAGGGGAGAAGAAGATGATCGTGAGGGAGGAAAGGAAGCTCTGTTTTGGTTTCAGTTTTCTACAGCCTTCTCAAGTTGATATAACCCCTTAGGTGAAAAGACTAAAATACCTCTAAGCTTAAGTAAAACCCTTAACAACCACCAAGGGCAAAACCGTCCTTTCTCCTCTAATCCCACTAATCATAATTAACGCCCTCCAATTCCCATTATTCTCAATATTCTCAAATGCTAATAAATCATATCCCATTACCCTTTAATTACCGGCATTGTACTAATCCTCAAATTACCCCGAGACTCACCCCGAGCCTCGAAATTAACCCCGTTATGACAAAACCGATAACTTGCATTCAAAGATTGTCTCATGTCGAATGGCTCGAACAAATCCACATTATAATGTGGTCTCACTCACAATTCATCAACATGCATGAAAATACACAATTACGCCCTCAATGGGCCAAATTACCAAAATGCCCTTATAATGAAATGTGGACTCACATGCATGCATTTATCATCATATGATAATATAATTCACATAAACATGCATATAACCATTTAATGGCATAATAAATCAATTATGGTCCTCCCCGCCTACTAATCCAACCATTAACCTCATTAGGGATTTTGGGGCATTGCACTCTAGATGTACTCAACACATGAGATCAAGAGAGGTTTGATTGAATAAGAGGTTTAGAATAGTTTTCTGGTTTCAAGAAAACTATCGCTTTAGAGAGAGAATATATATTTTTAATCTCATAAAAAATGATGAAAGCTTATCTTGAAAGTCACGTACTATCAGACTTATATAAAAATATTTAATCTATTTAAATAATCTTTATTTTATTAAAAATAAAATTCAAATTAAAACTGATATGATATTTATATTTAACTATTTATTTAAATCATATTTAAAAAGATTAATTAAATAAATTATTAATTTTTTTTTAAATTCAAAATTCGAATCCCAGGGATAAAAATCCTTGAGTTAGGCGCCACACACTGTGTTGTACAGTGTGTGTCGCCCAACCCTATTGGAATTTTCCTAATTTTCTCATTTGTTTGTATAATCAACTTTTAAGACAATATATTTATCCCAACATAAATATCAGTTAATTCAAAATTAACTTTATCTTAAAATATTAACTTTAAAATAAATAAATAAATATCATATTCTAAATAGGATATTTATTATTCTTTCTCTTTATATTAATCCAAACATGATTAATATTAATTTTAACCTATAGTTTTTCAAGATAAAAACTATATGGTCAAATAATTAATTAATTCACAATTAATCAATTACTCATAATTATCACATAATTATTTTTCTTGCCCTGGAAAATGAATTCCTTTGCAATTTAGTCATTCTCTCTACAAATCTTTCTTTTGACATCCTTACCCTTGACAATGTAGGACAAAGGTGATCTGGGGACCATGGACCTATAATACAAAGCTCCAATAAACCAAATTATTAATCAAACTCTTTAATATAATAATCTTATTTATTAATTCCATGAGTGTTCCACTATAAATATGGAATTTCACTCTAAATATTTATAGAATTATATTTACAGAGTTTTCTCTAGGGATGTAAACACACTACTACAAAAAAGGGCAATTGTGTCAGTCAAACGCGTCAGTCAACGCTGTTGACTGACACTGTTGACCAAGAATTAGCATTTGTGGCAGTTGGGCACTGCCACAAATGAGGGGGAAATTGCGTCACAACGTACACTGACGGTGTTTAATGGGGTCGTTTGTGTTAGTGGGCCACTGACGCAAACGGGTCGTTAACAGCGTCAGTGGCCCACTGACGGTAATGACACGTGTGCGTCAGTGGGGGCATTGACACAAACGTGAAAGTAAAACGCGCATTTCACTTTGACGTTTGCGTCAGTGCCCCACTGACGCAAACGACCCTTTTGCTAAATAAACCTCCATCGTCCCCAAACAGGCGCCCCATTATACCTAAAATTTTTGAAACATAAACTCAAGAAACCAGCGGCGCCCCCTTCGATTTTTGCCCATTTTGGTACGTTTTTATCATTTTTTTTCAATTTTAATGTAAAAATAATGATGTATATATGTTTATGAAACTTATATATAGTTTTTTTTAATTTTTTGTATAGATTTTGTATTTTTGAAGATTATTGTTTGAAAACCCATAAACTTTCTTGATTTTTTTGGGTTTTCTACTTCAAGAACCCACATTGCTCAATTACCACAAGTAAGTGCAATTTTATTAATTTTTATGATTTAAATTTAATTTTTGTGATTTTTTTATAAATTGACTATATTTCGGATTTTTTTTCATTTTTGGATAGTTTTATATTAATGATTATGTAATTGTTTTAGATTTAAATTTTGCATTTTAATATTTTATTTTTTTTAGATTTTTTTTATTTTTTATTAATTTTTTTTTTAAAATTTAATTTAATTTCGAATTTACTTATGTAAATGAATATATATATATATATTAATGTATATATTTTGTATAAGTTTCATTTTATTAATAGTTTAGTTTGATTATTATTAGTAAATTTTTGTTTATATTTTGTTAACTTTTTTAATTTATTTTTAAATTTTGGGTTTAATTGGTTAAGTATGTATATATTAAAATGATTTGTTTTTTTAAGTTATATTTTATTATTGATTTAATTATGATATTTATAGTCGATTTTGCTTTATGTGGTTTGTTAACTTTTTAAAAAAATATATTTTATTTCGAGTTTAAGTATATAAATGAGTATATATAACAAATTATTTGTTTTCTTTAAGCAAATTATTATTTATTTAGTTACAATATAGCTTTAATATATTTTTCTTTATATTTTGTCAACTTTTTTATTATTATTATTTTTTATTGTTATATTTGAGTATGTATTTTGTTGACAACTTTGTTGGTGAGATCAAGCTTTGGAGGATTTTATATTAGAGGTAATATTTTAAACATTAATGTATAATTAAGATATTGAACTTAGTGGAATGTACGATTTATAAAATAGTGGAGATGGGTTCTGGGACTGTGTGCTGCGGTGCTATAAGGCTGTAATTATGCATGTTTGATTGATTAATTGGTTTGTTGTGTTTATGTGATGAATATATGTTTATTTAAATTTTGGGAAATATGATAGAAATAGGAGAAATGCTGCCCAATTTTTTTTAAGATTTAGTAATTTGAGAATTATGCATGTTTGATTGATTTGTTGGATATTTTTGTATATACCGTGTGTTGTATAAATGCACATTTTAAATTTGGTAAATGTGATAGAAATAGGGGAAATGTTGCCCAATTTTTTTTGGACATATTGTTTCCTTTATTCACTTGTCAATTAAGTAATCCACAAACTTAATTGTTAATGTTTGTTGCTTTGTTTGTTTTTTTTTTTTTTTTTTTTTTTTTGTGTGTGAAGTTTGACAATGGATAAAGATTGGATGTCAACGGATAGGTTATCCGTGAAATATAGGAATGGAGTTGAGTTTTTCTTAGAATTTTGTGAAAGAAATACTCAATCTCCGAATAGTATTCCTTGTCCATGTGTTAAGTGTGGTAACGTTATGTGGATGCCAATTTTTAAAATAAATATCACTTATTTAGGAATGGAATAGACAAAAGTTATAAAATATGGTTTTTGCACGGAGAAAGAATGAAAGTCACTGATGAGTGACCATTTAAGAATAATAAGTATTTTGATGTGGATTACGAAGTTGATGATATTGCATAAATGATTGATGATGCACAATATGAATCACATGTGGATCCAATTAAATTTCAATCAATCTTAGAAGATGCTGAGAAACCTATTTTCCCTAATTGTACAAGATTCACTAAATTATCAGCACTACTTAGGTTGTATAACTTAAAAGCCAAACATGGGTGGAGTGATAAGGGAATGACAGAGTTGTTGACATTTTTAGGTTATTACCCAAAGGTAGTGAAATGCCGCCTTCATTTTATGAAGCAAAGAAAACATTGCGTTCGTTAGGCATGTAATATGAAAAAATGCATGCCTGTCCTAATGATTGCATATTATTTCGAAAGAGATTTGTTGATGCAATTGCATGTCCGACATGTGGCGAGTCTAGATGGCAAAAGAAAAAAAAATCGGATGAAGTTAGAAAAGGTGTCCCTGCAAAGGTTTGTGTTCGTAAGATAAGTAAATTATATTACTTCTCGTATTCAAGTTTTTGACATATTTCTATTATAATAACTTACTAAATATAATACTTAAATTTGGATAACTATGTTGTAATAGTGTCGAAACCAGACTGGGCCAACCGAGTGTGGCTTTTACATTATGAAATTTGCTAGAGAGTTGATTTCACAGCCTAGACCGAAGACCTACTTGAAAAATGAGGTATTGTTTTACTTTTTAATTTTCATTTAAACTATCGTTCATGATTTTATTTGGCTGATTCCTAACTTATTATTTTAAATATTTTCTAATTAGTTTACGAATACGAGTCAATATTCGGTTGACGAAATCAACGAGATATGTGATGAGTGGACTGAATCAATTATGGTGTATCTCAGTTTGCAAATGAGCAAGTTGGTGAGGAAATTTTAGTTTAAGTAGGTTTAATACTTAGAAATTTAGAACACAAGAGTACATATATACATATATTAACTTTGATATCTGAATTACTTTTATAGTTTTGATCACAAATGTTAACTCTAGATAAATGTTTAAAAAATTTATACTGTTGTTTTTCTGTTTCTGCTGCTGTTTTTTTTTTTTTTTTTTATCAAAATAGGCCAGGGAAATTGGCATAAACATTTGGAGTTTCCCTGGTTAATACTTTATGTGACAGTGCCCAATTGATGCAAAAAATACTCATTTTTAACATTTGTGGCAGTGTCCCACTGACTCAAACCAGAGTGACATTTGCGTCAGTGGGGCACTATCACCAATCTGGCATTTGTGACAGTGCCCCACTGACACAAATGTCACTCTGGTTTGCGTCATGGGCAATTGCGTCACATATTAAACTGACGCAAAAACTCAATTGTGGCAATTATAAACTACCGCAAATGACCTTTTGTGTTGTAGTGATGGGGTGGGGCGGGGTCGGGGATGACTCCCCCGTCCCCGCCCCGTCTCGGAGTCAGGGCCCCATCGGGTACCCGTTTAATAAAAAATGTTTAATTTTTTTTTAAATTGATAAAATAATTAATACTTTTTAATATAAAATAATTAAAAACACAATAAAGTATACCATTAATAAAATATATATTATATAATTTATTATATTATATATTTTTAATAATATTTATATTAAAAATATAAATTAGAATGTAAACGGGGCGGGTTCGGGACGGGGGTCATGTCCCCCGCCCCCGCCCCATTAGGGGCGGGTCCCCACGGGGACCCTACCCCGCGGGTTAAATTGACATCCCTAGTTTTCTCTTGTAGTCCATTGATATAATCAATATAGGTAGTTTTGTCTTCCATTACTATTTTACCCTTCTAATTACCTCTTGATCCATAAGTACCATTAGTTCACTGGTGAATAATTAATCTATAATCTAATTATAGATTTGTGCTCAATAACTATTCAGTTCCAGAGTTAACCCTTAAGGGTAGCAATATTCGATACGTTAGGAAAGCGTGGATTCCAATATTGTAATTCATGTTCCTAGCCATCCATGATATTTAATCTCCAAAACAAAAGTCATTAGTCTCATTATTCTAAGAGACATTAACGAGTGAATCAAAAGATCCAATAAACACAAATAGGAGTTTATGAATACTCAAGATTTAGACTGGTCTACAAATGATCATCTATTATGATAAGAATTAATTTTTTATGTCAAACGACAAATTTATAAAGATAGTTAATTCTCATCGGACCTGTCATATATAATCTCTATTATATACAACATATTTACTTAGATTTCTATCCACATCAGTAATCTGAATCTAGATTACTTGCATCTCGTATGCTTAGCAAACTGTACTAGTAACCATTTATCAAAGATTCCATACTTTAATATGTTACTAGCTATTTTATTCATTAGATATGATCTGATTTCTCTCGTACTAATACAAGATCATATTCTCATGAATGAATAGAGAATTTTCTTGATATTATTATATAATTATTTCAAAAAATAATTATAACTTTCAAATATAATAAAATTGTACTTGTATTTAAAACTAATAAAATGTCTTTACATGTTTTTAGGGCATTAATCCTAACACAAAATCTTACTTTTCGTCACATGTTGTTACTCACATAATAAGTTATAACTAAAATTACTAGTGATAACTTGTGACTAAATATTATTTTACAGTTACAAACAATTTTTGTTCTGATAAAAATTGATATTTAGTCATAAAAAAATTATGTCGGGACTAAAAAATTGTCACAAATTAGTAACTTTTTTTTATAGTGACTTAATGAAGATTGAATTGATTATGTCTCAAAATATGTGATATCCATCCACCAAATACTCCTAAGGTTGGTCACAAAAACATAAAAAAGGGAGAGACGTGCTAGAGAGAAACATAAGCCACAACAAAAGTCATGGAGAGAGATCACTATGATAGTGAATAATGTTTTAATTTGTTGTTATAAAAGGGTCATTCTTTAATACCATTTTATATTGAATGATACAATTTAGTATCATCACAATACATATATTCTATTTTAATTTAAAATATGTGAAATCTCACACTGCATCAATAACAATATACTAAGGGCATATTTAGTAAGTCGTATTATATTGAATTGTATTGTATTAGGTTTGTATTCTATATTATTATTTTTATATAACATTATGTTTGATATTCACTTGTATTAAAAAATTGTATTAAATTATATTATGTTTTGTAAGCAAGTGAATTATATTGTATCAATTCAAACTAAATAAAATAAATATTTTTAAACGATGCCATAGGTGATACTACCACGATCCCGACCCCAAACTCCGGCCCGAGACCCTGACCCCGACCCCGGACCCGACCCCCACCCTAGCCCCGACCCCAAACCCTAACCTCGGACCCCGACTCCAGACCCCGACTTCAGCCCCAGCCCCAGACCTCAACCCCGAACCCCATCCTCGACCTCGACCTCGACCTCGCCCCTGACCCTAGCCCCAGAACTTGATCCCAGACCCCAACCCCGACCCTCGGCCCGAACCCCGACCTCCAACCCCGTCCCCGACCCCAACCATGACCCCAGACCCCGACCCTCTCACAGCCCTGGCCCCCACCCCAAACCCCGGCCCCAGCCCCGAGCTGCGACCCCAGACCCCAACCCAGGCCTCCGACCCAGGACCCCGACCCCCGATCCACTCGGCCCCCGGCCTCAGACCCTGACCCCAGCCCCAGGCCTAAAGCTCGACCCCGACTCCGGTATTAACCCTGATCCCTGACCCCGACCTTAACCCGGACCTTACCCCAATACAACATAATGTAAAAAATATTACATTACGAGCTAACACATACAATTTTTTATGTATTGAATAAAATGGTTGGTATTGTATTAAAAATTGTGATTGTAATAATTACAATACAAAATTCATTCCAATCATAGTATTCTATTTATTTAATAGAGTACGAACTCCTTATTCGGCGTGTCAAAGGTGCACACTACTTCAAAGCTGGATAAGTAAGTTGTATTGCACACTATTGCTACCTCTTACCTAAAACTCCTATAAAATGGAGAAGAAGTTTGACATTATTAGCCTTCTTCTTCTTCTTCTTCTTTTTTATCAAACAATATGGCCAAAAGTCGGTTACTTTAAAGATAATATTAACTCGTTCAAATTCGACATGAAATGTTAATGGGTGACTCAATTTTTCACCTTATTTCATATCCATAAAAGTATGATAATCAAGCACTACAAAATCCCGTAGCTAACCCACTCACCATGATTATAGTGTAAACTCTCTACGCGTGCACGTGAGGAAGAATGTAGATACATCAGAGACAGAGTTTCTTCCAATAAATTACATAATAAACAATTACACCTCTTATTCTATTCAATCAAACAAAGACACAAAAGTGTCAATTTTTTAAGTATCTTCATATAAATTAGATGAGAACCCATATAATGATACCTCTTGTTCTACAATATACAACAAACAAAGAGACACACAAGTGACAAAGTTTGTATTTTTATTTAATTTATTATAAGGCTTTTATTTTAGTGAACAACATGAACATACATCATCTCTCACACAAAAACATGTACTCTCTTTCAAATTCCTCCTCGAGTACATGAAAATCACAACTCAAACTTCGAATTACGTAATCAACAACATTAATGACTAACATTAAAATATAAAACTACATTGTTATTTTCCAAGTCAGATAATTATTCTAAAATTCGAGACAGGATTTTTGTTGAGAACCTCTGTTTTTTAGAAAAGAAAAAAGAAAAACCAGATACAATCATCTAGCAGAGGTTGAAAGAGGAGGAATGCTCTGTTCGTGCCTGAAGAAGTTTTCAGGGTCAAACTTAGTCTTGACATTGACCAATCTGTTGAAATTATCCTTAAAATACCTATTTCCCCACGAACTGGCCATTGAGGAACTCGTCTGGTTCTTCTTATTCATGATCCCTATATCAAGATCTCTGTAGTTCACATAAGCTTCCCTTGGAAACTTGGAAACGTACGACGCCATGTACACATACAGCTTCCTTATCCAGTCGATGTGTTTCACCGTCGTCTCCTTCTCTTCGTCTTGCCATGTCGAGAGCCACTGGATCATGAAAACGGTACCGTTTCGGTGAGGGAAGGGCGTTTCCGACTCGGAAACTCTGCTCATTTGTCCTCCGTATGGGGTCCAGATAGTCAGTGGACTTTCTTCTTCCAAAAGCTTCTTCCACAGACCCTCCAACCCGGATTCGGGTACGGGTTCTTTGACGAAGTCCGATTTGGCTTTGAAGTAGTTCTTGAACGTTGACTTTCCTTGGAGAAGAACCTCCGGTTTGGTTCCAGTCGGGAAACTCGCTATGTAAAGAACTGATTCGATCCAACTCATCTGGGTACAGTCCTTTTGAGTCAAACCCAACTCAGGGAAGCTCTGTTCCATGATTTTGAGAAGTCTTTCAGGTTCTCCAAGGAACAAGGCTTGGTAAATGGTCATTACGGTTCTCTCAGTCGTGTTTTTACCGACTGCGATGGGTTGGATTATGACTCTAATGAAGAGATCTTCGTCGAGTTTGTCCACGACTTGTTGCCACTTGTAGAGTACTTTAGTGGCTCCTTGTTCCAACGTTTTTGGAACAGAAAAGACTGTCACGGTTTCAGGCACCGGTACAAGCTTAATCTTCCACCAAAGAATGATTCCGAAGCTTCCTCCACCACCTCCTCTTATGGCCCAGAAAAGGTCTTCTCCCATGGCCTCACGATCGAGAACTTTGCCGTGAACATCGACGATCTTGGCGTCGAGAACGTTGTCGACCCCAAGGCCGTATTTTCTCATGAGAGAGCCGTAAGCACCCCCAGTTATGTGGCCACCAACGCCTAAGCTGGTGCAAAGCCCGGCGGGGAAGCCATGGACTTTGCTCTTCTGGGAGATTCTGTAGTAGACTTCTCCTATCGTAGCACCGGCTTGAACCCAAGCCGTATTGCTGTCTATGTCAACATCGATGGCTCGGAGGTTGGTGAGGTCGACAACAATGAAAGGGGTTTCGATTTCGGAGACGTAGGAGAGGCCCTCGTAGTCATGGCCTCCGCTACGAACTCTGAGATGTATTCCGAGCTGTTTGGAGCATATTACGGATGCCTGGACGTGAGAATCGTGCAAGGGTGTGAAGATGAACTCGGGCTTGGGTGCTGAGGGGACCAAGTAACGAAGATTCTGAGCTGAGGATTGGAGGAGAGGAGTGAATGAAGAGCTGTTTGGTGTGAAAAAAGCTGCGGAGATGGGAGTGGAGAGCTCAGAATTGGTCGCAATGCATTTGATGAAGTTGTCTAGAGTTGATGAAGAAGCTGTTCGAAGAAAGATGAGAGGAAAGAGAGTGAGTACTAATAGAAGTACTACAGGTGATTTTGAAAGAAGCATTGTTTTGAGTTAAACTAGTAGCTTAATCGCTTAGCCGAATGATTAACAAGTGTTGGAGTAATTGGTTTTTATAGTGAATGAATATGTTGTCCCCCAAACCCAACGTAGAGTTGAGCTAAGCCAAACGTCATGAGAAGAAAAGGGCTGTGATTCTGTGAAGGTCATTAAGTTTGGGTCGCGCGTTGTGATGATTAATAAATGAAGTTGGTGGGTTGTGAGCTTCTCTGTTTCGTACCGCGATTGATGATACATAGATACGTGCCTCGCTACAACTCCAATTCAGTCCGTATGTATGTAATCGAATTTGATTAATATGTTTAACATCAATTCATTTAAAAAACTATGTATTAATGTTAAATAGAATATAGTTTTTTTTTTAAGGCAAAATAGAATCAGTTACAAGTTTTCTATTCAATTTAAGCAAAATGATTTAATCTCCATTTTTTCTTACCATATAAATAATTTTTTACAAAATCTTATACAACGAAAAATATAGCTTTTGTAAACTTAATAAAATTGAATAAGTATTGATTTTTTTTTTGTTATTTGTGTAAAATCCTAAATTGGTTGTCTTTTATTTAGAGTAATGATATGTGCACCCAAAATATGCACCCAAACATTACATACATTGACGTGTCACTGCTTTTTAAAACAGTGGGTCCCAGTTTTAATAAATATGATTGGTTAGACTAACACTGTGTGTAATGTTTGAGTGTATATTTTAGGTGCACATATCATTACTTATATTATATCAATTTAATTGGTATTTTTGAAATAAGTGGATTTTGTCTCTATTTTGTATGAATAAATTCTATATTAAGTGCATTTTATATAGTCCAAGTTTCCTTATTTATTTATGTAAACTTTGTCTATAATAAGGATTTTTATTATGGAATTGATCACGGTATATTTTACTTGATTTTATTAGATTTAAAAAAAAGAAACTGAACTATTCTTTGTACCCAAGTAAGTTAATTTCGTAATAAACTGGTTTGGGTTTAAGTCTGAGTTTGTCCATTTTCCTTATGCTACAGGATGATTCTCTGTTACATCTAGAATATTCTGCAGTAAAAATAATTTGGAGTTAATTTTTAGAAACTTCTTGATTTGGCCTAATAGAGATCATGAACGAGATTGATTGGCTTAGAGTTTCCTAAACTCTATAAATACTAGACCTCAGCAGCAACTAATCTCATCTCTTCACCATTCTAATGTTTCATTCTTTGAAGAGATCATTTTTATGTAAAGAGTAGTCTTGGTACAAGTATCTCTTTGTTTTGTTTGTTTGTTTGTTTTGATTTGTGTTGTATATTCTTAAACATGTCATAAAGTTTGTGAACGTGACATACAATCTTCAGGAAAAGATTTCCATAAGTCTCACTATGGAAAGAAGCGAGCACTCATCAAGATGGTAAGAGATTTCATGTTTTTGGTGTTTATCGAAATCAGAGTATTAAATGGAGTACTTCAAGGTTGTGACAAGGATTTAGAAGGAGTCTAATCTTGTATAAGTCAATCGCTCATTGTATTCTTGAGACTTTACTAATTGATTTTATCTCTGGGCGTGACCCTGTAGACTAGGTTTTCTGAACCACGTAAAAAACTTCTTCTATCACGTTATTTTTAGTTTATTTAGAATATGTTCGTATATTCTTATTCATCAGCATTCTGTTCTGATACATCAGAATATATATCTGATCAAACAATTGCTTAATTATTCTGCATTAATTAAATTGTTTGTTAAAGTAATCTTAAAAAAAATGGAATTTCAATTCGCTTAAATATTTCTGTCATATTTACACAATTTCTTTCTTCTCCCTTTTCCTGTCTCCCAAGCAATATTGCATTACTCAAAATTATAGAGCTCTTTAGGTTTTAGGATTATCTTCCTAAACCAAGGTTAAACGTAAGAATATTATTTAACGCAGATTAGAGTTCAATAGAATAGTCTATTTTTTATATTAAAAATCAATACCTTTTAAAAAAAAAAGCTCTAATTTATAGGAATATCTCTTCTATATAAAAAGTATGTAGATAACAGAAATTTTTTGTTTTAACAATTTTGTTAACTTTAAGACAATATTATAAATATTTAACAGAATATACTTTTAAAATTAACTAAAAATAGATATTTATTAATTATATTAATAAAAATTCAAATATTATAAAATACCATTAATATAATAATATTCAATATAAGATTATATATATAATAATTATATTAATATAAATTCAAATTCAAATTCAAATGTTATAAACTATCATTATTATAATAATATATAATACAAGATTATATACTTAATAATTATATTAATATAAATTTAAATGTTATAAAATATTATTATGATAATAATATATAATCCTAATTTTTTACTAACTATATTAATATGAATTCAAATATTATTATAATAATAATAATAATATGTAATACAACACTAGATATTTAATACCTAAATAAATTTAAATATTATAAAATATCATTATAATAATAATATATAATACATAATCTTAATTTTTATTAAAAAAAATTATCATTTATGTTTAACAAGGGTATCTTATTATATATATTTAAAAAAATCATAAACAATATTTTGATTTAATTTTTTATTTAATATGTTTATGTCATTTTTTTTATATATAATATTGTATATTTATTTGAAATTTATGTACACAATGATACAAATTTAATAAATATAGTTAATATATTCTATAAAAGGTAAATATCATTTTGGACTATGTGTTTTGCAATAGTTACTGATTGGACCCTCTATTTTGTTAAATGACAATTCGAACTATGTGTTTTACAAAATAGAACATAATAGTACCTTGAGCCCAATTTTGATCAAACTTTTTTAAATATGAACAAAATGCCCTTGAATTTTATTTAGTATTGAATTTAAATTATTGCGTAATAATTTAAACATTAAAAATTAAAAAATAAATTAAAAAAATGTAAATTTTGATTTAAAAATAAGGTTATTTAGGTTTTTTACCCCCCGAACTATTACCACTACCGTATCGTGCCCCCTAATTTTTTCAGACCGTTAAAAATTTCCCCCGAAATATTCACAGTAAAGAAGGACTTCCGTTAACTTTCAACACAGAATGCTGACATGGCTCATTACATGCTGATGTGTCTTGTCCATGTCAGCGCCATGTGTGTAATTTTATTGTTTTTAAATATGGTTTTTATTTTTTTTAATGTATAAAAATGGTTTAATTTATTAATTCTATTTTTTAGTGTTTAATTCACTAATTTTTAATATGATTATATATTTTTTAATTTTAAAATTACACAAATGGCGCTGAAATAGCCAAGACACATCAGCATATAAACAGCCATGCCAGCCTTCTGTTAGCCACATGTGTTGAAAGTTAACGGAAGTCCTTCTTTACATTACTGTGAATATTTCGGGGGGAATTTTTAATAGTCTGAAAAAATTAGGGGGCACGATACGGTAGTGGTAATAGTTCGGGGGTAAAAAACCTAAATAGCCTAAAAATAAATATATATTTATACAAAAATTAAAAAAAAAATCAGAATTATGTTTTAAAAAACACATAAATCGTAAAATACAAACCAAAAACTAAATTTAAACCCTAACTATAATAATCTACTTCATCTTCTTCTTCTCCCTCATTTTGTTGAACAATCCAAAATAAAAAAAAAAAACCTTAGATTGAACAATAAATGAAAAGAATCATCATCATCAAACAAAGAAAAAAATAAACAAAATAACAACTCAAACAAAACCCAGACTTTATTCATAGTATAAACACAGTTGTTGACGGTGAGAACTCGTCAACGAAGTTAAGTTGGAAAAATTATCAAATCAAGATCGCTAATTGGAAAGCTGTAAAAACTTGAACAATAACTCAAGAACAATGGTGTAACAATAATGGAGAAATCAATCTTTCATTCACACTTTAGGCTTAGCTACAGTAAAATTTCCAACCCCTTTCCTGGTGGTCTTAGAATCTCTTTTATAGTTGGCTCTAATGGCCTTAGGTACATAGTGGTCCAGGGGACCAGGAGGTACATACATACTGTATTAGGGGAGTGGCTCCAGAGGTGGTGATCGTACATCCCGTACTGGAGCAGGTGTCAGTACGATATCTCCACTACTTGTCTGTACCCATTTCTGATGCGTGGTGGCAGGCGTAGTGGCGCAGGAGGTCATGGTGTCGGCTCTGTCCTATGGCCGTAGACGTACGGACCATGGCTCTTCCCCCAGCAATCTTACTGGTACTGATATCCGTACTCAATACTAGGTCGTACAAATATGTCTTCATTCGACCCGTACGGGACCTCCTAAGCATAGGGGTCTTAAGGTGCAAGGAATGGGACCCTCGGTGTGAGGCGGAGATCTTGGGTCCTTGGCGCGAGATGCCTGAAGTCTCCCAAGGTCACTCACTAATCTTGGCGATAGGTATGTGCCCCATGTCTGACGTCTAAGGACGCATGACGAGACGCCCTGTTTGTGGCTCCCTTGACGGCGCGGCTCCCTAGTTGTTCAGGAGGCCCCTATCCCCTCGTGAGGCCAAAAAAGGCCATGCCTGGGCAAGGCCACTTGGTTACCTCGGCCTATGGCGAGGCCCTTAGACGCGAGGCGGCTAATGCGAGACGGTGGCACGGGCTTAGCAGCCGAGCGAAGCCAGAGGGTGCTGCGCGCGCGGGGGCCGAGCGAGGCCACGGGGGCACCGTGCGCGGGGGCCGAGCGAGGCCACGGGGGCTCCGTGCGCGGGGGCCGAGCGAGGCCACGGGGGCTCCGTGCGCGAGGGCCGAGCGAGGCCAGGAGGCTCCGCGCGCGGGTGCCGAGCAAGGCCATGGGGCTCCATGCGCGGGGGCCGAGCGAGACCAGGAGGCGCTGTGTGCGCGGGGGCCGAGGACCTCTCGTGACTCTCATATTTTGGCTTGGTGGAATTTGGGCGTCCACAATAGTGAAGCACTAAACACTTAAAAATTCAAAATCTTCTTCATTCCAAGCTTGTACAAAAGAGATCCGACTGCCTTGGCATGGGCAAATGAAAGAAAAGTTGGGTGCAAACCCAAACCCAAGTCCAAATTGGTTCATCTTCTGCCATGGTCAATGCCTGCGAGTTCATAAGATCCAGGATCCAAACCCAAATCGGGTTGTCTTCTGCCATGGTCATATGCCTACAAGTTCGCTAGATCGAGGACCTAAATCCAAACCCAAATTGCTTTTTCTTCTACGATGGTCATTTTTCCGCTGGTTCGCCAGATGGGATCCAAACCCAAACCCAAATCAGTTTGTCTTCTGCTTGTCGTTGTCTAAACATAAATCCAGTGCTCATCCCAGCCGCAACACAAATCATTCATGAGTTTCTTGTGTTTCTAATTGTTTTTTAGAAAAATAGAAGGTGAAAGAGATCTTGAAGAAGAAGAAGACGATAAAGAAGAGATGTCGAAGATGAAGAGATCTTGAGTTGAGGAAGATGAAACTGAGATCTTGAGCTTGATGTAGGTTATGGTTGGGGACCGTAACAGACGAAACTGTGTGAGTGAGAGAATGAGGGGAAAAGAGGAAAAACGAGAGAGACGCCTCATTAATTTATTTTTATTTAAAAATCTATTTTAAGTTATTTAATTTATTTTCTTTTTAAAAATATATTTTTTGTTAGTTTGATCGATATTTTTTTGCAAAATACAGGATCCAAATTGATATTTACCCTTCTATAAATAAACTATGCAAAAGTGACGTAGCTTGTATCTAGTATGTATATATATGCCGAAAAAATAAATAAAGAAGGGGTGTGACTTAATATGATATTTTCTAATGTTCTAGAAGTGGCATGTGTATGAATACGGAAATTGAAAGCATGTTGGTTTAAAGTGAGAACGCGATCATATGCAAATGTAGTGAAAGAAAATTTTTGTTGTTCTAAAATGATATGATGAATTCTTGAAGAAGCAACGAAAATAAACTGTGTAGAGTTTATTGGAAAAATGTGTAATAATTGAGAGACTTCTCTGTTCAATTATTTAGATAACTTTACAATCTGTACTTAGAAATTCAGTTTTGCTTTCAAGTATTTAGGTGAAATATATGTGACAAAAAAAGAAAATAAGCTCATTGATCAAGTCTTTAACTTCAATAAAATATTAATATCAGTAGGGAAAAGTTAGAAACAAGATAATAATTGCAATTTTTTTTTTGTGAGAAATGCTCAGTATTTCAATCTGATTTCAAGTATCAACAACCAGAAAAATACTAAATACACTTTATTTTATACTCATTTGATCAAAATATACATGCAATCTTATATATCATTACCCTAAATTCTTACAATAAATAAATGAGATGGGTTAATTTTGTATTTTGATTACTTGTTGAAAATAGTATTAACATTTTTTTTCCAGTTAGTCTATAAGATATATTAATGTTGTTATTTATTAATTATGAAATTGATAGGATAACTTAGTTGAACATTTTACTCAATTCATAGTACTTTTTTTCCCTTTTGTAGCTATCCCTAACTATTATAAGCAATCTTACTATTAATACATTCTTAACAACTATTTGATGTATACACATTTACATAATATATTTATATTTTATATATGCAAATATTTACCTTATATGGTAAGATTCCCTATCATGCTTTAATTTCATTGGTAGGAAAAAGTAAGATATTGTTTGGCATGGGTAATGTTACTTTTTTGTTTGATAGCAAAGTTATATTTCATTTATTATTATTATTTTGAAAAACTGATATATTTAGTATTTACTAATTTACTTACCTTTCATTGTGGCTTATGTATCTTTAACATGATTTTTTCATCAACTTGTCATCGTCCTACAATAACACTACATAATAACACAGATAATTTTTACATAATCCTATACACCCTCTTAAACAATTCCTTTTACGTTAATATATATATATATATTTAATTTTTAACTTCTAATACTAAACAACTCTTAAAATATAATAACAAATGGATGGCAACATAATAATAATAATAGATTGGTTGTGAACGGAAGAGGGGGGTGTTGGAATATTTTTTTAGGATATATAATTTATTCATTAAATATATTTAATGTTCAGTATTTATTAGTTACCCAATTTAAATTTCCTAATTAAATGGAAGGAATATCTCAATTAATTAAATTGAGAGAATATCTCAATATCTGTGTGGCAGAGACTCTAATGAATGTTTCACTCTATAAAAATAAATATAGAGTATCAGTCCCAAGCTTGATTTTCAGTAACTCCATCTAAAGAGTTAGTGAGAATTTGAAAGCTTGTGTATTCGTTCTAATTTTTGTTTCTTTTTCTTTTGTAGATCTACAGCTTCATCGATATTATTAATAGCAAGGATTGAATGTATATATTTTCGATTCTCTTCGTATATGTTCAATCTATATATATAAATATATATTAATTCGCCTACATATATAAAATTGTTCATATGCTTATATTTCATTCACTCTAACTGGAGATTGATGCCAGAGAAATTTAATAAATACCCAATTTTAAATTGAATTAACCATATTTACGAGTATCTCACTAATTTAATTAAGGTTTAATATATATAAACTTACCAAACTACCTTTCTCATATTCATCATAATTTTCCATCTTTTTATAAAAAAAAGTAAGACAAACAAAATTTGAAGATTAATGAAGTGAACATAAAATTTTTACTTAAAAGCAATATAAAGAAAGTTAAATTATGTATCAAGTTGAGGTATGATAATAATGTCAAACTAAAAAAAAAACACTTTTGCAATATTTTGGGACAGTATAGTACAAGTACAAGAGTTATTCTTCAACTGAAAATCCAAAAAAAAAAGTGGTATATGATCTAATTTCCAATTTTTTTTAATTTAAAATTTAATATGTAGTTTTTATTTTTTCTTTTAAAAAATGTTTTTAATAAAATATTTTTCTCTAGACCATTCTCGGAACACATATATACTTGAGTTTGATCAAAATTGAGAATTATAACCATGAGATACTCTGTCCTTTTAACAACTTTGCTGTTTTCCTTCTAAAATATATGATTCTAAAAACTATCTAAATAAAATTGTTACAAGTGCTTTCAAGAAGATAGTATTATTTGCTTTGATAGAAAAAATCAACCTATAAATCATGAACCTTTTATATTTCCAGCTATTGATTCCATATGTAGTATTTCAAAGAAACAAATTAAGGATCTTTAAATAATATGTATATTTTTTTTTTGTGGCCGTTTAAATATTTAAAAGGTTAAATGTACTGAAATGCATACCTTTTCAGATAAATTTAAAAAAGTTCCAATATATGTGTTCTAATATAATTTTTTAATCTAAAAAAAAACTGTCTTACTCGGAACTTTATATTAAATTGAAGTTGGGTTCAATGAACAATGAACAATAAACAAATATATATACAGAAAACAGAATTACGAAAAATGAAAACAATTAAATTTATCCAAATTTAGATTATTTGTATTAATTCGGAAAAGCAAGATTTATCTAAAGTTCCAATATTTTCATGCACTATAATTTTTATTTTTAGCACATAAAAAAAAGGCAAGACACAACATAAAAAATATTTACTGTACTTAAAGACCTTTAATTTAACATTTATACTCGATGGCATCATGCACTATTTAGTTATGCAATTTATAACATAATAACTTATTAGAAATTTAAGAGTAGTTTATATTATATTTGCTGGTAAAATGTTGATTTCAAAAAGTAATTTGCTGTACAAAAAATAGTTTTCATATACAAATAAAATGACACATAGCTAAAGTAATCTTGTAACATAATCAAGTTATACTATAGAATCTTTTTGTGTGTACTTATAATAGAAATAATATTAGGGACATTTAAACTTAAAATCAAACTAAAACATATATGTAAAATAATAAATTAAAAAATTCAAGTAGGGCCATGATGAATTTTAATATTACGTGAAAGGATATCAGTCATTGTTGTTATCTAAAAAAGATTAGATATATCTTTACTTTTTTTTCCATCATGCTAAATTAATTTATTATAAGTATTAACATGGTATTCTCTTATAGATATATACTAAGGGATTTAAAAATTATGATTAAAAATAAACGTGCAATATTATAATGTATCGAGAAAGTACGCAATCCCTCCCACCAAAAGAATAAATACAAAATGTTTAGTAGTATTAGCAAAAGATAATCATATATATATAGAACTATCATGGAAGATATGGGAATATATATAAAGTAGAAAATGTGGAACCTAATGTGGGGCTCTATTCCTTTATTAAAGAAAATAAAATTTATTATAATATGATTAAGGTAATGAATTATAATCACGCTGTAGATTATGGATGATTAAACTTTATCGTATGCAGAACATACATGTATGTGCTTAAATTTTATTTGCAAGAAAAAAAAAACAAAAAGTAAATGTTGATGTTGATGTTATTATAAGATTTATATGTCACAATAGTTAATGAAAATGACTGTCAAATAAAGTTGAATATATATATATATATGTTCCTTTTATGTATATATGTATTTATAGTTAATGTATGCTTTTTCTTTGTCGTTACACTTGTCACTTCACTACCATATATGATTTTTTTTAACTCAATCTTCAGCATGGTTTTATTGTTAAACTTTTGTTAAGTCACAAATGACCCATCTTAATTAAACTTTGGAAAGGATTGAAGAGTCAAAAAAGAGCTTATTAATGATATTCTAGCTTTAACCCATACTTTGGAGACCAAACAATGGCCTACCCAAACTTGAATATATGCAAAGATTCAAGATATGAGTCCATCCCCAAAACTTTAATTAAACTAGCTTTAGCAAATAGTGCAACTACATTTCTATTTTGTTCATACTTTTGGGGACCATCTTCTTTATCCTAACAATCTTTCTTTTCTTTTTTATTTTATTTAATTTCATCTAGGAAAAGAAGGAAAAAAAAATTAACATAAAAATAAAAGTGTTTGTATAAATACTTCTAAATTTTTCATTCTTTGGCAATCTAATTCTTCATAATTTATTTTGACAATTAAGTTCTTGAGTTCTTAAAAAACAGTAACACCTAAGTTCTTATTAATTGTTTTTTATTTATTTTTTCAAATTTTTTTTTAATTATTAGTATTTTAATGAGAAAATTTAAAAAATTCTATGCACTATGGTGCCTAAAAAATTTATCTATAATATTTTTTTTTGGGTTAAAACTTAATGTTTAAGATTTATTTGACTATTTTTAAAAAAATTTAAGAATTTATTTACTTAAATTATTCATAAATTGCTAAATATATAATAAAAGATATAGGATGAATTTACTATGCTAAAATTCATAAAATAAAAGGATGTTTACAATTATATATATATAACATAAAATAATTATATAAATCACTTACAAAATTTTATTTACAAAAATGTCTTGCCACATCATAAAAAAAATACATGATTCCAACAATAATATACATGAATTGGAAACATTCCCGAAATTCAGAATTTTCCATTTTTATGAGTTTTCAAAAGTAACATTTTGGTTGCTTATAATGGTGATAAGTTACCAATTAGTCACTTTTTTTATTAAAAGTTTTATTTTTAGATCATATTATATCAGTACTTTTTTGTTACCTCCAAATCTTATTTGCAGACATCTTAATAAACTAATTAATTAGTTGTTTTTAAGTTATATTATGGAATGTTAATATTTAAGATACATTTGGTAACCTTTTAAGCTTATTTAAGAAACCAATAAGTTGTCATATAATATAATAAGTTACAATATAGTTTATTAATAAAAATTAATTTAATATACTAGATAGTAACTTTTAATAGACTTTTTTAGTCACTCATGTACTTTACATGTTTTATTATTTAAGATGCTTTTACATTACCTTCAACTGTATTTTAGAAACTAATTAGTCATCATATAGTATAAAAAGGTATTCCTATAATTCTAAGTTACTATGAATAGCTTATTAAAAAATAATATCAATCGGTTACTTTTTCATAGCATAAACTTGGAGTTACTCCTAAAAAGTTACTTTTCATATATAACATAAACCAACTAACCAAATTTTGAAAATAAGTTTGGAGTTAATTAACTAAAATAAAGTATTTTGTAAAAGGTAACTAATTAGTATCTAATTAGTATTTATAAGCAACCAATAGTTACTTTTGATTCTGATGACGGGGAGAAAACACATGCTTCTAACATATTAAAATGAACACCTTGAATAGCAGGTCGCGATAGTACCATTCTTGAGCCAAAATGATCAACGATGTGGCAATAATTTTTTTTTTTTGAAGTTATGGAAAAGAGAGAAAAAAGAGAAAATTAAATGATTATTTTAGTATTGACAATTCTTATATTAGGTATGTATTATTTTTATACTCGATATTAAAAAAATGTTATTTTTGCAATTTATAAATATTAGGTATGTATTATTTTAGTATTGACAATTCTTATATTAGGTATTATTTTGGCGTTAAATTTATAAATAAAATTATGATTTTATGGTTGTAATTTTCTCAAAAATAAAAGTTAAGCCCAAAAAAAAATTTTCAATGCCTAAAATAAGCCAAACTTATATATTAAAAAAAAACACTTTTCTTGTTTGAATGCTACTTTTCCATAAATAATTTCAAAGTTCATCTTATACCGACTCAACTAATTCGATCATTTTACCAATACTAGTTTTAAACCCATTTTAATTTTTTTCATATAAAATAATTAACTGATCATTTGTGTTGATAATAATAGGTCTTTAACATTGGTTTTTATTTTTAATTGAAAAGGTCAATAACATTGTTGTTTTCATAAATTTATCAAGATTAACAAAATTTGATATTATATTTTTTCATAGCAATCAAATTCCCAAATTTATTCCTTAAAAAAAAATTCCAAATTTATAAGTTCGTATTATTAAATGAAAAAGGTTAAATACACTCCATCTTATACTCTTTTTTGTTTGGATAACTACTCATTAAATTTGTTGTAAATTTGCACTATAATATATCTTTGAATATTTATCATCAATTAACATGTATCAAAATTTTAAAACTCGAAGTTAATTACTAAAAAAAATTTAAATAAGAATAATTTTGGTTGTGTTTGGTGAAATTTTTGTTTTTGAATTTTTTAAATTAAAAAATAGAAATATTATTTTTATTTTATTTCTTTATTTTTTAAAAATAAAAATATGTTTGGTAACTATTTTTGTTTTTTGTTTTTAAAAACAAAAAATAATAAATGTGTTTGATAATATTTATTTTTATTTTTTATTTAACAATACAAAATAAAAATTTGAAGAAGAGAAGAAAAAAATGAAAATTTGAAGAAGAGAAGAAAAAAATGAAAATTTGAAAACAGTTTAAAAAAATTTGAAAGTGAAAAAATTTTATTTTCAAGATTTAATGAATTTTAATTAAATTTTTTAAAAATAATAAATAAAAATAAAGCTACCAAACATAATTTTTTATTTAATTATCAAATTTTTAATTAATTAAATAAAAAAAAATTCAAGGGTTAGAGATCAAACGTTTGCACAATAGTATTTTTCAATAACTTTTGAAAGTCAACCAAGTTAATTGAAAGTACATTTATTAAGAATTCTTAAGGCTGGAAACTAAGTCATGATGAATAGGATCTTCATAGAAAATGTTTCAAATTATTGGGAAGAGTGTTTATGCATGGAAGATGGGGCGGCTCTCTACACCAATTCCACTGGCAGGGTTCCTTGACTCTTCTGAATCATTTCACATGGGATTGGCTAAAATTCATCTACAATTCATTCTCAGTAAAATCATGATTTTAATGCCAGAAAAAACTCCTAAATTTGTCCATTTCTCATTAGGCCATTATATATATATAGCTTGAAAATATGCCACGTTTGATCCATAATCTAGTTTTTAAATTATTATTTTGTAACTAGAGCATTAAGGACTTCGGAGTATTATAAGGCATATACGTATGTGTGATACATTTTTTACATCATGTTCATTTTTCTAATATTTGCTTGTTTTTGCACTTGTATCCTCAATTTGTACTTTTTTACAATTAGAGAGATACTTACTATTTTGTTTTTCTCTTGACAACCTGCCCAAAATTCCACCTGAAATCGAAAAAGGGAAAAAAAATTCATAGTGTGTTGGCGAATAAGCGTGCCATCTCACTACCCAACACCTATGGTATAGGTGGTTGGGCCTCATGGATTTGTAACCAAGAGTTTAAGGGTTCAAACCAAACTCTCTCCCATTTGTTGTAAATATATATATATATATATATATATAATTTGTCTTCTTTATGGTGGTCTTGTTGTCCTACGATGGTGTATCTGGTCATTTTTTGTGTGAGTTGCTGGACACTATTTTCTCTCAGTGATATACCTTAAAGAAGAGCATAATCAATTACGCAGTCTCTTAAATTATATGTGTTGGTGGGCAATATTCGACTAGGGAACTTCCTTAGTTGAATTAAGAGTTCAACAAACCTATGTTTTGTGTTATAATTGTGATTCAACTTATTGTAATGTTCTCAAAAATAAAAGTGTGGTCTCACTAAAACCTAACCATATCAAAAATTTAAAAACTTGAAAATATGCTTGATAACTCCTCTAGCTCTTTTACCTTTTCTTTTCAAAATTTCTTTAGTTACAATATCACAAATCTAAATATAGCACCAATGATCCCTAACTATTTAGGTCACATTTGAAAAATATGATTGGATTAAAAAAATATTAGAGATATAATTAGAATAATATATGAGTTGATCATTAGCTAATATTAAATTAGAATAAAATACAAAATTGTAATTTTTTTTTCGGCTCCCCAATTTTTTTTATTTTCAAAAAACGTTAATAATATGTATGAAAATTAAGAAGTTAACTTATTATTGTTAAGTAATTTGTTCATAATGGGGATTGCACATGATAAAATTATCTTAGATTTTCAATAGGTTAACATCTGCAAAGGTTCCCAATCTTTATGAAAAATATCACTTAGGTCCCCCCAAATTTTATTTTGTATCACTTAGGCCCAAAAACTTATTAAATGTATATCATACAAGTTCTTTATATTGCAAAATAATTTTCAAAATACACATGTGAGCAATTTATGACCTAATTAATTTTTCTGTGATTAACCGAGTCATAAATCGTTTTCCGCTGTGCATTTTGTAAATCATTTTTCAACATAAATGATCTATGTGATACACATTTATTAAGTTTGAAGACTTAAGTGATACAAAATAAAGTTTGGGGACCTAAGTGACACTTTTAAGAAAGATTGGGGACATCTACTGGTATAAACCATTTTCAATATGATTAAGTTATCTCATACTAGGGGGTTATCTAGGTTGTTTGGTTAATTTTGTTAACATCCTTTCTAATTTTATAACAAAATCACATGATAAAAATGATCAAATCATACTTTCTGAATGTTATCTTCTTAATTTAGGGGTTAGTAATAATTTAACAATGTAAAGCCACATGTGCTTAAATTAAACTTTGAAATGTGAAAAATAGTCGGAGTAGTATGGTTGATTTTTTCAAAACACATATTAAATTTATTGATAATACTTTGAAATAATGATGAAAATCTATCATGTTGAGGTGATGCCCTGCTACCCCCTCATCAAGCCAGGCGCGCATAGGTGCGCGCAGACAGGGGTGTGCGCGCGCAGGCGCACGCATCAGGCAGATGCGCGCGCGTCAGGAGGTTAGCGCGCGCGCACATGGGCGCAGGCTTGGGTGGAACGGACACCACCGAGCCAAACAATTATTCCTTGGGCGGAGTTTGGTTGAAAAGGAGCCTAGAGGGGTCTAGGATGGGAGGTTAAAAGGGCTTGAGGATTTGAGCTTGGGAAGGTTTCCAAAAATGGAAATATGTCTCCCAAGCAAAAATCATATAAGTTTCTACCAGAGGGTTAAATCTCTAGAATCCTCCTTAGAGGGGGTAACCTTGGTGCCCCATGGGGGGGTCTACGGCCAATGCCTAAGGACGGTGTCTAGGCCATATTTAGGTGTTGCTAAGCTTCGGAAAAGATGGGAAATCAAGTGTTGGGTTATTGGTGCCATATGGCGCCAAGTGAGTTGGTGTGCGCGCGCGCGTCTGACTGGTGGCGTGCCCCTGGGCGTCCCCACGGCGTCTGATGATGGTGTCCCTACGAACAGGTGCAATTGGGCAGGTACATGACGGTTATTGGGGAAGATCTGAAGTGGAACGTCGCGACCCTTGGAGGAGATGCCAACAGTTGATGTCCCAAGAGCTTGGTTAGGCGACAGGTGTCCATCTGTGGGGCAAGTGGCTTGCTTGATGGACATGTTGCACGCTGGTTGGTCCAGCTGACACCTAGGTGGTTGGGGTTGTCAACCATTGCCACTGTTGGCATGTTATTTATATGGCTTGGGCACATGAGACATCGGGATGTGATGTCCAGCGCATGTACACTTGTGTTCTTTGTTATTTGTGAGTAATATACAAAGTTGGGAGAGAGCTCCTGTAATTGTGGTGTGTGCCTTTACTTGTGTTCGTGCTTGTTTATTTACTTGATACACGAGAGTGTGTGAGTTTGTGATCCGAGTATTGTTTGTGTGCGTTTTAGTGTTGGGTTGGCTGACTAAGTTGGGGAACTTAGGCTATCACAGGAAAAAAAATACATAGTGTAAAGTGACCCTGTGACATGCCCCCACATTAAACATGATGCATATTTGAGACGACTCATTATTATATATATATATATATATTGAAAAAAGGAAGAATTTTATTAATTAAGAAGCAAATTTCAACTACTCAAAGGCATACAATTAGTAATATCATACTCCAAATAGGATGCAACTCATCACAAAGCCTAAAGGATCGCGACTTTTAACTTTTGTCACAGTGTTTGGCCCACTAGAATCATTTTTCGGAGAACAGTGACAAGAACCAGACATGGCAAAGTGATTGAAACACCACCACTAAGGTGTACAACAAACCACCACTAAGGTGGACTACAAAACCACCACTAGAGCGAACTACAACCTCCCATGCATGAGATATTATTAGCAAAATGTAAAGAAAATCCAAACAAACCTAAGTGTAATGCCCCGAAATCCCTAATGCGGTTTAATGGCTGGATTAGTAGGCCAGGAGGGTCATAATTGTTTAATTATGCCATTTAAATGAATATATGCATGTTTATGTGAATTATATTATAATATGATGTTAAATGCATGCATGTGGGTCCACATTTGATTGTTAGGGTGCTTTGGTAATTTGGCCCGTTGAGGACATATTTGTGTATTTTGGTGCATAATGTGAGTTATGGATGAGAACCCATTATTATGGGGATATGTTTGAGCTATTCGACATGAGACGGTCTAATATTATAAATTAGAGGTTTTATCATAACGGTGTCTTTTATTGGGATATTGAGTAATGAGAATGTTTATTTGATGTTAAATTGGGAGTTATTGAGATCAGGAGGAAATTCTGGAAGTTTTGACTATAATGTCCCTAGGGGTGTTTTTGGGACCCCAAGCACTAGGTTTTATTTGAGGTTACTTAAGCTTGAAGTAACTTGTCAGATAGAACCATACGTTAGAAAACACTTTTTCCTCTTCCCATTAGTTCATTTTACCGTTCGAGGCATTTTCAAAGAAATCTCGAGTTCTAAGAGTCAGAATCAAGCGAGGATCGAGGCATAGCGATCCTAGGAAAGATTAGAAGCTTCTTGACTAAAGGATTTAACGGAAAACAACCCAATCAAAGGTAATCTAAGTTTGAAGTTTTGAGTTTTTAGAGTTTCTAAGCTCATAATTGGATTTTGTGAATTGTTGAGTTTTTGGTTCGTTTGAGCCTTGGGATTTGATGGTTTTGGATCACTGGAAAGTTTGGGAACTTTGATTTTTTGATTTGGGGATGTTTAGGTGTGTTTTTGGAAGGTTTGGGGTGATGAAAATCAAGTTCTTGGCTGGTTCTGGGTGGGGGGCCGCGGCCCTGTTCTTGGGCACCGCGGCCAGAGCTCGAAGAAGCAGGTGGAGGCTTTTGGCCTGTGCTGGGCGTCGCGGCACTGAGTAGTGGGCGCCGCGACCCTTGCTCCTGATGTGGCTGGGGGCCGCGGCTCACGCTTCTAGGGTCGCAGCTCTTGGGTGGTTTTGAGGCCGTTTGAGTGTTTTAACCTCGAGAACTTGGTTTTAGGCCTCAAGATCATTCCTACTACCCGGATTAGTGGGGATTGATGTCCCGGAGGCTAGATCTTGGTTTGAGAACCTTTGTAATTCATTTGATTGATTGTGTCCCATATTTGGTTATGACTAGGTGACCGCTAAAGGACTAAAAGTCAGATCGTTCTCAATGGTCGTTCTTTTATTCATTCTCGCTCGAATCAGAGGTAAGAAAACTGCACCCTGTGTATATGACATGCATGATTGTTGTTGAGGCATATTGGTTGATTAAATGTGGACATTGATTGCATATTAAATGCTTAGCAGAGCTTCCTTACTTGTGTATGGCACTGATTAGTCAGGGACGGCACTGGTCGCATATTACTGACCTGAGAGCCAGAAACGGCATAAGCGTCCTGAACGCAGGGCTGATACAAGATTAGATCTAATCGATATCAGCGTTGAATGGATCTAGGAGCATTGATACTGGACCGACCCTAAGGTCGATGAAACTTATAAGCGCTTGACTAGTCTAAGACTAGTTACTCAGAGCCAGGGCCAAAGGCCTAGGTGACAGCTTGTTACATGGCTAGGGAGCGGAATCCCATGGTTGTGACTCTATGGTCACGAGGTAGGTTATGTTGGTGACTAGTCATCAAGCACCTATATCCTGTTTAATCTAGTGAAAGGATCACTTATTTGTTAAGCCCTAGTGAACCTATCATCACATGGCTAATGGGAACAGAACCCATCTTAGTGACTTTTGCGACTGTCACTCATCTGTTTTGGACTGAAAGTCCTGAATGATTATTATGATCATTGTTGATATTATATTCATGTTCTATTGTGTTTTCTTGCTGGGTTTTGACTCATGGGCGTTATGTAGTGCAGGTAAAGGGAAAGAAAAGCTCACCCAGCCTTGAGTGGAGAGCTTAGGTGGTGCTGTGTACATATGCGGTCGCTTGACCACCACGGCCAAGGAGTTCTCAGAGGAACTAGGGGGTTTACCCTATTTTTGCCGCTTAGGTTGGTGGGTTTGTAAATTTGAAACTGTAATGACCATTTTGAGTTGTAAATAACTTGTAAATGTTTTTTATGGGCCCATGAACAGTTTTATGTTTTAAATAAAATATACCATTTCCTTTTGATTGATTTCCACCTTAGCCTATTAATAACACCTAGAAGCATAGCGAGTTAAATTTCTGGTTCACCGTAACTGTTCTGGGGTAACCAGGGCATTACACTAAGCAACAAAAAATAAAAGAAATGTAAAACAACTTTTTTCTTCCCCAATCGATGGCAAGCCTTTCCCTAGAAGACCAAGCCCATCATGCCTATAGATCTAACCCTATTGGATTTTATCCTCCCCACGAGGCAGACCGCCATATTTGACCCATAGCACACAACCTAGGTCACCTCTCGCCGAGAACTGATCTCATCCCACCACGATCCAACATATCTGAAACCCAACTCCACATCGAAAACCACTTAGATCTGGCCAGCCCACAACCTGGAAATCCTACCACCAAAACGCGTCGAAGAAGAGAACTATAGGGTTTTATGCTCTTATAAAATTATGTCGGACATGTAATACGATTTTATATTGTCAATAAAAGGAGTAGAAATCATTTAGTTTAACAATTGTATTGCTAGTTGTTTTATTACATGATTATTGGAATAATACAAACATTTATAAAAGCCTGAACATATAAGTAGTTACAATTATAGTGACTATGTCACAGTGGATTATAGTTGTAATTATATGTTCAAAAGAATGAGTCCTAAGATAAGATCAGTGCATTGAATTTTCACTGATTAAATAATCTACGATATGATCTACTTACACATTCAGGGTGTGATGTCTTGTCCAAGCTATTGCTAGTGATTAGTGGTGAAAAAATACACATTTATTGATTTTAATAGTCAAAATAAATTAATTTTTAATTAATATTTTCATGGAATTAATATGATTTATTTTATAAATGAAAATATTTGATTATGATTTAATTTATTGTTATTTTGTAAGAATTAAAAGTTGTATTTTGGCACTTTGAAATGAAGAGAAAATGAAACATTTAGATCTGAAAAATAGAAGGGAAATATGGCATTTTTCTTGAAATATAGGCCCAAGAATTTGGCCCAGCAGCAACAACCCAATCCAAAGGCCCCAGCCAGCCCGAGCTGAGCCACGCCTGCCGCTGACGCTGCCACCTGCCTCTTTTCTCCTCGCGCCATCTGTCTGCCTGCTCAAGCATCACCAAATCCTTCCTTTCAGAAAGACCATGCCAACGTGACCCTTCACTCCCAGCCTCCAAGGTCCAAATACAACCTTCAGCATCACCAAGGCCCATCTGCCTTCAGACAACCTTTAGCCTCACCAAGGCCCATCTGCCTTCAGTCCTCCTTCAGCCACACGCACGCCCAAGCTTCCCCAAATGAAGGCCCAATTCACCCCAGCCAGCTGCCTACGTGTCGCACTCCCATTGGCTGGAAATTGGTCAATGGACCAGCTGCCACCAGCTACCTTCAACCCATATTTTGTGGGTATTGGACCTTGCAAAATTACCATTTTGAGCTTTAAAGCTCATCTTTTTTGGTGCTTTTGAAAAAGGGCATTTGACCATACACCAAAATAGCTAGGGTAATATTAATAATAAGATTTTATTTTTTTTAAATCATATTTTATTATTAATATTTCAGATTTATTTTGTAAACCTCATTTTGTTGTTTAATTTTTTTTAGTCATTCTCTCCATCTATAAATAGGGACATTTTCTTCACATTATGCATGTAATTTTTAGAGTAGAGAAACTATAGAAAAATGTCCACTCACTTTCTTCTCATATTTTCTTCTTAGAATTTTGTGAGAATCATGAGCATGATGCCCTAATCTTCCTAGGAAGGTTAGGGATGATTCCATATGCAAGTGATGTTATTTTGCTACTTTGATTTACTATGTTCTTAATGTAATATATTTGAGTTATTTATGTTCTTTCATCTCTATCTTTATTTTGTTATCTTTATTTACTTATGCTAATAGTATATAGGATTTGTCATGCTCTTTCTATGTGATTCTAATTAGTAAAAGTAATATTGATACATAATTTTATGTCTAATCTTCTATTGCATTATTGTCCTTGGGTATTTTGTCATTTTTAGATTTTTCATAAGATTAACATTGTGCTTTTAAAGTAAAGAACTTTATAACTCAAATGAACTTTTGTTAGAAAAACTATGGACTTTGATGTTAGATTTTCCAAGTAAATGTTGAGATGTGAACTATTTACTAGTGTATTTTTGTAAATCAAGTAACCAAGTAACTAAACAAGCATATGGATGATTCTTGAAACCTTTCATTTTCTCAAACTCTTGATTACATCTTACATTTATTTCACTTATCTCATTTCATCACTTTATCAAAATACAATACCAAAATCTCAAACCCCTTTCCATTTACAATTTTATTTACTTCTTGTTACTAACTTTTTGTGTTATTTTCTACTAACCTTTTGATTTTAGGTTACCTCCTTGTGGATCGACCGCCCGATCTTACTACAACTACCGCTTAGTGTAGTCACATTTTGGGCGTTAAACAGCTAGATATTGATTATTGATAGATAAATAAGTATCGTTATTATCAAATCTAATCAATGTTAAAACATTGACCCTAGGTAAAGTCGATCTTAATTCTGAGTGATAATATTCTGTTAATTATATTATTTAAATCTTTTGACTTGTCTGTTACCATCTTCTAGCTCATACTTACTTCTTGGAGATTTAGTAGTGTAATTGAGCAGGAGTATTATTCATAGATATGAAATCTATAACTTCTGTAAGAGAAGTGAAAAGATAATTTCCTTAATTGTTTTGTTCAAAAGATTAAATGATTGAGATCACATTTCTATGATTAAGTTCACGAAAATATCATTTATAAGGAAGTTAGTGGGAGTTAAGGATAAAATATTAATGCAGGTGAACTAGTAATTTGCACCCAGCTCATTAGAAAGTCATCGATAGAGGATTGACTGACTATAATGGTTATAACAATGAATAACGTATTTGTGGTTTGGAAAATACGTTCTATCAATTCAAGAGTTCAATTCCGAGTCTATAGTGGAGTCACGAGAAATTAATAAGGCAGTGAAATTATTCGTAAATAAATTCACGGTAACTTATTGAGGCTTGATTTTATGGATCCATGGTCCACGCATCACATTTGAGTAAATCATCTAGAATATCTCAATTAATTGATTTAATTATCAATTAGGATTGTTAAAGTTGACTAGGCCAATTTTGGAAATTTTTACAAAGATATGAGATTTAGAGAATATTGATCATATTTGTTAATAATGAAAAATTTGTGTTAATATTAAATTAAGTTTCAAATTATAAATAGTTAATTTGAAAAATAATTTAATTAATTAATTATAAAATGTATAAATACAAAGGTATTGAATTTGAGTCTATTGGACCTTAAATTTAAGATACATATCACGAGTCCACCCATATGGTGTGGGCCAGCCATGATAGAGCTTTATTTATATTTTATTTTTTTTAATTAATTTGAATAAGAAAATAAGCCCATGGATGTTGTAACACCCTACTACCCAGGGACCGTTACGTTGTGCATTTTAAACAGTGATAAACTCGCTAACCGAGCCATTTGACCATAATCGTATAACTAAGTATGATTAACGATTTAGGGTTAAAAATTTTGGTTAAAGATACAATGTTTCACTAAAACGTTTATTGTATACATTGGGATCCCGAAAATATAATTTAAAGGTTAATTACAACAAAATATTTACAACCAACCGACCTAAGCGGCAAAATAGGGTTTATCCCTAGTTCTTCTTTAAACCCTCGGTCGTGGCGGTCGAGCAGCCGCATATCTACACATCGTCACCTAAGCTCTCCAACTCAAGGATGGTCCAGCTTTCTTTTGCCTTTACCTGCATCACATAGCACCCGTGAGTAGAGGCTCAACAAGAAAACTCAATAAACTCATGAACAGGTAATAACATGTCACTGAATCATAATAAGCATGCCTAGTAATAATAGCCATATTCATGCATGCAAGCAAGTCCAAATAAGTGATTGTGGGCCCTGCCCTCCTGTATGGATGACTATCAAGTCAATCCTAAGTGAATATCAATAATGATTCTAGTAATCATGATGGGGCTTGCAGCCCAATCAGATAAATGACTATGGAGTCACGAGCTTGGGTTCCACACCCTAGCCAGATAAGCGACTATGGAGCCACGAACTTGATAGGTGACTAATAAGTCTTACACTTGGGCTCTGCACTCTAATCAGATAAGTAACTATTGAGTCACGAACTTGGGCTCCGCACCCTAAGCCATGTGACGTTACAGGCACCTAAGTCTTTTGGCCCTAGCTCTATGTAACTAGCCTTTAGACTAGACAAGCGTTTTTTTTTTCATCGAACTTGAGGTCGATCAAGCATTTCATGCTTGTGTCGATTAGATCTAATCTTTTCAGCTCTGCGTTCATTATGCTTATTCCGCTCTTGACTCACAGGTTAATTCCATACGACCAATGCTCAGTACTACTACCAAAATTGACTAATCAACTTCACAGTCAATACTAACACTATTGCCGATTTTAACTAATAATTCGATACCACTCACAAGTAAGCAATGCACCCATGCATATATCATATGTCAAATATCCACTTTTAAGGCATTCTGCATGCTTACTCAACATTCACTAGCATAAATATGATCATGCACATTTACAGAGACTCAAGCCCTGATCAATTCTATATTCAATGTTCATGTCATGCCCTAATCACATGTGCTGCTATGAAATTACAATGCAATCAATATCCATATATAGAGCACTCAACATGCCTCATCAACAACTATGTATGTCACATACTGGGTGCAGTTTTCTTACCTTTGGTCCAAGCACAGTTTACCAATGAACGACCCTCGAGCACAATCCTGTTTCCAAGCCCCTAGCGATAACCTAGTTGTTTAATGCCCAAACGTGACTTCCACTTAGTGGTAGTCGTAGTATATATGGGTGGTCGATTCCACAAAGAGGTAAAGAAACAAAGAACAAATAAAACGGTTAGAAGGTAAGTAATGTGAAAGTAGTAAATGAAATTATATTTTTGTGGTTTTGAAGAATTGAAATGAAATGAAAATAAATGATAAAAGGGGTTTGTGAGGCATCGGGGTTCCACAATATATTTTGGTCACCTATATACTTTGATAATTTGCAAATGTATTTGAGCAATAAAATCTCTTAGTTGAAGTACATGCATATGTTATTGTTATGAGAAACCTAGAATCGACATAATACTATTGACAATATACAGTAAAAGACTACTCACGAAATAACAAACTAATATCTCATGATAATACTATTGTTATGAGAAATCTAGAAGCGACACTACACCATCTTGGCGAAAAGACTAACCACAAAATAATAAAATTAATATAAATTATTTTAGTAAAATTACATAGAAAAAGCTTGACTGAATCTATATAAAATTAATAATAAGTATTAACTTCATAAATAATGATAGAAATAATAAAACTTAAATATTTGAACATTAAAATACTTTTATAAATTCAAAATAAAAAGATTACAAAATATAAAACTTCACCCCTATCCTCACCAAAATAAAACTCTAGCCTAAGTTAAAAGTCATTCTCATATTTTCAATTGAAAATGTGAGAAGACTAGGCTTAGAGATAAAATGGAGAAAAGGAAATAGAGAGTAAAGATGGTAGGGAGAGAAGTGTGTAGAAAATGTGTGTTTTTCAAATGAAAACTACATCCTATTTATAGGTGTAGAATACAAATAAACTATGGTGGAAATGACATGTGGCAAGCTACCATTGGTTGAGAGGGAAGCACATGGATTTCTAATTTTTGTTGAAAATAAGACACTTCTATTAGTTGAAAATGAAGCACATGGATTGTCAATATTTGTTGGAATGAGTTGTAATTGACATCTCTTATTGGTGGAGAAGAAATTGCATAGATTTGTGACATGACATCTTCATGAATTGAATTGAGTTTTTTCAATTTGGGCTTGACTTCTTCAAAATATCAACTTTCTTCATTTTCTTCCACTTTTACTTCCTTTTCTTTTTGTTTTATTTTATTCAACCAAAATTTTATCATTTTCCTACAAAAGAAAAACAAATTAAATCCAAATTAAATATTTTCATTTATAAAATATATCACATTAATTCCATGAAAATATTAATTAAAACTTAATTTATTTTGACAATTAAAATCAATAAATGTGCATTTTTGACCCTTAGTCACTAGTCACAACCATAAACGGTGTTTCAATGAGTTCAAGTTCCAAAACCTAATCCCGGGACCAATCCCGCACTCTTGAGACCTCCAATCCCACCAAACAGGGTGGTGAAATCATCCCTCGAACCCTCAGGTTAAAACCCCAAAAAAAACCAAATCCTAAAGACTGTGTAGCGCTACAGCGCTACCTATTGGGCGCTACAACGCTATAGTCAACACTTCATCCCCCAAACAGATAACCCAGTGCTGTAGCGCTACAACTTTCAAACCAAAATTATGGGTTTCTAACTTCGTGTTCTTCGAGCTTCAAAGCTCCAAATCTGACCCTAACGGGTCCCTAGCCCCTCAAATCAACATTTTAATCCCCCAAAAAGTTCACCCAATAGCTTAACAACATTAAAACAAATACCCAAAATCCCCATAGTAACTCATAATCCAAGTCTTGAGTTTTTTGTCCTAAAACTCAAGTTTCTTTCGAAAATGCGAATGGTGTCAAAAATGGAATGGGAGAGAGAGAAAACGTACTAAATGTTCTTTTTATGTTTCCGAAAGGTTACTTCAAGCTTAAGTAACCTCAAGCAAATCCTAATGCTCGGGGTCCCGAAAACGCCCTCAGGGGTAAAATAATCAAAATTTCCAGAATTTCCCCCTGATCTCACTAACTCTCAATTCATCATCAAATATTTATTCCCATTACCCAATAACCCGGTAATGTGCTAAATACCCCTTGACTCACCCCAAGTCAAGTATGAATCCCGTTGTGACTTTCCTACTAGCTTGCCTCCTATGATCGTCTCGTGTTGAGTTACCCTAGCATAACCAAATAATAATGAAGCACAACACACATACCACATATATGCCAAATATACCCGAAATGACCAAAATATGAAAATTACCCAATTAAACAGAAATGGGCCCGTATGCATATTTAATACACATAAACATGCATATCTAGTCATATTATAATATAACTCACATATTCACATAATGATACACATAAATATCACATAATCATATAATTTCAAGATTTGCCATCCTGGCCCCCTAATCAAGGCCGTAAGCCTTATTAGGAAATTTTGGTCGTTACAGATGTGTCTATAAATAGAGAGTGTTATAGCTAGGGTTTTCATAAGTCACGTAACAACAAGAGTTAGTCATAGAAAATTCTAGAATCACAATCTTCTAGCTACTCTCTTCTAGATCTCTATCTCATGTGTTGAAAATCAGCTCACACTAGTTCTATGTTGATCAAAGACTTGGTGACAAAGACTGTGTTACTGATCTAGTTCAATCTCTTGATAATACTCTACTACAGAAATGAATCAAGGGTTAGAGAGATTGAAGAAAAAATAAGTTGTTCCAATTCCGCTGTGTATATTTAAGTTTCTATACTTTACTCTCTTTTGTATGAATTTTATAGGAGTATATTATAAGAATTTGCATGTTTGTTTGATAATATGTAAATTAAAAGAAAATAAACAAAGATCCTATTGTGTGTATTTCCTACAAGAACTCCTCAAGATTCCACTAGGCCATAGCATGTCCAACCCATACGCGGAGCTCCAACCAAGAGGAAGTGAAGCATAACTTCGGTCCTAGCTTGGGAGAAGAAATGTAGAAAGAAACTACGTCCGGATTCATTAATATATTAGTTCAAAGCAAGTAGATTTTTTTTCCACCTCAACCTACCCCGGCCATTTAATTTTCTTTTCCTTTTAAAAGGTTAATAATTAATTACCTTTTAGTTTTTTTAATTACAAATAGTTTGCTCCAACATCGTCACATTTTTTAAAATGTGAAAGGTGTTTTTGTGGGACGAGGCAGAGAAAAACAGCCTAATTAGGAGTTAAGTAACCTTTAAATCAATGATATGATTGATCTAGAGAAATCCAAAAGTTTGTAAAAGAGATTGCAAGTAAAACTTTTGAAAATTGAGTCAAACTAAAGCCCTGACTAAAACTCAGTTAATTTGGTCATTAAGTAAGTTAATCAATAAGTAGTGTAATTAAAAGAACAAACACCATTGAATGAAGTTTTTTCATTTAAAAAATAATAATAATAAAACACATCATGTCCATGTTAACATCTTACTCTTACTTAGCCTTTTAGATATAGGGGTCCAATATCTTTTTGTTTTTGTATATTTCAATAGATTTAATTGCCAAAAAAGGTGTTATGATCAAGTATACTCGAGACATTTGGATTATAACCTTTTTTTTTTTTTTCTGAAAATGAAAAAGGGAAAAAAAAAAGAAACTGTAGAATCATGCCGCTGAATGCGCACAGCCAATAGGCAAAGGTCCAAAAGGAGATTTCACTTTCAAACTTTTATTATCTTGCAACGTCGAGTCGACCATAATTGTCAAAAAAATAAAATAAATAAATAAGTATTACTATTCAATTCAACCACCACATAACATATGTTTTTTTTATATAATAATAAAAAATAAAACATATGCTTTCTATTGCTTTTGTTAAAACTTGTATCATGTGATATTGTATCCCAATAAATCAAGAAAATGCAAATCCTTGACCTTGTGGAGGATATTTATGTACCACTTTCAAGTCCCCCAAATGGACATTTATGTACCACTTTCAAATCCCCCAATGGTCTAATTATATATGGATCTTTGTCAATGAAGCACAATCAATGGGAACGATCAAAAATTCAAAGTCCAAACTTTTACTATAGACCCACTAGTTTGGACAAACCCTAATATTTAGTCTTTTAACATAGTGGATTTTTTTTCATTGCAATATAGCTTGGGGGCCGTTGTGTAAGAATATATTTGGGGCTAGCTTGGCATGCAAGGTATTAAATAATTTTTTTTAGATAATTATAATTTATCAAATATAAAAGTATTTAAATAATAAAAAATGATGTTAAATAATATTTTAATATTACATATTTAAAAAATAAATTTTATCAATTTTTTAATATAACTTTTGTTATGTTTTAAAAAATGAAAATATATAAAACACATAAAATGTGTTTACGTATATATATTTTTGAAATTATATAATATTTTGTTGGATAAGTTATAACAAATAGCCACATATGAGAAGTTAAGAAAGCAAAATATCCTTATATTAAAATTAGAGAAAAAATATTTTTTTTAATTTTATTATATTTATTTTTTATTTTAAATTTATGTTTTAAAAAATTTAAAAGCATATGATTTTATATCCTGTATATTTATATCAATTTTGTTCAATTACTTTAATTTTAAAGTTGTATTGATTTTTTTTCTTTATTTTTAGTTTTGTTGAACAAAATTAAAAAAATAAAGTTGGGGACTATATTAATCAAGTGGATTAAAATAATCTCAATCTATGTGAGGATTATTTTGGGATCTCGGCAAAACAGTCTAGTCTCCAAAAAGCTCCTATATAAACATAGGAGTAGACACAACAAACACACACTTATAGATTATATTAAGGTGAATATTTGTCACAAGAGTTAGTATACCATATAATAAAAAAGAGGGAAAAAAACAAAAAAATTATGGTGTATATAGGTTGGGGATTCTAAAATTATATCATGATAATAAGCTAGACAAAGTTATGTAAACATATCATATGCTTAAATAATTAGCAGTTCATTTTTTTAAGGATATGTTTAACAATGAGTGTCCGTACTTGGACGATTTCAATAGTTTGTTGGCACACATTCTTTCAAAAAAATTATTGGTGAAACTTTTTGTATCATGTTATTATTGGTGAAACTGATAGATATTAACTAAAGAATAATGATTGAGACCCAAAATTTATATTTAATGTGCATAATATTTTTTTAATTGTATGAGGAATATTGCTACAATTCATCAAATTATATTGGCCACGCTTAACCTAGATTGTTCCATGTTACTATGTTGAGTCAAAGTAAACACATACCTACCACACTTTGATTGTCCGACCAAGTAGGAAACATTAATTTGGGAGAGTAAATCTTTAGTAAAGGTTGAAAATTTTGACTGAAAAAGCTGTTGATATTATTTAATGGGAATAGACTAATATTCTTTATTTTATACCACAAGACAAGATAGTGAATACATGTATTATCTGTACAGCTATAATTAGAAGAACATGAAACCACGAAATTTCAGCAACACCTCTCTGAACCATAAAACAAGCAGGTAAACAGCCAAATAATTAATGTTTGACTTTGTTTATGACAAACCACACAACACTACATACTAATACTCTAAGGACTCTAAGTTTATTTTCTTTAAACCCCCAATAATACGATCGAGTACACTTTTGACTTTATTATTGTCATTTTTTAACCCCAATAATACGAGTAAAGTTGCGTATATATTACTTGATACCTGAGGATCATCCTTTTTATTAGAAAAGGAACAAAGAAGAAGAAGAAGAAGAAGAAATCCATTGCCAAAAAAGTCATGAAGCGTTACATTTAAATTAATACATTTATGGGTTAATTAGATCTCGAATCATGACTTGAAGTCTATTTTGGTTCTTAATTTCAAAAAGTTATTATTTATCTTTATATCTTCTTATATGTCCCATTTAACTGGCCCATTTTCTTAAAAAAAAAAGTATTTTTTATAGGGAACTAACTATGCTTCATTATTCTTTTGGAAAAGATCTAATTAGCTCTAACTAAGTGTAACGTAACAAAAACTTTCTTCCCTTCAAAATTCATTAAAAAAAACTAGACTTTGCAATTGTTTTAGATACACAATATCTACTTTTCAAACATATATATGTACAATAGTTAACATGCATGTATTAAATTTGTCTTCTTCTCTTTATTAAAAATACCATTCATTTAACCTTTCTCGTAGAATTATTAGCACAGCGTAAACTGGTCTCAAAAATTGGATTTCCTGGATCCACCAAGCAATATTTTATGGATTTGCATGACATGGCATATCTTCATCACATTAAAGAATGTGTTAAAAACATATATATATATATATATATATATTTATATAACATGCATTGACAAAGTCATCCTTAGTGGTAACAATAAAACGTGACCCTATGTTTGGAGCAACAAGCATTCAGAGCACGATTTGACACTTAATATTAGCTCCTCCAAAGAAAATGTATTTTGTAGTCAATTAAACATAAACGCAAAACCAATTCATGTGAGGATACCGATAATTATCCTTATTTACCTTAACAAACTAAAATAAAAATGTGTCAATTATCAGATTTAGTGCCACAGGAGAAGAGTAATTATAATTTAATAACTAAATAGCTATGTTCCATTCATAAATTTTAATTCAATCTGTTTGGTTACGAAATACAGGAACATTTGTCTTGTGTTGTGTTGAGCTACTCTAGTTTGGTGGAGTCCAGGACAGGAAATATTAGAATTAAGTAGTATAAGTACTATATATCTCTTCTTCTATATAAAAAGTGTGTAGATAACAGAATTTTTTTTTTGTTTTAACAGTTAACTAACTTTAATGAAATATTTTTATATTTAACAGAATATTCTTATATTTAACGATAGATTGTAAATATGATTTAAACTTAAATAAAATAAAATAAAATAAATAATTAAACAAATTTAAATATAATATTTTTGAGATATTTTATAATGATAATTATTTAAAAATAATAAAATCATATATTTTTTAACTTAAATAAAATTTAATTAAACTTAAACTTAATATTATATTAAACATATAATATATAATCTTTTGTTGTCACGGTCAAATTCAAAAACTAGAACAAACATAAACTTATTAAACAAAAATTAATTAATTAAAATATGATATTTTAAAGATATTTTATGATAATTTAAATAAATAAATTATATTTATTTAAAAATAATAATGGCACACATATTATTTTTTTATCTTATAAATTTGTGTGATAATTTATTTTTTATCAAGTGATTATAGCTATTTTCTTCATCAAATTCACCAAAGAATATTGTGAGATACATTATACTACTGTTTACACTGTGACTTTTTCGGTTCTTTTTTTAATTCTATTTATTATTGTATTATATATATGTCATGTAGTCATGTATATATTTATCTATATCAACATTGTGTTTAGATACTATAAAACTATAATTCATTATATTATATATATATTAAAAAAAATAATAAACCAATTTTTATTAAAATTATAAATAGTGTTTACAACTTTAAAATTAAACCAACGTGCATTGCACGTTGCTTCCACCATATAATAATAAAATTTCCACCGTATAATAATGAAATATGTAGTTTTGTTTTGATTTTCTAAATGAAAAAAAAAATATCATGTGATAAGGGTTGATGATCTCGGTAGAGATTGCAAAAAAAAAATCAAAAGGGTTTAAATAACAAAAACACTTGTCAACCTTGGCAGTAGCAGTGTTTCAACTTAAAGAGAATTTGGAGAAATATATCTTAACAAATTTTAATATAAAGAAAACAAACTATCATTGATCATATATATATATATATGATTTGTTGGTACATGTTTTAATAAAATATTTTAAAATTATTACTTTTTATTGTATATTTTATCTCCAATATATGATACATATTCCCACGTAAAAAAAAAAAAAAAACTATCTCGTTCATGTGTTTTAGAATATTTTTTATAATTAAAAAAGTTAATAAGTTTAAACTTTAAAATGTAGAAGCGGGGCTAAATTAATGTCCACACAATGATCGTTTGGTAGTGAATTTTTTTTTTTTAAATTGTTATTATTTTAATGAAAAATATTTTTCATCGAAATGCTAGAGCAATTAATACAAAAGAAGAGATGATGAGGGGACACAAAACTCAATATCAACCTTTCATGGAAGAACACTCATACAAAGCTAACGAATGGGCCAACTCATTCTCAATTGTCGTTGCATGTTGCCATGACCCATATCCAGCTAAAGCCATGTGATAGATAGAACATTATTTTGAAAGTCTTTCTTTTATGGTGTTACCAGATTATTAACTAGTGTGAGATAAAAATTATAACAATTTAATAGTTCGTGTTGCAATAGTACATTTTCAAGCAGAAGTAGTAAAAGAAAATACAACAAAACATAAATTTTTTTTACGTAATTTGATTATTCTACTTCAAGTAGTTATTCTCAGAGAAACAAACTTGAATGTTGAATTTAAACAACATTACAATGCTATTGACTTAAATAATAAAAGACTCAATTTTCAATTGCTACAAGGAGTAGAATCAACATTCCATGTTCAAGTTTGGCGAGAGATCTCTTGTCCTTATGATCTTAAATACTTGAACTCCCTCCAAAATTTTGTAAATCCCTTTCTCCGCTTGCTGGCACACTGTCCTTCGCTATGCTCAGACTACATGTCAACTTGATGATAAACTTAAAACTTAAACAACAAGATTGTAAGAGTAGGCTTATCACACTACAAGAAAAATGACTTTTGCTGGTGCATTTCGAAAAAACGCCGTCAAAAATGACTTTCACCGGCCCTATTCATGAAACGAGCCAGCGAAAGTCTAAATAATTGCCGGCATTTATTTACACCGGTAAAAGTCAATTTTGTCGGCGCTTTTCCGTAATGCGTTGGTAAAAGTCACTTTTCCCGGCGCTTTTCCGTAATGTGCTGGCAAAAGTCCTCACCTTTTGGCAATCAAACTTTTCTTTACTTTTATCGGCATATGTGTTTAGACTTTTAGTGGCGCATTTCGCGAAAAGCGCCGGTAAAAGTACTTATAGTGATTCATTTCGTGAAATGCACCGGGAAAAATAATTTCAGCGGCGCATTTAGTAAAAGTGTTAGAAAATTTTATAAACTTGATTTGTAATCATCACCGATCTTATCCTGAGGTGGTAGTTTCTAACAACCTTGGCTAATTATGAGATATTTCATATCTAATTAACGGTTTGATTATGCTCGAAATGTTCCAAGATATACAACTTTACTAATAAAGACCGTTCAAGTTGACTGTTGATGGTTAAACTTTTGATATCGATGTGAATCATAATCAATATCACCCCCAACATTAGTTTCTTGCAACCAAAGCACAAATTATGGGGTATTTCAGACCTAATCAACAATCTGATTGCCCGCATGATGTTCCAAGATTAACAATTTTAGTAACCAATATTGTTCTCCTTGACTGTTAATGATCAAAGTTCTGCTATCGGTATGAATCATAGTCGATCTCACCCTGGGGTAGTAGTTTCTTGCAACCATTGGCTAATTATGGAGTATTTCAGACTTAATTAATGGTCTGGTATGGCCGATGTGACTTAAGATTAACAAATACACTAATTAAATAAATTACATTAATAGACTTTTAGTGGCGCATTTTGTAAAAAGCGCTGGGAAAAGTACTTATAGTGGCGCATTTCACAAAATGTGCCGGGAAAAACACTTTCAGCGGCGCATTTCGTGAAATTCGCCAGCAAAAGTGCCTTAAATTTTTTATAAATTCAATGTGCAATCATCGTTTTTATCCTGAGGTAGTATTTTTTGACAACCTTGGCTAGTTGTGGGATAATTCTAATCTAATCAACGGTTTGATTACGTCCAGAATGTTCCAAGATACACAATTTTACTAATAAAGATCGTTCAAGTTGACTGTTGATAGTTAAAGTTATGCTATAGATGTGAATCATAGTCGATCTCACCTTCGGACATTAGCTTCTTGCAACCAAAGCACAAATTATGAGGTATTTCAAACCTAATTAACAGTGTAGTTGCCTGTTGGATGCTCCTAGATAAACATTTTCACTAACAAGACTATACTTGTTGAATGTTAATGGTCAAAGTTCTGCTTATTGGTGTTAATCATATTCAATCTCAACCCAGGACAGTAGTTTCTTCCAACATTGGCAAATTATAGAGTGTTTCACACCTAATCAACAATCTGATTTATCGCGGGATGTTCCAAGATTAATAATTTCACTAACCAAGATTGTTCTTGTTAACTGTTAGTTGTCAAAGTTCTGTTATCGGTGTAAATCATAGTCGATCTCACCCCGGGGTAGTAGTGTTTTCCAACCTTGGTTAATTATGGAATATTTCAGGCCTAATTAATGGTCTAATTATGGCTAATGTGACTCAAGATTAACAATTACACTAATTAAAAAAATTACATTAATAGAATTTTAGTGGCGCATTTCGCGAAATGCGCTGGGAAAAGTACTTTTAGCAGCGCATTTCGCAAAATGCACTGGCAAAAGTTGAGCGGGAAAATTCCCGCCTTGCCCATTTCGAAACTCATTTGGGAAAGATTTTTGCCGGCGCGTTTCACCTAACGCGCTGGTAAAAGTTCACGTTTTAATTGTGGTAGTTGGGTTAACTTTTGTCAGCGCATTTCGTTGTGCCGGCAAAAGTTTCATTAAATGAAACGATATCGTTTTGAATTAGGGCAGCAGGGACAACTTTTGCCGGCGCAATTTTTGACTTTTGCCGGCTCAACTAAACGTGCCGGCAAAAGTCTTAGCGATAAACACAGCCGCCCATCCCTTCTTCCTCATTTCGAAATTTTTACAGATTTTCTCCTTCTCCCTCTCTCTCTACTCTCTCCCTTTCTTTGGTTTCATGGCCCTCTCCGCCCCTCTCCCACCCTTCTTTGCCCCTCTCCGCCCTACGCACGACCTCCACCACCACCATCTATGGTATTATCTTTTAATTTTTATTTTATTTTAATGGTTTAAATATATTTTTGTTTGCTAACTCATTTTTTTTAGGGATTGCCAAGAGCCACTGTGAAGGAGCTCCCGAGCACCTCTGCCCCTTTGCCGAGCCCCCACTGTAATTTTTTCTATATTTGTTATACTTTTTTTGTCAATTATATATTTTGTATTTTTTTGTGAATATGTACTTTTTTGCGTGTATATATATATATATATGTATATGTTTTAAAAAATCATATTATTTGTGTAGGATATTTTTGTGTTATTAAAAAAATAGATATTGTATATATATTTTTCTTAGGTATATATATTTATGAAATTGTATTTTTTTGATAAATATGTGTATGTACGTGTTTGTATATATTTTTTAAAGATAAATATGTGTATAATTAATTTTTGTAGGAAATTATTATTTGTTATGTTTTTATTTTTTGCATGCTCTGGGAATTTTCTGGATTTTTGTGTGTGTAATTTGTAGGTTTAAAAAAAATTTGGTAGTTAAAAATATAGTTGTTATGTTGCCCAAATTATTTTAGACTTAGGAAAATCAACATTAATTAGTTAAATACTTAATTATTATCCTTAATTATTTTCATCATTTTATTTAAAATAATGTCTAATTTTTTAGAAAAGAAAAACTCTTTTTTTAACAAAATATTATATTTTTTTATGTTAATTTTTTTATTTAAATATTTTAAAATATATTTTATATGTATTTTTTAGAATATGTAATAGAAAAAAATTAGAAAAAATATAAGCACAAGTTGAAATTTTTTTTAACATATATTAATTTTTAAGAAAATGGTGGTACTAATTAAATTTTTGGGTGCAAATATAATGACACTTAAATAAATAAATAAATAAGTTAAAATTTAATTATTATTAACAAAGTAAAATTAATAATTAATATAATTAGTAAATAAATAACTTAAAAATAAAATTGTTCTTACTTACTAATTAATAGGTTATTGTAACAAAAGTTTAAGTATAATTAAATATAATTATAATTTAACTAAATAAATTAGTAAAACTTCAATTATAATTAATAAATAATTAAATGATTTTTTAAAATAATATTGTAATAATTAATAATCAACTAAATTATTAAATAAAGTTTAATTGTAATATAATATTACTAATTTACTTATAAGGAAAAAAATAAAATTGCATATGACATAATTCTTGCATAACACATCATATTTTTATTTTTGAAAAATAAGAAGTCATAATTAACTACATTTTTTTTGTAATTATAAATATTTATTTTTGCAAATATTATTCTCACCTAATGATAATTAGGGAGACAAAGAGTCATGAAATTATGACTATCATTTCCCTCAATTTAAGATAATTATTAATGTCTTCTTAATTATTTTGGTTGAAGATATAGAGCGACAGAAGCTGGATGAGTGCTAGAAATCGTTGGTCACCAGTTGTTATGAAGATGACGATGACGATTGTGCATCTGACAAAGGCGAGGATGATGAGCACAGCACTACCCATTTGTAAACGTTTTTTCTTTATTTCTAGTTTATATTATTAGAACACAATGTATGTTTTAATTTACTATGCTACTTTAATATTTTATATTTAGTGGAGACAATTAACATTTTTAATTATTACAAATGAATTTTTATTAAATAAATTAATATAATTACTAAATGAATTAAAAATGAATAGAGAATTAATTCAATGTAAATTAAAATTATTAAATAAAAATATTTAAATATTTCATATTTTATTTTAATTTTATAAAAATAAATATATATTACTTTTCCCGGCGTAAAACTGCGTCGGCAAAAGACTTTGTTGGTAAAAATAAATAGACTTTTGCCGGAGCAAAATTGCACCGCAATAGTCTTACCCTTTGCCGACGCAATTTTATGCTGCTAAAAAGTGTCACTTTTTCCTGCGTCATTTTGCACCGGCAAAGGCTAAGATTTTTCGTGCAAACATTTTTCCTCGGGGTGACTATTATTTTGCCTCGCGCAAAAATTATTAACAAAATTTTGCAGTCAGCATTTGCCTACGCAAAAATGCATCGGCAAATCCCAAACGACTTTTGCCGGCGCAAAAACGCGCCGGCAAAAGTGATGTTTTTTGTAGTGTTAGTACATCATTATAAACCTCACATGAAACAAGCTATCAATAATATGTTTCTAGAAAGCGCATGGGAGAGAGCCAATAGATTAGGATATCTCACTAAACTCATACATAGAAAATTTTAGACTCTATAACTTTTTGGACTTTGCGTTTTTCTTATTACCTGTTTGGACCATAGCTATGTTTTGTATAATGGTTCAAATCACTACAAGAAAAAGAGTCTACAGCGACGAATTTTGTCGTCGCTGTAGATCAAGAAGTCGTTGCCAAAACGACGTAGGTTCGTATGTATAGCAATCTACAGCGACGAAAAAACGCAGTCGTCGCAGTAGTGGTTTACTACAATGACAACATCTCGGTCGCAGTAGGGAATCCTTTTTTTCGGTTGGACTGGAATATTGCGACGACATGCCGTCGTTGTTGGTGATTGCCAAATTTGAATTTCAGAAACTCCTACAGCAACGACATGTGGTCGCAGTAGGTCCATCAACCGCCCCATCTACAGCGACGATATGTCATCGTTGAAGAGTGCGTGGGTTTATATGCCTTCAGCGATGCCGTAGTGTCACGAAAACTCAAATTTTCGTGTTCAACACTAACATGTTGTCGCTGTAGGTATACAATTTAAAAAAAAAAACAAATTTAATTAATTTTATTGATTAAATTTTATTTAATAAAATATTAAATAAATAAATAAAATCAAATTATTTAATTAAATAATAAAACCAATTTAACAATATACATATGTTGACGCCGTTTTTCGTCAACAGTGAAAGAAGAGCACGAAAACAATAATCAGTAATGGCCAAAAAATACGATAATACAAACGAGATTTTTTACGTGGTTCAGCAGTTAAATCCGCCTAGTCCATGAGTCTTTGTTATTAAACTTAAGATGACCTCTGAAAATTCTTCAAGGATGAATTTTCCAGAGTTTTCTCTCAAGATCACAAAAATTCGGTCCCTTACAATGGTGCATTACCTCTCTATTTATAGAGAAGATTTCAGAATATTCTCCCACATATTTTAGGAAGTTACTCTATATATGCAAATAAATTAAATGGCATTAAATGCCTGCAATCCGATATAAAAGGAAACGTCCCCTGAAGATCAGGGGGCGTATAACTGATCAAATAATATCCCTTGATTGTAGGGGATTTACAGTAATAAATGTAGATCGCGTCTCTTATAGATGACTCATTAGGATGTTCAAAGTTGTTATCCTATATCACCAAGGCCCTATTCTCCCAGGTTTCTTATTGACTTTCGAGCTATAACATCTCCCGAGGCCACATGACTTCGAGCTCGTACATGCGTCAGGCTCGGAGCCCCTGATCCGAGATCATCCCCGAGAACAGATGCACCTCGGGGTCTATCTTTCGAGCTTGTGAGGATTTCGAGGTTATCATCTTCAAAGTCGTCTTTGCTTCGCGGGCTCGATGTTTAGATTTCGAATATATTCCAGACTTTACGAGTTCATTCATTATGAATCCAGCTTTCGAGGTCACAATTCTCATGGCTCGAAATCTGGGTATAACAACATAGTCTCCAAAATGTAAGATAAAAAACATAAGTAGTATTGTCTCCAAAATAAAGAAAAAAAAACACAAAATATAAATAATTTAAAAATAGTAATATAATAAAACTAAATGTTATCAAAATCAATTCCAAAGTCATTATTGTCGGGCTGTTGTGGTGGCTGTGGTGGTTGCTGTTGTGGTGGCTGTGATGGTTGTGATTGCTATGGTTGTTGTGGTTGACAACTTGGCATCATGGACTGTATCATATTCATGTCCAAGTTGACAGGCTGAAATTTTGGAGCTTGGATGTTCGGATTTGTTGCTTGCAAAAATTATTGCATTTGTTGGAAGTTGTTGTTCTGGGTCATAAAGGCTTGACTGAAGTGTCGAATCACGGATTGGAAAGCCTCAGGTGGTATCATTGGAGTGCCAACTGTGGTGGACAGAAATGGTGATGCCTCTGATTGTGAAGAGGATCCGGTGGTGTTTGAGGCAAAGGTACTAGTGCCCTTCAACTTGCGTCCAATACCTCGATTGTGGCCACGACGTTGACCAAGTACCTTTGAGACGACTTGTGTCTCATTGACAGTGGAACTTCCCGCTTCAGATTCAGATTGAGATTGTGTCTTGACTTCTTGCTAGAAGACATCATGCAGTTTAGAAACAAGACAATTAATACATAATATAATTGAATAATATACATATATACAAAACTTAGAAAGTTACTTACATATGCATCCTTAGCATTCATGTTCACCCATCCACGTGTCGGATGATTGTGCATGTCATGGAATATATCTATAATGCTAGGCAGTTCCTTAGTCTAAAGATTCATCTTTAGAAAACAAAATTTAGCAAAATCTCAGTTAAATATTGAAATTATTATTAAGATAACTGAAAATATTTCAAATTATCTATATATTTTTGTTTACCTTCTTAAATCGAGCAGAAGCATAAGAAGTCGATCCATGGAGATTCGGATACTTCAATTTTGGTCTGTTGGTAGAATTTGCCTTTGAGCGTGCCATGAACTATGAAGTGGTGAAAAGGTCAACCAACTTTTGCCAACTCTCGTTGTCCATGTCCTCTGGTGGATTCTTTCTGGCTATCTCGATATCATCATACCCTCCATGTTCATCGAAGTATCTTTTCTTGCAACCTTTTCTATCCTTGTAGTGATCCTGAAACTCTCGCTCAATCTCAATCTCTATCAGTCGCCACTTAGGGAGAGCTCGGGGAAGAATGAAAAATCCTTCAAAAAAAATGGTGAGATTTTTTAAATTATAAAAAAAAATATTACATGTGAATAAGTGGATAAATTTACTTCATGCTTTTGCATCAATTCAATCTTGTGCTCATCCGGAACACTCTGCCACGATTTATAATATAACGAGGCATAGTGACCAATAAGGTTACCAATAAGTCTCGTGAACAATGTCCCAAAATCACCAACTACTTTGTAGGTTCTCTTCTTCAGATCAAATTGTAGAGCCAACGGACCTTTATTGTCGTTGACGAGCTGCTGCAAATTTTTGGATCGAGACCGACCTCTTCTTTTTGTGGCAACCTCTGCATATGTTAATTAAACAATACAATTAAATTGAATAAAATAATAACAATTTATCATTTATTGATAAAAGATAGGCTAATTATAGTATATTATCTGTCTCATAGGAAGTAGGAACTCGCGTGGGATCTGGAGGAGGAGGATCTGCTCCATCACCACCATGAGAACGAGCAACAGTAGCAGACATATCTTTGCAGTTTAAATAACTATTAACTTAAATTCAGTTATAGTTGGAGGTTAATTACATAACTTAAATAATTTCGGTAATGCAGTTGAAATTATTGAAAAATAAACATTGTTGAGAAAAGTCATATATTGATTAAAAAGTCTTGAAATTAAAACATACACATTAAACATACAAATATGAATATGCATAAGAAAATATTATTCCTCATCAATGTCGATTCCTACATCATCTTTACTAATTTTGCCATCATCAATGTCATTGATGAAATCATCATCCACATCCGGAACAGATCGAGACGTTTCCCCAATTATGCTGGTGTGACCAGATCAATCCAAATGCATAATCTCCAACTCTCCTAATTCCACAGTGAGTACAAAATTTGATGAAGTGCTATCATACACGACATCAATCTCGTTATCATCATCAATACTTGGATGATCCCAGATCTTTCGATGATTGACTTCTTCTACTGCCTTCTAATTTTTGTTTCTTGAAGAATCTTCCAAGTATAAAACTTGTTTTTCTTGAGTGGCGAGAATAAACTGATCGTTCTTGTACCATTAAGAATTAATCATGATACTAGTTATGTTATTGTCAGTCACATTTTGACCCTTGCTTGCATCGGTGTTGAACCATTTGCATCGAAACAATACTAGCGAGTAACCATGGGAATAGCATAACTCTACAACCTCCTCAAGTTGGCAAAAGAAAGTGAAACCATTGGTACCTGACACCGAAACTCCCCTATTTTGAGTGGTACGTCTTTCGTCGCGACTAAGGACCAAAAACTTCACACTGTTAACAATGCAAGCCGTGTAGGAGTATGCATTCTGATTGGACCTGTTTGCTAAAGCAAATAATTCATCAGTACACTCAATTGACTGTACTTGTCGCAAATGACCCATCTATAGAGTATGACATAAAAAAAAACACAATGAGATGATTATTTTTCGATACGAATTTCATAAGAATTCTACAGTTTTGATAATTTACCTTCAATTTAAACCAGATAGGGAAATCTTTTTGAAGATTTATGTTTGAACTTTCTCGAAGGCATTCACTATATAGCATAAAGATTAAGGTAAGACAACAATTTTCCATGAATTAAATTTAATGAATTCATATATTTGTTGAGTTATTTACTCCATATATGGTTGGATTTCAGGGCAATTGTTGACTACAAACCACTCCGCTTCTGTTCGATGAAGATAGTCAAGGGATATGATTTTTTTTTTGCTACTTGGACGACATTGTGATTCAAAAACTGACAACTGTCTTTTAGGAATAACAATATCTGCATTTCTTTCCGGACCATTAAATTTAGTCTGTACGCCCTTAACATATTGCAAACAAAAAGTCAAAGCTTCATCGGCAACATAACCCTCCGCTATAGAACCTTCAGGGCGCGCCTTATTCCTGACATAGTTTTTCAACTTCTTCATATTTCTCTCAAACGGATACATGCACCTCATGTAAACTGGTCATCCGAAGATAGCTTCTTGCGATAAATGAAGAATTAAATGAATCATTATGTCAAAAAAGGCCGGAGGAAAAATTAACTCCAACTTGCACAAAATTTGTATCACTTGATCTTCTGCATTCTCCATGTCCTTAACAACCAATGTACAAGCACAAATTTGCTTAAGGAAATTGCAAAGCCCAATGATTGTCTTTGAAATAGACTTGTCCAAGTAGCCTCGAACTCCTACCAGCAACAGACGTTGCATAAGAATGTGACAATCACGAGATTTCAACCCAACAATGTTTCCATCATTGGCAGTTACTTTCTTAGAGAAATTTGAATCGAAGTCATCAAGAAGTCTAACTCCTTTTACAAACTGACAAAAAACCCGTCTATCATCTGGTGTGAAAGAGTACATAGGATATGGTTTGATCAACTTCGTACCGTCTTCCTTGAGGTGCAACTCTTCTCGGATACCCCAATTATTCAAGTCTTCTCGTGCGTTGGTGGTGTCTTTAGATTTCTCATTCATAAAAAAAGTATCGAGTAAACTGTGGCAAACATTTTTCTCTACATGCATCACATCTAAATTGTGCTTCAGTTCAAGTTCAGACCAGTAATAAAGATCAAAGAAAATACTATTTTTACTCCAATTAATTTCTTTTGGATCTCGCTTTCTTTTCACACCCCCGGAACGGACATGTTTACCCAACAAACGATCTGGAACATGCGCTAATTGTTCGAGTATGTCTTGACTACTGAATTTTCTTGGAGGATGTTATTTTTCATAATTCTCATCAAACAAGTGACTCTTCCTCCACTTATGTGTAAAAGATAAAAATCTTCTATGACCAACATAAGCCATCTTCCCAATTACCTGACATGAATAAGTGTCTTCGTTGCATGTAGGACACGCCATATATCCTTGGCCACTCCATCCAGACAAACTACTACGGGTTGGAAAATCATTGATAGTCTATAATAGTGCTGCACGCATTATGAATACACTGTTCATTGCAGCATTTTTGGTTTGAACTCTTTCATCCCACAACTCCTTCAATTCGTCTATCACAGGCCTCAAAAAGACATCCATGTCTTTCTCAGGTGATTTCGGACCAGGCATCAATAAGGTCAACATGAATGATGACTCTTTCATGCACAACCAAGGAGGCATAATGTACGTGCAAAATATTACCGGCCACATGCTGTAAGATAGACTCATGTTACCAAATAGATTAAAACCATCAGCAACCAAACCCAATCGAACGTTTCTAGGTTCTTTGGAAAAATCAGGATATCTGGAATCAAATTGTTTCCAAGCACCCCCATCAACAGGATGGTGCATCACACCATCTTCTTTTGACCGTCCCATACTATGCCAGGTCATATAATTTGTTGTATGCCTTGAACCATAAAGACGCTTCAGCCTTGGAGTCAAAGGGAAGTACCGCAACACTTTGTGGGCGACTTTTTTCCCCTTTGTGTCTTTGTCAACCCATTGACTCTCACCATATACAGGACAACTCTGTTTTTTAGAATTCTCCTTTCAGAACAAACAACAGTCGTACTTATAAGCATGAATTGATTGATAACCTAACCCTAACTTCCAATTTTTTTTCTTAGACTCATATAATGAAGCCGAAATCTTATTCTCCTTCGGGAACGCAAATTTCATAAACTTCAAAAGTTCATCAAAGGAATTATTTTTCCATTTATTAATAACCTTCATGTGCATCATCTTCGCTAAAAAGTTCAAGGAAGACAACCAAGTACAACCAGGATATAACTCAGCTTCGACCTCTTGAAACAGGTCATCAAATTGATTCTTCGCACTATTGCCACCACTATCTGGAATTCCTTCATTTACACCATATTTGTTAGTGTCTTGTTCACCAATAACATCATTGATGATGTCAATCATCTCATCAGTCACTGGAGCCTCGTCGTCCACTACTAGAGGCATATCAACTTCACCGTGGTAGGTCCACTTCACGTATCGCTGCAGAAACCCATATCTGTGTATGTGAGCCTCCACCACATCCAGCGTCTGATTCAGCATATTGACACACTGAATGCATGGGCGTCTGACTTATCCCGAAGCATTCACATGATTTTTGGTCATTTGTATAAATGCTTGAAGACCATTCCAAAACTCATCAGAGTTACGTCGTCTATTAGTTATCCAACTCTTGTCTATCGTCATAACTGATTCAAGTGGAAAATAAATGATTACAATGTGATAATCATAAAAAACTACCTTTATTTATTGATAATTTTTTTTATCACCAAAACACTAATTTTTTCAAGTAAAATGTGAAATCTTATTGATTCTTATGAATAAATTATTGAATTTTATGAATATATATTATAAAATTTAATAATTTATTATAAAATCAATTAAATATACAAATATTTAATTATAAATTTATAAACTTACTATTAATGATTATTATTAATTTCCACTTTTTTATTTTTAAAAATAACAATAGAGTTTTATAATTGTAGAATTATTATTTTAATTTCCACTTATAATTTTATGAATATATATTATCAAGTTTTATAAATGTATTATAAAGTTTCATTATATATACAAATATTTAATTATAAATTTATTAATGATTGTTATTAATTTCTTTGATAATTATCAAATTATTATTTTAATTTTCACTTTTTATTTTTTCAAATATAAGAATAAAGTATAATTGTAAAATTATTTTTTAAACTTCCAATTTATGATCTTTTTATAAGTTTTTATTAGTTGCTTTAAAATTAATTAAAAAATTTAATCACACTAACTTTAAAATTATTTTGTAACGTTTGATATTTATAAATCTACTAAAATTTTGGTAGCATAACAACTGTAATATAACCTATCCCAAAATTTAAAATCTGCATAAAAACTATAAAACTAGTCCCGAGACATACATATACTAATTATAAAGATCTAATTATATTAATATAATCTACCATACAATTTTAAAATACAATTCACATTCACATTTATATAAATAAACATATTCAACTAATATCTAACATAACATTTAATTAAATTAAATTAAAATAACATATTCAATACTATATATCTAAAATAACAAATTACACAACTAACATATTAACATTTGATTGCATTAACATATTCAATATTATCTATAATACTCAATTAAACAATTATAATCAAATTAACAAACATACAAATCTGAAATGAAAAAATAAATTAACACTATCTAGAATAACTAATTACACAATTTGAAAACATAATTAGCATTTTATCAATACATTAATCAATCACAAAAAAAAAAAAAAAACCAATACAAAATTTAAAAACAATACCTAAGGGCTCAGGTTGGAGAATTATCCAAAGGCAAGAGCTCGGGCTCCAATGGAATCTGAAAAAAAAAACTCATTTATACCAAATACAACAGATATATTAAAAAAAACTACAATTTTAAGGGCACAATAGAAAGAGTATGGTATAGATTCATGAACCTCATGAAAAAATGGGCTGGGGAGGCATCCTACGGTCACGTGTAGTGGTCTGAGGCGGAGGAGAAGCTCTGGTTTTTCCAGAGCTTTTGCAGAAAATGAAGAAGAAGGTTCTGCCTGGGGGGTTATATCGTTGTGACCTATGTCGTCGCTATAGGTAATTGTCAATTGTCGTTGATATCAAATGTACTGTTTTACTCAAACGGTGAGACCCTACAACGACGACATTGACGAAATTGACATGTCGTCACTGTAGGATAGTAAATATTACACGAATCCCCTCGTGTGCTACGCGTCTACCCTACAGCGATGGCATGTCGTTGCTATAGACAGTGAAAATTTGACTTAAATTTTTTTGCGGTTCACTTTCCCACGTTTTTTGGGTCCTATTACGACGACATGTCGTCGCTATAGAGTACATAATAACAGACCAATGGATTAAATTAGACCCTATAGCGATGACATGAGTCGTCGCTATAGGGGGTGCAAATAGGCAACCGAATCTGGGCGGTTAAGTCCCCTGAGCATCCTACAACGACGATAGGTCGTCGCTATAGACAAACATATTTTCCTCTTTTTTTTCGACAAAGACCCTACAGCGACGACATGTCGTTGCCGTAGAGTCATTTCTCACCTCGTGTTCCCTCCAAATTCCCAGTACCCTACAATGACGACTTGTTGTTGCTGTAGGGTATCAGGAATTTGGAGGGCCTGGTCGTGTGTTGTTGACGACCCTAATACGACGGAATATTGTCGTTGTAGTTTATTTTTTATAATATTTAAGAAAAAATAATTTTTCGTGGAATTTGCCTACCTACAACGACAACTTTGGAGTCGTTGCAATAGATGTCGTCGTTATAGAGTCTTTTTCTTGTAGTGAATAGACTGATAAACTTGATTTTAATGAATAAAAATTGAATATTACAATACAGTTGTTAGGGAAAATAATTGTGTTTTTGTAGTTGTTAGTTTTGTAAATTATTTGTGATTTTAGTTATAAAAAATTGATCAAAATCAAGTTTAAGGGTCTATTTGAATATTTTTACAAAACATAAGATCCAAAAAGTAATATTTCAAAACACAAAGTTCATATAAGTAATAAAACAAAACACATGGTCCAAAATTGTATAAACCAAAAAATTTATCAACAATATGTGCCTCACAAAATTACAGTAAAAAGAAAGCTAGATGGAAGTAGCAGCCAAACATATATAAAGAGAGAAGGTTGCAAAAATTTCCTTCAAGAAATTTAGGATTTCCCAATGCTTTATATTTGATGCGCTAGAAAAGTTGACTTTTGCTGGTCCTTTTAAATGAATGTGCCAGCAAAATATGCCAGCAAATTTTAATTTATTTTTTTAAAAAAATAAAAGTTGATATGAGGGATTTGAAATAGGAACTTTTAGGTAGGGGTGTTCGCGGTGCGGGTGGTGCGGTTTTTCTCTAATTTTTTTGACCGCACCATATATGCAGTTTAAGTAATTTTCCAAACCGCACCGCATGGACCTCAAACTGCATAAACCACTTTCTAAAGATGTGGTGCGGTGCGGTGTGGGCGGTTTATTTATATCGCCAAATAATTTAATAATTAAATATTATAATTAATAAAGATTCATAATAAATCTCATAACTAAAGAGTGTTTAACACAACAATTAAATGTACAACAAACTAATAAACTTTTAGAAAAACAATAAAAATACAACAAACTAATAAAAAAAATGCAATATAGAAGTAAAGATTTTAATTAAGAATGAATATTTTTATATTGAAATAGAATATGTGTTAGCATCCTATGAAACATTATATTTTTTTCTAAATATTGTGTATATTATACTATATAAATATTTATGCATTAACTTTAAATGTAATAAAATTGACAAAAAAATATAGAAAAGTTAATATAAATATATATAATGATGCAGTGCGGTGCGGTGCGATTTGAACCACATTTATAAAATTTAAAACTGCAAATCGCATTACACCACACGGTTTGAAAAAAATGCAAACCACAACCGCACCGCGAAGGGTTCCAAACCACAAATTACGGTGCGGTGTGGACATTTTTATGAACACCCCTACTTTCTGGTACGCAATGCTCCCTTTTCTTCCTTCTTTTTTTTTTCATTAGAAACTCTCCATTTCTCTCTCCTTCACACACACCCACATTGTCCCTATTAGTCAATTTTTTCTACCCATCACTCTCTTCTCGCCACTCTTCCCTAATCATTAATGCTCAAAAATATATATTTATTGTCAAAATCAAGTGAACTCTAATTGTAATTTGTGTGTACTTAAATTGATATATTGTGAATTTAAAAATATTTAGCTTTGATTTAATTTAATTTATTTTGTAGGAAAATGTAGTATATTTTAGCAAAAGAAGATAAACCAAATGGTAAAAGAAAGAACCCCATAGCAGCCTAGTCCAATTCTTGCCTAGTCCAATTCTTTCAAGCTGTATGAGCCGACCCTGAGCAGTGTTGCCAAGCCATCAAGCCATACTTTTCTTTGCATGACACTTGACGGTATCAGGGAGTATGCACAACTAGCGTGGGCCCCGCATGTCCCAATTGCTTCCCTATTCTAGGGATGGGAATGGAAAATGAAATTAGCAAGGAGTGTTCCCCCGCCTTCGTCCCCATTAACAATTTGATCCTCGTCCCTACCAACATCCTTGATTATTCTCTGTCAGAGGCAGGGTCGGGAATCATCTATGGAGACCCAATTAATTAAAAAAAAAAAAAATTTAAAAAAAAAAAGTTGATTGCATAAAAATTAAAATATTACACTATGTTAATATTTCAAAATACTAATTTTGTCTAAAATAAAAAATATATTTTAATAAAAACATACTAATATACTACAAAAACACGTGAAGAAATATGTACAATAAATTTGTAAAAAATTACAAAAAGAATAAAAACAAAATTAAAGGGAACTCCGTTGAGTTGGGGAGTGACATCCCCATTTCCGCTTTATTTAACATTCAGGGATGTAAAATTGTCTTCGTCCCTTCTTCCATTCTTTAGGTGAGGAATCGTGACACAATTAAGGGTAGGTCACCGCAAGGCCCCTTCCCCACAGGGAAAGTTTATACCTCCCACGCATGAGTGCAATGCACCACAAGCTCTCTATGATTGCTCGCTCCCACAAGTAAGTCAGCCTCGCCCTTCCCAATGAAATCAGCAAGGGTTTTCTCTCTTCCTTAATCCTCATGGGTCTTGCCAGCATTAAATCTCTCTTTTCTCTTCGCGTGGATATTTCAGAGCTTTTCAACCTTCTCCAATTAGTCAACACCAATCAACCCAATAGGCAGCTGCAATTAGTCGTGAAAGTGCCCACTTTTCATGAAAATTCTTTCACGTCTCACATAGGGGAATGTTATTCAAATTGTGGAATGTTTGTCATGAATTGGAGTATTCTCTTTCTAGATGAGATTTAAGTACGCAAAAAATGGATTGAAATGGAAAATTCTAATTTTGTATGCTTGCATGATTTCATTTTAATAGCTTGTGTATTTCTAATTCAATGATCTAATTTATTTTATATCTCAAAATTAAACTTCTGTAAATTACTTTTATGTAGATTTTGTATGATTTAATATTGTGGAAATTACATGAAATATAGTATTTTTTTCTATAAGTTTGATAAATATGGAGTTTCAACTTTGTACATTTTTTATTGCTTTTTTTTGTTTTTTGTAATATATTTTTATGGTTTTTTTCTCATATTTTGGTAATATTATATTTGTTTTACTATATATTTTTTATTTATTTATATGATTATAACTCATTATTAGTGTCGAATTAGTTATTTTTAAAATTGACGTAGTAGTAACAAGTTACCATTATCAAGTTTTTTTTTCTTGATGTGGTAGTAATTGGCCACCACTATCATTTTTTTTAGTTTTTTAGTGATGTGGCGGTAATTGATAGCCAGCTACTGCTAAGAAATTAGTTTTTATATTTTTAGTGAAGTGGTGATAATCGATTACCAGTATGAAAATAACAATTTTTTTAATAATATGTTGGTTACCACCATCAAAATAATTTTTTTAGAGATATTATGGTAACCAGTTACCAATATCGAAATAAAATGTTACACTAATAATGATCATATCAGAAACCTCAATAGAAAAATGTTACTTAACCAAAACCTGAATAAAAATAAATAAATCTAAAATATACAGGTGTCAGATCATGATAATAACTAGTTACTTTATCCAGATCCAAAAAAATTTGAAAACAACCATTGAAGAAGAATCTAGATCGTTGATGGAGTCGTTGTGTTTGTTTCATAAGGAAGAAAGAAGAGAGATGGTGGTGTCATTTGTAATGGTGGAGTTGGAGTGAGTGAGGCTTTGAGAGTGATTGAGAGAGAGAGTCGAGACTGAGAGTTTGAGAGAGTGAAATGAAAGGGAGAGACTACTATGGTCGATATTAGGGTTAGGATAAGGAAGTGATACTTTTTGTTTATAGTAATATATTTTATTTATTTTAAACTTTTTTTGTTTTTGTCAACTACCTATATTTTGTGGCATAATTATTTTTTTGTCCATAGATATAGAAACAAGTTTAAATTTACTATATTTATGTAAATTTCTTTTTAATATAACATTTTCTCTGCTCTTGCTCTTGCAGGTAAACTCGAATTCTTTACATAGGTATTTTTTAGTTACTCTTTGTAATAAATACTTAGACAAATGTATACAAGCACATACATAATACATTAGCAAACTTTGCAGTTACAATATCTTTTTGCCTTTTTTTTATGGCAGACATTATGAATGTGGTTGAATTTGCTTTAATTCTCATTTGTTTTGTATTTTGGTTTAATTAAAGATGTTTAGTTTGATTTGGTGTTAGTTTATTCATTCTTATTTTTTGTTTTTGATTTTAGACGTAGCTACTGTATTAATTTAATTTTTCTTTTTAAAATTGACAAAAGTAGAGCCGACTCAAGACATAGGTGACCAGGCTTGTGCTTAGAACCTGAGTGGAAAGGGGTGTAAATTTTTCAAAAATGCCATTTTTTTCCAATACAATAGGCTCCCAAATTTTAAAATAATACCATTTTATATATACATATATGTATATTTAAATCAAATATATAAATATTATTAAAATATCAAAATTTTTACGGCAATCCTGATGAGCTAACACCACAATTGGGCATCACAACTGAATAACAATGCAACAAAAAAAATAAGATAAAGAAGTTGACAAGGTTGAATAACCAGGTACCCATTTATGTTATCATATCATTTTTTTCTTTCAAATTTGAATGTTTACATCAGAGTAACTGGTTACCCATTCACTTTTTATAGTTATTTTTTCTTTCCAAATTTGGATGTTCCTATCAGGGTTACTGGTTACCCATTCAAGCTTTCATATCGAATTTTTTTTCCCAAATTTGGATGTTCCCACTAGGGTAACTAGTTACCCATTCACATTATCATCAGATTTGTTTTCTTCACATTTGTATGTTCCCATCAGAGAACTGATTACCAAATCACGTTTTCATATCTACTTTTTTTTTTCTTTTCGAATTTGGATGTTCATATCAGGGTTATTACTTACCCATTCAAGTTTTCATATCTATTTTTTCCAGATTTGGATATTGCCACTAGGGTAACTGGTTACCCATTCACGTTTTCATATAAATTTTACTTTCTAGATTTGAATGTTCACATAAGGGTAACTGGTTACCCATTTACGTTTTCATATTTTTATTATTTTTCTTTCCAAATTTGGATGTTCTTATAAGAGTTATGACAAAAAGAAAATGCTGGAAAAATTGATTTGAATTTTTTACATATATAGGAAAAAACTGTAAAAAAACAATTACAATAGTAAAAGATAATAAATAATAAAATAGTAAAATAATAATTTAATGTTCAAATGTATGTGTGAAAAAAAAAAAGAAAAAATGGAAGGAGAATAGAATTAGTACAAAAAAGAAGAAAAAAATGGAAGGAAAGAAAATGAAAAAAATAAAGGAACAAAAACAAAAGAGGAACAAAAACTGGAAAAAATAAATAAATGATGAAGGAAAAAAAAGAAAAAAACAATTAAATCAATAAAAATAAAAAAAAGATGAAGAAAAAATAGTGAAGGAAAAAAATGAAAAAAAATTAAATGGAAGAAAACAAATTAAAGAAAAAAAAGCTGGAAAAATAATAAAATAATGAAAGAAAAAAAATTGAAAAAAAATTACCTACAAAATCAAAGAAAATATAACTATCATTAGAAATGTGGCATAATTATACATTTTTTAAAATTTATGGGAAATAAAATCTCATAAATAAATTATTTCTTCAATTAAAAATAAAGAGAAGAATAGGAAATAATAGTAGGAATTCTCTTATCCCATTCAGAAAGATATCATCTCATAATTATCTATGACTGTTTATGTCTCTAGCATGACCACCTGATGAAATGTGGAGGAAAGTAGGACAAATGACTGATACTACTAGGAAGATTCCTCTTTGGATAATAGGTATTGTAGCTGGTATTCTTGTGATCGGTTTAATCGGTATTTTCTTTTATGGTTCATATTCTGGATTAGGTTCATCCCTTTAGTAAATGGGTAAATGGAGTTGTAGACAAGACATGAAAGCGTAAGAACTTAACGGAATCCCCCTCGAAGAAGACAAAGAAAGAGGGCCATACAAAAATTAGAAAAATTAAATGTCCATATTTTTTTTTAAAAAAAAAACCCCATAAATATGAAGAAGAAAAATCCTTTGTAATTCACGACAAAAAAGAGAGTTCCTTTTAGTGGAAATTACGAAGGATATGGATTTTTTTCTTTTCTTTTCAAAACAATGGACATTTAAAAAAAAAAACTTAATATGTGGCTTTTTCATAACTTAAACTAATTGTGTGGAAAAGTATTTCCATATTTTTAAGTTTATTTTGAAATAAAGCCATATTTTATTAATTAGTTTAATGTTTAGGGTTTCATATTATTTTTTGGGGGCTTTTTTTTTTGTCATTTCACCTAATTTTTAAAGGATATTTTTGTAATTTTATGTGTTATTTTATTTCTTTTTTTTTTTACTTAACATCTTTTTTTTTTCAAATAATTGTTGGTTCTAGATTAGAGCTGTAAATACGGGCCGGGATTTTGAGCACGGCACGAAACCGGAAGGCACGAGCACGACACGGCACGAAAAAATATGGGCTTGGGCCAGGCACGACACGAAAAAATATGGGCTCGGGCCAGACACGGGCACGACACGGGCTTAGCACGGCACGATACGACAAGCCCGAAGGCACGACACGAAAGCACGACACGTAAGCACGAATATAAAAAGCCCGAAAGCACGGCACACAAAAAACCCGAATTAAACTCAAATAAATAAAAAAATTATTATTATATCATCATTTTTTATATAGTATGTAAAAATATCATACTATTTTTATAGATTTTATTTCTTAAACTTTTTCTTGGTAAAGTTTTTAATGAGGCAATGTTTATTTTATTTTTATTTTTGAATTTGGAATTTTTATTGTGTTAATTAAGTAAATATACACATATATATATATGTAAAAAGTAAAACAAGAAAAAAAGTAAAACATGTAAAAAAAAGTGGGCTCAAATTAGGCCCAGATTTTGGCTAACTTGAGGCCCATTTTTGGGCACGAAAAAAGCCCATTTTAAAAAATGGGCTGGCCCACTTTAGAAATATGGGCTGACCCACTTTAGAAATATGGGCTGGCACGATCTGGGCCCGGTCCGGCCCGGCACGTGGCCCGTGTGGGCCATGCTTGTGGGCTGTGCTGGGCCTATATATTTTTATGCGGGCTGGCCCGGCCTGGCCCACTTTCTTACACGGGCTGGCCCAGCCCGGCCCGAATTTATCGGAGGCACGAAAAATGTGGGCCGGGCTGGGCCGGGCGGCCCACATTTACAGCTCTATTCTAGATTAGGTTATCTTTAGAAGTAGCTTGATATATTATTTGTAGATTAAGTTATCTTTGTACGCCCTGATTTTCCCACGGGCTGATTAGCGAGCTGAGATACGGCCTAATCATAACTACCACGTGGACATCCCCAAGATCGGAGTTGCCGCCATAAGATCCTACCTCCTTAGCTCGAGGTAACCCAAGGGTTCGCCAAGATTGCTTAAGGACTGAGTCTGGACTCTGAAGACCGCAGGTCGAGGGAAGCATCCAGCTCGTGGTACGAGCTAGAGTTGGAGGCTATGACCTTTTATAAAGTCAATCACGCAAGATAAACGTGCATATATCAGACATCACGTGTCTGATATATCACTGACTTCTCGGACACGCAGCAGGAACGTGCGTATTCAGACACCCACGACTGGGTTGGGCCGTGCGACCCATTATCCCCTTACCTATTGATTTGACCACACATTTGTGGCAGGTTTAGGAATTAATCATGAATGTCACAGAGTTGACATGATAGGTAAGAAAGTCACGGGATGACCTTCTTACCAACTCCCAGGTGCCTTCTCCTATAAATATGGAGACCTTGGGAGTTAAGAGAGGTTGGATTATATATTGTAAGAAATATCCTGTAATCAAATACCCAGTATATAGCAATAATACTGACTAGTGGAGTAGAAGGATTTTAAACTTTGAACCACTTAAAAAACGTATTTTGAGTCACCATTTCATTTTCTAAGGTCATTTATCTATTTCGGTTCAACCTAAGCACTAATCCCTTTCTCTTCCTTTCTTAATTACTTGTTGGCGAAGAACCGCGTCAACAGTTTGGTGCTTTCATTGAGAGCAAGTTCGATTAGTGCCGTCGCAAACATCCAACTATGCTGACTACTCGATCCAAGCACGGTAACGAGACAGAACAGCATGATGGGCAAGAGGCTCATCATACTACCGTCCCTGGTGAACAAATTCCTTAAGTCCAACAGCGGCCCGGTAAGCAGCCGCGCGGGCCAGGAAGACACTGGAAGTTCGGCGCCCCGGCCACCTAGCAATAGCTAACCAGCAGATCAAGGATGTGCTGGCCTGACTATCCCCTCTCACAACCGACGCTAACGTCGGAGAGAGGTAAGGCGAGGCTCCTAAGTCTCGTCGGGGTAATCGATCCAGGCATAGCCGCTCGGAAAGACTTCCGACAGCCAACTCCACTCCCTCGTCGCACCGTCGAGAGGCAAACTTCGGAGAAATGCCTAGAGCCGAACAACAGCAGTACAACCGTTCGGTCAGAACTTCAACTCCTAGCTCCCAACCAGCCTCGAGCGTGCCCAGGAGAGCTCGAGGAAATTCCAGAAGGAGGTCCGGGGAGGGCTTGCAGCGTCAGCCCGTCCCCAATAGCCGTCTTGCGCCTCGTCCAGACCGCCAGCGCGCGGGACCCGCAGGTTGGCAGGACCGAAAGGCCCCCACCTAGTTTGATCCGTTTTGACGGAACTAGGATCGCCTCTCCGGTTAGGCACCCTCCGTCTCCAATCAGATATCCATCTCCTCCTCGGCCCGTTCGAGATATTCCAGCCTATGGGAGTAGCAGGAGAAACCCGCCATCAGCCGGACCTTCCCGACGAAGCAGGGCGTCGAGGGAAGGCCCAGATCCTCACCACCAAAGGCGGAATCCGAGCCTATCTAACAGGAGCTACTGGACCTGCATTCGCCGGAGCAACCTCTCTGGCGGAGACCTACGTCAGCGCCTGATCTCGGCACAAAGTCCACAAGCCACCCAGGGGGGCGACCTGCGAGATCGCCTTAACTCTCATAGAGGGGAGCCAGCAGGAGGAGACAGCCATGCTCGCTCAGGGGGGGCCCTGTCCGAAGTACATAACGGCAAGAATGCCCCAAATAACCTATCTCAAGATAGGAGGGGCAATAACCCACCAAATATGTACAATGGATCCGGAGCTGTTGAACAGCCCCGGAATAACCAAGGACATCAGGACCAAACCCTCGAGCGGCTGGCCCAGATGGAGGAGCTGATGAGGAAGCTCCTGTCAGAGAAAGAAAAAGATGAATATGATTCAGGGGACGAGATGGAGCTCTTCGCCCCCAGCATAGCCGCCACGGCTTACCCACCTGGTTTCCGTATGCTGCACCTATCTAAGTTCAATGGGGACGGAGATCCGTCGGATCATCTGGGGATGTTCAACACCCTGATGATGGCCCACAACATTGGCCCCGAGCTGAGGTGTTTAATCTTTCGTTCCACACTGACTGGGCCAGCCAGGCAGTGGTTCAAGCAAGGCAAAAGACAGTCAATCGACTCCTGGAAAACTTTATCGGCTGATTTCAAAGGGGCATTCCGAGCCTCCCAGGTTGCCTGCGTTCAGGCCGACTCTCTGGCTAACGTGAGGCAGCAGCCCGGTGAAACTCTGAAGGCCTACCTGAGCAGATTTACGAACGTCGCTGCTCGGGCCAGAGACGCGAATGATAGCTCCAAGCTCATGGCTATGAGAACTGGAATCCTCGTCGGAGGGGAACTCTGGAAAGATATACAAAGAATGGGAGTCAGCTCGGTTAACGAATTCCTCAACAGGGCCCAGGAATGGATCAACTTGGAGGAAGCCGAAGCCTCAGCTGCAGGAACCAGCCAGGTCCCTGATCAGCCCGCTGGAGTAGGGACGAAGGTCATGGCAGTGACCCAAAACGTCACACAGAACAACCAGCTCGGTGGAGGCAAAAGAAAGGGGAATGGCGAAAACAGCCAGCACGGCCCAAAGAAGAATAAGTCCGTAGACAAGTTCAAGCCCGTTTACGCGACTTATACAGAGCTCACCCAGTCTAGGGAGAATATCTTCCTAGCTAACTCTACTCGCCTCCCCTGGAAGAGGGCGGAGCCATTGAAGCACCAGAAGGGGAAGAGAGACACCTCCAAGTTTTGCCGTTTTCACAACGATGTTGGCCACAATATAGATGATTGTAGGCACCTGAAAGATGAGATCGAGACTCTCATCCGAGCCGGCCCCTTGGCCCAGTACGCGCAGAACAGGGTTCCAGCAAGTCGACCTGCTCCGGAAGTCCCGGCCAGTCAGCTCGGGTCTCGGATAGATCAGGACGTCCCTCCTCTCGTGGTGGGAGGGGAGATATCCACCATCTCTGGAGGTCCGCATATGGCTGGCACGAGCAGGGGTGCCCAGAAGAGGTACGTGAACGAACTTAAGGCACACCCGAAGCAGCGCCTGCCAAAGCAACAACGATTGGAGAAGCAACCGATCATTTTTACAGAAGATGATGCGAGCCATGTCCAGTTCCCGCACAATGACCCTTTGGTCGTAGCAGTTCAGCTCGCTAATCGGAGGGTTAGGAGGGTGCTGATCGACAATGGGAGCTCGGTGAACCTCCTATTCTGATCCACGTTATAGAAGATGGGTTTGACTGTCGCCGAGCTGAAGGCGACCTCCATGATGCTGTATGGTTTTTCGGGAGAAGGATCAGCGGCTATAGGGACTATTGAGCTGGTGACCACCCTGGGGGAAGGATCTCGGACGGTCTCCAAACTCCTCAAGTTCGTGGTCATCGACTGCTCCGCTGCGTACAACGCAATTTTGGGACGGCCCACGCTCATAGCCTTTGAGGCCTCCACGTCCATTCGCCACCTCGCGATGAAGTTTCCTACCTCCACGGGAATATGCATTGTCCGTGGCGATCAGCTCACTGCCAGGGAATGCTACAACATTTCCATGAAGGGAAAATCGAAACCCGGGCAGCTGGCAATGGCCATCCAAAGTGGCGAAGAGGAATCTTGGGACCCATTGTCTGGTCCTGAGATTGAAAAACCTCAAAGCAACGAAGGGGAAGATATCGTCTTAAGTGAGGATATTGACCCCCGAATAGGCGAGGACAGATCCGAGCTCCAAGCTATTGAGGAGCTCAAGGAAGTAAACATTGATCCGCAGAACCCATCACGGATGGTCAGGCTTGGAAAAAACCTCTGCAGCGAGAGGAAGGCGGAGCTATCAGATTTATGAGAAATAACCTGGATGTGTTTGCGTGGTCACACGAGGACATGGTGGGAATCAACCCAAGTGTCATCATGCACACACTTCATCTGGATAAAAGCGTTCCTGCAAAGTCCCAGAAGCAGAGACGCCTAGGAAAAACCCGGGCTGAAGCCTTAGAGGAGGAAGTAGCCCGGCTAAAAAAATGCGGCTTTATTCGTGAAGCCAAGTTTCCGATTTGGGTCGCCAACCCCGTGCTGGTCCCGAAGCCCAACGGGAAATGGTGGACCTGCATCGACTTCTCCGACCTGAATAAAGCCTGCCCCAAGGATTGTTTTCCGTTGCCAAGGATTGACCAGTTGGTGGATGCCACGGCGGGGCACGAGCTCATGTCCTTTATGGACGCGTACTCAGGCTACAATCAGATCGCCATGAATCCGGCGGACCAGGAGCACATCAGTTTCATGACCCCGACTAACGTTTATTGTTACAAGGTCATGCCCTTCGGGTTGAAGAACGCCGGAGCTACGTATCAAAGGTTGGTGAACAGAATGTTTGCAGACCAGATCGGAAAAAACATGGATGTGTACATTGACGACATGCTAGTCAAGTCAAAGACTGCTGATAACCTTGTTTCCGACCTAGAAGAATGCTTCAAGATACTACGGGAGTATGGCATGAGGCTAAATCCAGTGAAGTGTACTTTTGGAGTCGCATCGGGAAAATTCCTAGGTCTCATCGTCAATACCCGAGGAATCGAGGCGAACCCCGACAAGATCAGATCGTTGCTCGAGCTTCCCTCACCCAGGTCGCGCAAAGATGTCCAAGGCCTGACAGGAAGAGTGGCAGCCCTCAATCGGTTTATTTTCGAGTCCACCGATAAGTGTTTGCCATTCTACAACCTGCTCCGAGGAAATAAGAAGTTCGAGTGGACAGAAGAGTGCAAAAGCGCTTTCCTCGACCTAAAGGCACATCTGGCCGAGCCGCCCGTACTATCCAAACCAAAAGCAGGAGAGCCTCTTTTTCTCTACCTGGCTGTCACGGAGGATGCAGCCAGTGCCGTATTGGTCCGGGAAGAAGACCAGATTCAGAGGCCAGTCTACTACATCAGCAAGAGACTTCTCGGAGCTGAATCCCGGTACCCGTTGATGGATAAATTGGCGTTCTGCCTTATCACGGCCTCGCGAAAGCTCAGGCCGTACTTCCAGTCCCACTCAATACACGTCATGACCGATCAGCCTTTAAGGCAGGTTTTGCAAAAACCTGAAGCATCGGGACGCTTGTTACAGTGGGCAATCGAGCTCAGCCAGTTCGAGATTCTGTACACTCCGCGAACTGCTATAAAGAGTCAGGCTCTGGCCGATTTTGTAGCCGAGTTACCTCGGCCCAGGCATCGTGGAGGATATTAGTGGATGGTTCATCCAATGAGAACGACTTCGGAGATGGAATCATTTTGATATCCCCTGAGGGACATAGATTCCACTCGGCACTAAGATTCGGATTCAAGGCCCCAACAACGAGGCCGAATACAAAGCTTTGCTGGTCAGGCTAAGGATAGCCCAGGAGATGAAGGCGAGCTCCGTCCAGTGCTTCAGTGACTCCCAGCTCGTGGTAAACTAGGTGCTGGGTGAATATCAAGCATGGGGACCCAAGATGGCTGCCTATCTGGCAAAGGTAAAGGTTGAGTTGTCTGCGCTCGGGCGAGGCTCGATCGAGCAGATACCTCGGGAGCAGAACGCTAACGTAGACGCTCTTGCCAAGCTCGCCACCTCCGGGGAGATGGAGACCTTGGGGTTAGTGCCAATAGAATTCTTGGAGAAACCAAGTATAGAAGAAGTCAGGACGGAGGTCAAGATGATCGACGTCAGGCCGACCTGGATGACCCCCATCCTTGAGTATCTCACCGAGGGAAAGCTGCCTGAAGGACGTAATGATGCACGGCGAGTGCTGTATCAAGCTCCCAGGTATACGATAGTAGATTGGGTACTATACCAACGTGGGCACTCCCTACCTCTCCTACGATGTGTTCTTCCAGGCAAAGCAAAGGCCATCCTGCAGGAAGTGCATGAGGGTTTTTGCGGAGATCACACTGGGGGCAAAGCTTGGCCTTAAAGGTCCTGAGGCAAGGTTATTACTGGCCAACTTTATCCAAAGACTCGATCTCATACGTGAAGAAGTGTGACAAGTGTCAGCGATTCACCACAGTTGCCCGAGCTCCCCCAGTCGAGCTAAAGATGATCTCTTCCCCATGGTCGTTTGCAGTTTGGGGGAACGACTTGGTTGGCACCCTCCCTACTGGAAAAGGCAGGGTCCGCTACGCCGTGGTCGCCATCGACTACTTTACGAAGTGGGCTGAGGCAGAACCTTTGGTAACGATAACTTCCAAAAAAGTCCTTGACTTCGTGGTTAAGAACATTATCTGCCGATTCGGGCTGCCCAAGAAGATTGTTTCCGATAATGGGACTCAGTTCGACAGTGACCTGTTCACCGAGTTTTGTCAGAGGTACGGAATTGTGAAAAGTTTCTCCTCCATGGCCTATCCTCAGGCGAACGGCCAGGTCGAGGCTGTCAACAAGACGTTAAAGGCAAGCCTCAAGAAGAGACTAGACGAGGCGAAGGGAGTCTGGCCAGAACACCTCCCCCAGGTTCTCTGGGCATATCGGACCTCGCATCGGACTCCTACGGATCATACTCCTTTTTGCTTGACCTTTGGGAGTGAGGCAGTCCTCCCCATGGAAATTAAGGTACTTTCGCATAGAGTCCATTCATACGACCAGGATCGCAACCACGAGCTACTTCGCACTTCCTTAGATTTGATTGATGAAAGACGAGAATATTCGCAGCTCCAGCTCGCACATTATCAGCAGAAGATCACTCGCTATTTCAACTCAAAAGTCAAAAATCGCGCCTTTAACATTGGCGACCTGGTCCTCAGGAGAGTTTTCTTGGCCGGTAAGGACCCCAAAGATGGAGTCTTGGGACCGAACTGGGAAGGACCATATCAAGTCATCGAGGTCATTAAGGAGGGAACTGATAAGTTAGCTCGTCTTGATGGAGGGGCAGTCCCACGGACCTGGAACGCCATCCATTTGAAGAGATATTATTAATAATTCACTTGTAAGGCCTGAAAGGCCATTTTTTATGTATTAAGCAATGAGTTAACTTTTTGTTTATGTGTACATGTTTTCAAGTGTAATCTAAAGTAACCACGAAAGACCCTTTCCCAGTTACTTGGGGGGCATATGGTACCTGGATATAACCAGGTCGCCTTAATGACTTAGAAGTTGATTCATATCGATTGATCGTTGTTTTTCTTAAAAAACGCGAGATATTGATAAGGATTAACGCGAACTAAGTCCTATCCTGGATTTAACCAGGTCGCCTCATAAAACTTAGAAGTTGATTTAAATCTATTGATCGTTGTTCTTCCTAAAGAGCACGAGATATTGATAAAAATTAACACGAACTAAGTTTTCAAATTAAGTTCCTGGATATAACCAGGTCAAAAAACTTAGAAGTTGATTTAAATCTATTGATCGTTGTTCTTCCTAAAGAGCACGAGATATTGATAAAAATTAACACGAACTAAGTTTTCAAATTAAGTTCCTGGATATAACCAAGTCAAAAAACTTAGAAGTTGATTTAAATCTATTGATCGTTGTTCTTCCTAAAGAGCACGGGATATTGATAAACGTTAACGCGAACTAAGTTTTTGAAAAAATTGTAACTGAAATGAGGAGACAAAAGAGAGTTAATCAATTCAAAGGTAAAAATTAATTGTCTCGAGGTGGGAACACCTCATGCTAAGGTTACAACAAAAAAAATAATATAATAAGAAAGAGCGGGGACAGAATGGAAAGGCCCTAGGTTCCACCAGTTGGCCCCTTGGAGGTTGCCGTCTCGCCCTGGTCAGCTGCGCCAGAGACTTCCCCAGCCTCGGAAGGTGCTTCTTTCTCGAGGCGGGCTTTGAACTTCTCCAGCAAGGGCTCCCAGACGTCCGCTGCCAGGAAGGAGAAGTCGGCGTCCTGATTATAGGCCCAGCAATGGTAGAACATGTCCTCCATGGCAGTGCCTGAAGTTGCCTGCTCGGCCTCCAGGGCAGCCTTGGCCTCGGCCTTTGCAGTGTCTAGGTCGGCCCGCGAGGCGGCAAGGGTGGCTTTGGTGGTCTCAAGCTCTTGTAGGTTGGGACGGGTCTCTTTCAGCTCGCCCTGCGCGGCCGCCAGAGCGTCCGTAGCCGCCTGCAAGGAGGTCTGGTGGCTGGGCACAACTGCCTGGTGCTCGCTCCTCATCTCCTCGAGCTGAGCCTTGGTCCTGGCGATGCTCCGGTGAAGGGCAACGACGCTCTGCGAAAACGGAGAGGCATATGCCTTAAAAAAAAAAAAAAAGAGAAGGGAGAAAGGAAAAACAGGGCAAGGTGTAATAATCAAAAACCATAAAAGGTTGGGGTTAGCTTACCGTTAGGGCCATGCCCAATGAAGACTCCAGCACGCCCACCGGGCTCCTGGTTTTGATGGCCCTGAGCTCCTTCTCGTTGAACTTATAAATGTGGCTGACGGCGTAGTTCCCCGATTCATACACCATCCCCCGGAAGGCCTCGGGAATCTTCTCCAGGTCCTGGGGGTCAACCGGGATGCGTACCTCGGAGGTTGAGATTGCCAAAGTCTCGGGCTCCGCCCCTGTGTCCCATACGAGGGTCGGAGCTCGCGGAGGGGGTGGGGGCATGTTGCTCCCCCGATCAGCAGGAGGATCAGTTCCCACGACCTGAGCGGCGGGGGGCTGCTCTTTCTCCTTTGCAGGAGACTTGGTCGGGGTCCCGACGGTTTTCTTTAAGGTTCGGGGCTTCTTCATTTTGGGACCAAAGGCCCCCGCTGAGGGATTCCCCCCGGCGAACGCAGCTCGGAGACTCCCTCCGGGCTGAGACATCTCTTCTGTCAAAACAAAGATATGGTTAGTACACAAGTTAACAGCCATCCAAAAACAAAAAAAAAGGGGGAAAAAGGAGAAATTCAAGTATATATATATATACTAAAAGGGATCCTACCCCCTGAGCTAGAAAAAGAACCGATGGTTACGACCATCAGTCCTGGAGCTCCTGCGGGAGAATCTAAGTCGATTATTTCCCGAGCTGGCGCAAGTTCTGGATCCGACTCTGGTTCCGGATTAGATTCTTCTACATATTGCCTAACTCCCGGAGCTACGGCACCCCTCCGGAGTGATGGCCATGACCGAAGATTGGTCCCATACTCCTTAAATAGGATCGACCTAAAGGCTAGGGTGTTATCTACGACTACGGTACCCCTAGGTCGGCTATCTTGGTAATCCAGCACGAGTTGGTCGACACAGTGAAGCAGGGTTGTATCCAGGTCCAGCTCACTTCGGTGACGTTGGACGATCTGTCTTGGATTGAACTTAGCTAGCTGGGGGTCGGCAATGGCCCTATCTAAATTCCTAAACATGTAAGGGTTACCTTGGCCAGAAGGACCCGCGGCTGCTCCAGACTGGATCCTCTCCTCGTCTGTTCTCTGGGCGGCCTCCAGCGCCCGCTTCCTGTTCCTCACAAGGGGAACCTCGTCCTCCTCATCTTCGTCCCCCGCGACCTCCTCCACGATGGTAGGTCTGGTATCGCGAGCTGGGGGAAGCACCCGGGGCCTCCTTAGGTTCAGAGTCTGATTTGGGAAGATCAGCTTGTAGGCCACCATCGTCTCGTCTGTCACAAGCACGTGGTAATCCTTTTCACTGGGGGGCAAGCCCGTCAGTGTCTCGTACTGGGCCCCGAGGGTCACAGATTTCTCTGTCCTCGCGAAGATAGCAGCAGAATAAATCTAAGTCAGAAAGGGATACAGGAGGAGCTAAATGGTACTTAACTTACGAGCTAAGGTTGAAAAGCACTTACGAGGACGATTGAAGTAGTGGAGCTCGCAGTTTCGGAACCCCGTCGACATAAAGAATTGATCTTTGAAGTCGTTGGGGTGGCTGGGAAGCTCGATGACCGCAGCCGTGTTGGGGAACCGGGTTAAGTAATAAAACTCGTCGCCTCGCCCCCGCTGCTCCGGGCTGGCCTTGAGGCAGAAAAAGTACAAAATATTTGCAGGAGTGGGGACCTCCCACTCCTGTTTCAAGAATAAATATCTTAACCCCGCCAACAGTCGATAAGAGTTGGGGGGGAGCTAGAATGGGTCCAACTTCACGTAATTGAGGAAGTCAGCGAAATACTGATCCAACGGGAGGAAGGCCCCCGCCTTAAAATGCTCGTCGCTCCAGGCCGAGAATGCCTCGTCAAGTGACGTGCAGCTCCGCTCGCCCTCTGCAGGAGGTCGGGAATCACAGATGCTCTCCCCAGCCCGATGTTGTGGGAGAGGAATATTTTGTTGACCTTCTCCTGGTCGGTAATCTTTGAGACGATCCTCTCCGTCTCAAAGAACGCGTCAGGAGCCATCTCGAGCTCCTGTTCCACCGCTGGCCCGAAGTTGGGGATCGGGGATTCGGCCATCACCTCCTTTCCTTTGTCTTGACGGAAGGACGAGCTGCCTATAGGCTTCTTGGGAGCATTCTTCTTGGGTCCCATCTGATCGCCTAGCGAACAAAAAGAAGAAGTTTTAGAAAAAGGCGACTTAAAAATGGAGAACAATTTGTTTCCTTGACATGAGCTGACGTAAGCCCAGCTCGTGGAGAGTGAGACCACGTAGTTCCATGAACACGTGCCTGTGCTCTCAACAGATCTCCGATTGCTCGGAATTCGTGTGTCAGGAGGGTCAAGTTAGAATTTTGCCTTGGAGGGAAAGTTCCAATAGGCAAGAAAGGCAAAACCACCTGTGAAGCGTGTCCCCTAAGCTACCCGGTTTTGCACCCAAAATACTAGATATTTTGAACTAATATCCCAAAAATCCTACCCAGAAATTTTACCTAGAAAATGTATCCTGGAAACCATGCTCCTAAACGGCTTCCTACTATAAACAAAACCCTAACCTAAAAGGCTTTCACCCTTCATGCCCACCAAAAACCAGCAAACCCTTGCATGCGGCTACAGTAAATATTTACCTAAGCTACAGTAAAAAATAATTTCAAAACATGCACAGTCAAGAGACTTATAGAGTGTTTGGCTGAGAAGTGGATGAAGGAATCGCCTGGGTTGGGGCTTCGTCAAAGTAGTTGGTTCCGAGGCTTCGAAGGAGTTCTTGCACCTGAGTGTCTGGAACGCCGAAGGTGGTAACTGGAAAGAGGAAAATGGGGGATTTTTTAGAGCAAGAAGAAGAGAAAATTTTGGAAAATTTCAAATGAACGGGTGGCCCGTGCGTAAGGTGGCCACCCCTTTTTATATGCGTGAAGAGGGCCGTTGGATTGCCCTGATGTGGGATCCAAGGCCCTCCACTCGAAAGATGAAACAACAGCTGGGCATAGGCTAGGCCATTAAATGCGGTTCTCGGAAGACGTATCATCACCAACCACGATGTTCCATGTATTCGGTGCCTGCGCAGAATGTGGAATATGAAGAGTTCATGGGGAAGCCTAAAAGCCCCTACTGTGGCCCTACATGACGTCGTGTACCACGAGCAGAGGCTTGGGGGGCAGATGTATGCCCTGATTTTCCCACGGGCTGATTAGCGAGCTGAGATACGGCCTAATCATGACTACCACGTGGACATCCCCAAGACCGGAGCTGCCGCCATAAGATCCTACCTCCTTAGCTCGAGGTAACCCAAGGGTTCGCCAAGATTGCTTAAGGACTGAGTCTGGACTCTGAAGACCGCAGGTCGAGGGAAGCATCCAGCTCGTGGTACGAGTTAGAGTTGGAGGCTATGACCTTTTATAAAGTCAATCACGCAAGATAAACGTGCATATATCAGACATCACATGTCTGATATATCACTGACTTCTCGGACACACAGCAGGAACGTGCGTATTCAGACACCCACGACTGGGTTGGGCCGTGCGACCCATTATCCCCTTACCTATTGATTTGACCACGCTTATGTGTCAGGTTTAGGAATTAATCATGAATGTCACAGAGTTGACATGATAGGTAAGAAAGTCACGGGATGACCTTCTTACCAACTCCCAGGTGCCTTATCCTATAAATATGGAGACCTTGGGAGTTAAGAGATGTTGGATTATATATTGTAAGAAATACCCTGTAATCAAATACCCAGTATATAGCAATAATACTGACTAGTGGAGTAGAAGGATTTTAACCTTTGAACCACTTAAAAAACGTATTTTGAGTCACCATTTCATTTTCTAAGGTCATTTATCTATTTCGGTTTAACCTAAGCACTAATCCCTTTATCTTCCTTTCTTAATTACCTGTTGGCGAAGAACCGCGTCAACAATCTGCAATAGCAACATGGTACATTTGTTCCAGATTAGATTACCATCAAGAGTTTCAGGTCACACTTTTGGTTCTAGGCTACATTTAGGTGATTTTGTTGTTATTTACATGTACATTTAAGTTGATTATTTTTGCATACACCATTTTACTTTATTCGGCAAAAAAGTCAAGGAATCGTGTGAGTGTACATTTTTCACTACTAGGTTATTGTTTCCAAAATTCATTAAGAGTCACCATATTTGATCATATGATAATTTAAGGTACCGTGTTACTTTAATAAAAAAAAACAGGCAAAGAATCAAGTGACATGTTACTTTATTCACTACCAGGTAACTGTTTCAAAATCAATTAAGGCTTACCTTCTTTCCAAAGTAACACAGTACTTGAATTATGAATGTATAAAAATAATATATGTCTAAGTAAATTGAATGATCATATCCTTGTTTTTTTTTATTGTGTGACATCTCCATTGGTGGATTTCACAAGGGCGTGTGAACATGTTACTCTATCTTCTTAGAACATTTTACATGTGCAAGTTTTCTCTTGAATGTTGACAGTAAATGTTATTTTCTCTTTAATAACTTGGGAAATAATAGTGTTGCATGGTAAGACCTATAAAAAGATCATAAAACAATACAAAATCACAATTATTAAGTGTATTATGAATAAGGTAACCTAGTACAAAATATTATTCAATAATTCAGAGTACCAGTTACTTTATTTAAAGTTTTTAAAAAATGATATTAATTCAAAGTACCAGGTGACTTCGTTGAACTAAAAAAGACAAAAGAATCAAGTTCCATGTTACTTTTGTCACTACCAGGTTTCTTTTTGTCAAAATAAATTGAGGCTCAGCATATTTGTCAACAAACAATGCAAGTATTAGGTTACGTCATTAAACTAAAAAAGACAAAGAATGAAGTTCAATGTTACTTTTCTCACTACCAGGTTTCTTTTGGCCAAAGTTAATTAACGCTCAACATATTTGAAAAACAAAGAATCCAGGTACCATGTTACTTTTCTCACTACTAGGTTTCTTTTTGCAAAAATCAATCAAGACTCAACATATTTGATCAACAAATAATGCATGTATCAAGTTACTTCTTTTAGCTAAAAAAAGACAGAATAAAATTTTAGGCTACTTTTGTCACTACTAGATTTCTATTTTGCCAATATCAATTAAGACTTGGCATATTTGATAAACAAATAATGACATTATCAACAAGATTCAGAATCAACAAGCAGTAAGTAGATTCTATTATACCTAAATTTTTTTATTAAAACAATAGAGACCAAAGCCATATTTGACATAAAAAAAATACATTTATCAGATAGAAACACCACCTAGAGATGTTAACATTCTAAAAATCCAATCTTTTTATTAAATAGCAAAACACTAAGTAGCATAAAAACTTCCAAACAAAACCAAAGTATACAGGCAATATCGATCTACTGTTTGCTAGTTTGGTTTCACAACTAATTTGAACAATTTCATAGCTTTCTAACTTCAAAATTTTCATCTAGGTCTTGTTCACTCATTTTCTTTTCATCGCCTTCAAATCATTCAATGAACATTGCTCATTTGGAGCTTGAAGAACTCATCGTCGGCGCTGCCGGAGCGACCCACAAATCTCGTCCACGGTGTCGCTGAAGTTGGAGAAGCAGTGGTGAAGAGTGATGGTAGCAGAGAAGAGGGAGAGAGCAGAGATATGCATATGACAAAAGAGAGAGAGAGAGAGAGAGAGAGAGGAAGGAAAATGAAAGTAATTTAGGGTTTTATAAAAAATTAAGTTATATAGGAATAAAAAAAATCCATATTTTTAAATGTATAATCCTTATTTATGTAAAAAAAAAAAAAGCTATTAAAAAATCCAGATTTATGAAAAAAAAGATCTTGAAAATTATATACCTATAATATAAAATAATTATAAAAATCACCTACGAAATTTTATTTATAAAAATACCTTGTCACGTCATAAAAAAATACTAGATTCTAAAAGTAATATACTTGAATTTGAAACTTTCCCAAAATCCCAATTTTTCGGTTTTTCTGGGTTTAAAAAAGTAACATTTTTGTTACTTAAAATGTTAATAAGTTACCAATTAATTACTTTTTTCACTGTTTTTTATATTGTTTTTTTTTTAATTTTTTTCTTTTTATTTTTTTTATGGTACGGGGTCTCTCTCTCTACTATACTATATTTTTTTTATTAATTTATTACATTCTCTCTTATCTTTAATTTCAAAAATCTTTTCCGGCCACACCGCTAGTCGGTTGGGCTCAAAAGTGGTACCATCGCGACCTACTCTTCAAGATGATCATTTTGATATGTGGGAAGAATATATTTTTTGGCCGTCGCCGGAGAAGAAGACTAGAATAAAAAACAACCTTTTAGTTTATTATTTATATTGTGTTGACCAAAAAGTTACTAAATTTTAAACTTGATCAAAATTTAATATACTAAAATTTGTATTGTTATTTTACTTTTAAAAGATATGATATTATATTCTAAACAACTTAAATTTATTTAAAAACATTTCAAGTAACTTTTTTAAAATAGATTATTTAGGATATTGTTTGGTAACTTTTAAATAGAATATAAAAAAATTATTGTATAGTATACTAAAAGTAACTTTTAATAATAAGCTATATAGCAATTTGTTATATTTTATTGTAACTCATTAGTTTATAAAAAGTGACTAATAGACAATGTAAAAGTATCTTAAGTAATAAGATACCATAATAGAACTTCAAAATGACTAATCAGTGTCTTAAGATAAAAAAGCTTCAAACAATAAGTATTGGAGGTAACTAAAATGTATACAAAATAATATGCTATAAAAATAATTTTTTTTCATGAAAAAAGTAACTAATTAGTAACTTATTAACATTTTAAGTAACTAATATGTTACTTTTCTAAATCCAGAAAACGGGAAAAACGAGATTTCAGAAAAGTTTCAAATTCAGGTATATTACTTTTAGAATACGGTATTTTTTGATGACATGGAAATGTATTTTGGTAAATAAAATTTTGATAGTGATTTTTGTAATTAAATTATAAAAAACAGTACGAAATGTAAATTTCTCAAAAAAAAAAAAAAAGGCTCTTCTTTTTAGCCTCTAAACACGACATTTTGGACTCAGTACAAAACAAAGAAACCTAATGGGCCATGTGGGCCTTACCAGCAAAACAAAAGAAATATTAATCAATGCTTATCATGCTCCTGCATCAATACTGTAGATAAGTTTATTAGTAACAGTAACATATAATAACTCGATTGGTACATATAGATTAATTAATGTGTCTCCCAATTAACATGTGGTAATCGATAAATGCATGAGAAAATATTGAATAATTATGTGAATTATCATTTGAAATTTAGAGTAACTGAGTGAGTATATGAAAATAAATTAACATGAAACGCATCCACACAGTAACATGAAATAACATTGTCGATTTATTGCTACACATGGATTAATCGTTAAGTGTTTCGTTACAAAGTTACCAAAATTAATTGGGACTGTCAAATAACCTTAAGGTATTTAATTAATAACTCATAATGGTCAAATTTGCAACTCACTATGATTAATTAAGATAACTTGACATATCATTAACTTACGAGATGAAGAAACTATGAATAATTAATTATAAAAATATAATAAAAAAATTATACTTATAGTGAGAAAGAATGATATATGAAAGAGTGTTGTGCAAAGCCAATATAGAACAAAGATCTCGTTCAAGATAGATAAAACAAAAACAGTAGAACAATAGTAACCAAGACAAGATTTAACGAGGTTCAGTCCTTGTGCAATGACTTACTTCCTCGGGGAGCAACACATTTCTTTTTTTCCTATTCAAGCTTTAAAGTTACAAACACTACAAGCTACTCTCTGAATACAAGACTTCTTTCTAGCTTGTTCTATTTCTCTCTCTCTCTCTCTCTCTCTCTCTCTAAAATGAATTACAAAGATTACAATACAATTGAACTAAAGAGCTATATATATATGTGAAGGGAATAACTAAATTAACTGGCAACTAGTAAGCTAGTCACTAAATGACATATGACAAATGTTTTAATCATATATTAACAAATTATCCACCTGATTATAACTTTGCCTTAGTATGCTCCCCCAGCCCCGAGAGGCTTAGCTGCCTTTTAGACCAATGATATCCAAGCAGTGTTCAAATTTACCGCTTGGTAATGGCTTAGTAATCATATCTGCAGGGTTGTCCTTTGTAGGTATCTTCTCAATCAATACAGTCATTTCTTGAATGATTTCCCTGATAAAATGTAGCTTAATGTCAATATGATTTGTCTTTTCATGATGAACTGAATTCTTGGCCAATTGAATAGCACTCTGGCTATCACAATATACAGTCATAGATCCTTGTTTGACCTTCAATTCTTCAACCAGCCCTTTCATCCACAGGGCTTCTTTTACAACTTCAACAATAGCTGTATATTCAGCTTCAGTAGTTGATAGTGCTACCACTTTTTGCAATGTAGCTTTCCAACTCACTGTAGTTCCGAATATAGTGAATACATATCCTGTTATGGACTTTATGGTGTCAAGACAACCAGCAAAATCTGAATCAACATAGCCCTTAATAGTATCCAAGTTACTCCAGTTATGTTTTCTGTCACCAAACACTAGACCTTTTGGGATTGTGCCATTTATGTACCTTAGGATCCATTTTAGAGCCATACAATGTTCCTAACCAGGTTCTGCCATAAATCTGCTTACCTGCTTATTCCATAGGCTAAGTCTGGTCTCGAACAGACCATTGCATACATTATCGAGCCAACTGCACTTGCATATGGTATGTTAGCCATTATTCTTCTTTCCTCATCAGTTTGAGGCCTTTGAGACATATTGAGCCTAAAATGTTGAGCTAGTGGAGTTACCACCGCTTTTGAATCTTTCATTCCAAACCGATCAAGAACTTTCTTAAGGTATCATTCCTGAGTTAGATACAACAATTTGTTTCCCTTGTCTCTCCTTATTTCCATCCCCAAAATCTTACTTGCAGGCCTGAGATCCTTCATATCAGAATGAATGTAATCGAGAGTCCCCTTTGTTCTTTGTTGTCCTTCACCAAACATTACTCTACAATCTTTTCCATACACACAATTCTCATAGAATTCTAAGTGTTCCAGCTTTTCTTTACCAAGTAACCCTTGTTAGTGTAGTTCAGCCAAGCCTCTTTCACTCACATGCCCAAGTCTTTTATGCCATAGAGTCGCTTTATTCATCCTCTGTACTGAAACATTTGCTGCAGGTTTCTCAACAGTTTTCCCTTCAAGTGAATAAATTTCATTCTTTCTTATTCCTTTCATAGTAACCACTGACCCCTTCAATACTTTCATTGTTCCATTTTTAACTTTAAATTGAAAACCTTGATCATATAGCATTCCAACTAATATAAGGTTTCTCTTCAGGTCGGGTACCAGTCTCACATCTTTAAGAATTATTTCAATTCTGTTAGAAATCTATCTAACAAACAGACTGATCTATATAAATGATGGTCAAACAAATCAAATATTTGGTTAAGAACAGAAACGAAAATCAATTAAGTAAGAATATATAAACAGAGGAATAATGAAAGAACAACACATAAATTATCCTGGTTCCGGTCCTAGAGATCAATATGATCCCTGGCCATACTCCAGCTGAGCTTCATCAACTCGAATCCAATAATCAGAGTCTGAACTTGTACAAAACATAATTGACAGAATCTCTCAAGCTCACAACACTCAGAACAGAAGAACAGTCTCAGTTCTTCAACCAAACCCCGAGTACACCCTCAGCCCTTAATCTCAAAGAACTGAATAACTCTCTCTCTAACAAGCTTTCCTAATCTCTGTCTCTCTCTAACTCTTGAATTGATTACAAGTCTTGAACAAAAGGAGCTAAAGCTATTTATAGACTATAGCTGAAGCAAGAAACGTTATAACAGATTTAACCAACTAAATGCTTTTGGTCAGTGAGGTAGTTAAAATTGTTGATCTTAAAGAGGATCAATCACCACAAATTCCACCTTGATCCTTTAAAGATTAAGATTTTTAACTAAGATTGATCTTCGAAGATGATGATGAGCTCAAAAAATTTCAGCAATTTCTAATGTTCAGCAGGTTGAGACAATGTTTCAACTTGCTGAGAGTTAGAACCTTAGTACCCATGTCTGCAGGGTTCTCACTAGTGTGAACTTTCTCCAGTTCAAGTATTTTGCCTTCAATCTTCTCTCTTATCCAGTATAGCCTGATGTCAATATGTTTACTCTTCTCATGGTAAACAAGATTTTTACACAAATGAATTGATGATTGGCTGTCCGAGTAGATTGTTCCTTTTTCCTTCAATAGTTTCAACTCTTGGAGAATTCCTTGAATCCAATTTGCTTCTTTAAAAGCTTCAGTTGTGGCCATAAATTCGGATTTTGTTGTAGACAAAGCTACCACTTGTTGCTGTTGTGATTTCCAGCTTATGCAACTCTTGTTTAGGACAAAAACATAAGCTGTAGTAGACCTTCTGTTGTCCCTGTTAGAGGCATAGTCAGCATCTACATAACCATTCAGGGAAACTTTTCCAGGGTCCCTTTCATATATCAAGCCATACTTGGACGTTCCCTTCAAATATCTTATTAGCCATTTTAAAGCTTTCCAGTGCTCGGGACCAGGATTTGACATGTATCTGCTCAGAACACTTAAAGAGTGTGCAATATCTGGTCTTGTGCTGACCATGATGTACATCAGGCATCCAACAGCTACAGCATAGGGAACCTTCTCCATTTCCTTCCTCTCAGTTTCAGTTTTAGGACATTGTTCATTGGACAGCTTAAAGTGTCCAGCTAATGGTACTGCAGTAGCCTTAGAAGTATCCAAGTTTAACCTTTTTATCACCTTAGCAATGTAGCTGCTCTGATTGAGAATCAATTTCCCTTCATTCTTGTTTCGCAGAACCTCTATGCCTAGAATTTTCCTCACTGGTCCAAGGTCCTTCATTTCAAACTCAAACTTGAGTTTATTTTTGATAAATTTGATCTTTGTCTTGTCTCTGCTGATGATCATCATGTCATCAACATACAATAACAGGAAAACAGTACTTGTTGTTTCCAAATCCTTATAGTATAAGCAAGAATCAAATTTAGACCTTACAAAACCAATCCCTTGAACAAATAAGTTGAACCTCTTGTTCCATTGTCTTGGAGATTGCTTCAATCCATATAAAGATCTCTTGAGCAAGCACACCATTTCTGTTTTGTTGTTTTCCACCTGAAAACCAGGTGGTTGCTCCATGTAGATTTCTTCCTCAAGGAAACCGTTCAAGAAAGCAGTTTTAACATCTAATTGCTCAACTTCAAGGCTCTGATGTGTAGCAACACCAAGCATCATCCTAATGGTTTTGTATTTCACCACAGGAGAGAATATATCAGTGTAATCTATTCCCTCAACCTGTGTGAACCCTTTTGCTACTAGCCTGGCCTTGTATCTAGGTGGTTCCTCCTCTGTCATGCCTTCTTTTATTCTGAAAATCCATCTGCATGATACCACTTTCTGTCCATGAGGCCTTGGTACTATTATCCATGTCTTGTTCTTCTTCAAGGAGTCCATTTCTTCTTCCATAGCAGCTAACCATTTCTTCCCTGACTTGCTTGCCACAACTTCCTCATAGCTGGTTGGTTCTGGTATTTCTTCAGGTTGGATAGTAGCTAGAGCATATGCTATTAGATCAGCTTCAGCATATCTTTTTGGTGGCCTTATTTCTCTTCTAGTTCTTTCTCGGGCCAACTGGTATTCTTCTAATTCAGTTTGATCTGACTGAACCGTTTCTTGTTGTTCTACCTCAGTTTCAGGTCCTTGAACTGGTTCTTCAACATCAGTTTCGTTAGTGTGAGCAGGAGCTTGGTCATTTGTTGTTGTAGTTCCAAACTCTGTTTCAAATTCAGTCAGGTCCTTTTTGCCTTTGTTGTTTCCTGCAAAATCAGAAAACATACCCTTCTCGGCTTTCAAGTGCATAAACTCATGTTCATTGAAAACTACATCTCTAGAGATAACAATCTTAGGTCTTCCATTTTCAATAGTACACAGTCTATAACCTTTCACACCAGTGGGATAACCCAGAAAAATACATTTCATGGCTCTAGGATCAAGTTTATCTTCTTTTTGATGAGCATATGCAGTGCAGCCAAATATTCTTAAGTGCCTGAGACATGGTGTTTTACCAACTAGCATTTCATAAGGTGTTTTCAATTTTAAGACCCTACTAGGACTTCTATTTATCAAATAACATGCAGTAATCAAAGCTTCCCCCCAAATTTTTTTTCCTAAACCAGAACTAATCAACAAGCACCTAACTTTATTAAGCAAAGTTCTATTCATTCTCTCGGCAACACCATTTTGTTGAGGTGTGTGCTTAACAGTTCTGTGTCTAACAATGCCAAATTCAGAACACAACAAATTGAACTCAATGTTAACAAATTCAAGGCCATTATCAGTTCTCAAAATTTTCAGTTTTCGATCATATTGATTTTCCACCTCAGTTTTCCATTCTTTAAATTTCAGCAAACACTCATTTTTTGTCTTAAGCAAATACACCCAAACATATCTACTAAATTCATCAACTATAGAAAAAAAATAATGTTTACCTGAATGAGTTCCAATCTTATGAGACCCCCACAAGTCAGCATGTATATATTCCAAAGGTCTCTTTGAGTCATGTGTTGCAGCAGTGAATTTTAATCTGTGATGCTTCCCCAGTACACATGCTTCACAGAATGGTAAAGAGCTTGATTTGAAACTTCCCAATAAGCCTTGCTTGTTTAATTCCTTAATCCCTTGTTCACTCATGTGCCCCATTCTCTTGTGCCAAATCTCCATTTCTGATTCTTGGTATTTCACTGTGTCTGCTTCAGAAGATATAACTGTCTCACCTTGAAGAATGTGCAATCCATTTTTCTTTTCACCCTTCATCATAGTGAGAGACCCCTTTGAGATTTTCATCAAGCCATTTATTGATTTATAGCTAAAGCCTTCATCTTCTAAAACACCAAGTGACACAAGATTTCTTCTTAACTCTGGGATATGTCTGACATTATTCAGTATGCGAACTGTACCATAAAAGTGATTGATTGCCACTTTTCCTATGCCAATAACCCTGCAAGAATTGTCATTACCCATTAGTACAGTGCCATAATTAACCTTTTGGTAATCAACAAAGTTTTCAAGTGTTGGACACATATGAAATGTGCAACCAGAATCAAGAATTCACTCTTTAGTGATTCTTTGATCAGAAACCGTATATAAGTCACCATCAGAAGAACATTGATCTGTGTCTTCAGCAATGGACACAGAGTCTTGCTTCTTTTCCCTGTCTTCCTTGAGTTTGTTTTTAAACTCAGTGCAGAACCTTCTGATGTGCCCAATTTTGCCACAGAAATAACACTTTCTGTTTTTGTGATGTTTTCCCCTGGATTTTGATCTTGAATGAGATCTGTGCTGTCCTCTGGACAGATCTCTCCTGGTTTGATCTCTTCCTCTGGCATGATCTCTTCCTTTGGCCATGAAAACTTCATCTTTCACTTTTTCCTTCTCCTTGTTTAATTCATGTTCTTTTGATTTAAGTGCTCCAAGAACATCAATGAGGGTAAGCGTGTCCTTTCCATACTTAATCACTGCCTTTAGTTCTTGGTAAGCAGCTGGTAGAGATCGAAGCAAAATGACAGCTTGACTTTCTTCATCTACAGTGTATTTCAGGTTAGGCAAACCAATTATAATTTGATTAAAAGCATCAAGATTATAATCTAAAGACAGATTTGAAATCATTTTAAAGCCATATAATGATTCTAACAGATTTATTTTGTTAGTTAAAGAGGGCTTCATATAGATTTCCTCAAGTTTATCCCACAACTCCCTGGCTGTCTTCAAGCTTTGAACCTTTCTTCTCACTGTATTGGACAGGTACATTATAATGGTATAATAGGCCAACTCTTCCATATCCTCAATCTCTTCTTTCTTCAATTTCTCAGAAAGTACATCCTTTGGTTTGAGTGCTTTGGAAACTTTCTGATGAACAAGAATTCCTTTCAAGCTTTCCCTCCATAGACCAAAATCTCCTGTTCCATCGAACTTCTCAAGTTCGAACCTTGCTATTGTGGCCATCTTTGAAAGAACAGATCAATCTTGAATGATCTTGGTGCCTTCTTGCCGATCACGAACCTGTCTCTCTGATACCACTGTTAGAAATCTATCTAACAAACAGACTGATCTATATAAATGATGGTCAAACAAATCAAATATTTGGTTAAGAACAGAAACGAAAATCAATTAAGTAAGAATATATAAACAGAGGAATAATGAAAGAACAACACATAAATTATTCTGGTTCCGGTCCTAGAGATCAATATGATCCCTGGCCATACTCCAGCTGAGCTTCATCAACTCGAATCCAATAATCAGAGTCTGAACTTGTACAAAACATAATCGACAGAATCTCTCAAGCTCACAACACTCAGAACAGAAGAACAGTCTCAGTTCTTCAACCAAACCCCGAGTACACCCTCAGCCCTTAATCTCAAAGAACTGAATAACTCTCTCTCTAACAAGCTTTCCTAATCTCTGTCTCTCTCTAACTCTTGAATTGATTACAAGTCTTGAACAAAAGGAGCTAAAGCTATTTATAGACTATAGCTGAAGCAAGAAACGTTATAACAGATTTAACCAACTAAATGCTTTTGGTTAGTGAGGTAGTTAAAATCGTTGATCTTAAAGAGGATCAATCACCACAAATTCCATCTTGGAATTTTATTCTTACACTACCTTTCCCTGTCATCTTGAATGATTTGTTATCACCAAGCAATACCTTTCCTCCATCTTCTTGCTGGAATAACTCAAACCAGGATTGATTCGGAGTCATGTGAAATGAACATCCATAATCAAGAATCCATTCATTCTCAAAAGTATACGATGACACCAACAATGCATAACAAGATTCATAACCATCACTGACCACATCAACATCAGCTATTTGCTTTAATATGCCAGGACATAGTCTCCGAATGTGACCTTCTTTGTGATAGTGATAGCGTTTTACAATACCCGATTTTCTTGATGCAGATTTCGATCTAGATCTTCCAAATTTCCCTTGGTTCTGATTATCCCTTTTCTCTGTTCTGCCTCTAACAGTAAGGTCGTCACCATTACTTTGAATATTGGCATCTTTCCTTTGATTCAACTCTCTTGAATTCAATGCAGATTGGACCTCATCAAGAGTCAAAGTGTCCCTTCCATAGAACAATGTTTCTTTGAAATTCTCATAAGACTTCGGAAGTGAACTCAGTAGTAACAAGGCATGATCCTCATCTTCAATTGTTACTCCAATATTTTCAAGATCAAGAATCAACTTGCTAAACTCATCAAGTTGCTCATCAACCGATTTCTCATCATTCATCTTGAATGAATATAGAGCCTGCTTTAGGTATAGCCGATTAACCAATGACTTCTTCATGTACACCCCTTCAAGTTTCTCCCATACACCCTGAAGCAGTAGTCTCCTTAGAGATTTTCCTCAAGACTTTATCTCCAAGATTCAAGATTATAACAATGTGAGCTTTGTTCAATGTGTCTTTCTTCTCCTTTTCAATCAGACTTTTTGCCAAAGCCTTCTCTCCCAACAATGCCTCTGACAGGCCTTGATGAACAAGCAATGCCTTCATCTTGATCCTCCATAGCCCAAAATTGTTCTGCCCAGTAAACTTCTCAATATTAAACTTTATGGATGCCATTGATGGAGTGAGAACCTGACTCTGGCACCAATTTGTTGTGCAAAGCCAATACAGAACAAAGATCTCGTTCAAGATAGATAAAACACAAAAATAAACTCAGATGAAAAATAGTAGAACAATAATAACCAAGACAAGATTTAACGAGGTTCAACCCTTGTGCAATGACTTACTTCCTTGGGAGCAACACATTTCTTTATTTTCTTTTCAAGTTTTAAAGTTACAAACACTACAAGCTACTCTCTGAACATAAGACTTCTTTCTAGCTTGTTCTATTTCTCTCTCTCGCATCTAAAATGAATTACAAAGGTTACATTACAATTGAACTAAAGAGCTATATATATATATATATATATATATATATATATATAGCCGTGAAGGGAATAACTAACTTAACTGACAAGAGTAAGCTAGTCACTAAATGACATATGGGCAAAGGTTTTATCATATATTAACAAAGAGTATATAGGAAGAATGATATATACTATATTATTATTATTATTATTATTATTATATAGGTAATATATATTTATAGAAATATTAGAGTTACGTATATAATCTAAAATATGATATAGCATTGAGAATATAACACTTTATTCTATAATGCATATATACTTACACGCGCAAATTATATGAAATATGTTTTTTTTTTCAAAATGTTTGATAAATATGGGGCTTTTATGTTTTTTTGTTACATTTTTATGGGGTTTTCCCCATATCTTGGTGATATTATTTTCATCTTACCATATTTTATTTAGTAACTGGTTAACAGTGTCCAATTAGTTACTTTGGAAATTGTTGTGGCAGTAACCAGTTACCACTATGAAAGTAGTTTTTTTTATATGCTAATAACCAATTGCAACCACCTTTTTTCTTTTTAGTGATTTAGTGGTAACCAATTACCATTATGAAATTAGCTTTTATACTTTTAGTGATGTTGTGGTAACTGTTACAACTATCAAAATAATTTATATTTTTTAGTGATGTGGCGGTAACTAGCTATCACTACCAAAATAATTGGTTATGCTAATAACAATCAAATCAAAAACCTAAATAAAAATAGGTTACTTAACCTAAACTGATTGTGATGGTAACTAGTTACTTCTCCATATGTAGGGGATAAAACAATCATGATGGTAACTAATTACTTAGTCAAATCTGAAATTTTTTTTTATGATGGTAGCTGTCACATAGCCAAATTTGTAAAAAAAAAAAATGCAAGATTTGAAAAAAAAAAAACCTTATAGATCTGAAACAAAATCATATAGATCTAAAAAAAACTAAGAAGAAGAAGAAACAACAACAATAATAGAAGATCGAGGGTGACCGGAGGTATGCCGTTCATTTTGGACGACGACATGAGAGGACCGCCAATGTTGTGAGAGAAATGGAGAGAGAAGTTATGGCGAAGACATGAGGGAGAGAGTGGAGATGAGAGTAAAAAAGGGTATTTTATTTGTGGTATTTATATATATATCTATATAATTTATAAATATTCCATATTTTAAACTTTATTTTTGATCAAATATCCATATTTATGTGGCATTATTTTTTTGTCCATGTTTGTAGAAACCATGTTTAATTTTACCATATTTTTGTAAAATTCTCTACTTGTATATTTGGGTCCATTTGTTCTCATTTTGCTGGTCAGATCTATAACTATTGAGATCTGGTCTCCATAGACTTTAAATTTACTTCCTTTTGCTGTTTTGTATTCTCCTTGGTTGTTGGAAGCTATTATGAGATATTTTCTTATGGAGTGGCCAAGCAAGTTGGATCTTGCATACATTTAATGCAATTGAAAGTAGTTTTTCAGATGTTAGATTTTATTGTGTTCCATCAATCCATGATTGAAAATCCTTGGCGTCAATAATTGCAAGACGCTAAAAGTTCAAGTATTGATGTCAATCACGAACGGTCATATTTCCCAAATAATTGAAACAAAAATCAAATTACACAAATTTAAGATTGGAACGAATCAATATTTACAAATGTTTACCCAAAAAACAACCCCTGATGATGTGGCAAGATTGACTTACACGTGGCTGGCATGTGGCGACTTTAAGTGAATACATCTTGCTCGACCATCTACTAGAAAGTTATTGGTATATTAAGCATCATGGTTATGTGCGACCAGGCTGGTCGCATACTTTCATTTATTTCCATTATTTATGTAGTTCTATATTTGCGCATGATTTGTAATTTCTTTTATTACCTTGATACGCAAGTCCTAATTGTAATTAAGGCCCATGGGCCCAGGTACTTTTCTTGAGCCTATAAATAAGACTCAAAGGGCTAAAGGGAATGGACTTTTGATCTTTGGATAATCGAGAAAAAAAGATAGTGTGATTATTCCTGAGGTTGTAATTCTCCCAAATTGTGAAACTCGTGAACCCTAGTTCATTGATCACAGTATTGGGATACTACATTAATAAGAACACTAAGTGGATGTAAGTCATTACCATCCAATTGTGGCCGAACCACTATAAATCATTTGTGTCATTTGATTTTTCTTCTTAATTTCATCTCATTTCATATCGTTTATCTGACTCTGTGTCGTTGACCAATTTGAGGGTCAACATTTTGGTGCTTTCATTGAGAGACTAATTCTAGATTTCAAGAAGATCAAATGGCTAAGACATCCAGGAAGACGGGGCAGACTTCTGGCGCTGCATCCACCCAGCCTCCTCCACCAAATGTGGCTGAAGATGAGCCACAGTTGGATTTTGAAGAGGAGGAAATGGATTTTGAAACCCTGAGGACAATACTGAGTGTGTTGCAAGAGGAGTTGGCCAATTTGAGGGCTATTCAAGAGAATGCGACTGAGACATTGGCGTTGCAACAGAGGGCAATCAAACGTCAGTGCCAAGAACTGAATGAGCGGTAGGCAGACATGGACTGCCGGCAGAGAGATGCCACTGCCGCCTAGAAGCAGCCATTCAGTTGGCCCGGGGGAAAGCTGCACCGACTTCTCCACCGGATCAACCACTAAGTACACCACCATAATGGGCCCCAAACCCAAGTCCTCCGCTTCAGCCGTCGAGCCCTCAAAGGCTGGAACAACCACCTGCTGCTCAATAAGATATCCCAATTCAAGTTTTTGAGCAGCAGCCACCTTCTCGTACTGGTCGAGATAATCCTCAACGTCAAAGGCAGAATAGGGCCGGGCAGCCTCCCCGAAGCCCTAGACGCCCAATGGCTGATGAACCAAATCCACCGAGCAGGGGGAAACGTCCTTCTGCTAACAGAAGGCACGCCGAGTCAAGCTCTGCGGTCAGGGGACCCCCACGACATAATAATGCCTGGGGACCCACCGACCAACGCAGGCCTCCCCTGATGCTCGGGAGATGCCAGCTAGAGGGGGGAACAGTGCGATCAGCCGGTCGCGCCATAGTCAGTCGCAGTTCAGGGATGACCATGACTATAATGAACCTGACTCCGGCAGAAGGAATGCTAGTCGAGGGCAAGAAGAAAGAGGTGGAGAAAGGAATCCCCCACCAAGAGAAAATAGGCCTGCGAGCTAGAATGTTGGGGGGCATCCTAGGTAGCCTAACGTCTTTGATCGGTTGGGCGCTAGTGAGCAAAGGCGAAGAGATGATGACTTAAGGGACGTGCTCAACGACAGGCGCGAAAGGCACGATGAGTATGCTCCTTCAGCACCAGTCGCCCCAGCAATCCCGGACGCCGTGCAGGCTTAGATCGATGCACTAAACCAGGCTGTCCAGCAACTGGTGGGAAGCTGGACATCCCACATCGAGTATGATCAGAGAAGGGGCACTCCATTCATACAAAGAATAGCTATGGCAAAAACCCCCAGCAAATTCAAGATGCCAGTACTGCCAAACTTCGATGGGTACGGGGACCCAGTATCTCACGTGAATAAGTTCAAGATACAAATGGACATCCAGAAGGTGTCAGATGATGCTCGCTGTAGAATCATTCCGGCCACCCTATCTGACACTACTCAGGAGTGGTTTTTTAAATTCCCTCATGCTAGCATAGTATCATGGGAAATGTTCGTGAAGGAATTCTACGAAAAATTCTATGCTGGTTGTGTTCACCCGACTGAAGCCAACCAGCTGGTCGAGATACGTCAGAAGGAGGGAGAATCCTTAAAGGAGTATGTTCAGCGTTTCATGCGAGAAGCTGCTGGGGCTAAAACAGTTGGCGATGAAGGGAAAATGATGGCTCTTACTGCTGGAGTAAGGCGCCATTCTCCCCTCTGGACCAACTTAAGAAAGAATGGGGTGAAGAGTACCCAGGAGTTTCTTGATCGAGCAGACCGATACATTAAGCTCGAGAATGCGATTGCCAACGAGGGGAAATCACCTGTGAAAGACAAGGGACCAAAAGAAGATCCCACTAAAGCCGCCAATGGGTCGGATAACCCCAATGGAAATGGCAAAGGCAACGAGAATGGTAAAAATGGTGGAAAAAGGGCAAACAATGAGCCGTCGACGTCCAAAAATAAGCGCCCTAAAGGCAACAAGTACGAGCCAAGGTTCACCAACTACACGACCCTTGTCGAGAGTAGAGTGGAGGTTTACCAGGAAACCAGCTCCAATGTCCCTTACAAGCGACCAACGTCTATAAGGAAGGATATCTCCAAGAGAGATACAACAAAGTTTTGTCGTTTTCACAATGACTATGGTCATGACACTAATGAGTGTAACCAGCTGAAAGATGAGATTGAGTTCCTTATTAGACAAGGACACCTGAGGATATACGTATGAGCCACGGGAGGTTCTCAGCGAGAGGCTCAAGGAGGCAATGAGCAAGCGCCTGTACGCCAACGCTTGCCACCTTTATAACCAACTCCTGTGGCAGGTACATTGCTCACAATCTGTGGCGGCCCACACCTTGTAGAAGATAGTGGGAAGGCAAGGGAGCGATACGCTCGGACCTTACGCCACGACCAGGTCATCGAGATGATGAATGTGGAGGAGCGAGTGCCCAAAAAAGCTCAAACAGAGGAGGAGCTAATAACTTTCTCTGAGCTTGACGCTCAGCATGTCCGATTTCCTCACTCAGACCCTCTGGTCGTGGACGTCTAGATAGCCAACATGATGGTAAAAAGGGTGTTAGTTGATACAGTGAGCTCAATAAATATCTTGTACAAGTCTTCACTAGAGAGAATGAAGTTATCCGTGAAGGACCTGGAGCCATGCAACTAAACCATTTATGGTTTTTCTGGCGAAGGGCTCGCGCCAACAGGGTCGATTAGGCTTCCGGTTACAGCGAAAACCACGCCCGCGAACAGGACATTACTTACTAATTTTATAGTAGTTGATTGTCCTTCCGCGTACAATGCTGTAATTGGAAGGCAAAGAGAGGTAGATCGAGGGAAGATGCCGGAAAAGAGTTGCAGTTGGCCATTGAAATACAAGCCCAATCAGGTGAACGCGTCACCAAATAGGGTGTTGCCCAAAGTGAGGATAGGGATTTGGATCCTCACTTTGGGGATTATGATGAAGAAGTAGGACCGGTCGAGGGCCTCGAAGAGGTCCAACTCGATGAGGCAGATCCGACCAGTGTTATGAAAGTCGGTAAAAACTTAGAGACAACAATAAAACAAAAGCTGGTGGAATTTTCGAAGAAGAACCAGGAAGTCTTTGCTTGGTCGCATAAAGCATGGTTGGAATTGACCTAGCAGTTATCAACCATGTCTTGAACATAGATAAAAGCTTTCCACCAGTGCAACAGAAAAGAAGGCTGCTCGACAAAGATAGATCGAAAGCTTTAAAGGATGAAGTCAAGAAGCTAAAAGAGAATGGATTCATCAGGGTAGCGTTTTATCCATCGTGGGTCTCTAATCCCATACTAGTACCCAAGCCGAATGGCAAATGGAGAACATGTGTGGATTTCACAGACCTTAATAAAGCCTGCCCAAAAGATTGTTTCCCGCTCCTAAGGATCTACCAACTGGTCGATGCCACTTCAGGGCACGAGATCCTATCGTTTATGGATGCATACTCTGGGTACAATCAAATCAGTATGCACCCACCTGATGAGGATCACACTAGCTTTCAGACTGATACAAGGCTTTACTGTTACAAAGTAATGCCCTTTGGTTTGAAAAACACTGGTGCAACTTACCAGCGACTAGTCAATCACATGTTCAAAGAGCTGATTGGTACAAACATGGAAGTATTTGTTGATGACATGCTGGTTAAGTCGAAGAAGGTAGAAGAACACATAGGGGACCTGCAAGAGTGCTTCAACGTCTTGAACAAGTATCAGATGAAGCTGAATCCCCTCAAGTGATCCTTCAGAGTTGGATCAGGGAAATTTTTGGGATTTATAGTGAACTCACGAGGTATTGAAGCTAATCCCAAAAAAATCAAGGCCCTGGTCGATATGAAATCGCTCACAAAGATAAAAGATGTACAAAGTTTAACCGGGAGAATCGCGGCACTAAGTAGATTTATTTCCAAATCGACGGACAAGTGCGTCCCATTTTTTAATCTACTTAGGGGCAATAAGAAATTCGAATGGACAGAGGAGTGCGAGTAGGCTTTCCAGGCTTTAAAGTCTTATATGTCGCTGCCACCGATTCTATCTAAGCCAGCTGAAAAAGAAACTCTGTTTATCTACTTGGCGATTACAGAATATGCTGCTAGTGCTGTCTTGGTAAGAGAGGAGGAAAATGTGCAAAAAATTGTATACTATGTAAGCAAAAGGCTAATAGGAGCAGAACTGCAGTATCCGCCCATTGAAAAATTAGCCTACTGCTTGATCTTAGCCTCCAGAAAGCTGCAGCCGTACTTTCAAGCTCACCCCATCACAATACTAATCGACTAGCCCCTACAGCAAGTTCTGCAGAAACCAGAAGTCGCTGGTCAATTATTGAAATGGGCAGTCGAACTTGGGCAGTTTGAAATTTCTTACTTACCGCGAGCAGCAGTAAAAGAACAAGCTATAGCCGACTTTGTCGCAGAGCTCATTGGGCTTCAAGACAGTGAACAGACAGAAGAGCCTGAGCCTCAAAGGAAAATGCCCTCTTTGAAGTTGTTCACAGACGACTCTTTTAACGAGCACCACGCTCGAGCCGAAGTGATTCTAATAATGCTTGAAGGACATCGATTCCACTGTGCAATCAGATTCGACTTCACAGCGTCCAATAACGAAGCCGAGTATGAAGCGCTACTCGCCGGGTTACGAATAGCCAGAGACATGAACATAAAGTCACTTGAAATCTATAGTGATTCCCAGTTGGTGGTTAATCAGATTACTAGAGAATATAAAGCCCGAGGTCTAAAGATGGTTGCTTACTTGAACAAAGCAAAGGATTTGTTGGCACAATTTGAAAAGTATACTCTCCAACAAGTACCTCGCGACCAGAACTCAAACGTTGATGCTTTGGCCAAATTAGCAAGTGCAAAGGATGCTGACACCTTGAATATAGTACCTGTTTGTAATGCCCTAGTTACCCCAAGACAGTTATGGTGAACTTTGAACCGTGAATTTAACTCGCTACCCGAGTTCTTTGGTTAAAAATGTGCTTCTAGGTGTTATTAGTAGGTTAAGGTGGAAAACCAATCAAAAGGAAATGATATATTTTATTTGAAACATAAAACTGTTCATGGGCCCATAAGAAATGTTTACAAGTTATTTGCAATGCAAAATGGTCACTACATTATAAAATTTACAACCCGCCGATCTAAGTGGCAAAAATAGGGTAAACCCCTTAGTTCCCCTGAGAACATATTGGCTATGGTGGTCAAGCGGCCGCATATGTACACATCACCACCTAAGCTCTCCACTCAAGGCTGGGTGAGATATTCTTTCCCTTTACCTGCACCATATAGCACCCATGTGCAAAAGCCCAGCAAGAAAACTCAGTGTAACGCCCTACTACCTTAGAGTCGTTACTTAGTGAGTTTAAAACAGAAATCGTGCTTTTGACTGACTCTTCGTGGTTTCTAAAACCAAAAGTGACTAAACCAGAAATTTAAGGCTGTACTCTTTGAAAATGTTTAGTTTCATTGAAAACATTAAGTATCAAACATCTGGGATCCCAAAAATAAGGTTTACAAAATATTTACAACTCAAAACTAGATTTACCCCAGGTTAACTATCAAAAGAATAAGTTAATACAACCATATACAAAATGCCCCCAACCAAAGCAGTCGGGCAGGCCGAACATGTACGCGCCGCCCCCACGCTCTCCATACTCATGGCCGGTTGACTGACTCCTTGCTTTTACCTGCCACACAGAGCACCCGTGAGCCGAGGCCCAGCAAGAAAACCCAAATAGCACATAACATATGCATAAGATATAGCTGACATATAATCCACTGATAAATAGGAAAAACCATCAGACTGAACAAACACGGCCATGCCGCCCCAGAGGCCTTACCAAAGCCTGGGGTCTCGGTCCTTGCCGTAAGGATAACTCATGTATCCAATAGGTCCCACCCTGGCTATAAGCACTCCATGTGCCAAGTGTTACTTCCAGTCCCAAGGCCGTACCCGGCCCTCGCCGCTCTCGGCCTTAGCCGTTCATTTCATTATAATCACACATATAGTACATTTCGAAATAATCATTCAAACACATAATAATTCATTTAAGGTTATACATTTGCACGTAATACAATCTAGGGCCATGCCCTGCAATAACACTGTGGGCCTATGCCTTGATCTCAGGTGTTACGGTTTTCTTACCTGTATCCCGAGCTTTCCTGATGCACCAAGGTCACAAGCACAGTCCTCTAGCACGAGCCTTTCCGAAAACCTAGTCACAACACACATAAAACTCTTTTAATACTAACCAAACCCAAAACCACTTCCTGGGACCAATTCCACACTCTCGGGACTCTCAAATTCCTAAAACAAATCATTGGAAACATTCCCCGAACCCCCGGAGCACAAGCTCAAAATTGCAAAATTTCAAGTTCTGAAAATGGCCTAGCGCCGCGGCGCTACCCAAGAAGGCCGCGGCGCCCTGCCCAATAGGGCCGCGGCGCCCAGCAAGTTAGAGAGCCTCCTCTGACTAGAAACATCCTCGCGCCGCGACGCCCAAAAACAGGGCCGCAGCGCTCCTTCGCGAACCCAGATTTTCTGGGTTTTTCTCTTTCAATTCCCTCATCCAAAATACCTCTAAACCAGCCCAAACACATATCTCAACCCCAAAACCAAATTGAAACCTCAAATGAACCATCTAACAACCTATAGATACTAGTATCAAGATCAAAAACATAATCACACCCAAAAATTCACACCTTTGATTTCAACTTCAGAAAATTTAAACCCATAGCTCAAAACTTAAACCATGATTCAATTTCTTAAACCAAAATAGAAACAAACCTTAAATTTGCATAAAATCCTTACCTCAAGTGGAGAATACGACCTTAAGTTTCTTTGATCTCCTCCTAAACTCCCACTTCAGCCCCTTCTACTCTTCTTCCTCTTGCCTTAGCTTTCTCTTTCTTCTAGTTTTTCTTCTCTTCAATTTTTATCAAAACATCAAATGACCCAATGCCCAAACCATGTACCCCAAAACCCAGCTGAAAATTGTCTAAATCCCTTGCCAAAAGACCATTTTACCCCTTCCTAATAACCCTTCCTAACTAAACCTTCAAGGGCACTCTTGTCCTTACACTTCTATTTCAATTCTATCACTTTCTATCTAAAACTTGTTACTCAAAGCAGTTACAAACGGTTACACAGGTTACTCAATCGCCAAAACTATTACCATTAGCTTTCAATTCAACTTACAAAATTCCTAAAGTACCCCTAGGCCCCTCCCGAGCCGGGTACAAAATCCCGTTGTGACTTTTAGACTAAATAGCTCGCTAGGACCGTCTCGACGCGTGCATCACAATAAAAACACCACACTCACACGGCACAAATCACATAATACAATTATCACATTTATGCCCTCAACGGGCTAAAATTACCAGTTTACCCCTAACATACAAACGGGGCTCACATGCATCTGTATACAACCTAATCATGCATTCTAATCACATATTCGATCAAATTCATAAAATATCATGGCAATTTACTTCTCGCCCTCCAGGCATGCTTAAACAAGGTCTTAAACCTTCTTAGAAACTTGGGGTGTTACAATTATCCCCTCCTTACAAGAATTTTGTCCTCGAAATTACCTGAACAACTCGGGATGCTGCTCCCGCATATCAGACTCAAGCTCCCATGTCGCCTCTTCAGTCTTGATGTTCCTCCACAGCACTTTAACCAGGGAGATGGTCTTGCTCCGCAAGACTTTGTCCTTCCTATCAAGGATCTAAACCGGCTTCTCCTCATATGATAAATCCTGGTCCAACTCCAAATTCTCATAGCTCAACACATGAGTAGTATCCGATACATACTTCCGGAGCATGGATACATGAAACACGTCATGAACCCCTGATAGAGCTGGAGGCATTGCTAACCTGTAAGCCACCTCCCCGACTCGCTCTAGAACCTCAAAGGGGCCAACAAACCTGGGACTCAGTTTGCCCCGGATGCCAAATCGTTTCACTCCTCTCAGAGGTGAAACCCTGAGGAACACATGATCACCAACTTGAAATTCCACGCTCCTGCGTCTCAGGTCTGAATAACTCTTCTGGCGACTCTGGGAGGCGAGCATACGAGCTCTAATCTTCTCAATTGCCTCATTGGTCCTCTGAACCATCTCAGGACCTAAATACCTCCTCTCACCTGCCTCATCCCAGTGAATCGATGATATGCACTTCCTCCCATACAGCATCTAATACGGAGCCACTCCGATAGTCGCCTGATAACTATTATTGTACGAGAATTCAATCAGAGGGAGATACCTACTCCAAGATCCCCCAAAATCCAACACACAAGCTCGTAACATATCCTCCAGTATCTGAATCGTCCTCTCAGACTGTCCATCTGTTTGAGGGTGATAAGCGGTACTAAACCGTAGTCGTGTGCCCATTGCCTTCTGCAGGCTCTCCCAAAACTTGGAGGTGAAGGTGGGGTCTCTATCAGAAACTATCAACCTCGGAGCCCCATGAAGTTGAACAATCTCCTTCACATAAAGCTCTGCATACTGCTCCACAGTATAAGTTGTCTTCACAGGTAAGAAGTGGGCGGACTTAGTATACCTGTCCACAATCACCCACACCGAGTCATGCTGACCCACGGTCTTCGGCAATCCAACCACAAAGTCCATGGCAATATCTTCCCATTTCCACTCGGGAATCCCTAGAGGCTGTAATAATCCTGCTGGCCTCTGATGTTCAGCCTTAATCTGCTGACAGATTAAGCATCTAGCCACATAGTCCACCACGTCCCTCTTCATGCCTGGCCACCAATATAAAACCTTCAAGTCATGGTACATCTTCATAGAACCTGGGTGCAAGGAGTAGGGAGTGGTATGAAACTCGTCCAGAATCTCTCGTCGAATATCTGGATCAATCGGAACACAAATCCGTCCTTTGTACTTCAATAAACCCATCTCAGAGATAGAGAAGTCCTTGACTGCTCCAGTTAGCACATTCTCTCTATGTTCAACTAACTGGGGATCCATTCCCTATGCTTCCTTAATCCTCACAAGGAGCGTTGACTGAAGAGTAATGTTGGCTAACCTACCAACCACTAACTCTATACCTGCTCTGGTCACCTCTTCAGCTAGTCTGTCAGATATCTGTCTCGAACTATACAACTGTCCTGGGCCCCTCCAGCTCAATGCATCAGCCACTACATTAGCCTTCCCAGGATGGTATAGGATATCACAATCGTAATCCTTTACCAGCTCTAGCCACCGTCTCTGGCGCATATTCAAGTCCTTCTGGGTAAAGAAATACTTTAGACTTTTGTGATCAGTGTATATCTCGCACCTTTCTCCATACAGATAGTGTCTCCAAACCTCAAGCGTGAATACCACTGCAGCTAACTCCAGGTCGTGCGTGGGATATCTCTGCTCGTACTCCTTTAATTGCTTTGATGCATAAGCTATCACTTTCCCAGCCTGCATCAACACGCATCCCAGACCTTGTTTAGAAGCGTCACAATAGACCACAAATTTCTCATCATCTGTCGGCAGGCTCAGCACTGGTGCAGTAATCAACCGCCGCTTCAACTCCTTAAAGCTGTTCTCACATCGATCTGTCCACACATACTTGGTCTTCTTCCTTGTCAATTCTGTCAATGGAGTAGCAATTCTGGAGAACCCCTCTACAAACCGCCGGTAGTAACCTGCTAGTCCAAGGAAACTTCTAACTTCAGGAACACTGCTGGGTCTAGGCCAATCTCTCACTGCTTCCGTCTTGCTTGGGTCGACCAGTAACCCATCCTTACTGATAATATGGCCCAGAAAGGAAACTTGCGATAACCAGAACTCGCATTTGCTAAACTTAGCATATAACTTATGCTCTCTCAACCGCTGCAACACCAGGCGCAGATGATGCTCATGCTCTGTCTCTGACTGGGAGTACACTAGGATATCATCAATAAATACAATCACAAACTTATCCAGATAATCCTTGAAAATTCTGTTCATCAAATCCATAAATGCTGCTGGGGCATTGGTTAATCCAAAGGACATAACCAGAAATTCATAATGCCCATACTGTGTCCAAAAAGCAGTCTTTGGTACGTCCTCTTCTTTGATCCTCAACTGATAATAGCCTGATCGAAGAACAATCTTTGAAAACACTATACTCCCTTGAAGCTGATCAAATAAATCGTTGATCCTAGGCAATGGATACTTGTTCTTGATGGTCAACTTATTCAACTCCCTGTAGTCAATGCACATCCTGAGCGATCCATCCTTTTTCTTAACAAATAATACTGGAGCACCCCATGGCGAGAAACTCAGTCTGACAAACCCCAAATCCAGTAGTTCCTGCAACTGAATCTTCAATTCCTTTAATTCTTCCGGAGCCATTCTGTAAGGTGCCTTGGACACTGGCTCTGCTCTCGGAGCCAACTCTATGACGAACTCAATCTCCCGCTGTGGCGGCAATCCTGGCAGATCTGCTGGAAACAAGTCTGGAAACTCACAGACCACTCTTGTTTCATTCGGTCCCACTGCCGCCACCTTGGAGGAATCTACAATACTCGCTAAGAATTCTATGCAACCCTCCTGCATCAGGTCTCTAGCCTTTAGTGCTGAGATCATAGGCACCCGCGGTCCATTCACCGTTCCCACAAACACAAAGGGTACCTCTCCATCTGGTTCAAAGGTCACCATTCGTCGCTTACAGTAAATCGTTTCTCCATACCGCGTTAACCAATCCATTCCTAGTATTATATCAAAATCGTCCATATCTAGTTCAACCAGGTCAACAAACAATTCTCTACCGTCTATAACTACTGGTAATGCTCTAACCCACCTCCTAGAGACTACTAGTTCTCCCGTTGGCAATAAAGTTTGAAAACCCCTAGCATACAAAATACTAGGTCTACAAAGCTGATCAATCACCCTAGCAGATACAAATGAGTGAGTAGCACCCGAATCAATCAATGCAGTATACAAGGAACCAGCGCTAAAAATCTGACCTGTCACCACAGAGGGACTGGCCTCTGCCTCAGTCTGAGTCAAAGTGAAAACTCTAGCAGGGGCGAGGCTGTCTCCCTGCCTTGGCTCCTCTTTCTTAGCCTGCGGGCAGTCTTTCTTCAAGTGGCTGGTGCTCCCACAAATAAAGCATGCCCTGGTCCGGCACTCGCCCTGATGCCGTCGCCTGCATCGAGGACACATCGGAAAGCTCCTCCAGCTGTCATTTCCGCCCTGACGGCCACCAACAAAACCGCGAACCCTCCTATCAGAACCATAAGGAACAAATGAATCTGGTGCTCTTCTTTTCTGCTCACTGGGGCCGCTGCCCCGACTAGGCCCAGAAGATGAAGGCACTGCCCTCCTGGTATCGCGCCTAGCAACGCTATCCTTCCAGATTTGATCCTCAGCCCTCTCAACAGTAAGGGCCTTGTCCACCACTTGCGCATAAGTAGTCTCTGGAGCCAATGTAATACTCACATCACGGGCGATCATTACATTCAATCCCCGTATAAACCTATCCCTCCTGGCCGCATCAGTCGGCACTAGCTCTGGCGCAAACTTCGCCAATCTGTCAAATACCAGGGCGTACTCGGTGACGAATAACCTGCTCTGAGTCAGGTTGATAAACTCATCAGCTTTCGCAGCTTGAACTGCTACGCTGTAGTACTTCTCGTTAAAAATGCTCTTGAACTCTTCCCAAGTCATAGCTGTAGTATCCCTTCGCTGCCTTACCACATCCCACCATATTCGTGCATCATTTCTAAGCATATAACTGGCACAATCAACCCTTTCCTTTCCTTCAACCCTCATGAAGTCCAAGATTACAGAAATCGTACTCATCCACTGCTCAGCCTGTAGTGGGTCTGCTCCGCCCTCAAAGGTAGGAGGTTGCTGTTTCCTAAATCTTTCATACAGAGGTTCCAATCTGTTCACAGTCACAGGTTGAACCAGAGCTGGTACTACACTCGGCTGTAGTGGTAACCCAGTGGCTGGTGGAGGAGCTGGTTGCCTCAACTGACTAAGCTCTTCCTCTGTTCTCTTCAATCTAGCCTCCATTTCGGCTAAAATCTGCTGCCAGTTTTGAGGGGCAGGTGGAGGGTCCTGACCCTGGTTGTCATTCTCGGCCAGAATGCCGCGGAGTCTCGATGATTGACGAGGCATTACAACTAAATGCCTGCAATCAGTGACACCGCTCATCAAGCATGATAACAAGGTCCAATTTCCACCTCTCAATCTCAACAACAACCAAAATCAACAATCCAACATGACATATAGATATCATACAGCACACAACGGGCCTTGCCCTGGTATCATGCATATGTTATTTCACTCATAATGCTCATAACAACCTAAGCAAGCACACAAAGCATTACACACATATTCAGATATATATTAATCGACCATACCAATCAACCCTGAGTCGAGCTTTTCAATGGCAGCGTGCGTACATGTTCGGTCAATCTCCAGAACCAATAAACCTTGGCTCGCTCTGATACCAAGTTGTAACGCCCTACTACCTTAGAGCCGTTACTTAGTGAGTTTAAAACAGAAATCGTGCTTTTGACTGACTCTTCGTGGTTTCTAAAACCAAAAGTGACTAAACCAGAAATTTAAGGCTGTACTCTTTGAAAATGTTTAGTTTCATTGAAAACATTAAGTATCAAACATCTGGGATCCCAAAAATAAGGTTTAAAAAATATTTACAACTCAAAACTAGATTTACCCCAGGTTAACTATCAAAAGAATAAGTTAATACAGCCATATACAAAATGCCCCCAACCAAAGCAGTCGGGCAGGCCGAACATGTACGCGCCGCCCCCACGCTCTCCATACTCATGGATGGTTGACTGACTCCTTGCTTTTACCTGCCACACAGAGCACCCGTGAGCCGAGGCCCAGCAAGAAAACCCATATAGCACATAACATATGCATAAGATATAGCTGACATATAATCCACTGATAAATAGGAAAAACCATCAGACTGAACAAACACGGCCATGCCGCCCCAGAGGCCTTACCAAAGCTTGGGGTCTCGGTCCTTGCCGTAAGGATAACTCATGTATCCAATGGGTCCCACCCTGGCTATAAGCACTCCATGTGCCAAGTGTTACTTCCGGTCCCAAGGCCGTACCCGGCCCTCGCCGCTCTCGGCCTTAGCCGTTCATTTCATTATAATCACACATATAGTACATTTCAAAATAATCATTCAAACACATAATAATTCATTTAAGGTTATACATTTGCACGTAATACAATCTAGGGCCATGCCCTGCAATAACACTGTGGGCCTATGCCCTGATCTCAGGTGTTACGGTTTTCTTACCTGTATCCCGAGCTTTCCTGATGCACCAAGGTCACAAGCACGGTCCTCTAGCACGAGCCTTTCCGAAAACCTAGTCACAACACACATAAAACACTTTTAATACTAACCAAACCCAAAACCACTTCCCGGGACCAATTCCACACTCTCGGGACTCTCAAATTCCTAAAACAAATCATTGGAAACATTCCCCGAACCCCCGAGGCACAAGCTCAAAATTGCAAAATTTCAAGTTCTAAAAATGGCCTAGCGCCGCGGCGCTACCCAAGAGGGCCGCGGCGCCCAGCAAGTCAGAGAGCCTCCCCTGACTGGAAACATCCTCGCGCCGCGGCTCCCAAGAACAGGGCCGCGGCGCTCCTTCGCGAACCCATATTTTCTGGGTTTTTCTCTTTCAATTCCCTCATCCAAAACACCTCTAAACCAGCCCAAACACATATCTCAACCCCAAAACCAAATTGAAACCTCAAATGAACCATCTAACAACCTATAGATACTAGTATCAAGATCAAAAACACAATCACACCCAAAAATTCACAACTTTGATTTCAACTTCAGAAAATTTAAACCCATAGCTCAAAACTTAAACCATGATTCAATTTCTTAAACCAAAACAGAAACAAACCTTAAATTTGCATAAAATCCTTACCTCAAGTGGAGAATACAACCTTAAGTTTCATTGATCTCCTCCTAAACTCCCACTTCAGCCCCTTCTACTCTTCTTCCTCTTCCTCTTGCCCTAGCTTTCTCTTTCTTCTAGTTTTTCTTCTCTTCAATTTTTATCAAAACATCAAATGACCCAATGCCCAAACCGTGTACCCCAAAACCCAGCTGAAAATTGTCTAAATCCCTTTCCAAAAGACCATTTTACCCCCTTCCTAATAACCTTTCCTAACTAAACCTTCAAGGGCACTCTTGTCCTTACACTTCTATTTCAATTCTATCACTTTCTATCTAAAACTTGTTACTCAAAGCAGTTACAAACGGTTACACAGGTTACTCAATCGCCAAAACTATTACCATTAGCTTTCAATTCAACTTACAAAATTCCTAAAGTACCCCTAGGCCCCTCCCGAGCCGGGTACAAAATCCCGTTGTGACTTTTAGACTAAATAGCTCGCTAGGACCGTCTCGACGCGTGCATCACAATAAAAACACCACACTCACACGGCACAAATCACATAATACAATTATCACATTTATGCCCTCAACGGGCTAAAATTACCAGTTTACCCCTAACATACTAACGGGGCTCACATGCATCTGTATACAACCTAATCATGCATTCTAATCACATATTCAATCAAATTCATAAAATATCATGTCAATTTACTTCTCGCCCTCCAGGCATGCTTAAACAAGGTCTTAAACCTTCTTAGAAACTTGGGGTGTTACACTCAGTACTTCATGAATATAATATAAAACGATGATCATAATAATCATCCAGGAATTCTAATCCAAAATAGAGAAGTGACAGTTGTAAAAGTCACTAATGTGGGTTCCGTTCCCTTTACCGATAAGTGATCATTTCACTAGCTTAACCGAGATAGGTATCTGATGAAATAGTCACCAGATTAAACCTACCGAGTGACCGTAGAGTCACCAACGTGGGATTCCGTTCCCTTAGCCATGTGACAAAATAGGCACCTAGGCCTTTGGCACTGGTTCTGAGTAACTAGTCATAGACTAGTCAAGCGCTTATAATTTTCATCGACCTTAGGGTCGATCCAGCATTAATGCTCTTTTGAGTCATTCAATGCTGATGTCGATTAGATCTAATCTTTTATCAGCTCTGTGTTCATGACGCTTATGCCGTTTCTGACTCTTAGGTCAGTAACACGCGACCAGTGCCGATTCTGAATAGTCAGTGGCATACATAAGTAAGAAAGAAATGCTAAGCGTTTAATATGAAATCAATGTCCACATTTAACAATCAACATGCCTCTATAACAACCACGAATGTCATATACACAGGGTGCAGTTTTCTTACCTCTGGTTTGAGCGAGAATTAGTAAAAGAACAACCCTTGAGAACGATCTGTCTTTTAGTTCCTTGGCGGTCACCTAGTCATAACCAAATATGGGATTCTATAAATAAAATGAATAACAAAGGTTCCCAAACCAAGACCTAGCCTCCGGGACATCGAATCCCACTAAACTGGGTAGTAGGAACAATCCCAAGGCCTAAGGTTGAGTTCCCATGATCAAAATGCTCATTTGGCCTAAAAAACCCTCAAGAGCCGCGACCCCAAAACCCGAAGCCACGGCCCCCAGCCAAGCCAGGAGCACCAAGGGAAAGCACCGCGGCACACCCTACCCAGTGCCGCGGCCCCCAACACACACATCTCCACTGCCCTCAGCACCAAGCTCGGGCCGCGGTGCCCAAGAACAGGGCTGCGACCCTACCTGGAAATCTGCTATAACTCCGATTTCTCACATTTTAATCCTTCCAAAAACCTACCTAAACATCTCCAAATCCAAAAATAAAAGTTCCCAAACATCCCAATGATCCAAAATCATCAAATCCCGATGCTCAAACAAATCAAAAACTCATCGACACACAAAATCCAAATCTAAGCTTAAAAACTCTAAAACTCAAAACTTAAAGCTTGAATTAACTCGCTTGATTCTGACTCCTAGAACTTAAGTTTTCTTCGAAATTGCAATGAACGGTAAAAATAACTAATAGGAAGAAAGAGAAAGGTCTTTTAACGTAAGTTTCTTTCTGACAGACTACTTCAGGCTTAAGTAACCTCAAATAAATCCTAATGCTCGGGGTCCCAAAAACACCCCCTCGGGGGCAAAATAGTCCAAAATCCCAGAATTTCATCCTGATCTCAATGACTCCCAATATATCCCCAAATAATCCTTCTCATTATCCAATATCTCGATAATTGACCCCGTTATGACAAAATCGCTAATTTGCAACCTAAGATCGTCTCATGTTGAATAGCTCAAATATATCCACATAATAATGGGATCTCATCCATAAATCACAACATGCACCAAAATACACAAATATGCCATCAACGACCCAAATTACCAAGATGCCCTTATAATTAAATGTCGACCCACAAGCATGAATTTAACATCATATCATAATATAATTCACATAAGCATGCATATAATAATTTTATGGCATAATAAAGCAATTATGACCCTCCCGGCCTATTAATCCAGCCATTAAACTATATTAGGGATTTTGGGGCATTACAACTATCCCCTCCTTATAGAAATTTCGTCCTCGAAATTTACCTGAACAGCTCGGGATACTGACTCTGCATATCTGACTCCAGCTCCCAGGTCGCTTCCTTGACTTTGCTGTTCCTCCACGATACCTTAACCGAAGGTATCGTCTTATTTCTGAGGACCTTGTCCTTTATGTCAAGTATTTGGACTGGCTGCTCTTCAAAGGAGAGATCTGCCTCAAGCTCCAGATCTTTATAGCTCAAAATATGAGTCACATCAGTTACATACCTTCGAAGAGCTGAAACATGAAACACATTATGCATGGCTGACAATGCCGGAGGTAAGGCCAACTTGTAAGCCACCTGACCAATCCTCTCCAGGATCTCAAATGGACCAACAAATCTTGGGCTCAGCTTGCCCTTCTTCCCAAATCTCCTCACCCCTTTCCATGGCGAGACTCTAAGGAAGACATAGTCTCCCACTTGAAACTCCACGTTCCTGCGCTTGGGATCTGCATAGCTCTTCTGTCTACTTGGAGAAGCGAGCATCCGAGCTCTAATCTTCTCAATGGCCTCACTGGTCCTCTGAACTGCCTCAGGACCTAAGTATCTCCTTTCACCTGTCTCATCCCAATGAATGGGAGATCTACACTTCCTACCATACAACATCTCATAAGGTGCAACCCCAATGGTAGACTGATAACTGTTGTTGTAGGAAAACTCTATCAAAGGTAGATACTTACTCCAAGATCCACCAAAGTCCAGCACACATGCTCGTAGCATGTCTTCCATTATCTGGATCGTCCTCTCAGATTGCCCATCTGTCTGAGGATGATAAGCAGTACTGAACTTCAACTGTGTTCCCATGGCCTTTTGTAAACTTCCCCAAAACTTGGAAGTAAAAGTGGGGTCCCGATCTGACACGATCGACCTCGGCGCTCTATGGAGGCGCACGATCTCTTTCACATAGAGATCTGCATACTGATCAACTGTATATGTAGTCATCACAGGCAAGAAGTGAGTTGACTTGGTGTAGCGATCCACTATCACCAAAATAGAATCATGCTGATCAACAGTCCTGGGTAATCCCACCATGAAATCCATCGTGATGTCCTCCCACTTCCACTTTGGGATATCCAAAGGCTGCAATAACCCCGCTGGCCTTTGATGCTCAGCCTTGACCTGTTGACATGTCAAGCACTTAGCCACATACTATACTACATCTCTCTTCATCCCCGGCCACCAATACAATGATCTCACATCCTGATACATCTTCGTGGTGCATGGATGCAAAGAGTAAGGTGTAGTATGAGATTCATTCAGAATTTTTAGCCTCAAAGTAATGTCTAAAGGAACACATATCCGCCCCTTGTACCGCAGGAAGCCTAAATCAGACACTGTATAATCTCTGGATGCTCCAGCCAAAACATCCTCTCTGATCTTGATCAGTTGTGGATCACTCAACTGATCCTCCTTGATTCTCTCCAACAGTGTAGACTGTAGCGTAATATTGGCCAACTGGCCCACTAGCAACTCTATACCAGCTCTGGTCATATCATCTACTAATTCTCTGGCTATCAGCCTCGCACTATAAATCTGTCCCGGACCCGTCCGACTTAAAGCATCAGCTACCACGTTGGCTTTTCTTGGATGATACAAAATCTCACAATCACAATCTTTTACCAACTCCAGCCAACGCCTTTGTCTCATATTCAAATCTTTATGCGTGAAGAAGTATTTCAGGCTCTTGTGGTCTGTATAGATCTCACACTTCTCCCCATAAAGAAATGCCTCCATACCTTTAAAGCAAAGACCACAGCCGCCAACTCCAAATTATGAGTGGGATATCTCTATTCATACTCCTTCAGCTGACGTGAGGCATCATAAATTACTCTCTCTGACTGCATCAAAACACAGCCCAAACCTTGATGAGAAGCATCACAATAAATCACAAACTTCTCCTGGTCTGTTGGAAGACTCAGAACTAGAGCTGTAATCAATCTCTGCTTCAGTTCCTGGAAGTTGTTCTCACACTTATCTGACTACAAAAACTTCTGATTCTTGCGTGTCAGCTCAGTCAATGAGGTAGCAATCTTTGAGAAACCTTCCACAAAATGCCTATAATAACTTGCCAATCCAAGGAAACTTCTAACCTCAGAAGCATTCTTTGGCCTTGGTCAATCTCTGACTTCCTCAATCTTCGCTGGATCTACCTTAATCCCCTCCTTACTGAGAATGTGCCCGAGAAAGGATACCTAAGATAACCAGAATTCACATTTCTTGAACTTTGCAAACAATCTGTGTTCCCTCAGTCTCTGTAGAACCATTCTCAGATGCTACTCATGCTCTGACTGAGAATAAACCAGGATGTCATCGATGAAGATGATCACAAACTGGTCCAAATAATCCTTGAACATTCTGTTCATCAGATCCATAAAAGAAGATGGGGCATTAGTCAATCCAAAAGACATGACTAAGAACTCATAATGCCCATACCTGGTATGAAAATCAGTCTTTGGTATGTCCCCCTCCTTGACCCTCAACCGATGATAACTAGAACGAAGGTCGATCTTTGAGAACACTTTCTTACCTTGCAATTGATCAAACAGATCATCTATCCTTGGCAAAGGATACTTGTTCTTGATTGTTAACTTGTTCAGTTCTCTATAATCAATACACATCCTCAGAGAACCATCCTTCTTTTTCACAAACAGAACCGGCGTACCCCAAGGTGAGAAACTAGGTTTGATAAAACCCAAATCCAACAGTTCTTGCAACTGTACTTTCACTTTTTTTTAATTCAGCTGGGGCCATTTGTAAGGTGATCTAGACACTGGCTCCATCCCTGGTGCCAGTTCTATCTCGAACTCTATTTCTCTTTGTGGTGGCAACCCTGGCAAATCTTCTGCAAATACATCCAAGAATTCACAGACTAATCTGGTATCTTCTGGTCTCACTGGCACGACCTGAGTGGTGTCAACCACACTAGCTAAGAATCCAATGCAACCTTCTTGCAATAGATCTCTAGCCCTCAAAATAGAAATTAGAGGTATGCGAGGTCCATGCACAGTACCAACAAACACGAAAGGATCCTCACCTTCAGGCTCAAAGGTGACCATCTTCCTTCTCCAATCAATGGTTGCCCCATACTTCACTAACCAGTGCATACCCAGAATCATGTCAAAGTTAGTCATAACTAACTTTATCAAATCCACTCACAACTCTCTGCCCTCCACTGTCACCGGCAAAGATCTGATCCATCTCTTGGATACCACTAATTCCCTAGTGGGTAATAAAGTTCCAAACCCCACAGCATAAAAATCACAAGGTCTACACAGTCTATCAATAATTCTACTAACAATAAAAGAATGTGTAGCACCAGAATCAATCAAAACATTATAAGGGGTTCCAGCACTAAGAAGCTGACTTGTAACTACTGAGGGAGAAGCCTCAACTTCTGCTTGTGTCAATGCGAACACTCGAGCTGGGGCTGAGCTGTCCGCTTTCTTGGGTTCTTCTTTTCTTGCCTTAGGGCAATCCTTCCTAAGATGGCCCACTGCTCCACATGAAAAGTGGGCCCTTGCCCTACAATCTCCCAAATGATGCCTCTTGCACCTAGGGCATTTAGGATAAGACTTCCAGGCCTCACTACCACCTTGACGACCCATTGAAATACCACGAGGTCGCCTATTAGAACCTGGAACTGGGAAGGTGTCAAGAACTTTCCTCATCTGATCACTGGGGCCTCCACCCCTACCAAAACCCATAAATAGAGGACCTGTCCTCCTGAACTCCTTTCTAGTTGCATTATCTCTCCAGATCTTGTTCTCTACACTCTCAGCTGAGAGTGCTTTCTCGACCACCTGCGCATAGGTAGTAACCCCTGCCACAGTGGTAATGCGAACATCATGGGCTAATCTAGGCTGTAGCCCCCAGAGAAATCTCTCCCTTCTGGTCCCATCAGTGGGCACCAACTCCATGGCAAACTTTTCCAATCGATCAAACTTCAAGGCATACTCAGTCACTGACAAACCCCTTTAAAGTAACCTAATGAACTCCTCAGCCTTTGCCGCCTTGATGGCATCATTATAATATTTCTCGTTGAACAGAGTCTGAAACTCTTCCCAACTCAGGGCATTGATGTTTCTGGTTTGGGTTATAACCTCCCACCAAACTCGTGCATCCTCTCGAAACATATATGTGGCACAAGCCACCCTCTCGTTACCAGTCACCTTCATGAAGTCCAGGATGGTGGTAATCATTCTCATCCGCTGTTCAGCTTTGGCAGGATCTTCACCGCCTTCAAAAATTGGAGGTTGCTGCTTCCTGAACCTTTCATAGAGAGGCTCCCATTTGTTACCAACCTCAGGCACCTACTCACTGCTGGCACCGATACAGGAGGTGCCTCAGATACTTTGTCTGTTGCAGGAACCTGCTATTGTCTCAGGAGGCAGAGTTCTTCTCCTTGCCTCAGTATTGTAGCTTGCAGCTCATTAAACAACTGCTGCCAGTTCGCATGAACTGGCTGTGGAATCTATCCCTGGTCATTCTCTTGACCCTGATTATTATTATTCTGGCCTTGATCACTCTAGCCAGCTAATGTATCTGTCTGTCCTGGATTCATTCTTATCAACTTATACCTTGCTGAAACAATAGTCAATACGACCATTCAGGCAGTGATAACTAAACCTCTTGCCGCCTTACGTTCCAAGAACAAGCAGATAACTATCATATTCCACACTCATAAAAATATACAAATAGATACATGATTATAGCATTTAGCACTTAACATGTATCAAATAATAATTCACAATCAACAATACTAATAAGTATGTTCCAGAAATTTCAGTACTATTTAGCACACGGTTGCTGAAAAAAACAGTATTCAGGGCATAGTCTTAACATGGTGTCTCATGTACACAGGTAAAGCATTTATAATATATTTAAGTAGTTATAGATATAGCTACATAAATAGTTACCAAACCATGAGTCGAGCTTGTCTTCAGTGGTGAGTGTACATGCCCAGCCAGTCTACAGGAACCCTAAACCTTGGCACGCTCTGATTCCAAGTTGTAACGCCATGGTTACCCCAAGACAGTTACGGTGAACTTTGAACCGTGAATTTAACTCGCTACCCGAGTTCTTTGGTTAAAAACGTGCTTCTAGATGTTATTAGTAAGTTAAGGTGGAAAACCAATCAAAAGGAAATGATATATTTTATTTAAAACATAAAACTGTTTATGGGCCCATAAGAAATGTTACCAAGTTATTTGCAATGCAAAATGGTCACTACATGTAATGACCCAACTATTCTAGACCTTGGACCATTAAAAACTACTATACACAGACACTAATCTTAAGAAAACATACATATGAAATAACCATAACTTTATATTAAACTGTAAAGCAAAGGTATAAAATTCATTTAGGATATGGGATCCCATTGTTTTGAAAATATTAAAATAAAGATAACTTTAAAATCTTAAAATTCGTTACAACTCAGATGCGGAAAAATACATAGAAAATATGATTGAAATGACTAAAAACAACTTCATCCTCGAATCTTTCACGCAGTCCACCTAATCCATTCTTCCTCAATACACATTCCCAAGCCTCCAAGAATTTTCCCACCGCCATAACTATTTTCCTGCACATATAAAACATAAAGGAATGAGCCTAATGCCCAGTAAGGAAAATCTACTACAAGCATGAAACATAATCATACACATAAACTATGAACATATATCATATACTATAACACATATATCATAATTCTAACCCATGTACATGGTAACTATTGGGGTTTGCTAACTAAGCAACTATAAGCCTCAAACTACAATGCGGTTTGCTAGTTAAGCATTATAAGCCCCAAAAACATAAAAATGTTGGGGTTTTTTATATCACAACTCTAAGCCCATAACATAAAAGTGTTAGGGTTTGTTATATAACAACTATAAGCCCCAAAACATACATATATCATAACATATAAATCATACTATAGCATAATCATAACATATTATATAAACATAGCACATATCACATAGGAACTATCCTATTTTCCTTACCAAATACCGGGATGTGAGAATAAGGACATAATTTTTGGAACACTCCTAAAAACCATTAATAGAGAGGTGAGTATTCTAAAAGAAGAAGATGAAAAAGGAATGAACTAAACCACCTAGAAGGTACTTACCAAAAAGAACCTCAAGTTCAAAGAACTTAGATGCCTAACCATGAATAAAAACAGCGAGTTAGGAAATGAGTAGAGAAAAACTATAAGAACTAATGAAACAATACAAAAAGGAACTAAGAATAGGAATATCTTTGAAATTGCTATACCCGAACTACACCTCGATAACGATAAACACACTATGAACCTTACTTCCCAAGTGTTTAATAAGCTTAGAATGATAAAGCTTATAACCCCCAACCCGCGTGTTTAACATTCTAAAGTAAACCTAGCAACTTGTAGGCTCTAAACTCAGCTTGAAGAATGAAGAAATGGCTGGGTACTATGTCCTATTTATAGAGTTCAAGAATGAAAAGATCTTCATTTAGCTTGAATAAAAATAATGACTTTTTAATTGAAAAACATTTGAATAATCGTTCAGTAGAGGCTGAAGACTCGGTCAAAAAGATTCTGGCTTATTAAGAGGTTTATGGAATAAAATGAGCTCGGTTTCAAAATCATTTGAAAATGCAGCCCTAGAGCTGATATATCGCTTGGGCTCATATTCCCAAGACTCGTCGAAATGGTCGTGCGAAGTTACGTGTTTTTTGTATCCCCGTGTGGCGATATATCGCCCCCTAGAGCAGCGATATATCGACATACGCTGAAATATTATACACGTAATTACACTTTTTCAGCATAATTTGAATTGAGTAAACATCTTTGACTGAGTCTAATAACGATTTCAAAGCTGCTGGCAGACTCTGGGATTTTCAAATATCACTCTTAATAAACTATTCCTCAAAAATACTTAATTTTTCATTAAACATACACATGAAAAGTGTCATTATCTTATTGGGTCTATCTAAACCTTATAGTATAATAAATATCATCTTCATAATCAGTCATATTAATCAAACCTTAGGTTATAATTAATATTCTTAAACTATAGGTTAAACTTATAAAATCTACAAGTGTTGCTATGAGTGTCCAACTAAGTCCCGGCTTGAACCAAAATCCACAGTCATAATCATACTACTACTACTACTACTACTACTACTACTACTACTACTACTACTACTACTACTACTACTACTACTACTACTACTACTACTACTACTACTACTACTACTACTACTACTACTGCTACTACTGCTACTACTGCTACTACTGCTACTACTGCTACTACTGCTACTGCTACTGCTACTACTGCTACTACTGCTACTACTGCTACTACTGCTACTACTGCTACTACTGCTACTACTGCTACTACTACTACTACTACTACTACCGATCTAAGCTAAGTAAAGTTCTTGGACCCTACACTACATTATAACATTTACAACCCACCGATCTAAGCGGCAAAAATAGGGTAAACCCCATAGTTCCTCTGAGAACTTCTTGGCCGTGGTGGTCAAGCGGCCGCATATGTACACATCACCACCTAAGCTCTCCACTCAAGGCTGGGTGAGCTTTTCTTTCCCTTTACTTGCACCACATAACACCCATGAGCCAAAGCCCAGCAAGAAAACTCAATACTGCATGAATTTAATATCAATCGATGATCATAAAAATCATCCAAGACTTCTAATCCAAAATAGAGAAGTGACATTTGTAAGAGTCACTAATGTGGGTTCCGTTCCCTTTACAGATAAGTGATCATTTCACTAGATAGGTATTTGATGAAATAGTTGTTGGGGTTTTATGCCCTAATTAAAACTCAAATTCTTTGTAATCTCATTTTATTATCAAGAAAAGAATAGAAATCATTTTTTGACTTGGTCAATCACTTTGCTCACATGTTTTATTTTCATGATTATTTGTTTAATATAAACTTCTATTAAATCCCGAGCATATAGCTAATCTTATTTATAGTGACGTAATCACAGTGGAATATAAATATGATTATATGTTCAAAATAAGTTAGTCCTAAGAGTAGTCAGTGCACAGGATTTACACTGACTTGCCAATCTACGATATGATCTACTTACACATTACAATGTTATGTTCTTTCCAGAACATTAGCAAAGTAGATAAGATTGGATGTATTTGTTACATCGGACAGGGCCGATATTGACAGTTGATAAGATAAGTAAACATACTGTTATTATCTATTCTAGTCATATCATATAGTTGACCATAGGTAAATTCAATCTCAATTCTGAGTGGTTAGTATTCTAACTGATTATATTATTTGAGTTCTTTGACTTGTTCGTTACCAGCTTACCCTACGAACTAGCCCATACTTACATCTTGGGAACTCGGTAGTATAATTGAGTGGGAGTGTTAATCATAGATATGAACATATATAGCTTCTGATGAAGAAGTGAAATGATGGTTTCCTTTTAGTTTGGTTCAAGGTGTTAAAAGATAGAGATCTCATTTCAGTAATTAAATTAGTTTACTGAAATATCATTTACAAGGAACTAAGTGTTTTAAGGATAAAATACAATGAGTGGTAAAATGGTATTTTAGTCCTATCTCATTGTAGACCATCTATAGAGGATTGAGTGACAATTATGGTTTTAACAATGGATAATTAATAGCGTATCTATATTTTTTATACAACGTTCTATGAATTCAAGAGTGCAATTCCAAGTCTATAGTGGAGTCACGAGGAATTAATAAGTTAGTAAATTTATTTGTTAGATTTATGATAACTTATTGGAGCTTGATTTCATAGGCCCATGGTCCCCATTGTACCTTGGATAAAATCATCTAGATAGTTTCAATTAATTGATTTAATCATCAATTAGAATTATCAAAGTTGACCAGGTCAATTTTGGATAGTTTCATAGAGTTGTGTAATTTTGAGAAGAAAATAGAAATTATTGTAGATTTATTAATTAAGATAAATTGGTATCTAAATTAATAAATAAGTTAAAATAAAGGTTCAAATTATAAATAATTAATTTGATAAAGGATTTAAATAATTATATAATTAATCAAATCAATAGAAAATAATACATGCCTTGATTTTAAGTCCAATGGGCTTATAATCAAATGAGAAATTTCACAGGCCTATAGCCCATGATAATTTCGACCTAGGGCTTCAAAATGGCTGTTGTTTTATTGATCTTTTAATTAAATTAAATGGCCTAATTGAGTCTATAAAAGGAGTGCTTAGAGAGAAGTCAAAACATAAGTTTGATAAGTCACAAGTTAGATTTTCTGATAGTTTTAGATTCTCTCTAAACACAAGTCCTTTTCTAAGCCACTTTGTTATTTTCTCTTCTTCTCACTATATCTATCTCATGTGCTTAGAATTGCCCACACTAGTCTAGGTGGTTCTAAGGATACATTGGAAGATTGTGAAGAAAATAGAAGATCGGTTCAGTTGCTTGATAATACTCTGCGACAGAAAGGATACAAGAGTTAGAGAAACTGAAGGAAAGACTCTTAATTCCGCTGTGTATACTGTAAGTATTCTATTCTTTGTTTCTCTATGAATTCAATTTTAGAAACATGTTTTAGGCTATCTTGTATTAATTTGTTTAATATTAGATATACATGAAAGTAAATAAATATCATGTATAAGCTAATCCAACAATAGTCACCAGCATAAACCTACCGAGTGACCATAGAGTCACCAACGTGGGATTCCGTTCCCTTAGCCATGTGACAAAGCAGTCACCTAGGTCTTTGGCCCTGGCTCTGAGTAACTAGTCATAGACTAGTCAAGCGCTTATAATTTTCATCGACCATAGGATTGGTCCAGGATTAATGCTCCTTTGAGTCATTCAATGCTAATATCGATTAGGTCTAATCTTTTATCGGCTCTGTGTTCATGACGCTTATGCCGTTTCTGACTCTTAGGTCAGTAACATCCGACCAATGCCGATTCTGAATAGTCAGTGGCATACACAAGTAAGAAAGAATTGCTAAGCGTTTAATATGTAATCAATGTCCACATTTACACAATCAACATGGCTCTATAACAACCACGCATGTCATATACACAAGGTGCAGTTTTCTTACCTCTAGTTTGAGCCAGAATGAGTAAAAGAACGACCCTTGAGAATGATCTACCTTTTAGTTCCTTGGTGGTCACCTAGTCATAACCAAATATAGGATTCTATCAATAAAATGAATAACAAATGTTCCCGAACCAAGACCTAGCCTCCGGAACATCAAATCCCACTAAACCGGGTAGTAGGAATGATCCCGAGGCCTAAGGTTGAGTTCTCATGATCAAAACACTCATTTGGCCTAAAAAACCCTCAAGAGCCACGACCCCCAGCCAAGCCAGAAGCACCATGGGCAAGTTCCGAGGCGCACCCTACCTAGTGCCGCGGCCCCCAACACACATATCTCCACCACCCTCAGCACCAAGCTCGGGTCGCGGCGCCCAAGAACAGGGTCGCGGCCCCCACTTGGAAACTTGCCATAACTCTGATTTCTCACATTTTAATCATTCCAAAAACCTACCTAAACATCTCCAAATCCAAAAATCAAAGTTCCCAAACATCCCAATGATAAAAAATCATCAAATCACGAGGCTCAAACAAATCAAAAACTCATCGACACACAAAATCCAAATCAAAGCTTAAAGACTCTAAAACTCAAAACTTAAATCTTGAATTACCTTTGATTGAGTTGTTTCTCACTAAATCCTTTGGTCAAGAAGCTTCTAATCTTTCCTAGGATCGCTATGCCTCGATCCTCTCTTGATTCCGACTCCTAAAACTCAACTTTTCTTCGAAATTGCAACGAACGGTAAAAAAAACTAACAGGAAGAGAGATAAAGGTGTTTTAACGTAAGTTTCTTTCTGACAGACTACTTCAGGCTTAAGTAACCTCAAATAAATCCTAATGCTCAGGGGTCCCAAAAACACCCCCTGGGGGAAAAATAGTCAAAACTCCCAGAATTTCCTCCTAATCTCAATAACTCCCAATATATCCCCAAATAATCATTCTCATTATCCAATATCCCGATAATTGACCCCGTTATGACAAAACCGTTAATTTGCAACCTAAGATCGTCTCATGCCGAATAGCTCGAATATATCCATATAATAATGGGATCTCATCCATAAATCACAACATGCACCAAAATACACAAATAAGCCCTCAATGGGCCAAATTACCAAAATGCCCTTATAATTAAATGTGGACCCACATGCATGCATTTAACATCATATCATAATATAATTCACATAAACATGCATATAATCATTTAATGGCATAATAAAGAAATTATGGCCCTCCCGGCCTACTAATCCAGCCATTAAATCGTATTAGGGATTTTGGGGCATTACACTGTTGATTGGATGTTCGCACCAAGCATCAAAGCAGAAGAAACCTCTTTGATAATTCAGGCAGCAGATACGTGGATGGCACTTTTCATTGAGTACTTGTTGCGCGGAGTGTTGCCGATGGACAGAAACAAAGCAAGGGCCCTCCAGAGGCAGTCATCTTGATTTATCCTGGTCGACATAATTTTGTTCAGAAGGGGGTACTCAATGCCACTCCTAAGGTGTGTCTCAAAAGAAAAGGCCAAAGAATTAATTCGAGAAGTCCATGAAGGTTTCTGCAGAAATCACGCTGGGGCAGAGTTTATCGAAAAAGATCCTAAGGCAAGGGTACTTTTGGCCAACAATGAATGAAGACTCGTTGGACTTTGTTCGAAAATGAGAAAAGTGTAAGAGATTCTCCAAGATTCCGCGAGCAGCCCCTCATGAGCTAAAGCAGATACAAAGTCCGTGGCCGTTCGTAGTATGTTGATTACTTCACGAAGTGGGCTGAAGCTGAGCCACTTGCAACCATAACGACCAAAAAAGTGCTGGATTTTGTGGTCAAGAACATAGTGTGTCGCTATGGATTGCCAAGAAAAATTGTTTCAGACAATGGCACACAGTTTGATAGTGATCTATTCATCGATTTTTGCAAAAGGCATGAGATTATCAAAAGCTTTTCTTCAGTAGCTCATCCGCAGGAAAATGGACAAGTTGAGGTTGTCAACAAGATACTAAATGATACTCTGAAGAAAAGGCTTGAAGAAGCAAAAGGGGCATGGCCAGAACAGTTTCCTGAAGTCCTGGTCGTATAGCACATCCCATCGAACAGCAACAGACCATAATCCATTCTCCTTGGCATGTGGATATGAAGTTATATTGCCTGTTGAAATAGATTCGTCGTTGCATCAGAGGATGGCATGCGATCGAGGCGCTAATAGCAAGTTATTAATGGAATCTTTGGATTTGGTCGATGAAAGGCGCGAGCAAGCTCAACTCTGGGAACAGCTTACCAGAAAAAGGTCGCTCGGTATTTCAACTTTAAAGTACGCGAAAGAAAATTTAACGTGGGAGATTTGGTACTTAGAAGAGTTTTTCTGAACACCCTCGATCAAGCTGCTGGAGTGCTTGGCCCTAACTGGGAAGGTTCGTATAAAATTGAAGAAGTCCTCCAGCCAGGCACTTATAAACTTGCTCACTTAAATGGAGATCTCATTCCTTGCTATTGGAATGGAGAACACCTGCACAAGTACTATCAATAAACAATTCTTCTTAAAGAGTTGGTTTGTATTAATTTTACTTTTTACAAGTTTATGAACAAAGGTTAGTCAATCATGTGACTGCTTGCTTATAAGTGTAAGATCATACTTTGATCACTCGTACATACACGATTGCCCATTTATTATGAGAAATAAAAGGGATTGTGCACAGCCAGTCAATCTTGCCAACTATTGTATTTATTACAAGTATTTTCTCATTACGTGTGTTGTTTAGCTATATTATCATTTTTAAATCTCTATTACGAGCAGTAATGTTTGAATAGGTCTTGGTCAAGGAAAGTGACCGAGGACCTAAAGCTCCTCAATCACTTGGGGGGCAATATAAGGTATCTAGTAAGCAAAGCATATTGATAGTTATATGTAAACACACGAGCAAATTAAGTGAAAGCATACTACGGTACTTAAAGTATTTTTCAAAGTTTTGTTTAAATTTTGTTAAATCAAACCAAAGTGCTATGCTAAGTTTGGTCATGCGAACATATGTTATAATAAAATAAAAATATTGTAATGTCAATAGAGAAACCCTTTACACCACGAGCAGTTATTGCTCGGATGTAATTGTCTGTTAAAAGGAAAAACTGCCCGTGCAACAATAAAAATATAAATTTTCTCGACACTATGAACCGAGGTCCATGTGTCCCAAATTACAAAGATAAATAAAAACAACAAAAGTTATGAAGTAGGAGGGTCTTGAGGAGTTTGTTGGTCGACGGAGGCCCCAACTTCCTCTTCCATGCCATCAATGCTCGTAGCCAAGGAGATTTTTGGGGAGGCTGGGACGTACGCTCTCTCTTCTTCTTCAAGGCGAGCAAGGCACCTGTTTATTTCAGATCGCCTCATGCGCTCGGAGAGATAGCTGAAGTCGGCCTCGCGGCTATGCTTCCAGAATGCGTAGAAGCAGTTGAAGGTGGCTCCCTTATACCTCACCAAGTTGCTGGCATTGATCTCCTCGAGCTCTTTAATGCGCTCCTCCAACCCCTCAGTCTCCTTTCTGCTGATGACCAAATCATCTTGGAGGTTAGTGGCTTCCCTGAAGTTAAGCAAGGAAGACTCCTTGTATTTTTCCTTGTCGTCAATGGCTTTAATCAGGGCAGCTTGGTGCTGTTTCAGCTCTTCGTCCAGCTTGGCCTTCTGTTCGAGCAGTTCGACATTTGCCTTCTCTCCTGCTTTGAGCTGCTCAATATATTTGGCCTTGGCCTTCTTGAACTCCTTAGCATGTCTAGCCTCGGACGCTTTAAGTTGAGTGATCAAAGCTCCCGAGCAGCGCAAGCTGGCGGTCATAGTTAGCATTCTCTGCGATCAGAGAAAAAGATAAAATGATGGCGGAAAATGACAAGATAAACAAATAAAGCTCAGCAAGAAATAGCAACTTACGCTGGCTATCTCATTCAGTACACGGTTAATTATCTGGTCGACCTCCATGGAGTCAGTACCGATGATGGCCTCTCGGCTGTGTCGGTGCCTTGATAGTTTGGTCATCCTCTCTTTGGACGAGCTAAGCACGATGTTCGTCAGGGCATCTCCTGTTTGACAGGGAGGTGTCTGGTCGGCAGGTGCTGAAGGAGAAGGGTTTTGGTCGATGGGTGTTGGGGGAGACGTATGGTCGAGGGGGGCCGGAGGAGGTGTTGTTTCCTTTGAAGGAACTGGCACTGGAGGATCCCCAATCCAAGCTTTTTTCATTGGAGGGTTTTGGCTACTTTCGCCATGGTGTTTCCTCCTCTCCTTTTTCTTGCTCGAAGGAGCAGCGGGTATAGGTTCCCTGTAAAGCTCGAACATATCTTCAGTCGACATATCTACAAGTAAGAAACATACGAACAGTCAGAAAATATGAATAAATGTGCTTACTACATCAGGGAAATAAGAGCAAGGAAATTGTAAGTAAAATACCCGAGCTGCAACTACTGGTCGCTACATTACTTATTGAACTACTGCTAAACTCACTCACTGCCTTGAAGAAGTTTGAATTTAAATTAGGCATGTATTTAAAGTTGCCGTCCCCATCAAATAAATGACAAGGAATGGGAAAACTGTCTAAAAGTGAGAAGACAATACCGTTCTCATCTGAAGATTCAAAAATAGGCGCGGGATGTTCGAAAACCTTCTTTTTTCCCTTTCCTGAAGGAGCAGGGGCAGTAGCTGCTCACAGGGTGCTGGAGGGTTCCCTGATAGTCACTCTCATTGTCCTCCTGAGAGGTTGTGACACATCGTGTTGCTGCTCAGGAACTTCTCCACCGGTAGCACTCCACGCAGTCGATTCCCTCACATCCTAGTGAGGAGCCAAAAGGCCAACCAGCCTTAGATTGTTTTTCGTGACCAACTCTTTGACGCTTTGTTCTATATCGGTCATGCTGGCCAGGGAAGCTGCTCGTATCTCCATTTCTGGAGTAGGAGTTGGTCGGCGCCACAGACCTGAATGACACTAAAATTCTAAGGAATGTGCAGAAAATCTAAAGGAAAGTAAATGACCAGTGAATAAAGAATTTACCTCCTTGAGTGAAGGCCAGATTGTTGGCGACCAAGTCCGGTGTTAAAAAGTACTCCTGGAAGTACTTTCCCACATTAGACTTGTGGGTGATCTCGCTCAGGAAAGTGCGAGCAGATTCTTAGTGATAAAGGTGGAAGAACCCCGTGTTGTTGTGATTGGGGTTTGACTTGAGATCAAATAAATAATTGATCTTGTGCGGCGTAGGTACGAGCCACTTATTGTGGTTGTACAGGATATAGAGAGCAGAGAGCACTCTATATCCATTTGGGGTGATTTGGAAGGGGGCGATCTCGAAATAGTTGGCCACCCCTGGAAGAATGGATGAAGAGGCAAGGTTGCCCCTGCCTCAATATGGTATCTCGACTAGAGACTGAAGGCACCCCCAGGCAGGATTGTCTGTTGGTCGATGGAAGGTTTGGTTAGGGTTATCCCAGAAAGTCCGTACTTCTTGAGATAATTTCCTACCATCTTAGCTATAATGTTGCTAGGAGGTACCACGTACCGTTCAACTTCTGGTCGAAGGACGTCCCTAGGTTGGGCTTTTGTTTGGATTCCTGGCTGAGGGGTATTTCCAGGTTGTGGGCTGGTCGAAGGATTTGCAGCCCGATGAGCAGGCTGTTTGGTAGGAGTGGCTGTTTTCTTTCCTTTTTGAGCAATGGATTTTACTCGACCCATGCTTGTTGGACTGTTTGAAGGTTTATCTGAAGGGTTATGAGAAAAAGGAATTTCTGGGATTAGCAGTGAAGGCTGTTCCTGATCTTCAAGTAACTACGCGAGCAAGTCGTCATTGATTAGCCTCTCACCTCCCCACAGGTCGTGCATGAAAATCTGCGAACAGAGAAGGGGAGATGAGAATCTACGGCCAAAAGACCAAGAAAGTGTAAAATTTGGAATAACGTTGTTCTTGTATAAAAGTTAAGCTTTTATACGACCAACAACATTCTAACAAAAACACTAAATTCTATGCGAACAGTTTGGAAAATGGATTAAAAAGCAGAAGTGAAAAGTTTTTCAGAAAAAACTTTTTGACTTTGAAAGGGCAGGAAAAACCCAGTTTTTTCTACATGCCTAAAAGTTGAATTTTTACTTCGATTTTATGCCCTAAATCAATAATCCTAACTCCCAAGCTGATTTCTAAGCCTCATATCGTGTTTTTTCCTTATCCTATCGTGCTAGTATCTATGTGCCCATTTACCCAAAATAAGTTTTTCAAGAATATTCAGGAATTCTAAGTTCGAAACAAACCAGAAATTAAATATTGCATGGCGTCTCAACGACGGGAGAATTTGAGAAACTTACTTGGATAAAAGTTGGTGCAAACTTCCGAAATGATGAACGGCTAGGCTGAAAATCCGTGGATCGCTGGGTTTGTTTTGGGTCTTCTGGGTTTTTAGGGCGCTGTTCTTCAGTGTTCTTGGAAAGTGATATGAAGTAAAAGGTAAAATGTAAATATGGAGGGTTATATATATTGGTCAAGGCACGGTAACAGAGGTAATCATGAGAGGTGATTTTTCGAGGCATGGGTAAGCCTAATAGCCGTTAGACTACTTTTTGGGAAGCTGCAATGATATGATTGGTTGCCTTTTTCAAGAAGGCATGGACGACTCTAACAGATTTGATAGGGCATACGAAAGGTCGATTGCCTAAATTTACTTTATGCTGGTCGCAGTAAAATAAACTTGGGGGGAAAATGTTTACCAAAAAATGGCCCCTGATGATGTGGCAAGATTGACTTACACGTGGCGACTTTAAGTGAATATATCTTGCTCGACCATCTACCAGAAAGTTATTGGTTTATCAAGCATCATGGTTATGTGCGACCAGCCTGGTCGCATACTTTCATTTATTTCCATTATTTATGTAGTTCTATATTTGCGCATGATTTGTAATTTCTTTTATTACCTTGATATGCAAGTCATAATTGTAATTAAGGCCCATGGGCCAAGATACTTTTCTTGAGCCTATAAATAAGACTCAAAGGGCTCAAGAGAATGGACTTTTGATCTTTGGATTATGAGAAAAAAAGTGTGATTATTCCTGAGGTAGTAATTCTCACAAAGCTTGTGAAACTCGTGAACCCTAGTTCATTGATCACAGTATTGGGATACTACGTTAATAAGAACACTAAGTGGACATAGGTCATTACCATCCAATTGGGGCCGAACCACTATAAATCGTTTGTGTCATTTGCTTTCCATTTGATTTTTCTTCTTAATTTCATCTCATTTCATATCGCTTATCTGACTCCGTATCGTTGACCAATTTGAGGATCAACAACAAATATCACAAGTCTAGGAAAAAAAATCAAATTTTACAAACTCAAATGTACAGAAGAAATAACAAATTAAAAAAAAATCAGCATGTTTTGAAGGACAGAGGCAGTGTGCTTTCTTCTATAATTGTGATGAACTGAACATAAACATTTCCCACTTGAAAAGTAATACCACTATAAATTAATTTTGCAAATTAATAAAATAAATAAACCAAGAGATTCAATAGCTTCATTAGCTAAACAAAAACCTCAATAACATTCCAGCAAAATTATCACAATATTCAAGCTCTCAAACTGCCAATGCTTACGATGAAAAAGTTGTGAGAGAAAATTTTAGAGAAGCAAATTAGGAAAATAGTTTTGTTAAAAGTATATAATATATTTGAAAACTATATTTATAATTATTTAAAATTTTATAAAGTAATATTAAATTTAAATAATTGGATCTATTTTTCTTCCAAAAAAAAAATCTCCTATTCTTGGTTTGAATTCCAAAGTTCAATTTTATTAAAGTTTCATAGGTTAGAGTCTCTACGATAAGAATAACAATACTAAAGTGTGGGAATTAGTTTCTCCCAAATCTAACCAATATCGGTTATAACAGAATATCCAAACTTCTAGCCAATGACAAGTCATCAAAAGTCCTATATATATTCAGACTTGGTTCTCACGAAGAACAACAAGAAGGAAGAAGCTCATAACTATCAAAACTAGAGAGAGAGAGAGTTGACCAAGAAAAGAGCTGGGGTGTGGGTTTTGTAATATGCAATACAACTGTTTGGAAAGTATTGCTTGGGTTGAGTGTTTAGAAAGAGAAACACTAGAGAGTTTGAGAGTTGTACACAAAGCTTGACTGTATTTTCGATCCATGGTTATTGATTGAATAAAGAGGCAAAAAGATAGTGTTCCAAACTGGATTAGGTTGTGTTCTTATGTTTTGTACACAAAGCTGAACCAGTATACTTGTTTGTGTTCTTGTGTTTTTCATTACTTTACTGCATTAGTTCATGTTCTAACAGAGTCATTTCTTGTTTAGTCTCTGTTTAAGTATATTAGACAAAATTTATGTTTAAGTTGTTGGGATCTTGTAGCTGAATTCATACAAGATTTTCTACAAAATCAAAGATAGGTTTGACGATCCATTGCAGCCAAGATCCTAAGTGCTTCCACATCAAGATTAATCAAGAACACCTCTAAAGAACATGTCAACAATGACAAAGTTTGAACTCGAAAAGTTTGATGGTTCTACAAATTTCACACTATGGCGTGAGAGCTTGAAAGGAATTCTAGTTCATCAAAAAGTTGCCAAGGTCCTGGGAGATAAGAAGTTGTTGGAGAGTAAGAAGGCATAGGAAGTAGCTGAAATGGAGGAGATGACCTACTATACAATTATAATGCATCTTTCCTATGGAGTAAGAAGAAAGTTGACTAGAGAAACGACTGCAAAAGGCATTTGAGACAAGCTTGAACAGCTGTACATGTCACCCTCAATTCCGTGCAAGATCAACCTCCTTGAAAGACTATATAGTTTTAGAATGAATTCTTCTATTTCTTTAGATGAAAATATTGATAACTTTAATGAGATTATTTTTGGTCTTGCTAACATTGATAACAAGGTAGATGAAGAAAGTCAAGCCATCATTCTACTGAGGTCACTGCCCATGGCCTATCAAGAAGTTAAAGTTGCCATCAAATATGGCAAGGATGTTATCTCACTTGAAGATGTGCTTGAGGCTCTTAAATATGAAGAATTTGAACTATAGCTAGAGAAGGAATCCAAGAAAGATGAGGCTTACTTTGCACGAGGAAGACAACCAAGGAGAAGCTCATCAAGACACCCATCTCACTCTCGTTCCAAATCAAGAAGCAAAGATTTGAGGTAATGCTACCATTGTGGCAAAGTTGGCCATATCAAATGATTCTGCAATATGTCGGGATGGGGTTTTCCGATGAGTAGGCATTATGGGCGTCGAAGGGTGTGGGATTTGGGAAAAATGAGGAAGAAGAAGAATCGGGCTAGGTATATAGGACTATTAGTGGCGACACATGTCCCCCTTAATAGTCGTCGCAAGTAATTTTCTTTATTACGCAACAACTATTAGCTGTGACACGTGTCGCTGCTAATAGTCTACGTGTCGCTGCTAATAGTCAAGAGAAAAAAATTGGTGGGAAAATTCGTACGTTTTTTTCAAATATTTTTGAATTTATTGTCGCCCATAATATTACCAATGTTTCCACTAATAATATTCTAAGTTAAAAAAAATTCGACGTGATATCAACGGCGAACATGCTTTGTCGTCACTAATATTAGCATTATTAAGGCGCGACTTGTGGTTGCCGCTAATATTATAGTCGCTAAAAAGCATTTTTCAAATGCTCCAAAGTGATGGGGCAAAAACATGCTACTAACAAAAGTGAGGGGACAAATTGACTAATTGCCAAAGATCAATAAAAAAAGTGGCAGCTAATAAGACCATACACAAGTGGCCTGGCCACAAAGACCACCAAAGCTTGGAACTCTCTAAAGATAAGGCAAGTTTGGCCATTGAGTGAGCTAAAAGGTATTAATGGTCCTGGGACATTGATTGACCATATCAAAGAGAACTTTGCCCTAACGTAATAGACATCCTCTAAAACCAACCCAACGTTTAGTGACTGTGGACCTTAGAGTTGATTGACCTAGCTATTTTATTAACTGGCAAAATAAATATAACTTGACATATGAAATGATTATTTTAATAATGCGTGCAAGATTATTTTAATGCAAAAGGACAGCGAGGTGATAGATCGATAGCGAAAAGACAAAGAGGTAACCAAAGATCTATCCTAGCTACCATTTGTATTTTATATTTTAAAATGGGTGTATTGATTTTATAATTGAGATGGACTACATATAGTGAAAAAAGAAAGATATATGACAATAGTGCCCAGCATTACAATATTATAATTTATTTTGAAATAATATAATATTAATTGTAAGTGAGATAAAAAAGAAAGATATATGACAATAGTGCCCAGCATTACAATATTATAATTTATTTTGAAATAATATAATATTAATTGTAAGTGAGATAACATCCCAAATTAGTTTTGTAGTTACTATATATATATATAGGGTTTTTTTTTGGTAGGGCTTTCAAAAAGAGCCCTACCGTAGGACTTTTTTGTGTTTTTCCACCTTTGAACAGTTTTCGGCGCGATTTTTTTTTATGACCGTGTATATTGTAGTTGTTTAGAGCATCCTGCAAATTTTCAGAAAATTCTGAATAATTTACAGTGCCGAAACACAAAAGAGCCTTACGGTAGGGCTCTTTTGTGTTTCGGCATGCAATAATCTGTTTTCGGCACTGTAAATTATTCGGAATTTTCTGAAAATTTGCAGGATGCTCTAAATAACTACAATATACATGATCATAAAAAAAAATCGCGCCGAAAACTGTTCACGAGTTGAAAAATACAAAAAAACCCTACAATAAGGCTCTTTTTGAAAACCCTACCAAAGAATTACCCTATATATATATATATATCATCTTCTTAATTTGATTAATCACCACCAAATCGTCCATGCACGAAAATTGATTATGCTAGAGACAATTGCTTACTTACTATAGCACTTCTAGAAACAAACAAGCAGATATTGATAATTAAAATAAATTTTAGTAAAACGAAAGAGCTACAACATGAGAGCACTTTTTATATATGTATATATAATTCATGGTAGTTTAAGTCTGAAGAGTTATATGTTGCTTGCTATATGTTTTTGATGTAATATGTCTCATATTGCTTGAAAGTTTAGAGGACTAATTTTCAGGCACTAGCTTTGTAGGCTTTGTGGTCTAAATTAATTGAGATAGGCATACTTTATCATAAATCATATATTAATTTGTACCATGAATCTGAGTAGCCACGTTTTGCACCACACTAATTAAAGTATTACACTACACGCATGGAGATGCCGCCCGGCCCTGGCCTGTCTTCACTTTAATCTAAAGAAAAAAATTCCTACTTTTTTATTTTTATTTTTTATTATACTTTTCCCATACGCCAAAACAGGAACGATTAATTAGATGTATGTAACTATTTCGAAATCCATGTCAATAATCCCGACAAAATTTTATATTTATATAGTCACAACTAAATTTATCATTAAAGCTAAAAGTATATCATTATTTTGTCGTATTGAGAGTTTAATTTTAAAAAAAACATTATTATTTGTTTGGATAAATATATTTGTCGTCTAAATTAAGTGATATTAATGGAGGCTTGTATGGCTAAACCTAATTGTTTAATCACAATAAGTTCTTAGTTTGTTAATACAAGTGACAATTAAATTATATTGTCAATCAAAATTTATGACTAAATATGATTTTTCTTTTTTCGTTTTAGTGGGTGGAATAATAAGGAGCACAAATTGGCTAGCTAATTGATCTATATCTCTTCTATATAATAAGTGTGTAGATAATGGAAAGTTCTAGTTTTAAGGGTTTTTTTTTATTTTTTTAATGTTAACTTTAACTGAATATTCTTATATTTAACAGAATATTTTTATATTTAAGAGTAGTTTGTAAACACTTAAACTTAAATAAAATAAGATAAATAATTAAAAAAATTAAAATAAGATATTTTTGTTAGATATTTTACAATGATAATTATTTAAAAATAATAAATAATTAAATAAATTAAAATATGATATTTTTAAGATATTTTACAATGATAATTATTTTAAAATAATAAATAATTTAAAAAATTAAAATAAAATATTTTTGAGATATTTTACAATGATAATTATTTAAAAATAATAAAATCATACATTTTATAACTTAAATAAATTTTATTTAAACTTAAACTCATTTGTTAGAATAATATCATATTAAACATATAATATAATCTACTGTCAATTAGCAACAAATTATTTTTTTTAAAAAAAAAACTAGCAAGAAACTTAAATTTAAAATCAATGTATAATATTTAATATTATATTAAATATATAATATATAATTTCTTATTGTCACTCTAAAATTAAAAAAAACTAAAACAAACATAAACTTAAATAAAAATAAATAAATTATTTAATTAATTAAAATATAATATTTATTTAAAATTTATATGACATTAATATAAATTCAATAAAAATAATTAATAAATTCTATAAATAAAACTAAACAAAACGAGCATCCTAAACAAAAGTATTTGTATTTAGTATATATATATATAAAAAGTAAATATAATATCAGTTCTGTGCATTTTTTAATGTTCTTTTAAAACATATAACTACATATTACATTAATAATGATATATGAAAATTCAAGTGGTGTTTATGGGTTTCTAAGTCAACATTACAATGGAACTATCACCAACTTATTCATGATTAAGTTAAGAGACCGATGACCCAATTGATGTCAACACTAACCTCTTCTGAAAGTTTTCATCAATAAATATATACTTATACTATATATAAACAAAAAGAAAAAGAGACCTAAAACAGCAAAATAAACACACACACAAAAATGAAACTATTCAAAGTAGCAATAATCTTTCTTGTTCTTGTACAATTAAATCCACGGGCAGATTCAGCTACTTCAAAACTAGAAAAATTCATCCAATGTGTCTCAATTAATTCCGATCTATCAGTGTTACCACTCTCAAACATATTATTCTTTGCTCCAAACAGTTCTCTCTTCACTTCAGTCCTTCAATCTTCAGCTCAAAACCTCAGGTACTTAACTCCTTCAGTTCCAAAACCTGAGTTCATCTTCACACCTCTACATGATTCCCAAGTCCAAGCAGCTGTTACTTGCTCAAAACAGCTCAAATTATACCTCAGAGTCCGAAGTGGTGGCCATGACTACGAGGGTCTCTCCTACGTTTCGCAAATCGAAACCCCTTTCTTCCTTTTAGACCTTGCCAACCTCCGAACAGTCGACGTTGACATCAAGAACAACGCGGCATGGATTCAGGCGGGCGCCACCATTGGCGAGGTTTACTATAGAATCTATCAGAAGAGCAAAGTCCATGGCTACCCTGCTGGGCTTTGTTCGACTCTAGGCGTTGGCGGCCACATAACTGGCGGCGCCTATGGCTCTATGATGAGAAAATATGGGCTGGGAGCTGATAACGTTCTTGATGCTAAAATAGTTGATGCAAATGGAAGAATGCTCGACCGGAAAGCCATGGGAGAAGACCTCTTTTGGGCGATCAGAGGCGGCGGTGGAGCGAGTTTTGGCATCATTTTATGGTGGAAGATAAAACTAGTACCTGTTCCTGCCAAGGTGACAGTTTTTACAGTCAGTAAGACGTTGGAACAAGGAGCAACTAAGCTTCTTCATAGGTGGCAACAAGTTGTGGATAAACTCAATGAAGATCTCTTCATAAGAGTCATTATACAACCGGTAAGCAAGGGTAAGAACACAACTCAAAAAACTATTTCCACTTCTTACCAAGCTCTATTTCTTGGAGACCCTAATAGTCTCCTTGATGTTATGCGTAAGAGTTTCCCTGAATTGGGTTTGACAAGAAAAGATTGTCTGGAAATGAGCTGGATCGAGTCTGTGGTTTACATCTCTGGGACATACCCTAGTGGAACCCCCCCTGAGGTTTTGCTCCAAGGAAAAACGACATCAAAAATTTACTTCAAAGCCAAATCTGATTTTGTCACCGACCCAATACCCGAAACGACACTGGAAGGAATTTGGGAAAGGTTTCTGGAAGAAGAAACTCCTTTGACGATTTGGACACCATATGGGGGAATGATGAGCCGGATTCCAGAAACCCAAATCCCATTTCCACACAGAAAAGGAGTCATCTTCATGATTCAGTACCTTACGGCTTGGTTTGATGGAAGCCCGAAAAGCACAGTAAAGCACGTGAAGTGGATTCAAAGGCTTTATGATTACATGACTCCATATGTGTCGAGGTTTCCAAGAGAAGCGTATGTGAACTATAGAGATCTTGATCTTGGAGTCAATACTAACAACTGTACAAGCTTCATCGAAGCAATTTCATGGGGAACTCAGTATTTCAAGTGTAATTTCTATCGATTGGTGAGGGTGAAGACTAACGTTGACCCTGAGAATTTCTTCAGGCACGAACAAAGCATCCCTCCTCTTCCATTCACGCCTGAAGATTATTCAACAAATAGATCAGACGGTACTCAGGAAAACATCAAGGTTAATGGTCATTGCTAGCTTAGATTGTGTGTTTACATTGGTGTGGAGATAATGTGCATCTCCTTATCGTTTGTATGATGTTAATTTTGAAAATTCAACCAATATTATTTTGAAAGTTAACGTATTATTACTTTTGGGTGCTTTTTATATAAAGAAAAATCACTGTATGTACGTAAGGAGTTTACTTATTTATTTTTATCTATTGAGTTTTTATTTAATAATTTAAAAAGTGATTTGAATACTTTTATATTGTATAATTATTGAATGTAATTATTAATCAGTGTTTTCTAAAACTTTATGTTGGATCTCAGTCTTATTAATTTAAAGGTTGGATATTTTGGTTGAATGAAGAAAATAATTAATACTATATAATAATTCGGATTAGAAAATACACAATAATTAAATCTAAATTATTAATGATATTCATATGTTTTTTTTTCTCTCTCATAAAAAATTATTAATGATTCTTTTATAAGTTATTGATTTACTTCTTTAGTGTAGCACATATGTAAGTGTTGGAAACTTGAATGTGGAGAATGAAATTTAGTACACTTTGAAGGCTTGAAACACGTTTAATAACACTTTTCAAAAATCGATATTCATTCTCAAAAATCGATAACACGTTTAGTATCTTGTGGGTTTGTAGGAAAATAGCTTATAGAATATAACAAGCTTTGAAGTTTGAACAACTTGCATTAAGCAACCAATGAAAGTTTCTCTGAAGGATATCATATGTACCTCTCTATCTATATATATATATACACTAGGCAAAATAACCCCGACTCATATTATATTTATTTCTAGAAAAGTAAAATTTTGATTTTTCTTGTAAACTTTTTAAGAGTTTTATATTTTTTCGGTAAAAAAATTGTATCTAAAGGAGTTGGTAACATTTTTACTGAATGAATAACATAATATGAATCATGACATTTTGCTCTTTGGGAATCATTTATTTTTTTTGGTGGAGTAAAATTCTCAAGTCTCTCTTTCAAATTATACTCATTCAACCTAAGTTTGTGAACAAAATATTTCCCGCAAAGACTTTGAATTTCTGCAGGAACATTATTATTATACGAAAACAATCTATTAAACAATTTGTGCACTGACACGTGAGGGCGTCTTCACCGCAAATTTTTTCACGATGGTGTTTATTATATAGAAAACCTCCGGTAAGTTTTCGAGAAATCCTGAATAATTAAAGTAAAATAAAAGTTCAAACAAATTATTGTACTGTTGGAACTTTTTCAATGAATTATTTAAAAATTGATACATTAGAGTTGTGTGTGATATGGGAGAAGTCCCGCATGGATTTGGAACACTCTTCATAGAGTGTATATATATTGCAAATGCAATAACTTGGGGTGTGCCCCAAGGGGTACCCAGTTTTGTGCGAATGGGTGAGGACTCACACACTTGGCCGCCGCCGCCGTCCGTCCGACCGACCCGAGCTGAGCTGGTGGGTGGTGTGGTGTCGTATTTTTAAGTTTTATTTTTTCAACAAAAGGTATACAAACGTTTATATCATTTTATTAATTTTAAAAACGTTCATTTTAATAATACCAAAAACGGTTTTATTTTTATTTAATGAAAAACGTTTTTAGATAGAGTTCCTTTTTTGAAAAAAACACAGAATTCTTTTTCTGGTTCTACGAAATTTCTCAGAGCAATTTTATAAAGGGTGTACAAGAACGATCCTCTCGGTGCAGGGAGGGATCGTACAGAGGCTGTTTTATCCTGGGGACGGCGTGGTTGATAGACTGCCGTGCACACTTAGGGTAGAGCCGCGAAACGTCTTAAAGAGAGCGACTTTGTCCGCGACTCAGCCAGAAATATTGATCGGTAAATTCGTTCCATTTTATTTTTCAATTGTGGAATATCAATTTTTAAGACGTTCTGTTCTGCTATGGCTGCGACCGATGATTTTTCTGGTTCTACCTCTGTTGATATTAACAAGCCATTTCGCTTTGAGGGTTTGCACTTTAAGCGTTGGAAACAGAAGATGCTTTTTTATCTGACCATGAAGAAGGTGGCGTTTGTGCTCACTGCTCTGAAGCCGGTTGTCCCTGAAGCCTCGACCGACAAGGACAATCAGGCTGAACGTGAGAAGCAACAGAAGGACTTGGACTCCTGGGTGGAAAACGATTTCCTATGTAAGAATTTTATTCTTAACGGTTTATCTGATGATCTTTATGACTATTATAACTCAGACAAGTCAGCAAAGGAGATTTGGGAGGCGCTGCAAAAGAAATATGATACAGAGGAGGCGGGGACTAAAAAATACGCTGTTAGTCGCTACCTGAAGTATCAGATGGTGGATGATAAATCTGTGGAGGCCCAATCTCACGAAATTCAGAAAATTGCTCATGAGATTATCTCAGAAGGTATGGCCCTTGATGAACAGTTTCAAGTTGCTGTTTTAATTGACAAATTACCTCCTTCCTGGAAGGACTTTAAAAATGTTCTCAGGCATAAGACTAAGGAATTTTCCTTAGAAAGTTTGATCACCCGCCTTCGTATCGAGGAGGAAGCAAGGAAACAAGACCAGAAAGAAGAGGTGCTTGTTGTCTCTAACAGCATCCCTAAGAAGCCCACACCTGCGGTTCTGAAGCCAAATGGCAAAACCTTTAAGAATCAGAACCGCAACTCGAATTCAAATTCCAACCGCAATGCGAATTCAAATTCCAACCGCAACAACCAACACAATCCTCGAAACAACAATCAGAATTGGAACCATAACAGGAACCAACATGGAAGGCAGCAGCCTCCACCCAAACAGAATGACTCTGGACAATTCCTTTGTTACGTTTGTAACAAGCCAGGTCATATGGCACGTAAGTGTAGGAACAAGCCAAGCACTGCTCCGCAGGCTAACTTGACTGAAGAAGCTTTTATAGCTATGATTTCTGAGATCAACCTTATTGGTGGATCAGATGGGTGGTGGGTAGACACTGGCGCTTCTCGCCATGTCTGCTATGATCGTGCTATGTTTAAAACATACACTGCTACTGATGATAAGAAAGTGCTGCTGGGAGATTCCCACACCACTATTGTTGCTGGGATGGGAAATGTGGAGCTTAAGTTTACCTCAGGAAAGACTTTATTACTGAAAGATGTAATGCATACTCCTGAGATGAGAAAGAATCTGGTTTCAGGTTTTCTGCTTAATAAGGCTGGGTTTACTCAAACTATTGGGGCTGATTTGTACACCATCACTAATAATGGTATTTTTGTTGGGAAGGGTTATGCTACTGATGGTATGTTTAAGTTAAATGTTGAATCCAATAAAGTTTCTCCTTCTGCTTATATGTTGTGTGATTTTAATGGTTGGCATGCTAGACTTTGTCATGTTAATAAGCGCATTATTAATAACATGAGTAACATAGGACTGATTCCTAAAGTGTCAGAAAACGATTTTGAAAAATGTGATTTTTGTAGTCAAGCAAAAATAACTAAGACTCCTCATAAGTCTGTTACTAGAGAATCTGAGCCATTAGATTTAATTCATTCAGATATTTGTGAACTTGACGGAACGTTAACTAGGAATGGTAAACATTATTTTATCACTTTTATTGATGATTATTCTGACTTTACTTATGTGTACTTGATGAAAAATAAAAGTGATGCGCTTGACATGTTCATATTATTTGTGACTGAAATTGAGAATCAATTTAATAAGAAAATTAAAAGGTTTCGTAGTGATAGAGGAACTGAATATGATTCAAACATGTTTGTTGAGTTTTATAATTCACATGGCATTGTACACGAAACCACTGCACCATATTCACCTGAAATGAACGGTAAAGCTGAAAGGAAGAATCGAACTTTTACTGAATCTGTTGTGGCTGTTTTATTGAATTCTGGTGCTGCATCTCATTGGTGGGGTGAAATTCTTTTGACTGTTTGTTATGTGCTTAATAGAGTTCCTAAGTCTAAAAGTAAAGTTTCACCTTATGAGATCTTGAAAAATAGGCAACCTAACCTGTCTTATTTTAGAACTTGGGGTTGTCTGGCTTATGTTCGTATTCCTGATCCTAAGAGAATTAAACTAGAAAGTAGAGCCTATGAATGTGTATTTATCGGATATGCAATGAATAGTAAGGCATATAGGTTCTATGATTTAAATGCGCATGTTATTGTGGAATCAAATGATGCTGATTTTTATGAACATAGATTCCCTTTTAAATTGAGAAATAGTGGGGGCGCATCTACTAGCAACATTCCTGTGATTAGGAATAATGAACATATTGAGGATAGAGAATCAGAACCTAGGAGAAGTAAGAGAACTAGAGTTGCTAAAGATTATGGTTCTGATTTCTGTGTCTATACATTAGAGGAGGATCCTGCTAACCTCCAAGAAGCCTTGTGCTCTCTAGATGCTGACCTCTGGCAAGAAGCAATAAATGATGAGATGGAGTCTCTTGAGTCTAACAAAACGTGGCACTTAGTTGATTTACCTCCTGGTTGTAAGCCTATAGGTTGCAAGTGGATCTTGAAAAAGAAATTGAAACCCGATGGTACTGTTGAAAAATACAAGGCTCGTTTGGTAGCCAAGGGTTTTAGGCAGAGAGAAAACATAGATTTCTTTGACACCTTTTCACCTGTTACGAGAATAACATCCATTAGAGTTTTGATTTCCCTAGCTGCAATTCACAATCTAGTTGTACACCAAATGGATGTTAAGACTGCATTTTTGAATGGTGAATTAGAAGAAGAAATCTATATGGATCAACCGGAAGGATTTGTGATCCATGGCAAGGAACATAAGGTTTGCAAGTTAGATAAATCTCTGTATGGTCTTAAGCAGGCACCTAAGCAATGGCATGAGAAATTTGACAATTTAGTTATCTCACATGGATTTAAAGTGAATGAAAGTGACAAATGCATCTATTATAAATCTGATAATGACATTTGCACTATTGTATGTCTATATGTGGATGACTTGCTCATATTTGGTTCGAATATCCATGCTGTGAATGTTGTGAAATCTCTGTTGTGTGCTAACTTTGATATGAAGGACCTTGGAGAAGCGAATGTAATCCTTGGTATTAAGATCACTAGGTCCGAAAAGGGAATTTCTTTGGATCAATCTCACTATATTGAGAAGATTCTAAAGAAATACAATTACTTTGATTGTAAACCTGCTTGCACACCATATGATCCAAGTGTAAAGTTATTTAAGAACACTGGTGACGGTGTAAGACAATCTGACTATGTGAGCATCATTGGCAGTCTTCGATATGCCACTGATTGTACGAGACCCGACATTGCCTATGTCGTGGGATTATTGTGCAGGTTTACTAGCAGACCTAGTATAGAGCATTGGCATGCTATTGAAAGGGTCATGAGATACCTAAAGAGAACCATGAACCTTGGATTACATTATCAGAAGTTTCCAGCTGTTCTCGAAGGTTATAGTGATGCAGACTGGAACTCTCTGTCTGATGACTCCAAAGCAACAAATGGCTATATCTTTAGTATAGCTGGTGGAGCTGTTTCTTGGAAATCTAAGAAACAGACTATTTTGGCACAGTCCACCATGGAGTCAGAAATGATAGCACTAGCTACAGCTAGTGAAGAAGCAGGTTGGCTGAGAAGCCTGCTAGCTGAGATCCCTTTATGGGAAAAACCGATACCAGCTGTGTTGATCCACTGCGATAGTATCGCGGCTATTGCAAAAATTCAGAACCGTTATTACAATGGTAAGAGACGACAGATACGTCGTAAGCATAGTACTATTAGAGAGTTTCTCTCAACAGGAGCTATTAGAGTGGATCATGTACGCACTGATGATAACCTAGCAGATCCTTTGACGAAAGGATTAGCTAGAGAGAAAGTCCTTAAAATATCGAAGGGAATGGGACTATTGTCCTTAGAATGATGAATCACTCATGATGGTAACCCAACCTAAAGACTGGAGATCCCAAGAACTAGGTTCAATGGGTAATAACAAGTTGTGAAGTGATATGAGTTGAATCATGCTATTTCCATTAAAGCAAATAGAAGCATGAATTCCTGAAGCGATGAGAGGATGAGTTAATAGAAACTCTTAATAAGATCTATACTCTATGTGGAGTGGAGTACCGAGCTACAGGAGTACTCTTGATAGACTCACCTATGTGAATGTGGAAGTGGGGCCGCTTCCTATGGAATTTGGGCAAAATTTCTAGAGCATTCACTATACTGGGATAGACGTGCATGGCCATTAACGCACGGGCTTTTTTTATTACACCCTTGAAAGGTTGGTGCGTGGTACGATGTTAGAAATAGAGTTCAAGACTACGTGTCACTCTTGTATAATCTAAATCGTATTCACTACGCAAATGTTCAAATCGAAAGATACATTTGTTTATGCACAATCTTATAGATTCTGAAATTGCTCAAGAAAATATTTTTAAAAATTCAAGTGGGGGATTGTTGGAACTTTTTCAATGAATTATTAAAAAATTGATACATTAGAGTTGTGTGTGATATGAGAGAAGTCCCACATGGATTTGGAACACTCTTCATAGAGTGTATATATATTGCAAATGCAATAACTTGGTGTGTGCCCCAAGGGGTACCCAGTTTTGTGCGAATGGGTGAGGACTCACACACTTGACCACCACACGCGCGCGCGCGCCGCCGTCCGTCCGACCGAGCCGAGCTGAGCTGGCGGGTGGGTGGTGTGGTGTCGTATTTTTAAGTTTTATTTTTTCAACAAAAGGTATACAAACGTTTATATCATTTTATTAATTTTAAAAACGTTCATTTTAATAATACCAAAAACGGTTTTATTTTTATTTAATGAAAAACATTTTTAGACGTTTTGGAATTTTTCTTCTGTCTATAAGTTAGTAGAGTTCCTTTTTTGAAAAAAAACTCAGAATTCTTTTTCTGGTTCTACGAAATTTCTCAGAGCAATTTTATAAAGGGTGTACAAGAACGATCCTCTCGGTGCAGGGAGGGATCGTACAGAGGCTGTTTTATCCTGGGGACGGCGTGGTTGATAGACTGCCGTGCACACTTAGGGCAGAGCCGCAAAACGTCTTAAAGAGAGCGACTTTGTCCGCGACTCAGCCAGAAATATTGATTGGTAAATTCGTTCCATTTTATTTTTCAATTGTGGAATATCAATACGCATTCTTTTATTTATCTATTATTATTATATTTTGCATGTTTTTTTTTTATAAAAATTTTAAACTATGTATAAAAAATTTTATGTTTTGTATAAGGGTTATTATGGCTGATTGCTTGTTTGTACCATTTATTTTTAAAAATTAACTTTTAGACATCATGTTCCGTCAATAGTATAAAAATATGAATAGATAAATTGATTATTTGAACAATGTATTTTGGATGATTACATGTTTTAATTCTTTATTTTTAAAAATTAAAGCTTAAATAATGTTTATAAAAAGTAATTTTTATATAATTTATGCTTAATAGTGCGGGTACACAACATTTTGAACCTTCTATTTTAGCTAATTTTCCGTTTGGACCCTTTATTTAAAACTTGTGAACCTCGTATTTTGTTTAAAAATAAGAATATATAGATAGATTATTTGAACCACATGTATTTTGGTCGATAAACTATCTGGACTCTTTATTATTAAAAACTGACTTTTTGGACCCCTTATTTTGTCAAAATGTTAAAAGTATAAATAGATAGATTATTTATTTATTATGATTATATATAGATATTTTTAATTAATTCCAACTATAATTATTATTAAAGTAAAAAAAGAGATGATTATCAATTTTGAATTCAAATTATATATATATTGTTAAGATAAACATTTATTATTAATAATTTTATATTATAATTTAATTAATATCTAATTAAATTAGAATTTAAATAGATGAAATATGCAGAAAAGTGACAATTCAATATTTACTCCTTTTGATTGTATATTCAGAAACCCTCAAATATAGAGGTATAGGGATACCTTTTATACAAAAGTTGAAAGTAAAGGAAATTAATCCTATTGGCTAGGTTGTAACAGAATAATATTCCCACAATTGGGACCACTAACAGGTGTCAAAAATAGTACAAAGAATACATCAAAATGCAACAGAAACATTTGCTATTGGAAATCAAATTGCAGAATATTCTTTATCCTTCAATTCTGATTCTTCTAGGCCTTTCATTTCAACATGCCCCCTCAAGCTGTGCTGTGGAGAAGGTGAGACAGTCAGCTTGTTTTTCAAGTAGTGAAAGGTAGTGATTGGTAATGACTTGGTCAAGATGTCTGCTGTTTGCTCTTCGGTGGGTACATATCTCACTTCTATATCCTTGTTCATGACTTTGTCCCTGATGAAGTGCACATCTATCTCTATGTGCTTTGTTCTTGAGTGAAATACAGGGTTGGATGCAAGTTGTCTAGCTCCAGAATTGTCACACCATATAACAGCAGGTTTGGTGTGTTTTATACCGATTTCAGTAAACAACGACTGCAACCAAGTTATTTCAGTACATGTTTGAGCCAAGGCTCTGTATTCGGCTTCCGTGCTTGAGCGAGCAACTGATTTTTGTTTTCTCGAACTCCAACTGATCAAGTTACCACCAAAGTAAACACAGTAGCCGGAGGTGGATTTCCTGTCGTCAATAGAACTCGCCCAATCGGAGTCACAGTAGCTTTCAATGATGGGATTGGTGGATTTGACAAATTGAATACCTTCGCCTATTGTCCCTGTAACGCCCTACTACCTTAGAGCCGTTACTTAGTGAGTTTAAATTAGAAATCGTGCTTTTGACTGACTCTAAGTGGTTTCTAAAACCAAAAGTGTGGATAAATCAGAATTTAAGGCTGTACTCTTTGAAAATGTTTAACTTCATTAAAACGTTAAATATAAAACATCTGGGATCCCAAAATAAGGTTTACAAAATATTTACAACTCAAAAATAGGTTTACACTTGATCAGTTATCAAAAGAATGATTTAATACAGCCATATACAAAATGCCCCCAACCAAAGCAGTCGGGCAGGCCGAACATGTACGCGCCGCCCCCACGCTCTCCAAACTCATGGCCGGTTGACTGACTCCTTGCTTTTACCTGCCACACGGAGCACCCGTGAGCCGAAGCCCAGCAAGAAAACCCAAATAGCACATAACATATGCAAATAATATCGCTGGCATAATTCACTGATAAATAAGAAAATCATCAATTTAAACAAGCACGGCCATGCCGCCCCAGAGGCCTTACCAAAGCTTGGGGTCTCGGTCATTACCGTAGGATAACTCATGTATCCCTTGGGTCCCACCCTCGCTTTAGCATCCCATGTGCTGAGCGTTGCTTCCGGCCCCACTGCCGTACCCGGCCCTTGCCGCTCTCGGCCTTGCCGTTCATTCAATTACAATCACACATATCATACATTATGAAATAACCATTCAAACATACAATAGTTTATCTAAGATTACACATTTGCACACAATACAAGCTAGGGCCGTGCCCAACCATCACACAGTGGGCCCATGCCCTAACCTCGGGTGTTACGGTTTTCTTACCTTTAGATTCAGTAGCCTTGATCAACCGGACTCCTTGAGCACGATCCTACCCTGGCCCTAGCGCTTACCTAAGCAAAATCCACAAGTCAAAGTTATCATCAATCCTCAAGTCCAAAACCTAGCCTCGGGACTAATCCCGAGCCCCCGGGAAGTCCTAGATCCCCAAAACAAAGTGGCGGAATTGAGCCCCGAACCCTAGGTCAAAATCCCTTCACAAAAGCCCAAAAATCCCCTCTGTGAACAGTGCAGCGCTACAGCGCTCAAAAGGTAGCGCTGTAGCGCTACAAGCAGAACCACCCTCACCAGACAGGGGCTAGCGCTACAGCGCCCCCTGCCTAGCGCTGTAGCGCTAGCTGCAGCAGACCAAAACCAAAAATCGTATCTTGCGATTTTCTTCCCCCATTTCGATCCCAAACTTGCCCAACTCTTTCTCAAGCCCAAAAACAAACTTATACACACCACACACTCATCCCAAGCACCCCATGAACTCAATCCCAAGCTCAAGCAACCCACAATTCAAAATCTAACCCAATGAACCCAAAAACCAGAAAATCACTCAAACAACAAGGATAGGGCCTTAGAAATCATACCGTGGGTGGAATTTCGACCTTGAACTGAACCCTAGACCTCCTTGGCTTGCACCTTCACAACCTTGACCTGTTTTCCCCAACAACCCCATCCATTTAGCTCAACAACACAGTTCAAAACCAGCAAAACCCTAAAACCGAAAACCTCAAGAACTTACCTCAAATCTCTGATTTGATCTTGCTAATCCCTTGAAAATCCACAACCCCAGCTTACCACTGAGCTTCACCTCAAGAAAAATCAAAGAAAAAGGGTGGGAGAACCACAAACCAAATCTTCAAAGCCAACCCTTCAGCTTTCCCTCACTTTCTTTTCTCTTCTTTCTTTCTTTCTTTTCAGCCTATAATTTTCTCTACTAAATCCACTAAGTATAAAGGCCTTCTTTATTTTATCTCTTGTAAGCCTAATGACCAAAATACCCTCTCTTACCAATTCTAAGCCTTTATGTCCATAAAGGGCATTTTAGTCATATTACCCAAATTCCCACTAATTCCTCAAGTGTTCCTAATAATTCCCGTTCGCTACCCAATACCTAATAAATCACCAAATATATTCCCAAATTCTCGATTAACTCCCCAGGCTTAACCCAAGCCTGGTACAGGTTCCCGCTTTGACTTTCCGCTAACCCGCTCGTTCTAGGATCGTCTCGAGTCATAGATCACAGGTATCAACATAGTCATGCCCAACATGGCCAAATTACAAATATGCTCAATCAGGTCTACATGCATATTAATTCACATAATCATGCACCACAATTAATCACATAATCATAAAACGTGCACTAAATCATAATCATGCATAAAACCCATTAAAGACCCACACAGAATTCCATTATGCCCTCCAGGCACGCTATCTCAGGCCCTAAGCCTTAATACCGAATTTGGGGTCGTTACAGTCCTTGCAATGTACCTCAAAATTCTTTTGCATGCTAGCCAATGTTTCTTTGTTGGAGCTTGAAGAAATTGACTTAGCTTGTTAACCGAATAAGCTATGTCAGGCCTGCTTAGTGTGAGGTATTGAAGTGCCCCAATAACACTTCGGTATTGTGTAACATCTTCAAATGGTTCACTGTCATTCAGGTGTAGTTTATTGCTTTGAATCATGGGAGTTGGATATGGCTTGGCCCCTAGCATGTGAGTCTTTTTTAGAAGATCAAGAGAATATTTGGTTTGAGACAAGTGTAACCCATCATGCCCCCTAGTTGTCTCAAAACCAAGGAAGTAGGTGACAGAACCGAGAGATTTGAGAGCGAATTGCTTGCTCAGTTGGGAGATAATATGGTGAACTTGAGAAGAGTTGTTACCGGTAAGTAAAATATCATCAACATAAACAAGCACATAAAGTTGAGCATCACCATGACAGTAATAAAAGAGAGAATTGTCAGAGATAGAGTTTTGAAAACCAAGATGCAGGAGGGAAGTGCGAAGAGTATCAAACCATGCTCGGGGTGCTTGTTTTAGGCCATAAATGGCTCGATCAAGCTTGCAAACAGCGTGAGGAAAGTCAGGGTCAGTGTAGCCTTCGGGTTGGGTCATGTACACCTCTTCATCCAATGTACCATTAAGAAAGGCATTGTTAATATCAATTTGTTGGGCATCCCAATCATTGGAGACAGCTAAGGAGAGGATAACTCGAATGGTGGAGGGTTTGACAACGGGACTAAAGGTCTCAAAGAAGTCAATTCCAGGCATTTGTTGAAAGCCTTTGGCAACGAGGCAGGCTTTGAATCTTTGGACAGCACCATCCGAGTTAAATTTGATGCGAAAAATCCATTTACAGTCAACAACATGCATGTGGGGCAAGCGAGGAACAAGGTGCCACGTTTTGTTTTTGAGTAAGGCATAAAACTCTGTGTCCATTGCATGTTTCCATTTGGGATGAGAAAGAGCGGTAGTGACTGAGTCAGGGGTGGTAAGGGACAGGGCAGGCAGCTGAGGTTCTTTTAGAATGGAAGCAAGGTAAGTTTTGGGTTGGAGTATGCCAGCTCTAGAGCGGGTAATCATTGGGTGACGAGGGGCAGGGGCGGGAGGAGAGGGTGGTTGGGGTGATTGAGATGATGAAGGTAAAATAGGTAGATGAATTTCTAGAGGAATGGAAGGATAGGAGCTTACCATGCTTGGACTGCTATGCTGAACAGGTGTTGTTGTTGAATCCGAAGAAGGAGAAGCTGGTGCAGGGCTTGTTGAGCATTGGGAGGCATCAGTTGTGGTGGTTGGTGCACGGGCATCATGAGTATCCTGCATAACAAAAGGTAACCAATGGCTGTAATGAAAGTCAGAGGAGGTGTGAGTGGATTGAGATGTAGTGGACTGATGGGAGCCAAAACCAGTTGCAAATGGAAACTCAAGTTCATTGAATGACACACTATGGGCTATATAAATTCGACCACTAGGATGAAGGCACTGATAGCCTTTGTGGTTGGGACTATAGCCAAGAAAAACACATTTGGTGGAACGAAAATCAAGTTTGTGATTATTATAGGCACGTAAATGGGGAAAACATGCACAACCAAAGACCTTGAGGAATTTGAGATTTGGTGTGACTTTGAATAAGGTTTCAACAGGAGACTTGTGAGCTAAAGTGGGGGTGGAGAGATGGTTAATTAAAAAGGTGGCAGTGCTAAATGCGTCCCACCAGAATTGAAGAGGAATGGAAGCTTGGGCTAGTAGAGTGAGTCCCATTTCGATTATGTGCCTATGTTTTCGTTCGGATTTTCCATTTTGAGCATGTGTATGAGGACATGGATGACGGAAGTGGATGCCTATAGATGCAAGGAAAGGAGAAAGACTTCTATACTCACCACCCCAATCGGATTGGAGTGTTTTGATTTTAGCATCAAATTTTCTTTCAGCCAATTTTTGAAAAGTTATGAAAATTTGTTTGACATCAGACTTTAGTTTAAGAGGAAAAATCCATGTGAAGTTGCTATAATCATCTATAAAATGCACATAATACCTATAGCCTTCTTTTGATTGGATTGGGGATGGACCCCAGACATCCGAATGGATTAGTTCAAGAGGAGTGTGGCTGGTAGAATTGGATTTGCTGTAGTGCTTATATTTGGATTTCCCTATATGACAGGCATTGCAAAACGTAGGACTAGTTTTGAAAGAAATTTTTTCATTTGACAACATGTGTTTCATTACATTGATGTTTGGGTGTCCAAGTCTCATGTGCCAAACATTGACATCAAAATTAAAAGAAGACTCAGCAAACAGTGACTGAAACGGACTAGACTTAGAGACAGAATTCATCTGGTCTTTGTTTGACATAAGTTGAGGAAGCTTGGCAGATTTGCTGCTCTTGGAGGAAGATAAACAACATAAGACTGATTTGGAGTGAGATGCCTGTGTATCACCCAGTTGCAACTGATACAATCCACTGCTAAGCACTCCCTGCAGAAGCTCCGCCTTCGTGATTAGATCCTTCACAACACAATGGTCAGCATAGAATTCAACAGATACGGCATTATCTTTGGTTAATTGAGAAATGGACAATAAATTTTTGGTAATGGCAGGGACACACAAGATATTATTGAGATTCAGGATTCTTTTTGGATTGTATATGGTACTAGATCCGGCATGTGTAACAGGTAGAGGAAAACCATTACCAATGAGTAAATGGGTGATACCTTTCAAATCTGATTTTTGCTGCAGATTGGAAGCCTCGGCTGTGACATGATTGGTTGCTCCGCTGTCAATGTACCAGGCTTGGTCATTTCTGTTATCAGTGGCTGTGAAGTAGGCTTGCTGCTCATGCGTACAAAATTTGATGAAGTACTATCATGCACGACATCAACCTCGTTATCATCATCGATAGTTGGATGATCCCAGATATTTCGATGATTGACTTCTTCTACTACCTTCTAATTTTTGTTTCTTGAAGGATTTTCCAAGTAGAAAACTTGTTTTGCTTGAGTGGCGAGAATAAACTACTGGTTCTTGTACCTTTCAGAATTAATCATGATACTAGTTATGTTATTCTCAGCCACATTTTGTTCCTTGCTTGCATCGGTGTTGAACCATTTGCATCGAAATAATACCACCGAGTAACCATGGGACTAGTATAACTCTATAATCTCCTCAAGTTGGGCATAGAAAGTGAAATCATCGGTTCCTGGCATCGGAACTCCACTATTTTGAGTGGTATGTCTTTCGTCACGACTATGTACCAAAAACTTCACATTGTTAACAATGCAAGCAGTGTAGGATTATGTATTCTGATTGGACCTGTTTGCTAAAGCAAATAATTCATCAGTACACTCAGTTGACTGTACTTGTCGCAGACGACCCATCTATAGAGTATGACACAAAAAAAGAAAACACAATGAGATGAGTATTAATCGATTTTAATTTCGTAAGAAGTGTACAATTTTGATAATTTACCTTCAATTCAAACTAGTTAGGGAAATCTTTTTGAAGATTTATGTTTGAATTTTCTCAAAGACATTCACTGTATAACGCAAGGATTAAGGTAAGATAACAGTTGATTATGAATTAAATTTAATGAATTCATATATGTGTTGAGCTACTTACTCAATATAGGATTGGATTTCAGGGAAATTGTTGAGTACAAACCACTCCCCTTATTTTTGATGAATATAGTCAAGGGATATGGTTTTCTTTTTGCTACTTGGACGACATTGTGATTCAAAAAATGATAGTTGTATTTTAGGAATAACAATATCCACATTTATTTTTGGACGATTAAATTTAGTCTCTACACCCTCAAGATATTGCGAACAAAAAGTCAAAGCTTCATCGTCAACATAACCCTACGCTATAGAACCTTTAGGGCATGCTTTATTTCAAACATAATTTTTCAACTTCTTCATATATCGCTCAAACAGATACATCCACCTCATGTAAACTGGTCCTCCGAGGATAGCTTCTTGCTAAAATGAAGAATTAAATGAATCATTATGTCAAAAAAGGCTGGAGGAAAAATTAACTCCAACTTGCACAAAATTTGTATCATTTGATCTTTTGCATTCTCCATTTCCTTAACAACCAATGTACGAGCACATATTTGCTTAAAGAAGTTGCAAAGCTCAATGATTGTCTTCGAAATAGACTTATCCAAGTAGCCTTGAACTCATACCTGCAACAAACGTTGCATAAGAATGTGACAATCATGGGATTTCAACCCAACAATGTTGCCATCATTGTCAGTTACTTTCGTAGAGAAATTTGAACCGAAGCCATCATGAAGTCTAACTCCTTTTATGAACTGATAAAAAAATCATCTATCCTTCGGTGTAAAAGAGTACATAGGATGTGGTTTGATCAACTTCGTACCGTCTTTCTTGAGGTGCAACTCTTCTTGGATACCCTAATTCTTCAAGTCTTCTCATGCGTTGGTGGTATTTTTAGATTTCTTATTCATAAGAAAACTACCGAGTAAATTTTTGCAAGCATTTTTCTCTACATGCATCACATCTAAATTGTGCTTCAGTTCAAGTTCAGACCAGTAATCAAGTTAAAAGAAAATACTCTTTTTACTCCAATTAAGCTCTTTTGGATCTCACTTTCTTTTCACACCTCCGAAACTGACATGTTTACCCGGAAAATGATTTGGAACATGTGCTAATTGTTCGAGTATGTCTAGACTACTAAATTTTCTTGGAGGACGTCCTTTTTCACAACTCCCATCAAACAAGTGACTCTTCCTCCACTTATGCGTAGAAGATAAGAATCTTTTATGACCAACATAAATTGTTTTCCCAATTACCCGACAGGAAGGAATGTCTTTGTTGCATGAAGGACATGCCTTATATCCTTGGCCACTCCAACCAGACAAACTACTATGGGACGGAAGATCATTGATAGTCCATAATAGTGTTGCATGCATTCTGAATACACTGTTCATTGCGACATCTCTGGTTTGAATTCCTTCATCCCACAACTCATTCAATTTGTCTACCACGGGCCTCAAAAAGACATCCATGTCCTTCCCAGGTATTTTGGACCCAGAATCAATAAGTTCAACATGAATGAAGACACTTTCATGCATAACCAATGAGGCATATTGTACGCGCAGAATATTATCGGCCACATGCTGTTAGATAGACTCATGTTACCGAATGCATTAAAACCATCAGCAGCCAAACCCAATCAAACTTTTCTGGGTTCTTTGGAAAAATCTAGATATCTGGAATCAAATTGTTTCCAAGCACCCCCATCAATAGGATGATGCATCACACAATCTTCTTTTGATCGTCCTGTACTATGCCAAGCCATATCATTTGTTGTATGCTATGAACCATAAAGACGCTTCATCCTAGGAGTCAAAGGGAAGTACCGCAAAACTTTGTGGGCGAATTTTTTCCCCTTTGTGTCTTTGTCAACCCATCGGCTCTCACCACAGATATGACAACTCTGTTTTTGGGAATTCTCCTTCCAGAACGAACAACATTCGTACTTGCAATCATGAATTGATTGATAACCTAACCCTAACTTCCTCTTATTTTTCTTTGACTCATAGTATGAAGTCGGAATCTTATTCTCCTTCACGAATAAAAATTTCATAAACTTCAAAAGTTCATTAAATGAACAATTTGTTCATTTATTCATAACCTTCATGTGCGTCATCTTCGCCAAGAAGTTCAAGGAAGACAACCAAGTACAACTAGGGTATAACTCAGCTTCGACATCTTGAAACAGGTCATTAAATTGATTCTCCACACTATTCCCACCACCATCTGAAATTCCTTCATTTACACCTTCTTCGTTAGTGTCTTGTTCAACAATAACATCATTGACAATGTCAATCATCTCATCAGTCACTGGAGCCCCGTTGTCCACTGCCGGAGGCATATTAACTTCACCGTGGTAGGTCCACTACACATATCGCTGCAGAAAGCCATATCTGTGTATGTGAGCCTCCATCACATCTAGTCTCTGACTCAACATATTGACACACTGAATGCATGGGCACCTGACTTCTCCCGAAGCATTCACATGATTCTTGCCCATTTGTATAAATGCTTGAAGACCATTCCAAAACTCATCAGAGTTACGTCGTCTATTGGTTATTCAACTCTTGTCAATCGTCATAACTACTTTATGTAGAAAATAAATTATCACAATGTGATAATCATAAAAAAGTACATTTATTTGGATTGTGATATTATCATTCAAAAAATCAAAATGAGATTACACACTTGGGCAAGTAGGCACCTGTCATTTGCTGGCAGAATGCAACTAATTCATTCGGTTCTATTTGGACTGAAGAACTATTGGATGAGTATTTTTGTTCTTCCTCAAAGCATAATAAAGGAAGTTGAGAGGCTCTGTCGTGGGTTTCTATGGGGAGTTAATGGCAATAGAAGCAAGATTCATATGGCTTCTTGGGAAAAGGTCTGTCTTCCTAAGGATTATGGGGGGCTTGGCTTCAGAAATGGACATATATGGAATTATGCTATATTGGCTAAGTATATATGGGCGATCTCTGAGAAGCATGATTTGCTGTGGGTAAAATGGATAAATTCAATTTATCTGAAAGGCTCAGACTTTTGGTCCTATAGGCTGCCTCCGGATACCAGCTGGTATTGGAGGAAATTATGCAAACTGAGAGGAAAATTCAGTAGGGATGATATTAAGGCTGCTGATTTAACTGGGAAATTTCACTCCTCTATCCTATACAATAGTACTCTGTGCCATCAACAGGTTGACTACTACAAAGCAGTTTTGTGTAGATTATCTTTGCCTAAGCACAGATTCCTGTTATGGTAGGTTGTTAATGCTCAGCTGCTTACTTGTGATAACTTGCTTCGGTTCAAAGTGCCTCTTGACTCTTTGCTGTGCCCGGTTTGTGGTAGTTTTGATGAGAGTCATTCCCACTTGTTCTTTGATTGTATTCTGTCAAAACAGGTGTTGGATCAAATTTTTGAATGGATGGCATTCAGTGCATGGCCTTATGAGTTTGATAGATGGAGGACCTAACTCTCTAGCAGAAATAATGGCTTCCTTTTTCATATATCTATCGTGATATTAGCAGTTATAGTTTATAGCATCTAGAGGAATCGTAATGGCTGTATTTTTGACAATTACTCTAGGTCTGCTAGTAGTATAGCTTCTGAAGTAAAATCATTAATTCATCATCGGCTTAACATTGTTAGTAAGAAGAAGCTATATTCCAAGGGGCAAAGAGTGTTATCACATTTTACTATGTAATTGTTGGTTGAGCTAAGCTGTTGGTTTCCTGAATTGTTTGTATTTAGAAGGTTCTGTTAGTTTAGGTGAGGCTTGCTGTTCTTAGCCTGCGGTTGCTGTTCTGTTGGACTGGTATTTGTTCCATTTTCTTGTTTGATTAATGAAGTAATCCCTTCTTCTTGATCAATTTTTTTTTTTTATCACCAAAGCACTAATTTTTTTTAATTAAATTATGATATCTTATTGAATCTTATGAATATATATTATCAACTTTTATGAATATAATATCAAATTCATTAAATAAACAAATATTTAATTATAATCTTATTAATTTATCATTAAAGATTATTATTTTAATTTATTTAATAATCATCGAATTATTATTTTATTTTCTACTTTTTACTTTAATAAAATTTGAAGTGAATAGTTGACGATATTAATTACTTTATTATAAATTTTATTATACTTTTTATTACTTTATAAATTTTTTATTAATTACGTTAAAATCTACTAAAATTTCGCCAGCATAATGACTATAATCTAACATATTCCCAAAATTAAAATCTACATAAAATATACAAAACGAGTCTGAAAACATACATATAATTGAATATATATAAAGATTTAAATCTCATATCAATAATACAAATCATAATATAAACATTTAATTAGATTTATCTAACCTAATAAACTATTTTTTTATTAAATTCTAATATTCACATCCACGGTAAATCATATAAACATATTCACATTTATATACATATACACACATATTCATATTTATATACATATACACATACAAAATAAACATATATATATTAATAAAAAAATTATATCATCTAATATCTAAACCTATCATATCCATTTTTTTATAACATAATATATAATTAAATCAAATTAATAAATATATTTACAACCTATCCCTAGAAAAATACAAATATAATTAGATTAACAAATATACAAATGTAACATAAAAAACAAAATTCAACTATATAAAATAACCAATTACACAATTGAAAACTTAATTTAACACTTAATCATTAATAAAACAACTTAAAAACAATACCCAAAAGTCAAGCTAGAGCGTTATCCAATGCCAAAATCTAATCCTAAGGCTTGGGCTAAGCACAAGTAATCTGCAAAAAAAAAAAAAAAATCCCCACAAAATTTCAAAAACTCATTTATACAAAGCATAAAATACACACATATATTAATAAAAAAAAACATTTTAAACTATAAAAAACAAAGAAAATGAGTTTAGATTACCAAAAAAGGGAAAAAAATGACAACAAATCGGCCTGAAACACCTTGAATCGACGGTGGGGGACAGTTTTCCGTCGTTGGCGGCACTGTTCTTTTGCAGAAAATAAAGAAAAAGGCTCAGGTTGGGGGGTTATATCGACAGACTCTATATCTATAGCGACGACATGTCGTTGCTATAGACTATAAAGATGTTGTCTCTAATATAAAAAGCACCGTTTCACTCAACATTTTTGGGACCCTATAGGATCCGAAAATTGACAGTCAAATTTTGGCAGCCAAATTTCCCTCCATTTTTTTTAGACCCTATAGAATAAAATATTTTTGAGGGGCTTCCCTCCCTTTTGTCCATGATAACTCTACATCGACGACATGTCATCGCTATACACTAAATTTTAACTGCTCACAGGAATAAATGGGTCTCGATAGCGACGACATGTCGTTACTATAGGAAGTGAAATTGACAACCAACTTTTGGTGGTCAAGTTCTATCCGTACCCTATAGCGACGACATGTCGCCGCTATAGCGTATTTATTTTAATAAATTTAAAAAATAATTTTTTCTTGGATTTCGACTGCATACAGCGACAACTTTAGAGTCGCCACAATAGATGTCATCGTTGTAGAGTATTTTTCTTGTAGTGTTAATGACAATGCCTACATTGTAAAATAATTTTTTTAGAGTTGTAAAGCATTGATCACACTTTTCAACTCTCTCTCTAACCTCTCCCTATCTCTAGCTTCCTAAGAACACTCATTTTCTCCAAGAAACTCAGCAAGAATTGCTTGACTTGTGTGAGTTTCAAATGCTTGTTTAATCTCACTTCTCATTCCATCTAGGTGAAGCTTCAAACAACTTTGGGAAGACTTGAAATAAAGATTTTGGATAGCGATACTCCTTGTGTTTAAGCCTTTTGATGTTTCCACAAGTTTGAAGACTCAATTATTCAATTCAAATGTTGTATTCCTCTAAAACACTAACTATACGAGATAGATTATTTTGATTTCTTTTTTTAGTTTCCTATTATATTTTGTAATTTTATATTAGATAGTTCTATTATATTTTATGCGATGATTCTATTTATCTTGGAGGTGTAATTTAACTCTCAATTTTACACATTTTTTTCTTCTAGATTTTGCTTTTAATATTTGAATTTTCAAGATTTGTCTTCATACTATGTATGTAATTCTTGATTAATTACTAAGGTTTGTATTTTTCAATTTATTCATATTATTATTATTGATTTAGAGAGTGTGATAAATTCCCACAATAGTTGATTTTTTTTTTCATTAGACCGACGATTACATCAGCTACATATTTGTTTACCAAAAGCCATTTGCTGTTTTCTAAAAATGAATGGTCGACCCATTTTTGTGTAAATTTTGATTTGTATATATACGATTGATATTTGTACAACTTTTTTCAAAAAATAAAATGGGTGATCAACTGAATTTGTTTATATTGTAATTAATTTATTACTATTTGGTAGTTAATATTGGTGATATTGATTTCCATAATTAGTTCATATGATTCTATATGTAGTAATTGTCTTGTTCCGTGACATTTAAGAGCAATAAATATATTTCATTTTGGGTTATATTTTGTGTATTATATTGTAACCAGAAAAACTAGAAAATAAGGCTGCGTTTCGCATTTTATAATTATATATATTTAAAGAATTTTATATTTTCTTAATGATGTATTTGATAAAAAAAAATAGTATATTAATATTTTAGTGTTTATTATATTTATTTGTTTAAATTAAAATATATAAAAAATGGCAATCAATTGATAAAACTAAATAAATGAGAAAATATGAGATCAATATTTGAAAGATTGATTATATTAACTTTTACATCTCCTTTAACCCAATCTTTATATAAGTCTATAGGTATATAGATAATTATTTCATTGTTTAAATAAATCATCTATTTATTATGAGTATAAAATTAAAATAATGAGAAAAAGAAAGTTTACTACCTAGGAGCATAATAAACTAAACTATGGGCCACTTTATAAATAAAGTCACTGACATAAGAAAGAGATGCCTTGAACATTTTGTATAACTTGAGTACTTTCACTGCAAATAGTAATTTATATAATAAATTAGGATAATATAATAATAACTTTGTTACACCCAAATTTCGAGAATATAAATTTTGATCTCGAAAGTTAGGCTCGTAAATTGTAAGCTCGGAATAAGTTCGTCATAATCGGCTTTAATGAAAATATCAAGAACAATCTCGTTGTGCATTAAGTGCGACAACATCGGAATTGGTGAGGTCGGAAACTACGTGGTCTCGGAGGTGTTACGAGATCATATGTCAAGCTCGAAAAGGATGATCTCAACATTGTTAAAAGTCGAGGCGAACCAAGGTAGCGAGCTCGTGATGGTTGATCAGTTTCAAAGGCGTGTGAATTGAATCGTCAAGGTCACGAGTTGAGTGTGAACGTATTTATTGTTATAAAATCCCTATATTTAAGGGATTGGTTGTAATTTGTTATTCAGTCCCAAATATTATGAGATTTATACACGTACGTAGTAACTACTCGCATTTGATTACATTTATTTAATTAATTTGTATAATAACTCCCCGAAATATGAGGGGAGATATTCAGTAAACCACTCTAAAAATAGTGTGGAGCAATTCATTTGTAAGATGGAGAAATTTGTATTGGGAAGACTCTGTAAAGTTGCTTCCAGAAAGCTTTGAGAGAATTCCATAAAGTGAATAACACAGACTTGTGGACTAGGTAGATTTTGACTGGTGAACCATGTAAAAATCGTGTCTTTTATTATTTATTTCTTCTGGAATTTTGTTTAATTTCTCTTCATTTCTAAGTTGACGAAAACGACGTCAACAAACTTAATAAAACTATATTAATGAATAGAAATAAATTATAACAAAAGTAAATGTTCAAACAAATAAAAAAATGTAGTAAATTAATTGGTGAGTTCAAAAAGACTTGTTAGTCTTATTACCAAAGGAAAAATCTTAGTTATAATAAAATTTTAAATGATTGAAAAATTCTTATTCTCTCAAAATTAAAAATATACAACCTTAAAATGAATAAATTCTCACTTAACTGATTAGCCTTATAAGTTGATACAACAAAATTTGATAGACACTCCAATACTTACATTTTCTGTGTCCTAAATCTAAATGATCATGCTCATAACATTCGACAATAAGAAATATAATCTCATCCCAACAATTAAGATGAGCGCGTGTAAAACTTATTCTCATAACAATAGTAATCAAATACTACATGAATGAAGCAAAAAATTAGTAAAAGTTTGTAGAGATGTGTTTCATTTCATCATTGCAATACAACAGTTTCTAATTCTCTTTTTGTCTTATTAAGAGAGGGTCATACAAATTTCACATAATATATTATTTGCATCATATCCAAAAAATAAACACTTGAAAGTGAAACACTCTCTTATATACTATTGTTCCTCCGCAAAACATTTTTCTTCACCTCTGTAAAACACCAGCTGAGCTAGAACCTTGTTTCATTCTACTGAACTTATGAAGAGCATGCTTGTGAATCTCGTTGATCTTTAGTCTTAACTGTTAATGATAATATATAGATATATTTATATATACTTGTATCGTATATCATTAGCACAATCACAATGAAACAACAATAATAATGATGAGAACCTTGCTCCAAAATGTAAAAACAACAATGGTATACACAATCACACTCAATGAATATACATATTATGTGAGAAGTGGTGATATGTTCAACAATGGAACTATTCTTCGAAGTACCTTGTTTCCGAACATTTCCTTGAAACTAGAATGGAAGTAGTGATCGTGAATATATACACATAGTTTTTCTTTATCGATCTAGAGAAAAAAAGATATTAGCAAATTTATGTAACTTTGTATTCACTACTACAAAATTGAGCTTTCCCGACACCCAACCACGACAGTCAACTTGACTGTCGTAGTTGCTTAGCGGGACTCTACGCCGATAGTTAAAAACTATAGGTATAGAGACCAACGTCGACAGCTAATAACTGTCACCGTTGCTTTTGACTGTCGCTATTGACCCCAACGCCAACAGTTAATTCGAGACCAATGCCGACAGTTAAAATGTGTCGCTATTGACCCCAACGCCGAAAGTTAATTCTAGACCAATGTCGAAAGTTAAAATGTGTCGCTATTGAGCCCAACGCCGACAGTTAATTCGAGACCAATGCCGATAGTTAAAAGGTGTCGCTATTCACCCCAACGCCGGCAGTTAATAAAAGTCCAATGCCGATAGTCATAAAATGTCGGGAAAATTCAAATAAAAAATTATAATTAATGAATAATATAATTTTAAAAATATAAACTAAATTATGTAAATATATATATTTATAAAAATTATGTATTTATTAAACACATTTAAAATTAGATTTTTTTGTTTCTAAATTTTTTATTTACTTTTGTATTTATAATAATTTTTATATCAAAATTTAAATTTATTATTCTTTAACATATTTATAAATTAAATTAACTATATTATTCTTTAACACATTTATAAAATTTGTATTTTTAAAAAAAGAGTTGTTTTATTAATTGGAAAAATATTGTAAAAAAATTTAATATATAAATTTATCAGTTATGATTTTTTTTATTAATATATATATGTTTAAATACTTTTTTATAAAAACGTATTGGAGCAATGTCGACAGTTAAAATATGTCACTGTTAGGAAATTTTTTTTTTTTTAAGGGACAATGTCGACACCTATTAGCTATGGCTATTGAAGGCAACAGCGACAATTAATAGGTGTCGACATTGCCCGTTTATTAAAAAAAATTAAGCCGAAATTTTTTCCCTCCAAACCTCAATTTTTCCCTTTTCCCTCTTCCCTCTTCCTTTCTTTCTTTCTTTTCCCTCTTCTTCTTTCTTTCTTCTAGCCGAAATAGCCTCCACCTTCTAGCTGCTGAAACAGTCTCCACCTTCTAGCTGAAACCGTTCAGCCTCCACCAGCCAGCCCACCACGACGCCGTCGACTCCGTGTATCACCTTCGTCGACTCCGTATTTCTGGTTTGGCAGTAGCGGAAGCGTATATGCGACAAGCAAAGGTGAGTAGCCGTTCTCTTGCATTTGGCATTTTAAAAATTGGTCGCATATGTATTGATCCCATATATTTAATTGAGAACTTTCACTTTCTTATGGATACCCTTTCATGTTGATTGAAAAAAAAAATTGACATTAGCTTCCGATATATGAAAATTTGACTTAAGAATTCATTAGTAGATTGATCTAAATTAATTAAAACACTTGTAACATTTATTTATTACCTTTATATATATATATATATATCTACTATATGTATACTATGGTACATGAAATTGAAGAGAAACTGATCCAAATTTAATCTGAAAAGCTTGCTTGCAAATTCCTCTTCAGCGTGTTTTGCCGTGGGAGATATATATGTATCATTATCTGCTAGGTCTCTAAGCTCTGATAAGCTTCTTCCAAGCTGAAGTGCCGTTTAGACTTCAAACAATTCCTCATTTTCTCTCTTACTAGCTTCTCTTTCCTTCAAAGTCAATTCTATAGTCTCTTCCATGTGCTTGTAAAACCCAGCAAATCTTCTATACATCTCAAAAATCATTCCAACTTACCTCATGCTCTAAACTGTTAATAACGACAACTATAGCTCCAAAAATGACACCCAAAATAGTAGGCCTTTATCTTTCTCTATATATTCAGCTGCAATAAATCAGCTCACTAAAAATCTGGCTTGTGAATGGGCCATAGACAACATCAGAACAAATTCTGTTGCACCTTGGTACACCAAAACCTCACTTGTAGAACATATAATATTTTTTTCCTGCCCAAATTCATCTAAATGCTTTATGTTTTTTTTTTTTATAAATTTCACCTCTTATTTGTTTGCCACTGATTATTTTATACACATGAAACATAAATTTGGGATGTTATTTTATTCGAAAATACTGAAAGTTATAGAATTCCTCTTAACTTATTTCCTTCTTACAGTTGCTTAAAAACAAGGAGTTCATGGAAGAGATAACCAATAGAGGTAACAAGGAATTAATATTTGTTATTTTGGTATTTAGATTTATGTTTTATGTATGTTTAATTGTAGTTTTGACTTGTTATTTGATTTCTTTGTATAGATTTAAAGATTTCAAAGTTTAAAATTCTAAAATGTCAAAATTTATGGTATGAATTTGTAGTTGTAAATTAAAAGTTAGTTTGGATTTTGAGATGCACATAAAGTGTTTGATAAAATGCTTGAGAAGTTTCATAATGCATTTTTATTGTTTTAAATATATATTCTTACCATTATTATTGTTTTGTAGCTATTATACTCAAAGCACTTATAATGATGCATGGACAGATGTAATGAGTAATGATGAGTTAGTTCTTGCAATCTTATCGATATTATTGCTGAAAAAAGTTGTAAAGATGCAATACTTTGTGCATGCTTATATAATAGGAAAGCTATATAGACTTAAATGCGAATTAGTGGATGTAGGTAGGTAAGTACTTGACTTGATTTGATAATAATGGCCAATTTAAAACTAATTTTTGTAAAATGGCACTCAATTTAAAACTAATTTTTGTAAAATTACTGCACTAGCTAAGCAACGTACCCACACTATATATAGAGACATAATATTTTATTATTGTAATTAATTTTATTATCATGCCTTACTGTTCTTGTGACTTACTCACTTCTTCCTATCTTCTTGGAATCTAAATAAATTTCATGAGAATATAGAATAGTTGAAGGTAAGGATCTAGGGGATATAACACATTACTTTAGAAAAATTACTAGGAACATTACTTTGGCCCTTAAATATATATATATATATTGTTCCCATTATTATTGTTTTGTAGCTATAATATAAATATATCATCTCACTTAGTTTGATAGCTTAGTATTATTATTTTAGAAAGTAAATGTTGACAAGGATTTAAGCATAAACTTATTACTCTTTTATTTATTTTATTTCATGTTTTTGAAAGGCTCTTTGGGATAAAACTCTTAATCTCAAATATTTGCTTTAGAAAACAATCTAAAGTTCAAATAGATCATCTCAGGTATGTTTTAATAGTTAAAACTTATTAATTTGGATTCTAATTGTTTAAACATATTCAGAGGTATATTATTTTATTTTTTTTAAAAGTATACAAGTGTATGTTAGAGGAATTTGAATATCTTAAATATTCATCCATAGTGAAGTAGGTTCTGTGATTATAATTGTGTGCTGCGGTGATAACGGAAGGTTGATAACTTGCATGTCTTAGTGAAGTAGGTTCTGTGATATCTATATAATTGCGTGCTGGGGGAGATATAAGGAAGAAAAATTGTTTGTTGTTTGAATTGATTGAATTATTTGTATTGATATTGATAGATGGTTAGGTTACAAATATAGGGGAAGTGCTGTCCGTTTTAAATCATAAAAGATAGTATGAATGATTTAGATTATGAAAGATTAACGTTTCAATTTCATTTATATTCAAATAAAGCTCAATTAGTCATATATTTTGACTACTTCAAACTTTCAAACCTCTGCAATGAATCTTCAAACTGATATGCATACTCTTTAGTTTCAGTTCCAACAAGGATATTTCTGTGAACGAGAAGCTCCAAGTTTTTGAGCAAAAACTAAACAAGTTTTGGTTTTCAATTGAAACTTCTAATTCAATGCAATAACATTATTTGGTCAAAGACAAAGTTATTAAGTAATTTTTCAAAAGAATTATGATTTGAAATTTGATATGAATGAAGATGACAAAACACAGAGTTTAATAGCTTGTCTCAATCTTGTGAAACATAATATAATGTATATATATCTCATTTATTATGTGTGTATATATATATAAATAAATAAATACACCCCCAAAAGTCAAATGGTTAACACCTTTATTAATTTGGATTTTTAAAACAGAGAAGAGAACCATTACCATTTTCTATGTTTAAAATTTTTAGCAGCAACAATGAATCAAAACACAAAACAATCTTCTCCAAACAAACAAAGTCCACTCAACCAGCCAGCCACCCACCCTCTGATGTACCCACTTACAGAATTTGTTTATAATTAATAAATGTTATTAGTATTATTTTTCTCTGGTAGGCCACTTGGGTCAAATAACATAAGAAGTTCTCATCAAATATTTTTGAAATAAAGAATAATATATAAAACCATAGAGAATAAACAAAATGAGAGTTTGAAGCAAATTTCATTGTACAACTAAAAGTGGGTTGTCTCCACGAATGGTTTGGGTGGTGGTGGTGGTGGTGGCACCTTACGGCACGATGTCCATTGCCAATTCTCATTCTCATCCATCCCTATTAGCATAACCCATCATCCAATCCAATCTATCCATTTTTTTATAGTTTTTATTAAAACCAAACATTGATTCCAACCCTCTTAATAAATAATTCCTCACCCATTTTAATAACCCATTTCATTTATTGTTCAATTACCCAATTATTTCATCCACCTCTTTTCGGTGGTTTTACATGGACCAAATCCATTACATGTCAAAAAAGCTCTAAGAGCTAATATGAATCACAACAAAAGACAACCTGAGAAACCAAGCCATTTATGAGTCATATTAACCTAGATAGAAAACAAAGGGAATCTCTTTATTGGAAGAAAATAAGGGCCTGTTTGGCATTGTTTTCTGTTTTTTGTTTTCAAAATTTTGTTCTCAGAAATGATAACAGAAAACTATTTTTGTAGTTTTCAAAAAATAAGAGGTGTTTGGTTAATGTTTTCTAAAAACAATTTTTTAGTTTTATTTTTTTTTAAATCTTAAATAAAAAAATTAACAAATATATTTACAAAGAGAAAAATATTTTAAAAGTTTGTAATAAATAATGAGATAAAATAATTTGAAAAAAAAAATGATGAAAAATAAGAAGTAAAGTTATGAAAATTTTTTTGAGAACAACAGAAAACAACTTTTTGTTGTTCTCAAAATTTTCTGTTTTTTGTAACTTTGTTTTTAAAAATTGTTTTCTGAAAACAATGCCAAACACCCCCACTTGTTTTCAGAAAACAGTTTTTAGCTTTTAAAAACAAAAAACAGTTTTTTAATTAAGGTGCCAAACACCCCCTAAGTTTCTTATATTTTGAATTTTTTTTATTATTTAATTGAACATAATTCTGAAAATAGATTTTTGTGTGTGTACATTTTTAGACAAAATAATGGCAATCGATAAAGAATGGATGTCAGCAGATAGATTATCAGTGAAATATAAGGATAGAGTTGAGCATTTCTTGGAGTTTTGCACAAGAAATGCTAAAGATCCTAATAACATTTGTTTTCCTTGTATTAATTGTGGTAATGTTCAAAGAATGAAAATCACTGAGATAAAGGGTCACTTATTTAAGTATGGAATAGATCAAAGTTATAAGATGTGGTTTATGCATGGAGAAAAAAAATCACATTTAGTAGAGAATCTCCATCTAAGAAGAATAATTGTGATTATGTGAATGATGATGAGAGAGATGACATTGCAGAAATGATAGGTGACGCACAATTTGAATAAGATTTTGATCAAGGAAAATTCCAATCCATGTTAGAGGATGCTGAGAAACCCATTTACCCTGGTTGTAATAAGTTCACCAAAGCCTAAGAGAAAAAGTCAGCTCGAAGTAACTACTTCAGAAGATAGCCGTATTAATAAGCTAGAAGAGCACCTTCGACAATCTGATGAGAGGAACCGTCGAACTGAGGAGAAGTTAAATCAATTGATGGAGCAATTTAGATTGACACATAGAAATATCAATGAGTCATCGCATGCATCTGGTTCTTGTGTGGGAAGAGCAACCTCTAATGTATCACCACCACCACCATCACCACTAGCACCATATGTTGAACAAGAGGTTGTTCCACCAGTACTAGCACCACAACCACCACCACTAGCACCACATGTTCAACAAGTGCTTGTTCCACCAATAATAGCACCACCACCACCACCACCATCGCCACATGTTCAACCAATGTTTACTCCACCAGAACCACAAGTTATGCCAACTATGCATGAGGTATTCTTATTACCATAATCAACTTAGCAAATGTTCATGCTTAATAATTTCACTATTGTACTATATTAATTATTTCTTTCTAATGCAGCATATTAAATGCAAGCTTGCTATCGAAACGAGAGACAACATAGTTGCATCGGGATACATCCTTAAGACTGATAGTACAGATATCCATGGAAAAAATATTCCCAAAGAAGTTGCTCGTGTAGTCGTTGAGGTAGCCCACGATGAGATGGCTAGGCTACAATTTCCTAATTTGAATGTAGGGATCACTTTGGTAGGTCAAGCAGTTGGGGTACCAGTGGCATGGCATAAATATCTTATTATCGACGAAAGTGAGCGGGGAAAGGTAATGTCTATAAGTTTTTATCGCCTAACTTATTTTATTTTGAAATTTATTTTATTTTAACTTTTCCTTGGGTCATAAGCAAAAGAGAGCACAAGAAGATATTGACACGATGATACCTTCCACTTAACATCCACAACCCCCAAAGCTACCGCGTGTAGAGCCATTGACATAGGAGGTAGTGTCAATCTCTCACAATGATTCAGCATCTATGTTAAGCAATTTGACCTCTTTATTGAAGTTTGTATCACCATGGGATAATGACTACCACAAGAAGATTAATATCCCATTGCATGTTTTTGGATACAACACGATTGCTACGCTTTTCAAGGATGATGTGATGCAATTTTGCAACATGGACAAGATTGGGCAAACTCCAATGATATTGTATTTGAGGTATATATTCATGTCTTTTATAATTTAAAGTTTGAATTATATGCATGCTTTTTATAATTAAATATGATTAATTTCTAGGTTGTTGGATGATATACTACATACCAATGAGTTGGATCATTTGTACGCATTTCAGCATCCATGTGAAGTTAGTGTAGGTCATGAGAATAAGCGTGCCCAAGCACTTAAAGATCGATTCATTCAAATGGGCGAGAAGCAGTTCCTTATTTTTCCCTGGAATAACAAGTTTATATTGAGTTTTGAAATGTTAAGTTCATATAGTCATCTTCTAAATATTTGATTGTTTGTTTTTTAGTGAACATTGGATGTTATTGCTATTTCAACCTCACTCACATTCAGTGGCGTTCTTGGATCCCATTAACCTTCAATTACGCATTGAGATTAAAAATATAGTTAGGCTGTAAGCTTATATAAGTTTCATTCCTTAAAGTATATTATCTTTTTAATAAAACTTGTTTGCTAATTAAAATACTTTTATTATATTATGTATAGTGCTTTCACGCTATATGATACGGAAAAAGGAAAAAGAGTTGTAAGTCTAAAGTATTATAGTCCAAAAGTAAGTAACATTCAACTTTATAAAACATAAGATTTAAATTATAAGTATACTAACAAGTATATGTGTTACACCCAGATTTCGAGCTTTAAGAATTGTGATCTCGAAAGCTGGATTCGTTAGGAATGGGCTCGTAATGTCTGGAACATGTGTCCGCAACCTAGGCACCGGACCTACAAGCAGCGGGCAGCCTCGAAGATGGTAGCCTCGAAACCATTACAAGCTCGAAAGATAGACATCAAAGCACGTCTGTTCTCGGATGGCCTCGGATCAGGGGCTCCGAGCCTGACATAAGTATGAGCTCGAAGTCGCATGATCTCCGGGAAATGTCATAGCTCGAAAGTCAGTAAGAGACCTGGGTGGGAACAACACTGACAATGTAGATTGATAACTTTGAATATCCTAGTGAGTCATTTTGGAGAGACGCGGTCTACATTGAATGTTGTAAATCCCCTATAATAAAGGGATATTTATTATTCAGTTATACGCCCCTGATCTTCAGGGGACATTTCCTTGTATATAGGATTACAAGCTTTTAATCCCATTAAATTTATTTGCATATATAGAATAACTTCCCAAAATGTGTGGGATAGTATTCTGAAACCTCCTCTATAAATAGAGAGGTCATGCACCATGAAAAAGGACCGAATTTTTTTAATCTTGAGAGAAAACTCTGGAGAATTCATTCTTGAAGAATTTTCAGAGATCATCTTAAGTTTTAATAACAAAGACTCGTGGACTAGGCAGAGTTAACTGCTGAACTACGTAAAAAATCCTATTTGTTTTATCGTATTTTCCTGGCCATAATTATTTGTTGTTTTCGTGCTCTTATTTCACTGTTGACGAAAAGCGGCATCAACAATATGTAATATACTTTTACATTTGTCTATGTTAACAATGCTAACAACAACCAAAAACCACAGAGTGCGGTATCTACTGTATGAAGTATGCTAGGGATCTCATTTCACAACAAAGGACTAGAGCATATCTATCGAATAATGTAATAATTAAATGTGTTTACCTTTTAACTTTAATAAAGTTATATTTTAATTTCATATATATTTGACATGTAACTTATAATTTAAATTATTTGCAGTTCAATTCAAATTTACCATATACTGACGCTGAACTTAATGAAGTTCAAGAAGAGTGGGCAAAATATATTCTACCGCAACTCGCTAAATGATGACATGCATGCTTAGTACCTATGTGAGTGGATTTAGTCATTTTTTGAACTTTGTATTTCTTTTATTAGAAATTGTTAGAACTAATCAAATACAGAATCAATCTAACAAATTATAGGTAGTTAATTTAGTTTTTTGAGGTGCATACTGTGTTAAATATTCATTTTATGTCAAACTTTTTTGGAACTATGTATTTCTTTTATTTAGAAAGTGTTAGAACTAATCAAATGTAAAGTTAATGTTACCAGTGTTAATTTAATTTAATTTTTGATGTGCATTCTTTTACTGCAATTTTTGTGTTGATTTTGAAAGCAGGGGGCATTGACAACATATTTGCAATGTCCTCTAGTGTGGAAACTTTGTGACAGTTAAAAACTGTCACCATAGACAGTCAATCATGACACATAATAACTGTCGGCGTTGCCAGCAACGGCGATACCTATTAACTGTCGGCGTAGCCAGAAACGGCGACACCTAATAACTGTCGGCTTAGCCAGCAACGACGACACCTAATAACTGTCAGCATAGCCAGCAACGGCGACACCTAAGAACTGTCGGCAAAGCCAGCAATGGCGACTCCTAATAACTGTCAGCGTAGCTACCCTATGCCGGCATAGGTAAATACGACAGTTAGTCGACTATCGTCATTTCTCAATAGCGACAGTTAAAAACTGTCGGGCAATCCCATTTTTATAGTAGTGATTTTTTTAGCTTCATAAACTTGTTGTGATTATACAATTATAAAAAAAAAGAAGAAGGTGAATTTGAATTCAAAATATATAGTTATAGAAAGATTTAAAATAAATTAATATTATATGTATATATAAATAAATTCATATAAAGTGTTATTTTAGCATCACACAACTTGTTATATATACTTATATATGGTTAATTTGTGAATTTGAATTCAAAATATATAGTTATAGAAAGATTTAAAATAACTAATATCATATATATATATATCAGTAAATTCATATAAATTTTTTTACGTTTTTTTTATTAAAATTAGATATTTTAATTTTTTTTCTTTTTAATTATTAACTAATAATCATAAATTGAAATATAAGAATAATTAAAAAATGTAAAAATATAAAGAGTGTTTTTGAGTAATTTTAGAGTGTCACATCACATTTTTGGAGCTATGCTTTATATAAAAATATAGAATTAAATTTTTATTTTTTTATCATAAATTTTGAAAAGAAGAATACAAAATGTGAAAAAAAAAAGAGAAAATAGATAAAGTGATTTAGAGACATTTTAGAGTATCACATCACTTCCTTTGAGCTTTAATAATTTTCAATAGTGATATTCAAATTTAAAATAGATTTTATCTTATAAAATAATATATTTGACTTTTTCTTTGATTATTAATTAATAATTGTAAATACTTTTTTTTTTTTTTAAAATCTCTTCAAGTTTTTTTTTTTTTAAAAAAATTTAGAATTTTTTTATGTATTTTTGTTTTTTTTCCTTTAATTATTAATTAATATTCATAAATTTTAAAAAGAAGAATAAAAAATACAATTTAATTATGTTCCAAACTTCTGCATGTCCTTGAAAGACAAAAGACTTCTCGATGCTCTAAAGGTTCAACTACAAATAGTGGGTTTAGACCAAGATCCAGAATCTATCGGCGCTACACTACACTGCCAAATGGCTTACCGAGTCCAAAACCATGCCATTGACATCGCACTTCCGGGAAGCTCAGACGCACTAATGATCACTGTTGACACAAATCAACAGCAAAGTTGCACCCACATACCCAGGCAAATCACTACAGAGGAACTACAAAAAATCCTTCCGACGTCATGGATAACCAATTATGAAAGAATCCACCGACCACCTCCTATAATCCATTCGGCAGATCCAGCGTACTCTACAAATAAAGATGAGTCTATTGAGATTAACTTTCAAAAGAAGGAAGATACTCCTCCGGTCTTCTCTACTCAGTACATGATGTCCTCCGTCATCCCGACAGATGCAGAAATCACCTCGTTCGACAAAAATGGGGTCCCCATTTATGCTTACAAGTCATCCTCCGGGCATATTTATTGGGACGTTTGCAACTGCTCAGATTGCATTAACATCGATGACCTGGAAAGAATCCCCAAGAAGCCTAGTGCTGGCAAAGTCTTAAAAGAAAAGTGGGCGGAAGGGCACCCAAATATTGCTCCCCTTGGGCAAACTTCTGGAAAATTTGATTAGTTAGTCAAATACTCATTCGACCCATCATCCTCACCCCTTCCCCCACCTACCGGATGGGATGAAGACGACAACCACCAAAAAACCTCCCCTCAACCAAAACAAGAGAAGATCCTACCATGTTACAAGCAGAAAAGGCCCAACCCAGAAATCGCTCACCACCTCATGATAAATACCCCCAAACGCGATTTTCCACTATCTACTACATTTACTGATGATGATGGTACAACAACTCACCAAAAAATCCAAAAGTTCGAGAACCTGATGGATCCCTAAAAAAGATCTCACCTGCAGAGGCCGTCTTGAATTGGAAAACGGAGAACATGCTAGCTCAAAACAAAACTCTAGCACAAATCGATGAAAAAATCTCTCATGTAAGCCATAAGGTGACCAAACTCAGTGACGAAATCTCAAGGGTAGACACAACTATGAGCAGACTAGTCTACAGAATCTCGGAGGTACACGAAGAGCTACTGACAATGGCAAAATCCCAGCATGCTCCACATGACATCTTTCGGGCTAAAGAAGCAGAACTTAAAAGTCTAAAAAGCCAATATGTCGCTATGCAAAGTCACCAAAAAGAAGTCTCTCTATCCCCAGGCGTCAGTCCCACACCATGGATGTTTTCAACAATGCCACAACATTCCCAACCACTAGCAATGCCTACAAAAAGGGGTGATCAAATACTTCGCCTCAAACGAATCCTTGAAGAAGAAGACCAACTAAAGAAACAACAAAAAGAAAAGCAAGTAGACGACGGTCAGACAAAACACCAGCTCATGGTCCAAAAGACAAATCGCCTCACTGAGCTAATCCATCAACATTGCTTAGACAATCTCCTGCAAATTAATCTTAACGAAGAACTAGATGCTCAAGCGACGATATGCAATCATCCTCCTCTGAAAAATCTGAATTATGGGAGACCGACGATGACGACAGTAGCGACGAAGCCCCACATCAATTCATGACACACCACACCCAAGCTTCGGGGGTAGAAAGAGAAACAGGGTTTCCTCCAACAGAGCCAATCATAGAAGAGGAGGCGTCATCCTCAGAAGAACAAAACACCACCAGACACAACTTTGCGACAAGCGGAAAACCTCATACCTTCACGTTAGATGATTTACCACCAAGTCAATGGAGGTCTCGCTTTCAAGAATTCAAAGCCTGGACCTTGCTCGAAGCCCAAAAGCCCAGGGTAGAAATAAGAGACATCCTTCTGCAACTTGTATCAAGGTTCACTGGAATACTGCAAGACTGGTGGCAATGTCTAGGAGAATACAGGCAACTTCAATTCCTCCAAGCAGAATCAATTGAAACAGCTCTAAACCACCTCTATGTCGAATTTTGTGGGCAAGATGCCCAAGTAATCGAAATACTCCGAGCAGAATTCTTCAAAATGAAGTGTTGCTCAATGGATAAGAATGACTTAGAGCTACATTATCAAAGAATGTCCAAAAGATTCTACCTAATTGGGGGAGTAGATGATCCAAACCTAAAGCAAGCCTTCCTGGCGTCCACACCAAAACCGCTTGGCGAAGAGACATTCAGACTCCTCTCAGCAAATGGCAGAACATTACAGAACACAACTCTTGGTGAGCTATTCCAGACAATAATGAGGCACTAGAAAAAATGTGCTCCCAGAATAAATTCCTACAGAAATACATGAAGCAAACAAAGCAGCTCGATAAGGTATGCAGTCCAAGAGACCTAACAATCAAATGCTCAACTAAGTCATCTTGTTCCCGCGAAAGGCCAAGCTATGGTGGGAAGAGATACAAAAGCAAGTCATTCAAACCAAGGACTCCATGGAAATTTCTCCGGAGAAAAAACAGACCAGGCAAGTCTTCTAATAGATGTTTCTTGTGTTGACAGAAAGGGCACTTTGCCAAGCAATGTCCAAAAGGCAAAACGGCGAAGATGATATCACACATCCAGGATGTAACAGGAGTATCCCTCTCAGACGATGATGTAGAATCTGTGTTCTCTATAGAAGATGAAATCTCCCCGTATACTGTCTGTGCATTACGACCATTCTCCCACTCAGACGACGATAGTGAAGGGGGAATCTTCAAAATGAATGCCATAAATTTTGTTCAACCCATCCCTATGGAAAAAATGCAAATCATCCCAACAAAATACTCCAAGCCAATCAAAGTGGCTGCCTTCTTTGATACTGGAGCCTCCTACACCATCATGAATCCTGATATTCTACCACCAAAATTTTGGAAGAAAAAGAAGCAGTATTTCCACGCAGGAAATAACCAAATTTTCTGCACGGAACTAATCAGCAGGCCCATCAAGCTGCAATTTTTTCCAGGCTGCTCAATCATCCACAGGGTCATCGGCTCCAAACTTCTAGGAAAGGATTTAATTATAGGTTTCGACCTCTACACGAAGAAAAAAGGTCTGAGAATACTTCCACAGGGGTTGGCGTACAAGCAATACTTCACTCCATGGGAGCAGGTTCCGAATTACTTCCACATGACTGAAGATTGTCTGACATCGATCAAAGAATGCATTATCCAAAAATCATGTGCTAATTCCCATATGGAGTTCTCAAATAAATGCGACCACCCACTATGGAAAAATGAGGAATTCTTCATTTCTCTCCCATTTAAGATGAATGAAGATGCAAACCCAACTAAAGCAAGCCATCCGGGAATGAGCCCCGATCATCAAAGCCTGACAAACAAGGAATGCGAAGAGCTAAAAGCACAAGGACTAATCGAAGAAACTGAATCTCCATGGGCCTGCCATGCATTCTACGTCAACAATAGATCAGAACAAGCCCGAGGCAAGCAACAACTAGTAATAAACTACCAACCGCTCAACCACTTCCTAACAGATGACAAGTTTCCTCTGCCAAACAGAAATTCCTTGTTCTCCAGCCTATCACAAGCTAAGGTATTTTCCAAATTTGACCTAAAAGCGGGGTTTTGGCAACTAGGAGTCAAAAAAGAGGACAGGCCGAAAACTGCATTCTGTATCCCAAACCATCATTTCCAATGGACTGTAATGCCATTCGGGCTCAAAACAGCCCCATCCCTCTTCCAAAAATCCATGAGCAAGATATACAAGTCCATCTTAAACCATGCCCTAATCTACATTGACGATATCCTCCCTTTTTCCCCTGATATAAAATTCCATACCGATCTCCTAACCCAATTTGTTGGTATCACCGAAAAGTATGGAATAATGTTATCAGAAAAGAAGATGGTGTTGGGCCAGCCCAAAATCGAGTTCCTAGGGATGAAATTGCACAATGGCACATACGAAGCCCAACCTCACATAGCCCAAGAACTCCACAAATTTCCAAATGAAGGCCTCACAAAGACCCAAGTCCAACAGTTCCTAGGGATCGTGAACTAGCTCAGAGACTTCGTGCCCCACCTGTCAGGCTTCACAAGCCCATTAACCAAGATGCTTCAAAAAGATTCTCCACCTTGGGGAAAAGAACAGACAGAAGCGGTAAAAACCCTCAAAGAGTTAATGAAAGATTTACCACCACTTCAGATTCCATCAGACGGAAAAAGAATCCTGCAGACTGACGCAAGTGATAAGAATTGGGGGGCGGTCCTATTAGAGGAAGACACCAACAACAAAAGAAAGGTGTACGGGTACAAGAGCGGAGCATTCAAAGATTCCCAACTCCACTACCACTCTACTCTAAAAGAAATCTTGGCGGTCAAAATGGGAATAATGAAGTTTGAATTCCACCTCATCGGTCATAATTTCTTGGTAGAAACAGATTTCTCATCCTTTGAAGGAATGCTCACATTCAACCAAAACAAAGCTGTCAATGCCCAATTACTCCGATTAGCCACGTGGTTCTATCGTTACACCTTTCAAGTCAAGCGCATCAAAGGAAAATCAAACACCATCCCAGATTTCCTGTCAAGGCCAAACCGGAGTACTATAAATATAATCTCCCCAGAAACTAATCAACCCATCCCTCTAGTTTTCATGGCAAACCCTGCAGCAATCATCTCTACATTTCCAAAAGATGCCCAAAAGGTTATCAACCACAAAACCCCAAAAATAAAGGCCATCCAAAATGCTTTAGATATCCAGTCTACCCTTATTAGAGGTCATGGAAAATCAATGGCAAAAGAGTTAGGCTTCCATCCAAAGTACCCATTTGCCAAACTCTTTCACATGGAGAATACCATTTTTATGCCAAAAAAGATTACCCACATGTTCTGGTACTTAATGAGCTCCTACACTATTGCTATTGAGGTTCACACCATAGGACTCCGAACATCAGTTCGTAGCTACATGCAAAGGCCTGACCTCCGTCCGGCATACCAACATCCTATGGATCTATTGCAATGGTTCAAACCTTTATCTGATTGGAATGATCTGCTCACCCAACAATGGGAAAAGGTCCGCAATAAAAGACCAGTTGGTTTCTCTTATCCAGCTGATGAAAACGTGGAAAATCCAACAAATGCTACACCATTATGTTACTAAAGCTAAATGTCAACCATGATTTGACATTTACACCAAATGTTCAAATATACAAATCCAGCGAATACCCAATGGTTGTCATCGGAAACCCTGAACACCGACAGCTGGAGAAACTTCTGTTTAGCACAAATGGCATCATTCCTGATGAAATATGGCCACGACCAGAAGACGACGCACCTTGGGAACAGTATCCAGCAGATTACTCACTAAGGATGGAAAAGGATATGGATTATTACAATCAAAATTACGCTGAATATGAAGTTGATTATAATGATTCAATCTTCCAAGACTCACAACAACCAGATACCCTGTGCTTATCTCCAATAACGACTTCATTAAGAGAGCTTGATGAAGAAATAATGAGGGGATTATCAATCAAGAAAAGATCAACACGTGGAGAACCAAGTATGTCTGATGGAGATGGCAGTGATGACACGTGCATGAATCCTGATCCAAGTCATAAATAGACCCATGTGACCTCTGAGAAGATTCGCCCACCCATGTGATGCACCCAGCTATGCTGACTAGATTCGCCTAGGTAATAACATTTTTTCAGAAAGAATACACTGAAATTTGCAGACTCTCTGAAGACATCAGAGATTCCTTGCAGCTTGAAAAGAAAACTCTTTGTATTAATGATAAAAAAAAAGAGTCTGGAAAAGCAGAGATTCCCTCAGTCTAGGGAAGAGTGTACGTTTAATTTTCTTTATGTTGTTTTTAAAGCCTGACCAGCAGAGATTCCCTCAGTCTAGGGAAGGGTGTATGTTAAATTTTTTGTATGTCGTTTTGGTGGAAGGGGATTATAAATACCCCTCCACATTTCACTTGTAAGGGCATCAGTTTCCAAATAATAAAATCTTCTCTTTCTCTACATATTATGGCTTTCTAAATACCCCTTTGGGCTCTTTCTTGTATAGGGGAAGCAGTAGGATAAAACCTGGTTGTTCAACATTAGGTAGTATAATGATACATATCGCAACATCTTTATAGCAAGGATTAATCTCAAACAATATCCCGCCCAGGCAAAAGTAGACGCCACATTGGGGATGCGTTTTGAGGTTAAATCTTACTATATTGACTAGCCTTGTATCTGCTTACTATACACACTCAATCCCTATATCATCACCCAACTAATGGTATAGATATTTTTGTTTATAGATTTTTTTATTTTTTTATCATAAATTTTTAAAAGAAGAATAAAAAAATGTGAAAATAGATAGAATGATTTAAAGAAATTTTAGAGTGTCACATCACCTGCTTGGAGCTCTCATTTATATAAATATATAGATTTTAAAAAGAAGAATAAAAAAACAATTTAATTATGTTTTTCTATTAAAAAAAATTAATTAGATATTTTTGTTTATAGATATTTTTATCTTTTTATCATAAATTAAAAATGCAATTTAATATGTTTTTTTTATTTATTTTTAAATTAATTAGATATTTTTGTATATAGATTTTTTTATCATAAATTTTTAAAAGAAGAATAAAAAAATGTGAAAAAAATTAGAAAATAGATAGAATGATTTAGAGCAATTTTAGAGTGTCACATCACCTGCTTGGAGCTCTCCTTTATATAAATATATAGATAGATTATGCTATACTATATTAATAGTATAGTTTTTATTTTATTTTATTTCATTTTCTTTGCTCGGCCTATGTACTTTATTGAAACCCCAATCCATATATGTATCTATATCTCTTTATATAAAAAAGTGTAAATAATGAAATTTTTTGGTTTTAATAGTCTTTTTAAACTTTAACAAAATATTCTAAATATTTATTGGACAATACATTTAAAACTAATTAAAAATTGATATGTATTAATTATATTAGTATAAATACAAATATTATAAAATATCATTATTATTATATATAATATCTAATATAAGACTATATATTTAATAATTATATTAATGTAAATTCAAATGTTATAATAATATATAGTACTAGAGTAGATGTTTAGTAATTATATTAATTTAAATTCAAATATTATAAAATATTATTATGATAATAATATATAATCTTAATTTTTTACTAATTATATTAATATGAATTCAAATATTATTTTTATTATTATAATAATATTTAATACAAAATTAGAAATTTAATGATTATATTAATAAAAAATAAATATTATAAAATATTTATTATAATATATAATACATAATCTTAATATTTATTAAAAAAATTGTCATTTATATTTAAAAAAGAACACATGTTATTTTTTTATTTGAACTAACTTATAGAAATATATATTCATATTGAATAACAATAAGGATTATAAATATATTATATATATGTGTCATGCGTATGTAAATAATATAACTACGTAACTACGTAAGAAATTAGAATAACATCTTCTATCAAGAATAAACTAGATTATTCTCCAATCAATAAGTTGTAATTTGAATAATATCATGAATGTTTTGTACCTTAAATATGGTAGTTGTAATCTAAAATATTATCATATTATATATCATTTAAAAAAAATCATAAACAATGTTTTAGTTTAATTTTTCTTTTAATATATATTTAATTCTTTTATATATAATATTGTTTATTTATTTAAAATTTATATGACAATTATACAAATTTAATTTAATAAATTTTATAAATAAATCTAAGGAAACGTGCATTGCACGTTGCTTGTATCTAGTATCTATATAAATGAGATCATCAAGGAGGTGATGTGACACTCTAAAATTGCTCCAAAACACCTGTAACGCCCTGGATAGGCAAGACCGTTACACTGTGTACTTATAAAGGTGCAGGACTTGCTAATCAAGTCATTAATTTGAAAACGTGTCACTAAACATGTAAAAGCTAAGGTTAAAAAGGTTTTGGTCTCAAAAGACTCATTTCATACATTTAAACTGTAGTAACATGGGATCCCATATAAAAACGAAGTTAAAGAAAGTTTACAGACTCCCAAAAGTACATGAGAAACCACTAGCCATACTAAGGCAAAACAGACAGTCTTCAAGTTCCATGTCCTTGCCTAGACCTCAACCGTGGCGGTCGAGCACCTGGCTATGTACATTCTGCTCGCTGAGCTCTCCAATTAGGGCTGATCTAACTTGCCCTTGCTTTTACCTGCACCACGTAGCACCCATGAGCCAAAGCCCAGCAAGAAAACATCATAGATAACTCAAACAATGATAACAGAAAAACAGTTCAGTAAGCATGTATTCTCAACAGATAATCCTCAGTAGATACTCAGCATATACAATCCAACTCAAGATACATTCTATCACATATAATACTCATATCACATAATATTCAGGGCCGACGACTTAGGCCGCACCCTCTGTTTAACCCACTGACTCCGGCCCGCTTAAACTGAGCTCAGTGCATAATAAGCTGTCCTTGGCTACCAGTGGCCGAGCCGCACCCTGTGCGCTAGTGAGACCCTTGGCACCCTTAGGCCGTTGGTTCACTAAATGGATTGCATGGCATAATACCATCTTTTCAAGCATCTACAATAGGGAGCCCTTAGTCCCATCACATATACTAAACCAGGTGCAGTTTTCTTACCTTTAGTTTGTACAGTTATCGAATTACGAGCAACGCCCCTCAAGCACGATCCGCTCCCGAGCCTAAGCTTTTGTCACCTAGCCACAACCAAGGTATAGGGTTTCATAAATAATCAAATATAGGTTTCCAGTTATCAAACTAACTCCCGGGACTCGTAATTCCACCAAGCACGGTGGTGAAACCAAACCCGAGCACACTAGACCGCTCCCACGTGCTTAAAACCCTCAAAAATTCATGTGTGCAACCAAGGGCTGCGGCCCCCAAAGCCTCGCCGTGGCCCTTCCCCAAAACAGAACCTACTCCTTCACTGAACCACACATGCATCTCGACCCTTGCCTTGGGCGCTGCGGTGCGCCCCCTTGGCCGAGCCCCCTTGGCTTCTTTGCATGCTAGGGCCGCAGCGCTCTAGAACAGAGCCGCGGCCTTCCCCTTCGAACCCATATTTTACACCATTTCCAAGTCTGAAACCTCACCTTAAATCATCCCAAAACTCCCCAACTCTTAACCAATTAATTCCCAACTTCTTTAGCATGATCTAAACAACATAACTCCTAAGAAAACACAGCCTAAGACACTCTAATCTCCTCCTTTCAATTTCTGAAATCCAAGTGCTACAAACACTCAAACCAACCACTCATACTCAATTTAAAACCTCTAAACTTGGAGTTGAAACTTACCTTTGTTGTAGAATCACTTCACCAAGCTATGGCTAGGCTAAGCTCCCAAGTTTTCCCTCTTAATTCTGCCTTAGAACATCAAAATCATACTTGTTTCAGCACTTAACTAAAACCCAGCTAGAACTCAGAATTCAACCACAGAAAATAGAGTTAGATACTTATCTTAATCCCTGCTTCAGTTCCTTGATTTCCCCTGAGCTAAACCTCCAAATTCTCACCACCAAACTCAGAAATCCCAACTTGTTTCCCCTGTTTTCTGTGTTCTTTTTCCTTCCCTTTGTTTTCCTTAAGCGTGAGAGAGAGCTGAGCCTAAGTGTTTAGTCAGTTTGTTTTTCTTCTAAAAACTTCTCTATGTCTAACTTATCTATTAAGTTAATCCCGAGGCTCGGGGTGTCGGAACCGTCCCCGAGGCCAAAATGGTAAAATCCCCCATTATTCCCGCCTAGACATCCTAACCTCAAATATATCTCCATATATTTATTTTCATGACCCGATAATCCAAATTGCTACCCGCTATCTAAAAGTACCCCTGACTTATCCAAAGTCATAACTTAAGCCCCGTTGTGACTTTTCCCACTATTTGATCCTAGAATCGTCTTGAGTCGTGCTCAGCGAACCTGTCCACATAATAATGTGGTTCTCACATATATCACATATCATATTACCACATAATATAATCAATTATCATATAAACATTATCAGACATGTAATTACTCATTAAATCACAATTATTCCATTAATGCCCTCCTGACACACTAATCAAGGCTCTTAAGCCTTATTAGCGAGTTTGGGTCGTTACAACACCCTTTCTATTTTCTCATTTTTTACATTTTTTAGTTTTTCATTTTCAAATTTATGATAAGAAAAAACTAAAATATCTTTATAATACATCTTTACAACATATATAAGTTAAATTTGGTTTATTTAAAAGATATATAATTTGAATTCAAATTTGATTAGATATTTAATTACGACAACTCTTTAATTAAATTATAAATATAAATATAATAATAAACGTTATTTTTTTTTACATTTTTTAATTCTTCTTTTTCAAATTTATGATTATTAATTAATAAAATAGAATATTAAGGAGGTGATGCGACACTCTAAAATTGCTCCAAAATACTATTTGTTACACCCAGATTTCGAGACCTGAGGTTGTGACCTCGAAAGCTGGATTTGTCAGGTGTAAGCTCGCAATAGCTAAAGTGTATGTTCGTGATCTAGATGCCAAACCCTCGAAAATAGGTGGCAACCTCAAAGATAGGTAGCCTCGAATTCCTTTCCAAGCTTGGAAGACATAACATCAGAGTATATTCATTGTTAGGTGTCTTCGGATCGAGTAGCCCGAGCTTGGCATGGGTATGAGCTCGAAATATAACGGCCTCAGTGGTATTTACCCGCTCTAAGCTGGTCTTGGGGAAAGTTATACAGCTCGTAATTTACCTAGAGACCTGGACTGACATGATGGTGATTGCTGACCTCGAACGGCTTAGTGAGTCATCTGATGAGACGCAGTCCATGCATTCAAAAGATATTTATTGTTGTAACTTCCCTACATTAAAGGGATATTAATTAGTCTGTTATATGTCTCCTGGTCTTCAGGGGACGTTTCCTTGTATATAGGAGTTACAGAATTTAATGTCATTATTCTCATTAATGGAGTGGAGTATCTTCCCAAAATATGTGGGAACAAACTCTGAAAACCCTCTATAAATAGAGAGGTCATGAACCTTTGTAAGGGACCGAATTTTTGTTATCTTGAGAGAATTTTCTGGAGAATTCATTCCTGAAGGATTTCCAGAAAACTCCAAAGTCCTAATAAAAAAGACTTGTGGACTAGGCAGAGTTAACTGCTGAACCACGTAAAAAAACCCTCATTGTTCTACTGTATTACTCGTCTTTGCCATAGTTTTTATTGTTTACATGCTTTACATTTTAAGTTGATGAAAAACGGCGTCAACAATTTGGTGCTTTCATTGAGAGCCTTAAGCAGTACAATCCCTGAATAGCTATGGCTGCGAATGATCAGAATATTCTTGAAGAAAACTATCCAGGACGCCCTGGGAAGCAGCCAATGGTAAATCCAGAAACTGAAGAGAGAAGTGAGTCCTCCGATTCTCGGGGACCTCTAGCACCTCCGGCTCCAAGGGATGATGAGGACATGTACTATAATCCTGAACGGTACGTCCCCATTGTGGAACTCAAAAACCGACAGTTAAGAAAACAGTTGGCTGAGGCCAAGAAGCGAAACGAAGAATTGGCTAGGTTAGCTGCGGAGGCCCAGGCGGCTCAAACCCAACCTCCGCGTGAGAACCAAGCCCCACCTCCGCGGGACGTTCATGTTCCTCCCCGCAGGCCTCGCGAGCGACCTCAAAAGAACGCTGCCACAAGGAGACTCCGCCACTAGCGGAGCAACCTGCTCCCTCGAGACCCTGAAGAAACACTTGAGCTAGAGCTCTGGTTAACTCGACTGTAGAGTTGCCAGCAGAAACTGAGAACAACCAAGCCCTTGCAGAGGCTCGGACTCAGAATCCTGGTGACCCACAGAATGCAACCGAGCCGGTGCGAGCGAACTCGGGACCATCTAGACCCCGGAATGGGTGGCAGCCACCATCACCCCTGCGGTTCCCTCCATCGCCAATAAGATATCCCTCACCACCTCGGAGGAATACAAGACCAGCTCAGGGTAATGAGGAAGGGTGGGTAGGACGGAAACAAGGTAATAGAGGAACAGCTAGGGAATAGAGAGACGCCCAGCCTACGAGAAGCCAAATGTCTCGGTCTCGCACTGCAGAGACGAGGTAGCATGAAAGAAATCCATCTCGGAATAATCATGCCACAAGCCTCGCCAGTGACGACTCAGGAGACACCAGATCAGTCAGCATGTATGATCAAGGTCGAAGAAATATTGGAAACCATAGGAACCGCTCCGATCTGCAGGAACACCCGAATCAGAATCGGGGTAGTGGTAATCCCTCGAACCCAGACCTGAGAGATCGCCTAAATGGGCGCAAAGATCCCTTACGAAGACGCGAGCCTAGAATTGTGATCAATGATAGCCAATTTCAGGCGAGACCCCTTGCGAACCCGGTTCAAGAAAGAATTGATCAGCTGGAAAGGGCATTTAGGCTCTTGCAGAATGAGCGAGGTTGGAGTCGGGATGAGGATTCTGACGAGGAGCTCAAACCATTCGCTCCCTATATTTCCAACACTGCATTTCCTCAAGGGTTTCAGATTCCTCATGTCCCTCCTTTTGAAGGGAAATCCGACCCGTACAGTCATTTGAATACATTTAACACCATAATGAGAGCAAGTAATGTGGGTTACGCTCAGATGCATGTTATTTCCAGCATCACTTACAGGACCAGCAAAAAGCTGGTTTGAGAAATATAAGAGACATTCCATCACTTCTTGGGACCACCTATCAAAGGATTTCAAGAAATAGTTTAGAGCCATGATCGGTGTAAGACCCGAAGCGTCAACCCTGGCCAATGTTCGGCAACAGCCAGGCGAAATGTTGAAAAGCTACCTTACGAGGTTTAACCTGGAGGTTGCCCGAGCTCGGGATGTGGATGACAGCTATCATCTAATGGCCGTCCAAGCTGGGATAATGCCGGGAAGTCCCCTCTGGGATGATATGCAGAGAAAGCCTGTGAGGTCCTTAACTGAGTTTAATAGGCGAGGTCAACACTAAATATGACCTCTCAGCCCATAACTACAATGATAAACGTAAACTCTACCTCAACCTCGGCAGACCCATCAGCCTCAAAACCCCATGTAGAAAACCCTTCCAAAAGGAAGAAGAATGAAGGGAGTAACCCCGAGGCGGAAGGGGGAAACAAGAAGAAAGGGGAAAGGTATTTCTCCATGTACAAAGTGTACACTGAGCTCATCGAGTCTCGGGAGAATATATATCTAGCTAATGAAAACCAGATCCCTTTCAGATATGCATACCCCATGAGAAATTAAAAGTCCAAAAGGGACTCCAGTAAGTACTGTCGATTTCACAGAGACACTGGGCACACTACTGATGAATGCAGGCAGTTGAAGGACGAGATCGAAGGACTGATCTCGAGAGGATATTTCAGACAATATGTTAGAAACCAGAATAATAATCAGGCTTCTACTAGCCAGAGGGCAGCTGCGCCATAGCCTGATCAAAACAATAATTCCCGAGCTAGAGAAGAGGATAGACCCCCTCCGATTGATGAAGAAGATGTGATAACCATTTCGAGCGGGCCTCATCTCGCAGGGACGGGCAAGAATTCCCAAAAGCGATATGTGAACGAGCTAAAAACTGGGGACAGGTCCACCTATGAACCCGAACCTAGAGCTCCAAAGTGCCAAAAGGTTGAATCTCAACCGATAACCTTTACTGAGGACGATGCGTCCCATGTTCAGTTTCCCCTCAATGACCCATTGGTCATCACTCTACAGCTCACGGATAAGAGAGTTCATCGAGTTCTCATTGATAATGGGAGCTCAGTAAACATTCTCTATAAGGCCATCTTAGAAAAGATGGGACTCGCGCTTCGAGACCTAAAAGCTTGTGCAACGACCTTGTACGATTTTTCAGGAGAAGGGATTGCCTGTATGGGGTCCATTTAACTTCCTGTAACCTTGGAAGACTATCCAGTCTCAGCAACCAAGATGATGGAGTTTGTAGTCGTGGACTTTCCATCGGTCTACAACGTGCTGCTCGGGAGACCCGCTCTAGTAGGGCTGGGGGCAGTCTCGTCTGTAAGGCATTTGGTCGTCAAGTTCCCGACTTCTAGTGGCATCGGGACGTTGAAGGGAGACCAATTAGCCGGGAGGGAATGCTATAACATTTCAATAAGGGGAAAGAAGCACGCGAGCGCACAAACGCTCATCATTATCCAGAATAAAGATGATACAATCTTGGAGTTAGATGAAGAAATTGACCCAAGAGTGGAGGAAAAAGCTGATCTCGAACCATTAGAAGAGCTTGAAGAAGTTAGGCTCGAAGAATCAGACCCCCCGAAAACGGTAAAGGTCGGGAAAAACCTCCGGGAAGAAACTAAATAACAATTAATTTGCTTTTTGAAGAAAAACCAGGATGCCTTCGCGTGGTCACATTCAGACATGGTGGGAATAAGTCCAAATATAGTGAGCCACGCGCTAAATATCGATAAAAGCTTCCCGCCGAAGCAACAAAAGCGAAGACAACTGGATGACGATAGGAAAAAGGCCCTAAAAGAGGAAGTCGACAGGTTAAAGGAAAACCGATTCATTAGGGATGCCTTTTACCCTGATTGGGTAGCCAATCCGGTACTGGTCCCAAAGCCTAATGGGACATGGCAAACCTGCATTGAATACTCGGACCTCAACAAGGCCTGTCCTAAGGACTAGTTCCCTTTACCATGGATCGACCAGCTCGTGGATGCCACGGCAGGGCATGGACCCATGTCGTTCATGGATGGCTATTCTGGATATAACTAGATTTCCATGCATGCCCCTGACCAAGAGCATACGAGCTTCATAATAGACAAAGGGTTGTATTTTTATAACGTCATGCCATTCGGGCTCAAAATTGCTGGAGCCACTTACCAGCGTCTCGTGAACATGATGTTCTCCGAACAAATAGGTAATAACATGGAAGTTTATGTTGACGATATGTTAGTTAAATCTCAACTTAACAATAACCATGTGGATGACCTTGAAGAATGCTTCGCCGTGTTACAGAGATATAACATGAAACTCAATCCTCAAAAGTGCTATTTCGGAGTATCTTCAGGAAAATTCCTGGGATTCATTGTGAATGCTCGGGGAACAGAAGCTAATCCTGATAAAATCCAGGCTCTGATTGATATGACCTATCCTCAGAAGCATAAAGATGTCAAAAGTTTGACTGGCAGGATGGCAGCGCTAAGTAGGTTTATCTCGAAATCTATGGACCAGTGTCTTCCATTTTTCAACTTTTTGAGTGGAGGCAAGAAATTCGAATGGACGGAGGAATGCGAGTTGGCTTTTCAAGAACTCAAGAAACACCTCGCAAAACCCCCAATCTTTTCAAAACCCATTACGGGAGAAGTTCTGTACCTGTACCTTGCCACGACCAAGCACGCCATAAGCGCGGTACTCGTGCGGGAAGAAGGAAAAGTGCAAAGGCCCGTGTATTACGTCAGTAAAAGGTTACTGGGGGCAAAATCAAGATAACCCTTGATGGAGAAGTTAGCTCTTAGCCTAATTCACTCATCTCGAAAGCTCCGACCCTATTTTCAGGCGCACCCCATCCATGTATTTACTGATCAACAACTAAGACAAGTCTTGTCCAAGCCAGAAGCCTCATGTCGACTGCTCAAATGGGCCGTTGAACTCGGACAATTCGAGATCACTTATCATCCAAGGATGACCATAATGGGACAGGCCTTGGCAGACTTCATAGTGGAATGCACTGGCGTGGCCAACGATAAAGTTATAACCCCAGCCCGCGAGCTGTGGAAACTTTATGTTGACGGGTCTTCTAATGAAAATGGATCGGAAGCAGGAGTAATCTTGATCACCCTTGCAGGAAGCCGATTTCACTATGCTTTAAGATTTGACTTCGACACGTCAAATAACGAGGCCGAGTACGAGGCTCTACTGGCAGGACTCCGCATAGCCAAGGAGCTCAAGGACAAAGCCATACATTGCTACAACGACTCCCAGCTAGTGGTTAATCAAATTTTGGGATAGTACCAAGCTCGTGGTACGAGAATGGAAGCATATTTAGAAAAGGCAAAATCGGTACTAGAGCATTTCGAGTTCTATGCGATAGAACAGGTCCCCCGAGAACAGAACTCGAACGCGGACGCTTTAGCCAGGCTTGCTACCTCTATCGAGAATGACGAACTAAATGTCGTGCCAATCGAACATCTCGCGACGCCCAGTATAGACGAGATAGAACAGGAGGATGTGTGTATGGTCAATTCCGAGCCAACCTGGATGACTCCGATAGTTGAATACCTTGAGACCGGTGTTCTCCCGGAAAAACGGACCAAGGCTCAAAAATTGATGTATCAAATCCCTAGGTATACCATTGTAGATGGAAAGATATATAGAAGAGGATATTCCATGCCGCTACTTCGGTGTGTGACCCCACCCGAAGCTGAGAAAATCATAGAAGAAATTCATGAAGGGTTCTGTGGAGACCATACCGGGGGGCATAACCTGTCCAAGAAGATCATACGTCAGGGATACTTCTGGCGTACCATCAAATCAGATTCGTTTGAATACGTAAAGAGGTGTGATAAGTGCCAACGGTTTGCCACAATTCCTCGAGCTCCACCATTCGAGCTAACTATGATGGCCTCCCCGTGGCCATTTGCAGTTTGGGGAATCGACCTCATAGGCTCACTGTTGACTAGCAAGGGCGGAGTAAAATACGCAGTAGTCACCGTAGATTACTTCATGAAATGGACTGAAGCCGAACCTTTGGCGACAATAACCTCGAAGAAAGTCCTTGACTTTGTGGTGAAGAACATCATATACCGATATGGGATGCCAAGGAAGATTGTGTCCGATAACAATACCTAATTCGACAGGGATCTGTTTACCAAGTTTTGCGAAAAAAATGGGATAATAAAGAGCTTCTCATCAGTGGCCCATCCCCAGGCGAATGGCCAGGTCAAAGCTTTAATTAAGACCCTAAAGAGTTCGTTAAATAAAAATTTGGAAGAAGCTAAAGGAAGATGGCTCAAAGAATTGCCCCAAGTTCTATGGGCGTATAGGACCACGACTCGTACATCAATAGGACATACCCCATTCTCTTTAGCGTACAGTTGTGAGGCTATGTTGCCAATCGAGGTTGAAATTCCCACAATTCAAGCCCTCGCTTATATCAAACCTCGAACCACTCTCAGCTCGAAGAAACTTTGGATCTGATCAAAGAAAGAAAGAACGAAGCTCAATTAAAAAATGCTGCATACCAACAGCGAGCTACCCGGTACTTCAACAAAAGAGTTCGAGATAGAAAATTTGGCGTAGGAGATTTGGTGTTGAGGCGTGTATTCTTGGCAACACGAGATCCAGCAGCTGGCATGCTCGGGCCAAATTGGGAAGGACCTTATCAGATAGAATCAGTAATCCGAGCCGGCGTGCACAAGTTGGCAAGATTGGATGGAAGTCTGGTACCACGAGCATGGAATGGTGAACACCTACGACCTTACTATCAATAGTGTAGGAAGGATGTCGCTTATAACCATGCTTGTTTATCTGTACTGTTTTTCTATTTTTGAATTTTTCAAATAAAGTTTGATTTCGTTTTAATATGCTGTATTTTTTGCAATCTCTCTTAATTTAATAACCTATGGTCACATTCATATGATATTAAGGGGGCATTAGCGGTATATATACCATCAGCTCGAAAAAATAAAATAGCATATACAAAAAAACATATAAGTGTTTGGATATAACCAAATGCGCGAGCTAAGATAGTTTGGATATAACCAAACTATCAAAAACATACAAGTGTTTGTATACAACCAAATGCGCGAGCTAAGATAGTTTGGATATAACCAAAATATAAAAAACATACAAGTGTTTGGATATAACCAAATGCGCGAGCTAAGATAGTTTGGATATAACCAAACTATAAAAAACATACAAGTGTTTGGATATAACCAAATGCGCGAGCTAAGATAGTTTGGATATAACCAAACTATCAAAAACATACAAGTGCTTGGATATAAACAAATGCGCGAGCTAAGATAGTTTGGATATAACCAAACTATCAAAAACATACAAGTGTTTGGACATAACCAAATGCATGAGACAAGAAAGTCTGAACATAATCAAATTATCAAGAGATAAAAATATAAGTATATGGATTACAAACCAAACACGACCTTAATAGGTTTGGAACAAACCAGCTAAAACTAATCGACAGTAAGTTGGAGCATAACCCACTTCGCGTTAAGTCAAGATCGAGGCTGGAGTATCTTGCAAAACAATAGTTTCGACCTCATAACCTCGGGGAGCTACCCGAGGACGAGAAAAAGTAACTAAAAAAGTAAGATATAACTAAACCATTTTCATTACACACCATATAAGTACTTTCAGGTGCATGGTAAAAGTAATCACCAACCTTGATAAAATAACGACATCGGAAGCGGATATTTTGAGCAAACTATGCATGAATGCATTGAACCTCGAGCTTAAATCCAAACCATGTTTGTATGAATAAACAGGCATATATGACACTTTAATATAAAATGCACAAAATATTTCAACCCAAGAAATGTAAAGCCAATGTATTAAATTAAATTCAAAAAATGATATCTCAAATATCATAAAAGGCAGCTCTTTCACGAACTGTAAAATTGTCTTGGCCCCGGGGGCATAAAAAATGAAAAATCAAACATAAAAAACTGTTACAAGAGATTCAGAGGGACGCAGCCCCGAGGAAAGATTTAAGAAGAGGAGGCGTTCTCCTTGGCCTTCTCAGCATTGGCATCACCCCTGGCTCCCTTTGCCTCATCCCGAGCGGTCTCCTCCTCATCAAGCCGATCTTGCCACTTAGCCACGAGCTTTGCTTCAAGAGGGCCTAAGAAGTTGGTGTCGAGGTCGACATTGTTGGCCTAGATTCTGTACATGGCCATGTCAACTGCCCGGTCCTTCTTCTCCTTAAACTCTTCAAGAAGACGAGTATTTTCACCCTCCATGATCTCGAAGGTAGCAGGCTTTTTTCTTCGAGCTTGGTATTGATCTCCTTGGCCCGAGCATTCTCCTTCTCAAGCTCTGCAAGCTGGGCATTCAGCTTTTCAAGCTTGGATGTCTTGACCTTTAGCTCCTCAGCTCCTGCCTCCACCTTTTCCTTTGTTGCCTTGAGCTTGTCACTCAGTTTGAGTTGAAGATCCTTTGCCTCCTGAGCAAAATACATACTCGTGTGGACCTCGTGGTTCAACCTGTAATTAAGTTGAGCAGAGATAGCAAGAGTCTGGCATATGAAGAAATCAAATCAGCATATGAACCAAATATAGATACAGCTAGAAGCAAGTGAAGAAAGGTTGCTGCAGCAGTAAGCTCGATGCTCTTCTCGTAAAGAGTATTGCAAACTCAAGCATTGTTCAAAAACTGCCAGTGAGAGGCGTCAAAGCTACCAAAACTCTGGCCCACTCGAGATAGAATGTCCGAGTCTAGCTTAGCTCCGTGGGGCCCAGTTGCGTTGTCAATCACATACTCATCAACGTGAGTAGAAACCGAAACCAACTGTGTTCTTGAGGCTGAGGGTTTCTTTGGAGGTAGGCCAAGTGTGGAATGGACCTGGATTATAGGAGGACCAGGAGGTAAGGTCGAAGAGGACATCTCGGCCTGAGTAGGTGGACTCAAAACGGGGCTCGGAGCAACCGGAGCTGGGGGAGGAGGCATTTTCTCGGTCCTCTTAAGGACCTTAGTAGGCCGGTCTGTTTTTCGTGACCCCCTCAGGCGGTTACTCCTCTTGGCTCTGCCACCCACCAGGATGTTGTCAAGGTCGGATTTCATCTCGCCTGCACATTTACACCACATTATGAGTTATCCCAAAACAAAATAAATTAACATGATGTAGACAGACAAGGGATAAAAAGACAAGTGGAGAGAAACCTAACTGGAACTCTCCCCCGAGCTTGTGCTCGGCGACCACGAAATTCCTCCATCTTCAGAAGAGGCATGGGGAGTACCTTCCTTATAGGTGGATGTCAAGCTCGAAGGGCCCTTATAGTCGTTAGTCCCATATTGGACGGCTATTCCGTCCCATACCTCGTTCAGGCTATACATGGTGTCGTATTTCCCGAGCCAACTATCGAACCTATGTACCCTCTCATCTACCCAAGACCATACATAGAAATGGTTCCTATCGTCCTCGCACAATATTAATCTATCAAGTTTATGTTTAATTAATGAGGGAGACCACAAATCCGAGCTAAGGATGACTGTACCTTGTTCATCCGAGCCCGAGCTCAAGGCCTCATCGTTGGCCTCATTCCCCGATTGTGGACTCCTGCGACATTGAGCTGGAGATGGAGGCCTCGCATTTCTCCTCGGAGGAAGGTTGCTAGTTGGAAGGGGCACGAGCTCCCACTAGTCGTATTTCTTATTCGACCAGCCAGATGTAGATTGGTCCTCCCCCAAAAGGCCGCATGCCCAGAGCTTGTCTTCATGCAGGAGATAGGAAAGGGGCCTCCTGCCATAGAGAAGTTGGAGCAAAGCCTCTCTATGCTCCCTCATCTCATTGATGGGAGTAGGGCGATGGTAATTGGCTGGAATATCAAACACATTGCAACTAAATACAAGCCTAAGAAAAATTCAAGCACAAAAAAGAAAGGAGTTGAGATACTTACGAATTCGTCTAAACGAGTAATATCTAGACAGAGCAAGGCAATCCGTCCAGAAGAAGGATTTCTTGAAGTCTGGTGGATGATTGGGTAAATCCCCGAAGATCTTTGGCTCCTTGGGATAGCTCAAAAGGTAATAGAAGCCGTCCCCTCCCCGAGCTTGGGAGGGATTGCTTTTCAAGCAAAAGAGATATAAAATCTCTTCTGGTGAAGGTCCTACCCACTTCAGCTCGTGGTACAGCGACCTCAGGGCAGACAGAACCCTGTAAGAATTAGTGTTGAGCTGGAAGGGAGCCAGCCCAACAAAGTCCGTGAAGTCCTTGAAAAAAGACTTCAACGGCAGTATTGCCCCTGCCTTCATATGCTCTTAGCTCCAAGCTGCGTCTCTTAGCTTGCTGTCAGGATTTCCATCTCTTGGAGCGCGGTAACTCCGCTCATGGGAGGTCAGAGCTCAACACCTCAGCAAGCTCGATAGTCCGATGCCATGAAAGGCCAGAATATTAGTTATCTGACCTAGCGATGTAACTGAGCTCCAGCGATGCTCGGCCTCGAAGAATTCTCTCCTCGGCTACGAGGTAGAAGGTTCCCCCATCAGCAAAAATTGAAGATCACCCGGCTTGAAGGTGATTATTACTTTGAGTGTAGGGTTGAGAGGAATCAGTCTATGCTCGGTGTCCGGATTTGGATAAAGGACGACCCTTAGTCTTTTCCTTTTCCCTTCTTTGACTTTGTCTAACTGACGTTGGAAGTGGTCTCGAGTGTCCTCTTGCTCATGCCTCAGTTCGTGCTCCCGAATTAAGCGCTGGTTCCGAGTAAAAGGAGACTCTGGGCTCGAAGCTACTGGTGAGTAAGGAATCGCGATCTTTGACCCCCACCATTTTCTTGAATTCTGCGGCATCTAACAAAAAAGCAAAAGGGTGAGGGCCAAGCGAGCAAGAAATAATGAGATAAATAATACCTAAGCTTGAATAATCGAGGCTACAAGGCAAGCTCGATCCAAAGGATGAGGCTAATCTCAGAGCGTGTATACCACCGAAGGAAAGAAGGTGGACATGTTATGGGAAATCCCGAAATATCGAGGAAAAGAGGTGGCAGTTATTAAAAAGGTGGTATTTTTGGAATCATGCATTTTCTTTAAAAAAAAAACAACCCTGATTTTGTACCCAATATCTTGGTGTGCAAGATATGTATTCTGAGATTTGAAAACCCAGAGAAGGAACTATATTTGAACCTTTTCACACAAGAACTGGGTTTGAATCTAATGGCTATCAGTCGAAGCATCCTGGTGCATTAAACTAATGAATGGACCAAAAATAAACCCTAGTGCTAAAGTGCAACAGAAGCATAAACGTGCATGCAAAGATATAGTATGAATGCAGATATAAGAGGTTAAGAACAGATACTTACACAATGAAGCTTGTGGGTACTGAGAAATCAAAGACAAAAGGAGTGGTTGCAAGAACAATCTCATGGAATCGAATAAGCCAACGTTATTTTGTTTTCTTGGTTTGGAGAACATGCAAGAACCGAGAAAAATCAAACTCTGGTATTTTCTTCTTTTTTTTTTCTCTGAAAGCACAAATGAAAGTAGAGTGGGGAAGACGATGGGGACGTATATATAGGCCCCTGGAAATATCAAAGGCCAAATTGTTTTGAGCCGTTAGCCATATTTCGTATCCAATCCAACGGCCAGGGACAATTGATTCGATGGTACTATACAGGATGGCAGACGGATAGGCGTGGGCAGGTTTCCAAGGTACTCAAGTACTTTGAGTGATCAATACCCAGTTGACGCGTGTCCACACTCGTGTATATTTGATGGTACGGTTCCCAATGGAAGTAGTTCAAAAGTTTCCCTCTCATAGGATTCGAACAAATACTTTTGAGGGGGAAAAATGTTATGCCCAGTTTTCGAGACCAGAAATTATGACCTCGGAAGCTGGACTCGTCAAGTATGACCTCGAGATATATAAAACACATGTTTAAGGTCAAACCTCTGAGGCAAGATGGCAATCTCGAAGACATGTAACCTCGAGATTCTTTCCAGACTCGAAAGGCATAGCATCAGGATACATCCGTTACGAGTGCCTTCATATCGAATAGTCCGAGCTTAAAAGAGTGTAGGCTCGAATCATGACAGCCTCGATAGAATTTATCTGCTCCGAGCAGGTCTTGGAATAAGATGGCCAGTTCATAACCTGTCTGTAAACCTTGACTGATGCGATATTGATTGCGGATCTCGGAGATTTGATGAATCATCTGATGTAACACGCTTTGTACATTTAAAGATATTTATTGTTGTACCCGAAATTAAAGGGATATTAATAAGACTGTTATCCGTTTTCCTGGTCTTCAGGGGACGTTTCCTTGTATATAGGAGTTACATCATTTAATATCATTATTTCAATTAATAAGCAGAAGTATCTTCCCAAAATATATGGGAATGAACTTTGAAAACTCTCTATAAGTAGAGAGGTCATGAACACTTGTAAAGGACGAATCTTTTGCTATCAGGAGAGAAACTCTGGAAAATTCATCTCTGAAGGATTTCCAAAAAACTCCAAGTCTTAATAAAATTGACTCGTGGACTAGGCAGAGTTAACTGCTGAACCACGTAAAACTCTTGTTGTTCTACCATATTATTCATCTGCGCCATAGTTCCTATTGTTTAATTGCACTACATTTTAAGTTGACGAAAAACGACGTCAACAATATTTATTTGAATGATTGTAAATTTCCTGAATTAAAGGAAAATATTCTCATGATCAAGTCTATAAATAACTTGGAGTAATTCATTTGTGGGGGGACAAAAATTTATACTAGAGAATACCATGCCACATTGCTTTCCAAAAAAGCTTTGAGAGAGTAGTGAGAATAATAATAGTGACTCGTGGACTAGGCAGATTTTAATTGCTGAACCACGTAAAAAACCTGTGAAACCTTCTACTTTTTCTATATATTTTTTAGTGCTCTTCATATTTAAGTTGACAAAAAATGAGGTCAACAATTTGGTCCTTTCGTTGAGAGCATTAAGAAAATTGATGTATTGTTTAATAAAAAACTTCTGCATACCAACAATGGCCATCACGAACAACCCTAGAACTGGTGGGCAACCATTACCACAAACACCGGAGGAGCGAACTCCTCAGACTAAGAACTACCCAAGAAGGCTTGGAAAGCAACCCGCGGTAGTTAGAGCCCTGGCGAGGGGAGTGCATCATCGACATCCAGGGGAAACCTGCTTAAGACCTTAGACCTGACAAGGATCTATACTATAATCCTAAAAGGTACGTGCCCATTCTGGAGTTGGAGAATCACAGATTGTGCGAGCAGTTAGTTGAAGCCACACAGAAAAATGAGGAGTTGGCTAGGCAGGCTGCCGAAGTACATGCACTGCAACGAAGGACCAGAGGATGGCCCCGTGGGAGTATGACTACCAGAATGGTTGAGCAAAGGGCCTAACTGAGACCCAGGAAAAATACCGGCAACGGTCGTCTGGGGGGAAATGCTCAAAATGCTGCTAGGGGAAACACTATGGTAAGTGTAACTGCTGGTACTGGGAATAACCAAGCTCTTCCTGCAGCTCGAAATGATAACCTTGAGCCTGTTAGGAACAACTCGGAGCCTGTCCGAGCCAATTCTGGACCTTCTAGACCCAATAATGGAAGACCCCCGCCATCACCAATAAGGCATCATCCATACCCAATTAGACACCCCTCTCCAGCTCAGGAGGCACCCTAGAGACCCTCTCGGAGTGGGAGCCGAGGCAGAAATAATAGGGCTCGACCTGGACAAGGGGTGAATGAGAGGCTCACCGAGCACATAAGACATCCCAACCAACAGGAAGTCATATGTCAAGGTCACAAACGACTGGGTTCGGGGGCAAGCAAAAATCCCACATCGCAATCATCGAGCCATATAACAACAACTTGAGAGGAATGTCAACATTCTCAGTGGAAGTCTGGACCTCAGCAGATTAGTGAGTGTATACAACACCGAGCTTGAAAATATTGGGAATTATGAGAATGACTACCCTGATCTTTGAGATCACTTGAATCAAAACCAGGGGCAGGCTAACCCATCAAACTTGGATTTATGAACACATTTAAATAGCCGAAAAGATCCCATGCAGCCAGTACACGGGAATCAGTATAACCCTGTACAAGGGCAGGGAGTTGGAGTTTTTACAAACAATATCCAGCTACCCCAAATGCAAGCTCGACCTCTGGTGGACTTGGTCCAAGAAAGAATCAACCAACTTGAAAGAGAATTCAGGCTCCTTAAAGAAGAAAGAAATAAGGACAAAGTTGACGACTCCGATGAGGAGCTTGAGCCTTTCGCTCCACACATATCAAACACTCCATTTCCTTATGGATTCAAGATACCCCACGTGGCACCCTTTGATAGGACCTCAGACCCATATAGCCACATGAGTACGTTTAACACAATAATGCGTGCTAGCAACGTCAGATACAAGCTCAGGTGAATGCTTTTTCCAACCACGCTGACGGGACCAACAAAAAACTAGTTTGACATGTTCTGAAGGCATCCGATCTTGTCTTTGGAGAAACATGATAAGGAATTCAAGAAGAAATTCAAGGCCATGGTAGGTGTCAGGCCCTCGGCCTCGGCCTTGACTAATGTCAGACATTAACCGGGAGAATCATTAAAAAACTACATGGAAAGATTTAACGTAGAGGTGGAATGAGCCCAAAATGTCGATGACATTGGTCATCTCATGGCAGTACGAGGTGGAGTATTTCTAGGGAGTCCCCTTTTGGATGACATGCAAAGTAAACCCGTAAGGAAAATAATTGAGTTCAATAACAGGGCTTAGAGATTCGACAATGTAAAAGAGGCGAGGTCAGCATTAAAACTGACCCCACAACCTATTATAACTACAACGATGAACGTCAACTCAGCCTCAACCTCGGCTATGCCCTCAATGTCGCGGCCCTCAGGAGACAACTGTTCAAAGAGGAAGAAAAATGAATGGAATAACTCGGAGGCGGACATGGGAAAAAGAAAAAGGGAGATAAATACTTCTCCATTTACACAGTTTATACCTAGCTTACTGTAACACCCTACTACCCAGGGACCATTACGGTGTGCATTTTAAATAGTGCTAAACTCACTAATCGAGTCATTTTGCCATAATCATGTAACTAAGTATGATTAGCAGTTTAGGGTTAAAATTTTTGGTTAAGATACAATGTTTTACTAAAATGTTTACTGTATAAATTGAGATCCCAAAAATATAATTTAAAGGTTAATTACAACAAAATATTTACAACCAGCCGACCTAAGCGAAAAAATAGGGTTTAACCCTAGTTCCTCTTCAAACCCTCGGCAGTGGCGGTCGAGCAGCCGCGTATGTACACATCGTCACCTAAGCTCTCCAACTTAAGGATGGTCCAGCTTTCTTTTGCCTTACCTACACCACATAGCACCCGTGAGCCGAAGCTTAGCAAGAAAATTCAATATGCTCATGAGCAGTAATAACATGTTACTAAATCATAATGTGCATGCCTAGCAATAATAGCCCTATTCATGCATGCAAATAAGTTCAGATAATGATGGTGGATCCTGCCCTCCTGTATGGATGACTATCAAGTCAATCCTAATCAAATGAGTGATTAACACTTTGTGGTTCTGATAACCATGCTGGGGCGTGTCGCCCTAATCAGATGAGTGATTAACACTTGAGATTTTGATAATCATGCTAGGGCGTGTAGCCCTAATCAGATGAGTGAATTAACACTTGAGATTCTAATAATCATGTTAGGGAGTGTAACCTTAATCAGATGAGTGAATTAACACTTGAGATTCTGATAATCATATTGGGGCGTGTAGCCCTAATCAGATGAGTGAATTAACACTTGAGATTCTGATAATCATATTAGGGCATGTAGCCCATAGCCATGTGATGATGCAGTCTCCTCAGCCTTCTGGCCCTGGTTCTAAGTAATTAGCCACTAGACTAGACAAGCACTTTTAATTTTCATCGAACTTGAGGTCAGTTAGGCATTAATGCTCATGATCAATCATTCAATGCTTATGTCGATTATATCTAATCTTTTCGGCTTGTGTTGAACACATCAGTGCCATTCTTGAATCTTAAGCCAATACCATACGGCTCATGTCAATTTCTGACTCATGGGTCAGTGCATACACAAGTAAGCAATGCAACCAGGTATATATCATATGTCAAATATCCAAATGTATGGCATTCAACATGCTTACTTAACAATCACTATCATAATTATGATCATGCACAATTACAGAGACTCAAGCTCTGATCAATCTTATATTCAATATTCATGTCATGCCCTAATCATATGTTTCTCATGCATCATATACTGGGTCCCGCTTTCTTACCTCTGGTTCAAGCGAGAAATAACAAATGAACGACCCTTGAGAACGATCGATCCTTTAATCCCTTAGAGGTCACCTAGTCATAACCAAATATGGAATCCAATTAATAAAATCAACAATAAAAGGTTCTTGACCTAAACCTCACTCCCGGGACCTCGAATTGTACTCAAATGGTTAGTAGATTCGATCCCGAGCTTTAGGAATTGAAACCCTGAGCCAAAATCCCTCAAAAGTGCCCAAAATATGAATCAGGAAAAGCAGGGAAGCGCTACAGTGCTACAACCAGAGCTGACTAGCCTTGGACAGTGCTGTAGCACCCTCCCTTGGGCACTTTAGCGCTAGGACCTGGCTGAATCAACCCTAGTTCTTCCTCCTTCGAGTTTTCCAATTCCAAGCTTCACAAACTGATCCTAAACTTCATTCAAACTCCCAAATGAACCCAAATATCCTCTCTACAAGTCCTAGGCATCATAACCCAACCAAACTTTGCTAAAAGCTTCCATCAATTCTCAACTATCCCACTCAAAATCCCAACTAAAAACCAAATAAAAATAGAGTAGAAAACCAGAGTTTCAATGGCTAGAAACTTACCTCAAGCTCAGTATCACACCCTCTTCAATGGTAGAACATAACCCTAGACCATCAAGGTTCAACTTCCTAGCTTGGTTCCTCAAATGGAGCTTCAAAATTTAAAGAGAAAAGAAGGGAAAATGATGATCGAGAGAGGAAGAAATGATGCTCTATTTTCTACAGCCTTCTACAACTTCTTAAGGTTGATATAATCCTTAAGGTTAAAAGACCAAAATGCCCCCAAGCTTAAATAAAACCCTAAACAGCCGCCAAGGGCAAAATCTTCCTTTCTCCTCTAATCCTGCTAATCATAATTAACGCCTTCCAATTCCCGTTATTCCCAATATTCTCAAATTCTAAAATATCATATCCCATTACCCTTTAATTCTCGGTAATATACTAATCCTCAAATTACCCCAAGACTCACCTCGAGCCCTGAAATTAACCCCGTTATGATCAAACCGATAACTTGCATTCAAAGATCGTCTCATGCCGAATGGCTCGAACAAATCCACACTATGATGTGGTCTTACACATAATTCATCAACATGCATGAAAATATACAAATATGCCCTCAGCGGGCCAAATTACCAAATGCCTTTATAATGAATAGTGGACCTATATGCATGCATTTATCATCATATAATAATATAATTCACATAAATATGCATATAATCATTTAATAACATAATAAATCAATTATGGCCCTCCTGGCCTCCTAACCAAGGCCCTAGGCCTTATCAGGAAATTTGGGTCATTACACTTACAGATACTCAGGAGAACATTTTTATTGCAAATGAGAACCAGGTCCCGTTCAGACGACCTGATCCAATGCAAAATCAAAAGTTGAAAAGGGACACTAGTAAATTCTGTAGATTCCATAGGGACATCGATCATACCACAGATGAATGTAGACAACTGAAGGATGAGATTGAAGGACTGATCTCGAGAGGATATTTTGGGTAGTATATTAAAAATAGGAATCCGGCCCAAGCACCAGCTGGACAGAGGACAGCTCCTACACAGCCAGCCCAACAGAATATGTCCCCACATGCGAGGGATGATGACTGACCATCCCCAATAGATGGGGAGGATGTGGTAACCATTGCTGGAGGACCACATATTGCTGGGTTGGGAAAAAATGCCCAGAAAAGATTATGTTAACGAGCTCAAGACGGGGGACAAATCTCCCTATGAATCTGAACCCTGAGCTCCAAAACAATAGAGGGTTGAAACTCAACCCATTACTTTCACTGAAGAAGATGCCTCGCATGTTTAGTTTCCCCACAATGACCCTTTGGTCATCACATTCCAGCTCGCCAATAAAAGGGTACGCCGAGTCCTGATAGATTACGGGATCTCGGTTAGCATCCTTTATAAGGAAACCTTGGAAAATGTGGGACTCTCAGTTTGAGACTTGAAAGCATGTGCGATGACGTTGTACATATTTTTAGTAGAAGGAATAGCCAGCACGGGATCTATCGAGCTCTCGATAACCTTAAGAGACTATCAAGTCTTAGTAACCAAGATAATTGAGTTCATAGTGGTGGATACCCCATCAGCCTCCAATGTACTACTCGGGAGACCAAACTTGATTGGGCTGGGGCAGTGTCATATGTGAGGCACTTTTCCATCAAGTTCCCAACACCTAGTGGAAGTAGGACACTGAAGGGAGACCAGCTGGCTGCCCGAGAGTGTTACAACATCTCCATAAGGGGGAAGTGCCAAACAAGTTCACAAGCACTTGTCATCAGAAAAATAAGCTAGACAGTTTTCGAAGTAGAAGAAGAAATCAACCCCAGAATAGAAGAGGATAGGGCCAATCTCGAACCAATCGAGGAGCTCGAGGATGTAGAGCTTGATTTAAAGTATACCACGAGCTTGGAATGGTGAACATCTACGACCTTATTATCAGTGATGTAGGAATGATGTTTATGCATTTGTAACCCAACTTGTACTTAATTTTTGCTCTTTATCAATAAAGCACTGAATTTTATTCAAAGTTTGTGTATTTTTGTTGTTGTAATTTTTTCAAGCTCTCAAAATTCAATAACCTAAGATTATACTCATAGGATATTAAGGGGGCATAAGTGGTATACAATAATACCCTGGCTCGAAAGTATAACATCAATAAAAATGATCTAAAATTAGTCAAAGTGTATGGATTATTACCAAACACAAACTAAACAAGTTTGGAAACATAATTAAAAGTTGGAATTCTAGATAAACCAACAAAAAATTTATAGGTTGAGACAAAACTAGAAATATTTTCAAATAAGTTTCAACCTCACGATCTCAAGACCATACTCGAGGATAAGGAAAAGTTACTACAATTAAGAATATATATATATAACTAGACTAATAAGGTTACCCACCAAAAAATTATTTTAAACGAAGATACGTGGTAAAAGTAATATTCAATCTTGAAGATAACGAAGTCGAAAAATGTGAAATCGAATGAACTACGTATGATTGCATGGAAATTCGAGCTCAAGCACAATTAGTATTTGTGTAATTAAACAAATATAGAAGTATTTTATGTGCATGCTCGAAATATTTCAAGGCAAGAAATGTGAAGCATGCGATAAAGGAAAAAATGTTCAAGGTAGACAGTATGCATAAAGATTTCGAGAAAGAGATTTAAGCATAAAATAAGAACTACCATTAACATACAAAAGAAAAACTCAAACCTCAAGTTTTATTTGTCTTTGCCCGAAGGACAAAATTTTTTTTTTTAATTACAAAAATAATAATGTGGGATGCAGCCCTTTTAAAAACACGATTCATTTTGGCCAGTGAGAGCTGACTCAGCTTCTTCACCTTTCTCCTCTTCACCTCCGACGTCCAATGTGGTGATAATATCCTCCTCCTCAGCCAACCGAGCCTACCACTTGGAGACGAACTCCTCTTCCTTATCCAGGAGGAACGAGGTGTCCATCTCAGGGTTCAGAGACCACATCTTGTACATAGCCCAGTTGGTAGCCCAATCCTTCTTGACCTTGAATTCCTCGAGCATGCGTTTCTTCTCATCCTCAAGGATCTCAAAAGTGGCGCTCTTTTCCTCCTTTAGGAAATCGATCTCGGCCTTAGCGGCGCTCGTTTCCGTCTTTAGGCGATCGATCTCAACTTTAGCAGTGTCAAAATCAGTCGTCCTGGTCTCGAGCTTAGCCTTCAGGTTGTTGACGTCAGCTTCAGAAGAAGTGAGCTTGGTATGGAAAGATTTGAGAGCATCCTCGGCTTTGACTTGGGCCTTCCGGGCCTCTTGGAACAATGTTTCAGTGTGGGCTTGGGCCTCCGTGGCTTCCTTGAAGAGACTCTCACCTTCAGCCTGGGCTCCCTTTGCCCCCTTCAGGTCATCCTTGACACAGATTCGAGTATGGTGGGCATCGTGGACCAAGGCCTCGGCACCAAGTACTTTTGAGGAGAAAATGGAGCTCTGGTGTATGACACCAAGAAGGGTCTAAAACACAAAATTGTAATAGTTAGGAAACAAATATAATAACGAGTGTTGATGCCATTTTTCGTCAACTTAATTATGAAGAGCACTAAACAATGTTTCAAAAAAAATAGAACTCACAAGATTTTCACGTGGTTCAACAGATAAAATTTTCCTAGTCAACAAGTTAATATTATTGATCTTTATACTCTCTCAATGCTTTTTCATAAAGCAATTTGGTAGAGTATTCTTAGTACAATTTGTGCGTGAGTCCAAATGAAATTCCCCAGACTATTTATAGGCCTGGTTAACATAATATCTTCCCCTTATTTCGGGACAATCAATCATTCAAATTATGAAATAAATGCAAATAAATACATTAATTACGTAATATCCCAAGATAATTGGGATTTAATATCTGATAGCAAAAAATCCCTATGGAATAGAGATTTCCCAATAGTTGCGCGTGGAAAATGCGTTCCTGAGCTCAATCATAAGGGCGACACGCTCTCGAGACCGATCCAGAGTTCGATCTCGTCATTCTAGTCAACCTCCTCCTCATTTAGCGGTTTCATCAAAATCATCCCTCAGAGAAGATCAGTGCTTCCGCGCCTACAACTTTAGCTTGAACATTATGACTTAAGATTGGGTGTTAATAATTGAATAGGCTTGGAATCATATCAAACTATACAAGTGTACAACCAACACTTGTCTTTTTCGAGCTTACATTTCGATGCTTATTTATTCATTCTCGAAATTTGGGTGTAACATTTTGCCCCCTCAAAGGTGTTGGTTCAAATCATTTGAGAAGAAAACTTTTGAACTTCACTTTTGGAAAGTGTGCCCACCTATCACACTCGAGTGTAGACACGTGTTATTAGACGATTGCATACTGAGAGTACTCGAATACCTCCCTATTCTGCACACATCCTTTCATTTGACCTCCTTGCTGCCAATTTCTATAATTTAATGTGATCCTTTGGATCCTCTTTTAACCCAAATAGAGGGCCCTGATTCCTTTGACCATTGACATTCCCACTAGGGTATATATATATATCTATTCTTCTCCATCCTCTTTACTTTCATCTTCATCCTTCAGAAAACACAAACTAGAGAAAAACAAAAACCAGAGCCCCCTTTTTTTTTTCTTTTTCCTTTGCATGTTCCCTAAACCCAAGAAACAAAGTAATCTCTCAACCTTCGGCTCAGTAGGATCATTTTTTCTTCCACTTCTTCAAACGACGATATCCTATTTTCCAAGATCATCTTCGTGTAAGTTTTTGATACTTTATTCATATATATATATTTTACGTGTTTCTTTTCTGCGTAAGGAAAACTCTTCTAGTTTCTACCAGTTTTTAAGGTCTCTTTTGCATTAGATAAATTTTTTATTTGGGTAATCTTGGAATGATTAGAAACATGATTTAGGCAAAAATTTGTTTTGGTAGAAACATGTGAAAATGGAGCTTTTTCAGGTTATGGGGTATTTAGGTCACGAGTTTCGTGTAGCTTAAGGAATAGGGTTTTGGATTAGGGTTTTAATGCACATATCCCGAAAATAAAGACTTTTCGGGTAACTGCCCACTTTTTCCCTAGAAATTAGGGATTCTTCTATACTGATAAGAACCGTCCCACTCTCGCGTGGGTGCACTCTCTGTTATCCCAAAAATTTGAAAAGAATGACGTGGCAATAAAATTGACACATGGCATGAATCAGTGGGGTGATCTGGCTTAATAATGGCCCAATATGTCACTTAAGGAATTGGACAGATAGTCAAGCCAAATACGCCCGATCGAAGAGAATATTTGGACTGGGGGTTGCTTGGCTCAGACCTCAGTTTGAAGACCCTTATAACAAAATTGGAGCCAAGTCCAAGAAGTTGAAGGGGAGGATTGAAGTTTGGTTCAAAGTATAAAAGCAATAGGTCCGATCGGACCTAAGCTTAGGGGACCTCTTGTTAAGCTTGGTTCGAATGAGTTCAAAGGGAATGACCAAGGCTCAAGTTTTACCCAAGGGGAAAGCCACATAATGGCCGATCAGGTATGATGTGGAAGAGATACACTTTGAATGAGGTGAGGAGGAGAAGTATACCTCGGACCACTTTGGTCCGAGGAGAAGGAAGTTGTGTCCGATCGGACATGATGCTTTTGGGTACCTTGGACCATTTTGGTCCAAGGAGATGACTATGCCCGATCGAGCTTTGGTTGAAAAGGAGAGGACTATGTCTGATCGAACATGCTCATAGGAGGTACCTTGGGTCGTTTGGGTCCAAGGTGGTGATATGTAAAAGAAGAGTCCAAGGTCCGATCGGAACTTGGTGGAACAAAGGAAGGCTTGGACCATGTTGGTCCGAGGAGAAGAAGAATGTGTCCGATCGGACATGGTGCTTCTGGAGTACCTTGGACCATTTTGGTCCAAGAAGATGTAAGTGGTGGCTCGGACCACCTTGGTTCGAAGAGAAAGGACCAAGGTCCGATCGGACCTTGGTTGAACGAAGAAGGCTCGGATCATTTAGGTCCGAGGAGAGGGGCATTGTGCCCGATCGAACAAGACGCCTCAAGGAGTGCCTTGAACCATCTTGCTCCAAGGAGATGGCAAGAAAGATGGCTCGGGCCACCTTGTCCGAGGAGGAAAGTGCAAGGTCCGATCGGACCTTGACTGAAGGAGTCAAATATGGTGGTTTGAACCACCTTAAGCCAAAGAAGATAGCCATTGTGTCCGATCGGACACAATGAAGGAGTATACCTCGAATGTGCCCGAGGTAAGAAGCAAAGTAAGTACCCTCGGACGACCTTAGTCCGAGGAGAGCCAAATGTACCTGACCTTTGGTCTGAGGAGAGCCATGCACATACCACCTTTGACCTACGTAAAGCTTGAAGAGTAGTCAACATGCATGAGAGACTACGTCAAACTGCCCGAAACTACTTCAGTGAGAATTGGTCCAAGCATCCGGGAATCACTCAATCCTCACTTGAATTTAGGGATCAGTTATGTTTTGAATGTTTATTTTGTAATATAAATATTAGGTAAATAATGGAATATCCCTATCTAAAGGGGATATCAGTTGAGAATCCCAGGTCTATAAATAGAGACTTGGGAAGATCGTAAAAGGACTTTTGGCAAAATCAAGAGTGAACTTGTGTTCTAGAGAGAGAAAGTGTTTTCCCTGAGAGAACCCCTTTTTGTATTCTGAAATATTTCACACTGAAGAAACTCAATTGACACAGTTCATCTGATCTTGAGTGTGAATACATAATAAAATCTCTAAGTGGATTAGGCTATTACCGATCACCGGGGCTGAACCACTATAAAATCTCGTGTTATTTACTTTCATTGATAAAAACTGTCTGTTGTCGTTTATAATTCTCTTGAAGGTTTGTCGTAGTTGACGTTCTTACGTCGTTGGCTAAATTTACAGTCAACATTTTGGTGCTTTCATTGAGAGCCTGAAGAGAAGACAGACAGTCCCTGAAGCATTATGGCGCCTAAGAACACCACCGCGGCCTCCAAGAGGGTAAGCACCTCCAGGGAGCATGCTAGATCGGAGAATCCCAGCGTTCAAGATCGTGAGAATGAGCCTAGAGTTGTGCTCGAGGATGCAGTTCCAGAATTAGAGGAGCTCCAGGAGACTATGAGCGCATTCCAGGAGGAGCTAGCTCAGTTCAGTGCTAGGCAGGAGGCCTTTGTTGAAGAAATGGCCAAGCAGAGGCGAGAGATGGACACTAGGAGCGAGGAGATCCGTCGACAGCAGGAGGAGGCCGACAGACGACATCGCGAAGCTGCGCTTGCTCTGGAGGCAGCTACGCAATTGACCCGAGCCAATGCTCAAGCTGCGCCTGGGGTAATACCCACCCCAGAGGCAAGGACCACAGAGGCTGGTCATAAGAAAGCTGATAGACCAGGCAGGGGTAGTGGTAACCCACCTGGTCATGAGGAGGAAGGAGTACGATCGCGCACTGCCTCTACCCAAAGGGGGAATTCTAAGACCCCCTCAAGGAGCCACAGATCAGAGACTTCCAGGTCAGGGAGTCATAAGTCTGGCAGTAAGAAAACACCTTCTGAGCAGGGGCACAACAAAGCTCCTCGTGGCAAGGAAACTTCACACTTCAAAGATGGACATGGGCGTGATGAAGGTGACAGTTACCACACCAACCAGTCGAAGGAGAGGAATAATAACCGACGAGGAGGAGATGATCAACCAGCTCAAACGGGGAAGCCACCGCGGCATCCCAACCAGCGTAATGGCAAGGAGCACGCTCCACCTAGTAGGCCCTCCGAAAAGACTCGGAGTACGGTATTCGACCGGTTGTGAAAGAACACTGCTCAGAAGGACCTAAGGGACGTCATTGATGACAGAAGGAAGACCGCTCCGGTCGAAGGGCAGGAGCCAATCCGTCCTACCAGTCGAGTAGAAATACTCGACGTGGATACGCCAGATAGGAGTGCCCGACCAAGCAGTCCCGAAGGTGCATCCCAAGCAGTGGCCCCAGCCATCCAAGCCCAGCTTGATGCTTTGATGGCGGCAGTACAAAGTTTGTCAAAACAACCAGTTATTGATCCAGTAGACCACAGAAGTGGTAGCCCTTTTTGTGCTAGAATAAGAGCAGCTCAACCACCAAGGAAATACAAAGCACCGGTATTGCCAGTTTATACAGAAAAGGCAGACCCGGTGAGACACGTTGGAAAGTTCGAAGATCAGATGGAGCTGCTTGGAGTGAGTGATGACTACCGCTGCAGAGTCTTCCCCACCACCTTGTCAGACACTGCCCAGGAGTGGTACTGGAAGTTCAAGCCCGACTCCATCACCTCTTGGGAGAGCTTTAGGAAGGAGTTCTGCAGGCAGTTCAGTACTTCCCGAACCCCTCCTGTTTATGCCAACCACTTGGTGGATATTAGGCAAGGTAAGGATGAGTCTCTCAAGAACTACATTCAAAGGTTTATGAGAGAAGCCAATCGGGCTACCGCTGTTGGAGATGAAGGGAAGATGGTTGCAATCTCCTCGGGTATTATTTATCGAAGTCCTTTGTGGGAAAACATTCACCGCCATCCGATTTCAACTTTACAACAGTTCTTGGACCGTGCAGATAAGTACATGAAGTTGGATGTTGCCATTGAGAAAGGAGAGAACGGGTTGAACAACCTAAGTGGATCGGAGGATACTCCAAAGGATAGTGGAAATGATCAAGGCGGTAGTAAGAAATGTGGGAATAACGGGTCTGACCGCCGCAGTGAGAAAAAAGCTAAGTCTGGGTCGAATGACAAACCTACGAAGTATGAACCTCGATTCACCAACTACACTACTCTTTCGGCAACCCGAGCGGAGATCTATCTAGCCAGCCATCAGGAGGTCCCTTACCGAAGACCCCCTCCAATCAAGAAGGAAATGAGTAAGAGGGATAAGAACAAGTTCTGTCGTTTCCATGGAGACTATGGTCACGACACGAACGAGTGTAATCACCTTAAGGATGAGATAGAGTTTCTCCTCCGTTCGGGGAAACTAAAAAAGTATAAGGCAGAGAAGACCCAGGGAGAGGGGAGCAGCAATAATCCTGGTTTCAAGCGGCAACGGTCCCCACCTTTGCAACCTGAACCTGTGGACTTCACATTAGATACAATATGTGGAGGACCACATCTTGCTGGTGATAGCAACAAGGCAAGGGAGAGATATGCTCGCACCCTTCGTCATGAGTTGGAGGTAGCGTCCACATCCGAGGTTATGACGGTGGAGGAGAGACCATCAAAGAACCCAAGGTATGAAAGTGAGTCCCTCACTTTCACTGAGGAGGATGCTAAACATGTGAGGTATCCTCACAATGACCCTCTTGTAGTGACAGTTCAAATAGCTAACATGAAGGTGAAAAGATGTCTGGTTGATACGGGAAGCTCCGTAAACATTATTTATAAGTCCTCTTTCGAAAAAATGAAGCTATCCGTCAATGACTTGAAGCCATGTTCTCACGTCATTTATGGGTTTACTGGAGAGGGACTGTCACCAGCTGGGACAATAAAGTTACCAGTCACCACGGGGGAAGCCCCCAAACATGAAACCGTGATGACTGAGTTTTTGATTGTTGACTGCCCTTCTACCTACAATGTGGTTATTGGTCGACCACTACTCACCAACTTGCATGCGGTAGTTTCAATTTGGCACCTCTCTATGAAGTTCCCAACCAGCGCTGGCATAGGCTACGTCCAAGGAGACCAAAGGGAAGCTAGGGAGTGTTATAATGCCTCCATAGCTAAGGCAAAGAAAGGTGCCAAGGAGAACAACATGATTGTATGTGTTGAAAGAGAGGAAGTGGATGAGATGGATGTAGACCATAATCTTGTAGTAATGAACGATGAAGAAGTGTTGAAGGAGTGTGGCCAGGAGAGCACTCCTAGTTTGAAAGAGCAGAAGACCCCATCAGGTGATGAAGTCACCAAATAGGGCGTTGCCCAAAGCGAGGGAAGAGATATTGATCCTCGCTTTGGGGATTATGAAAGTGATGTGGGACCGTTCGAGGAGTTAGAGGAGGTCCCTATAGATGAGAATGACCCAACAAGAGGGGTCAAGATTGGGAAGAAGTTGAAAGCTGAGGTAAGAGTACAGCTGATAAAGTTCTTGCGAAAGAATCAAGATGTCTTCGCCTGGTCTCACAAGGATATGGTGGGTATCTCACCAACTGTGATCAGCCACGTGCTCAACGTGGATGAAAGGTATCCAGCGGTACAGCAGAAGAGGAGGTTGCTTGACAAGGATCGAGCAAAGGCTCTTAAGGAGGAGGTAGAGCGATTGAAGGAGAACGGGTTTATTAGAGAAGCATACTACCCAGCTTGGGTTTCAAACCCAGTCTTGGTGCCTAAACCCAATGGAAAGTGGAGGACTTGTGTAGATTTTACTGATCTAAACAAAGCGTGCCCGAAGGATTGTTTTCCTTTACCAAGAATAGACCAGTTGGTGGATGCAACCTCTGGTCACGAGACCTTGTCCTTCATGGACGCATATTCGGGATACAACCAAATCAGCATGCATCCTCCTGATGAAGAGCATACCAGCTTCCAAACGGATATAGGGCTCTATTGCTATAGAGTGATGCCCTTCGGATTAAAAAATGCAGAAGCTACCTACCAGCGCTTGGTGAATGGTATGTTTTGTGACCTAATCGGCAAGAGCATGGAGGTATACGTAGATGATATGCTGGTGAAGTCGAAGGAAGCTGGGAGGCACGTGGGAGACTTAGAGGAGTGCTTTGCAATCTTAAGGAAGTATAACATGAAGTTAAACCCCCTTAAGTGTTCATTTGGAGTAGGTTCCGGGAAATTCCTTGGGTTTATTGTTAACTCCCGAGGAATAGAAGCAAACCCTGAGAAGATCAAGGCTCTCATGGAGATGAAGTCTCCCACAAGAATAAAGGATGTGCAAAGCATGACTGGACGGATTGCGGCACTAAGCAGGTTCGTCTCAAAATCAACGGACAAGTGCGTCCCGTTTTTTAACCTGCTTAAAGGAGGCAAGAAGTTCGAGTGGACGGCAGAGTGTGAACAAGCTTTCCAGGCAATAAAGGAGCATTTGGCTCAACCTCCTGTTCTTTCTAAGCCAGTTGATGGAGAGGACCTATTTATGTATCTAGCAGTCACAGAACACGCTGTTAGTGCTGCCTTAGTACGTGAGGAAGATAAGGTGCAGCACCCAGTGTATTACGTTAGCAAGCGTTTGGTAGGAGCGGAGTCCCGATACCCCATGATTGAGAAGTTGGCTTACTGCTTGGTACTTGCGTCACGAAAGTTGAGGCCGTATTTCCAAGCACACCCCATCAAGGTCCTCACTGACCAGCCTCTTCGCCAAGTTTTACAAAAGCCGGAGTCGTCTGGTCAGCTACTTAAATGGGCGGTCGAGCTAGAACAGTTTGAAATCAAGTACCAACCAAGGACAGCTATTAAAGGTCAAGCCTTGGCAGATTTCATCGCTGAGTGTACCGGAATCGTTGAGGTCCCTAACCAGCAGGAAAGTGTTACTGGGTTAAAGGAAGAAATTCCTGCTTGGCAACTTTTCGTTGATGGATCGTCGAACGAGCACCATTCAGGAGCTGGGATTATACTAGTCACTCCAGAGAAGCACCGAATTCATTGCGCACTAAGATTCGGATTTAATGCTTCTAATAACGAAGCGGAGTATGAGGCCCTCTTAGCAGGCTTGCGATTAGCTAAAGATGTGCGTGCCCGATCGGTGGAGATAAACAGTGATTCTCAATTGGTGGTTTATTAAGTATTGGGGGAGTATCAGGCAAGGGGCCTACGCATGGTGGCATACTTAAACAAAACTAAAGATTTGCTAGCCCAGTTCGATGAGTATACCATCAAACTAGTACCAAGGGAGCAGAATTCCAATGCTGATGCTCTAGCAAAGCTTGCAAGTGCGAAAGATGCCGAAACACTGAATATAGTTCCAGTAGAGTACTTGGCAGAGCCAAGCATTGATAGACAAGAGGCCATGCCGATTACGATAGTCGACACCTGGATGACTCCCATCATTGCTTACCTTGAGCAAGGGACACTCCCAGATGGTCGTAATGAAGCAAGGAAAGTTATGAGGCAAGCTGCTAGATACACCATGGTGGATGGAGTGTTATATAGGAGAGGATACTCCTTACCTCTCCTCAGGTGCATAACTCCCGACCAGTCAAAGAACTTATTAGCTGAGGTGCATGAGGGGTTTTGTGGAGATCATGCTGGGGGGCAGAGTCTATCTAAAAAGATCTTGAGGCAAGGATTTTTCTGGCCTACTATGAACGAGGACTCTATGGAATATGTGAAAAGGTGTGACAAATGCCAAAGATTTTCTAAAGTACCCAGAGCGCCCCCGAATCTTTTGAAGCAAATGCAAAGTCCGTGGCCTTTTGCAGTGTGGGGCATTGATCTGATCGGGTAGTTACCCAAAGGAAAGGGAGGAGTGCAGTTCGCAGTGGTCGCGGTAGATTATTTTACTAAATGTACTGAAGCCGAGCCATTAGCCACAGTCACATCGAAGAAAGTGTTGGATTTTGTTGTTAAAAACATAATATGTCGCTATGGTCTGCCTAAGAAGATAGTGTCTGACAATGGCACCCAGTTTGACAGCGACATATTTACCGATTTTTGCACTCGGCATGGCATCACCAAAAGTTTCTCCTCGGTTGCCCATCCTCAAGCCAATGGGCAAGTTGAAGCGGTGAACAAAACATTGAAGGACACTTTAAAGAAGCGCCTAGAGCAAGCTAAGGGTGCTTGGGCAGATAAGTTACCAGAGGTCCTTTGGTCATATAGGACTACCGCTCGGACGGCAATGAGCCATACCCCATTCTCCTTAGCATATGGGTATGAGGCCATGTTACCTGTGGAGATAGACCCACCATCCCATAGAAGGACCGCTTACAACCAAGAGGAGAACCATCAGTTGTTGGCAGAATCATTGGACTTCCTCGAAGAGAGGAGAGAGGAAGCAAGCCTCAGAGTAGCAGCTCATCAGCAAAAAGTGACACGCTACTTCAATTCCAGAGTACGGGACCGAAAGTTCCAGGTTGGAGATTTGGTCCTAAGGAAGGTATTTGTTAGAGACCCAGCAGCTGGTGTGCTAGGACCAAACTGGGAAGGACCGTATCAAATTGAACAAGTCTTACCGCCCGGCACTTACAAGCTTGCTCGGTTGAATGGGGAGCTGATAAGAAACTACTGGAATGGCGAGCACTTGAGAAAATATTATCAATAAATACTACTTGCAGAGTAGTAGCTTTGTATCAAGTGCTTAACTTTTTATTTAAGTTTTTTGTTTGTGAACTGGTTATTTGCTACCCAGTCACATTATTTTGAACAATGTTATTTTGTTTGGAACTCGTTGCTAGACACGTTATGTCATTTATTATTACGAGTAATAAAAGAGACCACGCGCAGCGTGGTCGCACCTTGCTACAAACTTTGCATATGTGTTGATTATTTTTGCTTGGCAGTGTTCAACTGTCATAATGATTTAAACAAAACAGGTCTTCTAAAAACTAAGTGTAAATATATACTGGACAGTGTTCAACTGGTCGGTATCATAACATGAAGGACCAATGTTTAAATAATATTTTGTAGTGGTCAACTACTGATATATGTTCGTATATTTTATGTGTTTCACGAGTAGTAACTACTCGAACAAATTCGATCAAGTAGTAAGTGATCAAGGATTTATCAACCCTCAATCACTTGGGGGGCACATAGGGTATACTGGTATGTATTTCAACACAGGCAGTAAGAGCACGAGCAAATATGTTTGTTTTTGGGCTGACTTGTAAGTTTAGAAGTCTAAAATAGCCATTAAGCTAACTTGTTTTACAAAGCTTAAGTAACTTAGAATTTTTCAAATTTTAAGTTAGAAACTGATATTCGTGTAATAAGAAATTTATGCTCATAAAAAGTTAGAGCAATAAGAGCATGAGGAAGTATATTTAGTGTGAACTTATGGAATGGTAAAAATTTCTAAGTTAAAAAACTAAATTCTCATGTGAAACTAAAGGCATCTAAAAACTTTGCTATGCACAATAAAAACTTAAAAGTTTGAAGTTGTCAACAAGGAAAGAGTAAAGTGCTAAATGTCAAAATAGCTCACTAGTTCGAGCAACAAAATACAAAATAAAGTAGACTGTGATGAACTACGAGAGGGAGTCACAGGCGAGCTCCTCTAGAGGGTTGATCGACTCTCTCCTCTGCATCAGCTGCTCCTCTCGCTCGGAATGATAAGGTAGAGCAGGCGGGGGTGAATGCAGGAAGATTGGCAGCTTCTTTAGCGGCCCTTGCTTCACATCTGGCAAGATCCTCTGCCTGGGCCTCCTTGGAGAAACAATCAAGATTAAGAGGCTTGTTCAGCTTCCAGACCTTATAAAAGCAGTCAAAACTGGCCTCCTCAAAGCGAATCAAGTCAAGCTCTTTTTCTTACTTCAGCTCTTCGTTCTCGCTGATCAACCTCTCATTGTCTCGAACTAACTCTTTAATATCAAGGGATTGCTTCTCCAATTGAGTTGTCAAGGAAGCATTGTTTTGAGCCTGCTTTTTGAGAGACTCGTCCCGTTCAGCTACAGTTCTCTCTGCTTGCTCCAGCTTGGACTTGGCCTCCACCAGTTGATCGTTCTGCACCTTGATCAACTCCTTGTAGTCTACGACTCGGAGCTGAGCATGACCAATGGTGACAAGTGACTACATGGAAGACAAAAGGTTAGTATAAGTAAAAATACTAATAACAAAGTGTCTCAAGAAAAAATGCTTACCTTCATCAATTGAGCGAGTCCTCTCTTCAAGACAACTTCGACACTAAGTCGAGGGTAGGAGTCTAGGCTTTGAAGCGTCGATGCATCACGACCAATATCCTCAAGAAGCCCCTTGCCCAGGTCGCTACCAGCACGAAAAATCTCACTCGAACTACCCTGGTGAGTAGGAGTTAGGCTCGCAGAAGAAGGAAGGGAAGAGGGGGTCAATGGCGGAAGTGTAGTCGGTCCCTCAGGTTGCCTCCCTTGACTTGGCGGTGCTACCTTCTGAATCTTCTGTGGAGGCATAGAGCCACTTCCATCATCAGTTTTCCTCTTTGAAGCAACGCAATCTCTGAACATGTCTGAATCTGCAAAGGATAAAAAAACAAGATTGTTAGAGAAATAAACATAATGAAACGTGTACAAGTGTATGCTACAATTGTGTTACTCTCTAATTACCGATTATCGAAAATATTCCTATTTACACTAGACATGTGTTACCTGCGTTGAGGATTTGATCAAGAAACTCATCCTCGTCGTCCGAGGATGAGCTAAGTTCCCCATCAACCTGGATAGCTTTTCCTTTCCCAGGATGAGCGGGAATAGTAGATCTGCGCTGAGGATCAGGCTCTCTAATGACTAGGTCGCCAGGTCTACGGGAAAGCGGAGAAGGCCCAGGAGAGGGCCGATCAGTCATTTGCTCCGTGCCCTCATTAGACTGACCAGGCGTGTCGTTCTCCCCGGTGGTACTTTCCACCGCCAGACCCACCATCTGGAGAAGGTCCAGCGTGACCAACCTTTTCACATCCTTCTCTTTAAGACTCATGTTAGCCAACTTTTTGGCCCGCCTAAACATCTCTTCAGTAGGAAATGGTCGCTCAAATGGACCCGAGCGCGTAAAAGCCAAGTTGTTGGCCTCAATATCCAATGTGAGGAAGTATTCCTTATGATACTTCCCGGCGTTTGATTTGTGGGAGATGCCGTTGAGATATTTAATTCCCCTGTGCATGTGATAGAAGTGGAAGAAGCCTGAGTTGTTGTGGGAAGGATTGGTCCGAAGATCAAACAGGTAATGCACCTCATGAGGGGTGGGCTCGTCCCAGCCATTCAGGAAGTAAAGGATGTACAGCGCAGAGAGTGCTTGAATCCCATTCGGTGTGATCTGAAATGGGGAGACGTTGAAGTAGTCTGCTACAGACCGGAAATAGATGTGCAGCGGAAGTGTTGCTCCAGCATGCACATGGTGCCTGGACCAGGCGCAGTACCTTCCCCCGGGCCTATTGGCTCTTTGATGCGAGCCCGGACACATCACGTTTGCCCCGCTCAAGCCTAAAGCTTCAATATGTTTCTGGAATAGCGCGGGATTAAGTTTTGAAGCTTCGGCAACGAACCAGGAGGGTTCTTCTTCTCCCTCATCACGTGGCTTCTGGACAGCCAAATCCTGGATCGCAGTAGCAAATTTCAGAGAAGACTTTCTTGAAGCTGTGGTAGTGCGGGTTTGATTGCGCTTTACCACCTTCTGTACTGCTCTACGGGCAACCTGCGGATCGTGTTCCTGAGGGAGCCTGTTAGATTGCTTCACCCTCATCGTCGACTGAGAAGCTTGTCGAAGAAACTGTTCCTCGTGGAGAAGATATAAGGCTGAGCGAGGGAGGATCTGCTTGAAGCGGCGAAGACGATCCTCTGGAGTATAACCAGTAGACGAGCCTGGTGAGGAATCTCTATTCAAGGGAGTCTCGATTGTTTGCGGGGCGGATGATTCAGAGTCCGTATGATTGTCACCTCCCTTATAGTCAGAGCGATTCATCTACAAAAATGAATAAAAAATGGGGAGGTGAGTAACCATACAGAAAAAATTCATCAAAAATAAGAATTATTTTTATACTTGGAAAATTTTGTCTAAGTTATAAAAATATAACGCATATGGAAAAAATAATTTTAATGTTCAAAAGTGCCTAAAAGGTATTTAAAGTATTGAACTTATTAAAGTATATAGGAGGCATTTTTGGGGTTTTCCTATAAGGCTAAGTTCCTTATGTGCGTAGTTAACATACAGAGGTTGGTTACACATTTGGAAGGAAAAAAGGCCAAGGCCTAAGAAAAGTATGTGTGGTCCGATCGGACCACATTTTGGGCTCAAGAGGGAGGTTCTATGCATCCGATCGTACATAGCTTAGCCAGGAGGGCATTCGACCTTACCTCCGTGCGAGCCTAACCCCAAAACGCCTGTGACACGCCCGATCGGACGAGGCATGACCAAAGAGACGTTCAGAGCTCATGGGTCAAGGAACCATGTATCCACGCAAACTCAGAACAAAATAAACCTGGTCCGATCGGACACAGTCTGGCCAGGAGGCGTCCTGCCTCGCCACCGCACGAGCCTCACGCGAAGTCCCCAAGACGTCTGATCAGGCATGGCGTGCCCGAGGAGAAGATGAGAACCCGGGTTCCGAGAATCCGCCTGGTGTGCCTCGTGCCTCCAAAACTCCTAGCCAGCAGCAACAAGTCAGGTTCGATCGGGCATGGGTGTCTAGGGGGGTTCAGAATTGGCTATTAAAGACTTGGGCACTTAAAGGAAAATGAAGGAGCGTGTGGTCCGATCGGACCACACACTTGTCTGAAGCTTTTCAAGGCCCGATCGGGAGTGGTTGTCTCACCTCGTTCAGAAGAGACGCACGCCTCAAGCTTGACCATACTTCATCATCCCCAATCGAACATAGGCTCATGATGAAGACAAAGTGTGGTCCGATCGGACCACACGCTTATGCCCAGAATTTCTAGGCAAAACTAAGTAAAAAATGGTCACTAAATGGCATACTTTGCCTACCCCGAATCCGAACCAAATAGACAGCCCTAAAAATACCTAGCCTCAGACACATTCCATCATTTACACAATCAAAAAACAAGATCAAAACATAAAAATGAAAGGTTTTCTTCATGTTCTTAAAAACCCATTACACTATGAAAACCCTCAAAACCCATATTCATGTTCATGTCAAAATAGCCAAAATGTCTTGAAATTCCTAGAAAATTAAGGGAAAATTCGGGTTACCCATGCCACAAACCTCATCAAGACAACAAGAAAACACATTGAACAAAACATTTTCAAGAACTTCAAGAACATTCAAGGCACACATACACATTCGGCCATGGCATTTTTTTTAGAATTTCTGAAAAAAAAATGTGGCAATCTAAGAGGCATGGAGAAGGAGACTTACCCAAGGTTGGAGAACTTTGAGTTTGCTTGAATGATGCTTGAAGATGAAGGGCTCCCCTTGAAGCTTTTGAAATCGGCAAGATGATGGGTTCCTTGGGAGTTTCGGCCAAGATAGAAGATGAAGGGTTTTTGAGAGTGATTTTTGTATATGTGAAGAAGAGAGTGTAGAGTGGGGATATTTAAAGGGAAAAAAGTGGGTTTTTCATTTACTTTTGGACCTTTCGTATTCTGGGATTATTTTTCCTCCACGATCATGGGTGGATTTTTGCAGTGATCGTGGGTCTGATGCATGAAGATGAACAGTTATTATTTTTTATAATAATGTCAGCCGGAGAAAAAGTTTATTACATGAATGAATCATATAATAAACTTGGGGGGCAAATGTTATCCCAAAAATTTGAAAAGAATGACGTGGCAATAAAATTGACACATGGCATGAATCAGTGGGGTGATCTGGCTTAATAATGGCCCAATATGTCACTTAAGGAATTTGACAGATAGTCAAGCCAAATACGCCCGATCGAAGAGAATATTTGGACTGGGGGTTGCTTGGCTCAGACCTCAGTTTGAAGACCCTTATAACAAAATTGGAGCCAAGTCCAAGAAGTTGAAGGGGAGGATTGAAGTTTGGTTCAAAGTATAAAAGCAATAGGTCCGATCGGACCTAAGCTTAGGGGACCTCTTGTTAAGCTTGGTTCGAATGAGTTCAAAGGGAATGACCAAGGCTCAAGTTTTACCCAAGGGGAAAGCCACATAATGGCCGATCGGGTATGATGTGGAAGAGATACACTTTGAATGAGGTGAGGAGGAGAAGTATACCTCAGACCACTTTGGTCCGAGGAGAAGGAAGTTGTGTCCGATCGGACATGATGCTTTTGGGTACCTTGGACCATTTTGGTCCAAGGAGATGACTATGCCCGATCGAGCTTTGGTTGAAAAGGAGAGGACTATGTCTGATCGAACATGCTCATAGGAGGTACCTTGGGTCGTTTGGGTCCAAGGTGGTGATATGTAAAAGAAGAGTCCAAGGTCCGATCGGAACTTGGTGGAACAAAGGAAGGCTTGGACCATGTTGGTCCGAGGAGAAGAAGAATGTGTCCGATCGGACATGGTGCTTCTGGAGTACCTTGGACCATTTTGGTCCAAGAAGATGTAAGTGGTGGCTCGGACCACCTTGGTTCGAAGAGAAAGGACCAAGGTCCGATCGGACCTTGGTTGAACGAAGAAGGCTCGGATCATTTAGGTCCGAGGAGAGGGGCATTGTGCCCGATCGAACAAGACGCCTCAAGGAGTGCCTTGAACCATCTTGCTCCAAGGAGATGGCAAGAAAGATGGCTCGGGCCACCTTGTCCGAGGAGGAAAGTGCAAGGTCCGATCGGACCTTGACTGAAGGAGTCAAATATGGTGGTTTGAACCACCTTAAGCCAAAGAAGATAGCCATTGTGTCCGATCGGACACAATGAAGGAGTATACCTCGAATGTGCCCGAGGTAAGAAGCAAAGTAAGTACCCTCGGACGACCTTAGTCCGAGGAGAGCCAAATGTACCTGACCTTTGGTCTGAGGAGAGCCATGCACATACCACCTTTGACCTACGTAAAGCTTGAAGAGTAGTCAACATGCATGAGAGACTACGTCAAACTGCCCGAAACTACTTCAGTGAGAATTGGTCCAAGCATCCGGGAATCACTCAATCCTCACTTGAATTTAGGGATCAGTTATGTTTTGAATGTTTATTTTGTAATATAAATATTAGGTAAATAATGGAATATCCCTATCTAAAGGGGATATCAGTTGAGAATCCCAGGTCTATAAATAGAGACTTGGGAAGATCGTAAAAGGACTTTTGGCAAAATCAAGAGTGAACTTGTGTTCTAGAGAGAGAAAGTGTTTTCCCTGAGAGAACCCCTTTTTGTATTCTGAAATATTTCACACTGAAGAAACTCAATTGACACAGTTCATCTGATCTTGAGTGTGAATACATAATAAAATCTCTAAGTGGATTAGGCTATTACCGATCACCGGGGCTGAACCACTATAAAATCTCGTGTTATTTACTTTCATTGATAAAAACTGTCTGTTGTCGTTTATAATTCTCTTGAAGGTTTGTCGTAGTTGACGTTCTTACGTCGTTGGCTAAATTTACAGTCAACACTCTCGATGCCCCGATCTTAATAACAATTCAATGTTGGCATTTGAGTTAATCTCACAATTTGAGCCTTTAGGCTTGATAAATGTGATCTCATTACCTCGAGCTTACGAGCTCGAGTTATCAAGATCTTAACCAGTTCCTCTTCTCCTTATCTTTTTTTTCTTATTGGGCCCTCACCTTTTTCTTCCTTATTAGATGTCGCAGTCTTCTAAGAATCGGTGGGGTCCCAAGCTTGCCATCATTCACCATCCATCATCTCTCAGACCTGAATCTCCTTTTACACGAAATCAATGATTAATTCGCGAGCACAAGGAGCGATGCGAGAAAGAAGATATATGAGCCCACTTTCGACATCAGATTGATGAGATCGAAGAGAGGAAAAGAAAAAAGTTCCGAGTTGCGGCGTATCCCGATCTGGACCCCGAGATTCGGCCAATTCCACTAGATCCCAAACTCAAAGTCATCATAGCCTACTCTCTTGGTGAACTCGCATTCAGCCTCATGTAGGGTCCATCTAACCAACCATCCAAAGCCCCCACATCTATTTCCATCTCGGTCTTGGAGAGTTCTTTTTTAGAGGCCGAACACTAAGAAAGCTCCATAACCTCGACCCAAAAAATTTCTGAGCTTCTCTCCTACCATGGGGAAGCTCTCCAGCCAGCTAGTATGTCATCCCACCAACTTCGATGAGAGGAGATATTTCGCCCCTAGCGACGACAATCCAGACAAAAAGGTTAAGCTTGTGGCCTAGAGTCGTGAACACTTGCGAGAGGGGCTTTACTGCCTCTGATGGATTACTTCCGGAGCTTTCTGGACTATGCTGGCATAGCCCCATTCCAACTCCAGACAAACTCGTATAGGGTCCTGACCGCGTTAAGATTGTTGTACCATGAGATGAAGTGGGAAGAGCCCACGACATAAGAGATCCTCTATCTCTTTTGCCTCAAAATCAACCTTTCCTGAGCTCACGGTGGAGATGGGTTCTATTACCTTTTGAGCTATCCCAATGAGAAATGGCTATTCGAGGATATCCCCAATCATCCTCCTAATTTCAAGACTGCCTTTCCCTAGACGGATGGTCTCTCTCCCTCTAGCATCTACTCCTTCCAGCAAATTCGTAAGTATTTTGCTATAGTCCTTACTGAATTGATTTTCCCTTGCATTTTCGAGCTTGATTGACGCACTCAAATCTTGTATACAGCCAATTATCACCGTCCCCAGCCTACAGACCCGATGAAGGAACATAGGGAAGCTATCCTTAAGCATCCCTATGGTCGACGATCCTTCTCATACCTTCTTCATGAAGACAAGATTCGCCATTGCAACCTTCTTGAAGAGGGTGAGTCTACTGAAGACTCAAACAATCACAAATATGTGAGATGGGAAGATGTCCTAATGCCCACCACCAACCTACTCACGAGAGGCAAACATGTGGGCCCGAGCTCGTATACCACAAAATCTCTCCCAATCGAACCCTCAGGCTCGGGTAATGAGGCACAGGACGAGGCCTCAGCGAGCTCTTCAAGAGGAGGTAAAGTTGTGCTCGACCCATCTATGTGGTCTTTCGCTCTTCTTAAATATGAACCTGATGTAATAGTTCTTTTTGAGGACCCTAAGAATAAGTTTTTGGCATGCTCGAGGGTAGATCTTAGAGTCCATAGGTTTGAAAGTTGGCTATGGAAATACCAGACCATGTATAGTCTAAACGAAGTCTAGAATGAGGTAGCAGTGCAATATGGTACAAATGACTATAGGGACCTTTTGAGGATGTCCCCTACTTTCAGGGAAGGGACTCCAGTTTCCTTGTTAGAAGATAGGGGAATTTCCCGATCACCAAGTTTGAGCTCAAATGAGTCCTCCAGTTAGGTCCCTGATACTCAGTCATTTTTAATATTGCAATATGTATAATTTTTCCTTTCTCGGCATAACTGATCTTCTTTGTTCTTTTCAGGTGACAAGGACTCGGTTCTGGACAATCTCTTGGGGAAACCTCCTAAGGTCTGAGGTACTAAGCGAGGACAGGCCACCTCGAAGAAAGGTTCTCCTTCAAAGTCTGCAAAGGTTGCAGAGGGTTCCTCTCCCTCGAAGCCTGTCTTCAACGAGCCTAAGCCCAAGGCTTCAGTCTCTGTAGATGTAGTTAGTGGCGCTACTCTCGTGACCTCAATGGAAATCACCATTGAGCCCCCGGTTACCATGCCTCCTCCTCCTTCTCCTTGCCTGGTCCCTGCTGGAGACAAAGGCAAAAAGGTTGTGCCTCCTTCAGCCCCCAAGCCTGTGGGTGCTTCGACCCCGACCATGGTTCAACAAATTGTAGCCTCGTCCCATATGCAGGAATAACCCTTGGCAAGTGGGTTGGGACCTTAGGGGCCGAGCTATGCTCAGACTTTCTGTCTCGGGCCAGCCAATCTTGCAGAAACCTCGACGCTGATGTGTGGCGATTTATAAGGGGGGAAATCCCACACGCCTCGTTGACCAGACCATGAAGCTCGAGTCTTTTCCTCATCCTCAAGAATGATCTCGTGGTTGCGAGGTTGAAATTTATTTGTAAAAATTTCTAGCCCTAGTCTCGACTTACGATTTTTGTTGGTTTATCTAGAATTTTGTACGCCCTAAATATTCGCGTACTTTGGCGAGCTAGAGAAGGGCCTAATTCGATCTGCCACGTGTCAATCATCCACCAAGAGCTGTTTGTTACGGGCCTCCATATATCCAGCTCGAGCTGATTAGAGAGGTAACTGCAACTCAGAGGCATCGTGTCAGCAGTATGAGTGTCACAAGCTGGCGCCACATTAAGCTCGTGATGCGGCAGAGATCTGACACCCGAATCCTTGTAAAGTCAACCACACAATATAAACATGCATATATCAGACATCATATGTCTGTTTTATTCCTGATTTCTCGGATGCGCAATATAAACGTGCGTGTTCGGACATCCTGTATCTGATTTGGGCCATGCGGCCCATTACCCAGCCTTACCTGTTGATTAGACCTCACTTCCCTGTAAGGTTTAGGAATTAATCATCAGTATCACAGAGATAACGTGAAGGATAAAGAGATCACGGGATGACCTCATTGCCAACCTAGATATCTTCTTCCTATAAATACCAAGACCCTGGGTCGTGCAGGGGGTTGGGAGATTTTTGTAACAAGGCACTTTGTAAGAAAATAGTCAAGAGATATCAATAATATCGACTGGTGGACTAGAGGGATTTTAACCTTCGAACCACCTAAAAAGAAAGGGAGTGACCATCTTTCTACTGCTATTAGTTTCCCAAAGTCTAAATTACGATTCTTTTCATATTACGATTTACCAATTTGCACTAATCCATCCTACTATTCATATAATTAATTTTTGGCGAAAAATCGCGTCAACAGTTTGGTGCTTTCATTGAGAGGATTTGGATTGGTGCTATCACAAAATCCTGATCATGGTGGTTACTTGGTTGAGGCATGGTAATGAGGCGGATCAACATGATGGGCAGGAGGCCCACCATGCCGCCATATCCGATGAACTAAACACCGAGGTCCAGCTTCAATCGGGAAAGCAGCCTATGGGCCAGGATGACACTGAGAGTTCGGCGCCCCGACCACCAAATCCGAACCCGGGTTACCTGACGGTGATAGAGATGGATAACATACAGTTGAGGGGTCAACTATCCTCAGCAAGTAAGAAAATCGAAGAAGTATTGGCCCATCTACCCCCTCTTGCAACTGACGTTAACGTCAGAAAGAGGCAAAGTGGGACTCGCAAGTCCCGCAGGGATAATCGGCCCAGACCCAGTAGATCAGTCAGAACCTCAACCCTGAGTTCTACACCCATGTCACACCATAACCAGGAAACTATGTTTGAGGAGTTTCCCAGGGCCAATCAGCAATTCAGCCAATCAGTCAAAACCTCAACTCCTAGCTCGACTCCACCGTCAAATGCGCCCAGAAGAGCTCGTGGCAGCTCACGGAGGAGATCCGGGGAAGGCTCGCACAAACAACCTACTTCGGCCAGCCCTCCCGTGCCGCGGTCAGACCGCCCGGCACAGGATGCTGGAGATGGTAGAGTAGAACGACCGCGAGCTAATTTGATCCGCCCGGATGGGACTAGGATCGCTTCGCCAGTTAGGCATCCCCCATCGCCGATAAGATATACATCTCCTCCCTGTCCAGTTCAAGATATTTCGACATACGGGAGTAGCAGAAGAAATCATCCTCCCGCCGATCCTTCCCATCGCCCCCGAGCACGCACGGAGGTCCCAGATCCTCACCCTCCGCAGCGGGCTCCAAGATTTTCCAACGGGAGCTATTGGACCGAGAGCCACCGAAGTGGCAGATCCAGTGGAGACCTGGATAATCGCTTAAGTTCGGCGCAAAGCCCTCGGGCCACCTCGAGGGCCGACCTTTGAGATCGCCTCAACTCGCAGAGGGGGAATTCGGCCAGAAATGGAAGTCATGCTTGCCGAGAGGATGGTCTTTCCAAAGTACGTGGCAGTGGGAATGTCCCACCTAACCAAGCTTAAGCTTGGAGGGACAATAGCCCACCTAACGCGTACAATGGAACTGGAGCTGTTGAACAGCCCCAGAACAACCAAGGGATTAAGGACTATACCCTAGAACGTTTAGCTCAGATGGAGGAGCTAAAGAAGAAGCTCTTTTCAGAAAAGGAGAAGGACGAGAAGAAAGTTGAGGATTCATTTGTAGAGATAATTGCTTGTTTTGGAACAAGTTTTTGGGGAAATGCAAGGGGTTGCGGTGCTTGAATGAAGAGTTGCAGCGCAAGGAAAAAGCATAGAAGACCATTTTTCAGGAGTTTTGAAGGGCCGTGGCGCTTGCTGAAAATAGAGAGCAGGCTACGCAAATCCAAAGAGGCGCACCGCGGCGCTTGAATGCCAGGGCTGTGACGCGTGTGTTTATACGTGGCTATCAGAAGGGCAAAACTGTCAAACATTTTTAGGGTTTCAATTTAAATACGTTTTTAAGAGTTAATTAGGGGGATTCATTGATTTTTTGATGTGGAGAAGTTATTAAAGACTTGAGAGAACATTGAAGACCTAGAGTTTGATTTCTTAATTTCTTATGTATTCTCTTTTCTGGAGTTTATGTTTATATTTAATTTGATTGATTCCATTATGTTTGCTTTGAACTAATCTTGTCATTAGGGTGTTAGTGGATTCTTCTTAAAGCTTTTGATTTCTTAATGAAATTTTCCTGAATTTCTTTCTTCTGCTGTGGATTATTTATCTCATGCTTAATTCTTGTGAATGTTTGATAATTATTTACATGTTTATATGATTTTAACCTATGCTCTGAAAAGAGAAGGCTAATTATGCTATAGGTAAATAATCACAATTTTATATTAGACGAAAGTAATTCTATGAATTGTGTAGTTTAGGGATTATGTGTTTAAAGCATGCAATACATTGATTTACCACAGAGATGTAGGAAATAATATATTGTAGAGAATTATAGATCCTAACAAGACTATAATATATAATTGTAATCTTCTATCACAATAGAATTAAGAAATAATGAAAATTGGTTAGAAATCATAAGTGGATGGTTGATGAAACTAAAGCCCTAACTTTTACATCCATTGAATTAAATCAAATTTTATCTTTGCATTTCTCTAAGTGCTTAATAGTTTTCTTAAATTTTAGTAATAATTATTTTATTTATAATTCTGAAATTATTATTTAAATCAATTAGAATTAGAGGTTAATTATTGGTAATTAATATCAGCTTTCGTGGGATCGACACTTTACTTATCATATATTACTTGACTTGACCACGTATACTTGCATGTTAATTATTAGAGACCAGTATGACTTGGGGGACAAACTCGAGCTTTTTGCCTCCAACATAGCTGCCACAATGTACCCGCTAGGTTTCCGGATGCCCCACCTGTCTAAATTCGATGGAGACGGAGACCCGTCGGATCATTTGGGTATGTTCAATACCCTCATGATGGCCCATAATATCGGCCCCGAGCTGAGGTGTTTGATATTTCCTTCCACCTTGATCGGGCCAGCTAGGCAGTGGTTCAAGCAGTGTAAAAAGCATTCCATCAGCTCGTGAGAACGTGAAGTTGACTTCAAGAGGCCATTCCGAGCTTCTCAAGCTGCCCGCGTCAAAGTTGACACCTTGGCGAACGTGAAGCAACAACCTGGGGAACCTTTGAAAGCTTAACTGAGCAGGTTCGCAAACATCGCGGCTTAAGCCAGGGATGCGGACGATAGTTCCAAGCTTATGGCCTTGAGGATTGGAATTCTCGTTGGAGGGGGGCTATGGAAAGAGATACAGAGAAGAGGTGTCACCACCGTGGATGAATTCCCGAACAAGGCCCAGGAATGGATAAACCTGGAAGAGGCGCGAGCATCAGTCGCGAGACTTATCATATATTACTTGACTTGACCACGTATACTTGCATGTTAATTTTTAGAGACCAAGTTTTTGGCGCCGTTGCCGGGGACTGTTTTTATTGATATCAATAAGTTAATTTTTGTTCTAATTTGATTTGATTTGATTTGTTTTATTTTTTATTTTTTAACATTTATTCGGATCAAGGTTCTTTTGTGTTTCAGGACTTATTGGTATATTCGAAGAAATAGAAAAAAGCAGATTATACCAATAGATCGGGAAATTGAAAGAACGTGCAGACATAACCGGAAAATAAAAAGGAAATTGGAATTTACCATGGCCGACAATTTGGGAAATGGTGCTAACAATGGTCAACGGCTGCAGAAATTCCAAGGGAGCAAGGAGCACGAACATTAAGAGATTATGTACTTCCTACTGTTACAGGAGTGCATTCATGCATTAGACCTCCAACCATTGCTGCAAACAATTTTGAGATTAAGCCAGCCATCCTTCAGATGTTTCAGTCAACGGTTCAGTTTGGAGGTATGCCAACGGAGGACCCCAATTTACACAGCTAATTTTCTAGAGTTATGTGCAACGTTCAAGATGAATGGGGTAAGTGATGATGCTATAAGACTGAGGTTATTCCACTTTTCACTGAGGGATAGGGCGAAGAGTTTGCTGATATCTTTACAGGAAAATTCTATCACTACGTGGGAGGAGTTAGCTCATAAATTCCTTGCCAAATTCTTTCCTCTAGCGAAGGCTGCAAAGTTAAGGGGAAAGATTAATAATTTGTATCAGTTGGATGGAGAGTCATTATATGATTCTTGGGAGCGCTTTAAGGAGTTGTTAAGGAAGTGTCCACACCATGGAATAGAAAAGTGGATGTTAGTGCATAATTTTTATAATGGGTTGAATGGGACGACTAGAACAATTATAGATGCTGCAGCGGGAGGTGCCTTTATGAGTAAAAGTGCTAATGAGGCATATGAGCTATTAGAGGAGATGGCGATGAATAATTATCAATGGCCAACTGAAAGGGGACAATCAAAGAAGGTGCCTGGAATGATGGAATTGGATGCTATATCCATGCTTACAGCTCAAGTAGCAGCCTTGACGAAGCAATTACAAAAGACTACACTCCCATCTCAAGCTATGCACGTTCAAAACCTTTGTGAAGTGTGTGGCACAAACCATCAACCAAACCAATTTCCGGCTATCGATATGAATAACATGCCCATGGAAGAAGTCCAAGCAATAGGAAATTACCAAAGACAGCCTAATAATCCCCATTCCATGACCTACACCCCAGCTTGGAAGAACCATCCAAATTTTTCCCGGTCTAACAGTGAAAACACCATACAACATTATCATCCACCTCAGCCACCATATAAACCTACACAAAATAGGCCACCTTATCCACAACAATTTGCACACCAAAATCCTTCACCTGGCTATTATCAACCACAAAATAGACCACCTCACCAAATGCCAATGAAAACAACTGAAACCCAACCTGAAGTACTTAACCAATTCATGACTGAAACTAGGGCATCCATAAGAAGTTTGGAGAATCAAATAGGGAAATTGGCTACTTTAATGACTAATAGAGCTCAAGGAAATTTGCCTAGCACTACAGAAGTTAACCCTAAAGAAAAATGCCAAGCTATTACTTTGAGGAGTGGAACGAGATATGAAGGGCTAAAGAAGAGTCAGTCAGAAGAAGAAGAGAAGAAGTTGGATGATAAAAAGGTTACTGAAGACCTTAAGGAAGAAGAGGAGACCCCACCTGCAAATATTGAGCATCATGTTAGAATTCCATATCCACAAAGACTTCGTAAGCATAATTTGGATAAACAGTTTGCAAAGTTTTTAGAGGTGTTCAAGAAGCTACATATAAATATACCATTCGCAGAAGCATTAGAACAGATGCCCAACTATGTAAAGTTTATGAAGGATATTCTCTCTAATAAGAGAAAGATGGGTGATTACGAAACAGTGGCGTTAACAGAAGAATGTAGTGCGATTTTGTAAAGAAAGCTTCCTCAAAAGTTATGAGATCTGGGGAGTTTTACTATTCCATGCACGATTGGGGAGTTTGAATGTAAGCATGCACTTTGTGATTTGGGGGCGAGTATTAATTTAATGCCTTTGTTAGTATTCTGTTGGTCTAGGGGAAGCTAGGCCAACCACAGTAACATTGCAGTTGGCTGATAGATCTATGAAGCATCCACGTGGTATTATAGAAGATGTATTGGTAAAGGTGGATAAGTTTATATTTCCAGCTGATTTTATAGTTCTTGATATGGAGGAGGATGAGAATGTTCCTATTATTTTGGGGAGACCATTTTTAGCAACTGGGCAAGCATTGATTGATGTGCAAAAGGGATAGTTAAAGCTGAGAGTTTAAGGGGAGGAAGTAGTATTTAATGTGTTTAAGGCTATGATTTATCCTAAAGCAAGTGATAGTTGTTTCTCAGTTGATGTGGTAGAAGAAGTAATAGGAGAAAAAAAATTAAGTGAGGACCCTCTTGAATTAAGTCTTACAGTTGATGATGTATATGGTGAGGAAAATGAAGAAGCGATGAGTTATTTGAAGTTGATAAAATCAGCTGAGTCATGGAAGCATAAGAAGTTTGAAGAATTGGGTGCAGGACCAGAAAGACCATTACCATCAATTTTGAAGCCACCTGTTTTAGAATTGAAAGTTTTACCGGACCATCTCCGTTATGCTTATCTTGGGGAAAAAGAGACTCTTCTAGTTATAGTTTCATCATTTCATTCAGAAGTAGAGGAGGAGAAGTTGTTGAGGGTGTTATGAGCTCATAAAACTGCTATAGGGTGGACTCTGGCTGATATAAGAGGAATTATCCCATCAACAGTTATGCATAGAATTCTTATGGAAGATGAGGCGAGACCGACTATTGATGCTCAACGAAGACTTAATCCAACAATGAAAGAAGTGGTGAGGAAAGAGATTTTGAAGTGGTTGGATGCTGGAGTGATTTACCCTATTTCTGATAATGCTTGGGTAAGTCCAGTGCAAGTAGTACCGAAAAAGGGGGGTATGACTGTGGTTAAGAATGAAAGTAATGAACTGATTCCAACAAGAACAGTGACGGGTTGGAGGATATGTATTGATTATCGGAAGTTGAATAAGGCAACGAGGAAAGATCATTTTCCTTTGCCTTTTATTGATCAAATGTTTGATAGGTTGGCGAGGCATAACTACTATTGTTTTCTAGACGGGTACTCAGGCTATCACCAGATTGTAATTGCACCAGAGGATCAAGAGAAGACAACATTTACTTGTCCTCATGGGACTGTTGCTTTTCGAAGGATTCCATTCAGGTTATGTAATGCACCAGCCACATTTCAACGGTGTATGATGGCAATATTCTCTGACATGGTTGAAAAGGGGATTGAAATTTTTATGGGTGATTTTTCGGTATATGGGTCCTCTTTTGACACGTGTTTGACTAATTTGGAGATGGTATTGAGAAGGTATGAAGAGTCGCATTTGGTGCTTAATTGGGAAAAGTACCATTTTATGGTAAATGAATGAATTGTATTAGGGCACAAGATTTCTAAGAAAGGTATTGAAGTGGATAGGGCAAAAATTTCAACTATAGAGAATTTTCCACCACCTGTTTCAGTAAAAGGAGTAAGGAGTTTCTTAGGTCGTGCAGGATTTTATAGGAGGTTTATCAAAGATTTTTCTAAAGTTTCGAAGCCACTGTCCACTTTGTTAATGAATGGGGTTACATTTGTGTTGACCCAGATTTTGGCCAACTGACGCGGAGTCAAAATACGCTTGACGTGGATAAGAACGTTGAAAAGAATGTGATGACGAAAATAATAAAGACAAGATTTTATAGTGGTTCGGCCCCAAGATCTGGTAATAACCTACATCCACTTGAATTGTTATTGAAATAAGACCCAAAGGGGTGATAAAAGAACTAGGGTTCAATGAGTTTCACTCACCTTTGAAGAAGAAAATACAATTATTCTAGTGTAATCTCTCTTTAATCTCAAATGACCTTTTTTGCTCAAAAGAAAAGTCTTGGATCCCCTTCCCTGAGCCCTCTTCTTCTATTTATAAGCTCAGGGAAGATTTACATTGATTTGTTATAGATATTCTTTCCTAAATAGTCGGATACTCAGGAAATCATGGGAGATAATTTTGGATTCCATCATAACTGCCTAAGATTTCCTCCGTGTAGAATGTGTGTACGACCAGGCTGGTCGTATGAAGAAACCGATGGTATGACATTGGGCACCTTCCTGGTCGATAGTCGAACACAGATTCTGCCAGGTGTCAGCCACATGTAATTAATGCCTGCCATGTCATTCACTTCTGATTTTTGGGATAACATTTGCCCCCCAAGTTTGTTTATTGCAACCAGCAATAAAGAAACTTACAGGAACAACCGTTCACATCCCCACCATGTCTGTCAGAATCCCCATGCATTTTCGAAAACCGTGACATAATTATGTCTAATCAAGACTTTTCAGTTTCCAAAAAGACAATTTGACGGCTTATACACTTCCCCATGTTTCGAAAGTGGGAAGTGATGATTACTGCCTTTTGGCTATCCCTTCGATCCCTATAAGTAGGCCTTCCTTCCCCTTTAAGAAAATTTTAGTCACCATCTTTGCCAATACTTTCAAGAACTTGCACCAGAGTTCAGAGCTTCAAATACTAGTCCGACGCCTAGCTAAAGGTCTTCCAGTTTGAGTTTTCATTTTCCTCTGAATCTCCATCTTCTCTCAGGTAAGGACTATCTTTTAAGCTCTCTATTACGCAATGCATGCCGTCTTTATGCTATGATATTTCTGCATTCTTGAATAAGGTTTTTAGGGTTTTTTGGTATGAACCGCCTACTGTTTGGTAAAAGTGCGTCTTTATGCCTTGTATAGGTTAGGTCGATACTTTGATATATAGAATCTCTGATTTAGGATGTTAGGTTGACGAAAGATTCAACCTTTAAGCCAGGTGAAAAAACTGAAATTTTTTCCCGCCCTTCAGGAGTCAAAAAAGTTCTTTTCAGAAAACATTTTTCTTTCCTTTTTGTTTCTATCCGTCTTTTAAACTACCCACGTTGAAGTTAGTGTAGGACTAGGATGCTGCTGGTTATTTAGGCACGAGCAACGTTATCCCAACTCCTCCCACTACTTCGCGGATTGTGTCTTATCTCCTCCATTGTCTGTTTGCAGTTCATATGCAAGACCCTTGGGGGGGAGAAAGACCTATTGAGGATGAGCTTTTAGCCCAACTGCTCTAGGGCGAAGAAAATCCATCCACGCTGATTCTAGAAATTCCATTTTCACGTTCTAACCCAAATCCTCCACCAGCTCCTACTCAGAAAATGGCCAGAACAAAAACCAAAGCTAGAAAAAGACGCAACCCCTACTCTCCAAGTCAGCCTCCTGCTGATGCTCCCTCGACCAGTGGTCGAGGTGAATTCCCTCCTAAAACCGAAGTTCAGAGGCGTGCCCATCCTCGCCATGTTATCCCCAAGTACAGTGACAATTCGCATGATCAGCAACTATTTAAATAAGTACAATCTGACAGGGGTAACCCTAGTCAGACCTTCCATCGACCAGCGAGCCAACCTGCCAGGGGGGGCTTATAGCACCTGGTCGAGATACCATATCGAGGCGGGTGCCACCCTGCCTCTTCATTCATTTTTCCAAGGGGTGGCAAACTAATTTGGGGTGGCCCCTTTTCAAATTACCCCAAACGGGTATATATCCTTTATAAACTCAATAAATGGACAACTCTTTCTCCTCACGAGGTCAATTATCTGTTTGAACTCAAGTCCAACCCCAACCAAGACGGTACGGGGTTTTTCCATTTTTGCCACAAGGAGACCGGACGCACCTTTCTGTCCGAGACCACTCATATCTCCAACGTGGGGAAGTATCATATGGAGTACTTCCTTATGCCTTACATCGCCGCGGACAATATGGCCTTCACTCGAGGAGGTAAGGAAAATAATGATCTTTAAAACAGTAGTTCCTGCGCTTTAAATCTTTCTTGTCGTAATACTTCACTATTCCATTGTGTTCCAGGTCCATGGTTACACCCGACCCCCACTCCAAGAATGGAGTCAAGGGCAGCACTCTTAGCCAGTATGTCAAATGTTGCTAAGAGTGTAAAAAACTTGATCAATGAGGCTAACCTTAGGTTGGCTGGCCTTAAGGGCTCCCAACCTGCGACCAGCGAACCCGCGGCGGGTGGTGTTCATGCTGATGTGGGACTTGAGCAGGGACCCGAGCAGCAACCTCAGGTGCCTCCTCCTAGTAGGAGGCCAACTGGGGTTACAATCAGGGAACCGTTGGGGTTCCCCACTGAGCAGCAGAACCGTTGGTCCCCAATGGCAAGGGGAAACAAAAGGTTGCTGAGCCTGCCGAACAGTCTGACGATTCGTCGGATGTTAACGGTACATCATTCTCGTTTTTGAATAATCTGCCAATCCCCCTCCACCTATTTGATGGGGATGGCAATTTTAGGAACGCCCCTTCTTTAAATTCAGATTTCTTACAGGAACTAGGTAGTTCAGTAGATAATGTTACGACCAGTAGGTGTAGCTTGGGTATCTTACTTTTGTAATCCTTCTACTCTAATCTCTGTTTTCTCGCGACCCTTTAATATCATTGTTTGAACTGTTTCCCTTTGTGCAGGTATGGACTCCAGGGACTTCTTCGACCACTACCAAGCTGCTGCTAATTCTTCTGTCCCGAAGAAGGACAGTAAAAGGGCTCGGGGGGAAAGTAGCAAAACCCCTTCAAAGAAGGCCCGGACAGAGGATACTCCTGCCACAGCCCCTTCCAAGGAGGACCTACCACATCCGCTTACCCCCGAGCAGCAGACTCCCGCGCCTGTCAATCCTCAGTCTTCCTTAAAGGCCACAGACAAAGAGACCTTGGACCATTTGTCCAAAGGCCCCCTGTCCAGCCACATAGTTGGCATGGCCAGGGAGAGAATATATCGGCTCTTGAAGCACAAACGCAGCTAGACCGCCATCAATGACACTGCCACAATGGAAATCAACGAAATCATTAACAGAGGGTTGAATAAGATAACCAGCGTAAGTCGTCTTTTGCTGCTTTGTCATTTATGCTAAACTTCCTTTCCTAACTCATTTTTTCTTCAGAAGTTTTTGACTTTGATTGCTAGCTGGCGCCGTGCTGGGGCAATGGTCTCTCGAGAGAAGAACTTTGACTCCAGGCTTGCCCAGGCTAAGCAAGCTCTTGAGGCTGAGAACACCAAGTTGCTCGAGGAGAACCAGGAGTTGTCTAAGCTGAATGAGCAACTATGCGAGGACCAAGCCACTCTTACCTAGGAGCTTCAGGAGAGTCAAGGGGCCCTGAAGAAAGCCAACGAGGAGCGGAATAAATGGAAGGAGAGTGCTTTCCTCAATACCCAAGAGTGTAAGCAGTTCAGTCTTGATCTGATCGCCAGCAGAGATGAGGCGAAGAGGCTCGAGGAACGGGTGCAGGAACTTGAGGGGCGCGTTCAGGAGCTTGAGGGGTGCATTCAGGAGCTTGAGGAGGATGGGGCCAGAAATCTGAAGAAGTACAAGGAAGCCACCTTCCTCAGTTTCTATGATCTCTGGAAGCACAACCGAGGGGCCAACATTAACTATCTCTCCGAGCGGCTGCAAAGGACGCTGATGGCGCAGTGCATTGCTCGGTTGGAGGCAGAGGAGAGAGCTAAGGCCAAGACCCCTGCTGCTGATGCTGAGGTTGATCCTCCAACAGACAAGAGCGCTCCTAACCCAGAAGACCCTCCTGCTCCCCAGTAATTTTCTTTTTATCTTTCATTTTTTATGGCCCACGTGCCTACTTGTAAAGAATTTATTTTTCATTGCTGTGAGGGCAGCTTTTTACTTATACTTGAATAATTACATCCGAGCAGTACTGCTCGCGGTGTAAAAGCTTTTTTTTATTTTAATCACATATTTACATCTGAGCACTAATGCTCACGGTGTAAACGATTGCCTTGCTGATATTACAATGTTTATTATAATACCTGTTCACATGACCGAACTTAGCATAGTACTTTGGTTTGATTTTTTCAAAAAATGCTCTAAGTACCGTAGCATGCTTTCACTTATTTTGTTCATGTGTTTACATACCTCATGGTATGCTTTGCTATCGATGTACCTTATATGCCCCCCAAGTGATCGAGGAGCTTTAGGTCCTTGGTCACTTGCCTTGACCACAACCTGTGCAAACATTACTGCTCGATAGTAATTATAACACTTACAATACAACAAATCAACACACGTAATGAACAAATACTTGTAAAAATAAATTTACAAAGGTTGGCAAGAATGACTGGCTGCGCACAGTCCCTTATAATCTCGTATTAAAATGGACTAAACATGTCTTTACGAGTGATCTTAAAAAAGATCTTACACTTATTAAGCGATTAGCCATACAACGTGGCTAATCCCTTTTTCGAAACTTGTAAAAAATAAAAATTAATACAAGCCAGTCCTTTAAGAAGGAGTGTTCATTGGTAATACTTGCGCATGTGTTCTCCATTCCAGTAGCGTGGAACGAGATCTCCATTCAAGCGTGCAAGTTTGTAGGTGCCTGGAGGAAGGACTTCTTCGATCTGATACGGTCCTTCCCAGTTTGGTCTGAGTACTCCAGAAGTGGGGTCGTGGGTATTCAAGAAAACTCGTCGTAGCACTAGATCTCCGACGTTGAATTTTCTTTCTTTTAGTTTTGAATTAAAGTATTGGGCGACTTTTTGCTGGTACGCAGCTACTCAGAGTTGGGCTTTTTCTCGTTTTTCGTCTATTGAGTCCAGGGACTCCATCATCAATTGGCTGTTTTGATCTTGGTCGTATGTAATCTGTCGATGAGAGGGCAGATCCAACTCGACTGGAAACATGGCTTCATACCCGTAAGCTAACGAGAATGGAGTATGCCCTGTTGCTGTTCGGTGAGAAGTCCTATACGACCATAAGATTTCAGGCAGCTGTTCTGTCCACGCTCCTTTAGCATCTTCAAGTCTTTTCTTCAGGGTGTCTTTAAGTGTTTTATTCACTGCTTCGACTTTCCCTTCGCTTGTGGATGAGCAACTGAAGAAAAGCTTTTGATAATTCCGTGTCTTTCGCAGAAGTCTGTGAACAGATCATTGCCAAATTGGGTGTCGTTGTCTGAGACGATCTTTCGGGGCAGACCATATCGGCAAATAATGTTCTTGATGGCGAAGTGAAGAGCTTTCTTGGTTGTTATGGTAGCGAGTGGTTCAGCTTCGGCCCATTTGGTGAAGTAGTCGACTGCTACAATCGCGTATTTTACCCCACCTTTTCCTGTTGGTAGCGATCCGATCAAATCTATTCCCCATACTGCGAAAGGCCATGGACTCTGCATCTGTTTTAACTCATTTGGAGCTTCTCGTGGGATTTTGGAAAATCTTTGACACTTATCGCATTTCTGCACGTACTCCGCAGAGTCTTCGTTCATAGTTGGCTAGAAATAGCCCTGCCTTAAGATCTTTTTCGCTAAACTTTGCCCCCCAGCATGATCTCCGCAAAAGCCCTCATGTACTTCCTTCATCAGTTCCTTAGCTTTCTCGGGCGTAATACATCTGAGCAATGGCATGGAATATCCCCTTTGATATAAAACACCATCGACCAATATATATCTCGCGACCTGCCTTTGAAGAGTTCTGGCTTTGTTCCTATTTGTCGGCAGTGTACCGCTGGTCAGGTATTCCAAGTATGGTGCCATCCATGTGTCTTCCATCTGGATTTCCATGCTAGACACATCTGCCCATATGCTTGGCTCACTCAATCTTTCTACTGGCACAATATTCAAAGTGTCAGCATCTTTCGCGCTTGCCAGTTTGGCTAAGGCATCTGCATTCGTATTCTGGTCTCGAGGTATCTGCCGGAGGGTATACTTCTGGAATTGTGCCAATAGATCTCTAGTTTTGTTTAGGTAGGCTCCCATTTTGAGGCCCCGTGCTTGATATTCCCCTAGAATTTGATTCACCACCAGTTGTGAATCGCTGTAAATATCGAGCACTTTTATATCCATGTCTTTCGCCAATCGTAATCCAGCGAGGAGGGCCTTGTATTCGGCTTCGTTGTTCAAGGCTACGAAGTCAAACCTAATGGCACAGTGAAATTGATGCTCTTCTGGTGTTATCAATATCACTCCTGCTCCCGCGTGAGATTCGTTTGACAACCCATCCGTAAATAACTTCCATGATGGAGCTTGATCATGAGGTTCAGGCATATTAGATTTTTCGCACTGCTCGCCGTCTGGGAGTTCGGTAAAATCTGCAATGAGATCGGCCAAGACTTGTCACTTTACTGCTGCTCGCGGTGAATACATAATATCGAACTGCCCTAGTTTGACTGCCCATTTTAATAGACGCCCAGTCGCCTCTGGTTTCTGGAGGACTTGCTGAAGGTGCTGGTCGGTTAAAATTGTCATAGGATGGGCCTGGAAGTAAGGACGTAGCTTTCTAGAGGCCTGGATTAAGAAATATGCTAACCTTTCGATGGGCGGATACCTCACTTTTTCTCCGATTAGCCTCTTGCTTACATAGTAAACCGCCTTTTGTACGCTTTCTTCTTCTCGTACTAGTACCGCACTAGCAGCAACTTCAGTGATCGCCAAGTAAATGAACAAAGTTTCTCCTTTGACTGGCTTTGATAAAACGGGAGGCTGTGCCATATGGGCCTTCAAGGCTTGAAAAGCTTGCTCGCAGTCTCCTGTCCATTCAAATTTCTTGTTGCCCCTAAGTAGATTAAAGAAAGGGACGCATTTGTCTGTTGATTTTGAAATAAATCTACTTAGGGCTGTGATTCTCCCAGTCAAACTTTGTACATCCTTGATCTTTTCTGGTGATTTCATATCGATCAGGGCTTTTATCTTGTCGGGGTTGGCCTCAATTCCTCTTGAATTAACAATAAACCCTAAAAACTTCCCTGATCCAAGTCCGAAGGAACATTTGAGAGGATTTAGTTTCATCTGGTACTTGTTCAATACATCGAAACACTCTTGCAAATCCCTCACATGTCCTTCCGCTTTTTTCGACTTTACCAGCATGTTGTCCACATATACCTCCATGTTTACGCCGATCAACTCTTTAAACATGTGGTTAACTAGTCGCTGGTAAGTCGCACCTGCGTTTTTCAGTCTGAAAGGCATTACTTTATAACAGTATAATCTCGTATCGGTCCGAAAGCAGGTGTGATCCTCATCAGGAGGATGCATACTGATCTGATTGTAGCCTGAGTATGCATCCATGAAAGAGAGGATCTCGTGTCCTGCAGTAGCATCGACCAACTGGTCGATTCTTGGGAGGGGGAAGCAATCTTTCGGGCAGTCTTTATTGAGGTCTGTAAAATCCACACAGGTTTACCACTTGCCGTTAGGCTTGGGAACTAGTACTGGATTGGAGACCCATGATGGATAGAACGTGTAAATGTGGAAATACTTCCTTATGAATTCTATTCACGAGTGAAGCTCTATACCACGAGACATCCTAAAAAGGCGTTATATGATGATAGGAGAGTTGGGCTAAGAGGGCCACCCTCGCTGGACGAGGGCCTTCGGCCGCTTGCCAACCCAAACTTCACCCTCGCTATGCGAGGGTCCCCCAGCTGGTCATCCGCATGCGCCCCGTTCCATCAGGCATCAAGCCTCGCCTACACTCGGGAGAATAAGGTCAGCCTCGCCACGCGAGGCACCCTCGCTATGCGAGGGTGAGGCTTTGTTGAGGCATCCGTGCCCCTAGCCTCGCAACGCCTGCACCCGGAGGAAAGGAAGCCTCGCTATGCGACGGTGCAGCCTTGTTGCGATGCCCGTACCCCGAGTCGTACCTACACCCGAGGGAAAAGGGCCAGCCTCGCTACGCGAGGTACCCTCGCTATGCGAGGGTGAGGCCTTGCCATGGCGCTCATGCTACGAGCCTCGTGTCTATGCGATCCGCATAAGCTGGCCCTGACCCCTGATGCGTTGAATTCTCAGGAAACGCATAGGTTGAGGCCTCCTTGATATAGGCACGGGATCACTTGGAGGAACCTTGTTGATATGCCAAACGAACATGGAGCATTGAACGGGAATTGATGAGGACGACCGAGTACGGAACACGTGTGCTGACACGGGGTGTACGGTTATGGAAAGAACAGAGGCACGACCCTATGATCTGCGTCTGAGGAGTAGTGGCGGTACAGACCTGTACGAAGAGTAGTGGTATCACTTGGACACCCCCGACCATATGCCAGAGCCGACAGTACTATGTCCTAGGCCACAACTCTGACACCATCAGGGTAGACACCACTATGCCCTGAGCCACTACATTATCAGAGTACCTATGTACGTCCCTGTGGTCTGGGACTTGTTTGTATCCAGGGCCAATAGAGCCCCCCCCTATAAATAGACTCCAACCCCTCAGGCTAAGGGGTTGGAAAACTGAATGTATGAAAAAAGACTTAAGAAATATATGTTTCTGGTTTTCATTGTTGCCTGAGTTTTCTTCTATTGATTAGAGTTCTTTCTATCTGATTCATAGCTTCCTGTAGTATTGAGATTGAAGTTTTCTAACCATCAATCGTTGACGAGTTCTTACCATCAACAGTTTGGCGCCGTCTGTGGGAAAGTAAGCACCAAGCTACTGTTCTGCCATTACTACCGGCAAGGAGAAATGCCAAGACGTTCGAAGCGACTCAAGGAGCCTCGAGAGGTGGAGGTCCACCTTACCGGAGTCCAGCTGAAGGCCTCCATGAAGGGACCCTGAGGTTCACGAGAATGACAGGGAGGCCTCGTCTCCAGCCATCCCGCCCGGTGAGAATCCTCCAAGGACAACTACTGCACCACCCGGGAATGCCAACGAGTTCCCTCCTCCCAAACCACCAAAGGTACTGAACTCCGGCCGGCAAGACCCGGGCCCCTCAACGCATAGACGTGATAAGCAACCCCGGGTCCATTCCGTGAACTCAAGTTCTAAATCTCGTTTCTATGAAGAGGAGATTCGTGAACTGCACCGTAAAAATCAAAGACTGAAGACTACCCTGGAGAACATGCAGGAGGTGCTGAATGGCCTGTTGCATGGTAAGTCGAACGTGACCCTGCCCAAGAGGAAAGAGAAGGGTCGGAAAACCATTGTCCCAGTAGACGACGAGAGGACCATACACTCCACCAGTAACACCCCCAGGGAAAAGCCACAAGAGCATCCTAGACCATCGAGGCCACCCCAGGAGCCAAGGCAAGGGAACAATGGTGGCTCTCGCAACGACATCGAGGTCACCTCAAAGAGGACGCCCTCAGACCTACGAGAGGAGCTCAACAAGAAGAGGGCGGATAAGAGAACTACCCCTCCTACTGTCCCCCGGGACAGCAAAGGAAAGGAAGGTGTCAACCCGTCCATGTTGAGGGACTCCCTGAAGAAGAGGAGGCAAGACCTCGATAAGGAGATGAAGAGCCTGCGGAGTAAGATTGTCACCGCGTCTGGAGGGCAAAGCCTTGAGGAAGAGTTCGACTATGAATCACCTTTCACCAAAGAGATCCAAGCCATTCGACTCCCAGCCAACTTCAAGGAGCCTCATATGACCCCGTATGAAGGAAACACCGACCCCAAGTACCATCTAGACGCATTCAATGACTTAATGAAGCTGAGGGGGATAAGTAGCGGGGCTAGATGCCACTGTTTCGCGGTCACGTTGAAAGGGCCCGCATACAAATGGTTTAAGAGACTTCGACCGGGGTCCGTCAGGTCTTGGAAACAATTGTCAGACGAATTTCTCCAGCAGCATCATGCCGTGCGTGATTATACAATGCCAGGAACCAGCCTAGCCAATGTAAAACAGGGCGAAGATGAGAGCCTAAAAAACTACATCCATAGGTTCAACATGGAAGCAGCCAAAGTGGGGAGCCTGACCCGCAGAGAGTTAAAAATGGCCATCACCGCCGGGGTGCTTCCGGGAAGCAAATTGTGGGATAATATGCTCAAGAGGGAAGTCACAGATCTAGATGACTTCTACGAGAGAGCGCAGAAGTATATTCGTGTAGAGGATGGTCACGCGAACTTGAAGGCGGGAATGGGCGAGTCCCCTGCACAGCCCCCAACCAATGAAGGGTCGAATGGTGCGAAGAAGAAGAGGGCATACGAAGGATCGAGGGATGATCAACATAGAAAGCCCAAGCGGGGAAGCGACCATAGGCAAACGGCTTATACTTTCTATATGGACCTGACGGATACAAGGGAGCATATCTACATGACCAACGAGAAGCGGGTTCCCTTCAACAAGCCCCCACCAATGAGGAAGGATCGGTCCCAGAGGGATCCCAATAGGTACTGCCAATACCACAAGGATATTGGTCACACCACAGCAGAATGTATCCATTTGAAAGAAGAAATTGAGGAACTCATCCGCAGGGGACACCTAGGCCGGTATGTCAGGAGGGAAAGGCTGAAATCGGAGGACGAACCAGTGCTGTCTAAGACGCATAGAGAAGCTCCAGAGATCCAGGGAGAAGTGAGAACTATTTTTGGAGGTCCAAGGCTTGGGGGAGACTCCCGGAAAGGACGAGATCGGTATGCTAGAGAAGCTAGGCGAAGTCCACCACCCTGTGTTATGAGTTTAGAACAACGACCCCCGAAAAGCTTCAAGGGAGAAAATGACTCGATCACTTTCACTGAGGAGGACGCGCGGGGGGTACACTTCCCCCACAATGATCCGCTGGTGTTGACAGTTCAGTTGGTCAACCGGCGGGTGCATCGAGTCCTCGTAGACAATGGAAGTTCCGTAGATATCTTATATCGCCCCGCCTTGGAGAAGATGGGTTTGGGCATCAGGCACTTGAAGCCTTGTCAATCCTCCCTATACGGGTTCGCAGGGGACTCGATACAACCTTTAGGGATGATCGAATTAGCCCTCACTATGGGAGAACAACCCTGACAAACCATGATCATAGCAAACTTCGTCGTAGTAGATTGTACCTCTGCTTTCAATGCGGTATTGGGGAGACCATCCCTAAGAGAATTGAAAGCAATCACTTCGATATACCACCTCACCGTCAAGTTCCCAACTCCTGGTGGGGTAGCGAGTATGAAGGGAGAACAAAGAGAGGCGAAGGAGTGTTATAACACCTCCCTTCACACATCTGCGAAGCCATCAGAACCAACGGCGATGGTGGTGCATGGAGGTACAGACCCACAGGGACAAGACCCCAGAATCGTGAAGGGCCCAATCGGGTGAGACTAGCAGTAAGGCTCCCACGCCTGATGCAGGTAGAAGATGTGTTTGGTTTGTTGTAGGTTATGCTATTTTAGTAGAAAAGAATCAAAGAGGTTACCTAGATAACCTCCCAAGTAGATGTAAGCCTTTTATCTATTTATATATCGTTGTAATCTGACTACTATGAATGAAACTGTTTTCCACTTCGTATGTTATTTACTTCTTTGTGCAAGCATCAACTAAAGTCCCCCCTAAGATAAATCTCATCAGGTACTTGGGGGGGGGGGGGGGGGGGGGGTAGGACGACAAAAGTAAAAAAAAAAAAAAAACTCTCTTATATTCAAAAGGATTAGCTACCCTTATGAATATCAAGGGAACAGTTTAAAAGGATGACCTCCAACGAAAGGTCGACACCCCAAGAGGTGAGGCTGTAAGGAGAGAATCACCCAATAAGTCTAGATCAGCCATTAAGCCGGCTAGCCCAAAAAGGGTCTTACAAGGAACCCTTGGAAAAAAAATAGTACTATGTATAAGGACGAGAAGGACGCTTCTCGCAAAAAGTAATAAGCGCGAGCAAACAATATAAAAGGACCCCAACAGCCCAACGGGTTAAAGTGTCCTTACAAGTATAATCAAGGTGCACTAGAAAGATTATCTCCATCAGATAAAAGAAAAAACATAATCCACGAACAACAACAACAAGGGGGACTCACCAGAGCCCCTTAAGTTTGACAAAAAAAAAAGAGAAGAAATGGTACAAGATTACATAGCAAAAGCATACATAGACTGAGTACAAGGGGATCTACGAATCTCCACCTTGACCTTTCCACTCAGAAATCTTCTCGACGGCATGGTCCCCGAAAGGAGATAAGTCAACGGTGGGGTTAGTCCTCCAAACAACATGCAACGTTTTCCCGATTATGCGATCCTCCACGTTCGTAAGCTCAGCCTCAAGCACAGCGATCCTCCCGTTCAGAGTTTGGATGGTAGCCTCCAGCTGAATGTTGCTCTGAGAAGTTGAGGCAGCCCAGACCAAGGCGGTATCCCTCTGGCATACCATCTCGGCCAGTTGGCTGGACAAGGCATCCTTCGCAGTCTGGGCCACCGATAGGTTCCTCAGCGCCTCCTCAAGCTCGTGTTGCAACCGTTGGGCCGATGAAGAGTGGGAGGCGAGCAGCCGATGGTTCAAGATAGAGGCCTGAGTGAGGACGAAGACATGAAACAAAGCCTCAAGGGTCAGATGATACACCAAAAATAATATAAAAGGTATTTATATGGCCATCATAAATTAACAAACCAAGTATCGCGACAGTCACCTGCAGGGAGGCTCGCATATAGGCATTCTCTAGCTCAGCCTCGGGGACATCGTGCAGCGTCCCCCATTCACCCTCGGGAAAGTTTCCCAAGTGATAGCTCATGGCTTCCCCATATTGGCTCGCCAGGGGATGATCTTTGGGAATAGAAACAGGAGCTGGGCCGGGGGAGGCGTGAGGGCCTGCCGAGGCCCGCTTTGGCAAGGATAGGGACCGAGAAGGCCCTGACCCGTCCACAGTAGTGCGAGGAGCAGAAGAGTGCGGGGTCGTCTCCTGGGGTAAAGAGACGCCTGTAGATGCCCACCTGGAATACCCCCTCGGGGGTGAAGGAACCCCATCAAAAGAGGGAATGACAAAATTCCTTCTAGGCACAGGGGGGCAAGGAGCAGGGGAATCAAAGGCAAACTCACCGCCAGGCGTTAACGGTGACATCCGAGAGGTAGCACCGCCAGTATGACCGTCATCGGCTACACCCTTAGCCCTGCCAGCAACTGAGTACAAGTAGGAGTAGTTCTCAGACACCACGGTCTCCTCAACATCCATATGGTCACCCGAGGAGTAGACATAATCCCTATCGGCTGCTTCATCATAATTCCTTTCATCGTGACCATATACCCACGGACTCTCAAGTACGGGTGCCGCTAGGGGTAAATCAACAGAGTCGGGTGACGCGGGGCGTGGATCCTCAGATTCAGGGGAAATGGAGCATAAGGTAACTTTCTGGTCCGGGGTCAACAGCCCACACGAGTGGAGATTGCTCTCCGTGAAAAGGGCGTTGGCTTGTTTGCGTTCCTTCGGCATAGCCAGGATTTGTATCACCCGGTCATGAGTCGCCCGTTTCAGATTAGGACCAACGACCCCTAAGAGACCTGCCATCGAACGAAAGGAAATAACCACAGTTACAAGAACTATATAAAAAAAAAGAAGTCGAATAATAAGAGAAATTTCTGGTATATGGGATCAAAGTGAGGATAGCCTTATGTGGGGTGTTGAAGTTAGAGTATCGGGTCTGCCCACTATAAGTATAGAAGTAGTCTGACTTCCACGCCCCCCTATTGGAAATAGATCCCTCCAAGAGGGAACTCCCTTTAAGGGCCACGGCTTTCTGGAGTTGGTAGAACCCGGGGGCTGATGTATTCTCCCTCAGGGTGAAGAAGTAATGAACCTCACTTGTGGAAGGCCCCCTAGAGTACACCTGATGGTACAACACATACAAACAGCTGAGCATCACCCAGGAGTTGGGGGACAATTGTAGTGGCGCCAATTCAAAGTAGTCCAACACTTTGATGAAGAAAGAGTGGAGTGGCAGAGCTCCACCAGATCGGATTATGGCATCACTAAATGCCACGAACCCCTTTTGCGGTGCAGACGTGCGTTCCTTGCGCTCTGGTATAACGAACTTGAGGTTCAAGGGTAACTTATGGGCTTTCAGCATGTTGCCCAATTTCTTCAGGGTAACGGTAGACCTTCCAACTTCATCAGAAGTGTCCAAGACTCTCTTCGGCATCTCGGGTACCTGGACAAAGTAAGGCAGTTTATGAGCAACAGACTTTCTTAGGGTCCTAGAAGATCCCCCACATGTCCTATGTCTACCAGCTCTTTGCTTGACCCTAGGGCGCAAGACAGGGGATAGGAGAGGGAACACAGGCGGCACCATGGAAAGGAACTCCGGCTCAACCAATTCATGTCTACCGCCTTCAAAGGAGGAATCCACGTAATCGGGAGACTCATCACGACAAAAGGAAAAAGGCTCAGGGGGCAAGTTTTCTTCTAGGCAAGAAATTTCGGAAAGGCAATCCTGGAGGGTGGATTGTAGCTGGGAAATGTATGTCGCTTGCCGGGGGAAGAGATCAGAACCCGCGTCCCCGGGATGGGATTCTAGCTCCCTCTCTAGACAGTACGCCTTATGTCTAAGGTAAGATAGTCTCCTGAGGTAGAGCGCCCGCACACCCCCGCGGTTAGAGGGTTTACATGCGTCGACCTCCGAGTCGGAGGAGGACAACTCAATAAATTCAACATTAGACGGACCTTCGGGACATCGCCTAGACGCCATGGACAAGCTAAGACTCGAGGGCGTGTACGCATAAGGGCGACTCAATATCTACAACACGAGTGTGAGGGTATAAGAAAAGGACCGGTGTATGGGTACTGGAAAGGCTATGCGAAGAAAATGCTAAACTCTGAAGGTTGAGTGTCATGCAACCATCAATTCTACCCTCGTATAACCAATGCAAAACAAAAGGGAGAAGAGATGAAGGAGACATACCTGTGGGAATACGAAGCTGAGGGGACGCAAGGACAGACTTACGAAGGAGCAGGAGCAAGACTATAGGAGCGAGGTAATGCCCAGCGTCACCACGAAGCTAAAGAAATTTTTTTTTTTATTAAAACAAAACAAAAAAAAAAAGAGAAAAGAAAGGAGAATGGAAATAAAAGAAGGGGTACCTAAAAAATGCTTCTATTGAGAATAGAACCTTGGAGCTCTTGGAAGAGGCTTAGAGGGAATACTGCTAGGCTAAGCAAGTCTTTGTGTAGAGAAGTGGTTTCAAGCCTTGGAGTATTTATAGGGAAAGTCAATGCTCCCTAGCCCTTGGATCTATTTCCCTATAAATGGTGGAGATCATAGTATGGGTAACCTTGGGATCCGCGATGGAGGATGATTGGTCCTTATGCAATCTTAGGATCTTTCATGGATCCCCCAAGCGTTGGGTGACTTTTGTGTTTCTTTGGACACTAAAAAGAAACACAACCCCAAGCCTCACCTCATGCTTCTTCAAATGACGTTGGAAAAATTGCCAAGGCAAAATCCCCCAAGATTGGCCGTGCATGTCAGGCAAGAGAAGTGGAGAGAGTCTACAAACACACTTAAAAGTGTAGTTATAGACTCGGGGGGAAGTGTAAATGTGGAAATATTTCCTTATGAATTCTATTCACGAGTGAAGCTCTATACCACGAGACATCCTAAAAAGGCGTTATATGATGATAGGAGAGTTGGGCTAAGAGGACCACCCTCGCTGGGCGAGGTCCTTCGGCCGCTTGCCAACCCAAACTTCACCCTCGCTATGCGAGGGTCCCCCAGCTGGTCGTCCGCATGCGCCCCGTTCCATCAGGCATCAAGCCTCGCCTACACTCGGGAGAAGAAGGTCAGCCTTGCCACGCGAGGCACCCTCGCTGTGCGAGGGTGAGGCTTTGTTGAGGCATCTGTGCCCCTAGCCTCGCAACGCCTGCACCCGGAGGAAAGGCAGCCTCGCTATGCGAGGGACCCTCGCTATGCGAGGGTGCTGCCTTGTTGCGACGCCCGTACCCCGAGTCGTACCTACACCCGAGGGAAAAGGGCCAGCCTTGCTACGCGAGGTACCCTTGCTATGCGAGGGTGAGGCCTTGCCACGGCGCTCATGCTGCGAGCCTCGTGTCTATGCGATCCGCATAAGCTGGCCCTGACCCCTGACACCTTGACTTCTCAGGAAACGCATAGGTTGAGGCCTCCTTGACATAGGCACGGGATCACTTGGAGGAACCTTGTTGATATGCCAAACGAACATGGAGCATTGAACGGGAATTGATGAGGACGACCGAGTACGGAACACGTGCGCTGACACGGGGTGTACGGTTATGGAAAGAACAGAGGCATGACCCTATGATCTGCGTCTGAGGAGTAGTGGCGGTACGGACCTGTACGAAGAGTAGTGGTATCACTTGGACACCCCCGACCATACGCCAGAGCTGACTGTACTATGTCCTAGGCCACAATTCTGACACCATCAGGGTAGACACCACTACGCCTTGAGCCACTACATTATCAGAGTACCTATGTACATCCTTGTGGTCTGGGACTTGTTTGTATCCAGGGCCAATAGAGCCCCCCCCCCCCCCTATAAATAGACTCCAACCCCTCAGGCTAAGGGGTTGGAAAACTGAATGTATGAAAAAAGACTTAAGAAATATATGTTTCTGGTTTTCATTGTTGCCTGAGTTTTCTTCTGTTCATTAGAGTTCTTTCTATCTGATTAATAGCTTCCTGTAGTATTGAGATTGAAGTTTTCTAACCATCAATTGTTGACGAGTTCTTACCGTCAACAGAACGCTACCCAGATGAATCCATTCTCCTTCAGTCTTTCGACATCCTCCTTTGAGGCTTTCGATCTATCCTTATCGAGCAACCTTCTCTTTTGTTGCACGGGTGAAAAACTTGTCTATGTTCAAGACATGGCTGATAATCACAGGGTCTATTCCAACCATGTCTTTATGCGACCAGGCGAAGACTTCCTGGTTCTGACACAAAAATTCCACCAGTGCACGCTTCGTGATTGCTTCAAAAAATTTCCCGACCTTTACTACTTTCGTCGGGTCTTTTTCGTTGAGTTGGACCTCTTCCAGGTCCTCAATGGGTCCAATAGTATCTTCAAAATCCCCAAAGCGAGGATCCAAATCTCTATCCTCACTTTCGGCAACACCCTATTTGGTGACTCCTTCACCGGATTGGGCTTGTGTATCAATTGCCATCTGCAACCTCTCAGAGGGAGTGCTTTTTGACGTTCCCTTCTTCGCCTTCGTGACCGAGGCTTTGTAGCACTCCCGGGCCTCCCTCTGGTTTCCCAACATGCGTCCTACCCCTGCGTCTGTCGGGAATTTCATGGCTAGGTGCCATATGGAGGTGACAGCTCGTAGGTCTACCAGTATAGGTCTTCCAATGACGGCATTGTACGCCGAGGTACAATTGACCACTATGAAAGTAGCGAGTAATGTCCTGGTAGTAGGCACTGTACTTGCTGTCACTGGAAGTCTGATTGACCCTGCAGGGGCGAGTCCCTCGCCAGAGAAGCCGTATATTGTTTGGTTGCAAGGCTCTAAGTCCTTAACGGACAACTTCATGCGTTCCAGAGAAGACTTGTACAAGATGTTTACTGAACTTCCTGTATCAACTAGCACTCTCTTCACCGTCACATTGGCCATTTGGATGTCCACGACCAGCGGATCGGAGTGTAGGAACCGGACATGTTGGGCATCGCTATCATAGAAGGCTATCTCGCTTTTCTGCTGATCGAGCCTTTTTCGGTGCCCGGTCCTCTACAGTCATCATCTTGATGTCCTGCTCGTGGCACAGGGTCTGAGCATATCGTTCCCTGGCCTTCCTGCTGTTTCCCGTGAGATGCGAGCCTCCGCAGATGGTTAACAGGGTGCCAGATACGGGATCAGGCTGCAAAGGTGGCGAGCGTTGGTGTGTGGGCACTTGCTCGTTGCCACCTGGAGCTTCTCGTTGGGAATTCCCCGAGGCCCGTACATATCTTTTCAAGTGTCCTTGCCTGATAAGGAACTCGATCTCATCCTTCAATTGGTTGCACTCATTGGTGTCATGCCCATAGTCGTTGTGATAACGACAGAACTTGGTGGTGTCTCTCCTTGAAATGTCCTTTCAAATGGGGGCAGGCTTCTTGTAAGGCACAATGGAACTCGTGGCCTGATATACCTCTCCCCGAGACTCAATAAGGGCAGTATAGTTAGTGAACCGAGGTTCATAACGATTACCCTTGGTCCTCTTGTTGTCAGAGGTGGAAGGTTCGTTGTGTGGTCGTTTTCCACCATTCTTGCCATTTTCGTTGCCGTTGCCGTTGGGTTTCGACCCATTGGCGGGTTTGGCGGGTTTGGCTACCTCCTTATCTTTGCCTGGGGGTTTCCCTTCATCGGCAATGGCGTCTTCGAGCTTAATATAACGATCTGCTCGATCTAGAAATTCCTGGGTCGTCCTAACCCCATGCTTTCTGAGGCTCTCCCAGAGAGGAGTACGGCGCTTAACCCCTGCCGTTATGGCCATCATTTTGCCTTCATACCCACCGTTTTGGCTCCGGCGGCTGCTCACATAAAACGCTGAACGTAGTCTTTCAACGATTCTCCATTTTGTTGACAAATCTCGACCAGCTGATTGCCTCGGTAGGGTGCACGCGACCCGCATAGAACTGTCCGTAAAAATTCTTCACGAACATTTCCCAGGAAATTATACTTGCAGGAGGGAATTTAAAAAACCACTCTTGTGCAGCATCAGAAAGTGTTGCAGGGAAGATCCTGCATCGTGCATCTTCGGACACCTTCTGAATGTCCATTTGTATCTCAAATTTGTTGACATGAGATACCGGGTCACCATACCCGTCAAAGTTTGGTAGCGTAGGCATCTTAAACTTGCTAGGAGTTTCAGCCATGGCTATTCTCTGGATGAAAGGAGTACCTTTTCTCCTATCATGGTCGATGTAAGACGTTCTTCCCCCGACTAGCTGCTGCACCGCCTGGTTGAGGGCATCTATATGGGCCTGCACAGCGCTAGGGATCGTCGTGAACTCTGGTGCTGGGGGGACGTACTCGTCGTACCACTCGCGGCGATCATTGAGTATATCTCTTAAGTCCTCATCTCTTCTCCGCTGCTCGCTAGCTCCGAGCCGGTTGAAGACATTATTTTGTCTGGGCTGCCCCCCAGCGTCCCGTTTGTCGGGTTGGTCTTCTTGAGGTGGCTGGCTTCTGCCTCCACCTCTTTCTTCATCCCTCCGACCAGCATTCCCCCTGCCTGAGTCGGCTTCATTATAACCATGTCCATCTCTGAATCTTGATTGGTTATGGTGGGATCGGTTGTTCCCTCGATGGCCCTCCCGGGCTGATACCTCCCGAGCGTTAGAGGGTGGTCTGCGTTGGTTGTTAGGTCCCCGTGCATTATCATGCCGTGGGGGGCCTCGGACCGTAGAGCCTAACTCTGAATTCCTACTGTTACCAAGAGGATACTGTCCTCTGTTCGGAAGATTTGGCCCATCACCCCTATGGCGTCTAGGACTTCGAGGCTGCTGCTCGTTCCTATTCTGCCTCTGTTGTGGGGGATGGCCGCGACCAGCTTGGTATGGAGGCTGCTCCTGAGGGTCCATCAGTGAGACATCGTCATGGGGCACATGTGGTTGTTCGGGCCTTTGTGGGCTTGAGGGCTGGACAGGCGGGCTAGGATTGGGACCCCTATGGGGTGGCCCACTGGCGGGTTGATCAGGCTGCGAAGCAGGTGCAGCCTGATTCCTAGCCAACCTCTAGGGCTGCCATGGCCTCCCTCTGGAGACGCTCCATCTCCGCCTGCCTTTCACTCAACTCCAGATGCTGCCGCTCAATTTGCTGCCGCGCCATGATTTCAGCAGCACCTTCCTGGCTGGCCCTCAGATTGGCCAGCTCTTCATGCAGCGCCCCTAGGGTACTCTTCAGCGTCGCATCGTCCATTTCTTCCACATCAAAGTCCAAATGTGGATCATCCCCAGCCACGCTTGCAGGAGGAGGAGGAGGCGGGTTAGATGGTGCAGCGGCGGCCGCCTGCCCAGTTTTCCTTGTAGTTTTTGCCATTGGTTTTCTCAACGACGCTATATCAAGCTCTTAATGAAAGCACCAGAATGTTGACCCAGATTTTGGCAAACTGACGCGGAGTCAAAATACGCTTGACGTGGATAAGAACGTTGAAAAGAATGTGATGACGAAAATAATAAAGACAAGATTTTATAGTGGTTCGGCCCCAAGATTTGGTAATAACCTATGTCCACTTGAATTGTTATTGAAATAAGACCCAAAGGGGTGATCAAAGAACTAGGGTTCAATGAGTTTCACTCACCTTTGAAGAAGAAAATACAATTATTCTAGTGTAATCTGTCTTTAATCTCAAATGACCTTTTTTGCTCAAAAGAAAAGTATCGGATCCCCTTCCATGAGCCCTCTTCTTCTATTTATAAGCTCAGGGAAGATTTACATTGATTTGTTATAGATATTCTTTCCTAAAAAGTCGGATACTCAGGAAATCATGGGAGATAATTTCGGATTCCATCATAACTGCCTAAGATTTCCTCCGTGTAGAATGTGTGTACGACCAGGCTGGTCGTATGAAGAAACCGATGGTATGACACTGGGCACCTTCCTGGTCGATAGTCGAACACAGATTCTGCCAGGTGTCAGCCACGTGTAATTAATGCCTGCCATGTCATTCACTTCTGATTTTTGGGATAACAGTTTGATTTTGATGAGAAGTGTCAACAAGCTTTTAAGATACTTAAGGAGAAATTGATTTCGGCACCTATAGTTGTTGCGCCTCAATGGGATTTACCATTTGAATTGATGTGTGATGCCAGTGATTATGCAGTAGGGGCAGTGTTGGGACAAAGAGTTGACAAGGAATTTAGAACAATTTGTTATGCAAGTCGTACCTTGAATGATGCTCAAATGAATTACGCAACTACCGAAAAGGAGTTGTTGGCCATAGTGTTTGCTTTTAATAAATTTCGGCCATACTTGATTGGAAATAAAGTGGTTGTTTATACGGATCATTCAGCAATAAAGTATCTTATGACTAAGAAAGATTCCAAGCCTCGTCTTATTCGGTGAATTTTGTTATTACAAGAATTTGATGTGGAAATTAAGGATAAGAAAGGTACTGAGAATTTGGTGGCTGATCATTTGTCTCATTTAGAGGTTGAGGAAGATTCTCTTGATAAAGAAGTTCAGATTAATGATGCTTTTCCGGATGAGCAGTTGTTCGAAGTGAATGTTTGCAAGGAGGTTCCATGGTTTGTGGATTATGTTAATTATTTGGCTGCTAAGGTTATACCTCCTGAGATGAAAAGGCAACCATTAAAGAAATTTTATTCAGAGGTGAAGCATTATTATTGGGAGGAGCCTATTCTATATAAGCATTGCCCAGATCAAGTTATTCGAAGATGTGTGCCCGAAGAGGAGATGTTGTCAATCTTAACTCACTGTCATAGTTTGCGTTGTGGCGGTCATTTTAGCGGAACAAGAACAACAGCGAAGGTTTTGCAAAGTGGGTTTTACTGGCCTACATTATTTAAGAATCCTAATGATTTTGTCAAAAGTTGTGATCGTTGTCAACGGACTGGGAATATATCAAGAAGAGATCAAATGCCGATGACTGGTATTTTGGAAGTTGAGCTATTTGACGTATGGGGGATAGACTTTATGGGACCTTTCCCATCATCATATAATAACAAATATATTTTGCTTGTGGTGGATTATGTTTCTAAATGGGTAGAAGCCGCAGAAACTCCTACTTGTGATGGGAAGGAAGTTATTAAATTCCTTCATAAAAATATCTTTACTCGATTTGGTACTCCAAGAGCCATTATTAGTGATCGGGGAAGTCATTTTTGCAATAAGTGGTTCACTGCTCTTTGTGCTCGCTATGGTGTTCATCATGAAAAGGCATTATTCTATCACCCAATTGCAAATGGCCAAGCTGAAGTATCGAATAGGGAAATAAGAGGTATCTTGGAAAAGATAGTAAATACTTCGAGGAAGGATTGGTCGAAGAAGCTTGATGATTCACTTTGGGCTTATCGCACTGCATTCAAAACACGGATTGGTATGTCACCATATCGATTGGTGTTTGGTAAGGCTTGTCATCTACCGGTGGAACTGGAGCATAGAGCTTATTGGGCTGTGAAAAAGTTAAATGTTGATCTCTTCATGGTGGGACAGAATAGGCTTATGGAGTTAAATGAGCTTGAAGAATTCCGAAATGAAGCTTATGAGAATGCGAAGATCTATAAGGAGAAGTCGAAGGCTTTTCATGATAAGCGAATATTAAGGAAGGATTTTTAACCAGGGGATAAAGTCTTGCTATTTAATTCCAGGCTTAAACTTTTTCCTGGTAAATTGAAGTCGCGATGGTCAGGACCGTACACGGTAGTTGTCTCACTTCCTTATGGAGCAGTGCAAGTTCATAGTGAAAAGACGGGAGATTTTAAGGTGAATGGTCAGAGATTGAAGCATTACTTGGAGGGTCCGGTGGAAAAATGCAGGTCCGTGGTCGAGTTGGAACCAATTTGATCTAAAGATAAAGCATCGTCTGACTAAATGACGTTAACGACAGCGCAGTTGAGAGGCATCTCATTATTTTTAATTTTCATTTCAATTAATTCGTAAAAAGTATGAACAATTTTAGTTTTTATTTTTATTTTTTTTAGTTGTGGTTGGACATATTATTTTCTTTTAGTTTTTATTTTTTTAGTATTTTTGAATGTAATAGAACCGTGGAAATCGTGAAAACTATTAAAAAAATAAAAAGGATGAAAATCTTGAAGCCTGAAGAGAGGGCTGCGGTGCATGGAACAAGAGCCGCGGCCCTTGACAAAACCAGAGAAGGTGGCTCGGGATGTGGGAAGGGCCGCGGCGCATGTGGGAAGGGCCGCTGCGCCTGAAATGTGTCTAGAAAAAAAAATTGGGACGGGCCGCGACGCTTGGAGGAGCGCACCGCGGCTCGTGTGGAATCCGAGGCTTAAAGGGGGGTTCCCTCTTCCATTTCAGCCATTTCACTCCAATTTAAAAAAATTCCAAAACAATTTTCTCTCTAATTTCCTCTCTTTTACGCAGAATTTTTTTCTGAAATTCCCTATTACTTCTTGAATCCATATATATTCCTCCAATTATTTCTTTCTCCTTCCCATTTTCTATTCTGTTATTGAATTCCCTAATTCCCAAAATTCTTCAAACCCTATTTTTTAAAGTCTATCAATTGGAGTTCCAGTGGTGATTTCATTAGTACTTGGTGCAAGTGAAGGGTTCAAGAGGAGTTTATCATTGTCAAGTAAGTGTTTCTCCAAATATTTGAATTTCTTTTGGGTGATTTCGGTATATTGAAGACTTTGTGAAGGGATTATTGTTTTGAGATTATTGTGAGAATTTTGAGGAATTGTAGTGAATGGTTTTTAGAATTCTTTGAAAAACTATTGGGAAGTTTGGGGGAATATTGAAATACAGGGGAGGTGGTGTAAAAAATTTAGTGGAGTGTTATGGGGCCTAAAAGAAATCCTTCTAGGGCTTCCTCCTCTAGGAACACAAATAGGCCATCTTCCTCTAAGGAACTTGAACAACCACCAGAATATGATGTTACAAAATTTGTAAGTAAAGCAGCTTTTGATAGGTACAAAAGTATACGTAAGAGGAAGGTGATAAGTGAGCGAGGTTTTGAGTATACTGAAACACCCAGTGAAATCTTGACTTAAGAAGATATTCGTGGAGAAATTAAAAGAAGGGGTTGGGCCATGTTTGCTGCAGAGGATGTAAGTCATGCAAATTTTTCGGTGGTTTTAGAATTTTATGCAAATTATGTGGAGATGAGAAATACAGAAGTATTTGTGAGAGGTGTCCAAGTTCCGGTCGGTATAGATACTATTGCTGCACTGTACAATATGCCAGCGTATGAATGAGAGGAGGATCAATATCATCAATGGGCTCATGGGGATGATATTAATTGGGTAGAGGTGGTTGAAACTTTAAGTATACTAGGAGCCCGGTTTACTGTTGTTGGTGGTATTCCAAAATACCTTTGGCATTATCAATTAAATCATGTGGCTCGGGCTTGGGTGCATTTTGTGAATGCATGGCTAATGCCGACTACTCACATGTCGGACATAAATAAGGAGAGGTTGTTATTGGTGTACACCATTATGACTGGGATGACGATTGATGTAGGTCGCATTATTAGAAAAAGTATGAAAGATATTAGTATGTTGACCACAACGGCTGGATTAGGACATGGTTCGTTAGTCACTGATTTATGTCGTACATATGGAGTTGTCATGTTTGGAAGTGATGTAGTTCGAAAGCCTATGTCGACAATTTCTCAAAATAGAGTGCTTAATTGTGAACCACCGTCCTTAGAAGCACCACCACCTCGACCGCGTGTCGCTGATAAAAGACAATGATTAAATGATGTTGAAGATGAGGATAACGAAGCAGACTTAGAGGGTACTCTTCCGGAGGAGCCTACGTATGAGGTACCAGTTGTACAGCTGCCCGTTCAACCTGCAGCTGGTACTTTTGATCCATATATGCAAATGATGCAGAATCAATTCCAATATTTGGTGCAACAGAATAATTATCAGATTGCGCAAAATCAGCATATGCAGCAGTACTTGGCGCAGCAAAGTGAGTATCAAATCGCTCACGTGGACCAGCTCAATACGTTGGTAAATCGGTGGTCTCTCCGAAATAATGAAGATGTAGCTCCATTCCCACTACCATCTAAATTTTTTTCGTATGAACCACCGCTGCCTCCACCATTTTAAATGTTTATGGTAAGTCTCTTTTTCTTTACTTTTGTTTTATTTTTATTTTTATTTTTTTTTACAAAGAAAAAAAACACAAACAAACATTGGGGACAATGTTTAGGTTAAGTTTGGGGGAAGAGATTTGTCGTGTCTGTGTTGTTTTGTTTTGTGTTGATTATGTTTTAGTTGTGTTGTATTTTGTTTCGAATGTCAGTTGAATCAAGTTACCAATGATTAGCCAATGATAGTATGATTGAATGATGAACTGTGTAAATTGAATGGGAATAAAACTAAAAAAAAAATTTGTGTGCTTGGTTGAATATTTTGTTCTATTTTTCTTAAACACTTAAATAATTGAGAGCTTAATCATGATTTTGATGAATTTTATGTGATGGAATAAAATTTATGCTTGCTAAGTTTAAAATGGGAAGGGAAGATTGAAATTGGTTTATCCTACAACTTATTTGCTTGCTTTTTGAGGCAAAATCCTAGATCATGCATGCTTAGAAAAATGATTTAGGCAAATTTTTTTGGACCATTTGAGCCTTTCAAGCCAACCTTGATGTATTTAATCCTTAGTTACCCATTGTTGAGCCTAAATTGATTCTTTTATTGATTGGCATTTGCTTTGAGCTAATAACTTGAGAACCTAACTATTATTTTGTCTTTCCCTTGCGTGTTCCATGAACATATGAATGATAATTGGGATTGATTTGTAATAGGGGGGTTACGTATGACAAGTTGTGTCAACAATGAAGAAAATACATTTTGAGAGAAAGAAGAGAAAAGTAGAAAAAGAAAACAAGAAAGAAGAAAAAAATATATTCAATGATGAGAAAAATTTACACTCCAAATTGCATTATCAAGGAATAAGTTTGGGGGAGTGTAATGTTATATATGAAAGGAAAAAAAAATTGATTATGCAATTTCTCTCGAAATGATAAGATATTGGGAACTTTGGGATTGGGCTTGTGATTTGTATTAAATGTTGAATTGGTTGGTTAGTGTTCATGGTACATGTTGAGCTTAAATGACTTTCTCATCCACCTTTTCCTAAGCCATTCAATTATAAGCTTGAAAAGACCTATGGATTTCTGAGCATGTTTTGTCTATATTAGTGGAGACTAGCACGTGTAACAAGCTTATGGGATATTATTTGGTTGTTGGATTGAAGTGGAAATTTAGTGAGCATAAAGGAATTCAATTACATATTATTTGTTAATCATGATTTTGAGAGCTGTTATTTTTGTTGTTTGATTGAATGGAATAAATGTTTCAACTGAAATTCTGGATTAAAAGTTGAGTTCCTTGAAGATTATATAAGTGAGTTGTTTGTCATAGCTTGTGGCTTAGTATTGTTGTTGGCTTGATTCATATGTGTGTGTTTTTATCATTAGTTGAGTTGTTTGTTTTGATTTACTCGAGGACGAGTAAAAGTCAAGTTTGGGGGAATTTGATGAGTTCGTTTTTAGCATAGTTTTTAACATTTTGGTGGAGTGTTATGCGGTATTATGCTTGTTTTGGTATGTTTGCAGGAAATAGGAGAAGGAAACGTGAAGTTTGGGAAATGACTGAAAAATTAGCTTAATTTGGGAAATTTATGGTAAAAGTTGAAAAGAAGAAAGTTGAGGATTCATTTGAAGAGATAATTGCTCATTTTGGAACAAGTTTTTGGGGAAATGCAAGGGGCTGCGGTGCTTGAATGAAGAGCTGCAGCGCAAGGAAAAAGCAGAGAAGGCCATTTTTCTGGAGTTTTGAAGGGCTGCGGCGCTTGTTGAAAACAGAGAGCAAGCTGCGCAAATCCAAAGAGGTGCGCCGCAGCGCGTGTGTTTATACGTGGCTATCAGAAGGGAAAAATTGTTAAACATTTTTAGGGTTTCGATTTAAATATGTTTGCAAGAGTTAATTAGGGGGATTCATTGATTTTTTGATGTGGAGAAGTTACTAAAGACTTGGGAGAACATTGAAGACCTAGAGTTTGATTTCTTAATTTCTTCTGTATTCTCTTTTCTGGAGTTTATGTTTATATTTAATTTGATTGATTCCATTATGTTTGCTTTGAACTAAACTTGTTATTAGGGTGTTAGTGGATTCTTCTTAAAGTTTTTGATTTCTTAATGAAATTTTCCTGAATTTCTTTCTTCTGCTGTGGATTATTTATCTCATGCTTAATGCTTGTGAATGTTTGATCATTATTTACATGTTTATATGATTTTAACCTATGCTCTGAAAAGAGAAGGCTAATTATGCTATAGGTAAATAATCACAATTTTATATTAGACGAAAGTAATTCTATGAATTGTGTAGTTTATGGATTATGTGTTTAAAGCATGCAATATATTGATTTACCACAGAGATGCAGGAAATAATATATTGTAGAGAATTATAGATCCTAGCAAGACTATAATATATAATTGTAATCTTCTATCACAATAGAATTAAGAAATATTGAAAATTGGTTAGAAATCATAAGTGGATGGTTGATGAAACTAAAGCCCTAACTTTTACATCCATTGAATTAAATCAAATTTTATCTCTGCATTTCTCTAAGTGCTTAATAGTTTTCTTAATTTTTAGTAATAATTATTTTATTTATAATTATGAAATTATTATTTAAATCAATTAGAATTAGAGGTTAATAATTGGTAATTAATATCAGCCTTCGTGGGATCGACACTTTACTTATCATATATTACTTGACTTGACCACGTATACTTGCATGTTAATTATTAGAGACCAGTATGACTTGGGGGACAAACTCGAGCTTTTTGCCTCCAACATAGCTGCCACAACGTACCCGCTGGGTTTCCGGATGCCCCACCTGTCAAAATTCGATGGAGACGGAGACCCGTCGGATCATTTGGGTATGTTCAATACCCTCATGATGGCCCATAATATCGGCCCCGAGCTGAGGTGTTTGATATTTCCTTCCACCTTGATCGGGCCAGCTAGGCAGTGGTTCAAGCAGTGTAAAAAGCATTCCATCAGCTCGTGAGAGAATTTTTCTGTCGACTTCAAGAGGCCATTCTGAGCTTCTCAAGCTGCCCGCGTCAAAGCTGACACCCTGGCGAACGTGAAGCAACAACCTGGGGAACCTTTGAAAGCTTAACTGAGCAGGTTCGCAAACATCGCGACTCAAGCCAGGGATGCGGACGATAGTTCCAAGATTATGGCCTTGAGGATTTGAATTCTCGTTGGAGGGGGCTATGGAAAAAGATACAGAGAATAGGTGTTAGCACCATGGATGAATTCCTGAACAAGGCCCAGGAATGGATAAACCTGGAAGAGGCGCGAGCATCAGTCGCGGGAACCAGCCAAGCCCTTGATCAGCCCGTTGGAGTGGAAACGGATGTCGTAAAAATGACTCAAACCTTTACCCAGAATAACCTAGGGGGTGGAGGCAAGAGAAAAGGGAGCAGCGAGGGCGGCCAGCATGGTTCGAAGAAGAACAAGCCCGTGGAAAAGAATAAGCTACTCTACGCGACCTATACCGAGCTCACAAACACTAGGGAACACATTTTCCTAGCAAATTCTGCCCGCCTCCCCTGGAAAAAGCCGGAGCCTTTTAAACACCCGAAGGCTAAGAGGGACCCTTCCAAGTTCTGTCGATTCCACAACGACATTGGCCACAACACTGACGATTGTATGCATTTGAAGGATAAGATCGAGACACTCATCAGAGCTAAACATTTTGCTCAATATGCGTGGAATCGGGTTCTACTAGTCAGCCAGCACCGGAAGCTCCGATAAATCAGCCCGGGCCCTGGATAAGTCATGATACCCCTCCTCCTGTAATAGGAGGAGAGATATCCACAATCTTCGGAAGCCCCCATTTGGCCGACATGAGCAGAGGTGCCCAGAAGAGATATGTCAATGAGTTGAAGGCTCATAACAAAGTGGAATTCATCTTGGAGCAACATTTACCCAAACAACAATGATTGGAGAGGCAACCGATCATTTTTACCGAGGAGGACGCTGGTCACGTCTAGTTCCCCCATAACGATCCTCTAGTCATAACCGCCAAGCTCGCCAACCGAAGAGTTAGGAGGATACTAGTCGATAATGGGAGTTCGATGAATCTGCTATTCCGGTCTACGCTGGAGAAAATGGGATTGTCCGTAACCGAGTTGAAGGCCACCTCCATGATGCTGTATGGATTTTCCGGAGAAGGATCGGCTGCAATAGGCACAATCGAGCTAGTAATAACCTTGTGGGAGGGACCCCGAATGGTCTCAAAGCTCCTTGAGTTCGTGGTTATCGATTGTCCCACCACGTACAATGCTATTTTGGGCCGGCCTAAGTTGATGGAATTTGAGGCTATAACTTCTATCTGCCATCTCGCAGTCAAATTCCCATCCTCTATGGGGATATGTACGGTCCGAGGCGATCAACTCGCTGCCAGGGAATGCTATATCATTTTCGTAAAGGGAAAATCACGACCTGGGCAGCAGACGATGACCTTTCAGAGCGGAAATGAGGAATCTCAAGAAGTAGGATCTATTCCTGAGATAGAAAAACCTCAGGAAGCCAATGGGGAAGGTATCACCTTGAATTATGATATCGACCCCAGGATAGGCGAAGATAGATCCGAGCTCCAGGCCATCAAAGAACTCAAAGAGGTGAACATCGATCCGAAAAATCCCTCGAAGCCGGTAAAGCTCGGAAAAAACCTGTGTAATGAGAGAAAGGCAGGGTTGCTGAGATTTCTGCAAGAGAATCTAGATGTGTTCGCTTGGTCTCATGAAGACATGATAGAGATCAGCCCAAGTGTCATCATGCACACCCTCAACTTGGACAAAAACGTGCCTACGAGGTCCCAGAAACAAAGGCGCCTGGGCACAACCCGAGCTGAGGCCTTAGAAGAGGAGGTAGCTCGACTCTTAAGGTGCGACTTTATTCATGAGGTAAAATACCCGATCTGGGTTGCCAATCCGGTTTTGGTCCCGAAGCCCAACGGGAAGTGGCGGACCTGCATCGACTTTTCTGATCTGAATAAAGCCTGCCCCAAATATTGCTCCCCCTTGCCGAGAATTGACCAATTGGTGGACGCCACTGCGGGGCATGAGCTCATGTCCTTCATGGATGCATACTCGGGTTATAACCAGATCGCCATGAATCCTGTAGACCAAGAGCACACTAGCTCCATGACCCCAACTAACGTTTACTGTTACAAGGTCATGCCCTTCGGGCTGAAGAATGTGGGAGCCACGTATCAGAGATTGGTCAATGGATGTTTGCTAATCAGATCAGGAAAAATATGGAAGTGTATGTTGACGACATGTTGGTCAAGTAAAAAACTGCCGATAACCATGTCCCTGATCTGAAGGAATGTTTTAAGATTTTAAGACAGTACGACATGAGGCTGAATCCTAAAAAATGTACCTTCGGGGTGGCGTCAGGGAAATTTATGGGTTCCATAGTCAACACCAGAGGAATAGAGGCGAACCCCGATAAAATCAGGTGGCTGGTCAAAATGCCATCACCCTAGTCACGAAAAGACGTCCAAAGTCTAACAGGAAGGGTGGCAGCCCTTAATCGGTTCATTTTCAAATCAACTGACAAGTGCTTGCCATTCTATAACCTACTCCAGGGAAATAAAAAGTTCGAGTGGACCGATGAGTGCGAGCGTGCTTTCCTCGACCTAAAAGCACATTTAGCTGAGCCACCCGTGTTATCTAAACCAACAGTAGGAAAGCCTCTTTTTCATTACCTAGCTGTAACGGAAGATGCAGCTAGCGTCGTGCTGGTTCGTGAGGAGGACTGGTCTTAGAAGTCGGTCTACTACATTAGCAAGAGGCTCCTCGGAGCCAAGTCTAGATATCCGATGAGGGAAAAGATGGAGTTCTGCCTTATCACGACCTCCAGAAAGCTCAGGCCGTATTTCCAGTCCCATTCAATCCACGTCGTAACTGATCAACCTTTAAGGCAGATTTTGCAAAAACCTGAGGCATCGGGGCATCTTTTGAAGTGGGCTATCGAGCTCAGCCAATTCGAGATACTATACGTGCCACGAACTGCGATCAAAAGCCAAGCTCTAGCTGATTTTGTAGCAGAGTGCACGGGATTCCAAGAGGAACCAGTGGAAGAACCGGTACGGGCCTCGTGGAAAGTCTTTGTGGACGGTTTGTCTAACAAGAACGGATCCGGATCTAGAGTCATTTTGATATCCCCGGAGGGACATCGTTTCCACTCCGCATTACGGTTCGGATTTGAAGCATTAAACAACGAGGCCGAGTACGAAGCTTTATTGGCTGGGCTAAGGGTGGTCCGGGAGCTGAAGGCCAGCTCCATCTAGTGTTATAGCGATTCACAGCTCGTGATAAACCAGGTATCAGGAGAATACCAAGCACGGGGAACCAAGTTGGCGGCCTACCTGGCCAAGGTAAAGAAAGAGCTGTCCGCATTTGAGTACATCCTAGTTGAACAGATACCTCGGGAGCAGAACGCCAATGTTGATGCCTTAGCGAAGCTCGCCCCCTCTGGGGAGGCCAAAACCTTGGGCCTGGTACCGGTGGAATTCTTGGAAAGGCCAAGCATAGAGGAAACTGCGAGAGAGGTCGAGATGATCGACGCCAAGTCGACCTGGATGACTCCCATAGTCGAGTACCTCACGATAGGAAAGTTACCTGAAGGGCGAAACGACGTGAGGAGGGTACTTTACCATGCTCCAAGGTATGCAATGGTAGATGGGACGTTGTACCAGCGTGGTCTTTCTTTATCTCTTCTGTGGTGTGTTCTGTCAAGCGAAGCCCAAACTATTTTGCAGGAGATGCATGAGGGATTTTGTGGAGATCACGCTGGGGGCAAAACATGGCCTTGAAGATATTAAGGCAAGGATATTATTGGCCCACTCTATCGAATGCCTCGATTTCTTATGTCCAAAAGTACGATAAGTGCTAGCGGTTCGCCACGGTCGCCCGAGACCCTCCAGTCGATCTAAAGATGATCTCGTCTCCGTGGCCATTTGCGGTCTGGGGAATTGATTTAGTTGGTGCCCTACCCACGGGAGAAGGAGGAGTTCGCTATGCGGTGGTGGCTATTGACTACTTCACGAAATGAGCAGAAGCGGAGCCCCTGGCGATGATTACATCAACGAGGGTCCTCGACTTTGTGGTTAAGAATATTGTCTGCCGATTCGAGCTGCCAAAGAAGATCGTGTCGGATAATGGAACCCAGTTCGATAGCAACCTCTTCATCGAATTTTGCGAGAGGCATGACATAATTAAAAGTTTTTCCTCCGTGGCCTACCCCCAGGCTAATGGACAGGTCGAGGCTGTGAATAAGACACTAAAATAGAGCCTTAAGAAAAGGTTGGATGAAGCCAAGGGAGTTTTACCTGAACAGCTCCCCCAGGTGCTGTGGGCATACCAAACCTCACACCGAACTTCGACAGGGCACACTCCTTTCTCCCTGACTTTCGGAAGCGAGGTCGTCCTTCCTGTCGAAACAAAAATAGCCTCGCATAGAGTCCGGGCATTTGACCAAGACCAGAACAATAAATTGGTCAGCGCGTCCCTCAACCTAATTGATGAAAAACGAGAAGATTCGCAGCTACAACTCACGCATTATCAACAAAAAATCACTCGGTATTTTAACTCAAGGGTCAAGAAACGTGTCTTTAACGTAGGTGACCTGGTGCTCTAAAGGCTCTTTTTAGCCAGTAAGGATCCCAAGGACAGAGTTTTGGGACCAAACTGGGAAGGACCCTATCAGATAACAGAGGTCGTGAAGGAAGGAACCTTTAAGCTCGCTCGGCTCAATGACGAAACAGTCCCACGGACATGGAACTCCATACACCTAAAGAAATATGATCAATAGTTGTGCTTTTGTAAGGCTTAATTATAAAAGCCACCTTGTTTTATTAAAAAATGAGGAGTATATTTCGTGCCGAATGTTTCCATGTGCATATAGGCTTAAAAGAGCGTGTTCAAAGTAACCCAGAAAGACCTCTTTCGGCTTACTTGGGGGGCATATATCCTGGATATAACCAGGTCCTAAAACTGAGAAGTTAGTTAAATTGATTAACCAATGTTTTTCCTAAAGAGCGCGAGGTATCGATAAAACTAACGTGAACTAAGTTTTTCAAAAATCAATGTCCTGGATACAATCAGGTCCTAAAACTTAGAAGTTAGTTAAATTATTTAACCAGTGTTTTTCCTAAAGGGCACGAGGTATCAATAAAACTAACGTGAACTAAGTTTTTCAAAAATCAATGTCCTGGATACAACCAGGTCCTAAAACTTAGAAGTTAGTTAAATTGATTAACTAGTGTTTTTCCTAAAAAGCACGAGGTATCAATAAAAATTAACGCGAACTAAGTTTTTAAAATTAAACGTCCTGGATACAACCAGGTCCTAAAACTTAGAAGTTAGTTAAATTGATTAATCGGTGTTTTTTCTAAAAAGCACGAGGTATCAATAAAAAGTAACGGGAACTAAGTTTTTAAAATTAAACGTCCTAGATACAACCAGGTCATAAAACTTAGAAGTTAGTTAAATTGATTAATCAGTGTTTTTCCTAAAAAGCACGAGGTATCAATAAAAATTAACGCGAACTAAGTTTTTAAAATTAAACGTCCTTGATACAACCAGGTCCTAAAACTTAGAAGTTGGTTAAATTGATTAACCAATGTTTTTCCTAAAGAACACGAGGTATCGATAAAACTAACGTGAACTAAGTCTTTCAAAAATCAATGTCCTGGACACCAACCAGGTCCAAAAACTTAGAAGTTGGTTAAAATTGACTGGCAGTGCTTTGTAGTTTCGAAGAAAAAGTCAATAAACTAACGCAAACTAAGTTTTTACCAAACACGTCAAAAAATAAATAATAACAGTAATAATAAATATAGAGTGAAATGAAATTCAGGGTAACTGAAATTAATTGTCTCAAGGAGGAAAAACCTCATGTAGATTATCACTGGAAAATAAAAGAAAAATACAAAAGTACTAGGCCCCCACAGGCCGCTCCGATGAGGTCACCCCCTTGGTCTCTTGCTCGCCAGCAGCGGAAGTCTCCCCAGTCTCAAATGGCGGCTCCTGTTGAAGACGGGCTTTGAACTTCTCAAGGAATGGCTCCCACACCTTGGGTGCTAGGAAGGAGAAGTCACCATCTTGGTTGAAGGCCCAGCAATGGTAGAGCGTGGCCTCCATGGAGGAGCTGGAGGATGCCTTCTCTGCCACGGTGGCGGTCTCGACCTCCAACTGCTTAGCTTTGGCCTCCTCAAGCTCGACCTTCGCAGCGGCCAAGGCGGCCTGTACGACCTTTTCGCTTTCTTTGGCGGCCGTCAAGGCGACCTTGGCACTTTGCTCTTGCTGTTGGGCAGACGCGAGAGCGGCCTGAGCAGTCTGGAGCTCGCCCCTGAGCTCGTCAATCCTGGCCCTTGACCGAGCTATGCTACAGTGTAGAGCCAAAGCCGTCTGCAAAGACATATATAGTAAGGCACGTGCTGGGAAGAAAGCAAAGAAATTTAACTAAGTAAACTTACCATGAGGTTCATCCCCACCGCGGACTCCATGACATTCTCGGGGCTCCTCGCCTTAATCTCCCTCAAGTCCCTCGGGGTGGCCTTGTAGTAATGATCCATCGTATAGCTCGCAGTCTTATAGACCATCCCTTGGAAGGTCTCGGGGATTTTCTCCAAATCCTGGGCATGAACCGGAATGTGCACGATGGGAGGGGGGACTGGTGGGGTTCCAGCTGGTGCCTCCAGTTCCCGAGTAGGGGCTGGAGGTCACGGGGGAGGTGGGGGCATGTTCTCTGTGGCTGCAGGGACCTAGCCCCTCCCCTTGGCGGGAGACTTGGAGGTAGTCCCGGAGAGAGGAGTCTTCTTGGCCAGCCGGGGTCTCTTGACCAGTGGCCCGGATGGTCCGGAGGGAGGATTCCCCCCCTGGAAGATGGATCATAGGGCGTTGTCTTTGGGCTGTGCCATCTCCTCGCCTGAAACAAAAATACAGGAACGTTAGTATACATGTAAGGTTACTTTATTACAAGAGAAATCTAAAGGTGTATTGAAAAAGTCCTACCCTCTGAGCTAGAGGAGGAATCTATTGCCACGACCTCCGGCCTCGGAGCTTCTATAAGGGAGCTTAAGTTTATTACTTCACGGATAAGAGGGGCTCTGGGTCCGGATCCGCCTCAGGATTATACTCCTCTTCATATTTCCTAAGCCCTAGAGCGACTACACTCTCCAGAAGGGAGGGCCACGACCTAAGGCTGGTCCCGTACTCCTAAAAAAAGGCCGACCTAAAGGACACGGTGTTGTCTACTACTACAGTTCCCCTAGGAGGGCCCATATCATAGCGTAACACTAGTTGATCTGATCTACACACTAGAGTAGGGTTATGTTAAGGTCTGGGTCATCTCGATGACGATGTACGAGCTAAGTTGGGATAAACCTAGCAAGCCTTAGGTTTGCGGCAGCCTTGTCTAAGTCCCTAAATAGGTATGGGTTACCTTGGCCGGAGGGGCCGGCTACTGCCCCCGACTGAACCTGATCCATATCGAGGCCCTGAGCAGCCTTGGGAGCCCACCTTCGTCGCACGAGCGGCACCTCATCTTCTTCGTCCTGCTCTTCGCCGTCAGCGTCTGTGGCATCCCCCTCGAGGATAGGCACTAGCTCGCGGGCTACTAGGTGGTTAGCCCGCGTCCTCCTCAAGGCCATAGTCTGGCCTGCAGAAATTAACTTACACACCAGCATCGTCTCATCAGATACGAGCTGGCGGTAGTCTTTCTCACTTGGTGAAAGCCCCGCCAAGGTATCATATTGATCCCCAAGGGTCACTGATTTGGTCGTCCTCGAAAAATTGGTTGCACGATGATATTCAAGTCAATACGCGCGAAAATAAATAAAGCAATATGGTGATTTTGCGAGCTTGGAATAGAAAGAACTTAAGAGGACGGTTGAAGTAGTGGTACTCACAGTTGCGAAACCCCGTCGACATGAAAAACTGGTCCTTGAAGTCGTTGGGGTGGCTGGGCAGCTCGATGAATGCAGGAGAATTGGGGAAACGGGTCAAGTAGTAGAACCCGTCGCCTCGCCCTCATTGATCCAGGCTGGCTTTGAGGCAGAAGAAGTAAAGGATGTCCGCTGGTGTAGGGACCTCCCACTCGTGCTTCAAGAAAAGGTACCTCAGCCCCACCAGCAGACGGTAGGAGTTAGGGGCAGTTGGAAAGGGAGCCAGCTTCACGTAATTTAGGAAATCTGCGAAGTACTGGTCCAGAGGTAGGAAGTCCCTGGCCCTGAGGTGTTCGTCGCTTCAAGCCACGAACTCCTCATCAAGAGGCGTGCAGCTCATCTTGCCCTCGAGGGGAGGTCGGACCATAATGGCGCCTATCCCAATTTCGATGTTATGGGACAGCAGGATCTTGTTGACCATCCCTTGGATTGTAATCTTTGAGACTATCCTCTCTGCCTCAAAGAAAGAATCAGGTCCCACCTCGACCTCCTTCTCCACCGTGGGACCGAATTGGGGGATGTGAGACTCCACTACAATCTCTTTCCCCTTGCTGGATTGCTAGGACGATGAGCCAGCCATGCTTTTCTTGTGTATGTTCTTCCTGGGTCCCATCTGGTCGCCTAACGAACAAGAATGAAGAAAAGTTTAAATAGACGACCTAAAAATAGAAAAGGGAATACATCGCGAGAAGAAATGATTTTCGTACACGGGTTGAGGTAATCTCAGCTTGCGGTATGTGAAGCCACGTGTTGCCATGGTCACGCACCCACGTTTCCAATGGATCCCCGATTGCTCAGGATCCGTGTGTCAGAAGGGTAAGGATCGTGCTTTCCTTGGAGGGAAAGTTTTAGAAAGAAAAACCGCCTAGGAAGCGTGACCCCTAAGCTACCCGGTTTTGTACCCTAGAAACCTCTCACCTTCCATTTTTCCGAACAGGCATTCCCTAAAGCTACCTAGAAAAGCTACCCAGAAAAATTACCAAGAAATTATCTAGTCATGCACATCGCATTCCTAGACATGTTCTTAAAAAGTCAATATGCCTAAAGTCAAAACCAGCCAAGAACAACCTATGGTGTGCGACTAAGAAAGAGGTTTGCCTAACAGAGAAATGAAAAAAATCAAAACATGCAACAGGAAGAGGACTTACAGTGTAATTTCCATGTGAAAGTCACAAAAATTGTAGGAATCGGAGTCTTGGTGGAGTCTTTAAAGCTAGATTGATGAAGAAACTTTTGTGACGAGAATGTGGGGATCTCTGGGATGATGACCGGAAGAAGAAAAGCTTCTGAGACTAAAAAGAGAGAAAATGAGGAAAAAATTCCAAATGAAGGGTGGCTAATACGGAAGATTACCAAACTTATATATATGTAAGAGGCATAAAGAAATGAGGACCGTTCGATCAAACTAATTCACGATACGAGGGTCATAACTCGAAAGGTGAAATGACGGCCGAAAGCAGGCTACGCCATTTAATGTAATTCTTGAAAACTGAACTGTCGCCAACCACGGCGCTCCACGTTTCTGATACCCATGCAGTGGGCAGAAAATGAAAAGTCCAAAGGGAAACATAAAAGCCCCTGTTGTGCAGGTCACAGATAACGTCATGAATCACGAGCAGGGGCTTGGGGGGAAAATGTACGCCCTAAATATCTGCGCACTTTGGCGAGCTAGAGAAGGGCCTAATTTGATCTGCCACGTGTCAATCGTCCACCCAGAGCTGTTTGTTACGGGCCTCAATCTATCCAGCCCGAGTTGATTAGAGAGGTAACTGCTACTCGGAGGCATCGTGTTAGCAGTATGAGTGTCACGAGCTGGCGCCACCTTAAGCTCGTGATGCGGCAGAGATCTGACACCCGAATCCTTGTAAAGTCAACCACGCAATATAAACGTGCATATATAAGACATCACATGTCTGTTTTATTCCTGATTTCTCGGATGCACAGTATAAACGTGCGTGTTCGGACATCCCGTATCTGATTTGGGCCATGCGGCCCATTACCCAGCCTTACATGTTAATTAGACCTCACTTCCCTGTAACGTTTAGGAATTAATCATTAGTGTCACAGAGATGACGTGAAGGATAAAGAGATCACGGGATGACCCCATTGCCAACCTAGATATCTTCTTCCTATAAATACCAAGACCCTGGGTAGTGCAGGGGGTTGGGATATTTTTGTAACAAGGCACTTTGTAAGAAAATAGTCAAGAGATATCAATAATATCGACTGGTGGACTAGAGGGATTTTAACCTTCGAACCACCTAAAAAGAAAGGGAGTGACCATCTTTCTACTGCTATTAGTTTCCCAAAGTCTAAACTACGATTCTTTTCATATTACGATTTACCAATTTGCACTAATCCATCCTACTCATTCGTATAATTACCTGTTGGCAAAAATTCGCGTCAACAAATTCCAACTTTTGATCGTGTCGGTTAGGCTTTGTTGGTTAATAATCCATACACTGTTATTTTTTACTTCATGCTATGTTAACATTCCATACATTCTATGATTGTGATCTTAGGTTATTGAATTTTGAGGGCTTTCAAAAAGTATAACAATAAAAATACAAATTTTGAAAGAAACCAGTGCTTTATTTATGAAAAGCAAAAATTAAATACAAGCTGGGTTAAAATGAATAAACATCGTTCCTATATTACTGATAATAAGGTCGTAGATGTTAACCATTCCAAGCTCGTGGGACCAAACCTCCATTCAATCCTACTAGTTTATAAACACCAGGTCAAATCATGGACTCTGTTTGGTAAGATCCTTCCCAATTATGATTGAGCACCCCAGTAGATGGGTCTTGTGTGGCCAGCAACACAAGTTTGAGCACCAACACTCCCAATCCAAATTTCCTATCTCAGACCCTCTTGTTGAAATATCTCGTAGCCCTCTGCTTGTATACAACATTTCTTAGCTGGGCTTCGTCTCATCTTTCTTCAATTAGGTCTAGACTCTCTTCAAGTTGGGATTCGTTCGAGGTCTGTTCATTTGCCTCGCACCTTATAGTTGGGATTTCGACCTCAATAGGCAACATTGCTTCACAACCATAAGCCAGGGAGAAAGTGGTATGTTCTGTTGAGGTCCATGTTGTCGTTCTGTGTGCCCATAGGACTTGTGGTAATTCTTCTGACCATCTTCCTTTAGCTTCTTCTAGCCTTTTCTTGATAGTACACTTTAGAGTTTTATTTATTGCTTCGACCTGGCCATTTGCTTGTGGATGGGCTACAAAGGAGAAGCTTTTAATTATTCCATTCTTTTCACAAAAATGTGTGAACACGACACTATCAAATTGGTTCCCGTAATCTGATACGATATTCCTGGGCATCCCGTACCTACAAATTACATTCTTCACCACGAAATCCATAACTTTTTTTTTGAGGTGATAGTAACTAGAGGTTCCACTTATATCCACTTTGTGAAATAATCAACAACGACTACATAAAATTTTACTCCTCCTTTTCCGGTTGGCAGGAACCTATGAGGTCGATTCCCCATACCGCGAATGGCCACGGAGACCTCATCATGGTAAGTTTGGTGGGTGTAGCTTGCGATATCGAAGCGAACCATTGACATTTGTCACACTGCTTAACATATTCGAACGAGTCTGCTTTAACTATAGGCCAAAAGTATCATTGCCTAATCACCTTTTTCGATAGACTATGCACCCTAGTGTGGTCTTTACAAAATTCTTAATGGATTTCTTCTAAAATCTTCCTTGCCTCGGGCAGAGTTACACACCTTAGTAGTGGCATGGAATACAATCTTCTGTACAACCTTCCTTCGAAGATGGTGTATCTTGGTATTTTGTACATAAGTTTCCTAGCCTCGTTTCAGTCTGCTAGGAGACTTCCGGTTTCGAGGTAGTCGATTATGGTAGTCATCCAGGTAGGTTGTGAGTCATTCATGTTGACATCTTCTTCCTCAGGCTCAGTTATACTTGGGATTGGTAAGAATTCGACTGACACCACATTAAGCATGTCAATTTCTTTGGTCATGGCAAGCCTAGCCAGGGTGTCCGCACTTGAGTTTTTCTCTCACGAAACTTGTTCTATGGTGTAGAATTAAAACTCCCCGAACTCCACCTTAACTTTCTGCAAATAGGCTGCCATTTTAATGCCACGTTAATTAGGAATCACTATCGCAATGAATGGACTTTGCTTTAAGCTCGAAAGCTATCTGGAGACTTGCTACTAGAGCTTCATACTCAGCCTCGTCATTTGACGCTTCAAAGCTAAATTGTAACGCTGAATGAAAAAGATTTCTCGTCGGAGTGATCAAAATGATTCCTGCCCCGACCCGTTCTCATTGGAAGATCCATTAACGTAAAGTCTCCACAGCTCACGGGCTGGGGTTATGACTTCTTCATTGGTGATTCCCGTACATTCAACAATGAAATCAGCTAAGGCCTGCCCTTTGATTGTCGTTTTCAGATGATAAGTGATCTCAAACTATTCGAGTTTGACATCATTTTAACAATCTTCCAGAGGCCTTAGGTTGGGATAATACTTGCCTTAACGGCTGATATATTAATACATGTATAAGATGCGCTCGAAAATAGGGTCGAAGCTTTCGAGATGCATGTATTAGGCATAAAGCCAGATTTTCCGTTAACGGATATCTAGACTCTGCCCCCAGTAACCTTTTGTTGACATAATACACCAGTTTTTGCACTTTCTTTTCCTCCTGAACAAGTACTGCGCTGATGGCATGCTCAAATGTGGTGAGGTATAAGTACAATATTTCCCCTGTAATTGGCTTGGATAGGGCTGGTGGCTCGGCGAGGTTCTTCTTAAGATTTTGAAATGCGAGTTCACACTCGTCCGACCATTCAAATTTATTTCCCTCTATCAAAAGGTTAAAGAACGGGAGGCAGCGATCTGTAGATATCGAGACGAACCTACTTAGGGCTGCCATTCCTCCAGTTAGGCTCTGGACATCTTTTTGTTTTTGAGGTGAGAGCATAATTATAAATGCCTTAATCTTATTTGGATTTGCCTCTATGCCCCGAGCATTCACTATGAATCCGAGAAGCTTTCCCAAGGATACTCCGAATGAGCATTTTTGCGGGTTAAGTCTCATATTGTACTTTTGGAGCATAACAAAGAATTCAGTGAGGTTTTCCACATGGTTATAGTTATGCTTGGATTTGAATAGCATATCGTCCACATAAAACTCCATGTTATTCCCTATTTGTTCAGCAAACATCCTATTCACCAATCTTTGGTATGTGGCTCCCATGTTCTTGAGCCTGAAAAGCATTACATTGTAGCAATACAAACCTTTATTGGTCATGGAACTCGTATGTTGTTGGTCAGGTGCATGCATGGATATTTAGTCATATCTAGAGTATGCATCCATAAACGACATGATACCGTGACCTGCAGTGGCATCTACGAGCTGATTGATTCGAGTCAAGGGAAAGCAATCCTTTGGACATGCCTTATTAAGGTCTGAATAATCAATGCAAGTTTGCCACTTGCCATTGGGATTTAGAACCAACACAAGATTGGCTATCCAATTAGGGTAGAAAGTATCCCGGATAAATTGACACCTCTGCAGTCTTTCGAACTCTTCTTTCAGGGCTTTAATCCTATCATCTTCCAGGAGCCTTCTTTTCTGTTGCTTCGGAGGGAAGCTTTTGTCTATGTTAAGTGCATGGCTTATAATGTTTGGGCTGATCCTAACCATGTCTGAGTGTTACCATGCAAACACATCTTGATTTTCCCTCAGGAAGCGAATTAATTGCTATCTCGTGTCCTTGGAGAGGGTCTTCCCTATTTTTACCACCTTAGTGGCATCCTTTTTATTCAGCTCTACGTCCTTGAGCTCCTCTATTGGTCCAAGATCGACCCTATCCTCTTCTACTTTAGGGTGATTTCTTCTCCGATTTCGAAGATAGACCCATTCATTTCTCAGATAACAACAAGTGCTTATGCACTTGTTTGGTTCTTCCCTCCATATAAACGCTATAACATTCCCGAGCGGCGAGCTAGTCTCCCTTCAACATCCAAATGCCACTAGATGTCGGGAACTTGATGGCCAAATGCCTAACGGAAGACACTACCCCTAGCCCAATCAAGGTTGGTCTCCCGAGTAGTACGTTATAGGCAGATAGGGTGTCCACCACTATAAACTTAATCATCTTAGTCACCGAGACTGGATAGTCTCCCAAGGTTACTGGGAGCTCGATGGATCCTATGCTGGCTATCCCTTCTCCTGAAAATCCGTACAACGTCGTTGCACAGGATTTCAAATCTCAAAGTGTGAGTCCCATCTTTTCTAAAGTAGCCTTATAAAGGATGTTAACCAAGCTCCCATTATCTATCAGGACCCGACACACCCTTTTGTTGGCAAGCTGGAGTGTGATGACCATGGGGTCGTTGTGGGGAAACTGGACGTGCGATGCATCCTCTTCTGTAAAAGTAATGGGTTGAGTTTCAACCCTTTGTTTCTTTAGAGCTCGTGGTTCAGGTTTGTAGGGGGATTCGTCCCCTGTCTTGAGCTCGTTAACATATCTTTTATGGGCATTTCTGCCTGACCCAGTGAGGTGTGGTCCTCTGGAAATGTTTACCACATCCTCCCCATCTATTGGGGGAGGTAGATCATCATCCCTTGCTCACGAGGTTGTATTCTACTGGGCAGGCTGCGTAGGAGCTGCCCTCTATCCAACCGACGCTTGAGCTAGAATTCTGTTTCTTACACATTGCCCAAAATATCCTCTCGAGATTAGACCTTCGATCTCATCCTTTAGTTGTCTGCATTCATCGCTGGTATGCCTGATGTCTCTATGGAATCTACAGTACTTATTGGTGTCTCTTTTTTATTTGGCATTGGGTCAAGTCGTCTAAACAAGACCTGATTTTCATTTGTAATAAAGATGTTTTCCTGAGTTTTAGTAAGCTCGGTATGAACCTTGTAAATGGAGAAATACTTATCTCATTTTTTCTTTTTCCCCCCGTCCACCTCTGATTTATTCCCTTCATTTTTCTCTCTTTGAAGGGTTGTCCCCTGAGGATCGAGATGTTAAGGGGTAGCTGAGGTCGAGGATAAGTTAACATTTGTCGTTGTAGTTATAATAGGTAGATGGGTCAATTTTAATTCTGACCTTGCCTCTTCTACATTGAAAAATCGTTGAGCCCTTTTGTTGAACTTGGTTATGGTCCTTATCGATTTCCTTTGCATATCGTCCCAAAGGGAACTTCCTAGAAATATCCCAGCTCGTACTGCCATAAGATGACCATTGTCATTGACATTGTGGGCTCGTACCACCTCAATGTTAAACATTGCCATGTATCTTTTTAATGACTCTCCAAGCTGTTGTCTAACATTAGTCAAGGCTGAGGGTTCGGGTCTGACGCCCACCATGGCCTTCAATTGTTTCTTAAACTCTTTTGCTAATTTTTCCCAAGATGAGATCGAATGCCTTTGGAACTTGTCAAACCAGTTTTTTGCTTGTCCCATCAGGGTGGTTGGAAATAGCATGGACCTGAGTTCATAACCAACATTGCTAGCTTGCATGATTGTGTTAAATGTGCTCAAATTGATGTACGGGTCTAAGTTCTTGTCAAAAGGAGCCACGTGGGGTATCATGAATCCGTAAGGAAATGGAGTATTCGATATGTGAGGAGAAAAAGGCTCGAGCTCCTCATCGGAGTCGTCTGCCTTGACTTTATTCCTTTCATCTTGAAAGAGTGGAATGCTCTTTCGAGCTGGTTAATTCTTTCCTGGACCAAGTCCATCGGAGGTTGAGCTTGCGCTTGGGGACGCTGGTTATTGTTTTTGAAAACTCCAGCTCCCTGCCTCAGTATAGGGTTATACCGATTCTCGTATATGGGCTGCATGGGCTCTTTTCGGCTATTCAAATGTGCCCGTAAATCTTGGTTTTAAGGGTTAGCCTGCCCCTGATTTTGATTGAAATGATCTCGAAGATCAGGGTTGTTGTTCTCGTAATTCCCAGTATTCCTGGGTTCGGTATTATATACACTCACTGACCTACTGAGGTGCAAACTTTGACTCATGAAACTAACATTTCTCTATAATTGTGTGGCTCGATGGTTTGCGAGGTGGATCTTCCACTGGCCCTTTCGCTCCAGTCGTTTATGACCTCGATATGTGACTTTCTACTAGCTGGGATGCCCTATGTCCTTGGGGAGCCTTTCTCTCACCCCCGTGTCCGTGTCAAGCTCTGTGGTTCCTGTCTCGGCTGCCACTCCGAGAAGGTCTCTGAGGTGCCTGCTCCTCTGTCTGGTTCCTATTGAGAGCCGGCTGTGGTGCCTCTCGAATAGTAGATGAGTGCCTTATTGGAGACGGAGGATGCCTTATAGGAGACGACGGGGGCCTTCCATTGTTGGGTTTGGAAGGTCTAGAATTGGCTTGGACTAGCTCCGGGTTATTCTTGATAGGCTCGGGGTTAGTGTTTCGAGTTACTGAGGGAGCTTGGTTATTTTCCGTTCCCACAGTTACACTCGACGTAGGATTACCAGCAGTAGTAGTTTGTGTGTTCCTCCTAGGGCAACCGTTTCCAGTGTTTGCCCCGGGCCTTGGCAGGGCCTGCTGGGCCCTTTGTTCGGCCATTCTGGTAATCGTACTCCCGCGGGGATGCCCTCTGGTTCTCCGAGGAGGTGCCTGGGCCTCAACGGCTTGCCTAGCTAATTCTTCATTACGCCGTGTGGCTTCGTCCAACTGTTGGCGTAGTTGACACCATTTTTTCATCAACTTAATTATGAAGAGCACTAAACAATGTTACAGAAAAAATAGAAGAACTCACAAGCTTTTTACGTGGTTCAACAGTTAAAATATGCCTAGTCTACGAGTTAATATTATTGATCTTGATACTCTCTCAAAGCTTTTCTAGAAAGCAATTTGGCAGAGTATTCTCAGTACAATTTGTGCGTGAGTCCAAATGAAATTCCCCATGCTATTTATAGGCTTGGTTGGCAGAACATATTCCCCTTATTTCGGGAAGATATAATAAATCATTCAAATTATGAAATAAATGCAAATAAATACATTAATTATCTAATATCCCATGATAATTGGGATTTAATATCTGATAGAAACAAATCCCTAAGGAATAGGGATTTCCCAACAGTTGAAACGTGATCCTGAGCTCAATCATAAGGGTGACGTGCTCTCGAGACTGATCCAGAGTTCGAGCTCGTCATTCTAGTCAACCTCCTCCTCATTTAGTGGTTTCATCGAACTCGTCCCTCGAAGAAGATCAGTGCTTTCAAACCTGCAACTTAAGGTCGAACAATATGATTTTTGCTTGGGTGTTAATAATTGAACATGCCTTGAATCATATCAATCTATACAAGTGTACAACCAACACTTGTCATTTCGAGCTTACTCTTTTCGAGCCTATATTTCGAGGCTTATTTATTCATTCTCAAAATTTGGGTATAACAAAAAGTAACCAAGAAAGTAAAATTCAAATATTGCAGACTTACAGAAACCCCGAGCTCCATAATCTGATCAAAGATGAGTGTGGTGTTTTCTCCCCTTAGAAATTTCCATACATTGGCATCGAGGTTGCTGCATGATTGGCCTGTTCGAGATAGCAGGTCCAAGCATAGGTCGGCTCCCAGGGTCCCAGCCACGTATTCCAAGGGGTACTTGGGCATATGTGGTGTAGCCACGAATTGTCGAACCACGGTTTGTGTCGGGGCGCCCATAGGTTTCGGGGTCGAAGGGTTTGCAACCTTTTTGCCTTTGTCCCCAGTAGGGACTAGGCTGGGCGGTGGAGGAGGGGTCTTCTTTCCCCGAGTATATGGCACGATAGTTGGAAGCTCGTTTATGATTGCCTTCAAGGTCGCGGGAGTGATGTCCTCGGCCACCTTCATAGCGTTAGAAGTTTAAGGCTTGGGCTTGTGGGAGGCAGCCTTCGAGGTCACCAAGAGAGGGTCCTCAACAACCTTTACAACCTTCAAAGGAGGGGCCCTTCTTTGAGTTGTCGTATCCCTGCTTGCTACCTTGGGCTTTAGGAGGCATCCCCAAGATGTTGTCCAAGTTGGAATCCATCTCGCCTGAAAAGAAAAAAGAAGATCAATTGTGCTGAGAAAAGAAAAATTATACAAGTTTTAATATTGAAGATGACTACGTATTAGGAACCTAACTTGAGGACTCATTTGAGATCAAGCTCGAGGACCAGAAATTCCACTATCTTCTAACGAGGCCAATGGAGTCCCCTCTCTAAAAGTAGGGGACATCCTCGAAATGTCCCTATAGTCATTGGTCCCATATTGGATGGATATCCCATCCTAAACCTTGTTTAAATTGTACATTGTTTAGCATTTTCCCAACCAGCTATCGAACCTATGAACCTTAAGGTCTACCCTTGACCATATCATAAAATTGTTCTGGGGATTGTTAAACAAAACTATGGTATTGGGTTCTTGTCTAAGTAAGGTGGGAGACCATTTGGATAGGTCGAGTACGACTTTACCTCCTTCAATTAAGCACATTGAGGCCTCTTCTTGTGCTTTGTTACCCAAGTATGAAGGTTCGAAGGGCCGAAGTACAAAGCCACGCGAGCTTAAACCAACTTGCGGATTCCCAAGTCGTTGGTAGACTCACCTTCGAAAAGGAGGCCACAAAGTCGGAGCTTGTCCTTGTGAAGAAGGTAGTTGAGGGATCGTCGACCATAAGGGAGCTTGGGGATTGCTTCCCTATGGTCCTTCATGGCCTTGGTAGGTTGTGGGCGATGATAGTTGGCAACAAGAAATGATTGGATGAGTATTTTGAGCTCGAAATAAAAAAAGAAACGAAAGAATCATGATAGGGTACTTACGAATCCGTTGGAATGAATAAAAACATGAGGGTACGAGATAGTCCGTCCAGAAGAAGATGGTCTTGAAGTTAGGAGGATGGTTGGGGATATCCTCAAACAACCACCTCTCCTTGGGGTAGCTCTACAGATAGTAAAACCTGTCTCCAACATGAGCTCATGAGGGGTTGCTCTTGAGGCAGAAGAGGTATAGAAGCTCTGGGGCTGAAGGTCCATCCCATTTAAACATGTGGTATAAAGATCTAAGGGCGGCCAAGACCCTATACGAGTTAGTTTGGAGCTGGAATGGGGCGATGCCAGCGAAGTTTGTGAAGCTCAAGAAGTAATCCTTTAAGGGCAGTAAGGCCCAAGCTCGCATATGCTCGCGACTCCAAGCCGCGAGCTTAACTTTCCTCTCAAAATCGTCTTCGCTAGGGGCGAAGCATCTCTTCTCGTCGGAGCTGGCGGGCCGACACACCAGCTTGCCAGATAGCTTTAGCCCATGGCAGAAAAGTAGCTCTGAAATCTGTCAGGTCGAGGTGACGAAACTTTTGTGATGTTCAACCTCAAAGAAAAAGTCTTATGAGGCTGGGATGGAAAAATATTTGGGGGCTATGGACAGTTGATTTGATGAACCCTCCATGAGGCTGAATGAAAGTGTGCCAGGGGAATAGTATATGGTGACTTTAAGTTGAGGGTCTAGTAGAATAGGTCAGATTTTGGGGTTCGGATCGGGATACACCGCAACTCGAAGGTTCTTTCTCTTCCTCTCTTCGACCTCGTCGATCTGGCATCAAAAATGGGCTCGGATATCCTCTCATTTGAGTTGTTCCTGATGCTCACGGATTAGCTGTTGGTTTTGCGTGAAGGGTAATTTAGGTTGAGGAGATGATGGGTAGTAAGGGATTTCAAGCTCAGGCCCCCACCGATTCTCCGAAGACTGCAACATCTAACAAGAAAGAAAAAAGGCAAGGACCCATTATAAAAATGAAAAGGGGAAAAGATTAAGATCTTGATAACTTGAGTTTGCACGCTAGAGATAACGAGATAGCCTTAATCGAGCTTGAAGGTTTGAAATGGCAAGATTAACTCAAATACCGACATCGAACTACTATAAAGTTTGAGGCATCGAGGGTGTACCCACGCGAGAGTGGGGCTGTTATTGTCAGTTTAAGAGTGTCCTGAATTTCTAGGAAAAAGTGGGTAGTTACCCAAAAAGGATATATTATTGAGATACGTGCACTAAAACCCCAATCCACAACTCCTTTTCTTAAGCTACATGAAACCTATAACCTAATACCCCATAACCTAAAGAAAGGTTCCATTTTTATCTGTTTTCACCGAACCTTTTTGCCTAAACATATTTCTGATCACTACAAATCTACACAAATAAAAAACTACCTCTTGTAAAGAAAATTTCAAGAATGTAGTAAGAACTAGTTTTCTTATGTACAAGAAGCACACACACAAAAAAAAACATGTAAGAAATAAGTGATAAAATCTAGTGAACTTACACAAAGTTGATCTTAATAACGTAGAGATTGTAGACTGGAAAATGGGAAGAAGAAGCGATCCCATGGAGTTGAAGGTGGTGAAGTTGTGTTGCTTCTTTGGCTTGGAGAACATGCAAAGAGTTGCAAGCTTTGGTTCGTGGTTTTTCTTCTGAAAATTAAAAAGCAAAGTGAAAAGGTAGAAGATGGCGAATGGACTTAAATAGGAAAAAAGGTGGTGCTCAAAGAGGAATTTGAGCCCTTGATTTGGGTTAAAACTTGATCCAAGGAACCACGCTCAATTTCAAAAAATTGGCGGAAAGAAGGGAATAGGACGGGACTTGTGCAGAGAAAAAAAATACTCGAGTACTCTCAAAATGCAATCCTCTAATGACACATGTCCACACTCGAGTGTAGTAGGTGGGCACATTTTTCGAAAGTGAAGTTCAAAAGTTTTCTTCTCAAAGGATTTGAACCAAAACTTTTAAGGGGGAAAAATATTACACCCAAATTTTGAGAATAAAATAAATATACTCAAAATGTAGGCTCGAAAAGAGTAAGCTTGAAAATAACAAAGCGTTGGTTGTACACTTGTATAAATTGACATGCGATTCCAGATCTATTATTAGAGTTCGAGCATGAGTTGCAGGCTCGAACACACCAATCTTCTCCCAGGAATGAGTTCGAAAAAATCACTAGATGAGGAGGAGGTTATAACCGGGACGATGAGCTCGAAGCCTGGCCAATCTCGAAAGCGCGTCAGCACAAGGATCGAGCTCAATGATGCGTTTGGTACGCAGAAAGACTGTTAGGAAATCCTTATTTCATAAGGATTGGTTATTATCATATATAAATCCCTATTGTCATGAGATATTATGTAATTAATACATTTATTGTATTTATTTCATATTTATTTGATTGATTGTAACTTCCCTGAATTAGAGTAAGATATTCTCATGACCAGGTCTATAAATAGTCTGGAGTAATTCTTTTGTGGGGGGATGACAACTCTATAAAATAGAGTTATTTTATCGCTTTTTATGTGCTAATTGTTACTTAATTCTTGAGTTTTTAAGTAATTTATTAAGTTTTTAAGTAATTTTGAATTTATTAGGCTTATTTTAATTTTATAGATTTTTGTGTATTTTTATAGTTATATTATTGTAAAATGTTATACTTTAATTATTTAAAATTAATATTGTTAAGTTAGAAGTAAAAATATGCAATTTTGAGCTTAAATATTTAAGTAAATTAAATTTTAATTAATATTTTCATGGAACTTATATTGTATATTTTATTATTGAAAATATTTAGTTTTAATTTAATTTATGTTATTTGTGTAGAGAATTTGTTGCATTTTTTGCTCTTGAAAAACAAGAATAATGAAGGAAAAGAGATGGCATTTTCAAGGAAAGAAAGGAAAAAATGGCAAAGCTTAAATCAACCACCTGCCTAGGCCTAAGAAGCCCAGCCCGTCTCCCTCACACAGCTGCCAAGCCAAATCTCCTCTGTTGCCAGAAGCCCAGGCCCGAGCCCGGCCCACCTCCAAGCAGCCTGCCCAGTTCACATGCCAGACCACATCCCGTGTCTTCACATGGTTGCCTCCAGCTGCATCATTGAAGCACTTTAGCCAGCAGCTCTCCCCAAGCCAATCCGTGCCCCACCGAAGCACCCAGCTCTAGGCTTCAGCCAGGTCCACGTGCCATCCTCTCGGCCCAGCAACTCCTCCACCTGTGCCCTTCTCTCTAGCCGAAGTCAACCTCACGCCTGCCTTTCCAACAGCTTCATTCCCAGCAGCTGCCCATTCAGGCCCCAGTCGCACACAAGGCCCAACCGCATCAGCCTACAAGCCCAACTTTCCCACCTGCCACCAGCAGCCAAATAGTTGCATTTTCCCCATTTTGAGCCCAACAAAAGCTCACTTTTGTACCCTTGTCCCCTTTGCTAAAAATGCCACTTTTTACCTAAAATTTTCTACACATTTTACCCAAAAATATTATCATTACACCCTAAAATTTACCCCTATTTGCCATATTATTATTAATTTAATTAATTTAAATTGATTATTTTAATATTCATTTTTTGGCTATAAATAAGGGAATTGAGTGCAATTTTTAGAGGGAGGTTACCATACCACAAGTTCTACATATTTCAAAACCTCTCTATTCTATTCATCTTCTTCTTCCTTTTAGTTATTTTTCTATGTATTTTTCACTACAAGAAATAAGCTTTTTGCCGGCGCAACTGGCGAATTACGCCGACAAAGGTGACTTTTACCGGCGCAATTCAGGGTTGCACCGGCAAAAGTGATCTCTTTTTAAAAATGGAGTACCTTTGCCGGCGCAACCCCGAATTGCGCCGGGAAAAGTCCAATCAGATTTTTATATATAAAAACCCACAAAATTTTGCCGGCGCATATCACCTAACGCGCCGGCAAAAGTCAACGTGTTTTTTGAATTTTGCACGTTTAGAAGAAGTAGGTGGGTATACTTTTGCCGGCGCATTTCGTTGTGCCGACAAAAGAGGGCATTAGTAAAACGACGCCGTTTTGTGGTAGGGTTTACTAAGTACCTTTACCAGCGCATTTTTTGACTTTTGCCGGCGCAACGAAACGCGCCGACAAAAGTCATAACGATTTATCACGGCTGCAAGCCTTCTTCTTCCCCATTTCAGTCTCAAAGTTTTTCAGAAAAAACTCACTCTCTCTCTCTCTCTCTCCTCTGTTAATTTCTCCGACCCTCTTTCTCTCATTTTTTTTCAGACACTATCTTCTTCAACGGCTCCATCTTTCTCAAGTGTAAGTTTTTTTATTTTTTTGTTTGTTTTGCCCCTAAATTTTCTACTCATTTCATTTTTTGTTTCTCTGTTTTAGTACGCCGACCGGACCGCCACCACTCCGCCACACCTAGCCGACCGGACCACTGCGCCACCACCGGACCACCACGCCGACCGAACCGAGGGTATACCAATATATATATATATTTATATATGTTATATTATATATTATAATATACTGATATATAAACTTATATATATTATATACCGATATATATTATATTATATTATTATATATAAACTGATATATATATTATATTATATATAATTTGATATATATATTATATTTAAATTAATATATATTATATATAAACTAATTTGTATATTTAAACCGAAAAATGTATATGGTTATATTTATATTTATGTTTTTTTTTCTGTTTTGTATTTTTGTATTTTTTATTTATTTATTTCTGTTTATATATGATTTAATTTTTGTTTTTAGTTTTTTTTATTTTTATTTTCTGTTTTAAATTTTAAAAAAAGAGGTACAAAAAAAAAATCAAATTTTATGTTGTGCTTGATAATATAGTAAAAATAATTACATTAGATGATCTAATATAATCTCATAATTAGAAATTAATTTAATTAGTATTCGATTAATCTTAAGATTATGAGATTAGATTTGGTATTATAATAAGATTAAATTTTAGCAATTAAAAATCATATTTTAGAAATTTTAAGTAAATATACGTTTATGTTGTACATGCTCTGGGAATATTCTGTATATTGATCTAGTAATATTATGTATATTTTTGTGTGTAGTTTGCAGGTTTTATAAAATTTTTGGATAGTTTAAAATATAATTGTTATGCTGCCCAAATTTTGTTAGTCTTAGGAAAATTAATATTAATTACAAAAAATATAGTCGTTAACATTAATTTTTATTTTAATGCTTTATATGTATTTGTTTATCTTAATAACAACTATATTTAAGTTACTTTTATAATATATGTTTTTTGTATTTATTATATTTTTTTGTAAAATTTAAAAAACAGATTTGAATATGAATTTTTATTTTATTTTAATGTGTTAGATGTATTTGTTTAATTTTGCTTGTTAATATTTATTATATTGTATTTTGCGATATATGTATTTTAGTTAAAGTATGAACTTAAAAAAACCAGATTAATAATGTATGTTCATATTTTTAAATTGTTTTATATTAAATGTGATATTTTTGTAAATATGTATTTAATAATTTTTTTTTGTATTAATAAAAAAATTAGTTTTGGTATATGTTTTTTTGTGGTTAAATATTTGTATATATGTAAATTGATGTATTTGTTAATGCATATATATGTTTTGTATGATTTGGGAATATTCTGGGTATATATGTGTTTAATTTGTAGGTTTTTCAATTTTTAGGATAGTTTGAAATATTGTCGTTATGCTGCCCAAATTTTGTTAGAGTTAGTAATATTTAATAATTAATTAAATAAAAATTTAAGTATAATTAAAAATTTATCAAAAAATTAATTTTTAACTATAATTTAAATAAAATAAAATTACCAATCATAATAATTGGTTTTAACATTAATATTAGATGTTTTGTAATTGAAAAAAGTTAAAAATATAAATGATTTAATAAAATATAATTAAGTAAAATATAAATATAATAAAATTGTTATTCATTAAGTAAATAATCCAATACAAATTGAAGAATTTAATAAAAAATTACAAAATGAAATTAATGTATAATTAAATTAATTTTAAAATAAAAGTAATAAATAAGTAAATGTTAAAGTTGACTAGTCAAAGGACACGTGACATTACATGATTTGTCCACATTGTTATTATTCTTAAAATAATTTTCAATTTTTTTTTCAATTTAACAAAAAATAAAATTTACATTTTTTTAATAAAAAAATCAAACTTTTTTTTCAATTTAAGATTAAGTATGAAAAATACATTTTTTTTAAAATTTAATTTTTTATTGTTAATATCCTCAAATTTTTTAATTTATTATTATTATTATTATTATTATTATTATTATTATTAAAATCTTCCTATTTATCATTTTGTCTACTTTTTTTCAATTAAAGATTAAGTAATTTTGTTTAAAATCCAAGCAATAATTTAAGATTAAATATTTTTTTTACTTAATCTTAAATAATTGATTAAAAGCAACAAATTTGATATTTTTTTTGAAAAAATGAGAAAATTTTATTTTTTGTTACTTTTAAATTGAAAAACAATAAATTGGATTTTTTTAAAAAAAATGAAAAATATAAAATGATTTTTTTTATGAAAAATTATTTAAAATAATAATAATAATGTGTACCAATCATGTGGTGCCACGTGTCATTTGCCAGAGATAGGATATTATTATCAGTTAGTGATAATTAGGGAGACAAACAGTCATGAAATACTTTGACTATCACTTCCCTCATTTTAAGACAATTATTAATATTTTCTTAATTATTTCGCTTAAAGATGGCGAGCAACAGGAGCTGGATGAGTGCGAGGAATCGTTGGTCTCTGGAGTATAGAAATGGTGTTAAGGAGTTCTTCGATATCGCCAAAAATCAGTTGAACGATCGGGGTTTGGTTCGCTGTCTGTGCAAGAAATGTGGGAATGTTAAGTTCCAGCCTATAAAAGCATTTTCGATGCATTTATTCAACAATGGCATCGTACAGTCCTACAAAGTGTGGCATTACCATGGAGAGGCGCTGCCGTCGCCACCAGCTGTGGTACGAGATCATGATAGAGATGAGATAGCGGATATCCTGGAGGATGTTTACGCTGAAGATGACGTTCCCGCTGGAAACTATAATGATCCTCCCCAAGATGATCCTCAACATCGTGACAAGTATGACAATTTATTTAAGGAGATGTCAAGTGAACTGTACCCGGGTTGCCGAAAGTATTCCGCGTTGAACTTCTTGGTGAAGCTGATGCATCTCAAAGTTATTAACAAGTGCAGCAATCATTACTTTGATGGTTTGCTGGAATTGTTAGTCGACGCTATGCCTGACGGAACAATTTTACCTAAGTCTAACTATGAGGCGAAGGAAAAGTTGCGGAGTATTGGATCGTGATATGAGTCCATCGATGCTTGCAAGCATGTCTGTGCACTATTTTGGAAGGAGAATGCGAATTTGGAATTCTGTCCGGTTTGTGGTGAGTGTCGCTGGCAAGATAATCGTGGGAACGGGAAGAAAGTGGCCCATAAGGTCATGCGGTACTTTCCGTTGACGCCGAGATTAAAAAGGCTGTACAGTTCTAGATATACTGCAGAGGATATGAGATGGCACTATTCTAAAAGGCCAAGGGAAGATGGTGTGATGAGGCACCCCGCTGACAGTAAGGCGTGGAAGCACCTTGATGAGTTGTACCCATCTTTCGCAGCCGAACCTCGAAATGTTAGGCTTGGGTTGGCTACAGATGGTTTCAATCCTTTTGGGAACATGAGCAACTCTTACAGCATGTGGCCTGTGATACTTGTCCCATACAACTTGCCGTCGTGGAAGTGCATGAAACCACAGTCATTAATGTTGTCTATTCTAATTCCAGGTCCTTCTTCACCTGGAAAAGATATCGATGTCTATATGAGACCTTTGCTTGACGAGTTGAAGGAGTTATGGGTGAATGGTGTCGAGACACGAGATGCATACAATAGTACCTTGTTCAATATGCGTGCAGCAATCTTGTGGACCATTAACGACTACCCAGCTTATGCTATGATGTCTGGGTGGAGCACAAAAGGGTACAAGCCGTGTCCCACATGCAATGAAGAAACTCCCTCTATAGGGATTAGAAGTAAAATTGCATACATTGGCCATAGGAGGTTTCTTGATATGGATCATGAATGGAGGAGCAAACGAGCACTATTCGACGGTAACAAGGAACTCAGCCACCACCGAAAGATTACTCCGGTTATGATGTGTTGAAGCAATTAGAGAATTTGCTGACTAGACATCCTGGGAAACACAAAGAATTTGGTGGTGTGAAACGCAAAAGGGCTCCGATTGAACTTAATTGGTCAAAGAAGAGCATATTTTTCGAGCTTGATTATTGGAAGGAGTAGGCATAATTTGGACGTAATGCACATTGAGAAGAATGTTTGCGACAGTGTCTTGGGAACTTTGTTGAACTTAGAGGGAAAATCTAAAGACACTGAAAAGGCAAGACTTGATCTAGCAGACATGAAAATTAGGGAAAAACTCCACCTCCGCAAAGAGGGAAACAAGTGGAAGAAACCGCACGCCAGTTACACCCTCAGTGTCCCGGAGCGTCGAGTTTTCTGTGAATTTGTGAAGTCAGTTGAATTCCCGGATGGTTTTGCTGAAAACCTTTCGAAGAATGTCAATGTCAATGATGGCAAGATAACTGGGCTGAAATCACACGATTGCCACATGTTGTTTCAGCAGTTGTTGCCCGCCGCAATTAGGTCGTTTTTGGTTCCTGAAGTTTGGAAGCCAATTATTGAGTTGTGCGGTTTTTTCAAAAAACTTTGTGCACGGACTTTGAATGTGAAAGACCTTGAGAAGATGGAAACAGACATTATCACCATTTTATGCAAGTTGGAAATGATATTTCCTCCAGCATTTTTCGACATTATGGTGCATTTGGTTTTGCATCTTCCGAAAGAGGCAATTCTTGGCAGTCCCGTGCACTTTAGGTGGATGTATCCCATTGAACGTTCGATGGAAGTTTATAAACAGTATGTAAGAAATCGTGCACGTCCAGAAGGTTCAATCGCAGAAGCTTATGTGGTGAACGAGGCTTTAACCTTTTGCTCAATGTACCTGCGGGGGGTTGAGACTCGATTCAATCGACCTGAGAGGAATGACGATCGCGTTGAATCCCAACCAAATCGGGAATATTCTATTTATAAGGCTGTTGGTCGTCCATTTGGTAAGAAATCAAGTATGCTCCTCAATCCGCAGTTAAAGCAAAAGGCTGAGTGGTATATCTTGAACAATTGTGCCGAAATTAAGGAGTACCTTAGGTGTGTTTTCTAGTATTTTTTCAATAATGATGTTTGGTTTATATACCGAGTAAATTCCAAAATCATAATATTGTTGTTCATTTGTAGTGAGCATATGGATGAATTAAGAAGACGGGAGGGGGGGGGGGGGGGGGGGGGGGCTTGAATCTTGAAGTTCAACAAGAAACTGATTTTCCTCAGTGGTTCAAAGAAAGAGTATGTATATTAGTCAATTCTTTTCTGAAACCCCACTTAATCAATCCAAAACTAACTTTCAATGTTAATGTTGATAGGTGAACGGTTTGCATGAGTCAACACCTACTGAAGTGAATAATGAATTGTATGCTCTCGTAAACAAATCAAGCGGCACCGTGTATTCATATCCAGGGATGATAGTGAATGGTGTGAAATTTGTGACCCGTGGTCGTGATATGAAGCTTAAAACACAAAATTGCGGTGTAATGGTGCCAAGTGAGGAAGGAGTGAACTACTATGGAGTTTTGGAAGAAGTAATTGAATTGTCCTACTTGATGGGTTACAGTGTTGTCCTATTCAAGTGTATATGGTTCAATACAAGTAGAATTAAAGTGGAATCCAATTTTACGAGCGTATATGTGAAAGAAGAATGTTATAAAGATGATCCTTTCGTTCTCGCATCTCAAGCGAAGTTGGTGTATTATCTTCGAGATGTGAAAAATGGGGATTATTGGAGGCTCGTTAATGAATACATTCCGAGGAATGTATGGGATTTCTCAAATTCCGATGTTGATGATACTGAGACCACAAATGATATACCAATATTGCAAGAAGTTAATTCTTCTTCATTTCAGTTGTGGGTAGAACTTCCAATTTTTGATAATCTTCAGTATGATCGGGTTGATGTCAATGCCACTGAAGTGCACAACGTCGATGATTTGGTTGGCGAAGGTTCAGATGAATTTGTTGTCGATGATGAAGTTGAATTTGAAGACGACACGTTGGCCGAGTATGAAGACGATGAGGATGACGATAATGTTCTAGTTGATAGTGATAGTGATAGTGATGTTCGTAATGATGTTGTAGTTAGTGATGATGAGGACAGTGATATGTAATTTAAACGTGTATGTAACTTTTTATTTAATTCAATGAAAACTTTATTTATTATCATTAATTAATGATAGTATCAGATATAGGTACACACGCACCTATTGGATGCTTTGGGGATAGTCAATGTATTCATGTATTGGTACTCATTTTTTCAATATATTTGATGAAATATATTGAAAAAATGGGTAGTCGCACATGTCTGCTTACTATCTCCAAGGGATCTACTAGGTCGGAATAGGGTAGGTTGGGAAAGACAATGAGTAATAAAATGTTAATTCAATAACAAAAAACAATAGTGATGCACCTAGTGGATGCCTTGGGGATAGTCAATGTATTCATGTCCTGGTACTCATTTTTTCAAGATATTTGATGAAATATCTTGAAAAAATGGGTATTAGCACATGTCTGCTTACTATCTCCAAGGGATCCACTAGGTCGGAATATGGTAGGTTGGGAAAGACAATAAGTAATAAAATGTTAATTTTATAACAAAAAATAATAGTGATGCACCTAGTGGATGCCTTGGGGATAATTAATGTATTCATGTAGTGGTTCTCATTTTTTCAAGATGTTTGAGAAACATCTTGAAGAAATGAAAATGACAACATGACTGTTTACTATCTCCAAGGGATCCATTAGGTCGGAATAGGGTAAGTTGGGAAAGACAATAAGTAATAAAATATTAATTTTATAACAAAAAATAATAGTGATGCACCTAGTGGATGCCTTGGGGATAGCCAATGTATTCATGTACTGCTCCTCATTTTTTTAAAATGTTTGAGAAACATTTTAAAAAACTGAGGAGAAGTATATGACTCCTTACTATCTCCAAGGGATCCACTAGGTCGAAATAGGGTAGGTTTGGAAATACCATAATGAATAAATGTTAATTTTATAACAAAAAACAACAGACATACATAATTTGAATTAGTTAATTAATGAATATTTTAATGTAGAATGGCCAAAACAAGTAATGACACAGGTGGTGGCTCCAAGAGGGGCAAGGGAGCTTATTACGGTGCCAATATCGAGAAGGAGCTGGCTATCAAAAAAGTTAGTCATTTGAAAGTAGAGTTTGATGAAGAAACTGGAAAAGCTATTCAAAAGTACGGCAAGTGGTTCAACAATTTCATGGCTCGTTATTTGCGTAGCACCGTACCCCCAACTACACTAGCTTGGGAACAAGTAAAACCAGCTGATATCGAAGTTATTCAAAAGAGACTATCTGTAAGCATTTTTTAAACCTTTAATAACTCATTATTAAATATTTTGTCTATCTTCATAATATTTTAACAAATTCCAATTTTAATTGTGATTTTAGGAAAAATTCATTTATCCAGAAGACAATCCAATAATCAACGATGCCATGGTAAGACAAATGCAAAAACATCTGACTGATTGGCGCCACACGATGAAGAAACACTGGGTAGATGTTGGAGGAGAGGTGGACAATGAGAGAGCGAAGTCAAAACCTTTTGTGTCGATTACTTCTTCTGATTGGGCAATTCTGTGTGATTTTTGGGCTTCTGATTCTCACCAGGTATGCCGTAGATTTTACATTAATTTTTAATTATAAAATTACAATTTAGATTAATGAGTACTGTTTTCTTTTTGAAGCGTATATCGAAGAAAAATAAAGAAGCTCGAGCTAAAATGACCATACCAGGAGGACACGGTTCCAAATCTATCGTTGCCCATGTTTATGATCACGTAAATTATAATAACCTATATCCTTATATTTACGAAAATATTATAAATGTCACAATGTTTAAATAATTTGCTTTTTTAGATGGACCCATCTACTGGCCAACTCCCGAGCATGATCGACACATTCGAGCACCTCCACAAGAAGAAGGATAAGTGGATTAGTGATGCAACAGCGAAAAAACATGTAAGTTGCATAACCTTAACTAATTTATGATCATTTAACTTTAAAAAAGTTTAGTAAATAATTAATAAATATTAATTATTAATTGGTTGTTGTCAATTAGTAATTATTTATTAATTATTAATTAAATTTTTAACAATGAAATCTTTATAATCTATGTGCCAATATTTTTATGATTAATGATTGTGGACTAAGATAAAAAAAGAATGTAACTAATGTTATCCCCGTATCAGGGAGCTTGCGGGCTAAAGTAAATTTGGTCATGAAAATCCATATGTGAATGAGAGACATGCAAATGTAGTTGATATATATGTTTGGAGACGTAAATTCCCCATTAATGGAATTAACTGCACTTACTGTATATATCAACAACATCTTCATGACTGTCATTCAGATATGGATTTTCATGACCAAATTTACTTTAGCCCACTTGCTCCTTGATACGGGAACAAAATTAATTACATTCTTTTTCAATCACTGGTCTGCAGTCATTAATGATAGGATGTTGGCAGATAGATAATAAAGTTATATTTTATATGTTGTTATATTAAAAATTTATAAGTTAGGTTTTCAAATAATGTTATATTGGAATTCGAAATACGTGCTTTTTATTGTGCAGAATGAGATGATCGAGCGTCGAGCATCGTAGAGTACGGCCCCTGCATCATCTGCTGCTTCTTTTGTCGGCGATAATGTCGACGGTCATTTCCCGCCTGATATGGATATTGTCACGGATGTCCTTGGACCCCGCTCGCGTTATAAGAAAGGGTTTGGGGGGTTGCCTAGGTTGAAGGCAATTGGCGTAAAGAGGGCAGTATCTTCGTCAACTTCTCAAATGTCCGGGCAATTGCCACCTGAAGTGGACACCATTTTGCAACAAAATTAGGACATTATGCTAGAAAATCATAACCTAAAGAAGCATACGACTAAACTTGACAGTCGTCAACGGCGTCAAGATCTCCTGCTCAGTGCTTTGTTGAAGCAGGTTGGTGAATTGACTCCTGGTTTTACTGTTGACTTACCAGACCAGGATTCGGAGGAGGACGATGATGCTGACGGGGGCGGGAATGATGAGGAGGGCAGTACTTATTTGTAGAACTTTTTTTCTATTTAATTAAAATTTAATTTATGAGACATTTATTTTACTAAATTACTTTTATATTTTCATGTTTGGTGGAGACAATAAATATTAATAGTTGTAATTTTTTATTTAAATTTCATTTCTAATTAAATAATATTACTAAAAAATTAAATAATTATTAATATATTAAAATTGAAAATTATTAATTAATATTAATATATTGAAAATAATATTAGTAATTTAATCAAAATTATTATTTTAAAAATACTTTTACCAGTGCAAAATTACGTCGGCAAAAAGTTTCAATCTTAACTTCACATATACACTTTTACCGGCGCAAAAATGCGCCACTAAAAAAGTCAACTTTTGCCGGCGTATTATTGCGCCGCTAAAAGTGTTTTCCACAATATCGTGACAAAATTTTTTACCGGCGCATCCTTATTTTTACCGGCGTATTTTTTCGTCGCCAAAAAAGACCATTGCCAGTGCATTACATTTGCGTCGGAAAAAGTGAAATTTGCGACGGAGATACGATGCGATTCTTTGTCGGCGCAAAATTGCGTCGGCAAAAACTCCCTGGGTTTTGCTGGCGCAAAACCATACTTTTGCCGGCGCAAATTTGCGCCAGCAAAAGTCTCCTTTTTTGTAGTGATTTAGAGGAACAATTTGGGGGTTTCTCCTCCAAATTTTCCTATTTATGTTTGTAATTTTTAGTGTGTATTTGTTATTCTAGTTATGAGTTTCTATTCTTTTTAAGATTATTAAAGTGATGATGAAACAATATGTAACTAGATAGTATTTATTTTGTATGTTGATTTTCCATTTTGTGCAACAAAGTTTATGGAATTTTTTTTTTCAAATATCTTCTTTCATCTTAAATATCATATATTTTGGATTGTTAGCACATATTTACACTTTGTTCTTCATTAGTGCAAAAACATAATATTCTTTGTGTAAGATGTGTCATTAAATTGTACACATCCATGCTTAGAACAAAAATATTATGTTTTGCCTTATAAATAATGTTCATTGATTTATTTGTTATTTCATTAGATTGATTTACACTAAATACTTTGAAATTATAATTTTGAAAAGTGAAGAAAAATCTTTTCTTTTTAGAAGTAATTTGTGCTTAAAATTATAAATCTATTTAGAAAATGATAGTTTGATTTATTTTAACTATCACTAAAACTTGGGAATCAATGTACTTTTAAATATTATTGAACTTATATTTTGTGGATTCTAATCCTTAATAATCTTATTTTATCATCTTGTTTGCAATTATTAATTTATGTTATATATATTGTCTTTAATATCTTTATTGTTGTATTTTATTTTATTTTTATTGTTACAAATTTTCATCAATCTTTGGAGCTAGGTTAGAATTTATTAATTTTGGTTTAAAATAGTTTTCTTTTCGATTTTAGACAACTCATTTGGGGTCTATCAGGGAACGATTCGTACGCTTGCGATTTATAAATATTTAAAATATACCCGTTTTGGGTCTATCAGGGGACAGAATTCGTACTAGAGAATACTCTGTCAAATTTTTTTCCAAAAAAGCTTTGAGAGAGTAGTGAGAATAATAATAGTGACTCGTGGACTAAGCAGATTTTAACTGTTGAACTACGTAAAAAACCTCTGAATCCTTCTACTTTTTCTATATTTTTGTTTAGTGTTCTTCATATTTAAGTTGAAGAAAAACAACGTCAACAATGTAGTACACTACGGGAATCAAAAGTAATTTTTCAATCCCATCATTTATAGAAGTATAATAATAATAATAATAATAATAAAAATCATGATTTCCCATTTGTGTTAGTCCATAAAAGTTGTAAATAAAAAAAGATATTTATAATATATATATCAAAAAATAACAAAATAAAAAATATGTATATTTATATGTATTATTTCATTATTACATATATATTTGAACTAATAAAATACAAAATAAATAATTAATAATAAAGGAAATTAAAGAATGTTGTTAAGCACATAAATAGTTTTTAGTTATAGTTTAATTTGAAAACATAATTTGATAGAGTGGTTTTAAAACTTTAATATGAAATTTTGGAATATATGATTAAGGAATTATTATGACTCATTTATTATTTTTCTTTTTTAATTTATTTATCTTATTAAGATGGGTTATAGTTTAATTTGCAAACATAATTGGATAGAGTGATTTTAATATTGGAATATGAGATGAAAAAATTATTATGACTCATTGATTACTTTTCATTTTTAATTTATTTATCTTATTTAGATATCTTTAAAACTAACGCTATTAGAAAACAATGAAAAAGAGTGTTAAATATAATTTATTAATTTTCTTTTTTAATTTATTTATCATATTTAGATGGGTTAGGGTTGCACATCTTCACTCGAAAACTTGAAGACTTGCAAGACTCGTCCGACCGGCACCCGAAAAACTCGAGAAAAAGACGCAATCCATTATTTCGGGTCAGATCAAGTTAAACATGACCAAAGAGTCTTGTCGGGTTCGAGTTGTGGAATATAGTGGCTTCGGGTGTACCCGAACCGACCGACCTTTTTTTTTAGTTTTTATTATTTTACATTTTTTATCTTAAAAATTAAAAAATAAAAAACATAAGTAAAACCCAAAAAACTAATACTAGGTTGTCGGTATTGGTTTGCCCACGATAGAAACCCTGTTTCCTGTAGTGGTAATAACTCTAAAGATATTATTAAAAAAAATATATTTTTATAAAACTTGAATGAAAATAAACTTAGAAATATTTAAATTTTAAAATGGAAAAGAAAAATAAGTGGGGACCACCGCACGCCCACTCCTGAAAATAATTAATTAATAAATCAAAAAACATACATCATATCTAATTCTAATGTATCAAAAGTTGACTTGCTTTACAATTGCAAACATAACACTAATGTTTCCTTAAAATGAGCTATTACCAATGAGCCACAACCAATCAGCAGAAACACCTGAAAATATGCCTGCAAGAAGAAACACCACTAGGATATTACCTAGGGCATTTTGCTCAGGACCCTGCAAAAGTTCAAGAAAAATATCAATAAATATTCACATTCAACACCAATACAAATTAGTAACAACACAAGTGAATTTCGTCACTAACCTTGTAACCTTTTGGTGCAGCTGTAAGAACACAAACAGTGAGATGACCATTGGTTAACCCTAATAGTGAAGTAAGCAAGATCATCCATCCTTGATCACCATATTTGGCTGTGAAGTAGAATGCTGGGATGAACAAGAAACGAGCAAGAATCGCCACCATGAGACCCTTTCTTGATTCAATATTTAAGCACTTCACAAGGGGAGTGTATCTTGATATAAAATCCAATAGATTGTACATTGCCATCAATACTAGTGGATACCTGCCAATAGGAAATATCAACAAACACTATTTATCAGCCAAGTGTATCACGTAGCAGCATTGCAAATAGTGTTACATACTATAACTAAAACATTTTGTAGTAGTACCTATATATATAGGTACCATGGGAGATGTTAGCTAGCATAAGATCAATAGAAAAATATAGTTCATAGAATTTAGTGATATGTGAAAGAAAGCACTAAAAATATTACCATGAGCCCAACTGGTGTTTTCCTGTATTTTCATAGAGGAAACCGGGAAAGATGGACAATGTGAGGATATAAATCAGGTACAAACCAATAGCATAATCGATGTTCTCTAGTAGTAATTGCTTGTTGGTCATCCTTACTTCATCAACCTAGTCATACATATATACATATATGAGTTAGCTTGTATATATAAAAAAAAAAAATATTCCCAACAAGGTGTTGGATTCAAGAAAGTGGCTAGCATCGTTACTTGGCCTTCTTGTGTTTGGACACCGGCGGCCGCGAGATCAGCTTTCACGGTTTTTGATCCTTGTGAAGCTGCTTTACTCCGGAAGTGTTTCACTATTGGTAGCTTTGGAAAGATAAATGCATAGAGTAAAATGCATATGAACTCGAACAATGCAGAGATTGCAAGAAATAACACTGCATAAGACCAATAATGCAAACAAACCAATGTTCAAAAAGGCCTAGTTATAATTCATGTCAATATAAAAAAAACATCCCTTCAGCCAAACAAAAAAATTATGGACATTCTCTGCAATAATAATAGACTAAGAAGAAATTTTACTTACAAGTACCCTTTCGAAGACCATGGTCAGTTTTGTCAAAGGCCGCTCTAGTGACTAGCCTCAAACCAGATGTTAAAACGCCTGATGCAGCCAAGCCAGCGAAGAAGGACTATTAACACATTATTCAAAATTGTACACATAAATCTTATTAACCATAGTAATTGTAAAAATAAAAGTATAAATAAATTAAAGAAAATTAACCTGCATGAATTCAGGGAGCATAAAAGCCAAGTCTCCAACCATTCCACCTTGAACATGGGCATCTGCCACCCCAAAAGCAGCTACAAGTCCACATATGCCTATATAAGGTCCCAATCCTCCCTTGCCATATGTGACCAAGTCAACCTATTATATATTTAGGTAAATTAGTCCAAATTACACTAACAATTTTATACAAATGAAGTGAAAGAGAATATTTAGAAACTTACAACTATGAGCAGCAAGGTACTTGCGAAGAAGAGAGTGTATCCACACAAATTGCGCTTTCTAGTGTCAATCTTGGCTTCATTGTATGCTAGTAGTATCATTGTTCCAAGAGCGAACGGTTGATAGACAAGAGTAAGCACCCTAGAAGGATGGTAATCCTTCCATAGTAATAAACATCAAAAGATTTTAGTAACTATTTACATTTCCAAATATACAAATGTGGTTTTTAACATGTTCGATGTATATCCCAACTGCCCTAGCATCTAAAAAAATCCTCATGTAAAATTACTCCCTTAGCTATGAAAAGACCAACTAGCTAGAAAACTACATATTCCAACAAAAATGAAAAGACTGACTAATTCTTATGTATCCCAAAAAGAAATGGGGTGAGAGAGGCTAGAACTCTCGACCTCAGGATCACTCTTATAGCTATGAGATAATAGCAATAACAAATAGGACAATGTTGATAAAGAGTTGATCACCGGGAATAATGCATAGTAGTAATCTCCAATGGTCAGCATACTGTTCCACGCCACAAGAGAGCCCAGTCCCAGAAACCAACATACTACTATGGCTGTATTCTTTCCCTGATTTCACATGATTTAAGCAAATATCAAAACAAACAAAAAAAAATAATAATAATAAGAATAAAAATAAAAATTAAATAAAATTACATTTTGATGTAAAGTAGATCAATAACCTGATGCCTGAACGAATCCCCGGTTTCATCCACAGTCTTCGTCATGTTTTGAAATTCTACGACTTTTCTTCACTATACGTATATAAATATATATCAGTATCAGCCCCACACTTTGATTCTATCAGTTTGGAAATTCCTTTGACTTTTAATTAGATTCATTCTCTATTAATTAATTCCAATGCAAACAGCTAACAATCATTATTTATTAATTCATTCGAATTCAAACAGCTATAAAATCCCACAAAATTAGGGCCTTGAAAGTAAACAAATCCAACAATTATTTGAAACTTGTTACAGTATGAGAAATACCTAAAAGAAAATATTTTATTTTCCAATTTAATAAAATATGTGGTATTGTACAGTTGGCTCACCAATCGCCGAAATAGTAATTTACTTTAGTACAGTTTTTTACCAAAAAATATCTCTTATAATATTTTAGTTTTTGTTATTTTATTTTATGGATTTGATTTTGATATATGTTTGTTATTATTCAAAAATTAGATTTTGAAAATCCAAAATCATATTTTAGAATGTAGAGAATATTGAAAGAATTGATTTCTGTATTAACTGAACATAGAATACAACCCAAGTATTTATAGAGAGAAAGAGCTAAACTGACCTCCTACCTAACTAAATTGTTGGAAAATTTATGCATGATCTTTATTTATTTTCATGTAGATTTAATATTAAAGAAATTAATATGAAATAAGCTAGAACATGTTTCTAAAATTGAATTTAAAGAGAAATAATGATAATAATACTTACATTATACGCAGCGAAATTAAATAGTTCTTACTTTAGTTTCTTTAACCCTTGTATCCTTTCTGTCGCAGAGTATTCAATTATCTTCACAGTTTTCCAAAATATATTCAACGCTTAGAAATGACTTATATTTAGAGAGAATATAAAACCTATCAGAAACTTGTGTTTCTATCTTGTGTTTTGACTTCTCTCTTAACACTCATTTTATAGTCTTACTTAGGTAATTTATTTAATTAAAAAATCAATAAAATAATAGTCAATAATCCGCCTAGGTCGAAATTATCATGTGCTTTAGGCTTGTGAATTTTCCATTTGATTATAAGCATATTGGCCTAAAAACAAAACATGTATTATTTTCTATTGATTTAATTAATTAAATAATGATTTAAATCATTTATCAAATTAATTATTTATAATTTGAACCTTGATTTAAAGTTATTTATTAATTTAGATACCAATTTATCTTAATTAATAAATATGCTATAATTTATATTCTCTTATAACTCTATGAAACTATCCAAAATTGACTTGGTCAACTTTGATAATTCTAATTGATAATTAAATCAATTAATTGAGAATGTCTAGATGATTTTATTCAAGGTACAATGAGAACCATGAGCCTATGAAATCAAGCTCCAATAAGTTATCATAAATCTAACAAATAAATTTACTAACTTATTAATTTCTCGTGACTCCACTAAAGACTTGGAAATTGCACTCTTGAATTCATAGAATGCTCTATAACAAATATAGATACACTACTAATTATCCACTGTTACAACCATAATTGTCATTTAATCTTTTATAGACAATCTACAATGAGATGAGACTAAAATACTGTTTTACCCCTCATTGTATTTTATCCTTAAAACACTTAGTTCCGTGTCAATGATATTTCAGTAAACTAACATTAATTACTGAAATGAGATCTCTATCAATTAGCACCTTGAACCAAACTAAAAGGAAACCATCGTTTCACTTCTTCATCAGAAGCTATAGATGTTCATATCTATGATTAACACTCCCACTCAATTATACTACCGAGTTCCCAAGATGTAAGTATGGGCTAGTCCATAGGGTAACTGGTAGCGAACAAGTCAAAGGACTCAAATAATACAATCAGTTATAATACTAACCACTCAAAATTGAGATTGAATTGACCTATGGTCAACTATATGATATGACTAGAATAGATAATAACGGTGTGTTTACTTATCCTATCAACTGTCAATATCAGTCCAGTCTGATGTAACAAATACATCCGATCTTATCTAATTTGCTAATATTCTGGAAAGAACATAACACTACAATGTGTAAGTAGATCATATAGTAGATTGACAAGTCAGTGTAAATCATGTGCACTCACTAATCTTAGAACTAACTTATTCTTTAACATATAATCATATTTATATTCCACTGTGATTACATCACTATAATTACGATTAGCTATATGCTCGGGATTTAATAGAAGTTTATATTAAATAAATAATCATGAAAACAAAACATGTGAGCAAAGTGATTGACCAAGTCAAAAAATGATTTCTATTCTGTTATTGATAATAAATGAGATTACAAAGAAATTGAGTTTTAATTAGGACATAAAACCCTTGCAAAGTATTTATACAGAGAAATAGCTAAACTTAGCTCAAAACCAACTAAACAACCTAACAGAAAATTGTTACATGAAATGAACAACATTAGTTACAAGTAATAGACAATACAAACTTTTTAACTCCTAACATCCCCCCTCAAACTGAGAGGAGGATACAACTCGAAGTTTATCACGTAATAGTAGGAACCTAGCTGAAGAAAGGGCCTTTGTAAATATGTCAGCAACCTAATCCTAAGATGGAACATGCTTAACCAAAATTTGGCCTTGAGGTATCTTTTTCACAAACGAAATACAGATCAAGCTCGATGTGTGTGGTTCGTTGATGAAGCACAAGATTACTAGACATAAGAATTGTACTGATGTTGTCACACTAGAGAACATGACTTCTAGGAACTGCAACTTTAAGTTCAGACAACAAGGAGCATATCCATGTTACTTCTGCAATCAAATTTGCCAAGCTATGATACTCAGTTTCTGTGCTCGATCTGGATACAGTTTGTTACTTCTTGGAGGACCACAAAACCAAGTTGGAACCAATGAAAACACATAGGCCAGTAGCTGATCTTCTATCATCCAAATCAGAGGACCAATCAGCATCTGAAAATCCCACCAAGTCCATAGACATACTAGGAGAAATAAAAAGACCATAATTAATAATTCCTCTTAAATATCTCAGCAGCCTTTTTACTATCTTCCAGTGTGATTGCAAAGGGTTCTGCATAAATTGAGATACTCTGAAATCTCTGGTCTTGTTATCGTAGCATACTATAAAGCCCCAACGATGCTTCTGCAATAAGTAGGATCTTCAATTGGGTCACTGCCAAAAGCACTTAATTTTTCTCCACCGGTCATAGGAGATGGAAGACTATTAACGTGCTACATTTTATCTCGACATAGAACATCCATAATATATTTAGATTGTGACAAATGAACCCCTTTGTCTATTCTCAATACCTGAATTCCAAGAAAAAAATGCACAGCCCCCAAATCTTTTAAGGTAAAAAGTTGGTTAAGATGAGAAATAAGCTTGTCAATTTTTGTAGAAGAACTCCCTGTCAAGAGTATATCATCTGCATATACAAGGACAAATAAAGTATGTGTAGATGAAAATCTAACAAACAAAGAAGAATAAACTTTTGAAGCAACAAAACCAAGAGTGGGTAAAGTTTGTCGAAGCTTATCAAACCAGGCTCTAGGAGCCTGTTTTAAACCATACAAAGCCTTGTGAAGCCTACAAACCAAATTGGATCTCTTAGAGTCGACAAAACCTAGGGGCTATAGCATGTATATTTCTTCACTTAATTCACCATTTAGAAAATCACTATTGACATCTAATTGTCTAATGCACCAATTTCTTGAAACAACAATATTGAATATAGCCCAAATAGTGGTTGGTTTCACAACAGGGCTAAAAGTTTCATGAAAGTAAAACACATACCTTTGTGTGAAGCCTTGAGCAACCAGTCGAACTTTGTATTTGTTAACACTCCCATCAGGATTTTCCTTTAGCATGAAAACCCACCTACAACCGATTGACTTTCTTTATAATGGTAGCTGAACTAATGACCAAGTTCTATTCTTTTGAAGTGCACTTAACTCTTCCATCATTGTTGTCCTCCAATTATCATCTTTTAAAGCATCAGTAAAAGATAATGGTGCCTTTAAAGACAAAAACACTTTCGGTTTGTGGATGCCTGCCGTTGCTCATGTCACCATTGCATGCGTATTTATATTTGGAGGATCAATAGAAGTTGTCAGCGGCTGTGTTGAGGACAGAGTGTCTGCCATGACAAAAGGAGAGGAAATTGCAGCAATACTTGAAGAAACTTGATCAGTATTATTGTGACTTGCGAAAGCGGCCATAGGACTAACTGTGGAGCCATCTGATCCATGCTCAATGCGGACACCACATGTTGAAGTTGGCACATTTGTTTCCTGTAAAACATTTACTCTAGATATAGGCATAGCATGTTTAATGCTGGCTGGTGTAGGAATTGAAACAGAAGTATTGTTTGACTTTTGAGAAGAGTGAGAAACGAAATATGAATTGTGTATGCTTGGAAAATGATATTCATTGAATATGACATCTCTTGAGATGTAAAGTCGAGCATTAGGATCCAAGCATTTGTACCCCTTGTGCTTGAAACTATATCTCAGAAAAATGCATTCTAACGACCTATATTCCAATTTATTTATGTTATAAGGCCTAGTGTGAGGATAACATGCACAACCAAATTTTTTTAACTTAGACTAATCTGGATTTTTATTAAACAGAACTTGAAGGGGAGTTCTATTACGAAGAACATGTGATGGCAAACAATTTATGAGGTAGACATCAGTCCTCACTGCCTCATCTCAATGGTGAACAGGTAATTTAGCATTAGCTAAAAGAGTTAAGGAAGTTTCTCTAATGTGACGATGCTTGCGCTCAGCCACTCCATTTTGTTCGTGATTAGTTAGGCAAGAAAGTCTATGGGTAATGTCATGAGTATTCAAAAAATAAGTGAATACTCTATATTCTCCCCTCCCCCCCCCCCCCCCCCTGCCCCCCCCCCCCCAAAAAAAATCTGATTGAAGAGAATTAATTTTACACCCAAGTTCATTTTTTACTAAGGTTTTGAAATTAAGAAATGTTCGAAAGGCTGCAGATTTTGTTTTTAGCAAATAAACCCAAATGAACCTAGAATAGGCATCTATGAAATGAATGTAATATTTGTACCCATTATATGAGACATTGGGGGCTGGACCCCAAATGTCAGTATGATTGAGTTGCAAAGGCTTAGTATATTGAATAACAGATCAAGGAAAAGGAAGCTTATGACTCTTCCCTTGACAACAAGCAAAACAAAAATCAGATTGTGCTTTATGAACATGAGAAAGATTACATAACTTTAGCACAGAGGCAACAATTTTAGTCGATGCATGGCCTAACCTATTGTGCGACAACATATAGTTAGAATTTAGACTAACAGAGTTACAAACAGGACTATCAATATCTGAATTGAAAACTGGAGTTGAACATTGAGTGTTGAAATGAATGGGAGAAACTTGAAGACTATACAGCCCATTTTGAAGCTTGCCCTGCAACAAATTCTCCTTTGTGACCTGATCCTTAACAAGACAATGAGTTTGGTGAAATTAAAAAAACACATGGTTATCTTGAGTGAATCTAGAAACACTGATTATAATTTTAGTAATTTTGGAAATATGTAAGACTTGATTTAGATAGAGAGGTCTGGTAGGGGAATTAGAAAGAATCATTGTCTTACCAACATTTGAAATGGTTAGACCAGTGCCATCCCCAACATACAGTTGTTCACCTCCATTATATTGAGCCTTCACACTTAGAGTTTTATCATCACTAGTGTTGTGATTAGTTGCGCCGAAATCTGGGTGCCATGCTGAGTCATTAACAAGATCAACATAAGCAATCATGGCTGTCATGTGGGAATTTGTAGGCTTCTCAATTGCAGTAGCACCATAACTCGGATAAGCAATATTAAATCTTTGATAGCACTTGTAAGCCAATTTCCCTTGCCTAGAACACAACTGACATATAGGATGAGAATTAGTAGAAGATGCAGAAAAATTGCTACGCACCATACCTCTACCAGCTTGATTTGAAGATTCCACATAATTTCTTGAAGAAGTTGCAGAAGGGTTCCAAGAAGAAGCATGCCCAAAACTGTTGACAGTCACTCCTGGTTTGCGAAATTGATATATAGCTAGGTTAGCTTGCATAGGATGCAAATAAAGATCACGACTTTGCTTTCAATCTTGCTTTCTTGAGCTAAAAGAAGAGATTCGATCTCAGCCATAGTGTATAGCTAAGTTCTAGAGTTCACTGAGATGATGAAAGTATCATAATCTGGAGTCAACCCATTAAAGATAGTAGCAATGTGCTCTTTCGTAGATACCGATTCTCCAATAGATTGCAATTGATCCATAAGAAACTAGACCTTTAACAAATAATCAGTCAAAGAAAGTGAACCATTCTTGATATTTCTGAGTTGATTCTTGAAATGATCTACTTTTTCCTCTGTTTGGGCAACAAAATACTGCTCCAGAATCTTCCAAACCTCAGCCAAAGTTTTGCATCCGATCACCCTTGTCAAGATCCCTTTGGTCATTGGCGAAAGTAGCCATGAGTATAACAATTGGTCCTACTTAAGCCATTCTTTGCTTACGCCATTCTTTATACTTTGGATTAAACTGCTTGCGCTCCTTTGCTGCTTCATCAACGAATTGAGACGGTGGGTCAAAATCTGAATCTATGTAATTTAATAAATCGTGACCACAAATTGCTGCAAAAACCTGAGGCCTCCATAGAAGAAAATTATGATTATCAAGCTTTACCGACAACGTATGCGAGAAAACAACTGCAAAAGACGAGGAACTAACAACACCAGATGGATTCGAAGATGCCATGAACAAATGCAGAGAACAAAGAACAACGAAGGAGAAGAAAAGGATTGCACTACAGCACTCATACCATGTAGAGAATATTGAAAGAATAGATTTTTGTATTAATTGAACAAAGAATACAGCCCAAGTATTTATACAGAGATAGAGCTAAACTGAGATCATAACTAACTAAACAACCTTACAGAAAACTGTTACACAAAATGAACAACATTAGTTACAAGTAACAGACAATACAAACTTTTTACCTCCTAACATAGAACAAAATTGAAACCGTAAAAATGATAAAAGTATATATGACAAATTATTAATTTAAAAAAAATAAATAGCAATGTATTAATTAAAGTTCAATATGCAACAAAGGCTGAAAACATTCCATAAGAGCTATATTATTACAATTGTTAAATAAGGAATTTACAGTAACTATTGTTCATTCTCTCATTTTATTTTCTTAAGAGTTTGACCGCTCTTATAGTGATCAATGGCTATGCATTCACCTTTCAAACATGTTGTGTAAGAGTACGAGATAGATTTTTTTAGAAAAGGAATAATACTTTAGTTGATTAAATTAGGCATTTACTCAATGGGTAACAAGCAATAGTACCCAAAAATAAAGTCTCAAAATCTTTTTGAAGACTAATATTTGCTAATGTATGTGCCACTTAACTTGGAAACGAGTATCGATCATCCAATGAGACACCACTGTGCCCATGGATAGCCCGAACAACATTGCTACGCCCACTCTCCAAGTGGTGAATTCGTAAAATCCAATTTTTATTACACAACTTTAAAGCTTCTAAAAAATACAAGCCATGAGTAAAAGGAGATTGAGAAGACGTACCCTATCATCCCGCAAAACAGCGAGGGATAAAAAGCACATTGATTAATATATAGTAGATATTTTTAATTTGTTATTTCTTTAACAAATTGTTGTTGCAGAAAATAAAAATAGGAACAAAATTACCGATATAGTTTTCTGGGTTGAGTCGCGGAGCAAGTTGCTCTTTTTAAGACGTTTCACGACTCTGCCCCAAGTGTGCACAACAGCCTATCAACCGCGTCGTCCCTAGGGTAAAAAAATCCAGTTCATCATTGTACGATATCCCTCTGCCCCGAAGGAAGTCGTTCACATACACCCCTTAATTGCTCAAAAAAAAAAACTCATAGAGGAAAATCAATCATTTTTGGAAAAAATAGGAATGTCATTCTATTTGTTGTTATGTATATCTTTTAATTAAATATCTAGAAAAATACAACTGAAAAGAAATGTTGGTCATAGGGAAAGTGGTAACGGCAGATCGTAATGTGACAAAGAGTAGGAAGACTTAGTCTCTCAATTGATTGCTCCTAAAACACATTTTATTTTAATAAGTTAATTAATACATAAAAATATTTATTATAACATTTTTCAACAAAAAAATAATAAGCGTCACACAACACCAACTAGCTCAGCTCGGTCAGACGGACGGCAGCAGTGGCGCGCGCGCGCTTGATGGTCAAGTGTGTGTCTCCTCACCCATGCACATAAAACTGGGTACCCCTTGGGGCACATCCCCAAGGTAGAGCTCCCACTAAATATACACCCTTAAGAAAGTGTTCCAAATCCATGTGGGACTCTTTCCCTTTTAACACACAAAAAGCATTTTTCTATTTTTAATATTATTATTTTTAAATAATTCATACGTTACAAAAAGTACCAACAATTCTCCACTTGAATTTTTTAAAAATATTTTCTCAGGAAATATCAAAATCTATAAGACTGTGCATAAACAAAGGTATCCTTCGACTTGAACCTTTGCATAGTGAGAATGATTCAGATTACACTAGAGAGACTTGAAGTCTTAAACTCTATCTCTGACATCAAACCACACACAACCTTTCCAGGGTGTCATCAAAAGCCCGTGCATTAATGGCCCAGCGTACCTGACGCTTTAATTTTCCAACGACCATTGGGTCGGACAAGCGTATGTCACGCTCCTGATTAGGCCTAACAATAACGATCAGCACTCAGCGCACTATTTCCACCTTTGACTTATAAGTCAATGCTTTCGACCAGCGCTAAGCGCGCCACTGCCAACCTTTGACTTATGAGTTGATGCTTTTCAATCAGATAATGCAAATGAGCACACACCATTTAACAATTATCCAGATACAAAGCATTCAAGCATGCTTAATGAAACAATCACATGCATAATCATAATCTGCCCATTTAAAGGGGCTAGAGCCCTAACCATTACTATATCTAACAATCAGACCATGCCTTAATCACATATATCACATATTGGGTGCATTTTTCTTACCTCTGGTCCAAGCACCGGATAGATAAAATAACCCTCGAGCACGATCCTGCCCTGAGCCCTAGCGGTAACCTAGTCATAGTCATAATAAATATCCTCATTAAGATCCAATCCCAAAAACAAACTCTGTGTAAAACCTAAACTCCAGGGACCATTACAGTGAGCATTTTAAACAGTGCTAAACTCACTAATCGAGTCATTTGACCATAATTGTGTAACTAAGTATGATTAGCAGTTTAGGAGTAACATTTTTGGTTAAGATATAATGTTTCACTAAAACGTTTACTGTATACATTGGGATCCCAAAAATATAATTTAAAGGTTAATTACAGAAAACATTTACAACCAGCCGATCTAAGCGGCAAAATAGGGTTTAACCCTAGTTCCTCTTTAAACCCTCGGTCGTGGCAGTCGAGCAGCCGCATGTGTACACATCGTCACCTAAGCTCTCCAACTCAAGGATGGTCCAGCTTTCTTTTGCCTTTACCTGCACCACATAGCACCGTGAGTCGAAGCCCAGCAAGAAAACTCAATATGCTCATGAATAGTAATAACATGTTGCTAAATCAAAATGTGCATGCCTAGCAATAGTAGCCCTATTCACGCATTCAAATAAGTCCAAATAATCATGGTTGTGGACCATGCCCTCCTGTATGGATGACTATCAAGTCAATCCTAAACAGATGAGTGATTAACACTGGAGGTTCTGATAACCATGTTGGGGCTTATAGCCCTAATCAGATGAGTGACAGAGAAGTACGTCATTAACGTGGGTTCTACACCCTCAAATGAGTGACTTAGAAGTAAGTCACTAACATGGGTTCTGCACCCTCAAATGAGTGACTGGTGAGCAAGTCACTAACATGGGATCTGCACCCTTAGATGAGTGACTGCGAAGTAAGTTACTGTCTTAAGCTGAATGAGTGACCATGAAGTCACTAATGTGGGTTCCACACCCTTAGCAATGTGACGATACAGTCACCTGGGCCTTTTAGCCCTGGCTCCAAGTAACTAGCCATAGGCTAGACAAGCACTTTTAGTTTTCATCGAACTTGAGGTCGGTCCGGAATTAATGCTCATGATGAGTCATTCAATGCAGATGTCGATTAGATCTAATCTTGTCGGCTCTGCATTCATGATGCTTATGCTACTCTTGACTCATAGGTCAATAACATACGACCAATGCTCAGTACTACTGTTGAACTTGACTAATAAATCACAGCTTCACGGTCAGTTCTGACACCATTACCGCTTCTGACTAATAAGGCAATGCCATTCACAAGTATGCAAGCTTTGCTAAGCATTTAATATGAAATCAATGTCCATATTTAAACATTCCACATGCCTCATGAATAACCATGCATGTCACATATAGGGTGAAGTTTTCTTACCTTTGGTTCGAGCGAGAAATAGTAAAAGAATGACCCTTGAGAACGATCAGTCTTTTAATTCCTTAGCGGTCACCTAGTCATAACCAATTAGAATCCATCAATAAAGTAAATTAATAAAAGGTTTATAATCTAAAACCTCACTCCCGGGACCAATAGCGTGTTCACGGGACTCCCAATCCATCCAAACGGGGTAGTGGAACCATCCCCCGAGCCCCCAAAGACATCCCAAACCCTAAAAATAGGCATTGCTGGAAGTGGGCTAGCGCTAGGGCGCTGCCCCAGGACAGAGATAACCCCATTTTTCCTCTGCCTAGCGCTGGGGCACCACTGATAGACCAGAAAAACTCTGGTCTTCTCTCCTGCGATTTCCCCTGAAAACTAAGCTTCAAAACCAACCCCAAACATCATCCAAACCTATAATTTAACCCCAAAACTTCATCCATACCTCAACCTCATAAAAAACCCAAGCAAACTTTCCCAAAAACCTCATTGAATCCCCAACTATCCACTTTAAAATTCTCAGTTGAAACTAATAGAAAAACAAGGTATAAACCAAAGATTTTCATGGCTGTATTTCTTACCTCAAGCTTGAATTAGATCCTCTTCAATGGTTGAACCAAGGTCCTAAGACCTCAAGCCTTGCTCTCCTAGCTTGGATCCTCAAATGGAGTTTAAAAAAAAAAAAGGAAGAAGAAGAAGGATGATGATCGTGAGAAGAAAGAGGAAAAGGCTCTATTTTTCTAAGGTTACCTTCAGCTGACAGAAAAGGTGACTAAATCACAGATTTTGGCTCAAATGACCACTATGGCCCTAAGGTTAAAAACTCTCCCAAAGCCTTCCTAGGGCAAAACCGTCATTTTCCGACTATCTCGTTAATTATAATTAACACCCTCCAATTCCCGTTATTCTCAATATTCTCAAATGCTAATAATTTATATCCTGTTACCCTTTAATTCCCAGCAACGTTCTAATCACCAAATTATCCCGACACTCACCCCGAGCCTCGAAACTAACCCCGTTATGACTAGACCAAAAACTTGCATTTCATGATTGTCTCATGCCGAATGGCTCGAACAAATCAACATATTATGTGGTATTATTCATAACTCACCCACATGCATGAAAATACACAATTACGCTTTCAACAGACCAAATTACGAAAATACCCTTATAATAAAATGTGGACCCATATGCATGCATTTATCATCATATAAAAATATAATTCACATAAACATGTATATAAGCATTTAAATTTAATAATATAATAAATCCATTATGGTCCTCCCGACCTCCTAATCAAGGTCCTAAACCTTATTAGGAAATTTGGGGCATTACAACTATCCCATCCTTATAGAAATTTCTTCCTCGAAATTTATTTGAACCGCCCGGAACATAAATTCCGCACAACTGATTCCAATTTCCCAGGTCGTTCCCTCGACCTCACTATCTCTGCAACATACCTTAACCCAAGGTATAATTTTGTTCCTCAGAATGTTATTCTTTCTGTCTCACATCTGGATTGGCTACACCTCAAAGGATAACTTAGCCTAAATCTCCACATTCTCATAACTCAACTCATGAGTCTCTTCTAACCCATGTCCTCATCATGGAAATATGAAATACACTGTATACAGCCAACAGTGCCAAAGATAAGGTCAATCCAAAGGCAAACTGACCAATCCTATCTAGGACTCAAATGGTCATATTAATCTAGGGCTCAACTTGCCCTTTCCTCCTCACCCCTTTCCATAGTGATACTTTTAAGGAAGATACAATCTTCTACTTGGAACTCCATGTTCGTGCTTTTCAACTTAGTAAAACTTTTCCATTTACTCTGAGAAGTGAGCATCCAATCTCTAACCTCTAATAATCTCAATGGTCCCCTAAACTATCTCAGGATCCAAAATCATTACCTCACCCATCTCATTCCAATGAACAAGTGATAAATATTCTTGAACATACCTTATCTCATAAGATACATTTCCAATAATGGACAACTCTCTTTCTCTCTCTGATTTACCATCAGTATGAGGATAATGAACTATGCTAAATTCCATCTATATACTCATTGCCTTCTACCACTTTCCCCAAAACTTGGAATTAAAAGCAAAGTCCTCATCTGATAAGATAGACCTTGAATTTCCATGAAGGCATACCTGGGGAAGGTCATCCTCTCTCACACAAAGATCTGAATACTGATCAACTGTGTTACTTGTCCTTACTGATAGAAGTGAACTCACTTGAAACATTGGTTCACAACAACCCAATCCAATTCACATTAACCCGCTATCCTGGGCAGCCCTACTGCGAAACCCATCGCGATGTTTCCTTATTTCTATTATAAAATACTCAAAGGCTACAATAGCCTTACTGATTTCTGATACTCTGTTTTTACCTGCTAACAGGTTAAAAAATTTGTCACGTATTCCATTATGTCCCTCTCCATCCTAAGCCACCAATATAAAACTATCATACTCTATTACATCTTCCATGATGTCTGGATGAAGAGAATAAGAGAATAGTATGAATTCATCCAGAATCCCTCATTTAATCTCAGTGTCCATCGGATTCCAAATCCGATCTCTATATCTCAATAAACCATTCCTGACACTGCAACATCCTTAGCTAATCCAGCTAAGACATTCCCCTCAATTTTCCCATTTGTGGTTCACTTAACTATCTTTCCTTTAATCCTCTCTACAAGAGTAAACTCAAGTATACAACTGGCCACCTGGCCCACCAGAAACTCTACTCTAGTTCTGGTCATATCCCTTAACCAACATGATGCATAGGCAATCACTTTTCCCTGCCACTGAGGTGTCATAACAACCTAAAAATTGGTTTTGATCTGTAAGAAGACTCAGAACACTTCCACCAAGCATATGTAATGTCCTGCCCATCCAAGGAAACTCCTGCCCCTAAGGCGTTCCTTGACCTTGGCAAAATCTCCGCAAAGAAGAAACCACAATACCATCGATCAAAACAATCTTACATTCAATTAAGATGATCTCAAGATACTCTGCTCATCTAATCCATCCAAACATAACTTAGTATTAACCAATTCCTCAAAACATAACTCAGCACTCCCAGTGCCCTTATCTAATATAAAAACAGTCTTTTGCATTTCCTTCTCCCTGATATCTAGCTTGTGCTAACCATATCAAAGTTCCACCTTGGAGAATACCATCTTACTCAATAACTGAGCCTTAAGTTCTTACAACTTTGCTGAAGCCGTTCAAAATAGTGCCCTAAGCCTGATTCCATCCCTGGCACCAATCCAATCACCATTCTATCATTTTATGTAAACATAATCCTGAGAATTTCCCCCTGGAAATCCATCCAGAAACTCCCCCTGGAAATCCATCCAGAAACTCACACACTAGTCCAGTCTGTCCTAATCCCACTGGCACAACCTAAGTGGTATCCACTGTGTTGACCACGATTTTGGCCAACGACGAGTAGACGTCAAAACTACAATGAACCTTCAAGAGAAAAATACGACACAGATAATTTTATAGTGGTTCAGCCCTAATTTATTGGTAATAGCCTAATCCACTTGGAGTTGTGATATATATCCTACACTTAAGATTAGATGAACTTGAGCCAACTGAGTTTCTTAAGTGTAAGTAGAAAAATACATAGTTTCTCTCTCTAAACTCTCTTAGAAAATGCCCCAAGAATACCCTAAGTAACAGTCCCAAAGTCTCTAAACTAGAGAGTTTTTCTCAGTCTAAAAAGATCAGATCTCTCAAATGATTCCATGAGCCATTTATTTATAGGCTCATGGATCGTACATCAGATATTCCCTTTGACCGGGTCCTTTCTGTTACTCTCACAATATTTAATTAATAATAACATTTAAAATACAACAATGCGACTTCTTTGGGATAAACAGAGAGATTCCCGCGTAGGTACGACTAATTCTAGCCGAAGCCAAATCTGGAACTTCGCTTGCATAATGATGATATGTCTAGTCGGCCAACTTCACTCCTTGAAGAAAGATCGGTCGGCCATGCACTCCACCGGTCGGCCAAATACTTCACTGGACGGCCATGCACTCCACCGGTTGGCCAAATACTTCACTGGTCGGCCATGCACTCCACCGGTTGGCCAAACACCTCACTGGTCGGCCATGCACTCCACCAGTCGGCCATGCACTCCACCGGTCGGCCAAACACCTAACTGGTCTAACATGACACATCTCTGGTCTAGCATGACACTTCTCTGGTCTAGCATGACACATCTCTGGTCTAGCAAAACACTTGACTGGTCGGCCAAAACAAATGACTGGTCAGGCAAAACGACTGACTGGTCGGCCAAACTCCTAACTGGCCAGTCAAAAATCTTTACCGGTCAGACAGAAATTCTATCAGGTCGGTCCGATCACTTTATCACAACTCTGAAGAGCCAACACATTTATTGACTATTAATGTGCAATTTTCTGACCATACATTGCCACTTGTCACTTCTGATTGCCACATCATCGAACTAAAATTTTGGGGATAACACATTGTTAGGAAGAATTAGATTGCCTCAATGGAAATAGGTAAGAATATTACAACTCTATGCAATAATATTACAAATAAATATAGATTTATTAAATAAGGTTTCAACTCTATAACTGAAAATTACAGATAAACAAAGAAAAAGAAGAAGATAATGAAGAAGAAGAGAATAGTGAGAATACAACTCTAAGCAAAAGATTACAAGTAAAATAAAGTGTTTGGACCAAAAGAAAAGATTACAACTCTTAAACAAAATATACAAGTAAATAAAACAAGAGAATAAGAAGAAAAACAATAGAATAAAATGAAGAACAGAAACACAAGTAAACTCTCACTTACACAACCTAAGTGAAGAGGGTTGGGGATCACCAACTTGAACAAGGTTAAAACCTTTGTCCAAAAGCTTATTTCCCCCTAACTCAAGCACTAAGGGATCTCTCTCAGATATTGGAAATGCTTTATGGAATTATCAAGCCTCAAGGTGTTTCTAGCCAAGTGCTCTAATGGATAGAAATGTTGTGTCTTTCAAGTGAGCTATAGGCTCTTATTTATAGAGTTTAGAGACATCCTTTGAATTTCTAATTCCACCAACCCCCATGGCTGTTACCAATGTTTAATTGGATTAATACGGAATTAAAAAAAATGAGATTTGGGAGTTATTTGGGTTTTTTGAGCCGTTCAACTAAGATTGAAAAAACTGAAAAAATAGTCAGTTTTGGCCTGTGGCTGCGACCAGAGACATTAGTGGCCACAGCCACTACTTTCTGTCCCACAGGCCGCGGCCACTGACCATTTTTAGCACTTAAAAATGTGTTGTTTTTCCAAACGATTCCAAACCCTCCCAAATGATTTTATAACCCCCAAAACACATTATTGGGGTTACAATCACATCTCTAACAGCCATTTCACATATGGCTTTATGAAATTCATCTCAATATTGTGTAACACCAAATTTACACAATAAAGGGTAATATTTGGAAGTTACAAATTTGTAACACCAAATATGTTACATTATTTGGATATATCTCATTTATCTAAATATTGTAACTCTCTATTATATGTTACAATATGTGACACTCTTTGTCACATTTATTTAATCTAAAACATTATAATATAATATAATATTACATTATATTATAAAATAATATAACATTCCCCCACTAGATTAAATAGTTATCTATTGTAACACTTATTTAATCAATCATTATATTTTAAAATATAACATATCCCCCACTTGATTAAATAAGAACTCTCTCTTATAGGAGTCATTGCATTAGTGCATAAAGCAAAGTGTTTTTCAACTTGAACTTTACTATAGTGTAATTATCACAAAATTTGTTGAAAATTTGGTTGCACTAGGCATTGAACCATCTTTTCATGATAACAAATTTGTGATACACACACCTTTGCGATGTTCACTTGAGAACTCTATGTCTCGCTTTGCACCGTTAATGGCCATGTGCACTTTCCTTTCATGGACGTTCTTGAGAATACTCGCAATTCTCATGAGAGGCGGCACCACCCCTAGGTCCATATAGGTAGAATTCTTACAGTATTTTGTTACCAAAAATACTTGTCTTCACAAGACTGAATTCTATTAAAAAACCTTTAGGTTTTAACCCTCAACTTGGAAACACACAAGTACTCAATATCTCAGATGGGACTTGTTTTGAGTACAACTAATATTCACTTGATTGACTTGTTGTTACCTATTGAACCTAACACTAGTTGAATAACTAGTGTTAAGATATGTTACCATCAATCGTGAATCTCTTTAGGGAGTTTAAGTCCCATCCCTCGAGATGATGCAGCCACTAAATCCCTCGTTAGTGGCTTAGTGAAAGGATCTGCCAGATTTTCACTTGTTCTCACATAGGATATTGAGATGACTCCTCTTTGAATCAATTCTCTTACATTTCCATGTCTTAGACTAATATGTCTAGACTTCCCATTATACACTCCGCTGTATGCTCTAGCCAATGTCGCTTGGCTATCACAATGTATCGATATAGTAGATACATTCTCTTTGATTAGGAGAATCTCTATCAACAGATCCCTTAGCCATTCGGCCTCTTTGCCGGTAGCAGCTAGAGCTATGAAATCTGCTTCCATAGTGGAATGAGATATACAGGTTTGTTTCTTGGAACCCCAAGAAACTGCACCTCCAACAAGTGTAAATACCTAACCAGTTGTGGACAAGTTGTTCCCAAGATTGGATATCCAACTTGCATCTGTATATCCTTCTAAAATTGAAGGAAATTTGGAGTAGTGAGGGCTTAGTCCTTTGGTTTACTTGAGATAACCTAGGACTCTTCCAATTTCCTTCTAGTGATCCACATTTGGATTACTTGTAAACCTACTAAGTTTACTTACCGCAAATGCTATATCAAGGTTAGTACATTGGGCAGCGTACATTAGACTCCCTATAGCACTAGCGTACTCCAATTGAGCCACCGCTCTTCCTTCATTCTTCTCTAGTTTTACACTATGATCGAATGGAGTATTGGCATCTTTAACCTTGAGATGGTTAAATTTGTTCAATACTTTCTCAACATAGTGGGCTTGCCCTAACGCAAAACCCCCACTATGTTTCTTTACTTTGATACCAAGTATGGTGTCAACTTATCCAAGATCTTTCATCTTGAAGGTTGATGATAGAAACCTCTTCGTTTCTTCTATCCCTTTCATGCTATTACTTAGAATAAGCATGTCATCCACATATAAGCAAACAATGATCACATATCCCTTACAAATTTTGGAATACAAACACTTGTCTCCATTGTTATGTCTAAACCCATTAGACGTGATGGCTTGATCAAAAATCTCATGCCATTGCTTAGGAGCTTGTTTCAATCCATATAAGGATTTTACAAGTCTACATACTTTATGTTCATATTTTGGTAGGACAAACCCTTCGGGTTGTTCCATATAGACCTCCTCATTGAGGTCACCATTAAGAAATGTCGTTTTGACCTCCATTTAATGAACATACAAGTTGTGTATAGAAGCTAAAGCGAACAAAATTTGTATAGAAGTTGTTCTTGCAACAGGCGCATAGGTATCAAAATAATCGATACCTTCTTTTTGCCTAAACCCTTTAGCTACTGATCTAGCTTTAAAGGTTTGGATAGTGCCGTCAGTGTGGTATTTTCTCCTAAATACCCACATACACCCAATTGGCTTAGACCCTGGTGGGAGGTCTACCAATTCCCAAGTGTTATTGGAAAGAATGGAATCCATCTCATCATTGATGGCTTCTTTCCAAAATGCAATATCTCTCGATTGCATAGCTTCTCTATAAGTCTTATGATCATCCTCAACGAGAAGTACAATAGGAATTTTCCTAATAACTTCCTCTCTATTTCCTTCTACCATGTAGAACGAAATTCGTTGAGAATCTATCTCATCCACTACTAGACTTTTATGATTTTGAAGCCTTTGACTTCTTCTAAGTTCAAAGGGTTGCTTTACATCCTTTTGAGAATTCTCCTCTTGAGAATCAACTTTGGATGTAGAAGCTTGAGAATTGTTCTCATATAACAAATTCTCCTTTAGAGATGTTGAAGCTTGAAAATTGTTGTCACATAACATATTCTCAAAAAATTCAACTTCTCTAGATTCAATCACAATATTAGACTCTAAGTTTAATAGCCTATAAGCTTTACTATTATTGGCATAACCAACAAAAGTACACATTATGGCTCTTGAACCTAAATTTGTTCTATTAGGTTTGTTTTTCTTGCAATATGCAAGACACCCCCACAATTTGAAGTACCCTATGTTGGGTTTTCTTCCTTTCCATAACTCATATGGAGATATCTCAGTTTTCTTCATCAGTATTCGATTAAGAATGTGACAAGCGGTTAACAGCGCTTCACCCCATAAGATGAAGTTCAACTTCGAAAACACCAACATAGAATTTATCACCCCTAGATAAGTCCTATTTTTCCTTTCGGCAACACCATTGTGTTGTGGTGTATAAGGTGCAATGCACTCATGAATTATACCATTTTCTTCACAAAATGTATTGAATTCATTAGAGAAGTACTCTCCTCCTCTATCAGTTCTTAGCACCTTAATCTTTTTATTTAGTTGATTTTCAACTTCTAATTTATACAATTTAAAATCATCAAAAGTTTCATCTTTATGCTTTAAAAGAAACGCATAGGTATATCTACTAAAATCATCTATAAAAGTAAGAAAATACCTTTTACCACCTTTAGTTAAAATACCATTTAATTCACAAAGATCACTATAGATTAAATCTAGTAAATTAGATGATCTTTCTACAATAGGAAATTGTTTCTTAATCATTTTCGCCTTAACACATGTTTCGCATTTACCATGGTTTTTAATATTGCATGCAATCATACCACATTTTACTACTCTTTTCATGGTTGAAAAACCTATATGCGATAGTCTAAGATGCCGCAAAAATAAAGAATCATACTCAACAATATAGGCGGAATCAGCATTTTTATTGATAACATTGAAAGCTACATCATTGGTGCACAATTTAATTATACCCTCACAAGAGTACCCCTTTTCCCAAAAATACATTTGATTTGGTAAGTATAAGTTTACCGGACTCAAAAATTTCTTTAATGCCGGGCTTGTCAAGCAAATCACCACTTACCAAGATTCTACTCATTTTAGGAACATAAAGTACATTCACTAATGTAACGTTCTTTTCGGAGGTGAAAAAGACTTCAATGGTACCTTTGCCAAGTACCTTGGATTTTCCCTCATTGCCCATTTGAATCTCATGGTTGCCCTTTGACTCTTCAAAGGTCTTGAACAATGATTTGTCATAGGTGACATGGACGGTGGCACATGTATCATACCACCACCTTTTCGCCTTTCCTTGGACCGCATTCACCTCACTAAGGGTAGCAACTATGTTTTCCTCTTGAGTTGCATTCACCTTAGGTCCTTGTTGGTCTTTTCTATGCCTACACTCTCTAGCATAGTGACCATTTTTCCCACACACAAAGCAAGGACCTTTCTCGCCCTTAAACTTGTTTGGGTTGGTTTTTGGACCCAATGGTTTCTCGTTACCCTTTTTCCCTTTGTTTTTGTGATGTTTTGGTTGTGACACCGCATTTGCTTTGGAAATCTCTCCATTAGACCCCTCCACAAGTTTATCTCTACATATCGATTGCTCTTTTTCTCGAATTTTGCTCTTAGCAACTCCTATGTTCGAAGCAAAATGTTGTCTAATTAAACCACGAATTACAAATGTCTGGAAAAGTTCTATTGCTATCTCGCGCTCCTCTTTGATTCGAATATGCTTTTGGATTTCCTCCAAAGAATAATCCTCATTTTTATGAAGGATTCTTTTCCTATAGCTCTTCTAAGTTGGTGGTAATTTAGCCACTATAGCACCAACTTGAAAGGCCTCAGGAAGCTCAATCTTTAAAACTTTCAATTTGTTAACCATTATATGCAATTCATGAATTTGAGGAAGAATAGGTTTATCACCAAAAAAATTTGAAATCGAGGTATTGAGATATCAAAAACTTTTTGGTACCTTCCTCTTCCGCCTTGAACTTTTTCTCAAGTGCATCCCATATCTCCTTGGCCGATTTGGTCTCAGTGTAGATGTCATAGAGCCTATCGGATAGGGCGTTGAGAATATGACCCCTACAAAGGAGATTGTCCTCCTCCCTCTTCCTTCTTTTCTCCACCTCCTCGGGAGTGTCCTTGTTGGATGGTGTTAGGAGAGGTTCTAGAGTGGATTCTAGGATGTAGGCGATTTTGAGAGTGGTCAAAAGGAATCTTACCTTGTCTTGCCACCTAGGGAAATTGGATCCATCAAACCTATCCAACCTCACTAGGTCTTGATTCATGATTTTAATGGTCTCACCTTCCATTGAAACAAACAAAGCTAAGCTTTTGAATGTTAGGAAAAATTAGATTGCCTCGATGGAAATAGGTAAGAATATCACAACTCTATGCAATAATATTACAAATAAATATAGATTTATTAAATAAGGTTACAAATCTGTAACTGAAAATTACAAATAACAAAGAAAAGGAAGAAGATGATGAAGAAGAAGAGAATAGTGAGAATACAACTCTAAGCAAAAGATTACAAGTAAAAAAAGTGTTTGGACCAAAAGAAAAGATTACAACTCTTAAACAAAATATACAAGTAAATAGAACAAGAGAATAAGAAGAAAAACAATAGAATAAAATGAAGAACAGAAACACAAGTAAACTCTCACTTACACAACCTAAGTGAAGAGGGTTGGGGATCACCAACTTGAACAAGGTTAAAACCTTTGTCCAAAAGCTTATTTCCCCCTAACTCAAGCACTAAGGGATCTCTCTCAGATATTGGAAATACTTTATGGAATTATCAAGCCTCAAGGTGTTTCTAGCCAAGTGCTCTAATGGATAGAAATGTTGCGTCTTTCAAGTGAGCTATAGGCTCCTATTTATAGAGTTTAGATGCACCCTTTGAATTTATAATTCCACCAACCCCCATGGCTGTTACCAATGTTTAATTGGATTAATATGGAATTAAAAATGAGATTTGGGAGTTATTTGAGTTTTTTGAGCCGTTCAACAAAGATTGAAAAAATGGTCAGTTTTGGCCTGTGGCCGCGGCCACTGCTTTCTGTCCCACAGGCCGTGGCCACCAACATTCAATGGACGTGGCCACTGACCATTTTCAGCACTTAAAAATGTGTTGTTTTCCAAACGGTTCCAAACCCTCCCAAATGATTTTGTAACCCCTAAAACACATTATTGGGTTAAAATCATATCTCTAACAGCCATGTAACGACCCGAATTTGCTAATAGGGCTTAGGGCCTTGATTAGGGTGCCTGGAGGGAAATAAATGATTTAATATGTTAATATGTGAATTTATGTGAATATGTGATAAAGATGCATGTTTAGCTGAATTAAATATGCATGTGGGCCCTGTTTGGATGTTAGGGGTATGTGTGTGATTTTAGCCCGTTGAGGGCGTAAATGTGATAAATATGATGTGCATGTGATATATTTCTACGTAGCACGATCCAAGACAGTCTTGGGGAGCGGTTAGCCAGAAAGTCACAACGGGGTTGAGAATCCAACTCAGGGTGAGTCGAGGGGTACTTTGGGTATTAGATGTATTATGGGGTTATCGGGTTATGGAAATAAATATTTGGAGATATATTTGAGGATAGAATTTCTAGGAGGGAATATTGGGGAAATTTACCATTTTGCCCTCGGGGACGTTTTGGTAACCCGAGCCTTGAGGTAACCTTAAAGTTTAAGTTAAATAAAACAAAGTCTAGGAAGCTTTTGGAGACTTAGAAACCGACATCTATTTCTTCCCTTCTCAGCTGAAGATAGCTTTTCTCTCTCATATTTACTCTCTAAGATAAACTCAAGGAGATAAGCAAGGGAAAGAAGTCAGTCAAGAACTAGAATTGGGCAGAGCTTGGGAGATTCTAACCAGAAAACCAGGGCTTGGAGCTTGAGGAATTGAAGTTGGAACCTAGGGGAATCAACTCTGAATTATAACTCAGCAAGGGTAAGCTTTAGCTTTGAGAATTATGGTTAATTCCTTTTGTTTTCTTAGGAGATGCATGTGAGTAGGATTTGATCTGTTCTAGGGTGTTTTAGCTGAGTTTGTGGAGCAGGTTTTGATAGGTTTTGATGTTGAAACTAGACTAAAACCTTTGTGTTGATTATCTAGAATTGTTAGTTTGATTATGGATGAGTTGGATTGAGGAAAATGCAGGAAAGGATGGAGAATTCTGGGTTTGGAGGCGAGGGTCGTGGCCCTAGGAGGGGCATGTCGCGGCCCGTGTGCACGCGCGGCCATGGGAGGCCATGATGTTGGATCCGCGCCGCGGCACTTGGCCAAGTGCGCCACGGCCCGTGTGTGCTTCAGGGAGGTGCTAGCCTCTGTTTCGAGGCTAGTCGCGGCGCTTGTGGGTAGGGTCGCGGCTCTTAGTGCCAGTTTGTGTTTTTAAGTGTGTTTAGGCTTGGGAACTCAAAGGTTAAGGCTCGGGATGGATTTTATCACCCGGATTGATGGAATTCAATGTCCCAGAGATTATAATTATGGTTCAAAGTTATTTAATGGGTTAGAACTTGATGGATGAATACTGTTAATGTGTTGTGACTAGGGTTTCAGCGAGGCTCAAGTTAGAGGACTGTGCTCGGGACATCGGTGCTCGGGAAGCTCGGGACGCAGGTAAGAGAACCCTTGTTCCCATAGAGCTTGTATGCAGGGCTGAGCCCAATATGTTTGAATTGTAGGGCATAGCCCTTTGGTTTTTTCTGTTAGTGTTCAGTATTTGTTTATTATGTTATGAATGCTATTGTGTAAATGTTCGGCAAGAGCCGGGAACGGCGCAGGCCGAGGTCGACAGGGGCCAGGAACGGCGTTGGGCACGTTGAGTGCAAGGCCGAGTACGGCAAGGGGCCAGGAGTAGCGTTGAGCACGTGGAGTGCGAGTTGCCAGGGTGAGACCCTAAAGGATACCTGGGATATCTTCACGGTGTGGACCGCAAACCCAGGGCCTGGTAAAGCACCTGAAATGGCTTGGCCGTATGTGTTTAGCCTATTGATGGCTTGTTTATATGATGTGTGTTGGTTTTGCATATGTTATCTGTTTGTGGGCTTTCTTGCTGGGCTTCGGCTCACGGGTGCTCTGTGGTGTAGGTAAGAGCAAGGAGAAAGCCAACCAACCATGAGTGTAGCAAGCATGGGGCGACGTGTACATGTTTGGCCTGCCTGGCAGCCACAGCCAGTGGTTTTTGGGAGATGGTTGTAATAAAACCTAGATTTTGTCGCTAGCCGACTTGGTTGTATTTATATGTTGTAAATATTTCTAAACTGTATTTTGGGATCCCAGGTGTTAAACTTTTATGATTTTCAATGAAATAGGGTTATTTCTAAAATTTCTACTTTGTTTATGACTTAATTACACTTTTTCTTTAAAAGCCTCGATTAGCGAGTAATTGCACATTTTTAAACTCATTTGGTAACGACTCTAAGGTAGTAGGGCATTACAACTTGGTATCAGAGCGAGCCAAGGTTATTGGTTCTAGACATTGACCGAACATGTACGCTCGCTGTCAGTGACAAGCTCGACTCAGGGTTGGTTGGTATGATTGACTAATATGCTTGAATGTGTGCTTGAATGCCCTATTTGCCTGCTTATTTTACATAGAGCATGATGAATGAGTTAACATATGCATGATGCTAGGGCATGGCCCGTTGTGTGTTATATGCTATTTGTATGTTATGTGAGTTACTGTTTGTGGATGGTTGATATGTTTTGGGAGGTGGTTTTGGGATGTTGTTATCATGCCTGATGAGTGGCGTCGTTGGTTGCAAGCATATTTGTTGGGATGCCTCGACAATCAGCTAGACTCCGCGGCAGTAGGGCCGAGGATGACAACCAGGGTCAGGACCCTCCACCTGCCCCACATAATTGGCAAGAGATGTTTGCCGAGATGGAAGTAAGACTGCAGCGAACAGAGGAAGAGCTTCGACAGTTGAGGAAGCAGGCATCACCTCAGGCAACTGGGCTGCCAGTTCAGCAGGTTGTGGCGCTAGTGCCAGTTCAGTTTGCTATGGAGAATAAGTGGGAACCTTTGTATGAGAGGTTCAGGAAACAACATCCTCCCACCTTCGAGGGTGGACCAGACCCACTGCGGGCAGAGCAGTGGATGAATATGATCTCCTCAATTCTGGATTTTATGAGGGTTCAGGGAAATGAGAGGGTATCTTGTGCTAGCTACATGTTTAGAGAGGATGCCCGCATCTGGTGGGACGTGGTGGTTCAGAGAAGGAATGTATCAGTTATGACCTGGGAAGAGTTCATAAACTTATTTAATGAGAAGTATTACAGTGTGGCAGTTCGAGCTGCGAAGGTTGATGAGTTTATCAACCTGACTCAGAACCGATTGATAGTGACGGAGTATGCTATGAAGTTTGACAGGTTGGCGAAGTTTGCGCCAGATTTAGTGCCGACTGATGTGGCCAGAAGGGACAGGTTTGTGCGGGGGTTGAACGTTAAGATTGCCCGTGATGTGAATATTACTTTGGATCCAGAGACTACTACTTATGCCCAGGTAGTGGATAAGGCCCTTACAGCTGAGAGGGTCGAAGATCAGATATGGAGATAGAGCGTTGTTAGGCGTGATGCTAGAAGGATAGTGCCTCCTTTCGTTGGACCCAGTCGGGGTTGTGGTTCTAGTGAACAGAAGAGGAAGGCCCTAGATTCCTTTGTTCCTCCCAGTTCAGAAAGGAGGGCACGGGGTGCTTCTACAGGCCGTCGGGGTGGAGGTGACAACTGGAGGAGCTTTCCAGTGTGTCCACGGTGCAGACGACGACACCAGGGAGAGTGCAGGATCAGGGCCTGCTTTATTTGTGGGAGTGCCAGTCATCTGAAGAGGGATTTCCCTCAAGTCAAGAAGGAGGAGCAAAAGCAGAGTGACAGTCTTTCTCCTGCCAGGGTATTTACTTTGACTCAGATCGAGGCGGAGGCAAGCCCCTCGGTAGTGACAGGTCAGATCTCTAGTGATGGTTCTCTGTATACTACATTGTTTGATTCAGGGGCTACTCATTCATTTGTATCTGCTAGAGTGATAGATCAGCTTTGTAGACCTAGTGGTGTGTATACTAGGGGATTTTAGACTTTGTTGCCAACGGGAGAACTAGTAGTCTCTAGGAAATGGATTAGAGCATTGCCAGTAGAGAAAGATGGTAGGGAATTGTCTGTTGATCTGATTGAGTTATAGATGGATGATTTTGATATGATTCTAGGGATGGATTGGTTATCAAAGTATGGGGCAACGATTGACTGCAAGCGCAGAATGGTGACTTTTGAACCAGAAGGGGAGGTACCATTTGTGTTTGTGGGGACAGTTAGTGGACTGGGGGTACCAATGATTTCAGCATTGAAGGCTAGGGACCTGATGCAGGAAGGTTGCATGGCATTTCTAGCGAGCGTTGTGGATACTTCTAGGGTGGTGTCGGTTGGACCGGGTGAGACTAGACTGGTGTGTGAGTTTCTGGATTTATTTCCGGCAGCGGGAGATTGACTGTGTTATAGAGTTGGTACCAGGAACGGAGCCAGTATCTAGGACACCTTATAGAATGGCTCCAGCGAAATTGAAGGAGTTGAAGATTCAGTTGCAGGAGTTACTTGATTTGGGGTTTATCAGACCAAGTTTCTCGCCATGGGGTGCTCCAGTGTTGTTTGTTAAGAAGAAGGATGGATCCCTTAGGATGTGTATCAATTACAGGGAGCTAAACAAGTTAACCATTAAGAACAAGTATCCACTGCCTAGGATCGACGATTTATTTGATCAGTTACAAGGAAGAACAGTGTTTTCCAAGATAGACCTCCGATCAGGTTACCATCAGCTAAGGATTAAAGAGGAGGACATACCAAAGACCGCTTTCTGAACGAGGTATGGACACTATGAATTCCTGGTTATGATCTTTGGATTAACCAATGCCCCAGCAGCCTTTATGGACATGATGAATAGGGTTTTCAAGGATTATCTGGATAAGTTTGTAATCGTGTTCATCGATGATATCTTGGTGTATTCTCAGTCAGAGACAGAGCACGAGCAACATCTGCGGTTGGTTCTACAACGATTGAGGGAGCATAAACTATATGCTAAGTTCAGTAAGTGTGAGTTCTGGTTATCACAAGTTACATTTCTGGGCCATATTGTCAGTCAGGAGGGGATTTTTGTTGACCCAAGTAAGATTGAGGCGGTCAGAGATTGGCCTAGACCGAACAATGTTCTTGAAGTGAGAAGTTTCTTAGGCTTAGCGGGGTACTATCAGCGGTTCATAGAAGGGTTCTCCAGAATCGCTACGCCATTGACAAAACTGACAAAGAAGAAGACAAGGTATGTTTGGACAGACAGATGTGAGAACAATTTCAAGGAGTTGAAGCGGCGATTGATTACCGCGCCAGTGCTAAGTTTGCCAACAGACAATGAGAAGTTTGTGGTTTATTGTGATGCATCCAGATAGGGTTTGGGGTGTACTGATGCAAACTGGTAAGGTGATAGCCTATGCATCAAGACAGTTAAAGGAGTATGAGCAGAGATATCCCACGCATGATTTGGAGTTGGCAGCAGTGGTGTTCGCACTTAAGATTTGGAGGCATTATCTCTATGGTGAGAAGTGCGAGATATACACCGACCATAAGAGCCTAAAGTATTTCTTTACTCAGAAGGATCTGAATATGCGCTAGAGGTGGTGGCTGGAGTTGGTTAAGGATTATGATTGCGATATCCTATACCATCCTGGGAAGCTAATGTGGTGGCTGATGCATTGAGTCAGAAAGGCCCAGGACAGTTGTTTAGTTCGAGGCAGATATCTGATAAGCTGGCCGAGGAGATGACCAGACCAGGTATAGAGTTGGTGGTTGGTCAGTTGGCCAACATCACTCTTCAGTCTACACTCCATGAGAGGATCAAGGAGGCGCAAGGAAAGGATTCCCAGTTGAGAGGTCACAGAGAGAATGTCTTAGTCGGAGCGACTAAGGACTTTTCTATATCAGAGATGGGATTACTAAAGTACAAGGGTCGGATCTGCATTCCGATGGATTCTGATATCCAGCAGGAGATCTTAGATGAATCGCATACTACTCCTTCTTCTTTGCATCCGGGTACAACAAAGATGTATCAGGATTTGAGAGCTCTGTATTGGTGGTCGGGCATGAAGAGGGATGTGGTGGATTATGTGGCCAAGTGCTTAACGTGTCAGCAGGTCAAGGCTAAGCATCAGAGGCCAGCGGTGTTGCTGCAGCCTCTGGGGATCCCAGAGTGGAAGTGGGAAGATATCACCATGGACTTTTTGGTTGGTTTGCCGAGGACCGTGGGAAAGCATGACTTGGTGTGGGTGATTGTGGATAGGTATACCAAGTCCGCCCACTTTTTTCCTGTTAGGACAACTTATACTGTGGAGCAGTATGCTGAGTTGTATGTGAAGGAGATTGTTCGACTTCATGGGGCTCCGAGGTCGATAGTATTCGACAGAGACCCCACCTTCACTTCCAAGTTCTGGGAGAGTCTGCAGAAGGCTATGGGCACGCAGTTACGGTTTAGTACCACTTATCATCCTCAGATAGATGGACAGTCTGAGAGGACGATTAAGATATTGGAGGACATGTTGCGAGCTTGTGTGCTAGATTTTAGGGGATCGTGGAGTAAGTATCTCCCTTTGATCGAGTTCTTGTACAACAACAGTTACCAGGCAATCATCAGAGTGGCTCCGTACGAGATGCTCTATGGAAGGAAGTGTAGATCACCTGTCCATTGGGATGAGAGAGGTGGGAGGAGATATCTGGGTCCAGAGATGGTTCAGAGGACCAATGAGGCAATTGAGAAGATTAGAGCGCAAATGCTCGCCTCCCAGAGCCGTCAGAAGAGTTATTCAGACCTGAAACGCAAGGGCATGGAATTTCAGGTTGGTGACCATGTGTTTCTTAGGGTTTCACCTTTGAGGAGAGTGAAACGGTTTGGTGTTCGGGGTAAGCTGATCCCTAGGTTTGTTGGCCCCTTCGAGGTTCTGGAGTGGGTTGGAGAGGTAGCTTACAGACTAACGATGCCTCCAGCTTTATCAGGGGTTCATAATGTTTTCCATGTATCCATGCTCCGGAAATATGTGTCAGAGTCAACGCACGTTCTAAGTTATTAGAATCTGGAGCTTGATCAGGATTTGTCCTATGAGGAGAAGTTGGATAAGGTTCTTCACTGGAAAGATAAAGTCTTGCGAAGCAAGACCATCGCCTTGGTGAAAGTGTTGTGGAGGAACAGCAAGGATGAGGAGGCGACGTGGGAACTTGAGTCAGAGATGAGGGAGCGATATCCCAAGTTGTTCAGGTAATTTTGAGGACGAAATATCTGTAAGGAGGGGATAGTATTAACGACCCGAATTTGCTAATAGGGCTTAGGGCCTTGATTAGCGTGCCTGGAGGGAAATAAATGATTTAATATGTTAATATGTGAATTTATGTGAATATGTGATAAAGATGCATGTTTAGCTGAATTAAATATGCATGTGGGCCCCGTTTGGATGTTAGGGGTATGTTTGTGATTTTAGCTCGTTGAGGGCGTAAATGTGATAAATATGATGTGCATGTGATATATTTCGGCGTAGCACGATCCGAGACAGTCCTGGGGAGCGATTAGCCAGAAAGTCACAACAGGGTTAAGAATCCGACTTAGGGTGAGTCGAGGGGTACTTTGGGTATTAGATGTATTATGGGGTTATCGGGTTATAGAAATAAATATTTGGAGATATATTTGAGGATAGAATGTCTAGGAGGGAATATTGGGGAAATTTACCATTTTGCCCTCGGGGACGTTTTGGTACCCCGAGCCTTGAGGTAACCTTAAAGTTTAAGTTAAATAAAACAAAGTCTAGGAAGCTTTTGGAGACTTAGAAACTGACATCTATTTCTTCCCTTCTCAGCTGAAGATAGCTTTTCTCTCTCATATTTACTCTCTAAGATAAACTCAAGGAGATAAGCAAGGGAAAGAAGTCAGTCAAGAACTAGAATTGGGCAGAGCTTGGGAGATTCTCACCAGAAAACCAGGGCTTGGAGCTTGAGGAATTGAAGTTGGAACCTAGGGCAATCAACTCTGAATTATAACTTAGCAAGGGTAAGCTTTAACTTTGAGAATTATGGTTAATTCCTTCTGTTTTCTTAGGAGATGCATGTGAGTAGGATTTGATATGTTCTAGGGTGTTTTAGTTGAGTTTATGGAGCAGGTTTTGATAGGTTTTGATGTTGAAACTGGACTAAAACCTTTGAAACTGGACTAAAACCTTTGTGTTGATTATCTAGAATTGTTAGTTTGATTATGGATGAGTTGGTTTGAGGAAAATGCAGGAAAGGATGGAGAATTCTGGGTTTGGAGGCGAGGGTCGCAGCCCTAAGAGGGGCATTCCATGGCCCGTGTGTGCGCGTGGCCATGGGAGGCCATGATGTTGGATGCGCGTCGCGGTGCTTGGCCAAGTCGGCAGGGGCTGGGAACGGCGTTGGGCACGTTGAGTGCAAGGTCGAGTACTGCAAGGGGCCGGGAGCAGCGTTGAGCACGTGGAGTGCGAGTTGCCAGGGCGAGACCCTAAAGGATACCTGGGATATCCTCACGGTGTGGACCGCAAACCCAGGGCCTGGTACAGCACCTGGGACGGCTTGGCCGTATGTGTTTAGCCTATTGATGGCCTGTTTATATGCCATGTGTTGGTTTTGCATATGTTATCTGTTCGTGGGTTTTCTTGCTGGGCTTCAGCTCACGGGTGCTCTGTGGTGCAGGTAAGGGCAAGGAGAAAGCCAACCAACCATGAGTGTAGCAAGCATGGGGCGGCGTGTACATGTTTGGCCTGCCTAGCTGCCACAGCCAGTGGTTTTTGGGAGATGGTTGTAATACAATCTAGATTTTGTCGTTAGCCGACTTGGTTGTATTTATATGTTGTAAATATTTCTAAACTGTATTTTGGGATCCCTGGTGTTAAACTTTTATGATTTTCAATGAAATAGGGTTATTTCTAAAATTTCTACTTTTTTTATGACTTAATTACACTTTTGCTTTAAAAGCCTCGATTAGCGAGTGATTGCACATTTTTAAACTTACTTGGTAACGACTCTAAGGTAGTAGGGCATTACAAGCCATTTCACATATGGCTTTATGAAATTCATCTCAATATTGTGTAACACCAAATTTACACAATAAAGGGTAATATTTGGAAGTTACAAATTTGTAACACCAAATATGTTACATTATTTGGATAAATCTCATATATCTAAATATTATAACTCTCTATTATATGTTACAATATGTGACACTCTTTGTCACATTTATTTCATCTAAAACATTATATTATAATATAATATAATATTACATTATATTATAAAATAATATAATATCCAACACACTAGCTAGGAGTTCTATTCATCCTCCTGCAATAGATCTCTAGCTCTCAATACATATGTCATAAGCATACAAAGTCCATGCACCGTGCCAGCTACCACAAGGACTTCCCATTCTCAAACCCAAGAGTTACTATCATTTACTTGCAATTTAGCATTGCCTCACACTTGGTTAACCAATCCAAATCCAGGATCATGCTGAAGTCAGTCATAACCAACTTTATCAAAACCACTGATGAGTCCTTTTCATCATAATCTAACTCATCTCTTAAATCACCAATATAGTATCGCATTCCCATCATAACACAACCATGTCATCCGCATATCATTTCTATGCCTCTCTAGAAGCATTAAACAAAGAAACAGCATGGTACCAAACCGGTCAACATAATACAAAATTAGAACTAGAAAGCTGACCTGCCACCCCTGAGGAACTAGTCTCAGTCTCAGTCTCTGGTTGCATCAGAGTACTCGAGCTGGAGTCGAGCTGTCCACCCCTTTTTCTCATCCTTCCTTTGCCTTGGGAAATTCTTCTTACGGTGCCCAACAATTCCACAAAGGAAACATACCTTTGCTCGGCATACTCCCAGATGATGCCACTTACACTGAGTACATTTTGGATAAGTCTTCCAGTTCTTATTCTTACTCGAACCAATAAAAGGAGATGTCACTATCTGAGCTCTGTGATCTCCAGCACTCTTCTTCTCAATCTGATTTTCTGTGCTCTCAACAACAAAAGCCTTCCCCACCACTTGAGCAGAGGTAGAGATTTCATGCACTGGGGCAGCTCTAACGCCTTGAGCTATCCTGGAATTCAATCCTTGGATAAACTTTTCCTTTCGAGCTACATCTGTGGGTATCATATCAAAAGAAAACTTGGTCAACCCATCAAATCTGTTAACATACTCGGTTACTGTTGCATTTCCCTGAACAAGATTAATAAATTCATTCATCTTAGCAGTTTGGGCCGCATCACAGTAATACTCTTCATTGAACAACTACCTAAATTCCTGCTAGTCCATCACAGCTGTATCTCGAGTCTGGGATATTACTTCCCACCATGTTCGGGCATCATCCCGCAATACACATGTAGCACAGATCACCCTATCATGACCTGCCAGCCCCATACTGTCAAGAATGGAACTGATCATGCCCATCCATTGCTCAGCTCTGAATGAATCTAAGCCTCCCTCAAATACTGGAGGGTAAAACTCCTGGAATCTTCCACAAAGAAATTCCCATCTATTCTCAACCCTAGGCTGAGCCAAAACTAGTGCCACTCCTGGCATAACAAAGGAAGAGGTGTTTCCCGTCAAATTACACTGTTGCTTCAAACACCTAACTCTTCCTATTGCCCTGCAATCTTAATTGCATATCAGTAAGAACCTGCTGAAAATTCTGAGGGGCGAATGAAGAACTCAACCCCTGGCTGAAACTCCCAGCCTCATTATAACCACCATCATGTCTCATTATATGCCTTGGGTACATACCTGCTGGTTGAATCTGCAGTCAATAACTTGACCCATTAAACATGATGAGCATATCAAGAGCTTTCCCCACGGGAACAATCTTACCACACTACAATCACAAACCATTACGGTGCTAGAAACATGCCCATAGTATTCATACATCAATCATAATCCATGCTCTTCCAACATACATCCCATGCCTCCAATTCCAGCATGCAAATATCACATTTATATATATATATTCATGGAGCAGGTAATCATATAGTCAAGAGCCAGGCTCTATCAGAATCTCATGCTCCCTAATACAATGTGCAAGTAAAGTGTTTACATTCTATTTAAGCAGTTAAGCACATAACTATAGAAATAGTTACCATTCCCTAAGTGAAGCTATCTTCATTGATGAGTGTACATTCTCAGCTTGTCTTCAGGAACCATTAACCTTGGCTCGCTCTGATACCATTTGTAACAACCCAAGTCACTATGGCTTCTTCTTGGAATAACGACTGGCCCTACAAACCAACACGAGTCTTTCCAGCGTGCTTTGTCCTCACTCGCACGCTTCCTGGGAAAACTTCCTAGGAGGTCACCCATCTTGAGATTACTCATGGTCAAGCAAGCTTAACTTTGGAGTTCTCAAGCGATGGGCTACCGAAAAGAAGATGCATCTTGTTGATATAAGTAGTACCCATCAATCCATTTAAGTCCTCTTCAACTGTGTTGTAATGCCCCAAATTTCCTAATAAGGTTTAGGACCTTGATTAGGAGGCCAGGAGGGCCAAAATTGATTTATTATATTATTAAATGATTACATGAATGTTTATGTGAATTATATTATTATATGATGATAAATGCATGCATATGGGTCCACATTTTATTATAAAGGCATTTTGGTATTTTGGTCCGTTGAGGGCGTAATTGTATATTTTCATGCATGTGGGTGAATTATGAATAATACCACATAATATGTGGAATTGTTCGAGCCATTCGGCATGAGAAAATCATGGAATACAAGTTTTTCAATCTGGTCATAACGGGGTTAGTTTCGAGGCTCGGGATGAGTCTCAGGGTAATTTGGTGATTAGAATGATGCCATGAATTAAAGGGTGATGGGATATGAATTATTATCATTTGAGAATATTGAGAATAACGGGAATTGGAGGGTGTTAATTATAATTAACGAGATAGTTAGGAAATTATGGTTTTGCCCTTGGAAGGCTTTGGGAGAGGTTTTAACCTTAGGGGCATAGTGGTCATTTGAGCCAAAATCTGTGATTTAGTCACCTTTTCCCTCAGCTGAAGGTAACCTTAGAAAAACAGAGCTTCTTCCTCTTTCTTCTCATGATCATCATCCTTCTTCTTCTTCTTCCTTTGTGTTTTTTTTAAAACTCCCTTTGAGGATCCAAGCTAGGAGAGCAAGGCTTGAGGGCTTAGGACCTTGGTTCAACAATTGAAGAGGATCTAATTCAAGCTTGAGGTAAGAAATTCAGCCATGAAAATCTTTGGTTTATACTCTATTTTTCTATTAGTTTCAGCTGAGAGTTTTAAAGTGGATAGTTGGGGATTCAATGAGGTTTTTAGGAAAGTTTGCTTGGGTTTTGATGAGGTTGAGGTATGGATGAAGTTTTGGGGTTAAATTATAGGTTTGGGTGATGTTTTGGGTTGGTTTTGAAGCTTGGTTTTCAAGGGAAATCACAGGGGAGAAGACCAGATTTTTTCTGGTCTGTCAGTGGCGCCCCAGCACTAGGCAGAGAAAAAATGGGGTTCTCTCTGTCCTGGGGCAGCGCCCCAGTGCTAGCCCACTTCCAGCAAGGCTTATTTTTAGGGTTTGGGATGACTTTGGGGGCTCGGGGGATCGTTCCACTACCCCATTTGGGTGGATTGAGAGTCTCGAGAGCACGGGATTAGTCCCGGTAGTGAGGTTTTAGATTATAAACATTTTATTGATTTAATTTATTGATGGATTCTAATTGGTTATGACTAGGTGACCTCTAAGGAATTAAAAGACTGATCGTTCTCAAGGATCGTACTTTTACTATTTCTCGCTCGAACCAAAGGTAAGAAAACTGCACCCCATATGTGACATGCAAGGTTATTCATGAGGCATGTGGAATGTTTAAATGTGGACATTGATTGCATATTAAATGCTTAGCTGTAACTTACTAGTCAAGTTCAACAGTAGTACTGAGCACTGGTCGTATGTTATTGACCTATGAGTCAAGAACGGCATATGCGTCATGAACGCAAAGCCGAAAAGATTAGATCTAATCGACATTTGTATTGAATGACTCATCATGAGCATTAATGCCGGACCAACCTCAAGTTCGATGAAAACTAAAAGCGCTTGTTTAGCCTATGGCTAGTTACTTAGAGCTAGGGCCAGAAGGCCCAGGTGACTGTATCGTCACATGGCTAAGGGTGCGGAACCCACATTAGTGACTTCATGGTCACTCATTCAGCTTAAGATAGTGACTTACTTCACAGTCACTCATCTAAGGGTGAACCCTCCCGTGTTAGTGACTTGCTCACCAGTCACTCATTTGAGGGTGTAGAACCCATGTTCATGACTTACTTCTTAGTCACTCATTTAAGGGTGCAGATCCCACGTTAGTGACTTACTCCTCTGTCATTCATCTGATTAGGGCTATAAGCCCCAGCATGGTTATGGGAACCTCCAGTGTTAGTCACTCATCTGTTTATGATTGACTTGATAGTCATCCATACAGGAGGGCATGGCTCACAACCATCATTATTTGGACTTATTTGCTTGCGTGAATAGGGCTACTATTGCTAGGCATTCACATTATGATTTAGCAACATGTTATTACTGTTCATGAGCATATTGAGTTTTCTTGCTGGGCTTCGGCTCACGAGTGCTATGTGGTGCAGGTAAAGGCAAAAGAAAGCTGGACCATCCTTGAGTTGGAGAGCTTAGGTGACGATTTGTACATATGAGGTTGCTCAACCGCCACGGCCGAGGGTTTAAAGAGGAACTAGGGTTAAACCCTATTTTTTCGCTTAGGTCAATTGCTTGTAAATGTTTTCTTGTAATTAACCTTTAAATTATATTTTTGGGATCCCAATGTATACAGTAAAGGTTTTAGTGAAACCTTATATCTTAACCAATATTATATTCCTAAACCGCTAATCATACTTAGTTACACGATTATGGCCAAATGACTCGATTAACGAGTTTAGCATTGTTTAAAATGCTCACCGTAACGGTCCCTGGAGTTTAGGGCGTTACAAATGGTATCAGAGCCTTGACCCAGCCGGAAGTGTGGCCGATGGGGACGTTGGACCCCTAAGGGGGGTGATTGTGACAGTCAGTATCCCGTTATCCGTGAGGGGAAAGACCGGGTAAATCTTTGGAATCCCACACCGCCTGGGGAAGGTCAAGTGTGATGATTCTAAGATTGTGCAGGTATGGGACTACACAGTTAAACAGGGCTTAAATGGATTGATGGGTACTACCTATATCGACAAGATGCATCTTTTTTTCAGTAGCCCATCACCTGAGAACTCCAAAGTTAAGCGTGCTTGACCTGGAGTAATCTCAAGATGGGTGACCTCCTGGGAATTTTCTGAGGAAGCGTGCGAGTGAGGACAAAGCATACTGGAAAGACTCGTGTTGGTTCGTAGGATCAGTCGTCATTCTAGGTAGCAACCATAGTGACGTGGGGCGTTACACTCTGAGACCAATCCCACGCTCTTGGGACTTCCATTCCCACTCAACGGGGTGGTGGAACCATCCCCCGAGCCTCCAAATTCTTCCAAAGCTTTAAAAATGCGGCCTACTGAAGTTGGTATAGGGCATGAGTGTTAGGAATAGTGCCCTTGAAGAAATTGTAGTTGAAAAATGTTTTAAATGAAATAAATAATTGAATTGAATTATCATATATATACACCATGTCCGATATTATGTTGATAATATTAAGTAAATATCATAAAATTCCAAATTTTATCTATGTGGTCTTAATCTCATATTGGTATGAGAGGATTGAGATTAAGATAATAAACTTAAAACAATTCGTCGTAAAACAAAGTTATGGAATCTTTAGATTAATTACTGCTAGTACAGTTTGCTCGTATTATGAATACAAGTGACCTAGATCTAGGTCTCTAGTGTAATAGGACACTTTAGTGAAGGTACTTTATATATAGTGATGTATAGAACTAGACCAGATGTGATTTGTTAATACTTGTTCAAACACTGTTTCATAGTATTAATCAAACACATCAAACAATGATCATATGCAAGATGATCTTAATCCCGAGGTTGCTATGAACTCCTATATATATCATTTGATCCTTTGATTAATGCGTTAAGGTTTGTCAGAATGATCAGGCTATGAACAATTGTTTTGGGGACTGAATGATATATATGGATGTGGGCATAATTTAACAGATATGAAATATATACCTTCTTATAGATTAAATAATGGTTCCCTATTGGGTTGACTTTTGGAACTTAAAAGGTTATGAGCACTCACGTCACAAACTTGTTGTGTCACAACCTTCACTAGTAAAGTCAATGGTACTCTAGGAACAAGATATAACTAAAAGGATAAAATGGTAATTTTATTCCTTTTTAATTATGAATCATTAATAGAGGATTAACATTGTATGTAATGATTATATCAATGGACACTTTATTCTTTAATAAAGTACTCTATAAATATATGTCTATAATTATCAAGAGTTCAATCTCATATTTATAGTGGAGTATTCATGAGATTAATAAATATGATTATTTAATCAAAGAGCTTTGATTAAGAATCTAATATTTATTGGAGCTTGATATTCTTGAGTTAAGTCATTGATTGAAAATAATGAGTTACACTCCAAAGGTGTATCTAGGTTTTCGTGCACGACTAGTGCATCTTGACCAAACTAGCGGTAGTACATAAATCAAAAGATAAAAAAGCATTTTTAAGTGTTCCCTTATGAAATTGAGATTTGTCTCAAAATTAATTTGAGTTAGTCTGACCTACCCCAAGGCGCTCCATTAATTTTCAAATCAATTTATCTTGGATTCGTATATATTTTATGTGTTTTTATACGTTGCAGTCATGCATCATGTTTACTTTTCCAAATAAAATCAGGTATTTATTATATGTTTTAATTCTTTATATTTTATTTATTTATTTCCAGCAACAATGGTTAATTCTCTTAATTCTGATCAAGAACCTCAAAATGTGAAAGAACTAGTGAATCCTCATGACGGCTACCTAAGTACCTTTCATTTAGACTTCAACAATCTTGGTGTTTGGTATAGAAACATACACATAGTTCTGAGTGACTAAAAGCATATGATGCAATCATTGATGTGCCTCCAGATGAGCCATCAACTTTATCTGATTATGATAGTCTTAAAAAATATGTGAATTGGATTAAAACTGATTATTTGGCTCGTCATTTCATACTAAAGACTATGCCTGACGATATTAAATCGAGATATGTGAACCTTAGATCTACATACGAGATATGGGAAATCATCAAAAGAGATTCTTTTGATCACTTGAGAAGTTTGCAAAAAGAAAGGGTAAATATGATTTGCTCATCTCCTTTTAATATATTTGAATAGTTGATTCAAATTTTTATGCCACAAACCATATTTTTTTCTTGTTTTCAGGAACGCATTATTCAAGAAAAGAAAATAATGCACAAGAGAAACAAGAAAAGGATTGCAGATTGGTAGACCAAGAATTTACTGACATGGAAATTAGTTTTTTCATTTTCAACTTTATATTAAGTCTTTTCTTTCTTTAAATTAGTTCTAGAATTATTTCTAGAAATTAACGTCGTTTTTCGTCAACTTAAATTGGTCGAGCACTAAACAATAGTTAAAAAAAGAAGAAAAGAACAGTAGAATTTTTACGTGGTTCAATAGTTAAAATCTACCTAGTCCACAAATCTATATTATTGATCTTAACACTCTCTCAAAGTTTTCTCAGAACAATCTGATAGATAATTGTCACCCTCAATTTCTGCGTGTCTACAAATGAAAATTACCAGGCTATTTATAAGCTTGGTCGGGAGAATATCTTCCCCTGATTCAAGGATGTTACAACCAATTATCCAAATCTGAAATAAATACATTAAATACATAATATTCCATGATAATTGGGATTTAATATCAGATAACAACAAATCCCTAAGGAATAGAGATCTCCTAACAGCTGTTGTGTGCAAAATGCGTTGCTGACCTCGAATGCAAGGTTAACTTGCTTTCGAGATCAACCAATACTCAATCTTTAGTCAGCCTCCTCTTTAGCTAGTGGTTTCATCAAACTCAATCTTCAGAGAACAATATCTTTGAGCTTACAACTAAGGCCCGACAACACCCATATGTGTCAGAGAAGATTATTTCTTTCGAGCTTGAACCTTATGCGCGGGCCTTTTAAACTTGTGCTCGATCGCCAATAAGGACAGGTCAGGAATCATGCATATTTATACAAGTGTTCAACCACTGTTTGTTATTTTCAAGCTTATGCTTTACAAGCCTACATTTCTAGATTCATTTATTCATCCTCAAAATTTGGGTGTAACATTTTGCCCCCTCAAAAGTGTTGGTTCGAATCCTATGAGAAGGAAACTTTTGAACTCCACTTTCAAGAATCGTGTCACCTACCACACTCGAGTGCAGATACGTGTCACTTGGGGATTGAATACCCACAGTACTCGAGTACTTTCTTTTCTACGCACATCCCTTCCAATTATTTTTGCCGCCATACTTTGGGAATCAAACATGACCCCTTGGATCTTCTTCTAATGCAAACCAGCGGTCCATATCAACTCGACCTTTGAAATGTCAACTGGGGTATATATACCCTCTCTTCATCTTCTTCATTCCCACTTTTACCATTAAAAAAAACACAAACAAGAGAAAGAAAGAAAGAATCAAAGCTCTCTTTGCATGTTTTCTAAACCAAAGAAGCAAAGCCATTCTAGTACATTCGGCTTCATGAAATCATTCTTGCTTCTACTACTTCAGTCGATGATCTCATCATATCCACGATCCAATTCGCATAAGTGCTCTGATCTTTCCTGGTTATATATGTATCTTTCTTATTTATGCATTTCTTTTGTTCGTGAAGATGTCTTTATGGTTCTTACCAAATTTTATGGCTTCTTTCTTACATTAAGCAAGTTTCCTCCCTATTTTTTTTATTGGAGTAGATTAGACATGGTTAAGATCATGGTTTAGACCAAAAAAAATTATTGTAAAAACAAGTAAAAATGGATTTTTTCTGGTAATGGTGATTTTTGGTCATAGGTTTCATGTAGCCTAAGAAAAAGGGTTTTGGTTTAGGGTTTTAATGCACGAATCCCCAAAACATCGCCTTTTAAGGTAACTGCCAACTTTTTCCATAGAAATTTAGGATTCTTTTAAGTTGGTAATAACCGCCCCACTCTTGCGTGGGTGAACGCTCGATGCCCAAACTTTACTATAGTTCAAGATAGACATCCGAGTCAATCTCGCCTTTTCCAGCCTCCAAGCTCGATTAGGGTAACCTCGTTATCTCGAGCTTTCGAGCTCGAGTTATCAAAATTTTAACCCCTTCCTCTTTTATTATTTTTTATATAATGGGCCCTCACCTTTTTCTTTCTTGCTAGATGTCGTAGTACTTGTTGGTGTATCTCTTTGACTTCTGATTTCGCATTGGGTCAGGTCACCTAAACGGGACCTGATTCTCATTTGCGACAAATATATTCTCCAGAGTTTCATTGAGCTCAATGTAAACTGTATAAATGGAGATATACTTGTCTCCCTTTTTCTTTTTCCCCCCGTCCGCCTCTGAGTTATTCCCTTCATTTTTCTTTCTTTTTGAAGGGTTATCTCATGAGGGTTGAGACGTTGATGGGGTAGCCGAGGTCAAGGCTGAGTTAACATTCGTCGTTATAGTTATAATGGGCTGAGGGGTCAATTTTAATGTTGACCTCACCTCTTCTATATTGAAGAATCTCTTGGCCCTTTTATTGTACTCGGTTATTGTTCTCATCGGTTTTCTCTGCATATCATCCCAAAGAGGACGTCCTGGAAATATACCAACTCGAACGGCCATAAGATGACCACTATCATCATTATTACGGGCTCACGCCACTTCTATGTCAAACCTCCCCAAGTAGCTTTTTAATTATTCTCCTGGCTGTTACTTGACATTGGTCAAGGTCGAGGCCTCGGGCCTGACGCCTACCATGGCCTTGAACTGTTTTTTAAATTCCTTTTGCCAATTGATCCCAAAACAAGATTGAATGTCTTCTAAATTTATCGAACCAAGTTTTCTCTGGTCCTGTCAAAGTAGTTGGAAATAACATGCATCTGAGCTTGTAGCCAAAATTGATGGCTCACATGATGGTGTTAAATGTGTTCAGATGGCTGTACGGGTCTGAGTTCTCGTCAAAAGGAGCTACATGGGGTATCTTGAACCGGTAAGGGAATGGTGTGTTTGAAATATGTGGAGCAAAAGGCTCGAGCTCCTCATCAGAGTCGTCGGCCTTGTCCTTGTTCCTTTCATCCTGAAGGAGCCTGAGCGCTCTTTCGAGCTGATTAATTCTCTCCTGGACCAAGTCCACTGAAGGATGAACTTGTGCTTAGGGTAGCTAGTTATTGTTTATAAAAACCCCAGCTCCTTGTCACGGTATAGGGTTATACTGGTTCCCATATACTGGCTGCACAGGTTCCTTTCGGTTGTTTAGATGTTCACGTAAATCAGGGTTTGAGGGATTGGTTTGCCCTCGGTTCTGGTTTAGATGATCTCAAAGATCAAGATTATTGTCATGATTCCTAGTATTCTTGGGATCGGTATTATATACGCTCACAGCCCTAGTGAAGTCCAAACTCCCACTCATAAAACTAACACTTCTTTCTGGTTGAGGGGCTCGATGGTTGTGAGGCGGATCTCCATCGGCCCTCTTGCTCCAGTTGTCTGTGATCTCAACATGTGGCTTATTGTTGGTTGGGCTTCCCTATGTCCTCGGGTTGCCTCTCGTTCGCCCCCGTGTCCAGATTGAGTTCGACGGGTCCCGTCTCAGTTGCCACTTCGAGATGGGCTTTGTGGTGCACGCTTTCATGCTTGGTTCCTATTAGGAGCTAGCCGGGGTGCCTCTCGGAGTGGTGAGGGGTGTCTTATAGGAGACGGTGGATGCCTTATAGGCAATGGTGGTGGCCTTCCATTGTTGGGCCTGGAAGGTCCAAAATTTTCCCGGAATGGTTCCGGGTTATTTCTTACAAGTTCAGGGTTAGTGCTCCGACCTGCTGGGGGAACTCGGTTATTCCATGTTCCTATAGTTACCTCTGCCATCAGATTACCAACAGTATCAACTTGAGTATTCCTCCCAGGGAGATCGTTGCCAATGTTTTCCTTGGGGATGGTTGGGTCTACTGGGCCCCTTGTTCGGCCCTCCTGGCAGTTGTGCTCCTGGAGGGATGCCCTCTTGGCCTCCAGAGTGGCATGTGGACCTCGGCGGCCTACCTGGCCAATTCTTCATTGCGTCGTGTGGCCTCTGCCAATGGTTGGCGCAGTTGGTGATTCTCCAGTTCCACAATGGGAATGTACCTCTCTGGATTATAATAGAGGTCCGTGTCGGGCATGGGAGCAGGCGGCCCCTGGAATAAAATGATGCACTCCCCTCGACGGGACCGTGATCTATCATTGGTTGTTTCCCAGGCCTCCAGGGATAATTCTCAGTTTGAGGAGTCTGCTCCTCAGGTATTTGGGGCAACGGTCGCCCACTAGCTCCTGGGTTGTTTGCAATGACCATTGATACAATGAAGGAGGTTTTTGATTAAACAATACAAAATATTTGCTTAATGCTCTCAATAAAAGCACCAATTGTTAACGTCGTCTTTTGTCAACTTAAATTTGAAGAGCACTAAATAATATTTCAGAAAAGAACAGTAGAATTTTTACGTGGTTTAGATGTTAAAATTTGCCTAGTCCATGAGTCAATATTATTGATCTTAACACTCTCTCAAAGTTTTCTCAGAACAATCTGACAGAGTATTCTCACCCTCAATTTTTGCGTGTCTACAAATGAAAATTACCATGCTATTTATAAGCCTGGTCAGGAGAATATCTTCCCCTGATTCAGGGAAGTTACAACCAATTATCCAAATCTGAAATAAATATAAATAAATACAATAAATACATAATATCATATGATATTTGGGATTTAATATCAGATAACAACAAATCCCTAAGGAATAGGGATCTCCTAACAGTTGTTGTGTGCAAAATGCGTTGCTGACCTCGAATACAAGGTTAACGCGCTTTCGAGACCGACCAATACTTTGAGCTAGTTATTCCACTCAGCCTCCTCCTCAGCTAGTGGTTTCATCAAACTCAATCTTTGGAGACAAATATCTTTGAGCTTACAACTAAGGCTCGAACAACACCCATATGCGTTGGAGAAGCTTATTTCTTTCGAGCTTGAACCTTAAGCTCAGTCCTTTTAGACTTGTGCTCAATCGCCAACAAGGACAGGTCAGGAATCATGCATATTTATATAAGTGTTTAGCCACTGCTTGTTATTTTCGAGCTTACACTTTACGAGCCTACATTTTAAGACTCATTCATTCATCCTCGAAATTTGGGTGTAGCACTATGTTTTAGATTCCTTTATTTGATGAATGAACAAGTTTAATATTTCTTTTTTAATAAATTCACTTGTTATTTTTGAAATATACTTGTTCCACCTATTTCATCAATGAGTATAAATGATAATTATGAATTATTCATTATTGTGAAAATCATAGATTTAATAAATAAGACATCTTATTCCAACCACAATTAAGTGAAACATATATGTGAATTATTTTTTAGATTGACTTGTAATTAATTAGACACATAAAAATAATAAAAGACAGTCTTTTATTGGAACCATTCATTGACTCTCTCCCTATTTATATAGACTGTTAATTAAATTTAACCAAAAGACCTTTATCTTATAATGGCTCAAAAATCACATAATCATTTAGTTAATACATAGAGATGTATGTTGAAACTTTTAATGTTCAAAGCTAAAACAAATAATAAATAGTAAGTCATTATTGATTGATATTTATTTAAGATATGTTTAACCTTGATTGAATGCAAAGAAAATTTCTAAAATATTTTGTGCAATATTCAAAGTAAAGTCACTTAGAGACTTGTTTGATCTGATCAAAAGGAAGTCTAAACTTGAATTTTGAATCCAAGTAATAGGCTAAGAACAATTGTTTTGGGGACTAAATGATATATATGGATGTGGACATAATTTAACAGATATGGAATCTATACCTTCTTATAGATTAAATAATGGTTCCCTATTGGGTTGACTTTTGGAACTGAAAATGTTATGAGCGCTCACGTCACAAACTTGTTGTGACACAACCTTCACTAGTAGAGTCAATGGTACTCTAGGAACAAGATATAACTAAAAGGGTAAAACCATAATTTTATTTCCTTTTAATTATGAACCATTAATAGAGGATTAACGTTGTATGTAATGATTATATCAATGGACACTTTATTCTTTAATAAAGTACTCTATAAATATATTTCTATAATTATCAAGAGTTCAATCTCATATTTATAGTGGAGTATTCATGAGATTAATAAATATGATTATGTAATCAAAGAGCTTTGATTAATAATCTAATATTTATTAGCGCTTGATATTATAGGTCCATAAGTCCCCAGGGTGGCTCTATCAACACCATATCATGGTAAGAGTTGATACAAGGGTAAAACTATAATTTGGAAAATTGAGAAGAATTTTATTGTTCGGGTGAAGTATAAAAGTATATGATAATTGAGGTTAAATAATTAATTATTAAATTTTCAAAAATATGTTTATTAATTTAAATATATAATTTTTGAAATTCATATATATAAATAAATAAATAAAATTTTGAAATTAATTATTTCATTTGAGAAGGAGAAAATAAAATTTGTAAGTTAAAAATAGTTTTTGATTTATTGAATTTTAAAAGATGATGATAATGATGATCATCAAATTGAATTTTGAATTTTGAATTTAAAATTTAATGTTCGAAATATGATTGTCTCTTTTTCCTTAAAAATTTAAATAACTTATTTGTGGGATGATTTTAGTTAAATAAATAAATAAAAGAAATATGAAATATCCATGAAAATGGAATATAGTTGTTCACGCATGGCACAGTCCAAGGACTGTGCCATGCGTGTAGCACTACATTGATATTGTATCAATGTTGTTTTTATTTTATTTATTTAATTAATTAATAATTTGAAAATAGATATTTTCAAATCTGGTAAGTTAGATTTTTACCTAAATCAATTCTTATCATCATTATAATATTATTATCATATTACTATTATTATTAGGAATAATAAGGTAATAGAATAATATCTATATATATGATATAGAATAATAAGAAGAAAATATAAAAGAAAGGAGAAATACACAAGTCAGTAAGAATTCAGAATAGTTTTCAGAATTTTGTCAAACAAAAGATCACCTTCTTCTTCTTTATTCTAACATTTCTCATACCATAATCCAAGTTCTCTTGTGTTGAGAAATACTTGTCATTCCTAAATTATAAACTCGGGTTCTCTATGTGCCCACACACATCTTGAGGTGTAGAGAACACTCCAGAATATTGTGGTTTGAGTACTCAAAGCATTGGATAGAAAGAACGATATATATATGAAAAAACTCAACGACGCTTGATATACTTCAAGAGGTAAATACTTATGTTCTTTAATATTTATGTATATGTTTATATGATATATATAAATATATTGTATATTTATATATATGTTGCATGATTAATAATATTGTATGTTAATGTTTCTGTCTGGATGATTTCTTGATTATATAAACTGTTTATATGACAGATGGAATTTTTTTGTTGTGGTACATATTGGGCCCACCACGTCTTTTCCCATGCGTACTCTGATTGTTTTTCCAACAAGAGGTGCCCAAGGATAAGGCAAGGGCGCCCAACCAAGTTAGAGAGCCCCTTAACACTTCCTCTGCATAGCGCAAGGGCACCCAACACAAGGGCAGGGGAGCCCTAACCCAAACAGAGAGCCCCAAGCCCTCTGCAAGGGTGCTACCCTGTGAACCCATAAATTTCTAGGTTTTCCACCTACGTTTTCTCTAAATTCAAGCCATCAAAATCCACTCCAATTGCCAACCCCAACTAGAAGTGAGTTCCAAAACTAGTATAATTCAACCTAAGCAACACAGGGACACCAAATACTCACTCAAACTTCCACTAAAACTCAAAACCCAAATCTTGAGCTTCAAAGCTCAATAACACCTCAAGAACATAAGAGATTAACAGAAAAACAAAGAAAATTCTTTCTTCAATTTGTTATGATGCAATCCTAAGCTGCCCGTTAGCCCAAATCCTAGCTTCAATCTTCCAATTTTTTAGCTTTTCCTCCTCAAAATCCAAAATCTCCCCAAGAGGTATGAGAAAGAGAGAGAGAGAGAGAGAGAGAGAGAGAGAATGAGAGAGAGAGAGAGAGCTGAGAGTGTTTCTTTGGTTCTACTAGGTTCTGAATTGGCTGATTATATCTCTCCCCTAGGCAAGTAAATGACTAAAATACCCCTTGCCCATTAGCTTACTCTCTAGTGCCCTCAATGGGCAAAACTGTCATTGCCACATTTCCCGCTAATCCCAATTAATGCCTCATAATTCCTATTACTTCCAATATGCTCAAATAATCACTAAATAATTTCTCATTACCCGATAAACCTCAATGAGCAAAACAGTCATTGCCACATGGGTTATCGTGGAACGATACATGAAAATAAATAAAGATCATGTATAAGTTTCCTAACAACTGGCCTCAGAGTCTTTGGTAATCTTTATTTTCATGCCTGAACATGTTAAAAATTGAATTATTTGATGTGTTGAATAATTGGATGGATTTTCATGTTTTTATGAAGCATATTGATTTTATGTGATTATTAGCAATTTTTAGGTTATTTTGTTGTGTTTTATGTGCCATTAATTTTTATATATGCTTTATTTTATGTAAAACATGTTAAAAATTAATTAGGAAATAGTTCTGGTTTGAAAAATTACACACAAAAAATTTCCAGAAAAATTTTTCTTGGCTTCTCGCACACGCGCACATCGCGTACGCACCAGTGTGCGTCATCCCTCCCCACACGTCCCCCCAGCCACGCGCGCACACCAAGCAGCCAGCCCAGCCACCCGCGCGCATACTTTGACAGCTAGAAGGCTCGCACACGCGCACCTCTGCCATCATCGCACTGTGAACAATACCCATCTCGAGTACTGTTCATCCGAATATTTTTTTAAAAAAAGTAAAATTGTGAAAAGTAATTATTTATAATCAAAGCCAAAAATATTAGAATTTTTTTTGTATTTGATTTTTTTTAAATAAGATATTTTTGTTTGTTGAGATTTAAATAATTAGATATTTTTACAAAGATACAAATTCAAATTTAAAAATAGAATAACAACTTAATTTTAAATATTTAAATATATTAAAATATTAGAATAAAGATATCAGATATTTAAGGTATTTTTTTTAAATACTTGATATTTTTATTAAATCTTTATTTGAAAATATAAATACATGTTTATTCTATAGTTTTTAATATTTAAATTTTTTGAAATTTGTTAGTTAGATATTTGTTGACGCCGTTTTTCGTCAACTTAGAATTGAAGAGCAATTAAACAAAATACCAGAAGAAACAGACAATAAGAGACACAATTTTTATGTGATTCAGCAGTTAAAAGTTGCCTAGTCCACAAGTCGATGTTATTAACTTTATTGAATCTCTCAAAGCTTTCTGGAAGCAATTTTACAGAGTCTTCCCTGTACAAATTTCTCCGTCCTTACAAATGAATTGTTCCACTCTATTTATAGAGTGGTTTACCGAATATCTCCCCTCATATTTCGGGGAGTTATTATACAAATCAATTAAATAAATGCAATTAAATGCGTATAGTTACTACATACGCGCATAAATCCCATGATATTTGGGATTTAATAACAGATTACAACCAATCCCTTAAATATAGGGACTCTATAACAATAAACATGTTCACACTTAGCTTGCGACCTTGAACATTTGAATCATAGGCCTTCGATACTGACCAACCATCACGAGATCTCTACCTCGATTCGCCTCGACTTTTAACAAGTAACATTGTTTAGATTATCCCTTTCGAGCTCATAATGCACGAGCTCAAACCGTCTTGTCTGATAGCGGGAAATGAATCAGGAAATTTATACAAGTGGTAAACCATTGTCATTGTAGCTTCAAGCTTGACTTATAATCTCGAAACACCTCCGAGACCACGTAGTTTCCGAGCTCACCTATTCCGATGTTTTCGTACTTACTACTCAGCGAGATTGTTCTTGATATTTTCATTAAAGTTGATTATGACGAACCTGCTAACTCCGAGCTTACACTTTACGAGCCTAACTTTCAAGATCAAAACTTCTATTCTCAAAATTTGGGTGTAACATTTTTCCCCCTTAAAAGTATCAGTTCGAATCCTATGAGAAGGAAACTTTTGAACTGCCATTTCTGAAAATCGAGCCACCCATCGCACTCAAGTGTGGACACGCGTCATTCATGGATTGCGCAGTGAGAGTACTCTTTTCATCTGCCCACGTCTCTTCGTATCTCAGCTTTTTGCCACCATCACCATATTTACACGCCGTCTGTTAGATCAAGTAACAAATCAAACCAAAGGTCCAAATTTTCCTGACCTTTGATATTCCTCTGGGACATATATATAGTCATTTCATCTTCAACTTCCTCACTTTTACATTCTGATTGTCAAAGAGAAGAAAACGAAGTAGAGCTCTCTTCCACTTCTTTTGAATGTTCTCCAAGCCGTAAAAACAAAATAATTCAGCACTTTGGACTCCGTGAAGTCCTTCTTGCAACCGCTCCTTCAGTCAGCGATTTTACTATATTTGCAAGCTTCTGTGTGTAAGTTTCATGTTCTTCATCCTTGCTCTATTATTTATGCATTGTTACATGCTTTTCTTGTTGTATGAATACTGCTGCTAGTTTTTACTTCCAACTCTTACAAAGTAGTTTGTCTCATATTGCACAAACTTTGGATCCAAAATTATTGAAATCACGGTTCTCAAACCCAGATTTAGTGCAAAAAATGAAAAAAAAATAGGGTCTTTTGGATTAAAGTAGTGTTTCGTGTAAGCCAAGAAATAGAGGTTTTGATTTAGGGTTTTAACTGCACAACCAATTACCACTGTCCCACCCCCTCTGAATCGATGGTGGAGCATAAGGCAGCCCTACTCCAACTGCCTTATGGTCAGCGGTCTTTGCCATATCTTCTCCACGTAGATCAACTTTGAGCCTGCGGCCTATTGGAGGAAGGCCAGTCGACTGATGACTCTTCCTACCGCAAATATTTTCGGTGGGAACATGTGCCCCTTCCTTCCGACAAGCTTCCTCCCAGGAAAAGGTCTTCGAGCTCGCGGGCTCTCCCCCATGTAGCTCGCCGTCGGGACTAGCCTACCTCTGGAAATGAAGCTCAAGACGAGGCTTCACCGAGCTCGGGTAATGAAGGTAAATTTGTTCTTAGCTCCAATATGTGGTCACCTTCCTTACTTAAGCACAAACCTGACACCTTAATCCTTTTCCCCGACCCTAGGGACAATTTTTACATTTGATCTTGGGTAGAACATAGGGTGCATAGGTTCCATAGTTGGTTAGGCCAATTCCAAACCATGTATAGTCTGAAGGAGGTTTGGGACAGGGCCATCGTTCAATATAAGACCAATGTATATAGAGACCTCTCGAAGCTAACTTCTACGTATTGAGAAGGGACTCCCCCGGCCTCCTCGGAAGATGGGGGAATTTCTTGGTCACCGAGCTCAAGCTTGATAAAGAGTACTGGTTAGGTTTATTTTCTCCTTATTTTTGCTTCATTTAGTAGCATAGGCTTGAATACTAAATCATAACTTGTATGTTTTGCAGACGATATGGATTCCAACCTGGACAACGTGATTAACCGCCATTTGGAGCCGAGGGAAGCAAATGCCCAAGGGTGTCGCAGAGAGGGGGACGTCCCTCCAAAGTCTTGAAAAAATCTGAAGTGACTCCTCCAGCCTCGGATATTCAAGGCCCGAGCCTGGCTGCAGACCCAAACTCTGAGGTCAGAGTATCTGCCAAGGTCCCACACCCCTTGCCTCCTCCTGAAGACCAGGTTTCCCAACAAACTACTCCGGCCCCAAAGAAACAGGTTCCCACATGGGAACGTCTATTGTCGGTCTCGACTCACGTCCCCGCATATGTGGTCGATAATACTGCTGGGACACATGGAGTCAGTCTAGGCTCGGATGTGCTATCCCGAGTCGGCCAAAGTCTCAGCAACCTTGGCAATCCTCAATGGCAGTTCTTCACCTCCTACCGCGACACCAACACCATATTTGACAAGGGCAGCGAACTCTTCACCTCGGAAAGTCCTACTCTGTAATGTTGCTTATACGGACTTATCCTGTATGTTCAATAACTCATATTTGTTTATGTGTACAGGCTTTTGCCGCATTTGTTCAACATAACTTCAAGTTGAACAATGAGGTTTACGCGAGCCAGGCCCTTGCTCATGAGGCGAAGAACCTCCAATTAAAGCTCATAGACGAGCTCAAGGCCGCAACGTTGAAGATGTCCGAACTTGAATCAAAGCTGGAGGCCAAGGATTCTAAAATCAAGGATAAGGAATCCAGAATCAAGGAACTTCAGGAGCTGAATGCCAAGCTTGAGGAGGATAAGAAGGAAACCTTTGAGGTAATCGAGGGTGAGAAGGCTCATCTTCTCGAGGAGTTCAAGAAGAAGAAGGACAACGCTGTTGACATGGCTATGTATCGCATCTAGGTTAACAACCCTGATCTTGACACCAGCTTCTTGGACAACCTCGAGGACGAGTTCATTGAGAGGTGGCAGGCTCGCCTCGACTAAAAGGATGCCAAGGATGAGGCAGAAGAGATGGCGAGAAAGTCCAGAGCTGCTGAGGGGGAGGTGCCTGCTTCATGAAGGCGAGATCATGGGTTGCATCCCATCATTAGTTTTGTAATATTTTATTTACTTTATATGTGCCCTTGGGGCGAAGACAATTCACAGCTCGATTATAGAGCTATTTTTTACTAAGTGTTAACATATTTCCTTTATGCATACAACTTCGGGCTCAAAAATCTTTTGATGCATTTGATTTTGTTCTTAGTTTCTTGCCTTAATATATGCTTTACATTTCTGGGTCGAAATATTTCTAGCATGCTATATTAAAGACTTGCTTTTATAATTGTTTATTCGTACAAATACATATATTGGATTTAGACTCAAATTTCAATGCATTCATGCACAGTTTATTTGAAATATCCGTGTTCGACTTCTCTAATATCAAGGTTGAACCTTACTTTTACCATGTACTCGAAAGTACTTAATTGGCATGTAACTTTTGTAGTTTGGTTATATCTTGCTTTTCTAGTCACTTTTTCTCACCCTCGAGTAGGTCCTCGAGGTTGTGAGGTTGAAACTTCTTTTGCAAAATTTTCCAGCCTTTGAGTCGACTTAATTCGTAGTTGGTTTATTTGTCATTACAACTTTCTTATTGATTAGTTTTAGCTTCTTTGTTCCAAACTAATTTAGCTCGTGTTTGGTTTGTAATCCATACACTTAATTTTAAAGTCGAGTTAAGTCCAGGCATTTTAAGCTCGCATATACACTTATAACTTTTATGTCGGGTTAATGATCCAGACATTTTTATTAGTTTACGTGTATACTTAAAACTTTCATGTCGGGTTAATGATCTAGACATTTTTATTCTTATGTTATTTATTTTTTCAAACTTATGGTATGATTGTATGCCACTGATGGCCCCTTAATATCCTATGAGTGTGACCATAGGTTATTGAATTAAGAGAGTTTGCAAAAAATACAACATTTAATAAAGAAAACAACTTTTGAGCAAAATTTAACATTTTATTAACAAAAGTCTGAAAAATAAACAAGCTTGGTTACAACAAAAACACCCTTCCTACATTATTGATAATAAGATCATAGATGTTCGCCATTCCAAGCTAGTGGAACCAACTCTCCATTCAATCTCGCCAATTTATACACCCCAAGCCAGATGATAGACTTGATCTAGTAAGGTCCTTCCCAATTGGGTCCGAGTACCCCAGCAAACAGGTCTCATGTAGCCAAAAACACACGTCGTAGTACCAGGTCTCCCAATCTGAATTTTCTATCTCAAACCCTCTTACTGAAATACCTAGTGGCTCGCTGCTGGTATGCAACATTTTTTTATTGAGCTTCATCTCGTCTTTCTTCAATGAGGTCTAGACTTTCTTCAAGCTGGGATTGGTTCGAGGCCTGATTATATGCATGGCTCCATATTGTAGGGATTTCGACTTCAATAGGTAACATGGCCTCGCACCCATATGCTAGGGAGAAGGGAGTATGCCCCATTGAAGTCCGAGTTGTGGTTCGATAAGCCCACAAAACCTGAGGTAACTCCTTAGGCCACCTTCCCTTAGCCTCTTCTAACCTTTTCTTTATGGAGCTTTTTAGGGTCTTGTTGACTGCTTCGACTTGACCATTTGACTGGGGATGGGTGACAGAGGAGAAGCTTTTCATTATCCCATTTTTTTCGCAGAAATGGGTAAGCAGGTCACTGTCGAACTGGGTACCATTGTCGGACACTATCTTTCTAGGCATGCCATATCGGCAGATAATACTTTTTACCACAAAGTCTAAATATTTTTTCGAGGTAATAGTGGCCATGGGTTCAGCTTCGATCCATTTCGTGAAATAATGGACCGTGACCACAACGTACCTTACTCCACCTTTGCCAGTTGGCAACAAACCTATAAGGTCGATTCCCCACACTGCAAATGGCCATGGGGAGGTCAACATTGTAAGCTCGGTAGGTGGAGCTTGTGGAATCAAAGCAAATCGCTGGAATTTATCACATCGTTTGACATACTTGAACGCGTCTACCTTGACCGTGGGCCAAAAATACCCCTGTCTTATCACTTTTTTGGATAGACTAAGCCCCCCAGTATGATCTCCACAAAATCCCTCATGAATTTCTTCCAAAATTTTCGTCGCCTCGGGTGGAGTTACACATAAGAGTAATGGCATAGAATACTCTCTTCGATACAACCTTCCTTCCACAATAGTGTACCTCGGGATCTGATACATCAGCCTCTACGCCTGGTTCTGGTCTGCTAGGAGACTTCTACTTTTGAGGTAATCGATTATTGGGGTCATCCAGGTAGGTTGTGATTCTGTCATGCATATGTCCTCTTTTTCAGGCTCGCTGATACTTAGGGTTGATAAAAACTCTACCAGGACCACGTTCAGTGTATCGGCCTCGCAGACTGTAGCGAGTCTGGCCAACGCGTCTGCATTTGAATTTTGTTCTCGGGGGACTCGCTCTATAGCATAGAATTCGAACTATCCGAGCGCAGCTTTTGCTTTCTCTAGGTACGCGGCCATTTTTATGCCTCGAGCTTGATATTCCCCCAAAACTTGGTTGACCACTAGCTGTGAGTCACTATAGTAGTGTATAGATGTTGCTTTGAGTTCTTTGGCTATTTAAAGTCCTGCTAGTAATGCTTCGTACTCAGCCTCGTTATTTGATGCTTCGAAGTTGAACCTTAAAGCGGAATGCAATTGATTTGCTGCTGGGGTAATCAGTATAATGCCTTCCCCCGATTTGTTTTCGGGAGGATCCGTTGACATAAAGTTTCCACACCTCGTGGGCTGGGGTTACAACTTCGTCATTTGAAATTCCAGTACACTCAACAATGAAATCCGCTAGGGCTTGTCCCTTGATGGTTGTTCTTGGGTGGTACGTGATCTCGAATTTTTTGAGTTCGACAGCCCACTTTAACAATCATTCGGATACCTCTGTTTTGGACAAAACTTGTCGTAGTGGCTGGTCAGTTAGCACATGAATGGGGTGTAACGCCCTGGATAGCCAAGACTGTTACACTATATGTTTATAAAGGTGCTAGACTTGCTAATCAAGTCATTTAATTAAAAACGTGTTATTGCAACTATAGTGGAATTAGGGTTAAAAGATTTTGGTCTCAAAAGTCGCATTTCTTATAAATAGACGTTTTCTGTTTACACGGGATCCCAAAAATATTACAACTAAAGTCATTTACAAAGATCCAAGATTTAAATATAGTAATTAGCCACTCTAAGGCAAAACAAACTTATAGGCATTCCTTGTCCTGAACCACTCCTCAGCCATGGCGGCTGAACATCAAGATTGGTCCAACTTGCCTTTGCCTTTACCTACACCACGTACCACCCGTGAGTCAAGGCCCAGCAAGAAAACACAATAACAAAGCATAAACAATCAACAGACAATCCAATATTTCATATCACATAAACATGTTCTCAACAGTTTAAGCATCCATGATAACCAAGTATTCAGCATACCAAATAGACCATTTCATAACAATAATCAATTCACAAATGATAACTAGGGTTAACGCCCTTAGGCCGCACCCTCTGTTTATCCCATTGACTCTGGCCCGCTTAAACCGAGCTCAGTGAATGTTAAGTTGTCCTCGGCTACCAGTGGCCAAGCCGCGCCCTGTGTGCAAATATTGTATACGACACCCTTAGGTCGTTTATCATATGTCCCATGGCATAATACTATCTTTGACATTATACAGATATCGGGAGCACTTAGTCCCATCACAAACACATAACCGAGTGCAGTTTTCTTACCTTTAAATTCGCTAGCTTCGTTCACTTTGACCCTTGAGCACGATCCCTCTTGAGCCCTAGCGCACACCTAGTTACAACCATAGGTCAAAATCATCACCAAACCTCAAGTCCAAAGCCTAGCCTCGGGACCAATCCCGAGCCCTCGGGAATCTCTAATTCCACCAAACGGGGTGGTGGAATCCAACCCCGAACCCCCAAGCAAAAACCCTTGAAAATAACTCAAAAAACCCTTTCTGGAAATAGGGTAGCGCTACAGCGCTCTAAGGAGGGCGCTACAGCACTACAAACAGAGCCCAAACTCACCCAGAACACTTGGCCTAGCGCTACAGCACCCAAAGGCTAGCGCTAGTCACAGAGCAGCAAAACTTGCAATTTTCTCCTTCGATTTTTCCCCGAGCCAAACTTGACCAAAACTCTTTCTAACTTCACCCAAACTTAAAAACAAGCTTACTAACATGTCTAACTCATCCCAAGCATCCCAACCATACAAAACTCAACCACATGCACCCACAATCAAAGATTTCACCATGGCTGAACCTAGAATTCAAAAACTCAGCAAAACAGCCACTGAAACCACAAAGTTCAAAGTAGAATCCCTTACCTTTGCTGGATGAGTTTAGCCTACATTGTCCTCCTCACCAGCTTGACCTTCTACTCCTCAAATCCTCAGCCCAAACTCCCTAGGATTCCCACAAAACTTTGCTTAGAAAATCAACTCAAAACCAATACTAAAACTGATGAACTACCTTGAGTCTTACCTCAAATGGGTGGTATATTCTTGCTGAATCTCTCCTAATTCTTCCAGCCAGATCAAAGACCTTAACCTCGAGCTTTTGCTCTGATTCTCCCTAAGTTTCTGCCCCAAAATACCTCAAGAACTGATGGAGATATGCCTAAACCGACCTTGGAAATGGCTTGCTCTTCTTTCCCTTTTCTTTCCCTTCTTTTCCTTTCTTTCCTTTTCTTTTCCTTCAGACTCTAGACTTTTCCCACTAAGGCCTAAAACCTAATAACACTTATCCTATAGAAGCCAAATGACCAATCTGCCCTCCCTTTAATTCTAAGTCTTTAAATGCACCTAGGGGCATTTTGGTCCTTTCACCCAATTCCCGCTAATTCCTCGAATGTCTCTAATATTTACCGCTTACTTCCCAAAACCTAACCAATCTCCAATTATATTCTTAAATGTCAAAATGGACTCCAATATATATTCTCTAAATTCCCATTTATACCCCCAGGCTCGCCCCGAGCCGGGTATAAATCCCCACCGTGACTTTTTTGCTAATCCACTCACTAGGATCATCTCGAATCACAGATCACAAATATATCCACATAATAATGTGGTCTCAACAGTTATCACATATATATATATATACAGTTATGCCCTCAACGAGCCAAAATTACAATTATGCCCTTTCTAACCTAATTAGGGCCTACATGCATAATAATACACAGTCATGCATCTCAGATATTCAAATAGTCATATAACATACTTTTAATCATTAAATCTCATATAATCCAATTATGCCCTCCCGGCACACTAATCAAGGCCCAAAAGCCTTAATAGTAAATTTGGGTCGTTACATGGGGTGTGCTTAGAAATAAGGTCGGAGCTTTCTAGATGAATGTACCAGACTAAGGCTAATTTTTCCATCAACGGGTATCTCGATTCTACCCCCAATAACCTTTTGCTGACATAGTATACAGGCTTTTGTACTCTTTTCTCTTCTCAGACAAGCACCACACCAATAGCGTGTTCGGTTGTCGCGGGGTATAAATACAAAACCTCTCCCATGACAGGTTTCGACAAGATTGGTGGATCAGCGAGGTGCTTTTTAAGGTTCTAAAATGCAAGTTCGCACTCGTCTTACCACTAAAAATTTTTGCCTCCTCTTGAAAGGTTGAAAAAATGAAGACAATGATCTGTAGATTTTGAGATAAACTTACTCAATGCCGCCATCCGTCCAGTTAAACTCTGGACATCCCCATGCTTCCGAGGTGAGGGCATTTCTATCAATGCCTTAATCTTGTCCGGATTAACTTTTATTCCTCATGCATTTACTATAAATCCAAGGAACTTTCCCAAAGACACTTCGAGCAAGCACTTTTGTGGGTTAAGTTTCATGTTGTACTTTCGAAGTACAATAAAGCACTCTGCGAGATCATCGAAATAGTTATCGTCATGTTTCGATTTAACTAACATATCATCAACATAAACTTCCATGTTATTTCTTATCTGCTCGGCAAACATCTTGTTCACGAGCCTTTGGTACGTGGCTCCAACATTTTTTAGCCCGAAATGCATGACATTGTAATAGTATAACCCTTTGTCAATCACAAAGCTCGTGTATTCCTAATCTGGTGCATGCATGGCGATCTGGTTATATCCAGAATAAGCATCCATGAATGACATGATGCCATGACCTACAGTGGCATCTACGAGCTTATCTATCCGAGGTAAGGGGAAACAATCTTTAAGGCATGCCTTTTTAAGGTCTGAGTAGTCGATAGATGTTCGCCATTTGTCGTTGGGTTTCATGACCAACACTGGATTGGCAATCAAATCAGGATAAAATGCATCTCGTATGAATCGATTTGCCTTTAACCTATCGACCTCCTCCTTGAGAGCCTTCTTTCTATCATCATCAAGGATTCTTCGTTTTTACTGCTTCGAGGGGAAGTTTTTGTCAATATTGAGTGCATGGCTCATGACATTCGGATTGATTCCTACCATGTCCGAGTGCAACCATGCGAACAGATCCTGGTTTTCTTTCAAGAAGCAAATTAATTGTTATCTTGCCTTTTTCAGAAAGGTTCTTACCCACCTTCACCACCATTGTAACATTTATTGCATCAAGCTTAACTTCCTCGAGCTCTTCCAAACGTTCAAGATCGGCCATCTGATCTACTATGGGATCGATTTCCTCATCAATTTCAAAAATGTCTCCATTTATCTCTGGGATAACCACTAGAGCTTGTGCACTTGTATGACTTTTTCCTCTTATGGAAATGTTGTAGCACTCCCTTCCTACGAGCTGGTCTCCCTTCAGCGTCTCGATGCCACTAGAGATCGGGAACTTGATGGCCAAGTGCCTAACAGACGACACTGCCCCCAGCCCAATCAGGGCGGGTCTCCCGAGCAGTACGTTGTAGGCTGATGGGAGGTCCACCACGACCATCATCTTGGTCACCGAGACTGGATAGTCTCCTAAGGTTATGAGGAGTTCGATGGATCCCATACAGGCAATCCCTTCTCCTAAAAAACCGTACAATGTTATTGCACATGCTTTCAAATCGTGAAGCACGAGTCCCATCTTTTCTAGAGTGGCTTTGTAGATGATATTCACCAAGCTCCCGTTATCAATCAGGACTCGGCATACCCTCTTGTTCATGAGCTGGAGAGTAATGACCAGGGGTCGTTATGAGGAAATTGGACATGCGACACATCTTCTTCTGTAAATGTTATGGGTTAAGTCTTAACCCTCTGTTGTTTTGGAGCTCGTGGCTCGGGTTCATAAGGAGAACTGCCTCTGATCTTGAGCTCATTTTCATATATTTTCTGGGCGTTCCTGTCCAAACCTGCAATATGAGCCCCCCCCCCCCCCCCCTCCCCCGAGATGGTTACTACATCCTCTCCATCAATCGGATGGGGTCTTTCATCGTGTCGAGCTCAGGAGTTATTGTGTTGGGCAGGCTGCACAGCTGCTGCCCTCTGACTTATTGATGCTTGATTGGGATTTCAGTGTAACGCCTTAACTCCTGGGACCGTTACGGTGTGCCTTGTAAACAGTGCTAAACTCGCTAATCGAGTCGTTTGGCCAAAATCGTGAACTAAGTCTGATTAGTAGTTTAGGGATTAAACATTTTGGTTAAGATGTAACGTTTCACTAGAACGTTTAATATATATACTTTGGGATCCCGAAAATATAATTTCAGAGTCTATTACAGAAAAATATTTACAACAGGCCGTTCTAAGCGGCGAAACAGGGTTCAACCCTAGTTCCACTTTAAACCTCGGCCGTGGCAGACGAGCAGCTGCATATGTACACGTCATCACCTAAGCTCTCCAACTCAAGGATGGTCCAGCTTCCTCTTGCCTTTACCTGCACCACGTAGCACCCGTGAGCCAAAGCCCAGCAAGAAAACACAATAGAGCATGATATAATATCAACAACGATCATAATAACCATTCGGGACTATCAGTCCAAGTAAATAGGTGACAATAGCCAAAAGTCACAATAATGAGCATCGCTCCCTCTAGCCATGTGACAATAGGGTCACCAGGGCTTAACCGATAAGTGATTCTTTCTTAAGTTTGATTAGGACAGGTGCAAGGTGATTAGTCACCAACATAACCTTCCTCACGACTCTAGAGTCGAAACTATGGACAACGTCCCTTAGCCATGTGACAAACGGTCACCGGGGTCATATACCTTGGCTATAGTCATCTGGTCGTAGACCAGGCAAGCGCTTATAAGTTCTTCGACCCTAGGGTTGGTCTAGCATTAATGCCATAGAGCCATTCAATGCGTGATTCTCGACTTTAGAGTCGGTCCCTGACTAGTCAGTGCCATACACAAGCAAGTCATGCCACCAATCGTATACCACATGTTCAATATCCATAAACAAGGTATTTAGCATGCTTACTAAATAGATACCAGTACAATTAGGACCATGCACAACCACAGAGGCTCAAGCTCTGAACAATATCATACCCAGTATACAAAGCATGTCCTAATCACATGTTTCTCATGCATCATATGCAATATATCCAGCAATCCAACATGCACCAATAACAGCCATGCATGTCACGTTTAATAGTCAACCAACATGCATCAAGAATAGCCATGCATGTCATACATAATAATCAACCGACATGCATCAATAATAACCACGCATGTCATACTCAGTAATCAACCAACATGCATCATAATAGCCATGCATGTCACATATACACAGGGTGCAGTTTTCTTACCTCAAAGTCGAGCTAGAACGATTAAAAGAACGACCCTTGAGAACGATCAACCTTTAGTCCTTCAACGGTCACCTAGTCATAACCAAATATAAAGTATCATCAATAAAAATGATCAACATAAGTTCCCAAACCAATATCTAGCCTCCGGGACATCAATCCCCACTTAACCGGGTACTAGGTTCAACCCCGAGGCCTATGGTAAACATCCCTAGGCTAAAAACACAATTATGGTCAAATCTGCCCTAATGGGCCGCGGCTCACCACAGCCATGCCGCGGCTCATCTCCCTGACAGAGGCATTTCTACCTCAAAAACCACCTTAAGCCGCAGCTCATTACCCAGGTTAGCCAAAAATCAGCAACGCACCAGCTCGACCTCCCCTACATATTCCCTTAGAACCAAGCCTTCAAACTAGTTCGAAACCTTCTCCAAACACTCAATTAAACCTCTAAACATCACCCATAACTCCCCTCATCAAAACCCAACCAAACATACACAAAAACTCCCCTTAATTCCCTCTTTCTACATCAAAAATCACAAGCTGAAAACCAAAAGGAAAACAGAGCATAACCTGAATTCAATGGCTAGAACTCACCTTAAAAACGATTTTGAATCCCCTTAAATGTCTGAACGAAGTTCCCTAGCTCCCACCTTTGATCTCCTAGCTCAATTCCTCAATTTGGGCTCTCAAAAATCAAAGAAAAGTGAAGGGAGAAGCTTGTACGGGAGAGAAAGGAAGAGAGGATGAGGATGGCTCTATTTTATTATATTTCCACAGCCTTCTAAAACTCCCAAGGCTGATATAAATCCTTAAGGTCAAAAGACCATATTGCCCCTAGGCCAAATAAACCCCTTTAAAGGCTTCCAAGGGTAAAATCGTCCTTTCCCGCCTATCTCGTTAATTATAATTAACGCTCTCCAATTTCCGCTATTCTCAATATTCCCAAATACCAATAAATCATATCCCATTACCCTTTAATTCCCGGTAATGCTCTAATCATTAATTTCACCCCGAGACTCACCCCGAGCCTCGAACTTAAACCCGTTATGACTAGACCGAACACTAACATCTCATGATCGTCTCATGTTGATTAGCTCGAACCAATCCACCTTATAATGTGGCTATATTAATTAATCACAACCATGCACCCAAAATATACAATTACGCCCACAGTGGCCAAATTACCAAAATACCCTCATAATTAATATATGAGCCCATATGCATGCATTCACCATCATATAATAATATAATTCACGTAAACATGCATATAATCATTAAATACTATAATAAATCAATTATGGCCCTCCCGGCCTCCTAATCAAGGTCCTAAACCTTATTAGGAAATTTGGGGCATTACATTCAGTTTCTGACGTATTGACCGAAATACCCCCTCAATATCAACCCTTCAATCTCGTCTTTTAACTGTCAACACTCGTCGGTTATGTGTGCAATGTCTCTATGGAATCTATAGTATTTATTCGAGTCCCTTTTCCCTTCTGATTCCTCATGGGGTCAGGTCGTCTGAACGGGACCTGGTTTTCATTGGCCAGGTAAATATTCTCTCAAGACTCATTGAGCTCGGTATATACCTTGTATACGGAGAAGTATTTATCCCCTCTCTTCTTTTTACCTCCATCAGCCTCGGGGTTATTCCCTTCGTTCTTCTTCCTTGTAGAAGGGTTATCCCCAGAGGGTTTTAAAGTTGATAGGGTCACCGAGGTCGAGGGAGAGTTCACGTTTGTCATTGTAGTTATGGGCGGAGAGGTCAGGTTCAGTGCTAACCTCGCCTCTTCTACATTGAGAAACCTCTGGGGCCTCCGATTGAACTCGGTTAATGACCTGATAGGTTTCCTTTGTAAATCTTCCCAAAGGGGACTTCCTGGTAAAATACTCGCCCTAACGACCATCAGGTGGCTGCAGGGCAAAAGGCTCGAGCTCCTCATCGAACTCTTTAGCCTTATCCTTGTTACGCTCGTCTTGTAGGACCCTGAATGCTCTTTCTAACTGGTCAATCCTTTCTTTGACTAAATCCACTGGGGGTCGAGCTTGGACCTGAGGGGGCTAGTTATCGTTAATAAAAACTCCAGCTCCCTGTCTTGGTATAGCGTTATATGCTGGCTGCTTACGACTATTTAGATGGTCACGCAGATCAGGGTTCGGCGGATTATCTCGCTCTCGGTTATGGTTTAGATGATCCCGCAAATTAGGGTGATTCCCTCAATTTCGTGTTTGCCTTGGCTCAGTGTTATAAATTCTTACAGACCGAGTGTAGTCTGAGCTTTCGCCTACGTAACTTATAGCTCTCTCTGGATGTGCGGCTCAGTGATTACGAGTTGGGCCCCTTACTGGTCTCCTTGTTGTAGCAGTTTGTGATCTTGACATTTGGCTTCCCGAAGGCTAAGGATCTCTGCGATCTCGGGTATCCTCCCTTTTGTTTCCCTATCCAAGCCTGGCCAGTCGGTTTCCATCTCGACTGCCGCTACGAGATGGTCTCCATGGTGCAGGTCGTGGGACCTCTCGGACTGGTGAGGGGTGTCTTATTGGGGATGGTAGATGCCTTATGGGCGACGGTGGCTGTCTCCCATTGCCGGGGCTAGATGGCCCAAAATTCGCCCGGACAGGCTCTGGGTTGCTTCTTACAGTATCAAGATTCAGGTTCCGAGCCACTAGAGGGGCTCAGTTATTACCCGTTTCTGTACACAATTTTGCAGTCGGGTTGGCAGTGGCCTGCGCCCGGGTACTCCTTCGGGGCCTTGGCTGATTCGGGTATGATGCTTGTTATGCCCTCCTGGCGACCGTGCTCCCATGGGGGCGTCCTCTAGGCCTCTGGGGAGGTGCCTGGGCATTAGCTGCTTGTCTGGCTAATTCTTCATTGTGTTTTGTCGCCTCTGCCAATTGTTTGCGCAATTGACAATTTTTAAGTTCCACGATAGGAACATATCTTTTAGAGTTGTAGTATAAATCCTCATCAGGCCTGGGAGCAGGTGGCCCTTGAGAATTGGATGAATCAATCCTCTCCTCAGGGTCCGGGTCTACCATAGGCTACTTTCCAGGTCCTTGGGGATATTCCTCGGTACAAGTAGTTTGTTCTTCAGTTATCTGGGGTAATGGTTGCCCACCAGTACTGGGGTTGTTAGCAGCGACCATTGATGATTCAGGATGTCTTCAAATCAAACAGGCTCACGTCTTGTTTAATGGCTCTCATTGAAAGCACCAAACTGTTAACGCCGTTTTTCGTCAACTTAGAATTGAAGAGCAATTAAACAAAATACAAGAAGAAATAGACAATAAGAGAGACGATTTTTACGTGGTTCAGCAGTTAAAATCTGCCTAGTCCACGAATCAATGTTATTCACTTTATGGAATTCTCTCAAAGCTTTCTGGAAGCAATTTTACAGAGTCTTCCCCATACAAATTTCTCCATCCTTACAAATGAATTGTTCCACTCTATTTATAGAGTGGTTTACCGAATATCTCCCCTCATATTTCAGGGAGTTATTATACAAATCAATTAAATAAATGCAATTAAATGTGTATAGTTACTACGTATGCACATAAATCCCATGATATTTGGGATTTAATAACAGATTACAACAAATCCCATAAATATAGGGATTCTATAACAATAAACATGTTCACACTTAGCTTGTGACCTTGAACATTCGAATCATAGGCCTTCAAGACTGACCAACCATCACAAGCTCGCTACCTTAGTTCACCTCGGCTTTTAACAAGTAACATTGTTCAAATCATCCCTTTCGAGCTCACCTGAGCTCGAACCGTCTTGTCTAATGGCAGGAAATGAATCAGGAAATTTATACAAGTGTTGAACCATTGTCATTGATGCTTCGAGCATGACTTATAATCTCGAAACACCTCCGAGACCACGTAATTTCTGAGTTCACCAATTTCGATGTTGTCGTACTTACTGCTCAGCGAGACTATTCTTGATATTTTCATTAACGCTGATTATGACGAACCTGCTTACTCCGAGCTTACACTTTACGAGCCTCACTTTCAAGATCAAAATTTATATTCTCGAAATTTGGGTGTAACAATATTTTCGTGGATATTTGAATTTGTTTAACTATTTTAAGATATTTTAGAGTTGTTATAACTATTAATATTTTAATTTTTTTTAAATGGTTAAAATATTAGCTTATTGTTGTAACAACACAAGATATTTTTGTAAAACAGTTAAGATATTGATTTTAAAATTTAAAATTGGTTAAATTATGAAAAATATCATTTTTTTCAACCAATTAATAAAATATGTTTTAATAAATGGGATTTAAATTAACTTTGGTTAATTGTTGATAAATCATATTTAAATTAAATTTTTTTTTTTTTCAAATTAACCTAAAACCATGTTGATTGTTGATAAATGAAATTAAAATTAACTATTGTTAATTGTTGATAAATTTCATTTAAATTGACTTATTTTTTGTAAAAAATTAATTAATTTGAATTTTTTGATAAATTCTAGAAATTAATTGTGGTATTTTTGCAAATTAAATAAATTGTGGTATTTATACATAAATTCATAGACTTGCTCATATAGTAACATCATTAGGCCCATCCAATTATTACATGTCTGTTTGCACTATATGTGGAATTTTCGCACTTGAGCTTAGATGCGTATAGTGGCTCATATGTTGTTAGATACATGAATTTTTTCAAATAAAATATTCATAAAATTATAGGTTTTATTTGGGCCCAATAGAAAATGTAAAGTTTAAATTCCTTTCTTGTGGGTGATTCCGTTTGTGAAGGCCCATTTGCTTTGCATGACTATAGTGGGTCTAATCAATTAATAACAATTAATAAAACGAAGGTTTAAATTCCTATCTTTTGGACCTTGTATGGAAGTTTGGGGTCCTTAGTAGTGGGAACGACATACTAGACCCAGCCCTCCTCCATACAAACCCAATTGTTAAGGCTCATTTACCTGAGTTGTACTTAATTGTGTAGGTTCATTATATTAGTTAAACATAAATATTGATTACCAACAAATTAATTGAATCTGTTTCAATGTGACACTTTAGAATTAATAGGAAATTATAGGACTTTGGTTTTAAAAATTCTAATTTTTTCAATTTTTTAGTAAACCATAGTCCTTAATTTTCTAAAAATAAATAATAAAAATACTATTTTACAATGAGCTTATTTTAAGAATTATATTCGATTTCCACCGTTGGTTTAACAATGTCAATAACTTAATGGGGCCTCGAGACGCTTTGATTTGTCCCCCTACAGAAGGTGTTCATTAGTTGTTTTGACAAGGTTAGATTTTGAAAGATAGATAATTATAGGTCAAATCATACTAGACTCACCCCTACGGCGACTACTAGGACTAAATTTGTGATTATCGAAACCGCTGGTCTAGCTCATAAAATAAGATATTTTGTTTTCTTATTTTATCGAATAGTAAGTTGTTAATAATAGTGTCCATTATTAAATAATTTTACAACTTTATTTAACTAGTGGTATTTTTGACTCTCGCCAACTGGGACAAGGATATCATAGATTGGTTAAAACTTAAAGAAATAGAGATATGATTATTTTTGTATTTTTTTTCTCATATCTTACATATTTTTGGTATTGTTTGTTATTTCTTTAAATTTGTGTGAATAGGAGTTTTATTGAGCAAATGTGATTGATTTCTATTTTATTGATAATTTTTAGTTTAATGTTAAGTAGTGTCTGTGTCTACTCCCATCCTTTCTCAACTTTTGATGGAGAAACTCACTAGAGAAAACTTCCTTAATTAGAAGCAAAATATCAACATATAGTTGATTGGTGACAACTCCGAGTTTCTCATGGTTGCTAGAGTTGATCTACCAACCATGTTTGTAACTCATTACAGCTTCTTGAATCGTGGGAGGAAGTGGACGAAGGCAGCTTATAGCTTAGAGTTGGGAACGGAGCATTCGTTGCGGTCCAAGCTAGGGGAAGAGCTCATCTGAAGTTTCGAAATAAATACTTAATTTTAAAAGATGTATTTTTTATTCCGGATTTTAGTATAAATTTAATTTCAGTTTCCATGTTGCAATTAGAACAATTGGTTATGACTTTCACAAGTTCTAATATATCTATTTCCTTCAATGGATCACAATTGTGTATTGCATGTTTGGAAAACACGCTTTATATTCTGCGACCTAATGAACCCCTCGCTCTTAACAATGATTTATTCAAAGTAGCTAAACCTAGGACCAATAAATGTCAAAAGACTGATAACGATAATATGACGTATTTATGGCACTTGAGACTAGGTCACATTGGCTATGATATGATTCAAAGACTTACAAAGGATAGGCCTTTGAGGGAACTCACCTTAGGTGAATTACCTGTCTGTGAATCTTGTTTAGAAGGCAAACTAACCAAGCATCAATTCTCTACAAAGAGTGATAGGGCCAAAGAACCACTTAGACTTGTGCATTCAGATGTTTGTGGACTTTTGAATGTATAAGCCAGGGGTGGTTTTGAGTATTTCGTCACTTTCACTAACGATTACTGTAACGCCCTGGATAGCCAAGACCGTTACACTGTGTGTTTATAGAAGTGCTAGACTTGTTAATCAAGTCGTTTAGTTGAAAACGTGTTATTGAAACTATTGTGGAACTAGGGTTAAAAGGTTTTGGTCTCAAAAGCCACATTTCTTATAAATAAACGTTTTCTGTTTACACGGGATCCCAAAAATAATAAGATAAAACCATTTACAAAGATTCAAGGTTTAAATACTGTAATTAGCCATTCTAAGGCAAAACAGACTGATAGGCATTCCTTGTCCTGATCCACTCCTCGGCCATGGCAACCGAACAGCTAACTATGTACATTCAGCCCCGCAACTCTCCATCTCAGGACTGGTCCAACTTGCCTTTGCCTTTACCTGCACCACGTAGCACCCATGAACCAAGGCCCAGCAAGAAAACACAATAACAGAGCATAAACAATCAACAGACAATCCAATATCTCATATCACATAACCATGTTCTCAACAGTTTAAGCATTTATGATAACCAAGTATTCAGCATACCAAACATATCACTAATCAATTCACAGATGATAACCAGGGTTAGCGCCCTTAGGCTGCACCCTCTGTTTATCCCACTGACTCCGGCCCGCTTAAACCGAGCTCAGTGAATATTAAGCTGTCCTTGGCTACCAGTGGCCAAGCCGCGCCCTGTGCGCAAATATTGTATACAGCACCCTTAGGCCATTTATCACATGTCCCATGGCATAATACCATCATTGACATTATACAGATATCGGGAGCACTTAGTCCCATCATAAACATATAACTAGGTGCATTTTTCTTACCTTTAAATTCGCTAGCTTTGTTCACTTTGATCCTTGAGCACAATCCCTCTTGAGCCCTAGCGCACACCTAGTTACAACCATAGGTCAAAATCATCACCAAACCTCAAGTCCAAAACCTAGCCTCGGGATCAATCCCGAGCCCTCGGGAAGCTCTAATTTCACCAAACGGGGTGGTGGAATCGAACCCCCGAGCAAAAACCCTTGAAAATAACTTAAAAACCCCTTTTTGGAAACAGGGTAGCGCTACAGTTCTCTAAGGAGGGCGCTACAGTGCTACAAACAGAGCCCAAAATCTTCCCAGGACAAATGGTGTAGCACTACAGCGTCCAAAGGCTAGCGCTAGTCACAGACAGCCAATGCTGTATTTTTCCTTCCTGCGATTTCCTCGAGCCAACCCCTACCAAAACTCTTCCAATCCTCAACCAAACTTTAAAAACAAGCTTATCAAAACACTCCACTCATCCCAAGCATCCCAAATACACAAAACCCAATCACATGCATCCCTAAACATAGAATTCACCATAGTTGATCCTAAACTCAGAAACTCAGCAAAAACCATAGAAATCTCAGAGCTTGAAACCAAAGTTCCTTACCTTTGATTGGAATGTTGATGTTAGGATATCCTCTACTCTTCCTTGGCTTCCTCCTCCTCAAACCCTTGGCTTGAATTCCCTAGAATTCCCCATCAAAACTCAGCTCAAAACCATAACTATACCAAAAACCAGAAACTGAAGAAACCTCAAAAACTTACCTCCACTGAATGAGTTGCTCTGCCAATTCCTCAAGCTTAACTCAGAAACTTAATTTCTCAGCTTGATCTATCCCTCCTCTGAACTTTGCTCCAGGAAAACCTTAAGAAAAATAGTGGAGATGAGCCTAAACCAACCTTGTTTTTCTTTCCCTTCTTTCTCTTTCTTTTCTTTCCTTCAGACTTCTATTTCCTTCTACAAACTCCACTAAGCATAAAGCCTCAGTTATGCCTATCCTCTATAAGCCCAAATGACCACAATACCCTCCCCTTTAATTCTAACTCTTTTAATCCACCTAGGGGTATTTTGGTCATTTCACCCAATTCCCGCTAATCCCTCAAGTGTCTCTAATATTTACCGCTTACTTACCGATACTTAATTAATCACCAATTATATTCCTCAATGTCAAAATTAACCCCAATATATTCTCTAAATTCCCATTTACACTCCCAGGCTCGCCCCGAGCCGGGTATAAATCTCCGCCGTGACTTTTTTGCTAACCTGCTCACTAGGATTGTCTCGAATCACAGATCACAAATATATCCACATAATAATGTGGTCTCAACAATTATGACATATATATGAAGTTATGCCCTCAACGGGCCAAAATTACAATTATGCTCTTTCTAGCCTAATCAGGGCCTACATGCATACTAATACACATAGTCATGCATCTCAGATATTCAAATAGTCATATAGCATACTTTTTATCATTAAATCACATATATTCCAATTATGCCCTCCTGGCACACTAATCAAGGCCCTTAAGCCTTATTAGTAAATTTGGGTCGTTACAATTACTCTAGATACTCATGTCTTTACCTAATGCATAGGAAATTAAAAACATTTTCAAAGTTTCAAAAATTCCTAGTGATGGCTCAGAACCAATTAGGTAAAACATTAAAGATCTTGCGATCTGATAAGGGTTGAGAATATTTGGATATGCAGTTCCAAGATCATTTAATTGAACTTGGGATTTTATCACAACTTGCTGCCCCAGGTACTCCACAACAAAATGGTGTAGCGGAATGCAGGAACAGATGCGAGTTGATGGTAAAATTCCCACTCTTTATGTCCAACCGGCGCAAGTCGATTTAAATGAAGAAAGTACCATTGTTCCTGAGCAAACAGTCACGGAGCCTCGTCGTAGTGGGATGGTTTCTAGGAACCCAGTTCTCTATGGTTTGGATAGTGAAACCGATATGGTTGTTGGTGACACTGATGATGATGATCCATCGTCTTTCAAACAGGCAATGGTTAGCCATGAAAATGAACTATGGCTCGAAGCCATGAAACAAGAAATGGAGTCCACGTACTAAAACTCCATCTAGGATCTTGTGGAAACACCTGGTGACTTTTGGGCCATTGGGTGCAAGTGGATTTACAAGAAGAAACGAGGTGTTGATGGAAATATCGAGACTTATAAAGCTCGATTAGTGGTAAAAGGGTTATACCCAAAGAGAAGGCGTGGACTATGAGGAAACTTTTAGTCCGGTAGCCATGGTCAAGTCCATTCGCATCCTCCTATCCATAGCAGTCGCTCTCGACTATGAGATTTGGCAAATGGACGTCAAGACCTTTTCTTAATGGAAAGCTTGACGAAGTCATTTATATGGATCAGCCAGAAGGATTTAAAGTAGCTGGACAAGAAGGAAAAGTTTGCAAGCTGAATAGGTCCATTTATGGACGTAAGCAAGCTTCTCGTTCCTGGAATCTTAGGTTTGATTAAATAATCAAAACCTAATGCTTTGAACAAAATATTGATGAGCCCTGTTTTTACCAACTAAAGGCAAATCAAATAGTGGTATTCCTGGTTCTTTATGTAGATGATATCTTACTCATTGGAAACAATGTTAAGAAATTATCAGATGTGAAGAATTAGCTGAGCACTCAATTCCAAATGAAGGATTTGGGTGAAGCAAGTTATGTTCTAGGTATCCAGATCATCAGGGATAGAAAGAACAGACTCTTAGCTCTATCTCAAGCAGCTTACATTGATAAAGTGCTTGAACGTTTCTCAATGACAAATTCCAAGAAATGGCGTCTACCGTCCCGCCATGGAATTCATCTTTCAAAGAAGCTGTCTCCCCAGACTCTTGAAGAGGAAGATGCAATGAGAAAAGTTCCTTACACATCTGCAGTTGGAAGTCTGATGTATGCCATGTTGTGTACTAGACCATACATCTACTATGCAGTGGGAGTAATGAGCAGGTATCAGTCAAACCCAGGACCAGAACATTGGATAGCAGTTAAGCATATCCTGAAGTATTTGAGACGGACTGGGGATTATATGTTAGTCTACAAGGGTGGTGTTCTGAACCTTGTAGGCTACATTGAGTCAGATTTTCAAACTGGTGTCGATGACAGGAAGTCTACTTCTGGAATGGTGTTTACTCTTGGGGGTGGATCTGTGATATGGAGAAGCGTAAAGCAGTCTACAATCTCACATTCCACCATGGAGGCTGAGTACATAGCCACGTTAGAAACAACTAAGAAAATAGTCTGGCTAAAGAAGTTCTATTCGGATCTTGGTGTTATTCAAGACATGGATAAACTGCTTGTGTTGTTTTGTGACAATACAGGAGCGATAGCCAACTCGAAAGAACCTCGAAGTCACAAGAATAGTAAGCATATAGAAAGGAAGTACCACATTATTCGAGAATATGTGGCCAGAGGAGATGTGAAGGTTATGAAGATTGTAACTGAAGACAATCTTGGATCTGTTTACAAAGGCACTGTCAAAAGCTACATTTGATAAGCATATCAAGGAAATAGGATTAGTAGAATTACGGCATCAGTTTCAATTAGTGCAAGTGGGAGTTTGTTGGGGTTTTATGCCCTAATTAAAACCCAAATTCTTTGTAATCTCATTTTATTATCAATAAACGAATATAAATCATTTTTGACTTGGTCAATCACTTTGCTCACATGTTTTATTTTCATGATTATTTGTTTAATATAAACTTCTATTAAATCCCGAGCATATAGCTAATCGTATTTATAGTGCCGTAATCACAGTAGAATATAAATATGATTATATGTTCAAAATAAGTTAGTCCTAAGATTAGTCAGTGCACATGATTTACACTGACTTTCCAATCTATGATATGATCTACTTACACATTGTAGTGTTATGTTCTTTCTAGAACATTAGCAAAGTAGATAAGATCGGATGTCTTTGTTACATCGGACTGGACCGATATTGACAGTTGATAAGATAAGTAAACATACCATTATTATCTATTTTAGTCATATCATATCGTTGACCATATGTCAATTCAATCTCCAGTCTGAGTGGCTAGTATTCTAACTGATTGTATTATTTGAGTTCTTTGACTTGTTCGTTACCAGCTTACCCTACAGACTAGCTCATACTTACATCTTGGGAACTCGGTAGTATAATTGAGTGGGAGTGTTAATCATAGATATGAACATCTATAACTTCTGATGAAGAAGTGAAATGATGGTTTTCTTTTAATTTGGTTCAAGGTGTTAAATGATAGAAATCTCATTTCAGTAATTAAATTAGTTTACTGAAATATCATCTACAAGGAACTAAGTGTTTTAAGGATAAAATACAATGAAGGATAAAATAGTATTTTAGTCCCATCTCATTGTAGACCGTCTATAGAGGATTGAGTGACAATTATGGTTGTAACAATGGATAATTAATAGCGTATCTATATTTGTTATAGAGTGTTCTATGAATTCAAGAGTGCAATTCTGAGTCTATAGTAGAGTCACGATGAATTAATAAGTTAGTAAATTTATTTGTTAGAATTATGATAACTTATTGGAGCTTGATTTCATAGGCCCATGGTCCCCATTGTACCTTGGATAAAATCATCTAGATAGTCTCAATTAATTAATTTAATTATCAATTCGAATTATCAAATTTGACCAGGTCAATTTTGGATAGTTTCACAGAGTTATGTAATTTTGAGAAGAAAAGATAAATTAGGGCAGAATTATTAATTAAGATAAATTGGTATTTAAATTAATAAATAAGTTTAAATCAATGTTCAAATTATAAATAATTAATTTGATAAAGGATTTAAACAATTATTTAATTAATTAAATCAATAGAAAATAATACAGGCCTTGATTTTAAGTCCAATGGGCTTATAATCAAATGGGAAATTTCACGGGCCTAAAACCCATGATAATTTCAACCTAGGACTTCAAATTGGCTATTATTTTATTGATTTTTTAATTAAATTAAATGGCCTAATTGAGTCTATAAAAAGAGTTTTTAGAGAGAAGTCAAAACACAAGTCTAAACACAAGTTTAGAAGACAGATTTTCTGATAGGTTTTAGATTCTCTCTAAACACAAGTCATTTTCTAAACCTCTTTGTTAATTTCTCTTCTTCTCTCTGTATCTATTTCATGTGTTGAGAATTGTCCACTCTAGTCTAGGTGATTCTAAGGATACTTTGGAAGACTGTGAAAATTATAGAAGATTGGCTCAGTTTCTTAATAATACTCTGCGACAGAAAGGATACAAGGGTTAGAGAAACTGAAGGAATGACTCATTCATTCTCCTGCGTATACTGTAAGTATTCTTATCATTGTTTCTCTTTGAATTCAATTTTAGAAACATGTTCTAGGTTATCTCATATTAATTTGTTTAATATTAGATCTACATGAAAATAAATAAAGATCATGTATAAGTTTTCCCAACACTCGCGACCTCCTCTTTTAGGGCTTTCTTTCTGTCGTCATCCAGGAGCCTCCATTTTTGCTGCTTCGGGGGGAAGCTCTTATCAATATTGAGTGCATGGCTGACAACATTTGGACTAATCCCTACCCTATTCGAGTGCGACCATGCAAATACGTCCTGGTTTTCTTTCAAAAGCAAGTTAATTGCTATCTTGCATTTTCAGAAAGATTTTTTCCTACTTTTACCACCCTTGTGGTATCTTTCTCGTCGAGATCTATTTCTTCAAGCTCCTCCAACAATTCGAGATTGGCCCTTTCTTTAACTCTAGGGTTGATTTCTTCTTCTATCTCAAAGACGAATCCGTCCATCTCTTGACTGACCACAAACGTCTATGCACTAGTTTGGTTTTTCCCTCTCACGGAAATGTTGTAGCATCCCCTTCCTGCGAGCTGGTCTCCCTTCAGCATCCCGATGCCACTAGACATTGAGAACTCGATGGCCAAGTGCCTAACAAACGATACTACCCCTAGCCTAATCAGGGCTAGTCTCCTGAGCAGTACGTTGTAGGCCGACGGAGCATCCACCACCACGAACTCCATCATCTTGGTTACCGAGACTGGATAATCTCCCAAGGTTACGGGGAGTTCAATGGATCCCGTACAAGAAATTTCTTCACCTAAAAATCCGTACAACGTGGCTACACAAGCTTTCAAATCTCGAAGTGTGAGTCCCATCTTTTTTAGAGTGGCTTTGTAAAGGATATTAATAGTGCTCCCATTATCGATCAGGGCCCTGCATACCCTCCTGTTCGTGAGCTGAAGTGTGATGATCAGGGGGTCGTTGTGAGGAAACTGGACGTGTGACGCATCATCTTCTGTAAAAGTGATGGGTTAAGTTTCAACCCTTTGCTGCTTTGGAGCTCGTGGTTTGGGCTCATAGGGAGAACCGTCCCTGGTTTTGAGCTCGTTTACGTATCTTTTTTGGGCATTTTTGCCCGTTCCTACGAGATGCGAACCCCCAAAGATGGTTACCACATCCTCCCCATCTATAGGGGGAGGTCGATCATCCTTCCTTACTCGGGAGTTGTTCTGTTAGGCAGGTTGAACAAACGCTGCCCTCTGTCTTTTCGAGGCTTGATTGGGATTCCATTTTCTCACATATTGTCAGAGATACCCCCTCGAGATCAGGCCTTTGATCTCATCCTTTAGCTTTCAGCACTCATCAGTGGTATGTCCGACATCCCCGTGGAATCTGCAATACTTATTGAAGTCCCTCTTCACCTTTTGATTCTGCATTGGATCAGGTCGTCTAAATGGGACCTGGTTCTCATTGGCGAGGAAGATATTTTCCCAAGTCTCATTGAGCTCAGTATATACTGTGTAAATGGAGAAATACTTGTCTCCCTTCTTCTTTTTCCCTCCGTCTGCCTCGGGGTTATTCCCTTCATTTTTATTTCTTTTTGAAGAGTTATCTCCAGAGGGTCTTAATGTCGATGGGGTAGCCGAGGTCGAGGCTGAGTTAACATTTGTCGCTATAGATACTGGCTGAGAAGTCAGATTTAATGCTGACCTCGCCTCTTCTACATTGACAAATCTCTGGGCCCTCCTTTTGAACTCGGTTAATGACCTTATGGGTTTTCTTTATAGATCCTCCCAAAGGGGACTCCCTGGTAATATACCAATTCTTACAGCCATAAGGTGGCCACTGTCATCGACGTTGCGAGCTCGAACCACTTCTATATTGAACCTTGCAATGTAACTCTTTAATGACTCTCCCTGCTGTTGTCTGACATTGGTCAAAGCTGAGGCTTCAGGCCTAACGCCTACCATGGCTTTGAACTGCTTCTTAAACTCCTTTGCTAACTGATCCCAAGACGAGATCGAATGTCTTATAAACTTTTCAAACCATTTTTTCGCTGGTCCTGTCAGAGTAGCTGGGAATAACATACATCGGAGCTCATAATCAACATTGCTAGCTCACATGATGGTATTGAACGTGCCCAGATGACTGCATGGGTCTGAGTTCCCATCAAGTGGTGCTACATGGGGTATCCTAAACCCCTGTGGAAATGGAGTGTTGGAGATATGTGGGGCAAAAGGCTCAAGCTCCTCATCGGAGTCTTCAGCCTTATCCCTATTCCTTTCATCCTGAAGGAGCCTGAACGCCCTTTCGAGCTGGTCAAATCTCTCCTGGACCAAGTCCACTAAAGGCTAAGCTTGTACTTGGGGGAGCTAGTTATTGTTTATAAAACTCCAGCTCCTTATCCCGGTATAGGGTTATATTGATTTCCATATGCCAGTTATTTTCGAGTGTTCAAATGGTCGCGCAAATCAGGGTTTGTAGAATTGGCTTGCCCCCGGTTATGGTTCAGGTGATCTCGAAGGTTAGGATGATTTCCCTGATTCCCAGTATTCCTGGCTTGGTATTATATATGCTTACAGACCGAGTGCAGTCTGAGCTCCCACTTATGAAGCTAACGTTTCTCTCTGGTTGAGGGGCTCGGTGGTTACGAGGTGGATCTTCCACTAGCCTCCTCGCCCCAGTCGTTTGTGATCTCAACAAATGGCTTCTCTTCGCTTGGGGAGCCTTGTGTTCTCGAGTTGCCTCCCTTTCGCCCCTATGTCCAGGTTTGGCCTGATAGTTCTTATCTCGACTGCCACTGCGAGATGCCCTTTGTGGTGCAAGTCGTGGTGCCTCCCGGACTGATGAGGGGTGTCTTATTGGAGAGGGTGGATGCCTTATAGGTGATGGTTGTGGCTTCCCATTGTTGGGTATGGATGGTCCAGAATTTGCCCGGACAGGTTCCAGGTTGTTCCTGAGTGCTTCAGGGTTAGAATTCCGAGCTGCTGGAGGAGCTCGGTTATTTCATGTTCCTGTAGACACCTCCACACTCAGATTGTCAGTAGCATCAGTTCGAGTATTTCTCCTAGGGCGTTCATCTACAGGATTCGCCCTGGGCCTCGGTTGAGCCTGCTGGGCCCCTTGCTCAGCTCTCCTGGCTGTCATGCTCCCTCGGGGATGTCCTCTTGGCCTTCAGGGTGGTGCCTGGACCTCAACAACCTGTCTGGCCAACTCTTCATTGTGCCTTGTAGCTTCTGCCAATTGTTGGCACAGTTGGCGATTCTCCAGTTCAACAATAGGAATGTACCTCTCTGGATTATAGTAGAGGTCCTCATCAGGCCTAGGAGTAAGCGGTCCTTGGGAATCAGAGGATGCACTCCCTTCCTCTGGGTCATGGTCAGTCATGGGCTGCTTCCCAAGTCGGCGTGGGTAATCTTCAGTGCAAGTACTTTGCTCCTCCGGTATTTGGGGCAATGGTCACCCGCCAGTACTGGAGTTGTTTGTGGTGGCCATTTGTAATTCAGGAGGTTTCTGATTAAACAATCTAACGAATTGAGTTCAGCTCTCAATGAAAGCACCAAACTGTTGACGCCATTTTTCGTCAACTTAAATATGAAGAGCACTAAACACAGAATTAAGAAGAAAAAAAAAAGAACAATCAGGATTTTACGTATTCAGCAGTTAAAATCTGTCTAGTCCACGAGTCAATATTATTGAGTGGTTGTATTCTCTTAAAGCTTTACAAAGCAATTTAGCAGATTATTCTTAGTACCCAATTGTGTGTATCTACAAATGAAGTTCTCTAGTCTATTTATAGACTAGTTAACAAAATATCTTCCCTTTTATTTCGCGAAGTTACAATTCAAATTTGAAATACATATAATTAAATATATTAATTATGCAATATCCTATGATAATCGAGATTTATTATTAGATAACAACAAATCCCCAAGGAATAGGGATTTTCTAATAGGCACCTCGTTCAAACTAGGTTACTGACCTCGAACATACAGTTTACACACTTTCAAGATCGACCAACATCATGAGCTCGTTATTCTGGTTAGCCTCACCCTTAGCCAGCAATATCATCGATCTTAACCCTCGGAGATCAACCTTTTCGAGTTTGCAATGAAGGTTCGAATTGCTCTCAAATACTCTGGAGAAGATCCATCCTTTCGAGCTTGATGCTTAAGCTCGAACCTTCTTAAACTGGTGCTTGATCGCCAATAGGAACAAATGAGGAATCATATTAATTTATACAAGTGTTGAGCCCTTACTTGACATTTTCGAGCTTACACTTTACGAGTCTACATTTTGAGGCTCATTTATGACGATTTCAAAATTTGAGTGCAATAATGAGTATGAGAGAATGCTTGATAAATCCTTAGAAGCATTTCTATAGAGTATTCCCAAAGTGTTCTTATGAGGGAGGAAATAGCTTTTAGGACAAAAGGTTTTTAACCTTGTTTAAGCCTACTGTTGCTCTTGAGATATTCATCTTCTATCTTCTACTCTAATGATAATTGTCATAAGTTATATAATCTCTTTTCACTTATGTAATATTGTTTGTTAATATTATATGTATTTTGTGTCATTTTGATTGTAATCATCTCATTTGTTTATATATTTCCGACAATATTTACCATAAGACTTGACTATGTGAATGTGATAAATTTTTACCTCACTTGTATAATGGGTTTTTAATCTTTACAAGTGGTGGGTAAGAGATGTTTTACGAGATGTTGATGAATATGTTAGCAAGAATGTAGAGCATTTTTTCCAGATAAAAGCATCTTTAATTAAGTGTCAAAAAGTCGGTGTAATGCATTATTTAACACATCTTACAAAATGTATGACTCCAATGGTATTCCAAAAAGTGTGTCAAATTTAGCACATGCTAAAAGTTGTGCCAAATTTGGCACACAATATAGCATGGGCCAAATTTGATACATCAATAAATGGGAAAAGTTGATAACTGCCCATTTTTAAGAGTATTTAACTAAAACTAGACACTAAATATATTTAGTTAAATTTTACCCATTATTATCATGAGACTTCCTAAATTACCTGTAAGTGTTGTTGTAGTATGTATTATGTATCATATTATAATTAAATTGGAAATGCATTCTAATTATAATGTGTCATATATATGTATGAGAACTATATTTATAAGATTATATTAAATTTATGAAAAATTATTCTATAAAATGTAAACATAAAGGCTTAAAATTTAAACCACAACTCTTTAAAATTTAAACCACAAAGTTTAAAATGTAAACAACAATCCTTTAAAATATAAATCTCATGACATAAAATTTAAACCACGACCTTTTAAAAGTTCAACCTCAAGGCTTAAAATCAAAACCAAATCTCTTCAAAATGTAAACCACAAAACTTATAATTTAAATCACGACTCTTTCCAATTTAAACCATAAAGTTTAAAATTTAAACCACAATTCTTTTAAATTAAACCACAAGACTTAAAATTTAAACCACGACTTCTTAAAATTTAAACTACAAGGCTTAAAAGTTAAACTACTAGGCTTAAAATCTAAATCACGACCATATAAAATATAAATCATGATCTTGTAAAAGCTAAACCATGACTCTTTAAAATTTAAACCACAATGCTCAAAATTTAAACCACGTATATTTAAAATTTAAACAACAAGGCTTAAAATTTAAACTATTAGGCCTAAAATATAAACCACAACCATATAAAATATAATTCATGATCATTTAAAATCTAAACCATGACTTCCCTTTCTTTACTGCCCTTGCTAAAATGCCCCTTTCTTTACGATTATGGAATTGTGTGCCACGACTAGACTTCGGAAGAGAAAAATGCACTTGTCTGTGCCTCGATTAGCGCCGCAACTCTAAAGTGAAGTGTAGCGGCTCAAATTATGCCCACAATAGAACCGCAGCTCAAAAGTCTAGCGCCATGACCCTCTATCAATCTCAAAATATGCCTTCTTTGTTTACCACTATGTCGCAGCTCAAAATCATTCTCCTCCAAAAATTAACTTTTTAAGCCTGAGAACCTTGTCGGAGGCCAAAATTAGTCCAACAAGGATCTCTTAATTGCAATTTTGTCAAATTGGGCATTTAGTGTTCAGAATCTCAGAAGTTTTCCATATTTTAGTCCATTTCTTTATTTCGCGCATAATCCTGAAAACATTAGCAAACACAAGCTTCATACTGTACAAACACAACTAAAAAGGCTTAAAGACTCCCTAAAATACTCTCCATACACTGTAAAAACTAACCTAACGGAAGACTATCAGTCTTCTTGTGATTTTTTTTTATAAAACAAGAATTTTATTTTAGTTTTAAATCATTTTAGTTTTTAAAATAATTTATATTATTTTAACATTAAAATATATTTTCTATTTTAAATTCAATTTAAATACATTATTTTATATTACTTTAATATTTAAAATATTTTTTCTATTTTAAATTCATGTGGACGAATTATAGGGTGTCACTTTGTACCCTCAGCCAACATTTAACGGAATTATTAGAGAGGGTACTGGCAGATATCAACGAAAGTAAACATTGGGTACTTTTCCCATAAAAAAATATTGGGCACTAATTCACAAAATTTTCAAAACATTGGGTACTTTTACCGCTAATTCCCCTATATTAAATTGGTCTTAGTAGATACCCTACTATTTATACCTTCCTTGTATAATGAAAATGTACCTTCCTTTTATATTGAAAATGGATAAGTAAAAATTACATGAAATATGGTATTATTATATTTTATGAGTTTGACAAATATGAGGTTTTTAACTTTGTGCATTGTTTATGACTTTTTTCAAAAAAATTTTTTTACATTTTATGGGCTTCTTTCACGTAAACTTTTTTTTATGGTAACCGGTTACTATAACATTAATTTTAAAAGTTACTAATTCGACACTAGTAACTAGGTACCACTATCAAAATAGCTTTTTTAAAACTAATTTCATAATGGTAACCAGTTATCTACATATCACTAATAAACTTAAAAACTGATAGTGGTAACCAGAAACTACCACTACAAAAAATTAATTAATAAATAAAAGCATATTTTGATAGTGGTAACTGGTTAGCACCACATCAATTTTTACAATAACTAATTCAACACTAGTAACTAGTTACCATAAAAAAATATGGAAAAATGAAAATAATATTACTAAAATAGGGAAGAAAAAAAACCATAAAATGTTAAATAAAAACATATTAACCCATACTTTAATTGGTGGCATTATTTTTTTTTTGTCCATATTTATAAAAACTAAATTTAAATTTACTATATTTTGTAAATTTCGCAATGGATAATAACCAAAAACAAAATTAAAGCAGTCCATATTTCAACTAAATTGAACAATCCAACCTATTTGAAAATTACAAAGTTATTTTTAATATAAATTGTTAATTAGCAATAACATTTTTAATTCGTCAAAAAGTTGTAGTCTTTGAACATTTAATTATTAATTATTAATTATCATTCCGCAAAAATTATAATTATTAAGATTTTTTAATATATTATCTATTAAAATATTTTTTTTTTTGACATTTTTTTTTGTTTTACTCAAACAAACTAGTGTTAATATATAGTTATGCTATTGTATTGTTACGATTTGTAACAGCAATCACGGTTTCTTTACAAAATAATAACATTGTAACAAACAGTAACTGAATGTTTACAAACACTTTTTTTAGCCAAAGTCAATATACAATTGGATACTACCAACTTAAATATCATATTAGATATAACTGAAACAAATAATATAGTCACCACTAATAAGTAAATAAGTACATTATTGTATAAATATTTAATTTCGTTCAAAATGATTTATAATTAAAAACATTAAGTATAAAATAGCTTATCATATTATTATTATCTTTAGTCAAATAAATCAAAAAAATTATTTATTTCAAATAAAAAATTATTACAAAATTTAATACTTTAAAATATTATTAGGTACAAAATAATATTACTATATTTTACAAATAAAAACACATTAAAACTAATAAAATATAGGGAAATCTTAAAAAACGTGAGATTTTAATAGCAAATATATAAAAACATAGCTTTTACCATATATCTAAGTTTTAAAAAGTTAACTTTTAAAAAGCTAGAATTAATAAGGTTTTTTTAAATTGATGAATTTTCCAAAAATGCAATGTAATTATGTAAAAAAAACTATGACCGCTAATTCGTTAATGGAAATCTAAAAATTATATGTTTGAAAAATTAAAAAAATAAAAAAGGAAAATCCATAAAAATATTAACAAGTGAAAATTCTCGTGTAAATAGTGAAGTGGCAAAAACAGATACATCGTGTAATTTTCACTAAAAATATATATTAACTATATTGGTTATAACACACACTAATTTGTGCAACTATTTGGGTATCCAAAACATAATAAGTTTATTGAATATAAAAATAACACTTTGTAAATATTACGATAATTATTAGAATAAAGATGATATGAATGATAAAATTAATTTAACTTAATGGATAAAATAAATGATACAAATTATAAAATTTTATATGATAAATCTAATGAAAAGTAAATATATTTAAAAACATATATATTGAATGTTATTAAAATAAATTTAAACACTATTTGAAAAGGATAAATATGTATATTTTCAAAAAGAAAAAAGTCGTGAAAGAGCAAATGCTCTGTAAAGTTAAAGGAGAAGTTGTTATCTTGAGCGTCAAGGATCACGCTATGCCTCATACGTACGCGACGGAATCAGAAAGAAAAAAAAATTATGTTGTTTTATTTTTCTACTAAAATATAAAAAAGATTTAAATATATATATTAATTAGAAATTGGGCATCAATTAAATGGAGATCTCCTATGTGAGGAAATGAATTAAAGATAAATGAACAAAGGGCGTGGATGTCCATATTAATAAATTATTTATATTTTACAAACATTATAAATTATTAATGGAGATACACATGCAATAAAATAAATAGTAGTAAAATATTTTCTATTTTAAGAAACTCTCTAACAACGATTGCAAGTGCACATGAACCAATATATAAACATCTTAAATTTGAATAAGTTGAAAATATATGAAGTGTTATGTGTGCTATTTATTATTATTTTAAATAATATAATATTTGATTAAATAAATTAAAGGAGTACTTACAATATATTTTGTAACATATTTGTTGGAGTTGCAAAATCCTTGTAGCATCAGTGTGTGTCATAAATTGGGTAACTAATAGTTACAAATTTGTAACTTACATTTTAAATGTGTAAAAGAGTTACACATTTGATATATTTGGTTTGAAATTTGAATCAAATGAGATTTGGAATGTTTTGACAATTTTAAGTGCCAGGAGAGAGCTGAGAAATAAAGAGGGTAGAGTTACATCGCCACTCATGGCAACGTATTGCTACCAAGAGATAATATGGTTTGTAACATTTTACTCGGTCCTAAATGGTTTTGTAACTTTCAAAATTTCCATTACACCAGTCTTGTAATAGCTTAGGAGTTAATGGATGAGATTCAAATTCAAAGAGGGAGCGAACTCTATAAATACGAATTGAATTATTCACAAAAATACTTTACATTCTCATCCTTAAAGAGCACTAGACTGAGAATATTAGGCTTGATAAATCTCAAAGACATTTCTAGAGTGTTTTCAATCCCTAGCTAATGGTCTAAGTGTGGGAGGAAATAGTCTTTTAGACAAAGTTCATAGGAACTTTTTTGAGCCTTTGTGCTGGTTCTTTTATTCTATTCTTCATTGGTTTCATGAGTTCTTTTATTTGTATATTGTAAGAGCATATCTAATGGTATGTCAAAGTGGTGATGCATTGCTAAAATATATCTCACTCTAGAAAATACTTGCTCTAATGGTGTGCCAAAAGCTGTATCGAAATTGACATATACTAAAAGTTGTGCCAAATTTGGCACCAATATAGCATGGATATGCATATTTTGCATCATCATAAATGCTACACTTTTTTTTTTATTTACTTTTATGTCATTTTTATTATTTTAATATTATCTTTATCTATCAACATTAAATGGTAGACTTTTTACTTTATTATTTTTTACTATCTTTAATTATCAACAATAAAATATAAAGAAAAATTATTATTTTTGTAACGCCCTAGATAGCCAAGACCATTACACTGTGTATTTTAAATAGTGCTGGACTCGCTAATCAAGTCATTTAGACATAAACGCGTAACTAGAAGTAATTAACGAGCTAGGGTTAAATTTTTTAGTCAAATGAATATTTCCTTTAATTAAAAAGTTTAAGTCTGTGCATGACATCCCAAAATAAACATTTAGAAAGTTATTTACAACTCAAAAGGTGTATACAAAACATGCCGCCCTAAGCAGGAAAATTAGGGTTTAACCCTAGTTTCTCTTTGAATCCCCGGCTGTGGCGGTCGAGCAGGCTGCATATGTACACGTTGCCACTGAAGCTCTCCAACTCATGCTGGTCCAGCTTCTCTTTTCCCTTAACTGCACCACATAGCACCCGTGAGCCAAAGCTCAGGAAGAAAACATAGACATGATCATAAGTAGTTAATAACAGATTTCAAAATCATATATGGCATGCCTAGTAGTAATAACTGTACTCACGCATGCATTCAATCCAGCTAAGTGACTATAGAGTCACACCGGGGCCGTAGCCCTATTTACTAATAACTAGTCGTAGGTCTAGTCAAGCATACCTAGCGCTTTGTTTTCCAAGCAACCATAAGGTCGTTCAAGCTTATGTCACCATACCGGCCTACGCTCAACGCTATTACTGCCCTTGACTCATAAGTCAAGCATTTCAATCAGATAATACAAACAAACATAAATCATTTATCACATATATGCTCAATACAATTAGACATGTTTAATAAAACATCTTAATCATAGTTATAACCATGTTCAGTGACCGGGCTCAAGTCCTAACCACAGACTAGGTGAAATTTTCTTACCTTAAGTCCTTAACAAGACACGTATCATGACCTTGAGCACGACCCCTTTCCTCCTGAGCCAATCAGCAAACCCTAGTTGCAACCATAATAACGAATAACCATAAATAATGAGCAAATAATAAAGGCTTCTGGACCGAATCCTAGCATCCGAGACCTCCAATTCTACTAAATCGGGTAGTAGAATCATTCCCAATCCCTTAGGTTTGATTCCCTGCAACTCAAAACCTCATTTGGTCATTTTCCCCAATTAGAATCGCGGCCCGCCCTTGAAGGGCCACTCTAGGTAGAGAGCCCTAAACCACGAAGGCACATGACACGGGCCGCGACACCAAGGCGATTCAGAAGAACCTTAACACCTTTGAGTTCATGCAGGCCGCAACACTCCAAAAACAGGGCCGCAACGCAACCCCGCGAACCCAAAATAATTTGGTTTTTCTAGCATTTTTCTCTAAGCCAAATCCCCCCAAAACTCATCCCAAAATCCAACCAAACCCAATATCGAGTCTTAAACTCATAACAACACATCATAAGCTACATATAAACCCCAAAACCAAGCCAAAACCTCACCATAACTCAAAATCCAAACCTTGAGTTTAAAACTCAAGAGCACTAAAACCAAGCTAGAAATTTACCAAAGACAGAGTAAAACTCTTACCTCAACTGAGTAATTACAACCCAAAGTTGCACCTTAATCCAATTTCCAGCTCTAAGCCTCCAATTCAAGGACTTCCTTCCCCAAAATTCAAAAAAATTAACCACAACCAAGAGAGCAATAGGGAGAGAGAGTGAGAGAGAGAGAGAGAAAGAGAAATGGGAGAATTGTTTAGTGTTTAATCTGATTTTTTTTTCTGAAGGCTTCTAATTGACTAAGCCATTCCATGGGCATGAAATGACCAAGACGCCCCTTGCTTATAAATTTTATCTTTAATGTCCTCAAGGGCAAAATGGTCCTTTGCCACCATTCATGTAACGTCTAAAATTACCTAATAAGGCTTACGACCTTGATTAGGGGGCCATGATTGAGAATTATGTGTTTATGTGATATATATGTGTGTATCATTGTATGATTATGTGAGTTATATTATAATATGTCTAGATATGCATGCTTAGGTGTATTAAATATACATGTGGGTCTGTTTCTTATCAGAAGGAAATTTTTTGTAATTTGGCCAGTTACATGTATATTTGGAGTATATGCGATATATGTGTGACACCACATTATTATGTGGATATATTTGGGTTACTCGGCATGAGGTGATCCTAGGGAGAAAGTTAGCGAGAAAGTCACAACGGGACCAATACTCGACTCGGGGTGAGTCAATGAGTGTTTTGGGTATTTAGTACATTACTGGGATCGTGGGTAATGGGAATGAATATTCGAGGATATATTTTCAGTGTTAGTGAGATTAGGAGGGAGTTTTAGGGATTTTGATCATGTTACCCTTAGGAACGTTTTTGGGTACCTCGAGCCGTGGGGTTTGCTTAAGAATACTTGAACCCTAAGTAACCTGTCATAAACAGAAAACCCATTCAACACTCTCGTTCTCTCTCCTGTTATCTCACTTGAAGCGTGTTAGCATTTTCGAAGGAAACTCGAGTTTTAGAGCTCGGATTCAAGCAAGGTTAAAGCCATAACGATTCTAGGGAGTGATAGCCTGACGATTTAGCTGGAAAATGACTTAATCAGAGATAATTTAAGCTTTAAGTTTATGAGTTTTGTTATACCCAAAAATTGGAGATCAAGGACGTGGCAATAAATGTTTCAAGTGGCAGTGCATGGTCAGTAAAAGACACGTTAATAGTCAATAAATACATTGACTACTCAGAGTTGTGATAAAGTGACCCGGTAGACTGACGAAGAATTCGGACTGCTTGAAAGATGTCATAACCAAGCCAAGTGCACCTTGGTCCGAGGAGGCTAAGGAGAATGCATCCTAGGAGGCTAAGGAGAATGCATCCTAGGAGAGCTAAGGAGGGTGCATCGAGGAGAACTCAAGAAAGTGGTCTTAGGAGACCCCAAGGAGAAAGTGGTCCTAGGAGACCCCAAGGAGGATGTGGTCCTAGGAGACCCCAAGGGTGTGTCCGAGGTAAGCCTCCCAAAGTTTCCTAAGTGTTGGCTCGAACGTGTCCAAGGTAAGTAGCTAAGGAGGAGGAGTCCCATGCAAGTCAAGAATGGAGACTTAGATTTTGACAAGGAGAGCCTACACAATGTCCGATCGGACATAGTTGGGAGATACTAAAGGAGAGTGCCTCGCACTTGTCCAAGGTGAGATTCCAATGAGGTTGGCTCGGACCACCTTGGTCCGAGGAGAAGGCCACAAGGTCCGATCGGACCTTGATTGGAGGAGGTAAGCTCGGACTTACCCGAGGTGAGGTGCCAAGGGAGTTGGCTCGGACCACCTTGGTCCGAGGAGAGCCAAGCTTGCATGACCTTTGGTCTAAGGAAAGCTTGAAGGAGTAATCAACATGCATGTGAGACTATGTCAAAATCCCCGGAACGACTTCAGCAAGAATTAGTCTAAACACCCGGGAATCTCTCATTCCTCACTCAAATTGAGGAATCAGTTGCATTTTAAATATTTCTTGTAATATAAATATAAGATGAATAATAAAATATCCCAGTTCTAGGGGATACCGTATGTATGACCCTAAGCCTATAAATAGAGAGCTTATGGGATTAGAGAGGGGCTTCTTCTGCTTCTTCTTTCTAGAGAGAGAAAACTTGGGTCTGAGTATTCTAGAGAGAGAAAGTGCTGGCACTTAAAAGAATTATTGTATTTTTGCAATCTGTACTGAAGAAACTCAGTTGGCTCAGTCTATCTGATCTTGAGTACAGATCTATAAATCACAACTCTAAGTGGATTAGGCTATTACCGACAATCGGGGCTGAACCACTATAAAATCTTGTGTGTTCTTTATTTTCTTTATTAAACCGTCTGTGTCGTTTACATTCTCTTGAAGGTTCATCGTTTTTGACGTTCTCACGTCGTTGGCTAAAAACACAGTCAACAAGTTTTGTTTTCCTTAAGTTTCTTAAGCTTTGATTGGATTTTATGGTTTGATCAATTTTTAATCTGTTTGAAGGTTAAGTTTTGTTTCCTGGGATATACTGAGGATGTGTTGGGATTGAATTGTGGGTTTGGTACAATTTTTGGGTGATTTATGGGAGGATTTGGTTAGGAGAAAGCTGGGTTCGCGGGGTCGCGCCGCGACCCTCAAGAACCTAAGGGCCTGGGTGGTTCTTTGAACCGCTATCGCATCATGGCGCATGTGAAGATGTGCAGCAACCAAATCCAAAGTATTTTGGGCTAGGTTTTCTGTTTCAGGAGAGTCATGGCTCTAATTTTTGGGCGGGATGACCCTAATTGAGGGGCGTCGCAGCACAAATAGAGGGTTTTGAGTGCGGGAACTCAAACCAAAGGCGTTGGCTGAAATTGGTAAAGGGCCATGACTGTAATAATTTGAATCATCTGGGAAAGGCCAATGTGGTGGTCGATGCATTGAATCAAAGGGGCCAAGGGTAGTTATTCAGATCTAGACAAATATTAGAAAAGTTAGCCGAAGAGATGACCAGAGCGGGAATAGAATTGATAGTTGGTTAGCTAGCCAATATCACTCTTCAGTCCACGCTCCTTGAAAGGATCAAGGAAGCATAGGAGGATCCACAGTTGAGGAAATAAAGGGAGGATGTCTTAGTCGGAGTGGCTAGAGACTTTTCTATTTCTGAGATTGATCTGTTGAGATATAGAGGTGGATATGCGTCCCAATGGATTCTGGTATCAAACGAGAGATTTTGAACGATTCTCATACTCCTCCCTATTCTATACAATTGGGTATGATGAAGATGTACCAAGACTTGAGGACTCTATATTGGTGGCCAGGGATGAATAAGGATGTACTGGATTATGTGGCCAAATGTTTAACATTTTAGCAGGTGAAGGCTGAACATCAAAGGCCATCAGGGTTGATGTAGCCTTTAGGGATTCCGAAGTGGAAGTGGGAGGATATCACCATGGACTTCGTGGTTAAATTGTCGAAGACGGTGGGGCAACATGATTATGTGTGTGTGATTATGGATAGGTGCACCAAATCAACCCACTTTTTTCCTGTTAGAAGAACTCATACGGTGGAGCAGTATGTTGAGTTGTATTTGACAGGGACCCCACCATCAACTCTAAGTTTTGGGAGAGCTTGCAAAAGGCTATGGGCACGCAGTTGCGGTTCAGTACTGCCTATCATCCTCAAACGGATGGGTAGTCTGAGAGGACGATTTAGATATTGGAGGATATGTTGCGAGCTTGTGTGTTGGATTTTGGGGGATCTTGGACTAAGTATCTCCATTTGATTGAGTTTTCATATAATAACAACTATTAGGCGACTATCGAAGTGGCTCCGTATGAAATGTTGTATGGAAGGAAATGTAGATCGCCCATCCATTGGGATGAGACGGGTGAGAGAAAGTACTTAGGCCCTGAGGCTATTCAGAGGACTACCAAGGCAATTGAAAAGATTAGAGCTCGCATGCTCGCCTCCAAGAGTCGACAGAAGAGTTACTCAGACTTGAAACACAGGAGTGTAGAGTTTCAATTCGGTGATCATGTGTTCCTTGGAGTTGCTCCTTTGAGAGGAGTGAAGTGATTTGGAGTGAGAGGCAAGCTAAGTCCTAGGTTTGTTGGCCCCTTTGAGCTTCTGAAATGGGTTGGAGAGGTAGCTTACAGACTAGCTATGCCTCCAGCTTTATCGGGGGATCACAACGTAATCCATGTGTCTATGCTCCGAAAGTACATATCAGATCTGACACATGTGTTGATCTATGAAAACCTAGAGTTGGATCAAGAGTTTTCTTGTGAGGATATTATTTGAATTAAATGAATATATGACCATACATGCATGTTTAGGTGAATTAAATATGCATATTGGTCCATTCTTGTTAATAAGGGCATACTTGTAATTTTGGTCTGTTGAGGGCATAAATGTGATTATGTGTGTGTAGTGCTTCAGACCACAGGATTGTGGAGATATAATTGTAATGTGTAATCTGAAACGGTTCTAGGGAGCGGAATAGCAGATTAGTCACAACGGGGTCGAATACTTAGCTCGGGGTGAGCCTAGGGGTATTTTGGGAATGTAGCACGTGTTCAGGATTACCGGGTAACATGTAGTGACTTAGCAATTATTTGGGTATGTCAGGATTAAATGGGGATTAATAGGACTATTCGAGGAATTAGTGGGAATGTGGCAAAAGACGATTTTTCCCTTGGTGGTGTTAGAAAGGCTAAGGATAAGTTAGGGGCAGTTTGGTCTTTTGTATTAAGGGGTATATACACCCTTAGGAACTCTATGGAAAGAACCAAAATAGGAAGACAAAGACAACTCTCTCTCTCTCTCTCTCAATGCTCTCTCTCTCTCTCACCAAGCTTGGAAGTTTTGTTGAATTTTGAGGAGATTTGGCTGAGTATTTGAGGAAGCTTGAAGCTTGAAGTGTTTGGATTTAGCTTAGGGTCGGAATTGTAGTTGAGGTCAAGATTCTGTTTTGATTTTTAATAGTATTTCAGCTGTAGTTAGAAGCTTTTCTTGAGGTTCAAACTTAGGATCTGATTTTGGGTTTTGGATAAGATTATGAGATAAATTTTGGGGTATTAATATTGATGATGTGCTTTGATATGAATTTTGGACAAAATTCTAGTTTTAAGGTTTGATTTAGGTTGATTTTAGAGGGTTGGCTCGTAGAAATTCATAGAATTTTATGGGTTTTGGGCTCGAGCCGCGGCTCATGTGTGTGAAGAGGCTGGGAGCCTCAGAAACTTTGCCCAGGCATTGCGGCACAGGCAGGGCACGCCGCGACCCGTTTCCTTTGAAAGAGAGCCCTAGGCTCTCTAACTTGTAGCGCGCCGAGACTCAAATGAAGGGAAATGGCCAATTTAGGGTTTTAAGTTCAAGAACCCAAATTTAAGGGCTCAGGAAGGATTCTACTACCCAATTTAGTAGAATTCGAGGTCCCGAAGGCTATAATATTATTTGGAAGTTCTTATTTGATTTAGTGCTTGATGGAATTATTATTATTATTATTATTATTATTATTATTATTATTATTATTGTGTTGTGACTAGGTTTTACCGCCAAGGCTCAGGTTTAGGGGATCGTGCTCAAGATCGCATTAATCAGTCAGCTCGGGACAGAGGTGAGAAAACTGTTTGTGCCCGTAGAGCAGGGCATGGCCTGATTATCTGTGTTCAATGCTATATGTGATTGTTTATAATTGTTACACCATGTTTGTATGATTGTAACTGATCGACGAAAGTCAGGAACGGTGAAGGTCAGGATCGGCGAAGGCCGAGAACGAAGATAAGCATGATGAATGCATGCCAAATGGCAACAAGCATGGTGAATGCAGGCCTCCATGGCATAGCCATCCAGGGTGTTGTGCTCACCTGTTCAATGAAGACCGTGAACCTAGTGCCTTGTAAAGCACCTGGGTCGCCATAGGTCGTTATGTGAATAGTCTGTTATCTATTAAGGTTGTGTATTTATTGATTGAATTGGCATATGCTATGTGTGGAGTTTTCTTGCTGGGCCTTGGCTCACGGGTGCTCTATGGTACAGGTAAGGGCAAAGGAAAGGCCGACCAAGCATGAGTTCGAGGGCATGGAGCGGTGCGTACATGTTCGGCCTACCTGGCTGTTACAGCCAGAGTTGTTTGAGGGACATGCTATAAACAATTTATTTTGTCGCTTAGATTGATTATACCTTAACTTTTGAATTCTAAATACATTTTGAAATAGAATTTTGGGATCCCAATGTATCACTTTTATGAGTTTAATAGATGTCCAAACCTTTTATACTTAATTTCCATTAAATGAATCTTTATTCCAATTTAGTCACACTTTTCGATTTATAACCTCGATTAGCGAGCTAGTGGCACATTTTAAAATCACATGGTAACGAATCTAAGGTAGTATGGCACTATAACATGGTATTAGAGCATGCCAAGGTTTATGGTTCCTGGAGATCGACCGAACATGTACGCTCACTGCCAGAGACAATCTCGACTAAAGGTTGGTCAGTATTAAGTGAATTATGTGTTTAATTGCTTGTCTGAGTTGCCCTGTTTTCTTGAATATTATTAATAGAGCATGATGAACAGGGCATGGCCCCTTTTGATTGCTATATGTTTATGCAATATGTTGACTTGATGTTGTATTTGACTAATAGGACTGGGAGGTGGTTTTTGGATTTTGTTATCATGCCTGATGTGTGGCATAATTCATTGCAGGCATATTGAAGTTATACCCTGGTGATCGATTACACTTCGTGGAAACATGGCCGAAGATGACAACCAAGGTCAGAACCCTCCACTTGCTCCACAAAACTGGCAATAAATGTTTGCCGAAATGCAAGTGATACTTCAACGAACTAAAGACGAACTCCGAGAACTGAGGCAGCAGACTCCTCCTCGGGGTGTTAGATTCCATAGTTTGTGCCACTAGTGCTAGCCCAGCCTGTAATGGAGAACAGGTGGGAGCCTATGCATGAAAGGTTCAGAAAACAACACCCTACCACCATTGAGGGCGGTCCAAACCCACTGCGGGCAGAGCAGTGGATGAATATGACTTCTTCTATCCTGGATCTCATGAGGGTGGAAGGAAAGGAGAGGGTGGCTTGTGCCAACTACATGTTGAGAGAAGACGCCCACATCTGGTGGGAAGTTGTGTCCCTGAGGAAGGATGTGACAATTATGACCTGGGATGAATTAAGAGATGTCTTCAATGAGAAATATTACAGTGTTGCAGTCCGAGCTACTAAGGTGGATGATTTTTCTAATCTGACTCAAAAGAGAATGAATGTTACAAAATATGCTCTCAAGTTTAACCGATTGGCGAAGTTTGCGTCAGATTTGGTGCCTACTGATATGGCACAGATAGATCATTTTGTATGGGGATAGAATGTGATGATAGCCCGTGATGTTAAGATAACACTGGATCCGAGGACTACCATTTATGTCCAGGTAGTGGAAAAGGCCCTTACAGCTAAGAGGGCTGAAGATCAGATATGGAGAGAAGGCGCTGTAAGGTGCGATGCCCGGAGAACGATGCCTTATTTCAATGGTTCTAGTCGGGGTGGTGGCCCCAGTGAGCAGAAGAGAAAGACCTCAGATTCTTTTGTTCGTCCTAGTTCAGATAGGAGGACACGGGGTGCTTTTTGTGGCTGTCAGGGCGGGGGAGTAAATTGGAGAAGCTTCCTAAAGTGCCCATAGTGCAGGCGATAATATATGGGGGAGTACAAAGTCAGAGCATGCTTGATCTATGAGAGCGCCAGTCATCTAAGGAAGGACTGCCCATAAGCTAGAAAGGAAGAACCGAGGAAGAGTGACAGCCTCACTCCAGCCAGAGTGTTTACCTTGACCCAGACCAAGGCTGAGGCTAGTCCCTCAATTGTGATAGGTCAGATTTCTAGTGCTCGTTGATTTAGGAGCTACTCATTCATTTGTTTCTGCTAGGGTGATAGACCGTTTGTGTAGGCCTTGTGATTTGTATGCTACAAGATTGAGGACCTTGTTGCCAAGTGAGGAACTGGTAGTCTCTACAAGATGGGTTAGAGCATTACCAGTACAGATAGACAGTAGGGAGTTGTCGATGGGTCTGATTGAACTAGGGATGGATGACTTTGACATGATTATGGGGATGGACTGATTGTCGAAGTACGGGGCGATGATAGACTGCAGACAAAGAATGGTGACCTTTGAACCGGAAGGGGAGGAACCCTTTGTGTTTGTTGAGACAGTGAGTGGGTTACGAGTACCTATGATCTCTGCACTGAAGGCTAGAGACCTAATGCAAGAAGGTTGCATAGGATTCCTAGGAAACATAGTGGATACCTCTAGGATCATTTCAGTTGGACCGGATGAGACCAGAATAGTGTGTGAGTTTCCTGATGTATTCCCAGCAAACCTGCTAATAACTCCATTTTAGTGTCGTTTTAGAATGTGTGTTTGTGGTAATCTTTAGTCTTTATGTTTATTTTGTGTAAGATTAAACTTCTGTTTGTCTTTGTTGTAGGTCGGTACTTTGGATCATAAGCTAAAAGTGAAAAGAAGAAAAAATGGTGGAAAATGGAGCTTTTGGTGGTTTTTCGACTTAAATTGGTGCTAAGGATGAATTATAATAAGCTATGATGAAGGAAAGATATCAAAAGGTTAAAATCTAGAGAAAAAAAATGGAATTAAAGTCCCTGCATGGGCTTAAGGGCTGCGACTCTAGTAAAGTCAGAGGTTGAAGGGTTGCTGAAAGGAATTAGAGTTGCGACTTGGACAATAGAGTCATGACGCTAGTAGAAGTCAGAGGCAAACTCAGGAGGTCCATGGAGAGGCGGGTCACGACCTGGGTTTAGAGGGCCACGGTGCATGGAGGGCTAATCAAATTTTGAAGTGTTTTAAAAAGACACAGACCACGACCTAGGAAAGGCCAAGTCACGACTCACCTATGAAAAAAAAAGAGGAATTCATGTTTTTTTAGTATAAATTCAGACTTTATGTTTTAATTAGGGTTAGGTCAGATTTTAATTACAAATTTAGAGAGTAAATTTGATTCTCAGACAATTTTTTCTACACTTTCATATTTCTATTTCTTCTTCAAGCTTTTAAATTTTATGTTTCTGAATAATTATTTTGTTGTGTTTAGTCATATCCGATATGAACTAAACACCTCTATCTAGGGGTTAATGTAGTTGCTTGGATTTCTATTTAATGATATTATGATGTTCTATTGATTCTTCTTCTTTATTCTAATTTATATGATGTTTTCTTAATGCTAGTAAATACCTGATCAATATTTGCTTGATTTATGATTTTGATTCAAAATTCAAAAGATGAGAATTAAATATGTTATCGTTATATAGACATAGGTTACATAATGGATGAAAGTACCTGTATGGCTTGTGTAGCAATTAGGTTTCTATGCTTAATGCCTGCTATATGTTTAAGTTTATCACAAAGATGTAGAAAACCTGCATATATGTTGAGATCTTATATCTTAAAATAGAATAGGAATCGATTTATGTTAACCTGCTATTAGAATAGGAAGAAAGAAATTTAGAACTGATTAATAAAATTAATAGAATGAAAAGTTGATGAAGTTAATACCCTAGGTTTTTTTATTATTGATTTTCATCTTTTAATTAATTATTTTGTTTATAGTTATTTAAGTTTTGTAATTACATTTATTCATCTAAATTGTGCTTGCCAAATAGAAAGTAAAGAACAATTATTGGTAATTGGATTATAGTCTCTGTGGGAATGATTCTTATTTACTATCTATATTACTTGAATCGATTACGTATACTTGCGTATCACATATTTTCGCGATCACCTGCCAGGGTTGCCACCACACCGAGAGATCGAGTTCGTCATAGAGTTGGCACCAGGGGTGGAGCCAATATCTAGGATACCTTATAGAATGACTCCAGCAGAGTTGAAGGAATTGAAGATTTAGTTGCACGATTTACTGGATCTAGGATTAATCAGACCTAGTTTTTCGCCATGGGATGCTCCAGTGTTGTTCGTCAAGAAGAAGGATGGGGCCTTAAGGATGTGCATTGACTGGAGAGAGCTGAATAAGTTGACCATTAAGAATAGTATCCACTACCTAGGATCGACGACTTGTTTGACCAGCTACAGGGGAAGACGGTGTTCTCTAAGATCGACCTTCGATCTGGCTACCATCAATTGAGGATTAAGGAGGAGGATATACCAAAGACCGCATTCCGTATGAGGAATGGACATTATGAATTCTTGGTCATGTCCTTTGAATTAAATAATGCCTCAACAACCTTCATGGACTTGATGAATATGGTATTTAGGAATTATTTGGATAAGTTTGTGATCGTATCCATTAATGATATACTGGTATACTCCCAATCAGAGACATAGCACGAGCAACATCTTTGTTTGGTACTACAACGGTTGAGGGTTCATAGGCTATATGCTAAGTTCAGTCAATGTGAGTTTTGGTTGCCCCAAGTAACATTTCTGGGCCACATTGTGAGTAAAGAAGGGATTCTGGTGGATCCAACCAAGATTGAGGCAGTGAGGGATTGGCCCAGGACGAGCAGTGTACCAGAGGTTAGGAGCTTCTTGGGATTAGCAGGGTATTATCGGTGGTTCGTTGATGGATTCTCCAGAATAGCCACACCGGTTACTGAGCTCACACGTAAGAAGACTAAGTATGTCTAGACAAATAGATGTGAGAACAATTTTAAGGAGTTGAAGCGACGACTGATCACCTACTGAGTCTTCCATCAGACAATGAAAAGTTTGTAGTCTACTGCGATGCTTCAAGGCAGGGTTTGAGGTGTGTGTTGATGCAAGTTGGGAAGGTAATAACCTACGCGTCTAGACAGCTAAAGGAATATGAACAGAGGAATCTCACTCATGATTTAGAACTGGCAGTGATGGTGTTCGCACTAAAGGTATGGAGGCATTATCTGTATGGAGAGAAGTGCGAAATATACACTGAATATAAAAGCTTAAAGCATTTCTTTACTCAGAAGGACCTGAATATGCACCAAAGGCATTGGCTGGAATTGGTAAAGGACTACGACTGTGATATTTTGTATCATCCGGGGAAGGCCAATGTGGTGGTCGATGCATTGATTCGAAGGGGCCCAAGGCAGTTACTCAGTTCTAGACAGATATCAGAAAGGCTAGCTGAAGAGATGACTAGAGAGGGAATTGAATTGGTAGTTGGTCAGCTAGCCAATATCACTCTTCAGTCCACGGTCCTTGAGAAGATCAGGGAAGCGTAGAAGGGGGATCCACAGTTGAGGAAATATAGGGAGGATGTCTTAGCCGGAGTGGCTAGAGACTTTTCTATTTCTGAGATTGATCTGTTGAAATATAGAGGTTGGATATGCGTTCCGATGGATTCTGGTATTAGACGAGAGATTCAGGATAATTCTCATACTACTCCTTATTCTCTACATCCAGGTACGAAGAAGATGTACCAAGACTTGAGGACTCTGTATTGGTGGCCAGGGATGAAGAAGGATGTAGTGGATTATGTGGCCAAATGTTTAACCTGTCAGTAGGTGAAGGCTGAACATCCAAGGCCAGCAGGGTTGCTGCAGCCTTTAGGGATTCTGGAGTGGAAGTGGGAGGACATCACCACGGACTTCGTGGTTGGATTTTCGAAGACGTTAGGGAAACATGATTCTATGTGGGTGATTGTTGATAGGTACACCAAATCAGCCCACTTTTTTCCTGTTAGAACAACTCATATGGTGGAGCAGTATGTTGAGTTGTATGTGAAGGAGAAAGTGTGACTTCATGGGGCTCAGAGGTCAATAGTATCTGACAGGGACCCCACCTTCACCTCAAAGTTTTGGGAGAGCCTGCAGAAGTCTATGGGTACGCAGTTGCAGTTCAATCCTGCTTATCACCCTCAGAAGGATTGGCAGTCTGAGTGGATGATTTAGATACTTGAGGATATGTTACGGGCCTGTGTGCTGGATTTTGGGGGATCTTGGAGTAAGTATCTCCCTTTGATTGAGTTTTCTTATAATAACAGCTATCAAGTGACTATCGGAGTAGCTCCGTATGAAAAGTTGTATGGGAGGAAATGTAGATCGCTCATCCATTGGGATGAGATGGGTGAGAGAAAGTACTTAGGCTCTGAGGCTGTTCAGAGGACTACCGAGGCAATTGAAAATATTAGAGCTCGCATGTTCGCCTCCAAGAGTCGATAGAAGAGTCACTCACACGTGAAACGCAGGAGCGTAGAGCTTCAAGTTGGTGATCATGTGTTCCTCAGAGTTGCTCCTTTGAGAGGAGTGAAGCGATTGGGAGTGAGATGCAAGCTAAGTCCTAGGTTTGTTGGCCCCTTTGAGATTCTGGAATGGGTTGGAGAGGTAGCTTACAGACTGGCTATGCCCCCAGCTTTATCAGGGGTTCACAACGTATTCTATGTGTCTTTGCTCCGGAAGTACATATCAGATCCTACACATGTGTTGAGCTATGAAAACCTAGAGCTGGATCAAGAGTTTTCTTATGAGGAGAGACCAGATCAGATCTTAGGCCGAAAAGATAAAGTCTTGTGGAACAAGACCATTGCCTTGGTGAAAGTGCTATGGAGAAACAGTAAGATAGAGGAGGCAACGTGGGAGCTTGAGTTTGATATGCGGGATCGATATCCGATTTATTTAGGTAAATTTCAAGGACAAAATTTATGTAAGGAGGGGATAGTTGTAACGTCCCAAATCTGCTAATAAGGCTTAGTGGCTTGATTAGTATGTCGAGAGGGCAATAATTGATTTAAATATGTGATTACGTGGTTAATTGTGATATGTTTGTATTAGTACGTGATTATTTGAATTAAATGATTATATGACAAGACATGCATGTTTAGGTGAATTAAATATGCATTTGGGCCCATTAATGTTAATAAAGGCATACTTGTAATTTTGGCCCGTTGAGGGCATAAATGTGATTATATGTGTGTTGTGCTTGAGACCACAGGATTGTGGAATAGGGGAATAGTCACAATGAGGTTGAATACCCGGCTCGGGGTGATCCTAGGGGTATTTTGGGAATGTAGCACGTGTTCGGGAGTACCGGGTAACGGGTAGTCACTTAGCGATTATTTGGGTATGTCGGGATTAAATGGGGATTTATAGGACTATTCGAGGAATTAGCGGGAATGTGGAAAAAAATGATTTTTCCCTTGGTGGTGTTAGAAAGGCTAAGGATAAGTTAGGGCATTTTGTTCTGTTGTATTAAGGGATATATACACCCTTAGGAACTCTGTGGAAAGAACCAAAATTAGAAGACAAACACAACTCTCTCTCTCTCTCAAACACTTATTTCTCTCTCGGTGCTCTATCTCTCTCTCTCTCTCTCTCACTAAGCTTGGAATTTTTTTGAATTTTAAGGAGATTTGGCTGAGGATTTGAGGAAGCTTGAAGCTTGAGGTGTTTGGATTTAGCTCAGGGTCGGAATTGCAGTTGAGGTAAGGATTTTATTTTGATTTTTGATAGTATTTTTGCTGTAGTTAGAAGCTTTTCTTGAGGTTAAAACTTAGTATCTGATTTTGGGTTTTGGATGAATTTATGAGATAAGTTTTGGGGTATTAATACTGCTAATGTGCTTTGATATGAATTTTGGACATAATTCTAGGTTTGAGGTTTGATTTATGTGGATTTAAGAGGGTTGGCTCGTAGAAATGCATGGAAGTTTATGGGTTTTGGACTCGAGCCGCGGCCCTGTCCTTCTGGCACCGCGGCTTGTGTGTGCAAAGAGGCTGGGAGCCTCTGAAATTTTTCCCAGACATCATGGCGCAGGCAGGGCAGGGCGTGGCCCGTGTCCCACAGAAGAGAGCTCCAAGGCTCTCTAACTTGTAGCGTATCGCGATTCAAATTAAGGGAAATGGCCAATTTAGGGTTTTAAGCTCAGGAACCCAAATTTAAGGTTTCGGGAAGGGTTTTACTATTCGGTTTAATAGAATTTGAGGTCCCAGAGGCTAGAATATTATTCCGAAGTTCTTATTTGTGTTTAATGGTATATGTGAATGTTTATAATTGTTACGTCATGTTTTTATGATTGTAACTGATCGGCAATGGCTGGGATCAGTGAAGGTCGAGATCGTCGATAAGCATGATGAATGTAGGCTGAATGACAACAAGCATGTGGAATGCAGGTCGCCATGGCATGGCCATCCAGGGTGTTGTGCTCAACCATTTGGTGAAGACCGTGAACCCAATGCCTTGTAAAACACCTAGGTCAGCATAAGCCGTTATGTGAATAGTCTGTTATCTGTTTAAAGTTGTGTATTTATTGATTAAATTGTCATATGCTATGTGTGGAGTTTTCTTGCTAGGCCTTGGCTCACGGGTTCTCTATGGTGCAGGTAAGGGAAAAGGAAAGGTTGACCAAGCATGAGTTGAAGAGCATGGAGCGGCACGTACATGTTCGGCCTTCATGGCTGCCACGACCGGGGTTGTTTGAGGGACATGCTATATACAATTGATTTTGTCGCTTAGGTCGACTATACCTTAACTTTTGAATTGTAAATACATTTTGAAACAGTATTTTCTGATCCCAATGTATCACTTTTATGAGTTTAATAGATGTCCAAACCTTTTATACTTAATTTCCATTAAATGAATCTTTATTCCAATTTAATTACACTTTACGATTTAAAACCTCGATTAGCGAGCTAATGACACATTTTAAAATCACATGGTAACGACTCTAAGGTAGTAGGGCGTTACAATGCATGTGATTGTTGATTAAGCATGTTAAATGCTTTGTATCAGGATATTTGCTATATGATATATGCTTGTCTGCATTAGCTGGTTGAAAAGACTTGACTTATAAGTCAAGAATGGCAATAGCTCGTTGAGCGCTGGTCGAAAGCATTGACTTATCAGTCAAGGGCGGCAATAGCGCATTGAACGCTGGTCGATATGGTTAGGCTTAATTAGGAGCACATCATACATTTTTCTGACCCAATGGTCATGGAAAATTAAGCGCCAGGTACGCTTGGCCAACTCCAAGGCTGTTTATACAGAGGATAGGGCAATGGGCCCCATGTGACTTACTAGTCTCATATCCTACGGTGCTGAGCCCCAATATGATTTATTAATTATGTATTTTGGGCAACAGGCGCCGGTATGATTCATTGATCATTTATCTAGGGAAATTGGCCCCATATGATGCTGTAGTCATTTATATAAATGATATGCATGCATGAGTAGGGTTAATACTGCTAGGCATGGTTATTATAATTTGGTAACATGTTGTTAACTGCTTATGAGCATGTTTAAGTTTTCTTGCTGAGCCTTGGCTCACGTGTGCCATGTGGTGCAGGTAAGGGGAAAGGTAAGCTAGACCAGTCATGAGTTGGAGAGCTTCGGTGACAATGTGTACATATGCAACTGCTTGACCGCCACGACCAAGGTTTCTCAGAGGAACTAGGGTTAAACCCTATTTTTGCCGCTTAGGTCAGCTAGTTGTAATTACCCTTTTGAAACTTTAAACAACTTTGTAAACGTTTATCATGGGATCCCATGTACAAGTTAACATTTTAAGAAATAACTATTCCTTTTGACCGAAAATTTTAACGCTAAACCACTAACCACGTTTAGTTGCACGTTTATGTCCAAATGACTCTTTTAGCGAGTTTAGCACTATTTAAAATACACAGTGTAACGGTCTTGACTAATCAGGACGTTACAATTCCCTACTAATCCTCAAGCAACACCATATTTCCCAATTAATTCTAATATCCCCAAATAATCACCACATAACTTCCCATTACCCGATAAATCCCAGTAATGTACTGAATTACAAAAATATACCTAAGCTAATCCCGAGCTGGGTATTTAACCCCGTTGTGACTTTTACGCTAATTTGCTCACCAATATTGTCTCATGCCGAATACCTCAAATATATCCACATAATAATTTGGTCTAAATCACAAAACACATATATTTACAAATATACCCTCAACGGGTCAAAAATACTAAAATACCCTTCTAATAAGAAACGGATTTGCATGCATACTTAAGTCATATCATAATATAACTCACATAATTCATATAATCATAAAATGTACATAATATCCATTTATACCCTCCCAACACACTAATCAAGACACTAAGCCTTATTATTAGCAAATTTGGGGTGTTACAATTTCTTTTTTGTATATTTTCAATATATATCAAATGAGGAGTAATGAAATATTGATTTTTGCATCTAGTTTATACAATTGTGTAATGGAGCATAGTGCTAAAAATTGTGTCAAATATATCACATATTGGTTTTTTGTGCCAAATATAACAGAGTATTTACATCTCCACTGAAGATGGTCTAAGCTTTTAAGTTTGTAACCTTCACTTTTCTAAAATAAATTTCTTGGTTCTCATTTGAAGCTTTGTGCTGTTTAGTTGTAATATTCTCATCCTTTGTTGTAATTTCCCAACAATAAATCTCAATTTAGATTATGCGTGCGATCTATTTTATTGACAACAATGTTGTACAGTATAGTACTGAGAAAAATGACATTAAACATCCACATTTTCTACATGTACCACAACTATACATACATACATGTATATATACCGAAGTATGACATTTTTCCACTTCAATACAAACATTGATAAACTTATAACCAAAACAAGTACATATTAATTAATAACATGAAGCAAACTAATTCTTTGTGAAGAGGAGTTTGGAAGAGGTGGAATACTCTGTTCATGTCTGAAGAAGTTATCAGGATCAATCATGGTCTTAACAAGTACCAACTTATCAAAATTAGCCTTGAAATACCTATTACCAAAACCACCGGACTCAATGAAATTCGTCTCATTTTTCTTGTTCATCCCAAGATCAAGATCTCTATAGTTCACATAAGCCTCCCTTGGAAACTTTGATACGTACGGAGCCATGTAACTATAAACCTTCCTAATCCAATCAAAATGCTTAACTGAGTCTTTCTCTTCGTCTTGCCATAACGACAGCCACTGGATCATGAAAACGGTGCCGTTTCGATGAGGGAATGGCGTTTCCGATTCCGAGACCTTGCTCATCATTCCACCATAGGGAGTCCAAATCGTTAAAGGAGAGTCCTCTTCTGTCATCCTCTTCCACAAACCTTCCAACCCAGTTTCAGGTATTGGTTCTCTGACAAAGTCCGATTTCGCTTTGAAATAGTTCTTGAAAGTTGACTTTCCTTGGAGAAGAACTTCCGGTGGTGTTCCAGCCGGAAAACTGGCGATGTAAAGAACAGACTCAATCCAACTCATCTCCGTACAGTCTTTTTTGGTCAAACCCAACTCAGGAAAGCTCTTTTCCATGACTCCCATGAGTTTATCTGCGCCGCCGAGAAATAGGCCCTGATAGGCGGTGACTATAGTTCTTTGACTCTTATCGCCGCCGCCACTTCCGCCGCCGCTTGCTGTTTGTATAATAGTTCTAACGAAGAGATTTTCGTCAAGCTTGTCCACAACTTGTTGCCACCTATAGAGTAACTTAGTTGCTCCTTGTTCCAACGTCTTAGCAACTGTAAAAACCGACACTTTTTCCGGTACCGGCACTAGTTTTATCTTCCACCAAAGAATGATTCCGAAGCTGGCTCCACCGCCACCTCGGATGGCCCAAAACAAGTTCTCTCCCATTGAATCTCTATCGAGTATTTTTCCGTGAACGTCGACGATTTTAGCGTCGAGCACATTATCAACTCCCAAGCCGTATTTCCTCATCAACGACCCGTACGCGCCGCCGGTTATGTGGCCACCGATGCCTAAGCTGGTGCAAAGCCCAGCCGGGAAGCCATGAACTTTGCTCTTCTGCGAAATTCTGTAGTAAACTTCGCCGATGGTGGCGCCGGATTGAATCCACGCGGTGTTGTCCTCGATGTCTACATTGACGGCTCGAAGGTTTGAGAGGTCGACGACGATGAAAGGGGTTTCGTTCTCTGAAACGTAGGAGAGACCCTCGTAGTCATGGCCTCCGCTTCGTATTCTGAGATGGAGACCGAGTTGTTTGGAGCAGATAACGGTGGCTTGCACGTGGGAATCGTGCAAGGGTGTGAAGATAAACTCTGGTTTGGGTGCTGAAGGGACCAGGTAACGAAGATTTTGAGCTGAGGATTGGAGTATTGAGGTGAAGGAAGAGTCTTTTGGGGCGAAGAAGACATTTGAGAGTGGAAGAACTGAGAGGTCTGAGTTTAGTGAGACGCATTGTTTAAAGCTTTCTAAGGTTGAAGCTGAATCTGAAGCTCCCAATGAAGATTCAGATTGAAGAAGAAATATGAGTAGTACTGATAGTATTAGTACTCTCATGGATGGTTTCATCCAAAACGCCATGTTTAATATTCGAGTTTCTCTATGATCTGACTTGAAGTGTTCGATACCTTTTATAATAATATATTTAGGAATAAAAGTAATTTTTAAAATTATATATATTTATATCTTATCGAACAATATTTGACAGTCAAATATTTATATTTACACGTTTGCCTTTTTTTTTAAAAAAAAAAATTTGGTGGAATCTATAGTATAATATTTGAATTTTTATTTTTAGTTGACATGTTTATCTCAAAGTGTAATTTACATGCCTAAATTTCATCACAAATTAGTTTAACTAATAGTTTGGAGTTAATCATCATTTTACAAAAAAATATATATATAATTATTTTATGAATTCACAAATCATTGGTAGCAAACATGAAAAAAAAAATCTATTTTTGTACGATGAATAAATTAAAGTTTGCAACTTTTCTTTCCTTAAAATAAAACACAAGTTGGCCAACCTAGGAAAATATCTAGAGAGTTACTTAATAAATAATATTTTATCGTTGTTCATAAAAATAGTATTACTTATAATTCTATTTTGGGATGTTTCAAATGTATTGGATTAGCCTTGATGGGAAACTAAACAGAACAAATACAGATAAAATATAACGTGAAAGCAAGAAATGGGAAATGTCTTGGGGTTAAAGAGAAGATAAATGCGCGCATATATACAAGTGCATATGTAGCGTAGTGATTCGGCTATACATAATGATTATTTCAATGATCTATAATGACATAAAATTACAAAACTATAATATTAAGAAATGAGAGATATAATATAGGTAATGAGAAGAATATTCATCCAGGTTCAATTATCCAATGAGAGGTTTTGGAGTAAAGCAAAATCTTGGGGTTGAAAAAGAGTTGCTTTACGCTTCCAATTACATCCATAAACACAAATGATCGTTGTCATTAGAAATAAATAATAAAAAAATTTAAAAGATTGATGGATGCTTATCGCTTCACGGTTTCAAGTAGTGTGGTAGTATTGTTTAGTCCCTATAATTAAAATGTCATTACTTGTCTTCATTGTTTAATTTGTTGTGCCATGATTTTTGCTATATAAGAAAATCAATCTAGTGAGCGCATTTTAGGAGCCGAGGAGTGGCGTGAGGCAATCGATTACATGGGCGGTCAAGCATAACTGTACAGAAACCATTATGATATGTATAGTTTTAAAGTGTTTCCTTATAAGATAAATGCCACAAATAATATACATGATTCATATTTTGTTATCGCCCAAAAACGGGTATTCTTGTAACATCCTCCGTAAAAGGTCCATAATGAACACTTATAACGGTATCAGACAATTAGTAATAACATGAGAATTGAGCATGTGATATAGGGTAATCAACATTTTACTCTCAAAGTGGGTGTAAGTTTTCGTTAAAACCTTACCTCCAGAACGGATACTCCAATCACAGAAAAGAGTGTCAGGAAGGAATATCATTAATGATTGACTTCAGCAAGAATGAGGTGCCTTACAAGGTTGGGATAACCAGGCCACCAAGAACATGAAGTACGGGTCAGTGCCGTCTAAGATGTGGTCAAGGAGTTTGAAAGGGAACAATTTCCTAATCTTATCCAGAGATTTGCAGATCAAAAGTGCATGGCAGGTTGACTCGATACCATACCCACAAATTGGGAAAGACACATCAATGTTCATCCTGTGATTGTTGAGGCTTCCTAAAGAAGGGAGCCAACCCAATGAAGCTCTCCACCCAATTTTTTTTTTTACTTTAGGTGGGATTTTAAGGCCCCAGATCTTTTTCCACCAAGGAGATACTCCTGAAGAGGAGGAGGCCTGCCCAAGTCCCATAGCCCGAACAACGAATCAATAACCACTTCGAATGCTATAGAAGCCATTGTTATCAAAATGCCACACCAACTTGTCTTGTCTATGTCGAGAGATAGAAGGAATAGATAAAATAGCAACAACTTCATGGATGTAGAGTTCCAGAATGTTTACTTAGCCTAGCTAGATGATAGTTAGTATTAGTTAGTAGTATGTTAGTTACCGTAGATTTTTGGTTCAAGTCGAGACTTAATTGGAAACTCATAGCAACAGTTATGGATTTTATAAGTTTAATCTATAGTTTAAGAATATTAATTATAATATAATGTTTGATTAATATTGTTGGTCATAGATATATTATTTATTATAACCTAAGGTTTAGATAGAGCCATTAAGAGCATGGCACTTGTCATAGTCATGATTATTAAGGAATTAAGTATTATTGATGAATAATTTTAATAAAAGAAAGATCTAGAAGCTCTAGAACCTTCCAGAAACTATTAGGATTGTATTATGACTCAGTCAAAGCTGTTACTCAATTCAAATTATGCTGAAAAAAAATACAAATACGTGTTTAATATATTCACGTATGTCGATAAATCGCAGCATAGGTGTAACATCCCACGTCACTATGGCTGCTTCCTAGAATGACGACTGGCCCTACAAACCAACACGAGTCTTTCCAGCGTTCTTTGTCCTCACTCGCACACTTCCTGGGAAAACTTCCCAGGAGGTCACCCATCTTGAGATTGCTCCAGGTCAAGCACGCTTAACTTTGGAGTTCTCAAGTCATGGGCTACCGAAAAGAAGATGCATCTTGTTGGCATAGGTAGTATCCATCAATTCATTTAAGCCATCTTTAACTGTGTAGTCCCATACCTACACAGTCTTAGAATCATCACACTTGACCTCCCCAGGCGGTGTGGGATTGCACAGCTTTACCCGGTCTTTCCCCCTACGGATCACGGGATACTGATTGTCACAATCACCCCCCTTAGGAGTCCGACGTCCCCATTGGCCACACTTCCGGCTGGGTCAAGGCTATGATACCATTTGTAACGCCCCACGTCACTATGGCTGCTTTTTGGAATGACGAATGGCCCTACAAACCAACACGAGTCTTTCCAACATGCTTTGTACTCGCTCGCACACTTCCTGGGAAAACTTCCCAAGAGGTCACCCATCTTGAGATTGCTCCAGGTCAAGCACGCTTAACTTTGGAGTTCTCAAGTGATGGGCTACAGAAAAGAATATGCATCTTGTTGGCATAGGTAGTACCCATCAATCCATTTAAGCCATCTTCAACTGTGTAATCCCATACCTACACAGTCTTAGAATCATCACACCTGACCTTCCCCAGGCGATGTTGTGACAGTCAGAATCCCGTGATCTGTAAGCGTGCTTGACCTGGAGCAATCTCAAGATGGGTGACCTCCTAAGAAGTTTTCCCAGGAAGCGTGCGAGTGAGGACAAAGCACACTAGAAAGACTCGTGTTGGTTTGTAGGGCCAGTCGTCATTCCAGGAAGCAGTCATAGTGACGTGGGGCGTTACAAATGGTATCAGAGTCTTGACCCAGCTGGAAGTTTGGCCGATGGGGACGTTGGACCCCTAAGGGTGGGTGATTGTGACAGTCAGAATTCTGTGATCCGTAAGGGGAAAGACCAGGTAAAAAGCTGTGCAATCCCACACCGTTTAGGGAAGGTCAGGTGTGATGATTCTAAGGCTGTGTAGGTATGGGACTACATAGTTGAAGAGGGCTTAAATGGATTGATGGGTACTACCTATGCCAACAAGATGCATCTTCTTTTCGGTAGCCCATCGCTTGAGAACTCCAAAGTTAAGCGTGCTTGACCTGGAGTAATCTCAAGATGGGTGACCTCCTGGGAAGTTTTCCCAGGAAGCATTTGAGTGAGGACAAAGCATGTTGGAAAGACTCATGTGGGTTTGTAGGGCCAGTCGTCATTCAAGAAAGCAACTATAGTGACGTGGGGCGTTACAATAGGGGCCGATATATCGCCTATGGAAGATACGTAAAACACGTCGACTTTGTACGAACGATCGAACGAACCTCGAGAATACTGGGGGAGGCGATATATCGCCTAGGGTGGGCGATATCGGCTCCATGAGTGTAGTTTTGAAAGTGTGACTTTTTAAATTTTAAAAATACCCTTAACAACTTAGGCCTGCCTTTGAACGATTTTGACTAAGTTCTGGGCGTCAGTTGAATGAAAATTCAAATCTTTTTCATTTTAAAATCATTTATTTATTCAAATTAAAAGGGTTTAGTTTCACTCCTTGAACTCTATAAATAGGACCTAGTACTCAGACATTTTGTTCATTTTTCAAGCATTTGATCAGAGCCTCCAAGGTGCTAGTGTTACTATAGAGAAATACACTTGGTTTTTGGGTTAAAGCTTTATCATTCTAAGCTTTTATAAACACTTGGGAAGTGAGGTTTAGACCAATCCATAAGGTCAACCAAGGTATTTCTATTCCTTAAGTCCCATTCTTTATAATTCTTTAGTTTTCTTTAGTTTCTTTTATTCAGATCCTAACTCTTGTTATTGATTCTTAATTAGGTATTTGAGTTCTTGAAACTTAAGGTCCTTCTTGGTAAGTTTCTTCTTGATGGTTTAGTTCCCACATTCATTCTTTATTCTTAAAGATTCTCAACCTTTTCTACTGATGGTTTATAGGAGTTTCTAAATCTTGTTCTTGTTCCCAAATATCCCGACTTTTGGTAAGGAAAATAGGATAGACTTTACGTGCTTATTTGTTATGTTTATGTTATGTTAAGTTTATGTTATGATATGTATATGTATAGTATGTTTTATAGTCCTTGGGCATATGACTTGTCTAGCTAGCAAGCCTCAATAATTCATGGGCATATGACTTGGTTAGTTAACAAGCCCCGAGAAGTATGATGGCCATTGTAGTCCTATATGATATATGTTTTTTAGTCATATGTTTATAGCCTTATGTTTATGATCTACGATTGTTAGTAGATTTATCCTTGCTGGGCATTAGGCCCACTCCTTTATTTTTAGTGTGATGCAGGAAAATATATATGAAGGCGGAAGGATTCTTGGTAGCATGGCTTGTGTGTTAAGGATGAATGGACTCAATGGATTGCGTGTCGATCGAGGACGAAGTTATTTATTTTTAGTATTTTAAATTATGTTTTCTTTATGTAATTCCGTACTTAGTATTTAAAATTATGTTTTATGTTTTGTAAACAATGAGATCCCATACCCTATCACATTTTATACTTTTATGTTATTGATACAATATCTATTTTAGAGTTTCAATAAAGTTATGAGTATTTCTTATGTATGTTTTATTTAAAATAGTAGCTAAGTTTAGTAGTTTTTAATGGTCCAAGGTCTTATAAATAGTTGGGTCATTACAGTGGAGAAATGACTAGTTAATTAACTCAGCATCCCATTCCCCCGAGGTTAGTCTCAAGGACGCCACCCTAATATCCTCCTGTAAGGAATGAGGGGATCTAGATAAGAAGGCATCTCCAATAAGAATCCACTTATCCTTGTAAACCGATATCGCCTCTCCATTCACTACACACCATCTCGAGCCTTTATCAAAAATTTATTTGCCCCATAGAATACTTTTCCACATGAAAGAGGCATTGTTCTTGCTAGAAGCAAAGTGAAAAGAAGTCTTAGCAAAATACAGACATTTAACTACCTTAGTTGCAAGAGAGTCTAGGAAGTTATAAAGCCTCCAGGCTTGTTTGGCTAGAAGAGCTTGATTGAAAAGACACAGATTCTAGAAACTAAGTCCGCCATCATTTTTGTGCCAACACAGACGATCCCAAGTGCACCAATGCATTTTTTTTTCCTTGTCTCATTTCCACCCCACCAGAAACGGGCACAAATTCTATGGATCTCCTTGATGAGTTCTGTGGGAAGTTTGAACAAATTCATTGTATAAGTCGGGATAGACTAAATAGCTGCTTAAGCACCTCCCTTCCTCCCATAAAGAACAGCTTAGACTTCCAACTGAATATTTTTTTCCAGATTCTATCCTTGATAGAATTGAACAAGTGTTTCTTTACTATGCTCTGCAAAGCACGTAAGTCCCAAATATTTTTCATGAGAAGCAACCACCGAAATATGCAAAGACTTAGACAACCCATCAATCATTGAACGATCTGTATTTGGACTGAAACAGATTGTGGAGTTATCAAAGTTAACCTGTTGACCAGAAGCCTTCCCATAATCTGATAGAATCTTTTTAAAATAGGATCCTCGTTCCAAGGAGGCTTTGAAGAAGAACAAACAATCATCAGCGAACAGGAGGTGGGAAATTGTATGGCCAATCCTACCACAGGACAATCCTGAAAGGGTACCCTCAGAGTAGTGTTTCTTAACCATGGAAGAGAGACCCTCAGGACAAATTAAGAACAGGAATGGGGACAAAGTATCTCCTTGTCTGAGACCCCTACTAGTCAGAATTGACTCATGTTCTTGTAAAGTGTGGTTTGAATACCTTGTTATCATTCATCACTGATGGTACTTTGCATGGAACTGTATTCAAAACAAGGTCCATATCCTCATCTGATGGCCGATCTGAAGTGAAAATACTGGTGAAATAATCATGGGAGATTCCTACTATGTCCTCGGTACCTACCACCTAATTTCCATGCATATCATTGAGGCCTTGGATAAGGTTCTTCTTTGTACAATTAGAAGCACACTTGTGAAAGAAACTCAAATTTTTGTCCCCCAGTTTCAACCAATCATTCTTTGCTCTAGCTGACCAATATTTTTCTTCTTTCTCATAAAGAAAATCCAGCTCCTTCTCCAATTTATGGTATTTTGCATAATTCGAACTAGCCAAGTTGGCATCAATTAGTTCCAATTCTTTTATTTTCCTGGAAATAGTCCCACGATGCCTTTTGTAGACATTTTTATTCCAACTATTCATACTCAAAGACAGAGAAGACACATTAGCAGTAACATTCAACAAATAATCATCTAACTTGTGGACCCATCCTTTGTCCACCATCTCAATGCAGTTATCCTCAGTGGCCCAAGGTTTTTCAAAGTGGAACCTATTGTTCCTCAATCTTCTAGCATTGGAGCTCACATCAGGGGGCACACAGTGGAGAAAAATAAGGGCCTATGGTCCGAATCTAGAAAGCCAAGGTGCTTGACATTAGACAAAGGAAACTGAATAAGCCAATCTTGGTTGCAAAGGAACCGATCAAGTCATTCTTGCACAAAGGAGGTTTCTTGTGTTTGTTGCACCAAGTGAATTTTGGGCCAGAGAAACCCAAGTCCATCAAACCGCAATCAATAATAGCTTCTCTGAAATTATTCATCAAATACCGTGGCCTAAGAGGGCCACCCTCTTTTTAACCATTGTGGATAATTTCATTCAAATCATCCCCGCACAGCCAGGGGCCTTGGAGCTGGTTGGCCAAACGACGAAGCAAGGCCCAAAAATGGGTTATAAGGTTCGAATCTAGTTGCCCACACAAGCCGTTAAAGCTCCAAGGAGAAGCGTTCTGTGAAACAACAAGAATATCTATATAAGCTTTATGGTATTCAAGGAGGTGGATATCCACATGGTCCATCCAAAGCAAGCAAAGAACACACTTCTACCAACCTTTTCCACCACCAATTTACTACTAAACCCTAGTCTGAAATGAAGTAATTTCAGTTGAGAAGAGGTTCCAATTGTTTCGGATAAAAAGACAATATCAAGAGCAAGATTCTTAACATGTGTGTGGAACGCTTGGAACGTCATTTCTCTACCCACACCTTGGACGTTCCATGCCAAAACATTCATAATGACTGGCGGTCCTGCTCTGCAGGCACCACCGATAAACTCAGATTACAAGAATCAACACCATCAACGTCAAGACTAGGAATCTTACTTGAGGCGTTGGACAGTTCCTTCTTTTCTTCTGTATGAACCAAGCATGGAGTCATCACTTGATTCATTGTCTTTCGCTTAACCACTCTTTTTGGACCTGGAGCAATAACAAACTTGTCTCCATCTCTTGCTTTCTTACCCCTACTTCCCAATAAAGTGGACCATTTTAAAGTTGCAAGAAGCACTCTTCTTTTGCCCCCAAACGTCGGTAAGGAGGAGTTGCTAGGATCGTGTAAAGAAAGTGTTGAACCAAGCCCAAAAAGTTGGCCACTTTCAGGGACAATCGACGGGCTTGAAAGAACCAAACTCATATAATGCATGGGCTGCATGGGGGACATGGAAGGGTACATTGAGGGAGACAATGATGGCTTGGGAGAATTCGGTAAAGATTCACTAAGCTGAGAGCTAGTAGCTCCACTATTACACGTGTCATGCTTCATATCATCAATAGATGGATTGGGTACCACGACAACAGGGGGTTCACGTGGTGATGCCATGGTCCCAAGAGGTGGAGATTTGTCTTTTTCTCCAATATCAGGTAAGTTAAAACCAAGAATCGGGATAGAATTTGGTTTCCCCAAATAAATAGATTTGTTTCAAGACAAGGTTGTTGAGGTGTCACCTTTCCCATTGACTGTTGTTGATAGCTTGTGATCAGATGAGGCCTTGGCTTTTCTTTTAATATTGCTTTCCTTTTCTTGAGAATTATTTCCTGAAGTGTTGCTCACCATATTTGACTTCCTGAAAATATCTCCAGGTGAGTGAAACTTACGACTAAGATTGATGTCCCTTGATTTTCAAATCTGAGCTCCACCCTTGCCAGAAGAAGCACCACTGCCACCACCAGTTTGAACATGAATCTCACCACTGGATAGACCTGATGGGTCCCCACCTTTACCCCTACCACGCTTAAAAGTCACGTGAGTATTTTTGGCCTGGTCAGGGACTCGTATCCAATTACCATATTTCATAGTCTCATTGTTGCTCATCCCCACCTGTTTCTTGGTACACTCACTCAAAGGATGACAAGGTATTCCACAAAAATAACAAAGGTAAGGCAACTGTTCATATCTAACAAGTAAAATAATAGGGTCGTGTCCCATTTTTAATAGCTTCTTAATGACCCTTGTGAGAGGTTTTGAAACATCAACATACACTCAAACACGGAGGTACCAGCCAAGGCAGTCCCCAGAAGAATTTTTATCCACATCGATGACAGACCCGACTGACTTGCCAAGTTCAAAGCCCCAGTCACAATCCATAAAAAAAAACAGGAAGTTGGTAAATCTAGATCCAAAAGGGAACGACATCAAAGACCATCTCAAGAGGACTCACAAACTACTCTAATTCTTTTAGCACTAAAAGACTATCTTCATATATCCAGGGGCCACCTTCCAAAACTCTTTTCCTATCAGAAAGCAATTCAAATCTGAATTTGAAAATGCTCGTCCCCATATATTCAACCTCAAATGTCCCTTGAATCTTCCAGAAAATGCTAACCATATAAATAAAATTGTCCCTCCTAACTCCCTTAGTCGTTAGAACATGACCAACTAAAGACTTCGCAATGTTCTCAACACCTTTCTCCAGCAACATCGCATCACTAACCTCAAATAAAATAATGTTATTTTGAGTGAAAAACAATGGCACAAAACATAGAAAATTTAGTAATCGAATGAAACAATGGTCTGTCATAAAATTTTTTAGTGGTTTAATGAAACAATGATCTAGTCCATGACACTACATTAAGGGGAACTTCTGATGCTTAACCTACTACTCAACAGGTTCTCAAAACAATTAGATGGCCTGCAACAAACCTTGAAGGCAATGAACGCATACTTACACTACAAGATACAATATTTTTGTCAGCTTGTGTTTTTAACATGCAAAAATATACAAAACGCACTAGCAAAGGTCAAAAACTTTTGGCAGTGCTTTCCTGCACTATGAAAGACCAACGCCAATGTTGCGCCACTAAAGTGACTTTTAGCGACGAAAATGAAAACGTTGGGAAATGTGACTATCAACGGCGACAAAATGCATCGGGAAAGGAAAAATGCACTTGGAAAAATTCAATGGTCTGACGTCATGAGTAGACTTTTCATGACGCTAAAAGAGGTTGGGAAAAATAAACTTTTACCACTGCAAAAAAATGCTGACAAAAGTCCATTTTTGGCAACTTAAAAAACGCCGAGAAAAGTACACTTTTGCGACGCAAAAACAAGCCAACAAAAGTCTTCCTTTATATATATAAAATAATGTTATATTCAATTTTTTTATATATAAAATAAATATAATTTTAATACATTAATATCAAATTTTATTTTGATTTAAGATGTACAAATAATTCAAAATTAAAATAATTAGATTATTATGATCAAAAGACATTACATTAATGGTCTTGTAAATAAAAAATCCAATACTACAAAAATAATTATCATGTAAACAAAAAAAAATATTACTTAATTAATTGTGCGTCTTGATCATCATAAAAACTATAAAAATAGAAATTAAAGTAAGAGTAGAAGAAATGGTTGTCATCATCTTCATTTGGAGTAGGTTGGCTTCATCCAATAACATCATCGAATATCGGTGGTGATAGTGCTTGAAGAAGGTGGTGTGAGCTTTCCCTCAGTAGCGTTCACTACAACATTTAATGGCATTAGCGGCGGTAAGCTCTGTCGCTACTAAATCGACCCTCCGCTGTTATTAACAATTACCGGTGGGGATCTGCCGCTACTTCCCCGCTGGTAATAAGTTGACACTAATAAGAGTTATTAGCGGTGGACTGACAACCCGCTGCTTCTAATATATTATTAACGACGGGTAGTAGCGGCAGAGCCTGCCGCTAAAGTATGTGTCAGAACCGATTAATAAAATTTATTAGCTGCAGGGTCCACTGCTAATGATTTTCTAATTTTTTTTTATTAGACTTTTTAATATTAATTTAAAATAAATTAATATTCATTAAATTTAAATATTTTTAAAACTAATTCATAATAAATTTTAGTAAAATAACCAATTAATCAATTTCAACATAACTAACATTAAAATTAATATATAATTTTAATATTTATCATGCAAACTAACTAATATCGATATTGTCATAATAAATAATTACACTATTAATTTAATCAAAATACATAAACTAATAACTAAATATAATAATTAAGGTTAATTTGGTAATTATCCTCATCTTCAACATTCTGTTGTGCAGTGGCTGTGGCTGTGGCTGTGGCTATGGCGGTGGTGGTGGCTGTGGCAGTGGCAGTGAAGGAATATAAGGCTGCTGTGAAGATCGTCCAAGCGTGAGGTCCCCAATTTGACCCCGAGGTTGTGGGCGTATCGGGGTTGATAAAAAAGGTTGCTCCTGTTGTTGCGACCCGCCCCCAAACTCACCATATCTAAAGAATGGTTTCTGGTGCAAGGAACCCCCAAGTTCACCATACCTAAGAGTAGGCTACGGATGCTGCATTGATCCTCCTAGAAAGTCGGTAAAGTTAAAATAGAGTGTAGGAGACTAGGAAGAGCATCCAAATATGTACTGATTTTGATAGTACAGAGGTTGTTGCGACGACATATATGACAGATACTGTGAAGGAGGTTGGTACTGTTGCTATGGTGGTGTATGAAGGTCAGGATGGGCGATGTTACTCTGAGAAGATGTACCACCTTCTACAGATGGGTGGTGGTATTGTGGTGGCAAATACATATGCAGAAAGTTTTCATACCATGGGTTATACAAATTGCTGGGTTACTGAGGTGTCACCATCTGAATCGTCTCACACATTGCCTTCATCATCAGAGTCATAGTAGTCATATCTTCATGAGGCATAGCAGCAATATGTGCTTGGGATTGACTTTGATTTGTAGAGCAGGAGGTTGACTTTCTCCCTTTTCCTTTCACCCAATAACCCACTCCTCTTTGGTAGTCAAATCTCTCCCTAAGTACTTTACTTAGTATCTCGTATTGACCGACCGGGGACAAATTAATGTCAAATTTAGTACCAGACCCCTCACTCTGATGTTGAGACTCCCTTTCAAGTTGTGACCTCTCAAGCTCTGCCGCCATTTTTTCCTGTATAAAGGAAACATTAAAAACACAAAACTAAAATAATTTTTTGAATATGAGGACACAATAATATTACATAATCTTGTTGGGCTGCCTCATTGACAAAAGTTTTTGTCAATTTTTTCAAATGAACATCCCTCCAAGAATCAACATGCGCATCTAGGTGCTCATATACAAATGTAAACAAACTGTTTTAGAATGTGTTATTTTGTAAAATTATATTAACGTCTTCACTTACATATTCATGATGCTTAGCTGCCAACGATTTTGTGCCTTGCATTGTTACATACTTCATTTGTTTTCTGTTTGCCTAGTTTTTGGTGGAGCAAGCCAAAAATCTTTCACTCAAAAACAACTCACAAATATCCTTCCATCTATCCTTAGTGCAATGGTCAGGTGGCTTAGAGAGGACATTCTCCCAATCTTCTGGTCCCATGTAATGACTTTTTGAAGTGTTTATGTCTGATGGTCTTTCTCTCACGATATCTTTCGATCATCTCCTTATAGAGAGTTGCCAGAATTGACTCAGGTTGTGGATGACCGTCTATATTATAATAATATTGCAATAAGAAAAAAACACTTTAGATGAGTTTGTAAATAATGCCAATAAATAATATAGAGCATAACATTTGTTATTTTTTACCCCCATCTGATCAACTACTTGATCCTTAAACTGTTGAGGTAAATCAGCAAAATCCAAGTAATGTCATAGACACAACATTGTAACTTGAATGCCAAACATGCGAACAAAAGCTTGGTCCTCCAGCCCAACCACTTTGTTCATCACAAGATCCAGCTCTAGGTCCAATGGTTTACCAGTTTCTTTCCTTCATTCTTCAAGAGCATTGTTACTAGCAAGGCCACGACCCTTTCTTCTCATCGGCAGGGCTTTAAAAAATTTTAACAATGACCAATATTAGTATTGTTGTTATATTTCTCTAACACTATATTTTCCAAAAATAATTTTGATATGAAAAATATTTAACCTGACTCGTAGGATGATGGTACCCTAGAAGGATTTGGCGGGTCTCGACCACCACCATCTTCGCCGTGATAGGTTGGCTATATCAGCTGACATTGTACTTCAGTTTAAAAATTATTAGTTAGTAATTAATATCAAATTAAATTAGATGTATACTAGTTAATATCACATTAAATTCGTAGACATAATAATTAAAAATCATCTTTATTATATTTCAATATATAGTTATGTTACACAAATAGAAAAACTAAACGGAGTAATCACTATCATTTCCATCAGTAATCGAAGACATATTTTCATCTTCACAAAGCTCAACTAGCAATTCATCATCTGCATCTACGACTTCCTCATGTTCTGGCATATCATCTTCGTCGTCATCCTCTCCATCAGTGCTAGATGGAGCAATGATCAAGCTCAACTTTGCTTTGATTAAAAGGAATGTAAATCAGTAGCCCTGCCCAAGACATTGCAGAAAATGGGAAAAAAAAATCATATACTAGACTATTAGTGTGAAATCCCAAAGTAAACAACCATAATAGCGTATTTTCAATCACAAGGTAAGCAGTCAAAAAAGGGGAACAATTACAAAAACAAAGTGTAAATAAATATATACACACCAAAAATAATGGATCAATATCTAACCATACAATGATAAACACATAACAAAACACCTCAAATCAATCCAAATAGAACTTCAACTTTTTTTTAAAAAAAAAAACATAAAACTTCAAATGGAGACTACTGCCCGAGAGTATAAAAGCATAAAAATCTCAGCATTTTAAGCTAAACACCTCAGTCTATACACATATTAACCAAGTATACAATATATTATTGTTGTTATTATTATTTCATATCAATGTAAAATATATCTTGAATGAGAATCATCAAATAAATAACCAACACAATCACAACTGTTAATAGTGTACATCATCACAGCAATCAAAATTTTAGGTATATATAAACATATAAAAATATATACTTTACACTAAAATATAAAAGAAAATAACCAAAAAAAAAAAAGAAATTAGTGCCTGAAGAAGTATATGGTGAAAATAACAAAAACTATCTCAATCTCTTGTGAAGTATGAGATTACATATTGAAACGGTGGCCGAAAGTGAGGGAAAGTTGTCGGGACCGTGGAGGGACTATGGGTTAGCGGAGGTCCTGTCGAGTTTTAGTGTGCATCGGCAGCGTAGACCTGGAGGCTGTCGAGCTCCTCGAGCTTGCACCGTCGAGAGAGAGACAGCAAAAACGTATTTCAGAGAAGAGAAGCTGCACAAATGTAGTTCGAAGAAGAGAAGATAAGAGAAGAGAAGAGAGGTGGACCAAATGAGGGGTTGTGCAAAAAAAAATCATATACATAAGTATTAACGGTTATCCCACCGGTAATAACATTATTAACGGCGGATAGTCCGCCTCAAATAATATTAATTATCCGTCGCTAATAATTCAAAAGAATAAAGCCTAGGAATTTTCCTGGGTATTTAATTCTAGGCATTAGCGGCAGACAATCCGCCTCTGATAATTATAAATCTTCCGCTAATAATATTTTATATATATTTTTTAATTTAAACATTATTAGCGGTGGACCCCCTAGTTCGTCGTTAATAACCTTAACATTACAGGCAGATTCAGGCCCCCTCTAATTATACCACCTCTAATATTAATTTTTCTTGTAGTGCTTGAGCCTATTAGAGATATATGACTCTTACAACTCTAAGCAAAATAATACAAAAGACAAAGTGATCGATTAAATAAGTTACAACTCTATTGCAAAAAATACATGTAAATGTAGAAATAGTAGATAAACAGAATAATGAAAAATACAACTCTAGACAATAGGTACAAATAAATTAGTAGCAGAGGAAAAATGAAGAGAAAATTACAACTCTAAAACCAAAATATACAAGCAAAGTGTAAATAGAAAAATAAGAGAAGGGGATGAAAAACAATATTAGAAAAAGGGAAGAACAAGAACAATTAAAAAATACTCTCATTCACACAACCAAAGTGAAGATCATTGGGGATCACCAACTTGAACAAGGTTTATAACCTTTATCCAAAAGCTTATTTCCCCCTATCTCAAGCACTAAGGGAACTCTCAAAAATAGAAATAACTCTCTGGAATAATTAAGCCTCTATGGTGAATTTTTAGTCAAGTGCTCTAGTGGATAGAAATTGATGTGTCTTACAAGTGAGCAATAGGCTCATATTTATAGAGTTTTGGGACACCCTTTAAATTTCAAATTCCACCCACCCCCATGGTTGTTACCACTGTTTAATTGGATGTTTATTGAATTAAAAATGAGTTTTGGGAGTTACATGAGCTGTTACAAGCATTCAAAGTGGAAAATGAAAATTCGTTTTGGCTGTCAGCCTCACTGGCCGCGGCCAGAGCTATTCCTGGCTGCGCCTGTGAGTCTCTGTTCCTCAGGCCGCAACCACAGCCCATTTTTAGCACATTATTTTGTGCAATTTTCCAAACGGCTCTATACTCTTCTCACATGACTTTGTAATCTCCAAACACATTATGGGGGTTAAAATCATGTCTCCAACAGCCATATCACTTATGGTTTTGACAAATTCAAACTATTTTGACTTACCATTATAATTTTCTCCCACTCAAATAAAATAATTAATTTTAAAAATTAATTTATTTATTATTATATATATTTCAAAAATTCTATATTTAAATAAATAAATATTTTTTCAAAATTTAATAATTAATCCAAATTAATTATTCAACCTCAATTATCATATAATTGTATATTTGACCCGAATAATAATATTCTTCTTAAATTTCCAAATTATAGTTTTACCCTTGTATCAACTCTTACTTTGATATGGTGTTATTGGAGCCACCCTGGGGACCTATGGACCTATAATATCAAGCTCCAATAAATATTAGATTATTAATCAAAGCACTTAGATTAAATAATCATATTTATTAATCTCGTGATTACTCTACTATAAATATGAGATTGAATATAGTACTTTATTAAAGAATAAAGTGTCCATTGATATAATCATTACATACACCGTTGATTCTCTATTAATTGTTCATAATTAAAAAGGGAATAAATTACTATTTTACTCTTTTAACTATATCTAGTTTCTAGTGTACCATTGACTTTACTAGTGAAGGTTGTGTCACAACAAGTTTGCGATGTGAGCGCTCATAACATTTTCAGTTCCAAAAGTCAACTCAATAAGTGGCCATTATTCAATCTATAAGTAGGTATAGATTCCATATCTGTTAAACTATGTCCCCAACAATATATATCATTGAGTCCCCAAAACAATTGTTTTTAGCCTGATCATTCTGACAAACCTTAACGCGTAAATCAAATGATCAAATGACATATATAGGAGTTTATAGTAACCTCAGGATTAAGATCATCATGTATATGATCATCTTTTGATGTGTTTGATTAATACTATGAAACGGTGTTTACACAAGTATTAACAAATCACATATAGTCTAGTTCTAAATATCACTATATATAAAGTACATTCACTAAAGTGTCCTACTACACAAGTGACCCGGATCTAGGTCACTTGTATTCATATTACTAGTGAACCGTACTAACAGTTATTAATCTAAAGATTCCATAACTTTATTTTACTGCGAACTATTTTAAGTTCATTATCTCAATCTCGATCATCTCATACCAATATGAGATTAAGACCACATAGATGAACTTTGGATTTTTATGATATTTACTTAATATTATCAACATAATATCGGACATAGTCTATATATATAATAATTCAATTCAATTATTTATTTCATTTAAAATATTTTTCAACTACAATTGCTTTAAGGGCACTATTCCCAACACTCTATATTTGCTCTGGTCATGTCTTCTTCCAATTCCTTCGATATCTGCTTTGAAATAAACAACTGTCCTGGGACCCTCCAACTCAAAGCGTCTGCCACTACATTGGCTTTCCCTAGATGATAAAGAATCTCACAGTCATAATCCTTTACAAACTCCATCCAATGTCTCTATCTCATACTAGTAAACTGCATACTGCCCTGCATCAAACTGGTAAACTCGTTCACCTTTGCCGCCCTTGTAACACCCCAATTTGCTAATAAGGTTTAGGACCTGGATTAGCGTGCCTGGAGGGCAATAAGTGAATTAATGTGATAATATATGAATTTAAGTGAATATGTGATTAGAATGCATGTTTAGGTGGAATAAATATGCATGTGGGCCCCGTTTGTATGTTAGGGGTAAATTGGTAATTTTAGCCCGCCGAGGGCATAAATGTGATAATAGTATTTTGTGATTTGCATCATGTGTGAGTGGTGACATGATGGTGATGCACATGCCGAGACGGTTCTAGGGAGCTAATTAGTTTCAAAGTCACAACGGGATTTTGTACCCGGCTCGGGAGGAGCCTAGGGGTATCTTGGGGACTTTTGTAAAGATGAGTTTGGGAATTAATGGTTAATGGTAATTGAGTAACTTGAGTAACCATTGGTAACTGTCAAGAGTAACAATTTTAGATGAGAAAGTGGTAAAATTGTAGGAAAGGTGAAATGACAATAAGCCCTTGAGGTTTAGTTAGGAAAGGGTTTTTATGGAGGGGTAAAATGGTCATTAGGCAGAAGTCTAGATAACCTTCAGCAGAGGGAAAAAGGGATTCACGTTTTACACTTAGCCAAATTGAGTTCTTGCTGAAGTTGGTTAGGAGCCTAGAGGAGAAAGAAGGAAAAACTAAGGGCAAATCTCTTGGGATCAAGAAGGGAATTAAAGCTAAGGGAACTTGGAGGATTATTCAGTGAATTGAGGTAAGGAAATTTTTTGTATATGTTGTAGAATTTAGCTAAGAATATCATGGAATTGGGAATTGAATTATGTACTTTGTTTGGTAAATTCTTGGGATGATATGAGGTTAGGTTCAACAGAAGGTTGTGATTTGAGCTTGGAACTTGATTGGGAAGAGCAACTCAAGTTGAATTCTTGATTGAGGTAAGAGCTCTAAACATGTTTGAATTTTCATATTTGATATGGTTTAAGAGTCTAGAAGTCTGGGTTACACTTTTCTCAAGCTTTGGTTTAAGTGTTTGAAATCTGAAACTCAAGTGTGGATTTTGGGTGTGATTGTGTGTTTGAGCCTGTTGGTGGTGTTTATAGGTTGTTAGATGGTTTATTTGAGGTTTTGGGTTGAATCTGAGGTTTGGGTATGCATTGGGGTTAAATTGGGAGTGTTTTGGCTCGGGGGAAAAGCAAAGGAAAACCTAGATTTCTGGGTTCGCGAAGGGGCGCCGCGACGCGAGGCTGCATTAGGGCTGGGGGTACTCTCTGACTTGCTGGGCGTCGCGGCCCTCAAGGGTAGCGCCGTGGCGCTAGGCTAATTTCAGGACAGGGTAATTTTGCATTTTAGGGCATTTGATCTGGGGGCTCGGGGGATGTTTCCATTGTGTTGTTTTGGGAAATTGGAGGTCCCGAGAGTATGGGATTGGTCCTGGGAGGTGGTTTTGGATTGGTTAGTATTAAAGGATGTTTTATATGTGTTGTGACTAGGTTATTGGAGAGGCTCGGGATAGAGGACCGTGCTCGTAGCTTTGGTGCATTGTGAAGCTCGGGATACAGGTAAGAAAACTATAACACCCATAGAACAGGGCATGGGCCCATAGTGTTGTTGCAGGGCATGGCCCTAGATTGTATTGTTGTTAGGGTGTAGCTTTGATTGAATTATTATAAGTTTGAGTGTTGTTTGAGAATGCTATATGTGGTTATAGTAGAATGAACGGCAAAGGAGCCGAGAACGGCAGTGGGGCCGGGAATAACACTTAGCGCATGGAGTGCTATAGTTAGGGTGAGACCCCAATGGATACATGGGATATCCTTACGGTGAGGACCGAGATCCCAGGCTTTGGTAATGCTTCTGGGACGGCATGGCCGTATATGTGTTTAACCTTGTGGACTATCTGTTTATCTGTGAGCTATCTGTTATAAGGGTGATATGATATGCTTATGTTATATGTTGTGTGAGTTTTCTTACTGGGCTTCGGCTCACGGGTGCTCTGTGTTGCAGGTAAGGGCAAGGAAAAATTCAACCAGCCATGAGTACGGAGAGCGTGGGGCGACGCATACATGTTTGGCCTGCCCGACTGCTTGGGTTGGGGTCATTTGAGAAATGGTTGTATTAAACTACATTTTGATAATTAGTCATCTGTGAACCTATTTTGAGTTGTAAATACTTTATAAACTTTACTTTGGGATCCCAAATGTTAAACTCTTGGAATTTTCAACGAAATAGAGTACTTTTAAAGACTACAGCCTTGACTTTTTGTTTAATCACACTTTTGCTCTAAAAGCCTCGTTTAATGAGTTAGTTGCACATTTCAGACACACTTAGTAATGGCTCTAAGGTAGTAGTGCGTTACAACTTGATATCAGAGCGAGCCAAGGTTTATTGGTTCTATAGATTGACCGAACATGTACGCTCGCTGCATCGAAAAGCTCGACTCAAGGTTGATTGGTATGGTTGATTATTATGATTGAATATGTGTTTGAATGCCCTGTTTGCCTGCTTAGTTATAGTGAGCATTATGAATGAAATGACATATGCATGATGCCAGGGCAAGGCCCGCTGCATGTTATATGCTATTGGTATGTTATTTGGATGGTTGATCTTGGTTTGTGTTGAGATTGAGAGGTGGAATTGGATCTTGTTATCATGCCTGATGAGCGGTGTCACTGATTGCAAGAATATAGTCGTAATGCCTCAGCAATCATGTAGACTCTACGGCAGTCGGGCCGAGGATGACAATCAGGGTCAGGACCCTCCAAATGCCCCCACAGAACTAGCAGTAGATATTAGCCGAGATGGAGGCTAGGTTGCAAACAATAGAGGAAGAACTCCGTCAGATGAGGCAGCAGGCCCCATCACAGGTCACAGGGTTACCAATTCAGCAGAACGTAGCGCCTGTGTCGGTTCAGCCTGTGGTTGAGAACAGGTGGGAACCCTTGTACGAAAGATTCAGAAAGCAGCAACCTCCTACCTTTGAGGGTGGATCAGACCCACTGCGGGTTGAGCAGTGGATGAATATGATTACCTTGATCTTGGACTTTATGAGGGTCGAAGGAAATGAAAGGGTGGCTTGTGCTAGTTATATGCTTAGAGAAGATGCCCGCATTTGGTGGGATGTAGTGAGTCAGCGGAGGAATGTTACAGTCATGACATGGGAGGAATTTAAGAATATCTTTAATGAGAAATACAGCATAGCTGTTCAAGCTGCAAAGGTTGATGAGTTTATCAACTTGACTCAGAATAGGTTGTCAGTTACTGAGTATGCCCTGAGATTTGACAGACTGGCGAAGTTTGCGCCAGACTTAGTGCCGACGGATGCGGCCAGGAGAGATAGATTCATATGGGGGTTGAATGTGATGATCGTCCGTGATGTGAATATTACGTTAATTCCAGAGACTACTACTTATGCCCAAGCAGTGGATAAGGCCCTTACTGCAGAGAGGGCTGAGGATCAGATATGGAAGGACAGCGCTGTTAGGCGCGATGCCAGGAGGACGGTGCCTCCTTTGTTGGGTCTAGTCAGGACAGTGGCTCCAGTGAGCAGAAAAGAAGGGTTCCAGATTCATTTGTTCCTCCTAGTTCTGATAAGAGGGTACGAGGTTCTATTGGTGGCCGTCAGGGCGGAGGTGACAACTGGAGGAGTTTTCCAGTGTGTCCTTGGTGTAGACGAAGACATCAAGGTGAGTGCCGAATTAGGGCATGTTTTATCTGTGGGAGTGCCAACCACCTGAAGAAAGGCTGCCCACAAACTAGGAAAGAGGAGCCAAAGCAGGGTGACAGTCTCGCTCCTGCCAGGGTATTTGCTTTGACTCAGACTGAGGTGGAGGCTAGTCCCTCAGTTGTGACAAGTCAGATCTCTAGCGCTGGTTCTTTGTATACTGCATTGATTGACTCAGGGGCTACCCACTCATTTGTATCTGCTAGGGTGATAGACCAGCTTTGTAGACCTAGTATTATGTATGCTAGGGGTTTTCAAACTTTGTTACCAACATGAGAACTGGTAGTCTCTAGGAGATGGGTTAGAGCATTACCAGTAGAGATAGATGGTAGAGAATTATTTGTAGATCTGGTTGAATTAGACATGGATGATTTTGATATGATATTAGGGATGGATTGGTTAACGAGGTATGGAGCAACGATTGATTGCAAGCGGCGTATGGTGACTTTTGAACCAAAAGGTGAGGTACCTTTCGTGTTTGTGGGGACGGTGAATGGACCGCGAGTGCCTATGATCTCAGTACTGAAGGCTAGAGACCTGATGCAGGAAGGTTGCATAGGATTCCTAGCGAGTGTTGTAGATACCTCTAAGGTGGTGACAGTGGGACCAAATGAAACCAGATTGGTATGTGAGCTTCCATACTTATTTCCAGCGGATTTTCCGGGGTTACCGCCACAGCAGGAGATTGAGTTCGTCATAGAGTTGGCGCTGAGGGCAGAGCCAGTGTCCAGGGCACCCTATAGAATGGCTCCAACAGAGTTAAAAGAATTGAAGATTCAGTTACAGGAGTTATTGGATTTGGGCTTCATTAGACCGAGCTTCTCACCATGGGGTGCTCTAGTGCTATTTGTTAAGAAGAAGGATGGATCACTTAGGATGTGCATTGACTACAGAGAGTTGAACAAGCTAACCATTAAGAATAAGTATCCACTGCCTAGGATCGATGATTTATTTGATCAGTTACAGGGAAGTACGGTGTTTTCGAAGATTGATCTCCGGTCAGGCTATCATCAATTGAGGATTAAAGAGGAGGACATACCAAAGGCTACTTTTCGAACAAGGTACGGGCATTATGAATTTCTGGTTATGTCCTTTGGATTAACCAATGGCCCAGCAACTTTCATGGATATGATGAATAGAATTTTCAAGGACTACCTGGATAAGTTCGTGATTGTATTTATCGATGATATACTAGTATACTCCCAGTCAGAGACAGAGCATGAGCATCATCTGCGCCTGGTGTTGCAACGACTAAGAGAGCATAAGTTATATGCTAAGTTTAGCAAGTGCGAGTTCTGGTTGCCGCAAGTTACATTTCTGGGCCATATCGTTAGTAAGGAGGGGATACTAGTAGACCCAAGTAAGATAGAGGCAGTGAGAGATTGGCCTAGGCCGAGCAGTGTTCCTGAGGTCAGAAATTTCTCAAATTGGCGAGGTACTACTGGCGATTTGTAGAGGGGTTCTCCAGAATTGCTACTCCATTGACAGAGTTGACAAGGAAGAAAAACAAGTATGTGTGGACAGATCGGTGTGAGAACAGCTTCAAGGAATTGAAGCGGCGATTGGTTATTGCACCAGTGTTGAGCCTGCCGATAGACAATGAGAAGTTTGTGGTTTACTGTGACGCTTCCAGACATGGTTTGGGTTGTGTGTTAATGCAAGCTGGGAAAGTAATAGCCTATGCATCGAGGCAATTAAAAGAATATGAGCAGAGATATCCCACGCACGACCTAGAATTGGCTGCAGTGGTATTCGCACTTAAGGTTTGGAGACATTATCTGCATGGTGAAAGGTACGAGATATACACTGATCACAAGAGTCTAAAGTATTTCTTTACTCAGAAAGATTTGAACACGCGTCAAATACGATGGTTGGAGTTGGTAAAGGATTACGATTGTGACATCCTATACCATCCTGGGAAGGCTAATGCAGTGGCTGATGCATTGAGCCGGAAGGGCCCAGGACAATTGTTTAGTTTGAGGCAGGTATCAGACAGACTAGCTGAGGAGATGACCAGAGCAGGTATAGAGTTAGTGGTTGGTAGGTTAGCCAACATTACTCTTCAGTCAACACTCCTTGAAAGGATTAAGGAAGCATAGGGAATGGATCCCCAATTAGTTTAACGTAGAGGGAATGTCCTAGCTGGAACGACTAAGGACTTCTCTACCTCAGGGATGGGCTTATTGAAGTACAAGGGGCGGATTTGTGTTCTGACTGATCCAGATATTTGACGGGAGATTCTGGATGAATCTCATACCTCTCCCTACTCTTTACACCCAGGTACTACGAAGATGTACCAAGATTTAAAAGTTTTGTACTGGTGGTCAGGCATGAAGAGGGATGTGGTGGACTATGTGACTAGGTGTTTAACTTGTCAATAGATTAAAGCTGAACATCAGAGGCCAGCAGGGTTATTGCAACCTTTAGGGATTCCCGAGTGGAAATGGGAGGACATTGCCATGGACTTTGTGGTTGGATTGCCGAAGACTGTGGGTCAGCATGATTCGGTGTGGGTGATTGTAGACAGGTATACTAAGTCCGCCCACTTTTTACCTGTGAGAACAACCTATACTATGGAGCAGTATGCTGAGCTTTATGTGAAGGAAATTTTTTGACTTCATGGGGCTCCGAGGTCGATAGATCTGACAGGTACCCCACCTTCACCTCCAAGTTTTGGGAGAACCTGCAGAAGGCAATGGGCACACAGCTACGGTTCAGTACCGCTTACCATCCTTAGACAGATGGTCAGTCTGAGCGGACGATTCAGATACTGGAAGATATGATACGAGCCTGTGTGTTGGACTTTGGGGGATCTTGGAGTAAGTATCTCCCATTGATTGAGTTCTCGTACAATAATAGCTATCAGGCGACTATCGGAGTGGCTCCATATGAGATGTCGTATGGGAGAAAGTGCAGGTCACCAATACACTGGGATGAGACAGGTGAGAGAAGATATCTAGGTCTAGAGATGGTATAAAGGACCAATGAGGCAATTGAGAAGATTAGAGCTCGTATGCTCGCCTCCCAGAGTTGCCCGAAGAGTTATTCAGATCTGAGACGCAGGAGTGTAGAGTTTCAAGTCGGCGATCATGTATTCCTTAGGGTTTCACCCCTGAGAGGAGTGAAACGATTCGGTGTTCGGGGCAAGCTGAGTCCCAGGTTTGTTGGCCCCTTTGAGGTTCTAGAACAGGTTGGAGAGGTAGCTTATAGATTAGCGATGCCTCCAGCTCTATCAGGGGTTCATGATGTGTTTCATGTATCCATGCTCCGAAAATATGTGTCAAATACTACTCATGTGTTGAACCATGAGAATTTGGAGCTAGATCAGGATTTATCATACTAAGAGAAGCCTGTTCAGATCCTTGACAGAAAGGATAAAGTCTTGCGGAACAAGACCATCGCCTTGGTCAAAGTGTTGTGGAGAAACAACAAGGTTGAAGAGGCGACGTGGGAGCTTGAGTCTGATATGCAGGAGCGGCATCCCGAGTTGTTCAGGTAATTTCGGGGACGAAATTCTTGTAAGGAGGGGATAGTTGTAACACCATAATTTGCTAATAAGGTTTAGGACCTGGATTAGCGTGCCTGGAGGGAAATAAGTGAATTAATGTGATAATATATGAATTTAAGTGAATATGTGATTATAATGCATGTTTAGGTGGAATAAATATGCATGTGGGCCCCGTTTGTATGTTAGGGGTAAATTGGTAATTTTAGCCCGCTGAGGGCATAAATGTGATAATTGTATTATGTGATTTGCATCATGTGTGAATGGTGACATGATGGTGATGCACATGCCGAGACGGTTCTAGGGAGCTAATTAGTTTCAAAGTCACAACGGGATTTTGTACCCGGCTCGGGAGGAGCCTAGGGGTATCTTGGGGACTTTTGTAAAGATGAGTTTGGGAATTAATGGTTAATGGTAATTGAGTAACTTGAGTAACCATTGGTAACTGTCAAGAGTAACAATTTTAGATGAGAAAGTGGTAAAATTGTAGGAAAGGTAAAATGACAAGAAGCCCTTGAGGTTTAGTTAGGAAAGGGTTTTTATGGAGGGGTAAAATGGTCATTAGGCAGAAGTCTAGATAACCTTCAGCAGAGGGAAAAAGGGATTCACGTTTTACACTTAGCCAAATTGAGTTCTTGCTGAAATTGGTTGGGAGCCTAGAGGAGAAAGAGGGAAAAACTAAGGGCAAATCTCTTGGGATCAAGAAGGGAATTAAAACTAAGGGAACTTGGAGGATTATTCAGTGAATTGAGGTAAGGAAATTCTGTGTATATGTTGTAGAATTTAGCTAAGAATATCTTGGAATTGGGAATTGAATTATGTACTTTGTTTGGTAAATTCTTGGGATGATATAAGGTTAGGTTCAACAGAAGGTTGTGATTTGAGCTTGGAACTTGATTGGGAAGAGCAACTCAAGTTGAATTCTTGATTGAGGTAAGAGCTCTAAACATGTTTGAATTTTCATATCTGATATGGTTTAAGAGTCTAGAAGTCTGGGTTACACTTTTCTCAAGCTTTGGTTTAAGTGTTTGAAATCTGAAACTCAAGTGTGGATTTTGGGTGTGATTGTGTGTTTGAGCTTGTTGGTGGTGTTTATAGGTTGTTAGATGGTTTATTTGAGGTTTTGGGTTGAATATGAGGTTTGGGTATGCATTGGGGTTGAATTGGGAGTGTTTTGGCTCGGGGGAAATGCAAAGGAAAACCCAGATTTCTGGGTTCGCGAAGGGGCGTCGCGGCCTTGTTCTTTGGCGCCACGGCGCGAGGCTGCATCAGGGCTGGGGGGGACTCTCTGACTTGCTGGGCGTCGCGGCCCTCAAGGTTAGCACCGCGTCGCTAGGCTAATTTCAGGACAGGGTAATTTTTCATTTTAGGGCATTTGATCCGGCGGCTCGGGGGATGTTTCCATTGTGTTGTTTTGGGAAATTGGAGGTCCCGAGAGTATGGGATTGGTCCCGGGAGGTGGTTTTGGATTGGTTAGTATTAAAGGATGTTTTATATGTGTTGTTACTAGGTTATCGGAGAGGCTCGGGATAGAGGACCGTGCTTGTAGCTTTGGTGCATTGTGAAGCTCGGGATACAGGTAAGAAAACTGTAACATCCATAGAGCAGGGCATGGGCCCATAGTGTTGTTGCAGGGCATGGCCCTAGATTGTATTGTTGTTAGGGTGTAGCTTTGATTGAATTATTATAAGTTTGAGTGTTGTTTGAGAATGCTATATGTGGTTATAGTAGAATGAACGGCAAAGGAGCCGAGAACGGCGAAGGGCCGAGAACGGCAGTGGGGCCGGGAATAACACTTAGCGCATGGAGTGCTATAGTTAGGGTGAGACCCCAATGGATACATGGGATATCCTTACGGTGAGGACCGAGATCCCAGGCTTTGGTAATGCTTCTGGGACGGCATGGCCGTATATGTGTTTAACCTTGTGGACTATCTGTTTATCTGTGAGCTATCTGTTATAAGGGTGATATGATATGCTTATGTTATATGTTGTGTGAGTTTTCTTGCTGGGCTTCGGCTCACGGGTGCTCTGTGTTGCAGGTAAGGGCAAGGAAAAAGTCAACCAGCCATGAGTACGGAGAGCATGGGGCGACGCGTACATGTTTGTCCTGCCCGACTGCTTGGGTTGGGGACATTTTGAGAAATGGTTGTATTAAAGTACGTTTTGATAATTAGTCATCTGTGAACCTATTTTGAGTTGTAAATACTTTATAAACTTTACTTTGGGATCCCAAATGTTAAACTCTTGGAATTTTCAACGAAATAGAGTACTTTTAAAGACTACAGCCTTGACTTTTTGTTTAATCACACTTTTGCTCTAAAAACCTCGTTTAGCGAGTTAGTTGCACATTTTAGACACACTTAGTAACGGCTCTAAGGTAGTAGGGCGTTACAGCCCTGACAGAATTATCGTAGTACTTATTGTTGAAAAGATCTTTGAATTTATCCCAACTCATGGTAGAAACGTCTCGAGTCTGGGATGCCACCTCCCTCCTTATACGAGCATCATCCCGAAACATAAAGGTGGCATAAGCCACTCTATCATTACCTACCACCCTTATAAAATCTAGGATGGAGATAGTTAGGCTCATCCGCTGCTCAGCCTTGAGCCGATCTGGTCCTCCCTCGAAGAGTGGAGGATGTTGCTTCCTGAATCTCTCGTACAACGACTCCCACCTGTTCTCAATCTCACGCTATTGTACTGTTGTTTCCATAATAGGTGGCAATTCTAGGGCATCGTTCCCTGGTGGAGCCTGTTGTCTCAGTAAGCGAATCTCTTCCTCTTGAATCTAAAGTCTGGCTTGCATATCAGCAAACATCTAGTGCCAGTTTTCAGGGACTGGCGAAGGGTTCTAACCCTGGTTATCATCTCTAGCCTCAATCTCAGCATCGGCTAGTCGAACTGATCACCTTGGAGGTATAACTCTCCAAGTATATCTGCAATCAATGACTCAGCTGATCAGGCAATGATAACAAGTTTTTGAAATCACCCCACATTCCAACATCAACAATTAAGAAATCACATACAACTGCCATGCTAATAGGCATTCCATAATACTAACATACAGTAGCAATGCTAATAACCATGCCTTATCATGTACACATAGAAGTCAAGGGCCAAGCCCTATCAATATATATCATGCTTCTTGCTAAACAGACAGATAATGCATTTATATCTTATCTATGTAGTTAAACACACAATCACATATATAGTTACCAAACCCTGAGTCGAGCTTGTATTTAGTGACAAGTGTACATGCCTAGCTAGTCTTCAGGAACCCTTAAACCTAGACCGCTCTAATACCAAGTTGTAACGCCCGGGATAGCCAAGACCATTACACTGTGTATTTTATATGGTGTTGGACATGCTACTCAATTTATTTGGATATAAACATGTAACTATAGATAATTAATGGATTAGGGTTTAAATATTTTGATCATAGGAATAGTAGTTTCCATTAAAAATTTAAGTCTCTACATGGGATCCCAAAAATAAGTGTTTACAACTTCAAAATCCATTACAACATAAGTCAGCCTAAGCGGAAATTATAAGTTTTGGATCTAGTCCTTGTTGATCCATCGGTCATGGCGGTCGAGCATCTGCAAATGTACACGCCACCCCTAAAGCTTTCCAACTCATTGTTGGTCCAACTTTCCCTTTCCCTTACTTGCACCACATAGCACACGTGAGCCAAGGCTCAGCAAGAAAACTTAAATCAACATATTCAAATAAGCAACAACATATAAACAATAAACTTAGCAGTAATAACCTGCTCAACAAACACATAATCCAATTTAGCAATCAATGAGTTAGACAAGTGCAATCGACACTCTTGAATATTTAGGTGACGTTCAGGCCTGGCTCTCTTAGACCGAGCTCTCGGATCTTATTGTTGACCCCAACTCTCTTAGGTTGAGTTGCATTTCACACACTTGATGTCGGCCCCGACTCCCTTAAGCAGATCATATTTGATATGATCAAACATATAGATTGCATAATACATAATCAGATGCAACATATACAAGCATGCACAATCGAATAAACACATTTATATACACAGTCATATCCATTTAAAGGGGTCCATGCCCCGACCACAACCTAGGTGCAGTTTTCTTACCTTGAGTCCCGAGCACGATCCCTATTCCTGAGCCTTGGCGGAATAACCTAGTCAAAATTCAATAATGGACAACCATCAAGATCTAAACTAATTAAAAGCTTCAAAATTACTTACTAGCCTCCGGGACCTCGAATCCCACTAAACTGGGTAGTAGAATCATTCCCGTGTCTTTAGGTTTGAGTTCCCGAGTTTAAAAACCCTATTTGACCAAAATTCCCTATTTGAGTCGCGGAGCTCCCCACATGCATCGTGGCCTTCAGCAAGTCAGAGAGCAAAATCTCTATATTTCCTAGACACGCACCGTGATGCAACCCACCCAACGTCGCGTTGCTAAGGCAGTTTAGTGAACCCCCCTAGGCCTCTGAGTTCATGCGGGTCGCGATGCTCTAGGAACAACATCGCGACATGACCCCACGAACTCAGAATTCCCAGCATTTTCCCTGCATTTTCCTCGAGCCAAAATCATCAAAGTTCACCCCCAAATGTGAACCAAAGCCACAATTGAGTCTAGGACTCTCAATAACACAATAAGCCACACAATTACCCGAGAAACAAATCCATATCCTTACCAAAACTCAAAATCAAAAACTAAAGTTTAAACCTAAAAAAAAATACTTAAACCATTACAGAATTCTCTCAAAACCATGGCATAAATCTTACCTTACTGAGATCACGACCTCAAAATGCCTCTTAATCCCGTTCCTAGCTGTTAAACTGTAGCGTCTTGGAATTTTACTTTGGTAGATAGTAGTAGTAGCTTGTAGTATGTTAGTTTCCGTGGATATTGGTTCAAGTCGGGATTTAGTTGGAAACTCATAGCAACAGTTATGGATTTTATAAGTTTGGCCTATAGTTTAGAAATATTAATTATAGCATAAGGTTTTATTAATATAGCTGGTCCTAGAAATATTATTAATTATAACCTAAGGTTTGGATAGAATTGATAAGAACGCGACACTTGTCACAAGCATGTTTATTAAGGATTTAAGCATTTTGGATGAATAGTTTAATAATGGATAAATCTAGAAGCTCTAGAACCTTCCAGGAGCTGTTAGGATCACATTTTTACTCAGTCAAAGTTGTTTAATCAATTCAAAATATGCTAAAAGAGTGCAAATACGTGTTTGATATATCAACGTAAGTCGATATATCGCAGCTATAGGGGTCGATATATTGCCTACAGGCGATACGGAAAACACATCGACTTCGCATGAAAAAAAGCACGAAGGCTTGGGGCATAGGCAGGGACGATATATCGCCTAGGGACGGTGATATATCGGCTCCTGAAGCCATTTTTGAAACTTATTGGATTTAAATTAGAAACAACCCTTAACCACTTGGACTTTCTCTTGAACGATTTTGACCGAGTTATGGGCATCTGTTGAACGAAAATTCAAATCCTTTTAATTTTATATTCATTTATTTATTCATTTTAAAAGGGGTTAGTTTCACTCCTTGACCTCTATAAATAGGACCTAGTACTCAGCCATTTCACTCATCATTCAAGCATTCATCAGAGCCTCCAAGCTGCTAAGGTTACTCTAGAGACAAAACACTAGGGTTTTGGGGTAAAAGCTTTTCCAATCTAAGCTTTTCTATACACTTGGGAAGTAAGATAGAGTGTTATTTTGGTATCGAGGTGCAGAACAAAGTCATAGTCCATTCAAGGTATTCTTATCCTCAAGTTCAATTCTTCATAGTTATTTAGTTTTCTTTTGTTCTCTTTCAGATCCTAACTCTTTGTTATGATTCTTGGTTAAGTGTTTAAGTTCCTTGAAACTTAAGGTTTTGGTAAGTTTCTACTTTGATGGTTTAGTTCTCGTTTTCATCTCTTTTTCTTTAGAAACTCATGGTTTTTACTGTTGGTTTTAGGAGTGTTCCAATCTCATTCTTGTCCCCATATACTGGTTTTTGGTAAGGAAAATAGGTTAGATTATATGTGTTTATATGATATGTTTTATGGTATGATATCATATGTGATATGATATATGTTTTGTAGTCACTTGGGCATATGATTTGCTTAGATAGCAAACCCCAAGAATTTTTATCATTTTCATGGTTTAAAGTTATGATTTACCCTACCTCAATTAGTAGATAGAGGACCTAGATGTGTTATTATATACTATAGTTGTGATCTAACCTACCTCGATTAGTAGACTAAGGACCTAGATGGTTTAATCACATACCACGTTAATGAGTTAATGGCCATTAATATTGTAGTCTTATATGATATATGTTTTTACATCATATGTTTTATAGTATCTGCTTTATGGAATAGTCTTATGTTTTATGATTTATGACATATATGTTTTTAGTAGATTTTCCTTGCTAAGCATTAGGCTCATTCCTTTCTTTTTAGATGGTGTAGGAAAATGAACTTGGAAGGCAGGACAGATTCGTGGCAGCTTGGCATGTGTATTAGGGATGGACTAATTGAATGGACTGCTGGAAGATTGAGGATGACGTTGTTTTTAAGTCTTTTAATTTATGTTTTATGTATTTTCGCACTTAGTATTTAAACAACTGATTAAAGTTTATGTTTTTTTTATGTTTTATGTACTAAACAATGGGATCCCATACCTTATTTTGTATTTCGTACACTATTTTGGATTTTAAAGTTCTATTATGTCATGATGTATGTCTTCAAATTAGTAGCTATGTCTTAGTAGTTTTAATGGTCCGAGGTCTAAGAAATAGTCGGGGCATTAATAATCATCAAAACCTTAGCTATAATAGCAACATCACTGTCTCAATTCCACCAGAATTAAACACTCCAAAAGTCTAGACTAGTTCTGCTCAAGAAGATGGGATTCAACGTAAACCAATTCAATAAAACACAGAGATTAATTACCAAGGTTCTTTCCTCAAATTGTAGCCCTACTCCCCAGCTAAATTCTTGCACCAATTCAGCTTAATCCCTTGAATTCTCCTCTATTTTCCAGCTCCAATTCCTAGCTAAATTCCTCTCCAACTCCTTCAAAGATCACCAGCCCAAGTCTAGCTTATGCATCCCCTTTGTTACTTAGCTTCAAGTTCCATCAAAGGAGAGTGAGAGAGAGAGGAGTGAGAGTGAGCCGAGAAACCTTCTTTCTTCCCTTGAGTTAATCCACCACCCTCTATTTTGTTATACTAAATTCTGAATATATCACCTAAACAAAAGACCATATTACCCCTCCAAAGTTTTCTAATCCTCAAATGGCCCATAAGGGTAAAAGGGTCATTTTGCTCCCAATTCCCGTTAATTCTTCTAATGTTCCTAATATTTACCAATTAATCTGGTCATCCAATTAATTACCAACTATTTATCCAATGTCTAATAATCCCCAATATATTCTCTAAATTCCCAAAAATACCCCCAGGCTCCCTCGAGCCGGGTATTAATCCCTACCATGACTATTTTGTCAATCCACTCACTCAGACCGTCTTGAGCCATATGCTGCAAATATAGCCACATAACAATGTGGTCTCAACAATTTATCATAAATAATTACATTTATGCCCCCAATGAGCCAAAATTACAAATATGCCCTTAAAAGCTAAACAGGGCCCACATGCATATTTAATACTCATAAACATGCATTTAATCATATCCATATAATCATGTAATCATGCATGCCACATACTCATGCATTAATCATCTAAAATCACACATATACCAATTATGTCTTCCCGGCACACTAATCAAGACCCTTAAGCCGTATTAGCAATTTATTTTTTGGGTCGTTATAGTGTGCGTGGGTACAAGTTGCCGAATAATTCCAAACATACACATTTTCACATAAAATCATAAGAGAATAATGCTAATTCTACATGTTATCCCTATTTTCTCCCCGTGACACATGGCATGACCAAATGGATCCATGGACCAATGAACGAGGATGGAGGAAACCCTGACAGCACTAACACTATCGAGCCCAACAACATTCAATGAGCGAGAGTATAATGAAGGAACCGGGACTGAGATGCAGGCCCAACTCATCTCCCCGACCACGACCAACCTACATCATTCAGGATGCTAATTAAGGTGGCAGACTAATTGTTCACTGGAGACAGATCTTATGAAGAATCTAGGGGAGATCTTCAGTGTTACGGTGTCCACCTTGGCAAATGAACCCGGGTCCTAGTGAATAAACCAGGACTCCTATAAATGAATCGGGACATTAGTAAACAAACCCGGACCAGACATCCACATAGGTTAAGCCTAGTTTTACCTGATGTTGACCTATCGCCACGAAATCTGGTAGTTGGTCTCCTCAACTAACCTGCAGAAGAGGGTACGCACGGAACGTACACTGTTCCTAGGAAGTACTGCCACTACTCTGACAGATCTTGTTCCCAAAATCCCCTTAGTAGCCCACGTGGTCCAGTCCGTCCTAACATACAATGGGCAGCTGTAAGGCATGGCCATGCCTAAGTCATCTCAATGGGCCTAGACTAATAACATCTAATTATGTTACATTCTTTGTATTATGGCTCCGTTAGCGAGCAAATTGTAATTATATCCCTATTGGGTCCGAATTAGTCTGGCCCAAGCTGCTTGACTGCCTATAAAATAGGACCAATTGTGCACTGTAGCAGGGATCCCAGAATAACTCTTGTAAGGAAAAACTCTGCTAAAACTTGTAGAAAAACTTCATTGTCAAAACTCTGTAAAGCCTAATACTAGTGACTTGTGGACTAAGACTCATTAACGCCCCAACCCCGTAAAAATTGTAATTGTCCATCTTTTATCATTTCTTCTAGCTCTTACTTCGTAACATATTTCTAGTTTCTACAAAACTCGATAAACATTTTGGTGCTTTCATTGAGAGCTGAAGAAAGTTTGAGTCAACCTTGTTCATCTGCGAAAATGGTGAACGCCAGGCATACTGTGTTCGATCCTGCTCACCAGCAACAGCAAGACAATGGAGAACCGCTTCCCAATCAACCACTTCCTCAAGACCAATCCGAGCCTTACCAAGGGCCTCTATCCGACGATTCCCAGAACTTCGGGGATGGGGATGACTACGACGAAGGCTATTACAAGGAAGATCAAGGGGAGTATGAAGATCATGAGGCCAAAAAACCTCGTTTATCCTGATGAGAAGGATATGGATCCTGAATAGGAGGATCCAGAGGTGGTCCATTTGAGACAACAGGTCTTGGATCAAGAAGCCAGGATGGCTGAACAAAAGGAGGCCACTCGCCAAACGCAAGAGTCCCTCCCAACTCGCAAGCCTTTATTGCTGCCTAAGGATTGGAAGTCAATCCATAAGTCATTCCTCCCCCAGGAACACAGCCGCTTGCCCCACCTATAAGGACTAGCGTACCCAATGATGCTACCCATATTCCTCCTCCAAGACCATCCCCACATCCCACAACCGGCCCGTCGAACCCTGCTCAGGAAAAAGGGAAAGCCAAAATGGTTGATCCCATTGAAAAAACAAAGCCCCCAAAGAGAGCTCATCCCGTTCTGAAAACCAAGTCTAACCCAGGGCAATTCCCTAGGAAAGAACGGATGAATCCTGTCCCAGGACGGGATCATTCAAACGATCTGCAGGGGAATCGCCCATAGGGTACTAAGCCCTGGAACGTCCCCAGACAGGATGATCAGGGAGGGCGCTTTTATCCCAGCGCCTTCGTGAACAAGGATCACAGAGGGTACAAATGCGAAGAAGAACCAGAACCAATTAGTTCGAGAGACGACACTTCCCGAGTTGACGTGCGCGACGGCCTCAATGCCCAAAAGGAGCGGGCCTGCAAAGAAAAGATTCTCCTCTGAGGAGGCAACTTGAGGAATAACCACAAGGACAGGAGGAACGAGAGAGTGCCCCTAGATGACGGAATGGCCAGGCATTTCATGGAACAGCTGGCCACTCTTAAAAAGGTCACGGACCACCTGGTCCGGAAGCAGTAAGATGGAGGTTCCGATTCCGAAGAAGAGGAAAATGAGCCATACGCCAAGCACATACTGGACGTCGTGCTACCAAAGGGGTCCAAGATGCCGGATATACTCGCCTATACCAGGAACACTGACCCCAGAGATCACTTTCCCGCTACAATCGCCTGATGACTATAGCTCACGTCTGTGACAGTAGCAAGTGCCTATGTTTCTCAATCACTCTAGCTGGACCCACAGAAGAGTGGTGGAAGAGACTTAAGATGAGATCGATCCAGTCTTGGTCCAAATTGCAGTCAACTTTCCTTAAATAGTTTGTGGCCACCATAAAGTTGGACATGGAAGTCAGTGCGTTGGCCAACATCAAACAACATCCCATGGAAACCCTCAGGGCTTACATCCAACGCTTTAAGGAAGAAGCCTAAAAAACTATGGTGGGTGACATACAGCGTCTGGTGGCTCTCCAGTCCAGAATCAAAGATGGGTTCCCTCTCTAGAACGACATGCAATGCAGCAAGGCATCGACCCTTGAAGAATTCATCAGGAAGGCACAAGGTTTCATCAACTAGGAGGAGGCTCGACTCCAAGCCTTTGGATGGCAGCCAACAACCCACTTGATAGCACAAACCTTTCCTATCTATTCGGCACCTCCAGCGACATCCGGATCCACTTGAAACCTTAGGTTGCCATTATGACCCCAATGGTCTATGGGCCCACTTTAACAGGATATGCTCCGGCTCCATCGACCCCATTCTCCGGGTATGAAGTTGCACCCACCGGGTATAGTGCCGCGCCAAGGGGTGCCCAACTGCCTCTAGTCGAAGCAGCTGAGGCAAGCTTAAACCCCTCTAGAGGAAATAGATCGAGCAAAATTCAGAATCGATCTAAGCCCTCAAAGAATGGGAAGATGGGGTACAAGCCCCAATACATGGAGTATAACAACTTGGTGGACACCCGGGAAAACATCTACCTTGCAACGGGCAATGTAGTCCATTACTGGAAACCAATCCCCATGTTTAAAGGGGGAAAGAATTTCAGGGACACCAGCAAAAGATGTGCCTACCATAAGGGCGTGGGCTACACGACCGAAGAATGTTGTCAGCTTAAGAACGAGATCAAAAATCTGATGAAACTGGGGTATCTCCACCAATGGGTTAGGATGCCAACAGGAGTTCTGGGATTGCCAACAGCTCCCAGACAACCTTTGACCCCATGTGCATAGGCATCGTACCGAACTCCTCAGGGAGGGTACGCTTCCGGATAGGGAGCACAGGCCCCTCAAGGGGGCCCAATAGTGCCACCAGTTGGAGGTCCAATGGCTTCTGGACCTGGAATGCCATATCCTCCCATAATAGCGCTTCCTCGAGTTGATGGCCACGTGGCCACCATATCAGGCGGTCCTCATTTGGGAGGACCATCCCATAATGATCAGAAGAGATACCTCAACAAACTCGAGAACGACCATGAGGTATGCGCATTTATCTAAACTCCAGCCCAACGCCTGAAGTTGATGAACCTGCCCATCACTTTCACGGAGGAGGATGCCTGAAACATTCATTTCCCGCATTACGACCCCTTGTTTATTGATGCCCAAATCACCAACAAAAGGGTATCCCGAGTGTTGGTAAATGATGGGAGCTCCGCCAATATCCTTTTCAAGTCAGAATTCATAGTGATTGGCCTAATAGAGGCAGATCTAGATTCCTGCCCAATGCAGATCTACGGCTTCAATGGGGATTCATTGCTCCCGGTGGAAAATATTCATCTACCTGTGACATTGGGGAATGAGTTTCAGGGTTCGTTCAAGTATTTCACTTTCGTTGTGGTTGACTGTCCCACTGCATACATTGTGATCTTCGTTTGTCCCACTTTAGTCAACTTTGGCGCCATCACCTGCATCCTCCACCTTTGCATGAAGCTCACATGTGATGATGGAGGAGTGGGAACCATACGAGGAGACAGAAGAGCACCCAAAAGTGTTATCACATTTCTGCCCGAACAATCTTCATGGTCCACGAAGAACCCATTGAAAAGGAAGACGTGGATCCAGTTCCACCTCCGCGGCCAACACGGAGAGTGGTCCGGGAAGACGATGAACTGGATCTGCGAATAGAAGCGGATAGGGCACTAGAATCCATGGAGGAGGTGGAGGAGGTATGCATCGATGACACCTACCCGACAAAAGTGATCCGAGTCGGGAGAAATTTGAACCCAGAGGTCAAGGCCGGCATAATCACTCAGGTGAAAGAGAACCTGGATGTCCTGGCCTGGTCTCATTCATATTTAATCGGGATCGATCGCAACGTCATATGTCATGCCTTGAACATTGACAAAAACGCAACTCCCATCCGGCAAAAGCAAAGGCCCCTTGGTGCGGAAAGGGTGGAGGCCCTCAAGTTAGAAATTGAGAAGTTGTCCTCTATCAACTTCATCTAGGAGGCCCTGTATCCTATTTGGCTGGCCAATCCGATGTTGATACCAAAGCCAAAAAGAACATGGAGGACTTGCATCGACTTCACGGATCATAACAAGGTTACGAGTTGTTGAGCTTCACAGATGCCTACTCCGGCTACAACCAGATTTCAATGCATGTAGTAGACCAGGAACACACCAGCTTCCAGACAGAAAATGGTGTTTATTGCTACATCGTCATGCCCTTCAGGCTTAAAAATGTTGGGGCCACCTATCAGAGGTTGGTCAACAGGATGTTTCAGAACCAACTGGGGAGGGACATGGAAGTCCATATAGACTACATGTTGGTCAAGTCCATGACCTCAGCCCACATGGGGATGACTTGGCATAAGCATTTTCCATTATATGGAAGTATGGGATGAAGCTGAACCCCAAAAAGTGCACTTTTGGCGTGGCATCCGGGAAGTTTCTGGGCTTCATAGTATGCTCGAGATGAATAGAAGCAAACCCGGACAAGATCAGAGTGTTGATCGATATGCCATCGCCACGAAAGCACAAAGATGTTCAAAGCTTGACAGGAAGAATATCAGCTTTGAGTCGCTTTGTCTCGAAGTCCACAGACAAGTGCATCCCGTTCTTCAACATACTTCACGGAAACCTGAGGTTCGAATGGACGACCGAATGCGAAGAGGCCTTCTAAAAATTGAAGGAATATCTTGTTATATTATTTCATATAATATAATGTTAGATTAAATAATGTGAAAAAATTTGATTTGTCACACAAATGTGATTTCTCACACCTTGTAACATATTATTGAGTCACAAAAAATTGGACACATGTGTGTGCCAAAAATGTGACATATTTTGGAGCTACAAAAATCAGTTACAAATTTGTAACTCCCAAATATTATCCAATAAAGAGTATATTGTATGTTACACATTTGAGATTGGATTTCACAAAGCCATTATGAAATATGGTTGTTGGAGACATGTTTTTAACTCCCATTAGGTGTTTGGAGGTTACAAAATCATGTGGGAAAGGATATGGGACGTTTTGGAAAAATGACATTTTGTGCTGAAAATGGCCTATGGCCACGGCCTGGGGGACAGAGGCCAGTGGTCGCAGCCACTGATAGTCCTGGCCGCGGCCAGTGAGGCTGACAGCCAATTTGTTTTTTCAGTTTTTTCCAATTTGAACGGTTCTAACATCCCTAGTAACTCCCAAATCTCCATTTTAATTTCATAAACATCCAATTAAACATTGGTAACAGCCATGGGGGTTGGTGGAATTTGAAATTCAAATGGTATCTCAAAACTCTATAATTAGAAGCCTAATGATCACTTGTAAGACATCTCTATTTCTATCAACTAGAGCACTTGGCTAGAAATAAACCAAAAGGCTTGATTATTCCAGAGATCTATTTCCAATATTGAGAGAATCCCTTAGTGCTTAAGATAGGGGGAAATAAGCTTTTGGGTAAAGGTTGGAAACATTGTTCAAGTTGATGATCCACAATGCTCTTCACTTTGGTTGTATGAGTGAGAGTATTTTACTTTTTTGTTCTTGTTATTTTTTCTACTATTCATTTTTTCTTCTCTTCTTCTATTTTCTATTTACATATTTATTTGTATCACTTTGTTTTAGAGTTGTAGTTCTTATAATTTTCTTCTTCCTCTTATTTCTACATTTACTTGTATTTTGAGTATTGAGTTGTAATCTTATTTAATCAACCATTGTGTCTTTGTATTATTTTTCATAGAGTTGTAATAGTATTTCTTATTTTCCATTGAGACAATATATAATATATTCTCTAACAATCAAAAGTTTAGTACCCTTGTTTGTTTCAATGGAAGGAGAAATCATAGAGATCTTGTGATAAGATGGTAAGATAAGATAATATTCTTCTTTGTTTCTCTTAGAAGATCTAGTGGCTCTCATGTGGTGATAGAAATAAGGAAACTTATATGAATAAGTGTGTAGCTGTTAACATGTTAACACAATATGAGATACATTGTGACATAGTTGACACATTGTTTTGTAAAAGTTAATGTGTGACATAGAAGTGGACTTTTTACATGCTTTTCATAACATAGGGACTATAAAACTTATTTGTATATGCTATAGGTGAGATAGTATTACATTGATATGAAAACTATGTTTTGAGATTTTATAAAGCATGATGATTTAATAGTTTTGACATGCCTATATATTGATTTTGTAAATAAATAGATTTTATCAATATGTGGATATGAGAATTATCGTATGTGATTCAAAAGGCATGTTAATATGATAGACATATGTTGAAAAATTATGTGAATTTACATTGAGACATAATTATGTTAATATATAAAAATATATTGATGTGAATTATCATGATTTTATGGTTTGCCATATAATATGATTATTAATGTGATTAGTAACCATTTATTTGGTAAATAAGAAAACATTTATTTGAGAATTTTTAATTTTCTCATTTGAAAGATGAGCATCTCATTTTATGAGATAAGAAAATATGAACCTAAGGGGGTTATTTCTTTTAATGGTTGTGTTTTGCTATTGCAAGAAAAATGGATCAAGGTGGATCCAAAACTTGAGATAGCATATTGTCCAATAAACTTAGAGTCTAAAGTGTGGTCAAACGAAATATATTTGAGAATTATTTATTGACAATAATTCTTAAATATTCAATTTCTCAATGAGGAGACATTTCAAAATTGGAGAAGCAATTTTGAATCTTTACACCAATGGTGAATAAAAGAGAACTTTATTCATTTTGGTTAAAGATGGTGATATGTTTAAATTAATCTCAATGAGGAGATAATTTTAAACTAAAACATAAGAAATTAAAGTGTTTTAATAAATGAATGAGCATTTATTTTCTTTGATTTAATGAGTTTAAAAAAAATTGACATCTTCAAATTTATTTTGATGAGAAAATCAATGGATGTAAAATTGGTATTTTCAAAAGAATCTCAAAGAGACTCTTAAGAAATACACAAAATTTGTTAAAGTGATTTTGAGATTATTTAGACAACTAAAAGTGAAAATTAGCGATTATTTGTTTGAGAAATTTTCACATGACATTTGTGTTCACATATTTTATTTTGTGAACTATATAAAAGAAAGAAACTAAGTGAAAGTTACTTTCAAAGAAGTGTGTCTTGCTTTAGCAAGTAAATAAATCAAGATAAACAATGATGTTTTTATCTTGATCTATTGAGAGTTTATCATGTGGCTTAAAGGACTCATGATGAACTTTGAGAATTATAAGTCTAGATTTATCTTGGAGGATAAATGACTTAATAGAAATGAAAATGTTTCTATTTTAAAGTGATATTTTATTATCACTATGTGAGAAATGTGGGGTGATGCTCCAAATTTAATCAATTTATTTTGTTGATAATAATTGATTAATTTGGTCATCCTATCAAATAGGTCATTTGGAATTCCACATTCTAAATCACATTGGTTATATGTGTATAGAATGGATAAATCTAGACATGTTTGGTGTCTAAAGTTACTGTTTGTAATATTTTGATTCAAGAAGGAATCAATTTAAAACATAAAGGAGATTTTTAGAAACAAAAGAGATTTCTAGAATTAATATTCAAATGTTTATCTTGGATATTAAACTATAAAATAGTAGGGGTGTTGACTATGGTCAAAATCACTATTTTAAAGGGGTAACTATTTTAATCAAACTATAGCTAGCAACAAAGTTTGAATAAAATAATGAGAGTGTCTAAGTATACATACATGAGAAAAGAAATGATTGAAATGGAATATTTTCTACATCTCAAGGGATGGGACTTAGCTCCCTAAAGAGATTCACGGTTGATGGTAACCTATCTTAATACTAGTAACCAAACTAGTATTAGGTTCAATAGGTAATAACAAGTCAATTAAGTGAATAGTATACTCAAATTTTGTCCCGTTTGAGATATGAGTACTAGTGTGTTACCGAAATGAGGGTTAAAACTGAAAGGTTTTTTAATAGAACTCGGTCTTGAAAAGACAAGTTTTTTTGGGTAACAAAATACTAAGAGTTCTACCTATATAGACTTAGGGGTGGTGTCGCCCCTCATGAGAATTGGGAGTCATTCCCAAGAAAAGTATATGAATGGAATGTGCACATGGCCATTAACGTTGCAAAAGCAAGACATTGAGGTCTCAAGTGAACATAGCAAAAGTGTGTGTGTTATCACTGGTTTGTTATCAAGGGATAGTGGTTCAATGCTTCGGCAACCAAAATTTCAACAATCTTTGTGATAATTACACTAAGGTAAAATTCAAGTAGAAAGAGATTTTACTTTGTGCACTAATGCAAAGGTTTCTACAGAGAGTGGTTATTTAATCAAGTAGGGAAATATTATATTTTAATATAATGTTTGATTGATTAAATAAGTGTTACAAAAAATGATTATTTAATCTAGTGGGGGAATGTTATATTATTTCATATAATATAATGTTAGATTAAACAATGTGACAAAATGTGATTTGTCACACCTTGTAACATATTATTGAGAGTCACAAAAAAATTTGACACATGTGTGTGCCAAAAATGTGACATATTTTGGAGTTACAAAAATCAGTTACAAATTTGTAACTCCCAAATATTACCCAATAATGTGTATATTGTATGTTACACATTTGAGATTGGATTTCACAACACCATTATCAAATATGGTTGTTGGAGACATGTTTTTAACTCTCATTAGGTGTTTGGAGGTTACAAAATCATGTGGGAAAGGATTTGGGACGTTTTGGAAAAATGACATTTCGTGCTGAAAATGGTTTGTGGCTGCGGCCACTGACTTTCCCTGGTCGCGGCCTAGGGGACAGAGGCCAGTGGTCGCAGCCACTAATAGTCCTGGCCGCGGCCAGTGAGGCTGACAGCCAATTTGTTTTTTCAGTTTTTTCCAATTTGAACGGTTCTAACATCCCTAGTAACTCCCAAATCTCCATTTTAATTTCATAAACATCCAATTAAACATTGGTAACAGCCATGGGGGTTGGTGGAATTTGAAATTCAAAGGGTATCTCAAAACTCTATAATTAGAAGCCTAATGATCACTTGTAAGACATCTTTATTTCTATCAACTAGAGCACTTGGCTAGAAATAAACCAAAAGGTTTGATTATTCCAGAGATCTATTTCCAATATTGAGAGAATCCCTTAGTGCTTGAGATAGGGGGAAATAAGCTTTTGGGTAAAGGTTGGAAACATTGTTCAAGTTGGTGATCCACAATACTCTTCACTTTGGTTGTGTGAGTGAGAGTATTTTACTCTTTTGTTCTTGTTATTTTTTCTACTATTGCTTTTGTCTTCTCTTCTTCTATTTTCTATTTACATATTTATTTGTATCCTTTGTTTTAGAGTTGTAGTTCTTATAATTTTCTTCTTCCTCTTATTTCTACATTTACTTGTACTTTGAGTATTGAGTTGTAATCTTATTTAATCAATCATTGTGCCTTTGTATTATTTTGCATAGAGATGTGATAGTATTTCTTATTTTCCATTGAGACAATATATAATATATTCTCTAACACATCTGGCCCAAGCATCGATCTTGTTGAAACCAGTGGATGGGGAGCCATTGTCCCTATACTTTCCCGTGTTAGAGCATGCCATCAGCGCCGCTTTTGTGCTAGAAGAGGGAAAGGTCCAGCTCCCAGCCTATTACGTAAGCAAAATGTTGCTGGGCATGGAGTCCAGATATCCCTTAATTAAGAAGCTGGCATTTTTCTTATTGACCACCTCTAGGAAGTTGAGACCTTACTTTCAAGCCAACGGCATCAAGGTACTGACGAACTATCCCCAACGAAAAGTACTACAGAAACTCGAATCTTCTGAAAGACTTTTGAAGTTGGCCATGGAGCATAGCCAGTTTGACATCGCTTATGTCCCCAGAATTTTTGTCAAGGGAAAGGCCTTGGCCGAATTCATCTTAGAATGCACCTAGATAACCGAAGATGAAGAACCCGTCAACCCCAAAATTCCCTTGTGTAAGATCTTTGTAGATGGAGCTTCCAATAAGAATGGGGTCGGGGCCAGGGCCAGGATCATCTTGATATCCCCGCAAGATCACCAGTTGTAAAGGGTCCTATGCTTCCATTTCAAAGCGTCAAACAACGAGGCTGAGCATGAGGCCATGCTGGTTGGATTACGCTTGGCCCGGGAGGTAGGGGCAGCAAATATTGAAGTCCACAGTGACTCCCAACTGGTGGTTAGACAGATTTCGGGGGAGTACCAAACAAAGGGGGAGAAGATGGCCACCTACGTGACATAAACCCGAGAGTTACTCCAATCCTTCAAGAAATACTTCATCCGCCAAATCCCGAGGGAACAGAATGTGTTTGCAGACACATTGGCGAAATTAGCCACGGATGTTGAAGCAGAACTCTCCGGGGTGGTCTCGATCGACCATCTACCCGTGCCCAGTATTCAAGCACCCGCAGTCATCAACACCATTGATTACTCTACGTCCTAGATGGGCCCTCTCATCCAGCACCGAACCACTGGGGAATTGCCCACAGATAGGGCTGCCACTAGGAAACTTCAGTACTAGGCTCCCAAATACGTCATGATGGATGGCAAACTCTATCACAGGGGGTTGTCTGTTATATTATTTCATATAATATAATGTTAGATTAAAAAATGTGACAAAATGTGATTTTTCATACAAATGTGATTTGTCACACCTTGTAACATATTATTGAGAGTCACAAAATTTGGACACATGTGTGTGGCAAATGTGACATATTTTGGAGTTACAAAAATAATTACAAACTTGTAACTCCCAAATATTACCCAATAATGTGTAGATTTGATATTACACATTTTGATTTGAATTTCTTAAAGCCATAATAGATATAACTATTAGAGATGTGATTTTAACTCCCATAATGTGTATGGAAGTTACAAAATCAAGTGGGAATGAGTTTGGAACGTTTTGGCAAATTTGAAAAATTGGTTGCTGAAAAAACGTCTTGGGCCATGGCCTGAGTTTTTCAGGCCGCAGCCCAAGAGGCAGAAAACATCATGGGCCGCAACCCATGTTTTTCAGGTCGCAGCCTGAGCGGCTGACAACATTTTCCATACTTCGTTTTTATCTAATTTTTAACGTTTCCAACAGCCAAGTAACTCCCAAATCTCTATTTTAATTCCATAAACATCCAATTAATCATTGGTAACAGCCATGGGGGTTGGTGGAATTTTAAATTCAAACGGTGTCTCAAAAATCTATAAATAGGAGCCTAATGCTCACTTGTAAGACACATCATTTTCCATCCACAAAGCACTTGGCTGGAAAATACACCATAGAGGCTTGATAATTCCAGAGAGTTATTTCCTAGAGAGATCCTTTAGTGCTTAGAGAATAGAGGGAAATAAGCTTTTGGACAAAGGTTTCAATCCTTGTTCAAGTTGGTGATCCCCAACACTCTTCACTTTGGTTGTGTGAGTGAGAGTTCTTTGTTAATTGTTCTTGTTCTTATTCTTTTGTTCTTTTGCTTTTCATTTCTCCTATTATTCTTCTTTTCTCTTTTATTTGTATCTTTTGTTTTAGAGTTGTAATCTCATCTACGTCTTTCATTTTACTATCTCAAGTTTATTTGTATCTTTTTGTCAAAGAGTTGTATTTTCTATATTCTATCATCTTCTACTTCTTTCTCTATATTTACTTGTATTTTTGCATAGAGTTGTAACTTTATTTAACCAATCAATATTTATTTGTAATATTTTGTCTAGAGTTGTATTTTCTTACCATTTCCATTGAGGCAAATCTATATTTTCCGAACATTGTCCCTTCCTTATCTTCGATGCCTATCTAGGATAGAAATGAGTGCAATCATGCACGAAGTGCACAGAGGTTTTTGCAGAGATCACACAGTCGGACTCAACTTGTCCAAGAAAATCCTAAGGCAAGGATATTTCTGGCCAATGATGAAGAAGGACTGTGTTGATTACATCCACAAATGTGAACAGTGCCGAATGTACCCGAAGTTCCTACGAGCCCCTCCAATGAAAATAACCCTGATGACCAGTCCTTGGCCTTTTGCAGTTTGGGGAATCGATTTAGTAGGATCCCTCCCAACGGGGAAGGGTGGAGTAAAATACGTCATTGCAGCCGTCGACTATTACACCAAATGGGTCGAAGCGAAACCAATGAGCACCATCACCTCCAAAAAGGCCATGTACTTCGTCATCAACAACTTTGTGTGCCAATATGGCCTCCCTCACAAAATCGTGTCTAACAACGGGAAGCAATTTGATAGCATCAATTTCACTAACTTTTGTAAAAGACATGGCATCATCAAAAGCTTCTCCGCGATCGCAAGTCCTCAAGAAAACAGGCAAACAGAAGCCGTGAACAATATTTTGAAGGGAACATTAAAGAAAAATCTACAAGCTTGCAAGAGATAGTGGCCAAAAGAGTTTCCCCGTGTCTTATGGGCCTACCAGACAACAGAAAGAACGTCAATCGGACATACCGCCTATTCAATGATGTACATATGTAAAGTAGTTATCCTAATAGAAACGGTGGTCCCGTTCAGAGCCACTCCAAGAATCCCTAGATCACATCAAAGAGATCCGGGAGGAATCACATGTGCAGCTAAAGATGTATCAGGGAAAGATCGCCAGCCACTTTAACTCTAAAGTTAAGAGCTAGAGGTTCGAAACCGGTGATCTAGTCCTTAGAAGAGTCTTCCATGCATCTCAAGATCCAGGAGTGAGGGTTATAGGACCAAACTGGGAAGGACCCTATGAAATCCAAAACAAAGTATGCCCGGGAACGTATCGTTTAAGGCGACTAGACGCAACGGAGGTTCCAAGGGCCTGGAACGCAGAACACCTCCGTCGGTACTATTAGTAGTCGGAGGGATCTAATTTTGTTTCTTTCTATTATATTTTATTTCTAGCAATGTGCGCCCTAAGGCGATTTCGTTTTAATGGAAATGGTGTATACAAAACACCATAAGAAATATTGTAAGGAATGAAAAAGTTCACGTCCGTCTTCAATTTTTACACAAACAAGTGACCTAAGACTACACTCTTTGGTCACTTGGGGGGTAAGGCCATCTATACAAGTCCATGACTAAAAACAAAAAAGGATGCAAAGCTCGAGGCTTAGTCCAGATCTGGAGTCGTATAGACTAGGGGTTCAAAACCCATAGGATGCAAGGCTCAAAGCCCAGTCCTAACCCGGACCCACATGGTCTGGGGGGGGGGGGGGGGGGGGGGGTTCAAAACCTAACACCCAACAACAAGGATGCAAGGCTCAAAGACCAAACCTAAGTCGGACCTATATGGTCCGGGGGTTCGAAACCCAACTCCTAAAAATTGGTCCAGATCTAACGTGGTCTTGGATAACCAAATCCATATTCATGTTTTCCTTACAATGGCCCAGAACTATTGAAACGTGAATCTTAGGTTTAAATTGGTTAATCTCCTAAAAGTCTTAGGTTCGAAACAAGCTAATCAACTAATATTTGATGGTCCAGACCATTGGAACCTGAACACTAGAGTCAGGACAAATAAATCAGACGACAGTTAATGACTCCTTAACGGTCCATGTCGTTGGAACCTGCACCTCGAGTTCAAAACGAGTTAATTAATTAAGTCATATCTAAAAAATCCATAATGGTCCAGGGCGTTGGAACCTGAACCATAAATTTGGGATAAATCAGTTAAGTTATATTGGTTAAGTCCAAGACGGTCCAGGCCTTCAAGACCCAAACATGGGTCTCAGGATAGATTAAATACCATCTACATTATTTCCCCTAATGGTCCTGTCCACCAGGACTAAATATTCAACTTGGATTCATGCAAAGTGATAAAACACTTAGTGAATTTGGAAGAAAAAATAAATGAATATAAAGTGAGAACCATTATGCAGAGAAAACTCAGTATAATAACAATACGGATAATTAAATAATTGTCTTGGACGCATTGGCATCCATAAAGATAGTTTGAGTACAAAAAACAAAAAGGAGAAAGGGAGCCCTAATAAAAATACAAAGGCTCGACCTTGAGCTTCATTTTGATCTGGGGCGTTCGGAACATTCTCATCCTGTTGATCCCCAGCTAGGAGCGCCGCATCAACTTTCTCTTTGGCTTCAAATTCATCCTTCTTTGTAGTCGGATTTAGATAGAGGAGAACATTCATACTCTTGTCCTGGAGCCAGGCGATGTAAATGGCCTCGTCAAAAGTGATTGCCAACATCTCATCAACCTGCTCTTTCTCTTGGCGAGCCTCCTCGCTCAGCTTCATCTCCAGCTGGACCATGCCCTCCAAAGCTTTGTTCCCCACTCCTGGCGAAGTTGGGTGTAGCGACCCAAATTTGCTAATAAGGCTTGGAGCCTTGATTAGTGTGCCTGGAAGGCAATAGTTGTTATATTTTATTACTATATGTGAATTTCATGAATATGTCCTTAGAATACATGTTTAGGTGATTAAATATGCGTGTGGGCCCCAATTGGTTGTCAGGGGGCATATTTGTAATTTTAGGCCGTTGAGGGCATAAATGCGATATATGTGATATAATGGTGATATATTTTTTATGCACATTCTGAGATGGTCCTAGGGAGTTTCTTAGCTAGAAAGTCACAACGGGGTTAGATACCTGGCTCGAGAGGAGCCTAGGGGTATCTCGGGAATACTATAACTTGAGTTTGGGAATTTTTGGGTAATGGTTAATGGCACTTTGGTAACTTGGGTAACTATAGGTAACTTTTGAGGATAGTTACTTTAGGTGTGGAAGTGGTATTCTTGCAAAATGATAGGGAAAAGTCTAGGTTTCCCTTGAGAATTAGTTAGAATATAGGTTAGAAGGGAGGGAAATTGGGTCATTTGGCCTTGGGAGAAGATAGCTTTGGCTAAAGGAAAAGTCATTCACGTTATTTTACTTAGGCATAATCTGAATGTTTGTGTTGGGAAGACTAGAGGAACCAAGAAGCTAGAGAGAAAGGAGGAAGAGAGAGCTGGGTATCTTTGAGGCTAAGGAGGAGACTCAAGGCTGAATTGAGGCAACTAAAATCAAGCATAGGTCAAGGTTAATCCAGAGGTAAGCTTCATCTCTGAATTTTTGGTGTTCTTGCAAGTTCTTTTAGAGTTTGGGTTGAATACTGAAAGTTGGGTTTTGGTTTAGTAATTGTGGGAATTCAGCTTGGGAATCAAGAGGGATTAGCTTGGAGTTGGATTTGGAGGAGGCTCAGGGGCGAATTTCTACTTGAGGTAAGGGTTTCATGCATCTCTGATATGTATGAGCTGCTGTGGTTTAAGTTTCTGGTTTATGGTTTAAGTTTTATAAAGTTTTAAACCAATTTGTGAATCATGGGTTTGATTGTGTGTCTAGGCTTGTTGTTGATGTTTCTGAGTTGTTCGATGGTTTATATGGGGTTTTGGATTGAATTTAGGACTTTGGTATGCATTGGTATTGATTTGGGAGTGTTTTGGCTCGGGAAAACGTTTGGAGAAACCCAGATTTCTGGGTTTGCGAAGGGGCGTCGCGGCCCTGTTCTTCTGTGTCGCGGCGCTAGGTTGCATCAGGGGGAGGGAGCCACGCTGAGCACTGCGGCCCTTAGGGGCTAGTGCTGCGGTGCTAGGCCATTTCTGGGCAGGGGAAAATTTCAGGTTTTAGGCTTTTGCCCAGGGGTCTCAGGGGACGCTTCTGCCACCTTGTGTGGGGATCCAGGAGGTCCCGAGAGCTCGGGATTGGTTCCGGGAGATGTTTTTGAATTGGTTAGTAATGGGAGTGCTATTTATATGTTGTGACTAGGTTCTCAGTGAGGCTCGGATTAGAGGACCGTGCTCGAGGGTTCAGTGCTCAAGAAGCTCGGGACACAGGTAAGAAAGTTGTTGTACCCATAGAGCAGGGCGAGGCCCCATAGTTGTGTTGCAGAGCACTGCCCTATATGATTATGTGTTGGGTGTAGCCCATTGATTATGTTAGTATATGCTTAAGTTATGTTTAATTATGCTGTGTATGCATATATGTGAATGATCGGCAAGGGCCGGGAACGGCGAAGGCCGAGAACGGCAAGGGACCGGGAGCAGCGTTTAGCACGCGGAGTGCGAGTTGCCAGGGTAAGACCCTAAAGGATACCTGGGATATCCTTACGGTGTAGACCGCAACCCAGGGCTTGGTAAAGCGCCTGGGACGGCTTGGTCGTATGTGTTTAGCTTGTTGGCGAATTGGTTACATGCTAAGTGGTTCATTTGTGTATGTTATCTATTTATGTGGAGTTTTCTTGTTGGGCTTCGGCTCACGGGTGCTCTGTGGTGCAGGTAAGGGAAAGGAGAAAGCCAACCGACCATGAGTTTGGAGAGCGTGAGGCGACGCGTACATGTCTGGTCTGCCTGGCTGCCACGGCCAGGGATATTTTTGGAAGTTGCTTGTAAAGAACCCTATTTTGTCGTATAGTTGACTTTAAGTTTATTTTGAGTTGTAAATATTTATAAACAGTATTTTGGGATCCCAAATGTTAAACGTTTTATGATTTTCAGTAAATGGAATTATTTTCAAAGTTTATGACTCTGTTTATGGTTTGATTACACGTTTGCCTTAAAACCTCGATTAGCGAGTTAAAAGCACGTTTTAAACTCACTTAGTAACGGCTCTAAGGAAGTAGGGCGTTACAACTTGGTATCAAAGCGAGCCAAGGTTTATTGGTTCTGGAAATTGACCGAACATGTACGCTTGTTTTTAGTGACAAGCTTGACTCAGGATTGGTTGGTATGATTGATTAATATGCTTGAATATGTGCTTGAATGTCCCGTTTGCCTGTTTGTTTCATATAGAGCATGATGAATGAGTTAACATATGCATGATGCCAGGGCATGGCCCGTTGTGTGTTATATGTTATCTGTATGTTATCTGGATTGTTGTTCTTTTTTGGCTGTTGTGATTGGGAGGTGGTATTGGATTTTGTTATCATGCCTGATAAGCGGCGTCGTTGGTTGCAGGCATATAGTTGTGATGCCTCGACAATCATCTAGACTCCGCGGCAGTCAGGCCGAGGATGACAATCAGGGTTAGGACCCTCCACCTGCCCCACAGAATTGGCAAGAGATGTTTGCTGAAATGGAAGCAAGGTTGCGAAGAACAGAAGAAGAACTTCGCCAGTTGAGGCAGCAAGCCCCTCCACAGGTCACTAGGCTGCCAATTCAGCAGGGTGTGTCGCCAGTGCCGGTTCAGCCTGTGATGGAGAACAGGTGGCAACCTGTGTATGAAAGATTTAGGAAGCAGCATCCTCCCACCTTTGAGGGTGGACCAGACCCACTACGGGTAGAGCAGTGGATGAATATGGTTTCCTCTATCCTGGATTTCATGAGGGTTGCGGGGAACGAGAGAGTTGCCTATGCTAGCTACATGTTTAGAGAAGATGCCCGTATCTGGTGGGATGTTGTGGTTCAGAGAAAGAATGTGGCAGTCATGACCTAGGAAGAATTCAAGAATATCTTCAACGAGAAATATTACAGTGTAGCAGTCCGAGCTGCAAAGGTTAACGAGTTCATCAACCTGACTCAGAACCGGTTGACCGTGACAGAGTATGCTCTGAAATTTGACCAATTGGCGAAGTTTGCTCCAGATTTAGTGTCGACGGATGCGGCAAGGATAGACAGATTTGTACGGGGGTTGAACGTTATGATCGCCCTTGATGTGAAGATCACCTAGGATCCAGGGACTACTACCTATGCTCAGGTTGTGGACAAGGTCCTTACAGCTGAGGGGGCCGAGGACCAGATCTGGAGAGAGAGTGCTGTTAGGCGCGATGCTAGGAGGATAGTGCCTCCTTTAATTGGATCCAGTCGGGGTAGTGGCCCCAGTGAGAAGAAGAGGAAGGCCCCAGATTCCTTTGTTCCTCCCAGTTCTGATAGGAGGGCACAGGGTGCTTTTGGTGGTCTTCAAGGCGGAAGTGACAACTGGAGGAGTTTCCCAGTGTGTCCTCGGTGCAGACGACGACATCAGGGTGAGTGCAGGATCAAGGCCTGCTTTGTCTGTGGGAGTGCCAATCATTTGAAGAAGGACTTCCCACAAGCCAGGAAGGAGGATCCGAAGCAGGGTGACAGTCTCGCTCCTGCCAGAGTGTTTACCTTGACTCAGACTGAGGCGGAGGCTAGCCCCTCAGTTGTGACAAGTCAGATTTCTAGTGCTGGGTCTTTGTATACTTCATTGTTTGATTCGGGAGCTACCCACTCGTTTGTGTCTACTAGGGTGATAGATCAGCTGTGTAGACCTATTGTTGTGTATGCTAGGGGTTTTCAGACTTTGTTGCCAACTAAGGAACTGGTAGTCTCTAGGAGATGGATTACAGCTTTACCAATAGAGGTAAATGGTAGGGAATTGTCTATTGATCTGATTAAGCTTGTGATGGATGACTTTGATATGATCTTAGGGATGGATTGGTTAGCAAAGTATGGGGCGATGATAGATTGCAAGCGCAAGATGGTGACTTTTGAACCAGAAGGGGAGGTACCCTTTGTGTTCGTGGGGACATCTAGTGGATCACGAATACCTATCATTTCAGCATTAAAGGCTAGAAACCTGATGCAGGAAGGTTGCATAGGATTCCTAGCAAATGTTGTGGACACTTCTAGGGTTGAGTCGGCTGGACTTGGTGAGACTAGATTGGTGTGTGAATTTCCAGATTTATTTCCAGCAGATCTGCCAGGCTTGCCGCCGCAGCGGGAGATTGACTTTGTTATTGAGTTAGCGCCAGGGGTGGAGCCAGTATCTAGAGCACCTTACAGAATGGCTCCGGCAGAGTTGAAAGAGTTGAAGATTTAGTTACATGAGTTACTGGATTTGGGGTTCATCAGACCAAGTTTCTCGCCATGGGGTGCTCCAGTGTTGTTTGTTAAGAAGAAGGATGGATCTCTTAGGATGTGCATTGACTACAGGGAGCTAAACAAGCTGATCATTAAGAATAAGTATCCACTGCCTAGGATCGATGATTTATTTGACCAGCTACAGGGAAGTACAGTGTTTTCCAAAATTGATCTCCGATCAGGTTACCATCAGTTAAGGATCAAAGAAGAGGACATACCAAAGACTGCTTTCCGACGAGGTATGGACACTATGAATTTCTGGTTATGTCCTTTGGATAAACCAATGCCTCAGCAGCTTTTATAGATATGATGAATAGGGTTTTCAAGGACTATCTGGATAAGTTTGTGATTGTATTCATTGACGGCATCTTGGTGTACTCTCAATCAGAGACAGAGCATGAGCAACATCTACGGTTGGTATTGCAGCGGTTAAGGGAGCATAGGTTATATGCTAAGTTTAGTACGTGTGAGTTTTGGATACTGCAAGTCACGTTTCTGGGCCATATCGTCAGTAAGGAGGGGATTCTAGTTGACCCAAGTAAGATTGAGGCAGTAAGAGATTGGCCTAGACCAAGCAACGTTCCAGAAGTGAGAAGTTTTCTAGGATTGGCAGGATATTATCAGCGGTTCGTTGAGGGGTTCTCTAGGATAGCCACACCGTTGATAGAATTGACGAAAAAGAAGACAAAGTATGTTTGGGCAGATAGATGTGAGAACGGTTTCAAAGAATTGAAGCGGCGATTGATCAATGCGACAGTGTTGAGTTTGCCGACAGGTAATGAGAAGTTCGTGGTGTTGGGGTTTTATGCCCTAATTAAAACCCAAATTCTTTGTAATCTCATTTTATTATCAATAAAAGAATAGAAATCATTTTTTGACTTGGTCAATCACTTTGCTCACATGTTTTATTTTCATGATTATTTGTTTAATATAAACTTCTATTAAATCCCGAGCATATAGCTAATCTTATTTATAGTGACGTGATCACAGTGGAATATAAATATGATTATATGTTCAAAAATAAGTTAGTCCTAAGATTAGTCAGTGCACCGGATTTACACTGACTTGCCAATCTACGATATGATCTACTTACACATTACAGTGTTATGTTCTTTCCAGAACATTAGCAAAGTAGATAAGATCGGATGTATTTGTTACATCGGACAGGACCGATATTGACAGTTGATAAGATAAGTAAACATACCGTTATTATCTATTCTAGTCATATCATATAGTTGACCATAGGTCAATTCAATCTCAATTCTGAGTGGTTAGTATTCTAACTGATTGTATTATTTGAGTTCTTTGACTTGTTCATTACCAGCTTACCCTACGGACTAGCCCATACTTACATCTTGGGAACTCGGTAGTATAATTGAGTGGGAGTGTTAATCATAGATATGAACATCTATAGCTTCTGATGAAGAAGTGAAACGATGGTTTCCTTTTAGTTTGGTTCAAGGTGATAAATGATAGAGATCTCATTTCAGTAATTAAATTAGTTTACTGAAATATCATTTACAAGGAACTAAGTGTTTTAAGGATAAAATACAGTGAAGGGTAAAACGGTATTTTAGTCCTATCTCATTGTAGACCGTTTATAGAGGATTGAGTGAAAATTATGATTGTAACGATGGATAATTAATAGCGTATCTATATTTGTTATAGAGCGTTCTATGAATTCAAGAGTGCAATTCCAAGTCTATAGTGGAGTCACGAAGAATTAATAAGTTAGTAAATTTATTTGTTAGATTTATGATAACTTATTGGAGCTTGATTTCATAGGCCCATGGTCCCCATTGTACCTTGGATAAAATCATCTAGATAGTCTCAATTAATTGATTTAATCATCAATTAGAATTATCAAAGTTGACCAGGTCAATTTTGGATAGTTTCACAGAGTTGTGTAATTTTGAGAAGAAAAGAGAAAATATGGCAGATTTATTAATTAAGATAAATTGGTATCTAAATTAATAAATAAGTTTAAATCAAGGTTAAAATTATAAATAATTAATTTGATAAAGGATTTAAATAATTATTTAATTAATTAAATCAATAGAAAATAATACAGGCCTTGATTTTAAGTCCAATGGGCTTATAATCAAATGGGAAATTTCACGGGCCTATAGCCCATGATAATTTCGACCTAGGGCTTCAAAATGGCTGTTATTTTATTGATTTTTTAATTAAATTAAATTGCCTAATTGAGTCTATAAAATGAGTGCTTATAGAGAAGTCAAAACAGGGTTTTTGATAAGTCAGATTTTCTGATAGTTTTATATTCTCTCTAAACACAAGTCCTTTTCTAAGCCTCTTTGTTATTTTCTCTTCTTCTCTCTATATCTATCTCATGTGTTGAGAATTTCCCACACTAGTCTAGGTGATTCTAAGGATACATTGGAAGATCGTGAAGAAAATAGAAGATCAGTTCAGTTTCTTGATAATACTCTGCGACAGAAAGGATACAAGAGTTAGAGAAACTGAAGGAAGGACTCTTAATTCCGCTGCGTATACTGTAAGTATTATATTATTTGTTTCTCTTTGAATTCAATTTTAGAAACATGTTTTAGGCTATCTTGTATTAATTTGTTTAATATTAGATATACATGAAAATAAATAAAGATCCTGTATAAACTTTTTCCAACACGTGGTTTACTGTGATGCTTCCAGACAAGTGTGGGGTGTGTTCTGATGCAAGCTGGTAAGGTGATAGCCTATGCATCGAGACTGTTAAAGGAGTATGAGCAGAGATATCCTGCGCATGATCTGGAATTGGTAGCGGTGGTATTCGCACTTAAGATTTGGAGACATTATTTGTATGGTGAGAAGTGCGAGATATACACCGACCATAAAAGTTTGAAATATTTCTTTACTCATAAAGATCTGAATATGCGCCAGAGATGGTGGCTAGAGTTGGTTAAGGATTATGATTGTGATATCCTATACCATCCTGGGAAGGCTAATGTGGTGGCTGATGCATTGAGTCGGAAAGGCCCAGGACAGTTGTTCAGTTTGAGACAGATATGTAATAAACTAGCTGAGGAGATGACTAGAGCGGGAATAGAGTTGGTGGTTGGCCGGTTAGCCAACATCACTCTTCAGTCTACACTCCTTGAGAGGATCAAGGAGGCGCAGGGGAAAGATTCCCAGTTGAGAGGTCACAGGGAGAACGTCTCAGTCGGAATGGTTAAGGACTTTTCTCTTTCAAAGATGGGGTTACTGAAGTACAAGGGTCGGATTTCTGTTCCGATGGATTCTGATATCCGACGGGAGATTCTAGGTGAATCGCATACCACCCCTTAATCTTTACATCCAGGTATGACGAAGATGTACCAAGATTTGAGAGCTTTATATTGATGGTCGGGCATGAAAAGGGATGTGGTGGATTATGTGGCCAAGTGTTTAACGTGTCAGCATGTCAAGGTTAAACATCAGAGGCCAGCAAGGTTGCTGCAGCCTCTAGGGATTCCAGAGTGGAAGTGGGAGGACATTTTCATGGACTTTGTGGTTGGTTTGCCGAGAACTGTGGGATAGCATGACTCGATGTGGGTGATTGTGGATAGGTATACCAAGTCAACCCACTTTTTGCCTGTCAGGACGACTTATACTGTGGAGCAGTATGCTGAATTATATGTGAAGGAAATTGTTTGACTTCATGGAGCTCCGAGGTCGATAGTATCTGACAGAGACCCCACCTTCACCTCCAAGTTCTGGGAGAGCCTGCAGAAAGGCTATGGGCACGCAGTTACGGTTTAGTACTTCTTATCATCCTCAGACCGATGGACAGTCGGAGAGGACAATTCAGATATTGGAAGACATGTTGTGAGCCTGTGTGTTAGACTTTGGGTGATCTTGGAGTAAATATCTCCCTTTGATTGAGTTCTCGTATAATAACAGTTATCAGGCGACTATCAGAGTGTCTCCGTGTGAGATGCTTTATGGGAGGAAGTGCAGATCACCTATCCATTGGGACGAGATGGGTGAGATGAGTTATTTGGGTCCTGAGATGGTTCAGAGGACCAATGAGGCGATTGAGAAGATTAGAGCGTGAATGCTCGCCTCCCAGAGTCGCCAGAAGAGTTATTCAGACCTGAAACGCAGGAGTGTAGAATTTCAGGTTGGTGACCATGTGTTCCTTAGGGTTCACCTCTGAGAGGAGTGAAACGGTTTGGCGTTCGGGGCAAGTTGAGCCCTAGGTTTGTAGGCCCTTTCAAGGTTCTGAAGCGGGTTGGGGAGGTAGCCTACAGGTTGGCAATGCCTCCAGCCTTATCAGGGATTCATAATGTTTTTCATGTGTCCATGCTCTGAAAGTATGTATCAGATTCGACACACATACTGAGTTATGATAGTTTGGAGCTGGACCAGGATTTGTCCTATGAGGAGAAGCCAGTTCAGATTCTTGACCGGAAAGATAAAGTTTTGCGGAGTAAGACCATCGCCTTGGTGAAAGTGCTGTGGAGGAACAGCAAAGTTGAGGGGCAACATGGGAACATGAATCAGATATGCGGGAGCGGTATCCCGAGTTGTTCAGGTAAGGAGGGGATAGTTGTAGCAACCCTAATTTGCTAATAAGGCTTGGGGCCTTGATTAGTGTGCCTGGAGGCAATAGTTGTTATACTGTATTAATACATGTGAATTTAATGAATATGTGGTTAGAATGCATGTTTAGGTGATTAAATATGCGTGTGGGCCCCAATTGGTTGTCAGTGGGCATATTTGTAATTTTAGCTCGTTGAGGGCATAAATGTGATATATGTGATATAATGGTGATATATTTGTGATGCATGTTCCGAGACAGTCCTAGGGAGTTGATTAGCTAGAAAGTCACAACAGGGTTAGATACCCAGCTCGGGAGGAGCCTAGGGGTGTCTCGGGAATATTATAACTTGAGTTTGGGAATTTTTGGGTAATGGTTAATGGCACTTTGGTAACTTGGGTAACTATAGGTAACTTTTGAGGATAGTTACTTTAGGTGTGGAAGTGGTATTCTTGCAAAAGGATAGGGAAAAGTCTAGGTTGCCCTTGAGGATTAGTTAGAATATAGGTTAGAAGGGAGGGAAATTGAGTCATTTGGCCTTGGGAGAAGATAGCTTTGGCTGAGGGAAAAGTCATTCACGTTATTTTACTTAGGCATAATCTGAATGTTTGTGTTGGGAAGACTAGAGGAACCAAGAAGCTAGAAAGAAAGGAGGAAGAGAGAACCGGGTATCTTTGAGGCTAAGGAGGAGAATCAAGGCTGAATTGAGGCAACTAAAATCAAGCATAGGTCAAGGTTAATCCAGAGGTAAGCTTCATCTCTGAATTTTTGGTGTTCTTGCAAGTTCTTTTAGAGTTTGGGTTGAATACTGAAAGTTGGGTTTTGGTTTAGTAATTGTGGGAATTCAGCTTGGGAATCAAGAGGGATTAGCTTGGATTTAGATTTGGAGGAGGCTCAAGGAAGAATTTCTACTTGAGGTAAGGGTTTCATGCATCTTTGATATGTATGAGCTGATGTGGTTTAAGTTTCTGGTTTATGGTTTAAGTTTTATAAAGTTTTAAACCAATTTGTGAATCATGGGTTTGATTGTGTGTCTAGGCTTGTTGTTGATGTTTCTGAGTTGTTCGATGGTTTATATGGGGTTTTGGATTGAATTTGGGACTTAGGTATGCATTGGTATTGATTTGGGAGTGTTTTGGCTCGGGGAAAATGTTTGGAGAAACCCAGATTTCTGGGTTTGCGAAGGGGCGTCGCGGCCCTGTTCTTCCGTGTCGCGGTGCTAGGTCGCATCAGGGGGAGGGAGCCACGCTGGGCACCGCGGCCCTTAGGGCTAGTGCTGCGGTGCTAGGCCATTTCTGGGCAGGGGAAAATTTCAGGTTTTAGGCTTTTGCCCAGGGGTCTCAGGGGACGCTTCTGCCACCTTGTGTGGGGATCCAGGAGGTCCCGAGAGCTCGGGATTGGTTCCGGGAGATGTTTTTGAATTGGTTAGTAATGGGAGTGCTATTTATATGTTGTGACTAGGTTCTCAGTGAGGCTCGGATTAGAGGACCGTGCTCGAGGGTTCAGTGCTCAAGAAGCTCGGGACACAGGTAAGAAAGTTGTTGTACCCATAGAGCAGGACGAGGCCCCACAGTTGTGTTGCAGAGCACTGCCCTATATGATTATGTGTTGGGTGTAGCCCATTGATTATGTTAGTATATGCTTAAGTTATGTTTAATTATGCCGTGTATGCATATATGTGAATGATCGGCAAGGGCCGGGAACGGCAAGGGGCCGGGACCAACGTTTAGCACGCGGAGTGCGAGTTGCCAGGGTAAGATCCTAAAGGGTACCTGGGATATCCTTACGGTGTAGACTGCAACCCAGGGCCTGGTAAAGCGCCTGGGACGGCTTGGCCGTATGTGTTTAGCTTGTTGGCGAATCGGTTACATGCTAAGTGGTTCATATGTGTATGTTATCTATTTATGTGGAGTTTTCTTGCTGGGCTTCAGCTCACGGGTGCTCTGTGGTGCAGGTAAGGGAAAGGAGAAAGCCAATCGACCATGAGTATGGAGAGCGTGAGGCGACGCGTACATGTCTGGTCTGCCTGGCTGCCACGGCCAGGGGCATTTTCGGAAGTTGCTTGTAAAGAACCCTGTTTTGTCGTATAGTCGACTTTAAGTTTATTTTGAGTTGTAAATATTTATAAACAGTATTTTGGGATCCCAAATGTTAAACGTTTTATGATTTTCAGTAAATGGAATTATTTTCAAAGTTTATGACTCTGTTTATGGTTTGATTACATGTTTGCCTTATAACCTCGATTAGCGAGTTAAAAGCACGTTTTAAACTCACTTAGTAATGGTTCTAAGGAAGTAGGGTGTTACATTGGGCCTCAGCCGCCTCCAGAAGGGCTTTAGTCATTTCCTCCAAGCTACATACACGAGAAAGCTCTGCCTCCAGTTCTTCCACCGACTTCTTATGTTCGGCGTCTTTCCTAGACAAAGTTTCCTCATGCTGAGCCCGAACACAGGCAACCTCATCATGCTCGGCGTGAACCCAGGTTGCCTCATTGGCAAGGGCCTCTCGAATAACTTCCTACTGATTGACGGCCCCCTCCAACTCCATTTGGGCCGTCTCCAGCTATACCGCCATCTCGGCCACCAACTCTGCGTTCCTATGGGCCAACAGGGCATCCTGGAAAAAATCGAAGTTAGAAAATTCTCAATTAATAATGATGATCGAAGAAAAGACAAAGCAAATTTGGCTTACTGCAGTGGCCTGATGACGAATGGCTTGGGAGACAAAGAAGGCATCCTGGCTAGCTAAGGTGGTGTACTGCTTGAGCTAAAGGGTGAACATGGTAGCCCCCACCTGGGCTAACAAGTCTGCAACAAATGGGGTCTTGTCCTGCCCCAACTTAGGCTGAAACCCAATCTCTGCCACCAGTCGGTTCATGATCTGTTGGGGGGCATTGAAGGCCTCCGAACAATCAACAGAATGATTAGGGCCCGGACCACCTCTTCTCGTTTGTCCTGACCTTCGTCCCAAGCCTCGGGCATCATCTTCATCCTCTTTCCTTGGAGGATCAGGTCCCCTTCCTCAGGAAAAGCTGGGTGGATGGGAAGCCTGGGTGCTTCCAGAACCTCCTGGGTGACGATGAGGCTCTCCCTAGATGAATTCTCCTCAGCCAAGGCAAGATCCTTGGTCCTGGCCCTCTTGGACCGCTTCGGGGGCTCCGCGGCGACCGAGTCCGCCTTCTTCTTGTCCGCCTTTCCTCCTTCAGAAGGCTCCTGCTCCAAGTTAATAATCTGCAGAGGAGCGACTTTGGGTGGATTTTGCTCGATGAGTTTCATCGGAGTGGGGACTACAGCTGTAACTCACTCAGAAGCCTCCAGGACTGGCTTTAAGTCCCCGAGTATCAACTCGATGATATTCCTTTTGGCCTGGCCCTTGGCGGCCCTCTTTGCTGAAGCCTTGGCTGCGGCTGCCCTGGCCTCAATCATCTCTTTCATCTTGGCCACTGGATTGGACATCTTTAAATCACTTGAGATGGAAATAAAAACAAAATCAATCAGTAACATAAAGGAATAAGGATCACAAGTAGACAAATAAAACATATAAGGCTAAGTCCTCTGGGACAGACCCTTATCCATAGATCGGGCATGATTTAACTCCACTAGTGTGAACGCGTGAATCTGATCCCCCATGTCATCCGGATCCAAAAAAACTACCGTACTGAAGAAACCAGGATGAATGCATGAGGGACAACATGTCCATGATGATGGGGCAAGGAAGCCCCACATTGCTAACGGTCTCGGTCAAATAATGATGGTATCGTTGCCTATTCCTAACAAAGCCCTCAATATGAGGGACATAAGTGAAGATCAGAGGCATTTTACCTTGCCCCAAAATACTAGCACCGAGAGCTCTAGTGTTAGGCTACCTCCCCTCGAGAAAGGCGTCCATTTCATCGAATTCGACCCTCTCCGCTTGAGGGGCCTGCTCCTTTTCACCTTCTCCGCATCTGCCTTGGCCGCGGCCTCCACTGCCTCGATGTGGATAAGGGCCAGCTCCTCCCTCAGGGTGGGATCCCTCTCGCATTGCAGCCCCTAGAAGCTAAGGGCATCTATCGACTTGTTCATGACAATAAACTTGACCAGCCGAAGGTTCTCTGTAGTCATGAAGCCCCCCACTTCCAGCTCATCGGCACTAAGAGTGGCATAGAACTTTTTTCGATCCAGGATCGATTTATTGAGCCGAGTTTGAGCATATGGACCTGTTTTCCAGGATCATGAGTGTCCAGTAAACAAAATTAAAGACTAGATAAAAAATGAAGAAGGACGACTGTAACACCCTGGATAACCAAGACTGTTACACTGTGTAGTTAAAATAGTCCAGGACTTGCTAATCAAGTCAATTTATGAAAAATGTGATCCTAAGGTCAACAATTGGATTAGGGTTAAAATATTTTGATCATAAACGATTAATTTTTCATTAAAATAGATTTTGGAACATGGTATCCCAAAAACAGGGTTTAAGTGTTAATTTACAAACTCTAAAAAGTTATATACAATCAGTGGCCACTCTAATGGCAAAATACAAGTTTTTAGGCTTCTATCCCTGTACTTTCCCTCGACTGTGGTAGATGAGCAGCTGGCAATGTACACCTCGCCCCCAGAGCTCTCCAACTCATGGTTGATCCAGATTACCCTTGCCTTTACCTGCACCATGGAGCACCCGTGAGCCAAGGCCCAGCAAGAAAACCAAAACAACAATCACATGTAACAATAAGAATATTCAATCAAGCTTATCTCATATAAACATAAAACAGATTACAGATATTCAACTAATCAATAATAATCACATAATCTCAAGTAATTAGGGCAGCAGCCTTAGGTCGAGCCCCCTGTTGATCTAGCTGACCCCGGCTCGCTTAGGCCGAGTTGCACTTAGTATGTTTACCATTAGCCTCGGCTCCCTTAGGCTGATCTTCCTTGTATGACAGATCAATCTTACAAACACATAATACAAGCAATCAATATTTGGGAATCTCAGTCCTATTCATAACCACACAAGATGTAGTTTTCTTACCTTGAATTCCAAGCGGAGATAATAGAGCGGTCTTGAGCACAATCCTCAGTCCTGAGCCTTGGCGATAAACCTAGTCACAGTGGAAAATGGGTAATGGTTAACTTCCAATCCAAATAAATACCTAGGAGATAAAAATGAGCCTCTAGGACCTCAATTTATACTAAACTGGGTAGTAGAAGTTGTCCCAAGTGCCTAGGTTCGAGCCCCCAAGCCTTACCAAACCTAGAAACCAACCTAACGTAAAAATCCCTAGGCGGGCCGCAACCAAGCCCAAGGGTCACGACTTACCCCCAAGTCAGAGGCTATACCCCCAAGCCTCAAAGGGAGGTGGGCCGCGACTTGCTCCCCAAGGTTGCAACGCACACCTAAATAGAGAGCACACCCAGGGCCTGGTGGGCACACGCATTGCAACCCCCCTGAGCTGGGTCATGGAGTGCCCCCTTCGAACCCATAAATTATGGGTTTTCTTCTCACTTTTCCCAGCTAATTTCCTCAAAACCCAAACCTAATAAGTCTCCTAATCAGACCAAATTCAACTATGAGTTTAAGACCTTAATCACATATTTTAATCATAAAATTCCTAACAACTATACTAAAATCAATACCCCAATTCAGTAGAAATCAGAACTAACAAAGCACCTATAATTCTATCTAAATCCAACCAGAAACTCAAAGATGAAGACCTAGAATTTTACCTCAATCACAGTTTGAATTCTCCAACAATCCTCTGGTACAATCCAGCTTAAACCCTTCAGCAGCTCAAACCTCTCATTTTCCTTCAATTTTCTTCAATGAATCCCAGCTTAAGGCCTAAGTTTCTACCTTTTTGCTTCCCTAGCTTCAATGCACAATAAGAGAGAGGGAGCACGTGAGAGAGATGAGAGAGTGAGGACTGAAGTTTCTACTTCTTTCTTCTTTAGTCCTAAGTGATTACTGAATAAATCCCTTGTAAACAAAAGACCATTATGCCCCTCCTTGTTAAACTTAGCCATTTAATTACTCTATGGGTAAAATAGTCATTTTCCCCCAGTTCTCCCTAATTCCTCAAATGTTCCTACTATCAACCAAGCAACCCCGTCATGTCCAATTAATTATCAAACATTTATTCAACATCTAATAGTCCCAAAATATTCCCTAAATTCCCAGAAAAATACCCCCAGGCTCCCCCCGAGCCAGGTATGAAACCCTGTTGTGACTCTTTCGCTAATCAACTAGGACCATCTCGAATCATATACTACAAATATATCCACATAATAATGTGGTCTCAACAATTTATCACAAATAATCACATTTATGCCCTCAACGGGCCAAAATTACAAATATACCCTTATAAGCTAGAAATGGCCCACATGCATATAATATATCCATATAATCATATTAATCATGCATGCCACGTAATCATGTATTTAACCATCTATTCACACATATACCAATTATGCCCTCACGGCATGCTAATCATGGCCCTTAACCCTTATTAGTGAATTTTGGGTCGTTACATACCCACGCACTGGAAGTCCAGCACCGTGGTGGGGTTCTTCTCCAGAAGGAACCCAGATGTCATGAACCCGTAGTGCCTGACATCTGGGGATTTCCACGTATTGAATGGATCTAGACTAATGCCACGAGCCTTCAGTCTATAAAATGTATCCCGCATCTTGTCCTTAGAGTTGAGTTGTAGCTCCAACTTTTAAAAGTACAACACCTCCGCAGGGGTGGGCATCGGGATCTCCTTCAATGCGCATAATATGTGCCATCCCCCAAGCAATTTATATGCTTGGGGAAGAAGCTGGAATGGCACGTTCCCCACGAACTTGAGGAACTGCACAAAATAATTGTGGAGTGGAAGATTAGCTCCCGCACTGATGTGGCCTATGCTCAGGCCCCAAACATGTCTGCTCCGGCATGGGCCTTCTCCTCCTTCTGGGCCAATCGATTATAAAAAAGTCCCAGAGTCGACTCTACTCCAAGGGCCTTCTCCAGCTGATGCAGCATCCGATAATTTTGAAACTCATTCTTTTCCTCGTCCATTTCCCACATGTTGCCAGTGGGAAGTTTAATCCCCTCCAGGAATATGGGGGTCGCTTGGACAATGTCCTTGATAACTCTTGAATAAAGAGTTATTTTATGTGCTTTTGAACTTATAATTGTGAAAAAAAAAACACGGGTGATGTTAGTTTATTTTTAGCTTTTGTAGCTAACTTTGGTGTTTTTATTATCTTAATTAAGTTTAATTATTTTTTTTAGTTTTTAATAGCTAGTGGGTTAAAGATAATAATTTTATGGATGAATATTTGCACAAAGGAATGAGCTAACATATGAAACTATTTTGATGAAATTATGTTGTTGATGGCTTAATTATCAGGTTTGTTGTAGCAAAATTGAAGCATTTTGATCAGACAGATTTTGGGGCACATGGAACACGTGGCAGTCAAAGGGTAAGTTGACATTTTGGCTGAGGTTGCAAGGGCAGAAAGAACTAGTCAGCATATTGGAGAAAATGACAAAAAAAAGAAAGGAGAACTTCATGTTTTTGGGAGAAAAGGGGGCAATATGGTACTTTTGGGAAAGGGAGGAAAAAACCTAATATACACAAAAGAGGGTTTCAGCCGTAGAAAGGAAGCAGGAGCCATTTTTGAAAAAGAAAACCAGAAAAGAAAGGAGAAAAATTCATAATATCAACAAGGAAGAAGGAGGAGAAACAAAGAAAGCTCAAGCATCATTTTGGATTTGTTCTTTCTTCTTTTCCTAATCTTTATTTTATTAATTTCTGAGTTGGATTATAAATCTTAATATTATGGGCTATTTTGATTGTGGATTAATGTTTATGAACTCAACCATGAACTAATTTTTAGGTGGCTTGAATTGTTGATGAACCCTATGTTATGGTCTATCAATTTCTTGCACTTTATTTTAGTAAATTCTCCCTTGGTCATTCAAGTGTGCTTATATTAAGTTCTTCTTGTTGTTTGGCCAGCAATGGAAATTTATTTAATTATGTTTAATGCTGGAAAGATTAAATGTAATAGGAAAAACTTGGATGACACAAGTCATAATCTAGGTTAGGTTATGTTAGTAAGTAACATAGGGATATGTTATTTGCCTTGTGTAACTTGTGAGAATTAAACTTTGAATTGCATTCTTAAATCTGATTTTGCATAGGAATATGTTTAATTAGGTAGAAGAATTAATGTCATAAAATTTGGGAAAGTTTTATGAGTGTTTAAATGAATTTTTGTTATCCTGGGAGTTTTGCAAGAATATTGCTACAGCAATCTGTCCGCAATTTATTCAGGATGAATAATATAGGGGAATTCAATAATTCGAGTCCATTTTGCAATCCATATATTTCTCTCAATTTTCTTGTTCAGTTCATTTTTTAATTTCAGTATCTCCATTTTTTTTAATATTTTGCTTAGCCTATAAACAACCCACTTGATTTTTAATTTCTTAAAATTGTTTAGTAATTGTTTTGCTTATTTTTTCTAATTTGCAATCCCTGTGGAGACGATTTACTTATCATTATATTACTTGTGTGATTACGTGCACTTGCGTATTTAAAATCAAATATTAAATTTATCACAACAGTCCTCCGCGTACAAAGTAATGTCCCGCCTCATGATTAGTGACCTGGAAGCGACAAGGAAAATGAGAACCAAGAAGTTAGCACCAAAACCAAAGAAAACTTGTTAAGGAACAGGGATTCTCCTAAAATTTCTTGGACAGGTCCCCTCCAGACCCAGATCCAGGTTCAGTAGAGATCCCAGGATCTTTAGTCGGGAAATAAAGGCCAAAGGTTTTTCTAATTCACCCCAAACAATCTTGAGGCGTTCGAATTGATCCGGGATAATCGAACTAGGATGAGGTGTCACCCAGAAACTCTACGATTCGTGTCTCCCACTATCCTACCTAGAACGGCCCTACATGGTGGTCACGGACCTAACAGTTTTATGGTCACAAAAATAGCGTGACAACAAAAACAACCAAAAAGGAATAAAAAGAGGAGAAAATGACTAGAAAACTTACTATGGGGTATTAGATGGGAAATCTATAGAGTCTCAGGCGACAACATCGGTAGAATCTCAGTCTTGAACCTGAGAAGACGATGCAGCAGTTCGTCGACTCTCTCAGATGTGTGAACTAGGACAGAATTATCTGATGGTTGAGTGGGAGGATGTCTAATCAGAAACAGATGAACACAAAGGTGTTTAATCGCCAGAGAATCTCGTTGGAAATATTGGACATATAAAGTTTTCTCCTCCACTCTCTAGTTTGAATATATGGGATGAGTAAAGTGTGGAAATGAGCCTGTCGAGGTATTTATAGGGTAAAAATCCATTGTTTGACCCAATGGTCCACAATGGGGATCCCAAGATTATCCCCATCTGACGGTCCCGGATTAGGTAGAGGCATTAATTGGCCCAATCAAGTACTAAACTGTGGATTTGTCAATCCACGATCCACACCTACCTCATCTGATGGTCCACATTGAAAATCTCAAAAACTATCCCAATCCAATGGCTCTGGATGATGCAGGGGCATTAAACAGTCCAATCAAGTACACAAAGATCTTTTTTCATATAGACGGGACGTCCAGCTGCCACGGTGGCTACATTAAGTGACTCAGCAATATTGGAAGTCATTACCGAGTACCTTTTGTTTTTGGAGTAGAATCTTGACCATTTATGATATCCAATTTTCTACAAATAAGGTCTTATTCTCTTATCCAAGTTGTCAAGCTCCGTCATATGATATTCGAATTTCTTTTCTGTGTACGTTGTTTCTGCAGCAAGGATAGGTACACTGTATTCCTTGGCATGTTTCCTGTAAGATGTTTTCAAGTTTCTTAATAGGTGGAACATGCAGTAGCCACATGTTATTTCTAGGAAAACATTTTTTTTTTTTTGCTTTGATTATGCTTTCATGTCGATCTGATATTATACACTGGTCTTCTCTAAGTCCATATGCTTCTTTTAATTTTGTGAAAAACCACTCCCATGACTTGTTGTTCTCAGAATCTACTATACAAAAAGCAAGTGGGATATATTTTACCTCCTACATCCTGTGCACTAGCAGAGAGCAACGTTCCTCCATATGCAGACTTTAAGAAAGTGCCATCAACAACTATTGTAGGTTTGCATTTTTCCCAGCCTCTCAAAGATGCATTCAAGGCCATGAATGAAAACAACAAACTATCATCTTCTCCTTTTTCAATGTCAACTACAGTTCCAGGGTTGGTTTTTTGTAGCATGTACAAGTAACTCGGTATGAGGTTGTAAGATTCCTTTGGATTTCCTCGTAATTCCTTGAGTGCGTGTTCCATACTTCTCCATGCTTTCATATAATTTATCTTTATATTGCATATATCATTCAAGTCACCTCTGATGTCTAGTGGAGTGCATGTTGTTTTCAGGTTGAGGAACTTTGGCTTTATGTATTTGCCAATTAATTTTGATGTTGCTTGTCGCTGATCACCGAATCTGATTTCCAAAAAGCATGTGTGTATTTTGTAATATTTTCTGATGATGAATGCTTGTGTTGTTCCATTCCTTGATGTTTTTATGGACCACTTGCAGTTTTTGTCCAAGAAAATAATGTTGTATTCTCTAGAGCATGATTTAAACACCTTGTGTTGGAAGTGGTTTGTTATTTCAAAGTAGCTGAGAACGCTTTTCAGTGTTTCCTTGTCTTTGTAGATCTGACCAATTTCGATTTCGGGATGGCGGGGCTTTATGATTACAAGTGAATCTATATTATAAAGCGGCTGGTCCTTATTCTTGTTGTTCTCTAGTTGTTCCAACATTTTTGTAGTGACTAACTTTGCATAGTCAATGAAATCAAATGTTTCATTGATTTCTTCTGTGATTTCACATTCTTGTTGCTCTATTGTTAATTCTGTTGTTTGTGGTCCATTCTTAGTCATCGTCAATTCCGTTGTTATTGTTGACTCTTTATATGCGTCGAATGGAATTTGATTTGATGTCATTGCCATGTTGTCTACTATGTTCACACATAGTGGATATCTTGTGAAGTCAGACTTGTTCATTTTCAGCTGCAAGTAGAAAAGGAGACTTGCATCATCCACTATTTTAAGGGGTGGGTAGTCGTCCTTCACTTGATACTATAGTTGTATTTGTGTTGTTGCAGGGTTGCAACGTAACTGCAACAACAATGTATGCTAGAGTTCTTCATATTTGCAATTTCTAGGTATCAATTTCCCACTAGGTTCAAAATCAACGTAATTCTTGTTTTCATCCCATTTTTCGTTGCTCTGAATCAGTACTAGTATTGTTTCTATTTGCTGAAATATTAAATAGAAGGGTTACAATATGCAACAATTTACAAACAACTGTAAAACAACGTAAGAGCAACAAATAATATATACAATTTAAATTCTTCAGTCAATTTGTTAGCATAAATATCAAATATATTTTTTCAAAATAATTGGAAGAATAATGAAGAGAATCTATATGAAAAATACATACCTAGTTGTAATGTTTTAATGAGATTAATTGTTACAACAACTATTTTCCAACAATTTCTTCCTTGATCTGAATTTTTCTACAAAATTGAAGCAAAGATTATGAGATTATTCAAGAAGTTTTGATGAATTAATTTTTACTTTTTTGGGGGGTTTTTGGTTGCTTACCTTATAGTTGACTTGATTTTCCCAGAAATTGAATGTGTCTAGCCATTTTCAACATAGTTGTTGTTGTCTTTTTGTTGTAAACGTTTCTGCCCAAAATCAAACAGTACGCCATTGTTGTTTCTGGTTTAATAGATCGAGATCGGATTGTAGACGTGGTTTTGTTTTTCAGATCGAGATATGTCGTTGTTGTGGTGTTGTTTTTCAGAACTAGATCGTATGTAGTTGGGTGTTGTTTCATATTGTAATCATTTGTAGCTTTGTTGTTGTTTTAGGTCGAACTTCACCGTTGTTTTGATACGAAATTGTGTGGGTTTCATAATAGAGTTTTTGGCTGTAGTTTCGTTGTTGTTTGAGGTGGAGATTGGATGTTGTTGCAGCCGGAAGTCGCCGTGGGTACCCTTGACAGAGAGTATCGGTTGTCGCTTGTGAAAGAGAGACCGAGAAAGAGATGAAGTAGTATTTTTATAATTTTCAATTTTTTTTCGTATGGAAGTAGAAAATTTCATGCTACAGTAAATATGTTAGTTATTAATACTTTTTGGTCAATATAGAAAAATTCTCATAAAAATAAGCCTTTAAAGAATATTTAGTTATTTTTAGGAGATGTCTTTAATTTTGTTGTATAATAATATACCAAAATATTGTTAAAGTGTTTATTATATAATAAATAGCAATATTGACTAGAAAAGAGATATTGTGTTTTAAACATTATACATTAAAATTAAATTAATGATAATATTTGTGAACGTGGGATAATTTCCTTTGAAGCCACTGTCGACGCATATAGGCGTGAGCATCAAAGCGACGAGGGCCTCTGTAACGCCCTACTGCCTTAGAGCCGTTACTAAGCGAGTTTAAAATGTGCAATTAACTCGCTAATCGAGGTTTTAGGACCAAAGTGTAATTAAACCATAATCAGAGGCATAAACTTGAGAATAAACCTTTCATTGAAAATTATAAAACATTTAACATTTGGGATCCCAAAAACATTGTTTAGAAATGTTTACAACTCAGAAATATAACCAGAGTCGACTAAACGACAAAACTTAAGTTTAGTACAAGCATCCCCCAAAAGTACCCTTGGTCGTGGCAGCCAGGCAGACCAGACATGTACGCGTCTCTCATCACGCTCACCATACTCAAGGTTGGTCGAGTTTCCCCTTGCCTTTACCTGCACCATAGAGCACTCGTGAGCCGAAGCCCAGCAAGAAAACCCTCACAAGAAGATAACATATGCATAACAAATACTTAACATATAAACATGCCATCATCAGGCTATACATGTACGGTCATGCCGTCCCAGGCGCTTTAGTAGGCCCTAGGTTCACGGTCTATACCGTAAGGATATCCCAGGTATCCCTTGGGGTCTCGCCCTGGCAACTCGCACTCCGTGTGCTAAACGCTGTTCCCGGTCCCTTTTCGTTCCCAGCCTTCATCGTTCCATCATTTACATACACACATAATATAACTAAACATATATTTAAACACATATAAATTCAATCAAAGGGCCACGCCCTGCAACAAAGTCATATAGGGCCGAGCCCTGCAACTCAATCATATAGGGTCGAGCCCTGCAACATAAGCTCTATGGAAATAATAGTTTTCTTACCTATGTCCCGAGCTTTCCAAGCACCGATGTCCCAAGCACAGTTCCCTAGTCCAAGCCTCACTGAAGCCCTAGTCACAACGCATTAACAATATCCACCCATCAAGTTCTTATCCATTAAATAGCTTTAGATTATGGTTCTAGCCTCCGGGACATTGAATTCTATCAATCCGGGTGATAAAATCCATCCTGAGCCTTAACTATTGAATTCCCGAGCCTAAAACCTCTATAGAACCCAAAAATGCACTAAGCTCCGCAGCCCTAAGGACTCATGCCATGGCCCCCAGCTCAACCCGAGGCCCTGCCTCAAAACAGCCTACACGCGCCGCGACCCTTCCTGAAGGACGCCGTGGCACGCCTTCAATTCCAAACGCCCCAAGCTCTAAGGGGTCGCGGCTCAACAAGAACAACGTCGCAGCCCGACCCCTCCAGCCCAGAAAAACTCACCATTTTCACCTCAAAAAACCAGTCCAATTATCCCCAGAATCAAGCCAACAATCCAAACTAATCATCACATAGGTCATACTATAGATTCAGCAACAAAACCCAACAAGAACTCAAGCCAAAAACCTCATCAAACTCAAATTCAATTCTTCACCCAACACACATGCATACTCTAAGAAAACCAGCAGAAATTTCAAGCACAATCCTTATAATTTAAAACTTACCCTTGCTCAATTGTGTCTCTGAGTTGATATCCTAAGCCCCAAGCTCCTAGCCTCCAAAGCTCTAGCTTGATTCCTAACTTCCAATTAGTTTTCACAAATAGAACCTCCAAGATGCCACTAAGCCTCCAAAAGTAGAAGAGAAACAGAGTGAGGGAGAGGGAGTGGGTCGGTTTAGAGAGTTCCAAATGATTCTATGTTTTGTTTTATTTAACTTTAGTCTATAAGGTTACCTCAAGGCTCGGGGTACCAAAAACGTCCCCGATGGCAAAATGGTAAATTTCCCCAATATTCCCTCCTAGGCATTCTAACCTCAAATATATCTCCGAATATTTATTTCCATAACCCGATAACCCCACAAAATGCCTAATACCCAAAATACCCCTCGACTCGCCCCGAGTCGGATTTTCGACCCCGTTGTGACTTTCTAGCTAACCACTCCCTAGAATTGTCTCCGATCGTGCAACACAGATATATCACAAATATATCACAATTATCATATTTATACCCTCAACGGACTAAAATTACAATCATGCCCCTAATAACCAAACGGGGCCCACATGCATATTTAATTCACCTAAACATGCATCACTAATCACATATTCACACAAATTCACATATTATAAAAATAATTCACTTATTGCCCTCCAGGCACGCTAATCAAGGCCCTAAGCCTTATTAGCAAATTTGGGTCGTTACAACTATCCCCTCCTTACAGAAATTTCGTCCTCGAAATTACTTGATATCTCGGGATACTGCTCCCGCATCTCTGATTCCAGTTCCCAAGTCGCCTCCTTAACCTTGTTGTTCCTCCACAGCACTTTCACCAAGGCAATGGTCTTGCTCCGCAAGACTTTGTCCTTCCAGTCGAGAATCTGAACTGGTTTATCCTCATAAGACAAATCCTGATCCAGCTCCAAATTCCCATAACTCAGAACGTGTGTCAAATCAGACACATACTTCCGGAGCATGGACACGTGAAACACGTCATGAACCCCTGATAAGGTTGGAGGCATCGCTAATCTGTATGCTACCTCTCCAACCCGTTCCAGAATCTCGAAGGGGCCAACAAATCTAGGGCTCAGCTTGCCCCGAACACCAAATCGTCTCACACCCCTCAAAGGCGAAACCCTAAGGAACACATGGTCATCAACCTGAAACTCCACACTCCTACGTTTCAGATCTGAGTAACTCTTCTGGCGACTTTGGGAGGCGAGCATTCGAGCTCTAATCTTCTCAATCGCCTCATTGGTCCTCTGAACCATCTCAGGACCTAAATACCTCCTCTCACCTGTCTCGTCCCAATGGATAGGTTATCTGCACTTCCTCCCGTATAACATCTCATACGGAGCCACTCCGATAGTTGCCTGATAACTGTTGTTGTACGAGAACTCAATCAAAGGAAGATACTCCAAGATCCCCCAAAATCTAGCACACAGGCTCGTAACATGTCCTCCAATATCTGAATCATCCTCTCAGTCTGTCCATCTGTCTGAGGATGATAAGCAGTACTAAACCGTAACTATGTGCCCATAGCCTTCTGCAGACTCGCCCAGAACTTGGAGGTGAAGGTGGGGTCCCTGTCGGACACTATCGACCTTGGAGCCCCATGCAGTCGAACAATTTCCTTCACATATAGCTCAGCATACTGCTCCACAGTATAAGTCATCCTGACTGGTAAAAAGTGGGCAAACTTGGTGTACCTATCCACAATCACCCACACTGAATCATGCTGTCCCATAGTCTTCGGTAATCCAACCACGAAGTCCATGGCGACATCTTCCCACTTCCACTTTGGAATCCCTAGAGGTTGTAGCAACCCTGCTAGTCTCTGATGTTTAGCCTTGACTTGCTGACAAGTTAGGCACTTAGCCACATAATCCACCACATCCCTCTTCATGCCCGACCACCAATACAAAGCTCTCAAATCCTGGTACATCTTCGTCGTACCCGGATGTAAAGAATAGGGAGTGGTATGCAGTTCATCTAAAATCTTTCGCCAAATATCTGAATCCATCGGAACACAGATCCGACCCTTATATTTCAGTAACCCCATCTCTGAGATAGAGAAGTCCTTAGCCATTCCAACTAAGGCATTCTCCCTGTGACCTCTCAACTGGGAATCCTTCCCCTGCGCCTCCTTGATCCTTTCAAGGAGCGTAGATCGAAGAGTGATGTTGGCTAACCGACCAACCACCAACTCTATTCCCGCTCTGGTCATCTCCTCCGCTAACTTACTGGATATCTGCCTTGAACTGTACAACTACCCTGGGCCCTTCCGACTCAATGCATCAGCCACTACATTAGCCTTCCCAGGATGGTATAGGATATCACAATCATAATCCTTAACCAACTCTAGCCATCGTCTCTTGCGCATATTCAGATCCTTCTAAGTAAAGAAGTACTTCAAACTCTTATGGTCAGTATATATCTCGCACTTCTCACCATATAGATAATGTCTCCAAATCTTAAGTGTGAATACCACCGTTACCAATTCTAGAACATGCGTGGGGTATCTCTGTTCATACTCCTTTAACTTTCTCGATGCGTAGGCTATCACCTTCCCAGCTTGCATCAACACACACCCCAAACCCTGTATGGAAGCGTCACAATAAACCATGAACTTCTCATTGTCCATCGGCAGACTCAACACTGGCGCGGTGATCAGTCGCCGCTTCAACTCTTTAAAACTATTATCACATCTGTCTGTCCAAACATACTCCGTCTTCTTCTTTTTGAATTCTGTTAATGGCGTAGCTATCCTGGAGAACCCTTCAACAAACCGCCGATAATACCCTGCCAAGCCCAGAAAACTCCTCACTTCAGGAACACTGCTCGGTCTAGGCCAATCTCTCACTGCCTCAATTTTACTTGGGTCGACTAGAATCCCCTCCTTACTGACGATATGGCCCAGAAATGTAACTTGTGGTAACCAGAACTCGCACTTGCTGAACTTAGCATATAACCTATGCTCCCTTAGCCACTGCAAGATCAAACGTAGATGCTGCTCATGCTCTGTCTCCAACTGAGAGTACACCAGAATGTCGTCGATGAACACAATCACGAACTTATCTAAATAATCCTTGAAAACCATATTCATCATGTCCATAAAAGTTGTTGGGGCATTGGTTAATCCAAAGGACATAACCATGAATTCATAGTGTCCATACCTCATGCGGAAAGCGATCTTTGTTATGTCCTCCTCTTTGACCCTTAACTGATGGTAACCTGATCGGAGATCTATCTTAGAAAACACTGTCTTTCCCTACAGCTGGTCAAACAAATCATCAATCCTAGGAAGTGGATACTTATTCTTAATGGTCAACTTGTTCAGCTCCCTGTAGTCAATACACATCCAAAGAGATCCATCCTTCTTCTTGACAAACAACACTGGAGCAACCCATGGCGAGAAACTCGGTCTGATGAACCCCAAATCCAGTAACTCCTGCAACTGAATCTTCAACTCCTTCAACTCCGCCAGAGCCATTCGGTAAGGTGTCCTAGATACTGTCTCCGCTCCTGGTACCAACTCTATACCAAAATCAATCTCCCGCTGCGACGGCAGCCCTGGAAAATCTGCTGGAAATAAATCTGGAAACTCGCATACCAATCTGGTCTCCCCCGGTCGAACCGACACAACCTTAGAGGTATGCACAACACTCGCTAGGAATCCTATGCAACCTTCATGCATCAGTCTCTAGCCTTCAATGCTGAAATCATAGGTACCCACAGTCCACTAGCTGTTCCCACAAATACAAAGGGTACCTCCTCTTCTGGTTCAAAAGTCACCATCCCGCGCTTGCAGTCAATTGTCGCTCCATACTATGATAGCCAATCCATCCCTAGGATCACATCGAAGTCATTCATTGCAAGCTCAATCAGATCAGCAAACAATTCCCTACCATCTATCTCTACTGGTAAAGCTCTAATCCACCTCCTAAAGACTACCAGTTCCCCAGTCGGCAACAAAGTCTGAAATCCCCTAGCATATAGAGCACTAGGTCTACATAACTGATCTATCACTCTAGCGGATACAAACGAATGAGTAGCTCCCGAGTCAAACAATGCAATATAAGAATAACCAGCACTAGAGATCTGACCTGTCACAACTGAGGGGCTAGTCTTCGCCTTCGTTTGAGTCAAAGTAAACACCCTGGCATGAGCGAGACCGTCGCCCTGCTTTGGCTCCTCCTTCCTGGCTTGTGGGCAGTTCTTCTTCAGATGACTGGCACTCCCATAGACAAAACAAGCCCTAATCCTGCACTCACCCTAATGTCGACGTCTGCACTGAGGACACACTGGAAAACTCCTCTAGTTATCACTTCTGCCCTGACGGCCACTAAAACCACCCAGTGCCCTCCTATCTGAACTGGGAGGAACAAAGGAATCTGGGGCCATCCTCTTCTGCTCACTGGAGCCACTACCCCGACTGGATCCCATAAAAGGAGGCAATGTCCTCCTAGCATCGCGCCTAACAGCGCTCTCTCTCCAAATCCGGTCCTCGACCCCCTCAGCTGTAGGGGCCTTGTCTACAACCTGAGCGTAGGTAGTAGTCTCTGGATCCAGGGTGATCTTCACATCACGGGCGATCATAACATTCAATCCCCGTACGAACATGTCTCTTCTTGTCACATCTGTCGGCACTATATCTAGCGCAAACTTTGCCAAACGATTGAATTTCAGGGCATACTCTGTCACGGTCAACCGGTTCTGAGTCAGGTTGATAAACTCATCAACCTTCGCAGCTCGGACTACAACACTATAATATTTCTCATTAAAGATGTTTCTGAACTCTCCCCAGGTCATAACTGTCATATCTCTCCTCTGAACTACTACATCCCACTAGATGCGGGCATCCTCTCTGAACATGTAGCATGCACAAGCTACCCTCTCATTTCCCTCAACCCTCATAAAATCAAGAATAGAGGAGATCATATTCATCCACTGCGCTACCTGCAGTGGGTCTGGTCCACCCTCAAAGGTGGGAGGATGTTGTTTCCTGAACCTCTCATATAAGGGTTCCCACCTGTTTTCCACAACAGATTAAGCCGGCACTGGTGCCACAACCTGCTGGACTGGCAACCCAGTGACCTGTGGAGGGGCCTGTTGTCTCAATTGTCGAAGATCTTCTTCTGTATGCTGCAGTCGTGCTTCCATTTCGGCAAACATCTGTTGCCAATTCTGTGGGGCAGGTGGAGGGTCCTGACCCTGGTTATCATCCTCGGCCCGATTGCCGCGGAGTCTAGATGATTGACGAGGCATCTCAACAAATATGCCTGCAATCAAAGACGTCGCTCATCAGGCATGACAACAACATCCAAAACCACCTCCCAATCACATCACTCAACCATGAGCAACAATCCACACAACGCACAGATAGCATATCACACACAACGGGCCATGCCCCGACATCATGCATACATTAAATCATTCATCATGCTCTGTATGGAAAAAGCAGGCAAACATGGCACATAATCAGACATACAATTCAATTATTTCCAACCAACCCTGGGTCGAGCTTGCCACTGACAGCGAGCGTACATGTTCGGTCATTCTCCATAAACCATAAACCTTGGCTCACTCTGATACCAAGTTGTAACGCCTTACTGCCTTAGAGCTGTTACTAAGTGAGTTTAAAATGTGCAATTAACTCACTAATCGAGGTTTTAAGAAAAAAGTGTAATTAAACCATAATCAGAGTCATAAACTTGAGAATAAACCTTTCATTGAAAATTATAAAATGTTTAACATTTGGGATCCCAAAAACATTGTTTAGAAATGTTTACAACTCAGAAATATAACCAAAGTCGACTAAACGACAAAACTTAAGTTTAGTACAAGCATCCCCCAAAAGTACCCTGCCGTGGCAGCCAGGCAGACCAGACATGTACACACCGCTCGTCACGCTCACCATACTCAAGGTTGGTCGACTTTCCCCTTACCTTTACCTGCACCATAGAGCACCCGTGAGCCGAAGCCCAGCAAGAAAACCCTCACAAGTAGATAACATATGCATAACAAACACTTAACATACAAGCATGCCATCATCAGGCTATACATGTACGGCCATGCCGTCCCAAGCGCTTTACCAGGCCCTAGGTTCGCAGTCTATACCATAAGGATATGCCATGTATCCCTTGGGGTCTCACCTTGGCAACTCGCACTCCGTGTGCTAAACGTTGCTCCCGGCCCCTTGCTATTCCCTGCCATCGTCGTTCCATCATTTATATACACACATAATATAACTAAACAGATATTTAACCACATATAAATTTAATCAAAGGGCCACGCCCTGCAACATAGTCATATAGGGTCGAGCCCTGCAACACAAGCTCTATGGAAACAGTAGTTTTCTTACCTGCGTCCCGAGCTTTCGAGGCACCGATGTCCCGAGCACAGTTCCCTAGTCCGAGCCTTGCCAAAGCCCTAGTCACAATGCATTAACAATATCCACCCATCAAGTTCGTATCCATTAAATAGCTTTAGATTATGGTTCTAGCCTCCGGGACATTGAATTCTATCAATCCGGGTGATAAAATCCATCTCGAGCCTTAACTATTGAGTTCCCGAGCCTAAAACCTCTCTAGAACCCAAAAATGCACTAAGCGTCGCGGCCCTAAGGACTCATGCCGCAGCCCCCAGCTCAACCTGAGGCCCTACCTCAAAATAGCCTACATGCGTCGCGACCCTTCCTGAAGGGCGCCACGGCGCACCTTCAATTCCAGACGCCCCAAGTTCTAAAGGGTCGCGGCTCAACAAGAACAACATCGCAGCCCAACCCCTTGAACCCAAAAAAACTCACCATTTTCACCTCAAAAGCCAGTCCTATTATCCCCATAATCAAGCCAACAATCCAAACTAATCATCACCGAGGTCATACTATAGATTCAGCAACAAAACCAATAAGAACTCAAGCCAAAAACCTCATCAAACTCAAATTCAATTCTTCACCCAACACACATGCATACTCTAAGAAAACTAGCAGAAATTTCAAACACAATCCTTATAATTTAAAACTTACCCTTTCTGAATTAAGTCTCTGAGTTGATCTCCTAAGCCTCAAGCTCCTAGCCTCCAAAGTTCTAGCTTGATTCCTAACTTCCAATTAGTTTTCACCAATAGAACCTCCAAGATGTCACTAAGCCTCCAAGAGTAGAAGAGAAACAGAGTGAGGGAGAGGGAGTGGGTCGGTTTAGAGAGTTCCAAATGATTCTATGTTTTGTTTTATTTAACTTAAGTCTATATGGTTACCTCAAGGCTCGGGGTACCAAAAACGTCCCCGGGGGCAAAATGGTAAATTTCCCCAATATTCCCTCCTAGGCATTCTAACCTTAAATATATCTCTGAATATTTATTTCCATAACCCGATAACCCCACAAAATGTCTAATACACAAAATACCCCTCGACTCGCCCCGAGTCGGATTTTCGACCCCGTTGTGACTTTCTAGCTAACCGCTCCCTAGAACTATCTCGGATCGTGCAAGACAGATATATCACAATTATCATATTTATACCCTCCACGGGATAAGATTACAATCATGCCCCTAATAACCAAACGGGGCCCACATGCATATTTAATTCACCTAAACATGCATCACTAATCACATATTCACACAAATTCACATATTATAACAATAATTCACTTATTGCCCTCCAGGCACGCTAATCAAGGCCCTAAGCCTTATTAGAAAATTTGAGTCGTTACAGCCTCACATAGCGAGGACCAAATAGCCTTAGGCGTGAGCACATACCCCTGCGGCCACTTGACACACCCCTCAGTAGGCAAGGGCCTTGCATAGCAAGGCCCAACTCATTACACGAATTCTAGCACTCTTGGATGTCTCAAGAGAGAAACTCCTCAGCTGCATGCCCAGGCGCATCAAACACAAGGGAGGGCCTTGCATAGCGAAGCTCGGTTCTCCAAACCCCATGTCGCGAGGTGCATCAAACACAAGGGAATGGCCTCGCATAGCGAGGCTCGGTTCTCCAAACCCTATACCACGAGGCATATCAAATACAAGGGAGGGCCTCAAATGGCGAGGCCCAGTTCTCCTAATCCCATGCCGCGAGGCGCATCAAACCCAAGGAAGGGCCTCGCATAGCGAGGCCCAGTTCTCCAAACTCCATGTCGCGAGGCCGATGAACAGAAGGGCCCCACTACCCAAGGCCTATTTCACGAAGGTGCCTCAACATGGAAACCTTGTAAAGGAAATCCATTCTATGTTAACAAGGAGCCCTTGATGCTCTCCAACATTTAGCGAAATATAAGGAAGCTTGGAGGGAATCTGTATCTTCATAATCAAAAAAGGACCATCAGGTACAAGGCACGCGTACGAGTACGGGATATACAGCTATTAGAGAGGCGAATGTGTGATTCTGACATTCGTGTCCGAAAATTAGTGGCACGTTCTGCATGCCTCTGACCAATACTAAAGCTGACACCACTACGTACTGTACCACTACCCTAACAATGTACCTACATACGATCTTGTCCCTTGGGACCACCTTGTATCAGGGGCCATCAGAGCCCATCTATAAATAGGCTTCGACCCCTCAAGCTAAGGGGTTGGAAAATTCTTTGGATGCTCAAACAATTAAGGAATATATGATTTTTGCTCCATTGTAGTTCTGCATCTTTCTCCTTCAAGTTCTTTCTATTTTCTTTCTACATAGTATTTGCAATACACTTTGAGTTTTTCGATCCTATATTGTTGACAAGTTCTCACCGTCAACAGTTTGGCGTCGTCTATGAGAATAAAAAGTATCAAGCCATTGTTCCTTCATCAATTCCAATAAGGAAAAATGCCAAAGCATTCGAAACGCCTACATCAACTACAAGATATTGAGGTTCACCTGGACGGAGAACAGCTGAGTGCCTCCAAGAAGGACCCTCCACCACCTAAGCATGGAGATATGCCAGGGGAACATCCTGCCCTAAGAAAAGAGAAGGATGTATCACCCCTAGCTATCCAACCTGACGGAGGTCATCCAAAGCCATCGGCGCACCTTCATCCTCGACCTCTAGTTGTACCACGCTCCAGCCACCGGGATCCGGGTCCCTCTACGCACAGGCCAGGTAAGAGTCCCCGAATACACTCTGTGAGTTCTAGCTCAAGGACTCGCTTCTATGAGAACAAGATACGCAAGTTACACAAAAAGAATCAAAGGCTGGAAACCCACTTAGAGAACATGCTGGAGGTGTTGAACGGTCTTCTGCAAGGGAAGACAAGCATGCCCTTTCCTAGGCATAAGAAGGATCGTGGGAGAGGAGAAACCACTATCCCCATAGATGACGGGAAAACCTGAATTTCCACTAGCAACACTCCCTAGACAAAGCACCATGAAGGACCTAGGCCTGCAAAGTACCCTTAGGAATAAAGGTGAAGGGACGACACTGGTCGTAGGAACGAAGTTGAAGTCACCTTTAAGGAGGCGTCCCCTCACCTAAGAGAAAAGCTCAATGGAAGAAAGTCAAGGGTAAGGACAACATCTCCTATGGCCCCTCCAAATGGTAGAGAGAAGAGAAAGGCCAATGCTACAGAGTTGAGGGACTCCTTGAATAGAAGGTAACAAGAGCTAGACACCAAGATGAGGAGCCTTCAGAGTAAAATCGTCACGGCGTTTGGTGGGCACATTATCGATGAAGAGTTCGACTATGAGTCACCCTTCACAAGTGAAATCCAGCTTGAACGACTCCCATGTAACATCAAAGAACCTCATATGACCCCCTATGAGGGTACTTCGGACCCCAAGTACCATTTAGATGCCTTCAACAATTTAATGAAGCTGAGAGGGATCAATAGAAGAGCAAGGTGTTACTGTTTCGTTGTCACGCTGAAAGGGCCTGTGTACAAGTGGTTTAAGAGGCTGAGGTTGGGAACCATTAGGTCATGGCAACAATTTTCTGACAAGTTTCTTCAGCAACACCATGTCGTACGCGATTACACCATGCCAGGCACTAGCCTCGCTAACATAAAGCAAGGTGAAGGAGAAAGCCTAAAGAGCTATATCCATAGGTTCAACATGGAGGTGGCTAAAGTGGGAAGCCTGATCAGGGGAGAACTCAAGATGGAAATCACGGCCAGAGTGCGCCCAAGAAGTAAGCTATGGGATAATATGCTCAAAAGGGAGGTCACCGACTTAGACGACTTCTATGAAAGAGCACAAAAGTACATTTGTGTCGAAGATGGCCATGAGAACCTAAGGGCGGGAAAAAGTGAATCCATTTTCAAGCCCTCAGCCCATGAAGGTTCAAATGGTGCAAAAAAGAAGAGAGTGTATGAGGGGCCAAGGGATGACCACCAGAGAAAGCACTAATGCGGAGGTGACCCTAGGCAAACGTCCTACACCTTCTATAAAAACCTGACAGACACCAGGGAACATATCTTCCTCATAAATGAAGCCAAGTTCCCTTCAAGAGACTCCCGCCGATGAGAAAAAACCGATCCAAAAAGGACCCCAGTAAATATTGTCAGTACCACAAGGATATTGGCCATACCATAGCAAAGTGTACCCATTTGAAGGTGGAAATTGAGGAACTCATATGCAGGGGCACTTAGGCAGATATGTCAGAAGGGAAAATAAAAAACCGGAGGACGGGCTGGCGTCACCTCAGGCCCGAGAAAGAGCCCCATAAGTACAAGGAGAAGTAAGAACGATCTTTGGAGGCCCAGGATTTGGAGGAGAGTCCAGGAAGGGGCGAGACAGGTATGCTAAAGAAGCTAGATGAAGTCCACCTCCATGTATCATGAGCTTGGAGCAGTGACCCTCGAAGATTTTTAAGGGAGATAATGATTCGATCATTTTCATGGAGGAGGATGCACGAGGGGTGCATTTCCCCCACAATGATCCCTTGGTGCTGACTGTCCAACTGGCGAATATGAGGATACATTGGGTCCTCATGGAAAATGGAAGTTCCGTGGACATCTTGTATCACTCTGCCTTGGAGAAGATGGGCTTGGGCATCAAGAACTTGAAACCTTGCCATTCCTCCTTATACAGATTCACTGGGGACTCAATACAACCCCTCGGAGTGATCGAATTGGCCATCACCATGGGAGAGCAACCCAAAAAAACTACTATCATGGAAAACTTCGTCGTAGTAGATTGCGCTTCGGCTTTCAATGTGGTATTGGGGAGACCATCCCTAAGAGAATTGAAAGCGATAAGTTCAATATATCACTTAGCTGTCAAATTCCCAACTACTGAAGGAATAACAAGTATGAAAGGGGAACAAAACGAAGCGAGGGTGTATTATAACACCGCCCTCCGCACGTCTATAAAGCCACAAGAACCTATGGTGATTGTAATACATAGAGGCACAAACCTGCAAGAGCTAGACCCCCGAGTCACAGAGGAGCCAGGGTGTAATGTCTCAAATTCCCTGATGTGGCTTAGTGCCTGAATTAGGGGGCCAGGAGGGCCATAATTGGTTTAATATGTGATTACGTGATTATGTGAGTTATATTATTATATGATGGTAATTGCATGCATGTGGGCTCACTTCTTATTAGAAGGGCATTTTCATAATTTTGGCCCGTTGGGGGCATATTTGTATATTTATGTGCATGAATGTGATATATGGGTGAGATCACATTATTATGTGATTATGTTTGAGCTATTCGGCGAGAGATGATCCTAGAGAGAAAGTTAGCGGTTTCATCATAACGGGGTCAATTACCGGGATATTGGGTAATGAGAATGATTATTTGATGATATATTGGGAGTAAGTGAGATCAGGAGGAAATTCTTGGAATTTTTAATACTTTACCCTCGAGGGCGTTTTTGGAACCCTAAGCATTGGGATTTACTTGAGGTTACTTAAGCTTGAAGTAACTTGTCAGAAATAAAATACGTGCAAAACACTTTCTCTCGTTATCTCTTTTTACCGTTCGTTGCATTTTTTAAGGAAACTTAAGTTTTAGGACTCGGATTCAAGCAAGGATTAAGTGATAATGATTCTAGTAAAGATTAGAAGCTTATTAACCAAAGGATTTAGCGAGAAATGACTCAATCAGCGGTAATCCAAGCTTTAAGTTTTGAGTTTTCAAGTTTCTAAGCTTTGATTGGATTTTATGTGTTGATGAGTGTTTCAGTTGTTTGAGGCTCGTGTTTTGATGGTTTTGGGCCATTGGGAACTTTGTTTTGGGGATTTGGTTATGTTTGGGTAGGTTTTTGGAAGATTTTTAAATAGGAAACACGAAGGTTTTATATGGGTTCCAGGTTGGGCCACGGCCTTATTCTTGGGCGCCGCGACCCAAGCTTGACGAAGATGAGAAGAGAGGCTGATGGGCATTAGGACTGTGGTGCCTGGTAAGCCAGCCGTGGTGTGAGGTGCAGACAGAATGGAGCAGGGGCCTCTGCCTGGAGGTAGGTCGCGGCTCAGGGGTGTGGGGCCATGACGCTTAAGGGAAGTTTTGGCCAAAGTTGTATTTTAATCGTGGGAACTCAATCTAAGGGCTCAAGATCGATTCTACTACCCAATTTAGTAGAATTCGAGGTCCCGGGGCTAGGACTTGGTCCAGGAATCTTTTAATGCTCATTTTATTGATGGGATTTCATATTTGGTTATGATTAGATGATCGCTAAGGGCCTAAGGACAGGATCGTTCTCAAGGGTCTTTCTTTATTTATTTTACGCTCAAGTATGAGGTAAGAAAATTACACCCATGTTGTGACATGAATTGTTAGGGCTTGGCCCAAATACTGAACATAGTTTTGATTGGGCATTGGCCCTTGTAATTGCACATAGTTATGATTGTGCCCATGAATATTGTTGAAGCATGTTGAGTGCACTATACTTTTGGATATCTGTTGCATTATAAATGATGGGTTGCATTGTTTACTTGTGAATGGCACTGACTTAATAGTTAGATACAGCAATGTTGTTCAGTACTGGTCGTGAAGCTCTAACTTATTAGTCATGATTGGCAATGGTACTAAGCGTTGGTCATATGAAATTGACTTATGAGTCAAGAGTGGCAATAGTGTATTGAATGCTGGTCGATATGATTAGATCTAATGAACAAGAGCATTATATGCTCGACCGACCTATTGGTCGAAGAAAACTAAAGCGCTTGGCTAGTATAAGGCTAGTTACTCAGACCCAGGGCTAAAAGGCTCAGGTGACTTGATAGTCACATGGCTTAGGTCACAGGGCCCCAGGATGTCTTATTAGTCATCTATTCAGGGCACAGGACCCTAGAATGATTTAATAGTCATCATCTAATTAGGGTTGCGAGCCCCAGAATGATTTCATGATCGTTATTATTATTTATATACATGCAATAATAAGTTTTCTTACTGAGCCTTGGCTCACGGGTGCTATGTGGTGCAGGTAAAGGGAAAGAGAAGCTTACCCAGCCTTGAGTGCAGAGCTTAGGTGGCGATGTGTACATATGCAGCCGCTTGACCACCACGGCCAAGGTGTTTCTCAGGGGAACTAGGGTTTAACCCTATTTTTGCCGCTTAGGTCGGCGGATTGTAACTTTTGAACTGTAATGACCATTTTGGATTGTAAACACTTTTATGGGATCCCATGTACAATTTAATGTTTTTAGTAAAACTTATCCATTCCTTTTGACCAAGATTTTCACCTTGGCCCATTAATAACACTTAGATGCACGTTTATGGCCTAATGACTCATTTAGCGAGTTAAGCACTATTTAAAGTACACAGTGTGACGGTCTTGGCTAACCAGGGTGTTATATAGGGGTTGGACCTGTGGAGGAGTTGGAAGAAATCATTGTAATGGAGGAACCATTGCGAAAGTTGAAGGTGGAAAAAAGCCTTCAAGATGACATAAAAGATAAATTAATAAAATTTCTGAAGGATAACCTTGATGTATTCGCTTGGAGTCACAAAGTCATGGTGGGGATAGATCCTTCCATCATGTGCCATCACTTAAATATCATCCCCGGGCAAGGCCAGTTAGGCAGAAGAGACGAGCGCTCAACCCCAAGAGATATGCAGCCTTGAAGGAGGAGGTCGACAAATTGAAGGCAAATGGATTCATCCACAAAGCGTTCTACCCTGTATGGGTATCGAACCCCGCGCTATTCCCAAAGCCAAATGGAAAGTGGAGGACATGTGTGGACTTCACTAACCTCAATAATGCTTGCCCTAAGGATAGCTTCCCGCTTCCAAGAATATATCAATTGGTGGATGCAACAGCCGAACATGAGTTACTTAGCTTCATGGATGCTTACTCTGGATACAACCAGATACCCATGAACCTGGTTGATGAAGAGCATACTTCATTCACAATGGATAAAGGACTCTATTGCTATAAAGTGGTTCATTTTGGGCTGAAGAATGTAGGTGTCACCTACCAAAGATTGGTGAACAAGATGTTCGCTAACCAGATAGGAAGGAACATGGAGGTATATGTAGATGATATGTTGGTGAAGACCAAAAAGGCCAAAGAACTCAACTGGGACCTAAGTGAGATGTTCGACACACTCTGAAAATACCAGATGAAGCTAAACCCACTCAAGTTCACTTTCGGAGTCTCTTCGGGAAAGTTCTTGGGTTTCATGGTTAACTCTAGAGGCATTGAGGCTAACCCTGGCAAGATTAAGGCCCTAGTAGAGATGAATCCATCCAAGAGTAAGAAAGAGGTGCAATGGCTAACAGGAAGAGTAGCAGCACTCAACAGGTTCATTTCGAGGTCCACGGACAAGTGCCTCCCCTTCATCAACATCCTAAAAGGGAGCAAAGGAGAGAAAGCCTTTGCCAAGTTGAAGGGGCACTTATGGAAACCACCCTTGTTGGCCAAACCCGAAAAGGGCGAAAGGCTATACCTATACTTGACAGTATCCGAGCATGCCATAAGTGTTGTCCTAGTTAAAGGAGGGAAAAAGCACCAACAACATGTGTACAACGTCAGTAAACGCTTGGTAGATGCAGAAACCCAATACCCAGAAATAGAGAAGTTAGCATATGCCTTAGTCATGGCCTCAAGAAAGTTAAGGCCCTACTTCCATGCCCATGCGATTGAGGTACTCACTAATAACCCCTTGAGCCAGGTCTTGCACAAACCTAAAACCTCGAGAAGATTGATGAAATGGTCGATTAAGTTAAGTCAATTCGACATCACATAGACCCCAAGGGCCTCCATCAATGGCCAGGTGCTCACGGACTTCATAGTCGAGTTCACCTATCAGCCAAATGAAGAAGGAAGGATAGAAGAAAGCAAATCGGTTGATAAGGAAGAGGAAAGAAAGTTCAAGGAATGGAGCCTCCACGTGGATTGAGCATCCAACAAAGGGGGAGCTGGAGAAGGTATCGTGATGACTGGACCCGGGGGCACAAAAGGTTTGGATTTGAAGCTTCGAACAACGAGGCGGAGTATGAAGCACTTCTAGCTGGTTTACGGTTGGCCAAGGAGCTAAAGGTAACACATTTCCACAAGCGACTCATAGTTGGTAGTGTTTCAGGTGAAGGGTGAGTATCAGGCAAGGGGTCCCAAGATGGTCACATACCTAGCAAGGGTAAAAGGCTATTTGGATCAATTGGAGGGGTATACCATAGAGTAAATCCCAAGAGAGAGGAATACCAATGTCGATGCCCTTGCAAAGCTAGCCTCCACAAAGGATGGAGATACACTCGACTACGTACCTATGGAGTACTTATCCAAGCCAAGTATCGCTGAAGTAGAGGTTCACATGATCAACACCCCCAAAGAATCATGGGTTGACCCAATTATGAAATACCTGAAGGCTGAAACTCTATCGACAGACAAGAGAGAAGCTCGGAGGCTGGCATATAAAGCCGCCCGATACACCCTAGTAGACGGAGTCTTGTACAAGAGAGGATTTTCTATCCCACTCTTATGATGTGTCGATGAAGAGGAAGCAGTGAAAGTTCTATATGAAATACACGAGGGCGAATGTGGCAACCATGTGAGTGGGCCATCTACGGCCAAGAAAGCCATGAGACAAGGGTACTACTTGCCCTCTATGGAGAAGGATGCTAGCGACTTCGCAGGAAAGTGTGACAAATTCCCGAGACACACAAACTACTCCCAGAAGCCCCCAAATGAGCTAATTAGCCTGACCAGCCCTTGGTCTTTTGCTATTTGGGGAATAGACCTGATTGGCGCCCTTCCCATAGGTAGAGGAGGGGCCAAGTACGCAGTTGTAGCGGTAGATTACTCCACCAAGTGGGTTGAAGCAAAACCTTTAGTAAAAATAACGGCCAAGTAGATCACCACCTTTGCCAGCAAGTCCATTGTCTCCAGGTATGGAGTACCTTACAAAATCATTTCTGACAACGGCACCTAGTTTGAGGGGGAAATGTTCGAGGAGTACTGTAAGGATAAAGGAATAAGGAGACATTTTTCAACTGTGGTACTTCTGTAGGCGAATGGGCAAGTGGAGGCCATTAACAAGGTCCTCAAGAAGAACCTAAAAATAAAGCTAGAAAAACTTAAGGAAGCTTGGGTCGATGAGCTACCCAATGTACTTTGGGCCTATAAGAGCACGCCACGCTCGACTACTGGGGAAACCCCATTTGCCTTAGCGTATGGATGCGAGGTTGTCCTCCCAGTTGAGATGAAGATTAACTCTTTCAAGGTACAGGCATATGAGGACCAAGTCAACCATATGGCAATGGCTGAAAATTTAGACATGTTGGAAGAAATAAGGGAAAGGGCACAACTAAGAGTGGTAGTATACCAACAACGAGTAGCGAGGTACTACAAGTCCAAGGTGTGAGAAAGAACGTTCAGAGTAGGAGACTTGGTGCTGAGAAAAGTACTCCCCGACACGTGAGACCCAATGGAAGGTGTACTAGGGGCGAATTGGGAAGGACCTTACCAAGTCATCAAGTGTATACCGCCAAACACTTACAAACTAACACACCTGGATGATATCATAGTACCCCGAGCATGGAACGCGGAACACCTCAAGAAATACTACCAGTAAGACTTTCATATCCAATGCAAAGAATATACTTACTTAGTTTTTTTATGTTATGCTAACTTCAGTAGATAAGAATCAAAGAGGTTACCCAGATAACCTCACCGTAGATGTAATCGGTTTTTATGTCTTTGTAATCTGCCTACTATAAATGAAAGTATTTCCTACTTCTCATGCTATATTTCTCCTCTATGCAAGCATTTATGAAAGTGCTCGATGGAATAAATTTCACCAAGTACTTGGAGGATAGGATAGGAGGCACACACATATATATATATATATATAAAACTCGACAAGTTGTCTCTTAGATTCAAAATGATTAGCTACCCTTATGAATATCAAGAGAGTTGAGAAACTTCACGAAGATAACCTCCTACCAAAGGCTGACACCCCCATAGGGGTGAGGCTTCAAGGAAGGTCTCCCTCAATAAGTCTAGAACGATCACCAAGCCATCTAGCCAAAAAAAGATCCTAAAAGAGACCCTTGTAAAAATATTACTATACATAATGATGAGAAGGACGCTTCTCGCACAAAATTACAAGCGTGCGCAAAGAATATAAAAGGTTTCCAATAACCCAAAGGGTTAATATGTCCTTTCAAGTATAGTCAGGGTGCACTAAAAAGACTATTATCATCAGCCCAAAGAAGACATAAGGAATTCATCAAAAAAAAGAGGGACTTATCAAAGTCCCTTACAAATGATAACCAAAAGAGAATGACAAAGGCAAGGAAGGCCAGTGCATCCTCATAGTCGATATACAAAATAAGTAAGGACTTAGAAATCAAAAGTCCCACATATTATTAAAGACTTATAAGGAGTTCCATGAAACAAAAAAGAAAAAAAAAACAACACGGAGGGTTACACAAAAGCAATATATATATAAATAAGCATGGGAGAGGGGCCTATGGGTTTCCACCCCGACCTTTCCACTCAGCAATTTTCCCAGTCGCATACTCTCCAAAGGGAGACAAGTTGACGTCAGGATTGGTCCTCCACACGGCATGAAACGTGCACTCGACTATATCATTCTCGGCATTTACCAGCTCAGCCTCAAGAGCGTTAATCTTCTCATTTAGGGTATGAATAGTGGCTTCGAGCCTGGTATTGGAGTGAGAGGTTGAAGTAGCCTTGGCCAGTGTAGTATCGCTCTAGAGAACTGCCTCAACAAGCTGGCCCTCCAAATCGATGACCTGTGTGGTCAAACCACCTTTCTCTGCCTCAGCCATCGAGAGATTCTTCATCGCCCCCTCAAGCTCGAGTTGTAACCATTGCGTGGATGAGGAGCTCGAGGCGACAAATCGGTGACCCAATATGGAAGCCTAAGTACAAACAAAGAAACAAAATACAACATCAATGGTTAGGCGATATCAAAACCAAAAAACATACATTAAGTCTTTTGACAAGCACCTACATAGAGGCTCGCATATAAGCCTCACCCAACTCGGCATCTGGAATATCATACATAGACCCCCAGTCGCCTTCAGAAATATTTCCCATGCAATGGCTCATGACCTATCTGTGCTGGCTCGCCAAAGGATGACCCCGGGAAGCGTAAGTATGAGCTCAGTGGGGGGAGACATGTGTACTTGTCGATTCATGCTTAGACAAGGAAGGGGATCAAGAAGGTCCTGATCCGTCCACAGAGGTACGAGGGGCATGGAGTCACCTTTTTAGGAAGCGAGGCACCCGAAGACGCCTACCCTAAATGTGCCCCCAATGGTGGAAAGGCATCGTCAAAAGAAGGAAGGATGAAATTCTTCTTTGGGATAGGAGGAGCAGGAGCATGGGTGTTGAAAGAAAACTCGCCACCAACCACCGGCGGTGGGATCCAAGAAGTTACGCCATCAGTATGTCCGTCGTCGGCAACATCCCTAGCCCCGCCAGCCAAGGACCTTAAACATGAATAGTTCTCGGACTCCACCTCGACCTCATCTTTTGTATCCATCTGGTCACCCTCGGAGTAATGATGATCTTCATCATCATCATCATCATCATCATCATCTATTACCCCCTCGGGATGGTAGATTTGGATGAGACGGAGCACAGGGAAATGACTTGATCTAGAGACAGCAACTTGCACGAATAGAGATTGCCCTCTGTAAAGAGGTTGCACTCTTGTTTGCGCGGGGCCAGCACAAACAGGACCTTCGCCACACGATCGCGAGCTGCCAGACTCAAGGTGGGGCCGAAAACCCCTTCAAGACCTATGGTCAAGAAAAAGAAATAAGTATATTTAGACAAACCTGAGGAAAGGGGTAAAGAAAATTTTTCTTATATATGTACGCAGGTAAAGAAATCTTACTTGATGTGTTGAAACACCTATGTTGAGTGGATACGTTGTTGGTGAAGAAAAAATCGTTATTCCACGAGCCCCTATTGGAAATGGAACTCTCCACGAGGGATTACCCTATCAGAGCCACGACTTTCTAGAACTGATAGAAGCCAGGGGCTGGTGGGTTCGCCCTAAGAGTGTACAGATGATGGACCTCACTCATGGAGGGCCCCCGAGAGTGCACTTGCTTGTATAACACGTACAAACAACTAAGCACAACCTAAGAGTTGGGAGACAGTTGGAGAGGTGCCAGCTCAAAATAGTTGAGTACCTTAACAAAAAAGGGGTAAAGCAGCAAGACCCCTCTAGACTTGATTACTGAGTCGCTGAAAGCTACAAGCCCCTCAGGTAGCTCAGACGCATGGTCATTGCGAGATGGAATGATGAAGCTGATGTTCAGTGACAGTTGATGGACCTTCAGCATATTGGAGAGCTTAACCCGGGTAAGAGTAGACACGGTGCCCGAGTCCTCAGAATCTTCAAGGATCCCCTCGACATGTTTGGTACCTGGACAGAGACAACAGGCGGTTTGTGAGCAACTGAATTCATCAACCCCTAGAAGGCCCTCTACATGTCCTACGTCTACTCGCATATTGCTTGACCCTATGACATACGGCCATGGACAGACAAGAAAATGTGGGAAAAACCATGGAAAGGAACTCAAGTTCAAATGGATCACAATCACCACCCCCACGGGTAGGACCCTCGTAGCCCGAGGCTCCATCACCATAGGATGATGGAGGTTCAGGTGGCAGGTTTTCCTCTAGGCAAGCAATTTCAGCTATGAATTCTTTAAGGGTTGATTTTAGTCGGGAAACATATGTTTCATGCCATTGGGAGAAACCTGAACCCCCACCACTGGTAACAGACTCAAGTTCACTCTCAAGGCCCTGTGCCTTCTGCCTGAGGTAAGATAACCTCTACAGGTAGAGCATTCGCACACCCGCATTTGCAGAGGGTTTGCAAGTGTCGGCCTCAGAGTCAAAAGATGACAACTCGGTAAACTCAACGTCAGGCGGAGCTTTAAAAGACTGCCCAGAAGCCATAGGCAAGCTAAGACTCGATAATGTGTGTGTGTGAAGACAACCCTATATCTACAACATGAGGGTAAATGGTGTAAGAAAATGACCCATGTATACGCGTCTAACGCGCCTTGGGAATAAAGAACCCTTAAAGAACAGGTACATACCAACCTATGGCCCTACCCTTGTATAAAAAATAAAAGAGACGTGTGTATTACTGGGGGGGGAGGAATACCTGAGTGCGTGTATGTGAATCTGCATATGTGCAAGGACAGGCTTTTGGGCGTGTGATGAGGGATCGAGCAATAAGCAAGAGCGGACATTTAACAACGAGAGAACGCCTTGTCCCCCTACAATGTAAACATTGTATGAGGAAGGATAAAAAAAATAAAAAATAGGAGATGAATCTAGTGAAAAGGGGCGAAAAATACCTCGAGAATGCCTCTGTAAGGGATAGAACCTTGAAGCTCTTGGAAATAACTTAAGTGAGATACCACTAGGCTAAGCAAGTTTTGGTGTGAGGAAATGAATCCAAGTCTTGGGGTATTTATAAGGAAAGTCTAGACTTCCTAGCCATTAGATGTAATTTAGATGAATGGTGGAGATCAAGAGCCTTGGCAACTCTGGGATCCGCACCCAAAAATGATTGGCCCTAACTCAACTACAAGGATGTACTTGGATCACCGGCTTAGTTATTTGGTTTTTGTGTTTCTTTATACACTACAAAGAAACACACCACCCAAATACACTTTAAGTTTCTTCATACACTATCATATAACACACCAATATTGAGCCTCCCAAGCTGAAGCAAAGCAAAGCTCTGGTGTCGTTCATGTTATACAAGGGACTTAGGAAGAAGTCTTCAAGAACACTTAAAAGTATACTTATAGACTCGGGGGCAAGTGTGAACGTGGGATAATTTTCCTTGAAGCCTCAGTCGGAGCATATGGGTGTGAGCATCGAAGGGACGAGGGCCTTGCATGCGAGGCCCAGATATCCTTAAGCATGCGCACATACCCCCGCGACCACTTGACGCGCCCCTCAGTAGGCAAAGGCCTCGCATAGTGAGACCCAACTCATTACACGAATTCTAGCACTCTTGGATGTCTCAAGATCGAAACTCCTCGGCGCAAGGAGTAAGGCTTCATTCACCTTGGCGTGAGGCCTGCAAGAAGAAAGGCGCCTCGCAACGAGGTGCTGCATGCCCAGGCGCATCAAACACGAGGGAGGGACTCGCATAGCAAGGCCCGGTTCTCCAGACCCCATGCCGCGAGGCGCATCAAACACAAGGGAGGGTCTCGCATGGAGAGGCCCGGTTCTCCAAACCCCATGTCGCGAGGCGCATCAAACACAAGGGAGGGCCTTGCATAGCGAGGCCCAGTTTTCCAAACTCCATGTCACGAGGCCGATGCACAGCAGGGCCCCACTACCCAAGGCCTATTTCACGAAGGTGCCTCAACATGGAAACCTTGTAAAGGAAATCCACTCTATGTTAATGAGGAGCCCACGATGCTCTCCAACACTTAGCGAAATATAAGGAAGCTTGGAGGGAATTTGTATCTTCGAAATGAAAGAAGGACCATCAGGTACAAGGCACGCGTACGAGTATGGGATATACAACTATAAAGGAGGAAAATGTGTGATTCTGACATCCGTGTTCGATAAGTAGTGGCGACACAAATTAGTACATGAAGTAGTGGCACGTTCTGCATGCCTCGGACCATGTACGAGAGCCGACACCACTACGTACTGCACCACTACCCTGACAATGTGCCTACGTCCGATCTTGTCCCTTAGGACCACCTTGTATCAGGGGCCATCAGAGCCCATCTATAAATAGCATTCGACCCCTCAAGCTAAGGGGTTGGGAAATTCTTTGGATGCTCAAACAATTAAGGAATATACGATTTTCACTTCATTGTAGTTCTGCATCTTTCTCCTTCAAGTTCTTTCTATTTTCTTTCTACATATTTTTTGCAATACACTTTGAGTTTTCTGATCCTACATCATTGACGAGTTCTCACCGTTAACACTGTTAATATGTAGAAAGATGTCATCATTGATGTTGTTAATACAAAGGGCATTGGTCAAGTCAAATAGAAGTAAAGAGAGACAAGAACCAACTAACCACTTTTTTTTTTAAAGAGGAGTGGTAATCAGGAGACTCTATCATCTACTCTCTTTAATCTAATGACAAATGTCAATTTTTTAAATAATGTCTATTTTTATTAAATAAATCATTATAATATTTTAATTTTATTACAATTATATCCCCTATAATTATATATAATGCATTTTCTCTCATTTTATTATATATTAAATATAAATCTTAAATATATATAGACACTATTGTGTCATTTTTTTAATGACGCCTGTACTATTTATTCTTTGTTTATCTTCATTTGCTTATATTTATAGTAGCTTTTCCTTTTGTTATTTCTTTTATATTTGTGTATATATATTTAGTAAATAAGCCCTCAACCTATTTTTTATATATATGTTTATCTTTATATATAAATATATATAACCCATAAAATAAATGAATTTGAAAGTAAATAAAATAAAAATAGATAATATTGATTAATTTTTTTAGCAACGATAATATTGATTAATTTTCAAATCAAGAATCATAGAAAAAATCTATGATAGTTTTTTTTCCTCCATATTTACTTGGATAATAAATAAAATAACAAATTATTTTTAAATAGTTATTTTCTAATTTACACACATCCTATATATAAAAATGTAAAATAATTATTTTAATAGTTGCATAATTATAAAAAGTTCTTTAGAAAAAAAACATATTTTTTTTCTTCTAATTTTCATTCCCCATAAATAAAAAAAATTGATTTGAGTGATTCAATTATAATGGCATAATTGTAATAAAATTAAAATATTATAACTAACATGGCTTAAAAGATGACACATGTCATTACATTAAGAAGAGAGTGCAAAATAAAGTGTGCTAGAGAGTCATCTTAGTACTTTCTTTTTAAAAATAAATAAATAGAGAGAGATAAAGAGTGAAAAGAAAATAAAATAAAAATGGAATAAAAGGAACAAAAAAAAAAAGCCACATCAAAGTTTTATTACTAAAGTCATGGCCAAAGATTCCACAGAAAAAATAAAAGTCGTGGCCAAAGATAGCTACACCATTGCTTGACTTTTGGCACATGAATATTTGAAACCGATATTGAAGATGGTATCTATTTTATACTTTTAATATGAAAATGAAATGGATAATTACTTGGATTGATGATTGATTGTGAAAACAAATAAATAAAATCTCATTGGTAAAAGCTGGCTGGAGACAGCTTGATGTTACAACTTAATGTGGTCGAGACCTTTGTCAACTATTGTTTTTGCAAGGAAAACTTGCACAGTATCTCTTGATTTAAGTTAAGGGTATGTGTTCGGTTTCTCATTCTATTCAGTTGCAATTTGCAATGATTGATCTCAGTTAAAGTATTAAAATTTCATTTTAATAGAATGGTTGGTTCTTAAAAAAAAAAAAAAAAGGCCATTTCAACGCACAATGAAAATTAAAAATTAACAATTCTTTGATCTATTTTTTTGTTCATATTATATATTTAATTCTATTATCGTTCTCATGTTTTCATTACCCTCCCAACCAAATGCAGCTAAAGAAATCTGTTTGTTTGTGTGTGAACGAGAAGCTTAGTATATTTTAATTCAACACCAGTACAGTATTTATTTTATTATCTGTTCAATTAGAGATTAGGAAAATATTCCAAAGACAAAAGAATTTTGATTCAGTTGTGTAGCATAGCCTAGCTACCTCATTCGGGCCCAATTCCTTCAATTTATCATCCCATTTCCATTTCATTCACATCCCCAAATTGCATGTTTACAAGTAATGGGGGAAACCAATTTTTTGTGTCCTATTTTCACTTCTTTCGTTCTATACTAGCCTCCATTCAATAATCCCACCCCACCACCCATTTCCCACTAACTTCATCGATAACTTCTCACATTTGACAAGCAGCGAGGAATCTACATTGTCAGAATTAGGAAAATCATCTCTAACTGTCCTTGTTTCCTCCACTTTCTTTCTCTTGTCTCCTTGGATGGATTAGAAGTCAAAATCATTCCTTAGAAGAGTTAATGATCTTCTAACACTTCCTCATCAGGTACGACTACAGTCAGCAAAGAATACTTGACGCGTAGTGAAATCCTGCCCTTTTCAATAACGAGTCTTGCCCCGGAAACAACCCAATACCCTGGATTGTCCTGTGGTCCTCTTGTCATTTCTGTGGTGTCCACGAATTTCAGGAGCTTAGGTGCTTGGACAGGGACAGGGGGACCTCCCGGGTAGACAGCAGAGTTTATGTTCACCTCTGCTGGCCTTGGAGGTGGCTTATGAACTGTTGTAAAGTGATGGCTGATTAGTGTCGATATTAATCCAGACTTGGCTCCAAGCCCTGGTGATCCATCCCACTCGGGATGCTTTACAACTGTCGCTCCTGAAACTCTGGAGAAGCGAAGTCTCAAGAATAGGATATTCTTGATACCATAATTCTCAACCTGTAACAAGGCTCCTGTGACTATAGAAAGATCCTCATCAGATTCCACAGGAGCAGTGCAAACGTGAGAGAAGTTCTTCCATTGTACTTTTTCATAGTATTTACGATCATAGGATTCACGATGGAAGTTGCCATCTGGATCATCTTGAAGTTGAAAGACTTTGGGGAGAGAAGAGAGGTGTTGTAAATGGATGGCTAAGCGGTTGCTTCTCTTACCTTCTAGATATAGCCGAAGACCAGTCACTGGCCTCTTACCCACGTCAACCTGCCATAAAGGATGCATGGTAAATCAAGATATTTCCAGAAACCAAATAACCAAGACTCCAAAAAGTTCAAAGTAAAGTATCAAAGATACTTTGATCTTTTTGCTGGATACAAAATAGGCAAGTAGGAAAGCAAGCCAAGCTTTTTACAGAAATATATATTTACACAAAGGATTTCTCCACTACACTACTTACAGGAAGTCTGAAAACTCGTAAATAAACTTTCTTAGAAGTAGCACTATAAAAAAAACCAAAAGGATCAAGAGATTCTAACGCAAAAAATTTAATATTAGTAAATAGTTCAAGGTCATAAATTGAACTCCGCACACATGAAACTATAAATTTATAGAAGAGATGGCTATACCGGAATAGTGTTCACATAAAGCTTGGGACCCATGAAACTAAACTGTAGAGATACATTGCTCTGTTGCTTTCTTTGTGGACCAAGGGGTAGTTCACTGAACACTGGTGCCCACTGTCTTGGTAGCTGAAACTCCAAAAATTGATGGAGCTCTTCAATTGGTGGTTTATCTGAAACACAATCATGAGTCAGTTTCCACACAGCAGTTAAAATACATCACACTAAGACAGTTTTTGTCAAATATTAACATTAATAATTAATAACTGGATAAGTGAAAATAATTATTAAGTGATTCAAACTAAATCAATAAATATGCAAGCCAAAAAAAAATTGCTTACAACGTAAATAAAGATTTATGGCATGGCTCAAAAATCCACTCCCTGGGACTCCATTCAACAGAGAGGTAATGGGGATAAATGACATTGATATCACATCTGGTTCCAACTGAACAGTTTGTAGCCATTCATTATGAGATAAGGATCTACCATCAGTTCCACCTCTCCTTTTGCAAATGGTCACAATATCCTGAAAGTAAATTACATTAGTAACAATATTAAAATCATGCATTATTTGGTGAGCCAAAAAATATTATGAATCCTTTTGCAGAAGACTTGATAACATCTACATCTGAATCTTACCTCCTTGTGTGAATAAGAGCTTGATGGACTAGCCTCTGCAAACCGCAGGCGCTGCTCCCTGGTTTCTGACTGGAAAAAAAAATAGATGACTAGATAAGATACCTAGAATAAATCATTACATAGCACCTTCCCTCAAAAATAGGCCATGAAGCAATGCTATACTGACTTAAATCAACACATGAGGTTAGAAATTTGCATGTATATGGTGTTAGAATATTATGAATTAATTAGAAGACATCTTTTAAAGATGGAAAGCTAGTGCAAGCATCTAAGGACATGTGTTTAAATTTAAACAGTGTGAATACAAGCCAGAAAATGGGCCACAGCAGCAGTCCAAACAAATAGCTACCAACTTGGTTGTCTGACTCCAATACAAATGAATAAAAACAACTGCATGCTGATAAGAAAAATGTTCAACTAATATGACGTAATAGATAGAAAAAGAATTACAAACCTTGTCATTCTTGTATACTTGTTGAGAAGACGTACCATAGTGGCCATTGGCATCTAAAAATCTTTTATCAGCAATATCTTTTAATTTTTTTTGCACATCAGCTGGCTGAAGAGTTGATGAGTGCTGTTGCTTCATGTATATAGCATCCTTCCCTCCCATCTTCACTCCAACAATAATGTGAGTGCCAAATGTGTCAATAAACCTGTAATAGTGAAGTACAAAAAGATGGTCAAAGAGAAACTCTAAGAACAGAACATTAATTTGCTTAAACTCCAAATGTACCTTGCTAATGCAGCAGGTTCCCATGATGGTGGGACAGCTTTCCTAACGTGATCACGTAGTACCATCTGAGACTTCTCCAATGCAACAGTGTAGAGTGTAATAAACACTCCATCAAAAGCTAGGGTCTTAGTGTTGGCTGCATCTTTCTGCCAACATCCTGAGAAATCAAACATGGCATTGAAGAGGCCTGAAGGAATTTTCCCAGTTAAAGATATTTCCTGGTTGAACTGTTCCGACATCTGTGAGAGAAAATACAGAGGTTACTCATCACCAGTAATTGCTGTAGAAGAAACCTACTATAGTATTAAATTGGAACTTGAAAAGTAATACAGAGAAAAATACCGCAAAGAAAAAATGCATTCCATTAATTTGGAATTTTTTTAAGGCATGAATTTGGCTTCTCGATTAACTATTCTACATTACATTATACTAAAGGTCACATTCAGAGGGTATATAATTAGAGAATATATTGGAAAAACTAATCCAACTACCATATTAATCCACCTAGAATGGTACAATTTAGTCCCACTAAAGAACTTAATAGTTTTAGTGAAAAGTTTACAGCTATGTATCAACTATCAATCTCGATTTCTCATAAATTTTCACTCATTCTTGTTTAAATTCTTAATTTTTATAATCCAATTCATTGCTATCATATCCCACCCACCAAACGAGACCGAGGACAACTGAGCTATTCCCTTTTATACTTTTCATTTCGTATTTTTTTTTTCAGGTTTTTACAATGATACGCACATGATTACTTGGGATAGTTACAAGTATAGTCGATTGTGACACGAAACGGTTAATTGACAAACAAATCTGATCGATCCAAAGATGACTATATTTTGGTTAAATGAGTATTATGTACTTATTTCTGTTTTCGGAAAATTAAGTCGGGTAGTCAAGTTCCAGCTAGAGAGAAGCAAAAATGGCAAAAACACCACACATGCAGGGAAATTTCACCAATCAAAACCCGTATGAGCGGAACGACAATTGAGTTGGGGAAACGACGAATAGAATTACCTGCTGAAAAGATAGAACATCGGACCTAAATCGGGTTCGTTCTCCCTTGTCGCATTTGATCGATTTAGATACATTTGGGATTGTAATTCCACCGGGCAAAACGATCTGACGTCCTTCATCTTGATCAACCTCAATTAAACAAGATTTAGTTGAGTCCCCTTTACAGTACTTGAGCCTTAGATCAATTGAGATGTCGTATCCTCGCCCTATTGATCCAATTGCAATCTCGGCAGCTTTTGGAGCTGGAACTTTCAGCGCCATAACTCACCAACTCCTGTTCCTTCACCAATCCCAGATCTAAAATTCAGTATTTAACTTGAATTCTCTCAAAAATCAACTTCAATACCACAAACCACGTAACTAAAACCTCAAAGCATAGCTCCAATTACACATTGCTCACCCAAACCAGAACAAAAACGTCCTCATTCGGAGCCAAACACACACAAAACAAGACCAAAAAAAATTATCAAAACTGCTTAAAAATGCATATACAAAGAGCAAAAGTGAGACCAATTCCGTACATTGTATGGCGAATTTGAGCTGGAATCGGAAATGGAGATGCAGATGAGTTGAAGATATCAGCAAATGCGAGATTCAAGTTTCGATATTTGAAAACTGGAAGCAAAGAGAGAAGATGAAGTTTGAGGGAGAGAGAGAGAGAGAGAAACCCTAATACGTGAGAAGCACGAGGAGTAAGTGAGTGAGTAAATATGCGAAGAAAGGATGAGAAGAGCTGGCCTGGAATTAGTTTTGCATTAATTTGAATTGAAATTACAGGATATCAACTATTATCATTTTATAGTTATTAATTAATAATGAGATCTTTATTTGCTTATTAACAATTAATTATTATTCTTAAACGAAATAATTGTTTTAGATAAAGTAAGATAAGCCGTCCGATTAGATGCAGTGAATAGAGTTAGTTTGTTTGACCAAATTTGACACGGATGTATTTATGCTTGCTCACGTGGGCCTCAGAGTTGAGATCTTCCATGGTTCACACTGTTTTTTGTTAATTTTAATAAATCAGGTAAACGGTCAAACTACGGCCTGCTTACCTGATTTCACACGATTCCTTCTTATTATTTTCTTTTTCTTTTACGGGATATTACACTCTATTTACATATTCTATTTTTAAATTATAATAAAACTTCAACACAATCATCAACTAATTTTATTACTCTTTTAAGCTAAAACATACACGCAAAAGATATATTTCTTTTATAAATTAGTTGTGTTTTATTATAAAAAATATATATGTCTAAAGTCATACTATTATAGTTAGGGTTAGTTGTCGAATTCAAAATGTATGAATGAACCAACCTAATTACATCCATTTAGAAAATTCTAATTTATTTAAAATAGATTTTTTAATATATAAATCAACCCTACTAATTACATCAAAAGTTGTGTTGGGTTTGGTTGGATTGAGTTATAACAAATTTAAAAAAATTTATCAAGTTTATCTAAATCAACAATTCAATATAAAGAAAATATAATCAAACTAAAACTTAAAATGAAGAAAATAATGTCTCAGTAGTTTCTACTACTAGTTAGTACTTACAACTCAAATATTACAATCATCCAAATTTGAAATACAAGTTGATAACTCTACAAAATAGAGTTATTTTACCACTTTTTATGTGTTAATTGTTGCTTAGTTCTTGAGTTCTTAATTGATTTATTAAGTTTTTAAGTAATTTTGCATTTATTAGTCTTATTGTAATTTTCTAGATTTTTATATGTTTTTATATATATTTTATTATGTTATATTGTAATTGAATTATTTAAAATTAGTATTGTTAGTTTAAATGCTAAAAATATGATTTTATTGAAATTAAATGTTATGTAAATTAAATTTTAATTAATGTTTTCATGGGAGTTATATGATATATTTTATTAATGAAAATATTTAATTTTAATTTAGTTTATAATTTATTTTGTAGGAAAATTATTTCATTTGTGGCTCTTGAAAAGCAAGGAAATCAAATTAAAGGTGGTAGTTTTGAAAGAAAGTAACAAGAAAAATAGTATTTTTCTTAGGCCCAAGGAGGCCTGCCGAAGCCTAGGCCCACGAAGCCTCCTCCCTGCCAGCCGTACGGCCCAGCACATTCCAGCATCAACCTGAAGTAGCCTCCTCAGCCGTGTCCTCTTCCCACTGCCTCCACCTGTCCACATTTCTTCAGCAGCTTTCCTTCACCCAAGCTGTCCCCAAATGCCAACCGAGCCTTCAGCATCTCAAGGCCCAAGCAATTCGGCCCAGGGCCTGCCTTCTCCTCTGCCAAATTGCAGCAGCTAGCCACCTTTGACCCGCCTGGCACCACACGCCCAAGACTACCATCAGCCTCCTACAGCCGCCCAACAACCAAAGCCACCAATTCTTGAGCCCACAATGTACTTTTTGTCTCTTTTGTCTGAAAATGTCACACTTTTTACCCATTTTTCTACACATTTTTTACCACAACATCATCATTACACCCTATAATTTACATCTACATACCATATATTATTTTATTTAATTAATCTAATCAATTTAATTAATTTAAATTGATTATTTTAATAATCTCATTTTGGCTATAAATATGGAGTTTCAAGACCATTTTAGGGTGCTTAATTTTTGGTTACCATCTTCTTTTCTCTCATTTTCTCTCTACCATTCTCTCTTCCATTATGGGTTTTTCAAGAGCATTTTGCAAGTATGTATGTCATTTATTTTGTAATTTCTATTCTAGTTATGTGCTTCTAATCTTTTTCATAAGATTATTAAGATCATGATGAAGCAACTTGTAACTAGGTAATGTTTATGTTGTATGTTGATTTCCCTTGTAATGCAACAAGTTTATAGATTTTTCTTCTTCATATATGTCTTTCATCTTTAATATCTCATATTTTAGATTGTTAGATAATATGCACTTTGTTCTTCATTTTGCAAAAACATAATATTCTTTGTGTAAGATGTGTCATTAAATTGCACACATCCATGCTTAGAACAAAAATATTATGTTTTGCCTTATAAATAATGTTCATTGATTTATTTGTTATTTCATTAGATTGATTTACACTAAATGCTTTGAAATTATAATTTTGAAAAGTGAAGAAAAATCCTATCTTTTTAGAAGTAATTTGTGCTTAAAATTATAAATCTATTTGGAAAATGATAGTTTGAATTATTTTAACTATCACTAAAATTTGGGAATCAATATACTAATAAATATTATTAAACTTACATTTTGTGGATTCTAGTATCTTAATAATCTTTTCTTTTAACACTTATTTTCAAATCATTATTGCTTTATTTTTATTCTCTTAAATAGCTTTATTTTTCAATCTTTTATTTTATGTTCATAATATTAAAACTCATCAATCTTTGGAGCTAGGTTAGAATTTATTACTTTTGATTTAAAATAGTTTTCTCTTTTCGATTTTAGACAACTCCTTTGGGTTCGACATCCTTGCTTACACGATCACTATTCTATATGAACAATTCGTGCGCTTGCGATTTATAAATTTTTAAAACATACCCGTTTTTGATTCATCACAAGTCTTAAAATCATTACAGTCATCCATAATAGAAAGTGGTTAGTTCATAGAAATTTAAACAAAGTAAAAGGCTTGAATCTATCAATCAACAATGGCAATGGGTGCATTGGTCTTCTCCATTGTTGCTGCATTGTCCTTAAGTTTGTTGTCTACAATTCGAAAACCAAAGTTTCACACTTATTGAAAATAAAAAGCAATAAAGAAAGAACATTATTAAGAAGTCATTTTGTTTACCTTCTTCAAGAAACTCATAAGGTTGTATATCATCTAAATACTCCAATGTTTGAATCTCGTCATGACTCCCCTTCAACCAATTTTGAGTGCAAACTAGTGCCTCCACCATTTTTGGACTCAAAGAACTCCTAAATGAGTCTAAAATACGTCCACTGGTACTAAAGGAAGATTCAGAAGCCACAGTAGACACGGGTTTAGCAAGAATATCTTTAGCAATCATGGACAGAATCTTAAACCTTTGAGAATTATCCTTCCACCAGTAGGATATCAAATGAGGAAGTCATTGGCTTGATAATGTAATGCCCAAAATTTCCTAATAAGGTTTAGGACCTTGATTAGGAGCCCGGGAGAGCCATAATTGATTTATTATGTTATTAAATGATAATATGCATGTGTTAGGTGTATTAAATATGCATGTGAGCCCATTTCTGAGTAATTGGGTGATTTTCATATTTTTGCCATTTCGGGCATATTTGGCATATATGTGATATGTGTGTTGTAACAACCCAAATTTGCTAATAGGCATTAGCGTGCTTGGAGGGCAATAAATGATTTAATATGTTAATATGTGAATTTATGTGAATATGTGATAGAGATGCATGTTTAGTTGAGTTAAATGTGCATGTGGGCCCCGTTTGGATATTAGGGGTATGTTTGTGATTTTAGCCCGTTGAGGGCGTAAATGTGATAAATATGATATGCATGTGATATATTTCTATGTAGCACGATCTGAGACAGTCCTGGGAAGCGGTTAGCCAGAAAGTCACAACGGGGTTGAGAATCCGACTCAGGGCGAGTCGAAGGGTATTTTGGGTATTAGATGTATTATGGGGTTATCAGTTTATGGAAATAAATATTTGGAGATATATTTGAGGATAGAATTTCTAGGAGGGAATATTTGGGAAATTTACCATTTTGCCCTCGGGGACGTTTTGGTACCCCGAGCCTTGAGGTAACCTTAAAGCTTAAGTTAAATAAAACAAAGTTTAGGAAGCTTTTGGAGACTTAGAAACCGATATCTATCTTGTCCCTTCTCAGCTGAAGATAGTTCCTCCCTCTCTCATCTTTGCTCTCTAAGACAAATCAAGGAAACAAGCAAGGGGAAGAAAATAGTCAAGAACTAAGGATTGGAGCTGAGCTTGGGAGACTCTAACCAGAAAACCAGGGCTTGGAGCTTGAGGAATTGAAGTTGGAACTTAGGGGATCAACTCTGAATCATAACTCAGCAAGGGTAAGCTTTAACTTTGAGAATTATGGTTGATTTCTACTGTTTTCTTAGGTAATGCATGTGGTAGGATTTGATCTGTTCTAGGGTGTTTAGCTGAGTTTTGGAGGAGGTTTTTGGTAGGTTTTGATGTTAAAACCGGGCTAGAACCTTTGTGATAATAATCTGGAATTGCTAGTCTGGTTTTGGGTTAATTGGTTGAAGAAAATGCAGGAAAAGATGGAGATTGTTGGGTTTGGAGGTGAGGGTCGCAGCCCGTTTGCGTGCGCGGCCATGGGAGGCCATGGTGTTTGATGCGTGTCGCGGCGCTTGGCCAAGTGCGCCGCGGCCCGTGCGTGCTTCAGGGAGGTGCTGGCCTCTGTTTCGAGGCTAGCCGCGGCGCTTGTGGGTAAGGTTGCGGCTCTTAGTGCCAGTTTGTGTTTTTAAGTGTGTTTAGGATTGGGAACTCAAAGGTGAAGGCTCATAATGGATTTTATCACCCGGATTGATAGAATTCAAGGTTCCGAAGATTAGAGTTATGGTTCAAAGTTATTTAAGGGATTAGAACTTGGTGGATGAGTATTGTTAATGTGTTGTGACTAGGGTTCGGCCAGGCTCAAGTTAGGGGACTGTGCTCGGGATATCGGTGCTCGGGAAGCTCAGGACACAGGTAAGAAAACCCCTGTTCCCATAGAGCTTGTATGCAGGGCTGAGCCCCAATATGTTTGAATTGCAGAGCGTAGCCCTTTGATTGAATTTGTTAGTGTTCAGTATATGTTTATTATGCTATGAATGCGGTTATGTGAATGTTCAACAAGATCCAGGAACGGCGCAGGCCGTGGTCGGCAGGGGCCAGAAACGGCGTTGGGCACGTTGAGTGCAAGGCCGAGTACGGCAAGGGGCCGGGAGCAGCGTCGAGCACGTGGAGTGCGAGCTGCCAGGGCGAGACCCTAAAGGATACCTGGGATATCCTCACAGTGTGGACCGCAAACCCAGGGCCTGGTAAAGCGCCTAGGACGGCTTGGCCGTATGTGTTTAGCCTAATGATGGCCTGTTATATATGTTATGTGTTTGTTTTGCATATGCTATCTGTTTGTGGGTTTCCTTGCTGGGCTTTGGCTTACTGGTGCTCTGTGGTGCAGGTAAGGGCAAGGAGAAAGCCAACCAACCATGAGTGTAGCAAGCATGAAGCGCGTGTGTACATGTTTCGCCTGCCTGGCTGCCACAGCCAGTGGATTTTGGGAGATGATTGTAATAAAACCTAGATTTTGTCGTTTAGCCGACTTGGTCATACTTATATGTTGTAAATATTTCTAAACAGTATTTTGGGATCCCAAGTGTTAAACTTTTATGATTTTCAATGAAGTAGATTATTTCTAAAGTTTCTACTCTGTTTGTGATTTAATTACACTTTTGCTTTAAAAGCCTCGATTAGCGAGTGATTGCACGTTTTTAAACTCACTTAGTAACGGCTCTAGGGTAGTAGGGCGTTACATGTGTGGTGCTTTATTATTGTTTGGTTATGCTAGGGTTACTTAGCACAAGACGATCCTAGGATGTAAGCTAGTGGGAGAGTCACAACGGGATTTATTCTTGACTTGAAGTGAATCAAGGGGTATTTAGAGCATTACCGGGTTATTGGGTAATGGGAATGAATTTTTGGTGATAAATTGGGAGTTGGTAAGATCAGGGGGAAATTCTGGAGGTTTTGACTATTTTATCCCCGGGGGTGTTTTCGGGACCCCGAGTGTTAGGATTTGGTTAAGGCTACTTAAGCTTGAAGTAACATTTTAAAAGAATAAAAAGAACGTTCTGTATGTTCTCTCTTCCTTTAAGTTTCCTTTCCGTATCCCAATCGTATTTTCGAAGATAACTTGAGTTCTAGGACTCGGATTCAAGCGAGGATCGAGGCATAGCGATCCTAGGAAAGATTAGAAGCTTTTTAGTCGGAGGATTTAGTTGGAAACAACTCAATTGGAGGTAATTCAAGTTTTAAGTTTTAAGTTTTTTAAGTTTTTAAGCTTGAATTGGACTTTGTGTTTTGATGAGTTTTTGTTAGATTTGAAGCTTGGGTTTTATGGGTTTTGGATCATGGGGATGTTTGGGAACTTTGATTTTGGGATTTGGAGATGTTTGGATAGGTTTTTGGAAGGTTTTAAAAGTGGAAAAACGATGTTTTTAGGCTGGTGCGAGGTGGGGCCGCGGCCCTAGCTTGATGAAGGTGATGATAGGCTCTGCCAGGGGGGCGGGCCGCGACATGGTCCATGGAGGGCCACGGCCCTTAAGGGAAAAATTGCCAGAAATGAGTTTTTGTGATGGGAACTTAACTCTAAGGGCCTGGGATCGATCCTACTACCAAGTTGAGTGGGATTCGATGTCCCGGAGGCTTGGGTTGGGTTTGGAAGTATTTATTTACTCATTTTGATGAGGTTTTATATCATGGTTGTGACTAGGTTATCACTAGGGGCTTGGAATTAGGATCGTGCTTGTGGCTCATTTATTGGTAACCTGTGCTTGGACCAAAGGTAAGAAAACTGCACCCCATATGTGACATGCATGGTTATTCTTGATGCATGTTGGATGTTTAAATGTAAACATTGATAGCATATTGAATGCTTAGCAATCTTGCTCATTTGCATATGGTTATTATTGAGGCATGCTGGATGATTAAGTGTGATGCATGTGATGCACGAGGAACATGTGATTAGGGCATGCCATGAATATTGACTATGAGATTGATCAGAGCTTGAGTCTCTGTGTTTGTGCATGATCATAGCTGTGCTAATAACTGTTAAGTAAGCATGCTGAATGCCCCATGTTTGAATATTCGACATATGACATATGCTTGGTAGCATTGCTTACTTGTGCATGGTACTGACTAATTAGTCAGATTTGGCAAAGGTGCCAGTATCAACTGTGAAGCTGGGACTTATTAGTCAAGTTCGGCAGTGGTACTGGGCACTGGTCACACAGTGCTGACTTATAAGTCAGGACTGCCTTAGCGTGTTCAACGCAAGCCAACAAAGATTAGATCTAATCGACATTCTGCATTAGATGACTCAGCAAGAGCATTAATGCCGGACCGACCTCAAGTTCGATGAAAACTAAAAGTGCTTGTGTGACTTACCCATCAGTCACTCATCTGTTTAAGCTAGTGACTTACCCATCAGTCACTCATCTATTTAAGCTAGTGACTTACCCATCAGTCACTCATCTGTTAAAGCTAGTGACTACCCATCAATCACTCATCTAATTAGAGCCATTGCAGGAAAGCCCAGGTAACGGTTTCGTTACACGGCTATGGGCACCAGCCCCATAGTGACTTGCTTGTTAGTCACTCAATATGGTTAACAGAACCTCCAAATGATATTCACTCATCTGTTTAGGGCTATAAGCTCTGTATGATCATTTTGATCATCATATGCATGGCTTTGGGTACTGAGCCTCGTAGTGACTTGCTTGTTGGTCACTTAGTATGGTTTACCAGAACCTCAAGTGTTGAAATACTCATCTGATTAGGATTGACTTGATAGTCATCCAATCAGGAGGGCAGGATTTCTTATCCTTGATTCCCCAGCACTGTTTGAATTTATTTGCATGCTTGAATAAAGCTATGTTTGCTAGGCATGCCAGATATGATTTGATATCATAATATGATTGTTCATGAGCATATTGAGTTTTTCTTGCTGGGTTTTGGCTCACGGGTGCTATGTGGTGCAGGTAAAGGCAAAAGAAAGCTAGACCATCCTTGAGTTGGAGAGCTTAGGTGATGACGTGTACATAGGTAGCTGCTCGACTGCCACGGCCGAGATTTGAAGGAGAGGAACTAGAGTTAACCCTGTTTTGCCGCTTAGATCGGCCGGTTGTAAATATTTTGTTGTAATAAACCTTTAAATTATATTTTTGGGATCCCAATGTATATAGTAAACGTTCTAGTGAAACGTTATATCTTAACCGAAATTTTTAATCCCTAAACTGCTAATTATACTTAGTTACACGTTTATGGCCAAATGACTCGATTAGCGAGTTTAGCACTGTTTGCAATGTGCACCGTAATGGTCCCTGGAGTTTAGGGCGTTACAGATAATTTCTTCAGCCAAGTACTTATCAGCATCATTCATTTTCTCAGTCATGAACATCTGTTATTGTTGAAAATAATTTTCCAATAATCTCCTCCTAATAGTTTCTTTGACACCACTCTTTGGTGGTGAGTCACTTTTGCTTACCTAAACATATAGATAAAAAGAAACACAAAGTTAAGGTTAAAATACAATAACATATGAAAAAAAATCATAATGTATAATAAAGCCAGAAACTAACCTTGCCACCATCACTCTCCCTCAACATTATAAGAATTGTACAATCATTGAATGATTTATTCCACCTTAATAACATTATAAGATCAATAGGAATAGTGTTTGGAGTGGACTTTGGGATAGTGTTTGGGGTGGTGTTGATGGACCCAAAATGGGTATGTTTTAAAAATTTATAACTCGCAAGCGCACGAATCGTATATGAACTATAGTGTTCGTGTAAGCACAAGATCGAACCCAAAGGAGTTGTCTAAAATATAAAAGAAACATATTTTAAACCAAAATTAATAAATTCTAAACTAGCTCCAAAGATTGATGAGATTTAATATCATGAACATAAAATAAAATATTTAAAATAAAGCTATTTAAGAGAATAAAAATAAATCAATAGTGATTTGAAAATAAGTGTTAAAATGAAAGATTATTAAGATGCTAGAATCCACAAAATGTAAGTTTAATAATACTTATTAGTATATTGATTCCCAAGTTTTAGTAACAGTTAAAATAAGTCAAACTATCATTTTCCAAATAGATTTATACTTTTAAGAATAAATTATTTCTAAAAAGATAGGATTTTTCTTCACTTTTCAAAAAAGTATAATTTCAAAGTATTTAATGTGAATCAACCTAATGAAACAACAAAAAATCAAATAACATTATTAGCATTGAATGTGTACAATTTAATGACACATCTTACACAAAGACTATTATATTTTGCAAAATGAAGAACAAAGTTCAATATTATCTAACAATCCAAAATATGAGATATTACAGATGAAAGACATATATAAAGAAGAAAAATCCATAAACTTTGTTGCATTACAAGGGAAATCAACATACAACATAAATATTATCTAGCTACAAGTTGCTTCATCGTGATCTTAATAATCTTATGAAAAAGATTAGAAGCACATAACTAAAATAGAAATTACAAAATAAACAAAATACATACTTGAAAATGCTCTTGAAAAACCTCAAAATGGAAGAGAGAATGGCAGAGAGAAAATGGTAGAAAAGAAGATGGTAACCAAAAATTAAGCACCATAAAATGGTCTTGAAATTCCATATTTATAGCCAAAATGAGAGCATTAAAATAATCAACTTAAATTAATTAAACAAAGTAAATATGGCATGTAGAGGTAAATTATAGGGTATAATGATGATTTTTGTGGTGAAATGTATGGAAAAATTGGGTAAAAAATTGCCATTTTTGGATAGAGGGACAAGGGGACAAGTGATGGGTTCAAGAAGAACAAGGGAAAAAGTGGCTTGGTGGGCTGGCAGGTGGCTGGGAAGTGGTTCAGGCGGCTGGGCCTGGGGCGAATTAGGCTTGGGGGGGGGGGGGGGGGGGCTGAATGCTGGAGCTTCTGGTGGGCTGGGCTCGGTTGGAGGCAGGCCCACGTGGGCTGGGCTGCTGGCAGGGGAGCTTCAGGAGGCGTGTTAGGCCTCGGGTGGTGTATGTAATGCCCCAAATTTCCTAATAAGGTTTAGGACCTTGATTAGGAGGCCGTGAGGGCCATAATTGCTTTATTATGTTATTAAATGATAATATGCATGTGTTAGGTGTATTAAATATGCATGTGAACCCATTTCTGAGTAATTGGGTGATTTTCATATTTTGGCCATTTCGGGCATATTTGGCATATATGTGATATGTGTGTGGTGCTTTATTATTATTTGGTTATGCCAGGGTTACCCAGCACAAGACGATCTTAGGAGGTAAGCTAGTGGGAAAGTCACAACGGGATTTATTTTTGACTTGGAGTAAGTCAAGGGGTATTTAGAGCATTACCGGGTTATTGGGTAATGGGAATAAATATTTGGTGATAAATTGGAAGTTAGTAAGATCAGGGGGAAATTCTGGAGGTTTTGACTATTTTGTCCCCGGGGGTGTTTTCGGGACCCCGAGCGTTAGGATATGGTTGAGGCTACTTAAGCTTGAAGTAACCTTTTAAAAGAATAAAAGAACGTTCTGTACGTCCTCTCTCCCTTAAAGTTCCATTTTTGTCTTCCGATCGCATTTTCGAAGATAACTTGAGTTCTAGGACTCGGATTCAAGCGAGGATCAAGGCGTAGCGATCCTAGGAAAGATTAGAAACTTATTAGCCAGAGGATTTAGTTGGAAACAACTCAATTGGAGGTAATTCAAGATTTAAGTTTTTAAAAGTTTTTAAGCTTGAATTGGATTTTGTGTTTTGATGTGTTCTTGGGTGATTTGAGACTTGGGTTTTATGGGTTTTGGATCATGGGGATGTTTGGGAACTTTGATTTTGGGATTTGGAGATGTTTGGATAGGTTTTTGGAAGGTTTTAAAAGTGGAAAAACAAGGAAAAGTGGTTGGTGCGAGGTTGGGCCGCGGCCCTAGCATGAAGAAGGTGGAGGAGGCTCTGCCAGGGGGGCGGGCCGCGGCATGGTCCATGTAGGGCCGCGGCCCTTAAGGAAAAAAAAAATGGAAAATGTGAGTTTTTGTGATCGGAACTTAACTCTAGGGGCCTGGGATCGATCCTACTACCTAGTTGAGTGGGATTCGATATCTCGGAGGCTTGGGTTGGGTTTGGAAGTATTTATCTACTCATTTTTATGAGGTTTATATCATGGTTGTGACTAGGTTTTCACTAGGGACTTGGAACCAGGGTCGTGCTTGTGGCTCGTTTATTGGTAACCTGTGCTTGGACCAAAGGTAAGAAAACTGTACCATGTGTATATGTGACATGCATGGGTATTCTTGATGCATGTTGGTTGATTATTAAATGTGACATGCATGGATATTATTGGTGCATGTGGGATTGTTAAATATAATGCACGTGATGCACGAGAAACATGTGTTAGGACATGCTTTGTATACCGAGTATGATATCGTTCAGAGCTTGAGCCTCTGTGTTTATGCATGATCCTAATTGTACTAGTACCTGTTAAGTAAGCATGCTGAATACCTTGTATATGGATATTGGACATCTGATATATGTTTGGTGGCATGGCTTACTTGTGTATGGCACTGACTTATTAGTCAGAATCGGCAACGGTGTTAGATCCATCTGTGAAGCTGTGATTTATTAGTCAAGTTCACAATGAGTTGAACACTGGTCGTGTTTTACTGACCTAAGAGTCAGAGATGGCATAGCGTCATGAACGCCGAGCCAAATGAAGATTAGATCTAATCGATATCAGCGTTGAATGACTCATATGGGGTATTAATGCTGGACCGACCAGAAGGTCGATGAAAATTATAAGCGCTTGGCTAGTCTGAGACTAGTTATTCAGAGCCAGGGCATATGGCCCCGGTGACTGTTTGTCACATGGCTAGGGAACACTATTCCACAGTTATGACTCTAGAGTCAGGAGGAAGGTTATGTTGGTGACTAATCACCATGCACCTATTCTGTTAAAGCCAGTGAGATGCTCACTTAATTGTTAAGCCATGGTGATCCTATCGTCACATGGCTAAAGGGTGCTGTCCCCATATTTGTGACTTTTGCGATGGTCACCTATCTGCTTGGACTGTTGGTCCTGAATAATTAATATGATCAATGTTGATATTATATCATGTTATATATGTGTTTTCTTGCTGGGCTTCGGCTCACGGGTGCTATGTGGTGCAGGTAAAGGCAAAAGAAAGCTGGACCATCCATGAGTTGGAGAGCTTAGGTGATGACGTGTACATATGCAGCTGCTCGTCCGCCACGGCCGAGGTTTAAAGAGGAACTAGGGTTAAACCCTGTTTTGCCGCATAGAACGGCCTGTTGTAAATATTTTCTTGTAGTAGACTCTGAAATTATAATTTTGGGATCCCAACATATATATTAAACGTTCTAATGGAACGTTACATCTTAACAAAAAATTGTAATCCCTAAACCGCTAATCATACTTAGTTACACGATTTTGGCCAAATAACTCGATTAGCGAGTTTAGCACTGTTTACAAGGCACACCGTAACGGTCCTTGGAGTTGGGGCATTACAGTGTATAGCTGGCAGCTGAGGAAGGCTGGAGGCTTGGCCTTAATTTTCAGTTTTACCACACATTTTTTTCCTTCTTTTTCTTGGCTTTCAAGAGCTAAATACACATAATTCCTACAAAAATAAATATAAATTAAGTCATGATAAAATATTTTCAATTATAAAATAAATCATATTAATTCTTTTGAAAATATAACTTAATTTAATTAAACAATTAAGCTCAAAAATGCATCTTTCTACTTCTAACTTAACAATATTAATTTCAAATAATTTAAACTACAACATTTTATAATAAAATATCTATAAAAACACACAAAAATATATAAAATCATGATAACACTAATAAATTCAAAATTACATAAAAACTTAATAAATTAATTAAAAACTCAAGAACTAAGCAACAATTAGCATATAAAATATGGTAAAATAACTTTATTTTGTAGAGCTTCTACGGCATCATGCACTTCACCTAGTCGGGTGGAAGTTGGGCTAATAAACTTGTCCATCACTCCTACACATATTAAAAACAATCACTTATTTCAGCACTTTTCAACACTTTATGATTTTGAGCAATTGAAAAATAATCAACAATTCCAAACAAAATATTCAATTATTTCATCACTTATTTATTTAAGCAAATCTCATAATATTTAACACTTATTTTAACACTTAACAAATATACAGTTTTAAAATATGACAAATATGCACAAATAATCACATATTTCAGCACTAACTTATTTTAACAATCAATTTTAGCAACCAATATGTTCATGTCATCATCAAAGCAATATTAATCAAATAATCACAGAAAACAAATATACCTATCCCTTGACAGTTAACACTTTGATAGCAATATTTCTCATTTTCCTTTAGGATTTGACAGTACCAGTTGGATCCTAGTGTAAAAAAATAGCATAATTTAACAATAATATAAAATACAATTAACAATATTACAAAACAAAATCAAATGACAGAAAATAGCAAAGCTTTTTCATCATAGGACCAAATCAAAATAATATTAAAAAATCAAAGCTTTTTCAAACATATACTTAATTTCTAATAATATATTCTTAGTTAGTTTTATATATATATCATATGAATAAAATAAAATGACAAATATACTTGCAGGAGCTTCTTCGACACTGTTGAAGCCTGAATCCCATGCTCCATCTCCGTCGACCGACTGGAGTCGTGGTCGCCTGAAGCCTTGACCGCTTGGAGCTGCAGTTGCCTGAAGCCTCGACCACCTAAAGCTTCGCCTCCTGGAGTCGCGGTTGCTTAGAGCCTCGACCGCCGTGAGCTTCGCCTGCAGATGGAGCTGACAAAAGTTTGGTGTTTGTCTAGCCTATATTTCCATGGAGGATGGAGACTTGAGAGTGTAGAGAAGATAGAAGAGAGGCAAGCGACAAATTAGGGTATTTCAAAAAATGAAAAGAACGTTATGTATTAATTTTTTAGGGTTTAGAAATTATGTATAAAAAATACATTTTTTTAATTAGGTAGGGCTAGCCTAGGTTGGTTAAATGGGTTATGAATTATTTGGGTCGTGGTTGGCCAGTTAAGGTGCAGGCTGTAGTCAAAAGTGTCAAATCGGCTTCGGCTTGCTCTTGTTCGGCCTGGTCGGCCCATTTTCCGCGTTGGGATTGTTGGTAATTGGTTTACCATGTGTACATCGGAAAGCACGGGGTGGTGGGCCCAGGGATTTCAAAATAAAATTATTTAAACAAACTTTAAATAATCGGATCCATTAATATGCAAACATTAATCAATGAGATAGAAAAAGATGAGGATTTACTAACTGTATACCAATCAAGAATCATCGCTATCCTTTTGTAACTTCTACGAACATCCAATCCAAAGCAACCTCCAAAATACTCAGATCACAATCTTCCAAGATGTATCTCTACACCTCAAGACGTGTGTGGGCACATATAGTTATGGTGGAAATTTTTTGATTCACAAGATGTTCTCAACACATGAGATCTTGGAATTTTTAGGTCTGAGACAATTTTCAGGGATCTATTTGTGAAAAGCTTAGAATTTTTTCTCTCTAGAATATTCTCTCTATTAAACTTGTGAAAATAATTTTCTATGGTAAAGGAATAATAAATTCAAAAATTCAAATTATAACCCAATTATTAAATAATTAAATAAATAAAAGAAATATCTAAGACTCAATCTTAGACCTAGTCACACACCAATCACTGTGATTGGCGTGTGGCATATCCATTTTCAGGGATATGTCTTAACCACTTTCATTTAATTATTATTTAATAATGATTTATTAAAAAATATCTAAACTTGATAACTAATCTTATCAGATTAATTAATGAATAAATATCAATTCAAATTCAAATCCAATTTTAAATGTCTGATTTATCTTTTCACATTATTTAAATAAATAAAACTAATTAATTTAAAATTAATTATCTTAAATATTTAAATGGCATTTTCAAAAATACCAATTTTAATTAAAAAAATTATTTTCGAAAATTAATATATTAATGAATTAATTTGTCTCAATTACATATTTAACCCCGAAGAACAAATTTCTTCCATATATGCCCTTTCCCTGATCTCTCCCAATTTTAACTATTACCTTGAACAGTGTTGATGGAGTCACCTCGGGGACCTATGGACCTATAATTTCAAGCTCCAACAAATTTAGATTATTAATTAAAACTCTTTAATATAATAACCTTAATTTATTAATCTCCATATTATTCCACTAAAAATATGAGACTGCACTCTTATAATTATAGCCATTTATTTATTAAGTACTTTTCAAATATAAAAAGCATCCATCAATTTAATCATTACATACAATTCAATCCTCTATTAATTATTCATAATTAAAGTAGGGATAAAATATTGTTTTACCTTTTTAATTATCTCTTATTTCCTTAAGTAACATTAACTTTACTAGTGAAGGTCAATTCATAAATTGATTTATGAATTTGAGCTCAATAACCTTTTAGTTCCAAAAGCTAACCCTTAAGAGAACCATTATTCAACTCCTTTCGGAAAGGTATAGATTCCATATCTGTATATTATGTCCCCAGTCATTTACATCAATAAGTTCCCAAAACAAAAGTTTTCAACCTGATCATTTTGACAAACCATAATGAGTGAATCAAAGAACACAAATGACATAAACAGAAGTTCATAATAACTTCAGGATTAAGACCAATTTGTATATGATCATTTTATTGATATGTTTAATTAATACTTATAAAACAAATGGTATTTAGTTAAATATTAATAACATATCGTGTCTCGTTCATGTATAACCACTAAGATGTCTTGCTACATCAGTAATCCCGATCTAGATTACATGTATTCATAATATTAGTGAACCATACTTACAGTATTTAATCCAAATATTCCATATAATATTGTTTTACTGTGAACTATTTAAATCTGTTCCCTCTAATCTTAATCATTTTGTACCAATACAAGATTGTAGTTACAATAACAAATTTGGGAACTTTCTGATATTCATATAATATAATTCTAATAATAATAATAATAAATAATCATGCAAAATTTTATTTTAATTATTTATTTCATAAAATATTGTTTAACACATATGCTTTAAATGACACAATTTCCCATAGGATCGGCCTGTTTAGTCAGTCCAGTTTAAAAAATGCCCAACCCTAATTATAGTCTCTACTTTTTAAGATTTTTTTTTAATTTAAATTAAGTTTATAATATTAAAAAAAAACATTGACTTTGCATGTCGTGTTACATTGGGTAGGTTGGTTGTGATTTCCATCTTCTCCAATGTAATAAATGGCCGAGTTAGAAAAATGCTCTGGTTTTTTTAATTGCTTTTTCCTTGATTTTTTTCTAGTTTAAAAATAAAAAATTAGACCATATATTTTGTCAAAATAATATTAAATATAATTAACTTTGATCAAAATAATTTTAAATATAATATGAATACTTTGTTTTTTTATAAATTAGTTAATTAAACAAAAATAAAAATAAATTAAAATCCCAACTAAAACATAAATAAATATTTATAATTATTACAAATATATTTTAATAATCAATCAAAATCTTTTAAAATAATTTTGCAAAAATTCATACTCTTACCAAAATTCTTTTTTTTTTTAGTATAATTAAATCCTATATATTTATTCTTCTTCTGCTAATAAAACCTATATGTGTACTCTATTCTATATGTTCAAAAAATAAATTTTGGAGAGATGATCAAATGAAATTTAACTTAAATAGGAAAAACCAAAATGGTATAAACCTATTTTCTTTAATAATATTCCAACAATTTTATTATGGAGATGAAGTTCTTCAGTATGTGAACTAGAATTAAAATATTTTAATTTATTGGGGTAATTGGCAGCATGAATACTAAATGTTTGCATTTTGTTTTAGTTATAAACCCATTTTTTTTTTGGCAATAATACTCAATGTCACTAAAACAATAATTATTTTACTATCTCTTCCATTTTTTTATTCATGATAATTGCTGACTTCAGCAAAAAAAAAAGTGTGTATATAACTACAACAAAATGTAAATATTGGGTATTTATGCCACCAATAACCCTAATTTATTGTAACAATCAAGGTTATTATTTTTCTCATAATTTATGACTATATGTTAGTTCTTATAGTTAGTTTAGTTTGAGTGGTGGAAATTAAGAAGATTGTAAGATTAAAATAGTTATTTTAAGGATATGATTTTATAATTTAGAACATAATTATAATTTGGATAGTTATAATTATTTTAGCACATGATTTAAATTAGTGTATAGTTGTAAGCTTTCAATTAAATTAGAATATACTTAATGCACACAATATTTGTGTGGTCTAGGTATTTTACATGTGGCATTAAATTAAGTCCAAATTATTTAAAATATAAGGTGTGGTCGAAATTCCATATAATTTTATTAGGTGGAATTTTTGTTAATTTATTTATTAAGAATAAGAGTTATTTTTGAAAAGCCAACTTGAAGACCATAACTAGTCATAGGTGTGTGGCACAATTCTAGGCTAAGTTTTGACTCATTTTTTAATTTAAGGAACTAGGTGTCACTCCAAGCTTGCAAAAAATAAACTAAGTAATTAAGTTGATGATAGTTGAAACCATTTGAAATATTTTGAATTTAAAATGGCTTAGGTGTAGGCGTTGGAGACTAAGGAGGAGACAATTGGGGGAGTTTGACTACATTTTGTTACATATGAGGCTATATGTCATCTTGAGAACAATTTTAGCACTTTGAATAAGTAGAAAATGGGCTGGGCGAAACTATGAGTAAGAAATGATTTTTGAATTTTGAAAAATTGTTGAATGATGTTAGAGAGAATCAAGGAAAGGCATTGGGGTTGGGGTTGGGGCCTATAAATAAAGCTATTCTCATCACCATTTTTCAAACTCAACAAAGCTTTCAAGCCTCTCCATTTTTGAAATCCTATAGTCCCAAAAGCTCTCATCTTCTTGCCCCACAAATACCTAATAGCCGAACCACTATATCCTTAATAGTGCTCGGGAATTCTTAATTAGCCTCAAACACTTGAGCCAATAACAACCACACATAACTGAAACACTAAGCCCTTGTTAACCACTTTATAGCTGAAATAGTCCAAGTATTGAAGCTCTTGGTGTTTTGTTGGAGATAGGCATTATAGAAGGCTCGGGATTTCGATCTTTTGGTTCTAGGTTAAATGTATGACTTTTATAAGGTTTAGAGATTTTAAAAGTTTAGTTTTATTATAAATCTCTAATCTTAAATATTTTATGTTATACGTAAGGTTTTGAGCGATTTTCTATAGCAAAACATTCTCTCTTTTTCTTCTCATTTCCACACTCAAGGTAAGGAAAACTAGGTAGTTTAGTTATGACCTAGTTTTGTGATATGTATGACCCTAACATTCCAGGTATATGAAGAAGATAAGTGTGGCTGGACCTAAGGTGTTCATAAATGTATGATGGACCTAAGTTGATGTCTGGTAGGCTCAGTTGCCAAAATTGTATGACAGACTTATGTCCGAGGCTTAATTGTCACCCATGTATAAGCACTTATCTTTTTCTTATACTTGTCTTGTTATTATGACCTATTATGACCTATGATTATGATCTTTGTTATGACCTATAGTATATTATGATCTTGTATGATTAGTAAATTAGCATTGTTATGAACACTTGTATGAACTTATGGTATGTTTGTTATGACTATATGATTATATGTTTGCTTGTTTGTATTTTTCTTACTAGGCTTAGAAGCTCACTTCTTATGATGTTGTTGTGCAAACAATTGATGATAGAAAGGCCGGTGACGAGTGAGACCTAAGAGCTTAGTGATGTATTCGTGGGGACCATATAGTCGAGGAATGATCAACATGCCTATATTTTCCAAAGCATTTCCTTTTAAGTTTTTCTTACATTTATAATGTTTCTCATTTTTATTTTGTTAAAAACTATTATTTTATTTTTGTAAAGACATGAGACCCTTCGCTTATTAGGATTTTCTTAAATAAGGAGTAATGCTTATGTTTATGAACCAATGTTGTATTCTTGATAATACTATGAGAAATTAGGGCGTTACATTTATTGAGATGTAATTTTTTTTTTATAATTGATCAAAATAATCATTGGAAATGTTGTCATTTGTCATTTTTTTAAAAACAAATGTCAATATAGAATTGTTTGAGTAATATAGAAAGGCTATATATTTTGACAAAAGACCAATCTTTCATTAATAAAAATCTTGTGTACAATCATCAAAATACGAAAAATATCGTCCAACCAAGTAACTTACCGTCTATCAAAAGCGCATGTTTGGCTAATCCATGATCAGCAAAGTTGCAACTTCTTGGCACATAGACTAAAGATTCACCTAAAATAATAGACAAAAAGGTTCTAATATCCTCAATGAAAAAGGGCATTTTTACATGTATACAATAAAATTAAAGATACTACAATATATATATATATACTAGATATAAGCAACGTATAATATCCACGTTTCTTAGTTTTATTTATAGAATTTATTAATTATTTTTATTAAATTTATATTAATGTCATATAAATTTTGAAATAAATATCCTATTTTAAATAAACAATTTATTTATTTTTGTTTAAGTTTATGTTTGTTATAGTTTTTAAATTTGGAAGTGACAACAAAAAATTATATATTATATGTTTACTGTAATATTACATATTATAAGTATATTTTAAATTTAAGTTTCTTGTTAGTTTTTTTTTTTTTAAAAAAAAATTGTTGCTAATTCACAATAAATTATATTATAATATGTTTAACATGATATTATTGAAATATGTGAGTTTAAGTTTAATTAAATTTTATTTAAGTTATAAAAATTTTATTATTTTTAAATAATTATCATTGTAAAATATCATATTTTAATTTGTTTAATTATTTATTATTTTAAAACAATTATCATTGTAAAAGATCTGAAAAATATCATATTTTAATTTATTATTTTAAAATAATTATTATTGTAAAATATCTCAAAAATATCATATTTTTTATTTTATTTTATTTAAGTTTAAGTGTTTACAAACTACTTTTAAATATAATAATATTCTGTTAAATATAAGAATATTTCGTTAAAGTTAACTTTAAAAAATAAAAAAACCGTTGAAACAAAAATTTCCGTTATCTATACACTTATTATATAGAAGAGATATAGGAAAGTGTAATTATAAAATCATATACAATATACATACAAAAATAAAAGATATTAAACATTGATTAATGTCATGAAATAAGGAACTTTCTATGTATACATGATATTAAATAAATTAAAATCACCAAAATTAATTACAAAATATTAATATATATTGATAATAACAGTTTTAAAAGTGTTAATAACATTCAATCACGATTATAATATATTAAGAAGAAATCTGGAAAAGAAAAAAAAGGTTCTTAAGGTTGACTTACTCTATTGAAGTAAACAAAAGTGTATATTTTTTTAGTATATAGTTTATAGTAGATTATAGTGATGAGATGTACAAAATAATAAACATTGACCAAATATGAAAAAATAAAAATATTTATTTTATTTGTCTTGTACATCTTAACAACCAAATATTTTTTTTCCTAAAAGAAAATTCACAAAAATGCTTATATATATCATATATGAGCAATGTTTATTATTCAATGGATCATATATAATCAACACACTAATAAAAAAAATACTTTCATTAATAGTTTATAAGAGATTTTTATTTCATTTATACGATAATTAAAGATTTATTTTATAAATATATAATAAGTTTTTTTTTTCTAAAATTATGATTTGTACGAAACAATTCATAAAATTCAAGCCACAAAGAATTTCATTAGTGTGCCATCATTCAATAAATAATATACATGTAAATGCTTTTTATTTCTCTCCGTTAAGAAACTTCATGACACACATATTATGTCATATGAGATCTTATAATCATGTATTTATATATATATATAAATATATATTTATATTATTCCCATATGGTTTTTGGTACTATGTGCTACAACTACTTGAATCATTATAGTTTTATTTGACATTAGCCTCCAAATATAAGCTTAAATTTATACAAACATCATTTTGTTGTAATTTAATATATCTTGAATATTATTTCATCTAGTTAGCTAAAATATTAAAAATATAAAACCATAAAATAATAAAACATTAGCTAATATTATTTTAAGTTGCTTTAATTGCAAGTAAGATTTTTTATATTGCATTAGTTTTATATTACATTGCTTAAAATTTGTCTGAGTTTTTTTTAGCTATTTTAGGTTGTATAAAAATGATTAATTTGCAAAATAAAGTTGCTATAGTTGTTTAAAATGCTAAAATTTGTATGTGAGTTTTTTTAGGATGCTATTATATGCAACCTATGTTGCGACATATGCAACTTCTGCAACATTTGTTGCAACCTCTTTTGTAAATTTTGCAACATTGGGAACATCATGTGATATATTTACAACATCTATTGCAACATTTGCAACCATAATTTGCAAATGAGAATTTTTAAGTTGCGTTAGTTGCATAGCATGTATAACATGCATTAATTTTTAAGTTGCATTTTGAGGTTGCATTGGGTTGCAAATGGCTTGTATTTCACACGTGAATTGAGATGCATGAATTGCATTTAAGTTTGTTGTAGGTTGCATGAGTTGTATTTGACCCATGAATTGGGTTGTAATGAGCTTGCATTTGACACATGAAATATTAGGTTGATTTTTTATGTTTAAATTTATTTGGCTATTGCTTGGGGTTGCATGAGCCAAAATTAGTATAAAAGTGTTTAAGTTGCCATGACTTGCATGGGCTTGCATTTGAGATTGCAATGTGTTGCTTTAGGTTACATGAGTTGCATATTGATGAAATTTGTAAATGAGTTTTTTAAAGTTATCTTAGGTTGCATTAGACTTGCATTTGAGATTGCAATGAGTTGTATTTAGTTGCATGAACTTGCATTTGAGGGTGTAGTGGGTTGCATGAGCTTGCATTTGAGGTTGTAGTGGGTTACATGAGAATGATGGAATTTGTATATGAGTTTTTTAAAGTTGCTTTATGTTGCATTAGGTTGAGTTGTTTTAGGTTGCATTGCATTGCATTTGAGGTTGTAAAGTTGCATTTGAGTTTGCAGTGAGTTGCATGAGTTGTATAATGATAGAATTTAAATATGAGTTTTTTATTTTTAAAGTTGTTTTAGGTTGTATTGGGTTGCATTAGACTTGCATTTAAGGTTGCAGTGGGTTGCATGAGAATAAAATTATCATATGAGATTTTATGTTGCCATGGGTCAAATGAGGTTTCACTCGGTTGCCTTGAGTTGCATGGAATTCCAACAAGAGAACGACGAGATGCTGAGAAAAGGAGAGTGAGACAAAAGGAATGGGGAGGGGTTTGTGAAGCTTTTGATTTTTGTGATCATAATGAATTTTCATTTTTGTAAAGTCAAATTTAGTTCTTATGAAACCATTAAGGATATGAATGCACATAAACCATAACATCCCAATTTCGATGCAATGATTAGTTTTTTTTTTTTTATCAAAAATATTTTATTTATATTTTGTTATTTCTTTTTAGGGACTATAAATATGAATTTATTTTGTACCTTAAACAACCAAAATTAATTGAGCAATAGTCTTATAGTACATAAAAACAGCATATTTAACCTTCACTTATGCATTTATTCTTGTGGCCACATAGTAATTATAACAATAATTTTTTTTATTAAAATTTGGTACAGAAGTTTTAGATTAACGTAAAATTGAAAAAATTATCATATATATATATATATAAATGAAACATAATAATAAATGTAGAAAAAATAGGAAATTACCGTATTTGGGTTGGGGTAAATTCCCTTAAAAAAAACTAATTTTGTCTTTATTTACATCATTTTCCATTCCCCATTTTTACTTCTCTTGGCCGTGTAATTAAAGTATACAATTTTGTTTATTAATTTTTATAAATTTCTTTTGTATTTTTTTATTGTAGTTATTTCAAAAATCAACCTTTTGTTTATTAACTTTTGATTTTTAATTTGTAGATGTTGAGGTGTTCTTTAGTTTTGAGTACATTTTGGTTGATTGTCTAATAAAAGTAAACAATTTTATTTATTAATTTTTCATCATTATTTTCGTGCATTATATAATTGCTTGTATTTTTTTTTTCATGCGATTTAATAGTGATCATAATTATTTTTAATGTAAAATTTTATTGACTTGAAAAATAAACAAAAATGTTGGTGACAACTATTTCAATGTTAATTTACGTGAACCAATATTACAAACATATTAATATATATAAATAATATTGTGTGGATTTTTTTTTTCAAAAATGAATGGACAGTCAATTAAAATTGTTTAAAATTTGAATTATTTCATGAATATTGTTGATTTGAATTTTCATAATCAATCTATATCTATATCTTTATATATATATATATAAATTACTTTTGAAATGTCATTTATTAGTAAAGAAATTGGTGAAAATAATATCTTTTTTTAAGTGGTTTTGCACTCTGGCCTACTTTTGATAATATTTTGTAAAATGACATTTGTCTAAAATTCGACTAGTTGTCTAAATTTTTAGACCAGTTGCTAAATTTTTCGATTAGCTGTCTAAAATTTTCGACTAGTTGTCTAAATTATAAGAAGTCATTTTGCAAAGAATTATTAAAATTAAGCTAGAGTGCAAAATAACTTTAAAAAATAAGTCATTTTGCTAAGAAACATTTATTAGTATGATATATTTTCCATTTGTTATATATTTTTTAATTAATAAAAAAATCAATACAATCAAATTATATATATATAAACGAAATAAATCATAATTATTTTTAAACTAGTATACAAATGTTTATAAGTATATATATATATTATAATATTAAGAGAAATTGGTGAAATAGCCTCTTTTTTTAAGTGGTTTTGCACTCTGGCCTACTTTTGATAATTTTTGCAAAATGACCTCTGTCTAAAATTCGACTAGTTGTCTAAATTTTTCGACCAGCTGTTTAAAACTTTCGACCACTTGTCTAAATTTTTGACTAGCTGTCTAAATTATGAGAGATCATTTTGCAAATAATTATTAAAATTAGGCTAGAGTGCAAAATAAATTTAAAAAATAGGCTATTTTGCCAAGAAACCTAATAGTAAATATTATTGTAATGAATATTGTAAATTTTTGATAAAAGGAACCCTATTGAGAGCGATAAATGTGGTGAGAAAGAACTAACAAAACTGCATTCCTCAACATCACTTTCTACAATTGAAATTGAATAACCAAGAGCATGATGAAGCCAATGAAGGCTTAAAGACAGAGCCAGTGTTTCATCCTCTCTTGGTGTAAGATATCATGGAACTTGGTTGGACAAACATGCCAAAAGAAAGCCATCAGAAGCTCTAATAATAGCTCAAACTCCACTCACCTCTCGATTAACATGTATGGTAGTATCAACATTCATTTTGAATAAATTTGTATCAAGTTTACAAAACATGGGTGGCTTTGGTTGACATTGTTGTGCTAAAAATGGGAAGCCCAATAAATAACCAATGCCTCTTCCTGAGAACCATAGTTTTGTGCTTCAACTTCATTCTTTCCTTCAAATCACTACTGTAAAAATGAGCATTTGCGTCAGTTCCTAACTGTCACAATTGAGATTTTGCGTCAGTTTTCAAATTGACGCGGAATCCCATGATGCAAATCAAGCTGTCATTTGCATCAGTGCCTAACTATCACAAATGCCATATTTGTGACAGTTCCCCATTGACGCAAATGCTAGTCTGTTTGCGTCAGTGGGGAACTGCCACAAATATTTAAAAAGTTAATAAAACATAAAAAAAAATATACTATAATTATTCTAACTAAATAAATAATAAAATGGAACTTAAAGAAAACAAACAATTTAATATATATACATATTTAAATAATTAAACCCAAAATTTAAAAAAATAAAAGTTAACAAAATATAAAGAAAAATTTACTAAAAATATTCAAACTAAATAACTAATAAAGTGGAACTTATAGAAAATATATACATTAATATATATAGCCATTTACATAATTAAATCCGAAATTAAATTTAATAAAAAAAATTAGAAAAAGTTAACAAAAAATAAAAAATTTCTGAAAAATAAAATATTAAAATGCAAAGTTTAAACCTAAAACAATTACATAATCATCAATACAAAACTATCCAAAAATTAAAAAAAATATGAAATATAGCTATTTCATAAAAATTAAAAATCACAAAAATTAAATTTAATTCATAAAATTAATAAAATTGCACTTACTTGTGTTAATAGAGATAGAAAACCTCAAAAAACTCAGAAAGTTTATGGGTTTTCAAGCAATAGTCTTCAAGAATTAAAAAAACTACACAAAAAATTAAAAAAAAAAAAACTAGATATAAGGTTCATAAACATGATATATTAATGAATTTAACTTGAAAATTGAAAAAAAATGATGGAAAACTCGCCTTAATGCTGGAAATAGCCGGAGTCACTGCTAGTTTTGGGAGAAATGTAATGCCCTAATTTCTCATAAATTATTGAGAACACAGCGTTGGATCATAATCATAAACATTGCTCTTTTATTGAATAAAAACTTAAAAATAAGTATATGGATCCATGGTTTTACAAAATTAAAATAATTGTCTTTAACATATTTAAATGAGCAACATTTAAATAAAACCTTAAAAGAAAACATTCTTTAATAAATAAATAGGCCTGCTTGATCTTTCTCGACTATATGGTCCCCACGAGTACATCACGAAGCTCTTAGGTCCCACTCGCCACCAACCTTTCTATCTTTAATTGCCTGAAATAACAACATCATAAGGGGCGAGCTTCTAAGCCCAGTAAGGAAAATACAAACAAGAGTTAGTCATATAATAATTTAATCAACATATCATAAATTTCACAAGAGTCATAACAAAACTTCTTTATACTAATCATACAACATCATAAAACCCTAGGTCATATCATAGCCTAAGTCAATCATAAATCATAATATAAGTCATAATCATAAATCAGAAGTCATAGGTCATAAGTCACAAACGTAACTATAAGTCATAGATCATGGGTGGCAATTAAAAGGTAAGTGCTTATACATGGGTGGCAATTAAGCCCTGGACATAAGTTTGTCATACACCGGACATCAACTTAGGTCTGTCATAAAATTTTAGCAACCGAGCCTACCGGAAATAAGCCCGTCATACATCATTGGACACCTTAGGTCCAGACACACTTACCCCGTTATTGTACATGAAATGTTAGTTCATACAAAACATAAACTAGATCATAAACTAAACTACCTAATTTTCCTTACCAAAAACCGAAATATTGGAGATAAGAGCGGGATTGGAAACTCTTAAAACCAAACATAAACAAACCATAAGTCCTCTAGAGAAAAGAAGATGAAGAGAAGATCTGAACCATTGGAATAAGACTTACTAAAAACCTTAAGTTTCAAATAATCGAACACCTAACCAAAAGTCATTATAACGAGTTAGGTTTTGAAAAAAATGAAAAGAATAAGATGAACTATAATGCATTAAACATGAGGATAAAGAATACCTTGGATAGATTAGAACTTCAATCTACACCTCAATACCAAAAACTCACTCTATCTTACTTCCCAAGTATTTATAAAAGCTCAGATTGGAAAGCTTTTAACCCCAAAACCCTAGTGTTTCTCTCTAGAATGAACTTAGCAACTTGGAGGCTCTGAACTGCGCTTGAAAGATGATGAAAAATGGCTGAGTGAAGGGTCCTATTTATAGAATTCAAGGAGTAAAAATAACTCCTTTTAAAATGAATAAATAAATAATTAAAAATACATTTTTCGCTCAACAGATGCCCAGAACTCGGTCAAAAACGTTCAGGAATAAGTCAAAGTTGTTGAGGGCTGTTTCTAGTTTCGGATTCCACGAAAATTAAAAAATGGTCACTGGAGCTGATATATCGCCTCCTATAGGCGATATATCGCCTGCACCATAATCCCGAGGTTCCGTGGTTTCATTCCTGCAAAGTCGGCGTGTTTTCCGTATCAAGCATAGGCGATATATCGACCCCTGTAGCTGCGATATATCGGCATACGCTGATATTTCAAACACGTTTTTTCACACTTTCAACACACTTGAATTTGTTTAAACCACTTTGACTGATTAAAATGTGATCCTAACAGCTGAGGGAAAGTTCTAGACTTCCTAGACTTATCCATGATTATATTTATTCATCAAAAACCTTAAATCTTTAATAAACATATATGTGACAAATGTCACATTCTTAATTATTCCAAACTATAGGCTAAACTTATAAAATTCATTACTAGCTCTACGAGTTTCCAACTAAATCTCGATTTGAACCAATAACCACGAAAACTAAAATACTAAGCTGCTGCTGCTGCTACTACTACTACTAGCTAAGTAAAATTTTGAGACGTTACAAGAAAACTTAAGTTTTCGAATATTGGGGAAATGAGGGGCTCAGGACGATGTTGTTGGAAGTTATACTGGGTGATCTGTTTGCGTCAGTGCCCCACTGACGGTAACGGTTTGCTTAACTATTTGCGTCAGTGCCCCACTAATGCAAACACGTCGTTATCGTTAGTTGGATGTTGCGAGATTTTAATGTCACACAAGTATACGTAATCGCAATTCGTAATAAAACTGGTAAATCCGTGTATCGTCCCACAAAGACTGATTATCAATTACCAAATAATTAATATATGATTTCTATTTGGTTAATCGAATATTTGATTTTTAGAATTTAAAAATTAAAGCATAAACAAAATAACTACAAGTAAAACTTAAAGCAAAACAAAATATAAACACGAAGAATTCAAGAAATTAATTAAATAGAAGAATAAAATTAGGAAATTCAATCTCATCAACTATCCACTCTAATATTCATCAATGCAAGAATTACAATCTTTCTTCTTAACACAATCTTTTTATATTCAAGTTACGAAATATAAAACTCAACCTAAAACAGAATTTTCAATATTTCCATGACAAATTCAGCATTAGGAGGCAATAAGAACAATAACTCAAGAACCACACAAATAATCACGATACTTTCGTTCAATGATCAATTTTATGTCTAGTCAATTATAACATATCCAAATCTCACTTTTCAGGTTTTGATTCAAAATCATATAGGTTATGAAAATAGATGGCCAATCAATTCTCAAACAATAAATATAAATTGACAAGATCTCAGTAGAGGAAGAAGGAAAATAAAATTTTGCTTTAATTCATAAAAGAGTTTCAAGTGATTCAATTAAAATCCCTTATACATAAATTAGTTCATGTTCATCATTAAGAAATCCATAAACAAGAATTTAACATAGTGTAAAGATGAAAAGAAAAGAACTCTATGTCGATCCAAGCTCTTCTCCAAAGTGATCCCAATACTCTTCTCCCAGTCTAGGTTTGAAAAAGTGTCTTTTTTCCTCTCCAAAATCGTGATTTAAACCTGATTAGAGTTTCTCCTAAACATGAAATGACCAAAACACCCTTCATTAAAAATATGCATTTTTCACATTTCTCGACATATCTTACGGCCGCAGGATGGCATTCCTGCGGTTGGAGCTTTTGCTCTGAAATGCTCGTTTTGCCATTTTTTCGTCTTTTTGTTGGGATTTCCACCTAGTTTCCTTACCAAAACACCCAACTCCTTCGACACTCGAAAAGACACCAAAACAAGCAAAAGATAGAACAAAACAAACTTAAACACCTAAAACTTTACCTAAAAACACACGAAAAACGAGTCTAAAACTCGTTTATCAAACGTCCCCAAACTTAACATTTGCTCATCATCGAGCAAAGAAAACAAGACTCAAGACAAACTAAACACACACAAAAAAAAAAAAAAAATACTAAACAAATGAATTAAGATAACTACAATTTTCAAACCTCAAAATTAGTAAATGACAAGCATATATAATTTTTGAAAAATAATTGACAAGTAATCTAGATTTTCAGTCCAACCACTTCTTCAAGTCACCTTAACCCATTGATCATTTTTGCCTACTCAACCATGATCGACAAATAACACAAATTTAAAATAATTTACACGATGGATAAAAGCTAAGGAAAGGAACCTTACCTGACTCGACTCACGATGAAGGACCTGCTTCGTCATCCCCCTCAGGTGGAGGATACCCAAAGTTAGGTTGTTGTGGATATGGTGGAAATCCACTAGTGTCAATGCCAAAATGAGTGGTGACGGCTTGGTTGTAGGCATATTGGTTCTGCGCCACATTGACACTTTATAAGTGGTGTTGCTGGAATTGAGACACCAAAGTGTCCATCCTTTGGTTTATGTTCTGAGCTCGAGGTGGTGGACGAGCTGACTGTCTAAAGGTACTTGCACTAGGAACAACTGAAAAAGTTTTCACATTGTTAATCTTGACCAAATCATAAACTAGAGGGAGCAATTTCTCCTCTAGTTCATTAATGGGGACCCCTGCTTTCAAACATAAACAGGTGATAAGGCTAGGAAAATACAGCCCCACATAACCAGTGACACAACACTCATTCAAGTTGCAGGCAATAATATTGCCTACGTCTATGGATTTCCCTTGTAGGACGACAAAAAGCAATACCGCCTTACTAAGGGTGACAGTGGTAAAAGCTTCTGTGGGTGTCAAATTTGAACAGATAAAATACAGCCACACTCTTTTTTCCCCACTCAACAAATTGAAGGGAAACCTAACTCTGTGGGTTCCATTAAAGGTCCATTCAGTTCCAGGCGAGGTTAAACCTTGCAGAATAGTTTGCCAGGTGCTCTCCTCACATAGCTGGTCCTATAATTCCCTATACTCATCAGTTTCTAGGGTAGGCAATTTGAAAAAATTGTTGATATCATTTTTGTGAAATTTCACAGTCTTTCCCCTAACAGTGGCTTCCCATGTATAGTCATGGTGGAAAGCATTGGCATAAAATTCTCGAACTACGGGGATGATAGCAGCAAGCGGAGGAGCACAGAAAGCCTCCCACTTATGGGCTCCAATCACATATTTATAATCTCAGGGACAATAAACTCATCATTCTAATTGGTGGCAAACCCTCTCTCTCCAATAAGGCTACGCTCCTTATCTTGAATGTACCTAGAATTGGCCATTGGATTGACAAACCTAGGCACATCCTCAAAATTTAGGTATTCCTCATTCTCTATGGGTGGGGGTGGTGGTTGTTATTTTTTCTTTTTTCCATTTTTAGTTCTTTTTCTACTAGTGGACATTATTACACAATAACCAAAACCACACAAAATAATGCACACAAAATCACTAATTCACTAAAGAGCACCAATTGCAGAATTTTTCACCACAAAATTAATCAATGTTAAATTTATAATTTTCCATAATCACAAGAACAATGATCAATACTTGCAAATTTCAAAATCCCCAAATTTATGACTTAGAATGGGAAAATGGATTTCCAAATAAATTGGTGACCCAATGAAATTGGACATAAAAATAAGCATCAATAATTCCAAATTTCACCAATGTCACTTCAATTTCACAAAATCATCTAAAAAAAATTGGACCCAAAATTAGGTTAAAATTTCCCAATTTCAAAGTCAAGCAATCTCAACACAAATGCAAATCCACCAACATTCAGCAACAATGTTTCAATGATAGCATAAGAATCCAAAAATAACATATATATATATATATCAAACACTACACACAACTTTTGGATACAATAGTTTATCATCAAAAATTTCTCAAGAACACAATGGAGAACTTAAGAAGAAAAAGATAAAGGAGACTTATAATGGAGTTGATGATGAAGAGAGAGTTGAGAATGATTAAAAAAGAAAAATACTTACAAAACCTTGGAGTGATATGGTCTCATGAAAAAAAATATTGGAAGATAGAAAGAGAATGAGAGAATATGGAGTTAGTTGATCTTGGAAGAGAAAATGAGAGTGAGAGATGAGAGGGTCTAATAAAATGAAGTTAGCGTGTTGAAAATGATTTTTTATTTATTAAAAAATAATTCTTTTTTTCAATTTAAAAAAAACACATGATCTTGCGCCCGCAGGAATGAACCTCCATGTAATTTTTCAACGGCGTCGAGTGTGACCGCAACAAGGAAGGTACGGCCATACAAATCTCCCCAATACGCCTAGGCCGCTGGAGTTGCGGCTGTAGGAAGTGGTTCCTGCGGTCGTAGGTCTGCTCCACAAACCACAATTTATTTTTCTCTTTTTTTTTTCATCATTTTTCAATTTTCTTCATGTATTTTATGATTCTAGAATCAACAATATTTACAAGAAAATTAAAATTAAACAAAAACTAAGTAAAAAAATAAAAATTGTCTCAACTAAAATAGCTTAAAAACTTAATGAACTTAAAGAAATTTAAATGAACTTGGGATGCCTCCCAATGGCGCTGTCGTTAACGTCATTTTGTCGGACGATGAACTCCTTTTCAGAGAGGCTTCAAAAAAATAATGGACTTGGCTTGATCAATGGGACCACCCAAGTATGACTTCACTCGTTGATCATTCACCTTGAATGTTTCATTATTTTGATTCTTCAACTCCAACGAACCATAAGGGAACACTGTCACTACTGTGTACGGTCCTGACCATCTCGATTTCAATTTTCCAGGAAAGAGTTTCATGTAGAGTCCCAGAATTTTACTTAGCTAGTTAGATAGTAGTAGTAGTAGTAGTAGTAGTAGTAGTAGTAGTAATAACTAGTAGTAGTTATAGTATGTTTATTACTGTGGATTTTGGTTCAACCCGGGACTTAGTTGAACACTCGTAGCAACACTTATAGATTTTATAAGTTTAACCTATAGTTTCAGAATATTAATTATAACACTTGTCGTGTGCATGTTTATTAAGGAATTAAGTACTTTTTATGAATAGTTTTATAAAAGAAATATTTAAAAACTCTAGGACCTGCCAATAGCTTTAAAACCGTATTATGACTCATTCAAACCTGATTAACCAATTCAAATTATGCTAAAAAAGTGCAAATACGTGTATAATATTTCAACGTATGCCGATATATCGCAGCTATAGGGGTGATATATCGCCACACGGGGAATACGAAAAATACGCCAACTTTGCACAAATGAAACGACGAGCACTCGGGACATAAGCCCAGGTGATATATCGCCTATGATGGGCGATATATCGGCCCTAGGGCCATAATTTCAAACGTTGTTGAAACTGAGCTTAATTCATTCCTTAGCCTTTTGACTAGCCTTTGAACGTTTTGACCGAGTGTTAAGCACCTGTTGAACAAATATTCAAATATTTTTCAATTAATACTCATTATTTTTATTCAAGATAAAAGGAGGTAGTATACTCCTTGAACTCTATAAATAGGACCTAGTACCCAGCCATTTATCTCATTCTTCAAGCTGTGTTCAGAGCCTTCAAGCTGCTAGGGTACTATAGAGTGATAAACACTTGGGTTGGAATATAAGCTTTATCATCTTAAGCTTTATAAACACTTGGGAAGTAAGATAAATAGTGTGTTTTTCAATATCAAGGTGTAGTTCGGTTCTAGTACATCCAAAGGCATTCCTAATCTTAAGTTCATTTATGTATGTTTCTTTAGTTTCCTTTAGTTTTCTTTACTCAAATCCTAACTCGTTGTTTTCCATTCTTGGTTAGGTATTTAAGTTCTTTGAACTTAAGGTTTCTTTTCAGTAAGCTTCTTCTTGGTGGTTTAGTTCTCTTGTTTATCATCTCTTATCTTTAGAAATACTCACCATTCTTATTGTTGGTTTTAGGAGTGTTCCAAATCCCGTCCTTGTTCTCATATCTCGGTTTTGGTAAGGAAAATAGGATATATTATGTATGCTTTTATGTTTTGATATGTTTATGCTAAGATATATGTATGATATGTTTTTTTTAGTTTTTAGCATATAATTTTTTAGATAACAATCACATAATTTGTTTAGATAACAAATATATAACTTGTTTAGATAACAAGTATATAACTTGTTTATATAACAAGTCCCAATAATGTATTCCTTGGGCATATGATTGTTTAGATAACGAGCCCCATAAATTTATATGACTTGTTTAGATAACTAAGCCCCGTAAATTTATGGGCATATGATTGCTTAGCTAGCAAGCCCCAAGAAGTATGATGGCCATTATAATGCATGTTTTATAGTCATATGTTTTGTGGTCTTATGTTTATGTTTTATGTTATACGTGCTAGTAGATTTTCCTTGCTGGGCATTAGGCTCACTCCTTTATTTTTTTTATGTATGCAGGAAAATAGATATGGGCGGAAGGATTCATAGTAGCTTGGTTTGTGTATTAAGGATGAAGGGATTTGATGGACTGCGTGACGATTCGAGGATGGAGTTATTTTTTTTTAGTCTCTGTAAATTATGTTTTTATGTATTTTTCCGCACTTAGCTTTGTAAACAATTTCTTTTAGTTTAAAGTGATGTTTTATTTTAAAACAATGGGATCACATACCCCGCATTTATGTATTTCAATATTTACTTTAGAGTTTTTAATAAAGTAGTGAATATTTCTTATGTATGTTTTCTAAAAAATAGTAGCTATGTCTAGTAGTTTTAATAGTCCAAGGTCTTAAAATTAGTTGGGTCATTACAGTTGGTATCCGAGCAACAGTTCATTCGCATGAAGTTCTCCTTGATACACACGCTCAAGCTCTGAATCTAACCGCCAATGTAAATGTTTATGCTATAGTTATTATGTTTATATGTATAGCTAACATTTTAGTCTTTATGTTTTCAGTTAAGAATGAATGGAGCATTAACTTATGAGGATATTCGAGCCATTAAGGCCTTGAAAATAATTAGAGAGCCAAGAAATACCGCATGAGTGTTAGAAAGAATCACTCGGAGACTACTCTTATTCCATAGGGAGATAGGTCACCTCCAAGCAACTAAGCAAATCATGATGAGAGCTACGGAGCAATATGTTTTAGTGATTAGACTTTTTAGAGATTATCCTACTGTAATTGCAGCCTTAGAAGATATATGGGAGACTATAGATGACAAAGATGAATTACCAGTAGCTATGAGATATTGTTTTCTCATACTTAGGTTCACTTCTAAAATGGAATTCCAATTTACAAATGAGTAAAAACATAGAATATTTATGAATCTTCTTAGAGGGCATTTTGAGGCTCAAGATAATGATGACTATGAAGAGATAGATGATGATATGTTAGATGAAGGATCAGATGTAGAAGATCCCGATTTTTAGAATAGATTGGTTTTTATTTAATTTTTTTATTTGCATTTATGATTGTAAATAGTGAAAACCTTTTTCCAAATAATTATCATTGTTATTTTGATGACATGTATGAGTTTGATTTTCTTTTGCAATCATAATAAATAATAAATTTAATGAATAATGACTAAGTTCAGTGAGGGTGGATACAAATCAATGTACCAGATTCTATATTGAGAGTTAGGGGGCCATAGTAGTGGGAACAATTTTATTGATCCCAACCCTCCCTCAAAATGGTTAACTTTGGAACAACGACGAGTTTCGAGCCTGAGAATTTAGTCATATAGGATGATTAGAAACAGACTTAGAAAATAATAAAGATGACTTATTTTTCTAAGTATAGAAACCCACTCTAATGATAAAGAAGACATATATCTTTTTCATAAGAAATCATAATTAATAAGTCCGAGTTATGTTTGTTTAGATTAAGTTTTTGTCTTAGAGCCTGTTAGGGTAAAGTTCTAACATGTTTTTCTTAACTGTTAGAACTCTGCTGAAGATGTCGCTCAGAAGATCTGCTCGCACCAATGTCAGTGCCTCCAACGCCGCTCCTGAGAGCAATGAAGCCCCTCCAGTTCGCAGAAGAGGAGTGCATGCTACTGCTAATCGAAATGCGCCGCCACCGCCTTCGGTTGACAACTGTAATGCCCCGAATTTCCTAATAAGGTTTATGACCTTGATTAGAAGGCCGAGAGGGCCATAATTGGTTTATTACGTTATTAAATGATTATATGCATGTTTATGTGAATTATATTATAATATAATGATAAATGTATGCATATGGGTTTATTTTGAATTATAAGGGAATTTTGGTAATTTGGCTCGTTGAGGGATTAATTGTGTATTTTCGTGCATGTGGGCGAGTTATGAATGGTACCACATTATATGTGGATTTGTTTGAGCCTTTTGGCACGATCATGAAATGCAAGTGTTCGGTCTGGTCATAACGGGTTTAAGTTCGGGGCTCAGGGTGAGTCTCGGGGTGATATTAATGGTTAGAACATTACTGAGAATTAAAGGGTAATGGGATATGATTTATTGGTATTTGAAAATATTGAGAATAATGGGAATTGAAGGGTGTTAATTATGATTAACGAAATAGGTGCGAAAGGACGATTTTTCCCTTGGGGGCTGTTAAGGTTTTATTTTAGGCATGAGGGCATTTAGATATTTTCACCCTAAGTTTATAATTAGCCATTAGAAGGCTGTGGAAGTGAATCAAAAACAGAGCAAAGGTTACTCCTCTCCTGTACCTTTTTTTCCTTCGTTTTCTCTCTGAGTTTTTGAGCTCTTTTTGAGGAACCAAGCCAAGGAACCAAGCTGTGATAAGCTAAGGTTATGCTATACCATTGAAGAGGGTGTGTTGCTGAGATTAAGGTGATTTCTTAGCCATTAAAACTCTTGTTTTTGCTCTGTTTTCCTAGTTGAGTTTCAGCTGGTTTTTGAGTTGGAAAGTTGGGAATTGATGGGAGTTTTTGCTAGGGTGCTTGGGTTATGATGCCTAGGTTGTATGTAGATGTATTTGGGTTCAATTGGGGGTTTAAATGGTGTAGGGAAGCTTTTGGTTTGGTTTAGAAATGGTGGAGTCGAAGGGAGAAGTTTATGGGCATCTTCAGGCTGGAGGTAGCGCTACAGCGCCCGCAAGGGGGTGCTACAGTGCTACCCAGGGTTGGCTTTAGGCGGTTTGGGTTTTGTGAAGAGTGCTGGGGTGCTAGGGGGGTAGCGCTACAGCGCTACCCTATTTCTTCAAAACCCCATTTTGAGTGTTTTTAAGGGTTTTTGGCTCGGGGTTTCAATCCTTAAGGCCCGGGATCGAATCTACTCACCATGTGGGTACATTTCGGGGTCCCGAGAGTGGGGTTTAGATCAAGACCCTAATATTGTTGATTTTCATCAATCAGAGATTTTATTTGGTTATGACTAGGTGACCGCTAAGGGATTAAAGGATCGATCGTTCTTGTTCTAATTCTCACTCGAACCAGAGGTAAGAAAACTGCACCCTGTGTATATGTGACATGCATGATTATTCTTGATGCATGTTGGATGTTTAAATGTGATGCACGAGAAACATGTGATTAGGGCATGCTATGAATATTGAATATGAGATTGCTCAGAGCTTGAGCCTGTGTATTTATGCATGATCCTAATTATGCTAGCAATTGTTAAGTAAGCATGCTAAATGCCCTATATTCGGATATTTGACATATGATATATGTTTGGTAGCATTGCTTACTTGTGTATGGCATTGACTAGTCAGGGTCGGAACTGGTCGCGTATCACTGACCTAAGAGCCGAGAACGGCATAAGCGTCATGAATGTAGGGCCGATAAAAGATTGGATCTAATCGATATAAGCGTTTAATGACTCTGGGAGCATTGATACTGGACCAACCCTAAGGTCGATGAAAATTATAAGCGCTTGACTAGTCTAGGACTAGTTACTCAGAGCCTGGGCCAAAGGCCTAGGTGACGGTTTGTCACGTGGCTAGGGAGCGGAATCCCATGGTTGTGACTCTATGGTCATGCGGTAGGTTATCTTGGTGACTAGTGTTATATTATTTTATATTATAATATAATATTTTAGATTAAATAAATGTGACAAAGAGTGTCACATATTGTAACATATAATTGAGAGTTACAATATTTAGATATATGAGATATATCCAAATAATGTAACATATTTTGTGTTACTAATTTGTAACTTCTAAATATTACCCTTTATTGTGTAAATTTGGTGTTACAAAATATTGAGATGAATTTCATAAAGCCATATGTGAAATGGCTGTTAGAGATATGATTTTAACCCCAATAATGTGTTTTGGGAGTTACAAAATCATTTGGGAGGGTTTGGAACCGTTTGGAAAAACATCACATTTTCAAGTACTACTATATTTATGGTATTCTTTACACAATAGAATCCAACCCCTTGCAACTCCCAGGGTCTCCGTATATATAGGAGATGACACCTGGGGGTTGGCAAGGGGGGTGATCCCGTGACCTCTCTGTAATGACCCAACTACTCTAGACTTTGGACCATTAATGAAAACTAAGCATAGACACTAATCCCTAATAATACTTACAAGTGAAATAATCATACTTTATTAAAAACTTGTAAAAACAAATTTTAAACTTACATAAACTCAAAGCATGATATGGGATCCCATTGTTTAAAAAAAAAAACATAACTTAATTGTAATGAAAAGAGATTACATAAATAGGTGCTGAAAAATACACATAAACCATAAATAAAGACTTCATCCTTGAAACCGAAACTCTCGACTCCTTGAATCCATTCCGCCTCAATACACATTCCCCAAGCTTCCAAGAATCTTACCCGCCACTAAAGCTATTTTCTTGCACATATAAACAAAAAGGAGTGAGCCTAATGCCCAGCAAGGAAAATCTAACATATAACCATATACATAAAATTCATAAGGTAACATAAAACATACTATAACACTTATGTCACATACATACTATAATGGCCATTATTACTTGGGGTCCCATAAACTAAACAAGTCATATGCCCATTAGATTAGTGGGGTCTTGCTAGCTAAGCAAGTCATATACCCATAATCTATTTGGGGCTTGTTAGTTGTATAGGTCATATGCCCAAGTCTACAAGCATACTTAACATAGCATTTTACATAACACATATTCATAAGATAACATATAAAATCAAATAACACATAAGTCCTATCCTATTTTCCTTACCAAAACAACCGGGATATGAGAACTGATTTGGGACCTTGGAACACTCCTAAAAACCATTTATAATATGATGAGTATATTGAAGAAAAGGGATGAAAGTGAAGAAGGAACTATACTATCAAAATATACTTACCAAAAACCTTGTGCTTAAGAACTTGGATTTCCTAACCAAGAATAGGAATAAGGTTAGAATGAGTAGAAGACTATGAGAACTATAAAGAATATAATATAGAAATGGACTAGAGTTTGGGATACCTTGAGTACTTCTATGATCAATCTAAACCTTGCACCGAAATGTGTATAGAACCTTACTTCCTAAGTGTTTAGTAAGCTTGTAGTGATCAAGCTTATAATTCCCAACCCAAGTGTTTACACTCTCACACTAACCTAGCAACTTGCAGCCTTTGAATTTAGAGTAATAGATGAATAAATGGCTGGGTACTAGGTCCTATTTATAGAGTTTAGGAATGAAAAGATCTTCATTTAACTTGAATAAAAATAATGGCTTTTTAAGTGAAAAACATTTGAATTATCGTTCAGCAGAGGCTGAAGACTCGTTCAGAAGGATGCTGGACTTATCAAGAGGTTAGAGATTTGAATGAGAATGTTTTTGAAAACTTTCAAAAACACACTGAAGGAGGCGATATATCGCCCCCTGTAGGCGATATATCGCCTGGGCCATTATGCCCGAGGCAATCGTGCAACGTTTCGTGTTTTTTGTATCTTCGTACTGCGATATATCGCCCCCTATAGCTACGATATATCGGCATACGCTGAATATTTAAACACGAAATTACACATTTTTAGCTTAATTTGAATTGAGTAAACAGCCTTGACTAAGCCCTCTAACATTTTCAAAGCTGCTGACTGACTCTAGGGTATTCAAATTTTAACCTTAATAAATTTATTCCTCAAAATACTTAATCATTATTAAACCTATACATGACATGTGCTATTATCTTATTGGGTCTTATCTAAACCTTATAGTATAATAAATATTATCCTCAATATCAGTCATATTAATCAAACCTTAGGTTAAAATTAATATTCCTAAACTATAGGTTAAATTTAGAAAATCTACAAGTACTACTATGAGTGTCCAAATAAATCTCGGTCTGAACCAAAAATCCACAGTCATAAAGATAATACTATTATTACTATTATACTATTATCTAACTTAGCTAAGTAAAGTTCTTGGACTCTACACTCTTACCCATCATGTCACTTCTGTGACATTCATGATTAATTCCTAAAACCTGACAAATGAAGTGTGGTCTAATTAGTGGGTAAGGGGGATAATGGGCCGCACGGCCCAACCCAGTCGTGGGTGCCTGAACACGCACGTTTATGCTGCGTGTCCGAGAATTCAGGGATATATCAGACACGTGATGTCTGATATATGCACGTTTACATTGCGTGGTTGACTTTATAAAGGGTCACGACTTCCAACTCAAGCTCGGCCTCGAGCTGGATGCCTTCTTAACTCGCGATCTTCATACCTCTGACTCGGTTCCTTAGTAATCTTAATAAACCTTTGGTTACCTCGAGCTAAAGAGGTAGGACCTGACAACAGCAGCTCCGGGCATGTGGCCTCCACTTGGCTGATATAATTATGCCATGTCTCAGCTCGCCAATAGCCCGTGGAAAATTAGGGCGTACATTTGCCCCCCAAGCCTTTGCTCGTGGCATATGACGTCATCTGGGGCCACAGTGGGGGCTTTTAGGCTTCCCTATGGACTCTTCACATTCCACCCATTACGTAGGCATTGACTATGTGGAGCATCGTGGTTGGTGACGGTACGTCTTCCGAGAACCGCATTAAATGGCCTAGCCTATACTCGGCCGTCGTTTCGCCTCTCGAGTAGAGAGCTTCATATCCCACATCAGGGCAATCCAACGGCCCTCCTCACTTGGCCTTTTACGTATATAAAAGGGGTAGCCACCTTACGCATGGGCCACCCGTTCATTTGAAACTTTTCTAATTTTCCCATTTTCTTCTTCCTTCTCCGCCTCAAAAAACCCTCTCTTTCTTTCGGTTACTGTTCCCAGCGTTCCAGAAGTTCAGGCGCGAGAGCTCCTTTGAGGCTTTGGCACCAGCTATTCCGACGAGGCTCCAACCCAGACAACCCCTTCATCCTCCCCACAGCGAAACACTCTGTAAGTTTTCTGCTTATGCATGCTTTAAATTCTCTCTTCACTATAGTCCACGGGGCCTCCCTCCAGCCAGCGAGATAGCACCCATCCCCGAGGAGGAGTCCACGGGGGAAGGAGAGGACGAGGAGGATGAGGTGCCCCTCGTGAGGCGGAAGCGGGAGCTGGAGGTCGCCCAAGAAACAGATGAGGAGAAGGTCCGGTCCGGAGCAGCCGCCGGTCCCTCTGGGCAAGGTAATCCTTATATGTTTAGGGACTTAGATAGGGCCACCGCAGACCCTCGGTTAGCTAGGTTCAATCCCAACCAGCCCGTTCAATGTCATCGAAGTGACCCAGACCACGATATGACCTTACTCCAATGCGTTGACCAGCTCGTGCTGGATTACGAAAGTAGCTGCCCTAGGGGCACTGTAGTCGTAGATAACACCATAGCATTCAGGTCGGTCTTTTTTGAGTAGTATGGGACCAATCTTCGGTCGTGGCCCTCCCTTCAGGAGGGTATAGTAGCTCCGGGCCTTAGGCAATATGTAGAAGAGTCTAGTCCCGAGCCAGATTCGGACCCGGAACCTCTTCCAGCCCGCGAAGTCATTATCCTAGATTCACCCGCTGCATCTCCGGGGATGATGGTCGTAACCATAGATTCTTCCTCTAGCTCGGAGGGTAGGATCCTTTTCAATATACTTGAGATATGTTTTCCCTTTAACTTTTGTTGTATTGCATAAATATTTCTACTTGTATATTAATACTTTGCCTTTGCTTTCTCAGAGGAGATGTCTCAGCCCGGAGGCAATGACCTATGAGCCATGTTCCCTGGAGGGAACCCTTCTGGGGCCTCTGGGCCCTCGGTGAAAAAGCTCCGGCTGGCAATGAAGGCCATCAGGAGCACTTCTAAGTCTCCTGCAAAGGGAAACTGCCTCCACCTCCTCCTGTTATGAAGATGCCCCCTCCTCCCCCGCGAATTCCCGACCCAGCTCGTGATATGGAGGTGCCCCCCGAGACCCTGGCGGCCACAACCCCCGAGGTGCGCGTCCCAGTGAATCCCCGGGCTCTGGAGAAGATCCCCAACGTCTTTCAGGGAACGGTCTACGAGACGGCGAGCTACACCGTGGACCATTACTACAATGCCACCGAGAGGGACCTGAGGGTGATCGAGACAAGGAGCCCGAAGAATGTGATGAAGTCTTCGCTGGGGATGGCTCTCATGGTAAGTTGACCTTGCCTTTGGTATTCCTTGCTCGCTATGCATCATATGTTTATTATTTTTTATCTAAGGTAGTTGCCTTATCATCTTTTTGGCTTTTTGCAGGGTGCCCTGGCTCTCCATTGGAGCATATCCCGATCTCGGGCTAGGCTCGATGACATGAGGGGGGAACACCAGACTGTCCTGGCCGCCCTTGAGACCGCCAAGAAATAGACGCAGGAGGCTAAGGATGTCCTGGCAACCATGCAGGCCGAGCTGGACGCGTCCCGGCCTAAGCTGCAGAAGGTCGAGGCTACCAAGGCCGCTCTAGCTGCTGCGAGGACTAAGCTTGAGGAGGCCAGGGCTGTTCGGGTCGCATTGGACGCAGCGAAAGCTGAGGCCGAGGAGGCCAAAGTCGCCCTGGCGACGGAGAGGGCAGCCTCCAGCTCCTCCATGGAGGATATGCTGTACCATTGCTGGGTCTATAACCCAGATGGTGACTTCTCCTTCATGGGGGTTGATGCGTGGGAGAGCTTCTTGGAGAAATTCAAAGCTCGCCTTCAGCACGAGGCGCCCTCCGAGACTGGGGAGAACTCTGCAGCCACCGAGCAGGAGGGCGAGGTGGTGACCTCATCGGAGCAGCCTGGCGGGGCCTAGGACTTTTTTTCCTTTTATCCTTTGTATTAATTTTTTTTTTGTAACTTTGTATGAGGTTTTCTAACCTCGAGACAATTGGTTTTACCAACTTTTTGCTTTTAATTGATTTGCATCATTTTACCTTTATGCGTTTTGGCAATAGTCTTAGTTTTTGTTGGTGCTGCGATTGATATTTTATGCTTTTCTAGGAAAAAAAAGCCATAATCAATTTTGAGCCAACTTCTAAGATAAGTCCTGGTTGCATCCCGAACATTGCTTTAAAAACTTAGTTCGCGTTAATTTTTTATTAATATCTCGTGCTTTTTAAGAAAAACAACGATCAATCAATTTGAATCAACTTCTAAGTTTTAGGACCTGGTTATATCCAGGACGTTAATTTGAAAACTTAGTTCGTGTTAATTCTTGGTTAATATCTTGTGCTTTTTAAGAAAAACACCGATCAACCAATTTGAATCAACTTCTAAGTTTTAGGACCTGGTTATATCCAGGACGTTAATTTGAAAACTTAGTTCGTGTTAATTCTTGATTAATATCTTGTGCTTTTTATGAAAAACACCGATCAACCAATTTAAATTAACTTCTAAGTTTTCAGACGACCTGGTTATACCCAGGATAGGACTTAGTTCGCGTTAATCCTTTATCAATATCTCGTGTTTTTTAAGAAAAACATCGATCAATCAATTTGAATCAACTTCTAAGCCTTTAAGGCAACCTAGTTATATCCAGGCACCATATGCCCCCTAAGTAATTAGGAAAGGGTCTTTCGTGGTTACTTGAGATTACATTCGCAAATATACACAATAATGAAAAAAGATTTAATTCTCATTGCTTGATAAACAAAAAATGGCCTTTCTGAATAAGCCTTACAAGGGTGTTACTGATAATATTTCTTCAAATGGATGGCGTTCCAAGTTCGTGGGACCGCTTCTCCATTAAGCTGAGCTAACTTGTAGGTTCCTTCCTTTATGACCTCGGTTATTTGATATGGCCCTTCCCAGTTTGGTCCCAATACTCCATCTTTGGGATCCTTAATGGCTAAGAAGACTCTTCTGAGGACCAGGTCGCCAATGCTAAAGGCGTGTTTTTTGACCTTTAAGTTGAAGTAACGAGTGATTTTTTGCTGAGTTGGAGCTGCAAATCTTCTCGTCTTTCATCAATCAGGTCGAGGGACGCGCAAAGTAGTTCGTGGTTGCGGTCCTGGTCATACGCCTGGACTCTATGTGAAGATACCTTTATCTCGACAGGAAGGACTGCCTTACTCCCAAAAGCCAGGGAGAAACGAGTATGACCCGTAGGAGTCCGATGCGAGGTCCGATATGCGCACAGTACCTAGGGGAGCTGTTCTGGCCAGACCCCCTTGGCTTCCTCCAGCCTTTTCTTAAGGCTCGCCTTTAGCGTCTTATTGACGGCTTCGACCTGCCCATTAGCCTAGGGGTAGGCCACGGAGGAGAAATTTTTTTCAATGCCGTACCTTTCATAGAATTCGGTGAAGAGGTCGCTGTCGAATTGAGTCCCATTGTCGGATACGATTTTCTTTGGCAGCCTGAACTGGCAGATAATGCTTTTGACCACAAAGTCGAGGACTTTCCTGGAAGTGATTGTCGCCAAACGTTCTGCCTCAGCCCACTTTGTGAAGTAGTCAATAGCCACCACAGCGTAGCGGACCCCGCCCTTTCCAGTAGGGAGGGCGCCAACCAGGTCGATTCCCCAGACCGCGAATGGCCATGGGGACGAGATCATCTTCAGCTCGACTGGGGGAGCTCAGGCAATAATGGTGAATCGCTGGCACTTGTCACATTTCTTGACGTACGAGATTGAGTCCTTCGACAGAGTGGGCCAGTAATACCTCTATCTTAAGATTTTCAGGGCCAAGTTTTGCCCCCCAGTGTGGTCCCTGCAAAAACCCTCGTGCACTTCCTGCAAGATGGTCTTTGCTTCGCCTAGCAGAACACATTGTAGGAGAGGTAGGGAGTGCCCACGCCGATATAGCACCCCGTCTACCATCGTATACCTTGGAGCCTGGTACAGTATCTGCCGTGCGTCATTACACCCCTCGTGTAACTTTCCTTCAGTGAGATACTCGAGGATGGGGGTCATCCAGGTCGATCTAGCATCGATCATCTCGACCTCCACCCCGACCTCTTCTATACTTGGTTTCTGCAAGAACTCTACCGGTACTAACCCCAAAGCCTCCGTCTCCCCGGAGGTAGAGATCTTGGCGAGGGCGTCTGCGTTAGCGTTCTGCTCTAGAGGTATCTGCTCAATTAAGCCCCGTTCAAATTCGGACAGCTCGACTTTCACCTTGGCCAGGTAAGCAGCCATCTTGGTCCCCCGTGCTTGATATTCACCTAGCACCTGGTTTACCACGAGCTGGGAATCGCTGAAGCATTGAACAGAGCTGGCCTTCAGCTCCTGGGCTACCCTTAGCCTGGCCAGCAAAGCTTCGTATTCAACCTCATTGTTGGATGCCTTGAATCCGAATCTCAGCGCTGAGTGGAATCTATGACCTTCTGGGGATATCAAAATGATTCCAGCCCCGGAGCCATTCTCATTAGATGAGCCGTCCACGAAGATCTTCCATGACGCCTGGGTCGAGGTGACCTGGGGTGAATCTTCTCTGAATCCTATGCATTCCGCCACAAAATCGGCCAGGGCCTGGCTTTTTATTGCAGTTTGTGGGGTGTACAAAATTTTGAACTGACTGAGCTCAATAGCCCACTTCAACAGGCGTCCCGATGCTTAAGGTTTTTGCAAAACCTGCCTTAAAAGTTGATCGGTTATGACGTGTATTGGGTGGGATTGGAAATATGGCCTGAGCTTTCGGGAGGCCGTGATAAGACAGAATGCCATCTTTTCCATCAACGGGTATTGGGACTCGGCCCCGAGAAGTCTCTTATTGATGTAATAGACTGGTTTTTGAACCTGGTCTTCTTCTCGGACCAATATGGCACTAGCTGCATCTTTCGTGACAGCTAGGTAAAGGAAAAGAGGCTCCCCTGCCATTGGTTTGGACAATACGGGCGGCTCGGCCAGATGTGCTTTCAGGTCGAGGAAGGCACTTTCGCACTCCTCTGTCTACTCGAACTTCTTATTTCCCCGGAGCAGGTTGTAGAATGGCAGGCACTTGTCGGTGGATTTAGAAATAAATCGATTAAGGGCCGCCACCCTTCCTGTCAGACCTTGGATGTCCTTTCGTGACCTAGGTGAGGGAAGCTCGAGCAATGACTTGATCTTATCGAGGTTTGCCTCGATTCCTCTAGTGTTGACAATGAAACCCAGGAATTTTCCAGACGCGACCCCAAAAGTGCACTTCTGCGGGTTAAGCCTCATGCCGTACTCCCTTAGTATCTTGAAGCATTCCTCCAGGTCGGAAACATGGTTATTGGCAGTATTCGACTTGACCAGCATGTCGTCCACGTATACTTCCATGTTATTCCCGATCTGGTTGGCGAACATCCTATTCACCAATCTCTGGTATGTAGCACTGGCGTTCTTCAGTCCGGCATGACCTTGTAACAATAGACGTTAGTTGGGGTCATGAAGCTAGTGTGTGTTGGAAAAAGCTTATACAGGATCTTTATTTATTTTCATGTATATCTAATATTAAACAAATTAATACGAGATAGCCTAAAACATGTTTCTAAAATTGAATTCAAAGAGAAACAAAAATAGAATACTTACAGTATACGCAGCGGAATTAAGAGTCCTTCCTTCAGTTTCTCTAACTCTTGTATCCTCTCTGTCGCAGAGTATTATCAAGAAACTGAACCGATCTTCTATTTTCTTCACGATCTTCCAATGTATCCTTAGAACCACCTAGACTAGTGTGGGAAATTCTCAACACATGAGATAGATATAGAGAGAAGAAGAGAAAATAACAAAGTGGCTTAGAAAAGGACTTGTGTTTAGAGAGAATATAAAACTATCAGAAAATCTGACTTGTGACTTATCAAACTTCTTTCAAATCTTCTCTCTAAGCACTCTTTTTATAGACTCAATTAGGCCAATTAATTTAATTAAAAAATCAATAAAATAACAGCCATTTTGAAGCCCTAGGTCGAAATTATCATGGGCTATAGGCCCGTGAAATTTCCCATTTGATTATAAGCCCATTGGACTTAAAATCAAGGCCTGTGTTATTTTCTATTGATTTAATTAATTAAATAATTATTTAAATCCTTTATCAAATTAATTATTTATAATTTGAACCTTGATTTAAATTTATTTATTAATTTAGATACCAATTTATCTTAATTAATAAATCTGCCATAATTTCTCTTTTCTTCTCAAAATTACACAACTCTGTGAAACTATCCAAAATTGACCTGGTCAACTTTGATAATTCTAATTGATGATTAAATCAATTAATTGAGACTATCTAGATGATTTTATCCAAGGTACAATGGGGACCATGGGCCTATGAAATCAAGCTCCAATAAGTTTTCATAAATCTAACAAATAAATTTACTAACTTATTAATTCCTCGTGACTCCACTATAGACTTGGAATTGCACTCTTGAATTCATAGAACGCTCTATAACAAATATAGATACGCTATTAATTATCCATTGTTACAACCATAATTTTCACTCAATCCTCTATAGACGGTCTACAATGAGACAGGACTAAAATACCGTTTTACCCCTCATTGTATTTTATCCTTAAAACACTTAGTTCCTTGTAAATGATATTTCAGTAAACTAATTTAATTACTGAAATGAGATCTCTATCATTTAACACCTTGAACCAAACTAAAAGGAAACCATCGTTTCACTTCTTCATCAGAAGCTATAGATGTTCATATCTATGATTAACACTCCCACTCAATTATACTACCGAGTTCCCAAGATGTAAGTATGGGCTAGTCCGTAGGGTAAGCTGGTAACGAACAAGTCAAAGAACTCAAATAATACAATCAGTTAGAATACTAACCACTCAGAATTGAGATTGAATTGACCTATGGTCAACTATATGATATGACTAGAATAGATAATAACGGTATGTTTACTTATCTTATCAACTGTCAATATCGGTCCTGTCCGATGTAACAAATACATCCGATCTTATCTACTTTGCTAATGTTCTGGAAAGAACATAACACTGTAATGTGTAAGTAGATCATATCGTAGATTGGCAAGTCAGTGTAAATCCGGTGCACTGACTAATCTTAGGACTAACTTATTTTTGAACATATAATCATATTTATATTCCACTGTGATTACGTCACTATAAATAAGATTAGCTATATGCTCGGGATTTAATAGAAGTTTATATTAAACAAATAATCATGAAAATAAAACATGTGAGCAAAGTGATTGACCAAGTCAAAAAATGATTTCTATTCTTTTATTGATAATAAAATGAGATTACAAAGAATTTGGGTTTTAATTAGGGCATAAAACCCCAACAGTGTGCTCCTGGTCCGCCGGATTTATGGCGATCTGATTATAACCTGAGTACGCGTCCATAAAGGACATGAGCTCGTGCCCCGCCGTGGCGTCCAACAATTGGTCGATCCTTGGCAAGGGAAAACAGTCTTTGGGGCAGGCTTTATTCAGATCGGAGAAGTCGATGCAGGTCCGCCATTTCCCGTTGGGCTTCGGGACCAGCACAGGATTGGCGACCCAAATCGGAAACTTGGCTTCACGGATAAAGCCGCATTTCTTGAGCCGGGCTACTTCTTCTTCTAGGGCTTCAGTTCGAGTTGTTCCCAGGCGCCTCTGTTTCTGGGACTTTGCAGGAATGCTCTTATCCAAATGAAGGGTGCGCATGATGACATTTGGACTAATTCCCACCATGTCCTCGTGTGACCATGCGAACACATCTAGGTTCTCCTGCAGGAACTTGATTAGCTCCACCTTCCTCTTGCCACAGAGGTTTTTCCTGAGCTTAACCATCCGTGAGGGATTCTGTGGATCGATATTTACTTCCTCGAGCTCTTCAATAGCTTGGAGCTCAGACTTATCCTCGCCTATTCGGGGGTCAATATCCTCACTTAGGACGATATTTTCCCCTTCGGCGCTCTGAGGTTTTTCAATCTTAGGATTAGGCAAAGGTTCCTGAGATTCCTCTAAGCCACCTTGGACGGCCATTGTTAACTGCCCGGGTTTCAATTTTCCCTTCATGGAAATGTTGTAGCATTCCCTGGCAGCAAGCTGATCACCACGGACTGTGCATATCCCTGTGGAAGAAGGGAAATTCAGCGCGAGGTGGCGGACCGAGGTGATGGCTTCAAAAGCTATAAGTGTAGGTTGACCCAAAATGGCATTGTATGCGGCGGGACAGTCGATGACCACGAATTCAAGGAATTTTGAGACTCTCCGAGGTCCCTCTCCAAAGGTGATCACCAGCTCAATCGTCCCTATAGTCGCTGATCCTTCTCCAGAGAAACCATAAAGCATCATGGAGGTCGCCTTCAGCTCGGCGATAGACAAACCCATCTTCTCCAGCATGGACCGAAATAGAAGGTTTACCGAGCTCCCATTATCGATCAGCACTCTCCTAACCCTACGATTAGCGAGCTACACTGCTACGACCAGAGGGTTGTTATGAGGGAACTGAACGTGGCTGGCATCTTCTTCAGTAAAAATGATTGGTTGCCTTTCCAATCGCTGCTACTTTGGCAGTGCTGCTCGGGGACGAACTCTACTCCATTATGAGCCATAAGTTCGTTGACGTACCTCTTTTGGGAACCTCTGCTCGTGCCAGCCAAATGAGGACCTCCAGAGATTGTGGAGATCTCTCCTCCTATCACTGGAGGAGGGACGTCCTGATCCACCCGAGAACCGGGCTGAGTGACCGTGACTTCCGGAGCTGGACGGGCTGCGGGAACTCTGTTCCGCGAATATTGAGCCAAGGGGCCGGCTCGGATGAGAGTCTTGATCTCATCCTTCAGGTGTCTGCAGTCATCGGTATTGTGGCCAACATCGTTGTGGAAACGATAAAACTTGGAGGGGTCTTGCTTCCCCTTCTGGTGCTTTAACGGCTCCGGCTTCTTCCAGGGGAGGTGATCAGAGTTTGCTAGGAAGATGTTCTCCCTAGAGTGGGTGAGCTCCGTATAAGTCGCGTAGACCGGCTTAAATTTTTCTACGGACTTATTCTTCTTTGGGCCGTGTTGGTTGCCCTCGCCGTTCCCCTTTCTCTTGCCTCCACCAAACTGGTTATTCTGTGTGACGTTCTGGGTCGCTGTCACGACCTCCGTTCCCACTCCAGCGGGCTGCTCAGGGACCTGGCTAGTTCCTGCAGCTGAGGCTTGGGGCTCCTCCAAGTTGATCCACCCCTGGGCCCTATTTAGGAATTTGTTTACGGAGCTGACTCCCTTCCTTTGTATCTCATTCCAGAGTCCCCCTCCGACGAGGATTCCAGTTCTCAAAGCCATGAGCTTGGAGTTGTCATCTGCGTCTCTAGCCCGAGCAGTGACGTTCGCGAACTTGCTCAGGTAAGCCTTCAGAGGCTCGTCGGGTTGTTGCCTCACGTTGGCTAGGGAGTCGGCCTTGACGCGGGCAGCCTGGGAAGCTCGGAATGCTCTCTTGAAGTCAGCAGAGAAAGTTTTCCAGGAGCTGATTGACTGTTTCTTGCTTTGTTTGAACCACTGCCTGGCCGGCCCAGTCAGTGTGGAGGGAAATATTAAACACCTCAGCTCGGGGGCAATGTTGTGGGCCATCATCAGGGTATTGAACATACCCAGATGATCTGACGGATCTCCGTCTCCGTTGAATTTGGACAGGTGCGACATACGGAAACCGGGCGGGTATGCCGTTGCTGCTATGCTGGGGGTGAAGAGCTCAAGTTTGTCCCCCGAATCATATTCATCTTTTTCTTTTTCTGACAGGAGCTTCCTCATTAGCTCCTCCATCTGAGCCAGGCACTCAAGGGTTTTGTCTTGATTTCCTTGGTTGTTCCGGGGCTGTTCAACAACTCCAGATCCATTGTACACGTTTGGCGGGTTATTGTCCCTCCTATCTTAAGATAGGTTATATGGGACATTCCCGCTGTCGCGTACCTCGGACAGGTCTTCCCTTGGGCGAGCACGGCTGCCATCTCATACTGGGTTTCCCCTTTGAGAGTTTAGACGATCTCGGAGGTCGTCCCTCGGGGTGGCTTGAGGACTCTGCGCCGAGCTTAGGCGTTGGCGCAGGTCTCCGCCAGAAAGGTCACTTCGGCAGCTTCCGGTCCAATAGCTCCCGTTTGAGAAGCTCGGAGCCCGCCTTTGGGGATGAGGATCCGGGACTTCTCTGGGCGCCCTGCTACGATGGGAAGGTCCTGCGGAAGGTGGGTTTCTCCTACTGCTCCCATAAGCTGGAATATCTCTGACTGGCTGAGGAGGAGATGGATATCTTATCGGCGAAGGAGGATTTTTGACCGAGGACGCAATCCTGGTCCCGTCAGGGCGGATCAGGTTAGGTAGGAGCCTCTCGGCCCTGCCAACCTGCGGGTCTTGCGCTTGGCGGTCTGAGCGGGGCGTAGGAAGGCTGGCCGGGACGGGCTGTCGCTGTGAGCCCTCCCCGGATCTCCTTCTAGAATTCCCTCGAGCCCTCCTGGGTGCGCTCGAGGGTGGTAGTGAATTGGGAGTTGAAGTTCGTACCGAGCGACTATATTGTTGCTCGGCCCTGGGTAATTCTTCAAAGGTTGTCTGTCGGCGATGCGATGAGAGAGTAGAGTTAGATGTCAGGGGTCTGGTCGACCGACTAGGCCTGGACCGATTACCCCGGTGGGACTTATGAGTCTCGCCTTGCCTCTTTTCGACGTTAGCGTTGGTTGTAAGAGGGGGTAGTCGGGTCAACACCTCCTTAATCTGCTGGTTAGCTTTCGCCAGCTGACTCCTCAGCTGAGCATTCTCCATCTCTACTGCCGTGTAAAAATCCGGGTTCGGATTAGGTGGCCGGGGTGCCGAACTTCCAGTGTCATCTTGGCCTATTGGCTGCTTGCCCGGCCGCTGCTGAACTTCAAGATTTTGCTCACCGGAGATGGCGGCATGATGGGCCTACTGCCCATCATGTTGGTCCGCCTCGTTACCATGTCTTGAGGGAGTGATCACCATGGTTGGGTATTTGTGATAGCACCAATCTAACAAGCTCTCAATGAAAGCACCAAACTATTGATGCGGTTCTTCGCCAACAGGTAATTAAGAAACTAAGAGAATGGGATTAGTGCTAAGTAATGAACCGAAACAGATGAATGATCTTAAAATGAATTGATGATACCAATACTTTTTTAGGTGGTTCAAAGGTTAAAATCCTTATACTCCACCAGCCAATATTATTGCTATATTTATGGTATTCTTTACAGGGTATTTCTTTACACAATAGAATCCAACCCCTTGCAACTCCCAGGGTCTCCATATATATAGGAGAGGACACCTGGGGGTTGGCAAGGGGGGTCATCCCGTGACCTCTTACCCACATGTCACTTCTGTGACATTCATGATTAATTCCTAAAACCTGACAAATGAAGTGTGGTCTAATCAGTAGGTAAGGGGGATAATGGGCCGCACGGCCCAACCCAGTCGTGGGTGCCTGAACACGCACGTTTATGCTGCGTGTCCGAGAATTTAGGGATATATCAGACACGTGATGTCTGATATATGCACGTTTACATTGCGTGGTTGACTTTATAAAGGGTCACGGCTTCCAACTCAAGCTCGGCCTCGAGCTGGATGCCTTCTTAACTCGCGATCTTCATACCTCTGACTCGGTTCCTTAGTAATCTTAATAAACTTTTGGTTACCTCGAGCTAAAGAGGTAGGACCTGACAATAGCAGCTCCAGGCATGTGGCCTTCACATGGCTGATATAATTATGCCATGTCTCAACTCGCCAATAGCCCGTGGAAAATTAGGGCATACAAAGGGCATTTTGGTAATTTGGCCCGTTGAGGGCGTAATTGTGTATTTTCATGCATGTGGGTGAGTTATGAATGGTACCACACTATATGTTGATTTGTTCGAGCCTTTCGGCATGAGACGGTCATGAAATGCAAGTGTTCAGTCTGGTCATAACAGGATTAAGTTTGGGGCTTGGGGTGAGTCTCGGGGTGATTTTGATGATTAGAGCATTACCGGGAATTAAAGGGTAATGGGATATGGATTATTGATGTTTGAGAATATTGAGAATAGCGGGAATTGGAGGGTGTTAATTTTGATTAACGAAATAGGTGCGGAAGGACGGTTTTGCCGTTGGTGGCTATTAAGGCTTTATTTTAGACTTGAGGGCATTTAGGTCTTTTCCCCCTAAAGGATTTATATCAGCCATTAAGGCTGTATAAGAGTAACAAAAACAGAGTCTCCTTTCTCCTTCTCTCCCGATAGGTTTTCTCCCTCATTTCTCTTTGAATTTTCAAGCTCCTTTTTGAGGAATCAAGCCAAGGATCCAAGCTGGGATAAGCTAGGGTTATGCTCCACCATTGAAGAGGGTGTGTTGCTGAGATTGAGGTGAGTTTTTAGCCATTAGAACTCTTGCTTTTGCTCTGTTTTCCAAGTTAAGTTCCAGCTGGTTTTTGGGTTGGAAAGTTGGGAATTGGTTGGAGTTTTGGCTAGGGTTCTTGGGATTGTGGTGCCTAGGTTATGTGGAGGTGGTATTTGGGTTCATTTGGGACTAAAATTGATGTTTGGAAGCTTTTGATTTGGGTTGGAAAAGGTAGAATCGAAGGAGGAGATTTCTGGGAATTTTCTGGCTGAGGGTAGCGCTACAGCGCCCAGTATAGGGCGCTACAGCGCTACCTGCAGGGAGTGAAGGGCGGTTTGTGGTTCTGAGAAGAGCGCTGGGGCACTAGGAGAGTAGCTACTCTGTTTCTTCAAGACCCTGTTTTGAGTGTTTTTAAGGGTTTTTGGCTCGGGGTTTCAATCCTTAAGGCCCGGGATCGAATCTACTCCCTGTGTGGGCATGTTTTGAGGTCCTGAGAGTGGGGTTTAGATTAAGACCCTATCTTTGATAATTTTCATTAATCGGAGGTTATGTTTGGTTATGACTAGGTGATCGCTAAAGGATTAAGGATCGATCGTTCTCAAGGGTCGTTCTTGTTCTAATTCTCGCTCGAACCGGAGGTAAGAAAACTGCACCCTGTGTATATGTGACATGCATGGTTATTATTGATGCATGTTGGACTATTAAATGTGGCATGCATGATTATTGTTGAGGCATGTCAAGTGGTTATATACGATGCATATGATGCACGAGAAACATGTGATTAGGGCATGCTTTGTATACTGAGTATGATATTGTTCAAAGCTTGAGCCTCTGTGTTTATGCATGATCCTAATTGTGCTAGTATTTGTTAAGTAAGCATGCTGAATGCCCTGTATTCGGATATTGGATATGTGATATATGTTTGGTGGCATTGCTTACTTGTATATGGCACTGACTAGTTAGGGACACTGACCTAAGAGTCAGAAACGGCATAAGCGTCCTGAACGCAGGGCCGAATGAAGATTAGATCTAATCGATATCAGCATTGAATGACTCATATGGGGCATTAATGCTGGAATGACCCTAAGGTCGATGAATCTTATAGGCGATTGGCTAGTCTAGGACTAGTTACTCAGAACCAGGGCCTAAGGCCTAGGTGACTGCTTGTCACATGGCTAGGGAACGATGTTCAAGGATTATGACTCTACGGTCATGAGGAAGGTTATGTTGGTGACTAGTCATCATGCACCTATCCTATCTAAGCTAGTGAAATGATCACTTATCTACTCGACAAGTTTATGCTGGTGACTATTTCACCAGATACCTATCTTGTTTAAGCTAGTGAAAGGATCACTTATCTATAAGCTCCGGTGACCCTATCGTCACATGGCTATTGGGAACGGAACCCACCCTAGTGATTGTACCATTGTCACTCTTCTATTGGGGTTAAAAGCCCTAAATGACTATTATGGTTATTGGTTGATGTGTTATACTCAACATTACGTGGATTTGTTTGCCTGCTGGAATAGGGCTATATCTGCTAGGCGTGTGCCTTATGATTTGATGACATATTATAACTGTTCATGAGCATATTAAGTTTTCTTGCTGAGCTTCGGCTCACGGGTGCTATGTGGTACAGGTAAAGGCAAAAGAAAGTTGGACCATCCTTGAGTTGGAGAGCTTAGGTGATGATGTGTACATATGCAGCTGCTCGACCACCACGGCCGAGGTTTGAAGAGGAACTAGGGTTAAACCCTGTTTTGCCGCTTAGATCGACCTGTTGTAAATATTTTCTTGTAGTAGACTCTAAAATTATATTTTGGTATCCAAATGTATATAATAAACGTTCTAATGAAACGTTACATCTTAACCAAAAATTTTAATCCCTAAACCGCTAATCATACTTAGTTACACGATTTTGGCCAAATGACTCGATTAACGAGTTTAGCATTGGTTACAAGGCGCACTGTAACGGTCCCTAGAGTTTGGGGCGTTACAGCAAAGGTACCATTGAAGTCTTTTTCACCTCCGGCAAGAAAGTTACATTAGTGAATGTACTTTATGTTCCCGAAATGAGTACAAACTTGGTAAGTGGTGATTTGCTTGGCAAGCCCGGCATTAAAGCCGTTTTTGAGTCCGGTAAACTTATACTTACCAAATCAAATGTATTTTTGGGAAAGGGTACTCTTGTGAGGGTATGGTTAAATTGTGCACCAATGATGTAACTTTCAATGTTATCAATAAAAATGCTAATTCCTCCTATATTGTTGAGTATGATTCTTTATTTTTGTGGCATCTTAGACTATCGCATATAGGTTTTTCAACCATGAAAAGAGTAGTTAAATGTGGTATGATTGCATGCAATATTAAAAACTATGGTAAATGTGAAACATGTGTTAAGGAAAAAATGATTTAGAAACCATTTCCTAGTGTAGAAAGATCATCTAATTTACTAGATTTAATCCATAGTGATCTTTGCGAATTAAATGGTGTTTTATCTAGAGGCGGCAAAATGTATTTTCTTACTTTTATAGATGATTTTAGTAGATATACCTATGTGTTTATTTTAAAGCATAAAGATGAAACTTTTGATGCTTTTAAATTGTATAAATTAGAAGTTGAAAATCAACTAAATAAAAAGATTAAGGTGCTAAGAAGTGATAGAGGAGGAGAGTACTTCTCTAATGAATTCAATACATTTTGTGAAGAAAATGATATAATTCATGAGTGCACTGCACCTTATACACCACAACACAATGGTGTTGCCGAAAGGAAAAATAAGACTTATCTAGAGATGATAAATTCTATGTTGGTATTTTCTAAGTTGAACTTCAACTTATGGGGTGAAGCGCTTTTAACTGCTTGTCACATTCTTAATCGAATATCGATGAAGAAAAATGAGATATCTCCATATGAGTTATGGAAAGGAAGAAAACCCAACATAGGGTACTTCAAAGTGTGGGGGTGTCTTGCATATTGCAAGAAAAATGAACCTAATAGAACAAAGTTAGGTTCAAGAGCCATAAAGTGTGCTTTTGTTGGTTATGCCAACAATAGTAAAGCATATAGGCTATTAGACTTAGAGTCTAATATTGTGATTGAATCTAGAGAAGTTGAATTCTTTGAGAATATGTTATGTGACAACAATTCTCAAGCTTCAACATATTTAAAGGAGAATTTGTTATATGAGAACAATTCTCAAGCTTCTACATCCAAAGTTGATTCTCAAGAGGAGAATTCTCAAAAGGATGTAAAGCAACCCTTTGAACCTAGAAGAAGTCAAAGGCTTAAAAATCATAAAAGTCTAGTAGTGGATGAGATAGATTATCAACGAATTTCGTTCTACATGGTAGAAGGAAATAGAGAGGAAGTCATTAGGAAAATTCCTATTGTACTTCTTGTTGAGGATGATCCTAAGGCTTATAGAGAAGCTATGCAATCGAGAGATAGTGCATTTTGGAAATAAGCCATCAATAATGAGATGAATTCCATTCTTTCCAATAACACTTGGGAATTGGTAGACCTACCACCGGGGTCTAAGCCAATTGGGTGTAAGTGGGTATTTAGGAGAAAATACCACACTGATGGCACTATCAAAACCTTTAAAGCTAGATTAGTAGCTAAAGGGTTTAGGCAAAAGAGGGTATCGATTATTTCGATACCTATGCGCCTGTTGCAAGAACAACTTCTATAAGAATTTTGTTCGCTTTAGCTTCTATACACAACTTGTATGTTCATCAAATGGATGTCATAACGACATTCCTTAATGGTGACCTCAATGAGGAGATCTATATGGAACAACCCGAAGGGTTAGCCCTACCAAAATATGAATATAAAGTATGTAGTCTTGTAAAATCCTTATATGGATTGAAACAAGCTCCTAAGCAATGGCATGAGAAATTTGATCAAGCCATCATGTCTAATGGGTTTAGACATAACAATGGAGACAAGTGTTTGTATTCCAAAACTTGTAAGGGATATGTGATCATTGTTTGCTTATATGTGGATGACATGCTTATTCTAAGTAATAGCATGAAAGAGATAGAAGAAACAAAGAGGTGTCTATCATCAACCTTCAAGATGAAAGATCTTGGTGAAGTTGACACCATACTTGGTATCATAGTAAAGAAACATAGTAGGGGTTTTGCATTAGGGCAAGCCCACTATGTTGAGAAAGTATTGAACAAATTTAACCATCTCAAGGTTAAAGATGCCAATACTCCATTCGATCATAGTGTAAAACTAGAGAAGAATGAAGGAAGAACGGTGGCTCAATTGGAGTACGCTAGTGCTATAGGGAGTCTAATGTACGCTACCCAATGTACTAGGCCTGATATAGCATTTGCGGTAAGTAAACTTAGTAGGTTTACAAGTAATCCAAGTGTGGATCACTGGAAGGCAATTGGAAGAGTCCTAGGTTATCTCAAGAAAATCAAAGGACTAAGCCTTCACTACTCCAAATTTCCTTCAATTTTAGAAGGATATACAGATGCAAGTTGGATAACCAATCTTGGGGACAACTTGTCCACAACTGGTTGGGTATTTACACTTGGTGGATGTGCAATTTCTTGGGGTTCCAAGAAACAAACCTGTATATCTCATTCCACTATGGAAGCAGAGTTCATAGCTCTAGCTGTTACTGGCAAAGAGGCCAAATGGTTAAGGGATCTGTTGATAGAGATTCCCCTAATCAAAGATAATGTATCTATTATATCGATACATTGTGATAGCCAAGTGACATTGGCTAGAGCATACCGCGAAGTGTATAATCGGAAGTCTAGACATATTAGTCTAAGACATGGATATGTAAGAGAATTGATTCAAAGAGGATTTCATCTCAATATCCTATGTGAGAACAAGTGAAAATCTGGCGGATCCTTTCACTAAGCCACTAACAAGGGATTTAGTGGCTGCATCATCTCGAGGGATGGGACTTAAACTCCCTAAAGAGATTCACGATTGATGGTAACCTATCTTAACACTAATTATTCAACTAGTGTTAGGTTCAATAGGTAACAACAAATCAATCAAGTGAATATTAGTTGTGCTCAAAACAAGTCCCATCTGAGATATTGAGTACTTGTGTGTTACCAAGTTGAGGGTTAAAACCGAAAGGTTTTTTAATAGAATTCAGTCTTGTGAAGACAAGTATTTTTGGTAACAAAATACTGTAAGAATTCTACCTATGTGGACCTAGGGGTGGTGCCACCTCTCATGAGAATTGGGAGTATTCTCAAGAACGTCCATGAATGGAAAGTGCACATGGCCATTAATGGTGCAAAGCGAGACATAGAGGTCTTAAGTGAACATCGCAAAGGTGTGTGTGTTATCACCGATTTGTTATCATGAAAAGATGGTTCAATGCCTAGTGCAACCAAATTTTTGACAAATTTTTTGATAATTACACTATAGTAAAGTTCAAGTTGAAAAACACTTTGCTTTATGCACTAATGCAATGACTCCTATAAGAGAGAGTTCTTATTTAATCAAGTGGGGGATATGTTATATTTCAAAATATAATGATTGATTAAATAAGTGTTACAATAGATAACTATTTAATCTAGTAGGGGAATGTTATATTATTTTATAATATAATGTAATATTATATTATATTATAATATAATGTTTTAGATTAAATAAACGTGACAAAGAGTATCACATATTGTAACATATAATTGAGAGTTACAATATTTAGATATATGAGATATATCCAAATAATGTAACATATTTAGTGTTACTAATTTATAACTTCCAAATATTACCCTTTATTGTGTAAATTTGGTGTTACATAATATTGAGATGAATTTCATAAAGTCATATGTGAAATGGTTGTTAGAGATATGATTTTAACCCCAATAATGTGTTTTGGGAGTTACAAAATCATTTGGGAGGGTTTGGAACCATTTGGAAAAACAGCACATTTTCAAGTGCTGAAACTGGGCTGTGGCCGCAGCCACTGAATGATGGTGGCCGCAGCCTGGGTCGCAAAGAGCAGTGGCCACAGCCACTAATGTCCCTGGCCGCAGCCACAGGTGCATTTCAGGCCAATTTTTCAGTTTTTTCCAAATGTGTTGAACGGTTCCAAAAACCCAAATAACTCCCAAATCTCAATTTTAATTCCATATTAATCCAATTAAACATTGGTAACAACCATGGGGGTTGGTGGAATTTAAAATTCAAAGGGTGTCTCTAAACTCTATAAATAGGAGCCTATAACTCACTTGAAAGACACAACATTTCTATCCATTAGAGCACTTGGCTAGAAATACCTCGAGACTTGATTATTCCAGAAAGCATTTCCAAAAATCTGTGAGAGATCCCTTAGTGCTTGAGTTAGGGGGAAATAAGCTTTTGGACAAAGGTGTCAAACCTTGTTCAAGTTGGTGATCCCCAACACTCTTCACTTTGGTTGTGTGAGTGAGAGCTTATTGTTTTTGTTCTTGTTCTTATTTTCTTCTATTGCTTTTTCTTCTTTTCTTCTTGCTCTATTTACTTGTACTTTTGTTTAAGAATTGTAATCCTTTTATTTCCTCTATTCAAACACTTCTAGTTTACTTGTATCTTTTTGTAATAGAGTTGTACTTTCTATTTCTATCATCTTACATCTCCTTCTCCTTTTATTTGTATTTTCAGTTATAGAGTTGTAACACTCTTTTTAATTAATCTATATTTATTTGTAATATTATTGCATAGAGTTGTATTATCTTACCATTTCTATTAAGGCAAATACATATTTTCCTAACAACTAGTTCATCGAACACCTATCTTGTTTAAGCTAGTGAAATGATCACTTATCTATAAATCCCCGGTGACCCTATCGTCACATGGCCAATGGGAACGGAACCCACCTTAGTGACTTGTACAACTGTCACTTAGGGCTATAAGCTCGGTATGGTTACCAGAACCACTAGTGTTAAATCACTTATTTGATTAGGATTGACTTGATAGTCATCCACTCAGGAGGGCAGGATTCCTTATCCTGGATACCCATCATTACGTGAACCTATTTGCCTGCTTGAATAGGGCTATATTTGCTAGGCGTGTGCCTTATGATTTGATGACATGTTATTACTGTTCATGAGCATATTGAGTTTTCTTGCTGGGCTTCGGCTCACGGGTGCTATGTGGTGCAGGTAAAGGCAAAAGAAAGCTGGACCATCCTTGAGTTGGAGAGATTAGGTGACGATGTGTACATATGCGGCTGCTCAACCGCCACGACTGAGGGTTGAAAGAGGGACTAGGGTTAAACCCTATTTTGCCGCTTAGATCAGCTAGTTGTAAATATTTTCTTGTAATAGACCTTTAAATTATATTTTTGGGATCCTAATGTATACAGTAAACGTTCTAATGAAACGTTATATCTTAACCAAAAATTTTAATCCCTAAACCGCTAATCATACTTAGTTACACGATTTTGGCCAAATGACTCGATTAGCAAGTTTAGCACTGTTTATAAGGCACACCGTAACAGTCCCTGAAGTTTACGGCGTTACAACAACACTGCGGAAATTGCCAGACTACGACAGCAAGTTGAGGAATTATTGTAGCAACTGCGGCAACAGCCTCAGCCTCAGCCTCCACCTCTGCCGCAACCACAGCCACAACAAATGGCTCAAGCACCCCATCAAGTAGGTCCTTATGGGGGATGGCCAATGGCAAACTATGCACCATACCTAGCTCATCACATGGAGCCAATTTATGAGCGGTTTCGTAAGCAACATGCTCCAAACTTTGAAGGGACAACAAACCCCTTCGAGGCGGAAGAATGGCTCAGAAATGTGGAGCCGATCCTAGCGCACATGAATCTCAGCAACGCAGACCGCATATCCTGCATTTCATCTCTACTAAAGAAGGATGCTAGAATATGGTGGGACTTAGTTCAGCATACTCACGATGTCGCCACCATGACTTGGACCAGATTTGTGGAGCTGTTCCACAAAAAGTACTACAATTCGGTAGTCATCGCTTCAAGGGTCGAGGAGTTCGTTGGTTTGAAGCAAGGGAATTTATCAGTAGCAGAATATGCTCGACACCTTGACCGATTAGCCAAGTTTGCACCAGAAATGGTTCCAACTGACTTTCTAAGGGTGACCAAGTTCATTAAAGGACTTCGACCAAAGATTGAGCTAGGGGTTAAGCTCGCAAACCCGGGAAATACTACCTGTGCCGATGTTCTAGAAACGACAATAGAAGTAGAAAGGCTTCATGCAAATGTTAGTAAAGAGGAGGCCAGTAAGCATGAGCCTAAACAGCCAAGTCAACCTCAGAATGGTCAGAACTGTTATATTATTTTATAATATAATGTAAAATTATATTATATTATAATATAATGTTTTAGATTAAATAAATGTGACAAAGTGTGTCACATATTGTAACATATAATAGAGAGTTACAATATTTAGATATATGAGATATATCCAAATAATGTAACATATTTGGTGTTACAAATTTGTAACTTCCAAATATTACCCTTTATTGTGTAAAATTGTTGTTACACAATATTGAGATGAATTTCATAAAGCCATATGTGATATGGCTGTTAGAGATATGATTTAAACCCCAATAATGTGTTTTGGGAGTTACAAAATCATTTGGGAGGGTTTGGAACCGTTTGGAAAAACAGCACAATTTTTTGTGCTGAAATTGGTCAGTGGCCGCAGCCTGTGGGACAGAGACCAGTGGTCGCGGCCACCATTGTCTCTGGCCGCGTCCATAGGCCAAAAAACTGACCAATTTTCAGTTTTTTCAATATTTGTTGAACGGCTCAAAAAACCCAAATAACTCCCAAATCTCTTTTTTAATTCCATATTAATCCAATTAAACATTGGTAATAGCCATGGGGGTTGGTGGAATTTGAAATTCAAATGGTGTCTCTAAACTCTATAAATAGGAGCCTATAGCTCACTTGTAAGACACAACTTTTCTATCCACTAGAGCACTTGGCTAGAAACACCTTGAGGCTTGATAATTCCAGAAAGCATTTCTAAAATCTGAGAGAGATCCCTTAGTGCTTGAGTTAGGGGGGAATAAGCTTTTGGACAAAGGTTTTAAACCTTGTTCAAGTTGGTGATCCCCAATCCTCTTCACTTAGGTTGTGTAAGTGAGAGTTTGATTGTGTTTCTGTTCTTCTTTTTATTCTATTGCTTTTCTTCTTATTCTCTTGTTCTATTTACTTGTATATTTTGTTTAAGAGTTGTAATCTTTTCATTTGGTCTAAACACTTTATTTTACTTGTAATCTTTTGCTTAGAGTTGTATTCTCACTATTCTCTTCTTCATCATCATCTTCTTCCTTTCTTTAGTTTATTTGTATTTTTAGTTATAGAGTTGTAACCTTATTTAATCAATCTATATTTACTTGTAATATTATTGCATAGAGTTGTAATATTATAATCATTTCCATTGAGGCAAAACAATATTTTCCTAACAGGAACAACCACAAGAACAATAGCAATCAGTCCAACAACAATAACGGTTAGAAAAGAAAGCATCCTGACAACAAGCAGTTCGACAACGATAAAAGGGCACGAACGAATAATGGAAGTAATAGACCGGGTTATGTAGAATACCTGCAATGTGCTAAGTTCCAAAGTAAACATCCTAGTGAGTGCCGTGCAAACTCCAAGGGATGCTACAACTGTGGTCAGGAAGGTCACCAAAAGAGGCAGTGTCCCCAGCTCAAGCCAGAGGGGAAAAGGGAAGACAAGATGGTTCCTGCCAGGGTATTTACCTTAACCTAAGGAGAAGCTGATGCTAGCAATAAAGTGGTCACAAGTCAGGTTTCTATCCTCAATAGTGTATGTTCTATATTATTTTATTCGGGAGCCACTCACTCGTATATCTCATTAGGAATGATAGAGAAATTAGACAAACCTTGTGAAAGATTTAGAACTAGGTTTGTAACTAAGTTGCCTTCAAGAGAAGTAGTCCTATCATCACGGATAGTACGAGGCGTACCTGTTGGGGTCTTATGCCCTAATTAAAACTCGAATTCTTTGTAATCTCATTTTATTATCAATAAAAGAATAGAAATCACAACTTACTGCCCTAGGTACTCCGCAACAAAATGGTGTAGCGAAACGCCGGAACAGAACTTTATTGGAACTGGTTAGATGCATGCTTAGTTACTCAACTCTACCAACTTCGTTCTGGGGACATGCAATTGAAACCGCGAATGACATTCTGTAATGATCCACTACTCTAGACTTTTGGACCATTAACGAAACTATACATACACATCCTTAATAAAACTTACATTTTGCGAAAATACCATAAATTTATTAGAAACTTGTAGAAATAAAAGTTACTCTCATAAAATAAGTAGGATATGGGATCCCATTGTCTTTAAAAAAACAAAACATGATTTAAAATGAAAGGAATTACATAAGAAGTGCGGAAAATACATATAAAGACCATAAAAAAAAAACAAGACTACATCCTCGAAAATCGAACTTTCAACTCCTTGAATCCATTCACCGCCGATACATAATCCCAAGCATCCACGAACCTTACCGCCACTAAAGCTATTTTCCTGCACATAAAACAAAAAGGAATGAGCCTAATGCCCAGCAAGGAAAAATCTAACACATACTTCAAATACATAAATTTGATAAGAAACATAAAGACATAACATAACACTTATTACATACACATACTATAATGTCCATTATTACTTGGGGTCCCATAGACTAAACAAGTCATATGCCCATGAGATTAGTGGGGTCCTACTAGCTAAGTAGGTCATATGCCCATAATCTATTCGGGGTCTTGTTAGTCATATGGGTCATATGCCCAAGCCTACAATCATACATATTCATAACATATTTTATAACATATTTCATAACATAAAACATAAGATAACATAAGCATAAAACATATAGATTCTATCCTATTTTCCTTACCAAAGTTACTGGGATAAGAGAACAGCGTTGGGACTTTTGGAACACTCCTAAAACCATATATATAACAGGGTGAGTAGATTGAAGAAAAAGTAATGAAAAGAATGGAAGGAATGGAATGACTAAACCTTTGAGAAACATACTTACCAAAACTTATGAGCAAGTTCTTAGATTTCCTAACCAAAATAAGAATAAGGTTAGAAGACTGAGTAGAAGACTATGAGAAGGAAAAATAACATAAAACCAATGAACTAGAGAGTGTGGAAATACCTTGAAGACTTGTAGACCAATCTAAACCTCGAATCGAAATACTATGAATCCTTACTTCCCAAAGTGTTTGATAAGCTTATGGTGATTAAGCTTATGATTCCCCAACCCAGGTGTTTACACTCTCACACTCACTTAGCACTTGCAGCCTCTGAACTTAGAGCAAAAGATGAATAATGGCTGGGTACTAGGTCCTATTTATAGAGTTTAGGAATGAAAAGATCTAAATTTTACTTGAATAAAAATAATAGCTTTTTAGGTGAAAATAATTTGAATAATCGTTCAGCAGAGGCTGAAGACTCGTTCAAAAAGATGCTGGACTTATCAAGAGGTTGAATGGCTGAAAGGAAAAAGAATTCAAAAACTTTTGAAATATGCTGAAGGAGGCGATATATCGCCCCCTGTAGGCGATATATCGCCTGGGCCAGTATGCCCGAGGCTGTCGTGCATCGTCTCGTGTTTTCCATATCTACGTGCTGCGATATATCGCCCCCTATAGCTGCGATATATCGGCACACGCTGATTAATTAAACACGAAATTACACATTTTTAGCTAAGTTTGAATGGAGTAAACAGCCTTGACTAAGCCCTCAACGTATTCAAAGCTGCTGACTGACCTTATAGCATTCAAACTTTTACCCTTATTAAATTAAATCCTCAAAATACTTAATCCTTAATCATCCATACATAACATGTGCCTAAAATCCTATTGGTCCTTCTCTAAACCTTATAGTATAATAAATATTATCCTTAATATCAGTCTTATAATCAAACCTTAGGTTAACATTAATATTCTTAAACTATAGGTTAAACTTAGAAAATATATAAGTACTACTATGAGTGTCCAAATAATTCCCGGTCTGAACCAAAAATCCACAGTTACAAAGATAATACTATAAATACTATAATACTACTATCTAACTAGCTAAGTAAAGTTCTTGGACTCTACACATTCTCAATGTCGTCCCGTCTAAATCAATCCCCAAAACACCTTTAGAACGCTGGAATGGTCGTGAACCTAGTTTACGCCATTATAGAATCTGGGGGTGTCCCGCTCACTTCCTAAGGAGGAAGGAGGGAAAGCTAGAACCGCGAACTAAATTTTGCATGCTTGTTGGCTATACTAAAGGTACTCAAGGTGGACTTTTCTATATTCATTCCGAAAATAAAGTGTTTACTTCTACAAATGCTACTTTTATAAAAAATGACGATGTCCAGAACTTTAAACCTCGCAGCAAAGTAGTTTTAGAGGAAAAGGTTAAAGAATTGACTCCAACCAATGTTCCATCGTCATCAATGCAAGTTGATGATGAAATTCCCACTCTTCATGTCCAACCAATGCAAGTCAATTTAAATGAAGAAAGTACCACTGTTCCCGAGCAAACAGTCACAGAGCCTCGTCGTAGTGGGAGGGTTTCTAGGAACCCAGTTCGCTATGGTTTGGATGGTAAAACCAATATGGTTGTTGGTGACACTAGTGATGATGATCCATTGTCTTTCAAAAAGGCAATGGCTAGCCTTGAAAAGGAACTATGGCTCGAAGCCATGAAACAAGAAATGGAGTCCATGTATCAAATTCCGTCTGGGATCTTGTGGAAGCACCTAGTGACTTTAGGGCCATTGGATGCAAGTGGATCTACAAGAAGAAACGAGGTGTTGATGGAAATATCGAGACTTATAAAGCTCGATTAGTGGCAAAGGGTTATACCCAAAGAGAAGGCGTGGACTATGAGGAAAATTTTAGTTCGGTAGACATGCTCAAATCCATTCGCATCCTCCTATCCATAGCAGCCGCTCTCGATTATGAGATCTGGCAAATGGACGTCGAGACAGCTTTTCTGAATGGAAAGCTTGACGAAGTGATTTATATTGATCAACCAGTAGGATTTGAAGTATCTGGACAAGAAGGAAAAGTTTTCAAGTTGAATAGGTCCATCTATGGACTTAAGTAAGCGTCTCGTTCCTGGAATCTTAGGTTTGATGAAATAATCAAGACCTATGGCTTTGAACAAAATATTGATGAGCCCTGTGTTTACCAACTAAAGGCAAATCAAATAGTGGTATTCCTGGTTCTTTATGTAGATGATATCTTACTCATTGGAAATAATGTTAAGAAATTATCAGATGTGATGAACTGGCTGAGCACTCAATTCCAGATGAAAGATTTGGGTGAAGCAAGTTATGTTCTAGGTATCCAGATCATTAGGGATAGAAAGAACAAACTTTTAGCTCTATCTCAAGCAGCTTACATAGATAAAGTGCTTGAACGTTTCTCAATGACAAATTCCAAGAAAGGGCGTCTACCGTCCCGCCATGGAATTCATCTTTCAAAGAAGCAGTCTCCCCAGACTCCTAAAGAGGAAGATGCAATGAGAAAAGTTCCTTACACATCTGCAGTTGGAAGTCTGATGTATGCCATGTTGTGTACTAGACCAGATATCTGCTATTCAGTGGGAGTAGTGAGCAGGTATCAGTCAAACCCAGGACCGGAACATTGGATAGTAGTTAAGCATATCCTGAAGTATTTGAGACGGACTAGGGATTATACGTTAGTCTAAATGGTGGTATTCTGAACGCTGTAGGCTACACCAATTCAGATTTTTAGACTGATGTCGATGACAGGAAGTTTACTTCTGGAATGGTGTTTACTCTTGGGGTTGGAGCTGTGATTTGGAGAAGCGTAAAGTAGTCTGCAATCTCAGATTCCACCATGGAGGTTGAGTACATAGCCGCGTCAGAAGCAACTAAGGAAATAGTCTGGCTAAAGAAGTTCTATTCAGATCTTGGCGTTATTCCAGAAATGAATAAACCACTTGTGTTGTTTTGTGACAATACAGGAGCGATAGCCAACTCGAAAGAACCTCGAAGTCACAAGCGGAGTAAGCATATAGAAGGGAAGTATCACATTATTCGAGAATATGTGTCCAGATGAGATGTGAAGGTTATGAAGATTGCAACTGAAGACAATCTTGCGGATCCGTTTACAAAGACACTACCAGAAGCTACATTTGATAAGCATATCAAGGAAATGGGATTAGTATAATTAAGGCTTTAGTTTCAATTAGTGCAAGTGGGAGTTTTTTGGGGTTGTATGCCCTAATTAAAACCCGAATTCTTTGTAATATCATTTTATTATCAATAAAAGAATAGAAATCATTTTTTGACTTGGTTAATCACTTTACTCACATTTTTTATTTTCATGATTATTTGTTTAATATAAACTTCTATTAAATCCCGAGCATATCACTAATCTTATTTATAGTGACGTAATCACAGTGGAATATAAATATGATTATATGTTCAAAATAAGTTAGTCCTAAGATTAGTCAGTGCACCGGATTTACACTGACTTGCCAATCTATGATATGATCTACTCACACATTACAGTGTTATGTTCTTTCTAGAACATTAGCAAAGTAGATAAGATCAGATGTATTTGTTACATCGGGCAGGACCGATATTGATAGTTGATAAGATAAGTAAACATACAGTTATTATCTATTCTAGTCATATCATATAGTTGACCATAAGTCAATTCAATCTCAATTCTGAGTGGTTAGTATTCTAACTGATTGTATTACTTGAGTTCTTTGACTTGTTCGTTACCAGCTTACCCTACGGACTAGCCCATACTTACATCTCGGGAACTCGGTAGTATAATTGTGTGGGAGTGTTAATCATAGATATGAACATCTATAGCTTCTGATGAAGAAGTGAAACGATGGTTTCCTTTTAGTTTGGTTCAAGGTGTTAAATGATAGAGATCTCATTTCAGTAATTAAATTAGTTTACTGAAATATCATTTACAAGGAACTAAGTGTTTTAAGGATACAATACAATGAGAGGTAAAATGGTATTTTAGTCCTATCTCATTGTAGACTGTCTATAGAGGATTGAGTGACAATTATGGTTGTAACAATGGATAATTAATAGCGTATCTATATTTGTTATAGAGCGTTCTATGAATTCAAGAGTGCAATTCCAAGTCTATAGTGGAGTCACGAGGAATTAATAAGTTAGTAAATTTATTTGTTAGATTTATGATAACTTATTGGAGCTTGATTTCATAGGTCCATGGTCCCCATTGTACCTTGGATAAAATCATCTAGATAGTCTCAATTAATTGATTTAATTATTAATTAGAATTATCAAAGTTGACCAGGTCAATTTTGAATAGTTTCATAGAATTATGTAATTTTGAGAAGAAAAGAGAAATTATAGTAGATTTATTAATTAAGATAAATTGGTATCTAAATTAATAAATAAGTTTAAATCAAGGTTCAAATTATAAATAATTAATTTGATAAATGATTTAAATTATTATTTAATTAATTAAATCAATAGAAAATAATGCTGGCCTTGATTTTAAGTCCAATGGGCTTATAATCAAATGGAAAATTTCACGGGCCTAAAGCCCATGATAATTTCGACCTCGGGCTGTTAATTGGCTATTATTTTATTGATTTTTTAATTAAATTAAATGGCCTAATTGAGTCTATAAAAGAAGTGCTTAGAGAGAAGTCAAAAGAGAAGTTTAATCACTGGTTTTCTGATAGTCTTAGATTCTCTCTAAAAACAAGTCCTTTTTCTAAGCCTCTTTGTTATTTTCTCTTCTTCTCTATATCTATCTCATGTGTTGAGAATTTCCCACACTAGTCTAGGTGATTCTAAGGATACATTGGAAGATTGTGAAGAAAATAGAAGATCGGTTCAGTTTCTTGATAATACTCTGCGACAAAGAGGATACAAGAGTTAGAGAAACTTAAGGAATGACTCTTTAATTCCGCTGCGTATACTGTAAGTATTATATTCATTGTTTCTCTTTGAATTCAATTTTAGAAATATATTTTCGGCTATCTCGTATTAATTTGTTTAATATTAGATATACATGAAAATAAATAAAGATCTTGTATAAGTTTTCCTAACAGTACCGATCAAGATTGAGGATGTAGAACTAGAAGGAGACCTGATAGAACTGGAGATCAAAGAATTTGACGTAATACTATGCATGGACTGGCTAGCAAGGCATGGCGCAACCATTGACTGCAAACGCAAGAAAGTGATGTTCGAGACTCCTGACGGCCAGAGACTGTGCTTTATGGGACAAGTATCAGGACTACACACACTGCTTATATCATCTCTCAAAGCTCAAAGGATGATAGAAAAAGGATGTCAAGAATTCTTAGCCAGCATCACGAATGTGGTAAAGGAAACACCACTAAAGGTTGGAGATGTCCACATTGTAAATGAATTTCCATAAGTATTTCCTAACGACTTACTAGGGTTTCCGCCGACTCGGGAAATTGACTTCACAATCGAATTAGTTCCAGGCACCGAGCCTATCTCCAAGGCAACATACCGGATGGCACCTACCTAACTCAAGGAGTTAAAGACACAGCTACAAGAACTCCTAGACTTGGGTTTCATTAGACCGAGCCATTCGCCATGGGGAGCACCGGTTCTATTTGTAAAGAAAAAGGACGGAAGCATGCGGATGTGCATAGATCACCGTGAGCTGAATAAGGTGACGATTAAGAATAAGTACCCGTTACCCCAGATTGACGATTTGTTTGATCAATTCTGAGGTGCGATCATGTTTTCAAAGATTGATCTACGGTCTGGGTATCACCAGCTCAAGGTACGAGAAGAGGATATTCCTAAGATAGCTTATAGTAATTGTTATCGTCAAAGCAAGAGTTGGGTTGTGTGCTGATGCATAATGACAAGGTGATAGCCTACGCCTCAAGGCAACTGAAGGAGTACGAGCAACACTATCCAACACACGATATGAAGTTGTCAGCGGTGGTCTTTGCATTAAAAATCTGGCGCCATTATCTTTACGGGGAACGGTGCGAGATTTATACGGACCACAAAAGCGCAGGTGGTTAGAACTAGTGAAGGATTATGACTGCGAAATCCTATACCACCCGAAAACGGAAAACGTAGTTGCTGATGCACTCAGTAGGAAGAATTATGGAAGTCTAGTAGCATTAGCTGGAATAGAAAAGTCGCTACAGCAGGAGCTGATTAGTGCCGAAATAGAAGTAGTCATTGGTAAGCTGGCTAACTTGTCCATCCAGTCCAATCTATTAGAAGAAATACGGATTGGGTAAGGGCATGATGACACATTAGTAGTACATATGGATGCAGTTAAAGAAGTCAAGACCACATATTTCTCAATATCAGGATCGGGGTTATTAAGATATAAGGATCAGGTATGCGTGCCAAATGATCAAGGGATTAAGATGAAGATCTTAGAAGAAGCACACAATACCCCATACTCAGTTCACCCAGGGTCAACCAAGATGACTCACGACATTAAGGCAATATATTGGTGGCCAGGAATGAAGAAGGATATAACGGAATTTGTGTCTAAATGTTTAGTATGCCAGCGAGTGAAAGCAGAACATCAGCGGCCTGCAGTCTTATTGCAACCACTTAGCATACCAGAATGGAAATGGGACGATATAGCCATGGATTTTGTGATGGGTTTGCCACAAACGAATAAGCAGCATGATGCAGGTTAGGTAGTAATAGATAGACTAACCAAGTCAGCTCATTTCCTGCCTGTTAAGACTTCATACACAGGGGATCAATATGCAGACATTTATGTCCAAGAAATAGTAAGGTTGCATGGAATCCCTAAGACAATAATATCTGATAGAGGATCGGTGTTTACATCAAGATTTTGGGGAAGTTTACAGCAAGCCATGGGTACTAAGTTAAATCTTAGTATAGCTTTTCATCCTCAGACAGACGGTCAGTCCGAGCGTACCATACAGATTTTAGAAGATATGTTGTGCGCTTGTGTACTTGATTTCAGAGGATCATGGAATAAGTACTTGCCGTTGATAGAATTCTCCTACAACAATAGCTACTAGTCAATGATCGGGATGGCACCTTATGAGTTACTTTATGGAAGAAGGTCCCGAAGCTGTTAGAAAAGCTCAGGAAGCAGTAGCGCTGATTAGAAAGCGTATGCTCGCTGCTTAAAGCCGTCAGAAAAGTTATGCGGATGCCAAGCGGCGTGATGTGGAATTCAAAGTCGGAGATCAAGTCTTCCTAAAGATATCTCCTATGAAGGGTGTGAAGCGGTTTGGGAAGAAAGGCAAGCTTAGTCCCCGATTTATAGGTCCTTTTGAGATATTGGACAAAGTGGGAGCAGTTGCATATAGATTAGCCCTACCGCCAGCTTTTGCAGATAGCCACAATGTGCTCCATATCTCGATACTGCGTAAATATGTGTTAGACCCATCTCACGTTCTCAAGTACGATACGATAGCACTCCAGAAAGACTTGAGTTACGAGGAACGATCGGTTAGCATCCTAGATAGAGGGATGAAGGAGTTACGGTCCAAGAGTATTCTGATAGTCAAAGTCCTATGGAGTAATAGTTCTGAATGGGAGGCAACATGGGAGTTGGAGGAGGACATGTTAGCCCGGTATCCGAAATTGTTTGGTAAGTAAATTTCAAGGACAAAATTCTTTTTAGTAGGGGAGAATCGTAGAGTCCCAGAATTTTAGTTAGCTAATTAGATAGTAATAGTAGTAGTAATAGCTAGTAGTAGTTATAGTATGTTTATTACTGTGGATTTTGGTTCAAGTCGGGACTTAGTTGAACACTCGTAGCAACACTTATAGATTTTATAAGTTTAACCTATAGTTTCAGAATATTAATTATAACATAAGGTTTGATTAATATAGCTGATTATAAGGATGTCATTTATTATACTATAAGGTTTAGATAGAACTAATAAGATCATGACACTTGTTGTGTGCATGTTTATTAAGGAATTAAGTATTTTTAATGAATAGTTTTATAAAAGAAATATTTAAAAATTCTAGGACTTGCTAGCAACTTTAAAACCGTATTATGACTCAGTCAAACCTGATTAACCAATTCAAATCATGCTGAAAAAGTGCAAATACGTGTCTAATATTTCAACGTATGTCGATATATCGCAGCTATAGGGGCGATATATCGCCACACGGGGAATACGAAAAACACATCAACTTCGCACAAACGAAACGATGAGCACTTGGGACATAAGCCCAAGCGATATATCACCTATGATGGGCGATATATCGACCATAGGGACATAATTTCAAACGTTGTTGAAATCGAGCTTAATTCATTCCTTAACCTCTTGACTAGCCTCAGAACTTTTTGACCGAGTCTTAAGCACCTGTTGAACTAATATTCAAATATTTTTCAATTAATACTCATTATTTTTATTCAAGCTAAAAGGAGGTAGTTCACTCCTTGAACTCTATAAATAGGACCTAGTACCCAGCCATTTCTCTCATTCTTCAAGCTGTGTTCAGAGCCTTCAAGCTGCTAGGGTTACTATAGAGTGATAAACACTTTGGTTGGAATATAAGCTTTATCATCTTAAGCTTTATAAACACTTGGGAAGTAAGACAAATAGTGTGTTTTTCAATATCAAGGTGTAGTTCGGTTCTAGTACATCCAAAGGTATTCCTAATCTTAAGTTCATTTCTGTATGTTTCTTTAGTTTCCTTTAGTTTTCTTTACTCAAATCCTAACTCGTTGTTTTCCATTCTTGGTTAGGTATTTAAGTTCTTTGAACTTAAGGTTTCTTTTTAAGAAGCTTCTTCTTGGTGGTTTAGTTCTCTTGTTTATCATCTCTTATCTTTAGAAATACTCACCATTCTTATTGTTGGTTTTAGGAGTGTTCCAAATCCCGTCCTTGTTCTCATATCCCAGTTTTGGTAAGGAAAATAGGATATATTATGTATGTTATTATGTTTTGATATGTTTATGCTAAGGTAAATGTATGATATGTTTTTTTTTTTTTAGTTTTTAGCATATAATTTTTTAGATAACAATCACATAATTTGTTTAGATAACAAATATATAACTTGTTTAGATAACAAGTCCCAATAATGTATTCCTTGGGCATATGATTATTTAGATAACGAGCCCTATAAATTTATATGACTTGTTTAGATAACTAAGCTCCGTAAATTTATGAGCATATGATTGCTTAGCTAGCAAGCCCCAAGAAGTATGATGTCCATTATAATGCATGTTTTATAGTCATATGTTTTGTGGTCTTATGTTTATGTTTTATGTTATACGTGCTAGTAGATTTTCCTTGCTGGGCATTAGGCTCACTCCTTTATTTTTTTTATGTATGCAGGAAAATAGATATGGGCAGAAGGATTCATTGTATCTTGGTTTGTGTATTAAGGATGAAGGGATTCGATGGACTGCGTGACGATTCGAGGACGTAGTTATTTTTTTTAGTCTCTTTAAATTATGTTTTTATGTATTTTTCTGCATTTAGCTTTGTAAACAATTTTCTTTAGTTTAAAATGATGTTTTATTTTAAAACAATGGGATCCCATACCCCGCATTTATGTATTTCAATATTTACTTTGGAGTTTTTAATAAAGTAGTGAATATTTCTTATGTATGTTTACTCAAAAATAGTAGCTATGTCTAGTAGTTTTAATGGTCCAAGGTCTTAGAATTAGTTGGGTCATTACATTTCAACCTTGAATTAAACAATAATACCTGCTGACCTGGTTGGAATTCTTTATGAATCAAGTTCTTGTCATGTTATGCCTTGGTGCGTTCCTTGTAAATCTTGGCATTCTCATAGGCTTCATTCCTAAACTCATCAAGTTCATTTAATTACATTAGCCTATTTTTCCCAGCGACATTAAGTTCCATATTCAACCTTCTCATTGCCCAATATACTCGGTGTTCTAATTCCACTGGTAAATGGAAAGCTTTACCAAAAACCAACCTATAAGGTGACATGCCAATGGGGGTCTTAAATGTCGTTCTATAGGCCCATAAAGTGTCATCAAGCTTTTTAGACCAATCATTTCTTTAGCTATTAACGGTATTTTCAAGAATGCTCTTGACCTCCCTATTAGAAATTTCTGCTTGACCATTGGAATATGGACGATAGGCCAACGCGGTTCAATGTCGTACTCCATACCGAGCAAGCAAAGCATCAAACCATTTATTGCAAAAATGACTCCCTTCATCGCTTAGGATAGCTTGAGGAGTTCCAAACTGGGAAAAAATATTCTTATGCAAAAAATTTAGAAACACTTTACCATCATTCGTAGGAGTTGTCGCTGCTTCCACCCATTTAGACACACAATCCACAACGAGAAATATATACTTGTTATTGTAGGATGATGGAAAGGGTCTCATGAAGCCAATCCCCCACACGTCGAACAACTCAACTTCTAAAATAACATTCAGCGACATCTCATCTCTTCTTGATATGTTACCAGTGCGTTGACATCTATCACAAGACTTAATAAAATTATTTGCATCTTTAAATAAAGTAGGCCAAAAGAAACCACACTCCAATATCTTTGCTGCTATCCTTGTTGCTCTGAAATGACCTCCACAATGGAGAGTGTGAGAGTGGGTGAGAATAGAGATCATTTCATATTTTGGTACACAATGACAAATTATTTGGTCAGCACAATGTTTATAAAGGATGGACTCCTCCCAATAATAATGTTTTACCTCATAATAAAATTTCTTGAGTTGTTGTCTAGACAATCCAAGAGGTACAACATTTGCTGCCAAATAATTAACGTAATCCGCATACCATGGCACCAAGCAAACTTCACTTACCCCCAAAGAGTTGTTCATCCGGAAAGTGATCATTTTTTTTTACTATTTTCACTTTCACTTAATGCCCTGAACATACTTGGCTTCTCCCAAATCTTTCATTTGGAATTGTTCAGCTAACTAGTTATTTACCTTTGATAATGATGTTACGTCATTCCCAATCAGTAATATATCATCAACATAAAGAATGAGGAATACTACTATACCATCTTTGATCTGTTTATAGACACAAGGTTCATCAATGTTTTGTTCAAAACCAAACGTTTTAATTATGTCATCAAATCTAAGATTCCAAGATCTAGATGCTTGTTTGAGTCCATAAATGGACCTAAGAAGCTTGCAAACCTTTTGCTCTTGACTTTTTAATTCAAACCCTTCTAGTTGAGACATGTAAATGGTTTCGTCAAGGCAGCCATTCAGAAAAGTTGTTTTGAAATCTATTTGCCAAATCTCATAATCCATGCACACAGCTATGGACAAGAGTATACGAATGGATTTTAGCATGGCTACAGGAGAAAAGGTTTCTTCATAGTCAACTCCTTTTTTCTGTGTGTAACCTTTGGCTACAAGCCTTGCTTTGAAAGTCTCTACTTTCCCACCCACTCCTCTTTTCTTCTTTAATATCCACTTGAAACCAATGGGTTTGATATTCTCAGGTGGATCTTCAAGAACCCAGAAAAAATTGGAATACATCGATTCCATTTCTTGGTTCATGGCTTCTTGCCATTTGTCCTAGTCAGAATCATTCATTGCATCTTTAAATGTCAATGGATCGTCTTTGTTTGTGTCAGACACAAGCATTTGAACTTCGTGTTCATTGCGTGTGGGTTGCTTACTAACCCTCCCACTACGACGAGGCTCTCTACTATTCTGACTAGAACTAGCAGTTTCTTCTTGTCGTTTTTCATTGGTTGCTGCTGGTGACTTTGCAACAACCTTACTGCAAGGTTTGTGGTTATTAACATAGTCATGTTCATGAAAAGTTGCATTTGTCGATACAAATGTTTTATTTTCTTTTGGACTATAGAAAATTCCACCTCTAGTCTCTTTGCAATATCCCACAAACATGCACACTTCAGAGCGTGATTCCAACTTCCCGGTCTTTCCTTTAAGCACGTGTGCAGGAGACCCCCAAATTTGAAAATGGTGTAAACTAGGTTTACAACCATTCCATAATTCTATGTGTGTCTTTTGGATAGACTTAGATGGAACAAAATTCAATATGTATAGAGCACATTGAATCGCATAGCCCCAGAATGACAGTGGTAATGATGAAAAACTCATCATTGATCTAACCATATCTAATAACGTTCTGTTCCATCATTCTGAAACACCATTTTGTTGTGACGTTCTAGGTGTTGTGAGTTGGGATTGAATGCCATGCTCACGCAGATGGTCCTCGAATTCAAAATCCAAGTACGCTCCTCCTCGATCAGATCAAAGAGCTTTAAGTGTTATATTATTTTAAATATTATAATGTTAGATTAAATAATGTGACATAATGTGATTTGTCACACCTTGTAACATATTATTGAGAGTCACAAAAATTTGACACATGTGTGTGGCAAATGTGACATATTTTGGAGTTAAAAAAACAAACAAACTTGTAACTCCCAAATATTATCCAATAATGTGTAGATTTGATATTACACATTTTGATTTGAATTTCTCAAAAGCCATAAGAGATATGGCTGTTAGAGATGTGATTTTAACTCCCATAATGTGTATGGAAGTTACAAAATCAAGTGGGAATGAATTTGGAATGGTTTGGAAAATTTGGAAAATTGGTTGCTGAAAAAATGACTTGGGCCGCTGCCTATGATTTTCAGGCCGTGGCCCAAGAGGCAGAAAACATCATGGGCCGCGGCTTATGTTTTTCAGGTCGCGGCCTGAGCAGCTGACAACATTTTCCAAACTTCAGTTTTATCCAATTTTGAACATTTCCAACAACCACGTAACTCCCAAATCTCTATTTTAATTCCATAAACATCCAATTAATCATTGGTAACAGCCATGGGGGTTGGTGGAATTTGAAATTCAAAGGGTTTCTCAAAACTCTATAAATAGAAGCCTAATGCTCACTTGTAAGACACACCATTTTCCATCCACAAAGCACTTGGCTGGAAAATACACCATAGAGGCTTGATAAATCCAGAGAGCTATTTCTTAGAGAGATCCCTTAGTTCTTAGAGAATAGGGGGAAATAAGCTTTTGGCAAAGGTCTTGAACCTTGTTCAAGTTGGTGATCCCCACTACTCTACACTTTGGTTGTGTGAGAGTTTGTGTTCTTTTCATTCTTTTGATCTTGTTGTTCTTCCTTACTTGTATTATTATAGTTTTGAGTTTGGAATCTTCTTCTTCTACCTCTTTATATTTACTTGTATTTTGAACAATTGAGTTGTAATGTTTATTTAATCAATTACCTTGTCTATTGTATTTTTTGCATAGAGTTGTATTTTGGGCTTTTCCATATTTCCATTGAGTATAAATATATATTCTCTAACAATCAAAAGCTGATCTTCCTTTTCAATGGAAGGAGAAACCATAAAGATCTTGTGAGGATCCAACTTTGAAAAGATGGTAAGATAAGGTAATGTTCTTCTTTAGTTTTCTTAGAAGATCTAATGGTTTTCATATAGTGATAGAAATGAGAAGAAGAAAATTTTATAAATGAGGTTCTTTGTTTTCTAATCTCCTTTGTTTTTTCAAATATAGTGGTTAAATTAGAAGATAATTCAACATCTTGAGTTGTTTCTATATGTGATTAATTAACAGATTGTGTAAATAATCTAGTAGATTATTGGGTAATATGCTAGCATGTTATATTATTGTCTTATTTTGAGATAATGGGATAAATTGTTAAGATGACAATTTTATGAGTTTTATACGACATGCCTATATATTGATTTTGTGAATCAATAGAATATATCAATATGTGGATATGTGAATTATTGTATGATATTTGTGATATATTTACGATATTATTATAAGATTAAAAATGCATGCTAATATGATGGATATATGTTGACAACTATGTGAAATTACAATCATGAAAACATTTGTGAGATATTAATAGGTTTTATCCTATATTATTGTTAGTATGTGATTTGTGAATAAAAGAATTATTTGAGAATTTAAAATTTTCTCATTTAAAAGATGAGCATCTTATTTTATGAGATAAGAAAAGATGAACCTAAGGGGGTTACATCTTTTGATTGTTGTGTTTTGCTATTGCAAGAAAAATGGATTAAGGTGGATCCAAAACTTGAGATAGAACACTGCTCAATAGAATTATAGTCTAGAGTGTGGTCAAATGAAATATATTTGAGAATTATTTAGTGACAATAATTCTTAAATATTCAATGTCTCAATGAGGAGACATTTCAAAATTGGAGAAGCAATTTTGAATCTTTACACTAATGGTGAATAAAAGAGAACTTTATTCATTTTGGTTAAAGATGGTGATATGTTTAAATTAATATCAATGAGGAAATAAATTTAAACAAAAACATAAGAAATCAAAGTGTTTAAATAAATCAATGAGGGTTTATTTTCTTTGATTTAAAGTGTTTAAAAATTGACATCTTTATTTTGATTTTGATGAGAAAATCAATGGATGTCAAATTGATGTTTTCAAAAGAATCTCAAAGAGACTCTTAAGAAATACACAAAAGTTATTTAAGTGATTTTGAGATTATTTAGACAACTAAAAATAAAAATTTGCGATTATTTGTTTGAGAAATTCTCACATTACATTTGTGTTCACATTTTATTTTGTGAAATATATAAAAGAAAGCAACCAAGTGAAAGTTACTTTCAAATAAGTGTATCTTGCTTTAGCAAGTAAATAAATCAAGATAAACATTGAGGTTTTATCTTGAGAGTTTATCATGTGGCATAGAGAACTCATGATGAACTTTGAGAATCATTGGTCTACATTTATCTTGGCGGATAAATGACTTACTAGAAATGAACAGATTTCTATTTTAAAGTGATATTTTATTATCACTATGTGACAAATGTGGGGGTGATGCTCCAAAGTTAATCAATTTATTTTGTTGTTAATCAATTGATTAATTTGTTCATCCTATCAAATAGGTGATTTGAAATTCCACATTTTAAATCACATTGGCTATATGTGTATAGAATGGATAAATCTAGACATGCTTGGTGTCTAAAGTCACTGTTTGTAATATTTTGATTCAAGAAGGAATCAATTTAAAACATAAAAGAGAATTTTAGAAACAAAGAGATTTCTAGAATTAATATTCGAATGTTTATCTTGGATATTAAACTATAAAATAGTGGGGGTGTTGACTATGGTCAAAATCACTATTTTAAAGGGGTAACTATTTTAATCAAACTATGGCTAGCAACAAAGTTTGAATAAAATAATGAGAGTGTCTAAGCATGCATACATGAGAAAAGAAATGATTCAAATGGAATCATTTCTACATTTCAAGGGGTGAGACTTAGACTCCCTAAAGAGATTTACGGTTGATGGTAACCTATCTTAATACTAGTCACCAAACTAGTATTAGGTTCAATAGGTAATAACAAGTCAATCAAGTGAATAGTAGTAGTACTCTTGTCCCATCTGAGATATGAGTACTAGTGTGTTACCAAAATGAGGGTTAAAACCAAAAAGTTTTTTAATAGAACTTAGTCTTGAGAAGACAAGTATTTTAGGGTAACAAAATACTGTAAAATTTCTACCTATATAGACCTAGGGGTGGTGCCGCCCCTCATGAGAATTGAGAGTCATTCTCAAGAAAAGTCTATGAATGGAATGTGCACATGGCCATTAACGGTACAAAAGCGAGACATTGAGGTCTCAAGTTAACATAGCAAAGGCGTGTGTGTTATCACCGGTTTGTTATCAAGGGATAGTGGTTCAATGCTTCGGCAACCAAAATTTCAACAAATTTTATGATAATTACACTAAGGTAAAATTCAAGTCGAAAGACATTTGACTTTATGCACCAATGAAAAGGTTTCTATAGAGAGTGATTATTTAATCAAGTGGGGGAATATTATATTTTAATATAATGTTTGATTGATTAAATAAGTGTTACAAAAGTGATTATTTAATATAGTGGGGGAATGTTATATTATTTCATATAATATAATATTAGATTAAATAATGTGACAAAATGTGATTTGTCACACCCTGTAACATATTATTGAGAGTCACAAAATTGGACACATGTGTGTGCCCAAATGTGACATATTTTGGAGTTACAAAATCAGTTACAAATTTGTAACTCCCAAATATTACCCAATAATGTCTATATTCTATGTTACACATTTGAGATTGGATTTCATAAAGCCATAATGAAATATGAATGTTGGAGACATGTTTTTAACTCCCAATAGGTGTTTGGAGGTTACAAAATCATGTGGGAAAGGATTTGGGACGTTTTGGAACGATTTGGAAAATGACAATTTTTGTACTGAAACTAGGTTGTGGCCGCGGCCACTGTCTTTCCCTGGCCGCAGCTTGGGGGACAGAGGCCAGTGGCCGCAGCCACTGATGATCCTGGCCACGGCCAGTGAGGCTGATAGCCCATGTGAATTTTCAGTTTTTTCAAAATTGAACGGTTCTAACATCCCAAATAACTCTAAAATCTCCATTTTAATTCCATAAACATCCAATTAAACATTGGTAACAGCCGTGGGGGTTGGTGGAATTTGAAATTCAAATGGATATCTCAAACTCTATAAATAGGAGCCTAATGCTCACTTGTAAGACACACCATTTTCCATCTACAAAGCACTTGGCTGGAAAATACACCAAAAGGCTTGATAATTCCAGAGAGTTATTTCCTAGAGAGATCCCTTAGTGCTTAGAGAATAGGGGGAGATAAGCTTTTGGACAAAGGTTTTGAACCTTGTTCAAGTTGGTGATCCCCACTGCTCTACACTTTGGTTGTGTGAGAGTTTGTTTTTTCCATTGGTCTTTTCCTTCTGTTGTTCTTCTTGTGTTATTAGTGCATTGAGTTTGTAATCCTCTTCTCTATTTCTATTTACATATTCATTGGTATCTTTTGTTTTAGAGTTTTAGATCTTATAATTCTTTTCCTTCTCTTATTTCTAATTACTTGTATTTTGAGCAATTGAGTTGTAATATTTATTTAATCAATTACCTTGTCTATTGTATTTTTTGCATAGAGCTATATATTGGTTTTTCCATATTTCCATTGAGCAATAATATATATTCTCTAACATCACGAGCATTGACGGTGCCATCACGAACGTGCGGACACGGTGCTCGTTCTGGGGATTCCTCAATCATGACAAATTCGGAGTTGTCATCAATCAACTCTATGTTGATATTCTGCTTCCAATTAAGGAAGTTTTCTCCAGTGAGTTTCTCCATCGAAAGTTGAGAAAGGATGGGAGTAGACACTACTTAACTTAAAACTACAAACTACCAATAAAATAGAAATCAATCACATTTGCTCAATATAACTTATATTCACACAAATTTCAAGAAATAGCACAACATATACCAAAAATATGTAAGATATGAGGAAAAAAAAATACCAAAATCAATCATATCTCTAGTTCTTTAGGTTTTTAACTAATCTATGATATCCTTGTCCCGGTTGGCGAGAGTAAAAAATACCACTAGTTAAATAGAGTTGTAAACTCATTTAATAATGAACACCACTATTGACAACCTACTATTCGATCGAAATAAGAAAACAAAATTTCTTATTTTATGAGCTAGACCCACGGTTTTGATAATCATAGATTTAGTCCTAGTTGTCACTGTAGGGGTGAGTCTAGTAGAATTTGACATATAATTATCTATCTTTCGAGATCTAACCTTGTCAAAATAACTAATGAACACCTTTCGTAGGGGGACGAATCAAAGCGCCTCGAGGACCCATTATGCTATTGACTATGTTAAATCAACGGTGGAGATCGAATAAAAATCTTAAAATAAGCTCATTATAAAATTAAAAAAAATAGTATTTTTATTATTTTTTTAAAATTAATGACTGGTTCTCCAAAAAATTGTAAGAATAGAATTTTTAAAACCAAAGTCCTATAATTTTATAATAATTCTAAAGTGTCACATTGAAACAAATTCAATTAATTTCTGGCTAATCAATATTTAGGTTTAACTAATATAATGAACATATACAATTAAGTCCAACTCAGGTAAATGGGCCTCAACAATTGGGCTTGTATAGAGGAGGGTTGGGTCCAGTATGTCGTTCCTACTACAAATGCCTCAAATCTTCCATACAAGGTCCAACAGACAGGAATTTAAACTTTTGTTGTATTAATTGTTATTAATTGATTAGGCCCACTATAGTCATGCAAAGCAAATGAGCCTTCACAAGTGGAATCACCCACAAAAGAGGAATTTAAAATTTACATTTTCTAATAGGCCCAAATAAAACCTATCATTTTATGAATATTTTATGGAAGATTTACACTCACACACATTATAATATAAATAATTACAAATATAAAACTAATATTTTAATATACCCATTTTATAATATTAATTAATATAAACAACATACAATCATATTTTATTTACCTATTTATTATACCAACTTTTTTTTAACATCATATATCATGCTATAATTCCATATATTATGCTTTTCATTTCTTTTTTTTTTACTGTTACAATTTTTTTTGAGATATTAAAAAGCTATAATTTATTTCCTTATTTACAAAGCTATAATTTATTTCCTTATTTACAAAACTAAATCATTTCTATTCTTTTCTTTCTTTACTTATGGTATATGGAGAGAGAGAGAGAGAGTTGAATTCCTAATTTTTTGGGGTTTGATTGAAGTTTGGAAAATCCATTTGAGGATCTCATTGAATAGCTGAGATGGTCAAATACGGTGTATCAATTCAGAAGCCACATTTTGCCATTGAGAGTAGAAAATGCAGTCACTTGCCAAAGACAAGTCAAAGAAGCGGAAGGTGTCGACGGTGGCCCGCAGAGCTGTTGAACGACCGGCCAAGAAGCAGAACATATGAAATATGAGTCAAGTTCTTCACTTGAAACATTCTTTCCAACCAAAAAGTTAAAGGTTTGATCTATTTTTTGTTGTTTTTTTACACCCACCCTCTTTTGGGGTATTCATGTGTTGAAGATGGTATTCAAGTTATATATCAAGTTCTCTTTTTTATGGATTTTTATCTATGGATGAAATATATTTAGCTATATGTTTGGGTATTCATTTTGGTTGATTTTTCTACAGTACATTATTTTTGCTCTATGGGTTTTGTGATTTAAGTTGGCTTTTGTGTTGATTTTATTCAAAATCATTATAGTGATTTGGTCGTTTTTAAAATATATGTTTGTTTAGATTTTCATACTAATGTATAATCCTTTCATCCTTGTATGTATATTTGCTTGTAAGTTATTACAGTTTCTAAAGATTTATTGGGAAATTTATTGTTTAATACTGTACTGATTATTTTTTTGACACTATGTGTGTATCAAGTTACAAGATAAATACTCAATAGTATCTAAATTTATAATTGTTTTTTAATGTTTATTTATATGATAGTATCCAAATGTGATATGTTGCTTTTGAGAGTTCAAGTTCTGGATACTTATTGGTAGCTATTTTGGAGTAGTTAAATGTATGAATTTTGATAACCTCATATATATTGTAGTAACTTAATGGGTCTTGTTTCTTTTAAAGTTTTCAATTGTCAGTACTTAGTGCCACCATAACATGTCGGCCAATATCGTTTTATATGTTGTATAGTAGTGAATATTATTTGTGTGTTTGTTATTGCATACCAGTTAGTATTATCTTATGTGGCACATTTTAGTAATAGTAGTAAACACTTTTTTTTACATCGTTTCTCATTTTCAGATATGGGACTTGTATTTCAAACCCGAAGATAGAATTGGTGGTAAAATACATTTTTGGGGGAAAAGTAATATTATTAATGACATTAAGAAAAAATTATCAAATAATCAATGGAAAATGTTGATGTCTACCTGTTTTGGGCACTTATTGGATCTTAAATCTTACAACATGCAAGCTCAGGTAATTCATCATGCTTTGATGAGGGAACTTTATCAAACCAATAATGAAGAGATGTGGTTTGATTTTGGAGGCAAGAGAGTTAGATTTGGATTAGGCGAGTTTGCCATAATAACTGGTTTGAAATGCTATGGTGATTATAGTCTAGAAAGATTTAACATCAGCAATAAATTTGTTGATAAATATTTCAGCGATCAAAATGTATGTCGTGAAGTTATACATACACGATTTGGGTCAAGCAAATTTGAAGATGATGATATTTTCGCTGTTAAGTTGGCTGCTCTGTATTTCTTGTCTAACTATTTGATGTCTAAACATGATGGTAAACTTGTTGAAGACAATATCTTGAATCTGGTAGGTTCTGATGAGTTTGAAACATTTCCTTGGGGTAAGCTAGTGTTCAATCTAACGTTGAAAGAGTTGCAAGCGAGTTTTAAGGGCATGCAGAAAAAGAAGGTTGGAGAAAAACAGAAGTCGGTGATTAAGGTTGCTGGTAACCCCACTTGCCCATCTTCAAAAACATACAAGTTGGGTGGGTTCCCATTAGCATTCCAGTGTTGGCTGTATGAAACGATACCCAATCTCAAGGATGAAGGATTTTGTTTTTATGACGAAGAGCAAGTTTTTAGAATATCCAAATGGAGTAGCACATCAAAGCCTGAATATAGTACGCTAGAAAAGAAAGTGTTTGTTTCATTTGTGGTGAGTTTACTACTTCTTAGCTTTCTAACATTTTAGATCTTTTTTTTTTTATCTATTGTATAAGCTCTTATAAATGTGTTCCATGTTTTTTTAGCTTAAGGTTAATCACATTATCCCTTCAGAAGAAGAGGCTATGTTGTTGGACATCAAAAATTTCAATGTTTTGTCAATGTCGGATTCAGAAACGGATGATGACTTTCAACCATTTCATGTGAAGGGGAAAATGACTCATGCTGGGGAATGCTCGTATATGCCACCACCAATATCGTTTGACAAGGAACGACCTCAATTTACTGATTTGATTGATCGCATCAAGGTTGTTCTTATTAAGCAAGACAAATCACATATTGATGCGAGGTTTGATTTGTTGGAGAAGATCATGAAGAATAATGATACCAAGATGGATGTTTTTGTCGAAGCATTGAAGGAAATTAAGCAATATATGGTACATGTTAAGGTTTGATGTTTTTGTTCATTTTTAATTTTGTTTGATAGTTTAACAATAATTGTTGTATATTTTCCAATTCCAGTTCCATTATCAAATTGAAATGATTACAGACATTCAACTTGAAAAAGAAGACTACAATGTAGCTTTTGATGTAATTTTTGTTATATGTTGTAACGCCCTAGATAGCCAAGACCGTTACACTGTGTACTTATAAAGGTGCAAGACTCGCTAATCAAGTCATTAATTTGAAAACGTGTCGCTAAACATGTAAGAGCTAAGGTTAAAAAGGTTTTGGTCTCAAAAGACTCATTTAGCATGTATAAACTGTAATAACATGGGATCCCATACAAAACGAAGTTAAAGGAAGTTTACAGACTCCCAAAATACATAAGGAATCACTAGCCATACTAAGGCCAAAACAGACAGTCTTCAGGTTCCAAGTCCTTGCCTAGATCTCAACCGTGGCGGCCGAGCACCTGGCTATGTACATTCTGCTCGCCAAGCTCTCCAGTCAGGGCTGATCTAATTTGCCCTTGCCTTTACCTGCACCACGTAGCACCCATGAGCCAAGGCCCAGCAAGAAAACTTCACAGATAACTCAAGCAACAATAACAGACAAATAACTCAGTAAGCATGTGCACTCATCAGATATTCCACAACAAATAATCAGCATGTACAATTCAATCCAAGACACATTCTATTTCATATAACGTTCATATTGCATAGTATTCAGGGCCGAAGACTTAGGCCGCACCCTCTGTTTAACCCACTGACTCTGGCCCGCTTAAACCAAGCTCAGTGCATAATAAGCTGTCCTCGGATACCAGTGTCCGAGCCGCGCCCTGTGCGCTAGTGAGACCCTTGGCACCCTTAGGCCGTTGGTTCACTAAATGGCTTGCATGGCATAATGCCATCTTTTCAAGCATCTACAATAGGGAGCCCTTAGTCCCGTCAGATATATTCAACCAGGTGCAGTTTTCTTACCTTTAGTCTGTACGGTTATCGAATTACGAGCAACGCCTCTCAAGCACGATTCGTTCCCGAGCCTAAGCTTTTATCACCTAGCCACAACCAAAGCATAGGGTTTCATAAATAATCAAATATAGGTTCCCAATTACAAAACTAACTCCCGGGACTCCTAATTCCACCAAGCATGGTGGTGAAACCAAACCCGAGCACCCAAGACCACTCTCCCATGCCTAAAACCCTCAAAACCCCAAGTGTACAACCAAGGGCTGCAGCCCCCAAAGCCTAGCCGCGGCCCTTCCTCAAAACAGAGCCTATCCCTTCACTGAACCACACACACGACGCGGCCCTTGCCTTGGGCGCCGCGGCGCGCCCCCTTGGCCGAGCCCCCTTGGCTTCCTTGCATGCTAGGGCCGCAGCGCTCTAGAACAGAGCCGCGACCCTCCCCTTCGAACCCAGATTTTTCACCATTCTAAAGCTCACAACCTCACCTTAAACCATCCCAAAACTCCCCAACTCTTAACCAACTAATTCCCAACCTCTTTAACATGATCTAAACAGCATAACTCCCAAGAAAACACAGCCTAACACACTCCAATCTCTTCCTTTCAATTTCTGAAACCCAAATGCTAAAACACACACAAACCAGCCACCAAACTCAATCTAAAACTTCTAAACTTGGAATTAGAACTCACCTTGTTGTAGAACCACTTCACCAAGCTGTAGCCAAGCTAGGTCCCTAAGTTCCCTTCTTTAATTCTGCCTTAGAACACCAAAGCTATACTAGTTTCAACACTTAACCAAAAACCCAACTAGAGCACATAATTCAACCACAGAAAATATGTTTAGATGCTTACCTAAATCCCTGTTCTAGTGCTTAAAAAACCCCTGAGCTAGACCTTCAATTCCTCACCTCAAAACCCAGAATTCCAGCTTGTTTCCCCTTTTATTTTCTGTGTTTTCTTCCCTTAGTTTTCCCCTTTGTTTCCCTTAAGCGTGAGAGAGAGAAAGCTGAGTCTAAATTAAGTCGGTTTATGTTTTTCTAAAGGCTTCCTCAAGTCTAACTTATCTGTTAAGTTAATCCCGAGGCTCGGGGTGCCGGAACTGTCCCCGAGGCCAAAATGGTAAAATCCCTCAATATTCCCGTCTAGACATTCTAACCTCAAATATATCTCCATATATTTATTTTCATATCCCGATAACCCAAATCACTACCCGTTATCTAAAAATATCCCCGACTTCTCCAAAGTCATATCTTAAACCCCGTTGTGACTTTTCCCGCTATCTGACCCTAGAACCGTCTTAAGTCGTGCTCAACGAACCTGTCCACATAATAATGTGGTTCTCACATATATCACAGATCATATTACCACATAATATATTTAATTATCACATAAACAGTATTAAACACATAATTATTCATTAAATCACAATTATTCCAGTAATGCCCTCCTGGCACACTAATCAAGGCCCTTAAGCCTTATTAGCGAATTTGGGTCGTTACAACTATCCCCTCCTAATGAGAATTTCGTCCTCGAAATTTACCTGAATATCTCGGGGTACTGATCCCGCATCGCCGTCTCTAACTCCCAGGTCGCTTCCTCGACCTTGCTATTCCTCCATAATACTTTCACTAACGGAATCGTCTTATTCCATAAAACTTTATCCTTTCGATCTAAAATCTGTATTGATCTCTCCTCATAGGATAAATCTACCTGTAGCTCCAAGTCCTCATGCCTCAACACATGAGTAGTATCAGAAACATACTTTCGCAACATAGAGATGTGAAACACGTTATGAACTCCTGATAAGGACGGTGGCAAGGCCAGTCTATAAGCCACCTGCCCAACCCTCTCTAGAATCTCAAAGGGTCCAACGAACCGAGGGCTCAGATTGCCCTTTACTCCAAACCTCCTCACACCCCTCAACGGTGAAACTCGCAGAAACACGTGGTCCCCTACCTGGAACTCCACGTTCCTACGCTTAGGGTCAACGTAGCTTTTCTGTCTACTCTGCGAGGCAAGCATTCTAGCTCGAATCTTTTCAATGGCCTCATTAGTCCTCTGAACCATATCTGGCCCCAAATACCTTCTCTCACCCATCTCATCCCAGTGAACAGGTGATCTGCACTTCCTTCCGTATAACATTTCATAAGGAGCTACCCCAATCGTGGACTGATAACTGTTGTTATATGAAAACTCAACCAATGGAAGATACTTGCTCCACGAACCCTCGAAGTCAATCACACATGCCCTAAGCATGTCCTCCAATACCTAAATTTTCCTCTCAGACTGTCCATCAGTCTGAGGGTGAAAAGCTGTGCTAAACTTCAACTGAGTCCCCATGGTTCTCTGCAGAGCTCCCCAGAACTTAGAGGTAAAGATAGGGTCTCGATTAGATACAATAGACTTTGGAACCCCATGGAGACGAACTATCTCCCTCACATACAGCTCTGCATACTACTCCACAGTATAAGTTGACCTAACTGGTAGGAAATGAGCTGACTTGGTGTATCTATCCACTATCACCCACACCGAGTCATGAAGTCCAACTGTCATGGGTAATCCTCCCACGAAATCCATCGTAATATCCTCCCACTTCCACTCCGGGATACCCAAAGGCTGAAGCAATCCCGCTGGTCGCTGATGCTCAGCCTTAACCTGCTAACAGGTTAGACATCTAGATACATACTCAACTACATCCCTCTTCATCCCGGGCCACCAAGATAACATCCGTAGATCCTGATACATCTTCGTGGTACCCGGATGAAGCGAATATGGCGTAGTGTGGGACTCATCCAATATCTCACGCCTAATCCCCTCATCTTCCGGAACACATATCCGTCCCTGATAACGGAGCAAACCTGTCTCCGAAACTGAATAATCCTTAGCTGTCCCCGCTAAGGCATGCTGCCTACTATCCTACAACTGCACATCCACCAACTGACCCTCCTTGATCCGCTCCAACAGGGTCGACTGCAAAGTAATATTGGCTAACTGGCCTACCACCAGTTCTATCCTTACCCTAACCATCTCATCAGCCAATTCTCTCGAGATCAGAGTAGAACTATACAACTATCCTGGACCCCTTCGGCTCAATGCATCTGCCACCACGTTGGCTTTCCCAGGATGGTAAAGGATGTCACAATCATAATGCTTAACCAATTCTAACCAACGTCTCTGTCTCATATTCAGATCCTTCTGCGTGAAGAAATACTTCAGACTCTTATGATCAGTGTAGATCTCGCACTTCTCTCCATACAAGTAATGACGCCACACCTTCAATACAAACACAACCGCAGCTAACTCCAAATCATGAGTCGGATACCTCTGCTCATACTCCTTCAACTGTCGAGAAGCATAGGCTATAACTTTCTCATTCTGCATCAGCACACAGCCTAAACCCAACCTCGATGCATCACAGTAAACCACGAACTTCCCTTCCTCCGAAGGAACACTCAACACAGGCGCAGAGATAAGTCGTCACTTCAACTCCTGAAAGCTGTTCTCACACTTCTCTGACCAGACGAACTTCTGATTCTTTCTTGTCAACTCTGTCATCGGTGAAGAAATCTTCGAGAACCCCTCTACGAACCGTCTTTAGTAGCCAGCCAACCCAAGGAAACTCCGCACCTCCGAGGCATTCCTTGGCCTCGGCCAATCCCTAACCGCTTCTACCTTGGACGGATCCATCTTAATCCCTTCTGCCCCAACTATATGTCCAAGGAAAGTCACCTCTGGTAGCCAAAACTCACACTTCTTAAACTTCGCGTACAACTGATGTTCTCTTAACCTTTGTAGAACCTGTCGAAGATGCTGCTCATGTTCTGCTTTTGAGCTGGAGTATACCAAGATGTCGTCGATGAAGACGATGACGAACTGGTCCAAAAAGTCCTTGAACACCCTGTTCATCAAATCCATAAAAGCTGCTGGGGCATTGGTCAAACCAAAAGACATGACCAAGAACTCATAATGCCCATAACATGTCTGGAAAGCTGTCTTCGATATATCCTCATCCTTGTTCCTCAGCTGGTGATAACCAGATCGAAGATCAATCTTCGAGAACACCGTCTTACCTTGCAACTGATCGAACAAGTCATCAATCCTTGGTAGAGGGTACTTATTCTTAATAGTCAACTTGTTCAATTCTCTGTAATCGATGCACATCCTCAAAGTCCCATCCTTCTTCTTAACAAACAACACTGGAGCGCCCCATGGAGAGTAGCTAGGCCTGATGAATCCCAAATCCAGAAGTTCTTGCAATTGTATCTTCAACTCTTTCAGTTCTGCTGGTGCCATCCTGTATGGTGTCCTAGATACTGGTTCTGTCCCCGGTGCCAACTCAATCTCAAACTGTATCTCCCTACGCGGCGGCAACCCTGGCAGATCCTCAAGGAAGACATCCAAAAACTCGCATACCAACCTGGTCTCACCCGGCCCTGCCGGCATAACCCTGGTGGTATCCACCACACTAGCCAGAAAACCTATGCATCCCCCCTGCAATAAGTCCCTGGCTCTCAATGTTGAGATCATAGGTACGCGGGGTCTAGACACCGCACCCACAAAGACAAAAGGGTCCTCGCCCTCCGGCTCAAAGGTAACCATCTTCTTCCTACAATCAATCGTAGCCCCATACCTAGCCAGCCAATCCATGCCTAGAATCATATCAAAGTCTCCCAAATCTAATTCAATCAAATCCACCGAAAGTTCCCTACCATCAACCATCACTGGCAGTGCCCTAATCCACCTCCTAGAGACTACTAGCTCCCCTGTAGGAAACAAAGTCCCAAACCCCGCAGTCCGATACTCACTAGGTCTACACAGTCTATCAATCTCTCTACTAGAAACAAAAGAGTGCGTAGCACCAGAATCAATCGATACTGTAAAAGGAAAGCCAGCACTAGAAATCTGACCTGGCACTACTGAGGGACTAGCCTCAGCCTCCGCTTAAGTCAAGGTGAATACTCGAGCTGGAGTCAAGCTATCCACCTTTCCCGCTTCACCTTTCTTCACTGTTGGGCAATCTTTCCTGAGATGCCCCACTGCTCCACAAACAAAGCATGCCTTGGCCCGACACTCGCCCAGATGGCGTCTTCTACACCTCGGACACTCTGGATAAGTCCGCCATGCCTCACCGCCACCCTGACGGCCACCCTAACTACCCCGACCTCTCCTATCAGAACTAGGAGCGGTCGACGAGTCAGGAGTCTTCCTCTTAAAGTCACTGGGGCCTCCACCCCTACCTGTCCCAGAATAAGGAGGCACCGCCCTACGGCCCTCACGCCTCACTGCGCTCTCCTTCCATATCTTGTTCTCCGCTTCCTCAGCGGTAAGAGCCCTCTCAACGGCCTGGGCATAAGTTGTTCCTCCAGGTACCGTTGTGATCCTAACATCCCGGGCTATCATAGCATTAAGCCCCCTAACAAAGCGATATTGCCTAGCAGCATCAGTAAGCACAAGATCTGGTGCAAACTTCGCAAGCCTATCAAATTTTACGGCATATTCTGTAACAGTCATACCGCCCTGTACCAAACTCACAAACTCATTGACTTTTGCTTCCCTAACAGCAATATTGTAGTACTTCTGGCCAAACAAATCCTTGAAACCTTCCCAAGTCAGTGTAGCAACCTCTCTGGTCTGCGATGCCACCTCCCACCAAATACGGGCATCCTCCCTCAACATATAAGTGGCACAGGCCACTCTATCTTGTCCCTCAATTCTCATGAAATCCAGGATCACTGTAATCATAGTTAGCCACTGCTCGGCTTTCAACGGATCCGGTCCTCCCTCAAAGACTGGGGGTTGCTGCTTCCTGAACCGCTCATATAACGGTTCCCACTTGTTAACAACCTCCCCAGGCTGTGCAGCTGGTACCACTGCAGGTGGTAAAGAAGGGGCAGCACTCCCTGATGGAGCCTGCTGCTGCAGGATACGAATTAGCTCATCTTGGCTCTGTAATCGAGCCTGCATCTCAGCCATTAACTACTGCCAGTTCTCAGGGACTGGCGGAGGTGTCTGGCCCTGGTCATTGCCCCTGGTCCCGGACCCAGTGCCGGCTAGTCCTGAAGATTTCCTTGGACGCATAACTATCCAAGTCAATCTGCAAATATCGACTCGGCGGTCAGACCACAATGACAAGGTAAAAGCTTCTCCAAAACTCATCAATAACACATAATCAATCACAGGTAACCAACACATATAAGCATCCATGCACTATAAACAATTAATCATCCATATACTAATTTACATGCACGACAATGTTGATAAACATGCCTCAATATTTTCACACAGCGGTCAAGGGCCAGGCCCTATCAGTATCTCATGCTTCTTGTCAATTCAGTGAATATCACATACATAACTCGTCTCAGGCACATAAGCACACATATACACGTTACCAAACCCTGACTTGAGCTTGTCTCCAGCAGCGAATGTACATATCCAGGCTGTCTTCAGGAACCCTTAAACCTAGGACGCTCTGATACCAAGTTGTACCGCCCTGGATAGCCAAGACCGTTACACTGTGTACTTATAAAGGTGCAAGACTTGCTAATCAAGTCATTAATTTGAAAACGTGTCGCTAAACATGTAAGAGCTAAGGTTAAAAAGGTTTTGGTCTCAAAAGACTCATTTAGCATGTATAAACTGTAATAACATGGGATCCCATACAAAACGAAGTTAAAGAAAGTTTACAGACTCCCAAAATACATAAGGAACCACTAGCCATACTAAGGCCAAAACAGACAGTCTTCAGGTTCCAAATCCTTGCCTAGATCTCAACCGTGGCGGCCGAGCACCTGGCTATGTACATTCTGCTCGCCGAGCTCTCCAGTCAGGGCTGATCTAACTTGCTCTTGCCTTTACCTGCACCACGTAGCACCCGTGAGCCAAGGCCCAGCAAGAAAACTTCACAGATAACTCAAGCAACAATAACAGACAAACAACTCAGTAAGCATGTACAATCATCAGATATTCCACAACAGATAATCAGCATGTACAATTCAATCCAAGACACATTCTATTTCATATAACGTTCATATTGCATAATATTCAGGGTCGACGACTTAGGCCGCACCCTCTGTTTAACCCACTGACTCTGGCCCGCTTAAACCAAGCTCAGTGCATAATAAGCTGTCCTCGGATACCAGTGTCCGAGCCGCGCCCTGTGCGCTAGTGAGACCCTTGGCACCCTTAGGCCGTTGGTTCACTAAATGGCTTGCATGGCATAATGCCATCTTTTCAAGCATCTACAATAGGGAGCCCTTAGTCCCGTCAGATATATTCAACCAGGTGCAGTTTTCTTACCTTTAGTCTGTACGGTTATCGAATTACGAGCAACGCCCCTCAAGCACGATTCGTTCCCGAGCCTAAGCTTTTATCACCTAGCCACAACCAAAGCATAGGGTTTCATAAATAATCAAATATAGGTTCCCAATTACAAAACTAACTCCCGGGACTCCTAATTCCACCAAGCACGGTGGTGAAACCAAACCCGAGCACCCAAGACCACTCTCCCATGCCTAAAACCCTCAAAACCCCAAGTGTACAACCAAGGGTTGCGGCCCCCAAAGCCTAGCCGCGGCCCTTCCTCAAAACAGAGCCTATCCCCTCACTGAACCACACACGCGCCGCGGCCCTTGCCTTGGGCGCCGCAGCGCGCCCCCTTGGCCGAGCCCCCTTGGCTTCCTTGCATGCTAGGGCCGCAGCGCTCTAGAACAGAGCCGCGGCCCTCCCCTTCGAACCCAGATTTTTCACCATTCTAAAGCTCAAAACCTCACCTTAAACCATCCCAAAACTCCCCAACTCTTAACCAATTAATTCCCAACCTCTTTAACATGATCTAAACAGCATAACTCCCAAGAAAACACAGCCTAACACACTTCAATCTCTTCCTTTCAATTTCTGAAACCCAAATGCTAAAACACACACAAACCAGCCACCAAACTCAATCTAAAACTTCTAAACTTGGAATTAGAACTCACCTTTGTTGTAGAACCACTTCACCAAGCTGTAGCCAAGCTAGGTCCCCAAGTTCCCTTCTTTAATTCTTCCTTAGAACACCAAAGCTATACTGGTTTCAACACTTAACCAAAAACCCAACTAGAGCACAGAATTCAACCACAGAAAAGATGTTTAGATGCTTAACTTAATCCCTATTCTAGTGCTTGAAAAACCCCTGAGCTAGACCTTCAATTCCTCACATCAAAACCCAGAATTCCAGCTTGTTTCCCCTTTTATTTTCTATGTTTTCTTCCCTTAGTTTTCCCCTTTGTTTCCCTTAAGCGTGAGAGAGAGAAAGCTGAGTCTAAATTAAGCCGGTTTATGTTTTTCTAAAGGCTTCCTCAAGTCTAACTTATCTGTTAAGTTAATCCCGAGGCTCGGGGTGCCAGAACCGTCCCCGAGGCCAAAATGGTAAAATCCCCCAATATTCCCGTCTAGACATTCTAACCTCAAATATATCTCCATGTATTTATTTTCATATCCCGATAACCCAAATCACTACCCGTTATCTAAAAATATCCCCGACTTCTCCAAAGTCATATCTTAAACCCCGTTGTGACTTTTCCCACTATCTGACCCTAGAACCGTCTTAAGTCGTGCTCAATGAACCTGTCCACATAATAATGTGGTTCTCACATATATCACAGATCATATTACCACATAATATATTCAATTATCACATAAACAGTATTAAACACATAATTATTCATTAAATCACAATTATTCCAGTAATGCCCTCCTGGCACACTAATCAAGGCCCTTAAGCCTTATTAGCGAATTTGGGTCGTTACATATGTTGTATTTTTAATTGTGTCTATATTGTATTCATATTTATGTTTCAGCTAGCTGAAGTTTTTTATGTTAATATTTGTGTTTACCAGGAAAAACAAAAAGAAGTCAGTAAGGTATCTTCTTTGTTAAATATTTATATATTGAACTAATTTATTTGATTTTAGATATTGAATTTTAGTATATTGTGAACACAATGGTTAGCCACTGATATGCATTTTTTTGCTTGTCATTTAAGATTAATGGAGAAATTGAAATTAATGCTAAGTTACAAAATCAGAAAGAAGAGAATAAAGTATTTTTGTGTCTTTTTTATTTTGGAGGGGGGAGCTTATAGTTCTTGTTTTATTGTATGAGTTATCGTGAGTGGATACTGAATGGTAGCTGACCAAATAGGTTGGCGTGCAAGCTATATATGGTTCTATATTTTGTTTTTAGAGGTTTTTTTTTTGTTATCATCATATTAACCATTTTTCTTTGAATATTTTACAGATTGAGTATGAGGATCTCCCAAGTTTTGATATAATGAGTGAGAGAACATTTTGGATATTGAACTTATGCATAACAATGTTACTGTTCACACCCCATCAATTCAAAATAAAATAGTTGGTCAATCATATACCCAAAACCAAGAGGACCACAACCAGCATAAACAAAAAACAGAAGATCATAAGGACAATGGTTGCAGTGATGACAAAGTAAGCATTTTCATTATATATCTTTTTACATGCTCTGTACATACTTAACATGTTTCAAATATGAGTTTGCATTGTTGATGTATTTCAATGATAGGGTATTGATCGTAAAAGTGTGTACAAGGATGAAATAGTTAACTCTAATGATAATCCTGAAGAAAAAAAAGACAATATTATTGGTGATAAGTCAATTCAAAATGAAGCTGCTGATGTTGTAAGTGGGAATGATGATGATGATGTTGGATTTGTCAAGGCACTTGGTGATACAGTTGATGAAGTCATTAAGCGCTATGTAGATAAGAAAAATGAGGTTTGGTTTAAAAATTTCTATTCAATATTTGTTTTTTTTCTTGTTATTTTCAATCATCTAATGAAATAGCATTATTATATAATTTTTTACTAATTAATAGATTTTTATAATAGGAATACTCCAATCTAGCTGTTATTGAGGCTGGATTGGTTTCTCGTAAGCGTAGTGCCAAACCAGGAGTTCATACTAAAGATCAATTTCCAGATGAGTTTGCTTTTGCTAAGAAGACTACTTTGTCCAAATTCAATCCAGCAATTATAACTATCAAGGGATTGTATCCTTTTTCTTCTGACTTGGAGCATACTCCTCATTTTTCTGAGCAATTGGCTTTTGACCAATGGTTTCGTTTTGGATATAAACAAAATAATAGGTAGTGCCAGACAACATTATTAATTTACATAATTATTTAAATGGTTATTTTTAAATATAATTTTTGACGAACGCAGGAAGAAGTTGTTTCTAGACGAGAGAATAAAGCCTCCTCTCCATTTCAGTGTTGGTGAGGTGGATAACAAACAATGGTTTTATGATCTGTTGACTCCAGGAAGAAATCTAGATATAATGGTTAGAGATATCGATTTTTGCTTACTTTTCATATTTTTTTTCTTGATACTAATTAGTATATTAATTAATATGCAGCACATAAACATCGCATTTTACTACCTGAGGAAGCAAATTAGATACGATGAGAGTATTAGTATTTCAGCAACAACAACAGATTCTTTTTTTGGTCAGCGGATCAACTCATTAAATAAAAATTATGTGAATTCTGGAAGGAATGCAGCAGCACCGGACAATAATGCAATAAGTGAGTATATTGATGGGTTGCACTTGCATTGTAATGTTCGATGGAATGCAATTGATTTTATTTTGATGCTTGTGCTCATTGAGGATTTGACACATTGGGTTTTATGCATATTTAATATTCATAAGCGATGTCTTGAGGTGTACAACTCTATAGTGGGAACAAATGCATCTTTGAGGAAAGTATCGAAAGCGATGAGACCCTATGCAGTAGTGTTGCCTATATTACTTGCTAGGATTGAATTTTTTGCTAGTAGAATGGATATTTTGCCTTATGCTCACGAGTTTGCAAACAAGAAAGAAACAGATCCTCTTGAAGTTTTCGTGGTGCCTGACCTTCCAGAACAAATTGATAGGTATTTAATTGTATTCATTCATTCATTCTTTGGTTATAATTGTAAAATGTAACCTGTTTTTTTTTTTAATAATAGTGACTGTGGGATTTTCATCATCAAATTCCTTGAGTATTTTTTGCGAGGTGAAATTAAAAAGTTGCCTAATCCGATGCCGGTGGATGTGTTTCGCAATAAAATTTGTGTTGAGTTGTATGTCTACGCAAAAAAGAAACAAGTTGAAGGATACCTTTCTGAATCTGAATTTCCTGGAAGATATGAGAGATCAAAGGTTGTTGACAATAAAATAGCTATTCATATTTGAATGCTACCTTTCTGAATCTGAATTTCCTAGCAGATATGACAGATCAAGGGCTATTGACAATAAAATAGCAATTCTTAGTTAAACATATTTTATTTTATGTTTGAGGTTCTATGATACATTGACAGTAATCTTATATATTGGTTTTCAATAACCAGTTTTAATTCTATTTAATATTAATTTTTATTATTCCAGTCCAAATACCATTGTAGTACAAAATTTCGTGAAGCATTTTCTATTATTTATCTTATTGTAGCAATGTGTTCTATTATATATAATTCTTAGATATAGTCATATATTTTGCACTTTTGCGGTCATAGAATTATTAAAGAGAAAAAATTACACTCATCATTCTTTGATATACTATGTGGGGGAATAAACTTGAAATTACTCATACCTCATTAAAAGAACAATAATCTGCTAAGTCAAGCCTCTCAACTTATAATTTTCTTCTATATATATTTATATAAATATGTTTTATTTATGAAATGACATAAACAATGACTAGTGGTGTAATACAATTTCTTGTATAATGGGCTTGATTTTCTATGTTTGCCATGTTATTTATATGTATTTATATACCTTCTGGTAGTAATATGACATTTTATTCCATCTATCAAATATTAAAATCTGGTTTTGAATATTATCTATCAAGGAAAAATTTAATAAAATACGAAACCATAAATGTATTTTATCAGACAATCATTCAAATCGTCAACTGAACACCTCATATTTGAATGTAAATATAAAAAAAATACAAAAAGATGAAACTGTAACTTTAATTTCTCTTCATATTACTAGGACGCATGACAGGCGGATTTTTGCATGTTTTTCTGTTGTGGCCTTTTTCCTGACACCACCCACATTTGTATTGATCCTTTTTCTCATGGGCACCTCGATATTGTTGTTTCCTTGGTCTACTTGCAGGTCGTTTAGTGGCAGGGGGTAGTACATCAATTGCTAAAAAAATTTATGGTACTTCCCATGTTGACATGTCACCAAGAGGCAAGATTGAACCCTCGTATGCTGTGATATATGATTGTTTCGTGTAATAATATGAGTAGTAATCATAACAATCTAGATTTCTTCTTCCAATGACTGCCATTGCATGTGAACATGGCATTTCATCATATTGGAATTTATCACAGGTACAAGTTTTATTTCCCAAGTCTACGGTATATGATTTTTTGGAATCATAAACTGTGTAGACAACTAGGTTCGATGTTTCAACCTTTTAAAAAATGAAAAGTAATTAGTAATCTTTATCATTAAACAAATAAATAAAATATAATTACAAGGTTAGTTACCTTCATTTTGCGTGACCATTCTCGATTGTACTTCAACGACTCCTCTGCTTCAGATGATAGATTTGTGAATGTTGAAGATGCCAGGTGTTTGTTTGCCCAATGCCATTTTTGAACCAGGCATCTAATGGACTCCACCAAAAGTGATACTGGTAATTCCCTTGCAACGTTGAGTGCAGAATTTATTGATTCTTCAATATTAGATGTTAATGTTGAAAATTGTTTGTTTGGGCTAAAAACTCTTGTCCATTTCTCAAAGCCAACTTCATTCACTAGATATGATCTTATTCTTCCATCTACTTTGTCGAGATCACACATGTATCTTTCAAACTCATCCATATTATAAGCCTTACTAGCACCTTCTAATGCATTTTTTAGCTCTTCACCACCCCTTTTTATTTTTTTCTTAATGTTCTGTAGTAGGTGGTAACCACAATAACCATGCATAATTCCTAGATATATTTTCAATGCTGCTTTTTCGATACTCTCATGCCTATCAGAAATTATGCATTGTCCTTCACGCTCACCATAAGATTCTTTCAATTTGCGCATGAACCATTCCCATGAGGCATCATTTTCGGAATCGACTATTGCAAATGCTAGGGGGAATATCTTTCTATTTGCATTTTGTGAACTCGCTGATAACAAAGTCCCGCCATACATTGATATCTTTCTATTTGCATAGGTGTACAATGCTGCCAATTTTCAATAGAGATGCCAATTGCAAAAAATAGATATTTGAATCTATTTTCATTATCCATGACAAGGTCAGTAATTGTACCTGTATTAAATGGATACATTTAGGTAGTTTATTAACATGTAAACAATTAACATCAAACATGATCTACTTTTTATATAAAAATATTTGTACTTATTACCTGGGTTTTTTTGTTGTAGCATGAATAAGAATGAAGGTAGAATTTGGTATGACTCATCTAGTCTTCCTCTTGATAGTTCCAATGCCTTTTCTTTCCCTCGCCATGCTTTCTGATACGAAATTGATACACTGTAATCATCCATCATCAACAATGTCATTTGGTGTAAGAATCTATTTTGGGTTCATAAGTTTTCTCTTTAATATATTCCCCACTAAAGTACTAGTAGCTTGATGATGGTCACCACAGATAACACTTAACGAGCAAGTGTGTGTCCCTCGAAACTTCTGATTTTAAACATATCTGTTTTCCCCAATGATGATGCACGGAAGTACCATTTACACTCATCATCCAAACAAACTAAGACATAATCCGTTTTTGATGAACGCTTGACTTTGTGCTGATAGTTGTGTTTTATTGAATACATATTCATTGCATCCACCACCACACTTTTGTCACGAAATACTTGTTTAATTGAAATTTTTTCAACATGGGGATCTATGATCAAACCTGTGTTGGGTATTTCACTATTATTTTTCAAAGCTAGTTGCTCCTGCTCAAACATGTAATCTGCCATATTATTTGCAATTTCACTCCACAAATGTAATTGTCTGATTTCTTCGCACTCTTTTTCTTGGGTGGTAGCATTTTTGCTATTGCTTCCAAACAATAGTTTTTGTGTGTTATCAACTGTTGCACTTTTGTAGGTCGTTACTAGCAAGGGGAATGATGTGTTGTTAAGAAGCACTGTGCTTCATCTCAAGGTAGAAATTTAAGCCTTTGTCATCCTTTATTGTCATTGGCGGGATTCCATCTTTTATTTGAAATTGTAGGTCCAATCTATCTATTTCACTGCCTAATTCCAAAGCATCACAAATGGAACTCCTTAGAATCTCATATGTGCTACCATTTGGGATCAATATTCCAGTCACTTCATAATCTTTATAATTAAATGTATCCTCCCAAATACCGTTGTAGTACACAACTATCATTACCATGTCCATGTTCCTACAAATTCAATATAAATACAACATATGTTAGACTATAATTATACTTGAAAACATAGTATCAATATGATTAGTGTTCTAGCTTGAAATACACTATTTGGTATCCATAACCAAATTCTAAACAATAATTTCAATTGTTATTAAACATTATATAGTTGGTAGTATATAATACACCAATATACCTCTTGGTATTCAAATTGCAACCTAATGATATGCTACTACTTGATAATACTTGATACTAGCTATCTCATTAATCGAACACTATTAAAATACTACTTTCAAGTATCCAACAAAAAAAAGGTAGAATCATTCCCTTAACAAAACTTGATAGAAAATCAGTTGCATGTCATAAACAACAAAACAAATAAAAGCCTTTAATAAACATAATTATTATCAATATCAAATCATATAAATAACCACTCTTATTTCTATAAAGATAAACCCTTAATCATCATCATTTTACACACTTAAAATCACATCAATTTATTTATATAATAAATGGTACATTTTCAATAAATTATATACTTACTAGTATCAAATGACATGACCATTAAACTATGCCATGGTAGAAACGGTGTATATAACTTTATATTTTTACAATTATATACTTTCTAGTATCAAACGATATTACTAATTTAAACAAACATATCATTATAATTATTCAACTATCGAATCAAAGATTCACACACTGGCCATCAAAGCATATGATCTATCATTTTAGCACTTGTAGAAAATAATATTAATCGAACAATATTAAAATTCTACTTTCAAGTATCTAATAAAAATACGGTGGAATCATTCCCTTAACAAAACTTGATACAAAATCAGTTGCATGTCATACACAACAAAACAAATAAAAGACTTGAATAAACATAACTTTTAACAATACAAAATATTATAAATAACTACTCTTATTTCTAATAAACTAAACCCATAATCATCATCATTTTATACACCAAAAATCACATCAATTTATTTATATACTAAATGGTATACTTTTAATAAATTAAATACTTACTAGTATCAAATGACTACTTCATGGCACCTTATGATCTTCAGTCCCCCTTTATATTACTATTCAAGTTGGTTACCAGTAGAACAATGGAGTTGTGTTGCTAATAGCCAAATTATATAGAATAGTGATTTCTGTATTGTTTATATTTTGATTCAAATGTTATATAAGCTGTGAATTAAAACAAAAATATGGGGAACATAAATGTGTAATAAAGCAATGATATTATGCAATGATTTGATTAATACATATATATATATATATTTTATACACGAAATTAATACATTTGATTAAGGAAAGATTTTATCATGGAAGTAATATAGGGATTCATTTTGTTATATTAAATCAGAAATTGTTAAATACATACACATTTATTTAAGGGAAGTTTATATCAATGTGAGTAATATATGGGGGATTCATTTTTTTTTATTAAATCAAAAATTGGTAAATACGTACACATTTATTTAAGGAAATTTTATATCAATGTGAGTAATATATGGGATTCTTATTGTTTTATTACATCATATGAAAATGTTAGCAATGTAAATAATTAGTAGGATTTCAGTAGATAATTTTTTCATTAACAGATTTGATATTATTTAATGTTATTAGTATAGAAATGTAAACTCCTCATATTTTATTTGGCAAAATCCATATATCTAACAAACATATGGGTCACTATATGCATCTAAGCCTAATTGCAAAAATATCACATATAGTGCAAACAGACATGTTATAATTGGATGGGCCTAATCATGTTACTATATGAGCATTTCTATGAATTTATGCAAAAATACCACAATTTATTTCATTTGCAAAAATACCACAAATAATTATCTAGAATTTATCCAAAAAATCAAATTAATTAAATTTTTAAAAAAACTATGTAAATTTAAATGAAATTTATCAACAATTAACAATAGTTCATTTAAATTTCATTTATCAACAATCAACTTTGTTTAGGTTGATTTGAAAAAAATATTAATTTAATTTAAATATGATTTATCAACAATTAACCAAAGTAAATTTAAATCTCATTTATTAAAAAAATATTTTATTAATTGGTTGAAAAAAAGTGATATTTTTCAAATTTTAACTAATTTTAAAATCAATATCTTAATTGTTTTTCAAAAAAAAAAAATATATTGTATTGCTACAACTATTAGCTAATATTTTAACCATTTAAAAAATATATAAATAGTTATAACAACCCTAAAATATCTTAAAACAATTAAACAACTTCAAATATCCAACTAACAAATTTCAAATTTCAAATAATTTAAATATTAAAAACTATAGAATAAACAAATACTTATATTTTCATATAAAGATTTAATAAAAATATCAATAATTTAAAAGAAAATATCTTAAATATCTAATATTTTAATATATTAAAATATTTAAAATTAAATTGTTAGTCTATTTTTAAATTTGAATTTGAATCTTTGTAGAAAATATCTAATTATTTAAATCTCAACTAACAAAAATATCTTATTTTAAAAAACAATTTTAAAATATAAAACAAATTTGATATTTTTGGCTTTTATTATAAATAATTTATTTTCACAATTTTTAATTTTAAAAAAAATTTGATGAACAGTGTACTGTTCACCTGCTGCTGACGGCTGGGCGTCTGCGCGCGGAGGCAGGCAGGCGCGCAGTGCGTGCGCGTGCTAGTTGTGGCCAAAGCAAATTTTTTCTGAAATTTTCTTTTGTGCAATTTTCAAACCAAAACTATGTTCTAATTAATTTTTAATATGTTTTACACAAAATAAAGTATACATAAAAATTAATAGCATAGAAAACACAACAAAATACCCTAAAAATTGCTAATAATCACATAAAATCAATATGCTTCATAAAACACATGAAAAACCATCCAATTAGTCAAACACATTAAATAATCCAATTTCAAACATGTTCACGCATAAAAATAAAGATTACCAAAGGCTCTAAGGCCAGTTATTACGAAACTTATACATGATCTTTATTTATTTTTATGTAGATCTAATATTAAATCAATTAATATGAGATAATCTAGAACATGTTTAAAATTGAATTCAAAGAAAAGCAACGATAAGAATACTTACAGTATACGCAGCGGAATGAATGAGTTCTTCATTCAGTTTCTCTAACCCTTGTATCATTTCTGTCGCAGAGCATTATCAAGAAATTGAACCGATCTTCAATTTTCTTCACAGTCTTCCAAAGTATCCTTGGAATCACCTAGACTAGAGTGGGCAATTCTTAACACATGAGATAGATACAGAGAAAAGAAGAGAAAATAACAAAGATGTTTAGAAAATGACTTGTGTTTAGAGAGAATCTAAACACTATCATAAAATCTGACTTCTGAACTTATGAACTTCTCAGAACTTGTCTTTTGACTTCTCTCTAAGCACTCATTTTATAGATTCAATTAGGTCATTTAATTTAATTAAAAAATTAATAAAATAATAGCCAATTTGAAGCCCTGGTCAAAATTATCATGGGCTTTAGGCCCGTGAAATTCACATTTAATTATAAGCCCATTGAACTTAAAATCAAGGCATGAATTATTTTCTATTCATTTTAATTAAATAATTATTTAAATCCTTTATCAAATTAATTATTTATAATTTGAACCTTGATTTAAACTTATTTATTAATTTAGATACAAATTTATCTTAATTAATAAATCTGCCCTAATTTATCTTTTCTTCTCAAAATTACATAACTCTGTGAAACTATCCAAAATTGACCTTGTCAACTTTGATAATTAAATCAATTAATTGAGAGTATCTAGATGATTTTATCCAAGGTACAATGGGGATCATGGGCCTATGAAATCAAGCTCCAATAAGTTATCATAAATCTAACAAATAAATTTACTAACTTATTAATTCCTCGTGACTCCACTATAGACTCGGAATTGCACTCTTGAATTCATAGAACGCTCTATAACAAATATAGATACGCTATTAATTATCCATTGTTACAACCATAATTGTCACTCAATCCTCTATAGACGGTCTACAATGAGATGGGACTAAAATACTGTTTTACCCCTCATTGTATTTTATCCTTAAAACACTTAGTTCCTTGTAAATGATATTTCAGTAAACTAATTTAATTACTGAAATGAGATCTCTATCATTTAACACCTTGAACCAAACTAAAAGGAAACCATTGTTTCACTTCTTCATCAGAAGTTATAGATGTTCATATCTATGATTAACACTCCCACTCAATTATACTACCGAGTCCCCAAGATGTAAGTATGGGCTAGTCCGTAGGGTAAGCTGGTAACGAACAAGTCAAAGAACTCGAATAATACAATCAGTTAGAATATTAACCACTCAGAATTGAGATCGAATTGACCTATGGTCAACTATATGATATGACTAGAATAGATAATAACGGTATGTTTACTTATCTTATCAACTGTCAATATCGGTCCAGTCCGATGTAACAAATACCTCCGATCTTATCTACTATGCTAATGTTCTGGAAATAACATAACACTACAATGTGTAAGTAGATCATATCGTAGATTGGCAAGTCAGTGTAAATCCTGGGCACTGACTAATCTTAGGACTAACTTATTTTGAACATATAATCATATTTATATTCCACTGTGATTACATCACTATAAATACGATTAGCTATATGCTCGGGATTTAATAGAAGTTTATATTAAACAGATAATCATGAAAATAAAACATGTGAGCAAAGTGATTGACCAAGTCAAAAAATGATTTCGATTCTTTTATTGAAAATAAAATGAGATTACAAAGAAATTGTGTTTTAATTAGGGCATAAAACCCCAACAAGGTCAAGTTGATCTTAATTCTAGGTGATAATATCCTGCTAATTATATTATTAAAATCTCTTGACTTGTTCGTTTCCAACTTACCCTACGGTCTAGCCCATACTTACATCTTGGAGATTTAGTAGTGTAATTGAGTGGGAGTATTAATCATAGATATGAAATCTATAACTTCTGTATGAGAGGTGAAAATATGACTTCCTTACTAGCTTAGTCTAAAAGGATAAATGATTGAGCGCTCATCTGTGATTAAGTTCACAGATTTATCATTTACAAGGGACTTAGTGGGAGTTAAGGATAAAATACAAATGAGGGGTAAAATTGTAATTTGCACTAGGCTCATTAGTAAGTCATCGATAGAGGATTGACTGACTGTAATTGTTATAACAATGGATAATGTATTTGTGGTTTGAAAAATACGTTCTATGAATTCAAGAGTTCAATTCTAAATCTATAGTGGAGTCATGAGGAATTAATAAATTGTGAGATAATTTATTTAATAAATAAACTCACGGAAATTTATTGTAGCTTGTATTCATGGATCCATGGTCCTCGCATCACCTTTGAGTAAATCATCTAGAATGTCTCAATTAATTGATTTAATTATTAACTAGGATTTTTAAAGTTGGCTGGGTCAATTTTGGTAAATTTTAGATAGAAATGAGATTTAGAGAATAAAAGAGAATCTTTGGGTAAATTTATTAATATTGACAAATTGATGTCAATATAAATAAATAATATTAATCAAGTTTCAAATTATAATTAATTAATTTGAATAAGAATTTAATTAATTAATTAAAAGATAAATAAATAAAAATATTTTGAATTTAGGCCCAATTGGGATTTAAATTCAAAACAAAGAGATTGGGCCCAAGTCCATTTGTGGCAGCCCAAAGCTTTTATTTTTTATTCATTAATTTAAATTATTTTAAATTTAAATAAAGCCCATTAAGTTGCCTATATAAGGAATATGATATTTAGGGTTTTCAGAGGTAAGTCTCAGTTAATTCATTGGGTAAGTGAAAACATAGACAGTCTAATCCTTTCTCGATCACTCTCTCTCTCTCTTCTTTTTTTTTCTAGATCTCTATGTCATGTGTTGAGAATTAGCTCACTCTAGTTCTAGGTTGATCAAAGGCTTGGTGAGGAAGACTGTGTTGCTGATCTAGTTCAATCTTTTGATAATACTCTGCTACAAAAATGAATCAAGGGTTAGAGAGATTGAAGGAATGAATTGTTCCAGTTCCGTTGCGTATTTGTAAGTTTCTACATCTTTGTGTTTATGTTAACTTATGAATCTGATGTTCATATGTATGTCATGTTATTCTATGTTTTTATTATGTTTTTGGAAAAATAATTGGAAGCATGCATCTAGATTTAAATTCCAAGATCCTACATTGACTTATGGTCAACGTTGTGATATGATTAGATTAGATAATAACGATAATTACTTATCTTATCAATAATCAATATCGGTTCAGTCCAATGTAACAAAATGCATCCAATCTTATTTACTTGGTCAATGTCCTGGATAGGACATCACACCAGATGTGTAAGTAGTTCTTATCGTAGATTACCAAATTAGTAAAAATCCAATGTACTGATTTAATCTTAGTACAAAGTGCTTTTGAACATAAAATTACAATTATAATCCACAGTGATCGAGCCACTATAATTGTAACTATACATATGTTCTGGATTTTATAAACGTGTGTATTAATTATAATTAATCATGTAATAAAACATGTAAACAACGCAATTTAATTGAACAAAATGATTTCTACTACTTTATTGATAATCAATGAATTACATAAAATATGTGGTTTTATAAGGGCATAAAACTCGATATCTATCTATCTATATTAATATATATATATATATCATAAAGGAGAGCTTTATAGAGGTGATATGAAACTCTAAGCTTCTTCGTTTCAGAGCAACAACAATGTTGTTGCTTAACCGGTAGCCTGCTGACTAAAGCCCGACAAGTAACGTGGCTTTGCCACTGGAGAGCCTCATTGCCACAACAAAATTAAAGCACTGTTACCTCTGTCAGGCAACGATGCTTTTTCTTCTTCTTAATTGTACACATATATGTATATATATATATATAAATGTAACATTTTACTTTGTAAAAAACGGTTCAAATTATTACCATTTTTTTCTACCATTTGGCACAATTTATTTATTGTTATTTCTTTTCTATAAATAGTCATCTATTTCATTCAATTTTCACACCATTTCATACACTCTTCTTCCAAATTATCAATATCACAAAATTTATTTTCTTACCAATGGATTCCCAAAATTCTACAAATTCTCCAAATACGAACTCCCAAAATCTAAATTTTCAATATTCTCAAGTTTTTCAAAATTCATCATTTTCTCCACATACCAACCTCCAAAATCTAAATTTTCAATATTCTCATTTCAATCAAATTTTCAAAATACTCCCTCTACTAATCCCCAAAATCCAAATTTTCAATATTCTCAATTTAACCAAAGTTTTCCAAATTCTCAAAATTATCTCATGTCCTCTTACCCTTACCAAAACTTTGGTTCATTTGAGACGCCCCAACAAGCTTCATTCTTCACACCAAAAAATTCACTACCATATTCCTTTCATACACCTTCCCTACACCAACTCGAAATGGTTTCAATAAATTATAGGCCAAGTATGGAAAAGTCTAGTATTGATTTGAATCGTGAAACATCGTCGACATTTGTCTTTGAAACCCAACCTGAACATTGTGTTGAAGGATTGGAAAATGTAGTTCTACACAATGAAGATGAATCAAGGCATAAAGGCAAACTCAAATGGAGCAAGGAAGCAACTATACTTCTGATAAGTGGATGGCTTAATACATCTAAGGATGCCATTGTGGGGAATGACCAAACTTCTACACATATCTGGGCTCGAATCGCAGAAACTACAACACCAACCAAAATGTGAGCAAGTAAGAACTGGAAGGCAATGCAAAGACCATTGGAACAAGATGAATCAAAATGTGGCGTGTTTCAATGGGTGTTATAAATGAATACAACAAGCACATCACAGTGGTTGGTTTGATGAGAAAATTCTTGATAATGCACATCAATTGTACAAATCTGAAAATAGAAACTCAAATATTCTACTTGTAGACTGTTGGAGATTGCTAAAGGATGAGTCAAAATGGAATACAATGTACCAACCAAAAGTTGGTAAGAGAACAAAGGTGTCAGAATCAGGGGCATTTACTTTATCTTCCAATGCAGACAGCAGTGATGATGAAGTACGTGAAGTGTGCCCTACTGGCCAAAAGGCAGCAAAGAGAAAAGGGAAGGAAAAAAAAGACACGCATACTAGATTTATAGAGATTAATGAATGGAAAGTATCTGCATTGGAGAAATTGGTGGCGATAAAGGACAAAGAGGCAGAAGATAATAGGATTAAAGGATACATGGATTTCTCACCGTGGACACATCGCATAAGATTCATGAGCAAAAGAAAAATCACGAAAACTTGTGTACTTATATTAAGACTAATATCCTGAAGTTGTAATTGCTATGTATTTTTATCAATGGCATTATTATGTGTTTTATTTTATTTTATTTAAATAAATTATCCTTTATTGTTTAGTGAGTGAATTACTGCTATATTTTAACGCATATTTATTTTTATCGGATATATTTTAATGGCTACATTTTAATAGTTATATTTTAACAGCTACATTTTAACGACTACATTTTAACGGCTACATTTTAACGACTACATTTTAATGGCTATATATGTCACCATGTCTATAAATACCAAATTTCAATCATCCTTTTACTCAACTAACCATTTCATCCTTCATTTTACTCTCTCATTCATCTTTTATTCCCAAATATCATATACTCTAAGTTCGACAATGGATTCGCCAAATTCTCTGAATCCATACGACAATATGAGTCTAAAGGATATCATAATTGCAGAGTGTACTGATGATCATGATGATCAATATTTCAAAGCTTTCATGGATGAGGGTAATTCAACAAGGCAAGGAAGAAAGAGAGCCCACATTGATATGGGTTATGTGGAAGGACATCAACGTTTGTTCGATGACTACTTTTCTAATGAACTGGTTTATACAGAATATCAATTTGGAAGAAGATTTAGAATGCATAGACACGTGTTCCTACGCATAGTGCAAGCTCTAGAAAATCATTCGAAGTATTTCCAGAAGAGGTTTGATGCAGTCGGCAAAAGAAGGCTTTTGTCATTACAGAAGTGCCCCGCTGCTGAATGTTGGCATACGAAGCGCCTGCTAATTATGTTGATGAGTATGTTCGAATTAGTGAAACCACCGCTATTGAATGTCTAGTCAATTTCGTTCAGGGAGTGAATGAGATTTTTAGTAACGAATATTTGAGACGGCCCAATGCTTGGGACATTCGTCACTTACTTCAAATGGGGGAGGTGCGTGGTTTTCCAGGCATGTTGGGAAGCATTGATTGCATGCACTAGGAATGGAAAAATTGCCCAGTTTCATGGAAAGGCCCATTCACACGAGGTGATCACGGCAGGCCAACAATCATGCTCGAAGCAGTTGCATCACAAGATCTCTCGATATGGTATGCATTTTTTGGTGTTCCAGGATCCAATAATGATCTCAACGTGTTAAATCAATCCCCATTATTCTCTAACATTTTACAAGGCCAAGCTCCAAGAGTTGAGTTTACAATAAATGACACACAATACAACAAGGGATACTAGCAGATGGTATCTATCCAGAGCAGGGTACATTTGTTAAAACTACCCCACTGCCTCAAGGAGAGAAAATAAAATTATTTGCCCAATGCCAAGAAGCGGTATGCAAATATGTTGAGTGAGCATTCAGAGTACTTCAATCTCATTTTGCTACTGTACCAGGACCAACACGTTTTTGGCAAAGAGATGGTCTCAAATATATTATGTATGCATGCATCATATTGCACAACATTATTGTCGAGGATGAAAAAGATGCATATGAGAATTTGGTTTTATTATTAATTATGATGACGACCCCGCCTATGTGACAGTCAGAATCTCGTGATCCGCAGAGGGAAAGACCGAGTAAAAACTGTGCAATCCCACATCGCCTGGGGAAGGTCAAGTGTGATGATTCTAAGACTGTGTAGGTATGGGACTACACAGTTGAAGAGGGATTAAATGGATTAATGAGTACTACCTATGCCAAAAAGATGCACCTTCTTTTCGGTAACCCATCACTTAAGAACTCCAAAGTTAAGTGTGCTTGACTTAGAGTAGTCTCATGATCGGTGACCTCCAGGGAAGTTTTCCCAGGAAGCGTGCGAGTGAGGACAAAGCACGCTAGAAAGACTCATGTTGGTTTGCAGGGCCAGTCGTCATTCCAGGAAGCGGCCATAGAAACGTAAAGCGTTACAAATGGTATCAGAGCCTTGACCCAGCCAGAAGTGTAGTCGACGGGGACGTTGGACCCCTAAGGGAGGGTGATTGTGACAGTCAGAATCTCGTGATCCGCAGAGGGAAAGACCGAGTAACAACTGTGCAATCCCACATCGCCTGGGGAAGGTCAAGTGTGATGATTCTAAGACTGTGTAGGTATGGGACTACACAGTTGAAGATGTCTTAAATGGATTAATGGGTACTACCTATGCCAACAAGATGCATCTTCCTTTCGGTAACCCATCACTTAAGAACTCCAAAGTTAAGCGTGCTTGACCTGGAGTAGTCTCATGATGGGTGACCTCCTGGGAAGTTTTTCCAGGAAGCGTGCGAGTGAGGACAAAGCACGCTGGAAAGACTCGTGTTGGTTTGCAGGGCCAATCGTCATTCCAGGAAGGAGCCATAGTAACGTGGAGTATTACAGCCTACACCCCAACAGTTGAAGTATTGCATGGACCTATTTCTGACATCCTGACAATGCTTCAAAGAAATGTTGAAATTCATGACAGAAACATTCATCGCAATCTTCTGGTGGACTTTGTGGAGCACATATAGTCAAAATTTGGAAATCATTTTAATTAATTTTATTTAAATTATATTAGATTGATTAATTATGATTATGTCATTTTATAAGCTCTTTTAAATTTCATGTAATATTTATTTATATTAATATATGAATGTTAAAAAAAATTAGTATGATAATATTTATAATTACAAAATAATATATTAAATAATAATATGTGGGACCATAAGTGACAACTTCTAGGGTGACTTAGCATTGGAGTATTTTTATGGAAAATGTTGTCAAAAATAATGTGGATGAGAGAGAATAAAAATTATATTTTAGAATGATCCGGATATTTTAGGCTACAAATGAAATAGCCGCTATTGGAGTTGTTCTTATACATTATCTATTTTCTCATTTTTCTAATTTTTTTTATTCATTTTCTCACCTTTAGTAGTCATTCTAACGTAGCCGCACAAAAATAATTTATTCAAGAATGTGGACGTTATATATGTTTTAGGGATTATACAGCCACAAAGAATTTCTTACTTTAATATTGCTACAATATTATTCAACAAAAAAAAAATAGTCGACGTTATATAACAATAACGTATATAAGTTATATATGTTTTGGTGATCATATGACAATTAACATTGACATTTTTATATTCATTAACACTATTTCTTTTAAAAGCAATATTCATTAACACTATTTATTTGACCTTTTCATATTCTCAATTTAATTCTTTTTTGGCCTTATTCCCACTTTAATTTTCTTTTCATGCATGCTTTGTTTGTCTTTATTTATCTTCACGTATATAGTGCTAATGAATATAAAAAGGCCTCCACGCACAATCTTATTCCACTGCTGCACTTCACCCAGGTTAGCTATTTTTTTTCTAAAGTTCTAACTGAAGACAATTTGGTATTTGTACTATACTATATTCATGTTAAAGCTCAGTTTTTTTTTTTTTTGTAATTAGGGAAAATTAGTGGCATGCTCATGATTATTAGTGTTCTAGGTGGAGTCCAACTAGGTCGCATGCTATGCCAAGTAGCTTTGCAAATGGCAATTAAAGTTGTGATTATGGATCCCAATCAGAATTAATCTGCAAATGGTCTCTCTTACCAACATATGGTTGGAAATTTAAAAAATAGTGCAGAGTCGAAGAAGTTTCTAATAGTTTCACATTAATCCCAATTTATATAAGAGTTATTGGCAATGATAAACTCAAATTTTTTCAAAAGTTACACTTTAATACCTAATTTATTTTTGCGGTAATGATACCTAAATCTATAATTTTTTAGTAACCGTTAGTACTCACTGTTAACTGCTTGTTAAGTATCCATGTGACACATTTTTATACTCGTAAATTTAGGTATTAAAGTGTAACTTACATGCACCATAGAGTACCTGTGAGCCAAGGCCCAACGAGAAAAGTTTCACAAGACATGCATAACAACTACAACATGAACATGTAATAACTGATATAGATAACATTTCACATAATTTATAAATCATGGCCACACATATAATCGATAATCATCATAACATTCTATAACAATCAATATTAAGTGATCTACATCACCAATACCATATGTACGGCCGATGCCTAATAAAGTGTCTCCCGACACTAGGATTACGATAATAACAACATACTCACAAACAATCAAGGTATATAATAACCATACACCATCTAACTCATTTAGTTAATGCATTCATAACCACTTCAAGATGCAATAGGTCTAATGCCTGCTCTATGTGCAATGTCGAATTTTCTTACCTCAAATCCTGCGCCAATAGTGAAACGACCCCGAGCACGATCCCTGTCCCGAACCTCATGAAACCCTAGTCACAACGTAAATGAAGCATTCATTAAGGATTAAACTCAGGTCCCGAGCACCAATCTAATCTCTAACTTAGGGAACCACTATTCCCATACAACGAGGTGATAGGAACGTTCGCCCCCCCCCCCCCCCCCCCCACCCACACCCCCACCTCTCGAGCCCCCAAGTGGGCCCCCCGAAACCATTCCTAGAAACCCCAAGCCCTAAACCCAAAATCCAGAAAAAATATGAATTCAAGGCACCTGGTGCGGTCGCACCCTGTTGACCCTCGTTTTGGTCAACTGATACGGAGTCAAACGCTTGAAGTGGATAGATGTGTTGGAATAGATATAATGAAAAAAACAGTAAAGAACACAGTAAATTATAGTGGTTCGGCCCCAAGAACTGGTAATGACCTACGTCCAATGAAGCTATTATTGATATGAGTTCTCAAAGGAGTGATCAAAGAACTAGGGTTCTCTGAGTTTCACAAGCCTGAGAGAGATAAACAATACAATCGTAATACAAACGCTCTAATTCTCTTGTAAGTGTATAGCTTTAATCAACCAAAAGCCAAAAGTCCCTCCCTTGAGCTATTTCTCTCTATTTATAGGCTCAAGGAGGATTACATGAATTTGTTATAGATATTCTCTCCTAATTAATCTGATAATCAGGAATCATCGGAGATAATCTCGGAATTGATTATGGTTTACCCAAGATCATCTTGAAATATGCGGAGTGTACGACCATGTTGGTCGTAAAGAAACTTCAAATGTTATGCCAGGAGAATTTTACTGGTCGATGGTCGAACAGAACTTCTGCTAGGTGTCAGCCACGTGTTTAAAAAATTCTGCCACGTAACCCGTGCCTGATTTTTGGATAACATTTGCCCCCCAAGTTTATTTATTATGACCAACAATAAATAAACTTGAAGGAAAATGACTCTTCGATTATCGCACCAGATCTGTCAGAGTAGTTCGTGCATTCTTGGAAAAAGTGACCTACCCCTGTCTAATCACGGCTTTTCGGTTCCCAAGTAACCTATTGACGGCTATCACCCTTCCCCATGCTTCGAAAAGAGGAACTGATGATTACCTCTTTTTTCATGCCACAGACAAAAAATATATATAGCCTTCTCAGAGCCTTCTTTTTCTTTTTACGCAAGTTATTTCTCTTTCAAGAAACCCTAAATCAGAACCATCGTTCTTTCTGAAGATCATCTTTCACCGTTCCAAGAACCAGCCATCCGTTCGTCTACGCTCGAAATTCCTTCAAACCTCCACAATCTTTGCTTTGGTAAGTTTCAGAACCTTTCTACTCTTTATTTTCGCTATGCATGCCGCTGTGAGTTAACTTTTAGGTTCTGGCATTGTCTGTGTTCTTGGGTTGAGATGCATGAAAGTAATGGATTTATCGGGTGATGCTAGATAGGATGATGTTTCTTTTCCATCCGGGAGTTACGAGTCAGTTTGATAGTCGAGATCATAAACTTAGGACGTAAAACCAAAGTAAAAATTCGATTTTTATGCTAGTTGAAAAACTGAGTTTTTCCCGCCCTTATAGGAGTTGAAAAAGTTTTTTCAAAAAACTTTTTGCTTTCACTTTTTGATCTGTTTTTCAAACTGCTCGTGTGAAAAAAGTAGTTTTTTGTTAGAATGTTGTTGTATAAAAGTTTGACTTTTATACACGACCAGCATTATTCTAACCAACTTTCTAGATTCTCCATCCTCACCTCCACATTTTTCTGTTCGCAGATTTTAATGCTAGATTTGTGGGGAGGTGAGGGGCCTATCGAAGACGATCTTCTTGCGCAACTGCTTGAAGGTGAAGAACAGCCGGCCCAGCGCGTTCATGAGATTCCATTCTCAAGACTCTCTTCTTCTAGACCTCAACCATCACCACCTAAAATGGCCCGTTCTAAATCTCCTGGAAAAAAGAAACCAAACCCTGAAGACAATCCAAATCCTCCTAACCAGCCTGATTCGCAGGCTAGGGTTCCCTCGACTAGCGGACGAGAAAACATTGTCCCGGACCCTCGCATTCAGGTCAAGGCTCGCCCTCGGCATTCAACCCTTCTTGATGTCGAGTGGTATCTTTCTCCCCTCAGCCAAGTGACCCCCAGGATGCTTGCCAATTATCTTAGGAAGTATCCTCTCACTGGGGTCAATCTCAAGATCCCCGCTGCGGACCAGAGGGCTAACTTGCCTGGGGGCGCTTACAACGCCTGGTCAAGGTATCATATAGAGGCGGGGGCTACCCTTCCTCTTCATACCTTTTATCAAGGTGTGGCGAACTATTTCAGTGTCGCCCCTTCCAAATTACTCCCAACGAATATAGAATGCTCGCTGCACTCTATATCCTTTACAAACTTAAAAAATGGCCAGAGCCTACTCTTCACGAGGTCAACTTCCTTTTTGACCTTAAGTCCAACCCTCAACAGTCCGGGATGGTCTTTTTTCATTTTTGTCACCAGGAAACAACCCGAACATTTCTGAGGGACACCACCCACATCTCCAACGTGGGGAAATACAACCAGGAGTATTTCCTCACGCCCGACATGACTACAAACAACTTAACCTTCGCTCGAGGAGGTAAATGTCCTTTTCCACTGGTCGCTACTTTTACTTAGCAATTTTCCTTGTACTTCTCTAAAGTATCTTGTGCCTTTCAGGACCATGGCTACGCCCAAACCCAACACCAGACATGGTGTTGAGGTCCAACGCACTGGCCAGAATGACTGACGCTGAAAAAAGCATTAAGTCTCTGATCACTGATGAAAACTTGAGGCTGTCTGGCCTCTTGACCCCTCATCAGGAAATGAGGGAACCCGCGGTGGTTGACGCCACTGCTAAGGGGCATCCCGAGCAGCAACCCCCAGCATCCCCTCCTCGAAGGAGACCGACTGGGGTTACGATCAGGGAACCGACTTGCGCCCCCTCAGCAGAAAGGCCTTCTGCCCCCCAAGGGAAGGGGAAACAAAAGGCAGCAGAGACTGTCGTAGACTTGGATGAGTTTTCAGACGAAAACGGTACTATTATTTCACTTTTAAATAGCTTGCCAATTCCCCGTCACTTATTTGATGGGGACGGCAATTTTACATATACTCCAAATCTAGGACCAAAATTCTTCGTGCCAGAGAGTGAGTGTATGACTAGTAGAGTCAGTAGTGTAGCGACAAGTAGTAATAGCTCGGGTATTGGACTTTGTAAATTTCTTTATTTCTTTTCTGATGTACCATAACTTGTCATCTATTTTTAGCTTACTATCTGCATGTTTATCTCTTTCTGCAGACATGGCCTCCGCAAACATTTTCCACCTGTACAACACTCAGGAGGAGGAGGAGGAGGTTCCCCTGGTCTAAAGGAGGAAATCGGCCAGGAGACAAGATGGCGAGTCTAGCCAAGCACCCTCGGCCAAGAAGAGTCGAGCAGCTGATCCTCCAAAGGATGGGCCCTCTGGCCAACCTTCTGCTCAACCATCCGCTTCTGCTGAGAAGGAGACCCCGCCTGCTGCCACAAATCCTTCGCCCGTGGCTCCAAAAGAACAGGCCCAGCAAGCCGAACTTCCTGGGGCCAAACTCTCGAGCCGCTCCCTCCGATCAGCTAAGGATCGCCTCGCCCATATCCTGAAGCATGACCGTTGTAGGGAGGCAATGGCTGAGGCTGAAAACATGGGGGTCGATCAGATCCTCAACATGGCTCTTAATGAAGTGGCCAGTGTAAGCACTCTTTCTCTTTTTGCGATCTTGGTTTTTATTTTTCCTTCTTGTAAGATAGCCTAACTCTTATTCTTTGATTGCAGGCCATGCTGACAATGACTGCTGCTCGTACTCGCGCTGGTGCCAGCATCGAGCAGTCTCGAGCGAAGGTTATTGAGGAGCTTCAAGCCGCGGAGGCTAGGCATGATGGGGAGCTAGAGGTAGTCACCCAGCAGAAGGATGCCTTGGTAGCAGAGCTGGCAGAAAAGCAAGCTTCTCTAGAAACTGCCAGAAAGCAGAGGGATGACTACCAGGAATCTAGTCAAATCCAATGGCGTGAAGTCAAAAAACTTAGGGAGGACCATCCTGCTAAGGACACGACCATTGTTGTCCTTCAGAGCCAGGTGGAGCAACTTAAGCTTACTAATGCCAAGGACCTAGAGAGGTATAAGAACGTGACACTTCGGTGTTTCTATGATTTTTGGAAACATAACCAAAGTGCCAACTTCAACTACCTTCCAGAGGACGCCAGGAAGGCTGAGATAGCCCGCTGCACTGCTCGGTTGGCTGCCGAAGAGAGAGCCAGGGTCCCTGCTTCCCCAGACATTCTGCCGGCCGCCAGAGTGGAGGGAGGAGAAGCTGCTGGGGACGTGGTCGATCAGAATGCTCCACAGGATCCTCCTGCTCCTCAAGCTCCATAAAGTTTTTTCTTTTATTCTTCTTTAATTACACGACCTACGGGTCGTGATGTAAAGACTGATTTCTTTTTAATTTTGCTGCATGGACAGCATATTTTACTTTAACTTTTGAACAATTATATCCAAGAAGTACTGCTTGCGGTGTAAAATAATTCCTTTTGATATTATAATATTTCAGCTTATTATAATATCTATTCACATGACCGAACTTAGCATAGTACTTTGGTTTGATTTAACAAAATATAAATTTTGAAAAATACTCTAAGTACCGTAGCATGCTTTCACTTATTTTGTTCATGTGTTTACATACCTCTTGGTATGCTTTGCTATCGATGTACCTTATATGCCCCCCAAGTGACTGAGGAGCTTTAGGTCCTTGGTCACTTGCCTTGACCACGACCTGTACGAACATTACTGCTCGGTATAAAATGCAACACTTATAATACAACAAAACAACACACGTAATGAACAAATACTTGTAAAATAAAATTTACAAAGGTTTGGCAAGAATGACTGGCTACGCACAATCCCTTATAATTATCGTATTAAAATGGACTAAACATGTCTTTACGAGTGATCTTTAAAAGATCTTACACTTATAAGCGATTAGCCATATAACATGACTAACCCTTTTTCAAAACTTGTAAAAAGTAAAAATTAATACAAGCCAGTCCTTTAAGAAAGACTGTTTATTGATAATACTTGCGCAGGTGTTCTCCGTTCCAATAGCGCGGAACGAGATCTCCATTTAAGCGTGCAAGTTTGTATGTTCCTAGATGAAGGACTTCTTCAATCTAGTAAGGTCCATCCCAGTTTGGTCTGAGTACTCCAGCAGCCGGGTCGCGGGTGTTTAAGAAAACTCGTCAAAGTACTAGGTCTCCGACGTTGAATTTTCTTTCTTTTACTTTTGAGTTAAAGTACCGAGCGACTTTTTGATGGTACACAACTACTCGGAGTTGGGCTTTCTCTCGTTTCTCTTCAACCGAGTTTAGGGACTCCATTAATAGTTGGCTATTCTGGTCCTGGTCGTATGTGATTCTTCGATGTGAGGGCGGATCTAACTCGACTGGCAACATAGCCTCATACCCGTATGCTAAGGAAAACGGGGTATGACCTGTTGCTGTTCGATGAGAAGTTCTATACGACTAGAGTACTTCAGGCAGCTGTTCTGGGCATGCTCCTTTAGCTTCCTTGAGTCTTTTCTTTAGGGTATCCTTCAGTGTCTTATTTACTGCTTCGACCTGCCCATTTGCTTGCGGATGCGCAACTAAAGAAAAGCTCTTGATGATTCCATGCCTCTCGCAGAATTCTGTGAATAGGTCACTGTCGAACTGGGTGTCGTTGTCTGAGACGATCTTTCGAGGCAATCCATATCAACAAATATTGTTCTTCATGACAAAGTCAAGCACCTTCTTTGTCGTTATGGTAGCGAGTGGCTCAGCTTCGGCCCATTTGGTGAAGTAGTTGACTGCTACAACTGCGTATTTTACTCCACCTTTTCCCGTTGGTAAGGACCCAATTAAATCGATACCCCATACTGTGAAGGTCCATGGACTTTGCATCTGTTTTAATTCATTTGGAGCTGCGCGTGGGATCTTGGAAAACCTCTGACACTTATCACATTTTCGCACAAACTCCATTGAGTCTTCGTTCATAGTCGGCCAAAAATAACCCTGCCTTAGAGACTTCTTTGATAAGCTCTACCCCCCAGTGTGATCTCCACAGAAGCCTTCATGTACTTCCCTCATCAGCTCTTTAGCCTTTTCTGGTGTAATACATCTGAGCAGTGGCATGGAGTATCCTCTTCGGTATAGAACACCATCGACCAGTATGTATCTAGCAGCCTGTCTCTGAAGAGTCCTAGCTTTGTTTCTATTTGCTGGTAATACACCATTCATGAGATACTCCAAGTACGGTGCCATCCATGTATCTTCTATCTGGATCTCCATACTGGCTTCATCTGCTCGTATGCTCGGCTCGCGTAGCCGCTCCACTGGCACTATATTTAAAGTGTCAGCATCTTTCGCACTCGCGAATTTGGCTAAGGCATCTGCGTTTGAATTCTGATCTTGAGGTATTTGCTGGAGGGTATATTTCTCGAATTGTGCCAACAAATCTTTGGTTTTGTTCAGGTAGGCCACCATTTTCAGGCCTCGTGCTTGATACTCCCCTAAGACCTGATTCACTACCAGCTATGAATCACTGTAAATATCCAGCACTTTTATACTCATGTCTTTGGCCAACCTCAGCCCAGCGAGGAGTGCTTCATACTCGGCCTCATTGTTTGAAGCGGTGAAATCGAACCTAATAGTGCAGTGAAATCGATGCCCTTCTGGCGTTATCAATATCACTCCTACTCCTGCGTGAGATTCGTTGGACGATCCGTCCGTGAATAACTTCCACGAAAGAGCTTCAACTTGGGGCTCAGGCACACTAGGTTTTTTGCACTGCTCGTCGTCTGGGAGCTCAGTGAATTCGGCGATAAGATCAGCCAAGACTTGTCCTTTTACTGCTGCTCGCGATGAATATGTGATATCGAATTGCCCGAGTTCGACTGCCCATTTCAACAAACATCCAGCAGCCTTTGGCTTTTGTAGAACTTGCCGAAGGGGCTGATCAGTTAAGACCGTGATAGGATGGGCTTGGAAGTATGGACGTAACTTCCTTGAGGCCAAAATTAAGCAATAGGCTAATCTTTCGATGGGAGGATACCTCAATTCGGCCCTGATTAACCTCTTGCTAACATAATAAATTGCCTTTTGTACGCCCTCTTCTTCTCGTACTAGCAACATATTCGGTGATCGCCAGGTAAATGAACAAAATTTCTCCATCTATAGGCTTTGATAAAACAAGAGGTTGTGCCATGTGGGCTTTTAAGGCTTGGAAAGCCTGTTCGCAGTCTCCAGTCCATTCGAACTTCTTGTTGCCTCTAAGTAGATTAAAGAAAGGGACGCATTTATTCGTCGACTTTGAAATAAATCTACTGAGTGTGGCAATACTTCCAGTTAAAATTTTCACATCCTTGATTTTCACCGGCGATTTCATGTCGATCAGGGCTTTGATCTTTTCGGGGTTGGCCTCGATTCCTCTTGAATTGACAATGAACCCCAAAAATTTCCCTGATCCTACTCTGAAGGATCATTTGAGAGGATTTAGCTTCATCTGATATTTGTTCAAAACATTGAAACACTCCTGTAAATCCTTCACATGTCCTTCTGCCTTCTTTGACTTTACCAGCATGTCATCCACGTACACCTCCATGTTTACTCCGATCAACTCCTTAAACATGTGGTTAACCAATCACTGGTAAGTCGCACCAGCATTTTTCAATCCGAAGGGCATTACTTTATAACAGTATAACCCTGTATCGGTCCGAAAGCTAGTGTGATCCTCGTCAGGGGGATGCATACTGATCTGATTGTATCCTAAGTATGCATCCATGAAAGAGAGGATCTCATGTCCTGCAGTTGCATCGACCAGCTGGTCGATCCTTGGGAGTGGGAAGCAATCTTTTGGGCAGGCTTTATTAAGGTCTGTGAAATCCACACAGGTTCGTCATTTTCCGTTAGGCTTGGGAACCAGTACTGGATTAGAGACCCGTGATGGATAAAACACCACCCTGATGAACCCATTCTCCTTCAGTCTTTCAACTTCCTCTTTTAAGTCTTTCGATCTCTCCTTATCAAGCAACCTGCTTTTCTGTTGCACGGGTGGAAAGCTTTGGTCAACGTTCAGGACATGGCTAATGACTATAGGATCTATCCCAGCCATGTCTTTATGTGACCAGACAAAAACTTCCTGGTTCTTTCTAAAAAATTCCACCAGTGCGTGCTTCGTTGTTGCTTCTAAATTTTTACCGACCTTTACAACTCTGGTCGGAACTTTTTCGTCAAGTTGGACCTCTTCAAGGTCCTCGATGGTTCCAACATCTTCCTCAAAATCCCCAAAGCGAGGATCTAAATCTCTATCCTCACTTTGGGCAACACCCTATTTGGTGACCCCATCACCGGATTGGGCTTGTGTGTCAATGGCCATCTGCAACCTCTCTAGGGGAGTGCTCTTTGACGTTCCCTTCTTTGCCTTCGTGATCGAGGCATTGTAGCACTCCCTTGCTTCCCTCTGATTTCCCAACACGCGTCCTACCCCTGCGTCTGTCGAAAATTTCATGGCCAGGTACCATACTGAGGTGACGGCCCGAAGGTCAACCAGTATGGGTCTTCCGATTACAGCATTGTACGCTGAAGGACAATCGACAACTATGAAAGTAGCGAGTAATGTCCTGGTAACAGGCGCTGTACCTGCTGTTACCAGAAGTCTGATTGACCCTATTGGGGCGCGTCCCTCACCAGAGAAGCCGTAAATTGTTTGTTTGCAGGGCTCCAAGTCCTTGACGGACAACTTCATGCGTTCCAGCGAAGACTTGTAAAGGATGTTTACTGAACTTCCTGCATCGACTAGCACTCTCTTCACCATCATGTTGGCAATTTGAACATCCATGACCAGCGAATCGGATTATGGGAACCGGACATGCTGGGCATCGCTATCAGAGAAGGTTATTTCACCGTCCTCTGACCGAGCCTTCTTTGATGCCCGGTCCTCCACAGTCATCATCTCGATGTCCTGGTCGTGGCGTAGGGTCCGAGCATATTGTTCCCTTGCCTTTCCGATGTTTCCCGCAAGGTGCGGGCCTCCACAGATGGTGAGTAAAGTTCCAGCTACGGGATCAGGCTGCAAAGGTGGCGAGCATTGGCGTGAAGGCGCCTGCTCGTTGCCACCTGGAGCCTCTCGTTGGGAAGTTCCCGAGGCCCGTACGTATCTCCTCAAGTGTCCTTGTCTGATAAGGAACTCGATTTCATCTTTTAGCTGGTTGCACTAGTTTGTATCGTGTCCATAGTCGTTATGATAGCGACAGAACTTGGTAGTATCTCTTTTCAAAATATCCTTTCGAATGGGAGCGGGTCTTTTGTAAGGCACACTGGAACTCATGGCCTGATACACCTCTCCTCGAGACTCGATAAGGGCAGTGTAGTTAGTGAACCGTGGTTCATAACAGTTGCCCTTAGCGCGCTTATTCTCGGAGGTGGAAGGTTCACTATGGGACCTCTTGCCCCCATTCTTGCCATTGCCATTGCCATTCCCGTTGCCTTTGCCGTTGCCGTTGGGTTTTGACCCATTGGCAGCTTTGGCGGGTTCTGCAGTCCCCTTATCTTTGCCTGGGGGCTTTCCCTCGCTGGCGATGGCATCCTCGAGCTTGATGTACCGATCAGCTCAATCCAAGAATTCTTGAGTAGTCTTAACTCCATGCTTTCTTAGGCTACTCCACAAAGGCATACGACGCCTAACTCCTGTAGTTAGGGCCATCATCTTGCCCTCATCTCCCACTGTTTTAGCTCCCGCAGCTACTCGCATAAAGCGCTTTCAGTGGCTCTCCTTCTTGTTGGCGTATCTCAACTAGCTGGTTGCCTCAGTTGGGTGCACTCGACCCGCATAGAATTTTTTGTAAAATTCCTTTACGAACATTTCCCAAGAAATAATACTTGCAGGAGGGAATTTGAAAAACCACTCCTGTGCAGCATCAGAAAGTGTTGCAGGAAAGATCCTGCATCGAGCGTCTTCAAACACTTTTTGAATGTCCATCTGTATCTCAAACTTGTTGACATGAGATACTGGGTCACCATACCCGTCAAAGTTTGGAAGCGTGGGCATTTTAAACTTGCAAGGAGTTTCTGCCACAACTATCCTTTGAACGAAAGGAGTGCCTCTTCTCCTGTCGTACTCGATATGAGACGTCCTTCCCCCAACCAGCTGTTGTACTGCCTGGTTCAGGGCATCTATTTGGGCTTGCACGGCATCAGGAATTTCCGGGGCCTCTGCTGCTGGGGGAATGTACTCGTCGTGCCGTTCCCGACGGTCATTGAGTACATCCCTTAAATCTTCGTCTCTTCTCCGTTGCTCACTTGCTCCGAGCCGATTAAAGACGTTATTTTGTCGGGGCTGCCCCCCAGCATTACGTCTCTCTTGTTGGTCTTCCCTAGGTGGTGGGCTTCTGCCCTCACCTCTCTCTTTGTTTCTCCGACCGGCATTTCCTCTGTCTGAGTCGGCCTCATAGTAACCATGGCCATCTCTGAACCTTGATTGGCTATGGTGGGACCGACTGTCCCCTCGGTTGCCTCCTCGGGCTGGAACTTCCCGAGCGTTAGAGGGTGGCCTGCGTTGGTCGGTAGGTCCCCATGCATTATCATGCCGTGGGGGGCCCCAGACCGCAGAGCTTATCTCTGAGTTCCTTCTGTTGCCATAAGGACGATGCCCCCTGCTCGGTGGGTTCGGGTCTTCACCCCTATGGCGTCTAGGACTGCAGGGCTGCTGCCCGACCCTATTTTGCCTTGGCTATGGGGGATTGCCACGACCAGCCTGGGACGGAGGCTGCAGCTGAGGATCCCTTGGTGGGACATCATCCTGAGGCATTGGTGGCTGCTCGGGCCTTTGAGGGCTCGACGGCTGGATCGGAGGGCTAGGATTGGGACCCCTTTGGGGTGGCCCTTTTGGGGGTTGATCAGGCTGTGAGGCAAGTGCAGCCTGATTCCTAGCCAACTACAGGGCTGCTTCAAGGGCTGCCATGGCCTCCCTCTGACGACGGTCCATCTCCGCCTGTCTTTCACTTAGCTCCTGATGCTGTCGCTCTATCTCTTGCTACTGCCGCACCATAATCTCCGCAGCACTTTCTTGACTGGCCCTCAGATTGGCCAGTTCATCTTGCAATACCCCCAGGGTATTTCTCAACGTCTCGGAGTCTAGTTCCTCCTCATCGAACTCCAAGTGTGGCTCATTTTCAGCCATGTTTGGGGGAGGAGGCGGTTGAGATGGTGCAGCGCCAGTCTCTTGCCCAGTCTTCTTTGTTGTTTTCGCCATTAGTGCTTCAACAATCTCGTATCAAGCTCTCAATGAAAGCACCAAAATATTGACCCTCGTTTTGGTCAACTGACACGGATTCAAACGCTTGAAGTGGATAGATGTGTTGGAATAGATATAATGACAAAAACAGTAAAGAACACAGTAAATTATAGTGGTTCGGCCCCAGGAACTGGTAATGACCTACGTCCACTGAAACTATTATTGATATGAGTTCTCAAAGGAGTGATCAAAGAACTAGGGTTCTCTGAGTTTCACAAGCCTGAGAGAGATAAAAAATACAATCGTAATACAAACGCTCTAATTCTCTTGTAAGTGTATAGCTTTGATCAACCAAAAGCCAAAAGTCCCTCCCTCGAGCTATTTCTCTCTATTTATAGGCTCAATGAGGATTACATGAATTTGTTACAGATATTCTCTCCTAATTAATCTGATAATCAGGAATCATCGAAGATAATCTCGGAATTGATTATGATTTACCCAAGATCATCTTGAAATATGCGGAGTGTATGACCATGCTAGTCGTAAAGAAACTTCAAATGTTATGCTAGGAGAATCTTACTGGTCGATGGTCGAACAGAACTTCTTCCAGGTATCAGCCACGTGTTTAAAAACTTCTGCCACGTCACCCGTGCCTGATTTTTGGATAACACACCCACATCAAATCTGCCCTTTCTAAAGCACCATGCCCAATGCGGTCGCGCCCCTAAACTCGAAAACCCAATTCCAATTCAAAATTTCACACTTTCAGGGCGCTAGTGTGGTCGCCATTAACCCAAAAATTAAAGTGTTCTTCCCCAATTCAAAAGTTGCGACTTCTCCCTCCATATTCTGACCAAAAACTCAATCCCAGGATGTTTTCCAACACATTTTTTACATTAAAACAGTCACAAACTAGTATTAAAACCCCAAAGCAACATTAAAACCTCCTTAAAATATCTAAAACATCATAACATCAAAATTGAAAAGTTTGATCTTTGAACTCAAGCCCTTACTATCCAAATCCGAGAATTTCAAACAAAATTCTATGAATTCCAATTCGATTTTAAACCTTAATTCCATTCTAAAAAGGATTCTATGCCTACCCAACTCTTCTGAACAACACAAACTTACTCAAAACCAAATCTACACCTATTGATGTTGTTTTTCATCAACTTAATTATGAAGAACACTAAATAATATTTCAAAAAAAATACAAGAACTCACAAGTTTTTTACGTAGTTCAACAGTTAAAATCTACCTAGTCTACGAGTCAATATTATTTCTCTCAATACTCTCTCTCAAAGCTTTTTCAGAAAGCAATTCAACAGAGTATTCTCCAGTACAATTGAGCGTGATTACAAATGAAATTCCCCAGGCTATTTATAGACCTAGTTGGCAGAATACCTTTCCCTTATTTTGGAAAGTTACAATCAAAAATTCAAATTTGAAATAAATACAAATAAATACATTAATTACATAATATCTCGTGATAATTGAGATTTAATATCTGATAACAACAAATCCATAAGGAATAGGGATTTCCTAATAGTTTCCGCGTGCACAACGCGTCTCTGAGATCGATCGTAAGATGGACACTCTTTCGAGACCGATCTAGATTTCGAGCTTGTCATTCCAGCCAACCTCCTCCCCATCTAGTGGTTTCGTCGAACTCATTCTTCAGAGAAGATCAGTGCCTTCGAGCCTGCAACTTAAGCTCGAACAATACAACTCATACTCGGGTGTTAATAACTGAACAGGTCTTTGATCATGTCAAACTATACAAGTGTACAACCAACACTTGTCCTTTTCGAGCTTACTCTTTTTGAGCCTACATTTCGAGATTTATTTATTCATTCTCGAAATTTGGGTGTAACAACACCCAAAATTCCCAACTTTTCCTCAAAAACACAAAGTTGAGCAAAGAGAGAGAGAGAGAGTTTTACCTCTGAAATTTCGAAAATCTTGGATACGGCTTTGCCTTGGGCAGCTGCTAATCCCTCCAAAAACTTCCATTCCCTTGGGGAAAATCCTCAACCCAGGCTAAGACCAAATCTTGAGTTTAGTGACCTTGAGAGTGCTCCCCCAAGATGACCAAAATACTCATTGACTCACCCCGAGTCGGGTATAACTCCTCGTTGCGACTTTTCTGCTAAATTCTCAAAAGGATCGACTCGTGTCAAATATCTCAGATATATCCACATAATAATGTGGTCTCAAGCACATAGCACATAAAAATACGAATATACCCTCAACGAGTCAGAATTACAAAAATGCCCATTTTTAACAAAAGCGGACCTTTAAATATATTTAATACACATAAACATGCATAAACAGTCGTATCATAATATAACTCATATAATCCACATAATCATGTATTTATCCAATTAATTAACACATAATTACTCCATGTGCCCTTCCGACACGCTAAGCAAGACACTAAGCCTCACAAGGAATTTTGAGGTGTTATATATTATTACCGCCAAAATAAAATTTGGTATTAAAGTGCAACTTTTGAACGAATTTGGATATTATCGCCGCCAATATCTTTTTTTATATATATATACTAAGTAGAAGAAACGTGCAATGCACGTTTGCTTAGTTTTAAAGTTGTAAACAATGTCTGTAATTTTAATAACATCTGGTTCACTGTTTTAAAATATATATATATATATAATAGAATGAATTATAGTTCTATAGTATATATAAATATTTATATCAATAATCTCTACATATATGACATCTAAACACAACGTTGACATAGGTATACATTTACATGACTATATGACATATATATAAAATACAATAATATTTAAAAATAAATTAATAATAAAAATAAAATAAGAATAGAAAAATTCATAGGGTAGACAGTAGTATACATATACATCAACTATTTTTAGTTTCTAATATATCTCATAATGTCTTTTGGTGAATTTGATGAAGAAAAAAGGCTTCAATCACTTGATAAAAATTATATTATCATAAAATATCTTATAAATATCATATTTTAATTTTTTTTGTTTAAGTTTATGTTTATGTTTGTTCTAGTTTTTTAATTTGGCAGTGACAACAAAAGATTATATATTATATGTCTAATATAATATTAAGTTTAAGTTTAATTAAATTTTATTTAAGTTATAAAATATATGATTTTATAATTTTTAAATAATTATTATTGTAAAAGATCTCAAAAATATCATATTTTAATTTTTTTTAATTATTTAATTTTATTTAAGTTTAAGTCATATTTACAATCTACCATTAAATATAAAAATATTCAATTAAAGTTAATAAAAAAAATTTGAAAATTAAGAATTTCCATTATTTACACAATTTTTATATAAAAGAGATATATATATATATATGGATTTATTTGATTTTGAATATTTTTCTAGGTAGTTAGGTGTGGATATTGACGATTGAGATTGATCATGTAAATGTAACAACTTTAGAGAAATTTGAGCAATAGAGGGTTGATTGCCAACCCAAAGCCTCTACAATTCGAATAATAGAAGTTGGTTTCACCTTATTTATCAAGTGTTAGTATTATCATTTTGGAAATACTTTACTTTCTATATATATATATATATATATATATTTTTTGTTATATGGCATATATTTTTAAATATCTACTTTTTGTTTATAGCGAAAATCAATTTTAAGTTTTTACGGTTAGACAAATAAAGTTATGACTTGATAAGTCTCTAATAAAATAATTTTTTTTACCTACGTTATATTTATATAGATAGAAAGATTGATAAAATTGTGACTTCATAAGTCTCTAATAATAAAAAAAAAACAATTTATTACCCTAGACCTAAATTATACTTTAAGAAAAATCAACCCTTTCACCTACCTACATTTAAATACAATTATATATTGTGTATTATTATTATTAAAAAAGAAATACAATTATTTTTCACATTTCATACAAAATTAAAAAAAAAAGTAACATGTTTGAAATTGTTACTTTTATATTATCCACAATCAATAAATAAAACATAAATTTTAATTAACAAATAAAATATAAATCTCTTTATGTATATATCTCTTCTATAAGTGTGTAAATAACCAAAATTCTTTGTTTTAACTGTTTGTTCTGTTAATGTTACACCCAGATTTTGAGCATGAGATTGTGATCCCGAAATCTTGGCTCGTTATGTGTAAGCTCGAAATAAGCATTGTTGCCGTATGTCCATTCTGTCAAAATGTTTTTCCTGTAAGCAGCGACCTCGGAGGAGCAAAGAGGTGTGTAACCTTGAAAATGCTCTGAGCTCGCAAAGCATGGTGTGACACTCGGATGTATCCCTGAGCCATCCCTTGCCTTCTGGACTGGTTCGAGTTCGAAGTAGGTGAGTTTGCATGTGGTGACATCGTCAATGTCTATTTTTTCCGAGCATAGGCAAAGTTGGGCGACGAGCTCGTGATTGACTGATAGTCTCGGCGAGCTCAATATCAACTGCTAGTCTTGAAGATTTGATGAATCTCGTATCCGAGTTAATCAGTTACATGTGAATATATTTATTGTTGTATAATCTCAATGTTTAAGGGATATCATTTAATCTGTTATCCGATCCCACTTTTCATGGGACGTTTCCGTGTATGTAGGAAATAATGCATTAAATAGCATTATATTAATTGATTCCCAAAATATCTTCCCGGAATATGTGGCAATGAATTCTGTAACCTTCCCTATAAATAGAGAAGGAAGCTCCATTTGTAAGGGACCGATTTCTGATTTCTGGAGAGAAAACTCTGAGCAACTATTCTCTGAAAAGTTTCCAGAAAACTCCCAAGTTCTAATAACATAGACTCGTGGACTAGGCAGATTTAACTGCTGAACCACGTAAAAAACCTCTTGTGTTCATCTTTGCTTATTTCCTCCAATATTTTCTTATTTAATTGCTCTTCTATTTAAGTTGACGAAAAACGGCGTCAATAGTTTGGTGCTTTCATTAAGAGCCATTGTCTGTAAACTTGTTTAGTCAAAAAGCTTCTCGGATTAGCAATGGCTGCTAATGATCCCAATATTCTGGAGGAGGAAATTTTAGGTGAAGCTGAGTACCCTCGGTGCCATGGAAAACAGCCTATGGTGAATTCTGATCCCGATGAGAGGAGTGGTTCATCCGACTCTCGGGGACCACCTGCCCCCAGGGACGATGAGGATATGTACTACAATCCTGAAAGATATGTCCCAATAGTAGAACTCAAAAATCGTCAACTGTGTAAGCAGTTTGCAGAAGCTAAGAAATGCAACGAAGAGCTAGCCAGACTAGCAGCTGAAGTGCAGGCGGCTCAGGCTCCACCTCCGCAAGATGCCCAGGTTCCGCCTCCGCGGGACGTCGTTCACGTCCCACCGCGTAGGCCTCGGGGGCGGCCACGCAAAAATGCAGCCGTCCGAAGAGCGGAGCAACCTCCGCCACCAGCAAAGCAGCTTGCTCCATCGAGATCCCGGAGAAGTAACTAGGCTGAAGGTCCGGCCAACCCAACTGCGGAGGCACCAGCCGGAGTAGGGAATAACCGAGCCCCCTCGGAGTCTCGGACTCGAAATCCTAGTACCGCGTAGAATTTTGCAGAACCTGATCAAGCAAACTCAGGGCCTTCTAGGCCCCATAATGGATGGCAGCCACCATCGCCAATAAGACATCCACCATTGCCAATAAGGCACCCTTCGCCAATTCGGAGGAATGCACAACCGAACCATGGTGATAAGGAAAGGAGAGCTGGGCGAAGGCATGGGAATGGGGAAATTTCTAGGGAGCATAGGGGTCCCCATCCCACGAGAAGCCAAATGTCTCGATCTCAAACTATTGAGACAAGATGACTAGCAAGAAACTCATCTTGTAATAATCGTGCAATGAGCCATGTCAATGAAGGTGACACCAGGTCTGTAAGTATATACGACCAGGAACGTAGGAACACTGGAAATCGAGGAGATCACCCTGATTTGCAGGACCATCTAAACCATAATCGGGGGCGTGATAATCCCCCGAATCCAGACCTGAGAAACCATCTCAAGGGGCACAAGCATCCCGCATCGAGACAAGGAACTGGAGTTGTAATCAATGATAAGAAATTCCCCCTGGTTCAGGCTAGATCTCTCATAGACCCAGTCCAAGAAAGGATTGAGCCGTTGGAAATAGAATTTAGGCTCTTGCAAAATGAACGAAGCTGGGAACGGGACGAAGAGTTCAACGAGGAGCTAGAGCCCTTTGCCCCGCATATCTCTAGCACCCCGTTTCCTCAAGGGTTCATGTTATACCCAGATTTTGAGCCATGAGAATTGTGACCTCGAAAGCTGGATTCATAATGAATGAACTCGTAAAGTCTGGAATATGTTCGAAATCTAAACATCGAGCTTGCGAAGCAAAGACGACTTCAAAGATGACAGCCTCGAAATCCTCACAAGCTCAAAAGATAGACCCCGAGGTGCATCTGTTCTCGGGGATGACCTCGGATCAGGGGCTCCAAGCCTGACGCGCGTACGAGCTCGAAGTCATGTGACCTTGGGAGATGTTATAGCTCGAAAGTCAATAAGAAACCTGGGAGAATAGGGCCTTGGTGATATAGGATAACAACTTTGAATATCCTAATGAGTCATCTATAAGAGACGCGGTCTACATTTATTACTGTAAATCCTCTACAATCAAGGGATATTATTTGATCAGTTATACGCCCCCTGATCTTCAGGGGACGTTTCCTTTTATATCGGATTGCAGGCATTTAATGCCATTTAATTTATTTGCATATATAAAGTAACTTCCCGAAATATGTGGGATAATATTCTGAAATCTTCTCTATAAATAGAGAGGTCATGCACCATTGTAAAGGACGAAATTTTGGTGATCTTGAGAAAAAACTCTGAAGAATTCATCCTTGAAGAATTTTCAGAGATCATCTTAAGTTTAATAACAAAGACTCGTGGACTAGGCAGATTCAACTGCTGAACCACGTAAAAAATCGTGTTTGTGTTATCGTATTTTTATTGGTCATTACTGATTATTGTTTACGTGCTCTTCTTTCACTGTTGACAAAAAACGGCGTCAACAGTTTGGTGCTTTCATTGAGAGCCTTAAGCATTCAGTCCCTGAGTAAGTTATGGCCACTAATAATCAGAACGCTCCTGAAGAGAATTACCCAAGACGTCCTGGGAAACAACCAATGGAAAACCCAGATGTCGAAGAAAGAAGTGGATCTTCCGATTCTCAGGGACCACTTGCTCCACCTAGGGATGAGGATATGTATTACAATCCTGAGCGGTATGTTCCCATTGTGGAACTTGAGAACCGACAACTAAAACAGCAGTTGGCAGAGGCCAACAAATGGAATGAGGAGTTGGCAAGGATAGCCGCAGAGGCGCAGGTGGCTCAACCCCCGCCTCCGCGTGAAAACCAAGCCCCTCCTCCAAGGGACGTACACGTTCCTCCCCGCAGACCCCGTGGGCGTCCACGAAAAGATGCTGCCACAAGAAGGCCGGCTCAACCTCTGGCACCAGCAGAGCCATCCGCTCCCCCTAGGCCCCAGAGAAGTACTCGGGCTAGGGCCCCGGTTAAACCACCTGTGGAAGTACCTGCTGGAACTGAGAACAACCGAGCCCTTGCAGAGGCTCGGACTCAAATCCCTGGGAGCGCACCAAATGCAACCAACCCATCTCAAGCAAACTTCGGACCATCTAGGCCGCGAAATGGATGGCAGCCACCGTCACCCATACGGTTCCCTCCATCACCTATAAGATATCCTTCACCCCCTCGCAGGAATGCTCAACCAGTTCGAGATCAGGACGAGAGGCGTGCGGGAGGGAGACAAGGAAACAGGGAAGCTTTCCAGGAGCGGAGAGGCGCCTCATCAGAAAGAAGTCAAACATCTCGGTCTCGCACGGCGGAGATGAGGCGGCATGGAAAAGATCCATCTCGAAATAACTATGCGAAGAGTTTTACTAGTGACGACTCTGGAGATACCAGGTCGGTCAGCAAGCATGATCGAGGTCGTAAGAATACTGGAAGCCACAGAAATCGCCCCGACCTGCGAGAACACCTGAATCAGAGTCGGGGTAATGTTGACCCGATAAATCCGGACCTGAGGGATCACTTGAATAGGCGTAAAGATCCCTTACGGAGGCGCGAGCCTGGAATTGTGATCAATGACAACCAATTCCAAACAGTACCTCTCGCGGACCCAATCCAAGAAAGAATTGATCAACTTGAAAAGGCCTTTAGGCTTTTGAAAAACGAGCAAGAACACGACCAATATGAAGATTCTGACGAGGAGCTTGAGCCGTTTGCTCCCCATATTTCCAACACTCCATTTCCCCAAGGGTTTCGGATCCCTCACGTCCCAACATTTGAGGGAAAGACCGACCCGTATAGTCATCTGAGTACGTTCAACACCATAATGAGAGCCAGTAACGTGGGTTACGAGCTCAGATACATGTTGTTTCCAGCATCATTGACAGGACCAGCCAAAAGCTGGTTCGAAAAATATAAGAGACACTCAATAACTTCTTGGGAGCAGCTGTCTAAAGACTTTAAGAAGCAGTTCAGAGCCATGATGGGGGTTATACCATAGGCATCAACCCTAACTAACGTTCGGCAACAACCGGGCGAAACGTTAAAAAGTTACCTCACAAGGTTTAACCTAGAAGTTGCCCGAGCTCGGAACGTAGATGACAATGGACACCTAATGGCTGTCCAAGCCGGAGTAATGCCAGGGAGTGCCCTTTGGGAAGACATGCAAAGGAAACTGGTGAGGTCCATAACCGAGTTTAACAGACGAGCGCAGAGGTTTGTCATTGTAGAAGAAGCGAGGTCGACACTTAATGTGACTTCCCAGCCCGAAACTACAACGATAAACGTCAACTCTGCCTCAACCTCGGTGGACCCAGTAGCTTCAAAGCCTGCTGTAGAAAACCCCTCCAAGAGAAAAAAGAACGAAGGGAGTAACCCCGAGGCCGAGGGAGGAAAGAAAAAGAAAGGGGAGAGATATTTCTCCGTGTATAGAGTGTACACCGAGCTCAATGAGTCTCGGGAGAACATATACCTGGCCAATGAAAACCAGGTCCCCTTTAGGCGTCCGGACCTGATGAGAAATCAAAAGTCCAAGAGGGACTCCAGTAAGTATTGCCGATTTCACAGAGACACCGGACATACTACCGATGAATGTCGACAGCTGAAAGATGAGATCAAAGGATTGATCTCAAGAGGTTACTTCAGACAATATGTCAAGAACCAGAGTACTAGTCAGGCGGCCGCGAGCCAGAAAGTAGCCGCGCCTCCACCCGCACAAAACAATAATTCTCGAGCTCGGGAAGAAGATAGGCCCTCACCGATAGATGGAGAGGATGTAATAACCATCTCAAGAGGGCCTCATCCTGCACGAATGGGCAGGAATGCCCAAAAGAGATACATTAACTAGCTGAAGACTGGGGACGGGTCTCCCTATGAACCCGAACCTAGGGCTCCAAAAAGCCAGAGGATTGAATCCCAACCAATAACCTTCACCGAGGAAGACATGTCCCATGTCCAGTTTCCTCACCATGATCTGCTGGTCATCACTCTCCAGCTGGCCAATAAAAGGGTCCACCGAGTTCTCGTAGACAATGGGAGCTCAGTCAACATTCTCTATAAGGCAACCCTCGAGAAGATGGGACTCTCCCTTCGCGACCTGAAAGCGTGTGCAACTACTTTATACGGCTTTTCAGGAGAAGGGACCGCCTGCATGGGATCCATCGAGCTCCCCGTAACCTTGGGAGACTACCCAGTCTCGGCAACCAAGATGATGGAGTTCGTAGTAGTAGATCTACCTTCAGCCTACAATGTGCTGCTCGGGAGACCCGCCCTGGTTGGGCTGGGGGCAGTCTCATCAGTAAGGCATCTGGCCCTTAAGTTCCCGACCCCAAGCGGCATTGGAACATTGAAGGGAGATCAATTGGCTGGGAGGGAATGCTACAGCATTTCCTTGAGAGGAAAGAAACAGACGAGCGCACAAACACTCGTCATTATTCAAAATAAAGATGGGACAATCTTAGAGATTGATGAAGAGATCGATCCAAGGGTTGAGGAGAAAGCTGACCTCGAACCCTTAGAAGAGCTCGAAGAAATTCAGCTCGAGGAAACCGATCCCTCGAAAAAGGTGAAGGTTGGAAAACACCTCCAAGATGAGACAAAATAACAACTAATTTGCTTTTTGAAGAAGAACCAGGATGTCTTCGCGTGGTCACACTCGGACATGGTGGGAATAAGTCCGAATATAGCTAGCCACGCACTAAATATAGACAAAAGCGTCCCTCCGAAGCAACAAAAGCGAAGACAGCTGGACGAAGACAGAAAGAAGGCACTAAAGGAGGAGATTGACAGGTTAAAGGCAAACCGATTCATTAGGGATGCCTTTTACCCTGATTGGGTAGCCAATCCGGTGTTGGTCCCAAAACCCAATGGGACGTGGCGGACTTGTATTGACTATTCAGACCTCAACAAAGCTTGCCCGAAAGACTGTTTCCCATTACCAAGGATTGACCAGCTCGTGGATGCCACGGTGGGTCATGGCCTGATGTCCTTTATGGATGCCTATTCTGGATATAACCAGATTCCCATGCATGCCCCTGACCAAGAACATACGAGCTTCATAACAGATAAGGGGCTATACTGTTACAATGTCATGCCATTCGGGCTCAAAAATGTTGGGGCCACATACTAGCGGCTCGTGAACATGATGTTTTCAGAACAGATAGGCAATAACATGGAGGTTTATGTTGACGACATGCTTGTCAAGTCTCAACTTAACAATAACCATGTTGATGACCTCAAAGAGTGCTTTGGCGTGCTCCGAAAGTATAACATGAAACTGAATCCTCAGAAGTGCACTTTCGGGGTATCTTCAGGAAAATTCTTGGGCTTTATCGTGAATGCTCGTGGAATAGAAGCCAACCCCGACAAGATCAAGGCCCTGATTAACATGCCCTCACCTCGAAGACACAAGGATGTACAAAGTTTGACCGGCAGAATGGTGGCCCTAAGTAGGTTTATTTCGAAATCTATGGACCGTTGTCTCCCATTTTTCAACCTTTTGAGGGGAGGAAAGAAATTTGAATGGACAAAGGAGTGTGAGCTGGCATTCCAGGAACTTAAGAAGCACCTCGCCGAACCCCCTATCTTATCAAAACTTGAAACGGGAGAAGTACTGTACCTATACCTTTCCACCACCGAACACGCAATAAGCGCAGTACTCGTTCGAGAAGAAGAGAAGGTACAAAGACCCGTTTACTACATCAGTAAAAGATTACTGGGGGCAGAGTCGAGATACCCCCTAATGGAGAAGCTGGCGCTTAGTCAAATTCATTCATCTCGTAAGCTCCGCCCCTACTTTCAAGCGCATCCCATTCATGTGTTGACTGATCAACCACTTAGGCAAGTCTTATCTAAACAAGAAGCTTCAGGTCGACTTCTTAAATGGGCGATTGAACTTGGACAGTTCGAGATCACCTACCACCCAAGGACGACCATTAGGGCACAGGCGTTGGCGGACTTTATAGTAGAATGTACTGGCATGACCAACGACGAAGTGATAACCCCGGCCCACGAGCTGTGGAAACTATACATCGATGGCTCATCCAATGAAAATGGATCGGGGGCAGGAATCATTTTGATTACCCCGCAGGAAGCAGATTTCATTCTGCCTTAAGATTCAACTTCAAGGCGTCGAATAATGAAGCCGAATACGAGGCTTTACTGGCGGGGCTTCGTATAGCCAAGGAGCTCAAAGCTAAAGCAATACATTGCCACAGCGACTCCCAGCTCGTGGTTAACCAAATCTTAGGAGAATACCAGGCTCGTGGCACGAGAATGGCAGCTTATTTGGAGAAGGCAAAATCCGCATTAGAGTGTTTCGAATTTTATACAATCGAACAAGTTCCCCGAGAGCGGAACTCAAATGCAGATGCCTTAGCTCGGCTCACCACCTCCGCCGAAAATGAAGAACTAAACGTTGTGCCCATAGAACACCTATCGGCACCTAGCATTAACGAGCCAGAGGAGGAAGATGTGTGTATGATTGAAATAGAGCCTACCTGGATGACCCCAATAGTTGAATATCTCGAGAACGGAGTCCTTCCAAAAGATCGGAACCAGGCTCGAAAGTTAATGTATCAACTTCCTTGTTACACCATTTTGGACGGAAAGCTATACAGAAGGGGATATTCCATGCCATTACTTCGGTGCGTAACTCCACCCAAAGCTAAGAAGATCATTGAAGAAATTCATGAAGGGTTCTGTGGAGATCACACCGGGGGGCATAGCCTATCTAAGAAGATCATACGCCAAGGATATTTCTGGCCTACTATTAAAACGGATTCTTTCGAGTACGTGAAGAAATGCGACAAATTCCAGAGATTCGCCACGATTCCCCGAGCTCCACCATCCGAGATGACCATGTTGACTTCCCCATGGCCTTTCGCGGTATGGGGAATCGACCTCATAGGCTCTCTCCCAACTGGAAAGGGCAGAGTAAAATATGTTGTAGTCGCCGTGGATTACTTCACGAAGTGGATGGAGGCTGAACCATTGGCGACAATAACTTCTAAAAAGATCCTTGATTTCGTGGTAAAAAACATCGTATGCCGATATGGGGTGCCGAGGAAGATTGTATCAGACAACGGAACCCAGTTCAATTGCGACTTGTTCACCAACTTTTGTGAAAAGAACGGAATAATAAAGAGTTTCTCATTAGTAGCTCATCCTCAGGCGAATGGCCAGGTCGAGGCTGTGAACAAAACTCTCAAGAGTTCTCTAAAGAAAAAGTTGGAGGAGGCGAAGGGACGATGGCCCGAAGAATTTCCCCAAGTCCTATGGGGATATAGGACCACAGCTCGAACATCAACGGGGCATACCCCGTTCTCTCTAGCATACGGTTGCGAGGCAATGTTGCCTATTGAGGTCGAAATGCCAACAATCCGAACTCAGATTTACGACCAAAATTCAAACCACACTCAGCTCGAGGAAACCTTAGACTTGATTGAAGAAAAGAGAGAAGAGGCTCAGCTGAGAAACGCTGCCTACCAGCAACGAGCTACCAGGTATTTCAACAAGAGGGTTCAAGATCGAAAGTTCGGAATGGGAGATCTGGTGTTGAGACGCATATTTTTGGCAACACAAGATCCAGCAGCTGGTGTGCTCGGGTCGAATAGGGAAGGACCATACCAGATAGAGTCAATCATCCGGCCCGGTGTTTACAAGCTAGCAAGATTGGATGGGAGCCTGGTACCGCGAGCATGGAATGGCGAACACCTAAGACCTTACTACCAATAGTATAGGAAAAGTGTTGCCTGTAACCATGATTATCTATCTGTATTAATTTGTCTGCTTTTGAATTCCATCAAATAAAGATCTATTTCGTTCAATATGTTATCTCTTTTTATTTTTGCAATCTCTCTTAATTTAATAACCTATGGTCACACTCATAGGATATTAAGGGGGCATCATGGGTATATATACCATTAGCTTAAAAAATAAAATAACATGCACGAAATACATACAAGTGTTTGGATATAACCAGATGCGCGAGCTTAGATAGTTTGGACATAACCGAATTATCAAAAACATACAAGTGTTTGGATATAACCAGATGTGCGAGCTTAGATAGTTTGGACATAACCGAATTATCAAAAACATACAAGTATTTGGATGTAACCAGATACACGAGCTTAGATAGTTTGGACATAACCAAATTATCAAAAGATAAAAACGTTTGGATTTAACCAAATGTGCGAACTTAACAGGTTTGGAGCAAACCAGCTAAAACTAATCGACGATAAGTGGGAACCTAAATCTACTTCAAAATAAGTCGAGATCGAGGCTGGAATATCTTAAAGAAAAATAGTTTCGAACTCATAACCTCGGGGAAATAACCGAGGACGAGGAAAACTAACTAAGCAATAAGATATAACTAAATCATTCACATTACATACCATACAAGTACTTTTGGGTTCATGGTTAAAGTAATATCCGACCTTGATGAATAACGAGATCGGAAGCGGATAATTCGAACAAACAATGCGTGAATGCATCGAGTTTCGAGCCTATATCCAAACTATGTTTGTATGAAGAAATAAACATAAACAATTCATTAATAAAAAATATGCAAAATATTTCGAGCCAAGAAATGTAAAGCATATATATAAGTTAATATAAAAAGAAATTGTATCAGCCCTACGGGCATAAATTAAAATAGTTACAAAGAATAAAGGGACGCAGCCCCGAGGTGAGGATCAGGAAGGAGCAGTTCCCTTGGCTTTTCCAGCATCAACGTCACTAGACCCCCCAGGACGAATAGCATGACTATCCTTCTGAGTAGCCTCTCAAGCAGCTTCACTCGCCTCAAGACGGGCATTCCACCGCTCTACATACTTGGCCTTGAGAGGACCCAGGAAGCTGGTATCGAGGTCGGCATTGTCAACCCAAATTTTGTACATGGCCTGGTCAACCGCCTTCTCCTTCTGCTCTTTGAACTCGTCCAGGAGGCGGGCCTTCTCGCTTTCCATGATGTCGAAAGTAGCAGCTTTCTCCTCCTCGAGCTTAGCATTAGCCTTCTCCAGCTCAGCAAGACGAGTCTTCACCTGTTCAAGCTCGGCTTTTGCCTTCTTCAGCTCCGCGATACGGGTCTTCACATTCTCGAGTTTGGTCTTCGAGTCCTTGAGTTCATCGTCCATCTTAAGCTGGAGATTCCTTGACTCTTGGGCCAAAGACATACTCGTGTGCACCTCATTGGTCAGCTTATAATTAAACTGTGCTGAAACGACAAGGGCCTGAAATACAAAGAATGAATTAGATCGCGAGCCGAGACACAAGCAATTAAAGGAGAGTCACGAAGGTTCCGTGGTAGTGAGTTCAATACTCTTATCACAAAGAGCATTACAGTCTGAGGCCTTGTGCACAAGGTCCCAATGGTCGGCGCCGAAGCCTAAAAAACTCTGACCCACTCGAGAGAGAACGTCCGAGCTAAGCACAACCCCTTGGGTCCCAGCAGCACCGTCAAGCACGAACTCCTCAACATGAGGTCGGGCCGTCGGCAGTAGGACCTTGGAGACGGAAGGTTTCTTCAGGGGCCGGCCGACTGTTATTTGAGTGTCGGCTGGAGGAAGCAAGGTGGGCACGGTTGAACCAGATGCATCAACCTAGACATTCGGCTCCTCGAGTGTGCTCGCAGTAGCCTGAGCCGTTGGGGTCTTCTCAGAGCGTCTGGGGACCTTGGATGGTCGGTCGGACCTCCGCGAGGCTCTCGGACGCTTACTCTTCTGAGCTCCAGCTCCCTCATCACTAAAAAGCACAGCGGCAAGGTCAGAATCCATGGCACCTGCACTGTTCCAATCGAAGTTAAACATAATGCAAATAAACTTGGAAGATAAAAAAGAAAAAACCAAGTAAAGAAAGACCTAACTGGAACTCTTCCCCGAACTTGAGCTTAGGGACCACGAAATTCCCCCATCTTCAGAAGAGGCGGGGGGAGTACCTTCCCTATAGGTGGACGTCAACCTCGAAAGGTCCCTATAGTCATTTGTCTCATATTGGACGGCAATCCCGTCCCACACCTTGTTCAGACTATACATGGTGTCATACTTCCCGAGCCAACTATCAAACCTATGAACTCGGTCGTCTACCCAAGTCCAAATATAGAAGTGGTCCCTATCATCCGGGCACAAGACTAACCTATCGGGTTTGTATTTTAATAAGGTGGGGGACCACATTCTCGAGCTAAGGATGACTTTACCTTGATCATCCGAGTCTGAACTCGAGGCTTCATCGTTAGCCTCGTTCCCCGATGGCGGGCTTCTTCGGCGAGCTGGGGGTGGAGGCCTCGCCTCTCTCCTTGGAGGGAGGATGCCTTTGGGCAAAGGCACCTCCTCCCAATGATCATACTTTTTATTGGACCAGTCCGAGGTGGACTAGCCATCTCCCAAAAGCCCACAATCTCGGAGCTTACTCTCATGCAAAAGGTACGAGAGAGACCTCCTGCCGTAAGGGAGTTGGAGCAGAGTCTCTCTATGCCCCTTCATTGCCTCGTCGGGAGTAGGACGGTGAAAATTGGCTGGAAAGCAAGACACATTTCAACTAAGTACGGATTTACAAATAAAATCCCGAGCACGGAGATAAAGAAGATTGGAATACTTACGAATCCGTCTGAATGAGTAGCATCGAGACGGGGACAAGCCATCGGTCCAGAAGAAGGCTTTCTTAAAATCAGGTGGATGATTAGGAAGATCCTCAAACACCTTTTTCTCTTTGGGATAGCTCGAAAGGTAATAAAAGCTGTCTCCTCCCCCGAGCTCGGGAGGGATTGATTTTTAGACAGAAGAGGTATAAAATCTCCTGCGGCGAAGGTCCTTTCCACTTCAGCTCGTGGTATAACGACCTCAGGGTAGACAGAACCCTGTAAGAATTGGTGTTGAGCTGGAACGGAGCCAACCCAACAAAATCTGTGAAGTCCTTGAAGAAAGACTTCAAAGGCAGTAGCGCTCCTGCCTTCATGTGTTCCTGACTCCAGGCCACGTACCTCAGCCTGTTGTCAGGATTTCCAGTCCCTGGAGCATGGCAGCTGCGTTCGCTAGCGGTCGGAGCTCGACATCTCAAGAAGCTTGACAACCTGAGGCCATGGAAGGCCAGAATATCAGTTATCTGATTTATCGAGGTAACCGAGCTCCAATAGTGCTCGACCTCAAAGATTTCCATCCTCGATTACGAGGTAGAAGGCTCCCCCATGAGTGAAAATTGGAGCTCTCCCGGACTGTACGCAACGGTCACTTTCAATTTAGGGTCGAGCGGGATCGGCCTGGGCCCCGAATTGAATTCTGGATAAATTGCCTCTTGAAGGGTTCTCCTTTTCTTCTCTATGACCTCGTCAATTTGGCGGCGATAATGAGCTCGAATCTCCTCTTGTTCGCGCGCGAGATCGTACTCGCGAATTCGACGTTGATTCCGAGCAAACAGCGACTCCGGGCTTGGGGTTTTGGGTGAGTAAGGGATTTCCAGCAACGACCCCCACCATCTTTCCAGATTCTGTGACATCTAGCGAGAAAGAAAAAATGGTGAGGGCCATGCATGCAAGAGTTCAAAGGTTACGAGCTTGACAAGACAAGCTCGGAGCTTAAGAACGAAACGAGCTCGAAACTAAGACCCTTATTAAAGAGTCAGAACGTGTATTCCACGAGAAAAAGGAGGAGAGTGGACACAATTTTTTGAAAATCCCGAAAATCATGGGAAAAAGAGTGGCGGTTATCCAGAAAAGGTAATCTTGGGTAGCGTGAGTTCTTTAAAACCAAGGTTTTATACCCGATATCTTGGTGTGCAAGATATGTCCTTTAAAATTTTGAAACCCAGAAAAAAGAAACCTTATTCTACACAAAAACTGGATTTGAAACCAGAGATTTAAACCTAGTATGGGAACGTAAACGTAGAAGCCTATCGATCAAAAATTTCCTAGCATATCATACTAAGGAAATATATCAGTGCACTCCCAGAAATAACAAGAACAATATGGACAGAAACTGGCATAAGGGAAAATAAAAATTGGACACTTACACAATAATGGCGATTGCAGAGAAATCGTTGATTGAAGGAGAGGCTGCAGGTATGAGCTTACGATCTCGAACAAACCGGCGGTCCTTTGCTTCTTCGGCTGAGAGAACATGCGCAAGCAGGGAGTTCTCAGGGAGAGTTTCTGGTTTTGTTTTTGTTCTTTCTTCTGATGAGCGAAAAATAAAAGGAAGGCGATGAATGGGGTCTTATATATAGACGGTAAAAGGGGATTAATCTGGGACATTGAATAAAACCCTTGCAAGATCCAACGGATAGGGATTACTGATATGATGGTACCAAAAAGGTGGGAGACGAATGATCGTGGGAAGATTTCCAAGGTACTCAAGTACCCTGAATGGGCAATACCCAACTGACACGTGTCCATTCTCAAGTATGTGACAGTACGGTTCCCGAAGAAAGTAGTTCAAAAGTTTCCTTCTCATAGGATTCGAACAAATACTTTTGAGGGGGCAAGATGTTATACCCAGATTTCGAGCCATGAGAATTGTGACCTCGAAAGCTGGATTCATAATGAATGAACTCGTAAAGTCTGGAATATGTTCGAAATCTAAACATCGAGCCTGTGAAGCAAAGACGACTTCGAAGATGACAGCCTCGAAATCCTCACAAGCTCGAAAGATAGACCACGAGGTGCATCTGTTCTCGGGGATGACCTCGGATCAGGGGCTCCAAGCCTGACGCGCGTACGAGCTCGAAGTCATGTGGCCTCGGGAGATGTTATAGCTCGAAAGTCAATAAGAAACCTGGGAGAATAGGGCCTTGGTGATATAGGATAACAACTTTGAATATCCTAATGAGTCATCTATAAGAGACGCAGTCTACATTTATTACTATAAATCCCCTACAATCAAGGGATATTATTTGATCAATTATACGCCCCCTGATCTTCAGGGGACGTTTCCTTTTATATCAGATTGCAGGCATTTAATGCCATTTAATTTATTTGCATATATAGAGTAACTTCCCGAAATATGTGGGATAGTATTCTGAAATCTTCTCTATAAATAGAGAGATCATGCACCATTGTAAGGGACGGAATTTTGGTGATCTTGAGAAAAAACTCTGAAGAATTCATCCTTGAAGAATTTTCAGAGATCATCTTAAGTTTAATAACAAAGACTCGTGGACTAGGCAGATTTAACTGCTGAACCACATAAAAAATCGTGTTTGTGTTATCGTATTTTTATTGGCCATTACTGATTATTGTTTACGTGCTCTTCTTTCACTGTTGACGAAAAACGGCGTCAACAGTTCAAAATTCCTCATGTCCCACCATTCAATGGAAATTCGGATCCATACAGTCATTTAAGTACGTTCAACACAATCATGCGAGCCAGTAATGTGGGCTACGAGCTCAGGTGCATGCTTTTCCCAACCTCTCTCACGGGACCAACAAAGAACTAGTTTGAAAAATATAAAAGACATTCAATTGCTTCTTGGGATTAACTATCAATAGATTTCAAGAAATAATTCAAGGCCATGGTCGGCATTAGGCCCGAGGCATCTGCCTTGACTAATGTTCGACAATAGCCAAATGAGACACTGAAAAGTTATCTTAGAAGGTTTAACTTAAAAGTCACTCAAGCTCGTGACGTCGACGACAGTGGCCATTTAATGGCTGTCCGAGCTGGAGTAATGCCTGGAAGTCCTCTCTAGGAAGATATGCAAAGAAATTCTGTAAAGTCCGTAACCGAGTTCAATCGACGAGCTCAGAGGTTTGTTAATGTAGAATAGGCAAGGTCAGCATTGAATATGACCTCTCAGCCCATAACTACAACAACAAACACAAACTCTGCCTTGACCTCGACGGATCCTACGACATCAAAACCCCCTAGGGACAACCCTTCTAAAAGAAAGAAGAGTGAAGGGAATAATCCCGAAGCGGATGGGGGAAAGAAGAAGAAAGGGGAAAGATACTTCTCCGTATACAAAGTGTATACCAAGCTCAATGAGTCTCAGGAGAATATCTACCTGGCTAATGAAAACCAGGTCCCTTTTAGACGACCTGACCCCATGAGAAACCAAAAGGCGAAAAGAGACTCTAATAAGTACTGCAGATTCTATAGGGATATTGGACATACAACCGATGAATGCAGGCAATTGAAAGATGAGATCGAAGGTCTGATTTCGAGAGGATATTTCAGGCAGTATATAAGAAATCAGAACCCCAATCAGGCTTCCACCAGCTAGAGGGCAGCAACTGCACCACCTGCCCAGAACAGCAACTCCCGAACAAGGGAAGATGAACGACCCCCTCCGATCGATGGAGAAGATGTCATAACCATCTCGGGGGGACCTCATATTGCAGGATCGGGCAGGAATGCCCAGAAAAGATATGTGAATGAGCTGAAAACTGGTGATGGGTCTCCCTATGAACCCAAACCTAGAGCTCTAAAACAACAAAGGGTTGAATCTCAACCCATAACTTTTACTGAGGATGACGTGTCTCATGTACAGTTCCCTCATAACGACTCGCTAGTCATCACCCTTTAACTCGCTAACAAGAGGGTGCACCGAGTCCTGATTGATAATGGGCGCTCGGTAAACATCCTTTACAAAGCCACTCTAGAAAAGGTGGGACTCGCGCTTCGCAACCTAAAAGCTTGTGCAACTATGTTGTACGGCTTTTCAGGAGAAGGGATTGCCTGTATGGGATCCATTGAACTCCCTGTAACCTTGGGAGACTACCCAGTCTCGGTAACCAAGATGATGGAGTTCGTAGTGGTGGATCTCCCATCGACCTATACCGTATTTCTCGGGAGACCCGCCCTAGTAGGGCTAGGGGCAGTTTCGTTTGTTAGGCATCTGGCCATCAAGTTCCCGACTTCTAGTGGCATTGGGACTCTAAAAGGGGACCAGCTCGCAGGGAGAGAATGATACAACATTTCTGTTAGAGGGAAAAAGCAGACAAGTGCACAAACACTCGTTGTAATTTAGAATAAGGATGGGACAATCTTCGAAAGAGACGAAGAGATCGATCCAAGAATAGAAGAAAGGGCCGACCTCGAGCCTCTAGAGGAGCTCAAAGAAGTCAAGCTCGAAGAAGCTGATCCCCCAAAAACTGTGAAGGTGGGGAAAAACCTTCCAGAATAAACAAAATAACAATTAATTGGATTCTTAAGGAAGAACCAGGATGTTTTCGCATGGTCGCATTCGGACATGGTATGGATAAGTCCTAATGTAATAAGCCATGCACTTAACATTGACAAAAGCTTCCCCTCGAAGCAGGAAGAGCAAAGGCTCCTGGACGATGATAGGAAGAAAGCCTTGAAGGAAGAAGTCGACAGATTAAAGGCGAACCGGTTTATACAAGATACCTTCTACCCTGATTGGGTCGCAAACCCGGTCTTGGTTCCGAAACCTAGTGGAACATGGCAGACTTGCATCGACTATTCCGATCTCAACAAGGCATGCCCTAAGGATTGCTTTCCCCTACCTCGAATCGATCAGCTCGTAGATGCCACAGCTGGGCACGGTCTTATGTCATTCATGGATGCCTACTCTGGATATAATCAGATCGCCATGCATGCCCCAGACCAAGAGCATACAAGCTTTGTGACAGATAAAGGGTTGTACTGTTACAATGTCATGCCTTTCGGGCTTAAAATGCTGGAGCCACATACTAGAGGCTTGTAAACAGGATGTTCTCTAAGCAGATAGGTAATAACATGGAAGTGTATGTTGATGATATGTTGGTCAAATCTAAACATAACAATAACCATGTTGACGACCTCGAAGAATGCTTCACCGTGTTACGAAAGTACAACATGAAACTCAACCCCCAAAAATGCTCTTTTGGAGTATCATCGGGGAAGTTTCTGGGCTTCATAGTAAACGCGCAGGGAATAGAGTTAATCCAGACAAGATCCAGGCGTTAATTGACATGCCCTCACCTCGAAAGCATAAAGATGTCCAGAGCTTAACTGGACGGATGGCGACATTAAGTAGATTGATCTCTAAATCTATAGACCGATGTCTACCATTTTTCAACCTTTTAAGAGGGGGCAAAAAATTCGAGTGGATGGAGGAATGCGAGCTATCATTTCGGGAGCTAACGAAGCACCTCGCGGAACCTCCCATCTTGTCAAAACCTATCACAGGAGAAATCTTGTACCTGTATCTCGCTACAACCGAGCATGCCATCAGCGCCGTGCTCGTCCAAGAAGACCAGAAGGTACAAAAACCAGTGTACTATGTCAGCAAGAGGTTGCTGGGGGCAGAATCGAGATACCCATTAATGGAAAAGCTGGGCCTTAGCCTAATCCACTCGTCTCGAAAGCTCCGACCTTACTTCCAAGCACACCCCATCCATGTGTTAACCGACCAACCACTACGGCAAGTCTTGTCAAAGCCAGAGGCCTCAAGCCGATTATTAAAATGGGCTGTTGAGCTCGGACAATTCGAGATCACTTATCATCCCAGAACGACCATAAAAGGGCAGGCCCTGGCAGACTTCATTGTGGAATGTACAGGAGTATCTGACGACGAAGTTATAACCCCAGCCCGCGAGCTGTGGAAACTTTATGTCGATGGATCTTCCAACGAAAATGGATCAGGGGTAGGATTCATATTGACCACTCCAACTGGAAGTCTATTTCACTTTTCCTTGAGGCTCAGCTTTGAAGCGTCTAACAATGAGGCTTAGTACAAGGCTCTATTGGCAGGACTTCAAATATCCAAGGAGCTCAGAGCTAAAGCAATTCATTGTTCTAGTGATTTACAGTTAGTGGTCAACCAGATCTTAGGGGAATACCAAGCTCGTAGAACAAAGATGGCCGCATATTTAGAAAAAGCGAAAGCAGCACTCGAACATTTTGAGTTCTATGCGATAGAGCAGGTTCCCCATGAGCAAAATTCAAATGCAAATGCCCTAGCTAGGCTTGCCACATCCACCGAGGTCGATGCACTGAATGTAGTCCCAATTGAGTACCTCTCAACACCCAGTATTAGCGAGCCCGAACAGGAGGAAGTATGCATGATAGACTCTGAACCAACCTGGATGACCCCGATAGTTGATTACCTCAAAACCGGCATTCTCCCAGCAAAACGGAACAAGGCTCAGAAACTAATGTATCAGATTCCCAGATACACTATTGTGGAAGGAAGGTTATATCGGAGGGGATACTCTATGCCATTACTCCGATGTGTAACTCCACCTGAGGCTAAGAAAACTCTAGAAGAAATTTATGAAGGGTTTTGTGGAGACCACACTGGGGGGGCATAGCCTATCCAAGAAAATTATAAGACAAGGATACTTCTGGCCCACTATCAAGGCAGACGCATTTGAGTATGTCAAGAAATGCGATAAGTGCCAACGATTTGCTACAATTTCGCGAGCTCCACCATCCGAGCTAACCATGACGACCTCCCCATGGCCATTTGTGGTGTGGGAAATTGATCTCATAGGCTCATTACCAACTGGCAAGGGTGGAGTTAAGTATGCAGTGGTCGCGGTCGATTATTTTACAAAGTGGACCGAGGTCGAACCTCTGGCAACGATTACCTCAAAGAAATTCTTGGACTTTGTAATAAAAAACATCATCTGCCGATATGGGATGCCAAGAAAAATAGTATCAAATAATGGTACTCAATTTGATAGTGAATTGTTTACCAATTTTTGTGAGAAAATGGGATAATAAAGAGCTTCTCCTCTGTAGTGAAATGGTACTCAATTTGATTGTGAAATATTTACCAATTTTTGATAGTGAATTGTTTACCAATTTTTGTGAGAAAAATGGCCAAGTCGAAGCTGTGAATAAGACTCTCAAGAGTTCTATGAAAAAGAAATTGGGAGAAGCTAAGGTAAAATGGCCCGAGGAGTTGCCCCAAGTCTTGTGGGCCTATCGAACTACAACTCGCACTTCAACAGGACACACCCCTTTTTCTCTGGCATATGGATGCGAGGCCATGTTACCAATTGAGGTCGAAGTACCCATTATTCGTAGCTATGCCTATGATCAAGCCTCAAACCAATATCAGCTCGAAGTAAGTCTGGACCTGATTGAAGAAAGGCGAGATGAAGCTCAACTGAAAAATGCAGCATATCAGCAGCGTGCCACTAGATATTTCAATAAAAAGGTTATGGACAGGAAATTCAAATTGGGAGACCTGGTATTAAGGCGTGTGTTCCTAGCTACGATGGACCTAGCCGCTGGCGTACTCGGGCCCAATTGGGAAGGGCCTTACCAAATCGAGTCGGTTATTCAACCTGGCATCTACAAATTGGCAAGATTAAATGGAGATTTGGTACCACAAGCATGGAATGGCAAACATCTACGACCTTACTATCAATAGTGTAGGAATGATGTCTCCTGTAACCATGCTTGTTTATCTTTGCAAAGTTTCTGTTAATAAATTGTTCAATTATCCCATAAAAATCATTTTCATTTCAATATGTTGTATTTTTTGCAAACTCGCTTAATTTAATAACCTATGATCTCACTCATAGGATATTAAGGGGGCATCAGGGGTATATATACCATAAGTTTGAAAAAATGAATAACTCAAAAATTGCATACACGAAAACAAGCAAATGTCTGGACCGTTAACCCGACATAAAAGTTAAAAGTGTATTCTAAAAATAAAGTGTTTGATGTAACCAAATGCGCAAGCTTAGATAATTTGGACATAACTAGATTATTAAAAATAAAGTGTTTGGATATAACCAAATGTGCGAGCTTAGATAATTTGGACATAACCAGATTATTAAAAATAAAGTGTTTGGATATAACCAAATGCGCGAGCTAAAATAGTTTGGACAAAACCAGATTATTAAAATTAAAAGTGTATGGACTACAAACCAGACACGAGCTAAAATAGTTTGGACAAAACCAGATTATTAAAATTAAAAGTGTGTGGACTACAAACTAGACACGAGCTAAAATAGTTTTGACGAAACTAGATTATTAAAATTAAAAGTGTATGGATTACAAACCAGTCACGAGCTAAAAAAGTTTGGAACAAACCAGCTAAAACTAATCGATAGAAAGATGGGATATAAATAAACCCACTTCAATTTAAGACGAGATCGATGCTGGAATATCTTGCAAAAAGATAGTTTCGACCTCACAACTTTGGGGAGCTACCCGAGGACGAGGAAAAGTAAGTTACACTCCATGTATAGCTAGAAAAGCAGATATAGCTAAACTGCCTATCTTACACGCCATGTAAGTACTTTCAAGTGCATGGTAAAAGTAAGTTTCGACCTTGACAAATAACGAGATCAGACACAGATATATCGAACAAACTATGCGAGAATGGATGGAAACTCGAGCTTAAATCCAACGTGTGTTTGTATGAATAAACAGACATAAAGGCATAACTTTTAATATAAATTGCTTAAAATATTTCATTTTGAGAGATGTAAAGCAAAAATATTAAAGTGAAGTCAAACATGGTATTACAAATATCATAAGTAAATAGCTTTTTTATGATCTATAAATTGTTTTTGCCCTAAGGGCATGAAAAACAAAAGTTATAAACTATTACAAAAGTCTCAGAGGGACGCAACCCAAGATCGAGATTTAGGAGATAGGAGAACCCTCCTTAGCCTTCTTAGCATCCTCCCGAGCATCCTCCTATGCCTCCAGCCGAGCTTGCCATTTGGCTAGAAACTCGTTCTCAAAAGAGCCTAGGAAGCTGGTGTCGAGATTGGCATTGCTGGCCCAGATCCTGTACATGGTCAAGTCAACCGCCCGATCCTTCCTCTGCTTGAACTCTTCAAGAAGATGAGCCTTTTCGCCCTCTATTATCTCGAAGGTGGCCTTTTTCTCCTCCTCGAGCTTAGCATTCAGCTTCTCAAGCTCCTCAACCCTGGAGCTCTTCTCTTTGAGCTCGGCCTTCACCTTCTCGATCTCAGCCTCCAGCTTTGACCTTGCGGCCTTAAATTCGTCAGCAAGCTTGAGCTGGAGATCCTTTGACTCCTAAGCATAGGACATGCTCGTGTGGACCTCATTGTTCATCTTGTAATTTAGCTGAGCAACTACGGTAAGAGCCTAACACCCAAATGAATCAAGTTAGAACATACTCTAAGCAAAATTCCAACAAATAGTGAAGTGAGAGAGGTTGTCGCGGAGGTGAGCTTGACACTCTTGTCATAGAGGACGTTGGAGTCCTGAGCGATGACCAAGAACTGCCACTGAGGAGCCTCAAGACCACTGATGCTTTGGCCTACCCGAGACAAGAAGTCTGAGCCAAGAGTGGCTTCGTGAGTCCTGGCAGCGTTGTCAACGACATACTCATCAACATGAGTAGAAATCGACAACAGGCGCCCCTTAGAGGTCGCTGGTTTCTTCAGAACTGGGTCGAGCGTTGGAAGGATCCTGATAGCATGAGGCAAAGGAGGAGCATCTGTTGCGGAAGCGTCGACCTGGGGAGTAGGGTCCGCTACCGGGCTCGGAATAGTAGGAGCTGGGGAGGAGTCACCTTGGTCCTTTTAGGGACCTTAGCAGGCCGGCCAGATTTTTGCGAGGCTCTCGGGCGCTTGCTCTGCTTGGCCCTCTCGAGGTCGGAATCCATTGTACCTGCACAATCAAATCACATTAGAAAACAAGCTTAAAAACGCTAAAATTATCATAGAGTAGACAGTTAAAGGAATTAAAGACAAGTGTCAAGGAACCTAACTGGAACTCTCCCCCGAGCTTGTGCTCGGCGACCACGTAACTCCCCTATCTTCGGAGGAGGCTGGGGGAGTCCCTTCCCTATACGTGGAAGTCAACCTCGAAAGGTCCCTATAGTCGTTTGTCCCATATTGGACAGCTATTCCATCCCAAACCTCATTCAGACTATACATTGTGTCATATTTCCCTAGCCAGCTATCAAACCTATGGACCCTATCATCTACCCAAGACCATGCATAAAAAATTTCGTCATCATCTGGGCATAAGATCAGGGTGTTGGGTTTATGCTTAAGGAGGGAAGGAGACCACAAGGCCGAGCTAAGAATGACCTTACCTCTGCCACTCTAGCTCAAGACCTCATCATTGGCGTCGTTCCCCGTGCATGGACTCTTGCGGCGTCGAGCTGGGGATCGTGCCTTTGAGTTTCGCCTCGGAGGAAGATTGTCGGTTGGGAGAGGCACAAACTCCCACTTGGTATACTTCTTGTAGGCCCTATCGTCTGTTGATTGGTCCTTCTCCAGGAGGCCACAGGCTCGAAGCTTATCTTCATGAAGAAGATAAGACAGGGAGTGCCTGCCATATGGGAGCTGGAGTAGAATTTCCTTATGCTCCTTCATCTCATCCCTGGGAGTAGGATGGTGATAGTTGGCTGGAGAATTGAATACATTATGAGTGGTTCGAGCCTAAACAAAAGTCAAGCATGAAAAGAAAAAGGATCGTATACTTACGGATTCGCCTGAACGAGTAATACTTGGAGGGAGCCAGGCCGTCCGTCCAAAAGAAAGCCAATTTGAAGTTAGGAGGATTGTTGGGCAGGATAGCTTGAGAGGTAGTAGAAGCCATCTCCTCCCTGAGCTCGGGAGAGGTTTCTTTTCAAGCAAAAGAGATATAGAATCTCTCTTGGCGAAGGTCCTTCCCACTTCAGTTCGTGGTAAAGCGACCTCAGGGCTGACAAGACCCTGTATGAGTTGGTCTGGAGTTGGAAGGGCGCGAGCCCAACAAAATCCAAAATTCCTTAAAAAAGGACTTCAAGGGCAATAAGGCCCCTGCCTTCATATGCTCGTGGCTCCAAGCCATGAGCTTTAGCTTATTGTCGGGATTACCATCTCCCGGGGCGTAGCAGCTGCATTCATTGGAGGTTGGAGCTCGACACCTTAACGAGCCTGACAATCCTAGGCCGTGGCGAGCTAGGATGTTGGTTATTTGTCCCAAGGAGAAAATCGAGCTCCAATAGTGCTCTGCCTCGAAAAACTCTCCCCTCGAGGTGGGAATGGCGGTCGGCTGCGAGGTGGATGGACGATTTGTTGATTCTTCCATCAGTGAGAATTTGAGTTTGCTCGGTTTGAAAGCAACTGTTACTTTAAGCGTAGGGTCGAGAGGAATTGGTCTGGGCTCGGGGTCCAGGTCTAGATAGATTGCGACTCTAAGTTTTTTCCTCTTTCTCTCTTCGACCTCGTCGATTTGGCATCGAAAGTGAGCTCGAGTATCCTCTGATTTCGAGTAAACGGCGACTCTGGGCATGGAGTTGTTGGAGAATGAGGAATCACAAGTACTGACCCCCACCGTTTTTCCAAATTCTGCAACATCTAGCAAGAAAGAAAAAGGGTGGGGGCCAGGCACACAAGAAATTAAGGATAAAAATTGAGATGGTTCGAGCTCGAATGCTCGAGACCATGGAATAAGCTCGATCAAAAGAATGAGATCCGGCTCGAAAGAAACTTGAGTTATTGAAAGAGTCAAGCCTGAGCGTGTATTCAACGCGAAGGGGGCAAGGTGGACTTATTTTCGAGAATCCCGGGTTTTCAAGGAAAAAGTTGGCGGTTACTCAAAAATATGATATTTTTTGGAAACGTGCAGTTTAAAAACCCTAAGTCTGAAACCCTATTTCTTAAGCTACACGAAACCCCCCATTACAAGAAAAACACCATTTTTACACATATCTACCCTAAATTGTTCAGTTAAAAGCTTGATTCTAAACATGCCAAAATTACTCAAATCATAAAACTTACACAGTGCAAGAGCGAGGCCTTATAAATCTGGTTAAAACCAGGAATGCCATTTTTATAAAGGAAACATGTAAAAAGAGAAACATGTGAAAAAGGATCAGAAACTTACACAATGTAGCTGGTGGATACAGAGAAAGTGACGATCGAATAAGTGATTGCAGGGAAGCTTTCACAGAATCGTAGACGCCAAGGGATTTTTGTTTCTCGGTTTGGAGAACATGCAAGAACAGAACAAATTTTGAGTTCTGGTTTTTTCTTCTCTTTTCTCTGAAAGTTCTAAATGCGAAAGTAAGGGGAAGAAGATGACATGGATATATTTATAGGCCCCAGGGGATTTCAAAGGTCGGGCTAATCTAGGCCATTGGCCAGATTTCACATCCGATCTGACGGTCAGGAACAAATGAAAGGATGATGCCATAAAGTTGGTAGGCGAATGGATGTGGGCATGGTACCAAGGCACTCAAGTACACTAATTAATCAACCCCTAGCTGACGCATGTCCACACTCGAGTACAATTGATGGTACATTTTCCAAGAAAGGCAGTTCAAAAGTTTCATTCTCATAGGATTCGAACTGATACTTTTGAGGGGGAAACATGTTACACCCAGATTTCGAGCATGAGATTGTGATCCCAAAATCTTGCCTTGTTATGTGTAAGCTCGAAATAAGCACTGTCGTCATATGTCCATTTTGTCAAAATGTTTTTCCTGTAAGTAGCGACCTCGAAGGAGCAAAGGGGTGTGTAACCTCGAAAATGCTCTGAGCTCGCAAAGGGTGTGACACTCGAATGTATCCCTGAGTCATCCCTTGCCTTCTGGACTGGTTCGAGTTCGAAGTAGGTGAGTTTGCATGTGGTGACATCGTCAATTTCTATTTGTTCCAAGCATAGGCAAAGTTGGGAGACGAGCTCGTGATCGACTGATAGTCTCGGTGAGCTCAATATCAACTGCTAGTCTCGAAGATTTGATGAATCCCGTATCCGCGTTAATTAGTTACATGTGAATATATTTATTATTGTATAATCCTAATGTTTAAGAGATATCATTTAATCTGTTATCCGATCCCACTTTTCATGGGACGTTTCCGTGTATGTAGGAAATAATGCATTAAATAGCATTATATTAATTGATTCCCAAAATATCTTCCCAGAATATGTGGGAATGAATTCTGTAACCTTCCCTATAAATAGAGAATGAAGCTCCATTTGTAAGGGACCGATTTCTAATTTATGGAGAGAAAACTCTGGGTAACTGTTCTCTGAAAAGTTTCTAGAAAACTTCCAAGTTCTAATAACATAGACTCGTGAACTAGGCAGATTTAACTGCTGAACCACGTAAAAAACCTCTTGTGTTCATCTTTGCTTATTTCCTCCAATATTTTCTTGTTTAATTGCTCTCCTATTTAAGTTGGCGAAAAACGGCGTCAACAGTTAACTTTAACAGAATATTCTAAATATTTAATAGAATATACATTTAAAACTAGATATTTATCAATTATATTAATATTAATATAAATTTAAATATTATAAAATATAATTATTATAATAATATTTAATATAAGACTACATATATAATAATTATATTAATATATATTTAAATTCAAATTCAAATTCAAATGTTATAAAATATTATTATTTTAATAATATGTAATACAAGACTAGATATTTAATAACTATATTAATATAAATTTAAATGTGATAAAATATTATTATGATAATAATATATAATCCTATTTTTTACTAATTATATTAATATGAATTCAAATATTATAAAATATTATTATTAATAATATTTTATAATATTTAAATTTATATTGATACAAGTATTATTATAAATTATTATTATTATAATAATATATAATATATAATTTTTATTTTTATTAAATAATTATTATTTATGTTTTAAAAAGTTATTATAATAAATATATATGTTTATGTTATTTATTTATACATAATATTATTTCTTTATTTGAAATATTTATATGATATAACTTTAATAAATATAATTAATAAATTATATAAATAAAAACTTGTTTTAAATATTATCTAATATATATGATTTAAATAATTTCTACACCGCTAGTCAGAGCGCTGTTTTTTTCCTAGTGTATATATCTCTTCTATATAATAAGTATGTAGATAACATAAATTTTTAGTTTTAATGGTTTTTTTATTTTTTTCCATTAACTTTAACATAATATTTTTATGTTTAACGGTAGTTTGTAAACACTTAAACTTAAATAAAATAAAATAAATAATTAAAATATGATATTTTTGAGATATTTTACAATAATAATTATTTAAAAATAATAAATAATTAAAAATTAAAATAAAATATTTTTGAGATATTTTATAATGATAATTATTTTAAAATAATAAATAATTAAACAAATTAAAATAGGAAAATTTTCAGATATTTTACCATAATAATTATTTTAAAATAATAAATAATTAAATAAATTAAAATATGATATTTTTGAGATATTTTACAATAATAATTATTTAAAAATAATACAATCATAAGTTTTACAACTTAAATAAAATTTAATTAAATTTAAACTCACTTATTAGAATAATATTATATTAAACATATAATATAATTTACTGTGAATTAGCAACAAACTGTTTTTTTTTTTAAAACTAGTAAAAAACTTAAATTTAAAATTCACGTATAATATTTAATATTACATTAAATATATAATATATAATCTCTTGTTGTCATTCTCAAATTCAAAAACCAGAACAAATATAAACTTAAACAAAAATAAATAAATAAATTATTTAATTAAAATATAATATTTATTTAAAATTTATATAATATTAATATAAATTTAATAAAAATAATTAATAAATTCTACATGTAAAAATAAAATTAAGCAAAGCATACACGTTGGTTGTATTGTGGATATATATACATACGTGTAATTTGTGTGGACCTGGTGGATGGCCCTGCCCTGTGGAGTGTTGTGCCTCCTTATCAGTTTAGGTGAAGCTAGGAAAAGCGAACAACAGAAAAAAGAATGGCCACTGCAGTTGGAAGAGGACTCCATATTCCCCCATGTAATTCTTTACCTTTCATTTCTAAGACTGCGTTAAAGCACTCATTTGGAGTAGTGACGAAGCAGACATGGCCTGTCCAAACAGGAAAAACTCGAAGTCGTACTCTCGTGATGGCTCAGGCCCAAGTACGCCCAACATGGCTTCCGGGGCTTGACCCTCCGCCACACCTCGATGGAAGGTGAGATAGATTCCTCTGTAGATTGTAGTGTCAATAATTGTTCTTGATTCTTCGACCTCATTGTCGAGAGTCTTGTTATCTTGGCTTCTATGGCTGATTCTCTTTTCCTTAATAATTTGTTGTGGGGGGCATCATTGGGAAATTAAGTAATGCTTTCGTTCCAAACAGTTTGGCTGGGGATTATGGGTTTGACCCACTTGGGCTCGGAGAGGACCCAGAAAGTCTGAGGTGGTATGTTCAAGCAGAGCTTGTTCATGCTCGCTTTGCCATGCTTGGAGTCGCAGGAATTCTTCTAACAGATGTTAGTCATTCTGAACCATGCATCTTTTTAATTACCCTTTTTGGCCATGTCATTTTGAGCATTTCTTTGGTCTTTTCAACCTGTCTTCTTTTAGTAATTGGCTAGCATAAAGGGGGTGCCTTTTTTGGCGGTTGATAATTCCTGGGCTTGAAAAATATAGTAATGGATAAGATCTAAGGCTATTGTTTCATGAAGGGAATATATGTGGGAGTTTTGAGGTGAGCCTTAAGAGAAATAAGCTTAAAGAAATTTTGTGCATTAGGGAGATAAGCATTGTATTTCAATCAACTTATTCTTCAAAAAAGGCTATTTCTTTGAAATATATAGTTTGGTCTAATGTTTTTATACTTGCTCTTATTACTACTTTCTTGCAGTTGCTGCGTGTAGCAGGGGTCAGCAATTTACCACTTTGGTACAAAGCAGGTGCAATTAAGTATGGATTTGCCAATACAGAAACTTTGTTCATTGTCCAACTAATCTTGATGGGGTAAAATCTTTACTCATTAGATAATTACCATAACTAATCATTATTAGTCTACCCTTTTAGGTATTTACACCATTGTAAATATGTTGTCTATTTACAGATTTGTTGAAACAAAAAGATACATGGATTTTGTTAGTCCTGGATCTCAAGCCAAGAAAGGATCATTTTTTGGATTGGAGGTTGCTTTAGAGGGTCTAGAACCTGGGTAATTTCCTTTTCTTTAGTAAGAAAAAGCTCATATTGAATTCAGTTTTTGAAAGTTGCAAAAATAAAAGACTTTTCCTATGATTGACAGATATCCGGGTGGCCCTTTACTCAATCCTCTTGGTTTGGCAAAAGATATAAAGAATAGTCAGGAATGGAAGCTTAAGGAGATTAAAAATGGTGGGTTCAGATTCAGTCAATATTATTAACTGATGTTTTCACCATTTCATGACACCATAATTTAAAGTTTGAGTTTCTTAAAGCTGTTTGTGATCATTGCAGGACGGCTTGCAATGATGGCCATGCTTGGCTTCTTTGTGCAAGCTTCTGTAACTCATGTCGGGCCAGTTGATAATCTTTTGGAGCACCTCTCTGATCCATGGCACAAAACTATTATTCAAACCTTAGCTAACTCTAGTTCTTGAATAGCAAATATTGAAGAATTATATCTCTCAAGACATCATTCTCCATTATACATTTATTTAGTCATACCTTGCTGTACACATTTATGAGTAATAATTTTAATACAAGCTGCATTCTTTCACGGCTTGCCGGAGAGGTACGTAATGGGGGAGAAAAGACATTGGTATTATATCAGGTTCCAACTGAACAGTTTGCAGCCATTCATTATGGGATAGGATCTAACATCAGTTCCACCTCTCCTTTTGTAACAATATTCTGAAACAAAATTACATTATTAATTAGTAACAATATTAAATAGATGTATAATTTGGTGAACTTAACTTGTCAAAAAAAATAGTAATAATAATTTGGTGAACTAAAACGTTTTATGAATCCTTTGCAGAAGACTTGACAATTAACGCTATCAAGAATAACATTACATCTGAATCTTACCTACTTGTGTGAATAAAGGCTGTTCCTTGGTTATAAAAAAAAATAATTGGATGGGCCAGAATTAAAAAATATAAGAGAAAAAGCTTAAAAGAATGAATGAGTTGATCATTTTTCTCATACACGAGCTCAGCTATAACGATGTTCTAGTCGTCGCTTTACTATTGACATTCTTTCCTGCCACGTTGAACATTTACCTGAAAACCTTTTCAGTTGTGGTTTGCAAAACTTGGGTAAGGCTTGGACAAAATCAAGCACATAGACAAAATCTACCATTGAGGAGTTGATGAGTGATGTTGCTTCATGTATGTAACATTTTTCCCTCAACAATAATGTGAGTCCCAAATGTATAAATTAATAAACTATGTGAAGAAGTACAGCATGATATTTTTTAGAAAGAACCAAAAAGAAATTAGAGCAAGATCTAAATTCAATATTAAACTTGAAATCTCCCAAAAATCAATGCAAATTGTACACATTATCATATGTAAAGTGTATATGTAGTTTTTATGTGTTCACTCATCACTGGTAACTAAAATATCTAAGTATAGCTTTAATTGGAACATTGTTCACCCAAACTAGAACCAAAAAGTACACATTCGGAGTCAAACATATAGAAAAACTGAAACTACTAATAAATGCACGGAGAAAGAGAAAAAGTAGGAATAATACTACTTTAGGTTTAAAGACAAATTCCAGTTTAGACATTTTATTTATTTGAGAAAATTCTAGAATAACTCTTATGTTTTGCAATTTAGATTAAAATGGTCACTAATAAATATTAGTTCTAAATTAGTCAAAATATTTTTATAAAATACTTTTACATATTTTAAATTAAAGAATTACAATATATAGGTAAATATTTTAAACAAATAAATCAGTTAAAATATAATTTAAAAATTAAAACTTAAACAAAATATAATCATTAAACTTTAAAAGAATTTACTAAACACCCATCTAAGTATATTACATTTTAATTTTATTTCGAAATATTTTGACTAAATTCAAATTAATTGAATCATTATTAACAACTTGCAACTTTTTAGAATTTTCTTAAACAAAAAATCTTAAATAAAATTTTGCTTAAACAACACTCAAGTGATATGATCCTAAAAAGGAAGGAAAATTTTATGTTCTATGCACAATAATATACTGAATATTTTTAATATGCCAACATAAGTTACTATCTCAAATATATGAAAATTTTAATTTTTTGGACAAAAATACCCCTAACATTCAAACACTCTCTTTCTCTCTCAGTCTGAACTCGCTCTCCCTCTATTGTCTCTCATTCTCTCACTTTTACTCTCTCTCTCTCATTCTAATCTTGTAGATCTCGAAAAAATACCAAAATTTAAAAAAAAAAATTATTTGAAACGGACATTTTAGTGAAAAAAATATGAACTTCCAAAATTCTCGTCAAATTTCAATGCAGAGCATCAAAAAAGCATCGTTTGGGCGAAAAAAAAATATTTCATTATTGCATCGCAAAAGCATCAAAACATCATCGATCTCCATCGAAATTGCATAAAAAAAGTATCATTTTAGCCAAAAATCAAGTTTACATAATTGCATCGCAAAAGAATCGAAACATCATTAATTTTGCATCGAAAAAGCATTGTTTTAGTCAAAAATCAAGTTTTCATGATTGCATTGCAAGAGTATAGAAACATCATCGATTTTGCATCGGAAAAGCATTGTTTTGCCAAAAAAAAGTTTTCGTAATTGCATCGCAAAAGCATCGAAACACCATCAATTTTGCATCGAAACACGATAGATTTGCATTGAAATTGCATTGATTTTGTATCAAAAAAGCATCTTTTTGGCCAAAAATTAAGTTTCATGATTGCATCGCAAGAGCATCGAAACACCATTGATTTTGCATCGAAAAAGCATCGTTTTGGCAAAAACAATCAAGTTTGCATGATTACATCGCAAAAGCATCGAAATATAATCGATACAAAATCGATGGTGTTTCGATGCTCTTGCGATGCAATCATGAAAACTTGATTTTTGGCTAAAATAATGCAATTTCGATGCAAAATCGATAGTGTTTCGATGCTTTTGCGATGCAATCATGAAAACTTGATTTTTGGCACAAACGATGTTTTTTCAATGCAATCTCAATGCCCTACACTCAATTTTGACGAAAATTTTGGAGGTTACACTACAAGGAAAAGAGGCTTTTACTTCGGTTTTTAAGCTTGATTTACTTCGGTTTTCGCTAAAATTCGCAACCGCAGTAATTCGGAGCGAAGTAAAAACTAGCTAAAAAACGAAGTAGAATCCCCACTTTCTACTTCGGTTTTTACATAATAACCGAAGTAGAAAGTGTATATACGCTAGCATCCTGGGCACTTTCTACTTCGGTTTTTAGGGAAAACCGAAGTAAAAGGTGTACTTTCTACTTCGGTTTTATCTAAGAACCGAAGTAAAAGGGCACTTTCTACTTCGGTTCTTAGGTAAAACCGAAGTAGAAAGTGCACATTTTACTTCGGTTTTACCTAAAAACCGAAGTAGAAAGTGCCCGCCTTTTTTATTTAATATATGTTTCTAATTATTTTTAAATGGATGGTTTCTATTTTTATATATATATATTTTGGCCTAATTTTATTTAATTGGTCTAATTAATTTTAATTTTTTTTGGCCTAATTATTTTTCAACAATTTAATTATATGATATTACAATTATATATATTTTTACAATTGAAATTGGTTAAGAATTTTTTTTGAATGAAAATATGATAACTTTTATTAATTAAAAATGTTGTACATAAACATATAAAATACAAGTACTTAAGTAAGATAACTAGCCTTAACATTAATACATTTACAAAAGACTAAACTTACAACTAAAAAAAAATAGGCTTACTGATAAATGTATGGTATCAATTTGCCTAACCATTCGTGTTGGATTGGCAAGAGGTCTGCAATCTCACAATATTGCGTCTTCCCACCAAACTGTAAAATTAATAAATATAAATTAATTTCATAGATTATCGATAGCAAATAAATTATAAAAAATGAACTTACTTTTTCTTTTAGGGTAGTCATTGCATTTGATGCCCGTACAAGATCTCTAATGTACTTCAAGACATAAAAACCACATTCATGACTTTGTGGTTGTCTTGGACATGTAACATTGAATATCTTTGTGGGATTGCCGAGTAATGCATTGGAAGAAGCTCTATAATATGCACTATTTAAAAAGAAAATTAACAAAAGTTATTAAAATGTAGTAACATGTAATATTTGTTGCATATTAAGAAATATTTTAAAAAATTTAAAACTTACCTCATTATCATTGAATCAATTTCTTCTGGACGTTTGTGTGATTTCAATGGATCTAAGAACACGATTTTTCCTTTTGGCATAGCAATCACTAACATCCAATGTTCCCTAAAATAAGAAGCGTATGTTAAGTAAAATAATTAAATTTTTAATATATGACTAATCAAATAAGAAAATTTTACACTATTTCTTACCGTATGTTCCAAGGTATAAAGTAAAGTTGACCAACTCTATCCATGGTCATCAACCAATTCACCAAGTCAATGGTTGATCGCTCTACATCGTTAACATTATTAATGCTAAGACATTCAATGTCATAAAACTTGTAATAGACACGCTGATTTGGAAATAGGGACTCCCAAATGCATCTGCAAAATTTTCTTTAGTGTTAAATATTTTGAAAAATTTCGGCAGAGTTTCCCCTATAAATAGGACTTCCCAAACCTGTAAACATTCAATGTCTATGAAAATTTTCAACAGATCACAGAGCAGTACTCATAACTGATTCTACATTCCTATCATTCCAAAGAATTAGTTTAAGGGACACCTTAATCCGAATATCATTGCTGAGCCTCCAATCATATGCAAGGTAGCAACTTGTTCCACATCCTCTGAAGTTAGGAATATTGACTCGCGATTCATGAATGTTGGGTCCACTGGAATGGAGACGACTGAGTTTATTCCCTTAACTCTGCAAAATTCTCTCACCATAAACTGAAGGCTAACATGGATGCGATTCATGATGTGATCGGCAAATGGTTGGCCTTCGGTCAGAGTGTTTTCTGTATTGACGTGAGACCCATCTGATGACAGATGCGGGCTAGTCATAGGAGGTTTTGACATATCCTTGGATGAACTTTTTGACATAGGAGGTTTCTTTCTTAGAGGACCCTACGCAACATCAAGTAAAAATAATATTAAAATACTGGACCAACAAATATTTTAATAGGTAACAAATTAAAGAATTCGTTTATACCTGGTCAGTCATAATTAAATCTTTTGGCCAAGGAAGGAATGTGTCATAAGTATCTCGAACATAGTGTATCTCCCCAACAGAACATGGGATTTCAGCATCCTCTTGTAACATTTTGGTGACTCGCACCCTCGCGTATTCGTCTGTCAGTTGAACACCATGAATAGTCAGAGGACCCACCCCATCAATGATAACACCCTCTGCCACCACATTATGAATATTATCCGAACAACGTAACACATCCTGCATGTACGGTGTGTCATCCTGCATGTACGGTGTGTGGTATTCTTCGTCGCTCTGCTCGTCATCATTGTCGTGTTCATCCATATCATCTATCTCACCTGCTTGTTTAGCTTTTTCCTCCTCTAAAGCTTTAAGTTCTGCTTTGAGCCTCGCAATTTCTGCATCTTTCTTACTAACAACATCAGCCATTTCTGTTGCTATTTTTGGTTTTCTTCCAAAGACGGACGAAATCTTCGCAAACGACCTACAATAATCAACCAAATTTATTTTAAAACTAAAATATTATAGAATTAAGTTAAATGCAACAAATAAAAAATAATATCATACCCAAGTGCTCTAACACGCCCTGGGTGCTCAGGTGTCCCTAAAGCTTGCGTTAATATGTCATTCCGACCCTTTGCAATGATTTCTCCACTACTAACTTTTTCTTTCAGCTCATTCTGTGGAACAAACCAGTGGTCACTTATATTAGTGACTTATAAGAACTTTATCATTCCTAAATTACTTTAAAATACTTGCTTGAAACCACTTACAATTCTTGCTTCAATTTGTTTGTCCAAATCTGTGACAAGAACCTTCCTCTTTTCTCGTGCTCTTATCCATACTTGGTACCGTTCTACATCTGCCACACCTAGTTCAGTTTTCTACAACATACAACAATTAATTAAAGTTGGTGAGTGCAATATTCTTCATAACAAGTTGACAGTTATAAAATAGTGATGCGAATTACTTACCAGGTCCTCTCTAACATTGGCAAGCCCTCTACGAGATGTATGATGCCTCAAAGTATATTTGAGAGCTCTTTCACGTTGTGCTTCCCGCAAAGCCTACATTAAATAGGTAACAATAAGTTTTTAAGCAATTATTAGTATTTCAAAACTAATAAATCATATACATAATAGATATACATAATAGTACCATAAACTCAGGAGATAAACGGTGGCTAACAAATGTCCTCCAATCTTCTAGGTCAAGTTCTGGATATTTCTTAGGAAGAATTTGGAGTTCATCTATCAGACCGCCTTCTGCCAAAGGGTAGATGTAGTCACTAGTGATGTTGGTCTTAAAATCTCTCATCATTCTTCCCGCACTTTTCATTAATTCTGGTTTCCAATTTTCTGGAATGTTAAAGGCACCCTGAAATAGAAAGAAAATGATTAATGAAATGCAAAGTAATTCATGAAAATGATCAATATATTTTCTTACATATACATCCTCCCATATTCTATTCTTCAATTCTTGTGGGACTTGTCTCCAATCCTTATAATTGAGAGAGACCGTTCTCCTAGTTTTAACTCCAAGGTACGATTGCATCTCACTATATGCTTTCCCTATAGGTTGACCTTTATCATTAAACTGAATATTTCTCTTTATTCCCTTAGCTTTTTGATTATTGATATTGTTCTTCTTTGTTGGGCCTCGCCTATTTGGTGTGTTCTCCCCTTCAGAAATTGTCATCTGCACATAAACAAGAATTAACGTTACAATTATGACATAAATAAATACATATTTAACATAAAAATGAATACATTACTCACTGGACACATTTTCTTTTCTTTTTTCTTTTCTTGGTTGATCCACAATCTACCCATATTCTGTCTCTAATATCATTTCTAATGTATTCCCCATCATCATCAACTTCATGGAAATCATGGATTTTCTCAACTTGCTCATGTATTGGTTGTCCAACAATAAAATTGTCATGGAACAAATCATCGTTTTCTTCGTCATTTTCATCTTCTATAAACTGCCTTTCCGGGGTTCGTAAAACAACTGACCATTTATCATCAGCAGGATCAGTTATGTAAAACACTTGTTTTGCTTGGGTAGCCATGATGAAAGGATCATTCTTGTGACCTTTCTTACTTAAATCAACCAAAGTGAATCCAAGTTCATCAATTCTAACCCCAACATTGTTGTCCACCCAAGAACACTTGAGCAGAGGAATTTGAAATAAGGAATAATCAAGCTCCCATATTTCTTCAACAACCCCATAATATGCCATAGTACCAGCAACTGGATTATTGTCTTTTGCACTAGCGAAATGCACTGCTTCTGCCACAATACTTACTCCACTATTTTGAACCATTCGAGCATCATCTCGTGACTTTGTGTGAAATCTTTTTCCTCCAACAATGTAAGCATTGTGCTTTATTACATGAACACTTGGTCCAAATGATATGCGTTTTAACTCTGTCGACACTCCATGGTTTTCTTCTCCCAACCTTGCTAGAATAATATTTTTCAACCATCGACTAAATGTTTTATTATGCTCATCTATAATCCATTTCTGTTTATTTTTAACCTTGTTGGGAATCATTGATTGTAATAACTCCATGTGCTCACTACAATACAAAGTACAACATATTAAAATTTCAATTATACATAAAAATGAGCATAATGTTTATTAAATCTATAACTTACGTTATATAGGGTTGAACTTCGGGATTGTTTTCCAACACAACTAAATGAGCTTGATCTAATTCTGCACGAGATATGGTCACTACTGTTCCTTTCCCTCGTAATCCTCTATCAACTCCATCCGAGTTATTCCGTGGTTTGCTAATTCCGATTATGTCGATTCCAACCATGTACTCTGAACAAAATTCCACAGCTTCTTCAGCTAAATAACACTCAACCATACAAGCTTCAGGGCGATGGTGATTACGTACATATTGTTAGGAAAAATAATATTGCCTCAATGGAAATGGTAAGATTATGTTACAACTCTATGCAAAATATTACAATGGACAAGATTGATTAAATAAAGTGTTACAACTCTATAACTGAAAATACAAATAAAACAAAGGAAATGAAGAAGATGATGAAGAAGAAGTGAATAGTAAAATACAACTCAAAACAAAAGTTACAAATAAAATAAAGTGTTTGGACCAAATGAAGAGATTACAACTCTTAAACAAAATATACAAGTAAATAAAACAAGAGAATAAGAAGAAGAACAATAGAACAAAAGGAAGAACATAAACCACAAACAAACTCTCACTTACACAACGTAAGTGAAGAGGATTGGGGATCACCAACTTGAACAAGGTTTAAAACCTTTGTCCAAAAGCTTATTTCCCCCTAACTCAAGCACTAAGGGATCTCTCTCAGATTTTGGAAATGCTTTATGGAATTATCAAGCCTCAAGGTGTTTCTAGCCAAGTGCTTTAGTGGATAGAAATGGTGTGTCTTACAAGTGAGCATTAGGCTCCTATTTATAGAGTTTAGAAACACCATTTGAATTTCAAATTCTACCAACCCCCATGGCTGTTACCAATGATTAATTTGGTGTTTTATGGAATTAAAATAGAGATTTGGGAGTTACTTAGCTGTTGGAATCGTTCAAAGTTGGATAAAAAACCGAAATTATAGAAGCTGTCAGCCATTAGGGCCGCGGCGCTAGTTCCAGGCGCCGCGGCCCTCAGTCAATTTCAGCAAGACATTTTTTCAGTTTTTTCCAAAACGTTCCAATTTATTCCCACTTGATTTTGTAACTTCCATACACAATATGGGAGTTAAAATCACATCTCTATCAGCCATTTCTCAAATGGCTTTAAGAAATTCATCTCAATATTGTGTAACAACAAATCTACACAATAATTGGTGATATTTAGGAGTTACAAATTTGTGATGAATTTGTAACACCAAATATGTTACATGTTTGGATATTTCACATATATCCAAATAATGTAACTCTCTATTATATGTTACAATATGTGACACTCCATGTCACATTTATTTAATCTAAAACATTATATTATAAAATAATATAATATTACATTATATTATAAAATAATATAACACATATCCTTTCAACACCTTCATATTCCTTTCAAATGGATACATCCATCTCGCCCAAACTGGCCCACACAACTTGGCTTCTCTTACTAAATGGACCATCAAATGTATCATGATGTCAAAAAATGATGGTGGAAAATATTTTTCAAGCTTGCATAAAGTTTCAACTATTTCATCATGCAATGCATTCAACTTCTTCATTTTCAATTCTTTTCCACATAGTTGATTAAAGAAGATGCACACACTTGTCACACTATCTCTAACTCTTTTTGGTAAAACTGACCGAATGGAAATTGGAAGTAATTGTTGCATTAATATATGACAATCATGTGATTTCATTCCAATTAACTTCAAATCTTCCATAGACACCAAGTTTCGAACATTCGATGAGTAACCATCAGGCACTTTCATCCCTGCCAATGATTGACATACGGCTTGCTTCTCTTCTTTAGACAATGTAAAACAAACAGGAGGCAAATATGTGCGAGCCCCTTTTTCTTCAGGTGCCAAGCGGTGTCTTATACCCATTTCAACAAGATCTAAACGACTAGACAAACCATCTTTGGTTTTACCTGGGATATCAAGTAATGTACCGATTATACTTTCACATACATTTTTTTCTATGTGCATGACACCCAAGCAATGTCTAACGAGTAAATCTTTCCAGTAAGGAAGTTGAAAGAAAATTGATTTTCTTTGAAAACATCCATTGACTTTTTTGTTTTTATTCTTCTTCCCATACCTAAAGTCAACTTTTTCTACTTCCTTAAGAATTTGCTCACCTGACAATGGCAAAGGAGCAATGTCTCGTTCCACAGTACCGTCAAATGCTTTTTTTTTTTATTTCTGTCAGGATGACTTAAATGCAAATATCGTCTATGACCCATATAACACATTTTGCGTCCATTTGACAAGTGACGGGCCCTTGTGTTGGTGCAACAAATTGGACAAGCTTGGTAACCTTTTGTGCTTAAACTTGATAGGTTACCATATGCTGGAAAATCATTAACAGTCCATAACAACACCGCTTTCAAATTAAACACTTCTTTTTTAAAACCATCATATGCCTCAACACCATTTTCATACAACTCTTTCAAATCATCAATTAATGGTGCCAAGTAAACATTGATATCATGTCCTGGTTGTTTTGGGCCCGAAATCATTAATGAAAGCATCATGAACTTCCTTTTCATCACCAACCAAGGAGGAAGATTGTACATAACCAGGAAGACAGGCCATGAACTATGCCTACTACTAAGAGATCTATGCGGGTTTACTCCATCAGCAGCTAAACCAAGACGAAGATGTCTTGGTTCATTTTTGAATTCTGGATTGATATAATCTACCTTCTTCCAGGCCTGTGAATCTGCAGGATGCCGGAGTTTACCATCTTTCACTCGTCCAGTCTCGTGCCATATTAAGTTCTTAGAGTGTTCTGTACTTCGATATAATCGCTTCAGCCGCGAAATCAAAGGTAAGTACCATAGCACTTTCTGAGGAATAAGTTTCCTAATCTCTTTACTTTTGTTAGGTTTGTACCGTGATAAACCACATTCTGGGCAAGCGTCCATGTCTACATACTCCTTACGATATAAAATAAAATCATTCGGACATGCATGAATCTTCTCATACTTCAACCCTATCAAACTTAATGTTTTCTTTACTTCATATGTAGACTCCGGAAAACAATTTTCTAGCAGTAAAATCTCCTTGAAAGCAGCTAAAAATTGACTGAAACACTTATCACTAACTCTATTTTCTGCTTTTATGTTATAAAATTTAACCATTGTGAGCAATCTTAGTTTATTGCAACCACTGAACAATTGTCTGTCTGCATCTCTAACCATACTATCAAATTTTTCTGGATTATGAAAAAACTCTTCTTGTGCTTCATCAAGCAATTCTATAGGATGATCATCAAAATCATTACTCTCAAAATCATCTACACCTCGCCTACCTAATGGATATGGGTCATCATTTAATAATTCTCCATGCCAATACCATTTACTATAACTCATATCAAATCCCCGACAAAATACATGATCATTTATCATGGTAATATTCCCCTTTACTCCATTACCACAATCGATACAAGGACAACGAATTTTTTGTGGATCACTACAATTCTTTAGGCAAAACTCTAAAAATTTGTTGAATCCATCTTGAAATTGTGATGTTTCTCTCCTCTCAAGCATCCATAATTTATCCATACTAATAACAATATTCAATTCCTAATAAGTTAGAAAAAAAACTTATATTAGGTTCTAGTCTTATAAATTTTTTAAAAAATTTGGCAGAGTATCCTCTGTTTCTATAGCATACCGTAATTTCATAATTACCTATAAAATCAATACAAACAAACACAATAATCAAGCATATATGAATCCATCATTATTAGGTTCTAGTCTTATAAATTTTTTAAAAAATTCGGCAGAGTATCCTCTGTTTCTATAGCATACCGTAATTTAAAAATTACCTATAAAACCATTTAAAACAAACACAATAATCAAGCATAGATGAATCTATCATTATTAGGTTCTAGTCTTATAATTTTTTTTAAAAATTCGGCAGAGTATCCTCTGTTTCTATAGCATACCGCAATTTCAAAATTTCCTATAACAACAACACAAACAAACAAAATAATCAAGCATAAATCAATCCATCCTTATATCACCACAGCACGCAAATTTATCAGAGCCTACTTCACTAATTTTCAAACATAACTTTCACTAAATCTAATATGCATGATTACATTAGTCTTATCTTTATACATAAATCTTATAGTAATATAAATACAAAAAATAACTAACCTTCAATATTAATCTTCAATGCACCCGAAATGAACAACAAAGTTCACCACTCAATCAACGACCCTACTAAAACATTACATAATTAATTATCAAATCAATAAATAAATAAAAAATCAAACTAGTTAATGAAACTAATGAACAACACTTTGATCATCTTCAAGCTATTTATTTTTTTTCAAATATTTAAAAAACAAATTTATCTATTGTCAAAATTTCTAAAACTAACTAATATGCATATATATATTTATAATAAACCTAATTTTTATCACATTATTTAAACTAACAAAATAAACAAATAATTATAAAAATTAATAAAATATTAATTATATTAATTTTAAATTCGGAATAATAAAAAAAATTAAAAAAACATAGAAAATTAAAAAATTATCATCAAAACCACATTTTAGTAATCTATACCTGTTTTGAAGCTCAAAATCCCCTTGCAATGTCAAAAATCCAGTCAAAATCCGGCAAGAAACACCACTTTCAAATGGAGAAAAAACCCACGGCCAAATGCTTTTTTTTCTCTAAAAAACAAAAAAAAAAAAAGAATTTTGGACTATATTTCGGTTTATAGGGTAGAAATATTGCAAGAAATAAAGAAAAAACAAAAAAAAAAGGCTTGGAGAATCAAAATGGGTGTTGGCTCACGGTGGTTAATGGAGGTTTTGGGGGTTTCTTTTTGCACAGAGGGTAGAGAGGTTTTGAGAAGATGACCGTTCGGGTCTAGGGAAGGGACTTATAAAGCACTTTTAACTTCGGTTTTTGGTAAAAACCGAAGTTAAAGGTCCTTAAGTCATACCCCTTGGATACTTTTAACTTCGGTTTTTTGGTAAAAACCGAAGTGGAAGGTACACTTTCTACTTTGGTTTTTACCTAAAAACTGAAGTTAAAAGTGAACAAGGGCCGCGTTTGGTTTGGCCAGTTTTTTGCATTTTTACTATCTCTAAACATAATATAAGGGCTTGTGCAAACAAACACGACCCTCTCCACTATGAATTTTTCACTTCGTTTTTTTTAAAAAGCGAAGTAGTAAGTAATTTTTTTCAGAGCGCCAATTTGAAAAGCGAAGTAAAAGAGTTTGAAAAAGTTTTTACTTCGCTTTTTTTGTATGCTCACTATAAAAACCGAAATAAAAACCTATATTTCTAGTAGTGTTCATATTTTTTTCACTCAAATGTCCATTTCAAATGATTTCTTTTTAATTTTTGTATTTTTTTCAAGATCTACAATATTAGAATGAGAGAGAGAGAATAAGTGGCGTTAGAGAGAGAAAGAGAGAGAGAGGGAGAGAGAGAGAGAGAGTTTGAAGGTCAAGGGTATTTTTATCCAAAAACTTGAAATTGTCATATATTTGATATAGTAACTTATGTTGGCATATTAAAAAATTTCACTATATTATAGGGCATATACCTTGAAATTTCCCAAAAGGAATGACCAAATTCCATATATTGTAAAGTGGAGTTCAGCTATAGTTTCCGAATGAAAAAGAAACAGAAAAACCCTAATACGTGAGAAGCACCAATAAGAGAAGAATTAGACGGGTGTTAATTTCAATTGAAATTACTAGAATTATTAAGATAAAAACATCTTTCTTTCCTTTACATCACAATTATTATTATTGGAAATTTTTATTGTAGGGACTTCAAAAAAAGCCCTATCAGTGGGACTCTTTTGTGTTCTCACCCGTGAATAGTTTTTTGCGCGATTTTTTATGACTGATAAATTGTAGTTATTTAGAGTATCTTGCAAATTTCTAGAAAATTCAGAATAATTTACAATGCCGAAAATTAATTTAAAAACAAATTGTTGCATGTGTGACTAATTTTTTTATGTGAGTGGAAAATAACATATTTGAACTGAAAATTTACAGAATGTTTTAAATAACTACAATATACACCTTCATACAAAAAATTCCCAGGTCGAAATGGAGCTCTTTTTGAGGTTCTTACCATATAATACTCAATTATTATTATTATTATTATTATTAATTATACTATTTTGTTGATAAAGTAAGATCAGCCGTCCGATTAGATGCGATGAGTAGAATTGTGTTGTTTGACCAAATTTTTCATGGAAGTTATTTATGCTCACGTGGGCTGGAGATCGTCCACAGTTCACACTATTTTGTTAAATTATTATTAGTTTTAATAAATCTGGTAAAAGGTCAAACTAGTGCCTGTTTTCCTGATTTCCCACAATTTTGTCTTCTTCTTTTTTTTTTTTTAATATTTTTGTATGGAGTTTCACCGACTCTGACTCCACCTTTTATTTATTAATTTATTTTATTTGTAAAGTAATCATATTGAAGCAAAAGCAGGTCGACATGTTATGTGATGTTATGTACTATGTTTAATTGAGCAACTTGCAATTGTATCAACTTAAAAGATACCTCTCAGAATAATTTTTCTCAATCATGTCACGAGAAAATAATATATATATTTATATATTTAGGATAATTTTTTTATTGGACTTTAATTTAATTCCTACCGGTGAGTCTCTCAGTGTTCTCGACCCGTGAACAGTTTTCAGCGTAATTTTTTTTTTAATAACCGTGTATATTGTAGCTATTTAGGGCATCCTGCAAATTTTTAGAAAATTTCGAATAATTTACAGTATCGAAAACTATGTTCAAACGTGTTGCTTTCAACGTGCATAAAAAAATTAGTCACGCGTACAACAACATATTTGAACTTAGTTTTTGGTACTATAAACTATTTGAAATTTTTTGAAAATTTATAAGATGCTCTAAATAGCTACAATATACACGGTCATAAAAAAAATCGCGCTAAAAACTGTTCACGGATCGAGAATACTAAGAACTCTATCGGTAGGACTTAAAGTGAAACCCTATAAATTTTTTTTATTTATATTTATATATAAAAAAACACATTACACGCAAATGATAGTCATACTCTAAAAAAAAACAGTAAAGAAAAATATGAGTCATACATATGTATTACTTTTATAATTGTTGTGATTTTTTAATAAAGGAATCTCAAGAAAATACTTTAGGTTTTATTGATTTTTTTTTTAAAGTATTATTACATTATATTTAATAGCCACTTTTGGTTTAGATATACGTTACTATATATATATTCTTGGTTGGAAAAAAAAAAATCCAAAGAAAATTAATTATAGTAGACTTTTTTTTTTTTTTTTGTGGGATAATTATAGGAGACCCTTGACTGCATTCTTCTTGTTTAGACTTGTTCCTTACCTTTCGGCTTTGTTATTACTTTACTTGAGTACATGATCTTGCTGACCAATCAATCTTGCTCTCTTTCACTCAAAAAAATCTTGCTATCTCTCTCTTTTTTATTTTTTATTTTTAAAAAAATTTGCTCTCTCAAAACAAAATAGAATGTTGTTCTTATATACCCACGTTGTAAAACTTGAAAAGATGAGGTACTTAATTTACCTTCTTTACTAATTACTACAAGAAGCCTCAAAAAGTTTAATTATTTTTTATTATAAATGCATTGAGAGTAGAAACCAATAATATATTTATCATCTTTTTTTTAGTGAGTACTTATCCTCTGGCTCCTGTCCCATATAAGCTTACAAAACTTTCATTGTCTTTCTCTTTCTCTTTCCCTCACTCACTGTACTATTATATATATATACAGTATATATAATAAGCATCCATTGTAGCATTTAGTCCCTTAATCTCTTTAATTATTTGAAATGAAAGGGTATTCGAAGATCAACACGATGAGCCACTTGGTGGAGAGTAGCAGAGACAAATCGAGATCCATAGATTTCTCATCATTAGATCTTCCTAATACGTTTCCTGAACAAACCCCGGAATCTAATAATACTGGAAATGAAAATGTTGACAAATTCTCCACTAAGAAGGTTGACAAAGAAGAAGAAGAAGAAGAAATGGATCATCGCAAGGGCGGCGTAGAGGTAACGATGAATCCGGCGGCGGTGCTGCGTAGGAACAGTTCGGTGAAGCCAAGTCCGACGGTGAAGAGGGGTTGGTCGATGAGAAGATCTTCGTCAGTGACGGAGAGGTACAGCCGGATCTATGACCACTCAGTCACGTTAGCATCGCCTGATGATATTGTAGAAGAAGAAGAAGAAGAAGAAGAAGAAGTCGCTACGAGAACGAGATCTGGTAGTGGTAACAAGAAGAAACACATCAAAATTTTTAAAGCCTGTAAGCGCGTGTTTGGACTTTAATTTCTTATTCATTTTCATATCTCCAATTTTAACGTTTTTTTTATTTAATTTAATTTCTGAAAATGAAATTAGTCTCCAGTCAAATGGATAGGTAATCAACTTTGGAATTCGCTAATTTTGGCTTCATTTTTGGTTTAGTTCTACTTCTATAAATTCACTCATTATTATTATTATTAGTATGTATTGGATCAATAAAATGTTTCTTCTTTTTTTTTTTTGACAAATATAAAATGTTTCTTTTTGGTAGTTTATAGATTGAGCAAATTGGTTTTTGCATATATTTGCTTAGATTTGTTTTTTTTGAATGTTATCTATACTTTCTAGTTATCATATAGTTAAATATAAGATTTGTAACTCTATGCTATTTTTTTTTTCATTGAGGAAAAAGAATTCGAATTTGGAATTTTTTTTAAAACTTTTTAATGAAATATATATTACTACTAAATTATGTTTATGCCTATGAGCATAGCTCTAAGTTTGTAATGTAACAGTATGGTACTTTGTTGACGAAGAAAAGTTATTGCAGAATCTTATGTTGACCACTTCTGATTCATAAATAGGTGTGAAAATTATTTAGGTTGATTCATAAATAGTTGGGTTGGCCGGTTACTTATTTTGTTACAGCAATCATAGTGGTATATGTATATATATATATATATATATATATTAACTAGAAGCAATCCGTAATACACGTATTTTAATTTTAAAATTATAAAAATTAGTTAATTGTTTATTTTAAATATATGTATATAATAAAATAAATTATAATTTTATAATATATATATAAATATTTATATCAATACTTTTTACATGTAGATCATCTAAAGATATAAATATATATTTACACAACTACATGATATATATATAAAATATAATAATATTTAAAAAAAATTAATAATAGAAAATATCATAGTGTAGATAGTAATATATATACATCAATTATTTTTAATTTATAATGTATCTCGCAATGTTTTTTGGTGAATTTGTTGAAGAAAAAGAGTTCTAATCACTTGATAAAAATAAACTATCACACAAATTTATAGAATAAAAAAATGATATGTATGTATTTATTATTTTTAAATAAAAATGATTTAATTATTTAAATTATCATAAAATATCGTAAAAATATCATATTTTAATTTATTTATTTTGTTTAACTTTATGTTTGTTCTAGTTTTTGAATTTGGTAGTGATAACAAAAGATTATATATTATATGTTTAATATAATATTAAGTTTAAGTTTAATTAAATTTTATTTAAGTAATAAAATGTATGTTTTTATTATTTTTAAATAATTATCATTATAAAATATCTTTAAAATATCATATTCTAATTTATTTATTTATTAATTTTATTTAAGTTTAAGTCATGTTTAAATAAAAAATCGTTAAAACTAAGAATTTTCGTTATCTGCACACTTTTTTATATATAAAAGATATATATTTACATGATTACATGACATATATATAAAATACAATAATATTTAAAAAGAAATTAATAATAAAAATAAAATAAGAATAGAAAAAGTTATAGTGTAAACAGTAGTATATATGCATTAACTATTTTTAGGTTCTAATATATCTCACAATGTCCTTTGGTGAATTTGATGAAGAAAAAGAGCTCCAATCACTTGATGAAAAACAAACTATCACACAATTTTATAAGATAAAAAAAATGATATGTATGCATTTATTATTTTTAAATAAATATGATTTAACTATTTAAATTATCATAAAAAAATCTTTAAAATATCATATTTTAATTAATTATTATATTTTTGTTTAAGTTTATATTTGTTCTAGTTTTTGAATTGGGCAGTGACAATAATATATATTATATGTTTAATATAATATTAAGTTTAATTAAATTTTATTTAAGTTATAAAATGTATGGTTTTAATTATTCTTAAATAAATATCATTGTAAAATATCTTATTTTAATTTGTTTAATTATTTATTTATTTAATTGTATTTAAGTTTAAGTCATGTTTATCATCTATTCTTAAATATAATAATATATTGTTAAATATAAGAATATTCGGTTAAAATTAACGTAATAAAAATAAAAAACAGTTAAAATAAAGAATTTTTTATATCTACACATTTTATATAGAAGAAGAGATATATAAATATAGGACAATTCTCCTATAGGGGCTTCACTTTAAGCTCTACTGGTAGGGCTCTCACTGTTTCTCGACCCCTGAACAGTTTTCGGCGCGGTTTTTTTTTATGACTATATATATTGTAGCTATTTAGAGGATCCTGCAAATTTTCAGAAAATGTCGAATAGTTTACAGTACCGAAAACTAGGTTCAAACATGTTGCTTTCCACGCGTAAAAAAATTAGTCACACGTGGAACAACATGTTTGAACCTAGTTTTCGGTACTATAACTATTCGAAATTTTTTGAAAATTTACAGGATGCTCTAAATAGCTACAATTTAAACAGTCATAAAAAAAATCGCACCGAAAACTGTTCACAGGTCGAGTACACTGAGAGCCCCACCAATAGGACTTAAAGTGAAACCCCTGTAGAAAAATTCTCTTATAAATATATTTATAGTGGGAAATTAGGATTTAGGTGGCCATGGTTAAAAGGTGATTTAGTATATATCATCTATTGATGATTACGAAATCAATGGAGATGATTTCGTTTAGATGTATATCTCAGCTCTTATTATTAATTTTCTTTTGTCACGATTTTGGAGCTCCATTTTCCGTGATGCACAAATGATATTTTATTGAGTTGAATTTCGTTTTACACTCAATAAATAATATCCTGTTTATATATAAAATGTATTGAATACAGAAAAACCAAATAATAATAATTATAGATTGGATTTTTAGAACGTGATTGACGAGTATGGACAACGTGCACTTGTACTATTGGAAATTTTGAATATATAAAATATGTTTAACGATATTATACCTTAACGAATTATTATGCACCAATTATATGAAAACTATGTTATTCATATAATGAACAAAAATACCCTGATATTAATGAAAATAGAACAAGATTTCCATTTTTCTTCACCCTTTTTGTCATTTTCATCTTCTCAATTCTCTCTTTAATTTTTTTTTTTGTAAAATTGCTGGAAAAAAGCTGTATATGACAGTTTTATCTTAAAATAAACAATTATCATCGAAGCACATTTTGACCTAAATTTATTTATATAAATTTACATTTGAAAAAAAAATGAGGATTCTATGGAAGGGGTTTCAAAAAGAGCCCACTGGTAGGACTCTTTTGTATTTCCGACCCGTTGATAGTTTTCAACTGATTTTTTCTATGACTGTGTATATTGTAGTTATTTAGAACATCCTGCAAATTTTCAGAAAATTCTAAATAATTTAGAGTATCGAAAACTAGATTCAAACATCTTGTTTTCACGCGCATAAAAAAATTAGGCACGCGTGCAATAACCTGTTTTTAAACTAGTTTTTGGCACTGTAAATTATTTGGAATTTTCAGAAAATTTGTAGAATACTCTAAATAACATCAATATATAGGATCATAAAAAAAATCGCGCTAAAAGTTGTTCACAGGTCAATAACACGAAAGAGCTCCACTAATAAAGCTCTTTTTAAAGCCCCTACCATAGAAATTTCCTAAAATATATAAGTATAAATTAGGTAATTCTAAGTAAATTTCTGGAAATCAAGTTTAATGTTTATTTTGGATGAAATTCGATTGTTTTACTTGTTATTCTGTTTTCGTTTCAATAATATTATATTGGACATGATTTTGATAGTAGATTGAATTTTCTCAAAAAACATAATATATATATTCTATATAAAAATGTGTATTTAACGAGTTTTCTTTAGTTTTTTTTAACTTTAATAGATTATTCTAAATATTTAACAAAATATACTTTTAAAACTAATTAAAAATATATATTTATTAATTATATTATATAAATTCAAATATTATAAAATACTATTATAATAATAATAATAATATTTAATATAAGACTACATATTTTTTTTTATAAATAATTTGACATGATTACTACTAATATTTTCAAAAGAAAAAATAAAAATATAATTATAACTGAATCAAGTGATTAGCGAATGATAACTGATAAAATATAATTTTTAAACATATATAAAGTATTTTTTTATTATATTTTTAAAATAAAGTACTATTATTAGTATATATTATAAATATTTTAGAGTTTAAAGAACCAATTTAGGTGAGATATATACGAAGAAAACTTTTTTTTAAAACTATAGACAATATTTTAGTTTATTTATTTTTAATAAATTCTTGTCATACAATATATTAAATATCTTCTTTTATAATATACGTCATTGGGTATTTATTTAAGAATTATATGACAATTAAAAAAATATCATAAAATAAATTAATACATTTTCACCTATAATATATATATATTAGGTGCAAAAAAACATGCAATACACATTTGTTTAGTTTTATTTAGAAAATTTATTAATTATTTTTATTAAATTTTGATGATTGTTATATAAATTTTAAATAAATAAACAAAATTATATATAAAAGAATGATATAAACATATTAAAATAAATATTATTAGTATTATTAGTATATATTATAAATATTTTAGAGTTTAAAGAACCAATTTAAGTGAGATATATACGAAGAAAACTTTTTTTTAAAACTATAGACAATATTTTAGTTTATTTATTTTTAATAAATTCTTGTCATACAATATATTAAATATCTTCTTTTATAATATACGTCATTGGGTATTTATTTAAGAATTATATGACAATTAAAAAAATATCATAAAATAAATTAATACATTTTCACCTATAATATATATATATATATATTAGGTGCAAAAAACATGCAATACACATTTGTTTAGTTTTATTTAGAAAATTTATTAATTATTTTTATTAAATTTTGATGATTGTTATATAAATTTTAAATAAATAAACAAAATTATATATAAAAGAATGATATAAACATATTAAAATAAAAATAAAACCAATACATTGTTTATAATTTTTTTTAAAAAAATAACATGATACCATTTTAGATCACAAACTACCCAATATAAGGACAAAACATTCTTGGTAGGTTATTTATGATTTTTGCCCCCCGAACTATGACATATACATTATTGTGCCCCCTAATTTTATCAGGCTATTAAAAATTACCCCCGAACTATTCACAGTATTGAAACTTCTATTAAGTTTTGTCTCGTGTGGCTAACGAAATGCTGACGTGGCTCTTTGGTACTGATGTGTCAGCGTCATGTCAGCGCTACGTGTTATTTAAAATAAAAAATAATTCAAAATTACATATTTTCTTATTAAAAATTAATAAATTAAATAAAAATAAACTAAAATTAATATTAATCAAAATTTTATACATAAAAAATAATAAAAACAGATTTAAAAAATAAATAAAACCATTTTAAATTATTTTTGTCAAACCTAATATTAAATAAACTTAAAGAGTTTTATCAAAATTAAAATAAAACAAAATTAAAAAAAAAAAAACTCATTTAACTCATGCCTCTTCTTCTTCTTCCCTTGTGCTGCAGCCAGGTTGGGCAAAGCTTGGTGGCGTAGCTTCATGGAGACGGTGGGCGACTTCAGTCGAGCGAGATTCGACGTAAAGCTTCCAATCTGGATGACATCGTGGCTGGACTCCAACAGAGAAAACAAGCAGTGGAGGTAATCTGAGATCTACTAGGCTCCAACAGAGAAGAAGAATAGAGATCTAAAAAGGGAAGATAGAGATATGAAGATCCAAAACAAATTAGATCAACATTGGGGGCTGAGGTGGTTGGGTTCAACGACATCGACAGAGGTGGCTGGGTTCAATAGTGCTGGCAAAGGTAGCTGGGTTCAACGACACCGACAGAAGTGGCTGGGTTCAATAGTGCTGGCGAAGGTGGCTGGGTTCAATAGCGCGATGGTGAGCTTTGGGTTTTAATAGCCATTTTTTTGTATTCAAAATGATTGGATGCATCTCCATCTATCTCACTCAACCAATTTTGTTGTATGATATCTCCAACATTTTTTTCTTTTTTTATTCTAATTAGTTACTGTTGGTGGTGTATACAAATTAATTTGACAATTACTATATGTTATCCCTATTTTCTAACTGTGACACGTGGCATGACCAAACGGGTCCGTGGGCCCCCAGAAAGGTTCGAGCCAATCCTGAGTCCAATGAATGAGGAAGGAGGAAATCCCGTAGCCCAAGTCATATCGACCCAATAACATTCGATGGGCGCGAGCTTAATAAAGGAATCGGGACTGCAATGCAGGCCCAAATTACCTTCCTGACCATGAACTACCTACATCCTTCGGGATACTAATTAAGTTGGCAAAATAACTATTCTCTGGAGACAGATCCTATCAAGACTTCAGGGGAGGTCTTCACCATCACAATGTCCACCTTGACAAATAAACTCGGGTCCTTGTGAACGAACCAGGACTCCAGGAAATGAAACGGAACATTATTAAACAAACCCAGACCAGACGTTTGGATAGGGCAAGCCTAGCCTTCCCTGATGCTGACATGTCCCCGAGAAGTCTGGCAGTTGGTCTCCCCAACTAACCTATAGAAGGGGTATGCACGAAACATACACTGTTCCTAGGACACAGTACTACCACTACTTTGATAGATCCCATCCCCAAGATCCCTTAGAAGCTCACGCGGGCCAATTCGTACTAACGTACAATGGGCAGCTGTAAGGCTTGGCCACGCCTAAGCCAGTCCAATGGGCCCTGATTAACAATATCTAATTATGTTACATCCTTTGTATTATGGCTTCATTAGCGAGCAGATTGTAATTACATCCCTGTTAGGCCTGGATTAGTCCGGCCCACGCTACTTGACTACCTATAAATAGGGCCAGTTGTGCACAGTAGTGGGGATCCCATAATTTCTTTTGTAAGCAAAAACTCTGCCAAAACTTGTAGAAAAACCCCATTGTCAAAACTCTCTAAAGCCTAATACTAGTGACTTGTTGACTAAGGCTCATTAATGCCCCAACCACGTAAAAACTGTGATTGTCCATCTCTTATCCTTTCATTCTAGCTCTTATTTAATAACATATTTATAGTTTCTGAAAAACTCGGTAAATATTTTGGTACTTTCATTGGAAGATGAAGAAATCTTGAGTCAACCTTGATCATCTGCAAAAATGGTGAACACCAGGCATACCGTGTTTGATCTTTCTCACCACCAACAACAAGACAACGGAGAACCATTGCCCAATCAACCACTTCCTCGAGACCAACCTGAGGATAAGCCTTATCAGAGGCCTTTGCCCGATGACTCCTAGAACTTTGGGGATGGGGGTGACTACAACAAAGGCTATTACAAGGAAGACGAAGGAGAGTATGAGGATCACGAGGCCGAGAACCCCGTTGATCCTGACGAGAAGGACATGGATCCTGTATAGGAGGATCCAGAGGTGGTCCGTTTGAGACAACAGGTCCTGGAACAAGAGGCCATGATGGCCGAACAACAGGAGGCCACCCGCCAAATGCAAGAGTCCATCCTAGCTCTTCAGGATTTTATTGCTGCCCAAGTATTAGCAGCAAATTCTTCAGTCGTTCCTCCCCCTGGAACACAACCGCCTATCCCACCTATGAGGACTGGCGTGCCCAACAACACTACACAAATTCCTCCTACGGGACAATCCCCGCATCCCAGAGCTGGTCCATCAAATCCTGCTTAAGACAAAGGGAAGACCAAGATGGTCGATCCCATTTAAAACAAACCCCAAAAAAAAGAGCTCATCCCAGTCAAAAAACCAGGGCTGACCCAGGGCAATTCCCTAGGAAAGAACGGATGAATCCTGTTCCAAGATGGAATCATCCAAACAATCCGCAAGGGAAGCGCCATAGAGTACAAAGCCCCGGAATGTCCCCAGACAGGACAGGCAGGGAAGACGTTTTTATCCCAGCGCATCTGTAAACAATGATCACGGAGGGTGCAAACACGGAGAAGACCCGGAAGCGGTCAGTTTGGGAGATGACACATCCCGACTGAATTTACGAGACAACCTCAACGCTCGGAAAGAGCGGGCCCTAAAAGAAAAGATCTGCCCTTGAGGAGGCGACTTGAGGAATAACCTCAATGATAGGAGGAACGAAAGAGTCCCCTTGGACGATGGAATGGCCAGGCAATTCATGGAACATCTGGCCGCTCTCAAAAAGGTCACGGACCGTCTGGTCCGAAAACAAGAAGGTGGAGGTTCCGATTCCAAAAAAAAGGAAAAGGATTTATGCGCCAACACATACTGGACGTCATGCTACCAAAGGGGTTCAAGATGCCGAACATACCCGCCTATATTGGGAACACGGACCCCAGAGATAATTTTTCCTGCTATAATCGCCTGATGACTGTAGCTCACGTTTGTGACAATGGCGTGTCTATGTATAATGACTCAAATTTCCTACTAAGGCTTAGGGCCTTGATTAGGGGGCCATGATGGCAAATTTTGGAATTATGTGATTATATGATATTTATGTGTATCATTACGTGATTATGTGAGTTATATCATAATATGACTTGATATGCATGTTTAGTAGTATTAAATATGCATGTGGACCCATTGGGTGATTTTCATAATTTGGCCCGTTTTTGGTATATTTGGCATATATGTGGTATGTATGTGGTACTTCATTATTATTTGGTTATGCTAGGGTTACTCAGCATGAGACAATCCTAGGAGGTAAGCCAGTGGGAAAGTCACAATGGGATCCATACTTGACTCGAAGTGAGTCAAGGGGTATTTAGCACATTACCGGGATATTGGGTAGTAGTAATAAATATTTGATGATAAATTGAGAGTTAGTGAGATTAGGGGGAAATTCTGGGAATTTTGACTATTTTACCCCGATGGGCGTTTTTGGGACCCCGAGCATTAGGATTTGTTTGAGGTTACTTAAGCTACGTTCAAAATGTTCTCTCTCTCTCTCCCGTTCCCTTTTCGACACCCATTAGCATTTTTAAGGAAACTCGAGTTTTAGGACTCAGATTCAAGCAAGGATCGAGGCATAGAAATTCTAGGAAAGGTTAGAAGCTTATTAGCCAGAGGATTTAGAGAGAAACGACATAATCAGAGGTAATTTAAGCTTTGAATTTATGAGTTTCCGTTTCCTAGAATTTCTTAAGTTTTGAAATTGGATTTTTCGTTTTGAGGAGTTTTTGGATGAATTGAAACTTGGATTTTGATGGTTTTGGGCCATTGAGATGATTGATAACTTTGTTTATGAGATTTGAGTATGTTTGGATAAGTTTTTGGAAGATTTTAAAGTGGGAAAATCAGAGTTTTTGGGTGTGTTCGTGGTTGGGTTGCAGCCCTTTTATTGTGTGCCGCAACCTAGGCTTGAAAAAAGAGGTTTTTGGCTGTTGGGGGCACTTTGGGCCACTGCCCCTTTTTGTCAGGCTGCGGCCCACAGGGCAGACATAGAGGGGTTTAGCCCATGTTCTTGATCAGGTCGTGGCCTGGGTTTTTGGGGTTGCGAACCAAAAGGGCAGAAATGGCCAATCTTACTACCTGGGTCGGTAGAATTCGACATCTCGGAGGCTAGGACTTAGGCCGAAAGTATATATTTACTCATTTTTTATGAGGTTTTATATTATGGTTGTGACTAGGTTATCGATAGAGGCTTGGAAACAGGATTGTGCTTGTGGCTCGTTTATTGGTAACCTGTGCTTGGACCAAAGGTAAGAAAACTGCACTTAGTATGTGATGCATGTGATGCATAAGATACATGTGATTAGGGCATGGCATGAATGTTGAATATGAGATTGATCAGAGCTTGAGTCTCTGTAAATGTGCATGATCATAATAATGCTAGCGAATGTTGAGTAAGCATGCTGAATGCCTTATATTTGGATATCTGACATATGATATATGCCTGGGGTGCATTGTTTACTTGTGAGTGGTACTGACTTATTAGTAAAAATGGCACGAGTCGTATGGAATTAACCTATGAGTCAAGAGCGGCATAAGAGTATTGAACGTAGAGCCGAAATGATTAGATCTAATCAACATAAACATTAAATGCTTGTCCAACCCCAAGTCCGATGGAAATTAAAAGTGCTTGCCAAGTCTAAAGACTAGTTACTTAGAGCCAGAGCCAAAAGGCTCAGGTGACTGTAACGTCACATGGCTTAGGGTGCAGAGCCCAAGTACGTGACTTATTTGTCACTTATCTGATTAGGGTGCGGAGCCTAAGTGCGTGACTTATTTTTCACTTACATGATTAGGGTGCGGAGCCCAAGTGCGTGACTTATTTGTCACTTATCTGATTAGGGTGCATAGCCCAAGTGCGTGACTCATTTGTCAGTTATCTGATTAGAGTGCGGAGCCCAAGTGTGTGACTCATTAGTCACCTATTAAAAGATGGACACATTAGCCATCTATTCCCAGATTGAATCGATAGTCATCTATATAGGGGGCAGGACCCATGATCATTTAGTTGGAATTGCTTGCATGCATGAATGGGCTATTATTTCTAGACATGCCTATGATGATTTAGTACCATGTTATTACCTGTTTATGAGCATGTTTAAGTTTTCTTGCTGAACTTCGGCTCACAGGTGCTATGTGGTGCAGGTAAAGACAAAAGAAAGCTGGATCATCCTTGTGTTAGAGAGCTTAGGTGACGATGTGTACATATGCGGCTGCTCGACCACCACGGCCGAGGGTTTAAAGATGAACTAGGGTTAAACCTTATTTTGTCGCTTAGGTCGACTGGTTGCAAATCTTTTATTGTAATTAACCTTTAAACTATATTTTGGGATCCCAATGTATACAGTAAATATTTAAGTGAAACGTTGTATCTTTGACCAAAATTTTTAACCCTAAACCGTTAATCATACTAAGTTTCACGACTATGGCCAAATGACTCGGTTAGCGAGTTTAGCACTATTTAAAATGCACAGCGTAACAGTCCCTGGGTAGTAGGGTGTTACATTATGTTTCTCAATCACTCTGGTGGGAATCGCAGAAGAGTGGTGGAAAAGACTCAAGACAGGATCATTGCAATCTTGGTCCAGATTGCAATCAGCTTCCCGTAAATAGTTTGTGGCCGCCATAAAGTTGGATATGGAAGTCAGCGCGCTAGCCAACACCAAACAACATCCCACAGAGGCCCTTAGGGCTTACATCCAAAACTTCACGGAGGAAGCCACAAAAACTAAGGTGGATGACGGACAACGCCTGGTATCTCTCCAGTCCGAAATCAGAGTTGGGTCCCCTCTCTGAGACGACATGCAACGCAGTAAGGTGGACACCCTTGAAGAATTCATCAGGAGGGCACAAGGTTTCATCAACTGGGAAGAGGCTCGAATCCAAGCCTTTGGGTGGCAGCCAGCAACCCAGACGACAACACAAACCTTTCTCAGATACGGAGTGCAGTATCCGAAAAATATCTATCCAGCACCCCCAGCGGCGTTCGGATCCACTGGAACCCTTGGGTTGCCATTCATGACCTCGACGGTCTATGGGCCCACTTCGACGAGATATGCTTCGGCTCCATCAGCCCCATTCTTTGGGTACGGAGTGGCACCCACTGGGTACAGTGCTGCTCCCAGCAATGCCCAACCGCCTCAGGCCAAAGCAGCTGACGGAAGCATAAACCCCTCCAGGGAAAGATATCGGGCCACTCGAAGAAGGGAATGAAGGGGTACGAGCCCCAATACACGGAGTGTACTGACTTGGTGGACACCCGGGAAAACATTTACTTGGCAATGGGCATGTAGTCCATTACCAGAAGCCAAGCCCCATGTTCAAAGGGGGAAATAATTCGAGGGATAACAAAAAAATGTGTGCCTACCACAAGGACGTGGGCCATACGACCAAGGAGTGTCATCAGGTGAAGGAAGAGATCGAGAACCTGATAAAACTGGGACATCTCCACCAACGGGTTAGGATGCCAATGGGAGTTCCGGGACTGCCAGTAGCTCCCGGACAACCTCTGGCCCCGAGTGCCCAGATGTCGTATCGAACTCCCCAGAGAGGCTACGTGCCTGGATCAGGAGCACAGGCCCCTCAGGGGGACCCAATAGTGCAATCACCCGAAGCCCCTATGGCTCCTGGGCCCGGAATGCCATATCATCCTAGAACCAAGACTCCTCGGATAGACGGCCACATGACCACCATATCAGGAGGCCTGCACCTAGGAGGTCCGTCTGGGAACGATAAAAAAAGATACCTCAGCGAGCTCGTTCACAACCATGAGGTATGCGCCTTGGTCTGGACTTTGGCCTAGCGTCCAAAGCTGATTAACCTTCCCATAACGTTCATGGAGGAGGATGCTCAGAACGTTCACTTCCCACATCACAACCCTTTGGTTATTGATGACCAAATCGCCAACAAACAAGTGTCCCGAGTGCTGGTGGACGATGGGAGCTTCGTCAACATCCTATTCAAGCCAGCCTTCACGACGATTGGGCTAATGGAGGCGGACCTAGCCTCCTACCCTACGTAGATTTATGGCTTCAACGGGGATTCTTTGCTCCCAATGGGAAAGATTCAACTCCCTGTGATGCTGAGGAATGAGGTTTAGGGCTCGTTCAAGTATTGCACTTTCGTGGTGGTGGATTGCCCCACTGCGTATAATGTGATCTTCGGGCGCCTCGCTCTAGTCGACTTTGGTGCCATAACCTCCATCTGCCATCTATGCATGAAGTTCCCGTGTGATAATGGCAGAGTGGGAACTGTCCGGGGAGATCAGAAGAGCGCCCGAAAAGTGTTATCACGTCTCTGCCTGACAAATATTCATGGTCCGCGAAGAGCCTCTTGAAGAGGAAAACGTTGATCCAATCCCACCGCCATAGCTAGCACGGAGGGTGGTCCGGGAGGACGAAGAATTGGATCCGCTGATAGAGGCGAATAGGGCATTGAAGCCCATGGAGGAAGTTGAGGAGGTGTGCATTAGTGACACTAATCCAACCAAAGTGATCTGGGTAGGGAGAAACTTTAAGTCGTAGGTCAGGGCCGCCATAATTTCCAGAGTGAAGGAGAACCAGGATGTCCTGACTTGGTTCATTCAGATATGACCGGGATCGACCGCAATATCATATGTCATGCTTTGAACATTGACGAGAACGTGACTCCCGTTCGAGAGAAGCGAAGGCCTCTAGGCACGGAAAGGGCAGAGACCCTCAAGTTAGAAGTCAAGAAGTTATCCTCGATCAACTTCATCAGGGAAGCCTTATATCTCGCTTGGCTGGCCAATCCAGTGTTGGTACTAAAGCCAAATGGAACGTGGAGGACCTGCATTGACTTGACGAACCTCAACAAGGTGTGCCCAAAGAATTTCTTCCCTCTGCCCCAGATCGACCAGATGGTGGATGCTACATCCGGGTGTGAGTTGCTAAGCTTCATGGATGTTTACTCCGACTACAACCAGATTTCTATGCATGTAGCAGACCAGGAACACACCAGCCTCTAGACAGACAAGGGTGTATACTGCTACATCGTCATGCCCTTCGGGCTTAAAAATGTTGGGGCCACCTATCAGAGACTAGTCAACAGGATGTTTCGGAACCAATTGGAGAGGAACATGGAGGTCTATATAGACGACATGTTGGGAAAATCCAAGACCTCAGCTCAACACGCGGATGACCTGGCAGAAGCATTTGCCATTATCCGGAAGTATGGGATGAAGTTGATCCCCAAAAAGTGCACTTTTGGCATGACATCCGGGAAGTTTCTGGGCTTCATAGTAAGCTTGAGAGGGTTAGAAGCCAACTCGGACAAGATCAGAGCGTTGATCGAGATGTCATCGCCACGGAAGCACAAAGATGTTCAAAGCTTGACGGGAAGAATAGTAGCTTTGAGTTGCTTCATCTCGAAATCCACAGACAAGTGCATCCCATTCTTCAACGCACTTCGCGTAAACCAGAGGTTCGAATGGACGACTGAATGTGAAGAGGCCTTCCAAAAATTGAAGGAACATCTGGCCCAAGCGCCAATCTTTTCAAAACCAGTGGATGGGGAGCCACTGTACCTGTATTTGGCAGTGTCAGAACACGCCATCAGCACCGCTTTAGTGCGTGAAGAGGGAAAGGTGCACCTCCCAGTCTATTACGTAAGCAAAAGGTTGCTCGGCGCGGAGTCCAGACACCCCTTGATCGAGAAGTTGACATTTTGCTTACTGACCGCTTCTAGCAAACTGAGACCTTACTTTCAGGCCCACACCATCAAGGTATTGACAAACAAACCCCTACGACAAGTACTACAGAAACCCGAATCATCGAGAAGACTTTTGAAGTGGGCCATGGAGCTTAGCCAATTTGATATTGCGTATGTCCCAAGGATTTATATCAAGGGATAGGCTCTGGCCGACTTCATCTTAGAATGCACCGGGATAACCGAAGACAAAGAATCCGTCGACCCCATAATGCCCTTGTGGAAGATCTTTGTAGATGGAGCTTCCAATGAAAATGGGGTCGGGGCTGGGATCATCCTGATATCTCCTCAAGGTCACCAGTTGCAAAGTGCCCTACGCTTCCAGTTCTAAGCGTCAAACAACGAGGCTGAGCACGGGCCACACTGGCTGGATTACGCTTGGCCCGAGAGGTAGGGGTGACAAATATTGAAGTCCATAGCGAATCCCAACCGGTGGTCAGGCAGATTTCGAGGGAGTACCAAACAAAGGTGGAGAAGAGGCTGCCTACGCGACGTGAACCCGGGAGTTGCTCCAGTGTTTCAAGAAATACTTCATCCGCCAAATCCCTAGGGAACAAAATATGTTTGCGGACACATTGGCAAAATTGGCCACGAATGTTGAAGCAAAACTCTTCGGGGTAGTCCCGATCGACCATCTACCCGTGCCCAGTATTCAAGCCCTCGCGATCATCAACGTCATTGATTGCTCTACGTCCTGGATGAGCCCTCTCATCCAACACCTAACCACTGGGGAATTGCCCGCGGATAGGGCCACCGCCAAAAAACTTCAGTACCAGGCTCCCAGATACATCATGATGGATGGTAGACTCTATCTCAAGGGGTTGTCCATGCCCTATCTCAAATGCGTATCTGAGACCGAAATGAGTGCAATTATGCATGAAGTGCATGAAGGCTTTTGTGAAGATCACATAACCGGACTCAGCTTGTCCAAGAAGATCCTCAAGCAAGGATATTTTTGGCCAACAATGAAGAAGGATTGTATAGATTACGTCCACAAGTGCGAACAATGCCAAAGTTATGCGAAGATCCTGTAAGCCCCTCCAACAGAGATAACCCTGATGACCAGTCCCTGGCCTTTTGTAGTTTGGGGAATCGATATGGTAGGATCCCTCCCGACGGGGAAGGGTAGAGTAAAATACGCCATCGTAGCCGTTGACTGCTATACCAAGTGGGTCGAGGCGAAACCTATGAGCACCATCACCTCCAAAAAGGCCCTGGACTTCGTCATCAACAACATTGTGTGCCAATATGGCCTCCCTCTCAAAATCGTGTTCGATAACAGGAAGAAATTTGATAGCTTCCACTTCACCAACTTCTGTGAAAGACATGGAATCATCAAAAGCTTCTCCACAGTCGCAAGGCCTCAAGAAAATGGGAAAACAGAGGCCGTGAACAATATTTTAAAGGGGGCATTGAAGAAAAAGCTACAAGCCTGCAAGAGCAAGTGGCCGGAAGAGTTGCCCCATGTCCTATGGGTGTACCAGACCACAGAAAGAACGTCTATCGGACATACTCCCTATTCAATGGTGTATGGATGGGAAGCGGTCATCCCAGTAGAAACGGTGGTCCCATCTCACAGACGAGATACATATGATCCCATCCAGAACCACGCCTTACTCCAAGAATCCCTGGATCTCATCGAAGAGAAATGGGAAGAATCACAAGTGCAGCTGAAGATGTATCAGGGAAAGATCGCAAGGCAATTCAACTCAAAAGTTAAGGGCCGGAGGTTCAGAACCGGCGATCTAGTCCTGCGAAGAGTCTTCCCTGCATCTCAAAATCCGGGAGTGGAGGTACTAGGACCAAACTAGCAAGGACCCTATGAGATCTAAAATGAAGTATGTCCGGGAACATATCGCTTGAAGCGGCTAGACGGAATAGAGATCCCAATGGCCTGGAACGCAAAACACCTTCGCCAGTACTATCAGTAATCGAGAGGATCTAATTTTTCCCTTTCTACAACTTTTAATTTCAAGAAATGTACGCCCTAGGGCCATTTCATTTTAATGAAAATGGTGTGGACAAAACACCATAAGAAATGTTGTAAGAAAAAAAAAGTTCACATTCGTCTTCAATTTTTCCACGAACAAGTGACCTAAGACTACACTATTTGATCACTTGGGGGGTAAGACCATCTATACAGATCCATGATTAAAATCAAAGAAGGATGAAAAGCTCAGAGCTTAGTCCTGATCCAGACTCGTATTGACTAGGGGTGAAAAACCCAACTCCCAACAAAATAAGATGCAAGGCTCAAAGCCCAATCCTAGTGCGGACCCACATTGTTCGATAGTTTCAAAACCCATCTCCCAATAAAAAATGATACAAGGCTCAAAGCCTAGTCCTAACCCGGATCCATGTGATCCGAGGGGTTCAACCAAAATAGGATTCAATGCTCAAAGCTCGGTCCTAGCCCGAACCCACGTTGTCCGGGGGGGTTCAAAATCCAACTCCCATGAGATTGATCCAAACTTAACATGGTCCAGGATAGTCCAATCCATCTTCATGTTTTCCTCAACGTTCCAAAATTGTTGGAACTTGATTCTTAGGCTTAGATTGATTAAATTTGATCATGTATATGATCCAGGCCGTTGGAACCTGAACCCCAGGGTCGAGATAATTTAATCAGCTAAGTTCTACCTAAGTCATATTTTTAATGGTCCACGCCGTTAAACCCTAAACATTAGAGTCAGGATAGATCAATCAGACAACAATTAATAACCCTTGACGATCCAGGCCATTGGAACCTGAACATCGGGTCCAGAACAAGTTAATTAATTGTCATATCTAAAAAATCCATAATGGTCCAGGCTGTTAGAACCTGAATCATAGAGTCGAGATAAATTAGTTAAGTTATATTGGTTAAGTCCGAGACGGTTCAAACCGTCAAGACCCGAACGTGGGTCTCAGGATAGGTTAAATACCTTTTACAATATTTCCCCTAATGGTCCTGACCATTGGAACTAGGACTCATTATTCAACCCAGACTCATGCAGAGTGATAAAACACTTAGTGAATTTTGAGGAAAAATGAATGAATATAAAACGGGAATCATTGCGGAAAAATAAAACCAGTGTAACAGTACGGACAAATAAATAATTTTATTGAACGCATTGGCGTCCATAAAAATGATATGGGTACAAAAAAAAGAAAGAAGGAGAAATAGAGCCCTAATTAAAATACAAAGGCTCAGGCCTGGGCTTTATTTTGATTCGGAGCGTCTCGAGCGTTCTCATACTGTTGATCCCCAGCTAGGAGTGTTGCATCAACTTTCTCCTTGGCTTCAAACGCAGCAAGCGGGGCCGTGTCCTACCCTAGTTTGGGCTGGAACCCAATCTCAGCTGCCATCCGATCCACGATCTGCTGGGGGTGCATAAGGCCTCCGGATGGTCAGCAAACTCTACCTTCTGGCGAATGACTAGGGCACGTGCCTCCTCATCCCAATTATCACGCCCTTCGTCCCAAGCCTGAGACACCATCTTCATCCTCTCCTCCTGAAGGAACAAGTCCTCTTTCCCAGGAAGAGCCGAGTTGATAGGTAGCTCGGGAGCTCCTTTGTGACGATGAGGCTTTCACCAGAGGAGTGCTCCTCAGCCAGGGGGAAATCCTTGGTCTTGGCCCTCTTGGCCTACTTTGAGGACTCCGCGGCGACCGGGTCCATTCTCATCTTACTCCCTCCACCTCCTTCTGAAGGCTCCCACTCCAAATTAATGACCTTGAGAGGAGCAGGTTGGACTGGACGCTGCTCAGTCGATACTGCCAGGACTAACGCTGAAGCCTGAATTCCCTCGGAAGCTCCCAAGTCAACCTGTGAGTCCCCGAGGATCATCTTGATTATATTCTTCCTGGCCAGACCCTTGGCAGCCTTCTTTACTGAAGCCTTGGCCGCAGTAACCCTGGCCTCAATAATCTCTTTCATCTTGGCCACTGGATTCGACATGTCTGGGTCACATGAGATAGAAAAAAAACAGATCAGTAACGTAAAAGAATGGGGGTGACAGAAAAATAAAATAAAAGAAACACTTAAGTCTAAAGTCCTTTAGACAAACTCTCATCCATGGAATGGGCATGACTCAACTCTCCTAGTGCAAAAAAATGAATTCAGTTCCCCATGTCATCCAGGTCCAAAAAGCTACCGTATTGAAGGAACCAGGATGAGTACATGAGGGTCAGTGTGTCTATAGCAATGGGGAAAGGAAGCCCCACGTTGCTAATACTCCCGGTCAAATAATCCCAGTACTGTTGCCTATTCCTAACTAAGCCCTCAATATGAGGGTCGTAAGTTAAAACTGGAGGAATTTTACCTTGCCTCGAAATACTAGCCCCGTGAGCTCCAATGTTAGGCTGCCTCCCCTCGAAAAGGGCATCCAGTTCATCAGATTTGGCCCTCTCTGCTTGATGGGCGTGCTCCTTTTTTGTCTTCTCCGCGTCCGCCTTGGTCGCGACCTCCACTGACTCAATGTGGATAAGGGCCAACTCTTCCCTCAGGGCAAGATCTTTCTCGCTTTGCAACCCTCGAAAGCTAAGGGCACCTATTGACTGGTTTACAGCAATCAACTTGACCAGCCGAAGGTTCTCCGTAGTCACGAAACCCCCCACATCCAGCTCCTCAGCACTGAGAGTGGCATAATACTTCTTTCGATCCAAGATCGATTTACTGAGCCGAGTTTGAGCGTACGGACCTGTTCACAGGAACATAAGTTTCCAATAAACTAAATAAAGGGCTAGATAAAAAATGAAGAAGGACGACTTACCCACACGCTGAAAGTTCAGCACCAGGGTGGGGTTCTTCTCGAGGAGGAACTCGGATGTCATGAACCAATAATGTCTAACATCTGGGGGATGTTTACACGTGCTAAATAGACGAGGAAGGAGGAAACCCCAATAGCCCAAGTCATATCGAGCCCAATAACATTCGATGGGCGCGAGCTTAATAAAGGAACCGGGACCGCGATGCATGCCCAAATTACCTTACCGACCACGAACTACCTACATCCTCCGGGATGCTAATTAAGTTGGCAGAATAACTATTCTCTGGAGATGGATCCTATCAAGACTCTAGGGGAGGTCTTCACCATCATGATGTCCACCTTGAAAAAAAAACCAGGGTCCTAGTGAACGAACCAGGATTCCAATAAATGAACTGGGACATTAGTAAACGAACCCAGACCAGACGTCCGGATAGGGCAAGCTTAGCCTTCCCTGATGCTAACATGTCCCCGAGAAGTCTGGCAGTTGGTCTCCCCAACTAACCAGCAGAAGGGGTACGTAGGGAACGTACATTGTTCCTAGGACACAGTACTACCACTACTCTCACAGATCCTGTCCCCAAGATCCCCTTAGAAGCCCACACAGACCAGTCCCTACTAACATACAATGGGTAGCTGTAAGGCTTGGCCACGCCTAAGCTGGGCCAATGAGCCCTGATTAACAACATCTAATTATGTTACATCCTTTGTATTATGGCTCCATTAGCAAGAAGATTGTAATTTCATCTCTATTGGGCCCAGATTAGTCCGGCCCACGCTACTTGACTGCCTATAAATAGGGCTAGTTGTGCACAGTAGCGGGGTCCCAGAATTTCTCTTTTAAGTGAAAACTCTGCTAACACTTGTAGAAAAACTCAATTGTCAAAACTCTCTAAAGTCTAATACTAGTGACTCGTGGACTAAGGCTCATTAACGCCCAAACCAAGTAAAATTGTGATTGTCCATCTCTTATCCTTTCTTTCCAGCTCTTATTTCATAACATATTTCTAGTTTTCAAAAAACTCGGTAAACACTATAGATTTTGACTGAGAAGTTTTGATGGGGATGATGATAATGATGAAATATGAGACTATTTTTGTTTTAGATTTGAGTTGAATTGTTGTTTGGTTATGAGAAAGTGAGGGAATAAAAAGAAAAGAAAATTTTAATTTTAAGTTTGTCATTTTTTATAGAGATTTTTTTTTATCTAAAATGTAATTGCTTTTTTTTTTTGAAGTCTGGTTCTATTTATTTTAATATATAAAACTTTGATTAATATTAATATTAATTTTAGTATATTTTTATGTAATTTGTTAATTTTTTATAAGAAAATATATAATTTTAAATTACACATGCGGCACTGACGTGACAATGACACTTCAGTGACCCTAGCAACATCAATATTATGTTAGCCACATGGGATGAAACTTAACAGAAGCCCAACTTACAATACTGTGAATAGTTCAGTGGTAATTTTTAACGGCCTGAAAAAATTAGGGGGCACAATTATGTATAGGTCATAGTTTGGGGGGCAAAAATCCTAAATAATATTTTTGATATTATTCACATCACACCTCAATGATTGGAGAAGAAGCTCGTTTATTATTAATACAAGATAAATGTTATTCTAATTGCTTATGTTGTTATACATTTATATTATTTGTACACACATAATGTATTTATAATTTTGTTATTATTTAATATGAATATATATTTATATTAGTTAGATTAAGTAATAAAAAAATAACATATTTTCTTTTCAAATATAAATGATAAAAAATTCAATAAAAATTAAGATTATATATTATATATTATTATAATAATGATATTTTATAACATTATATTAATATAATTATTGAATATCTAGTTTTATATTATACATCATTATAATAATGATATTTTATAATATATAAATTTATATTAATATAATTATTAAATATTTAGCCTTGTATTAAATATTATTATAATAATTATATTTGAATTTATATTAATATAATTAATAAATAATTTTTTTAATTGATTTTAAATGTATATTCCGTTAAATATTTGTAATATTCCTGTAAAGTTAACATAAAAATTATTAAAACCAAGAAAAACCATTAAATACACACTCTTTGATACACTAAATTCTACACTATCATATAACATCAACTTGTTGTTAAATTTTTTTTAAAGACTTATCTTTTAAGTATTTTCTAATTTGCGATTAGATACATATACATATATATATATATATATATAAAGGAGAGCATCAAGGAAATGATGTGACACTCTAAAAACTCTTTAAACCACTCTATCTATTTTCTCCTTTAATTTAATTTTTTATTCATTTTATATATTATATTAATATAAAGGAGAGCAACAAGAAGATGCCGGTACACTCTAAAAACTCATCAAACCACTCTATCTATTTTCTCATTTAATCTAATTTTTTATTCATTTTATATATTATAATAAATAAATGTAATTTTTTAAATTTAAATGAGATATTTATAAGATATTATGTAACAACCCAAAATTAATAATAAGGCTTAAGGGGTTTGATTAGTGTGACAGGAGAGCATAATTGGTTTATGTATGATTTAAATCCATGATCATGTGATAAGCATGCTTATATGATTATATGGATATATGAGATGTATGACTACGAGTATTAGTATGCATGTAGGCCATGTTTAACTTAGAGGGGCATATTTGTAATTTTAGCCCGTTGAGGGCATAAATGTAATTATTTGTGATAAATTGTTGAGACCACATTATTCTGTGGATATATTTGCAGCTGGTGGCTCGAGGCGATCCTAGTGAGCGGTTTAGCGTTACAGTCACGGTTGGGATTTATACCCGGCTCGGGGGAGCCTGGGGGTATTTCTGGGAATTTGGGAAATATATTAGAGAGTATTAGGCATTGGGGAAAATAATTGGTGATTAATTAGATGACGGGATTTAAGTGGTAAATGTTAGGGACACTTGAGGAATTAGCAGGAATTGGAAACAAATTACCAAAATGCCCTTAGAGTGATTAAAAGGCTTGGATTTAATTCGGAGGGCAAAAGGGTCTTTTGGGAGTATTAGTGGATATACTTGATCTATTTCTGATGTTCCTCTCTAGAGCATAAGGAAAGTTGTAGAAACTGAAAGAAAAGAAAAGAAGAAGGGAAAACATAACACTTAATATACATCTTTCTCTCCCGCACGGTTTGCCTTATTCCTCACCATTTCTTGTGGATTTTGGAGCTAGAAACTCAGGGAAATTCTAGGCAAGGTCTTGGGACTTTGATCCTTGGAGTGGCTAGAAGTTCAACTTGATTTAGCTCAAGTTAAGGTAAGGTTTAAGAGTTTGGTTTGAGTTTTTTGAGTTTGATGAAGTTGATTCTGATTTTGAATTTTGGATTGAAATCAAGGGGCTTGAGCTTGGGGATTTGAGGAACTAAAAACTGGAAGGGCATAGAAGACAACCTAAGGTCGAATTCTCTCAGCTAAGGTAACCAATTCTAACTTTGAAGTTCTGGGTTTCTGGTTTTCTGATGATGTTCTTGAGCTTCTGAGCTCAAGTTTGGTTTATGAGCTTGATGATGCATGTGGCCCAGTTTTGATGTTGTTAGGACATGTTGGGTGAGATATAGTTGATGGTAGGATCAATTTGGAGTTTACTTGAGATTTGAAGTGGGTTTATGGAGCTTTGGCTCGAGGAAATTCGAAGAAAAAACCCAGAAGGTTGCATGTTGCTATTTGGAGCGCTGTAGCGCTAGTATTGTTGCGCTACAATGCTATGCTTGGTTTTTTTTTTTTTTGGGGGGGGGGGGTTTCTCGGTGTGTAGCGCTGTAGCGCATACCTAGTGGCACTGTAGCGCTACCCTGCCTCCAGAAATGGGTTTTGGGTATTTTTCTTAGGGTTTTTGATTGGGGGCTCGGGGTCGATTCCACCGCCCCGTTTGGTGGAATTGGGTTTCCCGATAGCTTGGGATTGGTCCCGAAGTTGGGTTACAGAATTGAAATTTAATGATGGTTCTACTTTACGGTTGTGATTAGGTGTACGCTAGGGCTCGGACGAGATCGTGCTCGAGGGTCGTTTTCATTAACCAAAGCAATCGGAATCAAAGGTAAGAAACTGCACCTGGTTATGTGGTTATGTTGGGACTAAGAGTTCCCTATCCTTGTATGTGATGTCATAAGATGGTATTATGCCATGGGGACATGTGATAAACAGCCTAAGAGTGCCAGAGTCATTATTTGCGCACAGGACGCGGCTCGGCCATTGGTAGCTGAGGTTAAGTGTATAATCATTGAGCTCGGCCTAAGCGAGCCGGAGTCCGTGGGACAATCAGAAGGTGCGACCTAAGGGAAGCGACCCTGGTTATTGTGTTATATGTTTATTGTTATGAATTTGATGATTATGGCATGTTTATTATCTGGATGACTGATTATTGGTTTGTAGATTGATATCGTTGATTATGTGAGCAATGTGACTTGCTGAGTATCTGTTTGGTGATCTGCGAATTATATGACTGTTGATTGTCGCTTATGCTATGCATTAAGGTTTTCTTGTTGGGCCTTGGCTCACGGGTGCTACGTGGTGCAGGTAAAGGCAAGGGCAAGGTGGACCAGTCCTGAGTTGGAGAGCTCTAGGGCGAAATGTACATAGTCAGCTGATCGGCCGCCACGGCCGAGGGATAATACAGGGACAGGAGAACCTAAAAGGTCTATTTTGCAATTAGAGTGGCCTGTGGTTGTATATAAACTTAAAAATTTTGTAAACTGTCCTTTAAAACCTATTTTGGGATCCCATCTATTAAACGTTTATTTTAATGAGAAATTTCTTGTTTATGACCAAAATCTTTTAACCCTAACCTAATTACGACTTTAGGGTCACGTTTTCAACTATTCAACTTGATTAGCAAGTTTTGCACTTTTATAATCACGCAGTGTAACGACCTTGGTTATCCAGGGTGTTACAACTTGGTATCAGAGCGTCCTAGGTATAAGGGTTCCTGAAGACTGGCTGGACATGTACATTCGCTGCTAAAGACAAGCTCGACTCAGGGTTTGGTAATTGTGTATACATATTTATATGCTTAAATGATTGGAAAGAAATATGAATGCTGATATATGTTTGTTTAATATGGAGCATGAGATACTGATAGAGCCTGGCCCTTGACTGCTGCGTGATGATATTGAGGCGTGCTTATTAGCATTGATGTTGTATGTGAATGAGTATTTAGATAAATAGTTATATCTTGATTGCTTATGTTTGGTTGTGTTCCAATGGTGGATTATGGAAGGACTATTACCCTGTCATCATAGTCTAACCGCCGAGTTGTTGATTGCAGATTAACTTTGATAGCTATGCATCCAAGATGATATGTACGACTAACCGACACTAGGTCTGAGGCAAGGGATGATGACCAAGGCCAGACCCCTCCGCCAGTCTCTGAGAACTGGCAGCAAATTATGGCAGACATGCAAGCCCGGCTTCTGAGCCAGGAAGAGCTGATCCATTTACTGAATCAGCAAGCTCCGTTAGGGAGTGCTGCCCCTATTTTTCCACCTGTGGTGGCATTAGTTATACAACCAATGGAGGTTGGGAATAAGTGGGAACCGTTGTATGAGCGGTTCAGGAGACAACATCCTCCAACTTTTGAGGGAGGACCAGATCCACTAAAGGCTAAACAGTGGAAGAGTATGATTACTGCCATTTTAGATATCATAAGGGTAGAGGGTCATGACAGAGTGGCCCGTGTCGCATATATGTTGAGAGAGGATGCCCACATTTGGTGGGAAGTGACATCACAGACCAGGATGTTACTACTTTGAGTTGGGATGGATTCAAGGATTTGTTCAGTCAGAAGTATTACAATGTTAGTGGGATTGGTTAATGAATTTGTGGGATTGGTTCAGGGCAACATGACGGTGACAGAATATGCTCTGAAGTTTGATAGACTTGCGAAGTTCGCACCAAATCTTGTGCCTACTGATGTAGCTAGGCAGGACAAATTTATCAGAAGGCTTAATGCTATGATAGCCTGAGATGTAAGGATTACAACAGTACCTTTTGGGGGGGGGGGGGGACAACTTAAGCCTAGGCTGTCGAGAAGGCTCTTACTACTGAGGAAGCGGAGAACAAGATCTGGAGGGAGAGTGTGACAAGACGGGAGGGTCGCAGAGCGGTGCCTCCATACTCTGGGTCTGGTAGGGGTGAAGGCCCCAGTGAACTGAAGAGGAAGACCCCTGACACTTCGACTGCTGTTGGTCCTGATAGGAGAGGTCAGGGTACTCAGGGTGGCCGCCAAGGAGGCGGTGATACATGGAGGAACTATCCTGAGTGCACGAGGTGTAGAAGACGACATCTGGGCGAATGTCGGGCCAAGGCCTGTTATGTGTGCGAGGTGGTAGGAAACCTCAAGATGGACTGCCCAACAATGAAGAAAGTGGAAGCAGGGAAGGTGGATAGCTTGACTCCAACTTGAGTGTTCTCCCTGACGCAGGCAGAGGCCGAGGCTAGTCCCTCGGTGGTGACAGGTCAGCTTTCTAGCACTGGATCTCCTTTTACTGTATTGATTGACTCTGGTGCTACACATTCATTTGTTTCTAGTAAGGTGATTGATAGACTGTGTAGACCTAGTGAGTATTATACTGTGGGGTTTGGGACTATATTGCCTATAGGGGAACTAGTAGTTTCTAGGAGGTGGATTAGAGCACTGCCAGTAATGGTTGATGGTAGGGAGTTATCAGTAGACTTGATTGAGTTGGGTGTAGAGGACTTTGACATGATTTTGGGCATGGATTGGCTGGTTAGATACAGAGCTACTATTGATTGTAGGAAAAAGATGGTGACCTTCTGTAATGCCCCAAAATCCCTAATAAGGTTTAGGACCTTGATTAGGAGGCCTAGAGGGCCATAATTGATTTATTATGTTATTAAATGATTATATGCTTGTTTATGTGAATTACATTAATATATGATGATAAACGCATGCATATGAGTTTATTTTTAATTATAAGGGCATTTTGGTAATTTGGCCCGTTGAGGGCGTAATTGTGTATTTTTGTGCATATGGGTGAGTTATGAATGGTACCACATTATGTGTGGATTTGTTCGAGCCTTTCGGCATGAGACGATCATGAAATGCAAGTGTTCGGTCTGGTCATAACGAGTTTGAGTTCGGGGCTCGGGGTGAGTCTCGAGGTGATTTTAATGATTAGAATCTTACCGGGAATTAAAGGGTAATGAGATATAATTTATTGGTATTTGAGAATATTGAGAATAGCGGTAATTGGAGGGCGTTAATTATAATTAACGAAATAGGTGGGAAAGGACGATTTTGCCCTTGGTGGTTGTTAAGGTTTATTTTATACTTGAGGGAATTTAGGTCTTTTTACCCTTAAGGATTTATATCAGCCATTAAGGTTGTAGAAGTTTACCAAAAATAGAGTCCCACTTCCTCCTTCTCTCCCGATGGTTTTCTCCCCCATTTCTCTTTGAATTTTCAAGCTCTTTTTGAGGAACCAAGCTGTGATAAGCTAGGGTTATGCTCTACCATTGAAGAGGGTGTGTTGCTGAGATTGAGGTGAGTTTTTAGCCATTAGAACTCTTGTTTTTGCTCTGTTTTCCTAGTTGAGTTTCAGCTGGTTTTTGGGTTGGAAAGTTGAGTTTCAATGGATGTTTTTGGCTAGGGTTCTTGGGGTTGTGGTGCCTAGGACATGTGATGATGGTTTTTGGGTTCATTTGGGAATTAATTTGATGTTTGGATGATTTTGGTTTGGGTTGGAAATGGTGGAATCGAAGGAAGCAGTTTCTGGGAAAATTCTGGCTGAAGATAGCGCTACAGCGCTACCTGAAGAGGTGCTGGGACAGTTATGGTTCTGTGAAGAGCGTTGGGGCGCTAGGAGGGTTGCGCTACAACATTACCCTGTTTCTTCAGAACCCCGTTTTGAGTGTTTTTAAGGGTTTTTGGCTCAGGGTTTCAATCCTTAAGGCCCGGGATCGAATCTACTCACCGTGTGGGTATATTTCGGGGTCTCGAGAGTGGGGTTTAGATCAAGACCCTATCTTTGTTGATTTTCATTAATCAGAGAGTGTATTTGATTATGACTAGGTGACCGCTAAGGGATTAAAAGACCGATCATTCTCAGGGGTCGCTCTTGTTCTAATTCTCGCTCGAACCAGAGGTAAGAAAATTGCACCATGTGTATATGTGACATGCATGGTTATTCTTGATGCATGTTGGATGTCTAAATATGATGCATGTAATTCACGAGAAACATGTGATTAGGGCATGTCGTGAATATTGAATATGAGATTGGTCAGAGCTTGAGCCTCTGTGTTTATGCATGATCCTAATTGTGCTAGTAATTGTTAAGTAAGCATGTTGAATGCCCTGTATTTGGATATTTGACATATGATATATGTTTGGTAGCATTACTTACTTTTGTATGGCACTGACTAGTCAGGGTCAGCACTGGTCGTGTATTACGGACCTAAGAGCTGAGAACGGCATAAGCATCATGAACACAGGGCCGATAAAAGATTAGATCTAATCAACATCAGCGTTGAATGGCTCTAGGAGCATTAATGCTGGACCGACCCTAAGGTCGATGAAAATTCTAAGCGCTTGATTAGTCTAGGACTAGTTACTCAGAGCCAGGGCCAAAGGCCTAGGTGACGGTTTGTCACATGGCTAGGGAGCGGAATCCCACCGTTGTGACTCTATGGTCATGCGATAGGTTATATTGGTGACTGGTTCATCAAGCACCTATCTTGTTCAAGCTAGTGAAATGATCACTTATCTATAAAGCCCGGTGACCCTATCGTCACATGGCTAAAGGGAACGGAACCCACCTTAATGACTTGTACCACTGTCACTCTTCTATTTAGGGCTATAAGCTCGGTATGGTTACCGGCACCACCAGTGTTAAATCATTTATCTGATTGAGATTGACTTGATAGTCATCCATTCAGGAGGGCAGGATTCGTTATCCTGGATACCCATCATTACGTGAATTTATTTGCCTGCTTGAATAGGGCTATATTTGCTAGGCGTGTGCCTTATGATTTGATGACATGTTATTACTGTACATGAGCATATTAAGTTTTCTTCCTGGGCTTCGGCTCATGGGTACTATGTGGTGCAGGTAAAGGCAAAAGAAAGCTGGGCCATCCTTGAGTAGGAGAACTTAGGTGACGATGTGTACATATGCGGCTGCTCGACCGCCACGGTCGAGGATTGAAAGCGGAAATAGGGTTAAACCCTATTTTGCCACTTCGATCGGCCTGTTGTAAATATTTTCTTGTAATAGACCCTTAAATTATATTTTTGGGATCCCAATGTATACAGTAAACGTTCTAATGAAACGTTACATCTTAACCAAAATTTTTAATCCCTAAACCGCTAATCATACTTAGTTACACGATTTTGCCCAAATGACTCGATTAGCGAGTTTAGCACTGTTTATAAGGCACACTATAACGGTCCCTGGAGTTTAGGGCGTTACACCTTCGAACCGGAGGGAGATGATCCTTTTGTTTTCGTGGGTGTGGTATGTGGACCCTGCGTACCCATGATATCAGCACTGAGAGCCAGGGACTTATTACAGGGAGGATGTATATGTTTCCTGGCTAGTGTGGTGGATACTACCAGGGTGTTTCCAGTAGGGCCGGAGGAGACCAGATTGGTTTGTCGGTTCTTGGATGTATTCCCTGAGGATTTACCAGGGTTGTCGCCGCATAGGGAGATTTAGTTTGTTATTGAGTTAGCGCCAGGGACAGAGCCAGTGTCGATGGCACCGACAAAACTGAAGGAATTAAAGATATAGCTATAGGAGCTTCTGGATTTGGGGTTCATTAGGTCGAGTTATTCGCCATGGGCTCCTCGAGTTTATTTGTGAAGAAGAAGGACGAGACTCTGAAAATGTGTATAGACTAAAGAGAGTTGAGCAAGTTGCTATTAAGAATAAGTATCTGCTACCAAGAATTGACGAATTGTTCGATCAGCTACAGGGAAAGATGGTATTCTTGAAGATTGATCTTCGATCTGGTTATCACCAGCTGAGGATATAGGATGAGGATATACTGAAGATGGCCTTCCAAACGAGGTATGGACACTATGAGTTTCTGGTCATGTCGTTTGGTTTGACCAATGCCCCAACAGCCTTCATGGACTTAATGAACAGGGTGTTCAAGGATTTCTTGGATCAGTTCGTCATTGTCTTCATCAATGACATTTTAGTGTACTCCAGTTTAGAGGCAGAGCACGAGTTTCACCTTTGACATGTCTTGCAGAGGTTAAGAGAGCACCAGTTGTACGCCAAGTTTAAGAAGTGTGAGTTTTGGCTACCAAAAGTGACATTCCTGGGACATATTATTGGTGAAGATGGGATTAAGGTGGATCCATCTAAGGTGGAGGCCGTTAGGGATTGGCCGAGACCAAGGAACGTCTCAGAGGTTTGGAGTTTCCTCGAGTTAGCAGGCTACTACAGACAGTTTATAGAAGGGCTCTCCAAGATTGCGACACCGATGACAGAATTGACACGGAATAATTTGAAGTTCATCTGGTCAGAAAAGTGTGAGAACAATTTTCAAGAATTGAAGCGGTAACTTATTACTGCCCCTGTGTTGAGTCTTCCCTCGGAGGAAGGAATGTTTGTGGTTTATTGCAATGCGTCGAGGTTGGGTTTAGGCTGTGTGTTGATGCAGAATGAGAAGGTTATAGCTTATGCGTCTCGGTAGCTGAAGGAGTATGATCATCGTTACCCTACCCATGATTTGGAGTTAGCAGCAGTGGTATTCCCACTGAAGGTTTGGCGGCATTATTTGTACGGGTAGAAGTGCGAGATATACACCGATCATAAGAGTTTGAAGTACTTCTTCATGCAAAAGGACCTGAACATGTGACAAAGACGTTGGCTGGAGTTGGTAAAAGACTATGACTGTGATATTCTTTACCACCCAGGGAAAGCTAACGTGGTGGTGGATGCATTGAGCTGGAGTGGCTCGGGGTCGTTATTTAGTTCCCTCAGATTTCGAGGGTGTTTTCTGATGAGATGTCTAGAGCAAGGATAGAGTTGGTAGTGGGCCGGTTGGCCCACATTACTCTACAGTCGACCCTATTAGAGCGGATTAAGGAAGGTCAGCTAGTGGATGTTCAATTACAAGAGGTTAGAGAGAATGTCTTAGCGGGGGCAGCTAAGGATTATTCTATTTCTAAGGTTGGTCTACTTCGGTATCAAGGTCGGATTTGTGTTCTGACTGATGTGGAAATTAGACGTGAGATACTAGATGAATCGCATACTACGTTGTACTTATTTCATCCAAGTACCACGAAGATGTATCAGGATCTACGGACGTTGTATTGGTGGCCCGGGATGAAGAAGGACGTAGTGGAGTACGTGGCCAGGTGTTTGACCTGTCAGCAGGTGAAGGCTGAGCATCAGCGATCAGCAGGGTTGCTTCAGCCTTTGGGTATTCCCGAGTGGAAATGGGAGGATATTACGATGGACTTTGTGGGAGGTTTACCCAAGACAGTAGGGCTTCATGATTCAGTATGGGTGATAGTGGATAGATACACCAAGTCAGCTCATTTTCTTCCACTGAAGACGACATATACAGTGGATCAGTATGAAGAGTTGTATGTGAGGGAGATAGTACGTCTCCATGGGGTTCCTAAGTCTATAGTGTTCGACCGGGACCCTATCTTCACCTCCAAGTTTTGGGGTAGTTTGCAAAAGGCTATGGGGACTCAGTTGAAGCTCAGTACAGTCTGAGAGGACGATTCATGTGTTGGAGGATATGCTTAGGGCATGTGTGATCGATTTTGAGGGATCTTGGTGTAAGTACCTTCCGTTGATTGAGTTTTCATACAACAACAGTTACCAATCAATGATTGGAGTGGCTCCATATGAGATGTTATATGGGAGGAGATGTAGATCACCCATTCATTGAGATGAGATGGGCGAGAGGAAGTATTTGGGGCCGGACATGGTTCAGAAGACCAATGAAGCTATTGAGAAAATTCGAGCTAGGATTCTTGCTTCACAGAGCAGACAGAAAAGCTACACTGGTCCTAAGTGTAGGGGTTGGGTTCTTTCTCTGTAATGTAAATACTCTGCAAAAATATAGAGAGATATACAGTAATAATATCGACTAGTGGACTAGGGGGATTTTAGCCTCCGAACCACGTAAAAAGGAACGAGTGTTCTTGATATTTCATTTCTAGCATCCCTAAGTGTTATTTTCTTGATTACGGTTTATCCTTAAGCACTAATTTATTCCAGCTAATTACGTTATTCACTGTTGGCGAAAAATCGCGTCAACAGTTTGGTGCTTTCATTGAGAGTTGCAGATTTATGTTGTCGTGAAAGATTCAGATAAAAGTTCATCATGGTGGTCACTCATTCAAGGCACGGTAACGAAACAGATCAGCATGGTGGGCAGGAGGCTCACCATACCATTGTTTCCGATGAACAAAACCCAGAGATTCAGCAGCGGTTAGGAAAGCAACAAATGGACCACGACGACACTAGAAGTTCAACGCCTGTACCACCGAATCCGAACCCGGATTACTTGACTGCGGTGGAGTTGGAGAACATGCAGTTGAGGAGCCATCTAGCCAAATCAAACAAGAAAATTGAGGAGGTCTTGGCTCAGCTACCCCCTCTTGCAACTGACGTTAACGTCAGAAAGAGGCAAGGCGGGACTCATAAGTCCCGTCGGGATAGTCGACCTAGGCCCAGTCGATCGGTTAGAACCTCAACCCTGAGTTCTGCGCCCATGTTGCACAATCACCAGGAAACCTCGTTTGGTGGCATTCCCAGGGATCATCAATGAATCAGCCGGTCGGTCAGAACCTCGACTCTGATTTCAGCACCACCGTCAACTGCATCCAGGAGTGCCCGTGACAACCCATGTAGAGGGTCAAGGGCAAACTCGCAAAGACAAAATATCCCGACCGACCTTCGTGTGCTGCGATCAGATCGCAAGACATAGGGAATCGGAAATGGTGGAGCAGAGCGACCACGGGCTAGTTTGGTCCGACCTGATGGGACGAGAATCGCCTCACAGACTAGACATCCTCCGTCGCCGATAATGCATCCATTTCCACCTCATCCTGCTCGAAACGTTCCTACCTACGGAAACAGCAAGAGGAATCCTCCTTCCGCTGCCCCTACTCATGCCCCATGAGCACGTGGAAATATCCCAGATCCTCATCCTCGACCGCAAGCTCTGAGCTTCTCTAATGGAAGCTATTGGACGGAGGGCCGTCGAAGTGATAGGACCGGCGTAGATTTGAGAAATCAGCTGAGTTCAGCTCAGAACCCTCAAGTTGATCTGCAAACCGATCTGCGAGATCGCCTAAATTCACAAAGGAGAAATTCAGCTCATGATGGAGTCAGTGGCACTCACCACGAGGGAAGTCCTTCCGAAGTACGTGATAACAGGAATGTCCCACCAAACCAAGCTCGAGCTTGGAGGGACAATAACATGCCAAACATGTACGATTGAATGTGAGCTATTGAACAGCCCCAGGGAACCAAGGACCAAACCCTCGAGAGGTTAGCCCAGATGGAGGAGCTGATGAAAAAACTCCTATCAGAGAAGGAAAAATATGAATATGACTCAGGGGATGAGCTCGAGCTATTCGCCCCCAACATCGCAGCAACAACATACCCGCCGGGTTTCAGGATGCCCCATTTATCAAAATTTGATGGAGATGGAGATCCATCCGACCACTTGGGAATGTTCAATACCCTGATGATGGCCCGTAATATCAGACCTGAGTTGAGGTGCCTGGTATTCCCTTTGACTCTGGTCGGACCGGCTAGGCAATGGTTCAAGCAATACAAAAAGCATTCTATCAGCTCGTGGAAGAGCTTCTCCGCTGGTTTCAAGAGGGCATTCTGGGCTTCTCAGGCAGCTCGTATCAAGGTAGACTCCCATGCAAATGTAAAGCAGCAACTCGGGGAACCTCTGAAAGCTTATTTGAGTAGGTTCGCCAATATTGTTGCGCGAGCTAGAGATGCAGATGAAAGTTCTAGGCTTATGGCGATGAGAACAAGAATCCTTGTTGGGGGCGACCTATGGAAAGAAATCCAGAGAAAGGGCGTCAACACCGTGGATGAGTTCCTGAACAAGGCTCAAAGGTGGATCAACTTGGAAGAGGCACGAGCTTCGGTCGTAGGAATCAGCCAAGTCCCTGCCCAGCCCATTGAAGCGGTAACGGACGTTGCAGCTACAGCTAAAACCGTTACCCAGAATAACCTAGGGGGAGGAAGCAAGAGGAAGGGAAGTGGTGAGGGCGGCCAGAATGGTTCAAAGAAAAATAAGCCCGTGGAGAAGTTCAAACCGAGCTATGTGACTTACGCCGACCTCACGGATACTAGAGAGCGCATTTTCTTGGCAAATTTAGCCCGCCTTCCGTGGAAAAAGCCGGAGCCTCTAAAAAATCAAAGGGCGAAGAGAGACCCTTCAAAATTTTGTCGATTCCACAATGACATTTGTCACAACATCGATGATTGCAGGCACTTGAAGGATGAGATCGAGACACTCATCAGGGTCGGACCTTTGGCTTAGTATGCCAGAATCGAATCACTCCTAATCAGCTCGTTGGGCAAAACATTCAATCAACTCCGGAAGCCCTCGCAAATCAGACCGGAGCTTAGGTGAATTAGGATACCCCTCCTCCAATAATAGGGGGAGAGATAACAACCATCTCCGGAGGCCCTCATCTGGCAGGCATGAGCAAAGGTACCCAGAAGAGGTATATCAATGAGCTGAGGTCTCACAATGGAGTTGAGTTCGTCCCGGAGCAGCGTTTATCTAAGCAACAACGATTGGAGAAACAACCAATCAGTTTTACTGAAGAAGATGCTTGTCATGTCCAGTTCCCGCATAACGATCTTCTGGTCATAACTGTCCAGCTCGCCAATCAGAGAGCTAGGAGGACACTAGTGGATAATGGGAGTTCTGTGAACCTGTTATTCAGGTCCACACTGGAGAAAATGGGATTGTCTGTGAGCGAGCTGAAGGCAACCTCCTTGATGCTGTATGGGTTTTCCGACAAGGGATCAGCAGCAATCGGAACGATCGAGTTAGTGATAACCTTGGGTGAGGGAACCCAAACTGTTTCCAAGCTGCTTGAGTTTGTGGTCATCGATTGTCCAACCACGTACAATGCAATCTTGGGTAGACCCACACTGATGGCATTTGAAGCCATAACGTCTGTCCGCCACCTTATAATCAAATTCCCTTCATCTACTGGAATATGTACTGTCCGAGGTGATCAGCTTGCTGCCAGGGAATGCTATAGCATTTCCATGAAGGGAAGATCACAACCTGGGCAGCAGACAACGGCCATACAGGATGGAGGCAAGGAATCCCAGGAAGTAAGAACTGACCCTGGGATGGAATAACCTCAGCAAGTCGGTGGTAGGGGAACCACCCTGAATGATGATATTGGTCCACGAATAGGCGAAGATAGATCCGAGCTCCAGGCTATTGAAGAACTCAAAGAAGTAAACATCGATCCCAAAGATTCTTCGAGAGTGGTGAAGCTCGAGAAGAACCTTGACGTTGAGAGAAAGGCAGAGCTGGTAAATTTTTTACAAGAAAATCTAGATGTTTTCGCTTGGTCTCATGAAGACATGGTAGGGATCAGCCTGAGTGTCATCATGCATACCCTTAACTTAGACAAAAGCATGCCTGCGAAATCCCAAAAATAGAGGCGTCTGGGTACAACCCGTGCTGAGGCCCTGGAAGAAGAAGAAGCTCGGCTCTTAAAATGCAGTTTTATTCGCAAGGTAAATACCCGATCTGGGTCGCCAATCCTGTCTTGGTCCCAAAGCCAAATGGAAAATGGCGGACATGCATCGATTTCTCTGATTTAAACAAAGCCTGTCCCAAGGATTGTTTCCCATTGACAAGGATTGACCAATTGGTGGATGCCACTGCAGAGCACGAGCTCATGTCCTTCATGGATGTGTACTCTGGATATAACCAGATCGATATGAATCCCGCGGACCAGGAGCATACTAGCTTTATGACTCCAACCAACGTTTACTGTTATAAAGTTATGCCCTTCGGATTGAAGAACGCTGGGGCTACCTACCGGAGATTGGTCAACAGAATGTTCGTTGATCAGATCGGGAAAAACATGGAAGTGTATGTTGATGATATGCTAGTCAAGTTAAAAATTGCTGATAACCATGTTCCTGATCTGAAGGAATGTTTTGAGATCCTAAGGAGGTATAGTATGAGGTTAAGCCCCCAGAAGCGTACTTTCGGAGTGGCATTCGGAAAATTTCTAGGGTTCATAGTCAATACCAGAGGGATAGAGGCGAACCTTGACAAAATAAGATCGCTACTAGAAACGCCTTCGCCCAGATCACATAAAGATGTCCAGAGTTTGACAGGATGAGTGGCAACCCTTAATCAGTTTATTTCTAAGTCCACTGACAAGTGTTTGCCATTCTATAACTTGCTCCGGGGAAACAAAAAGTTTGAATGGACTGAGGAGTGCGAGCAGGCTTTCCTCGATCTAAAAACGCATTTGGCCGAGCCACCAGTATTGTCTAAACCAATGACGGGAGAGCCCCTTTTTCTTTATCTAGCTATTACGGAAAATGCAGCCAGTGTTGTGCTGGTCCGGGAAGAGGACCGAGTTCAAAAGCCAGTATATTATATAATCAAAAGACTTATCGGAGCTTAATCATGGTATCCATTAATGGAAAAGATTGCGTTCTGCCTTATTATGGCCTCCAGAAAGCTTAGGCCGTATTTCCAATCCCATTCAATCCACGTCATGACCGATCAACCTTTAAGGCAGGTACTGCAGAAACCTGAGGCATCGGGACATCTTTTGAAATGGGTAATCGAGCTCAGCCAGTTCAAAATACTGTACATACCACAGACTACGATCAAAAGCCAAGCCCTAGCTGATTTCATGGCTAAATGCACTAGATTTTGAGAGAGTCGGTACAGGCACTGTGGAGAATCTTCGTGGACGATTCATCTAATGAGAACGGGTCCAGAGCTGGGATCATTTTGATATCTCCTGAAGGGCATCGTTTCCACTCCGCGCTGCGGTTCGAGTTCGAGGCGTCCAACAATGAAGCCGAATAGGAAGCTTTATTGGCCGGGCTTAGAGTGGCGAAGGAGTTGAAGGCCAGGGTCATCCAATGCTACAACGATTCCCAGCTCGTGGTAAACCAAGTGTCTGGAGAATATCAAGCACGGGGGACCAAGATGGCGGCTTACCTAGCCAAAGTGAAGAAGGAGCTATCCAAGTTTGAATATGGCTTAGTCGAGCTGATCCCTCGGGAGCAGAACGCCAATGTCAACGCTTTGGCTAGACTCGCTACCTCCAAGGAAGCCGAGACTCTGAGCATAGTACCAGTGGAATTCTTGGAAAATCCGAGTGTGGCAGAAAGTACGATGGAGGTCGAGATGATCGATACCAGGCCGACCTGGATGACTCCCATAATAGAGTATCTTACGACATGGAGGTTGCTTGAAGAGCGAAAAGACGCGTGGAGGATACTCTATCAAGCTCCAAGGTATACAATCGTAGACAGGACGTTGTACCGACATGGCCTTTCCTTGCCTCTTCTGCGATGTGTTCTGCTAGAGGAAGCCAAAACTATTTTGCAAGAGGTGCATGAAGGCTTCTGTGGTGATCATGCTGGGGGGCAAAACCTGGCCTTAAAAACATTAAGGCAGGGATATTTTTGGCCCACTTTATCAAAGGAATCCATCTCCTATGTCCAAAAATGTGACAAGTGCCAGTGGTTTGCCACAGTCACCCGAGCTCCACCAGTCGAGCTAAAAATGATCTCATCCCCGTGCCCATTCGCGGTATGGGGAATCGATTTAATTGGAGCCCTGCCCACGAGAAAAGGAGGAGTTCGCTATGCGGTGGCGACCATTGATTATTTCACAAAGTGGGCGGAAGCGGAGCCCCTGACAACAATCACCTCAAAGAGAGTCCTCGACTTTGTAGTCAAGAATATTGTTTGTTGATTCGTACTGCCAAGAAAGATTGTATCAGACAATGGAACTCGGTTTGATAGCGATCTCTTCACCAAATTTTGTGAGAGGCATGGCATAATTAAGAGTTTCTCTTCGGTGGCCTACCCACAGGCCAACGGGCAGGTCGAGGCCGTAAATAAAACCCTCAAAGCAAGCCTTAAGAAGAGGTTAGATGAGGCCAAGGGAGTCTGGCCCGAGCAGCTCCCACAGGTATTATGGGCATACCAGACTTCCCACCGAGCTTCTACGGGGCACACCCCTTTCTCCCTGACTTTCAGAAGTGAGGTCGTCCTTCCCGTCGAAACAAAGATAGCCCCACACAGACTCCAGAATTTCAGCCAGGAGCGGAATGATGAGTTGCTCAGCGCGTCCCTCGACCTAATTGATGAGAAATGAGAGGATTCGTAGCTACAGCTCATGCATTACCAGCAAAAAATCACTCATTATTTTAATTCAAAGGTCAGGACGCGTGTCTTTGGTTTTGGCGACTTGGTACTCTGAAGGGTCTTTTTGGCAAATAAGGACCTCAAAGACGATGCTTTGGGTCCGAGCTGGGAAGGGCCCTATCAAATAGTAGAGGTCATACAGGAGGGAACCTTCAAATTGGCTCGACTTAATGGAGAAGCAGTTCCACGGATCTAGAATGCCATGCACCTAAAGAAGTATTATCAATGATCATACCACCAGTCTATGTAAGGATTAGTTGTAAATTATGTTTAATTTAAGAGACAAAAGAATCATTGTGTATTTCTTGTATCTTCATATGGTGTCATATATGTTCTAGTTCGGATGATAGCGTTTTTCCAAAGCAACCAAGAAAGTTCACTTTCTGATTACTTGGGGGGCATATAACCCGAGAAGAGGATTAAAACTTGGAAGTTAGTAAAATTGATTAACCAGTATTGTTTTCTAAAAAACACGAGGTGTCAATAAAACTAACACGAACTAAGTTTTAATTAAAAATCAATCTTGGATACAACTAGGTCGAAAACTTGGAAGTTAGTAAAATTGATTAACCAGTGTTTTTTCTAAAAAACATGAGGTGTCAATAAAACTAACACGAACTAAGTTTTAATTAAATATCCTAGATACAACCAGGTCCGAAACTTGGAATTTAGAAAAATTTAAGATCCAGTGGCTTCCTCAGAAGCTCGAGATAACGATAAAACCTAACAAAAAACTAAGTTTGGAATATTCAAAATCCTGGATACAACCGGGTTCAAGACCTGATACTTAACAAGTAGGATATAAATCAACATCAATTTTGGTCACAACCAAAATTAAAGTATCTATCTCGACCTAAGAGTCATTTCCTAAGATTTTGAATGTACAAGTCATGAGCATAAGAAAAAAAATCAAGGAATAGATAAAAAAAGTAGATACTAACCTCGTACCAAGCCAAAAAACGGCAAATGTTTACAAAAACAAAAAAAGAATCATATGTAAAATAAGCAAAGACAAAAGAAAACTAGGACCCTCCGGGGCGCTCTTAGGACGTCACTTCCTCGATCTCCTGCTCACTAGTGGAAGAGGCCTCCCCGGTCTCGGACGGTGGCTCTTGTTGAAGCCGAACTTTGAACTTCTCGAGGTAATGCCCCCACACTTCGGAGGCCAGGAAGGAGAAGTTGCCGTCCTGATTGAAGGCCCAGCAATGATACAACATGCTCTCCATGGAAGATATCGAGGCTGCCTTTTCCTCCTTAGTAGCACCCTCGGCCTGAAGAGCGACCAAGGAAACCTTTGCAGCTTGCTCGCCTTCTTGGGCCACCATCAGGGCAGCTTTGGCGCCTAGTTCGCCTTGTTGAACAGCTACGAGGGCAGCTTGGGGAGTAGTCAGAGCGGCCTGAGCAGTCTGGAGCTTGGCCTTAAGCTCTTCATTCTTGGCCCTGGCCCGAGCTATGCCGCGATGCTGAGCCAAGACCGCCTGCAAAATGTAAAGAAACAAGTTAGACCTGCGCTGGGACAAAATCAAGAAGGTATTTAGCTAAGGAAAGTTAGCTTATTGTAAGGTTCATCCCCAATGTGGATTCCATGACGTTCTCTGGGCTCCTTTCCTCGATCTCCCGCAGATCCCTTGGATTGGCTTTGTAGAAATGCTCCACCGTATGGTGTGTTGTCTCATAGATAGTCCCCCGAAAGGTGTCTGAGATCTTCTCCAGATCCTGGGCATCGACCGAGATGCGTACGGTGGCAGCAGGGGCAATGGGAGCTGGGCGATCAGCTGACGCTGCCGGATCCCGGGCAGGGGCAGGGAGGAATCGGGGAGGAGGTGGAGCCGCACCCCTTTTCTCCTGGGCTGCAGCATCCAGAGCTGCCGCGCTCTGGCCCTTCCCTTTAGCTGGGGATTTGGAGGACGTCCCGGCAGTTGGGGTTGCCTTCTTTGATGAAGGCCGGGTTTCTTCACGAGTGGCCCTGAGCTGGATTTCCCTTCCTGAAAGAGCGCGCGGATATCAGGGACCTCGGATTGTGCCATCTCCTCGCCTGAAAAAGAATGGAAAAGACATTATCATACTTGCAAAATCATCATTCTACGTAAAATATGTATACATGCTTAGGGTATAACGAGAAGTCCTACCCTCTGAGCTAGAGGAGGAGCCTATTGCCACGACCTCCAGCCTTGGAACCGCTATAGGAGAAGGGGAGCCTAAGTCTATAACTTCTTGGATTAGGGGAGGATCGGGCACAGGTTCTACCTCAGTGCTGGATTCATTCACATATTGCCTAAGTCCAGCGGCAAAGACACCCTGGAGAAGGGAGGGCCACAACCTAAGGTTGGTCCCATACTCTTCAAAAAGGGTTGACTAAAGGATAGGGTGTTATATACGACTATAGTTCCCTTAGGATGACCCATGTCGTGGTGAACCACTAAGTGATCCACGCACTGGAGCAGGGTTATGTTACGGTCAGGGTCATTAGGGTGACGGTGTACGAGCTGGTTTGGGTTAAACCTAACTAGCCTAAGGTCAGGGACAACCCTATCTAAGTCCCTAATGGGGTACGGGTTACCTTGGCCGGAGGGGCCGACTGTTGCCCCCGATGAAGCTCGTTCTACATCCGGGTCCTAAGCAGCCTCGGGAGCTCGCCTTTTCCGAACGAGGGGCACCTCGTCTTCTTCTTCCTCTTTGCCTTCGCCGGCTTCAGCACCCCCTTCAGGGATAGACGCTAGCTCGCGGACAACCAGGGGGTTAGTCCGAGTTCTTCTCAAGGCCAGAGTCTGGCCTTCGACAATTAACTTACACGCCAACATCGTGTCACCAGACACGAGCTGGCGGTAATCCTTCTTGCCCGACGGGAGCCTCAAAAGAGTATCGTATTGGCCCCCGAGGGTCACAGACTTGGCCGTCCTCGCAAAAATGGTTGCACGAAGGTACTACTCAGTTAATATACACGCGAAAAAACTCTAGATACGAAGAGAATAACTTCACGAGCTAAGAAAGGAAAGAAGACTTATGAGGACGATTGAAGTAGCGATGTTCGCAGTTGCAAAACCCATTCGACATAAAGAATTGATATTTAAGGTCGTTGGGATGGTTGGGCAGCTCAATGACTGCAGGAGAGTTTGGGAATCGGGTCAAGTAGTAAAACCCGTCACCTCGCCCTCATTGATCCGGGCTGGCCTTGAGGCAGAAGAAGTAGAGAATGTCTGCGGGGGTGGGGACCTCCCACTCATGCTTCAAGAAAAGGTACTTCAGCCCCGCCAGCAACCGATATGAGTTTGGGGGGAGCTGAAACGGTGCCAACTTCACGTAGTTGAGGAAGTCAGCAAAGTATTGATCGAGGGGAAGGACGGCCCCTGCCTTTAGGTGCTCATCACTCCAGGCCACAAAGTCGTCCTGAAGTGGTGCACAGCTCCGTTCCCCTTCAAACGGAGGTCAAGCAATTAGGACGCCAGTCCCGACCTCGATGTTGTGGGACAACATAATCTTGTTGACCCTTCCTTGGGTCATGATCTTGGAGGCTATCCTCTCAGCCTTGAAGAAGGTGTCAAGTCTGACCACGACCGCCTCCTCCACCACGGGGCTGAACTGGGGGATGGGGGATTTGGAGGCGACCTCTTTTCCCTTATTGGCTCGTTGAGACGATGAGCCAGCTATGTTATTCTTGGACGCGCCTTTCTTGGGTGCCATTAGCTCACCTATCGAACAAGAACGATGGAACTCTTAGTAGGCAACCTAGAATTTTTATACAGGAAAGAAATAACAAAGAAAGGCTGAGGATTCTAACGCACGAGCTGAGGCAATCTCAGCCCGCGGTGTGGTACCATGCGCTACCTATACTACGCGCCTAGGTTTCCCAACAGACCCCTGATGTTTAGGGATCTGTATGTCAGAAAATCAGGCCACTACCCTCCTTGGGGAGCGGTTTAAAGCAAAACCACCCAAGAAGCGTAACCCCTAAGCAACCTAGTTTTGAACCCTAAAAAATTTTCATCTTCTATATCCTGAATGGGTATTTCCTAAAATCTGCCGTAAATTACCCAGAAATTACCCAGTTTTATGGATACCACAGTTATAGAGGTATTTTTAAGACGTACTCAGTAAAAACTAAGTCGAAGCCTATGTGCCAAAGAAATTTGGGAAATAATCTAATATGAACTACGGAAGAGTGTGGATAGGCATGGTATATATATAAAAAAAAAGGGAAAAGGAAGAAAACTCAGAAACCAGTAAAAAAAAATTCCAACAAATCCAAAAGACTTACAATATGTTCTTCAGGTGAGAGAAGTAAACTTTCTAGGGAAGAGTTCCTGGAAGAATCCTGAGCGATTGGGTTTCTGAGGTTTTTTGCAACATATGGTTTTCGGATTCCTCCAAGAAAGGAGAAGGGTTGAAAGTGCAGAAGAGAGAAGATATGGAAACATTTCGAATGAAATGTGGTGAACATTGAAAATTACCAACCCTATTTATACGTAAAAGGCATAAAGCACCGTGGACCATCCGATCAGGCTGGTGAAAGATATGAGGATCATGTTTCGAAAGATTAAACAGTGGCAAAAGGTTGGCCAGGCCATTTAATGCAGTCCTCGAAACCCGAACAGTCGCCAATTACGGCGTTCCACGTGTCCCATACTCAAGTAATGCTGAACCTGGGTAATCGCGGCAAAAGTTTAAAAGCCCCCACCGTGTCAGTCAGAGGATGACGTCATAAGACATGAGCAGGGACTTAAGGGGCAAATGTACATCCTAATATTTCAGCCATAATTTTTTAGGTAGCTCGAGTACAGCTGGCTAGCCAAGAACAGTACTAGATGATCCACGAGCTCATATTTCCTCCGCGAAGGCAGTGCGACTCCCCAAGTAAATAACACGAGCTAGAGACGCATATGAAGCACATCGTCCTAGACGCGAGGTGACGTTATGTTCAGGTCGGGATACGTTAAAGATCTGCCATTTCCAGGAACCTTTATAAACCTGGATACGTTATATATAAACGTGCGTGATCAGACATCATATGTCCGTTTATCCCTGAATTATCGGACATGTAACATAAACATGCCTACTCAGACATCACATGTCTGATTATGCCAGACGACACATGATTAGTTTTACCTAATGATTAGACCATACCTTAATGTAACTTGTAGTATTCATCATTTGTGCAAGACAGGTCACAGGAAGGATTTATATTCACGTAATGACCCCAACACCTATCCTGGGATGGTTCTTCTATAAATACCAAGACCTTGGGTAGGGAAAGGGTTTGGGTTCTTTCTCTGTAATGTAAATACTCTGCAAAAATATAGAGAGATATATAGTAATAATATCGACTCATGGACTAGGGGGATTTTAGCCTCCAAACCATGTAAAAAGGAACGAGTGTTCTTGATATTTCATTTCTAGCATCCCTAAGTGTTATTTTCCTAATTACGGTTTATCCTTAAGCACTAATTTATTCCAACTAATTACGTTATTCACTGTTGGTGAAAAATTGCGTCAACACTATATATATTCTAAACATTCTCTATTAATCTCATATTTTCCTCTACTCTGATTTTTTTTTCTCTTCTTCTCTCTAAATTCTTTCAATTTCAATTTTCAATGAATTCCAATTCATATCGCCAAATTTGTTTGATTTATGTGTTAATGATAAAACAATCCTCTCAGGTATTTATTCAATTATTAATGTTTGTTAATCTTTAAAGTTTTTATTTTAAATTATTGATCTTGATATTATAACATCTTCATCTTATGTTTCTATCACGTTTTAGATGTTATCGGATGTTTATATTGTGTGGGTGATATTGAGATTGTTGGAGGTGGTTGGAAAAAAAGAGACATCAAAGTTTTAAGAAATTAGTAAGTATAAGTTAATCGATAAATCTTCAAATAGATTATGTAGCATCATTAATTGAAAAAATTTCCACCATCTCCAATAGTGTGGAAGTTATTACGAGTTCAAATATATTTATATTTTATTTAATTACTATTATTATTTAGAATGAATAAAAAATAGAAAAATAATAAAACTGATATAACTATCTTATTTTTTATCTGCTTATTTGTGGTTAATTAATAAACTATTATTATTTTGAATTTAAATAAGATATTATTTTTTATTTATAATAATATTTTCATATCTATTTTTGTAAAATTTTTTTAAAATTAAAGATATTTTATAATTTTTTTGTATATGAATATAAATTAAAATTTAAATAATTATTTTTTAAATTAATTAAATATTATTCTCAATTGATATTATTAAATATATTATTATTATTATTATTATTATTATTATATGTGAAGTTTTGGTACAATTTGAATTGAATCTTATAATTATGATACAAAAGCCTATAATCTCTCTCAATAATCCTTCCCTTTTTTTCGGAAGAGATACGAGTAAATGGAATGGACAAAATCTAAATTTACCATCCCATCAAAATATGCTGCTACTTGGAAAATTTAATATATGTATAGGTATTGTAATATCTTTTAGTAGCAATAGTATATAATAATTTATCACACCAGCCAACTTCTAAAACTAACGAGTATGAATAATGTCATTGATCAATAACATATTCACACATTTAGGAAGTTACCGTACAAGGTATACAATAATCATGTCCAGAAATTCAATTCATCAAATCTAAATGAAGTAAACGTCCTCTATGCATAAAGGAACTTAATAATGGAAGCAAGAAACCCTTAAAACCTAGCTTTATAAAATTAAGCTACTCAAGTTCCATTTGTTCCTAAGCTCAAATAATCAACAAATCAAAATCTAGGATACTGTCATTGCTTTGACAATAATGTGACAAGTCAATTGAAGCAACTTTATTTAGCAAAAACATAAATAATACCTATAAAGTTCGTCGTCCGATATATTTTAAATGATGACAATGTCAAAATTGGAAAATATCACACAATTTAAAAAAATAAAATAAAAGAAGAATTCAAGTCAAAATCTCTAATCTATTTCTAATTTTTTTACATTTTTTATTCTATTTTATTTGATTTATGATTATTAAATAATTAAAAAATATCTAAAATCATCAATAACGACAATACGTCTTCCGTAACACTTTTTTTTAATATTTATTAATAACTAATTTTCTAATAATTATTATAATAAATTAACCATATATAAATTCATATTTATCTTGAAGATTTTCCAATTCATGATAATCTTTTTATTGTTTCATATTTCAAATTCAAAATTAAAATCATCTTAATTTATTTATATATTACTAATTTTTTAATAATTATAATAATAAATAATCATATATAATTGACATTTATTTCAAAATTTTCCATCTTTATTTATCTTTTTATTGTTTTGACATTTTAAATTTAAAATAAAAATATTTTTTATTTATATTTAAATAAAATATTTAGGAATAACTAATTTTTAATAATTATAATAATAAATGAATCATATATAAATTGACATTTATCTTCAAGATTTATTGTTTTGATATTTCAAATTTAAAACCAAAATATCTTAACAATTAAAAATATCAACATGTATACACGTCATATTAATTTGATTAAAAACATTATTAATTAAATTAATAAAAATATTTGTTTAAAAAAAATGAATGATTATGCAAAAGGTCATGATTTATAAATTCTCTCCTAAAAATATAAAAATCTTAAACAATTTATATAATAAACAAAAAAACAACGCAAAACGTATAAAATAATATTAATATTAAATAAAAGCACACGTACAACAAGTAGTTTGAATTTTATTTTTGGCACTTTAATTCTTTCAAATTTCTCGAAAACCTGTAGGAGGCTCACTATATAATGAACATTATTATGAAAAAAAATTACGATCAAGACACCCTTACGTATTCATATAAGTAGCATGTTTTACGGTTATGGTGAAAATGAATCACTTACACACAATCTCCCAAAAAATATTTAAAAATATATATTTTTTTATTTTTTACAAAAAACTGTGCGAAGCGCGACTATATTTGCTAGCCTCATTATAAATTTTGAACTATTTTTTTTTTCTAACTTGTGACATAAAACTATTTCAACTCACGTTTCTTACTTAAATCAACAAAAAAAATCCTTTTTTTTTACCGAAATTCTACCATTGATAAGCAATTTTTTTTTTTTTGGAGTTGATCTTTTTCATCTTGTGCGATCCATTCTAGCAGCCCAATTCAACACCATCTTTTTGTAGATGCAAACAAATGCAAAGAAAGATTAAAAACAATACACAGATGGAGCTTTTATGAACAAAGACTATTTTCGAAACAAATTTAGCTCAAAAGCATAGAAAAGAGAGAAGAGATAATTAGTGCCTTCTCAATTGCAACCACCAATGAATCTCATAATTTTTTTTTTTTGATAAATAGACTTTTTTCCCCTAAATTATAATATTTGTAGACTCTTGGCACCATGGATGAAATACCCTCGAACTATGTAAACTGTTGAAGATACCTCCTTTTGTTAAATTCTGTTTAAAAGTTTTAACAGTTGGCTGATGTAACAAATAAACATAGTTTTTTTTTTTCCCGAACTATGACACATGTAGACTCTTACCTCCAAATTTCTTTTGTTTGGCGAAAATGCCCCTCTGAACAATAAAAAATGTTGAAAGTATTTTTTATTAAAAAGATAAAATAAATTAATAAAAATATAAACTAAAATTTGAAGTTATTTGTGGATTATTGAAAATAATTTAAGAAATAAATTTTATTAAAAAATATTAAATTAATAAAAATAGAAACAAAATTTTGAAGTTATTTGTGGATTATTAAATTAAAATAATTCTATTTTTCTTATCTATGTACATATTCAGTCTCCAAAAATCAATATTCAAACTTTCAAATCTCATAACTCTCAATCTATAATAATAATAATAATAAAAAATAACTAGTGAGTTCATCTCTTAATTGCCAGCCGAATCCATACACCTATCTGTGATTGTGTTAGAATTGTAATTTAACCAATCCATAAGAACAACCTAATAAGTAATTATACTAATTAAACTTAGAAACATTCCAATTCCAATTCCAATTCAAATGCAATTCAAGTTAAATTTAATTTAATTTAAATATGAGCTATTGTGCATGGATACCAAAACACCCTAATATGTGCATAAATTAATGATGTTCACGGTGCGAGTGGTGCAGTTTTTTGCTATTTTATTGTAATGCACAATAAATGTTGTTTGAGCAATTTTTCAAACTGCAACTGCACCGTGTATGACTTCAAACTGCACCACAAAATGTGGTGCGGTCTGGGCGGTTTTCAACTAACGCCAAATAATTGAGCAACATTAAGTTAAATATTCATGGCAACTATTAAACATAAACAATACAACATGACTTTCAAGTTTTAACAATACATTTAAAGTTTCAAGTTCAATAATATTGTTTACGCCATTTTTCGTCAACTTAAACATGAAGATCACTAAACAAAAATATCGAAAAAGTTGAAGGTTTCAGAGACTTTTTTACGTGATTCAACAGTTAAAATCTGTGTAGTCCACGAGTCACTATTATTCTCACTACTTTCTCAAAGCTTTGAAGGAAAGCAATTTGACAAAGTATTCTCTAGTCCAATCTTGTGCGTGAATACAAATGAATTACTCTAGGCTATTTATAGACCTGGTCATGAGAATATCTTCCTCTAATTCAGGGAAGTTACAATCAATCAAATAAGTATGTAATAAATACAATAAATGCATTAATTACACAATGTCCCATGACAATATGGATTTAATATATGATAATAACTAATCCATATGAAATAGGGATTTCCTAACAGTCTTTCTGCGTACCATACGCGTCAGTGAGCTCGATCGTTGTGCTGCCGCGCTTTCAAGATTGGCCAAGCTTCGAGCTCATCGTTCCAGTAATAAACTCCTCCTCATCCAGTGATTTTGTCAAACTCATCCCTCGGAAAAGATTGGTGTCTTTGAGCCTGCAACTCAGGTTCGAACAATGCAACTTGTGCTTGAGTGCTAATAACCGATTTTTAACCACTCGCCAATTCGTATAAGTGTACTGCTAACACTTCCATATGCAAGTATACTGCTAATACCTGTTATTTGAGTGTAACATTTTGCCCCCTCAAAAGTGTTGGTTTGAATCCTCTGAGAAGGAAACTTTTGAACTTCACTTTCGAAAAATGTGCCCACTTACTACACTCGAGTGTGGACACGTGTCATTAGGGGATTTCATACCAAGAGTACTCGAGTACTCTTTTCTCTGCGCATGTCCCTTCCTATTCCCTTTTTGCCACCAATTTTTTGAAATCGAACGTGGTCCCTTGGATCACGTTTTAATCCAAATCAAGGGCTTAGACTCCCCTTTGAGCACCGCCTTTTTGCCTATTTAAAACCATTCGCCATCCTCTACCTCTTTACTATGCTTTTTAATTTTCAGAAGAAAAAACACGAACCAGAGCTCTCAACTCTTTGCATGTTCTCCAAGCCAAAGAAGCAACACAATCTCACCACCTTCGGCTCCGTGGGATCGTTTTTGCTTCCCATTTTCCAGTCTACGATCTCTACGTTCCTAAGATCAACCTTGTGTAAGTTCACCAGACTTTATCACTTATTTCTTACACATTTTTTTGTGCTTCTTGTATGTGAGAAAACTGGTTCTTACTACATTCTTGAAAATTTCTTTGCAAGAGGTAGTTTTTGATTTATGTAGATTTGTAGTGATCATAAATATGTTTAGGCAAAAAGGTGAAATGAAAACAGATAAAAATGGAACCTTTCTTTAAGTTATGGGGTAATAGGTTATAGTTTTCGTGTAGCTTAAGAAAAAAGGTTATGGATTGGGGTTTTAACGCACAAATTCTGATAATATCTCCTTTTTGGGTAACTTTCCACTTTTTCCTAGACATTCGGGATACTCTTAAACTGACAGTAACTGCCCCACTCTCGCGTGGGTACACTCTCGGTGTTGGCATTTGAGTTAATCTCGGCATTTCGAGCCTTCAGGCTCGATTAAGGCGATCTCGTTATCTCGAGCTTACAAACTCGAGTTATCAAGATCTTAATCTTTCCCACTTCCTTTTTTATAATGGGCCCTCACCTTTTTCTTTCTTGTTAGATGTCGCAGTCTTCAGAGAATCGGTGGGGGACCCGAGCTTGCCATCCATTACCACCCACCATATCCTCAGCCTGATTCACCATTCACGCAAAACTAACGGCTAATCTGCGAGCACAAGGAACAAGTCGAATGAGAGGATATCCTAGCCCATTTTCGACGACAGATCATCGAGGTCGAAGGGAGGAAGAGAAAGAAGCTTCGAGTTGCGGTGTACCCCGATTTGGATCCAAAAATCCGAACAATTCCACTAGATCCCAAACTTAAGGTCACCGTAGCCTACTCCCCTGACACACTCTCATTCAGCCTCATGGAGGGTTCATCAAATCAACCGTCCACAGGCCCCAAATCTCTTTCAACCCCGGCCTCGGAAAAATCCTTCTTCGAGGCCGAACATTACCAATGTTCCATCACCTCAACCCGACAGATTTCAGAGTTACTATCCTGCCACGAGCTAAAGCTATCCAGCAAGCTGGTGTGTCGGCCCGCCAGTTCCAACGAGAGGAGCTGATTCGCCCTTGGCGAAGGTGATCTTGAGAGGAAAGTTAAGCTCAGGACTTGGATTCGTGAGCATATGCGCATTGGGGCCTTACTTCCCCTAAAGGATTACTTCAGGAGCTTCACGGACTACGCTGGCATCATCCCGTTCCAGCTCCAGACTAACTCATATAGGGTCTTGGCTGCCCTTAGATATTTATACCACGAATTGAAGTGGGATGGACCTTCGGCACAGGAGATTCTATACCTCTTCTGCCTCAAGAGAAACCCCTCCTGAGCTCATGGTGGAGATGGGTTTTACTCTCTGTCAAGCTACCCCAAGAAGAGACAGTTTTTTGAGGATATCCCCAACCATCCTCCCAACTTCAAGACCATATTTTTCTGGACAGACGGTCTCGCTCCCTCCCATTTTTACTCATTCCAGCGGATTTGTAAGTACCATGTCATGGTTCTTTGGTTTCTTCTTTTATTTTGAGCTCGAGATACTCATCCAATCTTTTCTTGCAGCCAACTATCATCGCCCACAACTTACCAAGGCCATGAAGGACCACAGGGAAGCAATCCTCAAGCTCCCTTACGGTTAGCAATCCCTCAAATACCTTCTTCACAAGGACAAGCTTCGAATTTGTGGCCTCCTTAGTGAAGGTGAGTCTACAGACGACTCGGCAATCTGCAAGTATGCGAGGTGGGAAGAAGTCCCAGTGCCAACGACCAAGCTCCCCTCCAGAGGTAAACATGTGGGTTCGAGCTCGCGCGGCCCTGTACCTCGGTCTGTCAAACCTTTGTACTTGGGTAATGAAGCACAAGACGAGGCCTCAATGAGCTCGATTGAAGGAGGTAAAGTCGTGCTCAACCTGTCAAAATGGTCTCCCACTTTGCTTAGACAGGAACCCAATACCATAGTTTTATTTAACAATCCCCATAACAATTTTATGGTCTGATCAGGGGTAGACCTTAAGGTTCATAGGTTTGATAGATGGTTGGGGAAGTACCAAACAAAGTCTAGTTTAAACGAGGTTTAGGATAGGATAGTCATCCAATATGGGACCAATAACTATAAGGACCTTTTGAGGATGTCCCCTACTTTTAGGGAGGGGACTCCAATAGCCTTGTCAGAAGATAGGATAATTTCCTGGTCCCCGAGCTCGAGCTCAAATGAGTCCTATAGTTAGGTTCCTAATACTTATTCATCTTCAATATTGAACTTGTGTAATTTTTCTTTTCTCAACATAATTGATCTTCTTTTTTCTTTTCAAGCGATATGGACTCGGACTTGGACAACATCCCGGGGATGCCTCCTAAGGCCCGAGGTAGCAAGCGGGGACGCGCCATCTCAAAGAAGGGTGCCCCTCCTTCAAAGGTCGCGAGGGTTTCTGAGGACAATCTCTTGGCGACTTCTAAAGCTGCCTCTAATGAGCCCAAGACCCAGACTCCTGACGCTACGAAGGTGGTCGAGGACATCATTCCCGTGACCTTGAAAGCAATAAAAAACGAGCCTCCAATTTCTGTGCCATCTCCTCAGGGAAAGAAGACTCCTCCTTCTCCTCCCCACCTAGTCTCTGCTAGGGACAAAGGAAAAAAGGTTGTAGACCCTTCGGCCCCGAAGCCTGTGGGCGCCCCAACTCCGACTGTGGTCCGACAGTTCTTTGTTGCACCACATATGTCCAAGTACCCCCTGACAAATGTGGCTAGGACCCTATGAGCTAACCTATGCTCAAACTTGTTATCCTGGGCAGGCCAATCGTGCAACATTCTTGATGCCAATGTGTGGCGATTTGTGATGGGAGATAACACCACACTCATCTTTGATCAGATTATGGAGCTCGGGGTTTCTGTAAGTCTGCATTATTGGACTTTTACTTTCTTTGTTACTTGTTATTCTTTTTTTTCTTTCTAACTATTACAGTTTTTTGTTTTAGACTCTTCTTGGTGTCATACGCCAGAGCTCCTTTCTCTACGTGAAAATAGCTGCTGTCGAGGCCTTGGTCCTTGACGCCCAACAGGCTCGAATCCGTGTCGAGGATGACCTGAAGGGGGCCAAGGTAGCCTAGGCTAAAGCCGAGAGTCTGCTCAAGGAAGCCATGGAGGCCCAAGCCCGTGCTGAAACATCGCTCCAAGAGGCCTGGGAGGCCCAAGCCAAAGCTGAGGATGCCCTCAAAACTTCCCAGACCAAGCTCGCTTCTTCCGAGGCTGACGTTAATAACCTGAAGGCCGAACTCGACACCCGGACGGCTGAATTCGATGCCGCTAAGGTTGAGATTGATTGCCTGAAGGAGGAAAAGAGCGTCGCTTACGAGATCCTCGAGGTTGAGAAGAAACGCATGCTCGAGGAATTCAAGGCCAAGAAGGATTGGGCCACTGACCGGGTTATGTACATGATGTGGTCTCTGAACCCTGAGATGGATACCTCGTTCCACCTGGATAAGGAAGAGGAGTTCATTTCCAAGTGGAAGGCTTGGTTGGTCGAGGATGAGGTAACTATTACCACCTTGGATGGCAGAGGTGAAGATGAGAAAGGCGAAGAAGCTGAGTCTGCTCCTGCTGGCCAGAAATGAATCGTGTTTCTACAAGGGCTGTGTCCCTTATTATTTTTTGTAATTAACTTTCTTTTATGCCCCTTTGGGCAAAGACAATTAAAACTCGAGGTTTGAGTTTTTCTTTCATATGTTAATGGTAAATTTTATTTTATGCTTAAATCTCTTTCTCGAAATCCTTATGCATACTGTCTACCTTGAACGTTTTTTTCCTTTATCGCATGCTTCACATTTCTAGCCTCAAAATATTTTGAGCCTTCCCATAAAGTACTTATTTCTACATTGTTTATCTACACAAATACGTGTCATGCTTGAGCTCGAATTTCCATGCATTTATACATAGTTCATTCGATTGCACATTTTTCAACTTCGTTATCTTCAAAATCGAATATTACTTTTACCACGTATCTTCGTTTAAAATACTTTTCGGTGGGTAACCTTATTAGTCTAGTTATTTTTTTTCCTAATTATAGTAACTTTTCCTCATCCTCGAGTATGATCTCGAGATTGCGAGATTGAAACTTATCTGCCAAAATTTACAGCTCTGTTTCAACTTATAATTTTTTTGTTGGTTTATCTAGAATTCCAACTTTTAACTGTGTCAATTAGAATTTGCTGGTTCATTCTAGAGTTGTTTAGTTTATGTTTGGTTAATAATCCATACACTTGTTTATTTTTATTGATGGTATACTTTCGAGCTTATGGTATTATTGTATACCACTTATGCCCCCATAATATCATATGATTGCAATCTTAGGTTATTGAATTTTGAAAGCTTGCAAAAAATACAACAATAAAAATACACAAAATTTGAATAAAAATCAATGCTTTATTGATAAAAAGAAAAAATTAAGTACAAGCTTGGTTACAAATGAATAAACATCATTCCTACATTACTAATAATAAGGTCGTAGATGTTCATCATTCCAAGCTCGTGGTACCAATTCTCCATTCAATCTCGCTAGTTTATAAACACCAGGTAGAATAATGGATTCGATTTGGTAAGGTCCTTCCCAATTAGGCCCGAGCACGCCTGCCGAGGGATCTCGTGTTGCCAAAAACACACGTCTGAGCACCGAATCTCCCATTCCAAATTTTTTGTCTCGAACCCTCTTGTTGAAGTATATTGTAGCCTTTTGCCAGTATGCAACATTCTTAAGTTGGGCTTCGTCTCATTTTTCTTCAATTAGATCTAATGTTTCTTCAAGTTGGGATTGGTTTGAGGTCTGGTCATATGCCTCGCGTTTGATTTTTGGGATTTCGACCTCAATAGGTAGCATAGCTACGCAACCGTACGCTAAGGAAAAGGGGGTATGTCCTGTCGAGGTCCGGGATGATGTTCTGTATGCCCATAGGACCTGTGGTAATTCTTCTGGCCATTTTCCTTTAGCCTCTTCGAGCCTATTCTTAATAGAACTCTTTAGAGTTTTGTTCACTACTTCGACCTGGACATTTTCTTATGGATGGGCTACCGAGGAAAAACTTTTGATTATCCCATTCTTTTCACAAAACTGTGTAAACAATTCACTATTGAACTGGATCCCATTGTCTGTTACTATTTTCCTTGGTACCCCATATCTACAAATTATACTTTTCACCACGAAATCCAAAAATTTCTTCGAGGTGATAGTAGCTAAAGGTTCAGCCTCGGTCCATTTTGTGAAGTAATCTACAACGACTATGACATATTTTACTCCCCCTTTTCTTGTTGGTAAAGATCCTATGAGGTTGATTTCCCATACTGCGAATGGCCATGGAGAGCTCATCATGGTGAGCTTGGTAGGTGGAGCTCGCGAGATTGAAGCGAACTGTTGAAACTTGTCACAGCACTTGACGTATTCGAACGATTATGCTTTAACTATAGGCCAGAAGTATACTTGCCTAATCACCTTTTTTGATAGACTATGCCCCCCCAGTGTGGTCTCTGCAAAATCCTTCATGGATTTCTTCTAAAAAAATTCTAGCTTTGGGTGGAGTTACACACCTTAGCAGTGGCATAGAATACCCTCTTCTATACAACTTCCCTTCCAAGATAGTGTATCTTGGTATCATGTACATAAGTTTCCTAGCCTCATTCCAGTCTGCTAGGAGGCTCCTAGTTTCGAGGCAGTCAATTACGGGGGTCATTCAGGTAGGTTGCGAATCAATCATGTTGAAGTCTTATTCTTCTTCAGGCTCGGCTATGCTTGAGACCGGTAGGAACTCGACCGGCACCACATTGAGTGCATCAACTTTTTTGGTTTCGGTGAGCCTAGCTAGAGCGTCTGCATTCGATTTTTGCTCTTGTGTAACTTGTTCAATGGCATGGAACTCGAATTGCCCGAATGTTGCCTTGAATTTCTCCAAGTAAGCTGCCATTTTAATGCCTCGAGCCTGCTATTCTCCTAAGACCTGGTTAACGACCAATTGGGAATCACTATAGCAGTGAATGGCCTTCACTTTGAGCTCAGAAGCTATTCGAAGTCCTGCTAATAGTGCTTCATATTCAGCCTTGTTATTTGATGCCTCGAAGCCAAACCTTAACGTTGAATGAAAATAATTCCCACTCGGGGTGGTCAAAATAATTCCTTCCCCCGATCCCTTCTCATTTGAAGACTCATCAACGTAAAGTCTCCACAGCTCGCGGGCTGAGGTTATGACTTCCTTGTTGGTGATTCGCGTACATTCGACTATGAAATTTGCTAAGGCTTATCCTTTTATCATTGTTCTTGGGTGATAAGTGATCTCAAATTTTTTGAGTTCGATCGCCCATTTTAACAGTCTTCCGAACGCCTGGGGTTTTGACAACACCTATCTTAATTGTTGGTCAGTCAATACGTGCACAGGATGTGCCTGGAAGTAAGGCCGGAGCTTTTGAGATGCATGTATCAAGCACAAGGACATCTTCTCCATTAATGGATATCTCGACTCTGCCCCCAGTAACCTTTTACTAACATAGTAAACATATTTTTTGTACTTTCTTATCCTCCCGAACAAGTAATGCGCTGATGGCATGCTCAGTTGTGGCGAGATACATGTACAATACTTGCCCTATGATTGGTATGGATAAGATTGGTGGTTCAGCGAGATGCTTTTTAAGAGCTTGAAAAGCGATCTCACGCTCGTCCGGCCATTCGAATTTCTTGCCCTTTCTCAAAAGATTAAAGAATGGAAGACATTTGTCTGTAGATTTTGATATGAACCTACTTAAGGCCGCCATTTGTCCAGTTAAAATCTGGACATATTTATGTTTTCAAGGTGATGGCATATCGACTAATGCCTTGATCTTATTCGGGTTTGCCTCTATGCCTTGAGCATTTACTATGAATCCGAGAAACTTTTCCAATGATACTCCGAATGAGCATTTCTGTGGGTTAAGTCTCATGTTGTATTTCAGGAGTATAGCAAAGCATTCTATGAGATCATCAACATGGTTACAGTTATGCTTGGACTTGACTAGCATGTCATCCACATAAACCTCAATGTTATTCCCTATTTTCTCAGCAAACATCCTATTCACCAATCTCTAGTATGTGGCTCCTGCGTTCTTGAGTCCAAAAGGCATCACATTATAGCAGTACAAACCCTTATCTTTCATAAAGCTCGTATGTTCCTGGTTAGGTGCATGCATGGCTATCTGGTTATATCCAGAATATGCATCCATGAATGACATGATGGCGTGACCTGCGGTGGCATCTACGAGCTGATCAATTCGAGGTATGGGAAAGCAATCCTTTGGACATGCTTTGTTGAGGTCCGAATAATTAATGCAAGTTTTCCACTTGCCATTGGGCTTCAAAACTAACACAGGATTCGCTATCTAATCAGGATAGAAAGCCTCCCGAATAAACCGATTTTCCTTCAGCCTTTCGACCTCTACTTTCAAGGCTTTCTTCCATTCATTGTCTAGGAGCCTCCTTTTTTGTTGCTTTGGAGGGAATCCTTTGTCTATGTTGAGCGCATGGCTTATAATGCTTGGGCTAATCCCAATCAAGTCTGAATGCGACCATGCAAACACATCTATATTTTCCCTCAGGAAGCGAATTAATTGTTATCTCGCATCCTTTGGGAGGTTCTTTCCTATCTTTACCACCCTAGTGGTATCCTTTTCATTGAGCTCTATCTCCTCAAGCTCCTCGATTGGTTCGAGATCGACCATATCCTCTTCTATTCTGGGTTTGATCTCTTCTTTGACTTCGAAGACTATCCCACTGATTTCTCAGATGACAACAAGTGCTTGTGCAATTGTTTGGCCCTTCCCTCTCATGGAGATGCTATAGCATTCTCGAGCGGCCAGCTGGTTTCCCTTCAGTGTCCCGATGTTGCTAGGTGTTGGGAACTTGATGGCCAAGTGCCTCACAGATGAAACTGCCCCCAGCCCAATCGGACATGGTCTCCCGAGCATTACATTGTAGGTCGATGGGGTGTCCAACACTATGAACTCTATTATCTTGGTTACTGATACTGGGTAGACTCTCAAGGTCACTGGGAGCTCAATAGATCTCATGCTGGCTATTCCTTCTCCTGAAAATCCGTACATCATTGTCGCACAGGCTTTCAATACTCGAACTGAGAGTCCCATCTTTTCCAAGATTTCCTTATAAAGAATGTTAACTGAGCTCCCGTTATCAATTAGGACCCGCTGCACCCTTTTATTGGTGAGCTAGAATGTAATGACGAAAGGGTCATTGTGGGGAAACTGGACGTGTGAGGTGTCTTCTTCAGTGAAAGTAATGGGTTGAGTTTCAACCCTTTGTAGTTTTGGAGCTCGGGGTTCGAGTTTGTAGGGAGATCCATCCCCCATCTTGAGCTTGTTGACATATCTTTTCTGGGCATTTCTACCCGACCCAACGATATGCGGTCCTCCAACAATGGTTAACATATCCTCCCTATCTATCAGGGGAGGTTGGTCATCCTCCCTTGTGCGTGGGGTCGTATTCTGTTGGGCAAGCTGTGTAGGAGCTACCCTCTGTCCAATCGAAGCTTGGATCAAATTCCTGTTGCTAACATAGTGCCCAAAATATCCTCTCGAGATCATGTTAGGAAACTTATACAGGATCTTTATTTATTTTCATGTAGATCTAATATTAAACAAATTAATATGAGATAACCTAGAACATGTTTCTAAAATTGAATTCAAAGAGAAACAAAGATAAGAATACTTACAGTATACGCAGCGGAATGAAAGAGTCATTCCTTCAGTTTCTCTAACTCTTGTATCCTTTCTGTCGTAGAGTATTATCAAGAAACTTAATCGTTCTTCTGATTTCTTCACAGTTTTATAATGTATCCTTAGAATCACCTAGACTAGTGTGGGAAATTCTCAACACATGAGATAGATACAAAGAGAAGAAGAGAAAATAACTAAGAGGCTTAGAAAATGACTTGTGTTCAGAGAGAATCTAAAACTATCAGAAAACCAGTGATTAAACTTATCTGTCGTCTCAGAAATCTAAACTGATGACTTCTCTCTAAGCACTCTTTTTATAGACTCAATTAGGCCATTTAATTTAATTAAAAAATCAATAAAATAATAGCCAATTTGAAGACCTAGGTCGAAATTATCATGGGCTTTATGCCCGTGAAATTTCTCATTTGATTATAAGCCCATTGGACTTAAAATCAAGGAATGCATTATTTTCTATTGATTTAGTTATTTAAATCCTTTATCAAATTAATTATTTATAATTTGAACCTTGATTTAAACTCATTTATTAATTTAGATACCAATTTATCTTAATTAATAAATCTGCCATAATTTTTCTTTTCTTCTCAAAATTACATAACTCTGTGAAACTATCCAAAATTGACCTGGTCAACTTTGATAATTCTAATTGATAATTAAATCAATTAACTGAGACTCTCTAGATAATTTTATCCAAGGTACAATGGGGACCATGGGCCTATGAAATCAAGCTCCAATAAGTTATTATAAATCTAACAAATAAATTTACTAACTTATTAATTCCTTGTGACTCCACTATAGACGCGGAATTGCACTCTTGAATTCATAGAACGCTCTATAACAAATATAGATACGCTATTAATTATCCATTGTTACAACCATAATTGTCACTCAATCCTCTTTAGATGGTCTACAATGAGATAAGACTAAAATACCATTTTACCCCTAATTGTATTTTATCCTTAAAACACTTAGTTCCTTGTAAATAAGATCTCAGTGAACTAATTTAATTATTGAAATGAGATCTCTATCATTTAACACCTTGAACCAAACTAAAAGGAAATCATCGTTTCACTTCTTCATCAGAAGCTATAGATGTTCATATCTATGATTAACACTCCCACTCAATTATACTACCGAGTTCCCAAGATGTAAGTATGGGCTAGTTCGTAGGGTAAGCTGGTAACGAACAAGTCAAAGAACTCAAATAATACAATCAATTAGAATACTAACCACTCAGAATTGAGATTGAATTGACCTATGGTCAACTATATGATATGACTAGAATAGATAATAACAGTATGTTTACTTATCTTATCAACTGTCAATATCGGTCCTGTCCGATGTAACAAATACATCCGATCTTATCTACTTTGCTAATGTTCTGGAAAGAACATAACATGAGAATGTGTAAGTAGATCATATCGTAGATTGGCAAGTCAGTGTAAATCTTGTGCACCAACTAATCTTAGGACTAACTTATTTTGAACATATAATCATATTTATATTCCACTGTGATTATGTCACTATATATACGATTAGCTATATGCTCGGGATTTAATGGAAGTTTATATTAAACAAATAATCATGAAAATAAAATATGTGAGCAAAGTGATTGACCAAGTCAAAAAATGATTTCTATTCTTTTATTGATAATAAAATGAGATTACAAAGAATTTGAGTTTTAATTAGGGCATAAAACCCTAACAAACTCCCACTTGCACTAATTGAAACAAATGCCTTAATTCTACTAATCTCATTTCCTTGATATGCTTATCAAAAGTAACTTCTGGTAGTGTCTTTGTAAACGGATCCGCAAGATTGTCTTCAGATGCAATCTTCATAACCTTCACATCTCCCCTGGCCACATATTCTCGAATAATGTGATACTTCATTTCTATATGCTTACTCCTCTTGTGACTTCGAGGTTCTTTCGAGTTGGCTATCGCTCCTGTATTGTCACAAAACAACACAAGTGGTTTATCCATTTCTGGAATAACACCAAGATCTGAATAGAACTTCTTTAGCCAGACTATTTCCTTAGCTGCTTTTGACACGACTGTGTACTCAGCCTCCATGGTGGAATATGAGATTGCAGACTGCTTTACGCTTCTCTAAATCACAGCTCCACCCCCAAGAGTAAACACCATTCTAGAAGTAGACTTCCTATCATCGACATCAGTCTAAAAATCTGAATTGGTGTAGTCTACAATGTTCAGATCACCACCCTTTTAGACTAACATATAATCCCTAGTCCGCCTTATATACTTCAGGATATGCTTAACTGCTATCCAATGTTCCGGTCGTGCATAGCAGATATCTGGTCTAGTACACAACATAGCATACATCAGACTTCTAACTGCAGATGCGTAAGGAACTTTTCTCATTGCATCTTCCTCTTCAAGAGTCTAGGGAGACTACTTCTTTGAAAGATGAATTCCATGGCGGGATGGTAGATGCCCTTTCTTGAAATTTTTCATTGAGAAATGTTCAAGCACTTTATCTATGTAAGCTGCTTGAGATAGAGCTAAAAGTTTGTTCTTTCTATCCCTGATGATTTGGATACCTAGAACATAACTCGCTTCACCCAAATCCTTCATCTGGAATTGAGTGCTCAACCAATTCTTCACATCTGATAATTTCTTAACATTGTTTCCAATGAGGAAGATATCATCCACATAAAGAACCAGGAATACCACTATTTGATTTGCCTTCAGTTGGTAAGCACAAGGCTCATCAATATTTTGTTCAAAGCCATAGGTTTTTATTATTTCATCAAACCTAAGATTCCAGGAACGAGAAGCTTGCTTAAGTCCCTAGATGGACCTATTCAACTTGCAAACTTTTCATTCTTGTCCAGCTACTTTAAATCCTTCTGGTTGATCCATATAAATCACTTCGTCAAGCTTTCCATTAAGAAAAAGTTGTCTTGACGTCCATTTTCCAGATCTCATAGTCGAGAGCGGCTGCTATGGATAGGAGGATGCGAATGGACTTAAGCATGGCTACTGGACTAAAAGTTTCCTCATAGTCCACGCCTTCTCTTTGGGTATAACCCTTTGCCAATAATTGAGCTTTATAAGTCTCGATATTTCCATCAACAACTCATTTCTTCTTGTAGATCCACTTGCACTCAATGGCCCTAAAGTTACTAGGTGCTTCCACAAGATCCCAGGCAGAATTTGAGTACATGGATTCCATTTCGTCTTTCATGGCTTCGAGCCATAGTTCCTTTTCAGGGCAAACCATTGCCTATTTGAAAGACAACAGATCATCATCATTAGTGTCACCAACAACCATATTGGTTTCACCATCCAAACCATAGCAAACTGGGTTCCTAGAAACCCTCCCACTACGATGAGGCTCTGTGACAGTTTGCTCAGGAACAGTGGTACTTTCTTCATTTGAATTGACTTGCGTCGGTTGGACATGAAGAGTGGGAATTTCATCATCAACTTGCGTTGATGATGATGAAACATTGGTTGGAGTCAATTCTTTAACCATCTCCTCTAAAACTACTTTGCTACGAGGTTTGAAGTTTTGGACATAGTCATTTTCCATAAAAGTAGCATTCGTAGAAGTAAACACTTTCTTTTCTGTATGACTATAGAAAAGTTCACCCCGAGTACCTTTAGGATAGCCAATAAACATGCAAACTTCAGTTCGCGGTTCTAGCTTTCCCTCCTTTTTCCTCAGGACGTGGGCGGGACACCCCCAGATTCTATAATATCGTAAACTCGGTTCACGACCATTCCAGCATTCTAAAGGTGTTTTGGGGATTGATTTAGATGACACGACATTGAGAATGTCATTTCTGGTTTCAATTGTATGTCCCCAGAATGAAGTTAGTAGAGTTGAGTAACTAAGCATGCATCTAACCATTTCCAATAAAGTTCTGTTTTGGTGTTCCGCTACACCATTTTGCTGCGGAGTACCTGGGGCAGTAAGTTGTGATAAAATCCCAAGTTCAGTTAAATGATCTTGGAACTGCATATCCAAATATTCTCCACCCCTATCAGATCACAAGATCTTTAACATTTTACCTAATTGGTTCTGAGCCATTGCTAGGAATTCCTGAATCTTTGAAAATGTTTCTGATTTCCTATGAATTAGGTAAAGACACGAGTATCTAGAATAATCGTCAATGAAAGTGAAGAAATACTCAAAACCACCCCTAGATTGTACATTCAAAGGTCCACAAACATCTGAATGCACAAGACCAAGTGGTGCTTTGGCCCTATCACACTTTGTAGAGAATGAACGCTTGGTCAGTTTGCCTTCTAGACAAGATTCACAGACAGGTAATTCACCTAAGGTGAGTTCCCTCAAAGGTCCGTCCTTTGTAAGTCTTTGAATCATATCCTAGCCAATGTGACCTAGTCTCAAGTGCCATAAATACATCATATTATCGTCATCGGTCTTTTGACGTTTATTGGTCCTAAGTTTAGCTACTTTGAATAAATCATTATTAAGAGCGAGGGGTTTGTTAGGTCGCAGAATATAAAGTCCGTTTACCAAACACGCAATACACAATTGTGATCCATTGAAAGAAATAGATATATTAAAACTTGTGAAAGTCATAACAAATTGTTCTAATTGCAACATGGAAACTGAAATTAAATTTCTACTAAAATTCGGAATGAAAGAGACATCTTTTAAAATTAAAAATTTATTTCCAAACTTCAGACGAGCTCTTCCTCTAGCTTGGACCACAACGAACGCTCTGTTCCCAACTCTAAGCTTTAAGCCGCCTTCGTCCACTTCCTCTCACGATTCAAGAAGTTGTAAAGAGTTATAAACATGGTTAGTAGACCCAGGATCAATAATCCAAATGGATTTATCATTCTCTAGAACACATGTTTCCAAGATAAATGAACTATAATCATTACCTTTGTTTTTAGCTGCTAAAAACTTGGGGCAATCCTGTTTTCAATGCCCATTCTCTTTGCAGTGAAAACACTTTCCTTTACCTTTCTTGTTTTTCTTGTTCTTCCTCTTAGGCGTCTATGCACTTGGTTGTGCACTCGTCTTTGCAGCCTTGGGGTTGTTGTTTTGTCCACCTTTCCTCTTGTTTCCAGCATTCGAAGACGAAGCTTGGTTAGCTTCAGCCTTTGCTTGATCAGCAGCAGTAGTAGTAGTTGTCTTCTTTTCTCCTCCCTTACTTGGTCCACCCATGATAGACTCAAAATTCTGAAGCTCGTTCATGAGCTGCGTTAGACCATAGTTGAGTTTATTCAACACATAGTTGGTGGTGAATGGTAGGACAGCTGGAGAGAGACTGTTGAGGATTAAGCCAACTTGAGTTTCCTCATCTATTATGGCTTCATGCAGTTCAGCTTCCTGAAAGTAGTTTGTCATCTTGATCAGGTGATCATGAACATGTTGAGAAGGTGCCATCCGAGCATTGGCATATTTCTTGGTGGCCTCAAAACGAGTCTGCGCTGACTTGGAACCAAACATGTCTTGGAGCTGATCCATGATTTCATAGGCTGTCTCGACATTCTCCATCTTTGTCTTGAGAGTGTCAACCATACTAGTCAACATGTAGTATCGTGCCTTGTTGTTAGCCGCCTGCCAACGCTCATACTTGTCCCTCATAGACTTGGTAGCTTGTTCAGCTAGAACTTTAGGGGATTCCTCAGTCATGATGAACTTGGAGTTGTCACCAATCAACACAATGTTGATGTTTTGCTTCCATTTAAGGAAGTTTTCTCCAGTGAGTTTCTCCATCGAAAGTTGAGAAATGATGGGAGTGGACACAACCACTACTTAACTTAAAACTACAAATTAAAAAATAAAATAGAAATCAATCACATTTGCTCAATAAAACTTTTATTCACACAAATTTCAAGAAATAGCACAACATATACCAAAAATATATAAGATATGAGAAAAAAATACAAAAAACAATCATATCTCTATTTCTTTAGGTTTTTAACTAATCTATGATATCCTTGTCCCGGTTGGCGAGAGTCAAAAATACCACTAGTTAAATAGAGTTGCAAACTCATTTAATAATGGACACCACTATTAACAACCTACTATTCGATCAAAATAAGAAAACAAAATCTCTTATTTTATGAGCTAGACCCACGGTTTCGATAATCATAGATTTAGTCCTAGTAGTCACCGTAGGGGTGAGTCTAGTAGAATTTGACCTATAATTATCTATCTTTCGAAATCTAACCTTGTCAAAATAACTAATGAACACCTTCCGTAGGGGGACGAATCAAAGCGCCTCGAGGCCCCATTAAGCTATTGACTATCTTAAACCAACGGTGGAGATCGAATAAAATTATTAAAATAAGCTCATTATTAAATTAAAAAAATAGTATTTTTATTATTTATTTTTAGAAAATTAATGACTATGGTTTTCCAAGAAAAAAAATTAAACAGATTAAATTTTTAAAACCAAAGTCATATAATTTCCTATTAATTTTAAAGTGTCACATTGAAACAAAATCAATTAATTTAGAATTAATTTGTTGCTAATCAATATTTAGGTTTAAGTAATATAATGAATCTATACAAATAAGTCCAACTCAGGTAAATGGGTCTCAACAATTGGGCTTGTATGGAGGAGGGCTGGGTCCAGTATGTCGTTCCCACTACAAAGGACTCCTATCTTCCATACAAGGTCCAAAAGACAGGAATTTAAACATTCGTTTTATTAATTGATATTAATTGGTTAGGTCCACTATAGTCATACAAAACAAATGGGCCTTCACAAGTGGAATCACTCACAAGAGAGGAATTTAAACTTTACATTTTTAATGGGTTCAAATAAAACCTATCATTTTATTAATATATTATTTGGCATAATCCATATATCTAACAAACATATGGGCCACTATATACGTTTAAGCCCAATTGCAAAAATAACACATATAGTGCAAACAGACATGTTATAATTGGATGGGCCTAATCATGTTACTATATGAGCAATTCTATGAATTTATGCAAAAATACAACAATTAATTATTTAGAATTTATCAAATTAATTAAAGTTTTACAAAAAATAAGTCAATTTAAATGAAATTTATCAACAATTAACAATAGTTAATTTAAATTTCATTTATCAATAATCAACTTGGTTTTAGGTTAATTTGAAAAAAAAAATATTGATTTAATTTAAATAGGATTTATCAACAATTAACCAAAGTTAATTTAAATCCCATTTATTAAAAAAAATATTTGATTAATTGGCTGAAAATAATTGATATTTTTCAAAATTTAACCAATTTTAAATTTTAAAATCAATAACTAAAGTGTTTTTAAAAAATATATTGTGTTGTTAAAACTATAAGCAAATATTTTAACCATTTTAAAAAATATATATTTATAGTTATAGCAACCCTAAAATATCTTAAAACAGTTAATCAAATTCATATATCCATAAAAATATCTAACTAACAATATTCAAATTTCAAATAATTTAAATATTAAAAACTATAGAATAAAAATATATTTATATTTTCAAATAAAGATTTAATAAAAATATCAAGAATTTAAAAGAAAATATCTTAAATATCTGATAACTTAATTATAATATTTTAATATATTAAAAGATTTAAAATTAAGTTGTTAGTCTACTTTTAAATTTGAATTTGAATATTTGTAGAAAATATCTAATTATTTAAATTTTAACTAACAAAAATATCTTATTTAAAAAAAAATTAAATACAAAAACAAATCTGATATTTTTGGCTTTGATTATAAATAATTTATTTCCACAAATTTTAATTTTTTTTAATTTTAAAAAAAAAACATTTTGGATGAACAGTACCATCGGTACTGTTCATTGCGTGCTGGTGCGCGCGGGCGTGCGCATGGCAGCTAGACCAAATTTAAAAAAAAAAATTGAGCAATTTTTCAAACCAAAAAAAATTTATAATTAATTTTTAACATATTTTACACAAAATAAAACATATATAAAAATTAATATTATAGAAAACACTACAAAATAATCTAAAAATTGCTAATAATCACATAAAATCAATTTGCTACATAAAAACATGAAAACCATCCAATTATTTAAACATATCAAATAATCCAATTTTTAACATGTTCATGCATGAAAATAAAGATTACCAAATGCTCTGAGGCCAGTTGTTAGGAAACTTATACATGATCTTTATTTATTTTCATATAGATCTAATATTAAACAAATTAATATGAGATAACCTAGAAAATGTTTCTAAAATTGAATTCAAAGAGAAACAAAGATAAGAATACTTACAGTATACGCAGCGGAATGAAATAGTCATTCCTTTAGTTTCTCTAACTCTTATATCCTTTCTGTCGCAGAGTATTATCAAGAAACTGAACCGTTCTTTTGATTTCTTTACAGTCTTCCAATGTATCCTTAGAATCACCTAGACTAGTGTGGGCAATTATCAACACATGAGATAGATACAAAGAGAAGAAGACAAAATAACTAAGAGGCTTAGAAAATGACTTGTGTTTAGAGAGAATCTAAAACTATCAGAAAACCAGTGATTAAACTTATCTGTCGTCTCAGAAATCTAAACTGATGACTTCTCTCTAAGCAATCCTTTTATAGACATTAGCCCATTTAATTTAATTAAAAAATCAATAAAATAATAGCCAATTTGAAGACCTAGGTCGAAATTATCATGGGCTTTATGCCTGTGAAGATTCCCATTTGATTATAAGCCCATTGGACTTAAAATCAAGGCATGCATTATTTTCTATTGATTTAATTATTTAAATCATTTATCAAATTAATTATTTATAATTTGAACCTTGATTTAAACTCATTTATTAATTTAGATACCAATTTATCTTAAATAATAAATCTGTCATAATTTTTCTTTTCTTCTCAAAATTACATAACTCTGTGAAACTATCCAAAATTGACCTGGTCAACTTTGATAATTCTAATTGATAATTAAATCAATTAATTGAGACTCTCTAGATAATTTTATCCAAGGTACAATGGGGACCATGTGCCTATGAAATCAAGCTCCAATAAGTTATTATAAATCTAACAAATAAATTTACTAACTTATTAGTTCCTCGTGACTCCACTATAGACTCGGAATTGCACTATTGAATTCACAGAACGCTCTATAACAAATATAGATACGCTATTAATTATCCATTGTTACAACCATAATTGTCACTCAATCCTCTTTAGATGGTCTACAATGAGATAGGACTAAAATACCGTTTTACCCCTCATTGTATTTTATCCTTAAAACACTTAGTTCCTTGTAAATGATATCTCAGTAAACTAATTTAATTACTGAAATGAGATCTCTATCATTTAACACCTTGAACCAAACTAAAAGGAAATCATCGTTTCACTTCTTCATCAGAAGCTATAGATGTTCATATCTATGATTAACACTCCCACTCAATTATACTACCGAGTTCCCAAGATGTAAGTATGGGCTAGTCCGTAGGGTAAGCTGGTAACGAACAAGTCAAATAACTCAAATAATACAATCAATTAGAATACTAACCACTCAGAATTGAGATTGAATTGACCTATGGTCAACTATATGATATGACTAGAATAGATAATAACGGTATGTTTACTTATCTTATCAACTGTCAATATCGGTCCTGTTGATGTAACAAATACATCCGATCTCATCTACCTTGCTAATGTTCTGGAAAGAACATAACACGACAATGTGTAACTAGATCATATTGTAGATTGGCAAGTCAGTGTAAATCCTGTGCACCAACTAATCTTAGGACTAACTTATTTTGAACATATAATTATATTTACATTCCACTGTGATTACATCACTATAAATACGATTAGCTATATGCTCGGGATTTAATGGAAGTTTATATTAAACAAATAATCATGAAAATAAAACATGCGAGCAAAGTGATTGACCAAGTCAAAAAATGAGTTCTATTCTTTTATTGATAATAAAATGAGATTACAAAGAATTTGGGTTTTAATTAGGGCATAAAACCCTAACAAATCAGATCTTCAATCCCGTCCTTCAGTTGTCTGCATTCATCGGTGGTATGACCGATGTCCTTATGGAATTTGCAGAATTTACTGGTATCCCTTTTTGACTTCTGATTTCGCATCGGATCAGGTCACCTGAGCGGGACCTTGTTCTCATTTGCGATGAAAATGTTCTCTTGAGTATCTGTAAGCTCGGTATAAACTGTGTAAATGGAGAAGTATCTTTCTCATTTTTTCTTTTTTTCCTCGCCCACCTCTAAGTTATTTCATTCATTTTTCTTCCTTTTTGAAGGGTCGCGACGTTGAAGGCGTAGTCGAGGTCGAGGCTGAGTTGACGTTCGTCGTTGTAGTTATAATAGGCTGATGGGTCAGTTTTAATGTTGACCTCGCCTCTTCTACATTGATGAATCTCTGAGCTCTGTTGTTGAACTTGGTTATTGTCCTTACATGTTTCCTTTGCATGACATCCCAAAGGGGACTCCCCGACAATACTGCAGCTCTTACTGCCACGAGATGACCACTCTCATCGACATTTCGGGCTCGTGCCACCTCTATGTTGAATCTTGCCAGGTAGCTTTTTAATGATTCTCCCAGCTGTTGTGTAATATTAGTCAAGGCTGAGGCTTCAGATCTAACACCTACCATGGCCTTGAATTCCTTAACCAGTTGTTCCTAAAACGAGATCGAGTGCGTTCAGAACTTTTCGAACTAGTTTTTTGCTGGTCTCGTCGGTGTGGTTGGAAAGAGCATGCACCTAAGCTCGTATCCAACATTGCTAGCACGCATTATCATGTTAAACGTACTCAGATGGCTATATGGGTTTGAAGTTCCATCAAAGAGTGCCACGTGGGGTATCTTGAATCCGTAAGGAAACAAAGTGTTTGATATATGTGGAGTGAAAGGCTCAAGATCCTCATCAAAGTTATCAGCCTTGTCCTTATTTCTTTCTTCTTGAAGGAGCCTGATTGCTATTTCAAGTTGGTTGATTCTTTCTTGGACCAACTCCACCGGAGGTTGAGCTTGCATTTGGGGGTAGCTGGTTATTGTTTGTGAAAAATCCAGCTCCTTGCCCCAGTACAGGGTTATACTGATTCCTATGTACTGACTGCATGGGCTCTTTTCGACTATTTAAATGTGTTCGTAAATCTAGGTTTGACAGGTTAGCCTGCCCTCAGTTTTAATTCAAGTGATCTCGGAGATCAGGGTAATCGTTCTCATAATTTCTAGTATTCATGGGCTCAGTGTTGTATACACTCACCGATCTACTAAGGTCCAGACTTCCACTGAGGAAGTTGACATTCCTCTCAGGTTGTTGTTGTGTGGCTCGATGGTTGCGAGGTGGGTTTTCGCTTGCCCCCTCGCTCCAGTCGTTTGCGACCTCGACATATGAATTCCCATTGGTGGGGATGCCCTATGTCCTCGGTGAGCCTCTTGTTCACCCCTTGTCCAGGTTAAGCCCTATGATTTCTATCTCGACTCCCACTTCGAGCAAGTTTCTAAAGTGCCCGCTCCCCCATCCGGTTTCCATTGGGAGCCGGCTGGGGTGCCTCTCAAGCTGGATAGAGGTGCCTTATTGGCGAGGGAGGATGCTTTATTGGTGATGGCGGGGGCCTTCCAATATTGGGCTTGGAAGGTCCGAAATTAGCTCGGACAGTCTCTGGGTTGTTCTTGATAGGCTCGGGCTTATCATTTCGAGCTATGAGAGGAGCTCAGTTATTCCCTATTCTAGTAGCTACACTTACCGTATGGGTTGCCCCTTGCAACATTTTGAGAATTTCCTCTAGGACGACCATTGTCGGTATTTGTCTTGGGCCTCGGTTGGGCTTGTTGGGCCCTTTGCTCAGCCATTCCAGTAGCTGTACTCCCACGAGGTCATCCTCTAGTCCTCTGATGTGATTCCTGTACCTCAGCGGCCTGCCTAGCCAATTCCTTGTTTCGCCATGTAGCTTCAGTTAGCTGTTCGCGCAATCTGCGATTCTTCAATTCCACGATGGGCACATACCTTTCAGAATTATGGTATAGATCCTTGTTGGGTCTGGGGGTTGGAGTTGGTTGCCCCCTGGAGGCTGATGATGCACTTCCATCATCGGGGCTATGATCTACCATGGGTTGCTTCCCAGGCCTCTGTGGGTAGTTCTCAATTTGAGGAGTTCGCTCCTCGGGGATTTGTGGCAATGGTCATCCACTAGTTCCAGAGTTGTCCGTGGTGGCCATTGATGGTATGCAGGAGGTTTATGATTAAACAATGCACTGGTTTGCTTAATCCTCTCAATGAAAGCACTAAACTGTTGACACCATTTTTTGTCAACTTAAATATGAAGAGTACTAAACAAAAATATCAAAAAAGTTGAAGGATTCAGAGGCTTTTTTACGTGATTCAGCAGTAAAAATCTGCCTAGTCCCGAGTCACTATTATTCTCACTACTCTCTCAAAGCTTTGAAGGAAAGCAATTTGGCTGAGTATTCTCTAGTCCAATTTTGTGCATGAATACAAATGAATTATTCCATGCTATTTATAGACTAGGTCATGAGAATGTCTTCCTCTAATTCAGGAAAGTTACAATCATTCAAATAAATATGTAATAAATACAATAAATGCATTAGTTACACAATATCATAAGATAAAAGAGATTTAATATATGATAATAACCAATCCATATGAAATATCCTAACAGTCTTTCCGTGACTAGACACGTCACTAAGCTCGATCGTTGTGCTGACGGGCTTTCGAGATTGGTCAGGCTTCAAGCTCATCGTTCTGGTTATAACCTCCTCCACATCCAGTGATTTTGTCAAACTCATCCCTCAGAGAAGATTGGTATCTTCAAGCCTGCAACTCAGGCTCGAACAATGAGACTTGTGCTCGAGTGCTAATAATAGATTTAGAACCACTCGACAATTCGTATAAGTGTACTGCTAACACTTGTAGATACAAGTATACTGCTAATACCTGTTATTTTCCATCTCACTCTTTTCGAGCTAACATTTTGAGGCTATTTATTTATTTTCGAAATTTGGGTGTAACAAATACAACCAACTTTTGAGTACAAAGTAAGTTTAAAATCAAAATTAAATAATATTTTTAAAAAATTGATGTATTTCTAACAATGCGGTGTAGTGGGCTTTGAACCGTATTTATGAAATTTCAAACTGCACATTGCACTGCTCTATGCGGTTTGGAAAAAATTCAACTCGCAACCACGCCACAAAGTGTTTTACATTGCATATTTTAGTGTGGCGTGGGAGATTTGATGAACACCCCTAGCATGGATAAATAAATAAACAAATTATAATTTTTAATTTTAATTTAATTAAAATCTAATTTATTGTTTTAATATTTATATTTTTATTAAATTATTTTCAATAATTTTCATTGTTCGGGGGCATTTTTACCTGGCAAAGAAATTTTGGGGGCAAGTGTCATAGTTCGGACGAGTGGGAGTGGGGAAGCTATGTTTCTTTGCCACGTCAGTTAACCATTAAAATTTTCGGATGGAATGTAACATAAGGGGGTATTTTTAACAATTTATATAATTCGAGGGATATTTCAGCCAAGCAAAAAAAAAAAATTGGGGGACAAGAGTCTACAAGTGTCATAAGTCGAGGGGGAAAACCTATTTGTCTTTTTTTTTAATAAGAAAATAGTATAGGAGGTAAATTCTTATATATATATATATATATATGGAAGTTTACAAAAATACTTAAGATTTATAAAAATACTAAAAATATAAAATCTGGAAAAAAATACAAAAATACAAAGGGACATAATCGTAAATATGAAGTTTCTTTTTGTAAACAAAGTTTACAAATTTATAACAATACATATTTTTTGTAACCAAAGTTTATAAATTTAAAACTAAAGTTTACAAGTTTGTAACTATATGTTATGATTTTGTAAACAACATGTATAGACTAAATAGAATATTGTAACAAGCAATAACAAAACTGTTAGAAAGTGTTATCCATATTTTATAATTTTTGTAAAATTTTGTGTTTTTCAATTTTTTTTTTAAATTTTCTATGTTTAGAATATTATCCATATTAATATAGTAATAAAAAATATTACTGTAATGAATTGTGTAAAAACCCCAGGTGGGATATGCCTCAACAAGAGCCACGAAGATAGTACAGGCCCAAGTATTGTTAATGATATTCCAAATGGGAGAGATATGAAGATGGGCTAAACACAATAAGCAAAAAGCCAAGAGAAACAGAATAGAAACCCTCCAGACTGGCTAGAGGAATATTCTAGATGATATGTTGTATTTCATCTCATTCTGTTATGGAAATTTGAGTTTTTATGCTTAATGGGGTGGTGTAATTCAAAATAATGCTAGGCATTTTTATCATTTCAAAATGATGCCAATTCTTTTTAGCATACCAAAAATACCCCTATCACAACTCTCTTATCTCTTCCCTCTTCTCCTCCTTCTTCTCATTTCTTCCTAACTCTCTTTCACTCACCTCACCTCACACTGCCACTAAGAGCACCATGGTAGAGATCCCTGTACTACCAAAAGTCGAGCAACCCCCTACGATGGAAGCCATTTGTAGAGATCAAGACCAAAGTAAGGGTTGAGGAATCTTGGAGAAAAATCTTATGGGTAAGCAATTTTTTCTTAAATACTTGTATTGGTGATGTTTCCTTTAAACTTTTTGGGCATTTCGAATATATCTGAGCCATATTTGCACATATTTTTGGTTTTTTGTCGATCTGCGTTTTCTGGAATTTTTCTGGGTTTGAGTTGTACTCGATAGTTGCTTGATGCCTGCTCGATGTAGGCTCGATGGCACATCATTTTTTACGGTTGCATGTTGTGCTCGATGGTTACTCGATACCTACTCGATGGGTGCTTGATGGTAATGTGCATTCTCACTATTTCATGCATGCTCGATGGATGCTCGATGCCTACTCGATGCAGGCTCGATGGCACATCATTTTTTACGGTTGCATGCTTGCTCGAATGTTACTAGATATTTGCTCGATGCAAGCTCGATGGTAATGTGACTTGTCACTATTTCATGCATGCTCGATGGAGGCTCGATGCCTGCTCGATGTAGGCTTGATGGCCCATCATTTTTTACGGTTGCATGTTTGCTCAATGGTTACTCGATACCTGCTCAATGCAAGCTCGATGGCAATGTGCATTCTAACTATTTCATGCATGATCGATGGTTATTCGATGACTACTCGATGATGGCTTGATGGTCACGTGCATTCTCACGATTCATACTCGATGGCATCCTCGACGCATGCTTGTTGATTTTTTTCTAGTTTTTCAGCTAATTGTATTTGTGTTTTTTTTATTTCAGGTTCTACTGTTTACGTATTTGTTTCTTACAACGGTGTTTGGGAAACAGATGGTAGGAAATGGTATTTTAAGGACGCTGAAGGTGAAGTGATACCAGTAGAGAATGATGTCACTTGCAACTACTTGACATACTGCACGAGACATTTTAGGTGGATAGAGAGGTGTATGAATTGAAACTCGAGGTGCCATACGTATGCGGCGACCAACCATTTGCACCGGTTCAATTGAGGAATGATCGTCAAGTTTGTGTATTCTTAGGAATAAGCTTGAAAGAACAGATAGTCTTATGTGTGACTCCAGTTAAGAAGAATGTTGTATCAGATCCTTCTCCTAGTGTGAACAAAAAAGACACGAGTAGTGTCGATCCATCTTCTGCAGGTAGCAGTTACAAGCATCTTAGCGAGGTGGGCACTTTTGTTCCAGTTACTGATCCGATGGCTACTATTCAGCTGATATACCACAAGGAGGTCCCACAGGTGTGCTTGAGGCATATGAGTACAATCCCTATGTGAATGATGATCCAGTTGGAAATTGCTTTGAAGATAATGATGATGGTTCTGAGGATGACTCGTATTATAGTGCAGATGTTTCAAATGAGGAGTTAGACATTTCCTAAGCCCAACAAGTAGAAGAAGAGTCAAGACTACCACTTGCACAGGCACACCTCCCAACTCAAGGACACCGAACACCTGCCAGAAGCAGTAATCAACCTGCTAGGATAGAAGATAACACTAGGTGGAGGGAGAAAATTGTATCAAGAGAAGATCACACCAGATGGAGTGGCCCAATGTTTACAAAAGAAGATATTGAGGCATCTGCTAAAACCCATTCCTCATCATCTGGTGCACCAATGAGAGAAATATATGTTGGGAAGACTTTTGAGGACAAGATTGATTTAAAAACCAAAGCTGCTCTATTTGCAATGAAGAATAACTTTGAATATATGGTGAAAAAGTTTGGTACTGACGTATGGTATATCACATGCAAAGATCCTGACTGTTGTTGGAGGCTGAGAGGGAAAAAACTACCAATGTCCCCCATGTTTGAGATCACGATATACAAGAGCGTACACACATGCTCACTAGAAGTGCGACAAAAAGGTCATCGTCAAGCTGCATCGTGGGTCGTTGGACACTTCATAAAGAACAAATACGCAGTTGATGGGACCCGTTACATTGCAAACAACATAAAGGAGGATATGAAAAAAAAAATCGGTATTGATATGAGTTATGAAAAGGAATGGAGATGTAGAGAGAAGGCACTTACGTATGTTAGGGGGACATATGAAGATTCGTATTACAAGTTGTCATCCTACTTGCACATGTTGCAGCAAAAGAATCCAGGTACAATTACTGATTTTGTCACTGAAGATGGTCGTTTCCTATATTGCTTCTTTTCCCTTGGAGTTTGTAGGAGGGGATTCAGATTTTGTCGTCCTATGATATGTGTGGATGGCACGTTCCTGAAGAACAAGTATGGTGGCCATATGCTATGTGCTGTTGCTTTGGATGCGAATAGTCATTTATATCCAATTACATTCGGGTTGGTGGATAGTGAGAACCACAACTCGTGGAAATATTTCATGATGAAGTTGAAGGAAGCCATTGGGGACGTTGATGACTTGGCTTTCGTGTCAGATAGGCATGCTAGTATTATTCATGCTCTAGAGGCTTTCTTTCCTGATGCCTACCACGGGACATGCTACCATCACATCAGTATGAATGTGAAAGCTAAGTTCAAGACTAATCACTGTCACAGTGAGATGTGGGCTGTAACGCCCTGGTTACCCCAGAACCGTTACGGTGAACAGTGAACCGGAAATTTGACCGCTACCCGAGTCCTTTGGTTAAAAACGTGTTCTAAGTGTTATTAACAGGCTAAGGTGGAAAACCAATAAAAATGAAAGGATATATTTTATTATATACATAAAACTATTCATGGGCCCACAAGAACATTTACAAGTTATTTACAACTCAAAAAGGTCATTACTGTTTCAAAATTACAAACTCGCCGACCTAAGCGGCAAAAATAGGGTAAACCCCCTAGTTCCTCTGAGAACTCCTTGGCTATGGTGGTCAAGCGGCCGCATATGTACACATCACCACCTAAGCTCTCCACTCAAGGCTGGGTGAGCATTTCTTTCCCTTTACCTGCACCACATAGCACCCATGAGCCAAAGCCCAGCAAGAAAACACAGTATTGAATATAATCATTATCAAATGATTATCATTATAATCACACAGAGCTTATAGCTCTTAAACAGATGAGTGAATTTCACTTGAGGTTCTAGAAAACCATACTGAGTGACTGACAAGCAAGTCACTAACTTAAACAGAAGAGTGGTTGTTGGGTAAGCCACTAGCCTTAAACAGACGAGAGACTGATGGGTAAGTCTCTAACTTAACAGATGGGTGACTGATGGGTAAGTCACACAAGCGCTTATAGTATTCATCGAACTTGAGGTAGGTCCGGCATTAACGCTCTTCTGAGTCATTTAATGCAGATGTCGATTAGATCTAATCTTTATTGGCTTGCGTTGAACACGCTAAGGCCATCCTGACTTATGAGTCAGGACTGTGTGACCAGTGCCCAGTACCACTGTCGAACCTGACTAATGAGTCACAGCTTCATAGTTGATACTGACACCTTTACCAAATCTGACTAATTAGTCAGTACCATGCACAAGTGAGCAAGATTTGCTAAACATTCGATAATCAATCCATGTCCACATTTACACAATCAACATGCCTCAAGAATAATCATGCATGTCACATATAGGGTGCAGTTTTCTTACCTCTGATTCGAGCTAGAATGAATAAAAGAACGACCCTTGAGAACGGTCTGGCTTTTAGTCCTTTAGCGGTCACCTAGTCATAACCAAATATGGGACACCATCAATAAAATGATAATCAAGGGTTCCCAAACCAAGACCTAGCCTCCGGGACATCAATCCCCACTAATCCGGGTAGAAGGAACAATCCCGAGGCCTAAAACCATGTTCCCGGGGCCAAAACACTCAAACAGGCTCAACCCTGCTCAAGGGCTGCGGCCCTGGCACCTTGGGCCGCGGCCCCCAGCCACCACTGAAGCAAGGGTCGCGGCGCCCAGCAAGCACAAATTCTCCCACCTGCTTCTTCGATCTAGGGCCGCAGCACCCCAAGAACAGGGCCGCGACCCCCAACCCAGAACACGCCCAAACTCGTTTTTCATCATTCCAAAGCCTCCAAAATCATGCCTAAACATTACCAAATCATCAAATCAAAGTTCCCAAGCTTCCCAATGCTCCAAAACCATAAAAACCCAATGTTCAATCAAACCAAAAACTCAACAATTCACAAAAGCCAATCCAAAGCTTAAAAACTCTAAAAACTCAAAACTTTAAACTTAGATTACCTTTGATTGGGTTGTTTCTCGTCAAATCCTTCGGTCAAGAAGCTTCTAATCTTTCCTAGGATCGCTATGCCTCGATCCTCGCTTGATTCCGACTCCTAGAACTCGAGATACCTTCGAAAACGCTCTGAACAGTGAAAATGAACTAACGGGAAAGAACGAGAGGTTTTCTAACGTACGTTCTATCTGGCAAGCAACTTCAAGCTTAAGTAACCTCAAATAAAACCTAGTGCTCGGGGTCCCAAAAACACTCCCGGGGGTATTATAGTCAAAACTTCTAGAATTTCATCCTGATCTCAATAACTCCCAATTTATCATCAAATAAACATTCTTATTACCCAATAACTGACCCCGTTATGAAAAAACCGCTAATCCATTATATAGGACCGTCTCATGCTAAATAGCTCGAATATATCTCCATAATAATGAAATCTCATTCACAAATCACAATATGCACCTAAATACACAAATTTTCCCTCAATGGGCCAAATGATCAAAACATCATAATATTCAAATGTGGACCCACATGCATGCATATAACATCATATTATAATATAATTCACATAAACATGCATATATTCATTTAATGGCATAATTAAACAGTTATGGTCCTCCCGGCCTACTAATCCAGCCATTAAACAGCATTAGGGAATTCGGGGCATTACATGGGCAGCAGCCTATGCATGGAAGAAGACTGAATTTCTAAAGCATTTTGAAAATATTAAGCGAATGGATCCTCCCAAAGCTACCTATTTGGAGGGAATTGGTTTTGATAAGTGGTCTCGTCCTTTCTTTCCTAGAAAACGATACAATATAATGACAAGCAACTACGCTGAAAGCTTCAACAACAAGACCAAGGATGCAAGAACCTTTCCAGTTACATTTTTTTTGGAATTCATTTTGTTCACACTACAGTCTTGGTTTTTTGAACGACGTAGTGTGACAGAGAAGACTACCACCAAATTATCCAGCCTGATGGAGGCAGATGTATCAAACAATGCTGACAAAGGAAGGTTCATGAATGTCTATGCCCTCGGCCAATTCGAGTTTCATGTAATTGGTGCAAACAGCGATGCTGAGGTGAATTTGATGAAGAAATCTTGCTCATGTGGGGTATTCCAGCTCATAGGCACACCTTGTCCCCATGCAGCTGCAACAACTATAGAGCATGGGGTGAACCTTTACTCTTTGTGTTCATCGTTTTACACCATTGAGTCATGGAGGAATTCGTACAAAGAAACCATTTACCCAACTGGGAACAAGGATGACTGGATACTTCCAGATGACATTAAGAATATGGTAGTTGGTGTACCCATAGAGAAACAACAAGTTGGTCATCCAAAGAAGCCAAAGCTAGGAAGACCAAGGACAAACTGTTGGCCATCCGGCGGGGAAAAAGATGTGAAAATGCATAAGTGCAGTAGATGTGGTGGTTGTGGCCAGAATTTTGTTGTCGTTAATGATTTACATGCTCGATACACAATTTTTTTTAATAACTTAAATTTTAAGCAAAGAAATATAACAAGAAGAGCATGTTCAATGTCTAACATTCTGATACCATAAGTCAACTGTCCATTTGTTTCTGAACAACTCCATGTTGTCATCGCAGATCGTGTGAAGTGGTAGCCTACCCAATAAGTGTTTGATGTGCTTGATGGCGTACACACCACAATCTCCACTGTGAACGAAACATAAACTGCATTAGTAACAAAATCAACATAGAATTTAATTTAAAAAACTTGAAGAAAAACTAGAATTTTGATTACCTGACTTTGGTTTGGGGTACTGAATCAATTGGCATGCGGTGCATGTTGAACTCTTTGCATCTTTTAGCTCCAGGTGGAATCGTCAACCGAGGGTCGTCCTTGAAAAGCTGTGACTGCAATAACAGCGATGGGAACAAAGTAGACCATGACTTCATAAAGGATTGTAGTTGTTTATCACTTATCACTGTCACACCTGAATCATAAACATTCAGAGTCCAAGTAGAAATGGAGGCTTCAACTGCAAACCAATGCGCTTGATGGTAGTTCTGGCACCAATATACAGTGTTTACTCCCTTCCACGACGCCAGAAATTGATTGTCAATTCCCGTAATCATTGACATCACATCTAAATCCCACAAAAACATTTTCTTATCCGCTTCCTTGGCATTCTGATATGTATCATAACGGACGTGGTACCACTTGTGAGAACATAATATTCATCACAACAGCATCTTGCCGATACGCCCCAGGATAGAACTGTCGATGCCTACGTAGCATATGCTTGGCCACATCAATATGCTACAAAAATGATAGGAAAGCAATTGTTAAACCATCTGCCTCTACCCATCGAACCAACATCGAACCCCTATCGAACCCCATCAAACCCCATCGACCTCAATTTAAAGCTACTAGAACTAAACCATCTGCCTCTACCCATCGAATCCACATCGAACCCCTATCGAACCCAATTTAAAGCTACTAGAACCAAACCATCTGCCTCTACCCATCTAATCCACATCGAACCCTATTTAAAGCTGCTAGAACCAAACACCTACCTCTCCCCATCGAACCCAATGTTTATAACAGATAAAAGATATTAATAAAATTACTTACCCCATCATTGATCCAAAACTGTGGTGTCTTCAGTGTCAGAAACCAACTCAGACCATGCACACCAGTTTGGACATCCCTTTTCGTCTTGTTCGGAATATCTCCAAGAAACCACTTGTCGACCGTCCTGTATTATGTAGCAAGTGGCTTCTTCAGAGGGTCGAGGACTAATGGCACGTCATCAATCGTATCTACACGAGCTTTCTTCCTGGTTGGGTTGGTGTAGTCTTCAAATTTCTTAGGTTTGCATCTTTTCCTCTTGGCCAATTCAAACTCTACACCAGCAACATCCCCAGGTTCTATAATAGCAACACCTGGGGTCTCAGGATTTGCTGTGAGTACTATCGGGGGAGGAGTGCCTATGTCATGTACGACAAAATCATCTGGGAGGTCTAGTGAGTCAGAATCAAAATCATTCTCTGTCGTGTCTCTGCGAAGATCTTGTACAAATGTCAAGATCTTATTGACAGCATCCATGATGACTGCCTGGTTCTATAGGATGGTATCATGACGACTCTTGACTCGCTCCCACCTCTCCAACACCTCCCGTAAATCAGGTTGATCAGGACTGGGGTGTACCGATGGGGCCGGGGCCGAGGGTGTGGGGCCGATGGGGACTGGGGTATCCTCATCATCAGGGCCATCAACAAAAATATTGGCTGCCTTTGCAACCTCAGCAGCTATCTCCGCCACCTTCTCAAAATCAGTGGGAGTTTCTACCTCTTCTTCTTGGCCCAACCCAGGATACAAGGGAGCATCACCCTCAGTCAGAGCGCTATAATAATCTATCTCCGAAGGCCGGGGCTTCAACATGGACAACACAATCAACTGCATCAAATACAAAGCATTAAGTTAGTTTGAAACCACCAAAGAATAATGTATTTTGACATAATATAGAAGAACTTACACTCGTCTTCTTGAACATCGGTGCAAGGTCGGCCTTTGAAATAGGACGCTCCTTATTGCTCGACCAACTGAGCATCCTCGGAAGCTGGTTTCCATGGTTAATACCATACTCACGTGCAAACTTGATAACTCTACAAAATAGAGTTATTTTACCACATTTTTATGCTAATTGTTGCTTAGTCTTTGAGTTTTTAAGTAACTTATTAAGTTTTTAAGTAACTTATTAAGTTTTTAAGTAATTTGTAATTTATTAGTCTTATTGTAATTTTTTTAGATTTTTATATGTTTTATAAATATTTTATTATAATATGTTGTAGTTTAATTATTTGAAAAAGATGCAATTTTGAGCTTAAATGTTTAAGTAAATTAAGTTTTAATTAATATTTTCATGGAACTTTTGTTGTATATTTTATTATTGAAAATATTTAGTTTTAATTTAATTTATGTTTGTTTTATAGGAAATTTGTTGTATTTTATTTGCTCTTGAAAAGCAATAAAAATGATGAAAAAAAGGTGGCATTTTTGTGAAAAAAACAAAAGGAATTGGCATTTTCTTTAGCCAGGCCCGTAAGCCAGCCCAGGCCCACACGCCACCTGCCTCCAACCTGTGCCTCCCTCCTGCCCAGTTGCTCCCCTATTTGGCCCAGGCCCAAGCCAGCACTCAGCAACCACGAGCCCGCCTGCTCCAATTAGCCCAGCACACCGAAGCCCAACCTCCTAGGCCCAATGCCACAGCTGCCTGCCACCAGCAACCAACAAGCTGCCTTTTTCCCCATTTTGAGCCCAACAATTGCATTTTTGTACCTTTGTCCCCTATGTCTAAAATGCCACATTTTTTACCCAATTTTCTCACATATTTCACCACAACATCATCAATACACTCTATAATTTACCTCTACTTGCCATATTTACTTTATTTAATTGATTTAATCAATTTAATTAATTTAAGTTGATTATTTTAATGCTTTCATTTGGGCTATAAATATGGAGTTTCAAGACCATTTTAGGGTGCTTAATTTTTGGGTAACCATCTTCTTTCTACCATTTTCTCTCTACCATTCTCTCTTCCATTTTGGGTTTTTCAAGTATGTATTTCATTTATTTTGTAATTTCTATTATAGTTATGTGCTTCTAATCATTTTCATATGATTATTAAGATCATGATGAAGCAACTTGTAACTAGGTAATATTTATGTTGTATGTTGATTTCCCTTGTAATGCACCAATGTTTATGGATTTTTCTTCTTCATATATGTCTTTCATCTTTAATATCTCATATTTTGGATTGTTAGATAATATTGCACTTTGTTCTTCATTTGACAAAAACATAATATTCTTTGTGTAAGATGTGTCATTAAATTGTACACATTCATGCTTAGAACAAAAATATTATGTTTTGCCTTATAAATAATGTTATTTGATTTTTTGTTGTTTCATTAGGTTGATTCACATTAAATACTTTGAAATTATACTTTTTGAAAAGTGAAGAAAAATCTTATATTTTTTTAGAAGTAATTTGTGCTTAAAATTATAAACTATTTGGAAAATGATAGTTTGATTTATTTTAACTATCACTAAAACTTGAGAATCAATATACTAATAAGTATTATTAAACTTACATTTTGTGGATTCTAGTATCTTAATAATCTTTCTTTTAACACTTATTTTCAAATCATTATTAGTTTATTTTTATTCTCTTAAATAATTTTATTTTCAATCTTTTAGTTTATGTTCATAACATTAAACTCATCAATCTTTGGAGCTAGGTTAGAATTTATTAATTTTGGTTTAAAATAGTTTTCTTTTTTATTTTAGACAACTCCTTTGGGTTCGACATCCTTGCTTACACGATCACTATTCTATATGAATGATTCGTGTGCTTGCGATATAAATTTTTAAAACATACCCGTTTTGGGTCCATCAAAATTGCTGGATGGCCTCGTATGCCCAATACTGCAATGCAGGGACATAACCATACAAACTGTATTTTGCTTCTTTCTGTTTCCCCTCAACTTCCTTCTTCTTCTCATAGTTCCTCTTCTGATGATGCATGTTTTTTTGACATGCATCCATAAGCATGTTAAAAGACACCTTCCCCCATGGGTAAGTAAAGAAGTACTCAATGTCCTCCACCATCTTCGGCGAATCTATCCAGACATTTAAGTTGCCCTCTCATGCAAGTAAAACCCCCTCAACAAAGAAACAAATGTCCAACTTGTAGGCATCTTCAACTACAACGCAGTTTTTTAAAGCAACCTCCAAATGCATCACCTTCACCGTTTCTTCATCATTAAAGTACTCCTTGATTAAGCGGTCACTAGTCAAGTGTTTCTTCAAATTAGTCTCAGATGGCCCGACACTGAAGTTCAACCCCGTAACCAAAGCAAACTCGCCTCTACCAAATCTACAAGGTCTAGATCCCAAATTAAAATGCAACTCATCCTCTTTGTTGCACTGGATTTTGCGCAACATTAATTGATGTATGAGAGATGTAGAGAAGTCTAACTTCTCAGCCACGAAAAATTGTTCGAAAGGGGATTCCTTCACCCTTTCTATCAACACGAGCTCCTCAAACTTATCCTTGATTGTTTTAAAGTAACCATTACCCCTATATGTGACTTGACTAGGAAAGTGATTTGTCCAGGGAAAAAGAAACATCAGCATCTGCAAAAAAAAAATAAAAAAATAAAAAAAATACAGTTAAACAAAGTTGCGTGAAAAACCCATCAATAAACATACATGAACCATCGAACCCCTAAGACCCATCCTATCGAACAACCCTAGAGCATGCATCGAACCACCATCGAACCCAACATAAAACCCAATCCATCGAGCATGCATCGAACCCCCATCGAGCATGCATCTAATTTCTTAGGTTTAAACCTGGAACCCATAATGGACCACCCTATCGAACCAACATCGAACCCCTAAGGCCTACCCCATCGAACCAACATCGAACACCATTGAACCCAACAAATACCCAACCCATCAAGCATGCATCGAACCCCCATCGAGCATGCATCGAATCCCTCAATCTTAAACCTGGAACCCCTAATGGGCCTACCCTATGGACCCCAATCGAGCATGCATCGAACCCCCATCGAACATGCATGAAACCCACATGAAGCATAAACCTGGAACCCCAAATGACCTAACCTATCGAACCCAATCGAGCATGCATTGAACCTTATTGAGCCTAAACTTGGAACCCTTAACGACTTAACCTATCAAACTTATCGAGCATGCATCGAACCACCATCGAAACCCCGTCGAACCACCATCGAGCAACCTTACCAGACCCACAAAAATCCCAGACTTCACTCTCAACATACCCACACTAATCCATACATTAACCAACCAAATTCAAACCCAAAACTAGACACAAACACACAACATAATCCTAAAATATAATACTACAAACACAAATTGAATGTAATAAAAAATAAGAGGTTACCTTTGTAATGTCAAACGAGAGGGATGGGATGAGCTCGTGGAGAGGGAGAAACTCGAACCCAGAGGCCCTGGGTTTTGGTAGATATTAAGAGCCGAGGGATGGCGAGCGAGAGACATCGAGAGGGAGACAAGGGACGTGGGACGACGAGAGGTGAGAGGGTGAGAGAGAGAAAGGAGAATCAAAAGGAATTGGGAGGAATTGTGGCAGGGGTATTTTGGGTACTGTCAAAACTTTTGGCATCATTTTGAAATGATAAAAATGTCTAGCATTATTTTGAATTACACCACCCCATTCAGCATAAAAACTCAAATTTCCCTTCTGATATTCTTGTGACTGTAGTCGAGAATCGTCGTTGCAATTGAATGTAGTTGCCACACTGATTGTTGATCTTAGCTACTAGTGATTGGGTATATATATATGTATATCATAGTGGGTGCATGCACGTAAGAAACATTATTAGTATGAATGAACAAGAATACTTTCTCATCCAATTTCTTCTTCTCCATGCCTTACTCTCCTTCTGGTTTTCTGCTATCTGTTTTCTTTTTGGCCATCTAACAGCCAACACTAATTTCTACAGTGTCTTGTCTGGTCTACTAACTTTATTCTCGCGGGTAGGCGTATCATAAAGCCTATACACAATACATTGTTGAAATTAAAAAAAAAAAAACAAATACACAAGTTAGTAACAAAAGTAAATCATGTATTAAAACAAAAGGAACATATCAACATCTATTTTTCATTTTTTATCAAAAGAAGAAAAACATCTATTTTTCATTTATTAATTAACAATCAATTTTAAAAAAAGAAACAAATATAAATTTATAATAACAAATTGTTATCTTATTGTAAATAACTTATTAATTTAATCACATGGAATGCATATACTCACTTGGTATCCAAATATTTTGTTGAAATAAAAAAAAAATAGTATCCAAAGTAAATCACGTGTTAAACACAATAAATTATTATAAAAGAAACATTTAGTACACATTTTTCATTGAACTAACAATTGATTTTGTTTTATTTTATTTTATTTAAAAAAATACCAATTAGTGCCTACCTTTGTTGTCTTAAGCGTGGATGATTGGAAACAACATTAATGATTTGAATGCCCGCAGTGACAATATCATCTCTTTTTTTTTTTCTTAAAAAATGGCCTGAATGAAATCTAAAAATACAACCCATGTATATAATTCTTTTTTTCTTTTTAAATTTCATTTGAATTAATGCAACTGTTAATATTTACTTTAAGATACTTTGAGAAATTTATTATATTTGAGATACTAACTTCATATTAAATCATAGACAATATGATTTATATCACACTATTCATATTAAATCATGCTTCAAGTATTTTATTAATTTATGGCTCATTTCTTTTTTCTTTTTCTTCTTCTTTTTTATCTCTTATATATTATACACTAACCTTTCATTCATATATTTAACATGGTACACGACTGCTGAGTTGTCCAAAAAAAAAAAAAAAAAAAAAAAAAACATATATGGTATTGACATTGAAAAGTGAGAACGGTAACGCATGCCTACCTATAAAATAGAGAAAATGACATTTTAGTGAAGTATTTTGAAAAATATAGGAAAAAGATTATTAAGAGTGCTTTGATTATTTTTAAATCTCATGTGTTACCTTTTATAAAGTGTATTTTATTCATTATTATTATAGTTGTAAAAATTAAAATTATAATAAATTAATTAAATTATATTAATTGTAATAAAATAATGATAAAAAAATCTTATTAATATCGTCAATATTTTTCTTATTAATAAAATGGTATTTTGCCTCATTACCTGTTTGGACTTTGTGTTTTGACAAATTATTTTTTGTACTCTGTATTTTATAAAATGGTTCAAATAGGTCCCTAAATCTGATTTTGATGAACAAATAATTGAGTATAACAACACAGTTCTTAAGCGGAATAACTGTATTTTTGTTCTGAGTGGTTAGTTTGATGAATTATTTATAATTTTAGTTAAAAAAACTTTGATCAAAATTGAGTTTATGAATCTATTTGAACTATTTTAGAAAATATAAGATACAAAAATTAATTTGTCAAAACATAAAATCTACACAGATAATAAAACAAACCCTTAATAAAAATCGCACATTCCCTATATATTTTGCTCTTTCATAGAGTCGACATGAAATGCTAACCATAAACCAAACCAATGAATTCCTACAAGCTTATAACGCTGTTATATAGATTCAGATACCAATAACTGGATCTTGTTATTAGCATTTTTTCTATTTTTAGTTAAAAAAAAAGCATTTTTCGGTAATAATAGTTAATATTTAAAAAAAATGTTAATTAAGTGAAGGTTAAAAATGTAAACGAATTTCGAAAATTAAACAAATAAAAAAAGGGGAGAGAATTAGTGATAGAGAAAGAAGGGGTGAAGAGAAGAAAATCAAATCCCATTGATATTCTACTAAAAAAAATCATTTTTATAAAACGGAGCAAAAAGAAAAAGAAAGTAGTTGGCAACCTGTGGATTCATATTTAATTAATTGAATTGGATTGAATGGGATGAGCTGTTTTTTTGTATTAAACATTCAAAATTAATACATTCCTTTCCTGTACAATTACGCTTAATTCTTTGCTTAAATAGTTTTATTATTTGAGTTAATAATATGTATATATATCTGAGTCCAAACAGCTGACTCGGTTGGTGGCCTCATCATCATCAATGGCGGGAGAAGGCGGTAGTGGTTGTTCTGGACCGGACGATCTTTCCTCCCCCAAGAACAGGATCAAGTTTTTGTGTAGCCATGGCGGCAAAATCCTCCCCAGGCCAACAGACGGCCACCTCAAGTACGTAGGCGGAGAGACGCGAGTCATTGCTGTTCCTCGCGATATTACATTCTCAGGTATGTCCCACCCCCTACATCTCTTTTAATGTTTGTTTGTTTCTCGAAATTACTTTCATGCTGGGAAAATCAACCACGTAGACACGCGTTAAAATGTGATTCAGAACTAGAGAAATGGAATGTATATGCGTGATTTTTTATTTCTGTATCGATTGTGTTTGTAAATTGTATTGTTAAAGCTTTAACTCCTTTGTCGTAACGATATGGTAATATGGACAAAGAAAATGCCTAAACCATATGTATATATGTAATGAAATATGAATTTTGAATTGGCATATTGACAGAGCTAGATAAAAGGCTTTTGGATATGAGTGAAGGGGATAACATGGTCCTTAAATACCAATTGGGCTCTCAGGATCTGGACGCCTTAGTCTCTGTAAGAACTGATGAAGATCTAAAGCACATGCTCCATGAAATCGATCGTCAGGAGACCGAAGGCTTCCCAAAGCTCCGTACTTTCTTGTTCCCTTCTAAGCCTGTCATTGTTATAGACAATAACCCACCCTCTTTCATGGAACCCCATTCCTTTGAGCAGCGTTATATTGATGCAATTAATGGCGTGGTTCGTACAACTCGGAGGCCCAAAATTGCTTCTAGCGCTATACACACTCCCACCTTTACCATTTCCTCTACTTGTTCTTCCCCACATTCCAACTCCCCAGAGCACCGAGGTATTGAATCTGTTGTGGCTGTAGCAGGGCCTGAAATGCTTTTAAATGGGTATCAGAGGAGTGCTAATATGCATAGAGTTCACAGTTCTCCAACCCTTTATCGTTCAAACAGTCCTCAACGCAGCAATAGTGTTCATCGTCCTCAGGCCTATCACTATGGCCCTCCCCACCAAAATAACCATGGTTACCAATCTTCTAAACAGCTCGGTTTGGATCTTCAAAAAGCTGCAGCCACTGAGCGGCTGGCACCGGCTGTGTCATTGGTGAGAGGGGAGTTCAGAAGAGGCGTGTTGGGCCATGGAGTTGATCATCAGTACCACTACCCAAATAGGCATTACAGAGGGAGTGGAGGAGGAGGTGGATATGATGATTTTCTAGCTTATGGTAATTCTCATGGGATTGATAAAGAAGAGAGTCTTCCCAAGAGTCCCAGAAAGAAATTTTGGGAGTAGAATTATATAGTATTAGTATCTAATTATGAAACTTGGATACCTGTGATTTGTACAGACGATTCTTTTACTTTGCAAACTTTTTTTTGAAAATTGTGAGGTTATATAATGGTGTTAATATTAGTCGTGTTGTTTTGTTCTGTGATAATATCTAGGCTGATGTGTAATATTGAATTGAATTCCATAAGATAAATGAATGCTGCACCGGGTGAAGTAAATCCGAATTGTCGGAAAGTTTGAACTCAAGGTTCCTATACTTTATTTTTGGAATAATGGAGCTGTATTCTTTGACTTGCGATATGTTTGGAAAAAATAGAAGGGACAAAAAAAGTATATGAGATGGTAAAATTATAATTCAGTAATTATAAGTAATTTCATTAATATTGTCTGGTAGTAAGTTATGTAATTAGTGCTGGCTTGGTGATCATCGTTTTCTATTATGTATATCAGGTTTTTTTTTCTTTCACTTCAGACCTTTTCATTATGGATCAAGACTGATTTTTCCGAATGAATTAGCCTAATGATACTTGTTGTTGATCGCCAAATTATGACTATACCTTAGGGGTGCTCACTAAGGAGGCCTCAAAGGTTGCTGTGGGTACAGCGATGTTTTATCTCCAAAAATATTGGATGTAGAGCAATGCAAAGAATTGAAAAAGGTTAGAACCATTACAGGGAAAGGTGTAGAATTTGCTAAAGAATATTTTGACTGATTCAAAATTTTACTGCGCTTGCACTTAATTGACAGTGGTTCTTGATAAATTTGTTTAATGTTAACAGCATCAAGACACGACCTTGCTGCTGTACTGAGCTCATGAAATTTGACGTGGGTGGTTCAGCAGCAGTTTTAGGTGTCGCCAAAGATATAGATCAAATCAAATTCCCTGGTGTATAGGTGATCTAATGTTTTTATCTCCCTAGGATAGTGTTAGTTAATGACATAATTGCTTCTTTTTTGTGTATGTATTAACATAATCATGGTCATAGTTATCTCAGTTTAGAATTTGAGTTGGATAACTCTTACTATTGTTCACATCTCTGTGTCTATAGCTACGTGTAAATGTATAATTTTTTTAATATATTAACATTATACAAGGATAATTTCAGTTTAAATTTTGAGTTAGGTAACTCTAATGTTACTTTGTTCTGTTCTGATACTGACCAAGGCTTTTGAATTTGTCCATCAGACCCCTGCTGATGCAGTATGACCTCTCTATCTTCAATATGCCAAACTAAAGGAAAATATGGTCTGGCAAAGCAGGCTATGAAGGTCTATCACCAAGCCACTAAGGCTGTACCAAACAGTGAAAAGTTCAGTATGCATGAACTCTGCTTTAACCATGCAACTGGAAATTTTGGTGTCTAAAAAACTAGGGAGATATGTGAGCAATAGAATATGATCTTTCGGATAAAGATGTGAAGAGAAGAATGTTTTTAAAGCATGCAGAGCATGAAAAAAGCTTGGGAGAAACTGACGGCGATGGTGCGATATTGTCTTTGCATCTCATTCAGATCCACGATCTGATAGGGCTTTCTGGCAGGAATGGAAACATTTTGAAGTGCAACATGGAAATAAAGATACCTTCAGAAAAATGCTTCGGATTAAACCAATTGTCACTACAAAGCTAAAGCCAGGTTAGATTTTAATAATAATAATAATAATATTTTCATATACATCTTGGAGAAGCTATTGATTGCTAGTAAATGTTATTAGATGTTTCTGATGTATGCATTAAGTCTCAGGGCTTGCTGATACATGTCTTTACATGTCGTCTTTCTTTTATTGCACAACTTTCCATAATTAAGTTTGTCTTAAGGAATAACAAATTCTTTACTGATCTTATATTCATTCATTTCCAGACACACTTTGCTCTGCCGGAGTATCTGATACAGAAGAATCAAACCATGGACATTGTTGAGATAGTTGCTGCAGAAATAAAAAGGAACGAAATTACCGAATAATAATCTGGGTTGAGTCGCGGACTAGGTCGCTCTCTTTGAGACGTTCGCGGCACTGTCCAGAAATGTGCAAGCAGACTATCAGTCCCGTCGTCCCCAGGATAAAACATCCCAGTCAATACTGTATCGGACCTCCACTGCACCATAGAGAACCGTCGTTTACCACACCCTTAATAATGCTACTACTCAGAATCGATAAAACTCAGTGCAATTTTTTCAGATCGAAAACTATTGAGAGAGTTTTATCGATTCCGAGCAGTAGCATTATTAAGGGTGTGGTAAACGACAGTTCTCTACAGTGCAGTAGAGGTCCGATATAGTATTGACTGGGCTGTTTTATCCTGGGAACGACGGGGCTGATAGTCTGCTTGCACATTTCTGGGCAGTGCCGCGAACGTCTTAAAGAGAGCGGCCTAGTCCGCGACTCAACCTAGATTATTATTCGGTAATTTCGTTCCTTTTTATTTCTGCAGCAACTATCTCAACAATTTTAAGACGATTAAGTTTCTACCATGACTACCGATGATAACTCTGGTGTTGTTGACATTAATAAACCATTTCGTTTTGAGGGTAACCATTTTAAAAGATGGAAACAGAAGATGTTATTTTTTCTCACAATGAAAAAGGTTAACACTGCTCTGACTACTGATAAGCTTATTGTCTCTGAAAAAGATGACAACGATGAAAAGGACAAACAAACTAAGGCATTAGAGGCTTGGGTCGAAAAAGATTTTTTATGCAAAAATTTCATTCTCAATGGTTTATCTGATGACTTGTATGATTATTATAATTCTGAAAAAAAAATGCAAAGGAAATCTGAGACGCACTACAAAAGAAGTATGACACTGAGGAGGCCGGAACCAAGAAGTACGCTGTTAGTCGCTACCTCAAATATCAGATGATCGGTGACAAGTCAGTGGAAGCCCAATCTCATGAACTTCAGAAAATCGCTCATGAAATAATTTCTGAAGGTATGTCTTTAGATGAACAATTTCAAGTTGCTATGATTATTGACAAACTGCCCCCTGCGTGGAAAGATTTTAAAAATTTTCTCAGGCACAAAACAAAAGAATTTTCACTAGAAAGTCTAATCACTCGCCTTCGTATTGAGGAGGAAGCTCGTAAACAAGACCAGAAAGAAGAAGTGCTTGTTGTTTCCAGCAATAACAACACTAACAAAAAGTCCACTGCGGTTCTGAAACCCAATGGGAAAAACGTCAAGAATCAGAATCGAAAGCAGAATTCAAACCACAACAATCAACCTCGGAACAATAATCAGAATTGGAACAATCAAAGGAACCAAAACAGACAGCAGCAACACCCCCTAATAATAATAATAATAATGAACCTGCTCCATTTCTGTGCTTTGTTTGCAACAGACCAGGTCATATTGCACGCAAGTGCAGGAACAGGCCAAGCTCTGCTTCGCAGGCTAACCTGACAACTGAAGAGCCTTTCACGGCTATGATATCTGAGATCAACCTTGTTGGTGGATCAGAAGGGTGGTGGGTAGACACTGGCGCTTCTCGCCATGTTTGCTATGATCGAAATATGTTTAAGACATATACTGCTGCTGCTGAGGATAAGAAAGTGTTGCTGGGAGATTCACACACTACGATTGTTGCTGGTATTGGAGATGTGGAATTAAAGTTTACCTCTGGAAGAACTGTGATTCTTAAGGAAGTCATGCACACTCCAGAGATGAGAAAGAATCTGGTCTCGGGCTACCTTCTCAACAAGGCGGGGTTTACACAGACTATAGGGGCTGATTTGTTTACTTTAACTAAGAATGAGATATTTGTAGGGAAAGGGTATGCAATTGAGGGTATGTTTAAATTGAATGTTGATGTTAATAAAATGAATGCTTTTGCTTATATGTTGTGTAATTTTAATACTTGGCATGCTAGACTCTGTCACGTTAACAAGCGCATAATCAAGAATATGAGTAGTTTAGGCTTAATTCCTAAATTATCTTTAAATGACTTTGAAAAATGTGACTATTGTAGCCAAGTTAAGATCACAAAAACACCGCTTAAATCTGTGACTAGAGAAACTGAGCCTCTAGATTTAATTCATTCTGATATCTGTGAACTTGATGGAACGTTGACCAGAAATGGAAAACGTTATTTTATCACTTTTATTGATGACTGTTCTGATTTTACATATGTGTACTTAATGAAAAATAAAAGTGATGCTCTTGATATGTTTAAATCTTTTGTGACTGAAATTGAAAATCAATTTAATAGAAAGATAAAGAGATTTCGTAGTGATAGAGGCACTGAATATGATTCTAGCATGTTTGTTGATTTTTATAACTCACATGGAATTATACATGAAAGAATTGCACCATACTCACCTTAAATGAATGGCAAAGCTGAAAGGAAGAATATAACATTTACTGAATCAATTGTTGTTATTTTGCTTAATTCTGGTGCTGCATCTTATTGGTGGGGAGAAATATTATTGACTGTATGCTATGTGCTTAATAGAGTTCCAAAATCTAAAAGAAAAATTTCTCCTTATGAAATCTTGAAAAATAAACAACCAAACATCTCTTATTTTAAAACTTGGGGTTGTTTGACATATGTTAGAATTCCTCATCCTAAAAGGATAAAATTGGCTAGTAGAGCATATGAATGTGTGTTTATTGGCTATACTGTTAATAGTAAAGCATATCGATTTTTTGATTTGAAAGACCATGTTATTTTGGAATCAAATGATGCTGATTTTTATGAACATAGATTTCCAGTTAAATTGAGAAATAGTGGGAAAGCATCATCTAGTAACATGCCTGTGATTAGGGACATTGAGCATCATGAGGGGAATGAAACTGAACCTGGAAGAAGTAAAATAGCTAGAGTCTCTAAAGACTTTGGTTCTGATTTTTGTGCATATACTTTAGAGGAGGATACTTTGAACCTCCAAGAAGCTTTGACCTCATTAGATATGAAATGGACTCTCTTGATTCTAACAAAACTTGGCATTTGGTTGATTTGCCTCCAGGATGTAAGACAATAGGATGTAAATGGATTCTGAAAAAGAAATTGAAACTTGATGGTACTGTTGATAAGCACAAGGCACATCTTGTTGCCAAAGGTTTTAGACAGAGAGAAAATGTAGATTGTTGACGCCGTTTTTTGTCAACAGTGAAATAAGAGCACGAAAACAGTAAATAGTTATGGCCAGAAAAATACGATAAAGCAAATGGGAATTTTTACGTGGTTCAGCAGTTAACTCTGCCTAGTCCACGAGTTTTTGTTATTAAAACTTAAGATGATCTCTGGAAATTCTTCAAGAATGAATTCTCCAGAGTTTTCTCTCAAGATTACCAAAAATTCTGTCCTCTACAATGGTGCATGACTTCTCTATTTATAGAGAAGATTTCAGAATACTATCCCACACATTTCGGGAAGTTATTCTGTATATGCAAATAAATTTAATGGCATTAAAATCTTGTAATCCTATATACAAGGAAACGTCCCCTGAAGATCAGGGAGCGTATAACTGAATAATAAACACCCCTTTATTATAGGGGATTTACAACAATCAATGTAGACCGCGTCTCTCCAAAATGACTCACTAGGATATTCAAAGTTATCAATCTACATTGTCAGCGCTGTTCCCACCCAGGTCTCTTACTGACTTTCGAGCTATGGCATTTCCCCAATATCATGTGACTTCGAGCTCATACTTATGTTAGGCTCGGAGCCCCTGATCCGAGGCCATCCGAGAACAGACGTGTTTTGATGTCTGTCTTTCGAGGCTACCGTCTTCGAGGTTGCCCGCTGCTTGTAGGTTCGATGCCTAGGTTGCGGACACGTGTTCCAGACATTACGAGCCCATTCCTAACGAATCCAGCTTTCGAGATCACAATTCTTAAGGCTCGAAATCTAGGTGTAACATTTTGCCCCCTCAAAAGTATTTGTTCGAATCCTATGAGAAGGAAACTTTTGAACTACTATCTTCGGGAACCGCACCGTCACACATACTTGAGGGTGGATACGTGTCAGTCGGGTATTGCTCATCCAAGGTACTCGAGTACCTTGGAAATCCGCCCACGATCGTTCGCCTGCCACCTTTTCGGTGCCATCATGTCATTAGTCCCTGACGGTCAGAATTTATAAGGATTCTGGCCAATGGCTCAGATTAATCCTTTTTTTACCACTTTTTACCATCTATATATAAGGCCCTGGTCATCTTCTTCCTCTTATTTTACACTCATCAAAGAAAAAAGAAAAGAGGCAAAACCAGAAGCCATCCCAGAGAGCTTTTTGCTTTTGCATGTTCTCCTTGCCAAAGAAACAAAGGACCGCCAGTTTGTTCGAGACCGTAAGGTTATACCTGCAGTCTCTCCTTCAATCAACGATTTTTCTGCAATCGCCATCACTGTGTAAGTATCTGATGATCTTTTCGTTTTCCTTTATGCCGGTTTCTATCTGTGTTGTTCTTTTATTTCTGGGAATGCACTGGTTTATTTTCTTAGTTTGACACGCTAGGAAGCTCTGACCGATAGGCTTTCACGTTTAAGTCTCCATGCTAGGTTTAAGTCATTGGTTCCAAATCCAGTTTTGATGTAGAACAAGGTCTCTTTTTTTTGGGTTTTCAAAATTTAAAAGACATATCTTGCACACCAAGATATCGGGTACAAAATCTTGGTTTTAAGGAACGCACGATACCCAAGATTGCCATTTTTGAATAACCGTCACCCTTTTTCCCTGATATTTCGGGATTTTCAAAAATTTTATCCACTCCCCTCCTTTTTCTCGTAGAATACACGTTCTGACTCTTAATTGGGTTTTTAGTATCGAGCTCGTTTCGTACCCAAGCACTCTCCGAGTTTGTCTTGTCAAGCTCGCAATTCTTGAATCCTTGCATGCATGGCCCTCACAATTTTTTCTTTCTCGCTAGATGTCACAGAATTTGGAAAGACGGTGGGGGTCGTTGCTGGCAATTCCGTATTCGCCAAAAACCCTGAGCCTAGAGTCGCTGTTTGCTCGGAACCAACGTTTGATTCGTGAATACGATCTCGCACGCGAACAGGAGGAAACCCGAGCTCACTATCGCCGCCAAATCGCCGAGGTCATAGAAAAGAATAGGAGAACCCTTCGAGAGGTTCTTTATCCGGAATCTGATTCAGGGCCCAGGCTGATCCCCCTCGACCCTAAGTTAAAAGTGACCATCGCGTACAGTCCGGGAGAGCTCTAATTCTCACTGATGGGGGAGCCTTCTACCTCGCAACCGAGGAGGGATTTCTTTGAGGCCGAGCACTACTGGAGCTCGGTTACCTCGCTAGGCCAGATAACTGATATCCTGGCCTTCCACAGTCTCAGGCTGTCAAGCTCCTTAAGGTGTCGAGCCCCTACTTCCAGCAAGCGAAGCTGTCGTGCCCCAGGAGATGGAAATCCTGATAACAAGCTGAGGTACGCGGCTTGGAGCCAGGAGCATATGAAGGCAGGAGCATTACTGCCTTTGAAGTCTTTCTTCAAGGACTTCACAAACTTTGTTGGGTTGGCTCCATTCTAACTTAACACTAATTCTTACAGGGTTTTGTCTGCCTTGAAGTTGTTGTACCACGAGTTGAAGTGGGAAGGACCCACGCCAGAAGAGATCTTGTATCTCTTTTGTTTGAAAAGCAATCCCTCCCGAGCTCGGGAGGGGACGGCTTCTACTATCTTTCGAGCTACCCCAAGGAGAAAAAGGTGTTCGAGGATCTTCCCAACCATCCTCCTGACTTTAAGAAGGCCTTCTTCTGGACAGATGGCCTGTCCCCGTCTCGATACTACTCATTCAGACGGATTCGTAAGTACCCCAACCCTCTTTATCTCTGTGCTCGGACTTTTGTCTGTAGGCTCATACTTAGTTGAAATGTGTTTTATTTTCCAGCCAACTATCACCGTCCTACTCCCAATGACATGATGAAGGAGCATAGAGAGGCTCTGCTCCAACTCCCTTATGGCAGGAGGTCTCTCTCATATCTTTTGCACGAGAGTAAGCTCCGAGCTTGCGGGCTTTTGGGAGATGGCCAGTCCACCTAGGATTGGTCCAACAAAAAGTACGACCTCTGGGAGCTTGTGCCTTTGCCAACAGGCATCCTCCCTCCAAGGAGAGAGGTGAGGCCCCCGCCTCCGGTTCACCGACGGAGCCCGCAGTCGGGGAACGAGGCCAACGACGAAGCCTCGAGCTCGGGCTCGGATGATCAAGGTACAGTCATCCTAAGTTCGAAAATGTGGTCCCCCGCCCTGTTAAAACACAAACCGTTAGGTTAGTATTATGCAAGGACGATAGGGACCATTTCTATATATGGACTTGGGTAGATGATCGAGTTCATAGGTTTGATAGTTGGCTCGGGAAGTATGACACTATGTACAGTCTGAACGAGGTGTGGGACGGAATAGCCGTCCAATATGGGACCAATGACTATAGGGACCTTTCGAGGTTGACGTCCACCTATAGGGAAGGTACTCCCCCGCCTCTTCTAAAGATGGGGGAATTTCATGGTCTCCGAGCTCAAGCTCGGGGGAGAGTTCCAGTTAGGTCTTTCTCTACTTGGTTTTTTTTTTTTTTTTTTTTTTATCTTCCAAGTTTGTTAGCATTATGTTTAACTTCGATTGGAACTGTGCAGGTGCTATGGATCCCGACCTTGACGCCGTGCTTTTTAGCGATGAGGGAGCTCAAAAGAGTAAACGCCTGAGAGGCTCGCAGAAATCCGATCGGCCATCCAAAGTCCCCAGGCGCACTAAGAAGACCCCAACGGCTCAAACTGCTGCGAGCACAGCTGAGGAGCCGAATGCCCAGGTCAATGCATCTGTTTCGATCGCGCCTGCCACGCTTCCTCCAGCCGTAACTCAGCTAACAATCGGCCGACCTCCGAAGAAACCCTCAATTTCCAAGGCACTCCTGCCGTCGGTCCGACCTCATGTTGAAGAGTTCGTGCTTGATGGTACTGCTGGGACCCAAGGAGCTGTACTTAGCTCGGACGTCCTTTCTTGAGTGGGTCAGAGTTTTTCAGGATTTGGCGCTGACCACTGGGATCTTGTGCATAAGGCCCCAGATTGTAATACTCTTTATGATAAGAGTATTTAACTTACTGCTGCGGTAATTTTCGCAACTCTCCTTTAATTGCTTATGTCTTGGCTTGTGCTCTAATTCATCCTTTGTGTTTCAGGCCCTCGTCATTTCGGCACAGCTTAATTATAAGCTAACCAACGAGGTGCATACGAGCATGTCTCTGGCCCAAGAGTTGAGGGATCTCCAGCTAAAAACGGCTGATGAACTCAAAGACTCGAAGGCCGAGCTTGAGAAGGTGAAGGCCGAGCTTGAACAGGTGAAGACTCGTCTTGCGGAGATGGAGAAGGCTAGTGCCAAACTCGAGGAGGAGAAAGCTGCCACTTTCGAGATAATGGAAAACGAGAAGGCCCGCCTCCTTGACGAGTTCAAAGAGAAGAAGGAAAAAGCAGTCGACCAAGCCATGTACAAAATCTGGGTCGATAATGCCGACCTCGACACCATCTTCCTAGGTCCTCTTGAGGCGAAGTATGTAGAGCGGTGGAATGCCCGACTTGAGGCGGATGAGGCTGCTCGGGAGGCTACTCAGAAGGATAGTCATGCTATTCGTCCTGAGGGGTCTAGTGTCGTTGATGCTGAGAAGGCCAAGGGAACTGCTCTTTCCTGAACCTCACCTCGGGGCTGCGTCCCTTTATTTTTGTAATTACTTTAATTTATGCCCGTAGGGCTGATACAATTTCTTTTTATTTTAATACATATGCTTTACATTTCTTGGTTTGAAATATTTTGCACATTTTATATTAAAGGATCGTATATGTTTATTTATTCGTACAAACATAGTTTGGATTTAGGCTCGAGACTCAATGCATTCATGCACCGTTTGCTCGAATTATCCGCTTCTGATCTCGTTATTTATCAAGGTCGGACATTAATTTAACCATGAACTCGAAAGTACTTGTATGGTGTGTAGTGCAAATGGTTTAGTTATATCTTATTGTTTAGTTACTTTTTCTCGTCCTCGGTTATTTCTCCGAGGTTATGAGTTCGAAACTATTTTTTTATAAGATACTCCAGCCTCGATCTCGACTTATCTCGAAGTAGGTTTAGGTTCCAACTTATTGTCGATTAGTTCTAGCTGGTTTGCTCCAAACCTTTTAAGGTTGTGATTGGTTTGTAATCCATACACTTATATGTTTTTGATAATTTGGTTTTATCCAAACTACCTTAGCTCGCGCATTTGGTTACATCCAAACACTTTATGTTTTTCGCATATCTTAATTTATTTTTCAAGCTGGTGGTATTTATATATATACCAACGATGCCCCCTTAATATCCTATGAATGTGACCATAGGTTATTAGACTAAGAGAGATTGCAAAAATAAATTATATCAGACGAAATAGTTCTTTATTTAACAAAATCCAAAAGTAGGTAAAACAGTACAGATAAACAAGCATGGTTACAGGCAACATCCTTCCTACACTATTGAAAGTAAGGTCTTAGGTGTTCGCCATTCCATGCTCGCAGTACCAAGCTCCCATCCAATCTCGCTAGCTTGTAGACACTAGGGCGGATGACTGACTCTATCTGGTAGGGTCCTTCCCAATTTGGCCCGAGCACGCCAGCTGCTGGATCTCGCGTTGCCAAAAATACACGCCTTAGTACCAGATCTCCCACACCAAACTTTCGATCTCGAACCCTCTTGTTGAAGTACCTGGTAGCTCGCTGCTGGTAGGCAGTATTCCTCAGCTGAGATTCATTTCTTCTTTCTTCGATTAAGTCTAAGGTTTCTTCAAGCTGAGTGTGGTTCGAGTTTTGGTCATAAATGTGAGTTCTTATTGTAGGAATTTCGACCTCGATAGGCAACATAGCTTCGCAACCGTATGCTAGAGAGAACGGGGTATGTCCCGTTGATGTTCGAGCTGTAGTCCTATATCCCCATAGGACTTGGGGCAATTCTTCGCGCCATCGTCCCTTTACTTCCTCCAACTTTTTCTTTAGCGAACTTTTGAGAGTTTTGTTTACAGCTTCGACCTGGCCATTCGCCTGAGGATGAGCTACTGATGAAAAACTCTTTATTATTCCATTCTTCTCGCAAAATTTGGTGAACAAGTTGCTATCGAACTGGGTTCCGTTGTCGGATACAATTTTCCTCGGCATCCCATATCGGCATATGATGTTTTTTACCACGAAGTCAAGGACTTTTTTGGAAGTTATTGTTGCCAACGGTTCAGCCTCCGTCCACTTTGTGAAGTAATCTACGGCAACTACAACATACTTCACACCGCCCTTGCCAGTTGGGAGAGAGCCTATGAGGTCGATTCCCCATACCACGAATGGCCATGGGGAAATCAACATGGTCAGCTCGGATGGTGGAGCTCGAGGAATCGTGGCGAATCTCTGGCATTTATCGCATTTCTTTTCGTACTCGAATGAATCTAATTTAATGGTGGGCCAGAAATAACCTTGGCATATGATTTTCTTGGACAGGTTATGCCCCCCAGTATGGTCTCCACAGAACCCTTCATGAATTTCTTCAATGATCTTTTTGGCTTCGGGTGGAGTCACGCACCGAAGTAATGGCATGGAATATCCCCTTCTATACAGTTTTCCGTCTAAAATGGTGTAACGGGGAAGTTGATACATTAGCTTTCGAGCCTGGTTCCGATCTTTTGGAAGGATTCCGGTCTCAAGATATTCGACTATCGGGGTCATCCAGGTAGGCTCGGATTCAATCATACACACGTCTTCCTCCTCCGGCTCGTTAATGCTAGGTGTCGAGAGATGCTCTATGGGCACAACGTTTAGCTCATCATTCTCGGCGGAAGTAGCGAGCCGAGCTAAGGCATCTGCATTTGAGTTTTTCTCTCGGGGAACCTGTTCGATCGCATAAAACTCAAAATGTTCCAATGCGGATTTTTCCTTCTCTAAGTAAGCTGCCATTTTCGTGCCACGAGCCTGGTATTCTCCCAAAATCTGATTAACCACAAGCTGGGAATCGCTGTAGCAATGTATTGCTTTAGCTTTGAGCTCTTTGGCTATATGAAGTCCCGCTAGTAAAGCCTCGTATTCGGCCTCGTTATTCGATGCCTTGAAGTCGAATCTTAAGGCAGAATGAAATCTGCTCCCTGTGGGGGTAATCAAAATGACCCCTGCCCCCGATCCATTTTCATTAGATGAACCATCGACGTAAAGTTTCCACAGCTCGTGGGCCGGAGTTATAACTTCATCGTTGGTCATGCCAGTACATTCCACTATAAAGTCTGCCAATGCCTGTGCCCTAATGGTCGTCCTTGGGTGGTAAGTTATCTCGAATTGTCCGAGTTCAACTGCCCATTTAAGAAGTCGACCTGAAGCCTCCGGTTTAGACAGGACTTGCCTAAGGGGTTGATCAGTCAGCACATGGATGGGGTGCGCCTGAAAGTAGGGTCGAAGTTTGCGAGATGAATGAATTAAGCTGAGAGCCAGCTTTTCCATCAAGGGGTATCTCGACTCTGCCCCCAGTAACCTTTTGCTGATGTAATAGATGGGTCTCTGTACCTTTTCTTCTTCTCGCACGAGCACTGCACTTATTGCATGTTCAGTGGTGGAAAGATATAAGTACAGTACTTCTCCCGTAATAGGTTTTGATAAGATAGGGGGTTCTGCGAGGTGCTTTTTAAGCTCCTGGAAGGCCAGCTCGCACTCCTCCGTCCATTCAAATTTCTTGCCTCCCCTCAAAAGGTTGAAAAATGGAAGACAACGGTCTGTAGATTTTGATATAAACCTACTTAGTGCCGCCATCCTGCTGGTCAAACTTTGGACATCCTTGTGTCTTCGAGGTGAGGGCATGTCGATCAGAGCTTGGATCTTGTCAGGGTTGGCTTCTATTCCACGAGCGTTCACAATAAAGCCCAGGAATTTTCCTGAAGATACCCCAAAGGTGCACTTTTGAGGATTTAGTTTCATGGTATACTTCCGGAGCACGGCAAAACACTCTTCGAGGTCATCAACATGGTTATTGTTAAGTTGAGACTTGACAAGCATGTCGTCAACATAAAATTCCATGTTGTTCCCTATCTATTCTGAAAACATCATATTCACGAGCCGCTGGTATGTGGCCCCAGCATTTTTGAGCCCGAATGGCATGACATTATAATAGTATAGCCCCTTGTGCGTTATTAAGCTCGTATGTTCTTGGTCGGGGGCATGCATGGGAATCTGGTTATATCCAGATTAGGCATCCATGAACGACATCAGTCCATGCCCCGCCGTGGCATCCACGAGCTGGTCAATCCTCGGTAAGGGAAAACAGTTCTTCGGACAAGCTTTGTTGAGGTCCGAATAGTCAATACAAGTTCACCACGTCCCATTAGGTTTTGGGACCAACACCGGATTGGCTACCCAGTCAGGGTAAAAAGCATCCCTAATGAATCGGTTTGCTTTTAGCCTGTCGACCTCCTCCTTCAGCGCCTTCTTCCTGTCGTCATCCAGCTGTCTTCGCTTTTGTTGCTTCGGAGGGAAGCTTTTATCAATATTTAGCGCGTGGCTTGCTATGTTCAGACTTATTCCTACCATGTCTGAATGTGACCATGCGAAGACGTCCTGGTTTCTCTTCAAAAAGCAAATTAGTTGCTATTTGGTCTCTTCCTGGAGGTGTTTTCCAACCTTTACCTTTTTCGAGGGATCGGACTCTTCGAGCTCTTCTAAGGGTTCGAGGTCAGCTTTCTCCTCAACCCTTGGATTGATTTCTTCATCAATCTCCAAGACCGTCCCTTCTTTACTTTGAACAATGACGAGTGCTTGTGCGCTTGTCTGTTTCTTTCCTCTTAAGGAAATGTTGTAGCATTCCCTTCCAGCTAACTGATCTCCCTTCAATGTCTTGACGCCACTAGGGGTCGGAAACTTAATGGCCAGATGCCTTACGGACGAGACTGCCCCCAGCCCAACCAGGGCGGGTCTCCCGAGCAGCACGTTGTAGGCCGAAGGCAGGTCTACTACCACGAACTCCATCATCTTGGTTGTTGAGATGGGTAGTCTCCCAAGGTCACGGGGAGTTCGATGGACCCCATGCAGGCGGTTCCTTCTCCTGAAAATTCGTATAGCATAGTTGCACATGCTTTCAGGTCGTGAAGGGAGAGTCCCATCTTTTCAAGGGTTGCTTTATATAGAATGTTAACTGAGCTCCCATTGTCTATGAGAACTCGGTGGACCCTTTTATTTGCCAGATGGAGAGAGATGACCAGTGGATCATGGTGAGGAAACTGAACATGAGACGCGTCTTCCTCAGTGAAGGTTATTGGTTGGGATTTAATCTTTTGACTTTTTGGAGCTCTAGGTTCGGGTTCATAGGGAGACCCGTCCCCAGTCTTTAGCTCGTTAACGTATCTCTTTTGGGCATTTCTGCCCATGCCCGCGGGATGAGGCCCTCCCGAGATGGTTATCACGTCTTCTCCATCTATCGGCGGGGGCCTATCTTCTTCCCTAGCTCGGGAATTGTTGTTTTGTGTGGGCTGCGGCGTGGCTACTCTCTGGCTCGCGGTCGCTTGATTAGTACTCTGGTTCTTGACATATTGCCTGAAATAACCTCTCGAGATCAACCCTTCGATCTCGTCTTTCAGCTGTCGACATTCATCAGTAGTATGCCAGGTGTCTCTGTGAAATCAGCAATATTTGCTGGAGTCCCTCTTGGACTTCTGATTTCTCATTAGGTCTGGACGCCTGAAGGGGACCTGGTTTTCATTAGCCAGGTATATGTTCTCCCGAGACTCGTTGAGCTCGGTGTACACTCTGTGCACGGAGAAATATCTCTCCCCCTTCTTTTTCTTTCCTCCTTCGGCCTCGGGGTTACTCCCTTCGTTCTTTTTTCTCTTGGAAGGGTTTTCCGCAGCAGGCTTTGAAGTTGGTGGGTCCGCCGAGGTTGAGGCAGAGTTTACGTTTATCGTTGTGGTTACGGGCTGGGAAGTCACATTAAGTGTTGACCTCGCTTCCTCTACATTGACAAACCTCTGTGCCCGTTTGTTAAACTCGGTTAGGGACCTCACCGGTTTTCTCTGCATGTTGTCCCAGAGAGCACTTCCTAGCATAACTCCAGCTTGGATAGCGATTAGATGACCGTTGTCATCCACATTCCGAGCTCGGGCAACTTCCAAGTTAAACCCTGTAAGGTAACTTTTCGATGTCTCACCTGGCTGCTGCCGAACGTTAGTCAGGGTTGATGCTTCAGGTCTAACCCCCATAATGGCTTTGAACTGCTTCTTGAAGTCTTTAGACAGCTGATCCCAATAAGTTATTGAGTGGCTTCTATATTTTTCGAACCAGCTTTTGGCTGGTCCTGTCAATGATGCTGGAAATAACATGCATCTGAGCTCGTAACCCACGTTACTTGCTCTCATTATGGTATTGAATGTACTCAAATGGATGTACGGGTCGGAATTTCCCTCAAACGTTGGGACGTGAGGGATCCGAAATCCTTGGGGAAATGGAGTGTTGGAAATATGGGGAGCAAACGATTCAAGCTCTTCATCAGAATCTTCATATCGATCCTGACCTTGCTCATTTTTCAAAAGCCTGAAGACCTTTTCTAACTGATCAATTCTTTCCTGGACTGGGTCCGCGAGGGGCCTTGTTTGGAATTGGTTGTCGTCGATCACAATTCCAGGTTCGCGCCTCCGCAGGGGGTCTTTACACCTATTTAAGCGATCCCTCAGGTCCGGGTTTATCGGGTTAACATTACCTCGACTCTGATTCAAGTGTTCCCGTAGGTCGGAGCGAGTCCTGCGGCTCCCAGTATTCTTTCGACCTCGATCATGCATGCTGACCGATCTGGTATCTCCAGAGTCATCACTAGTAAAACTTGTCGCATGATTGTTTCGGGATGGATCTTTTTTGTGCCACCTCGTTTCTGCCGTGCGAGACCGAGATGTTTGACTTTTTTCAGATAAGGCGCCTCTCCGCTCCTGGAAAGCTTCCCTGCTTCCTTGTCTCCTCCCCGCACGCCTTTCGTCCTGATCTCGAACTGGTTGAGCATTCCTGTGAGGAGGTGAAGGATATCTTATAGGCGATGGAGGGAACCGTATGGGTGACGGTGGCTGCCACCTATTTCGTGGTCTGGACGGTCCGGAGTTTTCCCGAGATGGGTTGGTTGCATTTTGTGCATTCCCAGGGACTTGAGTCCGAGCCTCTGCAGGGGCTCGGTTGTTCTCAGTTCCCACAGGTACCTCCGTAGGTGGATTAACCGGGGCCCTAGCTCGGGTACTTCTCTGGGGTCTCGAGGGAGCAGATGGCTCTGCTGGTGCCGGAGGTTGTTCCGGCCTTCTTGTGGCAGCATTCTTTCGTGGACGCCCACGAGGCCTGCGGGGAGGAACATGCACGTCCCTCGGAGGGGGAGCTTGGTTTTCCAGCGGAGGCGGGGGCTGAGCCGCCTGCGCCTCTGCGGCTATCCTTGCTAACTCCTCATTCCACTTGTTGGCTTCTGCCAACTGCTGTTTCAACTGCCGGTTTTCAAGTTCCACAATGGGAACGTACCGCTCAGGATTGTAATACATATCCTCATCCCTTGGTGGTGCGGGTGGTCCCCAAGAATCGGAGGATTCACTTCTCTCTTCAACATCTGGGTTTACCATCAGCTGTTTCCTAGGGCGTCTCGGATAATTTTCTTCAGGAACGTTGATCATTAGCGGCCATAACTTGTTCAGGAACTGAATGCTTAAGGCTCTCAATGAAAGCACCAAACTGTTGACGCCGTTTTTCGTCAACAGTGAAATAAGAGCACGAAAACAGTAAATAGTTATGGCCAGAAAAATACGATAAAGCAAATGGGAATTTTTACGTGGTTCAGCAGTTAACTCTGCCTAGTCCACGAGTCTTTGTTATTAAAACTTAAGATGATCTCTGGAAATTCTTCAAGAATGAATTCTCCAGAGTTTTCTCTCAAGATTACCAAAAATTCCGTCCTCTACAATGGTGCATGACTTCTCTATTTATAGAGAAGATTTTAGAATACTATCCCACACATTTCGGGAAGTTATTCTGTATATGCAAATAAATTTAATGGCATTAAAATCTTGTAATCCTATATACAAGGAAACGTCCCCTGAAGATCAGGGGGCGTATAACTGAATAATAAACACCCCTTTATTATAGGGGATTTACAACAATCAATGTAGACCGCGTCTCTCCAAAATGACTCACTAGGATATTCAAAGTTATCAATCTACATTGTCAGCGTTGTTCCCACCCAGGTCTCTTACTGACTTTCGAGCTATGGCATTTCCCCGAGATCATGTGACTTCGAGCTCATACTTATGTCAGGCTCGGAGCCCCTGATCTGAGGCCATCCGAGAACAGACGTGCTTTGATGTCTGTATTTCGAGCTTGTAATGGTTTTGAGGCTACCATCTTCGAGGTTGCCCACTGCTTGTAGGTTCGGTGCCTAGGTTGCGGACACGTGTTCCAGACATTACGAGCCCATTCCTAATGAATCCAGCTTTCGAGATCACAATTCTTAAGGATCGAAATCTAGGTGTATTCTTTGACACATACTCACCTGTCACAAGAATAACATCTATTCGTGTGCTTATTGCTTTAGCTTCTTTACATGATCTTGTTGTGCACCAAATGGATGTTAAAACTACCTTTTTAAATGGTGAATTAGAAGAAGAGATTTACATGGACCAACCTGAGGGATTTGTGATCCATGGTCAAGAACATAAAGTGTGCAAATTAGATAAATCTTTGTATGGTTTGAAACAGGCACCTAAGCCATGGCATGAAAAGTTTGACAATCTAGTTATCTCACATGGTTTTAAAGTGAATGAAAGTGACAAATGCATTTATTATAAATCTGAGAATGACATTTGCACCATCATATGTTTATATGTGGATGACTTGCTTATTTTTGGTTCGAACTTGCATGTCATAAATGATGTGAAATATGTGCTATGTGAAAACTTTGACATGAAAGATCTAGGAGAAGCGAATGTGATCCTTGGTATAAAGATCACTAGGTTTGAAAAAGGAATTTCTTTGGATCAATCTCATTACATTGAGAAGATTTTAAAGAAATACAATTACTTTAACTGTAAACCTGCATGTACACCCTATGATCCCAGTGTAAAGCTATTTAAGAACACTGGTGATGGTGTAAGACAAACAGAGTATGCGAGCATCATTGGCAGTCTTAGGTATGCCACTGATTGTACTAGACCCGATATTGCCTATGTTGTGGGACTACTGTGCAGGTTTACTAGTAGACCTATTGTTGATCATTGGCATGCTATAGAAAGGGTCATGAGGTACCTTAAGAGAACTATGAACCTTGGATTGCATTATCATAAGTTTCCCGCTGTCCTTGAAGGATACAACGATGCTGACTGGAACACCTTGTCAGATGACTCCAAGGCAACCAGCGGCTATATTTTTAGCATAGCTGGTGGAGCTGTTTCATGGAAGTCTAAAAAATAAACTATTCTGGCTCAATCTACAATGGAGTCAGAAATGATAGCACTAGCTGCTGCTAGTGAAGAAGCAGGATGGTTGAGAGGCCTGCTAGCTGAGACCCCTTTATGGGAAAAACCGATACCAGCTGTGTTGATCCATTGTGATAGTACCGCGGCTATTGCAAAAATTCAGAACTGTTATTACAACGGTAAAAGACGTCAGATACGATGTAAGCACAGTACTGTTAGAGAGTTCCTCTCTACTTGAGTTGTAAGAGTGGATCATATACGCACTGATGAAAATTTAGCAGATCCTTTGACGAAAGGATTAGCTAGAGAGAAAGTCCTTAAAACATCAAAAGGAATGGGACTATTGCCCTTAGAATGATGAATCACACGTGATGGTAACCCGACCTATAGACTAGAGATCCCAAGAAATAGGTTCAATGGGTAATAACAAGTTATGATGTGATATGAGATAGATCATGCTATTACTTAAAGTTAACTTGAAGCATGAATTCCTGAAGCGACATAAGGATGAGTTAATAGAAACTCTTAATGAGATCTATACTCTATGTGGAGTGGAGTACCGAGCTACAGGAGTACTCTTGATAGACTCACCTACGTGAATGTGGAAGTGGGGCCGCTTCCTATGAAATTTTAGGCAAATTTCTAGAGCGTTCACTATACTGGGATAGACGTGCATGGCCATTAAAGCACGAGCTTTTGGACTACACCCTAGAAAGATTGTGCGTGGTGCAATGTTAGAGAAAGAATTCAAGACTACGTGTCACTCTAGTATATTCTAAATTGCATTCACTATGCAAAGGTTCAAGTCGAAACATACCTTTGTTTATGCTCAATCTTATTGTTCTTAGGTTACTACTCGATGAAAAATATTTTTTAAATAATTCAAGTGGGGGATTGTTGGAACTTATCTATATAAGTTTGAATTGTTAAAAAAATAGAAAAGGTGCTTTAATGACTCCCTAGAGGAAGAGTCCCACATTGTTTTAGAATACTCATTTGTAAGGGTATATAGATAGTGGACTTGAGCATTGGGGTTGTGCCCCAAGGGGTACTGTAATGTCCCAAATTTCCTAATAAGGTTTAGAACCTTGATTAGGAGGCCGGGAGGGCCATAATTGATTTATTATGGTATTTAATGATTATATGCATGTTTACGTGAATTATATTATTATATGATGGTGGATGCATGCATATATGGGTTCATAGTTTAATTATGAGGGCATTTTGGTAATTTGGCCGCTGTGGGCGTAATTTTGTATTTTGGGTGCATGGTTGTGATTAATTAATATGGCCATCTTATAAGGTGGATTGGTTCGAGCTACTCGGCATGAGACGATCATGAAATGTAAGTGTTCGGTCTAGTCATAACGGGTTTAAGTTCGGGGCTCGGGGTGAGTCTCGGGGTTATTTTGATGATTAGAACATTACCGGGAATTAAAGGGTAATGGGATATAATTTATTGGCATTCGAGAATATTGAGAATAGCGGGAATTGGAGAGCGTTAATTATAATTAACGAGATAGGTGGAAAGTACCAATTTTGCCCTTGGGGTGGCTTTAGGAACCTTTGGTGACCTAGGGGTATTTAGGTCATTTGGGTGGATTTATATGGACTTGAAGGCTGTAGAAAATACAGAACAAAACAGAGCATCATCCTCATCCCCTTCTTTCTCTCCCGTGCATCTTTTCCCTCTTTCTTCCTTTGGAATTTTGAGAGCCAACTTGAGGAGTCAAGCTAGGAAATCAAAGGTGGGAGCTTAGGGTCGTGTTTAAGTCATTGAGGGGGGTTCAAAATCAAGTTTGAGGTAAGTTTCAGCCATTAGTTTTATTGTATACCCTGTTTTTGGTGTTAAACTTTCAACTTATGATTTCTTGGTAAATAGTTGGAATTAATGGAAGTTTGATTGATGTTTACTTTGGGTTTTGATGAGGGTTTGATATAGGTGATGTTTAGTGGTTGAATTGGGTGTTAGGTTGAGGTTTGGGACTGGTTTGAGGAATTGGTTTCGAGGAAAAAAGCAGGGGAAGCAAGCTGGTGGCTTACTGGTGCGCGTAAAGGGCCGCGGCCTGTGTGTGTTTCTGGGGAGGATTTAGCCTCTGTTTGAAGGTGAGTCGCGGCATGGCTGGGGAGGGCCGCGGCCCATCAGGGCAGTTTTGGCCAGAAATAGGTTTTTGGCTTAGGGATGTTGGCCATAGGCCTCGGGGTCGATCCTACTACCCAGTTAAGTGTGGATTGATGTCCCGGAGGCTAGATGTTGGTTTGGGAACTTATGTTGATCATTTTTATTGATGGTATCCTATATTTGGTTATGACTAGGTGACCGCTAAAGGACTAAAAGTTGATCGTTCTCAAGGGTCGTTCTTTTAATCATTCTAGCTCGACTTTGAGGTAAGAAAACCGCACCCTGTGTATATGTGACATGCATGGCTATTCTTGATGCATGTTGGTTGGTTATTAAACATGACATGCATGGCTATGATTGGTGCATGTTGGATTACTAAGTATAATGCATGTGATGCATGAGGAATATGTGATTAGGACATGCTTTGAGTACTGAATATGACATTGTTCAGAGCCTGTGCCTCTGGGTTTGTGCGTGGTCCTAATTGTATTAATACTTGTTGAGTAAGCATGCTGAATACCTTGTTTATGGATATTGGACATGTGACATATGTTTGGTGGCATGACTTACTTGTGTATGGCACTGACTTATTAGTCAGATCGACAATGGTGTTGGATTCATCTGTGAAGCTGTGATTTATTAGTCAAGTTCACAATGAGCTGAACACTGGTCGTGCTTCACTGACCTGAGGGTCAGAAACGGCATAAGTGTCGAGGACGCAGGGCCGAGTGAAGATTAGATCTAATCAATATCAGCATTGAATGGCTCTATGGCATTAATGCTGGACCGACCCTAAAGTCGATGAACTTATAAGCGCTTGCCTGGTCTAAGACTAGATGTTCATAGCCAGGGCATATGGCCCCGGTGACTGTTTGTCACATGGCTAGGGGACGCTATCCATAGTTACGACTCTAGAGTCGGGAGGAAGGTTATGTTGGTGACCAATCACCATGCACCTATCCTGATCGAACTTATGAAAGGACAACCTACCAGTTAAGCCCTGGTGACCCTATCGTCACATGGCTAAAGGGTGCTGTCCCCACATTTGTGACTCTTGTGTTAGTCACCTATTTGTTTGAACTGTTGGTCCTGAATAATCAATACAATTACTGTTGATATTATATCATGTTATATTGTGTTTTCTTGTTGGGCTTCGGCTCACGGGTGCTATGTGGTGCAGGTAAAGGCAAAAGGAAACTGGACCATCCTTGAGTTGGAGAGCTTAGGTGATGACATGTACATATGCAGCTGCTCATCCGCCACGGCCGAGGTTTAAAGAGGAACTAGGGTTGAACATTGTTTTGCTGCTTAGAACGGCCCATTGTAAATATTTTTTCTGTAATAGACTCTGAAACTATATTTTTGGGATCCCAATGTATATATTAAACGTTCTAGTGAAACGTTACATCTTAACCAAAAATTTTAATCCCTAAACCGCTAATCATACTTAGTTACACGATTTTGGCCAAATGACTCGATTAGCGAGTTTAACACTGTTTACAAGGCACACAGTAACGGTCCCTGGGGTTGGGGCATTACAACTTGGTATCAGAGCGAGCCAAGGTTTATAGTTCCTGAAGACAAGCTGGGCATGTACACTCATCACTGAAGATAGCTTCACTCAAGGAATGGTAATTATTTCTGTAGTTATGTGCATAGTTGCTTAAGTGGAATGTAAATGTTTTACCTGCACATTGTATTAGGGAACATGAGATTCTGATAGAGGTTGGCTCTTGACTACATGATTATATGCTCCATGAAAATGTTTATGAACATGATCATATGATTACCTACTCTGTGAATATATATAATTGTGATACTGCATGCTGGGGTTGTGGCATGGTGTGAATGTTGGAAGAGCAAGGATTTTGAGTGATGTATGAATGCCATGGGCATGTTTGTAGCACTGCAAGTGGTTTAAGATTGTGGTGTGGTAAGATTTATCCCGTGGGGGAAAGCCCTTGATATGCTTATTGTGATTAATGGGTCAAGTTATTGGCTGCAGATTTAATCAGCAGGTTTATGTTCAAGGCAGATTATGAGGCCCGGTGATAGTTATGCAGGGGCTGGGAGTTACAGCCAGGGTATTAGTTCTTCGTCTGCATCTATGAATGTTCAGCAGACGCTTACAGATTTGCAATTAAGATTGCAGAGGCAGGAGGAAGAGATCAGGTATTTGAAGCAACAGCGGAGTCTGTTGGGTAGTACCCCTTCCTTTGCTATGCCAGGGGTGGCATCAGTTTCAGCTCAGCCTAGGGTTGAGAATAGATGGGAATTCCTCTGTGGAAGATTCCTGAAGTTTTATCCTCTAGTCTTCGAGGGAGGCCTAGATCCATTCAGAGCTGAGCAATGGATGGGCATGATCAGCTCCATTCTTGATAGTATGAGACTGGTAGGTCGCGATAGGGTGATCTGTGCTACATGTGTATTGCGGGAAGATGCCCGGACGTGGTGGGAGGTAGTATCACAGACACGAGATACAGCTGTGATGGACTGGAAAGAATTTCGGCAGCTGTTTAATGAGAGGTATTATTGTGATGCAGCTAAGACTGCTAAGATGAATGAGTTTCTGAATCTTGTTCAGGGTAATGCATCAGTGACCGAGTATGTTACTAAATTTGATGGGTTGGCCAAGTTTTCTTTTGATATGGTACCCACAGATATAGCTCGGAAGGAAAGGTTTATTCATGGGTTGAATCCTGGAAAAGCTCAAGGCATTAGAGTTGCCCCAGTGCATGAAGTCTCTACCTATGCTCAGGTGGTAGAGAAGGCTCTTGCTGTTGAAAGTATAGTAGTTGAGAAGAAGAGTGTCGGGGAGCACGGAGCTCAGATAGTGGTCTCTCCACTTATTGGAACAAGTAAAAATGAAAGTTGGAAGACTCATCCAATATGCGCACGGTGCAGGAGGCGTCATGTGGGAGAATGCCAAGCGAGGTCATGTTTTTCTTGTGGCATGGTTGGACATTTCAGAAAGGATTGCCCAAGGCTAAGAGAGCTTGAGCAAAGAAGGATAGACAGCTCGATTTCAACTCGAGTGTTTATCCCAGAGCAGTCAGAGTCAGAAACCGAGACTAGTTCCTCGGGGGTGACAGGTCAGTTTCCTAGTTCTGAGTTTTGAATTATGCTGTTTGGCTTTGGTGCCATGCTTTTCTTTTGTTGGTACATATATAGAGAAGGGTATAAAGATGGTATATAGATCACATGGTTACGTTGTGATGGGAAATGTAATACGGTATTGGCAATTTAAGAGATGAGTTGGGTTATGGAAAGGACTCATCAGGGATTCTGATAAAGCTGGTTATGACAGGCTTTGGTTTGATCTAGGGCTTGGATTGGGTAAGTAATTAAAGAGCAATCGTGAATGGCAAGGAAAGTATAGTAATTCTTGGGCTTGAGAGTGGAGAGCCTTGTGTTAGTTGGTATGGTGCATGGTTCTGTATGCTTATGATACTTGTAGTGAGAGCTAGAGTTTTGTTGCAGGGAGGTGCATGGAACTCTTAGCTAGCATGGTGGATACCACTTAAATTGTGTCAGTGAGATCAGGACAGACTGGATTAGTCTGTGGGTTTCGAATGTGTTTCCAGGTGGTCTGCCAGGCCTTCTTTTTATAAAAAGAGACTAGAATGGTGATTGGATTAGTGCCAGAGATGGGATCAGATGTAAACACTGTTTTGAGTGGTGAACGAAGTCCGCGACTCAACCCAGATTATTATTCGGTAACTTCGTTCCTTTTTATTTCTGCAGCAACTATCTCAACAGACCTTGATGAGGCAAAAGACAATTGAAAGAGGCTGGGGTCCTCGAGGATGAAACGGCGAGCTCTAGAGAGGCAGTTAGCTTATGCAGCAAACGATACTGTCCCCAACGATGGCAGTAGGAAAGTGGGATTCATCATTTACAAGTGCTGGAATAAAATCACAAACTGATGGACGTTTGAAGATTACAGCATCACGAGTATATTGAGCTACTACCATAAGAAAACCACTTCAACGAAGACAGTAAAATCGTTGAAATTAAGCAAAAGGATGCACCAGATGCTGTTTTGGAGAACTGGCTCACAAAATGAAAGAAACTGTAGATGATGCTTAGAGCAAAGGATGATGAAAGCTGTCTTGGTGGTGCCCTTGAGAGAAGTAAAAGGCCTGATTGAAGTAAACTTGTGGTATGAAATTTCGATATGCGTAATGTGTTATAATTTCAAGTTTATGTTGGATATTTTTTTTTGAATGAAAAAACCAATTGGTTTTTGTCCCACATCTTTTGTGAATAAAAGTGTGTCTCAAAGAATAGTCTATATATAGAGATTAGAGGCCTTAGTTTTATTTACACCAAAACATATGTTGTTGTATATATTTGTCTTCCATTGGAGATTAAGATATATATATTTTCAGTATTGTTTTTTCTTTTCTACTCTTTAGAGTTCTTAGATTTGTTCTAGTGTGATAGAGTTCGGGCATATTTGGTTCGGCGAAGTAATTGAGTTACTTGTCGTTCACCGTTGTATCCTGGGAGATAGACGTCGAAACCTCGTAGAGGCGGCGAATCTGTTTTAAGGAAACTGTGTGTTACACAGGCCTCGGCTTTTAATTTTGTTTTTTATAATTATTGTGTAAATTAATTATAATTGCTATTTATATTATAGTTATTTATATATTGTTATTTATAATTATAATATTATATTGTTATATATATTATAAGATATTTATAATTATAATATTATATTGTTATATATATATTATAAGTTATTTATAATTATAATATTGTTATTTATATTATAGTTATTTATATATTGTTATTTATAATTATAATATTATATTGTTATATATATTATAAGTTATTTATAATTATAATATTATATTGTTATATATATATATTATAAGTTATTTATAATTATAATATTGTTATATATATTATAAGTTATTTATATTGTATTATTTATAATTATAATATTTATGTATCTTTAATTTAGTAGATATAAATATTGTATTTATCATATTACGTTTATTCAAATATTATATAAGTTATGTTTTTACTACAGTTTATGTTTTGAGTCATCCCTTGTGTAATTGTTGCTAATCGTATTCTGAGTTAGAGATACATAAATGAACATTTTCAACATCATTTTAATCTCAGCTTTATTCCTTACACTTGAATCTCATTTCTCATGGAGCATTGTAGAGGCAGGAAATAAATCTCCTTCATGAAGTATAGTGATTTTCTATTTGAGTGTCATTTTTTTTATCTGTATAAATGTTGTCTTCCAATCTCCATTTAGATATCAAACTTCATACATAATTAGATTTACCAACTTAAAGGCCAGTGATTTAGAAAGAAAAAAAATAGTGCAAACAAGAGTTTTAGGTGGAAGTTGGTCACCTTGTAAATTAACTTATACCAAACGCTTATACATGTAACATGCCTGTAGTCGGTCACCATCTAAGATCTTAAGTACATATTCCACAGCACACAAGAGAAGAAAAGTAAAAACAATAATTATATGTACAAGAGAAAAGTATATATAAACAAAAGAAAAGTATACATAAATTATATAAACAGAAGAAAAGTATTTATATACAAAAGAAAAGTATGTATAAACAATAATTATACATACAGAAGAAAAGTAAACATATATTAATGATTTATGAATCATTCATTGACAGATGAACAAACCAACCACTAAAAAAATTAAAAAGAAATACACTCAGTACTATGCTTCTATAGACATTTTTTTTCCCCTCCCTTCTTTCGGGTACAGATAAAAAAGAACCATACCACACCCTTCTAATTATGGAATGACAAAAAGAACCCTTAAAAAACCATAATTGTCATCTCTAGATTTTTTTTTAATCGATGAAGCTAACGTCATCAAATTGTGATAGTATAGGAACTATTGACAAGATTTAAAAACCCCGTAAACTTGTTTTTTTTAATAATATATATATAAACATGTAATTAGTGGCTTCCACGGTTAATCATCTCCATATATTGATTCAACGACTCTTGCCTTTGCAACCTCATTTCCTCGTTAAACTTCTGTATGAACGCTTCCACTCGCTTGTTCAACTCGTCCTGACCCAACGACGGCTCCTTCCTGATCTTGCTAGGCACAGGCGACGACGAGTACGTCCCATGCTGAGCTGGCGCGGGTTGATTGGTTCGGTCCTTGAAAGTCTCTGACTTCTTGAACAGCGGCTGTGACCGTTCTAACTCACCCACGTTAAAATGACGGCCGTTATTTTCGAAGGACTCACACTTCTTCATGTGCCTACTTAACGGCATCGAACGGCCTTCCGTTATCGCCTTCCACGTATTTTCCATCGTTTCGTGTCGTTTGGGCCTCGATACTTTCAACGCCGACTTTCCACCTGTGCCTAATGATTATTTACAAGAGAGAGTAAGTAATTATTAATTAACTGTTATTATAAACTTACTTAAAAAATTTCAACATGTTTAATGGTGGAATTTTAACATTATATTTTTTTTCCAATTCAATAACAATACATATTAAATTATAACCATTATCATATATATTTAAAGAGTACTAATATTAAAAGTTAATTATTTTTTTGCCGTTAATAAATATGATGGGAGAGTGAACTCATCACCAAAATGAGTAAAAAATACCGTTCGGTGTGAAATTGGCTAGAAAGTTGGAAGTAGGGGAGAGTTGACTTGTGAAGTTTCTACTAAAAATATTCGTTTTTACTAAAAAAAGAACCAGGAAGGAAAAAAAGTAATCATCGAGTTGAATAGCGTGGATCGAACACCACGCATGTTTGAACTCTATTTTGTTGGTTTGAACAATACGCTAATACCCTAGATCCGTGGGACATATCATAAGCGGTCCCGCGTTGTACTAAATCAACTCATAAATACCTATGATACCTTTTTTATCCAGAAATATGTACAACTAAAGATTAAAATTTTACGAAAAAAAAATACCTTAACTATAATGTTTTATGGATTATTATTATTATGTGTTACTGCAAGTGAAATAATAATGACTAAATTAAAATAACGTACTTTAATTGGTAACGTTGATTTCATTCTCAAATTATAAAAAATAAATATGTATAATTTTATTTTAAACTAATGAATGAAAGGAAAAAGGAAGGAAGAATAATATAGTACCTTCGGGAATTGGTTTAAAGGGTTTCCGGTGAGCAAACCTGGCAGAGACAAGAGGTTTCTCCACCGGTGGATAAAATATTTCCGGTGAGTCACTTCTCCTCGGAGGCGAAGGTGTCTCCACCAGCAGAGACCTCGAGAGGATAGCCTCGTGATGATCATGAGTTTCGTATTTATCAACTGGCTCATCATCATCATAAGCCTCATCACTCTTCGTAACCGCAGCTTCTTCTTCCTCCTCCTCACTCTGTTGGTACAGTGGCGTCGGCCGGATCTGTTCCGACATACCGAACTCCGATGAAACGATCTTAGTCTCCACATAATATCCATTACTGCTATTGCCCGGTTTATCCGAAAAGTTTGTCATCGGATCATGAGCCGGTTTAGTCATCTCCACCTGATCATCGTGGTGGTGATGGAGCCTCGAGGAGGCGACAATGGTGATGATGATGCCGTTAATGATGATGTAGAGATACGGAGGCCTGAGCCACGTGGCGAAAGAGCTCCACATGAATGGCACGTGAGAACCCAGGAACTCCATCATCAATGGAATAGACACTTTCATGGCTAAACTCATGAGCACAACACCTATCGAAATCAGTAAGGCTTTCACAGAAACCATCTCTGCCGTAAATATATATATATATTATATTTGTTATGTGTAGGGCTTTAAGAGTGAAGAGGGTACTCTCAGAAGTATGAAGGGAAGCTAAGAAGTTGGGAGTTGAGGACTGACTATGGAAATGAAGTTGCTTCAATGGAGATTATATATAGAAATGGATTCTGGGGAGAATAGAATATGTAGACATAATTTTGGATACGCGGTTTTTTTATGAAATCATAGCCGTTAGATTTTAAGGAATGTTAATGAAGGGTTGAGATGCGATGGTAATGTGGATATCATATCGTTTGTGGCGCTTTAAGTATATCCGCATGGATGGTGGTGGCCCACACGTGTTAAAAAATAATAAAATAGGAAGAAAAACAAAGTATTAATTAGTTATAAAGATAAAGTGAGAAAAGTATATACTTGTTAAAAGATAAGAGTGGAGCCTCTGAGTCTTGACTATGATTTGAAGTTTAAACCTTTTTCAATTCCTTTTATTTTTCTTTTCCGAAATACAATAGAAAACCTTTCTTATTCTTTTTTATTTTAATAAGGATTGACATGACATGTAGAGAAAATGCAGTGTAATTTACATTTTCTAAACTTGTAAAAAAAAAAAGTTTAGAGAAATATTACATAGGTTACTTGTGTAACAAGTTTTTTGCTATTAGTAGTTGATAATATTTATTTTGTTGGCTTTTTTTAGGGCTATTTCGTTGGGTTTGATTGATCTGATTTTAATACCTCGATTAGAAAAAGAAATCTTATATAGCCAATAATTATAAGCTAAAATTCATAAATTTGAACTGTTTAAAATTTATATATATATGAAAAACTTGCCACCTTTTCTTGTCATGCCGACACATGCATTAATTTTCTTTTCCTTTTTTAAACAAGGGAGCGTCAATCTGATAATATTTGTTTATCCTTGATTGTGTTAATATAGAAATTAAAAAGAGAAACAATAACAAGTCAAGAAAATATATAACAATTTTCTTTTGTTCGAATAACATTATTAATTTGATACTTGTGATCATGTATATATTACTACTATACTAATTCTCTCCTGGGTTCACAACAATTTTGTGGAATTTTGTAGGCTCTTGAACTTTATAAAAAAAAAAGACAAATTTTGTAGAAGATGAATAAAAGGCTGCCTTATTTTATATATATTTCATATAATTTTGAATCTTGCAATTGCTGTTTAGCTGTATAAAGTTGAAACCATTTGAATAATGTATATAAATATATATTGGAATATATATATATATATATATATTAGGCTATATCAACGGTTGAATAAGTGACCGTTACTCATGGAGGTTGTCCCAAGATCCTGAAGCGCTGGCCCAATAGGTCCGGGAAGAGGCTCCGCCATAGCACGTTCCCCCTTATGCAATCGCTTCTGCACCATAACCGACCACGGATATTCCTTGTCCGCTTTTCCATTTCTCATTATTATTTTTATTTTTATTATTATTTGTTTTTCTCTTTTTAAATATTGACACTTATTTTTAAATGATTTTTTTTTTCTTTTTAAAGGCAGAAAAAAATTGTCAAGTGGAGACCAATATCCACGATAATGAGAGATGGCTTATAGGGTTCCATATTGTGATTTTTTTCTTTCTTAAAAAATGGCTCTTGAGCTTGACATGTCTGTCCAAACAAAACTATTCACACTATATTTTCTTTCTTTCTTTTTCGATTGCCACTTGTGAGTTCATTTTGTTCTCTCCACTACTTATTATACGAAATTTCTCTCACATGTAGTTGCTAATAAAAATAAACAATGAATTAAAGCTACAATATATGCAACTTGTTAACCAAACATATATTTACACTACAAAAAATATGATTTTCCCTGGTGAATTCCATTTTGTCACCGGCAAAGTAGTCACCTATTTACCCAAGGCATTTTGTCGCCGACAAAAAAGCATGTTTTGTTGTTGCTGTTCGCCAAACGCGTTGACAAATGGTTGGCCGAATTTGTTTGGGAATCTGAGGAGACTTTTGGCGACGCGTTTGTTTTATTGCTGGGAAAAGTCTTTATCATTTCTCAGGAAATGTCGGATCCTTGTTGGGAAAAGTAATGTTTTGCACCAGCAAAAGTTTTTAGTTTGAAATAATGTAATTGTTTTAAACTTGTAGTCAATTTTTTTTTTGGTTCACTAACATCGTTTTATATGTTTGGAGTATAGAAAATGTAATCAATGGTTTGCTTTCTTCTGGATTGTTACGAGATCAACATATAAACTTACTAATAGTGTTTTCTTAACTATTTGCAATTAAACCGTTTTGATCGGTGCCGATTTCACCATGAGATCATAGTTTGTAGTAACCTTTGATAATTAAGTGTTAGTTTAGAACTAATCAACAGTTTGATTGTGCGTATAGTGTTTCTAGATACATATTATCTAATATTTATAACTGTTCTTATCAACTGTTAGTACTTAAAGTGTTATGATCTGTGTGTAATGTTGTTAATCTAACTACGAATTGGTAATTTCTTGCAACATTAGCTAATTATTAGTTAGTTGGAAAGTAATGAATGGTTCGATTGAGTCGTGAGTGTTTAAATATCAACAATCAAACTAATTAATAACACCGTTCTTATTGAATGTAACTATTAAAGTGCTATGATTTCTTTTAATTGATCTAGATCTCACCATTATCGTCCGATCAACTGCATCATTAAGAATTGATGAGTTGTTTTCAACTTAATAAACCATACGATTGTCTCTCGGATATTTGAAATTACAAAAATTACTAATTGTAGTTAGGGTTGATGAAACTTTTGCCAGAGACAAAACGCTCCACTAAATACACTTTTACAACTAACATAGTTGTAATGTGCCGAAAAAAGTTCAAGCGGGATAATTCTCACTTCAAAAAAGAAAATTAATGTGTAAAAATACATTTGCCGACACATTTCACCTACTCACTGGCAAAATTCAAATTTTTATTACCATTGGGAAGGTGAAATGTGCTGGCAAAAGTCCACGTTTGAATTGAGGTAGATGGGTAGACTTTTTCCATTGAGTTTTAGAACGCCGAGAAAAGTAAATAACTCGTCGGCAAAATGTTCATTTAGTGAAACACCGTCGTTTTCGTTTATGGATTCTATGTAGACTTTTTCCGACACAGTACAGGCTTTTGTTGGCGAGCCTAAATGCGTGGACAAAGTAGTTAAGGATATCAGAGGCTTCCCGACCGCCCCTCCCCAGCCTTGACTGCCCCTCTCTGGCCCTTCCCGAGCACCCCCCCAACTGAGCTCATCCTAGCCTATCCAGGACCGTTACATTGTGTGTTTAAAATAGTGCTTAACTCGCTAAACGAGTCATTTTAGCTTAAAATGTGTAATTAAAACTACATCAAGGATTAGGTATTAAAACTTTTGGTCAAACAGTATCCGCTTCATTAAAACGGTTTAAGTCTGTGAATGAGATCCCAAAAAGATTTTATAACTGTTACATATCCAAAATAAATACAAAAGGTCGCCCTAGGCGGCAAAATCAGGGTTCAACCCTAGTTCCACCAAGTAATCTCGACCATGGTGGTCGAGTAGGCCACATATGTACACTCCGCCCCTGAAGCTCTCCAATTCATGGCTGGTCCAGATTTTCCATCCCCTTACCTGCACCACATAGCACCCATGAGTCAAGGCTCAGCAGGAAAACATAGGTAAACTCATAAAAAATTATTCAACATATTTCAGATCATAAATAGCATGCTTAGCAGTTATAACTATACTCAGGCGTGCATTCAATTCAATTAAGCAGCCATAGAGCCACATAGGTGTCTGTTGCACTATCCTCTTGGGAAACGGCTATAGGGTCGATCAAGCATGAACCATGCTCTATATTCCAAGCGGCTATAGAGTCGAGCAAGCGTATATCATGCTTCCAGGTTGGCCCAACCATAACAACCAGCGTTCCGCACGCTTTTGCCGACCACAACTTATAAGCCGAGCTAATCGACCAGATATATCAAATATGCATTCATCATTCAATATAGATGTACAAAGTGCACTCAATCATGTTTAATCTAACATATCAGACATGGTTATAACCATGTTTATAACTGGGGCTCGACCCCTAATCTCAGACCAGGCACAGTTTTCTTACCTCAAGTCCTGAGCGATTTAGTTTAGCAACCCTGAGTGCGATCTTTTCCCCACGAGCCTAGTGAAACACCCTAGTCACAACCATAATGAGGAATGTCCATCAAGAAATGAACCAATAATGCTTCTAGACCAAGTCCTAGCCTCCGCGACCTTGAATCCTACTAAACCGGCTAGTAGAACCATTCTTGAGCCCATAGGTTTGGATTCCCATAACCCAAAACTTGATTTTTGACCTTTTTCCCATTTGAGTCACGACACCCCCACAAAAGAGTCGTGGCACCCTACTAGGCAGAGAGCCCACTCCCAAACGCCTTTGCACTTGCACTGCAGAACAGTCCACCAAGCGCTGCGGTGCCAAGGTGATTCGAGGTACCCCCAGCCTCGTCTGTGTTCATGCTGGCCACGACACTCATAACCAAGCGAGGCAAGCTATGTTATGGGAATCCAAATCCTAAGGGTTAGGAAGAACAAAATCTTGGCACTTTCTCAAGATAATTATATAGATAAGGTGCTTGAAAGGTTCACTATGGAGAATTCCAAGAAAGTTCAGTTACCGACCAGACATGGAATTACTCTTTCCAAAGAGCAATGTCCAAAGACACCTGAGGAAGAGGACATGAGAAAGTATCTCTATGCTTCAACAGTTGGGAGTCTTATGTATGCTATGTTGTGTACTAGGCCTGACAGGGATTGGAGTCATTATCAATCAAATCTTGGTTTGGAAAATTGGATTGCAATAGAGCACATTCTCAAGTATCTTAGAAGAATGAGAGATTATATGTTTGTATATTTAGGGGGTGAATTAAACCCTACTGGATACACTGTTTCTGATTTCCAATCAGACAAAGACAGTCATAAGTCGATGTCTGGGTCAGTATTCACTCTTGGTGGATGAGCTGTAGTCTGGAGAAGTATTAAACAATCCAGTATTTCAGACTCAACCATGGAAGCTGAGTATATAGCGGCTTGTAAAGCAGCTAAGGAAGCGATTTGGTTGAGGAAGTAGTTCCAGATATGGATAAGCCACTAATCATGTACTGTGACAACATTGGAGCAGTAGCTAATTCCAAGGAACCTAGAAGCCACAACAGAGGAAAGCATATAGAAATAAAATATCATCTGGTTAGAGAGATCACTACAAGAAAAAACAGTATTCATAACACTTAAAAACTGCTAACCGGAAGTATTCATAACACTTCTCAAAATGCTAACATAACCCCTGTTATTAAAAGTCTCGTCTTTTCTATAACAATTTTTGAATGCTATGTTCGATGTTATCTTAAAGTATTCAATAACACATTTTTAGTTGCTATCATATTAAAATAATAACGTTTAGTTAGAGCAATTGGTTATAAATTTGAAGTTTAATCTTAAACTTTTTGCATAACACTTTTCAACTGTTATAATTAATTATTTTGATAGTGTTTTTAGTTTTTTATATTATATAAATCATAACGTTTTGTTACACTTATAATATGTATCCAAGATAACCATAAATACCATATTAGAGGTCCAGTAAATTTGTTTTGTTATTTTAGTCTAGATAATATATTTTTAATTTTGTTGTGTAAGGATAATTATAAGTTTTTTTTTAAATTAAAAGGTTTTTATTGTCGTATTTGGATAAAAAAAATATCAAAATTAATCACAAAATGTAAGATTAAATAGATTGATAAACCATAAGTATTACATTAAACAAGAACTAATTCAAACCATGATTGTGGCTACTTCATGAGATCTTAGTTCTAACTTAAGTTTGAAAGCATACATAATAAAGTTCTATAATCTTGAACATCTTTTACTTCAAAAATGAAAAACAAAGCCATAGCAAGATACACAAAAAGTAAACCATGAAACTTGCTCCATCCTTCAACTCATCATCCATTGTGCACTTGTCTTTGTTGTGGGTCGATTTGCTTAGCTACATAAGAATTTAAATAATTAATGCTTAAACTTAAAGTTAATAGTAAACTAAAAGAGTACATAAAAAAAAGTTAATTACCTTATTATGCCTTTATCAGCTGGTCATGCAATTATACTACCTATAGCATCTTCTATAGTAGACATAGCTCCTGAAGGCCTCCACAAAAATGCATCATTCTTTCTCACAAGATCTAACCCTATTTTCATAGCACTAGTCCCAAGAGGAACATGGTGAACGTCATCCTTTGTGTCACTCGAAACAAAATAGCCTTTTGCAATAATTTCACTAGATCCAATCCAATCTAATATTTTTCATTGGAGCCAAATGTGTGATTCTTGACACTCTAAAATTTTAAAAATAGACTCCCAAGAGAAGACAACAAAAATCGCAAAATACAACATTGAGAGTCACTAAGGATGGACAAGTCACTGTCATGACAACCAAATAATAATCTCACTTCACTTAATTCATAGTAATTACTCTTGAAAAGTTCTGACACTTGCCTTTATATAATTTGCAATGTCTTAATTGGAATTTAGTTGGTTTTTAGAATGTCAATGAACTTTCTTGAGATACACCAAAAGTAACATAAGGGTAGGTATGTTAAGACATTGAAAAACATGCATCATATTTCACAACCAACTATACAAAAGTTCCTATAATCAGAGATAAAGAAAACTAACAAAATTGAAGTATTATTTTCCTTTAGAATTTACAAGCTATAAAAAAAAAAAAAAAAGTAGTCTGATATGGCCATTGCTGCCTTTCTTCCATTAAATGCTTAATTATGTTTCATGGATATCTAAAATACTCATTTGGAAGTTTATTTTTCAACTGGCCAAGGTTATAGTTGCACACTACTATTGTCGATTGTACCATATGAGTGTGCATTCATATAAACTCTGTAAAAAAGCTAGAAGGAATAAATATTTAAATAAATCCATAATGCATTAGATATCTTTGGAAATATCTGGTAACTTAATGCAATTTTAAAGTAAATTCCTATGTAGTTTTCCTTCAGACAATTATTTGTGATTATTTTAGGCAATAAATATAATACAGCCAAATAACTACACATCAATTTAATAGACAACGCATAAAGTAAAGAAAATAATGATAAGTTTATGCTATATCATAGTATATAATAAAATATAATTTTGTCATATAGGCATTAAGCATACACATGGACAATACTCTACTATCACATAAAAAGTAAAATGCAGCTTCAAGAATCATGGAAAAACATATATGGTTTGAGCTTCAAATATTGAATGAAATAGGTAAAACAAACAAATAATGAAAGAAAAATATAGAAAAATAATATATATAACAACATATTCAATTAGAGCAGAGTTAGGACAAGCTTACAAAACCTTAATAGGTGGACTAATCTTTTTGAGCTTTCCTAAAGGCGGAGAGCAAAATATGAACCATTTGACTACATCATAAATCATCTTGATTCCAAGTACAATTCATTTGATTAAATGGCATAAACTAAGCATATCATAAGAGAGAGAAATTTGAAATAAGGCTTATTGCATAGGACTTGATACCTTAGCTTATGACACCACTTAATAGAAAAAATATATATATAAATCATTAGTATAGAGAGCACAATCACTGATATATGGCCAGTTCGTGTCACAGATTACAGAGATTGCTATTTTTAACTCCAAGAGTTATTTTCAAGCACAATATGCACAGGACTACCAATGAAATGATCTAGACATGAATTTCAAACTTGATATGGAAAGATAGGATATTGAGAGAACTAGCACTATCACTAAACTAATTCATTCAAATACATTTTAAATTTTAGAAATAGATTAAGGAGCCCAAATTTTACAAATATGTATAAGATTGAAAGTTAACAGAGTAAAAGGAATGATCTAACAGAGTTAGTAAAGCAGAACAATACAATTTTTATTTACCAAACAATGTTTATGAATTTCTCATAATTAACTCTAGAGAAAAAGAAACAACTTAAAAATGGACATGATGCTTGTACTAATAAAAACTTTCTTTTGAGGATATAAACTAAGTGATTGCCAAAGTTATGACAAGGAAGAAAACATATACTCTAGAGTTTTTATTTGGTGACAAATAGATAGAAAATTATAAATGACTTGCAAGATGAGATGAAAAGAGACATACTGGCTCATGCAACACATTAGCAGTTTCAGTCCTAGAAGTCCATTCCTCCAAATCAGGCTCTCTAGCTATGCTGCAAGTTATTCAACATATTTTTGTGTGAGGTAGATTCTAACTACTATAAAATGAACCAAAAATATGACCTACTCCTATATGCTAAGAGATTCAAACTTATCCAACAAACCTTTCAAGGTTAAGAGCTTGGAAGATGGCTTCATGAGCCTTCTGATCCTAATAGATGAGTAGAAGAAAATAAACCATCATTTGTAACACATTAGAAAGAAGGTTCTATGTGTCTGATAGTCATGAAGAAGGGATCAGACAAAATCTGATAATCAGAGTAGCTAGTAATACACACAATTATACACTATATATATATATATGCATGTTTGTGTGTCTATATAAAGATTACATGCTCAGATAATCAGAGATTTCATCATATAAGAGATTACATGCTTGTGTGTCTATATAGAGATTACATGCTTGTGTGTCTATATAAAGATTACATGCTCAGATAATCAGAGATTTCATCATATAAGAGATATTTTTCTATTGCCAAAGATAATGGAAGAAACAAAGATTGCCATATTTGTACAAAAATATAAATATTTATAGGATTTAGGATAAACAATAGAGTAACAAAACATAGCATAAACAATGTCGACTGAAATCTCATCAGAATAATGCTTAAATCATATTAATATATCTAATTCAAAGTAAAAATTACAACCTAAATAAAGAGCATGACATAACATATATGTGTATATATATATAACCCACACTGTATCAATATCTACAACCCAGAACCTTTCCTGTAATACAGTTTGGATTTATGTCAATTATGAAGTAAAAATGTTGATCTATTATGAAGATAATAACAGCTCTAAACATATCCATATCATACCAAGTTGCAGTGTACATGTCATAGAACTTGTCAAAGGCTTTATCAAAACAATAGTGGCAAACCAAAAGCTTGTTGAAGGTTGATTTATATCTCCAATTTTTTCTTCTGTGTGTGCTCCCAATATTTCTGGTTCAGTACCCCTCATAGCTTAAGAATATAATAAGGTGATTGACATGAAAAACATTTTAAAAGAAGCGTACCAAAACAAAGATCAAAGGCAATAATCAAAAGACAAAAAAGATCAGTGAAAAAATCAATATTTTCATCTGTTAACAAGAGCAGTTCTTATCTGGATATTAGCTTTCTCAATAGCAGCAACATCATATGGAATGACCTCACATATGGCACTTGCAACCATAAGCAGGAGCAACAACTGTATCAAGATTAAATTACTAATACCATTAATATAAATTTATGAGGATAGGTTTCTGTAGGAAAGAAAGGAGAATGATAATTACACTCACATTCTCACTAACTAAACAGTAATAAGAAACAAGGATCATAATGTCAAATTTTTGGTCATCTTCAGTGTATTCCTACATTGTGTTATAACAAATCTGCAAAAACATCTGGTCAAAAAAAGACTATGGAAACTTATAAAAGTAATAAGACAAAATCTCAGAGGAAATCAGCAATATAAATACTTAGTTAGAACTATAAAAAAGCTATGTTTTTACAAAAACAATTTCTGCAATATCAATATATATATAGACATAGACAGTGATCATCAAGAAACTTCATAATTATTTTGGTACAACATATCAATCATTACATGGATACGTAGAAGAAAGACCTAGAAATAAAGAACATAAGGCACAACACATCAACGAATGATAATAAAGATTATTAACTCTCACTTTCTCATAACTAACGAGATAGTCAGAAAGTACTTAATGATTTACAACACGTCATCCATCTCACTCTCTAACTGACTCACAAAGTCTAAGCAACAATTTATTATAGAAAAGAAAAACAAAATTGAAATAATTGAAGCTACGACTTATTAGTCAATAAGCTCTAGAAACCATCAAAATGAAAAAGCAGAAGTATAGATCAATCAAGTATATATGATACAATATAATCAGGAAAAACAATAAAGTGAAAACAGAGCATATACAATACAGTAAGAAAATATAGCATAAATAAATTGAAGATGAGTAAAATCCTAAAGCCTTCAGCCAATCCAGAATCCTAAAGTCTCAGAACCAAGCAATCTAAAAAGGAATACAAAGTACGTAGATTATACACAAGACAAAAAATATTATATTTCTCAAACCAAAATACCAATAGAGATGTGTTAACTTACAAAGAAGAAAAATCAGAAACAACACCCACGAATGGCGGCAGCTTGGACAATGGATGGCGGTGGCTTGGAAATCAAACGACGGTAGTCTAGGTATGAGGCGTTTGGGTTCATGAACAGTGATGAAGGTGTTTGGATTCAAGCTTAGAGATGAGATGTTTAGATTTACGAACAGAGATGGAGCCATCTGGGTTCAAGCTCGCAGAACAGGCTTCGGGTTTCAAGAACATAGAAGAATGATGTTTGGGCTCAGCTATTCAGACAGAACAAGATGAAGGGGAATGGGTTGGAAGCTCAAAGATGAAGGGTCTCAGCCTAAGGGAGAGAGGGAAGAGATCAAGAGAGATTAGGGATTCAAACTGTGAGAATGAGAGAATATAGAAAATCCTTCTTCATTTTTTATTTTGCTTTTTTATTTGTTAAGTGAAATTTCATTTGGCGCCTATATCTTCCGTGTTTATTTATCAGTGTATTTTTATTTGCAAATATTAATAACACTTCTATAATTATGTAAAATTTTGCCGTAATATTTGGTAAAAAATGTTGTAGTGGATTGTGCACAAAGGTGACGTGACTATTACAAAGATAGCGTCAGAACCGAATCTCGCAGGCCCGTTTAGCAAGAAAATTCCGGCAAAGCCATTTATGGGTCATGTATGCAACATGGGATTAAGGGAAATGCCTCACTTGCTTTAAGGGCAAGTGAGAGATTATTAGAATTAATGCCCTAAAAGCATGTACGGACATTTTATTGATTTAAATAAAAGTACAATTTTATTCTATTTGATTGTTATAATTATTGTTTGAATTAATTGTATAATAATTTCAAGAAAAATCCTTATTTATTAATGAGAATATGATCTTGTATTAGTACGAGAGGATTAACATCATATATAATGAATAAAATAGTCAATAACATATTAAAGTAATGAATCTTTAATAAATGGTTACTAGTACGATTTACTAAGCTTACGAGATGTGAATGATCTAGATTCAGATTACTAATGTGGATAGACATCTTAGTAAAAGTGTTGTATATAATAAAGATTATATATTACAAGACCGATAAGAATTAATTATATTTATAAACTTGCTGTTTGACATAAAAATTTAATTCATATCATAATAGATGGTCATTTGTAGATCATTCTAAATCCCGAGTATTCATGAACTCTTGTTTGTGTTTATTGGATCTTTTGATTCACTTGTTAAGGTTTTTTAGTATAATAAGGCTAATGACTTTCGTTTTGGAGATTCAATATCATGAATGACTGGGAACATGATTTACAATAATGGAATCCATACTTTCCTAACAGATCAAATCTTGGTTCCCTTAAGGGTTAATTTTGGAACTGAATAGTTATTGATCTCAAATCTATAATATGATTATAGATTAATTATTCGCTAGTGAATTAATGGTACTTAAGGATCAATAGGTAATTAGAAGGGTAAAACGGTAATCTTGACCAGTTCTAATTAATGAACCAATAAATGGAGGAAAAAACTACATTTATTGATTATATCAATGAACTACAAGAGAAAACTCTGTAAATATAATTCTATAAATAGTTAGAGTGCAATTCCATATTTATTGTAATGCCCTGGATAGCCAAAACCGTTACATTGTGTGTTTATAAAGGTGCAAGACTTGCTAATCAAGCCATTTAATCAAAATGTGTTACCAAAACTATAGTTGAACTAGGGTTAAAAGATTTTGGTCTCAAAAGTTGCATTTCTTATAAATAAACATTTTCTATTTACATGGGATCCCAAAAGTAATAAGTTAAAGATTGTTTACAAAAGATTCAAGATCTAGTTACAATGATTAGCCACTCTAAGGAAAAACAGACGGTTAAGCATTTTTCATCCTGTTCCACTCCTCAGCTGTGGCGACCGAACAGCTGACTATGTACATTCAACCCCGCAACTCTCCATCTCAGGATTGGTCCAACTTGCCTTTGCCTTTACCTGCACCACGTAGCACTCGTGAGCCAAGGCCCAGCAAGAAAACACAATAACAGAGCATAATCATTCAACAAACAATCAGATAACTCATATACTCAACAGTTTAAGCATCCATGTTAATCAAGTATTCAGCATACCAATTATATCATTCCATATCAACAATCAATCCACACATGATAACCAGGGTTAACGCCCTTAGGCCGCACCCTCTGTTTATCCCACTGACTCCGGACCGCTTAAACCGAGCTCAGTGAATATTAAGCTGTCCTCGGCTACCAGTGGCCGAGCCGCGCCTTGTGCGCAAGTAAAATTTACGGCACCCTTAGGCCGTTTATCACATGTCCCACGGCATAATACCATCTATGACATTATACAGATACCGGGAGCACTTAGTCCCATCACAAACACATAACCGGGTGCAGTTTTCTTACCTTTAGATTTGCTAGCTTTGTTCGAGTTAATCCTCAAGCACGATCCCTCCTTGAGCCCTAGCGCACACCTAATCACAACCATAGGTCAGAATCATCACCAAACCTCAAGTCCAAAACCTAGCCTCGGGACCAATCCCAAGCTCTCGGGAAGCCCTAATTCCACCAAAAAGGGTGGTGGAATCAAACCCCGAACACCCTAGTAAAAACCCTTGAAAATAACCCAAAATCCCCTTTCTGGAAACAGGGTAGTGCTACAACGCTCTAAGGAGGGCACTACAACGCTACAAACAGAACCTAAAAACGTCCCAGCCAACATGCCCTAGCGCTACAGCGCCCAGTGACTAGCGCTGTAGCGCTAGTCACAGCACAGCACACCCAGCATTTTTCTCCTTCAATTTTCCCCGAGCCAAACCTTACCAAAACTCTTCCAAACTTCAACCAAACACAAAAACAAGCTTATGGAAATACGGATTCAAACAGCCTATTACACGCGTGTATAAATATCAAAACAAACAAGCGTACAATAAATTATTTAAATCTTGATTTCGGTATTCTGAATTATCCATAATTTTTTAAAAATTTGTGAGAGTTCTTCTGTAAATACATTATACGCCATTATGTAAAAAAATAGAGTTGCAACTTATTAATGTACCAAAAATACATATAAATAATTATTAAAAACTACCCAACAATTTCTCATATATATATATGTATATATATACTAGGTATAAGCAACGTGTAATGCACATTTGCTTACTTTTATTTAAAAATTATTATATTTTTAATCATTATTTAAATTTTAAATAAATAAACAATGTCATGTATTATAAAAGAATAATACAAACATATTTTTAAAAAAAATTAAGACAAAACATTGTCTATAGTTTTAAAAGAAATAATTAAATTCATAATTTTTATTTAAAAAAAATTGTTAAACCAAGAATCTGTTATATACACACTTTTTACATATAAAAATATGATGCATTTTAGTTTTAAAGTAAATTATTTTATGTTGTTTATTAGTTTTAAATTTAGTGTTCATAATAATTTAAATTTTGGTATTTTTATGTTTCTATTTATATATTATATATGGTAATTTTAATTTTAAAATTAAATACATTTTTTTTCTAATTTTCTTTTAGAAAAAATATTCAATATAATAAAATATTAAAAATTCTAAATTAAAAGTATGAATTTAAAAAGTTCATTTGATCAAATTTTAATTATTTAATTAAAATAATTTAAAGCGAAAATAAATTTATATAAAAACTAATGGCTAGAGCAATTAAAATAAGTAATTTCTCAATAAAAAAAACTAAAAGACGAAATAAGAAATATATATATTTATGTCTTATGTCATTATTACATATATGTTTGGATAAAAAAATATATTAAGTGACAAAATAAATAATTAATAAAAGAAAAAAAAATTAAACACATAAATATTTTTTTGTTATAGTTTTTAAAATAAAATTGACAGAATAATTTAAATACTTTAATATGAAATTTTAAAATATGTGATGAGAATTTATAATTTATTATTTTTATTTTCAATTTATTTATCTTATTTATATAACTTTATTATTTTTCTATTTTATAATCTATGACTTTAAAACTAACAGTGTTAAAAAATAATAAATAAAAGTATTAAATCTAAAGAAAATCATCCATTTCCATTAAATTTATATTTATAATATATAAAGATATTTATATCTTAATGGAATATGAAGACTACCACATATGGCCGTTTTCTAAAGGACCTGACATTGATGGTGCTCATGATCACCTTCTCCTATCAGAACTATTTAAAATTATTATAAACCATGGACAAAACTATTTTTTTTTCTCTTCATGATTGTTAAATTTGGTGTCTCTATGTAGAAAAGTGTAAATAGAGTAAAGACTTTGCTTTCTTCTTTTAATCCTCAAAACTAGATTCACTTTCTAAAACGAGTTGAATTGAGTGCAAAGAGGGATTATTAGAAAACACATATAGGGCACGTTTGGTATGTCGTATTGTATTGTATATTATTATTTTTATATAATATTATGCTTGGTATTCAATTGTATTAAATTATATTATGTTTAGTACGCAATTGAATTGTACTAATTTAAACTAAATATAATAAATATTTTAAAAACAATATCATATGTGATACTACTTTGACCCTGGCCCTAGCAGAAATCTCGACCTTGACCCTGGCCTTGGACTCGGACCCTTGGCCCTGGCCCCAACCCCACACACTCCAGACTTGGAACTGAACCAAGACCCCGGCCCCAGCCCCAGCCCCGGCCTTGACTCTCTAGCGCGGACCCCAGCCCCGGACCCGATTATAGGGTGTAAAGGAAAGGGAGAAAGTCAACATACAGCCCTACAAATCAAAGTCAGTTCCAATCACATACTGTTCTTACGCCTCATGAAGATATGACTACTATGGCTCTGAAGATGAAGGAAATTCGTGAGATAATTAAGATGTTGACACCTCAGCAACCCAGTAATTTGAATAACCCATGGTTTGACAGTTTTCTGCAGAGGTATTTACCATCACAATATGAAGGTGGTATGTCTTCTCAGAGTAACACCGCCCATTCTGACGTTCGTACACCGCCATAGCAACTATACAAGCCTTATCCACAGTATCCGCCATATATGTCGTTGCAACAACCTCCGTAGCATCAAAATCAGTACATGTTTGGGCACTCTTCCCAGTCTACTCCACTCTATTTTAACTTTACCGACTTTCAAGGAGGATCGATGCAACGTCCCCAGCCTAATCTTAGGTATGGTGAGGTTGGAGGTTCGTCGCAGCAGCAACCATTTTCTAGGTATGGTGAACTTGGGGGTTCCTCGTAGCGGCAACCATTTTTTAGATATGTTGAGTTTGGGGGCGATTTGCAGCAATAGAAGCAACTTTTTTTATCCATCCCAGTACGCCCACAACCTTGGGATCAGTTTGGGGACCTCACACTTGGATGATCTTCACAATAGCTTTATATTCCTTCACCGCCACAGCCACCACCACCGCCACCTCCACAGCCACAGCCACTGCCACAGTAGAATATTGAAGATGAGGATAATTACCAAATTGACCTTAATGATTATATTTAGTTATTAGTTTATGTATTTTGATTAAATTAACTGTGTAATTATTTATTATGATAATATTGATATTAGTTAGTTTGTTTGATAAATATTAAAATTATATATTAATTTTAATGTTAGTTATGTTTAAATTAATTAATTGGTTATATTATCAAAATTTATTATGAATTAGTTTTAAAAATATTTAAATTTAATGAATATTAATTCATTTTAAATTAATCTTAAAATGTATAATAAAAAATTAAAATTTAGAAAATTATTAGCGGTGAACCCCGTGCTAATAACCGCCGCTAATTAATTTTATTAATCGGTTCTGACACACACTACAAGAAAAATAGTTTTTAGAGGCGGAAATATTACCGGCGGACTAACTTCGCCGGTAATGTGCAGTATATTAGCGGCGGAGTAGTGGGTCCGCCGCTAATAATGAGGAAATCAAAATAAAAAACTAATTTTTTTATTAGCGGCGGACTTTCGCATTATTAGAGGCGGATTATCCGCCGCTAATACAAATGCCTGGAGGCCGGTTTCAAATTTAATACCGGCGGGGATTTTACCGGCGGGATAATGGATATAGCGGCGGGACCCGTTGGCGGGTTATGGTGATACCGACGGGTCCCGCCGGTAATAGTATAATACCAGCGGGTTAATACCGGCGGACCCGCCGGTGATGTTGTATTACCGGCGGACCGCCGGTGATGTTATATTACCGGCAGGTTAATACCGGCGGACTCGCCGGTGATGTTATATTACCGGCGGAGACCCGCCGGTAATAATATTATATAATGTCTGTTAACATTTTTCCCCACCCATTCGTCTCCCTCACCCGTTTTCTCTCCCTCCCGACTGCCATTTTCATTTTCAGTTTCCAGTTCGTTCTCTCTTTCGCCATATTTATATATATATATATGTCTTTATTTTTTTTCACTTCGATGTCGTTTATATATATATATACTTTGTTTCAGGTGGCTTGTGACAACTTGGGTTGATTTTTACATAACCTTCGCTGTTTTATCGGTATGTTCTATACATATATATATATTTGCTTAATTTTGGGAAAGTATGTCTGAAATTGATTGTGTGTATGTATTTTTATTTCAGACTTGGATTGTTTACAGTGTTGGGGTTTGAAGGTTCTTTGGGGCTTTTGGCAAGTATGATTCCTTATCTTTGTTTACTCTGTTTGTTTGGATAAATAGTTTTTTGTTTGTTTGTCTATTTACTCTTTTTGTTTTATTTTGTTTGTTTGTTTACTCTGTTTTTTATAAAATACATTATTTTATAGTATTTGACTGGCTATTTTTATAAACAAAAAGCATTGGGTGCTTTGCCACTGTTTATTTTGCTAAGCTTGATAATGACATGTATATATTAATGGTTAATTATTAATGGGTGCTTTGCCGATGTTTTAGTCTTTTAGATCTGCATATATAAGCTTGATAATATTCTCACACACTCAACCATTTGAGATAGCCTAACTTGTAGAATAATTTTTTTTTTAATAATGTACAAATAATTTAAAATTTTGTAGGAAATAACTCAAAATTGATATCAACAAAAAATAAAACTAAAATTCTCGAAGTTAACAACACAATTTTGAAAAAGGTGGTATATAAATTTTTCTTTAAATAATAAATTATCCAATCAATATCATATTAATGTAACTATTATTGATTTTTGTAAACACTAGTTCACTATCTATAAACAAAATCCATGATCATTATCAAATATTATTATCTAATATTAACTAATATTAAATTATTTGAATATAGAAATTGAAAATTTTCTTTAATAAAAGTTTTTACAATTAATAATGATTAATTAAAAATTACTACATATCTTATAATAATTTATTTTTTATTAAATAACATTATCTAATTGAATAATTTAATTTAATTTAATTTAATACAAATCTTAAAAATCAATAATGATTAATTAAATAGTTAATGTTATCTAATTAATAATATTAACTATTATTAAATTATTTTAATATAGAAATTGAAAATTTTATAGTAATAAATTTTTTTACAATTAATAATGATTAATTAAAAATTACTACATATCTTATAAAAATTTATTTTTTAATTTTTTAATTAATTAAATAATAAAATTTTGATTCAACATTATTTAATTAAATAATTTAATTTAATAAGTCTTTAAAATTAATAATGATTAATTAAATAAATAATAAATTATTATAAGAAATTATTTTAATTTATTTATTAAATATTATTATCTAATATTAACTATTAATAAATTATTTGAATATAGAAATTGAAAATTTTATTTAATAAAAGTTTTTACAATTAATAATGATTAATTAAAAATTACTACATATCTTATAATAATTTATTTTTTATTAAATAACATTATCTAATTGAATAATTTAATTTAATTTAATACAAATCTTAAAAATTAATAATGATTAATTAAATAGTTAATATTATTAATTATTTAATTTAATAGTTAATGTTATATAATTAATAATATTAACTATTATTACATTATTTTAATATAGAAATTAAAAATTTTATTTAATAAAAGTTTTTACAATTAATAATGATTAATTAAAATTACTACATATCTTATAATAATTTATTTTTTCTGTCCCGGTATGCTTGTGATTGATGGTTGTTTACTACAACCATCAACTACAGGAATATCGGCACATAAATGATAAGTTTAAAGTATTAACAATAAAATAATAAAATGATTTTTTTTTTAATTTCAATAACATTATCTAATAAAACATCATAAAATAACACAAAATATTATAATATTGCATAAGATTTAAAAAATGATAACAAATTTTTTTGTTATCCATTCCTATTCACATTACTAAAACTCACAAACTCTTGTAACACTCTAGATGGCGATTGACAAGACTTGGACAACATTGAGAAATCGTGCTTGTCAAGAATATTGGAATGGTCTACAATCTTTTTTGAGGATGGCCTCGGAATATAAGGATTCTGATGGAAGAATTAGGTGTCCGGTGTCAGATGCATAAATAATAGGCTTGAAATTTTACCTGCTATCGAAGCACATGTATTCGATAGGGGGTTTTATCAAGGTTATGAGAGGTGGATTTATCATGGGGAAGCGGAACTAGATGTTGTTGATGAAGTAGTTGATGATGATGAAGTTGACGAGATGATTCCCATAGTGGAGGACTTCCTCTTACCGACAACTGAGCAAGTAGACAATAGTGGCGCAAGTCAATATTACGACGAGTTATTTGAGGAGATTGAAGCTGAGTTGTATCCTGGATGTGATTGGATTTCTTCCCTTAGCTTCTTAGCTAAGCTATTACATTTGAAAGTTAGAGGGAAGATTCCTAACAACATATTCGATGAATTATTGAAGTTGTTAAAGATTTCCTTTTCGAAGGAAAATAAAATTCCATCAACGTACTACGAGGCTAAAAAGAGATTGAAGAAATTAGGGTTGGGATACGAGTCGATTCATGTGTGACAATATGATTGCTGTTTATTTTACAAAGAGCATGCAAACAAAGAGGAATGTCCAGTTTGCGGAACTAGTCGATGGGTTACTTTTGAAAAAACTAAAGGAAAAAAGGTGCCGCATAAGGTGATGCGTTACTTTCCAGTGACACCCCGGTTGAAAAGACTATACAGCTCAAGGCTTACAGCGAAGGACATGCTATGGCACCACACTGGGAAATCGAAAGATGATGGACTGATGCGACACCCGGTGGATGGGACGGCGTGGAAGAACTTTGACGTCAATCATCCTGGTTTTGCAAGTGATCCTAGGAATGTTCGTTTAGGTTTAGCTGCTGATGGATTTAATCCATTTGGCAACATGAACCTGGCATACAACATGTGGCCTGTGGTGTTGGCGAACTATAATCTTCCACCTTGGTTATGTATGAAAGACAACAATTTGATGCTGACCATCCTTATTCCTGGTCCAAAATCACCGGGTAAGGACATAGATGTATTTCTAAGACCATTGGTGGATGAGTTGAAGGAGTTGTGGGCTAACGGAGTTGTTACGAGAGATAGTACGACCAACACTATGTTCAAGCTGCGCGCAGCCCTTTTATGGACAATCAATGATTTTCCAGCTCGAAGTAGTTTGTCTGGGTGGAGTGGTCAGGGATACAAAGCTTGTCCTACATGTAATGAAGACACATCTTCCATTCGAGTGATCGATAAGACATCGTATGTTGGTCACAGAAGATTCTTGCCCAGTACACATCGAATGAGAAGGAACACTGAGTTCGATGGACAAATTGAGAGAAGACGTCCTCTGAAACGATTTACTTGTGAGGAAATATTAGAACAAGTGAACAACCTTCCACCCCAAGTTCCTGGAAAACACTTGCAGTTTGGAGGTGTGAAATGTAGAAGAGTTGCGGAAGATAGAAATTGGAGGAAAAAAAGCATCTTCTACGAGCTTGATTATTGGAGTACAAACATTTTAAAACATAACATTGTTGTCATGCATGTCGAAAAAAATGTGTGTGATAGTCTCCTCGGCACAATCTTGGACAATGATAAGTCTAAGGACACCACTAATGCAAGATATGATTTGAAGAAGATGGGAGTAAGGGAATCATTGTGGATTTATGAAGATGAGAGTGGAAAGTTGATGAAGCTGCATGCTTCTTACGTGTTAACTCCTGCTCAGAGACAACAATTTTGTCAATTTATTAAAGAAGTGAAATTTCCAGATGGCTTTTGTTCAAATTTGAAGAAAAAAGTAATCGAGAATGAAACAAATATCATTGGGTTGAAATCCCACGATTGTCATGTTATAATGCAACGATTATTGTCTGTGGGTGTTCGCAAGTTTCTCCCAAAAGATATTTCGACCACCATTTCTGAACTATGTAGTTTTTTTAGGCAACTATGTTCGAGGACTATAAATGTTACAGATATGGAGGAAGCACAAAAAGACCTTGTTCTGATATTGTGCAAGATGGAGTTGATCTTTCCTCCGGCTTTTTTTGATATAATGATTCACTTGGTCTTACATTTTCCTGAAGAAGCAATTTTGGGTGGACCGGTATTTATGAGATGGATTTATCCTTTTGAAAGGTACATGAAAAAATTGAAGAACTACGTGGGAAATAAAGCTCGTCCTGAAGGGTCAATAGCTGAAGGCTATGTCGCTGATGAGGCTATGACATTTTGTTCGATGTATTTCAAAGGGGTTGAAACTAAATTTAATCGTCTTGATCGCAATAAAGATGAGGTGTATGTTCCACGACACCTTGCTATGTTTCAATCTCAATGTCGTCCCCTAACAAAGGGAACTCTCAAGCCTCTCGATCTTGAGACTCGTGAAATGGCTGAATGGTTCATCATTAACAATTCACCCGAAATTCAGGATTACTTAGAGTAAGTTTATTCCCTTTAAAGTGAAATTTATGTTTATTCAAAATTATTTTATCTAATGTAGTCAAAGCATTCAAATTTACAGCGAACACCTAATAGAGATCAAACTGAAATTCCCAGATGGTGATCATAATCTTTTGCAGAAGAAAAATTTTCGCCATTGGTTTCATAAGAAGGTAAAATTGAGATTATTTTTAAACCTTTATTATTGTAATGATATTTTTATCATTCTAATATAGGTTTATTAATTTATTTAGATATATGACTTGCACAAACAAGGATCTTTAGAGAATGGTGATGAGTTGCTAGCTTTAGCATCTGGGTCAGATCACTTGGCAACATACTACGAAGGTTGTATAGTTAACGGTGTTCGATTTATCGCTTATGACCGAGATCAAAAGCGCACCACACAAAATAGTGGAGTGTCTGTTGCGGGAACTGAAGGTTTTAACTATTATGGCACGCTTCAAGAAGTACTGGTCTTATCTTTCACTGGTGCATATTCAGTTGCATTGTTTAGGTGTAAATGGTTTAACACTGATCCAAGCAAGAAGAAAACAATCACTGAAAATAATATCACCAGTATAAACGTCAGTAGCGAATGGTACAAAGATGAGCCTTATATACTTGCTAGCCAAGCTAAGCAAGTATTCTATCTCGATGATCTACTTAGAGGCCGACATTGGAAAATTGTTGAGGATGTCAATCACCGTCAAATTTGGGACATCAAGGACGATGAAGCTGATGCAGATGTTGATGTTGTACATGACATAAACTCATCAAATTTTGTGTTGACCGTGGATCTCGGTCAGTTGGTTATGGAATCTCATGAACCTGCAACATATATTGGCACTATACAAAATTCACCTGCTGATCAATTAGATGAAAATTTCATAAATGACGACTTAGGCGAAGAAGAAGTCGATGAAGAAGATGAATTGCTAGTTGATATTTGTGAAGATGATGTTAATCATGTGTCTCCGATTGATGTTAATTTAATTAATGATGAAAGTGATAGTGATTATTCTACTTAGTTTTTATATTTTTGTAATAAAGACAATTGTTTAAAATATAATATATGAGACTTGTAATCATGATGTTCATTTCCATTGGTGATATTTGATACTAACTAATAATTTAATACTAACTAATCATTTTTGTTCCTAAGTACAATGTCAGCAGATATAGCCACCTCTCACGGCGGAGATGGTGGAGATCTAGACCCGTCAGATCCTAGTAGAGTACCCTCTTCCTGCGAGTCAGGTTAATAATAATTTTCAAATTTTGCTCATAGCTTGAAAGTCAAGCTCAACGAATGTTTAAATATAATATTAATATTTCAAATTTTGGTTATTCTTGAAAATGTGGATAGCTGAAGTGCTGAGAAGAAAGGGTCGTGGCCTGGCTAATTCGAAGCCACTAGAAATTCGAAGGCGAAATGCCGGGAAACCACTAGATCTTCAGCTTGATCCTAGGACGGACAAAGTGGTTGGCTTGGAGGACCAAGCTTTTGTCCGCGAGATAGGCCTCCAAGTCACTTTGTTGTTGCCAGGACATTACTTGGATTTCGCTGATGTACCTCAACAATTTAAGGAACAAGTCGTACAAAGGATGAAGGTACAAATTTAGAACAAGTCTTGTGGTATAATTTTTTTTATTAAAATCATTTACAAACTAAACTAACGTGTTATATTTAATGTAGTATTTTTATAATGTTGATGGTCATCCAGAACCCGAGAGAGTTATGAAAACTATCTACACAGAGATGCGCAAAAGATATTCTGAGAGAAAAAACATTAGACATACTCACTTCAAAAAATATTACTCTAATCCGGAAGATTTGCAGAGTGTTTTAGTTGCCCCACTTGACCATTGCTCCAAGGAGAGTTGGAAAGATATTGTTCAGTTGTTTTTGAGCCCAAAATTTATCGCGCGATCCAACCAAAACAAGAAAAACAGAAAAGAAATGAAGTATACATCGACACAAGGCACAAAATCGATGGCAGCTAAGCGTCACCAATTTGTAAGTAAAAATATTAATTTAATTTAACAAAATTTTACATTCTAACTTCCTATCTCTAAATTTGTATAGGCGAACCCTGATGAACATGTTATTGATACTTGGAAAGATAGCCATTTGAGAAAATCGACAAAAGTTTTTGTCAACGACACAACTCGAGAAACTTTTGTAAGTTTAAACTTTTGTGTTATTATTTTCATTAAACTATGTTACTGATGTGTTTCTAACACTTTTTATGAACAGGAAAAAATGACGGAAGAGCTTGAGAGGGCATGACTTCAAAGCCAGTCTCAAGGACCGACGGAGGGATCTGAAACTGGATCTGCTGTTGAATCCTCGTCGATCGATCAGTATGAGATTATGAGTAAAGTACTTGGGGAGAGGTCTGACTTTCAAAGAGGAGTAGGTTACAGCAAAGGCAAAGGGAAAAAAATCAGCTTCCAGCTCCACAAGTCAAAGTCAGTCACAGGCCCAACCTGCTCATACACCTCAGGAAGACATGGCTACTATGGCGGAAATGATGAAGTCAATGCGTGAAGAGATCCGGATGTTGAAATCTCAACAAGGTCCATCTGGTAATCCTCAGCATAGCAGTACAGAAACTGAGTCGTGGTTTGAAAGCCTTCTCCAACGATATTTACCATCACAACCTGAAGGTGGTATATCTTCTCAAAGTCCACCTCCTTGGTCGATGCCACAACAACAACAACATGTGTATCCACCTCAACAGAATTATCCAAACACGTATGGATGCTCCTCCCAGTCCCCTCCTTTTTATTACCCCGACGTCCCTACAGGATCTCAGACGTCACATCCTAGGCGTCGTGACTTCGGGGATTCATCGCAGCAGCAGCATCCACAGTAGATGTATGGTCAATTTGTGAGTTCGTCGCAGCAGCAGAGGTATGGTCAGTTTGAGAGTATTTTGCATCAGTCTCCCTCGCCGCGACCACATGCTCGACAATTTAGATCATCTTCGCAGCATCACTTTACACAAGCACCACAGTTTGCTTCACCACCGTTGCCGCGCCCTAATACTAGTGATCAAGATATTGATCTTAATGAATATTTTACACCAAGTTGGCCCGATCAAAACAATAATAATTAGATTATGCTTTTTAATTATATTAAGACAATTGAAATTTTATTATGTTTATTTTATAATTAGTTCATATGTAATTAAAATGAGACAATTTGTATTTTATTAAGTTAATTTTATGATTAATTACTGTTGATGCTCATAATCCCATCAAGAGAAAGTATGAGGCCAAGGCAAGGCCCTTAGGCCACCGTCGTCTCGGGAAGCCATCGCGCCATCACAACACGAGTCTAGGTTCATTTCTCGTGGATTCGATGCCAAGTGGCCCACGTTGGCAAGGCTTAGGCGCCAAGGCTCAGTAGCCTCGCGAGGCCCCTCTCGCCCATACACTCGGCCCCATGGCCTCGCCCATGGCCTCCTCCATGGCCTCGCCCCATGGCCTCGGCCCCATGGCCTCCTCCATGGCCTTGCCCATGGCCTCCTCCATGGCCTCACCCATGGCCTCACCCCATGGCCTCCTCCATGGCCTCGGCCCCATGGCCTCGCCCATGGCCTCCCCCATGGCCTCCTCCATGGCCTCGCCCATGGCCTCCTCCATGGCCTCACCCATGGCCTCGCCCCATGGCCTCGGCCCCATGGCCTCCTCCATGGCCTCGCCCATGGCCTCGCCCATGGCCTCCCTCCATGGCCTCGCCCATGGCCTCACTCCATGGCCTCGGCCCCATGGCCTCACTCCATGGCCTCGGCCCCATGGCCTCCTCCATGGCCTCGCCCATGGTCCCGTGCCCATGGCCTTGGAGGTGAGAATACTCACAAGGGACAAGGTACACGCATGAATATGGAATGTACCTACAAACCTAAAGAAGTCAGAGTACGGACATAGTACCCCTACCAGACAAGTAGTGGGAACGCCAGGAGTGGGTATGCAAGGATAGGAGTTATGGTCCGTACGTCTACGGCCATAGGTCAGAGCCGACACCACTACCTCCTGCGCCACTACGCCTGCCACCACGCATCAGACATGGATACAGACAAGTAGTGGAGACATCCTCCTGACACCTGCTCCTGTACGGGATGTACGACCACAACCTCTGGACCCAGTCGAAATGCGAGTCAAATCCCACAGGGTACAGGCATATGGAGACGAAGCCAACCGCGTAGCCCTGGCCGAAAGCTTAGACACGCTTGAGGAGAAGAGAGAAAAAGCACAAATGAGGGTGGCGGTATACCAGCAGCGCGCCACAAGATACTACAATTCGAGGGTGCGAGAGAGAACTTTCAAAGTTGGCGACCTGGTGCTAAGGAAGGTACTCCCAAACACACGAGACCCAGGCGCATGAGTGCTGGGGGCGAATTGGGAGGGGCCCTACCAGGTTGCTCAGTGCATCCCCTCGAACACTTACAAGCTGGCTCGCATGGACGACACCATCATACCCCGAGCATGGAACACAGAGCACCTGAGGAAGTACTACCAGTAAGGCACCCATGTCCGATGGTAAAAGAACAAGTGTGGCACGCTGCCTTGATATGATAGGAAGAAATCAAAGAGGTTACTTAGATAGCCTCCTAAGTAGGTGTGAGTCTTTTTATTTTTGTTTTATATGAAAACCTCATATGTACCGTTGCAACTATTTGTATGAGACTATTTATTATGAATGTGATGAATGGAACTGCATGTTATGGGTAAAACTGTTCACAACCTCATGTATTATTTTCCTTCGCTACGTGGGCATCAGCCAAAGTGCCTGCCGAAATAAATTTCACCAGACACTTGGGGGGCAGGATAGGAGGCGACAGCAGGCGGCTAGCAAAGGGAACCTAAAAAGGGCCCTATAACAAAGGATCCTAAAAAGGGACCCCTTGCCCTCCTAAAAACGAGGCCCCTAAAAGGGACCCTCTACCAAGAGGACCCCTAGCCCTCCTAAAAAGGGCCCTCTATCAAGAGGAAGTGACCCAAAACCAAAGGGACCCCTTATACCAGGGCCTTAAACGAAGTCCTTACAAGGTATCCCTTGGGATCGCAAGGATTAGCTACCCTTATGAACACCAAGGGAGGCCATAGGGACTTACAAAAAATGTATGGTGGCGACAACAATAATAAGTCTAGAGCGGCCACTAAGCCGCCTAGCCAAAAATGGTCCCAAAGGAGACCCTTGCAAAAATAGTACTATGAATAACGACGAGAAGGACGCTTCTCGCAAAGAAATAATGAGCGCGCGCAAGAAAAACATAAAAGGATAAGTAAGACCCAAGGGGTCAAAATATCCTTATAGAAGCAACCAAGAGGCACCAAAAGAGGTCCCAGTGAACCCTCTCGCATGGGCTCCAAAGGACCTCCAGCCTGATAGATAAAAAAAAGGGGAACCAACCAAACCCCATCATACAGGCTTAAAAGGGCCTCAAATGCAATAGAACAAGAAATAAACAGCAACATATGTATTTATACATTAGAAAAAAAAAAAAAGAGTTCTCGGGATAGTACAAGAGTTACCAACAGAAAAGTAGCACTGATAATGATGTTACAAAATAAAAAGAAAACAAAAAAAAAGAGCAAGACTACTTCAAGGCCTCCCATAGTGAGCACTCCACCAGGCCGCTCGGGCAACGGCCTGTTCGCCAAAAGAGGAGAAGTCGAAGTTGGGATCCTGCCTCCACACATTGTAAAGAGCACGATCTATAGACTTGCGCTCGGTTATGATCCTCTCCGCCTCCAAAGAAGCCCTCGCCGCCTCCCAGGAAGCCCTCTCCGCCTCCAAGGAAGCGTTCTTCTCCTGACCTGACTGTAGTTCGGCCCTAAGAGCCTCAACTTCAGTCTCCAGTTGAGTAACCCTCTCCTGCGACGCGGCCGCAGCGGCCTTGGTGCCCCGGAGCTCGCGCTCCAAGCGTCTAGCCTTGCCCTTTAGCTCCTTGATCTTGGCCTTCAGCTTCTCCTTCTTCGAGTCCAAGTTGGCAGACTTAGTCCGGGCCTTTGAGAATTGGACCTTGGCTTCGCTAATCTCATTTTCAAGCTCCTGGACCTGGGCCATGAGGCCGTCCCTCTCAGCAGTAGATGCGGAGAGGACGCCGAACGTGTCAGCATGCCGAAGAGACACGATGTAGACCTGCACAAGAAAGTCAATGGCGTCAGCAATAAGTAACAAAAAGAAAAAACACATGTACATCTATACATAATACTAATCAACGCAAGGTGCAAGACCTCATCCAGGCCACGGCACGCCTTAGGGTCTCCCCAAGGTCTGGTTGAGTCACGTTCCCTAGACCCCTCCAGTCGGAGACAGGGAGGTCCGAGGCTATTTGAACGAAACGCTGCCCATAAGCTGAGGCCATCCTAGTCACCCAAGGCTCCGCCTCTGCGCTAGGAGCATCTGGTTGAACAGGAACGGACGACCCACTCGCTGAAGCAGGAGGAGGCGCAGGGAAGGAGAAAAACTGAGACCCTGGTACATTGGAAGGGGGCTCCGCGAGGTCGACGAAATCAGCATCCGGTAAGCCAATATCGTGAGGGACCTGAGGGAAGGCATCACAGCCATCAAGGCCAGGGGGAGCGTAACATCCCGCTGCGGCTTGCGGGTCCAAAGATTGAAAGGCCATGTACTGGTCGTGGGAGCCATAAGGAGGGCATCCCCCGGGGGACAGGGGGCGCTGATGAGACCCCCCACATTCGAGGGGGGCATCCTCCATCTCCTCATCGGCCTCACCGTCGTGTAGGGACGGCCCAGCCGGCATAGCCATAGCCTTCTTAGACCCAGTAACTGACCACAGGAACTTGGGGTCAGAGACCGGGGACAGTTGGTGGCGGTTGAGATTCACCACAGTAAATAGGACCGCTGCCTTCTTCAGGGCGGATTCTGCAGTAAGGAGTTTGCTTATGGCCTCCGCCTCCGGCCCAATGACCGAGGGATCAGCAAATTGCCCTACAAGAACCACGCCAATGTCAGTACAAGCAAGAGTGCAAAACAGTAAGTTCTAATAAGAAGAAGAGAAAGACTAGGATACTTACTAGGGCCGGTGCGAAAGCCTTCACGAACCGAGAGAGGCCCCTCTACCCATAAAAAGTCTTGTTTCCAAGGCCCTGTGTTGGACACTGAGCCCTCTATTAAGGGAAGCTCACTGTTGGCCTTCTGCAGGTAGTAGAAGCCCTTGGACTTGTGCACTCCCATAAGGTTATACAGGGAATGCACCTCTTGCGCCGTCGGGGCGCGTTGGACGTTACCCTTGAACCAAATGAAAAGGCAACTTAAAGTCAACCAACTGTTGGGCGACAGTTGAAGAGGAGCCAAATCGAAGTAGTTGAGAACCGCCACGAAAAACGGGTGCAGAGGAATGGTGCCACCCGCCTTCAAAATCTGCTCACTCAAAGCCACAAAGCCCTTCTCAGGGCGGTCGGCCCGGCAGGCCTCCTGAGGAACATGCAGGGCGTATTCTGGAGCAACTCGGTAGTGCTTCACAATTGCCTTCAATTTGTTCGGAGACACGTGCGACACTAGACTGGACGCCAGCAGGGGGGCGTCGTCCTCTTCCTGGACGGACACATGTCTGCGTGCTTTCGACATATCTGCAAAATCAAAAGAAATATGTGAGGAAGAGGCAGAACACTTAACCCTCCATTTTTTTTCCTAGCAAGAGTTTTCCACCGAGGGAGCAATGGCGGAAGCACTAAGCTCGGATAAACTGAGACTAGGGGCTGGGGAGAGGAGCTAGAAGCCCCATGACCGTCCTCAGGCGAGGAAGGAGTGGGAGGTTCTGGCAGAATGTGTCCCTCCATAAATTCTAACTCCCACCGCAATTCAAAAAGGGTCGTCCTAAGACGTGCTATATGGTCACTAAGGCCCAGGGGTGAAGGTCCTCCATCCCCTCTCGACACCGAGTCAATTTCGCTCTCCACCACCCAAATTTTACGCCTAAGTTCGGTCATGCACTCAAGGTGGCGGATGCGGGCTTTTCTTAAGGAGTCATAGTCCTGGTGAGGGTTGCCCTTAGGGGACTCTGAGTCTGAGGACAGGTCAATAAACTCAGCCCTTGGGGGTATGTCGGACGGGCCGTCACTGGCCATGAAACCGCGTCCCAACAGCAAAAAGGGGCTCACGTATAAACGAGGGGAAGGCTACAAAACACAAAGGAATAGGCTTAATACCTCTAGATGCAAACGCCCTAAATGGCCTACTACAGGGTATAAAAAAAAAACAACAAAGAGGAGGGGCGTGCATATGGTCAAACTCACTACAAGCTCAGAATGATGTACCCCATCCCAAGTACTGCTAGTTTGGACCCGAAAAAAAAATAATAAATAAATAAAAGGGAGAAGGAAAGAAAATATACCTCAAGCGATTAAAATAACGAAGTTGGGGTCCAAAGAAGGTCGGGGAGCGAAAAGCACCAAAGCGTCGAAAATGCGCGTCTGCAAGAATTAACCAGAAAGGTGTGTTAGTCATAAAATATACACACCAAGAAATTAGCTCATATGTAAAAAATAAAAAATGAAGTGAAAAAATATATAAAACAAATGAAGGAACTATGGTGAAAGTGAGGTTGTGGGGGATTGAACCCCTTACCTCTTGAAAGGAATAAGGGTCTATGCACCACTAAGCCAAGGAAATAAGGTGTAAATATTAGGTCATGCATGAGGACCTATTTATAGGAATCAAGGTGAATAGTCTACAAGAGCACCTAAAGGTACTCTCCTAGACTGGGGGGCAAGTGTTGATGCTCATAATTCCATCAAGAGAAAGTATGAGGCCGAGACAAGGCCCTTAGGCCACCGTCGTCTCGGGAAGCCATCGCGCCATCACAACACGAGTCTAGGTTTGTTTCTTGTGGAGTCGATGCCAAGTGGCCCACGTTGGCAAGGCATAGGCGCCAAGGCTCAGTAGCCTCGCGAGGCCCTTCTCGCCCATGGCCTCGCCCATGGCCTCCTCCATGGCCTCGGCCCCATGGCCTCCTCCATGGCCTCGCCCATGGCCTCACCCCATGGCCTCCTCCATGGCCTCGCCCATGGCCCCACTCCATGGCCTCGCCCATGGCCTTGGCCCCATGGCCTCCTCCATGGCCTCGCCCATGGCCTCGCCCATGGCCTTGGCCCCATGGCCTCCTCCATGGCCTCGCCCATGGCCTCGCCCCATGGCCTCACCCATGGCCTCACCCATGGCCTCGCCCATGGCCTCCCTCCATGGCCTCGCCCATGGCCTCACTCCATGGCCTCGGCCCCATGGCCTCCTCCATGGCCTCGTCCATGGCCTCGCCCATGGTCCCGTGCCCATGGCCTTGGAGGTGAGAATACTCACAAGGGGCAAGGTACACACATGAATATGGAATGTACCTACAAACCTAAAGAAGTCAGAGTACGGACATAGTACCCCTACCAGACAAGTAGTGGGAACGCCAGGAGTGGGTATGCAAGGATAGGAGTTATGGTCCGTACGTCTACGGCCATAGGTCAGAGCCGACACCACTACCTCCTGCGCCACTACGCCTGCCACCACGCATCAGACATGGATACAGACAAGTAGTGGAGACATCCTCCTAACACCTGCTCCTGTACGGGATGTACGACCACAACCTCTGGAGCCACTCCCCTGATAGTACGTATGTACCACTTGGTCCCCTCGACCACTATGTACCTAAGGCCATTAGAGCCTACTATAAAATGAACTCTAAGACCACCTGAAAGGGGGTTGGAAATTTTACTGTAGCAGAGGTTTGAGTGTGAATGAAAGACTGAACTCTCCATTATTGTTCTATCATTGTTCTTGAGTTTTTGTTCAAGTTTTTACAGCTTTCCGATTAGTGATCTTGATTTGATAATTTTTCCAACTTAACTTCGTTGACGAGTTCTCACCGTCAACAATTACAATGTTATTTTTGTTTGATAAATATTAATTGTGTTATTAATTATAATTTATGTTAAATATTATTATTTTTAAATAAGTATTATATGTATATTTATTAAGAAATAAAATAAAATTAATTATTATATTTTAATATTAGTATTTTAATACCGGCGGATTAATAGAGGCGGAACCCGCCGGTAATAAACGAGTCAAACGGGTCACAGCTTTGCACATCACCGGCGGAGTCCCGCCTCTATTAATCCGCCGGTAATAATACAATACCGGCGGGTGGTGTCAGTCGGTCGGTAATGGTGGTAATACCGACCGATTATTACCGGCGGGGTTTTACCGGCGGACTTCCGTCGGTAATAGAAAATACCGGCGGATGCACCATGTATTACCGGCGGGATCCTCCGCCGGTAATAGTAATATTTGTTGTTGTGACATACATTAGTGACGAGCTCCGTCGCTACTATCCACCGCTAATGACTTATTAATTAGCGTCAACTTGTTATGGCGGGGAAGTAACGGCAGATTCCTACCGATAATTGTTAATAACGGCAAAAGGGTGGCTTAGTAACGGCGGAGGTTACGGCTGCTAATGCATTTAAATGTTGTAGTGCCGGTCCCCGACCCCGAACCCTTAACGTGCTCATAGTGTCATAAATAAAATTTAATATTATTGCAAGATTAAATATATAATATTAAATATTTATATATTTAATATTATTATGTTTTGTGTGAAATATACTTCAACATATATTATATGATTTGGAGATATGTTATATTTATATGTTTTTGCTTAAGTACTCATTTGGACTATTAAGAATTCAATAATAATAATAATAATAATATCAAAATATATTATTATGTTTTGCTAATATATAAGTAAATATCTTGTCAAGTTTAGTTTAATTTGGTCAAAATTACTTATAAAAAATGATACTTCTTTTTATTCAGTTCTAAAAAACAATTATTATTATTTCACCTTTTGAAATTATAAAAATCATTTTAATACAAAATTATTATTTTTATTTTTTAAATAGTTTATTTATAGTACAGTTTTAGAGTGAAATTTTATGCCAAAAAGTTAAGTGTTTTAAAAAATATATTTTTGTTTTATTTAAATAAAATATTTATTTTTATTAAAAAGTAATAATAGAAACTATAAAAACAATTTTAAACATATAAAGTGAGGGATTATTGTCTTATTAAAATTAATTTTTGACAAAAAAATGAGATTTATTTTATTAGTAAAATGTATGAGTATATATATTATTATAGAATTATTGAAACCATAATATAATTCAGGGACTATTTAATTAATAAAATGATCTACCCATATATATATATAATAATATTATATATCAAGTCGAACTTGAATCTCTTTAGTCATATATAGCGAAAGAATCACAATTAATTCTTTATGACTATCTTAGTGATGATGTTAGCGAACATATACATATAATTTATTTTTATTATGTCTCTTGCAACGTACACAGGAACGTGTTGTGCTCTTGTTCAATCATCAATTGGCTACTAATTAAACATGCACACCTTTGCTTAACCAAACCGACTGCATTAATATTAATTACTCACATCTCTACAATTTACGTAGGTTAGTTTTAAGAATTTTCAAAGATTCGATCTCTCTTACTCATATAATATATATAAACTTTAAAACCATTCAAAGTCAACTGAGAATTTTTATTGCATGACAATACACGTATTAATATTCTCTCGTACGTTATATAATATATATTAATTAATTAATATATACAATATAATATTATACAGCTAGCGCCTGAGATATTACGGTGGTGATAATAATAGTTGATTAATAATCAGAAGTGGTTACATATATGTATATATTAATTTTTATTTAAAATAAACCACTATATATATATATATTTACCACAAATAATCTAGGCAACTTTTGGAGCATGCCCTAAAATATGGTATAGGTACGTTGTTGTAAAGCTAGCTAGCTCAGTATGAACATGACGCTCGGCCAATTCCAATTCCAATTTCCAAAGTTCAATTAATTACATGCCGTTTTGGTCATTTTCAAACAGTAATTTAATTTCTTCAAGTGGACCAAAACAGTTTTCAAGTTCAAGTTACAGATGAATTATTAATATATTAATGCTTCATCAACTGAAAGAAAGAAGCGTTAGTGCTTTCACCTGTTTATAATATAAGATGTAGTCGGTCCAGTAAATGGCTCTACTATCTAATGACCATGGTTCTTGTAAATTCATATAAAGATATAAAGGAGAAAAAAAGTTTGGCATTATAATTTCCAAGATATATATCGATGGAAGCAAAGAGACAAAAAGAGATAGTCGGTGCTTGTTATTCAATCAAAGCTAGGGAGCAAACAGATATTTTTATTTTCTCAAAAATGAATTACCTTGCAAAGATGTAAATTAAGCTTAGCGCTTAAGGGAAAAAGACAGACTGTACTAAAGGCTAGTGTGAATTAGAAGAAAAAATTCACTACTATTTTCAACTAATTAAGTAATATAATTGTATATTAACAATGTATTCAGTAATTAACTAATATCGATTTAGTAGAAAAGTTTTCCATATATATAAAGTAATCAATATAATTAATCAAATTTATTATTCTCCAACTATTCGTCAATCTGTTCTTACCTAATTCTCATCCAACTAACAATTAAATTAATCTTTTCATATTAATTAATTAATTATTAGAAGAACGTAGAAATATATAAGCTGTCTTAGGTTTGGGTGGCAGCACATATTAGAGATATTATTATTATATATAATAATACATAGTGGATAAGGTATGTATGGAGCGACCCCACAAAAGAGGGATTGACAGTTAATATAGTTTATATATGTTTATTATTGTGTCCAAGTAACGTAAAAACCACCATTCAAATTGACTGGTGGTGGAGAAGTGGTTTTTTTTCTTCTTTTGGTCTACAAAAGTTTTTTTTTTTTTAGAGATTTATCTCTATTTCAAAATTTTATGATAAAAAAAAAGAAAAAAAGAAAAAGAAAAAGAAGGATAAGTTAAGTGATTTGGGCGGTTTGGGTCGCTTTCGTAGACCAAGTCTGTCTGGGACAATCAAGGAAATTGTGGAGTGATCTTCCCAACTGTCAATTACCTTTTTGTCGAAATTCAGTTTCTGTATACCAAATCTTATATTTTCACTAATAGAAAAACCTTAAATAAAAAATATATAGTATTTGCTTATTTTTTGTATGTTTAGTCACCAACTTATTGGGATTGTATTTGTATATAGGGTGACAATAGACTTTATTATTGTAAATTAATCTGAGTGTTATTTGGGATCTAATATCAAATAATGACTAAAATTCGATGGTAATCCGGGAGTAAATGTTAAGATCAAGGGGTTTAATTTATTTCAAAATTAATTGATAATAAATAAAATGATTAATTTTTGTTCAGTAATGACGGTTAATTATTTATAATCTATACTAATTAAAAATATTATTGTCCAAAACTAAAGATGTTTTTTCTTTAAAAAAAAAAAGATAAATATATATTTGGTATTTTGTGTTTTATCGAAATATATATTTTATACTATATGTTTTTAATAATTATCATTTGATATCTTATAATTTGAAATCATACTCATTTACTATATCGTGTTTTATCGAAATACGTACTATAGTACCCTGTATTCAAATTTGATTAATAAAATTTTTCAATATAACTAAATTATTATATGTTATAAATAAATAAAAATAAATATATAGAGTGAAAAAGGTAAAAAAAAAAGTATTTTTTTAATTATTCTGATTTGTTTTTATTAATTAAAATATATTTTAATTATTTTTGTAATCTTAAAATTTTTTTAAGTTGGACTAATAAAAATATGACATGGGTCAAAGTTGTTTTTTAAATCAATTTTAATTACTTATTTATAATTAAGAATAATATGATTAAAGGTGCTCAAGATCCTAACCAATCCAATTACAAAAAATTAGATATCCAATTACAATTGGATTGGATTGGATTTGAAAAGTTGGATGTTAATTAGATTGGATCGGTTGTTAATTAGAAACCGATCTAATCCAACCTTAATTAAAAAAAATATTATATTAAATATAAATATATTGTTGTTATTTAGTAGATGTTAATGTTGTTGTTGTTTTGATGCTATGTTAGCATTTTGGAGATATTATTTGTAACGCCCTGGATAGCCAGGACCGCTACACTGTGTACTTATAAAGGTGCAAGACTTGCTAATCAAGTCATTAATTTAAAAACGTGTCACTAAACATGTATGAGCTAGGGTTAAAAAGGTTTTGGTCTCAAAAGTTTCATTTTATAAAATTAAATTGTTATATACACGGGATCCCAAAAGAAACAGAGTTAAAAGTAGGTTTACAGACTTCCAAAAGTACATAAACAAATATTGGCCATACTAAGGCAAAATAGACAATCTTTGGGTCTCGCGTCCCTGCCTGAACCTCAACTGTGGCGGCTGAGCAGCTGGCCATGTACATTCCGCTCGCAGAGCTCTCCAATCAAGGCTGATCGAGCTTTCCCTTGCCTTTACCTGCACCACGTAGCACTCGTGAGCCAAGGCCCTGCAAGAAAACATGTGCAACATAAACAGTAATAACAAATAGCAAACACACTAAGCATGTACTCTCATCATATAATCCAAATTGACCACTCAGCATAAGCTCATAATCATGGATGCAATCAAACACTTATAACATTCATATCACATAATAATCAGGGCCGACAACTTAGGCCGCACCCCCTGTTTACCCCACTGACTCCGACCCGCTTAAACCGAGCTCAGGGCATATTAAGATGTCCTTGGCTACCAGTGGCCAAGCCGCGCCCTGTGCGCTAGTGTAACCCTTGGCACCCTTAGGCCGTTGGTTCACTAATTAGCTTGCATGGCATAATACCATCTATTCAAGCATACACAATAGGGAACCCTCAGTCCCATCACATATATTCAACCAGGTGCAGTTTTCTTACCTTTGGTTTCCAAGTGAACTAGTTACGAGCGACGCTCCTTGAGCGCGATCCGATCCCCGAGCCCTAGCTTAGCACCTAGTCACAACCAAGATAAATGATACCATTAATAATCTTAAATGAGCTTCTAGACAAAGTTCTAGTCTCTGGAACATTGAATTTCACCAAACATGGTAAAAGATTCAATCCCGAGCACCCTAGGTTAAATTCCCAAGCCTAGAATCTCAAAATCCCAAAATCCCTTAAGGGTTGCGACATTAGCCAACCATGCCACGGAATGGCCCCAATCAGAGACCACTCAATGCCCAAAAACAGGTAAGGGATGCGGCCCTACATGGACTATGCCACGGCCCGCCCTCCTTCCTCAGCATAACTCAGCTTCCGAGGGCCGCGGCTCACCAAGAACTATGCCGCGGTCCGACCCTTCGAACCCAGAAAAACCCACCATTTCCAACATCTAAACCTCACCTTAAGCCATCCCAAAGCTCCCCAACTCAAAACCAATTGATCCCAACACCATTAGAATGATTTAACAACATAATTCAACTAAAAATCCAGCCTAACACTTACCAAAATCCCTTTTCAATTTCTGAAACTTCTAACCTAAGAACACAAAACCAGCCATGGAGATTATAGAATTCAACCATTAAACCTTGGATTAAAGCTTACCTCAGCTGCAGAATCACTTCTCCAAGAGTTCCCTGACCTAACTTCAAAGATTCCAGCCTCAAATTCAACCTTAAATGCCAAAATCATAAATATTTAAAACTCAGCCATTACTCAAAATTCCTAACCACAGAAATGAAAATTCATTGCTTACCTTAGCTCTGTTTTAGTTCTTGATTGGTTCTTGAGCTAAACCTCTAATTCATCCCTTCAATTTCCCCAAGCCTCAGCTAATTTCCCTTGAAATTTCAGTGTTTTTCTTCCTTGAGAGAGAAAAGAGAGAGAAGGCTGAGAAAGAGTCGGTTTAATTTCTGTCTAGTGTTTTCTAAAGTCTTCCCAAGTCTATCCTTAGGCTATTAAGCTAATCCCAAAGCTCGGGGTACCGGAAACGTCTCCGAGGGCAAAATAGTAAAATTCCCCAGTATTCCCGCCTAGACGTCCTAACCTCAAATATATCTTCAATTATTTATTTTCATAACCCGATAGTCTAAATCACTACCCGATACCTAAAATACCCCTGACTTTCCCAAAGTCAATTATAATGCCCCGTTGTGACTTTCCCCTGCTATCTAGCCCTAGGATCGCCTCGAGTCGTGCTCTGCAGATTTACCCACATAATAATGTGGTTCTCTCAGGTATAAAATTTAATCACATTTATATTCATATAATCATACAAGCATGCTTATCATATAATCATGCACTAAATCAATAAATTCACACATAAGCCAATTATGCCATCCCGACACACTAATCAAGGCCCTTAAGCCATATTAATGATTTTGGGTCGTTACATTATTGTTGTTATTTTCACGCTATATTAGTACTTTAGTTATTAGTTTGAGACTTACTAGTTTTAAATTTTAATAGTTGTGGTGTAAGCTTAATATTTCACTTGTAAATTCATCATGTTTAATGTGATAATTTTAAGGTCTTAATGTAATATTATTACTAAATATTGTTAGTTTTTTGTATGATTTTTTTATACTTTTTTACTTGTTAAGTTTTAATATTAAAATTTAAGTTAATAGATAAAAAAAACATGATTAAAAAAACTGATCCAATCCAATTACAATCAAATTGTAATCAGATCGGATTGGATTGGATGCTTATTTTCAACATTCAACCTTTAATTAGATTGGATTGGTTAGAGGCAAAAATATTGGATCGAATCGGATGAACACCCTAAATATGATCATTATTGAAAACATAGCATACCAAATGGGTAGTAACCCATTAAAAAATATTAATGAAAACATCCAAATATTAATTATGGATCGGATTACCATAGAGCACTCGTATCAATGATGTAAATCAGATATAATTTTGAAATATACAAAAAAAAAGATTACTAATCAATGCTATATTTTATATATTTTTAAAAACCTCATACTATAGGGTAAATATTCATTTGTTACCCTATGTTTTATCGAAATACATATTTGGTACCCTATATTTTTAATAGTGTTCATCTGGTACCATGTAATTTGAAATCGTACATATTTGGTACCATATACTTAAATTTGATAAATAAAATTTTATCAATATGACTAAACTGTCCTAAATTAAATGAGTTTCAAACTCAAATTTAATTACTTAATTACATATTATTCTAGGTAGTTTGATAAAATTTCACTGTTCAAATTTGAATTTAGGGTACCTAATATGTACGATTTTAAATTACAGGGTGCTAGATGAGCATTATTGAAAATATAAGGTACCAAGTCTGTATTTCGATAAAACACAAGGTGCCAAATGATTATATACCCCATGTAACAACCTGGGTAACCAAGGTTGTTACACGGTGTGATTATAAATGTGCAATACTTGCAAATTAAGTCATATAGTTGAAAACATGATCCTAAAGTCATAATCAGGTTAGGGTTAAAAGATTTTGGTCATAAATGGGAAATTTCTCATTTAAATAAACGTTTAGTACATGGGATCCCAAAAACAGGTTTTAAGGGACAGTTTACAAAATTTCAGAGTTATAAACATCCATGAGCCACTCTAATGGAAAAATACGCATTTCAGGTTTTACTGTCCCGGCATTAATCCTCGGCCATGGCGGACGAGCAGCTGACTATGTACATTCTTCCCCAGAGCTCTCCAACTTAGGACTGGTCCACCTTGCCCTTGCCTTTACCTGCACCACGTAGCACTCGTGAACCAAGGCCCAGCAAGAAAACCATAATGCAGAGCATAAACGATACAAACAAACAAATAATCCATAAAGTTATTAACTAGGTATTCAGCATGCCATAATAGTCATCTACTCAGAGAGGTCAAACACTTATTCATAAGCCATTCATCTCAGTATTAAACAAGTTATAATCAACAGACAACAATAATAACATATCAATATTCATCATACAATACTCAGGGTCGATGCCCTTAGGCCGCACCCTCTATTTAACCCACTGTCTCCGGCTCAATTAGGCCGAGCCCAGTGCTTAACCCACTAACTTTGGCCCGCTTAAGCCGAGCTCAATGATTATTTAGCTATCCTCAGCTACCAATGGCCAAGCCGCGTTGATTAGTGCTCAAAAATATCATTTTATTAGTTTTAAAGTTTAAAATAACTAAAGTTTTAATTAATATTTTCATGGATTTATTGTCATATATTTTATATTTGAAAATATTAATTTTAATTTTATTTGTGTTTAATTTTCAAGAAATAAAATGTATTTTGACACAAAGAAAAATAAAGAAGAAAGGAAGAATTAAAATTGAAGAAATCATGAAAAAAGTGGTATTTTTGAAGTTAACTTAGGCCCAAAAAGGAGCCCAGCCCAAGCTTTCAACAATGCCCACGCTGCCACATGGCAGCTTGCCATTCGCACAGCCAAGCTGCCTGGAGCCGAGCCGTTCCTCCAGCAGGCGACACGTGTCCCCTTCCAGCCATCCGCCTGATGCAGGCCAGCCACTCCAGCCGAGCCGAGCCACGCTTCCAGCCGCGCCTGCCACACCTGCCACGCCTCCCTGCCGAGCCAATGAAAAGGCGCCACATCACCTTGCTATCTCCCACTCCACCAGCAGCATTTTTCTGATGGCCAATTAACGCATGCCACGTGTCCCACTTGCCCCTTTTTGCATCAGATTTTGAAGCCACTTTCTCCACTTTTTAATACACGAAAATACACATTTTGGGTCCTATTTCCACTATAAATAGAGGACCAAATGTAGGGAAAAAAAATCATCATATTGTAGAGTGGAAAATGACACTTTGTATTTTGTTTCTTTTCTTATTTCTAGTTTAATTTTGCTTGTTTTAGGTGACAAAAATGTGTGAATTATTTTAGAAATATTGGTGAGGTTAGAGTGTAGTTGTTGTACTTTTCATTCTTAATATTGATGTTGATTCTTCTTATGCTTCATTTCCATATCTCATTAATTATTTTGTTTCTCATCTTCTAATTTTTTTTTCTAAAATTATTTAGCATCTTTTACATAAGTTCAGTCATGCTTTTCTTATGTAACTTAGACTGTTAATTTATTTTAGTATATTTGTTATATTGTATGTCTTTTACTGTATTCCGTCAGTGGTATTTTGTCGCTCTTGGATATAGAATATGATATGCTATGAAATTAGGAGTTAGATTCAATTTAATCTAGATTATTTAATATGTGCTTTTAACATATACATCTTCCAGTTGCAATTAATGGTGTAGAATTGCAACCGTGTTTTGAATTAATATCAATATTAGAATAGATTTTACAGCACTGCATCTCTACCTTGCCATGCACTTTATCTGATCATTTTCCCTATTCTATCATTTTACTTTCACAAAATCCATTTATTCAATTCTACTTTATTTCTATCTTTTATTTACTAATCAAATATTTAGTTGTGTTTACATCTCTATGGATATGACATAGCCCGATTACTACTACGACTATTTATGAGTTTATTGGGCGATATCAATTTTTGCGCCGTTGCTGGGGAGGTAATTCTACAATTAAATGTTTGCATCGTAAATTAATTTTTTTTTTATAAAAAAAAGTAGTATAATTTCTCTTTTAATTTTTTTTCCTTAGTAATTTTTATTTTTAGTTTCTTTTTTTATTTATTCATTTTTCTAATTGTGTTTATTTTACTTTTAAGTTTATTTTTATTTTTAGTTTGTTTATTTGTTTTTGGGTTCATTTTTAGTTATTTATTTATTCTTTTTTTGTTTTGTTTTACTTATTTATTTTACATTTACTTTTAGGTTTAGGTTTAGGATTTTATTTTTTAGATTTAGTTTTTTTTTCCAAAAAAAAATATAAATAAAAATAAAATTTTGTATAAAAACAAAGTATTGAGAACATTTGTGTAATTTTGGAAATCAGTAAAAACCAAACTTGTTCTGTCTTAAAAAAATTGGTTCTTAAATAAGGTCTATGTTAGCGTTACCCTCCAACCTTTTCTAAGAACCTCGGGGAGTTCTAGAAAAGCTCTTAAGCCTAAAGTGGTATCTTGGCAGCCTTCCCAATTGGCATGGGAACATTTTTAGTGAATATTTGGTACACTATTACACACTTGCGCTGATAATACTTACAAAAAAAAAATAATAATAACAAATGAATGAAGAAGATCATCGACGTTTTGAGTACTATTATCCAATATATCTCTCTTCACTTCAACACAATCCAAAATCTAGTGCTACTGAGGGTACTATCAATTTTAGAGGTGCCCACCAACTTAGCGAAAGATAGTACCTTAAATCTGAAGTGGAATTCTTGACTAGAGAATTCGAAAACTTGAAAGCTAAGTATGGTCGAGAAAGTAACGAGTTCATAAGGGTAGAGTATGATGAACCATATTTTGACTGTGAAAGAGTCAACCATTTTGCTCAAGATTACTCAACTCTTAGAGAAAGGGAGGAAGCTTTTCAATACTATTCTTACTACAAGAATAGTAATCTTAGCTGGAAAAACCCCGTTGCTTCAAGTTGGAAGTCTAAGTACAACTACCGTGCATCGATTGGTTGGGAATTGGCACCATCTAGTAGGAATGTTGAGCACGATTTTTCTAACTCTTACCATGAACCTCCACATAATGTCTGGACTAATACGAATTCCTTAGAAAAAGCATTATACATATTTATGGAGGAACAAATAAACTTTACCAAACACATAAGAAACATTACTAAACACATGATGGAGGAACTTAGAGAAATTCAGACTCAATTTTCAGAATTAACCGACAAAGTTAATTCACATTGTTTCAGCCAATTCCAAACAAATGAGGAAACAATGGCATCAATCTCTAATCCTATTTCTAACAAATTTGATGAGGATGATGTCATTACTATTTGGAGTGAAAATATTCCTCATGCTGAAATTCTTCCAACAACTCCGAATGAAAACTAGTGTTATCATACTGATGTGATAAACCTTATTGTGGAGGAAATTCACAAACTTTTCTCAAAGAATCAATCACACTATTTCCTCACCGATACTGAAAACGAACATTTTCTTTATCCTGAGAATGTTACTAATGCTTCCATTTTTAAGACACAGGATAAAAGAAAATTCATTTTTGATATCGGATAGTCAAGAATATTGAGTTGGTGAACCAACCTGAGGAGACATTTCTCCAATTTTCCAAGACTAATCAGGTTCTATCTTTCCTTGCTTTCTTTATTTCTGGTATGTTTTATTATTGTTTTTCCTTTTATTTTATTATGATAGTTTGTCTTGTCATTTATTTTTCTTTTTCTAAGAATCAATATCATATCATTTTGCATTAACTCACTCTCTACATGTTCTCATTTCACGCTTTTCGTGTATATATTTTTAAACAATGAGGACATTGTCTGATTTTGGTTGGGGGTGGTGAGCATATTCATGCACATTCATGTTAATTTTTGTCATACTAATATTTTCATGGTCAAATTTTTTTAAAATTACTTATTTATTCTTGCAAAATGTTACTTTTGAGTCAATTTTTATGATCTGTATTACTAAGAGTTTCTCTAGAGTTACCTAATGCACATGCCAAACGTTGTGGTAAGATGGTTGATTAGCACATATTTGCTTAGAAATTTGCCTTGTTTAAAAATTCATTATTTTCTGTGAGAGGTGAGACTTGAGAAAACAACTTAATTTTTTTTTTATTGATTCTTAGAAATGGTTATAATTATTTGGACAAGGTATTGTGGTATGAATGGATGATATTTTAAGGATAATATTTTCTATAGATAAATCTTATTAGAGAGCCTTTTATATATTCTTCATGAAAAAGAAGAAAAAAGAAAAACACAAGAGCAATAGTTCTATCATTTTCAATTATGTTGTCTCTTGTGTTAAAAAAATGGGTGTTTATTAATTTCATGTTTTATTTTATGGCTCTTAGAATAAATGTAAAGATTGTCTATTTAACTTAGAATTCCCGAAAAACTGGTTTTGTGGTACTCTTTATGGTGGTTGTCCAAATAGTTTATTTCCTATCTTCATTTCAATGATTATTTAAAAGTTTGTCATAAATAAATATCCATTTGATGAGTGCTTACTTCTTTATTTCTGTAAAATCATTTATTGGCATATTTGACAATATTGAAAAAATTAATTAAAGACGATTTTTCGAAATGGGTAGTTTCCTGTTTTGTTGTGATATGTTTTCTATAATCAGATTATTCTATATATGTTAATAAAATAAATATATGATTCCTATAAAAGAATATCTTTTCTTGAAATGGAAATTATTGGTATTTATTTCTTGATCTGATTTGTTTGTCCAGAAATCGTGTACAACTTACACAGATAATGTATATATTGTTTCCTTATTTATTTAAGGAAACTGGGTTTAAAAACTGTCCAAGTTCAATGAATCAGTTTGAACGGATTGCCAGTCTGTTTGAATAGATTCTGACTTTCCTGTTTGGGAAGATTTTCCATTTATTGGCTTATTGATTTCTAATTTGTTTTCCATGACCTAAAGGGATTCTAAAGGGTATATAATCATCCTTAGGTCGTTGGTTTTTTACCATCTCTCTTGGTGTATTATTTTCCAAATATTTTCATGTTTTTAGAGAGACTTTTTATTATGTGAAGAACTTGAATCCAACAAGTTCTTAGTGGTTTATTATAGTGTACTTCTGTATTGTTTTCTTTGTGTTAATAGTGCAGGTTGAACACACTTGGACATTGTTCATCAAGCTTCAGGAGAAGTCTTGTTCGTGAGTCACTTTTCGGGAGGAAAAGTGCAAGTGTTATGATTTGAAGGGAGTTCAAGATCTTAGCACTTCAGAAATTTGATTAGGATTTTAGATTACAACAGTTGCGACAAATTCAAGAGGGAGTCTTTATTTGTATAAGTCAATTTGGTTTTGTAATCGTTTAGATATTCTTCTAATAAATTTCATTCTCTGGGCGTGGCCCCGTGGACTAGTAGTAATCTGCAAAGATTGCTGATACCACGTATAATTTCGTGTGTTCTTTACCTTTTGTTCATTTTTATCTTCTGGCGATGAACTGCTTAAACATATCTGGTTTCTGTTCAAACAGTCTCTGTGTCTGTTTAAATGTTTCTGTAACAGTTCAGCAATTAATTATTTAAATTGAATAATTAAGTTGGTAATTATAAAAAATGGAATTTCAATTGGTATCAGAGCGGTTCACTAAACTCTTAGTGAGATCTTGTGGTTATTTTCTGTTTGATTTGTTTTGTGTGAAATGTCTTTCTTTCCATAAGGTAGTTCGGTGTCTCGACCTCCATTGCTTAATGACTCAAACTATCCATATTGGAAAGTTAGGATGAGAGCTTTCATAAAAGCTCAAGATGAGAAAGCATGGAGAGCAATTTTGTCTGGATGGTCACCTCCTACTGAAAAAGGTGAAGATGGAAGCACATTTGTAAAATCTGAACTTATTTGGGATACAGAAGAAGAAAAATTATCCAGTTATAATAATAAAGCTCTTCACTCCATATTTAATGGTGTTGGAGAAAGTTTTATAAAACTTGTTTCCACACGTGTCTCGGCTAAAGATGCTTGGACAATTCTTCAAACTCAGTTTGAAGGAATTGTAGATGTTAAAAGGTCTAGATTTATCATGTTACAAACTAGGTTTGATGACCTTAGGATGTTTGATTCTGAAACACTATCTGAATTTTATGAGAGATTATCTGATATTTCTAATGAGTATTTTGCACTTGGTGAGAAACTTGATGATTTTGTTCTTGTTAGAAAAATCGTTCGAGTTCTTCTTGACAAGTTCAATGTTAAGCTGACTGCTATGGAAGAGGCAAAAAACTTCAGTACTATGAAGGTAGAAGAATTGATGGGGTCACTTCGTACCTTTGAGTTAAATCAAAAGATTCGTCAAAAAGACAAGCCAAGTACTTCCAAAGAGAAAGAGAAAGAGAAAACCATAGCTTTCAAGAGCACTGAAAAAGAAGTGTCAGATGATGAAGATGGTGATAATGAAATGGAAATGCTTGCAAAGAATTTTTGAAACTATATGAATAAGATAGGAAATAAGAAATTCAATGGCAAGATGTCAAAAGGTAATCCTTCTTCTCTTAAACCTTTTCAAACTAATAGAAAATGTATTCAGTGCAGGGAATGTGAGGGATTTGGTCACATCCAGTCTGAATGTGCAAACACCTTGAAAAAGAAAAAAAAATGTATGATTGTTACTTGGAGTGATAATGACTCTGAAAGTAGTGAAGATGAGGAAGGTAATGTCGCTCTCACTTCTATTTTGCCTGTTTCTAAATCTGAAAATGAGAAATTTTTTTGCTTGAACAATGTTTCAAAAGATGAAGAAAATACTGATAGTGTTGAATCTGAATTAAATGATGAGTCTTTGAGTGAATCTTACAAAAAGATGTATGGTTCATGGGTGAAAGTGTGTTCTGAGAATCGGTCATTGGTAAGCAAAAATAAAGATTTATCCTTTGAAATAAAACAACTTATTGACTTAAATGAAAATTTTGAAAACAAAATAATTTCAAAAAATGTTGAAATTAATAAGTTGTCTAAAGATTTGGATACTCTTGAGAAAAATGTTAGAATGCTTAACCCCGGTTCTACTGTTTTTGAGAAAATACAGAATGCAGGTCAAAGAAGCCATGTGGGACTTGGTGCTTCAAGTTCTCAAAAATCAAAGAAAACTTTCTTTATCTCAGCTGGGATGCTATCGTCTGATGTTCTTGTGTCATCTTCACTGAAATCAATTGCATCCAGTTCTCAGATTGTTCCAACAAAATGGACACAGTCAACAGGAAAATCCAATGGAAAGTTTGAAAAATTCATTCCAATCTGTCATTTTTGTGGTAGGAAGGGTCATATTCGTCCTAAGTGTTTTACTCTTATGAATTTTGCCAAAAATGAATATTTTGATAAATTCAATTATTTTGATAATTCCAAAAGAGTAAAAAAGGAAAATGTTCAATCAAAGAAAATATGGATCAAAGAGAATAATTGTTTTGCTGGTTTTACTAGTGAATATGATAGATCTGCTACTTCATATTTTTGGTATTTTGACAGTGGTTGTTCAAGACATATGACAGGTGATAGGTCTATTCTTACAGACATAAGACCTATGCATTGTGGATCTGTTACTTTTGGCAATGGAATTGAAGGCAATGTTCTTGGAATGGGTACTCTTAACTTTGAAGGGTTGCCTAGAATCAAAAGAGTGTTACTTGTGGAAGGACTTAAAGCTAATTTACTTAGCATAAGTCAAATTTGTGATCAAGGTTATACTTTTAACTTTGATAAAGAGAATTGTTTTGTTTTAAACAAGAATGGTGAGAATGTTCTTGAAGGTTTTAGATCTAATGATAATTGCTACACTCTTCTGCCGTCTATTATGTGTCAATCTGTTGTGAGTAATAGCACTGATGTATGGCATGCTAAACTTGGTCACATAAATTTCAAAACTTTTAAAAAATTGTCACATGCAGGGATTGTTCGTGGTTTACCTAAGCTAGGTAAAGAATATGATGGTAAGTGCAAGAGTTGTCAACTTGGTAAGCAATTAAAAATTACACATAAAAGTGTTTCTGACATAAACACTTCGAAAGTTTTAGAATTGCTTCACATGGATCTTATGGGTCCAATTCAAATTGAGAATTTAAATGGGAAAAGGTATATTTTTGTTTGTGTGGGTGATTTTTCTAAATATACTTGGGTGGATTTCTTGAAAGAACAATCTGATACTTTTGATGCCTTTAAAACTCTTTGCTTGAAATTAAAAGTTGAAAAAGATTGCAACATTGGAAAAATTGTTCGTATAAGAAGTGATCATGGTAAAGAGTTTGAGAATTATGTCTATGATGATTTTTGTAAGTGTGCAGGTATTTCTCATGAGTTTTCAGCTCCCAAAACTCCTCAACAAAATGGAGTTTTAGAAAGGAAAAACCGCACTCTTCAAGAAATGGCTAGAGTGATGCTAAATAGCAAAAAATTGACCAAATGGTTATGGGCAGAAGCAATTAACACTGCTTGCTATATCATAAATCGTTTTTTTCTCCGTCCAGGTACATCTAAAACATCTTATGAAATTTGGAAAGGTAAGAAACCAAGTGTGGCTTACTTTCATGTTTTTGGATGTGTTTGTTACATTTTGAGAGATAGACAAAATCTTGGTAAATTTGATGCTAAGAGTGATGAAGGTGTTTTTATTAGATACTCCACTAATAGTAGGGCTTATCGTGTGTATAACATGAGAACCCAAACTGTAATGGAGTCGGCTAACGTTGTTATTGATGATGCCAGGGATTTTTCTGAGTTTTCTACTGAGGAAGAAATTGATAGGTTTATTGATGAACCTACTGAAAAACACGAAGAAGCTTGTGTCAGTGATACTACTATTGCAACGTCTGGTCCATCTGTTCCAACAGATCACGAATCCGATGAAACTGCTTCTGGACAGACAGAAAAGAAATTTCCAAATATTATTTCGGATGAAGTCCAAAAGGAGTCATCAACCAGAGTTAAATTAAACCATCCAGCAGATCTAATTCTTGGAAATCCAAAAGACAGTATGGTAACAAGAAGAAAGTTTAGTAATGTTGTTCAATTTTTTTGTTTCTTATCTTTAATTGAGCCTAAAAATGTGAAAGAAGCTTTAATTGATGAAAATTGGATTAAAACTATGCAGGAGGAATTGGAAAAAAAATTTAGAAACAAAGTGTGGATCCTTGTGCCAAGACCGTTGCATACCAATATTTTTGGAACAAAATGGATTTTCAAGAATAAATCTGATGAATTTGGTACAATTGTGCGAAATAAAGCAAGATTAGTGGCACAAGGGTACACACAAGTGGAAGGAATAGACTTTGAAGAAACATTTGCACCTGTTGCAAGACTTGAATCAATTAGATTATTATTGTCTATTGCTTGCTTGATTGATTTCAGGTTGTTCCAAATGGATGTCAAATACGCATTTCTCAATGGGATCTTGAATGAAGAGGTATATGTTGAACAACCTAAAGGGTTTGAAGATCCCCATGCACCTGATCATCTTTACAAATTGGAGAAAGCTCTTTATGGTTTGAAGCAAGCCCCTCGGGCTTGGTACGAGAGACTCACTCAATTTCTTGTTTCTCGTGGATACAAAAGGGGTGGAGTAGATAAAACTTTATTTATCAAAAATATTAAATCTAACATAATTATTGCTCAGATCTATGTTGATGATATTGTGTTTGGTTCTACTCCTGAAAATGAGGTGCAGGTATTTGTGAAACAAATGAAGGAGGAATTTGAAATGAGCATGGTGGGAGAATTGACCTATTTCTTAGGTTTGCAAGTCAAGCAGTTAGATGAAGGCACATTTGTTTCTCAAAGAAAATATGCTAAGAACTTGGTGAAAAAGTTGGACTTGAAAGTTCAAAGATTGCCAAAACACCAATGGGAACAACTGTGAAGCTATCCAAAGATGAAAATGGTGTCAAAGTTGATCCTACACTATATAGGAGCATGATTGGTAGTCTTCTTTATCTCACTGCTAGTCAACCTGATTTGAGTTATAGTGTTGGTGTGTGTGCCAGGTCCCAAGGAAATCCCATGGAGTCTCATGTTGCAGCTGTCAAAAGAATCATTCGATATGTTCATGGGACTGTTGATTATGGTATTTGGTATTCAAAAGAAACTAACCCTAATCTAGTGTGTTTTAGTGATGCTGATTGGGCAGGTAACACTGATGACAGAAAAGCACTAGTGGAGGATGTTTCTTCTTGGGAAATAATCTAGTCTCTTGGCACAACAAGAAACATAATTCTATTTCTCTCTCAACAACTGAGGCCGAATACATTGCAGCAGGAAGTTGTTGTGCACAACTTTTATGGATGAAGCAGATGATGATGGATTATGGGTTTAATCTTGACATTTTAACTATGATAATACAAGTGCAATTAATATTTCAAAAAATCTTGTGCAACATTCTCGTACTAAACATATTGATATTCGTCATCATTTCATAAGAGAATTAGTTGAAAATAAAGTTCTTGTCTTGGAATATATTGAAACACATAAACAGATTGCTGATATTTTCACTAAAGCTCTTGATTCAGTTCGCTATGATTTCCTCCTAAAATCTTTGGGGGTTTGTTCTCTTTAAATTTTCTTGTTATTGTGTTGTCACTCTTGATCAAATGTGTGTTGTTTAAGTTTAAGAAAATTGTCAATTAATTTGAAAATTTTGTTGTGTGTCAGGCTAGATAATCTGACTTGTTGATGAGCCTTTGGTTGTATATTCTTGAGAGAAAATTAATCAATTCCTCCTAGGCATATTCGAGTAAATCAATCAATGTTTAATGTTTGAGCTTCCTTTTGTGTAGCATTGTTTCAAGCTCATGTGAAAGAATAGAGCTACCTACATCAGTGTGTGAAAGCCGTCTTTTGAGTAAGTTGGAACTTTGTAATCAAGAGTTATGAAGATGATACGCTACCATAGAAAAAGGCTACCACTGGTGTAGTGTGACAGCATCTTCATGGGTTACAATTATTTACAATTTCGAAAAAGACTTTTGTCATTGGGCAATGTTCCCTTGCATACACTGTCACACACTTATGCTTGAAACTATGCAAGAAAAATAGTACACAATTTGTAATAAAAAAATGTGTGTGTAAGACTCATACATGTTGATTGATTCACTTAAGAATATGTGCTTGTGACTGAATTGTGCTTTATTTTTCTCGAATACTCTTTCTAATTTTTCATTTTCACAAGTGTTATTATCTTTGTTATACACTAACACTTATTTCCAGTTGCTTGATTATTTTTTTTCAAGGAGGACACTCATTGATCAAAGCATTTTTTTTCTTTTTTGGTTGGGTTTTATTTTTTGTGCCTTGTTATATATAATAAAAAAAAATTATTGACAAGGAAATTCTTGGTGGACCGAATCTTTGTGGTAATTATGTATTTATTTTGTGTGATTTAATATATTCTTTATTTCCAAGGATTTTATTTTGTCCTCATTCTCAATTTGGAATACCATGATTTGTATCTTTATTGTCTTGTACCTTGTTTAGAATTTTTTTTTTAAAAAAAAAAGGGGAAAAGGTCAATAGGAAGATCGTGTGGGGTTTTTTTTTTTGGTTACCTTTCTCTATCTATTCTATTGCCTTTTATAAAATAAAATAAAAAAAGGGTAAGTTTTTTTATCTAGATCGTGTGTCTTAAGGTTTGTTTCATTTTATTTTTTAATTAAAACAATTTTTTTTTAAAAAAGGGAAACCTCTTCTTGCCGTGGGTGTCCTAATTGGGTAAGTTTTGTCCTTAAAAAGCTTTTCACTACCCATTTTCTTCTCACCCACGATCTCTCTAAGCCACCTCTTCTCCTTCTAATTTTTTTTCTCTCATTTTTTTTGTAAGTGTTTGTTGTTTTTCAGAGAAGGAACAATGGTGAAAACTCGTGGAGCTTCCTCTAAGAAGACCCTTGCTTCTCAATCTAGAAAAGTGCCCTCTCCATCGCCTCCTCCATCTGTGTCAACGGCGCCTCCATCTGTTCCAGCACCTGCCACATCTGTTGGGAAAACTTGCAAATCCAAGGCGCGCAAGAAGGTGTTCTCCCTCTCTAATGAACACCCCATGGTGTTTCCAGATATCATAGCTGATATTGTCGATGTTGCACCACCATCTGAAGTGGTGGTGCCCTCTCGAGCCAAGAACCTTTCTCCTCTTCCGATTGAATTATCTCTGACGACTAGGGAAAAATCAAAATATGTTTCATCTTCTTCCAAAGCTGTTGCTGCTGGGTTACTCAAGCTGCCCTTGAAGCCAAGCCAGTCCAAGAAAAATTCTGTGGCTCCAAAGAGAAAATTGGGGTTGGACTCGTCTTCTTCCCCCTTGACTGCTGCCAAGAAAAGATTGAAGGCTCATCCCCCTTCTCCGTCTTCCTCCGAATCTGACCCTGAGGAAGGAAAATCTAAGTCTGAAGCAACTCGTGATACCACCTTCTCTAATGACACTGTTCCTAAAAATGCAGAATCAGAGGCTGAGTCTGATGAACCAGAACAAGAAGACATTGTCCCCTCTGAATAAGAAGTCGAATCTGACACAGAGCCAGTTGCATCTCCCTTGTCATCCAAGGCTAAAGGCAAGAGACCTATTTCTGATTCTACACCCTCTCCAAAATGTTCAGGTGTAAATTTCAAACCTTATTCTTCAACTTTTTGTTATAATGACAATGCTCGTGATATGGTTCTCTATGCTCAAAGGAAATTTATCATTGAGAGAAATTATGTCTTGAGTGATCATCGGCCTTATGGAATACCTCCGAAAACCTGCTTTGTTTGTTGTTTTGTTTACTCTGGACCTTCTTATTTTGAGGGGGAGTTAAGTCTAGTTTCTTTATATGTTTGTTATAAGTTAATGCATGTTTGCAGGGGGAGTTTTTTTCTCTTTACTTGTAACTAACATTTGTGTTGCAGGTTTTTGAATTATTTTTGTCTATCAAATTGCCAAAGGGGGAGATTGTAAAATCCTTTATTGGCATATTTGACAATATTGAAAAAATTAATTAAAGACAATTTTTCGAAATGGGTAGTTTCCTGTTTTGTTGTGATATGTTTTCTATAATCAGATTATTCTATATATGTTAATAAAATAAATATATAATTTCCTATAAAAGAATATCTTTTCTTGAAATGGAAATTATTGGTATTTATTTCTTGATCTGATTTGTTTGTCCAGAAATCGTGTACAACTTGCATAGATAATGTATATATTGTTTCTGTACGCCCTGGTTTTCCCACGGGCTGATTAGCAGGCCGAGCTACGGACTAATCACGATTAGCCCATTAACATCCCCAAGACCGAAGCTCCCGTTTCGAGGTCGTACCTTCTTAGCTCGAGCAATCCCTGAGGACTCGCCAAGGTTGCCCAGGACTAGGGGAAGGAATCCGAAGGCCGAAGGTCGGGTCAGGGGAGCAGCTCGTGGCACGAGCTATGTATGGAGCTCTGACCCTCTGTAAAGTCAACACACGCAAGATAAACGTGCATATATCTGACATCACGTGTCCGATATCTCCCTCACTTCTCGGACACGCAGCAGGAACGTGTGTGTTCAGATATCCACGGCTGGGTTGGGCCGTGCGGCCCATTATCTCCTTACCTATCGATTTGACCATACTTATGTGTCAGGTTTATGAATTAATCATGAATGTCACAGAGTTGATATGACAAATAATAAGGTCACGGGATGACCTCCTTACCAACTTCCAGGTGCCTTCTCCTATAAATATGGAGAACCTGGGAGTTGATAGGGGTTGGGAAAAATAGTCTCTGAATAGATATATGCTTTGTAACCAAATACCCAGAATATATCAATAATATTGACTAGTAGAGTATAAGGATTTTAACCTTCGAACCACTTAAAAAAGTGTCTTGAGTCACCTAGTTCATTGTCTAAGATTCTATATCTGCGACGGTTCTATATTCAGCACTAATCCCTTTCTCTTCTTCTCTTAATTACCTATTGGCGAAGAACCGCGTCAACAGTTTGGTGCTTTCATTGAGAGCAAGTTCGATTAGTGCTGCCGCAAACATCCAACTATGGTGACCACTCGGTCCAGGCATGGCAACGAAACAGAGCAGCATGATGGGCAGGAGGCTCATCATATTGCCATCCCTGATGAACAAATTCCTGAAGTCCAACAGAGGCCAGGAAAGCAGCCGGCGGGCCAGGACGATACAGGTAGTTCGGCGTCCCGGCCACCTAATCCGAACTCGTGTTATTATACTGCGGTGGAGATGGAGAATGCTCAACTGAGGAGCCAGTTAGCAGCAGCCGGTCAGCAAATCCAGGATATTCTGGCCCGACTACCCCCTCTCACAACCAACGTTAACGTTGGAGAGAGGCAAGGTGAGGCTCCAAAGTCTCGCCAGGGTAATCGGTCCAGGCGTAGCCGTTCGGATAGACTTCCGGCAGCCAACTCCACCCCTTCATCTCACCATCGAGAGGCCAACTTCAGGAGAATGCCTGGGACCGGACAACAGCAATACAGCCGTTCGGTCAGGACGTCAACTCCTAGCTCTCAACCTTCCTCGGAAACGCCCAGGAGAGATCGAGGGAATTCCCGAAGGAGGTCTGAGGAGGGCCCACGACATCAGCCCGTCCCCGAAGACCGTACTGCGCCCCGTCCAGATTGCCCGGCGCGGGACCAGCAAGTTGGCAGGGCCGAAAGGCCCCCACCAAATTTGATCCGTCCAGACGGGACTAGGATCGCTTCTCCAGTCAGGCATCCTCCATCTCCGATCAGATATCCATCTCCTCCTCGGCCCGTCCGAGACATCCCAGCTTACGGAAGTAGTAGGAGAAACCCACCATCAGCGGGACCTTCCCGGCGTAGCAGGGTGCCTGAAGGAAGCTCAGGTCCTCACCACCAAAGGCGGACTCCAAGCCTATCCGGCAGGAGTCATTGGACCGACAGTCGCCGGAGTGATCTCTCTGGAGGAGACCTGCGTCAGCGACTAAGTTCGGCACAAAGCCACCAGACCACTCAGGGAGGCGACCTTCAAGATCGCCTCAACTCTCACAGAGAGGACCGAGCTAGAGATGGTAGCCAGGCTCGCTCGGGGGGGGGGGGGGGGGGTCCGATCCGAAGTACATAACGGAGGGAATGTCCTAAATAACCTATCTCAAGATAGGAGGGGCAATAACCTACCTAATATGTACAATGGGTCCGGAGCTGTTGAGCAGCCCCGGAATGACCCAGGATCTCAGGACCAAACCCTCGAGCGCCTAACTCAGATGGAGGAACTGATGAGGAGGCTCCTATCAGAAAAAGAAAAAGATGAATATGATTCGGGAGTCGAGATGGAACTCTTCGCCCCCAACATAGCAGCGACGGCATACCCATCTGGTTTTCGTATGCCTCACTTGTCAAAGTTCAACGGGGACGAAGATCCGTCAGACCATTTAGGGATGTTCAACACCCTAATGATGGCCCATAACATTGGCCCAGAGCTGCGTTGCTTGATCTTCCCTTCCACACTGACTGGACCTGCCAGGCAGTGGTTCAAGCAGAGTAAAAGACAGTCAATTAGCTCCTGAAAGACCTTCTCAGCTGATTTCAAAAGGGCGTTCCGCGCCTCTCAGGCCGCCCGTGTTCAGACCGACTCCCTAGCCAACGTAAGGCAGCAGCCCGGTGAGACTCTGAAAGCCTACTTGAGCAGATTCGCAAATGTCGCTGCTCGAGACAGGGACGCAGATGATAGCTCCAAGCTCATGGCCATGAGAACCGGAATCCTGGTCGGGGGAGACCTGTGGAAAGACATTCAGAGGAAGGGAGTCAGCTCGGTTAACGAATTCCTTAACAGAGCCCAAGAGTGGATAAACTTGGAAGAAGTTGAAGCTTCAGCCGCGGGGACCAGCCAGGTTCCCGAGAAGCCCGCTGGAACGGGGACGGAGATCATGATGGCGACCCCCGACGTCGCGCAGAACAACCAGCCCGATGGTGGCAAAAGAAAGGGGAATGGTGAAAACAGTCAGCACGGTCAAAAGAAGAATAAGTCCGTGGATAAGTTCAAGCCCGTGTTCACAACATATATCGAGCTCACCCAGTCCAGGGAAAGTATCTTCCTGGCCAACTCTACTCGGGTCCCCTGGAAGAGGCCGGAACCATTGAAACACCACAAGGGAAAGAGAGACACTTCCAAATTCTATCGTTTTCAGAACGACGTCGGCCACAATATCGATGATTGCAGGCATCTAAAAGATGAGATTGAGACTCTCATCCGAGCAGGCCCCTTGGCGCAATACTCACGAAACAGGGTCCCAGCGAGTCGACCCGCTCCAGAAGTCCCAGCCAGTCAGCCCGGGCCTCGTGTAGATCAGGACGTCCCTCCTCCCGTGGTCGAAGGAGAGATATCCACCATCTCTGGAGGACCTCACATGGCTGGAACGAGCAGAGGCACCCAGAAGAGATATGTGAATGAATTAAAGACCCACAGCGAAGCGGAGTTCGTCCCGGAGCAGCGCCAGTCAAAACAGCAGTGGTTAGAAAAGCAACCGATCACTTTTACGGAGGAAGACGCAGGCCATGTCCAATTCCCTCATAATGATCCCTTGGTAGTAGTAGTCCAGCTCGCCAACCGGAGAGTACGGAGAGTGTTGGTGGACAACGGAAGCTCGGTAAACCTCCTATTCCGATCCACCTTAGAAAAGATGGGATTGACTGTCGCCGAGCTAAAGGCGACCTCCATGATGCTGTATGGCTTTTCGGGAGAAGGGTCGGCAGCGATAGGGACGATCGAGCTGGTGATCACCCTAGGAGAAGAATCTCGAACAGTCTCCAAGCTACTTGAGTTCGTGGTCATTGACTGCTTCGCTGCCTACAACGCCATTTTAGGCCGGCCTACCCTCATAGCTTTCGAGGCTATCACTTCCATTCGACACCTCGCCATGAAGTTCCCTACTTCGACCGGAATCTGTACTATCAAGGGCGATCAGCTCGCTGCCAGGGAATGCTACAGCATTTCCATGAAGGGAAAATCTAAACCCGGGTAGCTGGCAATGGCCATTCAGGGCAAAGAGGAATCTCAGGGACCCTTGGTGGATCCTGAGATTGAAAAACCTCAGAGCGCCGAAGAGGAAAAGGTCGCCTTGAGTGAGGACATTGACCCCCGAGTAGGCGAAGACAAATCCGGGCTCTAGGCCATTGAGGAGCTCGAGGAGGTGAACCTCGATCCGCAAATTCCGTCACGGATGGTCAAGCTCGGGAAAAACCTCTGTAGCAAGAGGAAGACGGAGCTGGTTACGTTTCTCCGGGCTAATTTAGATGTATTTGCCTGGTCCCACGAGGACATGGTAGGAATTAGCCCGAGTGTCATCATGCACACGCTCCATCTGGATAAAAGCGTTCCTGCCAAGTCTCAAAAGAAAAGGCGTTTAGGGACAACCCGAGCTGAAGCCCTAGAAGAAGAGGTAGCCCGACTCAAGAAATGTGGCTTTATCCGGGAAGCCAAATTTCCAATTTGGGTCGCCAATCCCGTGCTAGTTCTGAAGCCCAACAGGAAATGCCGGACCTGCATTGACTTCTCCGATCTGAATTAGGCCTGCCCCAAGGATTGTATTCCATTGCCAAGGATCGACCAGCTGGTGGACGCCACGGCGGGGCACGAGCTCATGTCCTTTATGGACGCGTACTCAGGCTACAATCAGATCGCAATGAATCCGGCGGATCAGGAACACACTAGCTTCATGACCCCGACTAATGTCTATTGCTACAAGGTCATGCTGTTCGGTCTGAAGAACGCCGGAGCTACCTACCAAAGGCTAGTAAACAGAATGTTCGCGGACCAGATCGGAAAGAACATGGAAGTATATGTTGATGACATGCTCGTCAAGTCAAAGACTGCCGACAACCATGTTTCCGACCTGGAAGAATGTTTTAAAATACTACGGAAATATGACATGAGGCTTAATCCCCAGAAATGCACTTTTGGTGTCGCGTCCGGGAAATTCCTGGGGTTCATAGTTAATACCCGAGGAATCGAGGCAAACCCCGACAAGATCAGGTCACTGCTCGAGCTTCCTTCCCCCAGGTCGTGGAAAGATGTCCAAGGCCTCACAGGAAGGGTAGCAGCACTCAACCGGTTCATTTCCAAGTCAACCGATAAATGTTTGCCCTTCTACAGCCTGCTCCGGGGAAACAAGAAGTTTGAATGGACAGTAGAATGCGAAAGCGCATTCCTCGACCTGAAGGCACATCTGGCCGAACCACCTGTGTTATCCAAGCCCAAGGCAGGAGAGTCTCTCTTCCTCTACCTGGCCGTCACTAAGGACGCGGCCAGCGCCGTACTAGTACGAGAGGAAGACAAGGTGCAGAAGCCAGTTTATTACATCAGCAAGAGACTCCTCGGAGCAGAATCACGGTACCCAGTGATGGAAAAATTGGCGTTCTGCCTAATCACGGCCTCGCGAAAGCTCAGACCGTACTTCCAGTCCTACTCGGTACACGTCATGACCGATCAGCCTCTAAGGTAGGTTTTGCAAAAACCTGAAGCATCGGGACGTTTGTTAAAGTGGGCGGTCGAACTCAGTCAGTTCGAGATTTTCTATACTCCACGAACTTCCATAAAATGTCAGGCCTTGGCCGACTTCATGGCAGAGTGCACGGGATTCCAGGAGGATCCATCAGAAGGCTCATATTAGCTCACCTCGCCCGAATCGTTGTGGAAGATCTTTGTGGATGGTTCATCCAACGAGAACGGTTCCGGGGTTGGAATCATTCTGATCTCCCCCGAGGGACATAGGTTCCACTCGGCGCTAAGGTTCGGGTTCAAGGCCTCCAACAACGAGGCGGAATATGAAGCTTTGTTAGCTGGGTTGAGGATAGCCAATGAGTTAAAGTCGAGCTCCGTCCAGTGCTTTAGTGACTCCCAGCTCGTGGTAAACCAGGTTCTGGGCGAATATCAGGCGCGGGGACCCAAGATGGCCGCCTATTTGGCAAAGGTAAAAGCCGAGCTGTCCGCATTTGAGCGAGGATCGATCGAACAGATACCTCGAGAACAGAACGCCAATGCGGATGCCCTTGCCAAACTCTCCACCTCGAGAGAGACGAAGACCCTGGGGTTGGTGCCAATAGAATTCTTGGAAAAACCAAGTATAGAAGGAGATCGGGCAGAGGTCGAGATGATTGATGCTCGACCGACCTGGATGACCCCCATTCTTGAATATCTCGTCGAGGGCAAGCTGCCTGAAGGACGTAACGACGCGCGGCGAGTCCTATATCAAGTCCCTAGATATACAATAGTTGATGGGTTATTGTACCGACATTGGCACTCCCTACCTCTCCTCCGATGCGTTCTTCCAGGTGAGGCGAAGGCCATCCTGCAGAAAATTCACGAAGGATTCTGCGGAGACCACACTGGGGGGCAAAGCCTTGCCTTAAAGGTTCTCAGGCAAGGTTATTACTGGCCAACTCTGTCCAAACACGCGATCTCATACGTGAAAAAGTGCAACAAATGCCAGCGATTCGCTGCACTTTCCCGAGCCCCTCCAGTCGAGCTGAGGATGATCTCGGCCCCTTGGCCATTTGCTGTTTGGGGAATAGGCCTAGTGGGCGCCCTGCCCACTGGAAAGGGCGGGGTCCGTTACACCGTGGTTGCCATCGACTACTTCACTAAGTGGGTCAAGGCAGAGCCGTTGGCAACAATAACATCGAAGAAGGTACTCGACTTCGTGGTTAAAAGCATCATCTGTCGATTCGGTTTGCCGAAGAAAATCGTCTCCGACAATGGCACTCAGTTCGATAGCGACCTGTTCACCGAGTTTTGTGAAAGGCACGGGATTGTAAAAAGCTTCTCCTCCGTGGCCTATCCTCAGGCGAACGGCCAGGTCGAGGCTGTCAACAAGACTCTAAAGGCGAGCCTCAAGAAGAGATTAGATGAGGCAAAGGGGGTCTGGCCAGAACAGCTCCCCCAGGTCCTATGGGCATACCAGACCTCGCATCGGACTCCTACGGGTCATACTCCTTTCTCCCTAACCTTTGGGAGTGAAGCAGTCCTCCCCGTGGAAGTTGAGGTTCTGTCACATAGAGTCCAGTCTTACGACCAAGATCGGAACCATGAGCTCCTGTTCCATTCCCTCGATCTAATTGATGAAAGGCGAGAGGATTCGCAACTCCAGCTCGCCCATTATCAGCAGAAGATCACTCGCTACTTCAACTCTAAAGTCAAAAAATGCGCCTTTAGCGTTGGCGACTTGGTCCTAAGGAGAGTTTTCCTGGCCGGAAAAGATCCCAAAGATGGAGTGTTGGGACCAAACTGGGAAGGACCATACCAGGTCATCGAAGTCGTCAAGGAGGGAACTTATAAGTTAGCCCGACTTGATGGAGGAGCCGTACAACGGACCTGGAACGCCATCCACTTAAAGAAATATTACCAATGATCCACTTGTAAGGCCTGGAAGGCCACTTTCTATATATTAATAAAAATCAGCTTTTTATGCACATTTGCAATTGTAATCTTAAAGTAACCACGAAAGACCCTTTCCCAGTTACTTGGAGGGCATATGGTACCTGGATATAACCAAGTCTCCTTAACGACTTAGATGTTGATTTTTATCTATGGATCGTTGCTCTTCTTAAAGAACTCGAGATATGGATAAAAGTTAACACGAACTAAGTTTTCAAAATAAGTTCCTGGTTTTAACTAGGTCATAAAACTTGGAAGTTAACTTAAATTTATTGATCGTGTTTCTTCTTAAAGAACTCGAGATATGGATAAAAGTTAACACGAACTAAGTTTTCAAAATAAGTTCCTGGTTTTAACTAGGTCATAAAACTTGGAAGTTAACTTAAATTTATTGATCGTGTTTCTTCTTAAAGAACTCGAGATATGGATAAAAGTTAACACGAACTAAGTTTTCAAAATAAGTTCCTGGTTTTAACTAGGTCATAAAACTTGGAAGTTAACTTAAATTTATTGATCGTGTTTCTTCTTAAAGAACTCGAGATATGGATAAAAGTTAACACGAACTAAGTTTTCAAAATAAGTTCCTAGTTTTAACTAGGTCATAAAACTTGGAAGTTAACTTAAATTTATTGATCGTGTTTCTTCTTAAAGAACTCGAGATATGGATAAAAGTTAACACGAACTAAGTTTTCAAAATAAGTTCCTGGTTTTAACTAGGTCATAAAACTTGGAAGTTAACTTAAATTTATTGATCGTGTTTCTTCTTAAAGAACTCGAGATATAGATAAAAGTTAACACGAACTAAGTTTTCAAAATAAGTTCCTAGTTTTAACTGGGTCATAAAACTTGGAAGTTAATTTAAATCTATTTATCGTTGTTCTTCTTAAAGAATTCAAGATATGGATAAAAATTAACACGAACTAAGTTTATAAAAAAAAAGATATATATATTGTAGCCGAAAGCATGAAAAAATATGAGTTAAAAGCGCAAGGCAAATTGTCTCGAGGTAAAGACACCTCATGCAAAAGTTACAAAAAATACTTCAAAATATATAAAGAGAAAAAGAGAAGAGTGCCCTAAGCTCCGTCAGTCGGCCCTTTGGAGGTCGCCGTTTCACCTTGCTCCACCGCACCAGAGGCTTCCCCAGTCTCCGAAGGTGGCGCCTCTTTGTCGAGGCGAGCTTGGAACTTCACCAACAAGCGCGCCCAGAAATTCGGTGGCATGAAAGAGAAGTCAGCCTCTGGATTATGGAGCCAACAGTGGTAGAACAGATCCTGCATGGACTGCTCCGAGATGGTCCTCTCTTCCTCCAGGGCGGCCTGGACTTCTGTCCTCGCTGCCTCAAGGTCCGCCTGCGAGGTGGCAAGGGATGTCTCGAGCTCCTGGACCTTCGAACGGGTCTTCTCCAGGTCGACCTGGGCCCTCTCCAACTCGCCCTTCGAGGTCGTCAGGGCATCCTTGGCCGCCTTGACCTCCTGAAGGGTGGCCTGGTGCTCGGTCCTCATGTCACCGAGCTGAGTCCTGGCCTTGATGATGCTTCGGTGAAGGGCGACGACACCCTGCGAGGAATGAAAGATAAACTGGCTCAGAGAAAAAATTAGGCAAAGTGTAATGGTAAAAGCTTTAAAAGAATAGGGCAGCTTACCGTTAGGGTCATGCTCATGGAAGAGTCCATGACGTCAACTGGGCTCATCGTCTCAATAGTCCGGAGTTCCTTCTCGGTGAACTTGTAGATATGGTTAACGGCGTAGCTCGCTGATTCGTACACCGTTCCCCGGAAGACCTCTGGGATCTTCTCCAGGTCCTGGGGATTGACCGGGATGCGTACATCGGAGGCCACCACAGGCGGAGTCCCGAGCTCCGTCCCTGCGTCCTGGGTGACGGTTGGAGTTCGCTGAGGTGGCGGAGGCATTTGGCCTGCTCCGGCAGCAAGAAGAATCGCTCCCGCGTCCTGGGCTGGCGGGGCTTTCTCCTTCTCCTTCGCAGGAGATTTAGTGGAGACCCCGGCAGAGCTCTTGGAACCCTGGAGCCTTTTCGCTCTTGGCCCGGCTGGGGGGTTCCCCCCGAAGACTATGCCCCGCAAGCTATCCTCGGGCTGAGACATCTCTTCTGTCAAAAAAAAAAAAAAAACATGGTTATTACAAGTTAGCAATCATACAAAGATAAAGACAAAAGGTTAAAGCTAAAAAAGCATATGAATACTGAGGGAGCCCTACCCCCCGAGCTGGAAGAACCTAAGACGATTATTTCACAAACTGGCTCAGGTTCTAGGTCCGGTTCTGACTCAGGGCTAGACTCTTCTACATACTGCCTAAGCCCCGGAGCATAGATACCCCTCTGGAGTGATGGCCATGTGCGTAGGTTGGTCCCATACTCCTCGAATAAGATTGACCTAAAAGCTAGGGTGTTATCTACTACTACGGTACCCCTAGGCCGGCTCTCTTCGTGATCCAGCACGATTCGGTCAACACAATGGAGCAGGAGTGTGTTCAGGTCCGGATCCCTTCGGTGACGATGGACGATCTGCCTAGGATTGAACCTAACCAGCCGGGGGTCTGCAGTGGCCCTATCTAGACTCTTAAACAAGTAAGGGTTACCTTGGCCAGAAGGACCCGCGACTGCTCCGGATCGGACCCTCTCCTCGTCCATCCTCTGGGTGACCTCCAAGGTCCTCTTCCTATTCCTCACAAGCGGAACTTCGGCCGCCTCGTCCTCCTCGTCTTCCTCTACCGCGACCTCCTCCACGATGATAGGTCTGTTGTCGCGGGCTGGGGGTGGCCCCCGGGGCCTCTTCAGGTTCAGGGTCTGGTTTGGGAAGATCAGTTTGCAGAACATCATCATCTCGTCCGTCACGAGCACGCGATAGTCCTTCTCACTGGGGGGCAAGCCCGCCAGTGTCTCATATTGGCCCCCGAGGGTCACAGACTTTTCGGTCCTCGCGTAGATGGCTGCAAGATTGGCCGGAATCAGAATGGATTACGGGAGGAGCTAAAATAAAATAACACTTAAAAGGCGAGCTAAGATCAGGGATTACTTACGAGGACGATTGAAATAGTGGTGGTCGCAGTTCCGGAACCCAGTTGACATGAAGAACTGGTCCTTGAAGTCATTTGGGTGGCTGGGCAGCTCGATCACCGCCGCAGTATTGGGAAAACGAGTTAAATAGTAAAACCCGTCACCTCGCCCTCGCTAATTCGGGCTGGCTTTGAGGCAAAAGAAATATAAAATATCAGCAGGAGTAGGGACCTCCCACTCCTGCTTCTTGAATAAATACCTCAACCCTACCAGCAGACGGTAGGAGTTGGGGGGGAGCTGAAAAGGAGCCAACCCCACGTAGTTCACGAAATCAGCGAAGTTCTGATCCAGGGGAAGGAAGGCCCCTGCCTTGAAGTGTTCACCGCTCCAGGCCGCGAACGATTCATCGAGCGGCGTGCAGCTCCGCTCGCCATCCGCGGCAGGTCGGGCAATAACGGAGGCTTTCCCCAGTGGAATGTTGTGAGTGAGGAAGAGTTTGTTGATCTTCGTCTGGTCGGTTATCTTTGAGACGATTCTCTCCGCCTCAAAGAATGCGTCGGGGACCACCTCGACCTCCTTCTCCACGGCCGGCCCGAAGCGGGGGATCGGGGAGCTAGGCATCACCGCCTTTCCTTTTTCCTGCTGGGAGGCCGAGCTTCCAACGTTCTTCTGAGGGAGGTTCTTTTTTGGAGCCATCTGGTCGCCTAGCGAACAAAAGAAAACACTTTAGAAAAGGCGACCCCAGCAGGAGGAAGAAGCAATTATTATTTGCACGAGCTAAGGTAAGCCCAGCTCGTGGAGAGTGGAACCACGCGGTTCAGCGAACACGCGCGTATACTCCCAACAGATCCCAGATTACTCGGAATTCGCGTGTCAGGGGGTTCAGAATAGAATTTTCCTTGGGGGGAAAGTTCCAATAGGCAGAAAATTACAAAACTGCTTATGAGGCGTGTCCCTTAAGCTACCCGGTTTTGCACCCAAAAATTCCCAAAACTCCTACCCAGAAATTTGTCCAGAAAAAGCACCCTGAAACCCATACTCTAAAGCGATTTCTTACAACAAATGTGCCCTAACCTAAAAAGGGTTGTCACCCTCCATATCCGCACAACCCAGAAAACCCTTGCATGCGGCTACAGTGAAATTTTTTTCCTAAGCTACAGTAGCATGTTTTCAAAGTGAACAGGGTCAGGAAACTTACAGTGTATGGCTGGGAGGTAGACGAGGGCGTTGCGTGGTAGGAGCTTCGCCGGTGTAGTAGCTTCCAAAGCTTCGGAGAAATCCGTGCGCCTAAGCTTCGTGAACGATGAAAATGGCAGCAACAGGGTTGAGGGTTTCGTTCTTCTGAAATATGGAGAAGGAAGAGAAAAGGAGATTTGGAAAATTTTGAATGAAAGGGTGGCCCGTGCGTGGGGTGGCCACCCCCTTTTTATATACGTGAAGGATCACGTGTAGAAGGCTCTTGGGTGGCCCTGGTGAGGGATCCGAGGCCTTCCACTCGAAATACGAAACGACGGCTGGGCATAGGCTAGGCCATTAAATGCAGTTCTCGTAAGACGTACCGTCACCACCCACTACGTTCCATGTATCAGACGCCTGCGTAAAGAGTGGAATGCGAAGAGTTTATGGGGAAATCTAAAAGCCCCTACTTTGGTCTTATATACGACGTCATGTACCACGAGCAGGAGCTTGGGGGGCAGATGTACGCCCTGTTTTTCCCACGGGCTGATTAGCAGGCCGAGCTACGGACTAATCACGATTAGCCCATTAACATCCCCAAGACTGGAGCTCCCGTTTTGAGGTCGTACCTTCTTAGCTCGAGCAATCCCTGAGGACTCGCCAAGGTTGCCCAGGACTAGGGGAAGGAATCCGAAGGCCGAAGGACGGGTCAGGGGAGTAGCTCGTGGCACGAGCTATGTATGGAGCTCTGACCCTCTGTAAAGTCAACACACGCAAGATAAATGTGCATATATCTGACATCACGTGTCCGATATCTCTCTGACTTCTCGAACACGCAGCAGGAACGTGCGTGTTCAGATATCCACGGCTGGGTTGGGCCGTGCGGCCCATTATCTCCTTACCTATCGATTTGACCATACTTATGTGTCAGGTTTAGGAATTAATCATGAATGTCACAGAGTTGATATGACAAATAATAAGGTCACGGGATGACCTCCTTACCAACTTCCAGGTGCCTTCTCCTATAAATATGGAGAACCTGGGAGTTGATAGTGGTTGGGAAAAATAGTCTCTGAATAGATATATGCTTTGTAACCAAATACCCAGAATATATCAATAATATTGACTAGTGGAGTAGAAGGATTTTAACCTTCGAACCACTTAAAAACGTGTCTTGAGTCACCTAGTTCATTCTCTAAGATTCTATATCTGCGACGGTTCTATATTCAGCACTAATCCCTTTCTCTTCTTCTCTTAATTACCTGTTGGCGAAGAACCGCGTCTACAGTTTCCTTATTTATTTAAGGAAACTAGGTTTAAAAACTGTTCAGGTTCAATGAATCTGTTTGAACGGATTGCCATTCTATTTGAACAGATTCTGACTTTCCTATTTGGGAAGATTTTTCATTTATTAACTGATTGGTTTCTGATTTGTTTTCTATGACCTAAAGGGATTCTAAAGGGTATATAATCATCCTTAGGTCGTTGGTTTTTTTATCATCTCTCTTGGTGTATTATTTTCCAAATATTTTCATGTTTTTAGAGAGACTTTTTATTATGTGAAGAACTTGAGTCCAGCAAGTTCTTAGTGGCTTATTACAGTGTACTTCTGTATTGTTTTCTTTGTGTTAATAGTGTAGGTTGAACACACTTGGACATTGTTCATCAAGCTTCGGAAGAAGTCTTGTTCGTGAGTCACTTTTTGGGAGGAAAAGTGCAAGTGTTATAATTTGAAGGGAGTTCAAGATCTTAGTACTTCAGAAATTTGATTAGGAGTTTAGATTACAACAGTTGCGACAAATTCAAGAGGGAGTCTTTATTTGTATAAGTCAATTTGGTTTTGTAATCGTTTAGATATTCTTCTAATAAATTTCATTCTCTGGGCGTGGCCCCGTGGACTAGTAGCAATCTGCAAAGATTGTTGATACCACGTATAATTTCGTGTGTTCTTTACCTTTTGTTCGTTTTTATCTTCTGGTGATAAACTGCTTAAACATATCTGGTTTCTGTTCAAACAGTCTCTGTGTCTGTTTAAACGTTTCTGTAACAGTTCAGCAATTAGTTATTTAAATTGAATAATTAAGTTGGTAATTATGAAAAACGGAATTTCAATTTCCAACTCCATGAGGGAAACCCTTAACTTTAAATATTTTAAATTACATGAGAGGATAATGGAGTTGAGACTTTTACTTGGCATAATTTTGAAGGCTTTATGTGCTATAGTTTGTGGTAAGAAGGTTCAAGTTTGGTGCACACACTCACAAGTCTAGATTTATTCGAAGTAATTTTGATAACTCTTGTTGACCTGTTACTAACATTCTGTGATTATACTTAAGTTCTTTTATAATTTTTGACCGAAATTATATCATGTAGACATTTATTATTTAGCTTGAATTGCTAGAGACTAGCAATAAGTTGGTTGGGGGTTGTGATTAGTGCTCAAAAATATAATTTTATTAGTTTTAAAGTTTAAAATAAATAAAGTTTTAATTAATATTTTCTTGGATTTATTGTCATATATTTTATATTTGAAAATATTAATTTTAATTTTATTTGTGTTTAATTTTCAGGAAATAAAATGTATTTTGACACAAAGAAAAAGAAAGAAGAAAGGAAGAATTAAAATTAAAGAAATCATGAAAAAAATGGTGTTTTTGAAGTTAACTTAGGCCCAAAAAGGAGCCCAGCCCAAGCTTTCAGCAATGCCCACGCTGCCACATGGCAGCTTGCCATTCGCACAGCCAAGCTGCCTGGAGCCGAGTCGTTCCTCCAGCAGGCGACATGTGTCCCCTTCCAGCCATCCGCTTGACGCAGGCCAGCCACTCCAGCCGAGCCGAGCCACGCTTCCAGCTTGCCACACCTGCTACGCCTCCCTGCCGAGCCAACGAAAAGGTGCCATGATGCGTTGCTGTCTCCCACTCCACCAGCAGCATTTTTCTGATAGCCAATTAACACATGCCACGTGTCCCACTTGCCCCATTTTGCATCAGATTTTGAAGCCACTTTCTCCACTTTTTAATACACGAAAATACACATTTTGGGTCCTATTTCCACTATAAATAGATGACCAAATGTAGGGAAAAAATCATCATATTGTAGAGTGGAAAAAGACACTTTGTATTTTGTTTCTTTTCTTATTTCTAGTTTAATTTTTCTTGTTTTAGGTGACAAAAATGAGTGAATTATTTTAGAAATATTGGTGAGGTTAGAGTGTAGTTTTTGTACTTTTCATTCTTAATATTGATATTGATTCCTCTTATGCTTCATTTCCATATCTCCTTAATTATTTTGTTTCTCATCTTCTAATTTTTTTTCTAAAATTATTTAGCATCTTTTACATAAGTTCAGTCATGCTTTTCTTATGTAACTTAGATTGTTAATTTATTTTAGTATATTTGTTATATTGTATGTCTTTTACTGCATTCTGCCAGTGGTATTTTGTCGCTCTTGGATATATAATATGATATGCTATGAAATTAGGAGTTAGATTCAATTTAATCTAGATTATTTAATTTGTGCTTTTAACATATACATCTTCCAGTTGCAATTAATAGTGTAGAATTTCAACTGTGTTTAGAATTAATATCAATATTAGAATAGGTTTTACAGCACTGCATCTCTACCTTGCCATGCACTTTATCTGATCATTTTCCCTATTCTATCATTTTACTTTCACAAAATCCATTTCTTCAATTCTACTTTATTTTTATCTATTATTTACTAATCAAATATTTAGTTGTGTTTACCTCTCTGTGGATACGACATAGCCCGATTACTACTGCGACCGCTTAGGAGTTTATTGGATGATATCACGCGTCCTGTGCGCAAATATCAATTCTGACACTCTTAGGTCGTTTATTTCATGCTCTCATGGCATAACATAATCATATAGCAATTGCATTCAAATGTAGGGAGCCCTTAGTCCCATCACAACCACACAAAAGGGTGCAGTTTTCTTACCTTTAATTCCGAGTGCTTTGGTTAATAAATACGACCCTCGAGCACGATCCCGTTCCGAGCCCTAGCATACATCTAGTCACAAATCGTAAGTAGAACCCTCATTAAAATTCAATTCTGTAAACCAACTTTGGGACCAATCCCAAGCTCTCGGGAAACCCAATTCCACCAAATGGGGTGGTGAAATCAATCCATGAGCCCCCGGACAACCCTAAAAAATACCCAAAAATTAGGTTTTGAAACCAGGGTAGCGCTACAGCGCTAACAAAGGGGTGCTACAGCGCTATAGTCAGAACCTAAGCCCCCTAAGAAACACAGCCTAGCGTTGTAGCGCTCCCAACCTAGTGCTACAGCGCTAGCACCAGACATGCAAAATCCTGGGTTTTCTCATCGAACTTCCCCGAGCCAAAACCCCAAAAATCCTTCCCAATTATCCACCAAACACAAAATTAAGTCCTTAAACCACTATAACCCACCCAATACAACATAATAACACTACAACTTAGCTAACATCCTCACCAAACACAGAAAACCAAAATTGAGCTTGAAGCTCAAGAACATCATCTAAAAACCAGAAAACCCAGAACAATCAAGGGCTAGAAATCATTACCTCCAAGAGAGTTTCAGACTAGGCTGCCCCCAAACCCTCCACGCTTCAGCATTCAATGCCCTAAGCTCAATTCCTCACAACTTCATCACAAAACCCAAAATTCAGAAATTGAAATCCAAAATTCCCAAGAACAGATGAAAACCTAAAACCAGAACATGAACTCCTTACCTCCTTGCCAAATTTTGAAATTCTAAGTGTGGGTGCCTGCAAATTCTTCTTCAAGTTGATCACACTCTTCGCCTCCTTCAAAATCCAGCTCTCTCTCAAGACCTATGCTCTGTTCTTTCTTCTTCAAACTTTAACTAAAAGTGACTTATGGAAGTTTTGAGAAGTTTGTACGTATAACATATCCTCAGCTGTGATTATCTCATTTAAAGCATAAATGACCCTTTCTACCCTTCCTTCAAAACATTTCCTTCCTAAACCTCAAGGGCAACCTAGTCATTTCCACTATTTGCAAAAATACCACTTTTCCTTTCTTATTTCACCAATACCACTAACACTAAGGTTACTAATGGTTACCACCTCAGCTAAACATCACTTACCATAGTCATGAATCTCAACTAGTACCAAAAAATAGGATCGCCTCACGCCAGCAACACCGCATATAACACTAAAATCATACTCTCAACGGGTTCAAATTACAAATATGCCCTTCTAAACTAATGAGGGCCCACATGCATATTTAATACTCATAAACATGCGTTTAATCACTTATTCACATATATATATCATATAATCATGCATTTAAACATTAAATCATACACAAATACCAATTATGCCCTCACGACACACTAATCAAGGCCCTTTAGCCTTATTAGCCATTTTGGGTCGTTACGACTATCCCTTCTTACTGAGAATTTCGTCCTCGAAATTTACCTGAATAATTCGGGATACTGATCCTGCATTATTGACTCAAGCTCCCAGGTCGCTTCCTCGACCCTGCTATTCCTCCATAATACTTTGACCAGAGGAACCATCTTGTTCTATAGAACTTTATCTTTCTTGTTTAAGATCTGAATCGGTCGCTCCTCATAAGATAAATCTGCCTGCTATTCTAAGTCCTCATACTTCAACACATGTGTGGTATCTGAGACATACTTCTTAAGCATAGAAACATGGAATACGTCATGAACTCTCGACAATGATGGTGGCAAAGCTAACCTGTAAGCCACATGTCTGATCCTTTCAAGGATCTCAAAAGGTCCAATAAATCTAGGGCTTAACTTGACTTTCTTTCCAAATCTCCTCACCCCTCGCAGTGGTGAACCCCGCAGAAACACGTGGTCCCCAACTTGAAACTCCATGTCCCTACGCTTAGGATCATCGTAGCTTTTCTGTCTGCACTGTGAGGCGAGCATTCGAGCTCAACTCTTCTCAATAGCCTCATTAGTTTTCTGAACCGTGTCCGGTACCAAATATTTCCTCTCACCCATTTCATCCCAATGAATGGGTGATCTACATCTCCTCCCATATAGCATCTCATATGGAGCCACTCCAATCGTTGATTGATAACTGTTGTTGTATGAAAACTCAATCAACGGGAGATACTTACTCCAAGATCCCTCAAAGTCAATCACACATGCCCTAAGCATATCCTACAACACCTGAATCGTCCTCTCAGACTGTCCATCGATCTAAGGATGAAAGGTCGTGTTGAACTTCAACTGAGCCCCCATAGCTTTCTGCAAACTACTCCAAAACTTGGAAGTAAAGATAGGATCCCGGTCTGACACAATAGATTTAGGAACCCCGTGGAGACGTACAATCTCCCTCACATACATACTGATCACCCGTATAAATCGTCTTCACTGGAAGAAAATGAGCTGACTTGGTGTATTTGTCCACTATCACCCACACCGAGTCATGAAGCCCCACTGTCCTAGGTAATCCTCCCACAAAGTCCATCGTAATATCCTCCCATTTCCACTTGGGAATACCCAAAGGCTGAAGTAACCCCGCTGGTCGCTGATGCTCAGCTTTCACCTGCTGACAAGTCAAACACCTGGCCACGTACTCTACCACATCCTTTTTCATTCAGGCCACCAATACAATGTCCGTAGATCCTGATACATCTTTGTGGTTCCTAGATGAAGTGAGTATGGTGTGGTATGGGATTCATCCAGTATCTCGCATCTAATCCCCACATCAATCAGAACACAAATCCGACCCTGATACTGTAGTAAACCAACCTCAAAAATAGAATAGTCCTTAGTTGCTCCTGCTAAGACATTCTCTCTAACCTCTACTAACTGTGCATCCACCAGCTGATCCTCCTTAACCCGCTCCAGTAAGGTCGATTGTATAGAAATGTTGGCCAACCGGCCCACCACCAACTCTATCCTCACTCTGGACATCTCATCAGCCAACTCCCTCGATATCTGAGTGGAACTAAAGAACTGCTCCGAGCCCCTCCGGCTCAATGCATCTACCACTACATTGGCTTTCCCTGGGTGGTAAAGAATATCACAGTCATAGTCCTTTACCAACTCCAGCCAACGCCTCTGCCTCATGTTCAGGTTCTTCTGGGTAAAGAAGTACTTTAAACTCTTGTGATCGGTGTATATCTCGCACTTCTCTCCATACAGATAATGTCGCCACACCTTCAGTGCGAATACCATAGCTGGCAGTTCCAAATCATGGCTAGGGTACCACTGCTCATACTCCTTCAGTTGTTATGATGCATAAGCTATAACCTTCCTGTTTTGCATCAACACACAGCCTAAACCCAACCTTGACGCATCACAATATATCACAAACTTACCTTCCTTTGAAGGAAGACTCAACACAAGTGCAGTAATAAGTCGCTGCTTAAATTCTTGAAAACTATTTTCACACTTGTCTGACCAGACGAACTTCAAATTCTTCTGTGTCAATTCTGTCATTGGTGCAACAATCTTCGAGAACCCTTCCATAAACCGTCTGTAGTAACCTGCTAACCCGAGGAAACTCCGAACCTTTGAGGCGTTCCTTGGCCTCGGCCAATCTATAACTGCCTCCACTTTAGATGGATCCAACTTAATCCCATCTTCACCAACAATATGTCCAAGGAATGTCACTTCTAGTAGCCAGAACTCACACTTCTTAAATTTGGCGTACAAATGGTGTTCTCTTAATCTCTGCAAGACCTGTCGAAGATGTTGCTCGTGTTCTGCCTCTGAACTGGAGTACACTAAGATGTCGTCGATGAAGACAATAAAAAACTTATCCAAGAAATCCTTAAACACCTAATTCATTAAATACATGAAGGCTACTGGGGCATTGGTCAAACCAAATGACATGACCAGAAACTCATAGTGCCCATACCTCGTACAAAAGGATGTCTTCGGTGTATCCTCATCCTTGATCCTCAGGTGGTGATAACCAGATCGAAGATTAATCTTTGAGAATACCGTCTTTCCCTGCAGCTAATCAAACAAGTCATCAATCCTTGGTAGAGGATACTTATTCTTGATGGTCAACTTATTCAATTCTCTGTAGTCTATGCACATTCTCAGAGTCCCGTCCTTCTTCTTCACAAACAAAATTGGAGCACCCCATGTCGAGTAGCTAGGCCTGATAAACCCTAAATCCAAAAGTTCCTGTAGCTGTATCTTCAATTCCTTCAGTTCTGCCAGTGCCATTCTATATGGTGCCCTCGACACTGGCTCTATCCCCGGTGCCAACTCAATGACGAACTGAATTTCCCTCTGTGGCGGCAGCCTTGGTAAATCCTCAAGGAATACATCGAAGAATTCACAAACCAATCTAGTCTTTCCCAGCCTTGTTGGCAAAACTCTGGTAGTATCCACAACACTAGCTAGGAAACCTATACATCCCCGCTGTAATAGGTCCCTAGCCCTCAATGCTGATATCATGGGTGCGCGGGGTCAACATACCGCACCCACGAATACGAAGAGATCCTCTCCCTCTGGCTCAAAAGTCACCATCTTCTTCCTACAATCAATAGTAGCTCCGTATCTAACCAGTCAATCCATTCCTAGAATAATATCAAAGTCCTCCATACCTAACTCGATCAAGTCTACTAACAACTCCCTACCATCAACCATCACTGACAGTGCTCTAATCCATCTCCTACAAACTACTAGTTCCCCTGTAGGCAGTATAGTCCCAAACCCCGCAGTACAATACTCACTAGGTCTACACAATCTATCAATCACCTTACTAGAAAAAAATAAATGTGTAGCACCAGAGTCAATCAATACAGTAAAAGGAAAGCCAGTGCTAGAAAGCTGACCTGTCACGATCAAGGGACTAGCCTCGGCCTCTGCTTGTGTCAAGGTGAACACTCGAGTTGGAGTCAAGCTGTCCACCTTCACTACTTCCCCTTTCTTCACTGTTGGGCAGTCCTTCTTGAGGTGTCCCACCACCCCACACACATAGAAGGCCTTGGCTTGACATTCACCCAGATGGCGTTTTCTGCATCTCGTACACTCTGGGTAACTCCTCCATATGTCACCGCCTCACTGGCGGCCACCCTGAACACCCCGACCCCTCCTATAAGGACCAAAAGCGGTCAAAGTGTCGGGGGTCTTCCTCTTCAGATTACTGGGGCCCTCGCCCTTACCAGATCCTGAATATGGTGGCACCGTTATGCGAACTTCCCGTCTCGCAACATTCTCCCTCCAAATCTTATTTTCTGCTTCCTTAGCGGTAAGTGCCTTCTCAATAGCCCGGGCATAAGTCGTACCCCCAGGTACTGTTGTAATTCTCACATCTCGGGCTATCATATCATTAAGCCCTCTGATAAATCTGTCCTGCCTAGCGACGTCAGTAGGCACAAGATTTTGTGCGAACTTCGCAAGTCTATCGAACTTCAGGGTGTATTTTATAACTATTATATTGCCATGTACCAATCAAAAATTCATTCACCTTCACTACCCTGACGGAAACGTTGTAATACTTCTGACTAAACAAGTCCTTGAATCCGTCCCAACCCAGAGTAGTAACATATCTAGTCCATGATGCCACTTCCCACCAGATGCGGGCATCCTCCCTCAGCATATATGTGGCATAGGCCATCATGTCCTGACCCTCTACCATCATGAAATCCAGGATAGAAGTAACCATGCTCATCCATTGTTCGACCTTCAATGGATCTGGTCCCTCCTCAAAAGTTGGAGGATGTTGTCTCCTGAACTGCTCATACAACGACTCCCACCAGTTTCCAACTTCCTGTGGCTAAACAACGGGTGCCACAATAGGTGGCACAATAGATGCATCACTCCCTGACAGAGCCTGCTATCTCAGAAGATGAATATGCTCTTCCTGGCTTTAAAGTCAGGCTTTCATGTTTGCCATAATCTGCTGCCAGTTCTCAGGGACTGGCGGAGGTAACTAGCCCTGGTCATCATCCTTAGCCTCAGACCCAGTGCCGGCTAGTCATATAGATCTCCTTGGACGCATAACTATCCAAGTTATTTTGCAATGAACGACTCGGCGGTCAAACTATGATGATAGGGTAACAATCTTTCCATAATCCATCATTGGAACATAACCAATCACAAGCAATCAAGATATAACATTTTATCCAAATATTCGTTCATATACAATAGCAATGCTAATAAACACGCCTCAATATCATCACACAACAGTCAAGGGTCATGCCCTATCAGTATCTCATGCTCCCTATTAATCAACCAGATAACACCATTCATATTTCTTTCAAACACTCAAATATACAAACACAAATATACAATTACCAAACCCTGAGTCGAGCTTGTCTTTAGCGGCGAATGTACATATCCAGCCAGTCTTCAGGAACCCTTAAAACTAGGATGCTCTGATACCAAGTTGTAACACCCTAGGTAACCGAGGTCGTTACACGGTGTGATTATAAATGTGCAAGACTTGCTAACCAAGTCATATAGTTGAAAACGTGATTCTAAAGTCATAATCAGGTTAGGGTTAAAATATTTTGGTCATAAACGGGAAATTTCTCATTTAAAAAAACGTTTAGTACATGGGATCCCAAAAACATGCTTTAAGGGATAGTTTACAAAATTTTAGAGTTATATACATCCATAATCTACTCTAATGGAAAAATACGCATTTTAGGTTTTCATGTCCCTGCACTAATCCTTGGTCGTGGCAGTCGAGTAGTTGACTATGTACATTCTGCCCCAAAGCTCTCCAACTTAGGACTGGTCCACCTTGCCCTTGCCTTTACCTCCACCACGTAGCACCCGAGATACAAACAAACAAATAATCCATAAAGTTGTTAACCAGGTATTCAGCATGCCATAATAGTCATCTACTCAGAGAGGTCAAACAATTATTCATAAGCCATTCATCTCAGTATTAAACAAGTTATAATCAACAGACAATAATAATAACATATCAATATTCATCATACAATACTCAGGGTCAACGCCCTTAGGCCACACCCTTTATTTACACACTGTTTTCGACTCACTTAGGTTGAGCCTAGTGCTTAACCCACTGACTCCGGCCCGCTTAAGTCGAGCTCAATGATTATTTAGCTGTCCTCAGTTACCAATGGTCGAGCCGCGTCCTGTGCGCAAATATCAGTTCCGACACTCTTAGGCTGTTTATTTCATGCTCTCATGACATAACATAATCATACAACAATTGCATTCAAATATAGGGAGCCCTTAGTCCCATCACAACCACACAAAAGAGTGTAGTTTTCTTACCTTTAATTCTGAGTGCTTTGGTTAATAAATATGACCCTCGAGCACGATCCCGTTCCGAGCCCTAGCGTACACTTAGTCATAAATCGAAAGTAGAACCCTCATTAAAATTTGTTTCTATAAACCAACTTCGGGACCAATCCCAAGCTCTCGGGAAGCCCAATTCCACCAAGTAGGGGTGGTGGAATCGACCCCGAGCCCTTGGACAACAACCCTAAAAAATACCCAAAAATCAGGTTCTGAAACCAGGATAGCTCTACAGTGCTACCAAAGGGGCGCTAGAATGCTATAGTCAGAACCTAAGCCCCCCAAAAATACAACCTAGCGTTGTAGCGCTCCCAACCTAGCGCTAACACCAGACATGCAAAATTCTGGGTTTTCTCATCGTACTTCCCCGAGCCAAAACCCCAAAAATCCTTCCCAATTATCCACCAAACACAAAATCAAGTCCTTAAACCACTATAGCTCACCCAATACAACATAATAACATTACAACTTAGCTAACATCCTCACCAAACACAGAAAACCAAAATTGAGCTTAAAGCTTAAGAACATCATCTGAAACTAGAAAACCCATAACAATCAAGGGCTAGAAATCATTACCTCCAAGAGAGTTTCGGCCTAGGTTGCCCCCAAACCACTCCAAGCTTTAGCACTCAAAGTCCCAAGCTCAATTCCTCACAACTTCATCACAAAACCCAAAATTCAGAAATTGAAATCCAAAATTCCCAAGAACAGATGAAAACCTAAAACCAGAACATGAACTCCTTACCTCCTTCCCAAATTTCGAAATTCTAAGTGTGGGTGCCTGCAAATTCTTCTTCAAGTTTATCCCACTCTTCACCTCCTTCAAAATCCAGCCCTCTCTCAAGACCTATGCTCTGTTCTTTCTTCTTCAAACTTGAACTAAAAGTGACTTATGGATGTTTTGAGAAGTTTGTACGTATAACATATCCTTAGCTGTGATTATCTCATTTAAAGCCTAAATAACCCTTTCTACCCTTCCTTCAAAACATTTCCTTCCTAAACCTCAAGGGCAACCTAGTCATTTCCACTATTTGCAAAAATACCCCTTTTCCTTACTTATTTCACCAATACCACTAACACTAAGGTTACCAATGGTTACCACCTCAGCTAAACATCCTTATCACAGTTGTGACTCTCAACTAGTACTGAGGAACAGGATCGCCTCACGTCGGAAACACCGCATATATCACCATAATCATACCCTCAACGAGTTCAAATTACAAATATGCCCTTCTAAACTAATGAGGGCCCACATGAATATTTAATACTCATAAACATGCGTTTAATCACTTATTCATATATATATATATTATATGATCATGCATTTAAATATTAAATCATACATAAATACCAATTATGCCCTCACGGCACGCTAATCAAGGCTCTTAAGCCTTATTAGTCATTTTGGGTCGTTACACCCCATACTATATAATGTCTTCTCTATATTAAGAGAACATTATTCTTTCTTCAAATATTTTTTAATAATAATTTCTCTTCTCTCACCTCCCATTTTCCCATCTCTTCTCATCAGTTCATATTTTAAATGAATAAAAAAGATTAAAATATAATAATATAGAGAAGAAATAAAGAAGTTGTGTAATTTAAAAGCTGGATCTAAAATGAAAAGTAAAATTATGATGTACCTTAAAAAATAAAGTACAAAATAATTAAGCAGTGGGGAGTGCTCTTAGAGCAACTCCAATGCTCGTCGCCAAGGGAGTTGTTTGTTGACTTTCTCTGAATGGCAACTCAATGAATGCATTGGACTGTATTCCCGGCTTTCACAATTGAAGCACCAGTTGCCTAACAGAGGCAATGGTGCTTTTTTTTTTTTTTTTAAATTATGCATATATATATATATAATTAACTACTACAAAAAACTTTTTTTAGGGCTCGCGAGTTTTTAGGGCTTGCGCCGTGTGCCCTAAAAAATCCTGTTGAGTGTCTTTAAGTAAAAATTTTAGGGCTCGTAATGCGTGCCCTTAAAAGTTATATTTTCAATTTTTAAATAATTTATTTATTTTTATTTTAAATTAAAATTTATGATTTAAATGAAATATTTATATACAAATCTGAAAACTTGTAGATTAAAATAACAAAATTTATGCATTCAATTTACAAATCTAATTAAAAAAATATAACTAGATTTACAAAGTAAATAATTAACCACTCAAAAAGAAAACTTATACTCTAATAAAAATTACAAATAAAATAAAACACTAAATTCATTGTCAAAATACATATATTTCTTCTTCTTGTCATTAGTTTTTTCAAAATAAGGATTGACTGCAATGAATTTCTTTCTAAAATCATCCATGAAACATGAAAAATAACATTATAATATAAAACTATTATTATTTTACATTTGACCAATAATTAATTATTATAGCATCTATGAATTTAATTTTAAGATGTGAATAAAGTCAGAATTATTAAAATTTCCTACAAACAAAAAACAAAGTGAACAAACAAAAGAAACATACCAATTTGTTATCAAAAGAATTTCAAAGAGTACACACAAACCAATGTCTAATGTTCCGTGCTAAAAAAACTTTAATCAATAAACTTTCAAAGATATTTACACAATAAGAATAATCAATTCAATTAGGGATCATAATAATTTATCGTTCATTAATGATTTCTATCTATATAATTATTAATAAAATAATTATAATAATAGTAATTCATTTATAATAAAACATATGCTCAAAACTCATTAAGTTACACTCTAAAGTTTACTATAGAATTACCATTCAAAAACCGTCCATTGGATGTTAAAAAGAAATCATAAAATCCTTTAATAACGATGTCTAAAGTCCGTAAACTTAAATCGTTGGATTAGAAATCGATATTTATAATTATTTCAATAATTACTATAATTACTTTGAAAAAATTGACAGAAATTGATTAAATAAAGATCTATCAATTTTCTATAAATTTCGACAGCATAACAACTGTAAATTAAAAATCCCAATTTTTAAAAACCTACATACACAACATATCAAACAATCCCAGACAGCCAAATAAATATAAGAACAATTCTAATTATTAAAACAATCCATTACAAATATTAAAAAAACATACCTGCAATAAAATAAATATAAATAATTATTAGTAAAAAAATATGTTTAATAAAAAAAATACCTACAACTAGCTCATGCCAAGACCATCGCCGCCGTCAAGAGTTCCCTACTGCCGTCGAGCCAGCCCCCGCGCGGTCAAGCCCAGCCAACCTTGAGAACCCCACCAGCCATCGAGCCTACCCTGGAGCCCCCAGTCGCTGTCAAGCCCTCAAACCCCCAACCGCATTCGAGTCCAGCCCGAGCCTCCCCTGCTCTGTACAGCCCGACCTTGAGCCCCCTGCGCTATCGACCACCAGCCCGAGCCTCCCCTGTCACTGTCGAGCCCACCCCGAGCCTCCCCTGCCGCCGTCGAGCCCAGCCCGAGCTTCCCCTGCTGCCGTACAACCCGATCCCCTTCTCCCTTTCTTTTCTTTGTGGTTTTGTGCTGCTGAAAAAAAGAAGTATGAACCTTAATTGGGGTTTTGCAAAAAAAGTTTGTCTATTATGATAAGCTATTTGGGCCCAAGGCAAAAAAAAAAAAAAAAAAATTAGGACCCCTATAAAAGTATTTTAATAGTCATTTTTTTGTTTAATAAGCTGTGTTGGTGTAATGGTAAAAACTTAGCTTGACTTAGAGGGTGGGGATTCAAAATTTGCTAACTCTAGATAAATATATATATATATTTAAAAAAAAAAACAAAATTGTAAACTTGAGATTTGAACCTTGGACCTATGGTAAGCTAAATTGGTAGCAAACCACAACAACAAACTCTATTTCATGATATATGTGTATTATTTAAAATTTTATTATCACTAAAAATTCTTTAAGGGCTTGTAAACCACCACACCAAACTCTATTTCATGATATATGTGTATTATTTAAAATTTTATTATTACTAAAAATTCTTCAAAGACTTGCAACGCGAACCCTAAAAAGTCCAGGAATTATTTGTTAAAAAAACAAATCAAATTTTTAGGACATGCATTAGTTAGCGAGCCCTAAAAGAATTCTTTAAGGGCTCGCATTTAGGTTTAGTATCCGAAAAGGTTGCTTTTGTAGTAGTGTAGAATGTAACGTTACAAACTTTTAAGGAGACAGTCCAAATTGAGACTGTTTTTTTTTACCTTTGGCTTTTTCTTTAATTAAACAATTTATTTAATTTTTTTCTTCTATAAATACTCATCCATTTTTCATACCATTTCATACACTCTTGTTCAAAATTATCAACATCACAAATTTTCTTTTCTTACCAATAGAATCCCGAAATTCTCAAAATTCTCAAAATACCAACTCCAAAAATCCAAAAATCCAAAATTTCAATTTTCCTAAATATTTCAAAATTAATCAAAATTTCCATATATCAATCCCCAAAATCCTAATTTTCAATATTCCCAATTCAATCAAAATTTTCAAAATTCTCCTTTTATTAATCCCAAAAATCCAAAATTTCAATATTCACAATTTAACAAAAATTTTCCAATACCCTTTTTATTCATTAATTCCTTAAATCATGGAAGAAGTGGTAATTAATTGTAAAGAGCTATAAACAAAAGAAAAGCAGCAAATTGGAGACTAATGATTGGCCAAAGTGAATACTTAAATAGGAAATTGAAAGAGGTGAGTGATGGATGACATGCATAAGAGGAGTAAATACATTGTGTGTCATGACATGATCGTCTAAATTAAAAAAAAATGTATTTACAGTGATATAAACTCAAAAGATTATGGTCAAAATTCGTTAATTGATCACCGTCCATTGCTCGAGTGGCTTCCAGATGTTAACCCATTATTATTACTATTATTATTATTTCACCATGGTTTTGTTTTTGTTTTTGCCTTGCCTTGCCTTGTAGAACTAGACCTTCCTCTAAGAATTATCCAAGAAATCTCTTTGGATTATATGCTTTGTCTTCTTCTTTTATTATTTACACACAACACAAATATATATAATTTAAATGAAACTAGAGTGTAGTTTCTTTATGAAACAAATTATACATCTGGAATAATTTAATAATTATTATGTAATTGACTATATCATATAGACTTTTTGCTCTTATGTTACAATAATATGTGTACTGAAAATATATATCTAAACATGTGATAATTTTTGTCAATCAATCATAATTAATCATATTTATTTAAATTGGCGGATTTAAATGTCACTGTATAAAATTTTCTTTATAGCAAAACAGGTTTAATGTGCAAATTTAATGGGCTCTGGGACCGATTAAGCCCAAACGAAATAAAAGTCGAGTTTATTAATAACTATCAAGAATTCAAAGTTCATTGTACTAAATAACTTTCAAAATGTCTCACAAACGAAACACGTCCGAGAACATTCAGATTTTGGATCGGGTACGTGTGGATTATCGGGTTATGAATGCAATGGGCCACAATTTGGGCCTTAAGAAAAAAGCATTTCAAATATACAATTTTTATGGGTTAAGTTGAAAATTAGCCAGTTTAATGAGTTCTTAATTAAAATTACCTCCTAAATATTTTTAGTTTAGTTCTACCCATTTTTATCACAGACAATTCCAAAAATACCCTTGACCACATAGTACTCTTCTAAAAACAGTATCCACTAATTATAGGGGTATAATAGGTATATTGATTGAAATAGTGAGTATTATACTAAAACTTAAAAATTATAGATAAAAAAGAAAGAACTTATCTAAAAGTGGCTACTAGATCTAATTTCTACAATTTTTATCAATAAAAAAAGGAAAAATGATACAGTAGTAATTTAAAAAAATTGAAAAGTATAGAATTTTACAAAAATTACAAAAATACAGATAATAATTTGAAATAGTTCTATAATCACCTATTATAATATTATATTAATCATAAAATATAGTTACAAACTTGTAAGTTTTAATCACAAATTTGTGAACTTTGATTTAAAAAAAAAAAATTCCGCATTGCAATTATGCTCCACCGTATTTTTAGTATATTTTTTTTAAATCTTAAGTATTTTTATGAATTTCCAAAATATAATATATTTTATGCCTTTTTTTGAGTAGAAGAATAAAGTTAACGGATTGTTCATTCTACATTTGATTGGTGTTTCCTATTTGGGATTTGAGGTGTTTGGACTTATTTTATTTTGATAGCATTTTTAAACATTAAATTTAAAAATAAAGGATAAACCCAGATAAAGATTGGTAATATTTTTAAACAAAGTTCTATATGCAGGCTATATGTAAATAGAACACTTCAATTAAACATCAATAACACAAACAATTGATGAACCCAGATAAAGATTGGTAATATTTACAAGAACTAGGATACTCATGTATCTAGCTAAGATACTTTCATATACTAAAAATGTTAATAAGTGATATTCTGAAAAGAAATAATAATTGGAACGGATTACCAATAGAAGATTTCTAGCTGAGTCGCGGACAATGTCGCTCTCTTTAAGATGTTTCGCAGCTCTGCCCTAAGTGTGCACGACAGTCTAGCAACCATGCCGTCCCCAGGATAAAACAATCACAGTATACGATACCTCTCTGTACCAAAAGGATTCGGTCTCGTACACCCTCAAAAGCTAAGAGAAAATTCGATTTTTAGAAGAGAATATTTTCAGTAAAAAAGATGTTTCCTCCCGTTATTCTGATCCGACTTATGTAGAGAAGTCGATCACCAATAAAACGGTAAGAAACATTTATTAAATCGTGGGAGGAATTGTCGTGGTCATATGCAGTTTAAATATTTATTTTATTAAATAATTTTTCAACAAAAAAATAAAGTACGACACCACACCACCCGCCAGCTCGGGTCGGTCGGACGGATGGCGGCGGCGCGCACGTGTGGTGGTCAAGTGTGTGAGTCCTCACCCATGCGCACAAAACTGGGTACCCCTTAGGGCACACCCCAATGCATGACACTTGCATCTTATATAAACTGTTGGAGGAGTGTTCCAAATCCATGTGAGACTTTTCCCATATCACACACAAATGTACTTTTTCAATTTTAACAATTCACTTTTAACTTTTAACAAAAAAGTTCCAACAATCCCCCACTTGAATTTAAATAAATATTTTCTCGAGCAATATCAGAATCTATAAGATTGTGCATAAACAAATGTATCTTTCGATTTGAGCATTTGCGTAGTGAATACGATTTAGATTATACTAAAGTTACTCGTAGTCTTGAACTCTATTTCTAACATCGTACCACGCACCAACCTTTCAAGGGTGTAGTCAAAAAGCCCGTGCGTTAATGGACATGCACGTCTATCCCAGTATAGTGAATGCTCTAGAAATATTGTCCAAAATTCCATAGGAAGTGGCCCCACTTCCACATTCACATAGGCGAGTCTATCAAGAGTACTCCTGTAGCTCGGTACTCCACTCCACACAGAGTATAAATCTCATTAAGAGTTTCTATTAACTCATCCTCTCACCGCTTCAGGAATTCATACTTCTATATGCTGTAATGGAAATAGCATGATCCAACTCATATCACTTCACAACTTGTTATTACCCATTGAACCTAGTTCTTGGGATCTCCATTCTTTAGGTTGGGTTACCATCATGAGTGATTCATCATTCTAAGGGTAATAGTCTCATTCCTTTCGATGTTTTATGGACTTTCTCTCTAGCTAATCCTTTCGTCAAAGGATCTGCTAAGTTATCATCAGTACGTACATGGTCCACTCTAATAGCTCCTGTTGAGAGAAACTCTCTAACAGTACTATGCTTACGACGTATCTGTCGTCTCTTACTGTTGTAATAACGGTTTTGAAATTTTGCAATAGCCGCGGTACTATCGCAGTGGATCAACACAGTTGGTATCAGTTTTTCCCATAAAGGGATCTCAGCTAGCTGGCTTCTCAGCCAACCTGCTTCTTCAGCAGCTGTAGCTAGTGCTATCATTTCAGACTCCATGGTGGATTGAGCCAAAATAGTTTGTTTCTTAGACTTCCAAGAAACAGCTCCACCAGCTATACTAAAAATATAGCCACTTGTAGCTTTGGAGTCATCAGACAAAGTGTTCTAGCCTGCATCACTATATCCTTCAATAATAGCTGGAAACTTCTGATAATGTAATCCAAGGTTCATGGTTCTCTTTAGGTATCTCATGACCCTTTCAATAGCATGTCAATGCTCTATACTAGGTCTACTAGTAAACCTGCACAATAATCCCACAACATAAGCAATGTCGGGTCTCGTACAATTAGTGGCATATCGAAGACTGCCAATGATGCTCGCATAGTCATACTGTCTCACACCGTCACCAGTGTTCTTAAATAACTTAACACTTGGATCATATGGTGTGCAAGCAGGTTTACAGTCAAAGTAATTGTATTTCTTTAGAATCTTCTCAATATAGTGAGATTGATCCAAAGAAATTCCCTTTTCAAACCTAGTAATCTTAATACCAAGGATTGCATTCGCTTCTCCAAGGTATTTTATATCAAAGTTAGCACATAACAGAGATTTCACAACATTCACAGCATGGATATTCGAACTAAATATGAGCAAGTCATCCACATATAGACATACAATAGTGCAAATGTCATTCTCAGATTTATAGTAAATGCATTTGTCACTTTCATTCACTTTGAAACTATGTGAGATGACTAAATTATCAAATTTCTCATGCCATTACTTAGGTGCCTGCTTAAGACCATATAGAGACCTATCCAGTTTACAAACCTTATGTTCCTCGCCGGGGATTACAAACCCTTCAGGTTGGTCCATGAAAATCTCCTCTTCTAATTCACCATTCAAAAAAGCAGTCTTAACATCCATTTGGTACACACTAAGTTATGAACAGAAGTTAAAGAAATCAATACTCTAATGGATGTTATTCTAGTAACAGGTGAAAAAGTGTCAAAGAAATCTACATTCTCTCTTTGCCTAAAACCCTTGGCTATAAGACGAGCCTTATACTTATCAACAGTACCGTCGGGTTTCAATTTCTTTTTCAAAATCCACTTACAACCTATAGGCTTACAACCAGGAGGTAAATCAACTAAGTGCCACGTATTGTTAGACTCAAGAGATTCCATTTCATCATTTATGGATTCTTGCCAGAGGTCAACATCTAAAGAAGACAAAGCTTCTTGGAGGTTAGCAGGATCATCCTCTAATGTATAGACACGGAAATCAGAACCATAATCTTTAGCAACTCTAGCCGTCTTACTTCTCCTAGGTTCTGATTCTCTATCCTCAATATGCTCATTACTCCCAATCGTAAGAATGTTGTTAGTAGATGCGTCCCCACTATTTCTCATTTTAAAGGGAATCTTTGTTCATAAAAATCAGCATCATTTGATTCCACAATAATATGCGCATTTAAATCATAGAACCTATATGCTTTACTATTAATTGCATATCCGATAAATACACATTCATAGGCTCTACTTGCTAACTTAATTCTCTTAGGATCAGGAATACGAACATAAGCCAAACAACCCCACGTTCTAAAATAAGACAGGTTAAGTTGCCTACTTTTCAAGATCTCACATGGTGAAACTTTTCTCTTAGACTTAGGAGCTCTATTCAACACGTAACAATCAGTCAAAAGAATTTCACCCCACCAATGAGATGCTGTAGCAGAATTCAATAAAATAGCCACAACAGATTCAATAAAAGTTCGATTCTTTCTTTCAGCTTTACCGTTCATTTCAGGTGAATATGGTGCAGTGGTTTCGTGTACAATGCCATGTGAATTATAAAACTCAATAAACATGCTTAAATCATATTTAGTTCCTCTATCACTACGAAACATTTTAATTTTCTTATTGAATTGATTCTCAATTCCAATCACAAATAATCTGAACATGTCAAGCACATCACTTTTATTTTTCATTAAGTACACATAAGTAAAGTGAAAATAATCATCAATAAAAGTGATGAAATAACGTTTACCATTCCTAGTTAACGTTCCATCAAGTTCACAAATATCTGAATAAATTAAATCTAAAGGCTCAGATTCTCTAGTAACTGATTTATGTGGTGTCTTAGTTATTTTTGCTTGACTACAAAAATCACATTTTTCAAAATCATTATCTGACATTTTAGGAATTAAACCAATGTTACTCATGTTCTTAATAATGCGCTTATTAACATGACAAAGTCTAGCATGCCAAACATTAAAATCACACAACATATAAGCAGAAGGAGAAATTTTATTAAATTCAACATTTAACTTAAACATGCCATCAGTAGCATAACCTTTCCCAACAAAAATACCATTCTTAGTGATGGTGTACAAATCAGCCCCAATAGTTTGAGTAAACCCAGCCTTATTAAGCAAAAAACTAGAAACCAGATTCTTTCTCATCTCAGAAGTATGCATTACATCTTTCAGTAATAAAGTCTTTCCTGAGGTAAACTTAAGCTCCACATTCCCAATCCCAGCGACAATAGTGGTATGGGAATCTCCCAACAACACTTTCTTATCATCAGCAGCAGTGTATGTCTTAAACATAGCACGATCATAGCAAACATGGCGAGAAGCGCCAGTGTCTACCCACCACCCATCTGATCCACCAATTAGGTTTATCTCTGAAATCATAGCTGTAAAAGCTTCTTCAGTCAAGTTAGCCTGCGGAGCAGTGCTTGGCTTGTTCCTACACTTGCGTGCCATATGACCTGACTTGTTACCATTGTAACAAAGGAATTGTCCAGAGTCATTCTGTTTAGGTGGAGGATCCTGCCTTCCAGGTTGGTTCCTGTTATGGTTCCAACTCTGATTGTTGTTTCAAGGAGTGTTCTGGTTGTTGCGGTTGGAATTTGAATTGGAGTTGCAGTTCTGATTCTTAAATTTTTTTCCATTAGGCTTCAGAACCGCAGGTGTAGACTTCTTGGGGTTGCTGTTAGAGACAAAAAACACCTCTTTTTTCTGGTCTTGTTTCCTTGCTTCCTCCTCGATACGAAGGCGGGTGATCAAACTCTCTAAGGAAAATTCCTTAGTCTTATGCCTGAGTACACTTTTGAAATCCTTCCAAGAAGGAGGTAATTTGTCAATTAAAACAACAACTTGAAACTGTTCATCAAGATTCATACCTTCTAAGATAATCTCATGCGCGACTTTCTGAAGTTCGTGAGATTGGGCTTCCACAGATTTATCGTCCACCATTTGATATTTCAGGCAGCGGCTGACAACATATTTTTTGGTTCCTGCCTCCTCTGTATCATATTTTTTTTGCAACGCCTCCCAAATTTCACTTGCAGATTTATCTGAATTATAATAATCATAGAGGTCGTTAGATAAACCGTTAGGAATAAAATTCTCACAGAGGAAGTCATTTTCAACCCAAGAGTCCAATTCCTTCTGTTTCTTCTCGCGTTCAGTCTCTTCGTCCTTGTCGGTCGAAGGTTCAGAGACAACCGGCTTCAAAGCAGTGAGGACAAATGCAACCTTCTTCTTGATCAGATAAAAGAGCATTTTTTGTTTCCAACACTTAAAGTGCAAACCCTTAAAATGAAAGGGCTTGTTAATATCAGTAGCAGCAGAACCAGAAAAATCATCGGTAGTAGCCATAGCAGAACAGAGAATGTCTTTAAATTGTTAATAAGTGTTATTCTGAACAGAAATAATAATCGGAACGGATTACCGATAGAAGATTTCTAGCTGAGTCGCGAACAATGTCGCTCTCTTTAAGACGTTTCGCGGCTCTGCCCTAAGTGTACACAACAGTCTAGCAACCACGCCATCCCCAGGATAAAACAACCCCCGTATACAATACCTCTCTGCACCGAAAGGATTCACTCTCGTACACCCTCAAAAGCTTAGAGAAAATTCAATTTTTAGAAGAGAATGTTTTCTGTAAAAAAGATGTTTGCTCCCGTTATTCTGATCCGACTTATGTAGAGAAGTCGATCACCAATAAAACGGTAAGAAACATTTATTAAATCGTGGGAGGAATTGTCGTGGTCATATGCAGTTAAAACAGACCACGTTTATTGTTTCTAATAAATCGTTTTAAAATTAATTAATAAATAAAAATATTTATTTTATTAAATAATTTTTCAACAAAAAAATAAAGTATGAAACCACACCACCCGCCAGCTCGGCTCGGTCGGACGGCGGCGCACGTGGTTGTCAAGTGTGTGAGTCCTCACCCATGCGCACAAAACTGGGTACCCCTTGAGGCACACCCCAATACATGGCACTTGCATCTTATATACACACTTGGAGGGGTGTTCCAAATTCATGTGGGACTTTTCCCATATCACACACAAATGTACTTTTTCAATTTTAACAATTTACTTTTAACTTTTAACAAAAAAGTTCCAACAAAATATCATCAAAATCGGCACCACTGACTTCAATTTCATCATTATCATTATCTTCCTGTTTTTGTTTTTCTTCTTCTTGCACTTCAATAAAAATGGTTTGTTGTTCAGGGTGATTAATGTTGATTCTTTCCAATTGACCAAGCTCAACTGTCAATTTGAAATTAGAAGAATGAATATCAATTATAACATCTAGTTCAATCCTTCAACATTTTCTAAATGATCTTAAATTTGACGATGATGTAAGTCTTCCACAACTTTCCAATTATCATCACCATTACAAAGATCATCAATGTAAAATGCTTGTTTTGCTTGAGATGTGAATATGAATTTATTATCTTTATACCACTCTCATCTAGAGTTAATACTAATTATATTTTTCTCAAATTTAATATTTTTTTACTAGGATCAGTATCAAACTATTCACATTTAAATAACACAACCGAACAACTATTTATATATGACAATTCTAGAGTCTCCTCTAGTTGACTATAAAATGTAACTACTGAGAAAAATAGTTCAAGAACAAAAGAATTGCTCATATGATGTGTGAGAGAATTGGTATTTTTTGGAATAAAAATAAACTAAATATCAACGACACAATCAAAGAGAGTATCCAAGATTTCTTCCATTAGACCAACCTATATGTTAAATTAAACCAACTTGTATCATGATGATCAAGAAAAACTAACACATAGAATCAACATTTCAATACGATAAATCCCAAATTTCTTGTTCTTATTCATTTTTGTTTTTAAAAATAAGCATTTACCTTTATAAAACCTTGACAGAAGTGAATGTAATACCTTCATATATATAGTATAGAATCTTCAATATATAACAGAGAGGGGGAATCGAGTAGAAAAGTTTAATCTCATTCTCTTTGTGGAACAAAAAGTAAACAAAATAATAGGCTTAACTTCGGTTTTTTCGCTTGTTATTTTTTGGATCTCATGGAAATAGTAACTGAAGTTAAAAGTATTTGAAAACTGAAGTTAAATATCTTTGAAACACACATAAGTGGCGTTGATAGAACACTTTTAACTTCGGTTATTACTTAATAACCGAAGTTAAATGTATTTTTTCCTAAAAAAATATTTATTTTATTTAGATTATTATTTTGGTTTTTTATAAAATATTTTGCAATTATTTTAATATTGATAAAATTATTTATACATTCGAATAAACTTAAAATTAAATAAAATTCACAAACAATATAGACTTAATGTGTATATATATACATTCATAAATAAATAAAAGCTAAGTACCCATTAACATCTAAATTGTTCATACAACTAAATTTGTAAAGTGTTCATATGCACATTCACCTATGTAATTATTTAAAATATTGAAATTTCTTAAGTATTAAATATTTTTTAAAAATTTAGCAGAATTTCCCCTATGAATATGATTACCCAAACCTGTTGACATTCAATTTACAACTAAATTTTTTAACAGTTTACAGAGTAAATAAGCATATAATCATATCAAGATTATGAAAAATTGAAAATTGAGTTGAAATTGAAGTTACATTATACCAAAAAAATAAAGGTTAGTCTTTAATTACATTAGAACTTGTGTTAATCTATTTTCCATCTTGAATGTTGGACTTGAATTTTGACAGTATCCAAAGCCCCCAGTTCAAAGTAACATTATCTAGTCAAGAAGCATGATAATGTTACTTCAAACTAGAAGCTTATGGTCATCAATGCAACACATAAATTTCTGATATCCTATTCAAAACCTATTACCAAACCTAAAAACTTTAAACTATAACTCTATAGGTAAATGTGTCAATAGTAATAAATAAAATAAAATTCTTAATCACCTCCAAAATCAATCTTCAATATATTCACCACCAATTAAAAACCTACCAATAAACACAAAAAAGTTCAAACAATCATAAAATATTATAATTATTGACTTTATAATAACCAATATTAAAAATTACAAATTATTCATAAAAAAATAGATAAAAAAAATCTAAATAGAGATTCTAAACGTATACATTATCAAATTTTAAAATATTCAATCAAAACATAAAATAATAAAAAATTTGGATTTAAAAAAGTCAAAAAAATTAACACAAATACATTTTAACTTCTTCAATTAAAAAAAAAACCAAACATCATAAAAATTTAACATATTCATAAAAAAATCAGATTTATGAGAAAATTGAAAAAAAAAATAAAACAAACAAACTTTATGGATTTTACCTTGTTCAATGCCCAAATCCAACTCCAAACCAAGATTAAAAACCTATACATTGTCAAACAATAACATTTTTAATGAGAAATTTGAATAAACCTGAAGAAAAAAACATACAAACAAATATTTAGAGATTCATATCTTGTTTAAACCACACTATCACTCTTGGAAGCTCAAAAATGACTTTCAAAGCTCAAAATGTGGCCAAAAATCGGTGAGAAACACCAATATTCCGACCACACATAACCACGGCCAAAGGCGCCACTTTCGGACTAAAACAATCTGGGCGCATGTGGTACACTCGACTTAGTGAATATTTGCTAAAAAAAAGATATCAAAATGATCATATTTGCCCATGTGTTTTCATAAAAAGATCAAGTTCTTAGTTTGTTGTCATAGTTGTATATGTTAATGACTTGAATATTATTGGAACTCTTGAAAAAATTTCTGAAGCTATAGAATATCTAAAGAAAGAGTTCGAGATGAAAGATCTTGGGAAAACAAAATTTTGTCTTGGTTTACAAATAAAGCATTTAGAAGGTTAAATTTTTATTCATCAAACATATGTTGAAAAAGTTTTGAAATGATTTTATATAGACAAATCCCACCTATTGAGTAGCCCAATGGTAATTAGATCACTTGATGTGAAAAACGATCCTTTCCGACCTAGAGAAGAACATGAAGAGCTCCTTGTACCTGAAGTGTCATATCTTAGTGCAATAGGAGCCCTAATGTATCTTGCTAACTTCACAAGACCTGATAGATCATTTTCTGTAAATTTGTTAGCAAGATATGTGTAACGCCCTACTAATCTAGGATCGTTACATTGTGTGTTTAAAATAATGCTTAACTCGTTAAGTGAGTCATTTGGAGTCAAAAGCGTAATTGAAATTAAATGAAGGTTTAGGTATCAGAAATTTTGGTCAAAAGTTATAAACTTTTCCATTAAAAGCTGTAAACGTTTACAAGGGATCCCAAAAGAGTTTAAACAAAATACAGTTACATTTAATCTTCACAAAATAGTCTGCCTAAGCGACAAAGATGAACTTTTATTCTAAGTCCCTCAAAAATATCCCGATCGTGGCGGCCAAGCAGGCCGAACATGTACACGCCACTCCAGAGCCCTCCAACTCATGGCTGGTCAACTTTCCCCTTGCCCTTACCTGCACCATAGAGCACCTGTAAACCAAGGCCCATAAAGAAAACCCCACAAGGCATAATAAATATCATATCCAGTATAACAGTAATCAACATGCTTTACAAATAATAAATGCATTTATTCCAATCATGTAAATCATTAACACATTTCACAGATTATAAATATGTTAATTTCAATCACATAAACCATTTACACGGCCCAGCCAAGCAGCCTTGTCGAATTGCCCAACCGAGAAAGGTGCGCCTCCCGGCACCACGCTTATGGTCCATGTGGGGTGAGTGGGTACTGTACTCTCAACTTGACACCGCCGTCACGATGCACGTTCTGCACAATTGCCGAATATAGATCATACCAATCATCCACAAAAAAATCGATGCTAATAAGAATAGCAAGCAAAATTATCCACGAAGGGAAACTCAACTTTAACAAATTCAGATATATGGTTATAACCACATCCCAATATAACCGAGCAAAATGCCCTGCTCTATGTGTATATGCAAGTTTTCTTACCTCAGGTCATGTGCAAGAATAAGGACGACCTTAAGTGCGATCATCCCAGGAGCCTTTCAAAAACCTTAGTCCCAATAATACAATGTAGGTTCAGTTTCCCATAAACCACAACCCACCATAATTTTTCTGTAAACCTCACTAGGCCCTGAATATTCTTTAAACATGCCCCAATATATCTTAGGAACCTTAGCTTTAGATACCCTAAGGTTACCCATAAAAAACCATCGAAATCGAATCCGAAACAAGTTTGGCAGCACAGGCTGATTGATCGGTTGCCCAAGGCAAGTCGACCGGCTGCCTATAAAAATACAGCCTGCTAGCCTAGAGCAGGTCAGTCGACCATTTTTGTACAAAGAGCCAAAACTGCGTTTTTCCAGATTTTCAAGGTTACCCAATACGACCCCAAACCTGCTTCCAGCCAACTGCAAGCATAATATTGACCATAAAACAAGTATACAACACCAAATACATCACTTAGGTACCATTTAAACATCAAATTTCAAGTTCTACACAAGAATTCAAATTCTAGGGTTCTAAAACCCATTTTTTCCCAAATCCAAAAAATCAACCCCAAAACATGGATTCCAGTAAGTAATCAAGCTGGAAAGATAGTTCAAAGCTAGTTTCTAACATCAACATACACCAACAATTAGCCTAGAAACCCTAAATTTCAAAAATTAACTCCACACCCCAAGTTTGCATCAAGAACACCAAGAACAAAAGTGAAGGTTCTAAGAACTTCTTACCTTGATTCGAATTCCAAAAACTCCAGCTAAATAACAACCTTACTAGTTTCTAAATCCTCCTAACAATCCTCAAAATTCAAAAGTTTCATCTAACTTTGTTGGTTTACTTCATGGGTAATTCTTGAGAGAACTAAACAGAGAAGATGAGGAGTGGTCTAGAACGTGTGGGATGAGTCTATGCTTCAGTCTTAGTCATTTTTTGTCTAACTATTGGTCAAATAACTATTTTGGCCCTCCAATAACTTAACCTCAAAACTAACCCCCAAGGGCATTTTGGTCATTTGCCTACAAGTGCAATCACACCACTAATCTCCAAGTTTATCAACTAATCCATCAAACATAAATATTCTACCACTTAATCTCATTTCACCAATTATCCCAACTTATTGAAATTCCAAAAATACCCCTAGGCTCGACCCGACCTGGGCATTTTCCCTGTTGTGATTTTTTTGCTAAAATCGCTCGAAAGGATCCACTCCTGCCGAATATCACATATATATATCCACATAATAATGTGGTCTCAATGCATATGAACACAATAATTACAAATGTATCCTCAACAGGTAAAAATTATGAAAATACCCCTTTCTAACAAAAGCGGGTCTTTAAACTCATTTAATACACATAATCATGCATACTCAATTATATAATAATATAATTCACATAATTACCTTGCGTGCTCTCCCGACATGTTAATCAAAGTACCAAACCTTATTAAGAGTCTGGGACGCTACAATATAGCTCTACTACAATTTATAAATATTGGAAATGGATTAAGCATGTACTATGCTATATTCAGGTGTCGTACCCTAAAATTAGCACGAGTTCAATCACTCAGCTCGGGTACAACTAATAGATAAAGATGTGGAAAAATAGCCAAGTAGGATATCTGGTTAACAATGATGTGAGCAGTTCGAGACTTAATCCAGTCCGTACACGATATATATGTTATTATCAGACTGCCTCTCACGATAACTAATCGCGTTCGAGACCTATAATGGCCAAATCCAAATTTGGGCGCTCTGAGCTTAATACGAGATAAGGTGCATATAGTCTTTGAACAAAAGCTTGGGTGAGATATTCATCTCGTGGAAACCTGAACAGAACGCATTCTGAAGGATCCCAAAAGATTCGAAGGCTCCTTATATGCTCATTAATGCCCAGGTTGTATTGCGTATCTACCATTTATTATTCGAGATAGCAAGAGTATATTCTATTATGTTATCAAATCATATCCGAATGTAAATGGAAATAATTTGTATTAAATGTATACCTTATTTATTCACGCGGTTACCCAAACCTGTCTAGAAAATTCCCCTATAAATATCAGGGATAATCAACAGGGAAGGGGATGACCTTTTTAAAACTCTGCAGAAATTGAGAGAGAAAAGCGATAATACTGTCTCGTGGACTAGGTAGATTTTAACTACTGAACCACGTAAAAGTTATGTGTGTACGGGAGGGTTCTTTTATTTTCGTTACCGTTTATAATTTAGCACTAATCTCCTTATTTGATTTCTTAATCTACTGTTGGTGAAAAACCGCGTCAATATGTGCTTTCATTGAGAGGAAAATAGTGCTTCACAAGTTTCAGTTGACATTCATTATAGTACTCACTTGATCGATGCATGACAATGAGATGGAATAGTCTGGTGGCCAGGAGGCCCATCATACTGCTGTTCCCAATGAAAGGGGCCCAGATGTTCAACAACGTCTTGGAAAACAACCGGTGGGTCAGGACGACACTGGGAGTTCAACATCACTCCCACCAAATCCTAATCCAGGATATTTGACTGCCGTCGAGATGGAAAACGCCTAATTAAGGAGCCACCTTGTTAGGGAAAACAGGAAGATCTAGGAGGTCTTGGCTCGGTTACCCCCTCTTGCAACCATCGTTAATGTTGGAAAGAGGCAAAGTAGGTCTCATAAGTCCCACAAGAATAACTAGTATAAACCTAGTTATGACCGCCACTCCGAGTTCAGTGCCTTCAGAGCGAAACCACTGGAGTTCAGTGCCTTCAGAGCGAAACCACTGGAGTGCTCAACCCACTGGTAATCATAGGGGTCATCATCAGCATGTCATTCGGTTGGTCAGAATTGCGACCCCCAGCTCTGTGCCTTCTTCCCAGATTCCCAGGAATGTCCACAACAACCCACCAGGGCGGGCTGGGACAAGTTCAGGGAGGCAAAATGCTCTAGCGAATTCTCCTGTGCCACGATTAGAACCATAGGCACATATAACTCGGGACATTAGGGTAAAGTTGAGGCGAGCTAATTTAGTTCGTCCTGATGGAACAAGGATAGCCTCGCCAATAAGGCACCCGCCATCACTGGTTAGACATCCTACACCACCTTGTGCACAAAGAGATGCTCCAGCTCATGGGAACAGTAGGAGAAATCCTCCCCCATCAGTAAATACTTACGCCTCATAGGCACATGCTGAGAATCCATGTCCTCAATCTCATCTGCGGGTCGTAAGTTTTGCATATGGAAGTTACTGGACGGGGAGCCAGCGTGGAGGCAAGTCTGATAACGACCTAAGAATCATCTGAGCTCAGCACAAAGTCCGCGGTATGATCCATAACTCGACCTGCACGATCATTTGAACTCACAAAGAAGGTATCCAGGTTGGAATGAGGATGTTAGTTATACTCGACATGAGGGAGGTCCATCTATCGTACGTGACAATGGGAATGTCCCACCTAACCAAGCTCGGACTTAGAGGGACAACAACCCATCAAATGCATATAATAGGATGGGAGCTACTGAACAGCCCCCAGCTAACCTAGAGACCAAGGACCTAACCCTTAAGTGGTTGTCCTTGATGGAGGAACATGTGAAGAGGCTTTTATCTGGAAAGGGAGCGGAAGATTGCGACTTAGATGAAGAGCTCGAACCTTTCGCTCCAAATATTGTAGAAACAACGTATCTTAATTGCTTTAGGATGCCGAACATGTCGACATTTGATGGAAACACAGATCCATCCGATCACCTAAGGATGTTCAACACAATGATGATGGACCATAATGCCAGGCTCGATCTAAGGTGTATCCTGTTCCTTGTGACTCTGGTCGAACCTGCCAGACAGTGGTTTAAACAATGCAAGAAGCATTCGATAAGCTCATGGAAGAATTTTTCTTCCAAGTTTAAGAGAGCATTCCGAGCTTCATAGTCAGCTCGTGTAGAGGCCGATTCATTGGCCAATGTAAAACAACAACTTGGTTAATCACTAAAAGCATATCTGCGTTGATTCGCCAATGTTGCAGCACGAGCTAGGGATGCTGATGATAGCTCCAAGTTCATGGTGATGAGGACAGGAATCCTGGTGGGAGGTGACCTGTTGCAAGAACTCCAATGAAAAGGAGTTAAAAGTGTAGATGAATTCTTGGCCCGAGCCCAAGAGTGGATAAACCTAGAAGAGGTGCGATCTGCTGTCGCAAGAACCAGCCAGGCCCTTATCCAACCCGCTGGAGCTGTGACAGATGTTGCAGCTATGACTCAACCCGTTACCTGGTATAACCAAGTGGGAAACGACAAGAGGTAGGGGAATGGTGAGGGCGACCAGAACAACACGAAGAAGAACAAGTCTATGGAGAAATTCAAGCTAGTTTATGCCACCTACACCGACCTAATGGACACCCGGGAACATATCTTCCTGGAAAATTCTAATCGCCTGGAAGAAGCCAGAGCCTTTAAGGCATCAAAGGGCGAAGAGAGACCCCTCAAAGTTTTGTCGATTCCACAATGACATCGGTTATAACACTGATGACTGCTGGTTGCTGACTGTTGAAGGATGAGATTGAGACTCTTATTCGGGCTGGTGCATTAGCCCAGTATGTCCAAAATCGGGTAGCTCCCAAACAACTTGCCGGGCAGAATCCTCATCTAGCTCCAGAAGCCCCGATAGGTCAGCCTGGAGCTCAGATGAATCAGGTCGACCCTCCCCCGATAGTAGGAGGAGATATAACTACTATTGCCGGAGGACCTCATTTGGTGGGATTGATTAGCGGGGCCCAAAAGAGGTATATTAATGAGTTGAAAACTCATAACGGTGTGGAGTTTGTCTCAGAGCAGCGGTTATCAAAACAACAGTGGTTGGAAAACACAACCAATCATTTTCATGGAAGAGAATGCTAGCCACATTCAATTCCCACACAATGATCCGCTGGTGGTAACTGTGCAGCTCACTAACTGAAGGGTATGGAGGATACTGGTGGATAATGGAAGTTCTGTAAATGTGATTTTTAGGTCCACCCTAAAAAGATGGGATTATCCGTAACCGATTTGAAGGCGACCTCAATGGCTCTGTAAGAATTTTCAGGTGAAGGAACGACGACTGTAGGGATGATTGGACTGGTGCTTACATTGGGAGAAAAGTCACGAATTGTATCTAAAATACTTGAGTTCGTGGTAATCGATTGTCTAGCCGCGTATAACACGATTTTGGGACGACCCGCGCTGATGGCTTTTTGAAGCCATTAGTTCAATCCGACACCTGGCAATGAAGTTCCCCTCAACCTCAGGAATATGCATAGTAAGAGGAGACCATCTCACCGCCAGAGAATGCTACAACATTTCTATGAAGGGAAAATTACAACTCGGGCAGCATGCGATGGTTATAGGTGAAGGAAATGAGGAGTCCCAAGAAATGGAAGTTACCCATAGGACAGAAGAACCTCGAGAAGGAAATGATTAAGTCTCCCAACGAAACGACATTGATCCATGGGTAGGCGAAGACAAGTGTGAGCTTAAAGAAATAGAAGAGCTCGAGGAAATAAACATCAACCCAGAAGAACCTTCAAGAGTTGTCAAAGTTGGAAAAAATCTTCAAGTCGGAAGGAAAGAGCTGGTCGAGATTCAAAGGAAGAACCTAGATGTTTTTTCTTGGTCGCACGAGGATAAAGTGGGAATCAGTACCCGTATAATAAAGCATACTTTAAACTTGGATAAGAATGTGCTTGCAAAGTCCCAAAAAAGGATGCTTTTGGGCACAGTACAATCTAAAGCGTTAGAAGAAGAAGTAGCTCGCCTACTTAAATGCGAATTTATTAGGGAAGTAAAATACCTAATCAGGGTTGCTAATCCCGTACTGGTCCTGAATCCAAACGGAAAGTGGAGAACTTGTGTCGATTTCTCCGACCTCAACAAGGCTTATCCCAAGGATTGTTTCCCACTACCAAGAATTAATCAGTTGGTAGATGCCACGGCCGGTCACAACCTCATGTCTTTCATGGATGCATATTTTGGATATAACTAGACCGCGATGAACCCTGCATACCAAGAGCATGCAAGTTTCATGACCGAGCATAACGTATATTTCATGAACGGGCTGAAAAATGCCAGAGCTACATACCAACGGTTGGCCAAAATAATGTTTGCTAACCAGATCGGGAGAAACATGGAGGTGTATGTCAATGATATGCTTGTCAAGTCAAAGACTGCCAGTAACCATATGTCCAACCTGGAAGAATGTTTTGGCATATTGAGGAAGTACGACATGAAGCTGAATCCCCAGAAGTGCACTTTCAGAGTTCCATCGGGAAAGTTTGTTGGGTTTATAGTCAACACAAAGGGGATAGAGGCAAATCTGGAAAAAAATCAGGTCATTGCTAAAAATGCATCCACCTAGGTCACGTAAGGAAGTAAAAAGCCTAACTGGAAAGGTGGCGGCTTTAAACTGCTTCGTTTCAAAATCCACTGACAGGTGTCTATCGTTCTACAACTTGCTCAAGGGAAACAAGAAATTTGAATGGACCGAAGAATGAAAACATGCATTTTGCGATCTGAAAACGCATCTAGCTGAACCCCCCATACTGTCAAAACTGACATCCGGAGAATGTCTATTTCTTTACCTGGTCGTGATAGGAAACACAGTTAGTGCTAAGTTAGTTCAAGAAGAAAATTGGGCGCAGATTCCCACATATTATGTAAGTAACAGGCTTCTTAGAGCTGAATCATGGTACCCATTGATAGAAAATCTTGCGTTCTGTCTCATTTTGGCTTCAAGGAAGCTCAGGCCATACTTCTAGTCCCATTCTATTCGTGTCTTAACTGACCAACCTTTAAGGCAGGTTTTGCAAAAGCCTGAAATGTCAGGATGTCTCTTAAAATGGGCCATCGAACTTAGCCAATTCAAGATATTATATATGCCAATCACGACAATCAAGAGCCGACCTTGCATTTTGTGGCTAAGTGAGCAGGTTTTCAGGATGAGCTGATAAGGGAGCCAGTGCAGGAATTATGGAAAATATTCGTTGCTGGATCGTCAAACGAAAAACAGATCGGGAGCTAGGATAATCTTAATCTCACCTGGAGGACATCGGTTCCATACAGCTCTCAAATTCAGATTTGAAGCATCCAACAACGAAGCAGAGTATGAGGCCTTAATGGCGAGACTAAGGGTGGCAAAAGAGCTCAAGGAAAAAGGCATCCAATGTTATAGTGATTCTCAGCTCGTGGTAAATCAGATATTGGGGGAATACCAAGCTCGAGGCATCAAGATGGAGGCCTATTTGGCTAAGGTAAAGGGCAAGTTTTCTGAGTTCGAGTTTAGCTCCGTTGAGCAAGTGCTCCTCGAGTAGAATTCCAACGCTAGTGCTCTGGCTCGACTCGCTACCACCAAGGAGGCATATACTTTGAATGTAGTTCTCGTGGAGTTCTTGGAAAGCCCAAGTATAACATCAGAAATGGTTGAGGTCGGAATGATTGACATAAAACCGACCTAGATAACTCCCATAGTTGAATACCTCACAACCAGAAGGCTACCTGATGATAGGAAGGACACGAGAAAGCTGCTGTATCAAGCTCCACGGTATGTTATGATTGAGGGGATCCTATATCGATGAGGGCATTTGTTGCCCCTCCTGTGATGTGTTCTGCCCGAAGAAGCACAAACTATTTTGTAAGAAATACATGAAGGCTTCTGTGTAGACCATGCTGGGGGGCAAAACCTAGCTCTAAAGGTACTAATACAAGGCTATTTTTGGCCCACTTTGACAAAGGAATCGATCTCGTATGTGCAAAAGTGTGAAAAATGCCAACGCTTTGCCATAGTTACCCGAGCTGCTCTAGTTGAGCTAGCCATGATCTCATCCCCTTGGCCATTTGCGGCATGGGGAATTGACTTAATTGGTTCCCTGCCAACAGGAAAATGAGGAGTTCGTTATGCAGTAGTCGCAATTGATTATTTCAAGAAGTAGGTAGAAGCTGAACCATTGGCAACCATTACCTTGAAGAGAGTCCTGGATTTTGTTGTGAAGAATATCATATGTCGATTTGGACTTCCTAAAAAGATCGTGTTAGACAGCGGAACTCAGTTATATAGCGATCTCTTCACAGACTTTTGTGAAAAATATGGCATAACCAAGAGTTTCTTGTCGGCAGCATACCCACAAGCCAATGGGCAGGTCGAGGCTGTAAACAAAACCCTGAATGCAAGCTTGAAGAAAAGACTAGATGAGGCCAAGGGATTATGGCCCGAGCAGCTTCCACAAGTACTCTGGGCATACCAGACCTCACATAGAACCTCCACGGGACATACCCCCTTTTCCCTAACCTTTGGAAGTGTGGCTTGCTTCTAATTGAGGCAATGGTAACGACTCATAGAAGAAAAAAAACTTTGATCAAGATCATAAACACGAGCTACTTAGTGCATCCCTTGATCTAATTGAAGAAAAATGAGAGGCATCGCAGTTACAGCTAGCCCATTATCAACAAAAGATCACTCATTATTTCAATTCAAAGGTTAAGGGACGCAGACTCAGATTAGGCGATATGGTTCTCTGAAGGGTATTTTTGGCAAATAAATATCCCAAGGATGGTGTGATAGGGTCAAACTGAGAAGGACCATATCAAATCGTAGAGGTCCTGTGCGAAGGAAATTTCAAGCTTGCCCGGCTAAGTGGGAAATAGTCCCACGGACCTAGAATGCCCTACATTTAAAAAAGTATTATCAATAGTTTCGTTGTCTTTAATGTTTTTAGAATTACTGTTTATGTAAGACTTATATACAAAAGCCATTTCAGTTCAATAACAGTTGGATTATTAAATAACCATTTTTATCATTTTATTATCATGAGCTCACTTTGTAAAAGCAACCAAGAACGTTTATACGTTCTGGTTGTTTGGGGGGCACATAACCGAAAAAAGTTTTTAAGAGAGTTTAGCTTATTTGGATAAAGATTAAAATTTATAGTTTGGAAAATTTGATTATTCAACGACTTTTTAAAGCTCGAATTTTCAAAAGACCAAACACGAACTAATTTTGAGAACCCTTGATATAACTAGGTCCAAGGCTTGATTCCTAATAGGTACAATGCTATTAAGCTTATTAAAACTTAGAGTTTGGAAAAATTGATTATTCAATGACTTTTTAAAGCTCGAATTTTCAAAAGACCATACGCGAGCTAAGTTTGAGAAATCTCTAAAACCTTGGATATAACCATGTCTGAGGTCTGATTCCTAACATGTACAATGCTATTAATCTTATTAAAAGAACCCTGGACATAATCAGGTCCGAGGCCTGATTCTTAACAGGTATGACGCAAATAAGCAAGAAAAATCTTGGATACAAATAAGATTTCGATAAAATCTATCTCGATCTAAAGTCAACCCCTAAGATTTCGAATGTACAAGAATCTAAGGATTCATAAACATGATAAAACAATAAATGTAACACCCTACTCCCTGAGAGTCGTTACTAAGTGAGTTTTAAATGTGCAATTAACTCGCTAATTGAGATTTTAGGTTAAAAGTGTGGCTAAACTGTAATGAAAGTCATATAGTTTGAAAATGTAATCATTCATTGAAATTACAAAGCGTTATACATTTGGGATCCCAAATCCCAAACCTTGCTCCAAATCTTAAAGGTTCAAAAGCTCTAAACCACAGCTATGAGAGAGAGAAAGAGAGAACTAACGAGAAAGAGAAAGAGGCTGAGGGTGTCTAGTGTTTTCTCATGGTTTCCTAAGCCTATCCCTTGACACCAAAAGGACTAAAGTGCCCCTAGATCAAAACCTTGCTCTTTAATGCCCCTTAGGGCAATACTGTCATTTATCACATTTCTTACTAATCCTCAAATAACACTATAGATCCCCAATTAATTCCGACATACCCAAATAATCACCAAATAACTACCCATCAACCGATAAATCTCGAATAGGCACTAAGTTTCCCAAAATACCCCCAGGCTCACCCCGAGCCGGGTATTTGACCCTGTTGTGACTTTTCCGCTAACTCGTTCACTAGGATCGCCTCGAGCCAAATATTGCGAATATATCCACATAATAATGTGGTCTCAATCACATAAGACATATAATCACATTTATACCCTCAACATGTCAAAATTACAAATATGCCCTATATTAACAAGAATGGGCCCACATGCATATTTGATACAAATAACATGCATATATATTCATATTGCCATATAATTCACATATGCCACATAATCACACATATGTTTAATTAATTCCACATATAAATCCAATTATGCCTTCCTGACACACTAATAAAGGCAATAAGCCTTATTAGCAAATTTGGGACATTACAACTATCCTAACCTACTGAAAATTTCATCCTTAAAATTTACCTAAACAATTCGGGATGCTGATCCCGCATAACTGACTCTAACTCCCATGTCGCTTCCATGACCTTTCTCTTCCTCCATAAAACCTTAACTAGAGGAATCGTCTTGTTCCTTAGAAGCTTGTCTTTTCTATCTAGGATCTGAACTGGCCACTCCTCATAAGACAAATCTGTTTGTAGTTCCAGATCCTCATATCCCAATACATGGGTTGTATCTGATACATACTTCTGAAGCATTAAGATGTGAAACACATCATGAACTCCTGATAATGATAGGGGCAGTGCCAATTTATAGGCTACCAGCCTGATCCTTTCCAGGATCTCGAAATGTCCTACAAACCTAGGGTTCAGCTTGCCATTCTTTCGAAACCTCTTTACTCCTCGCAGTGGCAAAACTCGCAGAAATACGTGGTCCCCTACTTGGAACTCCACGTCCCTATGCTTAGGGTCAAAATAGATTTTCTGTCTACTTTGTGAGGCGAGCATTCAAGCTCGGATATTCTCAATAGCCTCATTAGTCCTCTGAACCATCTCTGAACCCAAATACTTCCCTTCTCCTATCTCATCCCAATGAATGGGTGACCTGCACTTCCTTCCATACAACATCTCATATGGAGCTACTCCAATCATTGATTGATAGCTATTATTGTATGAAAACTCAATCAATGAAAGATACTTACTCCAAGACCCCTCAAAATCTAGCACTCATGCTCTAAGAATGTCTTCCAATATCTGAATTGTCCTTTCAGATTGCCCGTCTATCTGCGGATGATAGGTTGTACTGAACTTCAACTAAGTCCCCATTGTTGGGGTATTATGCCCTAATTAAAACCCAAATTCTTTGTAATCTCATTTTATTATCAATAAAAGAATAGAAATCATTTTTTGACTTGGTCCATCACTTTGCTCACATGTTTTATTTTCATGATTATTTGTTTAATATAAACTTCTATTAAATCCCGAGCATACAACTAATCTTATTTATAGTGACGTAATCACAGTGGAATATAAATATGATTATATGTTCAAAATAAGTTAGTCCTAAGATTAGTCAGTGCACCGGATTTACACTGACTTGCCAATCTACGATATGATCTACTTACACATTATAGTGTTATGTTCTTTCCAGAACATTAGCAAAGTAGATAAGATCGGATGTATATGTTACATCGGACAGGACCGATATTGACAGTTGATAAGATAAGTAAACATGCCGTTATTATCTATTCTAGTCATATCATATAGTTGACCATAGGTCAATTCAATCTCAATTCTGAGTGGTTAGTATTCTAACTGATTGTATTATTTGAGTTCTTTGACTTGTTCGTTACCAGCTTACCCTACGGACTAGCCCATACTTACATCTTGGGAACTCGGTAGTATAATTGAGTGGGAGTGTTAATCATAGATATGAACATCTATAGCTTCGGATGAAGAAGTGAAACGATGGTTTCCTTTTAGTTTGGTTCAAGGTGTTAAATGATAGAGATCTCATTTCAGTAATTAAATTAGTTTACTGAAATATCATTTACAAGGAACTAAGTGTTTTAAGGATAAAATACAACGAGGGGTAAAATGGTATTTTAGTCCTATCTCATTGTAGACCGTCTATAGAGGATTGAGTGACAATTATGGTTGTAACAATGGATAATTAATAGCGTATCTATATTTGTTATAGAGCGTTCTATGAATTCAAGAGTGCAATTCCAAGTCTATAGTGGAGTCACGAGGAATTAATAAGTTAGTAAATTTATTTGTTAGATTTATGATAACTTATTGGAGCTTGATTTCATAGGCCCATGGTCCCCATTGTACCTTGGATAAAATCATCTAGATAGTCTCAATTAATTGATTTAATTATCAATTAGAATTATCAAAGTTGACCAGGTCAATTTTGGATAGTTTCACGGAGTTGTGTAATTTTGAGACGAAAAGAGAAATTATGGCAGATTTATTAATTAAGATAAATTGGTATCTAAATTAATAAATAAATTTAAATCAAGGTTCAAATTATAAATAATTAATTTGATAAAGGATTTAAATAATTATTTAATTAATTAAATCAATAGAAAATAATACAGATCTTGATTTTAAGTCCAATGGGCTTATAATCAAATGGGAAATTTCACGGGCCTATAGCCCATGATAATTTCGACCTAGGGCTTCAAAATGGCTGTTATTTTATTGATTTTTTAATTAAATTAAATGACCTAATTGAGTCTATAAAAGGAGTGCTTAGAGAGAAGATTTGAGAGACGACAGATAAGTCACAAGTCAGATTTTCTGATAGTTTTATATTCTCTCTAAACACAAGTCCTTTTCTAAGCCACTTTGTTATTTTCTCTTCTTCTCTCTATATCTATCTCATGTGTGGAGAATTGCCCACACTAGTCTAGGTGGTTCTAAGGATACATTGGAAGATCGTGAAGAAAATAGAAGATCGGTTCAGTTTCTTGATAATACTCTGCGACAGAAATGATACAAGAGTTAGAGAAACTGAAGGAAGGACTCTTAATTCCGCTGCGTATACTGTAAGTATTATATTATTTGTTTCTCTTTGAATTCAATTTTAGAAACATGTTTTAGGCTATCTCGTATTAATTTGTTTAATATTAGATATACATGAAAATAAATAAAGATCATGTATAAGTTTATCTAACACCCATAGCCTTCTGCAAGCTACCCCAAAACTTGGAGGTAAAAATGGGATCTCAGTCCGACACTATAGATTTTGGAACCGCATGGATACGTATAATCTCCCTCACATACAATTTTTCATACTGGCCCACAACATAGTTTGTCCTCACTAGCAGAAAATAAGCTGACTTGGTATATCTGTCTACTATCACCCACACCAAATCATGTTGCCCCACCATCCTGGGCAAGCCTCCTACAAAGTCCATGGTACTATCTTCCCATTTCCACTCGGGAATACCTAAAGGTTGTAACAACCTTGCTGGCCGCTGGTGTTCAGCCTCCACCTGCTGATAGGTCAGACACTTTGCCACATAGTCGACCACATCCTTCTTCATCCCAGACCACCTATACAATGACCTTTGAACCTAATACATCTTTGTGATACCTGAAAGTAATGAATAGGGTGTGGTATGAGATTCATCAAGGATGTCTGGTCTGATACCCATGTCCATCGGAACACAAATCCAACCCTTGTATCTCAACAGACCCGTCTCTGTAATGGAATAATCCTTAGCTACTCCAGCTAGGACATCCTCTCTCAGATTCATCAACCGAGAATCACTCATCTAGCCCTCCATTATTCTCTCTGAGAGGGTGGACTACAGAGTAATATTGGCCAGCCGGTCCACTACCAACTCTATCTTCACTCTAGTCATGTCCTCTGCCAATTCCTTTGATATCTACTTCGAACTTAACAAATGTACTAGGCCCCTCCGACTCAAAGCGTCTGCCACTACATTGGCTTCCCCTGGATGATAAAGAATCTCACAGTCATAATCCTTTACCAGCTCCAGCCAACGTCGCTATCTCATGTTTAAGTCCTTCTGGGTGAAGAAATACTTCAGACTCTTATGATCGGTGTATATCTCGCACTTCTCTCCATAAAAATAGTGTCGCCACAATTTCAGTGCAAATACCACCGCTGCTAACTCCAAATCATGAGTAGGGTACCGCTGCTCATATTCCTTCAGTTGTCGGTTTGTGTAAGCAATGATCTTCCCACTCTGCATCAACACACATCCTAACCCCAGTCTCGATGCATCACAATACACCATAAACTTATCCCCATTGGAAGGTAGACTATGCCCTGGAGCAGTAATCAAATGTCGCTTCAGCTCCTAGAAACTATTCTCACATCTGTCTCACCACATGAACTTCAGGTTCTTACATGTCAATGGTGTAGCGATCTTTGAGAATCCTTCCACAAATCATCGGTAGTACCCTGCCAACCCAAGGAAGCTCCTAACCTCCAAGGCGCTCCTTGGCCTCGACCAATCCCTAGCTGATTCAACCTTTGCCGGATCCACCTTAATTCCATCTCCACTGACAATCTGACTAAGGAATGTCACTTGCAGTAACCAAAACTCGCACTTCTTAAACCTGGTATACAACTGATGCTCCCTCAATCTCTACAATACCAACAGAAGATGATGCTCATGCTCTGCCTCTGAATGGGAGTAAACCAGGATATCGTCCATGAAGAAATTTACGATATGATCCTGGTAATCCTTGAACACCCTGTTCATCAGATCCATGAATGCTGCTGGGGCATTGGTAAACCCAAATGACATGACCAGAAACTCGTAATGCCTGTACCTCGTGTGAAAGGCCATCTTCAGAATATCCTCATCCTTGATCCTCAATTGGTGATAAACAGTCGAAGATCAATCTTCGAGAATGTTGTCTTACCCTGCAACTGATCAAACAGGTCATCTATCATCGGTAGTGGGTACTTGTTCAACTCCCTGAAATCTATACACATCCTCAGGGTCCCATCCTTCTTCTTCACTAACAAAACCAAAGCACCCCATGGTGAGAAACTAGGTTTGATAAATCCTAGGTCTAATAACTTCTATAATTGTACCTTCAACTCTTTCAGCATTGCTGGAGCCATTCTATATGGTGCCCTCGACACTGGTTATGTACCTGGTGCGAACTCAATGACAAATTCAATCTCCAGGTGCAGTGGCAGTCCTGGTAAGTCCTCAGAAAACACATCCAAGAACTCACATACCAATTTGGTCTCCTCTGGTCCCACTAGCATGTTCCTAGTGGTTTCCACCACACTAGCTAAGAATCCTATATAACCTCCTTGTAATAGGTCTCTAGCCCTTAAGGTTAATATCATGGGAATGCGGGGTCCATGCACAGTTCCAACAAAAATGAACGGGTCCTCACCCTTAGGATGAAAAGTCACCATCTTCTTCTTGTAGTATATAGTCGCCCATACCTGACTAAGCAGTCCATTCCCAGAATCATGTCAAAGTCATCCATACCTAACTTAATCAAGTCCACACTGATAGATCCCTATTGTCCACCATCATCGACAATGACCTAACCCATCTCCTAGAAACTATCAGCTCCCATGTAGGAAATAAAGTCCCAAACCCCACAGTATAATAATCATAGGGCCTACACAATATATCAATCACTCTGCTAGAAACAAATGAATGTGTAGGACCAGAATCAATCAATACAGTATATGGAGCTCCAGCACTAGAAAGCTGACATGTCACCATCGAGGGTCTAGTCTCAGCCTCTGCCCGAGTCAAGGCAAACACTCGAGCTGGAGTCATGTTATCTGCCTTCCTTGTTTCCTCTTTCTTCAAAGTCGGACAGTCTTTCTTGAGATGTCCAACCACCCCACAGAGGTATCATGCTGTAATGCCCTGAAATCCCTAATGCAGTTTAATGGCTGGATTAGTAGGCCGGGAGGGCCATAATTTTTTAATTATGTCATTAAATGATTATATGCATGTTTATGTGAATTATATTATAATATGATGTTAAATGCATGCATGTGGGTCCACATTTGATTATTAAAGCAATTTGGTAATTTGGCTCGTTGAGGGCATATTTGTGTATTTTGGTGCATATTGTGATTTATGGATGATATCCCATTATTATGGGGATATATTCGAGCTATTCGGCATGAGACAGTCCTATGTTGCAAATTAGAGATTTTATCATAATGGGGTCAATTATTGGGATTTGGATAATGAGAGTGATTATTTGATGATAAATTGGGGGTTATTGAGATTAGGAGGAAATTCTGGGAGTTTTGGCTATTTTGCCCCCAGGGATGTTTTTGGGACCCCGAGCATTAGGTTTTATTTGAGGTTACTTAAGCCTGAAGTAGTCTGACAGATGGAACCGTATGTTAAAAACACTTTCTCTCTCTCTCCCGTTAACCTTTGTGACGTTCGTGGCAATTTCGAAGAAATCTTGAGTTCTAGGAGTCAGAATCAAGCGAGGATCAAGGCATAGTAATCCTAGGAAAGATTAGAAGCTTCTTGACCGAAGGATTTAACAAGAAACAACCCAATCAAAGGTAATCTAAGTTTTAAGTTTTGAGTTTTTAGAGTTTCTAAGCTTTGAATTGGATTTTGTGAATTGATGAGTTTTTGATTCGTTTGAGCCTCGGGATTTGATGATTATGGATCATTGGGATGTTTGGGAACTTTGATTTTTGGATTTGGAGATGTTTAGGTATGTTTTTGGAAGGTTTAAAATGGAGAAAAATGAGGTTATGGCAAGTTCTCAGGTGGGGGTCGCGGTCCAAGCTCGAAGAAGCATGAGGTGAGGTTTTGTGTGTGCTGGGGGCCGCGACACTGAGTAGTGGGCACCGCGGTACTTGCTCCTGGTGTGGCTGGGGGTTGTGGCTCAAGGTTCTGGGGCCGCGGCTCATGAAGGGTTTTGAGGCCAATTGGGTGTTTTGATCATGGGAACTCAGTTTTAGGCTCAAGGTCGCTCCTACTACTCGGATTAGTGGGATTCAATGTCCCAGAGACTAGATCTTGGTTCGGGAACCCCCTGTAATTCATTTTATTGATGATATCCTATAATTGGTTATGACTAGGTGACCGCTAAGGAACTTAAAGGTTGATCGTTCTCAAGGGTCGTTCTTATATTAACTCTCGCTCGAATCAAAGGTAAGAAAATTGCACCCCATATGTGACATGTATGGTTATTCATGAGGCATGTTGAATGTTTAAATGTGGACATGGATTGATTATTGAATGCTTAGCAAATATTGCTCACTTGTGCATGGTACTGACTGAATAGTCAGAATTGGCAAAGGTGTCAGTATCAACTGTGAAGCTATGAATCATTAGTCAAGTTCAGCAGTGGTACTGGGCACTGGTCACACAGTGCCGACTCATAAGTCAGGAACGGCCTTAGCGTGTTCAACACAAGCCAATAAAGATTAGATCTAATCGACCTCAAGTTCAATGAATACTATAAGCGCTTGTCTAGCCAAAGGCTAGTTACTTAGAGCCACAGTGACTATTTAGTCACATGGCTGTGGGTGCCGAGCCCCGTGTGACTTACCCATCAGTCACTCATCTGTTTAAGCTATTGACTTACCCAGTAGTCACTCATTTGTTTAAGCTAGTGACTTGCTCGCCAGTCACTCATTATGGTTTACCAGAACCTCAAGTGTTAAACCACTTATTTGATTAAGAGCTATAAGCTCCTTCACGGTTATTGTAAACACAAAGTGATATTCACTCATCTGCTCATAGCTATAAGCTCTGTATGATTATCATGATCATCATTTGATATTATATGTTTGCATTATTATGTTTTCTTGTCGGGCTTTGGCTCATGGGTGCTATGTGGTGCAGGTAAAGGGAAAGAAAAGCTCACCCAGCCTTGAGTGGAGAGCTTAGGTGGTGATGTGTACATATGCGGCCACTTGACCACCACGGCCAAGGAGTTCTCAGGGGAACTAGGGGGTTTACCCTATTTTTGCCGCTTAGATCGGCGGGTTGTAAATTTTAAACAATAATGACCATTTTGCATTGTAAATAACTTGTAAACGTTTTTATGGGCCCATAAACAGTTTTATGTTTTAAATAAAATATATCCTTTCTTTTTTATTGGTTTTCCACCTTAACCTATTAATGACACCTAGAAGCACGTTTTTAACCAAAGAACTTGGGTAGCAAGTTAAATTCACGGTTCAACATTCACCGTAACGGTCTTGGGGTATCCAGGGCGTTACAACTTGGTATCAGAGCGCGCTAAGGTTAGGGTTCCTGTAGACTGGCTGGGCATGTAAAATCATCACTGAAGTCAAGCTCGACTCATGGTTTGGTAACTATTTATGTGGTTATATGTTTCACTGCTTAAATATATTATAAATGCTTTACCTGTATACATGAGACACCATGTTAAGATTGTGCCCTGAATACTGCATCTTTAGCAGCTGTGTGCTAAATAGTACTGAAATTGCTAGAACATACTCATTAGTATTGTTTTTTGTGAATTATTATGTTATACATGCTAGGTGCTAAATGCTATAATCATGTATCAATCTGTATATTTTTGTGACTGTGGAATATGATAATTATCTACTTGTTCTTGGACCGCAAGGCGGCAAGAGGTTTAGTTATCCAGGATGGAGGTAGTCAAGCTCATCCACTGCTCAACCTTGAGCAGATCTGGTCCTCCCTCAAAGTTTGGAGGAAGTTGTTTCCTAAATCTATCGTACAGCGGCTCCCACCTTTTTCCAATCTTAGGCTATTTTACGGCTGTGCCACAATAAGTGGCATATCTGGTGCAGTGTTCCCTAGCGGAACCTGCTGTCTCAGTAAGCGAATCTCTTCCTCTTGACTCTGAAGTCTGGCTTGCATATCAGCAAGCATCTGCTTCCAGTTCTCAGGGACTGGCGGAGGGTTCTACCCCTGGTTATCATCTCTAGCCTCAATTACAGTGCTGGCTAGTCGAACTGATCACCTTGGAGGCATAACTCTCCAAGTATATCTGCAATCAACAACTCGAATGATCAGGCAACGCTAACATTTTTTTGAAATCACCCCACGGTCCAATGCCAACAATCAAGCAAAGTATACAATCACAATGCTAATAGGCACTCTAATAATACTAACAAACAATTGTTGGTTTTTATAGATCAAAACAGAGATTATACGCATCGGAGCAACAATAAAAATTGTTAATTTAACCCCACAAGATTTCTAGATCTACTTATTCACATACATATATATATTGAATCAAAGAGATGAATAGAAAATTACCTCAAGTCCTTCCTTGCTGCTATCTTTTGGTACGGAAAAATCCTTGAGATCTCACACCAAGATCTTTGCAAAAATGTTCTCAACACACAAAGAACGAGTGTGGGCTCATTATACAAAACAATAAGCGAGATCTATTTATCAGATGTTCTCAACACATGAGATCTGATAAAGTTTGGACCTAAATTTGTGAAGAACAGTGACCTATGAAAGTAGCTGTGTTCTATTTTTCTCAGGGAGATTTCACGATATATTTTCTATCTCTAAAAAGTATCGCTCTGAAAACTGATCTCCTATATTTAATATATGTAATATATTAAAAATAATATTAGTTATTTTAAACAATTTAAAATTAACTAATCAGTTATCAGATTTTTGTTTAAATAATAATATTTTAATCATATGAAAATATCTCATTATTTATTTAATATTTAAATAACTAAAATTGTTGAACCAAGATTCTTCTAGAACCTTCTTGTGCATGTAGCACAATGACTGTGCACCGTGCTACACGCCCAACTCATGCTAGGGAGGGCATGTGATTTTCCCAATTTTCATCATTATTTAAATACCAAAAATCCCAACAATAAATTAATTATAGTTTTTTTTAAATCAAATAATTAATTAATTAAACATAATTATACAATAATTATGTTTAGTGCATAGAAAAATATTTTACTTATCAAATAAGTCATTTTGCTCATTTTTGTATTTATCTTTGTTAGTGTTTGTTTGAACCATTTCGGGGACCATAGACCTATAACATTAAGCTCCAATAAATTAAAACTAAATAATGAAACTCTTTAATCATAATAGTTAATTTATTTATTATGATATTTCTCCACTATAAATTCAAAATTGAACTCTTTCTGTTATAGATATACTTTTACAGAAATCTTATTTTAAGTTGTCCATTGATATAACCATCTTACAATAGTTCAACCCTCTAATTAATTAGTTCATAAATTAGAATGGAAAAATTACTATTTTACCTTTCTAATTTACTTCTTATTCCTTAAGTACCATTAATTCACTAATGAATAATTAATCTATAATCTAATTATAGATTTGAGCTCAAAATCATTCAGTTCCATAATTAAACCTTAAGGGAACCAATATACGATCCGTTAGGAAATATTAGATTCCGTATTATTGATACATGTTCCCAGCCATCCATGATATTAAATCTCCAAAACAAAAGTCATTAGCCTCATTCTATGAAGAGACCTTAACGAATGAATCAAAAGATTTAATAAACATAAGCAGGATTTCATGAACACTCAGGATTTAGGTTGATCTATAAATGATCATCAGTTATGATATGAATTACAAATCTTTATTATTAAATGGTTTTTGGATAAAGACTTTTATTCATATCGGTCCATGTCATATATAATCATAATATATAAAGCACCTTTACCGAGATGTCTTACCACATCAATAATCCGAATCTAGATTATTTGTATCAACATGATACTCAGCAAACCGTACTTACAACCCTCTAATTAAAGAATTCCATAACTTCAATTTGTTGTTGACTATTTTTATTCATTCATGTGATCTTAATTCTCTCGTACTAATACAAGATCACATTCTCAATAATGAATATGGAATTTTTCTGATATTTACAAAGAAATTATGCAAAAAATAATTTAATAATCTAAAGATAACAATAATAGTCCATTGTATTTATTTATTCATTGAAATAATAAATGTCTTTTACATGATTTTAGGACAGACTCCTAACAATAATGGTAATACTAATAAGCATGCCTTATTATGTTCACATAGCAATCAAGGGCCAGACCTTATCAATATATCTCATGTTTCCTATTAATCAGGCAGATTAGGCATATATATTTCATTTGAGAAATTAATCATATAATCACATATATAGTTACCAAACCTTGAGTCGAGCTTGTCTTTAGCGACGAGTGTACATGCCCAACTAGTCTTCAAGAACCCTTAAACCTAGACCGCTCTGATACCAAGTTGTAATGCCCTAAATAGCCAAGACCATTACACTATGTATTTTAAATAGTGTTGGACTTGCTAATCAAGTCATTTGGATATAAACGTGTAACTAAGGATAATTAACGGATTAGGGTTTAAACATTTTGATCATAGGGATAGTGGCTTTCATTAAAACTGTTTACAAGGCATTTACAATTGGGGTTTTATGCCCTAATTAAAACCTAATTTCTTTGTAATCTCATTTATTATCAATAAAAGAATACAAAATAATTTTTTGACTTGGTCAATAACTTTGCTCACATGTTTTATTTCATGATTATTTATTTCATATAAACTTCTATTAAATCCCGAGCATATAACTAATCATATTTATAGTGATGTAATCACAGTGGAATATAAATATTACTATATGTCCAAATATAAGTTAGTCCTAAGATTAGCCAGTGCACAGGATTTACACTAATTTGCCAATCTACGATATGACTAACTTACACATTGCAGTGTTATGTTCTTTCTAGAACATTAACAAAGTAGATAAAATCAGATGTATTTGTTACATCAGACTGGACCGATATTGACAATAGATAGGATAAGTAAACATATCGTTATTATCTATTATAGTCATATCAAATAGTTGACCATAGGTCAATTCAATCTCAATTCTGAGTGGTTAGTATTCTAACTATTTGTATTATTTGAGTTCTTTGACTTGTTCGTTACCAGCTTACCCTACGGACTAGCCCATATTTACATCTTGGGAACTCGGTATTATAATTGAGTGGGAGTGTTAATCATAGATATGAACATCTATAGCTTCTGATGAAGAAGTGAAATGATGGTTTCCTTTTAGTTTGGTTCAAGGTGCTAAATGATAGAGATATCATTTCAGTAATTAGTATTATTTTACTAAAATATCATTTACAAGGAACTAAGTGTTTTAGGGATAAAATACAATAAAGGGTAAAACAGTATTTTAGTCCCATCTCATTGTAGACCGTCTATAGAGGATTGAGTGACAATTATGGTTGTAACAATGGATAATTAATAAAGTATCTATATTGCTTATAGAGCGTTCTATGAGTTCAAGAGTGCAATTCTGAGTCTTTAGTGGAGTCACGGGGAATTAATAAGTTAGTAAATTTATTTGTTAGATTTATGATAGCTTATTGGAGCTTGATTTCATAGGATCATGGTCCCCACTGTACCTTGGATAAAATCATCTAGATAGTCTCAATTAATTGATTTAATTATCAATTTGAATTATCAAAGTTGACAAAGTCAATTTTAGATAGTTTCACAAAGTTATACAATTTAGAGATGAGAAGAGATTTTCGGATAGATTTATTAATTAAGATAAATTGGTATCTAAATTAGTAAATAAGTTTAAATCAAGGTTCAAATTATAAATAATTAATTTGAAAAAGGATTTGAATAATTATTTAATTAATTAAATCAATATAAAATAATACAAGCCTTGATTTTAAGTCCAACGGGCTTATAATTAAATGAGAAATTTCACGGGCCTAAAGCCCATGATAATTTCGACTAGGGCTATTAATTGGCTATTATTTTATTGATTTTTAATTAAATAAATAAGCTAATTGAGCCTATAAAAGAAATGCTAAGTGAGAGATGAAAACACAAGTTTAATAAGTTGAATCACAAGTTTCTGATAGGTTTTAGATTCTCTCTACTGCATAAGTCATTTTCTAAGCCTCGTTGTTCTTTTCTCTTCTTCTCTTTGTATCTATCTCATGTGTTGAGAATTTCCCATCCTAGTCTAGGTGATTCTAAGGATACTTTGGAAGATTGTGAAGAAAACTGAAGATCGGTTTAGTTTTTTGATAATACTCTGCGACAGAAAAGATACAAGGGTTAGAGAAACTGAAGGAAGGACTCTATCATTCAGCTGCATATAATGTAAATATTCTTATCATTATTTCTCTTTGAAATCAATTTTAGAAACATGTTCTAGGTTGTATCATATTAACTTGTTTAATATTAGATCTACATGATAATAAATAAAGATCTTGTATAACTTTCCCAACAACTGGCCTTAGTGCCTTTGGTAATCTTTATTTTCATGCATGAACATGTTAAAAATTTAATTATTTGATGTGTTTGAATAATTGGATGGATTTCATGATTTTATGAAGCATATTGAATTCTATGTGATCATTAGCAATTTTTAGGTTATTTTGTTGTGTTTTATATGATATTAATTTTTATATATGTTTTATTTTGTGTAAAACATGGTAAAAATTAATTAGAAAAATGTTTTGGTTTAAAAAAATTGCACAAATTTTTTTTTTGGAAAAATTTGGCCTGATTGCCCACGTGCGCGCGCACGTCACCCACCCTGCTCGCGCACTGCCCAGCCACCGCGCGCCCGCGTGTGCACACACCTAGCCAAGTGCACACGTGAACCGTACCCATCACCCAATTTTTTATTTTTTTTAAATTAAAGAAATTAAAATATGAAATTGATTATTTATAATCAAAACCAAGAATATCAGATATATTTTATCATTTAAAAATGTTTTTTGAAATAAGATATTTTTGTTGTTTGAGATTAAATAATTAGATACTTTTACAAAGATTCAAATTCAAATTTAATAATAGACTAACTACTTAATTTTAAATCTTTTAATATATTAAAATATTATAATTAAGATATTAGATATTTAAGATATTTTCTTTTAAATACTTATTTTTATTAAATCTTTATTTGAAAATATAAATATCTGTTTATTCTATATTTTTTAATATTTAAATTATTTAAAATTTGAAATTTGTTAGTTGGATATTTTAATTTGTTTAACTGTTTTGAGATATTTTAGGGTTGTTATAACTATAATATTTTATTTTTGTTAAATGGTTAAAATATTAGCTAATAGTTGTAACAACACAATATATTTTTTAAAAAACAATTAAGATATTGATTTTAAAATTCACAATTGGTTAAATTTTGAAAAATATCATTTTTTTCAACCAATTATCAAAATATTTTTTAATGGAATTTAAATTAAATTTGGTTAATTGTTGATAAATCCTATTTAAATTAAATTAATATTTTTGAAATTAACTTAAACCAAGTTGATTGTTGATAAATGAAATTTAAATTAACTATTGTTAATTGTTGATAAATTTCATTTAAATTGACTTATATATTTTTTTTTGTAAAAATTTATTAATTTGAATTTTTGATAAATTATAGATAATTAATTGTGATATTTTTGCAAATGAAATAAATTGTGGTATTTTTGCATAAATTCATAGACTTGCTCACATATTAACATGATTAGGCCCATCCAATTATAATATGTCTGTTTGCACTATATTTGCTATTTTTTCAATTAGGCTTAGATGCATATACTGGCCCATATATTTGCTAGATATATGGATTTTTGCCAAATAAAATATTCATAAAATGATAGGTTTTATTTGGGCCCATTAAAAAAAGTAAACTTTAAATTCATCTCTTGTGGGTAGTTCCACTTGTGATGACACATTTGCTTTTCATGACTATAATGGGCCTAATCAATTAATAACAATTAATAAAACGAAGGTTTAAATTCATGTCTTTTGGACCTTGTATGGAAGTATGGGGTCTTTGTAGTGGGAACGACATACTAGACCCAGCCCTCCTCCATATAAGCCAAATTGTTAAGACCCATTTACCTGAGTTAGACTTAATTGTATAGGTTCATTATATTAGTTAAGCCTAAATATTGATTAGCAACAAATTAATTCTAAATTAATTGAATTTGTTTCAATGTGACACTTTAGAATTAATAGGGAATTATAGGACTTTGTTTTTAAAAATTTAATCTTTTCAATTTTTTGGAGAACCATAGTCATTAGTTTTCTAAAAATAAATAATAAAAATACTATTTTTAATTATATAACGAGCTTATTTTAAGAATCATATTCGATCTCCACCTGTAAAGAACACCCTAGACTAATACTTACAAAACATTCGCATAACATAGTTTATAAAAGAATACCATCCATTATTAAAGTCTTAGGGGGACTTATTTAAAACCATGCAAGTTGGCGCCACAAGTTTAAAATAAAATATAGGTTTTTATGCAAAGTTCAAAGAAACCAAATAATTTAAATAATAGAGTCCCACTGATAATTTAGGAAAGTCTCTTAAAAACAAATCATAATTTAAATGGCGTTCTACGTTGATCGTTTTATCATCCATAGGATTACCCCACGCCATACACCTCATGATGAAAGAACTCCTCACCTCACCACGCGTGCCATAGAGAAATCCTATTTGCTACCTGGAAGGAAAGTAAGGGGGTGAGCTAAAAGCCCAGTAAGGAAGTACAAGCAAATAAGCAAGTAAGAAAAACAACAAACAACCAAACACTAACGTTCATCTAAGACATCATGGTACGTCATAACGTAATCGTAACATATCATCATATCATAACATAATCGTACATATCATCATATCATAACATAATCGTACATATCATCATATCATAACATAACGTAACATATCATCATATCACAAACATACAGCATACATGATGAGCATGGAACGCTAGTTGTCCATGTCACCCTATGAGGTAAACAGGAGATCACTGGTCCTTGAATAACCTCGGCGCGTCCGCCCTAGGAGTCACGTCTCAATGTCCTTAGTAACTCGTTCGATGTATCTGACATCGTAATCTGTTTGATATATCTAACATCGTATTCTGTTTGATGTATCTAACATCCATACACATATCACATTCAACATATCATCACATTATGACATTCATAATTTCATAACAGTTCATTCATATAACAGCCTTACCATTCATAGCATAAAATCATAAAATCTATCTAACTTCCTTACCTCAGGTCCAAGCTAAGAATTTCACAATCTTTCAACGAGCCTATATCATAATCAAAATAACGTTTCTTAGGTTCATAAAATTACTATTTTGCCCTTCCATACAACTCATGTGTGCATGGGCCATGCACTCATGATAACAGTTACATTAAACATGCAATTATCGCCAAAAAGAATAATGCTCATTCTACCCATTTTACTAACATGATTGTTTTATAAAAATCACATAGTTGAATAATAATCATGATTTTGGACGTAAAAGTTGATTTGCATGTAACATGCATACGTGGGAACATTGCGTAATAAAGCCGTTTTCAAAAACGATAATTCTACATTTCTTTTATTATTTTAAAATCAATAGACATATTACATGCTTTGTTTTTCTTAAAATTTCTAAGTTGATTAAATTTCTCAAAACTTTATTTTATTTTATAAATTTATTTTATTTTAGCTCAAAATAAAATATGTGACATTTTCATTAAATAAATATTAATTGACCAAGAATTTCCCAACAAGCTTGGATTTAATTAAAATACCTATTTTAATATGTTTCTTTAGAAAAATATATTGTGTTACATAAATGATGTGACAAATATATTTTAAGTGTGGAAAAAATACATTTTGGTTTAATTTATTTAAGACTTAGTTTTTAAGTAGCAAAAATCCATATGTGACAATTTAATAACAATTGTTAACCTTTTTAAAACAAACTTTCAGCCACCATTTATTTTATTCAAAAATCACAAATAAATAGAGTCTAAATATTTTTCTCATTCAAAATAAATGAAAAATCATTACTTATCAAAATATGCATTCATACCATTAAAAATATCATTTTTCAATATTACCATAACTTAGGAAAAATAATTTATTCCAAAAATTAATCAAATTCATTTTTAGTGAAACTTACTTCATATTTTATTACAAAATTCCAGCAACTATTATTATCATTAAAAATCACCATATTAAAGTTTATAAACCCATATTTTCCCAAAATTCAATAAAAATTCTGTAGGAAATTAATTGAATAAAATATCATCACATGAGACTTAAAATCCTCTTTTAATTTCATAAAAATTAACATATTCATCAAGAACATTATTTATGCATGCAACTCATCTTTTTATCAACTTTTACCCAATTATTTTTAAAAAAAACAGCAAGCTTAATTCTTTATAAAACTCAACTTTTGTCTAAAAAATTACATAAAATCATACATTCTTAAAATCTCATTATACTCTTATAATATGCATGATTCTAATATCACTAACATATTCACATGAATCCTTTTAAAAACCATTTGTTGCAATTCCATGAAAACCAACACAACACTATCAATAAAATAACATATAGTAATTTATAAGCACCATATTCACATATGCCTTATATTAACCTAACATGTTTCTATCATTATTTCATGCATCTTATAATTTAATCATTCAAAATATAACATGCATCTAACAAAATTTCATGATCAAGATATCAAGATTGCCACTTATTCTCTTACCCATATAACATAGGTCCTAAAACATGGATCTAATATATTGTAAATCACACAACATATCATGAACACCCTTGGGTGTGCCTAGGCCGAAATCACCATACAAGTATTCATAGATTATTACAATTTTTTTATGCATAGCAACATCAACATCACAACCCTTAAACACAAATCATACTCTCACAAAATCCAAATCCTATACATCAATCCTACCAAAATCAACCATTAGTACCATTAACAAAACCTCATATACAACCCACCAAAAACAAATATAAGGGCTAAGAAAAGACCATTACCTCTCTTGATTGTAAAATCAAGAACACAAAAGATCAATACCCAAACTCCACACCCTTGTTCAAGCCTAGGGTTTTTATTGGAAAACCACCATGAGGAGAAGAAGAACCCAAACACACACAAGAAAATAACACAAATCAATATCATATTATCAAATAAAGAGATTATGCAAAAGAGAAAACAAGAAGACATACTCTAGGGGGGTTCCTCTTCACCTTCTCCTTCCTTCTTCCTTTCTTTCTTTCTTCTTCTCTCTCTCTCTACACGCCACTCTCTCTCTCTCTCTCTCTAGGTCACGGCAGCCACACACACAAGAGCAATGGCTCTTCTCTCCTTTCATAGCCCCTTTATCACAAATCCTCCCATAAAGTCTCCCTTAACACAATAAGGTAAGTTTCCATTTCCCTTTTATTTTTCTTAATTTCTCTTTATTTTAAAAAGATATAAAGGAATAAAAATATGATCATGCCTATCCCCAAATGATTATGGTCTTCAATTTTTGATTTTTACCATCTTAAGGAAATTATTCCTTTCACACTAGGTCACACGCCCAAACACCCTATTTCCCTTTTCTTTTCTTTTCTTTTTTATAAATAAATTAACCCAATAAAATCTAAAATAAGGAAACATAAAATGTGTAGAAAATCTACACATGTGCACCATGCTACCATGCACTAGCACACACTAAATCACTAGGGTGCATTACTATCTATCATGCACCTTAGTGCATTCCACCATAGCTCACATAATTACCTCATTTGTCACACTTAATTAAAATGTAACACTAATAGTAAAATAACATGTTACACAATTATTCACTTATTAAAATTAATTAACCAAACAATTCTAACAATTTAATAAAATAATAAACAATCAAATAAAACAAATAATCAACCAAATAAAATAACAACACTTAAATAAAACAATTCATCACAATTAACATTTAAATCAAATAAATCACAAAATTTAAATAATCTAAAAAAAAAAAATTTGGTGCACTACACCACCGTTGGTTTAACAAGGTTAATAGCTTAATGGGGCCTCGAGACGCTTTGATTCGTCCCCCTACGAAAGGTGTTCATTAGTTATTTTTACAATGTTAGATTTCGAAAGATAGATAATTATAGGACAAATTCTACTAGACTCACCCCTACGGTGACTACTAGGACTAAATCTATTGATTATCGAAATCGTGGGTCTAGCTCATAAAATAAGAGATTTTGTTTTCTTATTTTGATTGAATAGTAGGTTGTTAATAATTGTGTCAATTATAAAATAAGTTTACAATTTTATTTAACTAGTGGTATTTTTTACTCTCGCCAATCGGGATAAGGATATCATAAATTAGTTAAAAACCTAAAGAAATAGAGATATGATTGTTTTTGATATTTTTTTTTCATATCTTACATATTTTGGTATATGTTGTACTATTTCTTGAAATTAGTGTGAATAGGAGTTTTATTGAGCAAAAGTAATTGATTTCTATTTTATTGATAATTGGTAGTTTTAAGTATGGTTGTGTCTACTCCCATCCTTTCTCAACTTTCGATGGAGAAACTCACTGGATAAAAGCAAAACATCAGCATTGTGTTGATTGGTGACAACTCCAAGTTCGTCCTGACTGATGAATCCCCGGAAGTTCCGGCTGAAGGAGCCACCAAGTCTTTGAGGGATAAGTATGAGCGTTGGCAGGCGACTAACAATAAGGCGCAGTACTACATGTTGACTAGTATGGTTGACACTCTCAAGACAAAGATGGAGAATGTCGAGATGGCCTATGAAATCATGGATCAACTCCAAGACAAGTTTAGTGCCAAGTCAGCGCAGACTCGCTTTGAGGCCACCAAGAAATATGCCAATGCTCGGATGGCACCATCCCAACATGTTCGTGATCATCTGATCAAAATGAAAAATTACTTTTAGGAAGCTGAACTTCATGGAGGAACAATAGATGAGGAAACTCAAGTTGGCTTAATCCTCAACAATCTTTCTCCAGCTTTCCTGCCGTTCACCACCAACTATGTGTTGAATAAACTCAACTATGGTTTGACGCAGCTCATTAACGAGCTTCAGACTTTTGAGTCTATCATGGGTGGACCAAGTAAGGGAGGAGAAAAGAAGACAACTACTACTACTGCTGCTAATCTAGCTAAGGCTGAAGCTAACCAAGCTTCGTCTTCAAAAGCTGGAAACAAGAGGAAAGGTGGACAAAACAACAACCCCAAGCCTGCAAAGGCTGCAAATACGAGTGCACAACCAAATGCACAGAAGCCTAAGGGGAAGAACAAGAAAAAAAAGATAGGTAAAGGTAAGTGTTTTCACTGCAAAGAGAAGGGGCATTGGAAACACGATTGCTTCAAGTTTCTAGCAGCTAAAAACAAAGGTAATGATTATAGTTCATATATCTTAGAAACATGTGTTTTAGAGAATTATAAATCCGTTTGGATTGTTGATTCTGGATCTACTAACCATGTTTGTAACTTTTTATGGCTTCTTGAATCGTGGGAGGAAGTGGACGAAGGCAGCTTAAAGCTTAGAGTTGGGAACGAAGCGTTCGTTGCAATCTAAGCTAGAGGAAGCGCTCTTCTAAATTTTGGAAATAAATTTATAATTTTAAATGATGTATTTTTTTTATTCTGGATTTTAGTAGAAATTTAATTTCAGTTTCCATGTTGCAATTAGAACAATTTGTTATGACTGTCACAAGTTCTAATACATATATATTTCTTTCAAAGGATCACAATTGTGTATTGCATGTTTGGAAAATGAGCTTTATATTCTACGATCTGACAAACCCCTCACTCTTAACAATGATTTATTCAAAGTAGCTAAACCTAGGACCAATAAATGTCAAAAAACTGATAACGATAACATGATGTATTTATGGCATTTGAGACTAGGTCACATTGGCTATGATAGGATTCAAAGACATACAAAGGAAAGACCTTTGAGGGAACTCACCTTAGGTGGATTACCTGTCTGTGAATCTTGTATAGAAGGCAAACTAACCAAGTGTCCATTCTCTGGAAAGGGTGATAGGGCACAAAAACTACTTGGACTTGTGCATTCAGATGTTTGTGGGCCTTTGAATGTACAAGCCAGGGGTGGTTTTGAGTATTTTGTCACTTTCATTGACGATTACCATAGATACTCATATCTTTACCTAATGCATAGAAAACCAGAAACATTTTCAAAGTTTCAGGAATTCCTAGCAATGGCTCAGAACCAATTAGGTAAAACGTTAAAGATCTTACGATTTGATAATATTTGGATATGCAAGTCCAAGAACTTTTAACTAAACTTGGGATTTTATCACAACTTACTGCCCTGGGTACTCCGCAACAAAATGGAGTAGCGGAATGCCGGAACAGAACTTTATTGGAAATGGTTAGATGCATGCTTAGTTACTCAACTCTACCAACTTTGTTCTGGGGTCATGCAATTGAAACCGCGAACGACATTCTCAATGTCATGCCATCTACATCATTCCCCAAAACACCCTTAGAATGCTAGAATGGTCGTGAACCAAGTTTATGCCATCTACGCTATCCTAAAGGTACTCGTGGTGGAATTTTCTATAGTCATTAAAAAAAAAAAGTGTTTACTTCTACGAATGATACTTTTTTGGAAAATGATTATGTCCAAAACTTCAAACCACGCAACAAAGTAGTTTTAGAGGAGATGGTTGAAGAATTGACTCCAACCAATGTACCATCATCATCAAAACGAGTTGATGATGAAATTCTCACTCTTCATGTTCAACCGACGCAAATCGATTTTAATGAAGAAAGTACCACTATTCCTAAGCAAACAGTCACAAAGCCTCGTCGTAGTGGGAGGGTTTCTAGGAACCCAGTTTTCTATGGTTTGGATGGTGAAACTAATATGGTTGTTGGTGACACTAGTGATGATGATTCTTTGTCTTTCAAACAGGCAATGGTTAGCCCTAAAACGGAACTATGGCTCGAAACCATGAAACAGGAAAAGGAGTTCATGTACTCAATTTCCATTTGGGATCTTGTGGAAGCACCTAGTGACTTTAGGGCCATTGGGTGAAAGTGGATCTGCAAGAAGAAACGAGGTATTGATGGAAATATCGAAACTTATAAAGCTCGATTAGTGGCAAAGGGTTATACCCAAAGAGAAGGCGTGGAATATGGGGAAACATTTAGTTCGGTAGCCATGCTCAATTCCATTCGCATCCTCCTATCCATAGTAGCCATTCATGACTATGAGATTTGGAAAATGGACGTCAAGACATCTGTTCTTAATGGAAAGCTTGACGAAGTCATTTGTATGGATCAGCCAGAAGGATTTAAAGTAGTTGAACAAGAAGGAAAAGTTTTCAAGTTGAATAGGTCCATTTATGGACTTAAGCAAGCTTCTTATTCCTGGAACCTTAGGTTTGATGAAATAATCAAAACCTATGGCTTTGAACAAAATATTGGTGAGCCTTGTATTTAGCAACTGAAGGTAAATCAAAGAGTGGTATTCATGGTTCTTTATGTAGATGATATCTTACTCATTGGAAACAATGTTAAGAAATTATCAGATGTGAAGAATTGGCTTAACACTCAATTCCAGGTGAAGGATTTTGGTGAAGCAAGTTATGTTCTAGGTATCCAGATCATCAGAGATGGAAAGAACTGACTCTTAGCTCTATCTCAAGCAGCTTACATAGATAAAGTGCTTGAACGTTTCTCAATGAAAAATTCCAAGAAAGGACGTTTACCGTCCTACCATGGAATTTATCTTTCAAAGAAGCAGTCTCCCCAGACTCCTGAAGAGGAAGATGCAATGAGAAAAGTTCCTTACGCATTTGCAGTTGGAAGTCTGATGTATGCTAAGTTGTGTACTAGACCAGATATCGGCTATGCAGTGGGAATAGTGAGCAGGTATCAGTCAAACCCAGGACCGGAACATTGGATAGCAGTTAAGCATATCCTGAAGTATTTAAGGCAGACTAGTGATTATATGTTAGTCTACAAGGGTGGTGTTCTGAACCCTGTAGGCTACACCGATTTAGATTTTTAGACTGATGTTGATGACCGGAAGTCTCTCTCTAGATTGGTGTTTACTCTTCGGAGTGGAGCTGTGATATGGAGAAGTGTAAAGCAGTCTGCGATCTCAGATTCCACCATGGAGGCTGAATACATAGTTGCGTCAGAAGCAGCTAAGGAAACGATCTGGCTAAAGAAATTTTATTCAGATCTTGGTGTTATTCAAGAAATGGATAAACTGCATATGTTGTTTTGTGACAACACATGAGAGATTTCCAACTCGAAAGAACCTCATAGTCACAAGAGGAGTAAGCATAGAGAAAGGAAATATCAAATTATTCGAGAATATGTGGCTAGGGGAGATGTGAAGGTTATGAAAGATTGTATCTGAAGACAATCTTCTAGATCCATTTACAAAGACACTACCAGAATCTACATTTGATAAGCATATCAAGGAAATGAGATTAGTAGAATTAAGGCATTAGTTTCAATTATTGCAAGTGGGATTTTGTTGTGGATTTGTGCCCTAATTAAAACACAATTTCTTTGTAATCTCATTTATAATCAATAAAAGAATAAAAATCATTTTTTGACTTGGTCAATCACGTTGCTCATATTTTTTTTATTTAATATAAACTTCTATTAAATCCCCAGCATATAGTTAATCATATTTATAGTGACATAATCACAGTGGAATATAAATATGATTATATGTTCAAAATAAGTTAGTCCTAAGATTAGTCAGTGCACAGGATTTACACTGACTTGCCAATCTACTATATGATCTACTTACACATTGCAGTGTTATGTTCTTTCTAGAACATTAGCTAAGTAGATAGGATCAGATGTATTTGTTACATCAAACTGGAACGATATTGAAAGTGGATAGGATAAGTAAACATATCGTTATTATCTATTCTAGTCATATCATATAGTTGACCATAGCTCAATTCAATCTCAATTCTGAGTGGTTAGTATTCTAACTGATTGTATTGTTTGAGTTCTTTGACTTGTTCGTTACCAGCTTACCCTACGGACTGGCCCATACTTACATCTTGGGAACTCAATAATATAATTGAGTGGGAGTGTTAATCATAGATATGAACATCTATAACTTCTGATGAAGAAGTGAAATGATGGTTTCCTTTTAGCTTGGTTCAAGGTGCTAAATGATAGAGATCTCATTTCAGTAATTAATATTAGTTTACCGAAATATCATTTACAAGGAACTAAGTATTTTAAGGATAAAATACAATGAAGGGTAAAACTGTATTTTAGTCCCATCTCATTGTAGACTGTCTATAGAGGATTGAGTGACAACTATGGTTGTAACAATGAATAATTAATAATGTATCTAATTTTCTTATAGAGCATTCTATGAATTCAAAAGTGTAATTCTAAGTCTTTAGTGAAGTCACGAGGAATTAATAAGTTAGTAAATTTATTTGTTAGATTTATGATAACTTATTGGAGCTTGATTTCATAGGCCCATGGTCCCCATTGTACCTTGGATAAAATTATCTAGATAGTCTCAATTAATTGATTTAATTATCAATTTGAATTATCAAAGTTGACCATGTCAATTTTGGATAGTTTCACAGAGTTATACAATTTAGAGAAGAAAAGAAAAAATAGGGAAGATTTATTAATTAAGAAAAATTGGTATCTAAATTAATAAATAAGTTTAAATCAAGGTTCAAATTATAAATAATTAATTTAATTAATGATTTGAATAATTATTTAATTAATTAAATCAATAGAAAATAATACAGGCCTTGATTTTAAGTTCAACGTGCTTATAATTAAATGAGAAATTTCACGGGCCTAAAACCCATGATAAGTTCGACCTAGGGCTATTAATTGGCTATTATTTTATTGATTTTTTAATTAAATAAATGGCCTAATTGAGCCTATAAAAGGAATGCTAAGTGAGAGATGAAAACACAAGTTTAATAAGTTGAATCACAAGTTTCTAATAGGTTTTAGATTCTCTCTACTACACAAGTCATTTTCTAAGCCTCATTGTTTTTTTCTCTTCTTCTCTCTGTATCTATCTCATGTGTTGAGAATTTCCCATCCTAGTCTAGGTGATTCTAAGGATACTTTGGAAGACTGTGAAGAAAAGTGAAGATCGATTTAGTTTCTTGATAATACTCTGTGACAGAATGTAGAGTCTAAGAACTTTACTTAGCTAGTTAGATAGTAGTAGCAATAGTAATAATTGTAGTATTTTTATGACTGTGGATTTTGGTTCAGACCGGGATTTAATTGGACACTCGTAGTAACATTTGTAGATTTTCTAAGTTTAACCTATAGTTTAAGAATATTAATTTTAACCTAAGGTTTGATTAATATGACTGATATTGATGGTGATATTTATTATATTATAAGGTTTAGATAGACCCAATAAGATAGTAACACTTGTCACATGTATGTTTAATGATAATTAAGTATTTTTGAGGAATAAGTTTATAAGATCAATATTTGAATATCCTAGGGTCTGTCAGCAGCTTTGAAATTGTTAGAGGATTTAGTCAAGGTTGTTTACTCAATTCAAATTAGGCTGAAAATGTGAACTTTCGTGTTTAAATATTCAGCGTATGCCGATATATCGCAGCTATAGGGGGCGATATATCGCAATACGGGGATACGAAAAACACGTAACTTTGCACGACCAACTCGACGAGCCTCGGGCATATTAGCCCAGGCGATATATCGCCTACTAGGGGCGATATATCGACTCCTTTGAATGTTTTTGAAACCGGGCTTAATTTAATCTTTAACCTCTTGATAAGTCCAGCATCTTTCTGACCGAGTCTTTAGCCTCTGCTGAACGATAATTCAAATATTTTTCAATTAAAAAGCCATTATTTTATTCAAGTTAAATGAAGATCTTTTCATTCTTGAACTCTATAAATAGGACCTAGTACCCAGCCATTTATTCATTCATCAAGCTAAGTTCAGAGGCTGCAAGCTGCTAGGTTATTTTTGAGTGCTTAAACACTTGGGTTAGGAATATAAGATTTAACTTTATAAGCTTAATAAACACTCGGGAAGTAAGGTTCATAGTATTTTCGGTTCGAGGTGTAGTTCGGTTATAGAAGCATTTGAGGTATTCATTATTATAGTTCATTTCTGTGTTATTCTTATAGTTTTCTACTCAAAATCCTAACTCTATTCTTTATTCTTGGTTAGGAAATCTATGATCTTGAACGTAAGATTTTTGGTTAGTATATTCTCGATGGTATAGTTCATCCATTCTTTTCATCCCTTTTTCTTTAGTATACTCACCTTTCTTTGATTGTTTTTAGGAGTGTTCCAAAGTCCCAATCCTGTTCTCATATCCCGGTATATTTGGTAAGGGAAATAGGATAGGATTTTATATGTTATGTTATATGTTATCTTATGATTTATATGTTATGTTATCTTATGATTTATGTGTTCTGTTATATGTTATATTATGTATGTTGTAGACTTGGTCATATGACTTGTATAACTAACAAGCCTCAATAAATTTATGGGCATATGACTTGCTTAGCCTGCAAGCCCCACAAATCTAATGGGCATATGACTTGTTTAGTTTACGAGCCCCAATTAATAATGACCACTATAGTATGTGTGACATATGTTTATGATATGTTTTAGTATATGTTGATATTAATTTTATGTATATGATTTATGTGTTAGATTTTCCTTGCTAGGCATTAGGCTCATTCCTTTATGTTTATATGTGCAGGAAAATAGCTATGGTGGTGGGAAGGTTCTTGGCAGCTTGGGGGTTTTGTATTGAGGCAGAATGGAAATGGATGGATTGAGCGTTCGGTTCGTGGATGAAGTCGCTTTTTAGTCTTTTAAAAATTATGCTTTATATGTATTTTTCCGCATGTTATTTTGTAACCCATTTATTTAAAGTTATGTTATGTTTTCATTTTAAAAACAATGGGATCCCATATCCTACTTTAAATTTTATGTAGTTTAACATTGGTCTTACAAGTTTTAAATGAAGTTATGATTATTTCACTTGTGAGTTTGATTAAAGATTAGTGTCTATGTATAGTAGTCATTAATGGTCCAAAGTCTAGAGTGGTTGGGTCATTACAGTTGGTATCAGAGAAATGGTTCATTCGCATGAAGTTCTCCTCGATACACACACTCAAAGCTTCGAATCTGACCGCCAAGTAAGTATTTAAATTATTGTTATTATGCTTATATGTATAGCTAACGATTTTAGCATTTATGTTTTCAGTTAAGTATGAACGAAGCATTAACCTATGAGGATATCCGAGCCATTAAGGCTTTAAAGAGAATAAGAGAACCGAGAAACACCATAGGAACACTAGAGAGAATCACTCGGAGACTGCTTTTGTTCCATAGAGAAATAGGTCACCTTCAAGAGTCTAAGCAAATCACGATGAGAGCAACGGAACAATACGTTTTAGTAATTAGACTATTTAGAGATTTTCATCCCATAATTGCAGCCTTAGAGGAGATATGGGAAACAATGGATGATGAAAATGAACTGCCAGTAGCAATGCGATATTACTTTCTCTTAATTAGGTTCACTTCAAAATCAGAATTTCAGTTTACAAATGAGCAAAAGCATAGGATTTTTACGAACCTTCCTTGAGGACATTTTGAGGCACATGATAGTGAAGATTATGAAGAGTTAGATGATGATATGCTAGATGAAGGATCAAATGTAGAAGATCCTGATTTTTAGAATAGTTAGTTTCATTGTTTGTTTTATTTATTGTTTGTTTTATGGTTGTAATAAGTGAAAACTCTTTTCCAAATTAATATCATGTTATTTTGTTATCATGTATGAGTTTGATTTTTTTTTCCGCAATCATAATAAATAATAAATAATGACTAAGTTTGGTGAGGGTGGATACAAATCAATGAACCAAGTTTCTATATTGAGAGTTAGGGGGCCATAGTAGTGGGAACGATTTTACTGATCCCAGCCCTCCCTCAATATGGTTAACTTTGGAACAAAGATGAGTTTCGAGCCTGAGAATTAAGTCATATAGGATGATTAGAAACAGACTTAGAAATAATAAAGATGGCTTGTTTTTCTAAGTATAGAAACCCATTCTAAAAATAAAGAAGACTTATACACTACAACAATATTGAGTATATATTACATTAAAGAATAGCATATATTTAGAAGTGCTATTATTAAGTGGGAGGATTAAAAAACACGGAACTGAATAGTGGGGATTAAAAACACACGGTCTGTTTTTGGCGCCATATGACTAAGAACTCAGGCGGCAAAATGAATTTCTGCCAAATTCCCTTTCTCTCAGCCTTTCTCTAAGTTACCCTTTCTCTCAGCCTCCATCTCTCACTCACGAAGCCCTCTCCGCCCTCATGAAGACTCACCGCCCTCAACTCATCTCTGCCTCACCGCCCTCACCACCCTCACGAAGTCTCTCCGCCCTCACCGCCCTCACGAAGTCTCTCCGCCCTCAACTCAGCTCTGCCTCACGAAGACTCGCTCCAGAGTCGAGCTCTTTCTCCGCCTCAAAAAGTCACGCTCCAGAGTGGAGCTTCTCTACCTCACGAGTTCTCTGCCTCACGCCCACGTAACTTTATAGCAAGAGAAGGTACTGATTTCCCATGGATCCTTAGTATCGATAATGATTTTTTCTTCTTCTTGTGTGAAGGAGCCTTTCTTAATCTTAATAAACCCTTCTCTGGTTCTCATCACTGGTGATCTCACAGGTTTCTCTCTCAATCTATCTTCCTTTATTTTTATTGAACTTTTATGTTTTGGCTGATATAGCTTCGTGGGTTGTTGAATTATTTGGTAGTCTGATATGGGTTTCTTCTATATTTGTAATATTTGCTTCATGTCTAAGATTAGTATCGTGGACTTTTATAAATATGTAATGCTTAAGGAATTAGATTCTTCTTATGCATGACTGTATCTGGTGAAATTTTCACTTTTTAAAAAGCATAACACAAATTTCTTGTCTTGTTTGGGCAGAGACTAACCTTTCTAAAGAAGTTACCCATTCTTTTTTTAATTAATGGCATTGTTGTGTGTGTTTCTTTTCGGAGAAATTTGTGCTTTTTATATGCTGTCAACTGATATAAGTTTTGATGATATGCATAGTCAGATTTGAGAGTTGAGAGTCGTGTTGTACTTATAAGAGTTTATGTTATTTTGCTATGTTCTCACTGGTTGATAGAGTACTGTTGCATGCTCCCCCTTATCCGTATAGAAATCATAAGCAGTTTGCTTTATATCAATATACTCAGTATAAATTAGATTATGATTCCCACTAGCCTGTGTTAAGCCATCTACAGACATGATTTGTCAAATCGAACACTGTCTAACTTCTTGTTGTTATCTCCACTAGATGGCAAGAGCAAGGATTTTTTAACAATGAAGCAAAATGAGGTGGTCTGGTCTCAAATAGTTTATCCATCTTAATCTACAACTCTTCCCACACCTTTGTAATCCTGCACTCTAGTACTCATTCTATTCATTTATATTTACAAATTATTGAAATATATATATACATATTTAAAATATTATACATCTCACAATATAAGAAAAGATGATGTAAACTTTAAAATCACTAATTTTTACAGATAGTGCAAAAGAAACAGAACCTGCAAGCTTTGGGACAGAGCTCCAACTGCCATGGCCATGAGTGGTGATATGTGTAAGGAGCTTGTCATCTTCTTCAGGTGACCAAAGGCCTCTCTTGATTTTCTGCTTGTTGCAGCAACGATGGCCCATATCCACAACTATATATTATTTACTTTCCCAAATAGTTAGAAAGCTTATTAATAATGATGATCAATACTAGCTAATCACTTGAACATTTTTCACAAGGAAAAATCATTCCAACTAACCTCTCACAACTCTCTCTCTCTCAATAATTTTTACATTCAATCATCTTATTGATATCCATATATACACTAGTCCTGTTATCTTTCTTGTATGACTCAAGTAGCGTGTATTAATTATGCAGTTTTGAACTCACAAATAAGAAAGATTGGTTGATGCATGCCAAAACCTGCAGCTTAGCAATGAAACTTTTGAGAAATAAACTGAGGACTTCCATTTTAGTTAAACACCATGGATAGCTATCACTTCATTGTTATGTTCTTTCACTTGAGTTGAATCCTACAACTAGCATCCTTGGAAGAAGGTGAATGGTCAGAGACTGATAAACCTTATTCTCTTTTGCAGAATTTGAACCACAAAAATATTGTGAAATATTTTGGATCCTTAAAGACTAAGAGTCACCTCCACATAAGGTATTTTCAAAGGTATATTTAAAGGTATTTTTTTAAAACTAATTCATAAATTTATATAATTTGTTTATTCTATATTTTTATTTATCTCCATCATGTATGCTTATGTGAATGGTAAATAATACTTTTTTTTAACCTATTTATTTTACATGCTCTTCCATATGTAATTCATATGCTTATTATTTGTTTGATATAGTCAATTTGTTTACTATGTATAATTTGTTGACTTAGCTACCAACATCTGAAAGATCATAGAATGAGTGATCACAGAGACAGTGGTTTCTGAGCATTGAAATCTATAAGATGGTTTAGTTTTCTTTGTTAAAAAAAAAAAAACAGAATAAGAGTTGAACTAAAGGAGGTTATTATATTTTTTAATCAATGATCATTTGAGTATGTAAATAATATCTATGTCTTTGTTCATGTAATTTTTATTTTGATCTTATAAGCATGTTGTTCTTTCAGTATGAGATAATTGTGACATGACTTTTTGATTTATTGGGTTCTCTACACAAGTTTCTAAATTTCTTTAACTCTTTCAGAAATTCAGAATTGGAGGGAACTTTATTTGCAGCAGTTTGCAAGAGGTATGTTTTCTTTTATTTTTGTTAAAATACTTTGCAAATGTTAGAGGAGTTTGAATATCTTAGATATTCATCCATAGTGAAGTAGGTTCTGAGATTATTATTATTGTGTGCTGCGGTGATAACGGAAGGTTGAGAACTTGTGTGTATTAGTGAAGTAGGTTCTGAGAAATTTGTGCGCTGCGGCGAGATAAGGAAGAAAACTTGTGTGTTGATTGAATATTTTGAATTGATAATGATTGATGGTTGGTTAATAAATATGGCTGGAATGTTTTCTGATTTTCTGTTAGTTATTTGATGTATATCTAATAAACTTCAAAAACCATAGAAATTTGAAAGTAGAATCGAAACCCATGTGGGGAAATATATTAGAATAATTATAGAAATAGCTTCTTGCAATTCAAAAATATATTAGAATAATTGTTCGAATATCAGGAGAAAGACCGCCATGAACACAAAGTACCTGGAGAGAAAAATAATATATATTATTACATAACTGAAGCACCCAGGCATCTATGCAACCAAATAACATATGATAAGTGCGTGTATAAACTATGCATAAATAACAGGAAATATTAGAATGTGACATCATGTGTGAGTGTGTAAAGCAAGAGAACCTTACAGTGCCATCTATGATTGCTGAAAGCGTCAAATAATAAAAAACATCTGTACAATACCGCCATGCATTAGCATTTCCATACTTCCTCTGGCACTCGTCATAAAAACCATACACCTAGCAGAGATGACATGATCCATAAAAAAAAAATCAGTGATAAGAACTCCTAAAAGCTTCTAAACTGGTATTCGGAGACATTAGCATCTCTATTTTAGTCATAAAATATCAAGAGAGAAAAATAACAGTTGATAAACTTTATTTTAACACACCCAGCTGCCTAAGCTATCAAGTTGAAATAGTTGAGAAACTGTTGAAGTGTGACTAACAGTAAAGTCTTCCATTTTTTGTGCACAAAGCAAAACTTTTTTAATGAAGAAAAGGACAATAGGAAAACTCAGAAGATAATTGATAATTGTTGAACACTAAATCCTTCCAGCTAAGACAATAAAACAAGAAAGGAAAGTCGTTGAACTCCTTAACCATCAACCCACGAATAGAAGCTAAAAGCTTGGCTCTACAATAAAATGTAGCTTTATCCGGATAATGTGAATTACAAATAGATATCAAATTCTTGAACTGACAATACTCTTTATATATATATAAATATATATAATATTTCTTTGAGATGAGGATTGGAAATGCCAGAATTATCTCAAGTTTAGCAATAAGACTAAATAAACAGCTTAAATTCATTTCTGAACTCAAAATCAAGTAATTTTAAAAATCAAATCATATAGTATATTTTGGTTGATACAATTTTGTATTTACAATTACATAGACTTATCAAAATTTTGCTTTTTGTTGGTTAGAACAGGACAACTAAATTGGTGATCATGTTGGATAAAAATTGGCTACGCTTCAATAGGTAATAAGAATTAGGGATTTAATTAGTGCTAGCTTAGTAAAATTAGTAACTTACTGTATTTGTTACTAATATATTATAAATATGAACTTGTCTTTGAATTGTAGAGCCTCGGATGAGTATAGAGAAGGCGCTAAGAATTTTGTAGAAATGTCAGAAAAGCTAGCTGGTTATCCAGAAAAGTTATTGTGTCCATGCAAAGTTTGTCGAAACTTAAGTCACCAATGTATTAACATTTTGTATGAACACTTAGTCATTTATGGGATTGATCCAACATACAAAATCTGGTTTCATCATGGGGAAGAATTATCAAGAGATGATGATGTAGAGACAATGGAAACATTTGATTCTTGCAACTTGTTTAGGGCTACAAATATTGATGGTTGTGATTTTGAAAGTCATCTAGAAGGTCATGATGACACTTTTATGGAAAAAATAGAAGATGCAGACACTCCATTATATCCACAATGCACTAAATATACTAAGTTATCGTCAATTGTTGCATTGTATAAGGTTAAAACTACCAATGGATGGTCTGACAAAAGTTTTGATGAATTGTTAAGACTTTTGAATGATATGTTACCTTTAGATAATATGATCCCCAAGTCTATGTATGAGGTTTGAAAATTTCTTCGATTATTTGATTTAGGATATGAAAAGATTCATGCGTGTGTTAATGATTGCTGTTTGTTTAGAAAAGATAAAGAAAACTTGCAAGAATGTCCAACATGTGGAACTTCACGTTGGATGTCAGATAAGCTGACTAAAAAGGTACGACATGGTGTCCCAGCAAAAGTTTTGAGGTACTTTCCTATAATCCCTAGGTTGAAACGGATGTTCATGTCTAAAAGAATTTCAAAGGAATTAAGATGGCATCACAACAATAAAAGTTGCGATGGAAAAATGTGTCACCCAGTGGATTCAGCAGCATGGGAGCTAGTCAATGATAAATGGCCATCATTTTCAAATGAAGAGAGAAATATTAGACTTGGCCTTTCCACAGATGGATTTAACCCATTTAGTAATTTAAGTTCTAAGTATAGTGTTTGGCCTGTTTTGTTGGTCATGTACAACTTACCCCCATGGTTGTGCATGAAATAGGAGAATATTTTATTATCAATGTTAATTCCAGGACCTAAACAACCTGGGAATGATATTGATATATACTTAGAACCCCTTGTAGAGGACTTGAAATTATTATGGAATGAGGGTGTTGATGCTCATGATGCATTGGACAATATAAATTTCAAGTTGCGGGCTATTTTGATGTGGACAATCCAAGATTTTCCAGCATACGGGAACCTTGCTGGTTGTAAAAATAAGGGATGTTTTAGTTGTCCCCTATGTGGTTATGGTACTCATTCAGAGTGGCTAAAACATAGTGGGAAGTTTTCATATCGAGGTCATCGGAAATTTCTTAAAGAAGACCATCCATTTCGGAGTAAAAGAAGTTGGTTTGATGGAGAAGTTGAGCATGGAAATCCGCCAAGAATCATGAATGGGACTACAATTGCTGAACACCTTAAAGATTTTGTGAATGTTTGGGGAAAATCCACTTCAAAGAAAAGGAAACAAAATGATTAAAAAGAAATGTGGAAAAAACGATCCATATTTTTTCAGTCACCTTATTGGAAGGTTAGCACATTCTTACTACTCTAAATTTTTTTTGTGTAAATTATTGTTTTTGGAGGAATTTCATTAGTTATTTCTTTTGCAATTTTTTTAGGAATTGTATGTTCGTCACAATGTGGATGTGATGCACATAGAGAAAAATGTTTGTGAAAGCATCTGTAATACATTGCTAGATGTTTCTGGAAAAAGTAAAGATGGACTAAAAGCTCGCTTGGATTTGCAACATATGGGTATTAGGAGTGCATTACACCCACAAGAGAAGGGGACTAGAACCTATCTTCCTGCAGCTTTACACACACTATCAAAGCTTGAGAAAGAATTATTTTGTAAAAGGTTGTTCTCATTGAAAGTACCTGATGGATATAGCTCAAATATTCGAAATTGTGTTTCAATGGAACAATGCAAGCTCATGGGCCTTAAGTCACATGATTGCCACATTTTGATGCAACAATTACTACCGGTGGATATAAAAGGATTGATGCCATTGGGTCCAAGAGATGCTATAATAAGATTATGCACGTTCTTTAATCGAATATGTCAACGTGTTCTTGATAGAGAAAGCATAATGACATTAGAAAATGATGTTATTGAAACTTTATGCTTACTAGAGAGATTCTTTCTACCATCATTTTTTGATGTCATGATTCACTTAGTGGTTCATATCGGACGAGAAGCACGACTATGTGGACCAGTCCAATTTCGATGGATGTATCCATTTGAGAGGTGAATCACTAAGACTTTATTGTTTTGTTTATTCTTATTAGTTTATGTGAACATTCTATTAATGATGAGCAATTGTGTGATTAATAGACGCATGAAGATATTGAAAGATTATGTCAGAAATCGAGCAAGGCCTGAAGGTTGTATTGCAGAGTGTTATCTTGCAGATGAGTGTGTGAGCTTTTGTAATGAATTCACTGACCATTCAATTGAACTAAACACAAAAGAAGGTCGAAATGAAGAGTGGTCAAATGATGTGATACTTGAAGGTCGTCCAATTTTTAGGAGTTAAGAAATTATATTGACAGATGAGTTGTTAGAAATTGCACATCGATACATTCTGTTAAATACATCTGTTGTGGAGCCTTTTCTAGAGTACGTGTCTGATATTAGAAATTATTGTTTTTTATATTAAAAATGTAGTCATACTAACTCATTGGTCCTATAAATTAGGATTCACTTAGAGGAGTTGAAAAAAACAAACAAAATATATGAGAGAAATAGTGGATTACTTTGGAAGAAGCATATACAAACTTTTTCAACATGGATGAAGGAAAAGGTAAATTAATGCAAACTAATTGGTTCATATCAGTTGTTTTAAATATCATTAAGAAAATTAACAATGTCATACTATTATTTGTATAGGTTCCTATGCATTCCTCAACTTGTGATGAAACTGATTTGTTGAAATGGCTAGCATATGGACCCAGAAAACATGCTGCTTCTTACACTGGATATATTATCAATGGTCAAAGATTCCATGTACATGACATTGAGAAGTCCACACAGAATAGTGGTGTCTCAATTGAAGCTACAACTATGTGTAGATCTAGTGCTATGAAAGTGGGGATAGATCTTGTGAGAAAGAATGATGCATTTCTGTGGAGGCCTTCAACAATTATGTCTACTATAGAAGATGCTGTAGGTAGTATAATTGCATGGCCAGCTGATAAAGTTATAATTAGGTAATTAACTTTTTTTATGTACTCTTTTAGTTTACTATAACTTTAAGTTGAAGCATTACTTATTTAAATTTTGTTGTAGCTAAACAAATGGACTCACAACAAAGACAAGTGCACAAAGGATGATGAATTGAAGGATGGAGCAAGTTTCACACATGGTTTACTTTTGTGTATCTTGTAATGTTTCTATTTTTCATTTTTGAAGTAAAAATTGTTCAAGATTATAAAACTTTATTATGTTAAGCTTTCAAACTTAAGTTAGAACTAAGATCTCATGAAGTAGACACATTCATGGTTTGAATTAGTTATTGTTTAATGTAATACTTATGGTTTATCAATCTATTGAGAATTACATTTTATGATTAATTTTGAATTTTTTTTATCAAAATACAATAATGAAAATCTTTTAATTAAAAAAAAACCATATAAGTATACTTATCAAAATAAAATTTAAAAATTTATTACTAAATGTTATGATTTAAAAACATATTATAAGCGTAAAAAATCGTTATGGTTTATATAATATAACAAACTAAAAATGTTATCAAAATAATCAAATGTAACAGTTGAAAAGTGTTATGAAAAAAGTACAAGATTAAACTTCAAATTTGTAACCAAAAACTCTATCTAAATGTTATTATTTGAATATTATAGCACCTAAAAATGTGTTATTGAATAGTTTAAGATAACACCGAACATAACATTCAAAAACTGTTATAGAAAATACTGGACTTTTAATAACATGGGCTACGTTAGCATTTTCAGAAGTGCTATCAATAGTCCCGGTTAGCAGTGTTTAAGTGTTATGAATACTGTTTTTTCTTGTAGTGATATAATTTTCATAAGAAGTCATAATCAATAAGTCCGAGTTATGTCTATTTAGAATAAGTTTTGCCTTAGAGCCTATTAGGTAAAGTTCTGACATGTTTATTTTCAACTGTTAGAACTCTGTTGCGATGTCGCTCCGAAGATCTGCACACACCAACGAAAACGCCTCCAACGCTGTTCCAGTGAATAATGAAGCCCCTTCAGTTCGCAGAAGGGGAGTGCGTGCTACTGCCAGCCGTAACGTGCCGACACCGCCAGCTGAAAACACTGCGGAGATCGCCAGACTGCGACAACAAGTCGAGGAACTTTTGCAGCAACAGCGACAACAGGCTCAGCCTCAGACTCAGCCTCAGCCTCCACCGCAGCCGCAGCCATAGAAAATGGCCTCAGCACCCCAACAAGTTGGTCCATATGGGGGATGGCCAGTGGCGAGCTATGCGCCGTATCCAGTACAGCACACGGAGCCAGTTTATGAGAGGTTTCGCAAGCAGCACGCTCCAAACTTCGAAGGGACTACAGAACCCTTTGAGGCAGAAGAGTGGCTAAGGAATGTGGAGCCAATTCTGATGCACATGAATCTCAATAATGCGGACCGTATATCCTGCGTCTCGTCGTTGCTCAAGAAGGATACCAGGATATGGTGGGACTTGGTCCAACAATTGCATGACGTTGCCACCATGACGTGGGCTCGATTTGTGGAGCTGTTCCACAAGAAGTATTACAATTTGGTTGTACTCACTTCGAGAGTCGACGCGTTCGCCAACTTGAAGCAAGGTATTTTATCAGTGGCAGAGTATGCTCGTCAGTTCGACCGCCTAGCTAAGTTCGCATCTGAGATGGTTCCAACCGATTTTCTGAGGGTGAATAAGTTCGTTAAAGGACTTTGACCAAAGATCGAGATGGGGGATAAGCTAGCAAACCCGGGGAATACTACGTATGCCAACATTCTAGAGACAGCAAGAAAAGTAGAGAGGTTGCAGGCTAATGTAAGCAGTAAGCATGAACCTAGACAGCAGGGTCAACCTCAGACTAGTCGGAACAACAACCATAATAGCAACCATCAGTCCGACAACAACAGTAACGATCAGAAGAGAAGGCATCCTGATAACAAGCAATCTGACAGTGATAAGAGGGCACGGACAAATAATGGGGGAAATAGGCCGGGTTATGTGGAATACCCGCCATGTGCTAAGTGTCAGAAGAAACATCCTGGAGAATGTTGTGCAAACACCAAGGAATGTTTTAACTGTGGTCAGGAAGGACATCGGAAAAGAGATTGTCCTTAGCGCAAGCCAGAAGGGAAGAAGGACGACAAGATGGTTCCTGCTATGGTTTTTGCCTTAACCCAAGGAGAGGCTGATGCTAGGAATAAGGTGGTCACAGGTCAGGTTTCTATCCTCAATAACATATGCTCTGTATTATTTGATTCGGGAGCCACTCATTCGTATATCTCATCAGGAATGATAGAAATACTAGACAAACCTTGTGAAAGATTTAGAACTAGGTTTGTAACCGAGTTGCCTTCGAGCAAAGTAGTTCTATCATCACGGATAGTATGAGGCGTACCAATCAAGATTGAGGATGTAGAACTAGAAGGAGACCTGATAGAACTGGTGATCAAGGACTTTGACGTAATACTAGGCATGGACTGGCTAGCACGGCATGGCGCAACCATCGACTGCAAACGCAAGAAGGTGATGTTTGAGACTCCTGACGACCAGAAACTATGCTTCATGGGACAAGCTTCAGGATTACGCACCCCATTAGTATCATCTCTCAAAGCTCAAAGAATGATTGAAAAAGGATGTCAAGCATTCTTAGCTAGCATCACAGATGTGGTAAAGGAGATGCCACTTAAGGTTGGATATGTCCGTATTGTAAGAGAATTCCCAGAGGTATTTCCTGATGACTTGCTAGGATTGCCGCCAACTTGGGAAATTGACTTCACGATAGAATTAGTACCGGGCACCGAACCTATTTCCAAAACACCATATCGGATGGCACCTACGGAACTCAAGGAGTTAAAGACGCAACTACAAGAAATCCTAGACATGGGTTTCATTAGGCCGAGCCATTCACCATGGGGAGCACCGGTGATATTCGTGGAGAAAAAGGACAGAAGCATGCAGATGTGCATAGACTATCACGAGCTGAACAAGGTAACGATTAAGAACATGTACCTGCTACCCCGGATCGATGACTTGTTTGATCAACTCTGAGGCGCGACTGTATTTTCAAAGATTTATTTACGGTCTGGGTATCATCAGCTCAAGGTAAAGGGAGAGGATATTCCTAAGACAACCTTTAGAACTCGTTATGGACATTACGAGTTCTTGGTTATGTCCTTCTGTAATGACCCACTACTCTAGACTTTTTGGACCATTAATGAAACTATACATAAAAATTCCTACTAAAACTTACATTTGCGAAAATACCATAATTTTATTAGAACTTATGGAAATAAGAGTTACTTCATAAAATAAGTAGGATATGGGATCCCATTGTCTTTAAAACAAAACATAATTTAAACTAAAAAGACATTACATAAATAGTGCGGAAAATACATGTAAAAAGACATAAAACAAAACTACATCCTCGAATCGAATAACGCTCGGCTCCTTGACTCCATTCACCATCGATACACAATCTCCAAGCTTCCACGAATCTTACCGCCTCTTAAAGCTATTTTCCTGCACATAAAACAAAAAGGAATGAGCCTAATGCCCAGTAAGGAAAATCTAACACATAGTCATAAACATAAATTTCATAATAACATAAAGACATATCATAACACTTATTACATACACTTATAATAATGGCCATTATTACTTGGGGTCCCATAGACTAAACAAGTCATATGCCCATGGGATTAATGGGGTCCTACTAGCTAAGTAGGTCATATGCCCATAACCCATTTGGGGTCTTGTTAGTCATATGGGTCATATGCCCAAGCCTACAAACATACACATATACATATCATAACACATTTGATAACATAAAACATAAGATATCATAAACATATAACATATTGATTCTAGCCTATTTTCCTTACCAAAATTACCGGGATATGTGGACTGAGTTGGGACTTTTGGAACACTCCTAAAACCATACATAACAGGGTGAGTCTAATGAAGAAAAAGAGATGAAATGAAAGGAATGGAAAGACTAAACCATTGAAAGTCACACTTACCAAAACTTATGTGCTCAAGAACTTAGATTCCCTAACCAAAATGAGAATGAGGTTAGGAGACTGAGTAGAAGATTAAGAGAAGGGAAACATAGCATAAAAAAAATGAACTAGAGTTTTGGTTTACCTCAAAGACTTGCAAGACCAATCTACACCACAACCGAAATACTATAGAACCTTACTTCCCAAAGTGTTTGATAACCTTATGATGTTTAAGCTTATGATTTTCCCACCCAAGTGTTTAACTCTCACACTCTCCTAGCACTTGCAGCTTCTGAACTTAGAGTAAAAGGTGAATAATGGCTGGGTACTAGGTCCTATTTATAGAGTTTGGGAATGAAGGAATCTTAATTTAACTTGAATAAAAATAATTGCTTTTTAGGTGAAAATAATTTGAATAATCGTTCAGCAGAGGCTGAAGACTCGTTCAAAAGATGCTGGACTTATGAAGAAGTTGAATGGCTGAAAGGGAAAAGAATTCAAAAACATTTGAATATTCACTGAAGGAGGCGATATATCGCCTGGGCCAGTATGCCCGAGGCGACCGTGCATCGTCTCGTGTTTTCCGTATCTACGTGCTGCGATATATCGCCCCCTATAGCTGCGATATATCGGCACACGCTGAATATTTAAACACGAAATTACACATTTTTAGCTAAGTTTGAATGGAGTAAACAGCCTTGACTAAGCCCTCAACGTATTCAAAGCTGCTGACTGACCCTATAACATTCAAACTTTACTCCTTATTAAATTAAATCCTCAAAATAATTAATCTTTAATCACCCATTCATAACATGTGCTTAAAATCCTATTGGTTGATATCTAAACCTTATAGTATAACAAATATTATCCTTAGTATCAGCTATATAATCAAACCTTAGGTTAAAATTAATATTCTTAAACTATAGGTTAAACTTAGAAAGTCTATAAGTACTATTATGAGTGTCCAAAAAATTCCCGGTTTGAACCAAAAATCCACAGTAACAAAGATAATACTATACATACTATAATACTACTAAAATAATTAGCTAAGTAAAGTTCTTGGACTCTACACCTTCGGTCTTACTAACGCACCAGCTGCATTTATGGACTTGATGAATAGGGTCTTCAAGGACTACTTAGATAAATTCGTCGTAGTGTTTATCGACGACCTCTTAGTATACTCTAAGGATGAAATAGAGCACGAGGAACAATTAAGGCTGATTTTATCACGACTGAAGGAGCATCAACTCTACGCCAAGTTCAAGAAATATGAGTTTTGGCTTTCGCAAGTGGCGTTCCTCGGGCACATTATATCAAAAGACGGAGTTGCAGTAGACCCATCAAAGGTAGAGGCCGTGAAGGATTGGCCAAGACCAAAGAACACATCTGAAGTAAGAAGCTTTCTAGGGTTAGCAGGTTATTATAGGAGGTTCGTAGAGGGATTTTCTAAGATAGACGCTCTGCTCACCAACCTGACCCAGAAACAACAAAGATTCAACTGGAATGATAGATGTGAAGAAAGCTTCTAGTTGCTTAAGGATAAGCTTTGCTCAGCACCAGTACTCTGTGTACCGACACCCAACGATAAGTTCGTAGTTTACTGCGATGCATCGAAGCAAGGATTGGGTTGCGTGCTAATGCAAAATGATAATGTGATAGCCTACGCCTCACGACTGTTGAAGGAGTACGAGCAGTGCTATCCAACTCACGATATGGAGTTGGCAACGGTGGTCTTTGCGTTGAAAATCTGGAGCCATTATCTTTACGTAGAACGGTGCGATATTTATACGGACCACAAAAGTTTAAAATACTTATTTACTCAGAAAGAGCTCAACATGAGGCAGCGCAGGTGGTTAGAATTAGTGAAGGATTACGGCTGCGAAATCCTATACCACCCGGGAAAAGCAAACGTAGTTGCCGATGCGCTTAGTAAGAAAAGTTATGAAAATTTAGCAGCTCTAGCCGGAATAGAAAAGTCGCTTCAATAGGAGCTGATCAGTGCCAGAATAGAAGTAGTTGTCGGCAAGCTAGCTAACTTGTCTATCCAGTCGAATCTGCTAGAAGATATACGGATTGGTCAGGGACATGACGACACACTAGCAGCACATATGGATGCAGTCAGAGAAGGCAAGGCTACAGATTTCTCAATATCTAGTCAAGGTTTATTGAGATATAAGGATCGGGTATGTGTGCCAAATGATCAAAAGATTAAGAGGATGATTATAGAAGAGGCGCACAGTACCCCGTACTCAGTTCACCCAGGGTCTACCAAGATAACTCATGACATCAAGGTAATATATTGGTGGCCAGGGATGAAGAAGGACACAGCGGAGTTTGTGTCTAAGTGTCTTGTATGCCAGCAAGTGAAAGTAGAGCATCAGCGGCCTGCAGACTTATTGCAACCGCTTAGCGTACCAGAATGGAAGTGGGACGATATAGCTATGGACTTCGTGACAGGTTTGCCAAGGACGAATAAGCAGCATGATTCCGCTTGGATAGTAATAGATAGACTAACCAAGTCGGCTCATTTCCTACCAGTTAAGACTTCATACACGGTAGACCAATATGCAGACATCTACGTCCAAGAGATAGTACGGTTGCATGGAATCCCCAAGACAATAGTGTCAGATAGAGGATCGATGTTTACATCGAGATTTTGGGGAAGTTTACAGCAAGCTATGGGTACTAAGTTAAGTCTTAGTACAACTTTTCATCCTTAGACAGACTTTGGAAGATATCCTACGCGCATGTGTACTTGATTTCGGAGGATCGTGGAATAAGTATTTGCCGCTGATAGAGTTCTCCTACAACAATAGCTACCAGTCAATGATCGAGATGGAACCTTATGAGTTGCTATATGGAAGGAGGTGCCGATCACCGTTGCACTGGGACGAGGTAGGAGAAAGGCAGCTTCTAGGTCCCGAAGCTATTAGACAAGCTCAAGAAGCACTAGCGCTCATTAGACAGCGTATGCTTGCTGCTCAAAGCCGTCAGAAAAGCTATACGGATGCCAAGCGACGCGATGTGGAATTCAAAGTCGGAGATCAAGTATTCTTGAAGATATGTCCTATGAAAGGTGTAAAGCGGTTTGGAAAGAAAGGCAAGCTTAGTCCCCGATTTATAGGTCCTTTTGAGATATTGGACAAAGTGGGAGCAGTTGCGTATAGACTAGCCCTACTGCTAGCACTAGCAGATAGTCACAACGTGTTCCACATCTCGATGCTACGCAAGTATGTGTCAGACCCATCTCACGTCCTCAAGTACGATATGATAGCACTCCAGAAAGACTTGAGTTACGAGGAACGACCGGTTAGCATCCTGGATAGGGGGTGAAGCAGTTACGGTCCAAGAGCATTCCTATAGTCAAAGTCCTATGGAGTAATAGTTCTGAACGAGAGGCAACGTGGGAGTTGGAGGAGGACATGCAAGGCCGGTATCCGGAGTTATTTGGTAAGTAAATTTTGAGGACGAAATTCTTTTTAGTAGGGGAGAATTATAGAGTCCAAGAACTTTACTTAGCTAGTTAGATAGTAGTAGCAATAGTAATAATTGTAGTATTTTTATGACTGTAGATTTTGGTTCAGACTGGGATTTAATTGGACGCTCGTAGTAACACTTGTAGATTTTCTAAGTTTAACCTATAGTTTAAGAATATTAATTTTAACCTAAGGTTTGATTAATATGACTGATATTGATGGTGATATTTATTATATTATAACGTTTAGATAGACCCAATAAGATAGTAACACTTGTCACATGTATGTTTAATGATAATTAAGTATTTTTGAGGAATAAGTTTATTAGGATTAATATTTGAATATCCTAGGGTCTGTCAGCAGCTTTGAAATCGTTAAAGGATTTAGTCAAGGTTGCTTACTCAATTCAAATTAGGTTGAAAATGTGCAATTTCGTGTTTAAATATTCAGCGTATGCCGATATATCGCAGCTATAGGGGGCGATATATTGCAATACGGGGATACGAAAAACACGTAACTTCGCACGACCAAGTCGACGAGCCTCAGGCATATTAGCCCAGGCGATATATCGCCTACTAGGGGTGATATATCGGCTCCTTTGAATGATTTTTGAATGTTTTTTAAACCGAGCTTAATTTAATCTTTAACCTCTTGATAAGTCCAGCATCTTTCTGACCGAGTCTTTAGCCTCTGCTGAACGATAATTCAAATATTTTTCAATTAAAAAGCCATTATTTTATTCAAGTTAAATGAAGATCTTTTCATTCTTGAACTCTATGAATAGGACCTAGTACCCAGCCATTTATTCATTCATCAAGCTAAGTTCAGAGGCTGCAAGCTGCTAGGTTATTTTTGAGTGCTTAAACACTTGGGTTGGGAATATAAGCTTTAACTTTATAAGCTTAATAAACACTCGGGAAGTAAGGTTCATAGTATTTTCGGTTCGAGGTGTAGTTCGATTATAGAAGCATTCGAGGTATTCATTATTATAGTTCATTTATGTGTTATTCTTATAGTTTTCTACTCAAAATCCTAACTCTATTCTTTATTCTTGGTTAGGAAATCTAAGATCTTGAACGTAAGATTTTTGGTAAGTATATTCTCGATGGTATAGTTCATCCATTCTTTTCATCCCTTTTTCTTTATTATACTCACCTTTCTTTGATGGTTTTTAGGAGTGTTCCAAAGTCCCAATCCTGTTCTCATATCTCGGTATATTTGGTAAGGGAAATAGGATAGGATTTTATATGTTATGTTATATGTTATCTTATGATTTATATGTTATGTTATCTTATGATTTATGTGTTATGTTTATATGTTATATTATGTATGTTGTAGACTTGGGCATATGACTTGTATAACTAACAAGCCCTAATAAATTTATGGGCATATGACTTGCTTAGCCAGCAAGCCCCACAAATCTAATGGGCATATGACTTGTTTAGTTTACGAGCCCCAAGTAATAATGGCCATTATAGTATGTGTGACATATGTTTATGATATGTTTTAGTATATGTTGATATTAATTTTAGGCTATTTAGGATTTTTACCCTCCGAACTATTACCACTACCGTATCGTGCCCCCTAATTTTTTCAGGCTGTTAAAAATTCCCCCCGAAATATTCACAGTAATGTAAAGAAGGACTTCCATTAACTTTCAACACATGTGGCTAACAGAATGCTGACATGGCTCTTTACATGCTGATGTGTCTTGGCCATGTTAGCGCCATGTGTGAAATTTTATTGTTTTTAAATATGGTTTTTATTTTTTTTATGTATAAAAAATGGTTTAATTTATTAATTCTATTTTTTAGTGTTTAATTCATTAATTTTTAATATGATTATAGATTTTTTAATTTAAAATTACACACATGGCGCTGACATGGCCAAGACACATCAGCATGTAAAGAGCTATGTCAGCCTTCTGTTAGCCACATGTGTTGAAAGTTAACGGAAGTCCTTCTTTACATTACTGTGAATATTTCGGGGGGAATTTTTAACGACCTGAAAAAATTAGGGGGTACGATACGGTAGTGGTAATAGTTCAGGGGGTAAAAATCCTAAATAGCCTTAATTTTATGTATATGATTTATGTATTAGATTTTCCTTGCTGGGCATTAGGCTCATTCCTTTATGTTTATATGTGCAAGAAAATAGCTATGGTGGTGGGAAGGTTCTTGGCAGCTTGGGGGTTGTGTATTGAGGCAGAATGGAAATGGATGAAGTCGCTTTTTAGTCTTTTAAAAATTATGCTTTATATGTATTTTTCCGCACGTTATTTTGTAACCCATTTATTTGAAGTTATGTTTTGTTTTCATTTTAAAAACAATGGGATCCCATATCCTACTTTAAATTTTATGTAGTTTAACATTGGTCTTACAAGTTTTAAATGAAGTTATGATTATTTCACTTGTGAGTTTGATTAAAGATTAGTGTCTATGTATAGTAGTTATTAATGGTCCAAAGTCTAGAGTAGTTGGGTCATTACACAGAAAGGATACAAGGGTTAGAGAAACTGAAGGAAGGAATCTATCATTCCGCTGCGTATAATGTAAGTATTCTTATCATTATTTTTCTTTGAATTCAATTTTAGAAACATGTTGTAGGTTGTATCATATGAACTTGTTTAATATTATATATCCATGAAAATAAATAAAGATCCTGTATAAGTTTCCCAACATTTACAACTCCCAAAAATAATTACAACGTAAGCTGGCCCTAAGCGGAAAAATCAAAGTTTTGGGTCTAGTCCCTGTTGACCTCAGCTGTGGCAGTCAAGCAGCTGCAAATGTACATGTCACCCCCTAATGCTCTCCAACTTATGGTTGTTCTAGATTTTCCTTTCCCTTACTTGCACCACCTAGAACCCGTGAGCCAAGGCTCAACATGAAAACTTAAATCAACAAATTCAACAGGCAACATAATATAAACGATAAACTTAGCAGTAAAAATCAGCTCAAACAAGCACACGATCCAAGTTAACAATCAATAGGTTAAACAAGTGCAATCGACCATTCTGATTATTTAGGTGAAGTCCAGGCCCGACTCTCTTAGGCTGAGCTCCCAGATCTTATTGCTGACTCCGGCTCTCTTAGCCTGAGCTGCGTTTCGCACGCTTGATGTCGGCACCGGTGCCCTTAGGCCGAGATTTTAGATTAGATATAATCAAGTATATAGATTTCATAAAAAAATCACATGCAACATATACAAGCATGCCTAACTAAATAATCACAATTACAACCACAGTCATATCCATTTACAGGGGTCAAAGCCCCAACTACAACCAGGATACAATTTTCTTACCTTGAGTTCCGAGTGAATAAGGTATGGCGATCTCAAGCACAATCCCTATTCCCGAGCCCTAGCGGTATAACCTCTGCTAACCTGTTTCCTAGCTGCCCCTTCAAGTCGTATGCTTCCAATTTCCCATTATGCTTCAATCCCTGACAAACCTTGCTCCAAATCTCAAAGGTTCAAGAGCTCCAAACCAAAGCTATGAGAGAAAGAGAGAGAACTAACGAGAGAGGGAAAGAGGCTAAGGGTGTCTAGTGTTTTCTCAGTGTTTCTCATGGTTTCCTAAGCCTATCCCTTGACACCAAAAGGACTAAAGTGCCCCTAGATCAAAACCTTGCTCTTTAATGCCCCCAAGGGCAATACCGTCATTTGTTACATTTCCCGCTAATCCTCAAATAGCACTACAGATCCCCGATTAATTCCGACATACCCAAATAACTACCCATCACCCGATAAATCCCGACTAGGCACTAAGTTTCCAAAAATACCCCTAGGCTCACCCTGAGCCGGGTATTTGACCCCGTTGTGACTTTTTCGCTAACCCACTCACTAGGATCGCCTCGAGCCAAATATTACGAATATATCCACATAATAATGTGGTCTCAATCACATAACACATATAATCACATTTATACCCTCAACGGGTCAAAATTATAAATATGCCCTTTATTAACAATAATGGGCCCACATTCATATTTAATACACATAAACATGCATATATATATTCATATTAGCATATAATTCACATATGCCACATAATCACACATATGTTCAATTAATTCCACATATAAATCCAATTATGCCTTTACTGACACACTAATCAAGGCATTAAGCCTTATTAGCAAATTTGAGACGTTATAATTCTCTACGAATTTAATGTTGCATGTATTTCTCAACTAAAATGAGGGTAAATTAAAGGAGATAGAACCAAACTCATTACACTGAAGTTCTTCTTCATATATGATCTTCGAAATAGTGGCAATATTGATGTTTATCAAATTCGACAATCTTTCAAACTTATTTACAAAGTCATTACCAACATCATTGTTCGAGAAGATAGTACATAAGATCGGAATGCACTGATTAAAGGATCTTCAAGAGCTTCAAAATGAGGGGGAGTAAATACACACTGCACTCGTTTTTTCTTGATCGAGTTTTTGTCCCATTGTGTTTTTCTGTCAAGATTTTTAATGAGATAGTTTTTATGGACATCAAAGGGAGAGTATTTTAAATAATATATATATATATATATATATATATGGATGTCCATAATAATGGAGAACTACTAGGTTACCCAAAGTTAAATATCAGCATTAATTCTTGATTGTATTTAAGGTAGTTAATTGATTTTCTTAGGTCATGTTTATCTATATAAATAGGGTCCATCCCCCACTGAAACAACACACAAGATTTCACTATTCTTTGCATTACCCTTTATCCATCTCTCTATATTTTATATTCTAGTTTGTATTATTTTCAATAATTTTATAACAATTATGAACTAATAAGAATAAGTGATTTTTTTGTGTTTATTTGTTACCATTGTTAGGAATCATATATATTTTGATTTAGTGAGATTTTGATATAAATTAGTGTATATATTTGTATACTATATTTTGAATATTTTTGGGTATTTTTCTTTAATGTTATATGTATGTTTAAAATTTTGGGATAAGTTAAAATATAGTTGTTATGCTGCTGTAATTTGGGAGGCTAGGCTTAGGAAAATTAAAACTAATAAAAAAAATAATTTCATAAATTTAATGTATTTTTAAAATTTATTTAAAAGGTAAATAAATAAAAAAATATGATTATGAATTTAATATGAAATAATTAAGTGAATTATAACTTTAAAATATATTTAATGTCCCAAAACAAGAAATGTAAGAAATATATATAGTTTCTCAATTTTTAAGGTAATAAAATTCAAAACTACAAAGAAAACCGAACAAAAATATTTTAGGGGCTCGAAAGTGGTTCAAAAAGTATTTTTTGGGCCTAAAATTGATGTGTGACGGGTACACCCATGTAAAACATTATAACATTTTAAAGTCAACCTACGCGCGCTTATCAAAACACTCGAACACAGGCATCGATTTTTTAATTATACTATTTTGAGACAAATTTATTAATTAATTTTTTATTTATTTATGATTTTTATTTTATTTAATTTTCAAAACATCAATTATGGCAGCAAATATCGCCACAAAAGGATTAAAAAAATTAAATATATATTTTTTTAAATTTAAAATCAATTGCGGCTACAAATTTAAATATTGTTGCTGAAATTTGGATTAAATATGACTATTTGAACAACTAGTTGCGGTGATTTTTTGGGGTTAATTGCGGTAGCATTGCCATCGCAATGGACACTCTTTTGCAGCAACACTATTTGTCACCGCAAAAGAATCCAATAGCGACAATCCTATTGCTTGTTGCTACAAAAGCCCATGTTTTTTGTAGTGATAGTTCCTTGTGAGTATGACTTGGTGGGAGTTGTTCAAGGAATGAAAGTGTGTACATAAAGCATACAACATGAGAAAAATTGTGCCTATTGTTACTTGAATAGTTGGCAGATCGACCTTAGTTCAAAGTAGTCAAGGTGTCGCGTATGCGCTTGCATCCTAAAAAAGTGAGCTTGTGACACTCAACACCATACATTAGAAGAACAAGTTGTCACCACACAACATTAAATTATCACATAAGATCATTACCTCTATTGAGAACGAAATAAGAAAGGCTGGTGAGGAGGTGGCCGACATATAGAGAAAAAATAAGGAACAAAGGGAAGCTCACACTACTACAAAACTGGGCTTTCCCGACACCCAACCACGACAGTCAAAGTTGCTTAGCGGGACTCTACACCGACAGTTAAAATCTGTAGGCATAGAGACCAACGTCAACGGCTAATAACTGTCACCATTGCTTTTAACTGTCGCTATTGACCCCAACATCGACAGTTAATTCGAGACCAATGCCGACAGTTAAAATGTGTCGCTATTGACCTCAACGCCGACAGTTAATTCTAGACCAATGCCGACAGTTAAAAGGTGTCGCTATTGAGCTCAACGCCGACAGTTAAAAGGTGCCGCTATTGACCACATCGCCGACAGTTAATTTGAGACCAATGCCGACAGTTAATAGGTGTCGCTATTGACCTCAACGCCGACAGTTAATAAAACTCCAATGCCGATAGTCATAAAATGTCGCCAAATTCAAATAAAAAATTATAATAATTGAATAATATAATTTTAAAAATATAAACTAAATTATGTAAATATATATTTATAAAAATTATGTGTTTATTAAAAACATTTAAAAATAGATTTTTTTTTTGTTTCTAAATTTTTTATTTACTTTTGTATTTATAATAATTTTTATATCAAAATTTAAATTTATTATTCTTTAACATATTTATCAAAATTTGTATTAGTTAAAATAGAGTTATTTTATTAATTGGAAAAGTATTCTAAAAAAATTAATGAATAGTATAATTTTAAAAATAAACTAAATTATGTAAATATATATTTATAAAAAATATGTATTTATTAAAAAAAATTAATGTAGATTTTTTTGTTTCTAAATTTTTCATATTATTATCTTTTGTATTTATAATAATTTTTATATCAAAATTTAAATTTATTATTCTTTCACATATTTATAAAATTGATTATATTATTAACTATATTATTCTTTAACACATTTATAAAATTTGTATTAGTTAAAAAAGAGTTGTTTATTAATTGGAAAAATATTGTAAAAAAATTTATGAATAGTATACTTTTAAAAATAAACTAAATTATGTAAATATATATTTATAAAAATTATGTATTTATTAAAAAAAATTTAAACTAGATATTTTTGTTTCTAAATTTTTCATATTATTATCTTTTGTATTTATAATAATTTTTATATCAAAATTTAAATTTATTATTCTTTAACATATTTATAAATTAAATTAACTATATTATTCTTTAACACATTTATAAAATTTGTATTAGTTAAAAAAGAGTTATTTTATTAATTAGAAAAATATTGTAAAAAAAATTTAATATATAAATTTATTATTTATGATTTTTTTATTAATATATATATGTTTAAATATTTTTTTATAAAAACGTATTGGAGCAATGCCGAAATTTAAAATGTGTCGTTGTTGGGAAAGAGGATTTTTTTTAGGGGCAATGCCGACACCTATAAGCTGTCGCTTTTGGAGGCAATAGTGACAGCTTATAGGTGTTGGCATTGCCCATTAAAAAAAATCACTTTTCCCCCAAACCTCAAATTTTCCCTCCTCTTCTTTCTTTCTTCCAGCCGAAATAGTCCCCCCCCCCCCCCCAAAAAAAACCTTCTTTCTTTCTTTTCCCTCTTCTTTCTTTCTTCCAGCTGAAAGAGTTCCTCCACTTCCAGCCTATACGTTCTGCCTCCACCAGTCAGCCACCACGACGCCGTCGATGCCGAACCAACCTCTCATCCGCCGGCACCGCCTCATCGGCTTTCTCCCTTTCTGTCTTTCATGCAACCAGCGGCTGGCCACACCTCACGGTCTCTCTCTCTCTCTATATATATATATATATCTTTTTTGCAATTCTAGTTTGGATTTTGACATGTTTATTATCTTGAAAAACCTCACCGTCCTTGATCTATCCCAAAACAAACTCTCACTGATTTTTAGTTCTGGGATAAATGAAAATTTTCCACAATTCACTATACTACACCTGTCCAACTGCAACTTAAGAACCTTTCCTCATTTTCTTATACATCAAAAAAAATCTCCAGATCTTGCATCTTGATCGTAACCATATTAATGGTCGAATACCGAATTGGATGTTGGAAGTAAGTAGAAAAACATTGATCATTTTATCCTTTGTTGGAAACTCTTTAATAGGGGAACTCTCATCTGCAATATGCAATCAAAGTTCTCTGAAAGTCCTCCTTTCCCATAATAAGTTGGGTGGCATTACATTACTTAATTGAATAGATATTGATGGGTTTTAGTTGTGAGTCTTTTGTTTTGGGGTCTTTTATGAGTTTGAATAACTTAATTGAATAAGGAGTATTCTAGAGGAAAGTATTGCCGTATCAGAAACTCAATTTGTACTTTTATTTTTATTGACCATTTTCAATATATATCATAAGAAACATCAGTAAATCATTATTAATTATTTTGAGTTTTCTCTAGTACAATTATTCAAAATCGTTTACTTAAAATTATTGTCCTGTCCGCACTTCCTAGCATATTCCCCTAGCCTAAAATATGACATTCATGCTTATTATGGTAATTAACAAACAATGAATATGAAAACTAAATTAAAATCATGCATAGAAAGATTCACAACCATCTTCCTTACCATTTGTCACCAATTAAGAAAACCATCTTCCTTACCAATTCCCTACTTGAGAATTTGAATTTGGGTCCTAATTTGTTTTAGTCATGTTTTCTATTGCCTTAAAACTGTACAAATTAGTTTGATCCTAAATCTAAATTTGGGTAGATAAATCATAAACCATCCAAAACGATCAATATATCAAACATGAATAATATATTTTAAGTCAATAATACATTATTAATATTTAATTATGTCCAGCTTCTTCGAAGATGAAGGAAAATTGTATGAAAATGGTGTGGTGTTATGTAGATATTAGATAATAATGACTTTGAATTGGGGGATGAAGTTATTCAAACATTTCATATATATTAACAATAATAATAAAAAAAGTTTTGCAAATGAGTAAATCTGGGTTGACTAATAGAGTTGAATAGAGGCAGGGTCTTGTGTCGCACGCGGTGTCTGTAATTACTAATTAGTAGATTTGCTCCGAAACAGTTTGAGCTTCCAGTTTTGTATAGCGTGTGTTGGCTAAGTTTGAACCACGTCTACTCAGATATTGATGGTGTAATGGATATGAATGGAGTAAGTTGTGTGCATTGTTATATGGGGGAGGTGAAACCTTGGCTGTTTATATTTAAAAAAAAAATTAGAATAATATTTTGTTTATTTATTTATTTAAGGAATTTTGAGTTCAGTTCATATTAGTCAGAAGTTCAATTAGTATAATATTGACTATTGAAATAAGAGGCTAATATAGAACAGTTGAATGTAAGTATCTAGGGGATATAACACATTACTTTAGAACAATTACTTGGAACATTATTTTGGCTCTTAAATATTGTAATGACCCACTACTCTAGACTTTTGGACCATTAACGGAACTATACATACAAATCCTTAATAAAACTTACATTTGCGAAAATACCATAAATTTATTAGAAACTTGTAGAAATAAAAGTTACTCTCATAAAATAAGTAGGATATGGGATCCCATTGTCTTTAAAAACAAAACATGGTTTAAAATGAAAGGAATTACATAAGAAGTGCGGAAAATACATGTAAAGATCATAAAAAAAATAAGACCACATCCTCGAAAATCGAACTATCGACTCATTGAATCCATTCACCACTGATACACAATCCCAAGCATCCACGAACCTTACCGCCACTAAAGCTATTTTCCTGCACATAAAACAAAAAGGAATGAGCCTAATGCCCAGCAAGGAAAATCTAACACATACATCATGTACATAAATTTCATAATAAACATAAAGACATAACATAACACTTATTACATACACATACTATAATGGCCATTATTACTTGGGGTCCCATAGACTAAACAAGTCATATGCCCATGAGATTAGTGGGGTCCTACGAGCTAAGTAGGTCATATGCCCATAATCTATTTGGGGTCTTTTTAGTCAAATGGGCATATGCCCAAGCCTACAAACATACATATTTCATAACACTTATCATAACATAAGAAATATAAGATAACATATAGAACATATAACATATGCATTGCTATCCTATTTTCCTTACCAAAGTTACCGGGATAAGAGGACAGCGTTTGGACTTTTGGAACACTCCTAAAACCATATATATAACAGGGTGAGTAGATTGAAGAAAAAGTAATGAAAAGAATGGAAGGAATGGAATGACTAAACCTTTGAGAAACATACTTACCAAAACTTATGAGCAAGTTCTTAGATTTCCTAACCAAAATAAGAATAAGGTTAGAAGACTGAGTAGAAGACTATGAGAAGGAAAAATAACATAAAACCAATGAACTAGAGAGTGTGGAAATACCTTGAAGACTTGTAGACCAATCTAAACCTCGAATCGAAATACTATGAATCCTTACTTCCCAAAGTGTTTGATAAGCTTATGGTGATTAAGCTTATGATTCCCCAACCCAGGTGTTTACACTCTCACACTCACTTAGCACTTGCAGCCTCTGAACTTAGAGCAAAAGATGAATAATGGCTGGGTACTAGGTCCTATTTATAGAGTTTAGGAATGAAAAGATCTAAATTTTACTTGAATAAAAATAATAGCTTTTTAGGTGAAAATAATTTGAATAATCGTTCAGCAGAGGCTGAAGACTCGTTCAAAAAGATGCTGGACTTATCAAGAGGTTGAATGGCTGAAAGGAAAAAGAATTCAAAAACTTTTGAAATATGCTGAAGGAGGCGATATATCGCCCCCTGTAGGCGATATATCGCCTGGGCCAGTATGCCCGAGGTTGTCGTGCATCGTCTCGTGTTTTCCGTATCTACGTGCTGCGATATATTGGCACACGCTGATTAATTAAACACGAAATTACACATTTTTAGCTAAGTTTGAATGGAGTAAACAGCCTTGACTAAGCCCCCAATGTATTCAAAGCTGTTGACTGACCTTATAGCATTCAAACTTTTACCCTTATTAAATTTTAATCCTCAAAATACTTAATCTTTAATCACCCATTCATAACATGTGCCTAAAATCCTATTGGTCCTTATCTAAACCTTATGGTATAATAAATATTATCCTTAATATCAGTCGTATAATCAAACCTTAGGTTAACATTAATATTCTTAAACTATAGGTTAAACTTAGAAAATCTATAAGTACCACTATGAGTGTCCAAATAATTCCTGGTCTGAACCAAAAATCCACAGTTACAAAGATAATACTATAAATATTATAATACTACTATCTAACTAGCTAAGTAAAGTTCTTGGACTCTATAATTCTCCCCTACTAAAAAGAATTTCGTCCACGAAATTTACTTACCAAATAATTCCGGATACCGGCGTTGCATGTCCTCCTCCAATTCCCACGTTGCCTCGGGTTCAGAACTATTACTCCATAGGACTTTAACTATAGGAAAGCTCTTGGACCGTAACTGCTTCATCCCCCTATCTAGGATGCTAACCGGTCGTTCCTCGTAACTTAAGTCTTTCTGGAGCGCTATCGTATCGTACTTGAGGACGTGAGATGGGTCTGACACATATTTGCGTAGCATCAAAATGTGGAAGACGTTGTGACTATCGGCTAGTGCTGGCGGTAGGGCTAGTCTATACGCAACTGGTCCCACTTTGTCCAATATCTCAAAAGGACCTATGAATCGGGGACTAAGCTTGCCTTTCTTCCCGAACCGCTTGACACCTTTCATAGGAGATATCTTCAGGAAGACTTGATCTCCAACTTGGAACTCCACATCACGTCGCTTGGTATCCGCATAGCTTTTCTGACGGCTTTGAGCAGCAAGCATACGCTGTCTAATGAGCGCTACTGCTTCTTGAGCTTGTCTAACAGCTTCGGGGCCTGGAAGCTGCCTTTCTCCTACCTCGTCCCAGTGCAACGGTGATCAACACCTTCTTCCATACAACAACTCATAAGGTGCCATCCCGATCGTCGACTGGTAGCTGTTGTTGTACGAGAACTCGATCAGCGGTAAGTACTTGTTCCACGATCCTCCGAAATCAAGTATACACACGCGTAGCATATCCTCTAAAATCTGAATCGTACGCTCGGACTGCCCATCTGTTTGAGGATGGAAAGCTGTACTAAGACTTAACTTAGTACCCATAGCTTGCTGTAAACTTCCCCAAAATCTCGACGTAAACACCGATCCTCTATCTGACACTATCGTCTTGGGGACTCCATGCAGCCGTACAATCTCTTGGATGTAGATGTCTGCATATTGGTCTGCCGTGTATGAAGTCTTAACAGGCAGGAAATGAGCCGACTTGGTTAGTCTATCTATTACTATCCAAGCGGAATCATGCTGCTTATTCGTCTTTGGCAGACTCGTCACGAAGTCCATGGCTATGTCGTCCCACTTCCATTCTGGTATGCTAAGCGGTTGCAATAAACCTGTAGGGCGCTGATGCTCCGCTTTCACTTGATGGCATACCAGACACTTAGATACATACTCCGCTATGTCCTTCTTCATCCCTGGCCACCAATAGATTGCCTTGATGTCATGAGTCATCTTGGTAGACCCTGGATGAACTGAGTACGGGGTGCTGTGCGCTTCTTCCAGAATCGTTTTCTTAATACTTGATCATTCGGCACGCATACCCGATCCTTGTATCTCAATAAGCCTTGGCTAGATATTGAGAAATCTGTAGTCTTGCCTTCTCTGACTGCATCCATGTGTGCTGCTAGTGTGTCGTCATGTCCCTGACCAATTCGTATATCCTCTAACAAATTCGATTGGATAGACAAATTAGCCAGCTTGCCTACAACCACTTCTATTCCGGCACTGATAAGCTCCTGCTGTAGCGGTTTTTCTATTCTGGATAAGGCTGCTAAATTCCCATAGCTTTTCCTACTAAGCGCATCGGCAACTAAGTTCGCCTTCCCTGGGTGGTATAGGATTTCACAGTCGTAATCCTTGACTAATTCTAACCACCTGTGTTGCCTCATGTTGAGCTCCTTCTGCGTAAAGAAGTATTTTAAACTTTTGTGGTCCGTATAAATCTCGCACCGTTCTCCGTAAAGATAATGGCGCCAGATTTTTAACGCAAAGACCACCGCTGCCAACTCCATATCGTGAGTTGGATAGCGCTGCTCATACTCCTTTAATTGACGTGAGGCATTGGCTATCACCTTGTCGTTTTGCATCAGCACGCATCCCAATCCTAGCTTTGATGCGTCACAGTAGACAACGAACTTATCGTTGGGTGTTGGTACACTAAGTACTGGTGCTGAGCAAAGCTTATCCTTGAGAAACTGGAAGCTTTCCTCACACTTATCATTCCGGTTAAACTTTTGTTGCTTCCGGGTCAGGTTAGTAAGTGGAGTGGCTATCTTAGAAAAGCCCTCTACAAACTTCCTATAATAATCTACTAGCCCTAAGAAGCTTCTTACTTCTGACGCGTTCTTTGGTCTAGGCCAATCCTTCACGGCCTCTACCTTTGATGGATCTACTGCAACTCCGTCTTTCGATTTAATGTGCCCGAGGAACGCCACTTGCGAAAGCCAAAACTCGCATTTCTTGAACTTTGCGTAGAGTTGATGCTCCTTCAATCGCATCAAAATCAACCTCAAGTGTTCCTCGTGCTCTACTTCATCCTTGGAGTAAATTAAAATGTCGTCGATGAACACAACGACGAATTTATCCAAGTAGTCTTTGAAGACCCTATTCATTAAGTCCATAAACGCGGCTGGCACGTTAGTAAGACCAAAAGACATAACCAAGAACTTGTAATGTCCATAACGAGTCCTAAAGGCTGTCTTAGGAATATCTTCTCCCTTTACCTTGAGCTGATGATACCCAGACCGTAAATCGATCTTTGAAAATACAGTCGCGCCTCGGAGCTGATCAAACAAATCATCAATCTGAGGTAGCGGGTATTTGATCTTAATTGTTACTTTATTCAGCTCACGATAGTCTATGCACATCCGCATACTTCCGTCCTTCTTCTTCACGAATAGTACCGGAGCTCCCCATGGTGAATGGCTTGGCCTAATAAAACCCAAGTCTAGGAGTTCTTGTAGCTGCGTCTTTAACTCCTTGAGTTCCGTAGGTGCCATCCGGTATGGTGCCTTAGAGATATGCTCGGTGCCTGGCACTAACTCTATCGTGAAGTCTATTTCTCGATTTGGCAGAAATCCTGGCAAGTCATCAGGAAATACCTCTGGAAATTCTTGTATAACTCGAACATCTCCAACCTTAAGCGGCGTCTCCCTTTCCACGTTCATGATGCTGGCTAAGAATGCTTGGCATCCTTTCTCCATCATTCTTTGAGCTTTGAGAGATGATACTAACGGGGTGCGTAGTCCTGAAGCTTGTCCCATGAAGCATAGTTTCTGGCCGTCAGGAGTCTCGAACATCACCTTCTTGCGTTTGCAGTCGATCGTTGCGCCATGTCGTGCTAGCCAATCCATGCCTAGTATTACGTCGAAGTCCTTGATCACTAGCTCTATCAGGTCTCCTTCTAGTTCTATGTCCTCAATCTTGATCGGTACGCTTCGTACTATTCGTGATGATAGAACTACTTTGCCCGAAGGCAACTCGGTTACAAACCTAGTTCTAAATCTTTCACTAGGTTTGTCTAGTTTTTCTATCATTCCTAACGAGATATACGAGTGAGTGGCTCCCGAATCAAATAATACATGACATAAGTTATTGAGGATAGAAACCTGACCTGTGACCACCTTGTTGCTAGCATCGGCCTCTCCTTGGGTTAAAGTAAAAACCCTAGCAGGAACCATCTTTTCGTCCTTCTTCCCTTCTGGCTTTTGCTGAGGACAGTCTCTTTTACGATGCCCTTCTTGACCACAGTTGAAACACTCCTTGGTGTTGGCGCGGCATTCTCCAGGATGCTTCTTCTGACATTTAGTACATGGCGGGTATTCCACGTAGCCCGACCTATTTCCCCCATTATTCGTATGTGCCTTCTTATCGCTGTCGAACTTCTTGTTATCAGGATGCCGTCTTTTCTGGCCGTTACCGTTGTTGCTGGACTGATTTTTGCTGCTATTGCTAGACTGATTGTTGCTGTTATGGTTGTTATTTTTCCGACTGGCCTGAGGTTGGCTCTGCTGTCTAGGTTCAGGCTTACTGGCTTCTTCTTTACTTACATTGGCCTGCAACCTTTCTGCTTCGATTGCCGTCTCAAGAACGTCGGCATATGTAGTGTTTCCCGGGTTTTCTAGCTTAACCCCCATCTCGATCTTTGGTCGAAGTCCTCTAACAAACTTGTTTACCCTCAGATAATCGGTTGGAACCATTTCTGCTGCGAACTTTGTTAAGCGGTCGAACTGACGAGCATATTCCTCCACTGATAAATTGCCTTGCTTCAAGTTGGAAAACTCTTCAACTCTTGAAGCGAGTACAGCTGAGTTGTAGTACTTTTTGTGGAACAGCTCCACAAATCGGGTCCGCGTCATGGTGGCAGCATCATGGGATTGCTGGACCAAGTCCCACCATATCCTGGCATCTTTCTTGAGCAAAGACGAGACGCAGGATATGCGGTCCGCATTACTGAGATTCATGTGGGCCAGAATCGGCTCCACATTCCTTAGCCACTCTTCTGCTTCAAAGGGCTCTGTAGTCCCTTCGAAGTTTGGAGCGTGCTGCTTGCGGAACCTCTCATACACTGGCTCCATGTGCTGTACTGGATACGGCGCGTAGTTCTTCATAGGCCATCCCCCATATGGACCAACTTGTTGGGTTGCTGGGGCCATTTGCTGTGGCTGCGGCTGCGGCTGAGTTTGAGCCTGTTGGCGTTGTTGCTACAGAAGTTCCTCGACTTGTTGCCGCGGTCTGGCGATCTCTGTGGTGTTGTCAGCTGGCGGTGCCGGCGCGTTGCGGCGGGCAGTAGCACGCACTCCCCTTCGGCGAACTGGAGGGACTTCATTGGTTGCTGGGACGTCGTTGGAGGCGTTTCCGTTGGTGCGTGCAGATCTTCGGAGCGACATCGTAGCAGAGTCCCAACAGTTGAAAGAAACATGTTAGAACTTTACCTAATAGGCTCTAAGGCAAGAACTTATTCTAAAACAAACATATCTCGGACCTATTTATTATGACTTTTTATGAAAAATTATATAAGTCTTTATTTATCATTAGAGTGGGTTTCTATACTTAGAAAAACAAGTCATCTTTATTTTCTAAGTGTGTTTCTAATCATCCTATATGACTTAATTCTCAGGCTCAAAACTTATCTTTGTTCCAAAGTTAACCATATTGAGGGAGGGCTGGGATCAGTAAAATCGTTCCCACTACTATGGCCCCCTAACTCTCAATAAGGAAACTTGGTTCATTGATTTGTATCCACCCTCACCGAACTTAGTCATTATTCATTTTATTTAGTATTTATTATGATTGCGAAAATAGAATCAAACTCATACATGAAAATAAAATAGCATGTTATTCATTTGGAAAAACAGTTTTCACTTATTACAATCATAAAAAAAGTAAATAAAACAAACAATAAAAACTACTAATCTAAAAACCGGGATCTTCTACATCTGATCCCTCATCTAGCATATCGTCATCTATCTCCTCATAATCATCATTGTCATGAGCATCAAAATGTCCTCTAGGAAGGTTTGTGAGAATCCTATGTTTTTTCTCATTTGTGAACTGAAACTCGAATTTTGCGGTGAACCTAACTAAGAGGAAGTAATAACGCATTGCTAATGGTAGTTCATCCTCATCATTCATGTTTTCCCATATTTCTTCTAAGGCTGCTATTACAGGATGGAAATTTTTAAATAGCCTAATTATAAGTACATATTGTTCCGTTGATCTTAACATTATTTGCTTAGACTCTTGAAGGTGACCTATTTCTTGGTGGAACAAGAGCAGTCTTCTTGTGATTCTTTCTAGTGCTCCTACAGTGTTTCTTGGCTCCCTTATTCTTTTTAAGGCCTTAGTGGCTCGGATATCTTGGTAGGTTAAAGCTCCGTTCATACTTAACTGAAAACATAAACACTAAAGTTGTTAGCTATACACATAAGCAAATTAACTTGTAACTTACATACTTACTTGGCGGTCAGATTAAGAGCTTTGAGCATGTGTATCAAGGAGAACTTCATGCGAAGGAACCGTTCGCTCTGATACCAACTGTAATGACCCACTACTCTAGACTTTTGGACCATTAACGGAACTATACATACAAATCCTTAATAAAACTTATATTTGCGAAAATACCATAAATTTATTAGAAACTTGTAGAAATAAAAGTTACTCTCATAAAATAAGTAGGATATGGGATCCCATTGTCTTTAAAAACAAAACATGATTTAAAATGAAAGGAATTACATAAGAAGTGCGGAAAATACATGTAAAGATCATAAAAAAAATAAGACCACATCCTCGAAAATCGAACTCTCGACTCCTTGAATCCATTCACCACCGATACACAATCCCAAGCATCCACGAACCTTACCGCCACTAAAGCTATTTTCCTGCACATAAAACAAAAAGGAATGAGCCTAATGCCCAGCAAGGAAAATCTAACACATACATCATGTACATAAATTTCATAATAAACATAAAGACATAACATAACACTTATTACATACACATACTATAATGGCCATTATTACTTGGGGTCCCATAGACTAAACAAGTCATATGCCCATGAGATTAGTGGGGTCCTACGAGCTAAGTAGGTCATATGCCCATAATCTATTTGGGGTCTTGTTAGTCAAATGGGTCATATGCCTAAGCCTACAAACATACATATTTCATAACACTTATCATAACATAAGAAACATAAGATAACATATAGAACATATAACATATGCATTTCTATCCTATTTTCCTTACCAAAGTTACCGGGATAAGAGGACAGCGTTTGGACTTTTGGAACACTCCTAAAACCATGTATAACTTGGTGAGTAGATTGAAGGAAAAGTAATGAAAAGGATGGAAGGAATGGAATGACTAAACCTTTGAGAAACATACTTACCAAAAACTTATGAGCAAGTTCTTAGATTTCCTAACCAAAACAAGAGTGAGGTTAGATGACTGAGTAGAAGACTATGAGAAGGAAAAATAACATGAAACCAATGAACTAGAGAGTGTGGAAATACCTTGAAGACTTGTAGGCCAATCTAAACCTCGAACCGAAATACTATGAAACCTTACTTCCCAAAGTGTTTGATAAGCTTATGATGATCAAGCTTATGATTTCCCCAAACCAGGTGTTTACACTCTCACACTCACTTAGCACTTGCAGCCTCTGAACTTAGAGCAAAAGATGAATAATGGCTGGGTACTAGGTCCTATTTATAGAGTTTAGGAATGAAAGGATCTTAATTTTACTTGAATAAAAATAATAGCTTTTTAGGTGAAAATAATTTGAATAATCGTTCAGCAGAGGCTGAAGACTCGTTCAAAAAGATGCTGGACTTATCAAGAGGTTGAATGGCTGAAAGGAAAAAGAATTCAAAAACTTTTGAAATATGTTGAAGGAGGCGATATATCGCCCCCTGTAGGCGATATATCGCCTGGGCCAATATGCCCGAGGTTGTCGTGCATCGTCTCGTGTTTTCCGTATCTACGTGCTGCGATATATCGGCACACGCTGATTAATTAAACACGAAATTACACATTTTTAGCTAAGTTTGAATGGAGTAAACAGCCTTGACTAAGCCCTCAACGTATTCAAAGCTGCTGACTGACCTTATAGCATTCAAACTTTTACCCTTATTAAATTTTAATCCTCAAAATACTTAATCTTTAATCACCCATTCATAACATGTGCCTAAAATCCTATTGGTCCTTATCTAAACCTTATGGTATAATAAATATTATCCTTAATATCAGTCGTATAATCAAACCTTAGGTTAACATTAATATTCTTAAACTATAGGTTAAACTTAGAAAATCTATAAGTACCACTATGAGTGTCCAAATAATTCCCGGTCTGAACCAAAAATCCACAGTTACAAAGATAATACTATAAATACTATAATACTACTATCTAACTAGCTAAGTAAAGTTCTTGGACTCTACAATATATATATATATATATATATTCTTACCAATATTATTGTTTTGTAGCTATTATATAAATATATCATCTCACTTAGCTTGGTAGCTTAGTATTATTATTTTAGAAAGTAAATGTTGACAGGGATTTAGACATAAACTTATTACTCTTTTATTTATTTTATTTCATGTTTTTGAAAGGCTCTTCGGGATAAAACTCTTGATCTCAGATTTTTGCTTCAGAAAGCAATCTAAAGTTCAAATGGATCATCTTAGGTATGTTTTAATGGTTAAAACTTATTAATTTAGATTCTAATTGTTTAAACATATTCAGAGGTATATTCTTTTATTCTTTTTAAAATTATACAAGTGTATGTTAGAGGAGTTTGAATATCTTAAATATTCATCCATAGTGAAGTAGGTTATGGGATTATAATTGTGTACTGCAGTGATAACGGAAGTTTGAGAACTTGCATGTCTTAGTGAAGTAGGTTCTATGATATCTATATAATTGCGTGCTGGGGGAGATATAAGGAAGAAAAATTGTTTGTTGTTTGAATTGATTAAATTATTTGTATTGATATTGACAGATGGTTAGGTTACAAATATAGGGGAAGTGATGTCCGTTTTAAATCATAAAAAATAGTATGAATGATTTATATTATGAAATATTAACGTTTCAATTTCATTTATATTCAAAGCTCAAGTAGTCATATATTTTGACTACTTCAAGCTTTCAAACATCTGCAATGAATCCACCAGATGCATGGAGCAACTGGATCAAACAAGATGATTGGGAAGGATTCATTGCTAAGAGATTATCTCCTCAGTGGGCTGAGCTAAGAAAAAGAAACAAGGTGCGCGGGCACAGAACAAATACAATCACCGCACAGGACGGGGTGGTTACAAACAAATAGAGCAATAACTTGAAGCATAATTAGGCCACGAACAAACAGATTTTGATAGAGCTGATATGTGGTTAAGGATAAGAAAGGACTAAAAGGAGAGTCAACTGAGGATGTAGCATCAATTATGGAGAAGATTGTGAGTATAATTTTACTTCTTTACTAATTAACATTTTTAAATGGAATTTCGTATTAATTATTAACTAATTTGATTTTGTATATAGGTTGACTACAAACAAAAGGTAGCAGAAGGAACTTTGGTGGTGGAAGGATCCAAAGATGTCCTAACTTTGACTTTGGGCACCCCTGAGCATTCTAGACGTGTTACGGAGAAAAAGTCAGCTTGAAGTAACTACTTCAGAAGATAGCCGCATTAATAGGCTGGAAGAGCAACTTTGACAATCTGATGAGAGGAACTGTCGAACTGAGGAGAAGTTAAATCAATTGATGGAGCAATTTAGATCGACACATAGCAATATCGGTGAGTCATCGCATGCATCTGGTTCTTGTGTGGGAAGAGCAGCCTCTAATGTATCACCACCACCACCACCACTAGCACCATATGTTGAATAAGAGGTTGTTCCACCAGTACTAGCACCACCACCACCACCACCACTAGAACCCCATGTTCAACAAGTGCTTATTCCACCACCACCACCACATGTTCAACCAATGATTACTCCACCAGAACCACAAGTTCCGCCAACTATGCATGAGGTATTCTAATTACCATAATCAACTTAGCAAATGTTAATGCTTAATAATTTCACTATTGTAGAGCCATTGACACAGGAGCTAGTGTCAATCTCTCACAATGATTCGGCATCTATGTCAAGCAATTTGACCTCTTTATTGAAGTTTGTATCACCATGGGATAATGACTACCACAAGAAGATTAATATCCCATCGCATGTTTTTGGATACAACACGATTGCTACGCTTTTCAAGAATGATGTGACGCAATTTTGCAACATGGACAAGATTGGGCAAAGTCCAATGATATTGTATTTGAGGTATATATTCACGTCTTTTATAATTTAAAGTTTGAATTATATGCATGCCTTTTATAATTAAATATGATTAATTTCTAGGTTGCTGGATGATATACTACATATCAATGGGTTGGATCATTTGTACGCATTTCAGCATCCAAGTGAAGTTAGTGTAGGTCATGAGAATAAGCGTGCCCAAGCACTTAAAGATCGATTCATTCAAATGGGCAAGAAGCAGTTCCTTATTTGTCCCTGGAATAACAAGTAAGTTTATATTGAGTTTTGAAATGTTAATTTCATATAGTCATCTTCTAAATATTTGATTGTTTGTTTTCTAGTGAACATTGGATGTTATTGCTATTTCAACCTTACTCACATTCAATGGCGTTCTTGGATCCCATTAACCTTCAATTATGCATTGAGATTAAAAATATAGTTAGGCTGTAAGTTTATATAAGTTTCATTCCTTAAAGTATATTATCTTTTTAATAAAACTTGTTTGCTAATTAAAATACTTTTATTATGTGTAGTGCTTTCACGCTATATGATATGGAAAAAGGAAAAAGAGTTATAAGTCTAAAGTATTATAGTCCAAAAGTAAGTAACATTCAACTTTATAAAACATAAGATTTAAATTATAAGTGTTGACGCGGTTCTTCGCCAACAGGTAATAAAGAAAATAAGAGGAAGGGATTAGTGCTTATGTTGAACCGAAATAGATGAATGATCTTTTTAAAATGGGCTGGTGACACAATTACGTTTTTTAGGTGGTTCAAAGGTTAAAATCCTTCTACTCCACCAGTCAATATTATTGCTAATGCTTGGTATTCTTTTACAGGGTATTTCTTACACAATAGAATCCAACCCTTTGCCACTCCCAGGGTCTCCATATTTATAGGAGAGGGCACCTGGGAGTTGGTAAGAAGGTCATCTCGTGACCTTCTTACCTATCATGTCAACTTTGTGACATTCATGATTAATTCCTAAAACCTGACACATGAAGTGTGGTCTAATCAATAGGTAAGGGGGATAATGGGCCGCACGGCCCAACCCAGTCGTGCGTGTCTGAATACGCACGTTCATGCTGCGTGTCCGAGAAGTCAGGGATATATCAGACACGTGATGTCTGATATATGCACGTTTGCCTTGCGTGGTTGACTTTATAAAAGGTCACAACCTCCAACTCTAGCTCGTACCACGAGCTGGATACTTCCCTCGACCTGTGGCCTTCAGAGTCCAGACTCAGTCCTTAAGTAATCTTGACGAACCCTTTGGTTACCTTGAGCTAAGGAGGTAGGATCCTACGATGGCAGCTCCGGTCTTGGGGATGTCCACGTGGTAGACATGATTAGGCCGTATCTCAGCCCGCTAACAGCCCGTGGGAAAATTAGGGCGTACATTTTCCCCCCAAGCCCCTGCTCGTGATACACGACGTCGCATAGGGCCACAGTAGGGGCTTTTAGGCTTCCCCATGAACTCTTCATATTCCACATTTTACGCAGGCGCCGAATACGTGGAACATCGTGGTTCGTGTCGGTACGTCTTCCGAGAACCGCATTAAATGGCCTAGCCTATACTCAGTCGTCGTTTCGTCTGTCGAGTGGAGAGCCTTGGATCCCACATCAGGGCAATCCAACGGCCCTCCTCACGTGGCCCTTCACGTATATAAAAGGGTTGGCCACCTTACGCATGGGCCACCCGTTCTTTTGAAATTTTCCATAATTTTTCTTCTTCTTCTCTCTTCTTCATCTTCAAAAGAAAAACCTTCCTCTTTCCGGTCGTCATTCCCAGCACTCAAGAAGCTCAGGTGCAAGGGCTCCCTTGAAGCTTTGGAATCAACTACTCCGACGAAGCCCCAACCCAGGCGATCCCTTCATCCTCTTCTCAACCAGAACACTCTGTAAGTCTCCTGACCATGCATGTTTTGAAATTATTTTTCACTGTAGCCTAGGTAAATATTTTAGTAGCCGCATGCAATGTTCCGTTGGTTTTTGTGGGCATGAAGGGTGAAAGCCTTTTAGGTTAGGGTATCGTTTGCAGTAGAGAACCATTTAGGAACACAGTTTATAGGGTGTGTTTTCTGGGGAAATTTTCTGGGTAGGATTTTAGGTATGCTGGTTTAAAATACCCAGTATTTTGGGTGCAAAACCGGGTAGCTTAGGGGACACGCTTCACAGGCGGTTTTGCCTCTCTTGCCTACTGAAATTTTCCTTCCAAGGCAAATTTCTATCCTGACCCTCCTGACACACGAATTCCAAGTAATCGGGGATCTGTTGAGAGCACAGGCGTGTGTTCGAAGAACCGCGTGGTCTCACTCTCCACGGGCTGGGCTTACCTCAGCTCGTGCCAAGGAAACACACAGATTCTTCTCCATTTTTAGGTCGCCTTTTTCTAAAATTTCTTCTTTTTGTTCGCTAGGCGACCAGATAGGACCCAAGAAGAACGCTCCCAAGAAGTCCGTAGGCAGCTCGTCCTCCCAACAAAATAAGGGAAAGGAGGTGATGGCTGAATCCCCGATTCCCAACTTCAGGCCAGCAGTGGAACGGGAGCTTGAGGTGGCCCCCGACGCATTCTTCGAGGCGGAGAAGATTGTCTCGAAGATCACTGACCAGGCGAGGGTAAACAAAATATTCCTCTCCCATAACATCGAGCTGGGGAGAGGAACCGTGATTGCCCGACTTCCCTTAGAAGGCGAGCGGAGCTGCGCGCCGCTTGATGAGGTGTTCTCGGCCTAGAGCGATGAACATTTCAAGGCGGGGGCCTTCCTCCCGCTGGACCAGTACTTCGCCGATTTCCTCAACTACGTGAGGTTGGCCCTATTCCAGCTCCCCCCCAACTCTTACCGTTTGTTGGCGGGGTTAAGATACCTGTTCTTGAAACAGGAGTGGGAGGTCTCCACTCCTGCAGACATTCTGTATTTCTTCTGCCTCAAGGCCAGCCCGGAGTAGCGGGGGCGAGGTGACGGGTTCTATTACTTGACCCAGTTCCCTAACACGGCTGCGGTCATCGAGCTTCCCATCCACCCCAACGACTTCAAAGACCAATTCTTTATGTCGACGGGGTTCCAAAACTGCGAGCTGCACTACTTCAACCATCCTCGTAAGTGCCTTTCAACCTTAGCTCGTAAGTTAAGTATCAGTTAGCTCCCCCTGTATCCATTTCTGACTTAGATTAATTCTGCAGCTATCTTCGTGAGGACAGAGAAGTCCGTGATCCTCGGGAGCCAGTACGAGACACTGGCGGGCTTGCCCCCAGTGAAAAGGACTATCGCTAGCTCGTGACAGATGAGACGACGCTAGCCTGCAAGCTGATCTCCCCAGGCCAGACTCTGAACCTGAGGAGGCCCCGGGTGCCTCCCCCAGCTCGCGACATGAGGCCTACCTCTGTGGAGGAGGCCGCGGAGGATGAGGATGAGGAGGATGAGGTGCCCCTCGTGAGGACGAGGAAGCAGGCATTGGAGGTCGCCCAAAGAACGGACGAGGAGAGGATCCGATCCGGAGCAGCTGCAGGTCCCTCCGGCCAAGGTAACCCATACATGTTTAGGAATTTAGATAGGGCCACTGCAGACCCCCGGCTAGCTAGGTTCAATCCCAAACAGCTCGTCCGACGCCACCGAAGTGACCCAGACTTTGAGGAAACCCTGCTTCATTGCGTCGACCAGCTCGTGCTGGATTACGAAAGTAGTCGCCCTAGGGGTACCATAGCTGTAGACAACACCCTAGCCTTTAGGTCGGTCCTATTCGAGGAATATGGGACTAACCTTCGGTCATGGCCATCACTCTGGGAGGGTGTCATAGCTCCGGGTCTTAGGCAATGCGTAGAAGAGTCTAGTCCTAAGACAGCCTCGGATACAGAACCTGTGCCAGCTCGAGAAGTAATTGTCTTAGATCCCCCCACAGAAGCTCCGGGGCCGATGGTCGTAACCATAGATTCCTCTTCTAGCTCGGGGGGTAGGATTCCCTTTAGTATATATATATATACTTGAATTTCGCCTTTTTTTCCCCTTCGTTTTTGTTTTTGCATGACTGCTTACTGACATATTGATGTTGTCTTTGTTTTGCCAGAGGAGATGTCTCAGCCCGGGGGAAAGAACCTGCGAGCTATGTTCACCGGAGGGAACTCCTCAGTTGGGGCTTCTGGGCCCAAAATGAAGAAGCTTCGGGTGGCGAAGAAAGCCGCTGGGACCCCCACCAAGTCCCCTGCAAAGGGGAAAGAGCAGCCCCCAGCTGCCCAGGTTGAGGAAACTACACCTCTTACTATAGTGGAGAACATGCCCCCACCCCCTCCGTGAGCTCCGGCCTTTGTCCAGGACACAGGGGCAGAGCTCGGGACCTCGGCAACTGCGCCCCCCGAGGTACGTATCCCGGTGGACCCCCAGGACCTGGAGAAGATTCCAGATGTCTTTCGGGGGACGGTGTATGAGACGGCGAGCTACGCCGTCAGCCACTTCTACAGCTTCAACGAGAGGGAGTTGCGGGCCATCGAAACCAGGAGCCCGGTGGGCATAATGGAATCTTCATTGGGCATGGCCCTAACGGTAAGCTGACTTTACCCTTCTACGATTTTTTATTATTATGCCTTGCCCTGCTTTTCCTCTTTTTTTTTTCCTAAGGCAGTTGCCTCTTTGTTTTTGCAGAGCATCTTGGCCCTTCACCGGAGCATAGCCAGGGCCAAGGCCCAGCTCGAGGATATGAGGGGCGAGCATCAGACGGCCTTGGCCGCCCATCAAACTTCCTTGCAGACGGCCCAACAGAAGGAAAAGGAGGCCAAGGATGCCCTGGCGGCCGCGCAAGCCGAGCTGGCTGAAGCCCGTCCTAAGCTTCAAGAGGTCGATGCCACCAAAGACGTCCTCGCCGCTGTGCGGGCAGAGCTAGTGCGAAGGCTGGGGCCGAGGAGGCCAAGGCCGCTCTGGAAGCCGAGAAGGCAACCTCTAGCTCCGCCATGGAGGACATGCTCTACCACTGCTGGGTCTACAACTCGGACGGTGATTTCTCCTTCTTGGGAGCGGACGTCTGTGAGCCCTTACTGGAGGGGTTTAAAGCTCGCCTCCAGAAAGAGGCACCTTCTGAGACCAGGGAAGTCTCCGTCGTAGCCAAGCTAGAGGGCGAGACGGCGACCTCCACGGGGCCGACTGGTGGAGCCTAGGGCCTTTCCATTTTGCACCCACTCTTTTATTATTATTCATTTTTTTTTGTTGTAACTTTTGCATGAGGTTTTTCTACCTCGAGACAATCGGTTTTATGAATTTTTTCTTTTAATCGATTTACTTCCTTTTGCCTTTACTCATTTTAGTTACTATTTTGAAAAACTTAGTTCGTGTTAATTTTTTGACTAATATCTCGTGCTTTTTAAGAAAAAATACTGATTAATCAATTTAAATTAACCTCTAAGTTTTATGACCTAGTTATGTCCAGGAACTTAGTTTGAAAACTTAGTTCGCGTTAATTTTTATCAATATCTCGTGTTTTTTTAAAAAAACAACGATCAATCAATTTAAATTAACTTCTAAGTTTTATGACCTGGTTATGTCCAGGAACTTAGTTTGTGTCAATTTTTAACAATATCTCGTGCTCTTTAAGAAAAACAACGATCAATCGATTTAAATTAACTTCTAAGTTTTATGACCTGGTTATGTCCAGGAACTTAGTTTGAAAACTTAGTTCGTGTTGATTTTTATCAATATCTCGTGCTCTTTAAGAAAAGCAACGATCAATCGATTTAAATTAACTTCTAAGTTTTATGACTTGGTTATGTCCAGGAACTTAGTTTGAAAACTTAGTTCGTGTTAATTTTTATCAATATCTCGTGCTCTTTAAGAAAAGCAACGATCAATCGATTTAAATTAACTTCTAAGTTTTATGACCTGGTTATGTCCAGGAACTTAGTTCGCGTTAATTTTTATCAATATCTCGTGTCTTTTAAGAAAAACAACGATCAATCGATTTGAATTAACTTCTAAGTCTTTAAGGCGACCTGGTTATATCCAGGTACCATATGCCCCCCAAGTAACTGGGAAATGGTCTTTCGTGGTTACTTTAGATTACACTTGTAAATATGTACAATCATAAACAAAAAGTTAATTCTCATTGCTTAATACATAAAAAATGGCCTTTAGGACTTACAAGGGGGGTCATTGATAATATCTCTTCAAATGGATGGCGTTCCAAGTTCGTGGGACTGCCCCTCCATCGAGCCGAGCTAATTTGTAAGTTCCTTCTTTAATGACCTCGATGATTTGATATGGCCCTTCCTAGTTCGGTCCCAATACTCCATCTTTGGGATCCTTCCCGGCTAAGAAAACTCTCCTGAGGACCAGGTTGCCAACGCTAAAGGCGCGTTTTTTGACCTTTGAGTTGAAATAGCGAGTGATTTTTTGCTGGTAGTGCGTGAGCTGGAGTTGAGAATCTTCTCGTCTTTCATCAACCAAGTCAAGGGAAGCGCAAAGTAGCTCGTGGTTGCGATCCTGGTCATATGCCTGGACTTTGTGCGAAAGTACCTTAATCTCCACAGGGAGGACTTCCACACTCCCAAAGGTCAGGGAGAAAGGAGTATGACCCGTAGGAGTCCGATGCGAGGTCTGGTATGCCCATAGAACCTGGGGGAGCTGTTCTGGCCAGACCCCCTTCGCTTCGTCTAGTCTCTTCTTGAGGCTCGCCTTTAGAGTCTTATTGACGGCCTCGACCTGGCCATTCGCCTGAGGATAGGCCACGGAGGAGAAGCTTTTCACAATCCTGTACCTTTCGCAAAATTCGGTGAATAGGTCACTGTCGAACTGAGTCCCATTGTCGGAAACGATCTTCTTGGGCAGCCCGAATCGGCAGATAATGCTCTTAACCACGAAGTCGAGGACTTTTTTGGAAGTTATCGTTGCCAAAGGTTCTGCCTCAGCCCACTTCATAAAGTAGTCAATGGCCACCACGGCGTAGCGGACCCCGCCTTTTCCAGTAGGGAGGGCGCCAACCAAGTCGATCCCCCAAACTGCAAATGGCCATGGGGAAGAGATCATCTTCAGCTCGACTGGGGGAGCTCGGACAACTGTGGCAAATCGCTGGCACTTGTCGCACTTCTTGACATACGAGATCGAGTCCTTGGACAGAGTGGGCCAGTAATATCCTTGCCTCAGGACCTTTAGGGCCAAGTTTTGCCCCCCAGTGTGATCTCCGCAAAAACCCTCATGCACTTCTTGCAGGATGGCCTTTGCTTCGCTTGGAAGAACACATTGTAGGAGAGGTAGGGAGTGCCCACGTCGGTACAGCGTCCCATCTACCATCGTATACCTTGGAGCCCGGTACAGTACTCGCCGCGCATCATTACGCCCTTCAGGTAGCTTCCCCTCGGCGAGATACTCAAGGATGGGGGTCATCCAGGTCGGCCTAGCGTCGATCATCTCGACCTCTGTCCTGACTTCTTCTATACTTGGTTTTTCCAAGAACTCTATTGGAACTAACCCCAGAGCCTCCGTCTCCCCGGAGGTGGCGAGCTTGGCAAGAGCGTCTGCGTTAGCGTTTTTCTCCCAAGGTAACTGCTCGATTGAGCCTCGCCCAAACGCGGACAACTCAACTTTTACCTTCGCTAGGTAGGCAGCCATCTTGGGTCCTCGTGCTTGATATTCGCCTAGAACCTGGTTCACCACAAGCTGGGAGTCACTAAAGCACTGGACGGAGCTCGCCTTCAGCTCCTGGGCTATCCTTAGCCCGGCCAGTAAAGCTTCGTATTCGGCCTCGTTGTTGGAAGCTTTGAATTCGAATCTCAGCGCCGAGTGGAATCTATGTCTCTCAGGGGATATTAAAATGATTCCAACCCCGGAGCCATTCTCATTGGATGAACCATCCACGAAGATCCTCCACGACGCCCGGGCCGAGGTGAGCTGGGGTGAGTCTTCTACAGGGTCCTCCCAGAATCCTGTGCACTCTGCCACAAAATCAGCCAGGGCCTGAATTTTTATAGCAGTTCGTGGGGTGTACAAAATCTCGAACTGACTGAGTTCGATGGCCCACTTTAACAGGCGTCCCGATGCTTCAGGTTTCTGCAAAATCTACCTTAAAGGCTGATCAGTCATGACGTGTATTGAGTGGGACTGGAAGTACGGCCTGAGCTTTCGGGAGGCCGTGATAGGCAGAACGCCAATTTTTCCATCAAAGGGTATCGGGATTCAGCTCTAAGAAGTCTCTTGCTGATGTATTAGACAGGTTTCTGAACCCGGTCTTCTTCTCGGACTAATACGGCACTAGCTGCATCCTCTGTGACAGCTAGGTAGAGAAAAAGAGGCTCTCCTGCTTTTGGTTTGGATAATACGAGTGGCTCGACCAGATGTGCCTTTAAGTCAAGGAAAGCGTTTTCGCACTCTTCTGTCCATTTGAACTTCTTATTTCCTCGGAGCAGGTTGTAGAATGGCAGGCACTTATCGGTGAATTTTGAAATAAACTGATTGAGGGCTGCCACCCTTCCTGTCAGGCCTTGGACGTCTTTGTGCGACCTGGGTGAGGGAAGCTCGAGCAATGATCTGATCTTGTCGGGGTTTGCCTCAATTCCTCGGGTATTGACGATGAAACCCAGGAATTTTCCAGATGCGACTCCAAAAGTGCACTTTTGTGGATTAAGCCTCATGCCATACTCCCTTAGTATCTTGAAGCACTCCTCCAGGTCGGAAACATGGTTATCGGCAGTCTTTGACTTAACCAGCATGTCATCAACGTACACTTCCATGTTCTTCCCGATCTGGTTGGCGAACATTCTATTTACTAACCTCTGGTACGTAGCACCGGCGTTCTTCAGCCCGAATGGCATGACCTTGTAACAATAAACGTTAGTCGAGGTCATGAAGCTGGTATGCTCCTGGTCCGCCGGATTCATGGCGATCTGATTATAGCCTGAGTACGCGTCCATAAAGGACATGAGCTCGTGCCCCGCCGTGGCATCTACCAGTTGGTCAATCCTTGGCAAGGGAAAACAATCTTTGGGGTAGGCTTTATTCAGGTCGGAGAAATCGATGCAGGTCCGCCACTTCCCATTGGGCTTCGGGACCAGCACGGGGTTGGCGACCCAAATCGGAAACTTGGCTTCACGGATAAAGCCGCATTTCTTGAGCCGGGCTACTTCTTCCTCTAAGGCCTCAGCCCGAGTTGTTCCTAGGCGCCATTGCTTCTGGGACTTTGCAGGAACACTTTTGTCCAAATGAAGGGTGTGCATGATGACACTCGGGCTGATTCCCACCATGTCCTCGTGTGACCACGCAAACACATCCAGGTTATCCCGCAGAAATTTGATCAGCTCCGCTTTCCTCTTGCTACAGAGGTTTTTCCCGAGCTTGACCATCCGTGAAGGGTTCTGTGGATCGATGTTTACTTCCTCGAGCTCCTCAATTGCCTGGAGCTCGGACTTATCCTCGCCTATTCGGGGGTCAATATCCTCACTTAAGACGATATTTTCCCCTTCGGCGTTCTGAGGTTTTTTAATCTCAGGATCAGCTAAGGGTTCCTGAGATTCCTCTCCACCACCTTGGATGGCCATTGCTAGCTACCCGGGTTTCGATTTTCCCTTCATGGAAATGCTGTAGCATTCCCTGGCAGCGAGCCGATCGCCACGGACCGTGCATATTCTTGTGGAAGTAGGGAATTTCATCGCGAGGTGGCGAATGGAAGTGACGGCCTCAAAAGCTATGAGTGTGGGTCGGCCCAAAATTGCGTTGTACGCAGCGGAGCAGTTGATGACCACGAACTCGAGGAGTTTGGAGACTGTCCGAGGTCCTTCTCCTAGGGTGATCACCAGCTCGATCATCCCTATGGCCGCTAATCCTTCTCCCGAAAAACCATACAGCATCATGGAGGTCGCCTTCAGCTCGGCGACAGTCAAACCCATCTTCTCTAGTGTGGACCGGAATAGGAGGTTTACCAAGCTCCCATTATCGACCAGCACTCTCCTAACCTTCCGATTAGCGAGCTGAACTGCTACGACCAGAGGGTCGTTATGAGGGAAGTGGACATGGCCCGCATCTTCTTCCGTAAAAATGATCAGTTGCCTCTCCACTCGCAGTTGCTTTGGCAGACGCTGCTCCGGGACGAACTCCACTCCATTATGCGCCTTGAGTTCGTTTACGTACCTCTTCTGGGCACCGCTACTCGCGCTAGCTAAATGCGGACCTCCAGAGATCGTGGATATTTCTCCTCCTATCACGGGAGGAGGGACGTCTTGATCTATCCGAGACCTGGGCTGACTGACCGGGACTTCTGGAGCAGGTCGACTTGTTGGAACCCTGTTCCGCGCGTACTGAGCCAAGGGGCCGGCTCTGATGAGAGTCTCAATCTCATCTTTCAAATGCCTACAATCATCAGTATTGTGGCCAACATTGTTGTGAAAACGGCAAAACTTGGAGGTGTCTCTCTTCCCCTTTTGGTGCTTCAACGACTCCGGCCTCTTCCAGGGGAGGCGAGTAGAGTTAGCTAGGAAGATGTTCTCCCTAGAGTGGATGAGCTCTGTATAAGTCACGTAGACGAGCTTAAATTTGTCTACGGACTTATTCTTCTTTGGGTTATGCTGGTTGCCCTCGCCGTTCCCCTTTCTTTTGCCTCCACCGAACTGGTTATTCTGTGTGGCGTTTTGGGTCGCTGTCATGACCTCCGTCCTCACTCCAGCGGGCTACTCAAGGACCTGGCTGGTCCCTGCAGCTGAGGCTTCGGCCTCCTCCAAGTTGATCCATTCATGGGCCCTATTCAGGAACTCGTTCACTAAGCTAACTCCCTTCATTTGTATATCTTTCTAGAGTCCCCCTCCGACGAGGATTCCAGTCCTCAAGGCCATGAGCTTGGAGCTGTCATCCGCGTCTCTGGCCTGAGCAGCGACGTTTGCGAACCTGCTCAGGTAAGCCTTTAGAGGCTCGTCGGGTTGCTGCCTCACGTTAGCCAGAGAGTCGGCCTTGACGCGGGCAGCCTGGGAGGCTCGGAATGCCCTTTTGAAGTCAGCCGAGAAAGTTTTCCAGGAGCTGATTGATTGTCTTTTGCTTTTCTTGAACCACTGCCTGGCTGGTCCAGTTAGTGTGGAGGGAAAGATCAGACACCTTAGCTCAGGGCCAATGTTGTGGGTCATCATCAGGGTGTTGAACATCCCCAGATGATCCAACGGGTCTCCATCTCCGTTGAATTTGGACAGATGCGGCATACGGAAACCGGGTGGGTAAGCCGTTGCTGCTATGCTGGGGGCGAAGAGTTCCAGCACGTCCCCCGAATCATACTCGTCTTTCTTTTTCTCCGACAGGAGCTTCCTCATTAGCTCCTCCATCTGAGCCAGGTGCTCGAGGGTTTGTCCTGATTTCCTTGGTTATTCCGGGGCTACTCAATAGCTCTGGATCCACTGTGTACGTTTGGTGGGTTATTGCCCCTCCTATCTTGAGATAGGTTATTTGGGGCGTTCTCGCCGTTACGCACCTCGGACAGGTCTCCCCCTGAGCGAGCATGGCTACTACCTCCTACTGGCCCCCCTCTATGAGAGTTAAGGTCGATCTCGAAGGTCGCCCCCCTGGGTGGTTGGAGGACTTTGTGCCGAGCTTAAATGTTGACGGAGGTCTCCACCTGAAAGGTCACTCCGGCGACTGCCGGTCCAGTAGCTCCTGTTAGAGAAGCTCGGAGTCTGCCTTTGGGGGTGAGGATCCGAGCTCTCTCTCGGCACCCTGCTACGTCGGGAAGGTCCTGCGGACGGCGGGTTTCTCCTACTACTTCTGTAGGCTGGAATATCTCGGATGGGCTGAGGAGGAGACAGATATCTTATTGGAGACGGAGGATGCCTGACTGGAGATGCGATCCTGGTTCCGTCAGGGCGGATCAAGTTAAGTGGGGGCCTTTCGGCCCTGCCAACCTACAGGTCCCGCGCCTAGCGATCTGGACGAGGCGCAGGACGGCTGGTGGGGACGGGCTGATGCTGTGAGCCCTCCCCGGATCTCCTCCTGGAATTCCCTCGAGCTCTCCTGGGCGCGCTCGAGGCTGGTTAGGAGCTGGGAGTTGAAGTTCGGACTGAACGGCTATACTGTTGTTGTTCGGCTCTAGGTGCTTCTTCGAAGTTTGCCTCTCGACAGTGCGATGAGGGAATATAGTTGGCTGTCGAAGGTCTATCCGAGTGGCTAGGCCTGGACCGATTACCCCGATGGGACTTATGAGTCTCGCCTTGCCTCTTTCCGACGTTAGCGTCGGTTGTAAGAGGGGGTAGTCGGGCCAACACCTCCTTAATCTGCTGATTAACTTTTGCTAGTTGGCTCCTCAACTGAGCGTTTTCCATCTCTACCGCACTGTAAAAATCTGGGTTTGGATTAGGTGGCCGAGGCGCCGAACTTCCAGTGTCATCTTGGCCCACCGGCTGTTTGCCCGGCCACTGTTGGACCTCAGGAATTTGTTCACTGGGGATGGCGATATGATGAGCCTCTTGCCCATCATGTTGTTCTGTCTCGTTACCGTGTCTGGATCGAGTGGTCACCATAGTTGGATGTTTGCGATAGCACCAATCTAACTAAGCTCTCAATGAAAGCACCAAACTGTTGATGCGGTTCTTCGCCAACAGGTAATTAAGAAAATAAGAGGAAGGGATTAGTGCTTATGTTGAACCGAAATAGATGAATGATTTTTTTAAAATGGGCTGGTGACACAATTACGTTTTTTAGGTGGTTCAAAGGTTAAAATCCTTCTACTCCACCAGTCAATATTATTGCTATATGCTTGGTATTCTTTTACAGGGTATTTCTTACACAATAGAATCCAACCCTTTGCAACTCCCATGGTCTCCATATTTATAGGAGAGGGCACCTGGGAGTTGGTAAGAAGGTCATCCTGTGACCTTCTTACCTATCACGTCAACTCTGTGACATTCATGATTAATTCCTAAAACCTGACACATGAAGTGTGGTCTAATCAATAAGTAAGGGGGATAATGGGCCGCAGGGCCCAACCCAGTCATGGGTGTCTGAATACGCACGTTCATGCTGTGTGTCCGAGAAGTCAGGGATATATCAGACACGTGATGTCTGATATATGCACGTTTACCTTGCGTGGTTGACTTTATAAAAGGTCACAACCTCCAACTCTAGCTCGTACCACGAGCTGGATACTTCCCTCGACCTGTGGCCTTCAGAGTCCAGACTCAGTCCTTAAGTAATCTTGACGAACCCTTTGGTTACCTCGAGCTAAGGAGGTAGGATCCTACGATGGCAACTCCGGTCTTAGGGATGTGCACGTGGTAGACATGATTAGGCCGTATCTCAGCCCGCTAACAGCACGTGGGAAAATCAGGGCGTACAATAAGTATACTAACAAGAATATGTAATATACTTTTACATTTGTCTATGTTAACAGTGCCGACAACAACCAAAAACCACAGAGTGCGGTATCTACTGCATGAAGTATGCTAGGGATCTCATTTCACAACAAAGAACCAGAGCATATCTATCGAATAATGTAATAATTAAATGTGTTTACCTTTTAACTTTAATAAAGTTATATTTTAATTTCATATATATTTGACATGTAACTTATAATTTAAATTATTTGCAGTTCAATTCAGATTTACCATATACTAACGCTAAACTTAATGAAGTTCAAGAAGAGTGGACAAAATATATTCTACCGCAACTCGCTAAATGATGGCATGCATGCTTAGTACCTATGTGAGGGGATTTAGTCATTTTTTGAACATTGTATTTCTTTTATTAGAAATCGTTAGAACTAATCAAATACAAAATCAATCTAACAAATTATAGGTAGTTAATTTAGCTTTTTGAGGTGCATACTGTGCTAAATATTCATTTTATGACAAACTTTTTTGGAACTATGTATTTCTTTTATTTAGAAAGTGTTAGAACTAATCAAATGTAAAGTTAATGTTACCAATGTTAATTCAATTTAATTTTTTATGTGCATTATTTTACTGCAATTGTTGCGTTGATTTTGAAACTAGAGGGCATTGACAACATATTTGCAATGTCCTCTGGTGTGGAAACTTTGCGACAGTTAAAAACTGTCACCATAGATAGTCAATCACGACACATAATAACTATCGGCGTTGCTAGCAACGGTGACACCTATTAACTGTCAGCGTTGCCAGCAACGGCGACACTTAATAACTGTCGGCGTTGCCAGCAACGGCGACACCTAATAAGGGACACCTAATAACTATCGGCGTAGCTACCCTATGCCGACATAGGCAAATACGACAGTTAGTCGACTGTCGTCGTTACTCAATAGCGACAGTTAAAAACTATCGGGAAATCCCGTTTTTATAGTAGTGTCAATATATTCAATTTTATGGTTTTAGTTTAAAACTAGTTCAATTAGATTGTAGATTTTAAAATAATAATACATGCTTGTTGATGAGTCATTATATGATTTTGATGATTGTGCAAATGAGTTTTCCGATTCGGATGAAAAATATGTAATAGTAGGTTGGTTAGGGAAATTGTTAGATAAACTCCTAACAAATTTCAGCCAAAGTCACTATTAAAAATAAAAAATCTTGATCTCTTGAAAGTAGAAGATTTGATGAGTTGTTTTAAGTAGTTGAATATGAATTAAATAATAAAAAAACCATAAATTTGCATGTGAGAAAATTAACATGTATAAGAGTAAATAAAAAAAGCAAAGAAAAACAAAACATATAGACGTCGTATATACATGTGAGAAAATTTCATAATTATCTTCTCAACTTTACTATTAATTTAAGAGTGGAATGCTTTGCTCATGCCTGAAGAGGTTATCAGGGCTGACTTCGCTCTTCACTCGCACCAATCACTTAAAGTATCCTTTTTGTAATACTTTATACCCCAATGATCATTACTTGACCAATTGAAGCTCGTGTTCTTCTTATTAATTCCCAAATCAAGATCTCTATAATTGACGTAAGCTTTCCTGGGAGAGTTGGAAACATAAGGAGTCATGTACTCGTACAACTCCCTAATCCAATCAAAGTGCCTTTCACAGTCATTCTCCCCATCTTCCCATCTAGTAATATAGTGACTCGTGAATATTAGATATCATCGTATTGATGATAATGACCATAGTGTCTAGTGGTCCATTGAGTTAGTTGTGTAACTGTTTTATGTTATTCTCTTAGTTGTAGTAAGGTCTTGTAACTATTTCAGTTGTAACAGCTCTACGAGCTTGTACTCTTACCAATGCTATATAACACTCGTGTCTCAACATTGAGAGGTTGAGCTATTCATTTTTTATTTCAATCACAATTCTCATTGTTCCATTTCCCTGTTTTTCATTCTCCTTTGGTATACTCTTATATGTTATCAAAGACCATCTGCCATGGCGTCCGACAGGAACAACAACTCTCATGCTTCTTCTCACTCCACTGGTGTTCACCCTCCACCTACTCCAACTGCTTTGATCATTGCTCTAGCTCCAGAAGCCGATCCTGTTCGCCTTCCAAACAATAATCTTTTTCCGCTCCAACTTCGACTTGATCGATCGAACTACTCATAATGGCAAGCCTTGGTTCTTGCAGCAGTTCGTGCTTACAATCTTGATGGTTGTGTTCTTAGAACCATGCCTCCTCCTCCGATTCATCTTGCAGGTAATGAACTAAACCCTACTTATCTCCAATGGCTTATATTTAATCAATTCCTAATGCATTGGATGATGAATTTTGTCACTGAGGTCATGCTTGGTCACATCATCAACTGTCGCACTTATGCTAAAATTTGGTCCATTCTGGCCCAAATCTTTGTTAACAATTCCAAAGCTCAAGTTCTTTAAGTCAAAGGCTTACTTCAATCCACCAAGAAAGGTTCTTCTTCAATTGATTACTACATCTTGAAGATGAAAGGATATGTTGATGCACTCTCTGCTGCTAGTGATCCAATTTTTGACGACGGCATTTGCCTCTACTTTCTTGGCGGTCTTAGTTCTGAGTTTGAAGCTACTGTGGTTAATCTGACCAATCGCACTAAACCTTTGAGTCTTCAAGATCTTCATTTCAATCTGCACAGTCAAGAAATGCTCCTATCTCAACAAACTAGTACCACTATCGACATGGTTCAAGACAATTTTGCTAGCTTGTCTCTTCGTGGTGGCAATAAGACTTCAAGTTGAGGAGGACGAACCAATGTTTATGGTTGTCGTGGTAATTTTGTCAATCTTGGTGGTCGTGGTAACAAACCAGTTTGCCAGTTGTGTGGTTGTGCTGGACACATAGTTCAGAAGTGTTATCACAGATTTGAATCCACTTCACTGGCTCTCCTACCTCTAATGACTCTTCTTCCTCTAATGGATCTAACAATGCTCAAGCCCATGTCACAGAGTCTCAATTTTCATAGGATTCCCCTGGTTCTTGGTACTTGGACAGTGGCGCAACCAACCACATCACCACCAAACTCAACTACAAAGGCAAATCCAAAGTGATTGTTGGTGATGGTAACTCTATGCCTATCTTACATATTGATTCTAATTCAATTAATACATCTCATGCTTCTCCATCCTTAGAGCTAAAAGATATATTGCATGTTCCTAATGCCACTAAAAATCTGCTTAGCATTTCTCAATTAACTAAAGACAATATTGTTGTCCTAGAACGACTCAGTTCGTTGCCTCATTAAGGACAAGATAACGAGCCAAGTCATTCTTCAGGGTAACCTCATTGATGGCCTATACAAAATCCAATTTCGTCCACCACAATGTCAAGATTCATCTCCACCTCAATTCAAGTTGTCCTCCCATAACTCCTGTTGCACTCCTCGTGTATTCAACTGCACCACTACTAGTAGTTTTGTACATGACAAGTCCCAAGTGACCAATATTTGGCACTGCCAACTTGGTCATCCGTCTAAACATGTTTTAGCTAAAGTTCTTTCCGTTGTAAATCCCAATGTGAAATGCAATTTAGTTGCTTTCTGTGATGCTTGTCAAATTGGCAAACACATCAATTTAGCTTCAAAAGCACTATGAATAAAACAACTTCCCCTTTTGAATTGAATATTCAAATGTATTACATAAGCTTTGTTGATGACTTTACAAAATACACTTGGATTTTTCCAATGCAAACCAAGTTTGAAGTTCAAATAATATTCAAACACTTTAATGCTTATGTCGAAAGAATGTTCAAAACCAAAATAATAAGTGCTCAAATAGACTCACGAGGTGAGTATAAACCTCTGTACAATCTGCTCCAAGAGCTTGGCATTGTTAAAAGCCACTCCTGTTCCCACACTCACCAACAACAAGGTCGAGTGGAAAGAAAATATAGGCATGTAGTCCATGTTGGCCTCACCCTCTTAGCCAAAGCCAACATGCCACTTACATTCTAGTGGGAAGCATTTGTCTCAGCCACCTTTCTGATTAATAGAATACCCATTCCCACACTTAAGCTTGTTTCGCCATTTCAAAACTTTTTCAATCAAATTCCTGACTACAATTTACTCAAGGTATTTGGTTGTTCTTGCTTTCCATTATTAAGATCTTATCGAACTCACAAGGTTTCTTTCAGGTCTTCTATGTGTGTGTTTCTTAGGTATAGTGTTCATCATAAGGGTTACAGGTACATGCATTCCAGTGGTCGCATATATGTTGCTAGGAGTGTAACTTTCAATGAAAGTGAGCTCCCTTACCCCACTCTGTTTACAACTTTTTACTGGTAACTGTTATTGTATGAGAATTCAATCAACGAGAGGTACTTACTCCAAGACCCCTCGAAGTCTAGCATACATGCTCTAAGCATGTCCTCCAATAAATGAATTGTCCTCTTAGACTGGCCGTCTGTCTGAGGATGAAAGGCTGTACTGAACTTCAACTGAGTCCCCATAGCCTTCTGTAAACTACCCCAAAACTTCGAAGTAAAAATGGGATCCCGGTCCGATACTATAGACTTTGGAACCCCATGGAGACATATCATCTCCCTCACATACAGCTCTGCATACTGGTCCACAGTATAGTTTGTCCTCACTGGCAGAAACTGAGTTAACTTGGTATATCTGTCTACTATCACCCATATCAAGTTATGTTTCCCCGTCGTCCTTGAAAAGCCTCCTACAAAATCCATGGTAATATCTTCCCACTTCCATTCGGGAATACCTAAAGGCTGTAACAGTCCTGCTGGCCGCTGGTGTTCAGCCTTCACCTTCTGATAGGTTAAACACTTCGCTACATAATTGACCACGTCCTTCTTCATCCCAGGCCACCAGTACAACGACCGTAGATCCTGATACATCTTCGTGGTACCTGTATATAATGAGTATGGTGTGGTATGAGATTCATTGAGGATCTCTCGTCTGATACCCATGTCCATCAGAACACAGATCTGATCCTTATATCTCAGTAAACCTGCCTCTAAAATGGAATAATTCTTAGCTACTCCAGCTAGGACATCCCCTATAATATCCTTCAACTGTGTATCACCCATCTAGACCTCTTTTATTCTCTCTAAGAAAATAGATTGCAAGGTAGTATTGTCCAACTGACCCATTACCAATTCTATCCCTGCTCTACTCATATCTTCTGCCAAATCCTTCGATATCTGCTTTGAACTAAACAATTGTCCTGGGCCCCTCTGGCTCAAAGCATCTGCCACTACATTGGCTTTCCCTAGGTGATAAAAGATCTCACAATCATAATCATTTACCAACTCTAGCCAACATCTCTGACTCATATTTAGGTTCTTCTGGGTGAAGAAATACTACAAACTCTTGTGATCGGTGTATATCTCGCACTTCTCTTCATACAAATAGTGTCGCCACACTTTCAGTGCGAATACCACCGCTGCTAGCACCAAATCATGGGTAGGGTATCGTTGCTCATATTCCTTCAACTATCGTGATGTGTTGGAAATAACCTTCCCATTATGCATCAACACACATCCTAAGCCCAGTCTCAATGCATCGCAATACACCACGAATTTGTCCCCATCTGAAGGAAGACTCAGCACCGGAGCAGTAATCTATCATCGGTTTAGTTCTTGGAAACTACACTCACATTTTTCTGACCATGTGAACTTCAGGTTCTTCTGTGTCAACTCAGTCAATGGTGTGAGAATCTTCGAAAACCCTTCCATGAACCGTCTATAATATCCTACTAACCTAAGGAAACTTGTAACCTCCGAGGCATTCCTTGGCCTTGGCCAATCTCTAACTACTTCTACCTTGGCCGGGTCTACCTTAATCCCGTCTCCACTGACAATATGTCCTAGGAATGTCACCTCCTATAGCCAGAACTCGCACTTCTTAAATTTAGCATATAACCGATGCTCCCTTAACCTCTGCCATACTAATCGAAGACGATGCTCATGCTCTACCTCTGAATGAGAGTAAACCAGGATGTCATCGATGAAGACAATCACGAACCTATCTAAATAATCCTTGAACACCCTAATCAACAGGTCCATAAATGATGTTGGGGTATTGGTTTATCCAAATGACATGCCTAAGAACTCATAACGTCCGTACCTCATGCGGAAGGCTGTCTTCAGGATATCCTCGTCCTTGATCCTCAGCTAGTGATAACCAGATTGAAGATCAATCTTCGAGAATACTATCTTACCCTACAACTGATCAAACGGGTCGCCTATCCTCGGTAGTGGGTACTTGTTCTTGATAGTTAACTTGTTAAACTCCCTGTAGTCTATACACATCCTCAAGGTCCCGTTCTTCTTCTTCACAAACAAACCCAGAGCACCCCATGGTGAGAAGCTAGATCTATAAATCCTAGGTCTAATAACTCTTGCAACTGTACCTTCAACTCCTTCAAATCTGCTGGAGCCATTCTGTATGGTGCCCTCGACACTGGTTTTGTACCAGGAGCTAACTCAATAACAAAATCAATCTCCCAGTGCGGTGACAATCCCGATAAGTCCTCGGGGAACACATCCAAGAACACACATACCAGTCTAGTCTCCCCTGGACCCATTGGCATGACCCTAGTGGTATCCACCACACTGGCTAGAAAACCTACACAACCTTCTTGTAATAGGGGTCTAGCCCTCAATGTTGATATCATGGGAATGTGAGGTCCATGCATAGCACCAACAAAAATGAAGGGGTCCTCCCCTCAGCTCAAATGTCACAATCTTCTTCTTGTAGTCTATAGTCGCCCCATACCTGACTAACCAATCCATCCCCAAAATCATGTTGAAGTGATCCATATCCAACTCAATCAAATCTACTGATAGTTCCTTGCTGTCCACAATCACTGGCAGTGCTCTAATCCATCTCCTGGAAACTACCAGTTCCCCTGTAGGCAATATAGTCCCAAACCCCGCAGTATAATACTCACAAGGCCTACACAATCTATCAATCACTTTGCTAGAAACAAATGAATGTGTAGCACCAGAGTCAATCAATACAGTATATGAAAACCCAGTGCTAGAAAGTTATCATGTCACCACCGAGTGACTAGCCTCAGCCTTTGCCTGAGTCAAGGCAAACACTTGAGCTGGAGTCAAGCTGTCCTCCTACCTTGGTTCTTCTTTCTTCAAAGTCGGGCAGTCTTTCTTGAGATGCCCAATCACTTTGCACAAGTAACAGGCTTTCACCCGGCATTCGCCAAGATGGCGCTTCCTACATGTAGCACACTCTAGGTAACTTCTCCATGTCTCACCACCACCCTGGACACCCCGACCCCTCCTATCAGGACCACCAATGGTAGAGGTGTCAAGGGTCTTCCTCTTCTGATCGCTGGGGCCTCCGCCTCTACCAGACCCTGTAAGTGGAGGCACTGCCCTCCGAACATCCCATCTTGCAGCGCTCTCCCTCCATACCTTATTCTTTGCCTCCTCAGCTCTGAGGGCCTTCTCAACCACCTAGGCATAATTCGTCTCCCCAGGTACTAATGTGATCTGTACATCTCAGGCTATCATAGCATTCAGCCCCCGAACAAACCTGTCTTGCGTGACTGCATCTGTAGGCACTAGATGAGGTGAAAACTTTGCTAGTCTGTCAAATTTCAGGGCATGCGTAGTAACTGTCATGCTGCCCTGTACCAAACTGGTGGACTCATTCACCTTCGCTGCCCTGACAACAATGTTGTAGTATTTCTGGTTAAACAAATCTCTGAACTCATCCCAACATATGGTAGAAACATCTTGAGTCTGGGATGCCACCTCCCACGAAATACGGGCATCATCTCAAAACATGTAAGTGGCACATGCCGCCCTATCATTACCTACCACCCTCATGAAGTCCAGGATGGAGGTGATCACACTCATCCACTGTTCAGCCTTAAGTGGATCTGGTCCTCCCTCGAAGATTGGAGGATGCTACTTCCTAAACTTCCGTACAACAACTCCCACCTATTCCCAATCTTAGGCTGCTGTACTACTGGTGCCACAACAGGTGGCAAGTCTGGTGCAGCGTTCTTTGGCAGAACCTGTTGTCTCAGAAGACGAATCTCTTCCTATTGACTCTGAAATCTAGCTTGCATGTTAGCAAGCATCTGCTGCCAGTTCTCAGGGACTAGCGGAGGGTTCTGACCCTAATCGTCATCTCCAGCCTTGATCTCAGTGCCGGCTAGTCGAACTGATCGCCTTGGAGGTATAACTCTCCATGTTAATTTGTAATCAATGACTCGGCTGATTAGGCAATGATAACAGATTTTTGAAATCACCCCACAGTCTAATGCCAATACTCGAGCAACAATATACAATTACAATGCAAACAAGCATTATAACAATTATTCATATACAACATCAATGCTAATAAGCATGCCTCATCATATACACATAGCAGTCAAGGGCCAGACCCTATTAGTATATCTTACGCTTCCTAGTAAACAAGTAGATAAGGCATTTATATTTCATTTAAATAGTTAAACATGTAATAACATATATAGTTACCAAACCCTGAGTCGAGCTTGTGTTTACCAGCGAGTGTACATGCCCAGCCAGTCTTTAAGAACCCTTAAACCTAGACCGCTCTGATACAAAGTTGTGATGCCCTAGATAGCCAAGACCATTACACTATGTATTTTAAATAGTACAAGACTTGCTAATCAATTCATTTGGACATAAACGTGTTACTAAGGTCAATTAACGGGTTAGGGTTAAAATTTTTTTACCATAAAGTAGTTTTTTTCATTAAAAAGTTTTGTACACGGGATCCTAAAAAGGTATTTACAAGGCAATTACAACCCTAAAAAAAATTACAACTGAAGCCAGCCTAAGTGGAAAAATACAATTTGGCTATAGTCCCTATCAATCCCTCGGCCGTGGCAGTTGAGCAACTGCTAATGTACACACTACCTCTAAACCTCTCCAACTCATGGCTGGTCTAGCTTTCCCTTTCCCTTACCTGCACCACATACCCTTACCTGCACCACATAGCACTCGTGAGCCAATGCTCAGTAAGAAAACTTAATTCACAAACACAAATGAACAACAATATATAAACTGTACACTTAAATCGTTCAATTCAATAACAACAGGTCACACACAATCAGCTAGGCAATAATAATAATAATCTTCTCAGTTCAACCCATATTCAACCACAACATTCAATATAGTTAGTTAAGTGCAAAAATACACTTATGCTTATTCAGAGACGTTCAGGCCCGGCGCCCTTAGGTCGAGCCCTCTGGTTATTTAGCTGACCCTGGCACGCTTAGGCTGGGCTGCGTTCAACACGCTTAACATCAGCCCCAACTCCCTTAGGCAGGACATTCAGATCAAATATACGAAATAATTAGATTGCAGAACACGCAATCGATTGTAGCACAAACAAGCATGCCTATCCAGATATTCTTAATTACAAATATATTCACAATCATAAACATATTACTTAATAGGGGTCTAAGCCCCAATCACAACCCGGGTGCAGTTTTCTTACCTCGAGTTACGAGCTGAAGGTGTAAGGTGGTCCTAAGCACGATCCTCAATCCAGAGCCTTAATGGTAACCCTAGTCACAAAGCAATAATGGATAACCATTAAAACCTAAACCAATTAAATGCTTCATAATAACATACTAGCCTCCGAGACCTTGAATTCTACTAAACCTGTAGTAGAATCCTTCCCGAGCACTTAGGTTGAGTTCTCGAGTCTAAAAACCTGGTTTTGATATTTCTCTCAATTAGAGTCGCGTCCCAGGCCTTAAGGGTCGTGACGTGCTACAAGTCAGAGAGCCTCAAGGCTCTCTCATGGGAACACGAACTGCGACATGCCCCATCCTGCGCCACGATGCTTGGGTGATTTCAGAGACCCCTAGGGCCTTCTCACGCACACAGGCCGCGGCACCTGAAGAATAGGGTCACAGCTCGAGCCCAAAACCCAGAAATCTCTTATGTTTTTCTCGAGCCAATTCTACAAAAATCCATCCAAATCAAAATCTAAACCCAGAATTGTGCCTCGAATCCATCAATGCAACATGATCAACAACACTACCCCAAAAACTACTCCATAGCTTTATCAAAATCCCAAAACCAGCCTAAGGTTTAACCTCTAGAAATCCCCTTAAATTACAGCAGAAACTCAATGAAAACTAGCATAAAACCCTTACCTTGATAGTAATTCCGAGCCTGAACTGATCCTCAAGTGATCCTAGCTTTAAGTTCTTGGATTTCCTGTCCAATTCCTCAAGAGCTTCAAAATCCTCCAAAGCATCAAGGAGAGAAGGGAAAAACGAGAGAGAGAGAGGGAGAGAGAACTGTGAGTGTCTTGATGTTTTTCGGTTACTTCCTAAAGTTTTTCCTAAGTATATCCCTCAACACAAAAGACCAAAATGCCCTTAAACTTAACCACAACCCCTTATTGCCTTTAAGGGCAAACTCGTCATTTACCACATTTCCCACTAATCCTTAAGTGGTCCTATAAATTCCCAATTAATCCCGATGTTCCCAATTAATCACCAAATATCCGCTAAGTTCCCAAAATATCTCCGGGCTCACCCCGAGTCGGGATTTGACCCCGTTGTGACTATTCTGCTAATCCACTCGCTAGGATCGCCTCAAGTTGAATACTACAAATATATCCACATAATAATGTGGTCTCAATCATTTAACAAATATAATCACATTTATACCCTCAACAGGTCAAAATTACAAACACTCCCTTATTAACAAGAACGGGCCCACATGCATATTTAATACACATAAACATGCATATATATATTCATATTACCATATAAATCATGTATGTCACATAGTCACACATTTAATCAATCAATTTCACACATATATATATATATATCTAATTATGCCCTCCCAGCACGCTAATCAAGACACTGAGCCTTACTAGCGAATTTGGGACGTTACATGCATTAACTGAATTAGAACCAATATTTGTTAAAAATGCTCTTGCTAACCCATGTTGGGAACAAGCAATGCAGGAAGAGTTTCAGGCTTTGGAGAACAATTGCACTTGGATTTTAGTTCCTGCAACACCTGACATGACTATTGTGAGCAATAGATGGATTTTTCGGGTAAAGTATAATGCAGATGGTAGTGTGGACAGATATAAGGCACAACTTGTTGCCAAAGGCTTTCAACAAACAACTGGTTTGGATTTCTTTGAGACTTATAGCCTTGTGCTCAAGCCATGTACTATAAGAGTTATCTTTACTCTTGTTGTTACCTTTGGATGGGATGTTTAACAAATAGATGTTAACAATGCTTTCTTGAATGGGGAGTTACAAGAAACAGTCTATATGCACCAACCTCAAGGCTTCGTGAGTACTCATCATCCTACTAATGTATGCAAACTCAACAAGGAACTATATGGCTTAAAGCAAGCCCCACGAGCTTGGTTTGATAAGCTCAAAAGTTCACTATTGAGGTATGGTTTCACTAACTCAAAGTCTGACACAAGTTTGTTCTTCACCAGAAAACATGGCAAGCTCATTCTTGTTTTAGTTTATGTCGATGAAATTTTGATCACTGGTGAAGATCCTGCCCTTATTCACAAAGTTATCACAGACTTTCATTTACATTTTTCTTTGAAAGTTCTTGGATCTGTTCATTATTTTCTCAGATTTGAAGTGTTCAGAAACGAAACTAGCTTGTACTTGAATCAGAGGAAATACATACAAGATCTTTTGTAGATTGGGCCGGGTGCAGTGATGATCGAAAATCTACCTCTGGCTACTGTGTCTTTCTTGGAGGTAGTCTAATTAGTTGGTCTTCGAAAAAGCAACATGTCATTGCAAGATCAAGTACTGAGTCTGAGTATAGGTCCTTGGCTTTAGCTACAACAGAGCTAATTTGGTTGCAGTCACTTCTCATTGAGATAGCTATTCAGCTAGTTCATTGTCCAATTTTGTGGTGTGATAACATGGGAGCTGGTTCACTTGCTTTGAATCATGTTTTCCATGCCAAAACAAAATACATAAAGGTTGATCTTCACTTTGTCCGAGATCGAGTTCTGGCCAAACAACTCGATGTTCGATATGTTGATTCCACTCATCAGATTGCACATATTCTCACCAAGCCTTTGCCTATATCTCATTTCACTACTCTCAGTAACAAGTTGACACTCAAAGACTCTACGTGTCACTTGAGGGGGGATATTAGATATCATCATACTGATGATAATGACCATAGTGTCTAGTTGTCCACTGAGTTAGTTGTGTAACTGTTTTCTGTTATTCTCTTAGTTGTAGTAAGGGTCTTGTAATTGTTTCAGTTGTAACAACTATTTGAGCTTGTACTCTTACCAATGCTATATAATACTTGTGTCTCAACATTGAGAGGTTGACCTATTCATTTTTCATTTCAATCACAATTCTCATTGTTCCATTTCCCTATTTTTCAATCTCCTTTGGTATACTCTTATAATGAAAATGATTCCCTCTCTGTGAGGGTATGGAATTTTTTATTCCGAAATCTTGCTCATCATTCCTCCAAATGGAGTCCAAATCATACCTAGACTCTCCTTTTTCAACATCCTCATCCAAACTCCCTCGAGGGCTTTTTCAGGTATGGTAATCATGACAAAATTTGATTTGGCTTTGAAGTATTTTCTTAATGTATTTTTGCCCCCCGAGAAGGCTCTAAAAGGGTTTTCTTTTTGGGTATCCTAATTCATAATGAAATGATTCAACCCAGCTCATTTCTATACAATCTTTTCACTACAAACCCAACTCAGGGAAACCCTTTTCAAGAACTTTAAGGAGTCTATAAGAGTCCCCAACAAACAACCCATTGTAACTAGTATTGAGTGTTCTCTAATTAGTATTGTTGCTTGAATTAGTTACCTGGGAAAGAACGTTCATGAAAATATCTTCATCAAGTTTATCCATAACTTGTTGCCACCGATAGATGAGCTTCCCGCCGCCTTATTCCCATGTCTTACCAACCTTAAAATGTGTCGCTGTTTCAGGCACTGATACAAGCATAATCTTCCACCAAAGAATGATTCCAAAGCCTAATCTTTTTTCTATCAAAAATTTGACTGTTAATATCGACAATTTGAGTATCGATAACATTATCAGCTGCCAGGGCATATTTTCTCAACATAGTGCCATAACCACCACCAGTTAGATGCCTGCCAATTACCACTCTTGGACAAATTCCTGCTGGGAAGCCATGAACTTTACACATCTGAGGAACTCGATAGTAAAGTTCTCCAAGGGTGGCACCAACTTGAACCCAAGCTGAGTTATCTTCAATGTAAACATTGACGAGTCAAAAATTGATTAGATCTATGACAATGAAGGAGTTTCGATCTTGGAGACGTAGGAAAGTCCTTCATAGTCATGGCCTCCACTACGAACTCTAAGATGGAACTCTAGCCTTTTTTGAGCAAATCACGACTACTTGGACATGGGAATCATGGATGGGAGCAAAGATGAACTGAGGTTTTAGAACTGAGGGCCCTGAGAACCTGAGATGAGTTGGTGTTGATCTGAGAACATCAGTGAATGAACAAGTGTTTGGTGTTAATAGGGTTGTGATGACTGGAACTGAAAGCTCAAAATTGACAGAGACACATTGAATGAAGTTTTCAACAGCTGACTTGGCTGATGTTGCACATGGAGAATAAGATCGGAGAAGAAGAAGAAAATATAATAGTAGTTGGCATACTACTATGGATGATGATTTTGAAAGCATATTTAAGTACAAATATCAACCTAGATTTTGATTTACCTCTCGTTCCATTTTCTGAGGAGGATAAGCCAAGGTTTATTGGGTTAAATAGATGGACCACTACAAGAAAGATGACTTTTGCCGGTGCGTTTCAGAAAAGGGTCGACAAAAGTGACTTTTCTAGCGTTATTCATGAAATGCGTCGGCGGCAAAAGTCTGAATAATTTCCGGTGTTGTTTTACGTCGGCAAAAATCAACTTTTGCTGGCGATTTTGGGTAACTCGCCGGTAAAAGTCACTTTGCTGGAAAGCGCCAGCAACACCTTTTGGTGATCAAATATGTGTTTAGACTTTTAGTGGCATATTTCGCGAAAACGCCAGCAAAAGTGACTTTTAGTGGCGAAATACGCTGGGAAAAACACATTTAGTGGCGCATTTCATGAAATGTGCTGGCAAAAGTGCCTGAAAATTTTATAAACTCAATGTCAATCATCGTCGATCTTATCCCGAGGTAGTACTTTATGAAAAGCCTTGGCTAATTATGTGATATTTCATATTTAATCAACAGTTTGATTACGCCCAGGATGTTTCAAGATACACAATTTTACTAATGAAGACCGTTCAAATTGGTTGTTGATGGTCAAAGTTATGTTATCGATGTGAATCATAGTCGATCTCACCCCTGAGCATTAGTTTCTTGAAACCAAAGCACAAATTATGGGGTATTTCAAACCTAATCAACAGTCTAGTTGCCTACGGGATGTTCCTAGGTAAACATGTTCACTAACCAAGATTGTTCTTGTTGAATGTTAGTGGTCAAAGTTCTGATATTGGTGTGAATCATAGTCGATCTCACCCCGAGTAGTAGTTTCTTGCAACCTTGACTAATTATGGGGTATTTCAGACTTAATTAACATTCTGATTGCCTGCGATATATTCCAAGATTAACAATTTCACTAACAAAGACTGTTCTTGTTGAATGTTAGTGGTCAAAGTTCTGCTATCGGTGTGAATCATAGTCGATCTCACCCCGGCATAGTAGTTTCTTGCGACCTTGGCTAATTATGGAGTATTTTAGACCTAATTAATGGTTTGATTATGGCCGATGTGACTTAAGATTAACAATTACACTAATAGACTTTTAGCGGTGCATTTAGCAAAATGCGTCCACAAAACTACCTGAAAAATTTATAAATTCGATATCAATCATTGTTGATCTTATCCCATTTTCTGTCCCATTATTTTTAGGTTGGTTTGGAGAGTAGTTGGTAGTTGCTACTGTGCAACCTTTTAATCATAGTGGGTACTTTCCTTGAAATTATTTAAAGTTTGTTTGGCATAATTTGTTGGTGTACCATCAAATTCATGAAATCTTTTGATTATTGAGATTACAATTGGCATTTGCATTGTCGTTATGTGAGTATAATATATTTTTTTTTTAGAGGATATCTAAAGTGGTGCAATCACGCTTTTGTGGTGCAATCACGGTGGGATTTAAGAAAAAAATATATAGATTCTTTTTTTAAATGTTAAATTGCATGTTAAACAATTACTCATATTTGTAGTAATATTGGTAACTGATAACCTAAAAATTAGGCATATCTGACTGAGTAACTTTGTCATTATTAATATCTTAGTTTGCGATTGCATGATAACTTATTATTCATATTTGCAATAATATAGATAACATGTTACCCATAAATCAAATATAATATGTCATGTTACCCGGAATAAATAAAGGTAACCTTAACACTTAACTCATTACTTAATCCAAAAATTACAATAATAAATATATCTCTTCTATATAAAATGTGTGTAGATAATGAGAATTCTTGGTTTTAGCAGTTTTTTATTTTTTTATAGTTAACTTTAACCGAATATTCTGATATTTAACAGAATATTTTCGTATTTAACGGTAGATTGTAAACATAACTTTGTTGACGCCGTTTTTCGTCAACAGTGAAAGAAGAGCACGTAAACAACAGACAATAATGACCAATTAAAAAATAACAACACAAAACACGATTTTTACGTGGTTCGGCAGTTAAATCTGCCTAGTCCACGAGTCTCTATTATTAAACTCAAGATTATCTCTGAAAATTCTTAAGCATGAATTCTTCAGAGTTTTCTCTCAAGGTTCAGAATTTCGGTCCATTACAATGGTGCACGACTTCTCTACTTATAGAGAAGGATGCAGAATACTATCCCACATATTTTGGGTAGTTACTCTTTTTATGTAAATAAATTAAATGGCTTTAAATGCCTGCAATCCGATATAAAAGGAAACGTCCCCTGAAGACCAGGGGGCGTATAACTAATCGAATAATATCCCATGATTTTATGGGATATACAATAATAAATACAGAGCACGCCCCTTATAAACAACACTTATAGATATTCAAAGTCATTATCATATATCTCTAAGGCCTTAATCTCCCAGATTTCTCGTCAGCGTTCAAGCTAATGACATCTCCCGAGGTCACATGGCTTCGAGATCGTACGTATGTCAGGCTCGAAGTCCCTGATCCGAGGTCATTCCTGAGGATAGAGGCGTCTCGGGAGCTACCTTTCGAGATCGTGAACGTTTCAAGGCCACCACATTCGAGGTCGTCTCGAGTCTTGCAGGCTCGATATTTAATCTTGAAGCATACTTCGAACTTTACGGGTTCATTCGCTGCGAATCCAGCTTTCTAGGTCACATTTAACATGGCTCGAAATCTGGGTATAACAAACTTAAACTTAAATAAATAAATAATTAAACAAATTAAAATATGATATTTTTGAGATATTTTTTAAAAATAATTATTTAAACATATAATATATAATCTTTGAACAAACATAAACTTAAGCAAAAAATAATTAATTAATTTATTTATTTATTTATTAAAATATGATATTTTAAAGATATTTTATGATAATTTAAATGATTAAATCATAATTATTTAAAAATAATAAAATCATATACATTATTTTTTTTTATCTTATAAATTTTTGCGATTGTTTATTTATTATGAGGTGATTGGAGCTTTTTTTCTTCATTACACTACAATAAAATAGATTTTTGCAGGCACAAAAATGCACCTGAAAAAGTCATACTATGCGCCTAGAAACGTTTTAAGGACGCAAAAGATTTCGTCCTACAGTGTCTATAATTGTGTGTCTAGAAAATATCCCACATGCGCTTTAATTGCAATCCACCTGCAAAAGTAAATAGTTTTGCAGATGACTTTTTCTTGTTCTTTGCACCTACAGAGTTAGTTTATTAAAAAAAAATTACATGTACAGGCACTTCTACGTGCACCTGTAAAAGCGTGATTTGTACAATAATATATTATTTAATATTTTATAAATAATATTTAATTTAAATTAATACTTAGAATTACCTTATTTCATAATTTAATATACAATAATCAAATAAAATTCATATAATTTTAAAATATTAATCTAAATATCTATATACACCAAATATTGTTAAAATACTAAAAAATATTAAAAGTTTTACACATGAACAATTCTTGTCTTGCTCTGGAAAGTTTCGTATTCATAATTATAAATTAGATACATTAGAAACTAAAAATAATTGATGCATGTATATTACTGTTTATACTATGATTTTTTCTATTATTATTTTATTTCTATTATTAATTTTTTTTTAAATACTATTGTATTTTATATATAAGTCATGTAGCTATGTAAATATATATATCAACGTTGTGTTTATATGTCATATATGTAGAGATTATTGATATAAATACTTATATATACTATAGAACTATAATTCATTCTATTATATATATATATATATTAAAAAAATAGTGTACCAATTTTTATTAAAACTATAGACAATATTTACAATTTTAAAATTAAGTAACCGTGCATTGCACGTTACTTCTACCTAGTATATATATATGAAAAAATATTTTACATTAATAGTAATAGGAATATAAAAAAAAACTTTACCTTACCAATAAATTAACAATATATAAAAAAGAATTTAAAAAAATAAAAAAACAATCCTCTAATGTAAAAAAAACATATAAAAAAATAATATGATGAATGATACAATTAACTTTGATAATTTAGGTTAAATGACAAAAGTTAACTTTAATAATTTAGGAGATAGATTTTGGGAAAATTTATAATCTCATCAAAAAAATTGATTATGTTACATCAACACGCGTTTCACAATTGTATTTATTTACATTTAGACAAAAAAAAAAAAAAAAAGCAAACAACGCAACAAACGAAAGTTAAAGGCTGATCTAGATGAATGGACATTGGACAAAGAGTGCATGAGAACTTCAATTAATGCTAGGTGGAATTACGTTTCACAATTATTATGAGACATGTAGGTCCACAATATTTAACTTTAATGGCAATTCACAATTCTAACGAAATTGAATTTGAATTTGAATTTGAATTTGAATTCCAATAAATATATTAGGGCTTGATTAGTTCAGTGTTCAAAAACAATGTATTTGGATAATTAAATTGATTTGAAAATACTTTTGAAAATAATATTTTCACTTTTCAAAATTTTGATTGGTTAGTCATTTTATATTTAAAATGACGTGGGCTCTTCTGAAATGTAAGAAAATGATAGGAAATGACAAAATATCGTTTTCAATTTTTATGTGTAAAAGCATACTCATTTTTCAAAACTTGTTTTGGATTTGTTTTTTAAAATAACCTACCAATAAAAGATTATGTGAGATTTTTATATTTTAAGGATTCAAAAACATAAAATTGTATTTAAATGACAAACCAATCACTCCCTAGTAAGATATGTACATTATACTTATATTGCAATATGCTGTCTCCAACAATGATCATAAGATTTCTCAAAAACTAGTTCGATGGATTCAGAATTGTTTTAGACGAGAATATCACCAAGCTAATTTGGAGAAGAAAAAGGCCTTATTTCCAATTAATGCTAACATATATTCATGACGTACGATTCTCAAAATATATATATTGGGAAAGATTATGGTCAAGCCATTTTTTTGGAAAATATATAATTTTTTTCTAATTTTTGTTATATGATAGTGTATCTTGTACTCATTTAAGACATCTTATAAATTTTTAAGAAATTTTGAATAATTTACAGTGCTGAAAACAATATTTAAACTGATTGTTGCACATGTGTATATTTTTTTGTATGCGCGAGTAAAAATCAATTATTTGAATTTTATTTTCAGCACGGTAAATTATTCAGAATTTTTTGAAAATTTACAAGGTGTCTTAAATGGTTACAATGTATACTCTCATATAAAAAAAATTGAAAAAAAAAATTATTGAGATATAGAAAACACAAGATGGCTATACTGATGCATCCAAAAAAGTTGATGCATTATAGCCGCTCCCTATATATATCATATGTGTATAATAAATCTGATTTTTTATCATATAAAAAATGTGTATATACTTTATAAAATAAGTTTAAACACTTATTAAAATTAGTTGTCAATTACAAATGTACATAATTACAAAAAAAAAAAAGAAATTCATATCACCCTTTGGTGTTGGTCAAGGCATTCACCAATGCTTTTTATATGAATTTTTTTTAGATATCAATCACGCCAAGAAAATCTTGCATTATGGATATAATCCATTAAAAAAAAACAAGTTACTCCAGCCCAAGCCCATCTCTCCCTTACCCTGAAATAATTTTCCCATTTTCTCACCTAGCCACCCCTTCCCTCACTCTTCTTTATGGTTCTTTCACCCCTCTCTTCTTTCACTCTTCTTCATCCAGTAGTGATGATGAGGCACCTCACCCTGTGGCAGCAATGAGATGCGAGGCCATACAGTTAAGTTTTTAGAGAAATTGATTTGTGAGGCCATACAGTTAAGTTTTTAGAGAAATTGATTTGTGATAATTCTCAGCTCAGGTGGCTGAGGATGCAGGACATTTCATTTATAGCAAAAGGCCAATACAAAGAAGGAAAACAAGGCCAATATTAGGCTTACACCTGGCATAACTAACAAAAGGAATATTGCCTAAAAAGTTATGAAAAATGGTACAGCAAATCATAACAAATTGTAACAGAAAGATTCTCCTCGGGATTGCTCATTCATTGATTGCCTCATTGTCATTAGTGCAGCCATCATTAGCATCATCATTATGGCTTGATTCATTTTCTTTAACTCCACCCCTCAAACAAAATGGTGAGGGAACAACATTGAGTTTGTTGACACCAAATCTAGTTGGAGTGAGCCCCTTTGTCAAGCAGTCCGCAATTTGATCATGTGAATGTACATACCGAATTTCAAGTTGCTTCTGCAGAATCTTGTCTCTTACAAAGTGCACATCGAGCTCGATGTGTTTTGTTCTTCCGTGATAAACAGGGTTGTTAGCCAAAGCACTAGCGCTTAAGTTATCACACCAGATATTTGACATTTCAAATCTCATCTCAGCGAGTAGGCTTTGTAACCATGCCAATTCAGCTGCTAATAGAGCTAAGGCTCTGTACTCCGACTCGGTACTAGATCGAGCTACTACCGTTTGTTTCTTAGAGGACCAGGAGATTAAGGATTCACCAAAATAGACACAGTACCCTGCAACTGACTTTCGATCGTCTGGGCAGCAAGCCCAGTCAGCATCGGAGAAACCAATTAGAGAGAGTCTATCACTTGGGGCAATGTGAAGACCATGATGGATAGTACCTTTTAGGTATCTTAAGATGTGTTTAGCAGCTCCCCAATGCACATCAGTAGGTTGTTTTAGGAACTGGCTGAGCTTATTAACGGCAAAGGAGATATCTAGTCTAGTGTGGCTGAGGTATTGCAGTGCCCCAATGATGCTTCTGTACAGAGTTGGCTGAGACAATGGTGTTCCATCATGCAGAGACAGAGTTTTCCCTGCTGCATTGGTGTAACACTTGGCTTTATATTCTCCATGTTTGCCTTTTGAAGTAATTCAGCAATATATTTCCCTTGGGATAAATAAATGCCAGTGTTATCTCGAAACACTTCAATCCCAAGAAAATAATTCAGTGCTCCAAGATCCTTTAGAGAAAAGGTCTTGTTTAACTTTGCAATGAAATGATTAAGTTCCCTGGAGTCACTTCCAATGACTATGATATCATCGACATAAACCAATACCATAATCGCAAACCTTGCATGCTTGAGCAGAAAGAAAGAGGAATCAACCTTTTAGTTTTCGAAATGCCATTCTATCAGTGTGTTCTTGAGTTGGTCATACCAGGCTCTAGGTGCCTGTTTAAGGCCATGCAATGATTTTTTTAACTTGTATACATAGTGAGGATGTTGAGGGTCTTCATAGACAGGAGGTTGTGACATGAAAACATCCTCATCGAGAACACCATTAAGGAAGGCATTGTTGATGTCGATTTTCCTCACTTCCCACTCATAAGTCACTGTTAAAGTAAGCACAACCCTGACTATTGCAGCCTTAACAACAGGGCTAAATGTTTCCCCAAAATCTACTCCAGGCCATTGGTGAAATCCCTTGGCAACAAGACATGCTTTGAATCTCTGAAATGAACCATCTGAATTGAATTTGAGTTTATAAACCCATTTATAGCCAACTATATTGCAGTAAGGAGGAGGTGGTACTAGAATCCATGTCTTATTTCTTTTCAAAGCATACACTTCTTCATCCATGGCCCTTGACCACCCCTTATGCCTGAGAGCTGCAGCAACTGAAACGGGTTCATGAGTATCAAGAGAAAACATAGATTGACCAAGGTAAACTTTGGGTTTGAAAATCCCTGCTTTGGCACGTGTAACCATGGGGTGAGAAGGCTATTTTGGTTCAGTTGGAGCTGGACTTGGCTGAGGAGAAAGATTAGCTGGAGATACAACAGGAACTTCTAGACAAAAATCATCAGAGGTGTAGGCAATTGGAGAACCAACATGAGAAGAAGAAGTACTTACCGATTGTTGCTGTGGTGAAACAGGAGAAGATGGTATTGCAGTAACATGAGATGAAGAATCAGAGGTACTTGTTGAAGAGGGGATATTCAGAGGCAATGTAAACCAGGCATGAGGGGTGTTCATGGTCACATATTTCTCAGCTTGGTAATTATTCAGAAAACCGTGATGGAAAGGGAATTTTTGTTCATTGAAAATGACATGCCTAGTGTTGACCCTGATTTTGGCCAACTGACACGGAGTCAAATATGCTTGATGTAAACAAATGCGTTGAAATGAATGTGATGACAAAAACAATAAAGCACGCAAGAGTTTATAGTGGTTCGGCCCCAGAATCTGGTAACAACCTACGTCCACTTGAACTGTTATTGATATATAATTCAAAGAAGTGATCAAAGAACTAGGGTTCAACGAGTTTCACTAACCTCCGAAGAACAAAGCAATATGTCAAAATATGATAACTTTAACTGGTATGTTTAATTCTCGTATTTATTATATATATATTTATAATTGTTGTGTGTTTACTTATTTATAAGTTTGAATTATAATATATTTATAATTAAATAACTTTTTTATAATGTGCAGGTCTATATTGAGATGCATTTCTTTGGCGCAATACTAGACAACATTGACATTTGAAGTTTTTAGAGTAAAAAATATATTTCACTAACATTGTATACATTTCTTGTTTAATATTTGGTGATGATAAAATTTGATTGTAGTATAAACTATCATGTAATATGATTTTGTAAGCCGAGTAGACTAAATACTGAAATGATATTTTTGAGTAATTAATAAAAATTTATTTTGTTGTATTTTCTTTTGAAATTTTAGAAATCTAACATATATAATACATTTTGGACACTCAAAGTGATATATTTTTTCTAAATCAAAATGAAAATTATAGCTGTATTTTTAAAAAAAAAAAATTACTTTTAAGGGCATGCAAAGCGAGTCCTAAAAACTTAATTAAAGGCACTCAACCAGATTTTTTAGGACTCACACCTGATTTTTTAGGACTCGCTGTTCTTTTAGGACATGCAATGCGAGTCCTAAAAACTTAATTAAAGGCACTCAACTAGATTTTTTAGGACTCGCAACACGAGTCCTAAAAACAGTTTTTAAGGCTCTCAAATAGAGGACTCACGCCCCGCGAGTCCTAAAAACTTTTTTAGGACTCACAATGCTAGTCCTAAAAATCATTTATTGTAGTAGTGTAAAGATTACCAAAGGCTCTGATACCAGTTGTTGGGAAAACTTATACACAATCTTTATTTATTTTCATGTAGATCTAATATTAAACAAATTAATATGAGATAACCTAGAACATGTTTCTAAAAGTGAATTTAAAGAGAAACAAAGATAAGAATACTTACAATATACGCAGCGGAATGAAAGAATCATTCGTTCAGTTTTTCTAACTCTTGTATCCTTTCTGTCGTAGAGTATAATAAAAAAAATGAACCGTTCATCTAATTTCTTCACACCCTTCCAATGTATCCTTAGAATCACCTAGACTAGCATGGGAAATTCTCAACACATGAGAAAGATACAGAGAGAAGAAGAGAAAATAACAAAGAGGCTTAGAAAATGACTTGTGTTTAGAGATAATCTAAAACTATCAGAAAACCAGTGATTAAAATTATCAAACTTATGTTTTGACTTCTCTCTAAGCACTCCTTTTATAGACTCAATTAGGCTATTTAATTTAATTTAAAAATCAATAAAATAATAGCCAAATTGAAGTCCTAGATTGAAATTATCATAAGCTTTAGGCCTGTGAAATTTCCCATTTGATTATAAGTCCATTGGACTTAAAATTAAGGCCTGCATTATTTTCTATTGATTTAATTAATTAAATAATTATTTAAATCCTTTATCAAATTAATTGTTTATAATTTGAACATTGATTTAAACTTATTTATTAATTTAGATACCAATTTATCTTAATTAATAAATCTGCCCAAATTTATCTTTTCTTCTCAAAATTACATAACTCTGTGAAACTATCCAAAATTTACCTGGTCAACTTTGATAGTTCTAATTGATAATTACATCAATTAATTGATACCATCTAGATGATTTTATCTAAGGTACAATGGGGACCATGGGCCTATGAAATCAAGCTCCAATAAGTTATCATAAATCTAACAAATAAATTTACTAACTTATTAATTCCTCGTGACTTCACTATAGACTTGGAATTGCACTCTTGAATTCATAGAACGCTCTATAACAAATATAGATACACTATTAATTATCCATCGTTACAACCATAATTGTCTCTTTATCCTCTATAGACGGTCTACAATGAGATGAGACTAAAATACTGTTTTACCCCTCATTGTATTTTACCATTAAAAGACTTAGTTCCTTGTAAATGATATTTCAGAAAACTAATTTAATTAATGAAATGAGATCTCTATCATTTAACACCTTGAACCAAACTAAAAGGAAACCATCATTTCACTTCTTCAGTAGAAGCTATAGATGTTCATATCTATGATTAACACTCCCACTCAATTATACTACCGAGTTCCCAAGATGTAAGTATGGGCTAGTCCGTAGGGTAAGCTGGTAACGAACAAGTCAAAGAACTAAAATAATACAATCAGTTAGAATACTAACCACTCAGAATTGAGATTGAATTGACCTATGGTCAACTATATGATATGACTAGAATAGATAATAACAGTATCTTTACTTATCTTATCAACTCTCAATATCGGTCCAGTCCGATGTAACAAATACATCCGATCTTATCTACTTTGCTAATGTTTTGGAAAGAACATAGCACTGTAATGTGTAAGTAGATCATATCGTAGATTGGCAAGTCCGTGTAAATCCTGTGCACTGACTAATCTTAGGACTAACTTATTTTGAACATATAATCATATTTTTATTCTACTGTGATTACATCACTATAAATAAGATTAGTTATATGCTCGGGATTTAATAGAAGTTTATATTAAACAAATAATCATAAAAATAAAACATGTGAGCAAAGTATTTGACTAAGTCAAAAAATGATTTCTATTCTTTTATTGATAATAAAATGAGATTACAAAGAATTTGGGTTTTAATTAGGGCATAAAACCCCAACACAATATTGGAGTGCAATATACACTCACTCAGCATAGGCCGTGAGCATGGTACTTAGGTGATGCACCGTAATTGACATAGGCGGTGAGCATGGTGCTTAGTGGTGCACCTTAATTGGCATAGGTCGTGAGCATGGTGCTTAGTGATGCACCTTAATCGGCATAGGTCATACTAAATGTTTATATTGTTGAACTAAATGCAATTGTGGTTTATGAATCTTGTGAATTGTTATATATGTTTATTGTGTATATTATTTATGCCTTATGGATCTTTTCTTGCTGGGCCTTGGCTCACGGGTAGTGATGCACACAGGGCGGGGAATTGGCGGGGAGTGCTCCCTCCGTCCCCGTCCCCATTTATATTTTTAATCTCCATTCCCCCTTATTCCCCCTCAGGGAGGGGGTTAGGAATCCCCTATTGGGGCGGGGAATCCCCACGGGGAACCCATTTATTTAAAAAATAAATTTTAAATTAAAATTTTAAAATAAAAATCGTAAATTATATGTAAATTAAAATATTGCAAAATATTTATTATTTAAAATATTAAACACTATCCTAAATAAAATTTAAAATGTTAAAAAAGTTACTACTATACTACAAAAACATATAAAGAAACATATAAAATACATATAAAATATTACAAAAATATATAAAAATTTAAACGCGTCCCCATCAGGCGGGGAGTGCTATCCCATCCCCGCCCCATTTAACATTCGGGGATTGAAAGTTATCCCCGTCCCTGCCCCGTCTCCATGGGGAAAATGTGCATCCCTACTTACGGGTGCTCTATGGTGCAAGTAAAGGCAAAAGTGAATGTGGGTCAGCCATGAGTTGGAGGGATTTGAAGCGACACATACATGTTCGACCTGCTTGGCCGCCACGGTCGATATTTATTGGGGGACTCACTGTAAAAGTCTGAATTTTGTCGCTTAGGTCGACTGTGTGTAAAACTGTAATTGTAATTATGTTTTGATCAGATTTTTGGGGATCCCATGTAAACTCTTTTACAGTCTTAATGAAAAGTTAAATTTTTTTATCCAAAAATTTTACTACCTGGACATTTATGTTACTTAAATTGCACTTTTGAGTCCAAATGACTCGCTTATCGAGTTAAACACGATTTTAAACACACAATATAATAGTTCTGGATTAGTAGGGTGTTACAACAAGACTAGTGTTCTCTATGATTTTCTCTCTTGATGGGGGAAGAGGAGAATAGAGTAAGCTTTTGTTTCTTGGGGACCACTACCAATATATAGAAACTAATAGTTTATTAGATTTCAATATTTCTAATTTAGCCCCTCAATAAATTAGAAATATCACTTAAGGTATCTACACATTTAGCACACAACATATTAATATCCAAAATTACACAATTACTAAAATGATCATTTTATGTGGATAACCTTAGGATAACAATATGCACTAATACATATGAGCTCACATTGAAGATTTTAATCCAACATATGGACCATAAATAAGACTATCTTATCCTAGGAGTAGATCTTACGATCACCGAAAACAAAACAATAAATGGAATACTTGCACATGCATATAGAACTTATGTGACAAGGAGAGTTAAGGGGAAAAAAAAGTAGATTGGAGGCAAGGCAACAACTCTCACACCTAGAGATGTTGATTTCTTTTGTAGGAATGTGGTGTTGGGGTTTTATACCCTAATAAAAACACAAATTCTTTGTAATCTCATTTATTATCAATAAAAGAATAGAAATCATTTTTTGACTTGGTCAATCACTTTGCTCACATGTTTTATTTTCATGATTATTTGTTTAATATAAACTTCTATTAAATCCCGAGCATATAACTATTCGTATATATAGTGACGTAATCACAGTGGAATATAAATATGATTATATGTTCAAAATAAGTTAGTCCTAAGATTAGTCAGTGCACATGATTTACACTGACTTGCCAATCTACGATATGATCTACTTACACATTGTAGTGTTATGTTATTTCCAGAACATTAGCAAAGTAGATAAGATCGGATGTATTGGTTACATCGGACAGGACTGATATTGACAGTTGATAAGATAAGTAAACATACCATTATTATCTATTCTAGTAATATCTTATAGTTGACCATAGGTTAATTCAATCTCAATTCTGAGTGGTTAGTATTCTAACTGATTGTATTATTTGAGTTCTTTGACTTGTTCGTTACCAGCTTACCCTACGGACTATCCCATACTTACATCTTGGGAACTCGGTAGTATAATTGAGTGAGAGTGTTAATCATAGATATGAACATCTATAGCTTCTGATGAAGAAGTGAAACGATGGTTTCCTTTTAGTTTGGTTCAAGGTGTTAAATGATAGAGATCTCATTTCAGTAATTAAATTAGTTTACTGAAATATCATTTACAAGGAACTAAGTGTTTTAGGGATAAAATACAATGAGGAGTAAAATGGTATTTTAGTCTCATCTCATTGTAGACCGTCTATAGAGGATTAAGTGAAAATTATGGTTGTAACACTGGATAATTAATAGTGTATCTATATTTGTTATAGAGCGTTTCATGAATTCAATAGTGCAATCCCGAGTCTATAGTGGAGTCACGAGGAATTATTAAGTTAGTAAATTTATTTGTTAGATTTATGATAACTTATTGGAGCTTGATTTTATAGGCCCATGGTCCCCATTGTACCTTGGATAAAATCATCTAGATAGTCTCAATTAATTGATTATCAATTAGAATTATCAAAGTTGACCAGGTCAATTTTGGATAGTTTCACAGAGTTATGTAATTTTGAGAAGAAAAGATAAATTTGGGCAGATTTATTAATTAAGATAAATTGGTATCTAAATTAATAAATAAGTTTAAATCAAGGTTCAAATTATAAATAATTAATTTGATAAAGGGTTTGAATAATTATTTAATTAATTAAATCAATAGAAAATAATACAGGCCTTGATTTTAAGTCCAATAGGCTTATAATCAAATGAGAAATTTCACGGGCCTAGCCCATGATAATTTCAACCTAGGGCTTCAAATTGACTATTATTTTATTGATTTTTTAATTAAATTAAATGGCCTAATTGAGTCCATAAAAGGAGTGCTTAGAGAGAAGTTAAAACACAAGTTTGAGAAGTCACAAGTCAGATTTTCTGATAGTTTTTAGATTCTCTCAAAACACAAGTCATTTTCTAAGCCTCTTTGTTATTTTCTCTTCTTCTCTCTATATCTATCTCATGTGTTGAGAATTTCTCACTCTAGTCTAGGTGATTCTAAGGATACTTTGGAAGACTGTGAAGAAAATTGAAGATGAGTTCAGTTTCTTGATAATAATCTGCGACAGAAATGATACAAGAGTTAGAGAAACTGAAGGAATGACTCACTAATTCCGTTGCGTATACTGTAAGTATTCTTATCGTTGTTTCTCTTTGAATTCAATTTTAGAAACATGTTCTAGGTTATCTCATATTAATTTGTTTAATGTTCGATCTACATGAAAATAAATTAAGGTCTTGTATAAAGTTTTTCGCAACAACTGGCCTCAGAGCCAGGTTATCTTTATTTTCATGCATGAGCATGTTAAGAATTAGATTATTTGATGTGTTTGAATAATTTGATGGTTTTTCATGTGTTATATGAAGCATATTGATTTTATGTGATTATTATCAATTTTTAGGTTATTTTGTAGTGTTTTATATGCTATTCATTTTTATATTCTTTATTTTGTGTAAAAACATGTTAAAAATTAATTACAAAATGGTTTTGGTTTGAAAAATTGCACACAAAAAAGTTTCATAAAATTTTTGGCCTAATTGGCCATGCGCGCGCGCACGCCTGCGCGCACCAGCCACCTGCGCACGCGATGAACAGCCGGGTACTGTTCATCCGAATTTAAAAAAAAAAAATTATTTAAAAAAAATTAAAAATGTGAAAATTTATTATTTATAATCAAAGCCAAAAATATCAGATTTATTTTTGTATTTAAAATTGTTTTTTAAAATAAGATATTTTTGTTAGTTGAGATTTAAATAATTAGATATTTTCTACAAATATTCAAATTCAAATTTAAAAATAGACTAACAACTTAATTTTAAATCTTTTATATATATTAAAATTTTAGAATTAAGATATGAGATATTTAAGATATTTTCTTTTAAATTCTTGATATTTTTATTAAATCTTTATTTGAAAATATAAATATATGTTTATTCTATAGTTTTTAATATTTAAATTATTTAAAATTTGAAATTTGTTAGTTAGATATTTTCATGGATATTTGAATTTGTTTACCTATTTTAAGATATTTTAGGGTTGTTATAACTATTAATATTTTATTTTAAAAAAAATTGTTAAAATATTTGCATATAGTTGTAACAACACAAGATATTTTTGAAAAACGGTTATGATATTGATTTTAAAATTTTAAATTGGTTAAATTTTGAAAAATATCATTTTTCAGCCAATTAATAAAATATATTTTTTTAAATGGGATTTAAATTAACTTTGGTAATTGTTGATAAATCATATTTAAATTAAATTAATATTTTTCAAATTAACCTAAACCAAGCTGATTGTTGATAAATGAAATTTAAATTAACTATTGTTAATTGTTGATAAATTTCATTTAAATTGACTTATTTTTGTAAAAATTTAATTAATTTGAATTTTTTGATAGATTTTAGATAATTAATTGTGATATTTTTGCAAATGAAATAAATTGTGGTATTTTTGCATAAATTCATAGAATTTCTCATATAGTAACATGATTAGGCCCATCCAATTATAACATGTCTCTTTGCACTCTATGTGGTATTTTTGCAATTGGGCTTAGATGCATATAGTGGCCCATATGTTTGTTAGAATATGGATTTTGTCAAATAAAATATTCATAAAATGATAGGTTTTATTTGGGCCCATTAGAAAATGTAAAGTTTAAATTCCTCTCTTGTGGGTAATTCCACTTATGAAGACCCATTTGCTTTGCATGACTATAGTAAGCCTAATCAATTAGTAACAATTAATAAAACGAATGTTTAAATTCCTGTATTTTGGACCTTGTATGGAAGGTAGGGGGACTTTGTAGTGGGAACGACATACTGGGCCCAGCCCTCCTCCATACAAGCCCAATTGTTAAGGCCCATTTACCTGAGTTGGACTTAATTGTATAGGTTCAGTATATTAGTTAAACTTAAATATTGATTAGCAATAAATTAATTACAAATTAATTGAATTTGTTTCAATATGACACTTTAGAATTAATAGGAAATTATAGGACTTTGGTTTTAAAAATTCTAATCTTACAATTTTTTGGAGAAACATAGTCATTAATTTTAAAAAATAATAAAAATATTAGTTTTTAATTTTATAATGAGCCTATTTTAAGAATTATATTCGATCTCCACCGTTGGTTTAACAACGTCAATAGTTTAATGGGGTCTCGAGGCGCTTTGTTTTGTCCCCCTATGGAAGGTGTTCATTAGCTATTTTGACAAGGTTAGATTTTAAAAGATAGATAATTATAGGTCAAATTCTACTAGACTCACCCTACGGTGACTACTATGACTAAATCTATGATTATCGAAATCGTGGGTCTAGCTTATAAAATAAGAGATTTTGTTTTCTTATTTTGATCGAATAGTAGGTTGTTAATAGTGGTGTCCATTATTAAATGAGTTTACAACTCTATTTAACTAGTGGTATTTTTTACTCTCGCCAACCGGGACAAGGATATCATAGATTAATTAAAAATCTAAAGAAATATAGATAAGATTGTTTTTGGTATTTTTTCTCATATCTTACATATTTTTGGTATATGTTGTGCTATTTCTTGAAATTTGTGTAAATAGAAGTTTTATTGAGCAAGAGTGATTGATTTCTATTTTATTGATAATTTGTAGTTTTAAGTTAAGTAGTGTCTAAATCTACTCCCATCCTTTCTCAACTTTCGATGGAGAAACTCACTGGAGAAAACTTCCTTAATTGGAAGCAGAATATCAACATAGATATGATTGGTGACAACTCCGAGTTCATCATGATTGAGGAATCCCCAGAACGAGCACCATGTCCGCACGTTCGTGGTGGCACCGTCAATGCTCATGATAGTACCGTAAATACCTGGATAGCACCGTCTCTGCACATATGTGATGACACCGTGAATGCTCGAATGGTACCATGTCTGCACGTTCATGATCAACTCAACTATGGTCTGATGCAGCTCATGAACGAGCTTCAGATTATTGAACCTATCATGGGTGAACCTAGTAAATGAGGAGAAAATAAGACTACTGTTGTTGCTGCTGATCCAGCTAAGGCTGAAGTTAACTAAGCTTCGTCTTCAAAAGCTGGAAACAAGAGGAAAGGTGGACAAAACAACAACCCCAAGCTTGCAAAGGCTGCAAAGACGAGTGCACAACCAAGTGCACAGACGCCTAAGGGGAAGAACAAGAAAAAAAAAAGGCAAAGATAAGTGCTTTCACTGCAAAGAGAACGGGCATTTGAAACAAGATTGCCCAAAGTTTCTAGCAGCTAAAAACAAAGGTAATGATTATAGTTCATTTATCTTGGAAACATGTGTTTTAGAGAATGATAAATCTGTTTGGATTATTGATTGGATCTACTAACCATGTTTGTAATTCTTTACAGCTTTTTGAATCATGGGAGGAAGTGGACGAATGCGGCTTAAAGCTTAGAGTTGGGAACGAAGCGTTCGTTGCGGTCCAAGCTACAGGAATAACTCGTCTGAAGTTCAGAAATAAATACTTAATTTTAAATGATGTATTTTTATTCCAGATTTTAGTCGAAATTTAATTTCATTTTCCATGTTGCAATTAGAACAATTTGTTATGACTTTCACAAGTTCTAATATATCTATTTCTTTCAATGGATCACAATTGTGTATTGCATGTTTGAAAAACGGGCTTTATATTCTGCGACCTAACGAACCCCTCGCTCTTAACAATGATTTATTCAAAGTAGCTAAACCTAGGACCAATAAACGTCAAAAGACCGATAACAATAATATGACGTATTTATGGCACTTGAGATTAGGTCACATTGGCTATGATATGATTCAAAGACTTACAAAGGAAGGGCCTTTGAGGGAACTCACCTTATGTGAATTACCTGTCTGTGAATCTTGTCTAGAAAGAAAACTAACCAAGCGTCCATTCTCTGCAAAGGGTGATAGGGCCAAAGAACCACTTGGACTTGTTCATTCAGATGTTTGTGGACCTTTGAATGTACAAGGTAGGGGTGGTTTTGAGTATTTCGTCACTTTCATTGAAGATTACTCTAGATACTCATGTCTTTACCTAATGCATAGGAAATCAGAAACACTTTCAAAGTTTCAGGAATTTCTAGCAATGGCTCAGAACCAATAAGGTAAAACGTTAAAGATCTTGCGATCTGATAGGGGTGGAGAATATTTGGATATGCAGTTCCAAGATCATTTAACTGAACTAGGGATTTTATCACAACTTACTGCCCTAGGTACTCCGCAACAAAATGGTATAGCGGAACGCCGTAACAGAACTTTATTGGAAATGGTTAGATGCATGCTTAGTTACTCAACTTTACCAACTTCATTCTGGGGACATGAAATTGAAACTGCGGTCGTCTAAATCAATCCCCAAAACACCTTTGGAACGCTGGAATGGTCATGAACCTAGTTTACTCCATTATAGAATCTTGGGGTGTTCCGCTCACGTCTTGGGGAAAAAGGAAGGAAAGCTAGAACCACAAACTGAAGTTTGGATGTTTGTTGGCTATCCTAAAGGTACTCAGGGTGGACTTTTCTATAGTCATTCAGAAAAGAAAGTGTTTACTTCTACGAATGCTACTTTCCTGGAAAATGATTATGTCCAAAACTTCAAACCTCGCAACAAAGTAGTTTTAGAGGAGATGGTTAAAGATTTGAATCCAACCAATGTTCCATCGTCATCAACGCAAGTTGAAGATGAAATTCCCACTCTTCATGTCCAACCGACGTAAGTAGATTTAAATGAAGAAAGTACCACTGTTCCTGAGCAAATAGTCACGGAGCCTCGTCGTATTGGGAGGGTTTCTAGGAACCTAGTTCGCTATGGTTTGGGTGGTGAAACCAATATGGTTGTCGGTGACACTAGTGATGATGATCCGTTGTCTTTCAAACAGGCAATGGCTAGCCCTGAAAGGGAACTATGGCTCGAAACCATGAAACAGAAAATGGAGTCCATGTACTCCAATTCCGTCTGGGATCTTGTGGAAGCACCTATTGACTTAAGGGCCATTGGGTGCAAGTGGATCTACAAGAAGACATGGGGTGTTGATGGAAATATCGAGACTTATAAAGGTCGATTAGTGGCAAAGGGTTATACCCAAAGAGAAGGTGTGGACTATGAGTAAACTTTTAGTCCAGTAGCCATGCTCAAGTCCATTCGCATCCTCCTATCCATAGCAGCCGCTCTCGACTATGAGATCTAGCAAATGGACGCCAAGACAGCTTTTCTTAATGGAAAGCTTGACGAAGTCATTTATATGGATCATCGAGAAGGATTTAAAGTAGCTGGACAAGGAAGAAAAGTTTGCAAGTTGAATAGGTCCATTTATGGACTTAAGCAAGCTTCTCATTCCTGGAATCTTAGGTTTGATGAAATAATCAAAACCTATGACTTTGAACAAAATATTGATGAGCCTTGTGTTTACCAACTAAAGGCAAATCAAATAGTGGTATTCCTGGTTCTTTATGTAGATGATATCATACTCATTGGAAACAATGTTAAGAAATTATTAGATGTGAAGAATTGGCTGAGCACTCAATTCCAAATGAAGGATTTGGGTGAAGCAAGTTATGTTCTAGGTATCCAGATCATCAGGGATAGAAAGAACATACTCTTAGTTCTATCTCAAGCAGCTTACATAGATAAAGTGCTTGAACGTTTCTTAATGAAAAATTCCAAGAAAGGGCGTCTACCGTCTTGCCATAGAATTCATCTTTCAAAGAAGCAGTCTCCCCAGACTCCTGCAGAGGAAGATGCAATGAGAAAAGTTCCTTACGCATCTGCAGTTGGAAGTCTGATGTATGCCATATTGTGTACTAGACCAGATATCTGCTATGCAGTGGGAGTATTGAGCAGGTATCAATCAAACCCAGGACCGGAACATTAGATAGCAGTTAAGCATATCTTGAAGTATTTAAGGCGGACTAAGGATTATATGTTAGTCTACAAGGGTGGTATTTTGAACCCTGTAGGCTACACTGATTCAGATTTTTAAACTGATGTCGATGATAGGAAGTTTACTTATGGAATGGTGTTTATTCTTGGGGGTGGAGCTGTGATATGGAGAAGCATAAAGCAGTCTGCAATCTTAGATTCCACCATGGAGGCTGAGTACATAGCCGCGTCAGAGGCATCTAAGGAAATAGTCTGGCTAAAGAAGTTCTATGTGGATCTTGGTGTTATTCCAAAAATGGATAAACTGCTTGTGTTGTTTTGTGACAATACATAAGCGATAACCAACTCGAAAGAACCTCAAAGTCACAAGAGGAGTAAGCATATAGAAAGCAAGTATCACATTATTCGAGAAGATGTGGCCATGAGAGATGTGAATGTTATGAAGATTACAACTGAAGACAATCTTCTGGATCCATTTACAAAGACACTATCATAAGCTACATTTGATAAGCATGTCAAGGAAATGAAATTAGCATAATTAAGGCATTAATTTCAATTAGTGCAAGTGAGAGTTTGTGTTGGGTTTTATGCACTAATTAAAACTCAAATTCTTTGTAATCTCATTTATTATCAATAAAAGAATAAAAATCATTTTTTGACTTGGTCAATCACTTTGCTCACATGTTTTATTTTCATGATTATTTGTTTAATATAAACTTCTATTAAATCCCGAGCATATAGCTAATCGTATTTATAGTGATGTAATCACAGTGGAACATAAATATGATTATATGTTCAAAATAAGTTAGTCCTAAGATTAGTCAGTGCAAAATATTTACACTGACTTGCCAATCTACGATATGATCTACTTACACATTGTAGTATTATATTCTTTCCAGAACATTAGCAAAGTAGATAAGATCAGATGTATATGTTACATCGGACAGGACCGATATTGACAGTTGATAAGATAAGTAAACATATCGTTATTATCTATTCTAGTCATATCATATAGTTGACCATTGGTCAATTCAATCTCAATTCTGAGTGGTTAGTATTCTAACTGATTGTATTTTTTTAGTTCTTTGACTTGTTCGTTACCAGCTTAACCTACGGACTAGCCCATACTTACCTCTTGGGAACCCGGTAGTATAATTGAGTTGGAGTGTTAATCATAGATATGAACATCTATAGCTTCTGATGAAGAAGTGAAACGATGGTTTCCTTTTAATTTGGTTCAAGGTGTTAAATGATAGAGATCTCATTTCAGTAATTAAATTAGTTTACTGAAATATCATTACAAGGAACTAAGTGTTTTAAGGATAAAATACAATGAGGGGTAAAACCGTATTTTAGTCCCATCTCATTGTAGACCATCTATAGAGGATTGAGTGACAGTTATGGTTGTAACAATGGATAATTAATAGCTTATCTATATGTTATAGAGTGTTCTATGAATTCAAGAGTGCAATTCCGAGTCTATAGTGGATTCACGAGGAATTAATAAGTTAGTAAATTTATTTGTTAGATTTATGATAACTTATGGGAACTTGAATTCATAGGCCCATGGTCCCTATTGTACCTTGGATAAAATCACCTAGTTATTGTCAATTAATTGATTTAATTATCAAAGTTGACTAGGTCAGTTTTGAATAGTTTCACAGAGTTATGTAATTTTGAGAAGAAAAGATAAATTAGAGCAGATTTATTAATTAAGATAAATTGGTATCTAAATTAATAAATAAGTTTAAATCAAGGTTCAAATTATAAATAATTAATTTGATAAATGATTTAAATAATTATCTAACTAATTAAATCAATATAAAATAATACATGCTTTGATTTTAAGTCAAATGGGCTTATAATCAAATGTAAAATTTCATGGGACTAAAGCCCATGATAATTTCGACCCAGGGTTTTAAATTGGCTATTATTTTATTGATTTTTTAATTAAATTAAATAGCCTAATTGAGTCCATAAAATGAGTGCTTAGAGAGAAGTTAAAACACAAGTTTGAGAAGTCACAAGTCAGATTTTCTGATAGTTTTTAGATTATCTCTAAACACAAGTCATTTTCTAAGCCTCTTTGTTATTTTCTCTTCTTCTCTCTGTATCTATCTCTTGTGTTGAGAATTTCTCACTCTAGTCTAGGAGATTCTATGGATACTTTGGAAGACTGTGAAGAAAATTGAAGATCGATTCAGTTTCTTGATAATACTCTGCGATAGAAAGGATACAAGGGTTAGAGAAATTGAATGAATGACTCACTAATTCCACTGTGTATACTGTAAGTATTCATATCGTTGTTTCTCTTTGAATTCAATTTTAGAAACATAGTTCTAAATTATCTCATATTAATTTGTTTAATATTAGATCTACATGAAAATAAATAAAGAACATGTATAAGTTTCCCAACATATGGCTCATATAATACGATCCTAATGGGGTGGGGATATTTATTATGATTGGTTAAATATAATATGTCAGTTGTTTCTACACAATGTGACATCTATAATCTATTAAATATAAGTTTTTGTTATAGACATCTATAATAGATTTTTTTTTTGTCTAAAGTGATACAATGAGGTATTTAAGCATCCCAAAAATATTTGGGAATATTTTGAGTAATTTGGCGTAAAGATAAGAGAGTTGACTAGCCCTAGAGGTGATATGTCCGATCCCAAGAGGTGATATGTTGCCACTCAATAGGGAAACCCATTTTTGTCTCCAAATTTTGTGATTTATATAGTCTAATTGTATTGGTTAAGACCAATAATGATGTTTACACTATAAATAGGAGTTTTTAGAGTTGTGAGACTTTGATCACACATCTCAACTCTCTCTAGCTCTCCAAGATCATTAATTCTCTCCAAAAAACTCATCAAGAAGTGCGTGAATTGTTTGAGTTTCAAAGCTTGTTGTATTTCAACCCTCTTTCCTCCAATGTTGATGCCTTAATCATCTTTTAATGGCTTGGAATAGAGAATTTGCATGGTGATTCTCATCACGTCCAAGATTTTATTATTCACGCATCTAACTCATTTTGTTTTCATTTTTAAGTTTGTAAATTGTGTTTATCAATTCTTTTGTGTTATATCAATTATATTTATTGCATTGAGTTGTATTCCCATAGTGATTGTTGTCCCTATTCCCAACAATACCTACATAAATAGGGCATGGAGTAGAGATGGTGATTAGCTTTTGTTCCCAAATGTAAAACATATTGAGGGTGGGGATGGCATTCTGCTAAGTGGTGGAAACGATGCGAGGATTGGGTGAGGAATGCCTTCCCATCCCATCAAAAAATATTTGACCTAATATATTTAAATAGTCAAGCAATATGTTTTATAATTATTAATTAAAATATATATTATTTTTTATAATTAATTACTTATTTTTATGTATAGTTATTTAAAAATTAATCTATTTTTTAATTAAAATTATTAAATTATTTTTTTAATATAAAAAGATTATCGTGTTCAATCAAACGAAGCAGTCTAATTGACATGAATCTAACATAATATTTCTAACAACTAAACATACATAGTTTGCAAGTTTCTGGACAATCATATTTTTCTTAATATTTTCATTAATGAGATAATATTAAATTTATCATACGTACTAAAGGGCTTGTAAGAAGAACATAGAATTAGTAAGTAACGTGTTATGGGATATATTTAGTGCAGTTTCACCTAAAGCGCCACTCGCCCACCCATGTGACAATCGACATCGCTAGTAACAAATAATCAAATGCTCGTTTTGATACTCTACATTCGCTCTCTTATTTTGTATCTACAATCGCCAACATGTTAACAATTTAGTGCAGATTCACCTAAAGCACCACTCAAGACTCTTTCTACCATCATTTTTAGCAATTTAGTGCATATTTGGTTTAGTGGAATCAACTTTGGAATGGAAATGTCACTCCTTTGTAAAGTACATTCCCATGTTTGCTTTACATTTTTAAGTTTAGGAAAGAGAATGTAAAACAACTATAATTCAACCACCATGGGAATAAGCTTTTGATCCCTACACCTTAAGAATTAGTTTCCGTTCCTAAAAAGATATATTATTACCTGTTAGTATAATTATTATTTATTAATTTAACAGTTTTAAAAATACCACATTTTGTCACAATAATTTTTAATAATTTATTTGATTAAATTTTTAATTGGAAGCATTTAATAAACTAATGTATTAGCAATGAATTATTAATTTATTTAGGGAATTATATTTTTTTGGACTTTGTATTTTGTCTTATTACTTGGTTGGACTCTACATTTTGATAAATTATTTTTTAGATTTTGTATTTTCTAAAATGCTTCAAATAACTCCTAAACCCAATTTTGATCAAAGTTTTTTGAATTAAAATCACAAATAATTCAAAACAAAATCACTATCATTTGGGTAATAACTATGTTGTCATATTAATTTTGTTTTCATCAAAATTGGGTTTAGAGGTCTTTTTGAACCATTTTATAAAATACACGATCTAAAAAATAATTTATCAAAATACAGAGTTCAAACATGTAATGAGACAAAATATAAAGTCAAAAAAAGTATAATTCTTTTGTTAAGTTGTGTTTGAAAAACAATATTACTTATTTCATCCATAATATGATTTAAATATAATTATATTACTAATTTAAATTTTAAAATATTCATCTTATTTATTAATTAATTTTTACTTACATATAATAATTTTTTCAATTAAAATAATGAATTAAAGTTATAAAAGTATAAGTAAAGTAAATTCCTTTGGGAAATTTTACCCTTTATGCATCATAACATATTTAATTTTTTTAAAATGCCAACATAAAAATTCTCCTCATAATATGCCCCCTCTTATATTTTGGACAAAAAAAACCCTCCTCACTCAAATTTAACACTTCACACATTTTTTCTCTCTATCTCTTTCTCTCATCCCTCATTTACAGCCATTTTTTCACAGCTCAGAGGTGAAACGGATTGGAAGTTTCTTGGCATTTTTAAGTGAAAAAATCATGGGTAAGTATCATTTCATTAATTTACTTATGAATACGAAATGACATGGTTAGATATTAGATTCGAACTATTCCGCAGTTGAGTTTGTATTTTTTTCTGCAATTTTTGAACTGTTCTTCGGATCTGGGATTTCCAAAATCGATGGTACATCGATGCCACTTCGATACTGAGGCGAACATCTAAATTAGATGATATTTTCGATGTAATATCGATGGTGTATCGATGTTGAATCGATGACATATATGTTGATTTGGTTCAGCGTCGATATGGCATCGATGTGGCATCGATATTACATCGAAATTGAATCGCATACATAGGGCAACCATCAGCATCGATGCCACATCGATGCCATATCGATGCTGAGGCAAATTTCGACGTTAGTATCGATGTAATATCGATGGTGTATCGAAATGCCATCGATGCCATATATGTTTATTTGTTTTAGCGTCAATGTGGCATCGATGTGGCATCGAAATTGAATCGCATACATAGGGCAACCATCAGCATCGATGGCATTTCGATGGTACATCGATGCCATTTCGATACTGAGGCAAATATCTAATTTCGATGCTGGTATCGATGATGTATCGATGTTGAATCGATGCCATATATGTTTATTTGGTTCAGTGTCAATAAGACATCGATGTGGCATCGAAATGGTATCGCATCGAAATGGCAACCATCAGCATCGATGATGCATCGAAATGTCATCGATGTGGCATCAATTTTGAACTACAATACAGATTTTCATAGGCATCGATACATCATCGATTTACCATCGATTCTTCATAGATTACACTTTATTTTTATAATTTTCTTATGTTTTTTTTTTGTAAATTTGTAGGTTCCAGAGTTAATATAATTGTTTCTTACAACGGTGTTTGGGAACAGAAGGAGAAAAATGGAATTTCAAAGCTGGTTCGAACACTATAATACATGTACCAATTGATGTTGGTTACATAGAATTATTGGAGAAGTTGTATTCAAAGTTGAAAGTGGATAGGTTATTGTTTGACTTAAAGATTGAAGTGCCGTTTACATGCAATGATTTTAGCGTAGATCCCATTGAAATCACAGATGATGAAGGAGTTAGTGCTCTTATTCTTGAAAATTCAAAGTCCTTAAAACATCGGGTTCCTTTATGCGTTAGTTCGATTGCAAAGAACATTGCTCTTATTGATCTATCTCCTAGAGCGAGTGTTAATATGGAAAATCATAATCAATCATGCACGGTCGTTCCACAAACAGCTCCTGGGCCAAGTGTATGCATGGGAGGTCCTAGTCATAATGAAACTTTTCCCCCCCATCAAATCTCCCGCATGATGATGGGTATGAGTATGAGCCTTATGTCAATGACGATCCAGTTGCCCTTTTTGGTGATGATGATGAAAGAGCTGAGGGGTGCAGTAGTTCTGATGATAACTCAGAGGATCAGTTGTCGATGCTACATGTGGTTCAAGTAGATAATTTAAATGTACGACCATTGCCAAGTCATCAAGAAAGCCAAGGATGGAGGACTGCTGGATCAGAGAGCAGTTGTCCAACTACAGAAGATGATGGAAATAGATGGAGTTCTCCAGCGTATACTGCTGAAGATATCCCATGCCCCTCTTATGTTATCCCTACGTTATCTGGGGTGAGTTGTGGAGTAATAGAAGTTGGGAAAGTTTTTGAGAACAAGTTAGAGTTGAAGACGAAGGCACACTTGTATGCAATGAAGCAGAACTTCGAGTTTGTGGTGAAGAAGTCAGGTACTGAAGTTTGGTATATCACTTGCAAGGATCCTGATTGTGGGTGGAGATTGAGGGGGAAGAGAATTCCTAAATCTGATATGTTCAAGATAACTCGTTTCACCAACAAACACACTTGCTCACTTGACCTCCGACATAAAGGCCATCGCCAAGCTGCACCTTGGGTTATTGGTCATTGCATAAAGAAAAAATATCAGACTGGATCGAATGCGTACATGGCAAACAACATAAGAGAGGACATTAAGAATGATTATGGCATTGAGTTGTCATATGGAAAAGCTTGGAGATGCCGAGAGAAGGCTCTTTCTTATGTCAGAGGGACACTAGAAGCATCCTACCAGAAGTTACCATCGTACCTGTTCATGCTTCAACAGAAAAATCCCGGGACGTTGACAGATTTTGTCACTGAGGAAGATTGATTCAAATATTTCTTTTTCTCACTCGGAGTTAGTAGAAGAGGGTTTCGTACATGTCGTCCTGTGTTATGTGTGGACAGTACCTTTTTAAAGACAAAATACAGTGGGCAGATGTTATGTGCAGTTGCGCTGGATGAAAATAACCATCTATATCCAGTTGCATTTGGTATTGTGGATAGTGAGAATCATGATTCTTGGAAGTATTTCATGTCAAAGCTAAAGGAAGCGATTGGGGAAGTCGAGGACCTGGCGTTTGTATCTGACAGGCATGCAAGTATTACACATGCCTTGGAAACTATTTTCCCCGATGCTTATCACGGTCCTTGCTACCACCACATTAGTATGAATGTGGTTGCTAAATTCAAGACTGATCATTGTCATGTGTTGATGTATAATGCGGCATATGCTTTTAGGAAATCTGAGTTCCACCCTAACTTCGAAAAAATCAAATCAAAAGACCCAGCCATTGCTCAATACCTAGAAGGAATGGGTTTTGATAAGTGGTCCCGCGCTTACTTTCCTGGAAATAGGTATGTCATTGTCAATTGTATTTTAATTTATGAAATCTTCTAAATGTATGTTACTATTAAATTTTAGTTTTCCTGGATACTAGGTATAATATAATGATAAGCAATTACGCTGAAAGTTTCAACAATAAGACCCAGGACGCTAGAAGCTTTTCGATAACTACATTCGTCGAATTTATTCGCTTCACACTACAGTCCTGGTTTTGTGATAGGAGAGAAACTAGCGAGAAGACAACTACAACTCTTGCACCGACCTATGAGAAAAATTTGGTGGGTATGGCTGAGAAAGCTCGATTCTTGATTCCTTATGCAATAGGGAGGCATGAGTTCCATGTGTTAGATGGTGAGCTGAATGGTGAAGTCGACCTCCTGAATAAGACATGCACATGCAGCGTGTTTCAGATTATTGGTATCCCATGTGCTCATGCACTATCTGGATCCCTTAAGCGAGGGGTGAACTTTTATTCGCTGTGTTCAGATTACTATAAAATTGAGACATGGAGGTCCTCTTACACAGAATCTATATATTCTACTGGTAACGAGGAAGAGTGGATTGTTCCACATGACATTATGACAATAACAGTGAGAACACCTGCGCAGAAAAACCCGGTTGGTCATCCAAAGAAGAAACAAGGTAGGCCTAAGACGAAACGCCATCCTTCCAATGGAGATAAATTGGTTGTTCCATGCAAGTGCAGCACTTGTGGAGGTCTAGGCCATAATAGGGCAACTTGTAAAGTTCGTGTTTGAAATTTATGGCATCAATGTTAAAAGTTTTATTTGGGTACTAATGGTCTTTGTTACTCTTTTTATTTGTGTATTGATGGACTTTGTTACTCTTTTTATTTGTGTATTAATGGACTTTGTTACTCTTTATATTTGTGTATTAATGGACTTTGTTAATCGAAACGACATTTTTTATATACAATACTAAGGAGAAATATACTATTGTGTGTCATTGAAATCAAAATAAATGTTCTAACATCAAGGGTACACATTCTCATAAAAAATGTCGATGCATAATTTATCCCTGAAGTACTGAATGTTGTCCTCAATGGCATATGATAAGGGAATGTCTCCAAGAAAGTGTTTGATGGCAAATACGCCGCAATCTCCGCTGAAACCAAGAAATCTTTTATTGTGAGTGTATTGAAAAGTAAAGGAGAACATTATTGAAAATCTGAATTTAGTACGTCTACCTGGTTCTAGACTGTGGGACAATATCAGTGGACATGCGCCGCCAATCAAAGTTTGGAACGGTGATCTTCGGTCTAGCTATTTTCAACTTGGGGTGTCCTTTAAACATACCAGAAGCGTTGAGTAAAGATGGAAGCATCCTAGTCCACGGCTCGATCAACTCAGACAACTTATTATGGCTAAAGTTAGAATGATCTAAGTTAAATACAGTGATCATCCAATCAGCGAAATTTATTTCGCAAAGGACCCAGTGCCGATTTTCCATGCACCAGTGGAAGTAGACCTCGTTGCAATCACCCCAAGGCTTCTTGTACTTTTTGGCATCTCCTTTCAGGAAATCAAGAATGTCCGAGTCCCATTGGTAAGTCCTGCCATTTTTCTTGAATTCCTCATATCTGGCAGGAATATATTGTGCAAATGATGAATCAAGTACGGTGGCTTTCACGGGGTAGTCTTCGACAACTCAAAAAGACGTCTCCGTATAAGATAATTCGCAGCGTCGAGATGCTGCAAATAAATATAGTAACGTTAAGGAAGAGTGGATTGTTAAAATGAGATAAATGTTCTAACAAACATAAGAGACTTACAGTTTCTGCCAACTATTCTTTTGCCACCTTCAACTTCAAGAACCAAACAGGGGTCCCATCACAACATTCCAACTTCCTCGGTCTGCTGTTATCAATCTCATCGAGTACCCATCGGTTAAAAGTTGTCAACATATCTTGATCCAACACCTTTAAAGGAAGGATCGTAACTGGGTCCTTGAACTTTGGTTTCTTGGCTGCTGGAGTATAGTCCTCGTACCTTACTGGTCTCTGTCTAGTGCTCTTACCTGTAAAGGAGCAATTAGTATCTAATCTCTTTAAAAAAAAAAAAAAACTCATGGATTAGTCGTACCTAAGACCGTCTGCACTGGCTGAGAAAGTGTGGCTTCTCCAACAGAAGGCTTGTAACATGAGGGGAGAATGTCGTACTCTACATCATCTGTTGGAGTAGGTGCATGAGTATGTGCAGGAGTAGGTGCAGAAGTAGGTATACCACCTAGTGTTGCCAGCTTCTCTAATATGACTTCTTGATTTTTAAGGACGATACCTAGAGTGGCCTTAACATCGTCCACTACACCTGATAGTCTGGCTATCTCACCCAACACCTCCTCATAAGCCCCAGGAGCAGGAGCAGAAGTAGGTTCTGTACTAGTATCTGGAGCAGACTCTGTCGGGGCATCCTCCACAAATATGCCAGCCTCAACGGCTATCTCAGCCACCGCAACAGCCTCTGCCTCAGGATCGTAAGGTCTTCCATCCTCTGGTGCAGGCTGGATCATATTCTGCAGCATCGCATACCTAGGAGCATCCCCCTCTGTCCTCTGATATACGACATCAAAGAAGTCTCGCTCATTTGGTCGAGGCCTTAGGATAGAAATGCATGACAACTGTAATGGAAACACAACAATCAAATTAGAAACGACATAAGTTGATTAGTATAATTCAAAATTTCTTGAATTATTTAAATGTATTATAACTTACATGTCTCCTCTCAAGTACATCCTTCAAATGCAAATGCTTCAGCTGGCCTATGCTCTCCCACTGTAGCATCCTAGGGAACTTGAATCCACAGGGCTTGGCGTGTTCCTTCTGTAAATCAAGAATCATCTCGTATGCCCAATATTGCAAGGCTGGTGGATACCCCTTGCAAGTGTACTTTGCCTCCACCTTAAAACCCTTAGAAGACTCCACCTCAGTGATCTTCTCCGCCTTCTTACCTGGTATTGTACCACCAATCTCTTTCATATCTCTATTGAATTGTTTCACAGTTGTATCGAATGAAAGGGATCCCCATGGATACTTCTCAAAATAATCTAAATCCTTGACCATCGACAATGAATCTCGCCAAATAGCATTGTCGTTCTCAACGCCCAATAGTATCCCCTCCACAAAGTAAACCAAAATGAGCTTGTACAAATCATCAGGTACATCGCACATACTAAAAGCTCGTTCCAAGATACTGAACCGAATGTCTTTCTCGAGTTCCACACTGAAATATGTATCTGTTACACCCAGATTTCGAGCTATGCAAAATATGACCTCAAAAGTTGGAATTCGCAAGTAAGTAGACTCATAAGGTTGGAAACATGCTCCAGGATTGTATGTCGAGCCTGCAGGACATAGACAACCTCGAGTATGGTGACCTCGAAGTATTCATGATCTCGAAAGATAGCTCCGGGGAAGCATTCATCTCCAGGGATGACCTCAGGTCAGGGGTCCCGAGCTCGACGCACATACGATCTCAAAAGCCATGTGACCTCGGAAGATGTCTCCAGCTCGAAAGGTGACGGGAAACCTGGGAGGCTAAAGCCTTAGAGATACGTGATAACCACCTTGAATATCTACAAGTGTTATAAATATGAGATGTAATCCTCATTTATTATTGTAAATCCCCTAGAATCATGGGATATTATTTGGTCAGTTATACGTCCCCTGGTCTTCAGGGGATGTTTCCTTTTATATCTGATTATAGGCATTTAAAGCCATTAATTTTATTTATACAAAAAGAGTAACTACCCAAAATATGTGGGATAGTATTCTTTAGCCTTCTCTATAAATAGAGAGGCCATGCACCATTATAAATGACCGAAATTTTGATCCTTGAGAGAAAACTCTGGAGAATTCATTCTTGAAGAATTCCTAGAGATAATCTTGAGTTTAATAACAAAGACTCGTGGACTAGGAAGATTTAACTGCTGAACCACGTAAAAATCGTGTGGTTACATTCTTTTATTTCAATTGGCCATTTTCAGTTATTGTTTACATGCTCTTCTTTCACTGTTTGACGAAAAACGGCGTCAACAATTTGGTGCTTTCATTGAGAGCCTTAAGCATTCATCCCTGAGAAAATCATGGCCACAAACAATCAGAACACCCCTGAAGAAAATTACCCAAGACGTCCTGGAAAAAAACCAATGGAGAACCCGGACGTTGAGGAGAGGAGTGGGTCTTCTGATTCCCGGGGACCACCGCCTCCACCAAGGGATGAGGATATGTACTACAATCCTGAGCGTTACGTTCCTATTGTAGAACTGGAAAACCAGCAGTTGAAACAGCTGTTGGCAGAGGCCAACAAACGGAATGAGGAGTTAACTAGGATAGCCGCAGAGGTGCAAGTGGCTCAGCCCCCGCCTCCGCGCGAAAACCAAGTCCCTCCTCCAAGGGACGTGCATGTTCCTCCCCGGAGGCCCCGTGGGCGTCCGCGAAAGGATGCTGCCACAAGAAGGCCGACTCAACCTTCGGCGCCAGCAGAGCCATCTGCTCCTCCTAGGCCCCAGAGGAGTACCCGAGCTCGGGTCCCGCCTAACCCGCCTGTGGAAGTGCCTGCGGGAACTGAGAATAACCGAACCCCTGCAGAGGCTCAGACTCAGGTACCTGGGAGCGCACCAAACGCGACTGACCCATCTCGGGCAAATTCTGGACCCTCTAGGCCGCGACAAGGGTGGCAGCCACCGTCGCCTATACGGTTCCCTCCATCACCCATAAGATATCCTTCACCACCCCGCAGAAATGCTCAACCTGTTCGAGATCAGGATCAAGGGCGTGCAGGGGATGGACAAGGAAACAGGGAGACTTTCCAGGAGTGGAGAGGCGCTCCATCTGAGAGAAGTCAGACATCTCGGTCTCGCACCGCGGAGACGAGGCGACGTGGAAAGAATCCATCGCGAAACAACCAAGCAATGAGTCTCACCAATGACGAATCCGGAGAGACCAAGTCCATCAGCAAACACGACCAAGGTCGTAAGAATACTGGGAGTCGCAAGAAACGTCCCGACCTGCGCAATCATCTGAATCAGAGTCGGGGGAATGGAAATCAAACAAATCCGGACCTGAGGGATCACTTGAATAGGCATAGAGATCCCTCGCGGAGACGCGAGCCTGGAATCACGATCAATGACAGTCAATTCCAGACAGCACCTCCTACTGACCCAGTCCAAGAAAGAATCGATCAGCTCGAAAGAGCCTTTAGGCTTCTGAAGAATGAACGAGGATTGAGTCGATATGAGGACTCAGATGAGGAGCTCAAACCGTTTGCTCCCCATATTTCTGACACTCAATTTCCTCAAGGGTTTCGGATTCCTCACGTCCCAGCGTTTGAAGGAAAGACCGATCCATGTAGTCACCTGAGCACGTTCAACACTATCATGAGAGCCAGTAACGTGGGTTATGAGCTAAGGTGCATGTTGTTTCCAACATCATTGGCAGGACCCACCAAAAGTTGGTTTGAAAAGTACAAGAGACACTCAATAACCTCATGGGAGCAGTTGTCTAAAGACTTTAAGAAGCAGTTCAGAGCAATGGTAGGGGTCAGACTAGAAGCATCCACCTTAACTAACATCCGGCAGCAACCGGGTGAAACATTGAAGAGTTACTTAACAAGATTCAATCTGGAAGTAGCCCGAGCTCGGGATGTGGATGACAGTGGACACCTAATGGCAATCCAAGTTGGTGTATTACCAGGAAGTGCCCTTTGGGACGACATGCAAGGGAAACCGGTAAGGTCAATAACCGAGTTTAACAGACGAGCGCAGAGGTTTGTCAATGTTGAGGAAGCGAGGTCGACGCTCAAAGCGATCTCCCAGTCCGAAACTACAACGATAAACATCAACTCTGCCTCAACCTCGGCGGACCCAGCGACGCCAAAGCTTGCCTCGGAGAACCCATCCAAGAAGAAAAAGAACGAAGGAAGTAATCCCGAAGCTGAGGGAGGAAAGAAAAAGAAAGGAGAGAGGTATTTCTCCGTGTATAAAGTGCACACCGAGCTCAACGAGTCTCGGGAAAACATATACCTGGCTAATGAAAACCAGGTCCCCTTCAGGCGTCCGGACCCAATGAGAAATCAAAAATCCAAGAGGGATTCCAGTAAGTATTGCCGGTTCCACAGAGATACCGGGCACACAACTGATGAATGTCGACAACTGAAGGACGAGATCGAAGGGTTGATCTCGAGAGGTTACTTCCGACAGTATGTCAAAAACCAGAATACTGGTCAGACGGCCGCAAGCTAGAGAGTAGTCGCGCCTCCGACGACACAAAATAATAACTCCCGATCTTGGGAAGAGGACAGCCCCCCCCCCCCCCCCCCCCCGATAGATGGAGAGGACGTAATAACCATCTCGGGAGGGCCTCATCTCGCAGGAAGGGGCAGGAATGCCCAAAAGAGATATGTTAACGAGCTTAAGACAGGGGATGGGTCTCCTTATGAACCCGAACCTAGGGCACCTAAAAGCCAGAGGATTGAATCACAACCCATAACCTTCACTGAGGAGGACGCCTCCCATGTTCAGTTCCCACATCATGATCCGCTAGTTATTACTCTTCAGCTCGCCAACAAAAGAGTCCACCGAGTTCTCATAGATAATGGGAGCTCAGCCAACATCCTTTACAAAGCGACCCTCGAGAAAATGGGACTCTCCCTTCGCGACCTGAAGGCATGTGCAACTACTTTGTACGGCTTTTCAGGAGAAGGAACTGCCTGCATGGGATCCATTGAGCTCCCTGTGACCTTGGGAGACTATCCAGTCTCGGTGACCAAGATAATGGAGTTCGTGGTGGTAGACTTTCCATCTGCCTACAATGTGCTGCTCGGGAGACCCGCCCTGGTCGGGCTGGGGGCAGTTTCATCAGTAAGGCATCTGGCCCTTAAGTTCCCGACCCCTAGGGGAGTCGGGACATTAAAAGGGGACCAACTAGCAGGGAGAGAGTGCTATAGCATCTCTTTGAGAAAGAAGCAAACGAGCGCTCAGACACTCGTTATCATACAAAATAAAGATGGAACGGTCTTAGAAATCGACGAGGAGATTGATCCGAGGATTGAGGAGAAAGTTGACCTCGAACCTCTAGAGGAGCTTGAAGAAATTCAGCTCGAGGAAGCTGAACCCTTGAGAAAGGTGAAGGTCGGGAAACACCTCCCAGATGAGACAAAATAGCAATTAATTTGCTTTCTGAAGAAAAACCAGGATGTCTTCGCATGGTCGCATTCCGACATGGTGGGGATAAGCCCGAATGTAGCAAGCCATGCTCTAAACATAGACAAAAATTTTCCCCCAAAGCAACAAAAGCAAAGGCAGCTGGACGAAAACAGGAAGAAAGCACTGAAGGAGGAGGTTGACAGGTTAAAGGCAAACCATTTCATTAGGGACGCCTTTTACCCTGACTGGGTAGCCAATCCGGTGTTGGTCCCAAAGCCCAATGGGACGTGGAGAACCTGTATTGACTACTCAAATCTCAACAAAGCTTGCCCAAAAGATTGTTTTCCGTTACCAAGGATTGACCAGCTCGTGGATGCCATAGCGGGGCATGGCCTGATGTCGTTCATGGATGCCTATTCTGGATATAACCAGATTCCCATGCACGCCCCAGACCAAGAACATACGAGCTTCATCACGGATAAAGGGCTATATTGTTATAATGTCATGCCATTCGGGCTCAAGAATGCTGGAGCCACATACCAGCGGCTCGTAAACATGATGTTTTTGGAACAAGTTGGGAACAACATGGAGGTTTATGTTGATGACATGCTTGTAAAGTCTCAACTCAACAAGAACCATGTTGATGACCTCGAAGAGTGCTTCAGCGTGCTCAGGAAGTATAACATGAAGCTAAATCCTCAGAAGTGCACTTTTGGGGTATCTTCAGGAAAATTTCTGGGCTTTATTGTGAACTCCCGTGGAATCGAGGCTAATCCCGACAAGATCAAGGCCCTGATCGACATGCCCTCGCCTCGAAGGCACAAGGATGTCCAAAGTCTGACTGGCAGGATGGCGGCCCTAAGCAGATTCATCTCGAAATCTACGGATCGTGGTCTTCCATTTTTCAACTTACTGAGAGGAGGTAAAAAATTTGAATGGACAGAGGAGTGTGAGCTGGCCTTTCAGGAGCTCAAAAAGCACCTAGCGGAACCGCCCATCCTATCAAAACCTGAAACGGGAGAAGTATTGTACCAATACCTCTCAACCACCGAACACGCGATAAGCGCAGTGCTCATTCGAGAAGAAGAGAGGGTGCAGAGACCCGTTTACTACATCAGCAAAAGATTGTTGGGGGCAGAGTCAAGGTATCCACTGATGGAGAAACTCGTGCTCAGTTTAGTTCATTCATCCCGTAAACTCCGCCCTTACTTTCTGGCACATCCCATTCATGTACTGACTGATCAGCCACTTAGGCAAGTCCTATCCAAACCAGAGGCTTCAGGTCGACTTCTTAAATGGGCTGTTGAGCTCGGACAGTTCGAGATCACCTACCACCCGAGGACGACCATTAAGGCACAGGCACTGGCGGAATTTATAGTGGAATGTACTGGAATAGCCGGCGACGAGGTAATAACCACGGCCCACGAGCTATGGAAACTTTACATCGACGGCTCGTCAAATGAAAACGGAGCAGGGGCAGGGGTTATTCTGATCACCCTTGCAGGGAGTAAATTTCACTCCGCTTTAAGATTTGGCTTTAAAGCATCGAATAATGAGGCCGAGTACGAGGCCCTACTTGCGGGACTACAAATAGCAAAGGAGCTCAAGGCTAAAGCTATACATTGCTACAGTGACTCCCAACTCGTGGTTAATCAAATCTTGGGAGAATATCAGGCTCGAGGCACAAGAATGGCAGCTTACCTGGAGAAGGCAAAATCTGCATTAGAGTATTTTGAGTTTTATACAATCGAACAAGTCCCCCGAGAACGGAACTCAAATGCAGATGCCTTAGCTCGACTCGCCACATCCACCGAAAATGAAGAGCTGAATGTTGTACCCATAGAACACCTATCAGCACCTAGCATAATCGAGCCAGAAGAGGATGATGTGTGTATAATCGAGACAGAGCCGACTTGGATGACCCCGATAGTTGATTATCTCGAAAATGGAGTTCTTCCAAAAGATCGGAACCAAGCTCGAAAGTTGATGTACCAACTTCCCCGTTACACAATTTTGGATGGAAGGTTGTACCGAAGGGGATATTCCATGCCGTTACTCAGGTGCGTAACCCCTCCCGAGGCTAAGAAAATCATCGAGGAAATTCATGAAGGGTTCTGCGGAGATCACACTGGGGGGCACAGCCTGTCCAAGAAGATCATACGCCAGGGATATTTCTGGCCAACCATTAAAGCAGATTCTTTCGAGTATGTGAAGAAATGCGACAAATGCCAGAGATTCTCCACGATACCCCGAGCTCCACCAAGCGAGCTGACCATGTTGACATCCCCATGGCCTTTTGCAGTATGGGGCATCGACCTCATAGGCTCTCTCCCGACTGGCAAAGGCGGAGTAAAATATGCTGTAGTCGCCGTGGATTACTTCACAAAATGGATGGAGGCCGAACCATTGGCAACTATAACTTCAAAGAAAATCCTTGATTTCGTTGTAAAGAGCATCGTGTGCCGATATGGAGTACCGAGGAAGATCGTATCCGACAACGGAACTCAGTTCGATTGCGACCTATTCACCAATTTTTGTGAGAAGAACTGTATAATAAAGAGTTTTTCATCAGTAGCCCACCCTCAAGCGAATGGCCAGGTCGAAGCTGTAAACAAAACTCTCAAGAGTTCACTAAAGAAAAAGTTGGAGGAAGCGAAGGGCGGTGGCCCGAAGAATTGCCCCAAGTCCTTTGGGGATACAGGACAACGGCTCGAACCTCGACAGGACATACCCCGTTCTCTCTAGCATACGGCTGCGAGGCAATGTTACCCATAGAAGTCGAAATCCCAACGATCTGAACTCAGACCTATGACCAAAGTTCAAACCATACTTAGCTCGAGGAAACCTTAGACTTGATCGAAGAAAAAAGAGAAGAGGCCCAGCTGAGAAATGCTTCCTACCAGCAATGAACTACCAGATATTTCAACAAGAGGGTTCGAGATCGAAAATTCGGAATGGGAGATCTGGTGTTAAGACGCGTATTCTTGGCTACTCGAGATCCGGCAGCTGGAGTGCTCGGGACGAACTGGGAAGGACATACCAGATAGAGTCAGTCATCCGACCTGGTGTGTACAAACTTGCAAGATTGGACGGGAGCCTAGTACCGCGAGCATGGAATGGCGAACACCTTAGACCTTACTATCAGTAGTATAGGAAAAGTGTTGCCTATAACCATGAGTTTCTATTTGTATTAGCTTATTTGTTTTTTAATGTCATCAAATAAAAGTTCCATTTCATTCAAATATGTTATTTCTTTTCATTTTTGCAATCTCTCTTAATTTAATAACCTATGGTCACACTCATAGGATATTAAGGGGGCATCATTGGTACATATACCATCAGCTTAAAAAATAAAATAACATATGCAAATATATATATATATATATATAAAGTATTTGGATATAACCAAATACGCGAGCTTAGATAGTTCGGACATAACCGAACTACCAAAAACCTAAAACGTTTGGAGTTAACCAGATGTGCAAACTTAACAGGTTTGGAACAAACCAGCCAAAAAATTAATCGATGATAAGTAGGAACCTAAACCTATTGCGAAACAAGTCGAGATCGAGGCTGGAATATCTTAAAAGAAAAATAGTTTCAAACTCTTAACCTCGGAGCAAAAACTGAGGATGAGTAAAAGTGACTAAACAAAAAGATATAACCAAATCATTTACATTACATACCATATAAGTACTTTTGGGTTCATGGTTAAAGTAATACCCGACTTTGAAAAATAACGAGGTTGGAAGCGGATAATTTGAACAAACTATGCATGAATGCATTGAGCTTCGAACCTAAATCCACGATATGTTTGTATGAATAAATAAACATAAATGATTCATCCATAAAAAATGTGTAAAATATTTCGAGCCAAGAAATGTAAAGCACATGTAAGTAATATTTAAAGAAATTGTATCAGCCCCGTGGGCATAAATTAAGATAGTTACAAAATAGGGGGATGCAGCCCCAATAAATGATTTCCCCGAAGATTAGATTTAAGGAAGAGGAGTCTCCTTGGCCTTCTCAGCATCAGTAGCACCGGACCCTCCAGGACGAATAGCATGGCTATCCTTCTGAGCCGCCTCTCGAGCAGCTTCACTTGCCTCAAGACGGGCATTCCACCGCTCAACATATGTGGCCTCGAGAGGGCCCAGGAAGCTGGTATCGAAGTCGGCATTATCAGCCCAAAGTTTGTACATGGCTTGGTCGACCGCTTTCTCCTTCTGCTCCTTATACTCGTCCAGGAGGCGGGCCTTCTCGCTCTCCATGAAGTCGAAGGTGGCATATTTCTCCTCTTCGAGCTTGGCATTGGCCTTCTCGAGACAAGTCTTCGCCTGCTCCAGCTCGGAATTCGATTTCTCCAGCTCCTCGAGACGGGTCTTCATTTTTTCAAGTTCAGACTTCGAATCTTTGAGCTCGTCAGCCATCTTAAGCTCGAGATCCTTCGACTTCTGGGCCAGGGACATGCTCGTTTGCACCTCGTTGGTCAGTTTGTAGTTGAGCTGAGCTGAAACGACAAGGGCCTGAAACACAAAGAACGAATCAGAATTGCGAACTGAGGCACAAATATTTAAAATAGAGTTGCGAAGGCTACCGCGGCGGTGAGTTCGATACTCTTATCATAAATAGTATTGCAGTCCGAGGCCTTGTGCACGAGGTCCCAGTGGTCGGCGCCGAAGCCAAAAAAGCTCTGACCCACTCGAGAAAGGACATCCGAGCTAAGCACAGCCCCTTCTGTCCCAGCGGCACCATCAAGCACGAACTCCTCAATATGAGTTCGGGCCGTTGGCAGCTGAACCTTGGAGACAGAAGGTTTCTTCGGGGGCCGAACAACTGCTATTTGAGTTTCGGTCGGAGGTAGCGAGATGGGCGCGGTCGAGCCAGATGCATCAACCTGGACAGTCAGTTCCTTGGCTGTGCTCACAGTAGTCTGGGCCGTGGGGGTCATCTCGTGGCGTCTGGGTACCTTGGATGGTCGGTCGGACCTCCGTGGTATTCTCGGACGTTTGCTCTTCTGGGCGCCAGCTCCCTCATCGCTAAAGAGCACAGCGTCGAGGTCGGGATTCATGGCACCTGCGCAGTTCCAATAAGTTAGACAATGATAATAAGTTTGCAAAGAGAGGGAAACCAGGTAAAGAAAAAGCCTAACTGGAACTCTCCCTCGAGCTAGAACTTGGGGACCAGGAAATTCCCCCGTCTTCGGAGGAAGCAGGGGGAGTGCCTTCTCTATATGTGGGCGATAACCTCGAAAGGTCCCTATAATTGTTGGTCCCATACTGAACGGCTATCTCGTTCCACATCTCGTCTGAGGTATACATGGTGTCGTATTTCCCGAGCCCACTATCAAACCTATGGACGCAGTCATCTACCCAACTCCATATGTAGAAGTGGTATCTATCCTGTGGACACGAGACTAACCTATTGGGCTTGTGTTTTAGTAAGGTCGGGGACCACATTCTTGAGGTAGGAAGGACTTTACCTTCATTCGAATCTGAGCTCGAGGCTTCATCATTAGCCTCATTCCCAGACAGCGGGCTCCTTGGGCGAACTGGAAGAGGTGGCCTCGTTTCTCTCCTCTGAGGAAGGGCGCCTGAGGGCAGGGGCACCTGCTCCCAGTGTTCATATTTTACATTGGACCAGTCAAAGGTGGACTGGCCCTCCTCCAAAAGTCCGCACTTTCGAAGTTTGTCCTCGTGTAAAAGGTATAGGAGAGACCTCCTGCCACGGGGGAGTTGGAGCAGGGTCTCTCTGTGCTCCTTCATTGTATCGTTAGGAGTGGGACGCTGAAAATTGGCTGAAAGACAACATATTTCTATTAAGTACGGATCTAAGAGCTAAGGTCACGAGCACAGAAATAAAGATAACAAGAATACTTACGAATCCGCCTGAACGAATAGTGTCGAGACGGGGACAGACCATCTGTCCAGAAGAAGGCCCTTTTGAAATCGGGCGGATGATTGGGAAGATCTTCAAAGACCTTCTTCTCCTTGGGATAGCTCGAGAGGTAATAAAAGCCATCCCCTCCCCGAGCTCGGGAGGGGTTACTTTTCAGACAAAAGAGATACAAGATCTCTTGAGGCGAAGGTCCTATCCACCCCATCTCGTGGTACAAGGACCTCAGGGCAGACAGTACCCTGTAAGAGTTGGTGTTGAGTTGGAACGGAGCCAACCCAACGAGATCCGTGAAGTCCTTGAAAAAAGACTTCAAGGACAACAGAGCTCCTGCCCTCATATGTTCCTGGCTCCAGGCCATGTATTTCACACTAGCGTCGCGGCCCCCAGGGGCGAAGCAGCTTCGTTCATGGTTGGTCGGAGGTCGACACTTCAAGGAGCCTGACAGGCTAAGGCCGTGGAAAGCCAGGATGTCACTTATCTGGCTAGTTGTGGTAACCGAGCTCCAGTAGTGCTCGGCCTCAAACATTTCTCTCCCCGGCTGCGAGGAGGAAGGTTCCCCCATTAGTGAAAATTTGAGCTCTCCGGGGTGGTATGCGACAGTAAGCTTTAAAGCAGGATCGAGAGGAATCGGCCTAGGACCTGAATTGGATTCCGGATAGATGGCCTCCTGTAGAACTCTCCTCTTCCCCTCTATGACTTCGTCTATCTGACGGCGGTAGTGAGCTCGAATGTCCTCTTGCTCGCGCGCAAGCTCGTATTCTCTTATCCGACGTTGATTCCGGGCGAACAACGATTCTGGGCTCGGAGATTTTGGCTCGTAAGGGATTTCCAGCAATGACCCCCACCGTCTTTCCAGATTCTGTGACATCTAGCGAGAAAGAAAAAATGGTGAGGGCCATGCATGCAAGAGTTCCGAGCTCGAAGTTGCGAGCTCGGGGGTTTAGGAGCGAAATAAGCTAAGTATTAAGGCCCTTATTGAAGAGTCAGGGTGTGCGTTCCACGAAAAAGTAAGGAGCGTGGATAATTTTGAAAATCCCGAAAATCAAGGGAAAGGAGAGTGGCGGTTAACCAGGAAAGGCAGGCTTGGGTTTCGTGCATTTATCAAGGCCCATGTTTTTTACCCGAAAACTTAGTGTACAATAAACGTCGCCTAAAAATTTTTCAAAACCCAGAAAATTGGAACCTCACTCAAATATGAAAACTGGGTATAAGCCAGTGATGTAAATCCAGTACGGAAGTCTAAAAAGCATAAGAGTCTATCGGATCAAAACCTCCTATCGTATTATGCTAAGGATGTAAACTAGTATGTAAACTAGCACAAACACATACACAACAAGAACAACATGAATGAAAACTGACAAAATGGAAAACAAAGATTGCTTACTTACACAATAATGGCGATTGCAGGGAGATTGTCGATTGAAGAAGAGGTTCCAAATAAGAACTCACTGACTCGAACAGACCAGGATTTCTTTGTTTCTTTGGCCGAGAAAACATGCACAGAATAGAAACGTTATGAGGAGGTCTCTGGTTTCTTTTTTCTTTTCTTGCTTTTGGTAAACGAAGGTAAAAATGAAGACGAAGAGTAGGGTCTTGTATATATAGGTGGGAAAAAGGAATTAATCTGGAACGTTGAGCAAAATCCTTGCAAAATCCAATGGTCAGGGATCAATGACAAGATAGCGCTGAAAAGGTGTCAGACGGACGATCGTGGGCGTGTTTCCAAGGTACTCAAGTACCAAAAATGAGCAATACCCAATTGACGCGTGTCCATTTTCAAGAGTGTATGACGGTACAGTTCTCAAAGAAAGTAGTTCAAAAGTTTCCTTCTCTTAGGATTCGAACAAATACTTTTGAGGGGGCAAGATGTTACACCCAGATTTCGAGCTATGCAAAATATGACCTCGAAAGTTGGAATTCGCAAGTAAGTAGACTCATAAGGTTGGAAACATGCTCCAGGATTGTATGTCGAGCCTGCAGGACATAGACAACCTCGAGTATGGTGACCTCGAAGTATTCATGATCTCGAAAGATAGCTCCGGGGAAGCATTCATCTCCAGGGATGACCTCAGGTCAGGGGTCCCGAGCTCGACGCACATACGATCTCGAAAGCCATGTGACCTCGGAAGATGTCTCCAGCTCGAAAGGTGACGGGAAACCTGGGAGGCTAAAGCCTTAGAGATACGTGATAACCACCTTGAATATCTACAAGTGTTATAAATATGAGATGTAATCCTCATTTATTATTGTAAATCCCCTAGAATCATGGGATATTATTTGGTCAGCTATACGTCCCCTGGTCTTCAGGGGAAGTTTCCTTTTATATCTGATTATAGGCATTTAAAGCCATTAATTTTATTTATACAAAAAGAGTAACTACCCAAAATATGTGGGATAGTATTCTTTAGCCTTATCTATAAATAGAGAGGCCATGCACCATTGTAAAGGACCGAAATTCTGATCCTTGAGAGAAAACTCTGGAGAATTCATTCTTGAAGAATTCCTAGAGATAATCTTGAGTTTAATAACAAAGACTCGTGGACTAGGCAGATTTAACTGCTGAACCACGTAAAAATCATGTGTTTACATTCTTTTATTTCAATTGGCCATTTTCAGTTATTGTTTACGTGCTCTTCTTTCATTGTTTGACGAAAAACGGCGTCAACAGTATCAACTAGGTGGGAGGAAGTAATGTGAGGTTCAATGTCAACGGCAAGTGGTGGACAGGAGCAGCTCAGGCCGGTGATAATGGCAAACTCGTGCACCCCAAACTTACATAAGTTTGGGCCCATCAAGAAGTGCACCTCATCGCCACGCGGAGACTTGACCTTCCGCAAAAGCAGTGTGTGCACCAATGCCCCAGAGAACGAAAAGGGAGGGGCTGTGAAGAATGGTCCAAAAATAGACTCATTCACCCTCCCCAACAATCCATGCTCCTCAAATCTTTTCTTCAATTTTGTTAACCTCCCGGAACCCCTATAGGTCATAAGACCGACATAATGATCCTCCATAGGGATCTCAAGCGGTGGGATACGTTTGGGTGGCATCTGCAAAATATCCAAAAAGAAAAGAAAAGAATTAGTTGAATTTATAAAAAATACTCAATCTGTTGTTGTCATCGAAATGGGATCGATGTACCATCGAAATAACATCGATGGAGCATGGAATCGATGCCATATATGTTCAGCATCGATATGGCATCGATGTGGCATCGATATACCATCGTTTGCCATCGATTATGCATCAGCATCGATTATGCATCGATGTAGCATCGATATACCATCGATGGCATTTCGATGGTACATCGATGCAGCCTTTCGATTCCACATTGATGCTCCATCGATGCCATGTCGATGCTAATGCGAACATCTAATTTAGATGTTATTTTCGATGTGATATCGATGTCGAATCGATGCCATATATGTTCAACATCGATATGGCATCGATGTGGCATCGATATATCATCGATTGCACATCGATTATACTTCAGCATTGATTATGCATCGATGTGGTATCAATAAACCATCGATTATGAAAGAATCGATATACCATCGATGGAGAATCGATGGAGCATCGATTGCTCACTGTATGTCATCGATGGAGCATCAATGTGGAATCGAAAGAACATCGACCCACAAAATTTTTGCAGAATTTGCAGAATGCACATAGAATCAAACCCATTTTAAGCTACATTTTTTGCGAAATAAAGATTAACAATCAAACCCATTTCATCGATTTATACATTACGATTCAATTTTTTTTAAAAAAAAAAACCACATGACAACCGAATGTCTTACCTTACCGTGGCCGGCGATGGAGAAGACGGTGGCGACGGCGGCTGTGAGGAGAGAGAGAGCTTCGCCTGAGAGAGATGGTAAGAATGTGAATCGAGAGAAAATAATGAGAAAGAAATGAGAGAGTTTGGCTGGGAAGAGGGAAGAGTTTGGTTTGGCTGAGAAGAGAGAAGGCGAGGGATCTCGGTTAGTGATATGTGTATTTTTGTCCAAAATTTTAAAATAGTATATATATGGGAGAGTATTTTATGTTGGCATTTAAAAAAAATTAAGTATGTTATTAAACATACTGTCTAAAATTTATCATTCCATTCCATTAATATAGTTAAACAAACATAATAATTATTATTCTAATGATGATTCCAAATTTTAACCAAATAATGGAATATTATCTCCAATAATAATACTTTTATAATTTACTTCAATCTAATTACTATTACCATTTTTAATTTTCTCAAAACAAAAATCACCTTATTTACCAAAAAGCCCCTATATTCAAGAAAGTACAAATAAATAATCAAACTCCGTGACATAGTACCAGTACCAGAGCCCACACGCGCATTCAATTGCTTTAATCTCATCAGCGAATTCCCTCTCCATTTTATCCCCACTCTTTTCTTTTTCTTTCTCATTGTCTTCTTTTAGCTTTTCTTCTTCAAACTCTCTCTTAGTTCTCCCATCTGAGAAAGAGAAAACTCTGCAATGGCGAAAGCAGTTTTGTTAATGGCGCTTAGCTTCCTTCCGGCATTGGCTTTGGCAACCCGTTGGGTGAAGGACCCCCTTGTAGTTGAAGGGAAAGTTTACTGTGACACCTGCCTTGCTGGTTATGAAACCACCGCCACTACTTACATCGCTGGTAACCATTGCTTTAACATTTCTTTTTCATCTTTTATTTTTGTGGGTATTTTTTTTAGGGGGCTATTTTCGTATATTTTCTGTGAATGATTGTTAATCTGTGGTATATACTTCTGGGTTTTGTAGATCTAAGTTTGGATGTGTTGTATTATGATAGCATTGTAGGTGATCTGCTTGATCTGAATGGTTTTGACTGTGTTTGACTAAGATTTGAAAGTGTGGACTTGAAACGAATCCGATTAGTACTAGGACTAGTGTTTGTCAACATCCGATTAGTATTATTTTATATATCTTTGTCGAAACCATCGTATAAATTAACATTGAAAAACAATTATAGTGGAGCTAATTGGATCTTGTAAATCTTTGTCCACATTTTTAATATGGATTCTTTGCCGACATTTTCTATTAGTAACTGCCAAAACTATTATAAAAAACAGTAAAAAAGGAATAATAATTTATTGAAAAACAGACTTATTATTATATGTCTAAATTTGAGTAGGTTGCTATATTTGGATCGGAGAGGATATTGAATCGACAATTTCAAAAATATAGTTTTCATTTTTCATAGTAAAATTTACATATCTCACACATTCTTGTAAAATATGTACATATAAACGGTTTGTTTGTTTGTTTGTTTTTTTAATTCTGTTACATAGGAGCCAAGGTTAGAATAGAATGCAAGGAGAGGGTCTCAAACAAGATTATATACAGCAAGGAGGCCACAACAGACTCATGTGGAACCTACAAGATGCTCATTCCTGAGGACCATGGTGATGAAATCTGTGATGCTGTGCTAGTTAGCAGTCCTCAGTTCGACTGTGCCACTGCATCCCCAGGCCGCGACCGCGCACGTGTCATTCTCACGGAGAACAATGGCATTGCAACTAAGAATCGTTTTGTCAATGCAATGGGATTCACTAGGACTGACGCCCTTGCTGGCTGCGCTGATGTTCTCAAGCAGTATGAGGAGACTGAATATGGATACTAGAGATGTGGTTTGAGTGAAGTTACTATGATGCTAAATATATCTTGGTTTTGGCATATCCTTTTATATGTATCTTTACTTATTTATTTATTTTTTCCTTTTTCTTATGGTTTTGTTTGTTTGAAAGTTTAAAAAGACCACCCTATAAACTTATTTGTTAATGGAATCTACTAAGAAATTATTGAAGTCTTCATTGTCCCCGTAAATGGGGTAATTTGCTAAACTAACAACTTTTCTATGTAAAATTTGCAAAATAGCTTCATTGGTTTTATACCAGGGTTTTTAAGCTGTAGTCTTCATTATTTATACTTTGTAACAATTAGGTTTCGAAATTTGATTTTGTATTAGTTAGGTTCCTAATCTTTTCAAATTATATCATTTAGGTCCATCTAAATGATATTTTTATTTCTTTTTTATTTCAAAATACATAAATAAAATATAAAAAATGGTGAATCAATTTTAAAAAAAATTGGACTACTTAATTTATAACAATACTGAACATGACATTGAAAAAAATATATATTTTCATGACATTTTAAAAATATTTAAAGGTTTTATAAATTAAATTAGTTTTTCATTAAAAAATATTCTTACCTATAATTTTTATTGTTAATAATTGAACAATCATGAGATTATCAATATTTATAATGTATATATTTATTTTTTATTTTGCAAATTTTTTTGTAATGCGACTTATAACTAATCATATATATATATGCTCATAAATAACTTTATGTTGGAGGAGAGTGAGATAACACCACCTCAAAAAATAGAAACTACACAAAAAATGGATTGACAAAGACTTTAAAAAGATTGAGAAAGAACTTGCGAATCCAAGTAGATTAATGATGTTCTTCAACTTTGATGGAGCTTCAAAATCCCTAGACAAAACCACCATTTTGAGCAAACCAAAAACACAAAACCAAGACTTATACACGTTGCAAAACAGTGTCCTAATACTCTATTTCCTAGCCACCAATGTATTGGTTTTTATAGATCAAATAAGAGATTATACGCAGAGGAACAATAATCAAAATTGTTAATTTAATCTCACAAGATTTCTAGATCTACTTCTTCACATACATATATATATATATATATATATTGAATCAAAGACATGAATAAAAAATTACCTTAGGTCCTTCCTTGCTGCTATCTTTTTGTATGGCAAAAATCCTTGAGATCTCACACCAAGATCTTCCAAAATGTTCTCAGCACACAAAGAACGAGTGTGTGCTCGCTATACAAAATAATAGACAAAATCTATTTATCAGATGTTCTCAACACATGAGATCTGATAAAGTTCGGACCTAAGTTCGTGAAGCACAGTGACCTATGCTTGTAGCACTGTTCTCTTTTTCTCAAAGAGATTTCACGATATTATTCTATCCCTGAAAAGTATCGTTCTGAAAAACTGATATATTATATTTAATATATCTAATATATTAAAAATAAAATATTAGTTATTTTAAACAATTTGAAAAAAAACTAATCAGTTATCATATTTTGATTAAATAATATTTTAATCATATTACAATATCTCATTATTTATTTAATATTTAAATAACTAAAATTGTGGAACCAAGAAACCACCAAGAGCTTCTTATGCGTGTAGCACAGTGACTGTGCACTGTGCTACACGTGTACTACATGCCAGGGAAGGCATGTGATTTTTCCAAATTTTTTCTTATTATTTAAATACCAAAAATCCCAAGAATAAATTAATTCAAAATTAATTATATTTTTGTTAAATCAAATAATTGATTAATTCTCAATTAATTAATTACACATAATTATACAGTAATTATGTTTGGTGCATAGAAAAATATTTTACTTATCAAATAAGTCATTTTGCCCATTTTTGTATTTACCTTTGTCAGTGTTTGTTTGAGCCATTTCAGGGACCATGAACCTATAACATTAAGCTCCAATAAATTGTAATTAAATAATTAAACTTTTTCATTATAATAGTTAAATTATTAATTCTGATATTTCTCCACTATAAATTCATAATTGCACTCTTTATGTTATAGATATACTTTTACAGAAATCTTATTCTAAGTCGTCCATTGATATAACCATCTTACAATAGTTCAACCCTCTAATTAATTAGTTCATAAATTAGAATGGAACAATTGCCATTTTACCTTTCTAATTTACTTATTATTCCTTAAGTACCATTAATTCACTACTGAATAATTAATCTATAATCTAATTATAGATTTGAGCTCAAAATCATTCAGTTCCAGAATTAAACCTTAAGGGAACTAATATACGATCCGTTAGGAAAGATTAGATTCCGTATTGTTGATACATGTTCCCAGCCATCCATGATATTAAATCTCCAAAACAAAAGTCATTAGCCTCATTCTATGAAGAGACCTTAACGAATGAATCAAAAGATTTAATAAACATGAACATGAGTTCATGAACACTCAGGATTTAGGTTGATCTATAAATGATCATCAGTTATGATATGAATTACAAGTCTTTATTGTTAAATGGTTTTTGGATAAAGACTTTTATTCATATCGGTTCATGTCATATATAATCATATTATATAAAGCACCTTTACCGAGATGTCTTGCCACATCCATAATCCGAATCTAGATTATTTGTATCATCATGATACTCAGCAAACCGTACTTACAACCCCAATTAAAGAATTCCATAACTTTAATTTGTTGTTGTTGACTATTTTTATTCATTCATGTGATCTTAATTCTCTCGTACTAATACAAGATCACATCCTCAATAATGAATATGGAATTTTTATGATATTTACAAAATTATTCAAACAATAATTTAATAATCTAAATATAACAATAATAGACCTTTGTATTTATTTATTCATATCGAAATAATAAATGTCTTTTACTTGCTTTTACGACATACTCCTAACACAATGATGCTTGAGGCATTCTCTTGAGGAAATGAGGATTGAGATTTAACAAGCCTTCAACTCTCAAAGTCCTTCAATTCTCAAAGTCAAGCACTTTCTTTGAGAGTTCTTGGAGAAAAAGTAGAGATTCTTGGAGCTAGAGAGAGAGAGAGAGAGAGGGTAGAGAGAGATTGGAGAGAGCGATCAAGTCTTCCAAAATACTATTTGACCCTTATATAGAGTAGACACTGTCATTAGGTCTAACCAATATGATTAGACTTGTAAAACATATCATTAGAAGCATTTCACGTACTGCAGTAGGCGATGCGATGCCTGGAAGCAGGCAGTGCATCACCTATTAGGGTTTCTTAAAACCTTAAGCATTAGGTGATGCCACATCACTTGAGTGGAAACGTATCACCAACCTCTATGTTTTTGGACACTTCCAAAGGTCCTAAAAATGATCTAAATACTACCAAACTTTTTGGGAACCCTTAGATACTCTCATGCATCACTTTGGACCAAAAATTGGATTTTATAAGTGCCTACAATTGAAGCTCAAATTTAACATCTTCACTATGTGAATTTTACTAAGTGTTTATACCGTGCTTGTATTTTAACACTTATCATTTGTATTTAACCAATCATAACAATCCCCCACTTGGTTAAAAACAAGCCTCATTCTCTAGCTTAAAACAGTTTTGGTGCATAAAATAAAGTGCCTTTTGGTTTGAATTTATCTTAGTGAAAATACCACAAAATCTTATCAAAATCATTAGTTGCCTAAAGCTTGAGCCATGTATTCCATATGATAAAACAAGTGATACCTCACACACCTCCACCACACCTTTTTTTTTCCCACTTTCTCACTTAGCACTATCATGGCCACGTGCTCATCTCTTCATGAACTTTCCAGGGAGAAACTCCAACTCCCATGAGAGGCGACACCACCTCTAAGTCCACATAGGTGAAGTGCTTACAACATCTTTGCTAACTTTATAGATGCTTGTACACTCAACTGAACTTCATTATAAACCCTAGGCTTAACCCTAATTCGGTAGCAACCAACACTAACCATCTCGGATGGAACTCATTATAAATTTTAGTGTTGAGACTATTCACTTATCAATGACTTGTTCTGACCCATTGAACTCTTTTCCTTGATTTGTACAAGTTGAGAGTTGGGTTTTCATACCTTTTGAAGCAGAACTTACTAACCTTCTCACAAAAGGTTTTGTAAATGGATCCGCTAAGTTCTCACTTGTCTTAACATATGAGATCGATATGATTCCACCTTGTATCAATTGTCTCACATATTCATTTCTTAGACTAATGTGTTTAGACTTTCCATTATACACACTATTAGAAGTTCTAGCGAGTGCAGATTGGCTATCACAATGTATTGAAATTGTTGATACCATATCCATGGTTAAAGGAATATCCATCATGAGATTCTTAAGCCACTCGGCCTCTTTGCCGGTTGCCGCTAAAGCTATAAACTCCGCTTCCATGGTTGAGTGTGATAAACAAGTTTGTTTCTTGGAGCCCCATGAGATTGCACCTCCTCCAAGGGTAAACACCCAACCGGTGGTGGAGAGATTATCTCCAACTCCCAATATCCTATTAGCATTGGAATATCCCTCAAGTATCTTCGAAAAATTTGTATAGTTAAGACTATACTCTTTGGTACCCTTAAGATAACCAAGAATTTGCTCAATAACTTTCCAATGCTTGATACTTGGATTGCTAGTAAACTTACTAAGTTTACTAACCGCATATGGAATATCCGCTCTTATGCAATGAGCGACGTACATTAGGCTTCCTATTGCACTTGTATATTCCAATTGAGCCACCACTCTTCCTTCATTCTTTTCAAACTTCATGTTTGAATCATATGGTGTATGTGCCTCTTTGATTTTGAGATGACTGAATTTGTCGAGCACTTTTTCAACATAGTGGGTTTGACTCAACACAAAACCCTCACTATTCCTTCTAACTTTGATACCTAGAATGGTTCCACATTTCCAAGGACTTTCATTTTAAAGTTAGAAGATAGAAACCTCTTCGTTTCTATTATTCCTTTCATGTCATTACTCAAAATCAACATATCATCTACATATAGACACACAAGTATGACAAAGTCCCCACAAGTCTTATAGTATAAGCACTTGTTGGCATTGTTATGTCTAAATCACTACACCAAATACCCATTTCCATAACACATGAATATAATACTAATAAAAAAGTATTATGAAAAATTATTATATTGGGAACTTAATGAAAAAATGGGCGGTAATTTATTTAGCCATCCCACCACTTAGCTTTTTTTTTTCATTTCCTTCAACATTTCTTCAACAAAGAACAGAGACCATTTCCTTCAACATTTTGACATAAAGAAGAGACCCATTTCTTCGGCTTGGTACGGTCTCCAAACTCCTCCTTCGCTCAAATCTCCTCTCTCTCTCTCTCTCTCTCTCGTCTTTCTCTTTCTCTCTGTCAACCCGTTTCCAGTCGTTGGGCTTCTCGAATTCGTTCTTCTCTTCGATCTTGGCAAGCCAGGTAAGTATTTAGTTGTAGATGTTAGATTTATCAGCTTGAATCTCATAGAATCTATAAAATCTGTGGTTTTCAAAATTAATTTTTGATTTTGCATATTGCTGGGGTTTTTTTGCATGAAGCATCTACAAGAGCAAAGGTAATAGCATATGGTGTGGTCGACGATGCGAGGCTGGAAACGGGGTTGGGTTTGAAGCTTAGAGCTAGGTTGAAGTTTGAGGGTTGGTTAATTTGCAGAGAAAGGGTCGAGAAGAAAGGGAGAGAGGTAGTTTGATATATGTATATATTAATTAGATTTATCTTTATTAAAATAAATGTTTAAATCTGATTTTCTTCTTCTTTGAATCATATTATTGTGTTGGGATTCTCTAGAATGTTATTTGCCGAAAAAGTTTGAATTTGAATTTGAGATTTGTTCCTTGAATTACTTTTCAATAAGTTGGTTTGGGTACTTTTCAATTGTCTGGGTAGAGAAAACTAATGGCTAGTTATAACCAATGAAAGGATGCTCATACGGAAATAGCATCTTGCAGCCTTCAATTTTCTGTAAAATTAGTTCTTTGTTAAGCATATGCTTGGCTGCTGTAAAAGATCAGAGGTTCAAGTAATGAAATGGAGCATAAGATTAAGGCCTGGAAGATTTTTCACAGTTCCTGTAAGATTGAAGGCTTTTTTATTTCCTTCTTTCTTGGACTAGGAAACTTGAGACTTACAGTTTTTCTTAACTTACAATTTGTCCTCTTATTGGCATGGATATCTGAACCCTCATTTGTTTTTTAATTTAGGAGGAACTAAGAGCACCGTATGAGTCCCAAAATGGTGATGCAGTTATGGAGGCAATTGTAAAGACGCGTAACGGTTCGGTTTTGGGGAAAGGCTCTATACTTAAAATGTATTTCTTTCCTGGTCAGAGAACTTCTAGCAACATACAAATTCATGGTGCACCACATGTTTACAAGGTAAGTTTACATGCATGTGTTTCAAAAATCTTATGATTAATATGCTTCCATGTCATATGGCAATCCCATAGTACCATCTCCTAAGTCAATACAGTGAAATATCTTTAGTCATTGAGTTGCAGGATTAGACAAGTAGAAAAGTACAGGACAGCTTTATTATTTATAATGAAATGGGGAAGGAAAATTCGGGAAATTGGATTTGGAATGTATAAAAATTCTATATTGACTTACATCTCCGTTCAAAAATTACAAAGTGGTTGAAATTTTTCCAGATGTCTGTTGGTGTAGAAAGAAATTATTATGACATGTTATTAATACTTATATCTTTACATTTAAGGAATAGTGACTGAATGTGGCCCCCATAAATTGAGATTTTAGTTGAGTTATGACCTCATGACTATACGTTTAATAGGCCCTCTCTTATGCATTTCAGAAATAGTGACTTTTGGCAGTCTAAACTGTTGCTTGGAATATCAAACTTCTTCTGATGTGGCCCCCAGGTTAGCAAGAATATATACAGAAAATTCATATTGTATTTTACTGTTCAGAACATATATATTTCACATGGAAAAAGTAAACTATTTCTTACTTTTGAACTTGGGAGTGGTACAAAAATACACACATATGTTTAGACAGTTCATAACATATATATTTCACACAAAAATAGATAATATGATTTTGTGATTTCTTATATTCATGATTTTAGATTACTACTCCAGACCTCTTTGATTTGATTAAGTCTTTCTCATTAATATTGCATTCCAAATCCTTAAACTTATTCTTGGATAGTGAATTACAAGAGGTATATATACACATAAAGAGGCTGATAATAGTGAATCATTCTCTTCTGCTGTTGCTGCTTCTTCTGGTTTGAGCTAGAATTACAAGAGGTATATATACACATAAAGAGGCTTATTTTTATTACTACTTTGTAGGTTTTTGCTGTTTAGTTCTGTTGATGTTTAGCTCTCTGTTCGAGCTATGGCTTTCATAAATCTTGTTCTCTTGTTGAGTTTTGCAATACGTACTGTTTTGGAATTAGAAGAGGGGAAGGAATGCATAGTTGTTGGAACCTTGTAGAAGCACATGAAACTCAAATTATATCTTGTTATTAGCTTGTTGTTTAGATTATATTTTGAAATAATTTTGATTGTCAAATTATATACATTTATGGTTTTTATTTCGTAAAGAATCTGTATTATATCTTGTTATTAGCTTGTTGTTATCTCATCTCTTTAGGAGTATTTCAACCATTGTTTTCTTCTTCTTTGTGTTTGCTTTTAGTTTGGCTGGTAGTTATTCCAAGTCAACTAATACTCATTTTTGGTGTATACTCGTTAGGCTTAGGAACTTTAGCACATGATTTTGTGTATAATGCAAGATACATTTATATATAATTAGTCAAAATTGTGCTAGTGTTCTCTGTGTATATATGTTATCTCGTCTGCTTGGTGCCACTAACACTCTGTTTTGGTCTTTGATTATAAAAAAAATCTGCACATTCTTATTGATTAAGATTCTAGGTCCTATATATGAATGCTTTGCTCAGCTCTCTTTCCTAAATAAAAGAGTTAAGTTGGAGGTATTATTAACAAATTTGATTTATTGCATTGCAATTTAATCAAATACTTTTCTGATCTTAAATTTTTGTAGCTTTTGTGCTGTAAAGACTGTTCTTTCTCTGGTCTTCATCAAATAAATTGAATCATTTAGTGCAGAAATTAGCTCTAAATGAGGAAGAATCACTACAATGCATGCAATTCTCTTATCTTGCTGTATTTGAATCATTTAATTGTGTTTTTGTTATATTTATTGTCATTTGACGATAGTAGCAATATAGTATACATATGGATATTATGTATATATATATATATTTAATGTTGTCATTATCTTATAAGTTGATTGACATTGCTTTTCTTTTTCTTTTTGGCATTAAGAACATCTTATCAAAGTCAAAATTTGTGTAGCTGCTACAAACGCTAAGTTTGGTGAGCATGTTTCTAACACTACTTCAGAACTTGGATTGATGGTATGTGAGACTAATAGCAACAATGTTGAATAGCTGATACATTTTATTGAATTTTTTTATGTGAAATCTGATATTGATGATATTGATTGGGTGGGGATGTTTGCGTTATTATTACTTAGTATGTAATGGATTATATTGCAGAGAAGTATATAATATATCTAATATAGATTGTGCCTCATAAGATATAATAGCTAATTATGTATTAAATGCCAAGTAAGATCAAAGGTATTTAAGATAACCTCTTACCCCATTTCACGTTTCCTTGTCTAGTGTCTAATAATTGTCATATATATATAGTGTCTTCAATTCTATTATTTGAAAATTAGATTAGCTAAATTTTATACAATTTTGGTTGTATTACTAAAAGGGGATCTTGTTTCCCACTCTTTAGGATTCCATAATCTGGTTTGTTGAAAATTTAAATATTGCATTAAGAAATGGTGGGGAGTTTATTTTCATGTTAGATGATGCTGAGATGGCTATTTCATCCTATGCTTGCTATTTTTTTTCCTTTGATTAAAATTGTCTCAATAAAAATATTTTAGATTTTTGGTACAACATTCAGAAGCAGGGTCTTATGTACTGCTTTTTAAGCTACTTTTTTTTCTTTTTTTTTTTTACAAGTATATTGGTAGCTACTTATTATTAATATTCCTTTCAGAGTTCTATAGTAATTAGTAGCTTTTTAACCCAACAATTTTTTTTATTACTTGTATTTTTTTTATGTGAAATAGCATGTCTACCTTTTTAAGCTTGTATGTTCTATTATACCTACTTCATTCAGGTTGTTGTATTTGTTGGTGGTGTGGATACCTCTGCAACTGAGACAAAAGGAATAGTTCTAATTCATAGTGCTGACTAGGTAAAATTCTTAAATGGATATTTTTTGCTTGCTGTTATATGAACGTTTCTCTTCTTATTCTGGCTTTCTTATTCACGAGGTAGCCAATATACTTAGTAGTTATTTTCTGTTTTATTTTCTTTATTTCTTGCTTTTTATTTGCATGCACTTGCAGTTGCCTGTCTTTCAATGCCTTTGTTGTTGTGGCTAATTTTGATCCTCCACGTAACTAGTGTATTGTGCAAAATTTTCCTTCATCTCATATTAATGTTTAGTGGCATCCATTTTTCTGGGTTCTTTTGGTTGTTTAGTTCATATTTTCTCCTTAATGTATGATGAATTAAAAAAAGAAAAGTTTTTCTTGCTGGACAGTTTTGGGCTTGCAATTCTATTCTTTCCCATGATATTGGTGGGTATTCCTGACTCAGGAATGCCAAATGACACCATCATGAGAATACTGTTCTGCTCTGTTCTTGCTCCAGTTGATAAAATTGCTTCTTAATATTTTGGCTTGTTATGTTATCCTTGACATTTTTATGTATTATGTGCCTTTAAGTAGTTCTCATAGTTTTTTTAATATCTTGTTGCTAGAAAATTATGCGAAAACTGAAGAAGCTAAAGTTGAGGAGCTTATATAGGCAGTTGCTGATTCCGGTGCCAAAGTAATTGTTAGTGGAGCAGCAGTTGGGGAGATGGCACTTCATTTCTGTGAGCGCTACAAGCATATCACCTTCTATTGTGTTTTTTTATTGATTAACTTACTAATTTTCAAAACATACTTGTGATTGTTGTACATATCTAAATGCTTTTGATCTTTTATGAAATTTGTCAAAAAAATTCAAGTTTTTATTATTCTATTAAGATTTTTCTTAGCATATCTAATAATTTAATTTGGGACTTTTTCCTTGTAGGCTTATGGTTTTGAAAATTAGTTCAAAATTTGAATTAAGACGATTTTGCCGCACTACTGGTGCTGTTGTTATGGTAAGTCAGCTAGCATTTAATAGTACTCAAAATTTTTGAATTTTTTCCAAAATTCTCTAACAATATTCTTATTTGTGTTACAGTTAAAGCTTAGCAAGCCAAACCTAGATGACCTGGGACATGTTGATTCAGTTTCAGTAGAAGAAATTGGTGGTGCTAGGGTACATAAATATTTTGTGGATCAGGAAACGATAGCAATTGCAATATAAGTATCCAGGTGTGACTCGAACTTCAGACTTTGTGTGAGCAAACCAAAAGCTGATTGTTTGAGCTACCACCCTTGGGTATTTTGTTCTTGTTGTTTTTATTATTTATTTTTCCTTTTAATCTCATTAACATTTCCCATAATGTAAATATGGGTCACTGTTGTGAACAATGAAGAAGGTGGGAACTTCGTAACCACTGTTTTATTGCGAGGAAGCACATATAGCATTTTAGATGACATTGAAAGAGCAGTTGATGATGGAGTAAATACTTACAAGGTAATTTGGACTAGTTTTTCTTTGTGTATCGATCTTTATTTAGAAGCAACATTAGGTATCTTTAATTGTCTATTACAATCTTCTTAGGATGGTATGACCGTATGATCCATACAGAGTAGGTTTTTTGACAGTACTTGTTGCATCAGACTTATGAATTGGAAACTTATCTACCACACTAACCATTCTTACCGGGTACTTTTCCTGTTAGGCTATGTGCAAGGATAGCCGAATGTTTCCTGGTGCAGCTGCTACTAAAATTGAATTAGCTAAGAAAGTGAAATAGTATTCATTTAAAGAAACAGGGTAATTTGTTTGTTTCCACTTTTGTTTTTTTTTTCCCAGTTTTTGTTTGTCTTGTTTCCCATAGCCTAACTCTAAACACATTTCCCACTTCCAACTTAGAAAGAAAGAGAAACTTTGGGAGAATAAGAGGAATAGCATGGGCTTCATAAAGGACCTCTAACAGTCATATTCACATTCTACTTGTTAATTTGGATGCCATACTTGATGCCCTGTTGGTTACCTGTCACAGAGAGAATTTTGCCAAAGCTATTTACACATCAATGCTATGTTTGTATTGAACTTTACAGAAAGGAAATAACCTTGCTAGGTCTTTAGAGAAGAAATAAATGGGGATAGAAGTTAGTACAAACTGTATGAATTGTTTCTTCATATTGGTTCTTCTTATGGAATATAGGGTGATAAATTAGTTAGTATGAATTGTCCATTCCCTTTCATTTTCTCCTGAGTTGCATAGGTCTGGTTTCCTGGTTTCCTTTACTCTCAAATGTGATAAGTTTCAATTCTTGTATTTAATGACCTTATTTGTTTTATTTTTCCTCTGAAATTAGTTTCTCTCTATGTTCTTTGTTCTTTTGTTTTTCTTGATTTATATTATTTCTTTATGGGAGTGATTTTAGTAACAATAAGAAACTAGCTTTTGGTGTTGAAGAGAACGACTTTCTGATCATCCCTTGGTCATTTGTTTTTATGTTTTCTGCTTTTGCAGTAGTAATTGAATCTTGTTGTTCTATGCTTTTTATGTGTTGATAATTGAGTAACACTTTTATTTTTTGAACAGGTTAGTACGTCAGAGCTATCTTTCTACATTTATGCTTCATACTTCCTAGAAATTTCATGATCTTCCTATGCATGCAGGTTCTGAGTTTTTCTCTGTTTGTGGCTTCCTAGGATTGGATCTTTAAATTAATGCTCTTTAAATTCATACATGCAGGTTATGAGATTTTCTCTGTTTTTCTTATTTAATTTTAGAGGGAAGAAGCAGTATGAACCACCTAGGTACATGACAATAAAGACTGCCATTGAGCAGCTCCTAGAAGTTGTGCAAGCAAAAGTAGAATCTGGTAATGATAACTACTACTATTACTCTATAACTCACTCATGTCTTAACTTTGAATTTCAAAGAACTAAATCAGACTTAGTTTATCAATTTAACATTGAATGTTGTTGTATTATGTTGCGTTGCAGTCTGCAATGAAGACACGGAGTGTGTTGGTTTTGCTAGAATTGGAAGTGAAGATCAGATCATTGTGGCTGGTACAATGAAGCAACTTCAATTGCATGTTTTTTTCCTATCAAATAGTACTGTAGGAGTGTGCAACTACTCAAATTTTGACGTGTTATTATGTAAAAAATTAAACTCTTCAATATTTTGTGCTGAAAGTAGTAACTTTTCAATATGTTGAATATTTTAGACTACTTGAATACTTAAAGAACATTTTGTTGTTGATGACAATGTTGAATGTTTTAAACTAATTTGTGGATTGTTAATACAATGTTGAATGCTTTTTACTTTTTGTTATTTGAAAATCAAGTTCATTTGATGATACTAGTATATATTAGAAAGCTAATTTTAATTATATAAATAAAAAATAAAAATATAATAGAATAAATTAGTGTTATATAAATGAATATATAATGAGAATTTAAACTTATCTAAATATTAAAATAATACGAAAAATGTGTTATAATATCTATTACAATAACACTTTTTATAAGTAAAGAATTATGTTATGCAAACTTCATTATATAACACAAAAAATGTGTTATACTAAAGTGTAGTATAACACAAATTTATAAGTGTTGAAATGTGTTATATAATCGACTATAAATAATATAATTAAATACTTATCTATTTATTAAAATAACAAAGAAAGTGTGTTATCGTTGACAGTATAATAACACATCTGTATAACAATGATAATGTGTTATGTAAAGTACCCTGACCTACGATAACATAGTCGGTCTTAACACATCAAAAAGTGTTATGGTATGTTTTGATAACACATTTTTGGTGTTATTAAAAGCATTTTTTCTTGTAGTGAATCCATTAGAAACAATGACTTTATCAAACTTCTCATGTCATTGATTTTGGAGCTTGCTTCAAACCATATAAGGATTTGACAAGTCTACACACTTTCTGTTCATTTCCTTGAAGAACAAAACCTTTCGGTTGTTCCATACAGACCTCCTCCTCGAGATCCCCATTTAGGAATGATGTGTTGACATCCATTTGGTAAACATAAAAGCTTACTGTAATCCCTATTTTCTACCTGTGACACGTGGCATGACCTAACGAGTCTGTGGGCCCTCAGAAGAGGTCTAGGCCCATCCTGAGCCCAATGAACGGGGAAGGAGGAAAACCTGATAGCCCAAAAACTATCGAGCCCAACAACATTCAATGGGCGCGAGCATGATGAAGAAACTGGGACTGAGATGCAGGCCCGACTCATCTTCCTGCCCATGACCAACCTATATCCTTTGAGATGCTCCAGCTCCATCGGCCCCGTTCTCCGGGTACGGAGTGCACCCACCGGGTACAATGCCACTCTCAGTGGTGCCCAACCGCCTCAAGCCAAAGCAGGTGAGGCAAGCATAAACCCCTCTTGGGAAAAGAGATCGGGCAAGAGTCAAAACTGATCCGAGCCCACGAAGAAGGGAAAGATGGGGTATGAGCCCCAGTACACGAAGTACACTAACTTGGTGGACACCAAGGAAAAAATCTATCTTGCGACGGGAATGCAGTCCATTACCGGAAACCAAGCCCCATGTTCAAAGGGGGAAATAATTCAAGGGACATCAGCAAAAGGTGCGCCTACCACAAGGACGTGGGCCACACGACCGATGAATGTCATCAGCTGAGATCGCGAACCTGATCAAACTGGGACATCTCCACCAATGGGTCAGGATGCCAACAGGAGTTCCGCGACTGCTAGCAACTCCTAGACTACCTTTGGCCCCGGGTACACAGGCATCGTACCAAACTCCTCAGGGAGGGTACGCTCCAGGTTCGAGAGCACAGGCCCCTCAGGGGGCCCTAATAGTGCAATTACCTGGAGGTCTGGTGGCTCCTGAACCCAGAATGCCATATGCTCCCGAAACTGCACCTCCTCAAGTTGATGGCCACGTGGCCACCATATCAGGAGGCCCACACTTAGGAGGACCATCCCAAAATGATCAGAAAAGATACCTCAGCGAGCTCGATCATGACCATGAGGTATGTGCATTAGTCCAAACTCCGGCCCAGTGCCCAAAGCTGATGAACCTGCCCATCACGTTCATGGAGGAGGATGCCCGGAACGTTCATTTTCTGCATCACGACCCCTTGGTCATTGATGCCCAAATCTCCAACAAAAAGGTATCTGGAGTGTTGGTAGATGACGGGAGCTCCGTCAATGTCCTATTTAAGCCGACATTCACAGTGATTGGCCTAACAGATGAAAATCTAGCTTCCTGCCCAACACAGATCTACGACTTCAATGGGGATTAAGTGCTCCCGATGGGAATGATTCAACTACCTATGACACTGGGGAACAAGTTTTAGGGCTCGTTCAAGTATTGCACTTTCGTAGAGGTGGACTGCCCCACTACGTACAATGTAATCTTCGGTCATCCCGCTTTAGTCGACTTCGGTGCCATCACCTCCATCCGCCACCTCTGCATGAAGTTCCCTTGAGATAATGGGGGAGTGGAAACCGTACGGGGAGATCAAAAGAGCTCCCAAAAGTGCTATCATGTTTCCGCCTGACCAATCTTCAAGGTCCAAAAAGAACCTATTGAAGAGGAAGACGTGGATCCAGTTCCACCTCCGCAGACAGAACAGAGTGGTCCGGGACAACAATGAACTGGATTAGCTAATAGTAGCAGATATGGCATTATAACTCATGGAGGATGTGTGCATTGATGACATCGACCCGACAAAAGTGATCCGAGTCGGGAGAAATTTGAACCTAGAGGTCAGGGCTGTCATAATCGCCCGGGTGAAAAAGAGCCGGGATGTCCTGACCTGGATCGACTGCAACGTCATATGTCACACCCTGAACATTGATAAAAACGCAACTCCAGTCCGGCAGAAGCAAAGGCCCTAGGCACAGAAAGAGCGGAGGACCTCAAGTTAGAAGTCAAGAAGTTGTCCTCAATCAAATTCATCCAGGAGGCCCTATATCCCGTTTGGCTAGTCAATCTGGTGTTGATACCAAAGCCAAATGGGACGTGAACGACTTGCATTGACTTCACGGATATTAACAAGGTCAGCCCGAAAGACTATTTCCCTCTGCCCCGAATAGACCAGATGGTGGATGCTACATCAGGGTACGAGTTGCTGAGCTTCATGGATGCCCACTCTGGCTACAACCAGATCTCAATTCATGTAGTAGATCAAGAACACACCAGCTTCCAGATGGACAAGGGTGTATACTGCTACATTGTCATGCCCTTCGGACTAAAGAATGCTGGGGCCACCTATTAAAGGCTGGTCAACAAGATTTTCCAGAACCATCTAGGGAAGAACATGGAGGTCTATATAGATGACATGTTGGTCAAGTCCAAGACCTTGGTCCAACACATGGATGACCTGGCAGTAGAATTTTCCATTATCTGGAAGTATGCGATGAAGCTGAACAAAAAAAAGTGCACTTTTGGTGTGGCATCTGGGAAGTTTCTGGGCTTCATAGTAAGATCGAGAGGAATAGAAGCAAACTCGGACAAGATCAGAGCGTTGATCGAGATTCCATCGCCACAAAAGGACAAAGACGTTCAAAGCTTGACGGGAAGAATAGCAGCTTTGAGCTGCTTCATCTCGAAGTCCACAGACAAGTGCATCCCATTCTTCAACGTACTTCACGGAAACCAGAGGTTTGAAAGGACGGCCGAGTGTGAAGAGGCTTTCCAAAAATTGAAGGACCATCTGGCCCAAGCGCCAATCTTGTCGAAACCAGTGGATGGGGAGCCATTATACCTATATTTGGCAGTGTCAAAACATGTCATCAGCGCTGCTTTAGTTTCTAGAAGAGGGAAATGTCTAGCTCTCAGTCTATTACGTAAGAAAAAGGTTGTTGTGTGCGGAGTCCAAAAACCCTTTGATCGAGAAGCTGTCATTTTTCTTACTGACCGCCTCTAGGAAGCTGAGACTTTATTTTCATGCCCAAGTCGTCAAGGTAATGATGAACCATCCCCTACGACAAGTACTACAGAAACTCGAATCATCGGGAAGACTTTTGAAGTGGGCCATGGAGCTTAGCCAGTTTGACATTGCGTATGTCCCCAGGATTTCTATTAAAGGACAGGCCCTGGCCAAATTCATCTTAGAATGCACCGGAATAACCGAAGATGAAGAACCCGTCCACCCCATAATGCCTTTGTGGAAAATCTTTGTAGATGGAGCCTCCAATGAAAATGGTCCAACTCGCCTTTCCATGAATGACATTAACCTCGCTTAGTGTTGCCACTAGCTCCTCTTGGGTTGAATTGACTCTTACCTCATTCTTTTTCCTCCTCTTGAGCCTACAATTTCTAGCAAAGTGGTTATTCTTGCCACAAACAAAGCAAGGTCCCTTGGAACTTTTGAATCGTCCCTCATTCTTCTTGGGCCCCAAGGGTTTTTGACCCTTGCCCTTGTTCTTACCATTTCCTTTGCCCTTGTTAGGAAGGTTAGCCACCATATTGGCCTTAGAAGTCTCTCAATTAGACTTCTCTTCATTCATATCTCTAGAGAGATATTCCTCCTCAATTCTCAAAGGTTTGAGAATTTCCTCCAAAGAAATCTCTTCATTTCTATGGAGAATTTTCTTTCTATAGCCTCTCCAAGAAGGAGGTAACTTGGCTATAATGGCACCAACAAGAAATTTTTCTGGCAATACAATCTTAAGTGTAGACAATTTATTCACAATAATTTGCAACTCATGAATTTCAGGGAGAAAGGGTTTATCATCATGAAATTTCAATTCCATATATTGAGTAATAAGGAATTTTTTAGTACTTTCTTCTACTACTTTGTACTTCTTTTCCAAGGCCTCCCAAATCTCCTTGGCAGTCTTGGTGTTGGTGAAGAGACCCCTATCCAAGAGGGCATTGAGGATGTGACCACTACATATCAATTCATCTTCTTCGCGTTTCTTCCTTTCTTTGACAACTTCTTGAGTATCATCTTCCTTGGGTTTTCCAAGGATTTTAGGTCTTTATCCAAGACATAAAAAAGTTGTGAGCAAGAATCTAATCTTGTCTTGCCAACGAACAAAGTTAGTCCCATCAAACCTGCAGCGTCCCAAATTTGCTAATAAGGCCTGAGCCTTGATTAGCGTGCCGGGAGGGAAATAATTGATTTAATTATGCTAATATGTGAATTTAATGATTTTGTATTTAGAAATGCATATTTATGTGAATTAAATATGCATGTGGGCCCCATCTGGTTATTAGGGGCATATCTGTAATAATAGCTCATTGAGGGCATAAATGTGATATATGTGTATAGTGTGATTGATACCACAGATGAGTGCTGACATATTTTTGATGCACGATTTGAGACGGTCTCAGGGAGCAGTTTAGTTAAATAGTCACAACGGGGTCGAATACTATAACGCCCTAATTTCTCATAAATTATTGAGAACTCAACGTTGGATCATAATCATAAACATTGCTCTTTTATTGAATGAAAACTTAAAAATAAGTATATGGATCCATGGTTTTACAAAAAATAAAATAATTGTCTTTAACATATTAAATGAGCAACATTAAATAAAACTCTTAAAATAAACATGCTTTAATAAAAATAGGCCGGCTTGATCTTCCTCAACTATATGGTCCCCACGAGTACATCACGAAGCTCTTAGGTCCCACTCGCCACCGACCTTTCTATCTTTAATTGCCTAAAATAACAACATCATAAGTGGTGAGCTTCTAAGCCCAGTAAGGAAAATACAAACAAGAGTTAGTCATATTATCATATAATCAAACGTATCATAAATTCACAAGAGTCATAACAAAAGTTATTTATACAACATCATAAAACTCTAGGTCATATCATAGCCTAAGTCATAATCATAAATCAAAATCTAAATCATAGTCCCTAGTCATAAGTCATAGGTCATAATCATAACTATAGGTCATATTAACAAATCAGATATAATAAAAAGATAAGTGCTTATACAGGGGTGGCAATTAAGCCCCTGATAATAGTACGTCATCCACCAGACATCAACTTAGGTCTGTCATAAAATTTTGGCAACCAAGCCTACCGGACATAAGTTTGTCATACATCATTGGACACCTTAGGTCCAGACACACTTACCCCTTTATTGTACCTGAAATGTTAGGTCATACAAAACATAAACTAGATCATAAACTAAACTACCTAATTTTCCTTACCAAATCCAGGATATTGGAGACAAATGCGGGATCAGAAACTCCTAAAACCAAACATAAAGAAACCATAAGTCCACTAGAGAAAAGAAGATAAAGAGAATATCTAATCTATTGGAGTAAAGACTTACCAAAAACCTTAAGTTTCAAAGAAATCGAACGCCTAACAAAAGTCATTATAACGAGTTAGGATTTGAAGAAAATGCGAAGAATAAGAGGAACTATAATGAACTAAACTCGAGGATAAAATTACCTTAGATAGATTAGAAATTTTATCTACACCTTAATACCAAAATCACACTCTATCTTACTTCCCAAGTGTTTAGAAAAGCTTAGATTTGAAACTTTTAACCCCAAAACTCTAGTGTTTCTCTCTAGAACGAACTTAGCAGCTTGAAGGCTCTAAAAAATACTTGAATGATGAAGAAAATAGCTAAGTGAAAGGTCATATTCATAGAGTTCAAGGATTAAACTAACTCCTTTTAAAATGAATAAATAAATGAATAAAAATTGAATTTTCTACTCAACAGATGCCCATAACTCGGTCAAAAACGTTCAAGAGCAAGTCCAAGTTGTTGAGGGCTGTTTCTAGCTCGAATTCCACAGATTTTAAAAAATGCATAAGGGAGCCGATATATCGCCCCTTATAGGAGATATATCACCTGCCCTATAATCCTGAGCCTCCATGGTTTCATTCGTGCGAAGTCGACGTATTTTTTGTATCAATCATAGGCGATATATCGGCCCCTATAGCTGCGATATATCGGCATACGCTGATATATCAAACACGTTTTTGCACACTTTCAACACACTTGAATTTTTTTAAACCACCTTGACTGAGTAAAACGTGATCCTAACAACTGAGGGAAGGTTCTAGACTTCCTAGGTTTATCCTTGATTAATTTATTCATCTAAAATCCTTAAATCATTAATAAACATCCATGTGACAAGTGTCACATTCTTAATTATTCTATTTAAACCTTAGGTTATTCCAAATATCATTTCTAGGACCAACTATATTAATCAAACCTTATGTTAAAATAAATATTTATAAACTATAGGCTAAACTTATAAAATCCATAACTATCTCTATGAGTTTCCAACTAATTCCCGGCTTGAATCAATAACCACAAAAACTAAAATACTAAGCTACTACTACTACTACATAGCTAAGTAAAATTTCTAAGATGCTACAAATACCTAGCTCGGAAAGAGCCTATGGGTATTTTGTAAATATAATATGTGTTCAGTAATTGCCGGGTAACGGGTAGTAATTTAGAAATTATTTGGTTATATTGGTATTAAATGGGGATTTATAGGAACACTCGAGGAATTAGCGGGGTATGCCAAATGACAGGTAGTAATTTAGCAATTATTTGGTTATATTGGTATTAAATGGGGATTTATAGGAACACTCGAGGAATTAGCGGGGTATGCCAAATGACGGGATTGCCCTTGGAGGCATTAAAGGGTTTAGAATGGACTTAAGGGTATTTTGGGCATTTTAGGGACTTAGGTGGCTGAGGGTAGGCTTAACTAATCAGGAAAAAATGACACACTTCTAGAATTTAAAAAAAAGACAAAAATTCTCTCTCCCTCAATATCTCTCTGGGTTCTCTCTCCCCCTTTCCTTGGAACTTAGAGGATGATGAAGCTTTGAGAGCTTTGGGCTAAAGAATTGAGGAGTTATACTTGTTGTGCTTAGGGGAAACAATTCAAGGGAAGAGATATCTCAGAGGTAAGCTCCTAAACTTAAATTCTCTCTGTTGAGAATTGGAAGTGGCATGTGAGTTGAACTATGATTTGGTTTTGATTATTTGGAGAAGTTATGAGGTTGTTTATGGGATGGTTAGGATGCCTAGGTTGTATGGATAGGGGATATGGGCTTAAATATGGGTTTAATTGATGGTTGGGGTATGAATTTGGGGTTTAGGCTCGAGGAAAAACACAGAAAAGAGGTTGAATTTATGGGTTTGGGGACTCGGGCCGCGGCCCTGTTCTTCAGGCGCCACAGCCTGTGTGCTTGAAGAGGCTAAAGAAGCCTCTGAGTTGCCTAGGCATGCCGCGACTTTAGAGGGCATGCCACGACCCGTATCCTCCAGTAGGGAGGGCATTGCCCTCTGACTAGTAGCGGGTTGTATCCCTAAATATAAATAAAAGGAAAATTGAGTTTTTTAGCATGGGAACCCAAATGTTAAGGCTCGGGAAGGATTCTACTACCTGGTTTAGTAGAATCCAAGGTCCCAGAGACTAGATTAATATTCTGAAGTTATTTATTGGTTTAAGGCTTGATGGATGGTCATTATGGATGTGTTGTGGCTAGGTTTTCAACGAAGCTCGGATTAGGGGATTGTGCTCGGGATCGCATTGCCTTTTCAGATCGGGACACAGGTAAGAAAATGGTTGTACCCGTAGAGCAGGGCATGGCCCTATTATTTGTATTTCAGGGTGCGCGCCCTATCGTTTATGCTTAATATATATTGTGGATATCTGTGATTATTATGCTATGTTATGCATGCTTGTGAGTGAATGACGAAGGCCGAGAATGGCAAGAAGTCGGGTACAACCAGGGGATGGGATTGGCATTGAGCACGCTGTGTGCAGACCGTTAGAGTGAGACCCTCCTAGGGTGTTGTATCCACCCGCTCAGTGAAGACCACGAACCCAGGGCCTGGTAAAGCGTTTGGGTTGGCATTGCCCACTATGTGTCTAGCCTGTTGGCTGTATTGTTATGTATATGTTATATGTTTTATGTTGAGTTTTCTTGTTGGGCTTCGACTCACGGGTGCTCTATGGTGCAAGTAAGGGCAAAGGGAAGGTCGACCAACCATGAGCACGGAGAGCGTAGAGCGACGGGTACATGTTCGGCCTACCTGGTTGTCACCACCAGGGTTATTTTGGGAAAAGTACTGTAGTGAACCGCTTTGTCGCTTAGGTTGATCTTAATAGTATTTTTGAGTTGAGATGTATTTTCTAAATAGTATTTCGGGATCCCAACTGTATAACTTTTCTGGGATTTCAATGAAGGTTCAAATTTTCATAATTAATGTCAACAAACGAGTTTTATTCCAGTTTAGTCACACTTTTAACCTAAAACCTTGATTAGCGAGCTAATGACTTATTTTTAACTCACATAGTAATGACTCTAAGGAAGTAGGGTGTTACAAAACCTATCAAATCTAAAAAAGTATTGAGTAATGAATTTCAATGCCAAAAGAGAGTTAAATTCTTCCATGATAAGCTATCTCAGGTTATAGAGTATTAGAATGTTGGGGGAGAGTGAGATAACACCACCTCAAAAAATAGAATCTACACAAAAAATGAATTGACAGAGACTTAAAAAAGATTGAGAAAGAACTTGCAAACCCAAGTAGATCAATGATGTTCTTCAACTTTGATGAAGCTTCAAAAGCCCTAGGAAAAATCACCACTTTGAGAAAACCAAAAACACAAAACCAAGGCTTATACACGTTGCAAAACACTGTCCTAATACTTTATTTCCTAGCCACCAATGATGTTTGAGGCCTTCTCTTGAGGAAATGAGGATTGAGATTTAACAAGCCTTCAACTCTCAAAGTCAAGCACTTTATTTTAGAGTTCTTGGAGAAAAACTAGAGATTCTTGGAGCTAGAGAGAGAGAGAGAGTAGAGAGAGATTGGAGAGAGTGATCAAGTCTTCCAAAATACTATTTTGACCCTTGTATAGAGTAGGCATCGTCATTAGGTCTAATCAATAGGATTAGACTTGTAAAACACGTGATTAAGAGCATTTCAAGTAATTTCACGTACTGTAGTAGGCGATGCGTCGAGTGGAAGCAGGCAATGCCAAGCCACTTGGGTGGCAATGTATCGTCACCCTCTATGTTTTTGGACACTTCCGAAGGTCCTAAAAATGCTCTAAATGCTACCAAACTTTTTGGGAACCCTTAGATACTCTCATGCATCACTTTGGACCCAAAATTGTATTTTATAAGTGCGTACAATTGAAGCTCAAATTTCACATCTTCACTATGTGAATTTTACTAAGTGTACCTTGCTTGTATTTTAACACTTATCATTTGTATTTAACCATTGATAAAACTTTATATACACTATTATTAAGTTTTAAAAATAATGTATGAAATAAAAAGTATAAACATAATAAAAATTGAGAATATCAAGAAAATTGAGATAACATAATTATAAAACAACGATGTAGGTAAGAATATTTTTTTTAATAAAACATTAATTTAATTTATAAAAAAATTAAATATTTTTAAAAATGCCATGAAAATATTTTATTCTCATGTTATGTTTGTTATTGTCATAAATTAAATGTCCAAACATTTTAAGAATGATTCACCATTTATTTTATATTTTTTTTATGTATTTTCAAGGGAAAAAATAAACTAAAATAGCATTTAGGGACCTAAATGATACGATTTGAAAATGTTGGGGACCTAACTGATACAAAATTAACTTTTGGGACTTAAGTGTTACAAAGTGTAAAGAATGGGGACCGCAGCTGAAAAGAACCCTTTATACTAAGGTTGCTTAGTGACCTTTAGTGCAATGATAGTTGGTTAAAAGTTTTAGTTAAGTTTGTTCAATTCAGTCATCTCTGTTATATGTTGCTGTGAGTTTGATATTTTCGGTTGTACTTAACTACTTGTTGTGTCTCATTTCTATAAATAAAGCTCTCATGCCAGACTTCTCATGGAATTTTTGAGCCATTCCATTCATTTACTTTCATGGTATCTGTTTGCTGAGTTTTTCAGAAACTATAAATATATTAAGAGATGAAAGCTAGAAGGAAAGGCTAAGAAATAAATAAGATCACAATTTTTACATGGGTGGGGTGTTAATGAGCCTTAGTCCACGAGTCATTAGTATTAAGCTTTAGAGAGTTTTGACAATGGAGGTTTTCTGCAAGTTCAACATTGTTTTGCTTACAATAGAAAAGTTGGGATCCTAACTACAGTGCATAAATGACCCTATTTATAGGCAGTCATGTGACTTAGACCGGACTAATCTGGGCCCAATAAGGATATAATTAAAATTTTCTCGCTAATGGATCCATAATACAAGGAATGTAACATAACTAGATGTTGTTAATATGGGCACATTGGGTCGGCTTAGGCGTGGTCAAGCCTTACAACTGTCCTTTGTATGTTAGAACATATTGATCCGCGTGGGCTACTAAGGGGATTCTGAGGACAGGATCTGTCAAAGTAGTGGTAGTACCGTTTCCTAGGAACAATGTACATTTTCTGCGTACCCCCTTCTGCAGGTTAGTTAGGGAGACCAACTGCCGGATTTCTCGGGGACACGTCAGCATCAGAGAAGTCTAGACTTGTACTTTCCGGACATTTGGTCCGGGTTCATTTACCAATATCTGAGATCGTTTACCTAAGTCCTAGTTCATTTACCAGGACCCAGGTTCATATACCAAGGTAGATATCTTGATGGTGGCGTCTTTATCCTGGATCCCACTTGATGGGATCCGTCTCCTGGAGTGCATTGTCTGTCGTCACAATTTACATCTTGAAGGATGTAGATTGAGATTGGTCAGGGAGATGATGCGGGCCTACACCTTAGTTCTGGCCCCCTTACTATGCTTGTGCTACTTGCCTGTCATCAGGCTTAGTATGGTTTGTATCGTTAGGGTTTCCTTATTCATTGTTCACTGGGCCCAGGCCTCTTCTGAGGGCCCATGGACTCGTTCAGCCCTGTCACGTGTCATAGATGGAAAATATGGATAACATTTACCCCCCAAGTCCTCATTCATGTTTGCATGGTGGAGACTTGCATTCCTTCTCCCGGATCAATCACAAGTATCCTGGTTCATTTACTTAAGTCCTGGTTCTTTTACCAAGACTTGGGTTTGTTTACTTAGGGGCCATTTGGTCGATCCCCATCCTTTCAAATTCCCAATGTCCTAGACACGTGTTTCCAGGTTGATGGTGCGTCTGTACCACTCACGGCCTTGAAATATGGAGAGAATCTTTTGATAACCTAGGTGATCGATGGGTGTCAGCGCATGTCTCAAAGCGTTTCGTCTGTACCAAAAAGGTGCTCTGTGTACTCGAGTGGGCTTTTTAATGCTTATGCACTATCCGGAGCCGTTGGATGGGGATAGTTTTTGGGATTTTCATTGTGGATCGTTGGATGAGGTAGGCGCGGATCGTGGAATAACGAATCCACGATTTAGTACTCGATTGGGCCAATTAATGCCCATGCACTATCCGGGACCGTCGGATGAGGCTAGTCTCGGGATCTTCAATGTGGACCGTTGGATTTAATAGTAACTTTTCTTCCTATAAATACTTGAACAGGCTCACTTCCATATTTCTACTGATCCAAAATTCTCAATCTAAAGAGCAGAGAGCCAAAGCTTCGTATGTTCGAAGTTGCCGACAAAATTCTCCGGCGATTAGTACATCTTCATGCCCAGTTATTTTTGACGAACCCTTTTTTCATTCAGCGAGAAGAAAATTCTATCCCAGTTCATCCATCTAGGAGCATCGACGAACTGCTACATCGCCTCCTCAAGTTCAAGATCAAAATCGTGCCGGCGTTGTCGCCTAAAACTCAACGAATCCCAAATCCACTACCCCACAGTAAGTTTTCTAGTCACTTTCGTATTTCTTTTGGTCATTTTTATTGCCATGTTGTTTCCGCGATCGTATAGTCATTAGGTGTCCGACCACCGTGTAGGGTGGTTCTAAGTAGTGGTAGTGGTAGAGATGAATAGTAGGGTTTCTAAATGAAACCTCATACCATAGGGTTTGATTGGTGAAGCAGGTTTGATTGTCTAGGACCACTGAACTCAGATGCCTCAAAGTTGTCCGGGTGAATTAGTTTATTAGGAAATGCCCTTGACCTTTACTTCCCAAACTATGTTCTTGGGAACTCTATTGGTCCCGATTTGGGTCTAAAGAGGACCCCTCCAAGCAATTTTAGGAGAATCCCTGTACCTTAACCAATTTTCTTCAGTTTCGGTGCTAATTGTTTGGTTCTCTCATTTCTTGTCGCTTTCAGGTCTTTGATCATGGGTCGCAACGTTACTCTACATCTGAAAGATGATGTGTAGGTGGGCCTCGTAGTCATCGAGGGGCATAAGCTTCCCACTGGAAACACGTGGGAAATGGATGGGGAAAAGAACAAATTCAGAACTACCGAATGTTGAATGAGTTGGAAATGGCCCTCTGAGTAGAGTCGACTCCAGGGCTCTTTTACAACTGACTGGACCATACCAGAGAGGAGAAAGCTCACACTGAAGTGGGCATGTTCGAGGCATGGAGCATAGGCCACATCAGTGTGGGAGCTACTCTCCCGCTCCACGACCATTTCGCGTGGTTCCTCAAGTTCTTGGGGATCGCTCCTTTTCATCTTTGGCCCCAGGCGTATAAACTTTTTGCGGGATGGAGTATATTCTGCTCCTCAAAGGAGATCACGACACCCACCCCTGCGGAGGTGCTGTACTTTTACAAGTTGGAGCTGCAACTGAATTCCAAGAATAAGACGCAGGACGTGTTTTATAAGTTGAAGGCCCGTGGCATCAGTCCGGATCCATTCAGCGTGGAAACATTCAGGTTCCTCTTAGAGAAGAACCCCACCCTAGTTCTAGACTTTCAGCGCATGGGTAAGTCATCCTTCTTCATTCTTCATCTAGCCCTTTGTTTAATTTATTGGAAACTCACGTTCCTGTGAACAGATCCATAAGCTAAAACTTAGCTCACTAAGTCGATCCTGGAACGAAAACAGTATTATGCCACCCTTAGTGCCGATGAGTTGGACATGGGAGGCTTCGTGACCACAGAGAACCTTCGGTTGGTCAAGCTGATTGCCGCCCACCAATCAATAGATGCTCCTAGCTTTCGAGGGCTTCAATGCGAGAGGGATCCTGCCCTGAGAGAGGAGCTAGCCCTTATTCACATTGAGGTAGTGGAGGTTGCGGTCAAGGTGGATGCGGAGAAGATGAGAAAGGAGTAGGTGCGCCGTGTGGAGAAAGCTGAGTCCGAAGAGTTGGATGCCTTTCTCGAGGGGAGGCAACCCAAACTGGTACTCCCAGGGCTAGAATTTCAGGGCAAGGTAAAACACCTTTGATTTTAACTTTCGCCCCCATATGGAGGGCTTTGATAGGGATAGGCAATGATACCAACATTATTTGGTCAGGACCGTTAGCAACGTGGGGCTTCCTTGCCCCATTGCTATGGACATGCTGACCTTTATGCATTTGTCCTGGTTCCTCCAATATGGTAGTTTTTTAGACCCGGATGACATGGGGGATCAAATTCATGCTTTTGCACTAGGGGAGTTAGATCAGGCCCAGTCCATGGATAAGGGTTTGTTCCTGGAGGACTTAAACTTGCACGTTTCTTTTATATTTGTGTGTCACCCCCATTCCTTTATGTTACTAATCTGTTCTTTCTTCTTCCCATCTCAGGTCACCCGGACATGTCTAATCCATTGGCCAAAATGAAGGAGATGATCGAGGACAGAGCTATTGTGGCCAAGGCCTCAGCAAAGAAAGTCGCCAAGGGCCCGGCCAAGAAGAAAGTAATCTAGCTAATACTCGGGGACTCACAATCGGACATGGGAGCTTCTGAGGGAGTTGAATGATGGACCCAAAACGGGTATGTTTTAAATATTTAATACTTGCAAGCGCACGAATCGTATATGAAGTATGGTGTTCATGTAAGCACGAGGTCGAACCTAAAGGAGTTTTCTAAAATAAAAAGAAAACTATTTTAAACCAAAATTAATAAATTCTAACCTAGCTCCAAAGATTGATGAGAATTTGTGACAAGAAAATCAAATAAGAGACAATAATAGAGAGACTAAAGACAATAAATAAAAATAAATTACTAGTAGAAATCAAGATGGTAAAAGAAGATTATTAAGGTATTAGAATCCACAAAATATAAGTTCAATAATATTTATAAGTACAGTGATTCCTAAGTTTTAGTGATAGTTAAAATAAATCAAACTATCATTTTCCAAATAGATTTATAATTTTAAGCACAAATTACTTCTAAAAAGATAGGATTTTTCTTCTTTTTTAAAAAAGTATAATTTCAAAGTATTTAATGTGAATCAACCTAATGAAACAAAAAAGAAAAATCAAATAACATTATTTATAAGGCAAAACATAATATTTTTGTTCTAAGCATTGGATGTGTACAATTTAATGACACATCTTACACAAAGAATATTATGTTTTGCAAAATGAAGAACAAAGTGCATATTATCTAACAATCCAAAAAATGAGATATTAAAGATGAAAGACATATATGAAGAAGAAAATTCATAAACTTTATTGCACAAAATGGGAAATCAACATACAACATAAATACTATCTATTTACATATTGTTTCATCATCACCTTAATAATCTCAAAAAGATTAGAAACTCATAACTAGAATAGAAAATACAAACAAAAAATTACAAACATAAATAGGAAAATTTGGAGGAGAAACCCCCAAAATTTTCCTCTAAAAACTCAGACAAAATGACCAAAAAGAAGAAAAAGATGAAGAGAATGGAGTAGTCTTGAAAGTGTAGGAATTTTGTAGTGTAAACCTCTCCCAAAATAAGCTCACCAAAATGGTCTTGAAAATTCCCTATTTATAGCCAAAATGAGAGCATTAAAATAATCAATTTAAATTAATTAAATTGATTAAATTAATAATAATATGGCAAATAAGGGTAAATTATAGGGTGTAATGATGATTTTAGGGTAAAATGTGTAGAAAAGTTTGGGTAAAAAATGGTATTTTTGGGCAAAGGGGACAAGGGGACAAATGAGCTTTTGTTGGGCTAAAAAAAGGGAAAAGTTGCTGGGTGGCAGGTGGGCTGAGGTATGCATGGGCTGGTTGGAGTGGCAGCTGGTGCTTCGTGGGCCTCGGGTTGGGTCAAGGAAACGGCTGGGAGGTTGGTTGGGCAGAGACTTCATGCGGGCTGAGCTGGTGTGGGAGGGGAGCTTCAGGCGGATGGGCCTGGCTTGGGCCTTAGGGAGCTTCGGAAGGGCACGGGCTAGGTGACTGCAGTTGGGCCTGGCTGCTGAAGGCTGGCGTGGGCCTGGGAAGAGGCGCGGGCCCAGGAGGGCTGAAGGCTTGGATTGGGCCCAACTGAGCTGGAGGAGCACGGCTCAGGCAGCTAGTGGGCTTGGCTACTGAAGGAAATGCCACCATATTTTCCTTTCTTTTTTAGATTTTATCATTGTTTTTCAAACACAAAAATACACCAAATTCCCTAACAAAATAAATCATAATAAAATATTTTCACTATAAAATAAATCAAGGTAATTCTTTGAAAATATTAATTATAACTTAATTTATATTTAACCTTTAAGTTCAATAATACAACTTTTTTTTACCTCAAACTAAATAATAATAATTCAACTAATCAACTACAACATTTTACAACAAAATAACTATAAAAATATACAAAAATGTATAAAATTAAAATAAACCCAATAAATTCAAAATTACTTTAAAACTTAATAAATCAATTAAAAACTCAATAATTAAACAACAATTAGCACATAAAAAGTGGTAAAATAACTCTATTTTGTAGAGTTATCATTCAAGCTGCAACATTGGTCTCAGCGGCACCGACAGAGCAGAATCTGCCCCAATCTACTCCTCTCCAGGTTATTAACTTGGAGCAGGAGCTAATGGAAGGAGGAGGGACGGATAAGAGGAAGGTGGACTCTATCTCCACATAGTCTGTGAAATGGGCCAAGAGGGCCAAGACCAAGGATTTCACCCTCGCCGAGGAAAATTCCTCTGGTGAAAGCCTCATCGTCACGCAGGAGCTCCTGGAGGCTCCCAAACGTCCTATCAACCCGGCCCTTCTAAGGGATGAGGACTTGATCCTCCAAGAGGAGAGGATGAAGATGGTGTCTCGGGCTTGGGACGAAGGGGGCGTGATAAATGGGACGAGGTGGCCCGAGCCTTGCTCCTCTACCGAAAGGTAGAGTTTTCTGAATGTTCGGAGGCCTTCAACGTCCCTCAGCAGATCATGGATCGACTGGTAGCCGTGATGGGTTTTCGGCCTAAGTTGGGGTAGGACACAACCTCGCTTGTTGCGGACTTGTTGGCCCAGGTGAGGACTACAATGTCCACCCTTCAGCTCAAACGCTATGCCACCTTGGCGAGCAAAGCGCTCTTCGTCTCTCAGGCCATCCATCATCAAGTCATTACGGTAGGCCATTTATCTGTTTTGTTTCTTTAATATCGTTCTCCTTTTGTGTTTTCTAACTTTGTTTTGTTCCAGGATGCCCTACTGGCCCATAGGAACGCGGAACTGATGGCGGAGCTGGCGCTAAAGTTGGAGACAACCCAAATGGAGCTGGAGGGGGCTGTCAATTAATGTGAAGCTACCAAGGAAGCCCTCACCAAGGAGGCTGCCCAGGTTCGGTTGAGCATGAGGAGGCTCTGTCCCAGAGAGATGTCGAACGCAAGAAATTGGTCGAGAATCTGGAGGTAGAGCTATCCCGTGCTTGCGGCTTAGAAGCTTCTACCAAGGCGCTCTTCAAGGAGACCGAGGCCCAACTTCATCAGGAGCGGGAAAAGGTAGTGTCTATCGAGGCACAAAACTAGGGTTTGGAGGCCATGGCCCAGCTAGAGATGAAACAGAGCAAGGAGGCTTGCAAGGAGAAGGAGCAGGCTGACGAATTGTTGATGGCCGCTTTTGATGAAGGCGTTTACATGGCCTGGCTCCAAGATAAGAATATGAACCTTCTCATTTATCCGAATTCGACTGCAAAGAGGGCAGAGTTTGAAGCCAAGGAAAAGGAGGATGTGATGCTTCTTGCTGGGGATCAGCAAGATGAGAATGCTCTAGACGTCCCGGACCAGAATAAAGCCCAGGCCTGAGGTGATGTACTTTAATTTGGGGCTCCCTCTTTCCTTTTCTTTTATTTTGTAAACCTATTATTTTTTATGACCACAAGTGCGTCTAAGACAATTGTTTATCCATCTGTATTGTTATTATATTGGTTTTTGTTTTTTGTACAATGGTTCCTGCTTTAAATTCATTTATTTTTCTCAAAAATTCACTAAGTGTTTTACCACTATGCATGAATTGAGATTAAATGTGGCGTCCTTGTTCCAATGGCCAAGACCATTAGGGGAAACCAAAGTTCTAGTCTCGACGACCTAGGTTGTTTCGGGCATACCAAATATAACTTAACTGGTTTAGCCTGACTTTATGGTTCAGGTTCCAACGACATGGACCATTATGGGTTTCTCAAATGTGTGATAACTCCATTTTAGTATTGTTTTAGGAAGTATTTTTGTGGTAATCTTGAGTATTTATGTTTGTTTTGTGCAAGATTACGCTTGTTTTTTTCTTTTTTGTAGGTCGGTGCATTGAATCATGAGACAAATATGAAAAGAAGAGGAAATGGTGAAAAAGGAGCTTTTGGTGATTGTTTGATTAAATAGGTGCTAAGGATGAATTATAATAAGTTTTTGATGAAGGAAGGATGCCAAAAGGTTAAAATCTGAAGAAAAAAAATAGAATTAGAGTCGCAGCATGGGCTTAAACGTTGTGATTCTAGCAAAGTCAGAGGCTGAGGGTTTGCTGAAAGGAATTAGAGTCGCGACTTGGTTAATAGAGTCACGACGCTAGAAGAAACAGAGGCAAAATTCAGGAGGTCCATGGAGAGGCGGGCCGCGACTTGGTTAATAGAGTCACGGCGCTAGAAGAAACAGAGGCAAAATTCAGGAGGTCCATGGAGAGGCGGGCCGCGACTTGGGTTTAGAGGGTCGTGACGCTTGGAGGGCAAACCAGATTTTGAAGAACTTTAAAAAGATACGGGGCGCGACCTAAGAAAGGCCAAGTCACGACCTGCCTATGAAAAAAGAGGAAATCGTATTTTTTTAGTATAAAGTCATACTTTAGGGTTTAATTAGGGTTAGGTTAGATTTTACTTACGAGTTTAGAGATTAAATTTGACTTTGAGATTAGTTTTTCTGCACTTTCATATTTTTTATTTCTTCTTCAAGTTTTTGAATTTTACGTTTATGAATAATTGTTTTGTTGTTTTAGTCATGTCTGATATGAACTAAACATTTATATCTAGGGTTTAATGTAGTCACTTGGATTTCTATTTAATATTATTATGTTGATTCTTCTTCCTTATTCTAATATATATAATGTTTGCTTAATGCTAGTAAATACCTGATCAATATTTGCTTGATTTATGATTTTAATTCAAAATTCGAAAGATGAGAATTGAATATGCTATCGTTACATAGACATAGGTTACATATTGAACGAAAGTACTTGTATGGCTTGTGTAGTAATTAGGTTTCTATGCTTAATTCATGCTATATGTTTAAGTTTATCACAGAGATGTAGAAAACCTGCATATAGGTTGAGATATTATATCTTGAAAAAGAATAGAAATCGTTTTTTGTTAACCTGCTATTAGAATAGGAAGAAAGAAATTTAAAACTGATTAATAAAATTAATAGAATGAAAAGTTGATGTAGTTAACACCCTAGGTTTTTAATTATTGAATCAATCTTTATTTTTGCAAAGTTTATTTTAATTTTAAGTCTTATTTTAAAAACCACTCTATTTTCGACAGCCAAATAGAAATTTAAAAACATTAATTGGTAATTGATTGATAGTCCTTGTGGGAACGATATTTATTTACTATCTATATTACTTGAATCGATTACGTATACTTGCGTATCATATTTTCGTGATCAATATGACTCAGTTAATTAATTTATTTTGAACCTGAGGTTCAGGTTCCAACAGCCTGGACCATTAAGGATTATCAACTGTCACCTGCTTAATCTACCCTGATTCTGATGTTCAGGTTCTAACGACCTAGACCATTAAAAATATGACTTAGGTAGAAATTGTTTGATTAACTTATCTCGAACCTAAGGTTCAGGTTCCAACGGTCTGGACCATTTACAAGACTAAATGTAATCAATTTAAAACCTAAGATTTGAGTTCCAACAATCATGGACTGTTCGAACTGGAAGCGTAGGGCGCTTTGCAACTAGTGAGCTTGAGGGGATATCAGGATGATCTCGGCCCCAGCGCCATCCTCATTGGAGGCTTCGTCCACGAAGACCTTCCAAAAGGGAATTACGTGGTCAAAAAGTTCTTCGTCCTCAGTTATCCTGGTGCATTCCAGAATGAAGTTGGTTAGGGCCTGTCCCTTGATGGAGATTTTGGGGACATAGGTGATATCGAACTAGCTCTGTTTTATGGCCCACTTCAAAAGTCTTCCCGATAACTCGGGTTTCTATAATACTTGTTGCAGGGGATGGTTCACCAGTACCTTGATGGCATGGGCCAGAAAGTAAGGTCTTAACAACCTGGAAGTGGTCATAAAGTAAAATGTCAATTTCTCGATTAAAGGGTATCTAGACTCTGCGCCCAGCAACCTTTTGCTTACGTAATAGACCGGGAGTTGGACCTTTCCCTCTTCTCGGACTAATGCAGCGCTGATGGCGTGTTCTGACACTACCAAATACATGTATAGTGGTCCCCCGTCCATTGGTTTCGACAATATTAGCGCTTGGGCCAGATGCTCCTTCAATTTTTGGAAAGCCTCTCTGCATTCAGTTGTCCACTCGAACCTCTAGTTTTCGCAAAGTATGTTGAAGAATGGGATACACTTGTCTGTGGACTTTGACCAAAAGCGGCTCAAGGCTGCTATTCTTCCCGTCAGGCTTTGAACATCTTTGTGTTTTCGTGGTGATGTCATGTCGATCAGTGATTTGATCTTGTTCGGGTTGGATTCCATCCCACTTGAACTTAGTATGAAGCCCAAAATCTTCCCAGATGCCACGCCAAAAGTGCACTTCTTGGGATTTAACTTCATCCCATACTTCTGGATAATGGCAAATGTTTCTGCTAGGTCGTCTGCGTGTTGGGTCGATGTCTTAGACTTGACCAACATGTCGTCTATATAGACCTCCATGTTCTTCCCCAATTGATTCCGTAACATTCTGTTGGCCGGTCTTTGATAGGTGGCCCCAGCATTCTTGAGCCCAAAGGGCATGTCAATGTAGCGGTATACACCTTTGTCCGTTTGGAAGCTGGTGTGTTTCTAGTTTACTACATGCATTGAGATGTGGTTGTAGCCGAAGTAAGCATCAATGAAGCTTAACAACTCATACCCAGATGTAGCATCCACCATTTGGTCAATTTGGGGTAGAGGGAAGCAATCCTTTGGGCATGCCTTGTTGAGGTCCGTGAAGTCGATGTAAGTCCTCCACATTTTGTTTGGCTTTGGCACCAACACCGAATTTGCTAGCCAAACGGGATACAAGGCCTCCCGGATGAAGTTGATTGAGGACAACTTCTTTACTTCTAGCTTGAGGACCTCTGCCCTTTCCACACCTAGGGGCCTTCGCTTCTTCCTGATGGGAGTTGTGTTCTCATCAATGTTCAGGGCATGACATATAACATTGTGGTCAATCCCGGTCATATCTGAGAGGGACCAGGTTAGGATGTCCTGGTTTTCTTTTACCCAAGATATTATGGCAACCCTGACTTCTGAGTTCAAGTTCCTCCCTACCCAGATCACTTTGATTGGGTCGGTGTCACTGATGGACACATCCTCAACCTTCTTCATGTGCTCTAATGCCTTATTCGCCTCTATTTGCAGGTCCAATTCATCATCCTCTCGGACCACCCTCTGTCCTGGCTGTGGTGGTGGGATTGGATCAACATTTTCCCCTTCAAGAGGCTCTTTGTGAACCATGAAGATTGGTTGGGTGGAGATGTGATAACATTTCTGAGCGCTCTTCTAATCTCCCCGTACAGTTCCCACTTCGTCGTTATCACACGGGAACTTCATTCATAAATGGTGGATGGAGGTGATGGCACTGAAGTCAACTAGGGCAGGGCGCCCAAAGATCACGTTCTACGTAGTAGGGAAATCCACCATCACGAAGGTGCAGTACTTCAACGAGCTCTGAACCTCGTTCTCCAGCGTCATAGGGAGTTGAATCTTGCCCATCGGGAGCAACGGATCCCCATTGAAGTCGTAGATCTGCGTGGGGCAGGAGGCTAGATCTGCCTTTGTTAGGCCAATTGATGTGAAGTCTGGCTTGAATAGGACATTGATGGAGCTTCCTTCGTCCACGAGCACTCGGGATACTCTCTTGTTGGCGATTTGGGCGTCAATAACCAAAGGGTCGTGATGCGGGAAATGAGCATTCCGCGCATCTTCCTCTGTGAATGTTGTGGGCAGGTCCATCATCTTTAGGCACTGGACCGGAGTCTGGACTAATGCGCACACCTCATCATCATGATCGAGCTCGCTTAGGTATCTCTTTTGATCATTCTAGGGTGGTTCTCCTAGGTGAAGGCCTCCTGATATGGTGGCCACGTGGCCATCTACTCGGGGAGGCGCGATTCCGAGAGGATACAGAATCCCGGGCTCAGGAGCCATAGGACCTCCAGGTGATTGCACTATTGGGACCCCTGAGGGCCCTGTGCTCCCGATCCCGAAGCATACCCTCCCTGAGGTGTTTGGTATGGTCCGTACACGCCCTTGGCCAAAGATTGTCCGGGAGTTGCTGGCTGTCCTAGAACTCCTATTGACATTCTGATCCACTAGTGGAGGTGTCCTAGTTTGATCAAATTCTCGATCTTGTCCTTCAGCTGACGACATTCTTCGATTGTGTGGCCCATGTCCATGTGGAAGGCACACCTTTTTCTGGTGTCCCTCGTGTTCTTTCCCTCTTTAAACATGGGGCTTGGTTTCCAGTAATGGACTACGTTGCCCGTTGCAAGGTAGATGTTTTCCTGGGTATCTACCAAGTTTGTCTACACCATATATTGGGGTTCGTACCCCCTCTTTCCTTTCTTCGTGGGCTCAGACCAGTTTTGACTTTTTCCAGTTCTTTTTCCCCGGAAATTGTTGATGCTCGCCTCATCCGCTCCGGTTTGGGACGGTTGGGCACCTCCGTGAGCGGCACTATATCTGGTTGGTGCTATTCCATATCTGGAGAAAGGGGGTGATGGAGGTGGAGCATATCCTAATGAAGTGGGCCCATAGACAGTTGGGGCCGTGAACGACATCCCAAGGGATCCAGCGGATCCAGACACTACTAGAGGTGTTGGATAGAGGTTTGTCGGGTACTACGTTCCGTACCCGGGAAGGGTTTATGCTGTTGACTGGGGTGCTAGTTGCCATCTGACGGCTTGGATTCGAGCCTTTTCCTAGTTATTAAAGCCTTGTGCCATCTTTATAAATTCTTTGAGGGTTGCTACCTTGCATGTCATCCCAGAGAGGGGATCCAGCTCTAATTCTGGATTGGAGAGCTACCAGGCATTGTCCATCATCCACCTTAGTCTTTGAGGCTTCCTCTGTGAAGCGTTGAATGTAAGCCCTAAGAGTTTCAGTAGGATGTTTCTTGAGATTGGCCAGCGCACTGACTTTCATGTCCAGTTTTTGGGCAGCCACAAATTGTTTACGGAAAGTTGACTGCAATCCGGACCAAGACTGGATTGATCTCGTCTTGAGCCTTTTCCACCATTCTTCGGCGGGTCTGGCTAAAGTGAGGAAGCACAGGCATTTGTCATTGTCGCAGACATGGGCTACAGTCATCAGGCGATTGTAGCGGGACAAATGATCCCTGGGGTCAGTGTTTCCAGTATAGGCGGGTATATCCGGCATCTTGAACCCTTTGGATAACATGACGTCTAGGATGTGTTTGGCGCACAACTCCTTCTCCTCATCTTCCGAGTCAGAACCTCTGCCTTATTGTTTCCGGACCAAGCAGTCTGTGACTTTTTTTAGAGCGGCCAACTTTTCCATGAACTGCCTAGCCATTCCATTGTCCAGGGAAACTCTTTCATTCCTCCTATCATTGAGGTTATTCCTCAAGTCCCCTCCTTGAGAGTGAATCTTTTCTTTTCCGGCCCGCTCCTTTCGGACGTTGAGGTTGTCTCGCAAATCCACTCAGGATGTATCGTCTCTCAAACTAAACGTTTCTGGGTCATCTCTGCGTCTACGCCCTCCATGATCCTTGTTCATAGAAGCACTGGGATAGAAGCGTCCTTCCTGACTATCTGGTCTGGGGATGTTCCAGGGCTTAGTACCCTGCAGGCACTTCCCCTGCGGACTGTTCGGACGATTCCGTCCTGGGACAGGATTCATCTGTTCTTTCTTAGGGAATTGCCCTGGGTTTGCCCCAGTATTTAGAGCGGGAGAAGCTTTCTTATGGGGGTTTGCTTTTTCGATGGGATCGACCACTTTGACTTTACATTTTTCTTGAATTGGGTTTGACGAACATGCTCTGGGATGTAAGGATTGTCCCGGAGGAGGGATATGGATTGCATTGTTGGGCACACCAGTCCTTATAGGTGGGACAAGCGTTGTGTTCCTGGGGGAGGAACGGCTGAAGGATTGGCTACTAATCCTTGGGCAGCAATAAAAGCCTGAAGAGCCAGGAGGGACTCTTGCATTTGGCGGTTGGCCTCCTATTGTTTAGCCATCTTGCCTTCTTGATCTAGGACCTGTTGTCTCAGACAGACCACCTCTGGATCCTCCTGTTCAGGATCCACATCCCTCTCATCAGGATCAACGGGGTTCTTGGCCTCGTGATCTTCATACTCCCATTCGTCTTCCTTGTAATAGCCTTCATCATACTCATCCCATTCCCCGAAGTTCCGGGAGTCTTCAGGCAGGGGCCCATGATAAGGCATATCCTCTCATTGGTCTTGAGGAAGTGGTTGATCTGGCAATGGTTCTCCGTTGTGTTGTTGTTGCTGGTGAGTAGGATCAAACACGGTATGCCTGGTGTTCACCATTTTCACGGATGATCAAGGCTGATTTAAGCTTTCTTCAGCTCTCAATGAAAGCACAAAAATGTTTACCGAGTTTTCAGAAACTATAAATATATTAAGAGATTAGAGCTAGAAGGAAAGGCTAAGAAATAAATAAGATCACAATTTTTACGTGGTTGGTGCGTTAAAGAGCCTTAGTCCATGAGTCATTAGTGTTAAGCTTTAGAGAGTTTTTACAATGGAGGTTTTCTGCAAGTTCACTAACGTTTTGCTTACAAGAGAAAATCTGAGATCCTCGCTACATTGCACAAATGACCCTATTTATAGGCAGTCATGTGACTTGGGTCGGACTAATCCGAGCCCAATAAGGATACAATTACAATTTGCTCGCTAACGGAGCCATAATACAAGGAATGTAACATAGTTAGATGTTGTTAATATGGGCCCATTGGGCCGGCTTAGGCGTGGTCAAGCCTTACAACTATCCTTTGTACATTAGCACAGACTGTTCTGTGTGGGCTACTAAGGGGAACCTGGGGACAGGAACTGTCAGAGTAGTGGTAGTACCGTTTCCTAGGAACAATGTATGTTCTGTACGTACCCCATTCTGCAGGTTAGTTAGGGAGACCAACTGCTGGATTTCTCGGGGACACGTCAGCATCAGGGAAGACTAAACTTGTACTATCCGGACATGTTTTCCGGGTTCATTTATCGATATCTGGGATCGTTTACCTAAGTCTTTGTTTGTTTACGAGGACGCAGGTTCATTTACCAAGGTAGATATCTTGATGGTGGGGCCTTCTCCTAGATCCCACTTGATGGGATCTGTCTCGTTGAGTGAATTGTATGCCATCATAATTTACATCCTGGAGGATGTAGATTGAGAGTGGTTGGGGAGATGATGCGAGCCTGCACCTTAGTTTTGGCCCCATACTATGCTTGCTCTACTTGCCCGTCATCGGGCTTAGTATGGTCTGGGCCGTCAAAGTTTCCTTAATCATTGTTCACTGGCCACAAGTTGGATCAGGACCTCTTCTGAGGGCCCACAGACCTGTTCAGCCCTGCCACATGTCGTAGGAGGAAAATATGGATAACAATATATGATGGATGTCGTATGCCGTATTAAATTTAAATATATTTTTTATTCACTTATACCATCTACATCAGTATAGCGTTAAATAAGGGTCGAACCCATAATGACTGTGATAAAAATATTATTCAAAATAATAACTAAACAAAAATTAGATAGGGGTTTTATTTTTAAAAACTAAAAACATAAAATAAAACAATGATAAAAGATAATATAACTAAGGATAGAATAATATTAAGAAATAGTATAAAATTACTCTCTACCTTTGACAATCAATCTATCAACAATGACAAATAATATTCCATATTCCCAATTAAACTATTAACCCGCAGATAACACTTAAGCAGTCAATTATCCTAGTTTCCCTATTGTAATTAATTAAATCTAAGCACTCTTAATTAACCATTTTTACCTAGCAATAAAATCATTAAGCATGCGATCTATTTAACCTAAAAAATTCATTACACTCTATGGAAACAGGTTAATCTAGGCAACAAATTCATTAAGCATGCAATTCATTTAACCTAGGTTCTATTTTTCATCACTATCGAAATACCTGTCACAATATTCTAATTGTAATTTATCACTCTATTTAGAATCCTAATTTATTAGGTGAATAGAAATCCTAAGATGATAGTAGAACAATGCAAAACCCTAATTAGTGGCCATCTAAACAAGATTTTACAAGATTCATAACATTCAAATAGAAAAATAGAAGCAATTTAATATAAGGGAATAAGGAATAAAATTCATCAATGCATTCAAGATCTCATATCTAGGTTTTTGAAATAACCCTCAACTATAAAGAAAACTATTCCATAATCACATTCATATTCATAAACATAAATATTCAATGAAAATAAAAGAGTTTTGAGAAGAAAGAAAAACTAGATTGAAGAATGAATATGCTGATGTCTTTTCTCCTCCTCTGGTGCTCTAGCCTCTAAAATTCGCAATCCAAAGTTGTATTCAAAGTTAACCCTATTCCCTTTCATAGTCCATTAAAAATTACATTTAAATATTAAAATTTTAAGAAAAATGCTATCGCAGGTCGCGACCACTGATTGTTGGTGGCTGCGGGCATGGGATGTTTCTAGGCAGGCTATAACGGTAGCTGTGGCCAGGAGATTATGGTGGCCGCGGCCACTATTCTCTGACTCCTAGGCTGTGGCCAGTGAATGTCGGTGGCTGCAGCCACAACCCAAAATCTGCTCGCATGCTTTTTCTACGTAATCTTCAACATTAAGCTCAAACATCGGGTTTAGGGACTTCTAAAACACTTCAAACTTGTCCCAAACTTGATTTTCTCAAGTCCTTTCGTTGCACATCCATTCCTAACCACAATAATATTTAAAATTCATAAATAATAACTTATAAAATATTTTATGGCTTAAAATCAAAGTCTCGTAAGACAAGGCTAATAACACCTAAAAATACTTGAAATTAACATTATCTAAATGCGAAAGGATAACAAATATAATATAAAAAATACCCTTATCAAATTCTCCCACACTTAGACTTTGCTAGTCCCTTAGAAAAACAACTAATAAAAACTAAACACATAAAAACATAAGCAATGGTTTTGTCAAAAGCGTTAGTTGTCTGAAAGATTGATCAACCAAATACGTTATAAGAAAATTTTGAATTCCACATTCCTCATAATTTCAACTCAATGTCTAGTCACCACTTAAACTCGATCTATTTATGATTATGCACAATTAAACCTACCAAAATACAAACATTCGAATCAATTTATACATGCCATAATATGTTTTAAAGTCTCATATATAATCATATTTTCATGAAAAACATCCACTCCATAGACATTAACCAATTGTTCTCCACTAATGTAAACACACATAATCAAGAATCAAAAAGTCTTTAAAAGCTTGCAATTTAAGGCTAAGGTTGAAGGTAGATGAAAAATGAATATTTAAGCTTAAATCACACCATAGCCTATATTTGTTTTTTCTATTATCTAGATCTTCCCACAAACTTCCCATACAATTAAAAAAATACATAATCTCTCCCTTTCCTTCTTTTCACACTGATCTTGCTATTCCCCTACACTTATAAGTTTGCAATTTTTTTTTTCTTTTTTCAATATTTCTCTATGTATATTTTTTCTCTATTTTTTTAATTCAACTCATTGGGAGAAATAGTAGATCATATACTTTCACAATATAATCCAACAAACCAATACAACTTCCCCTTCTTACAATCCATAACCCAACCCACCAAATCAAACAATCATATAAAACTATGGTGTAATGGGTCACAAAAAAATAAAAAATTTAAGCTACAAAAGGTTTAGATATTGGATTATAAAAGAAAAAGATTAGTAATTATGGCTCAAAAATGAGAAACTAGGATTTTCAATTTCATTGGTGAGCATGAAAGGCTCAAATGATCCAAAGACCATGCCTTAATCATCATCCTAATAATGTGTACTTAGGATTTCGCTTCAAACAATTAATCAATGGTTTCTAGAGTGGTGGAGACTATATATAAGATGATAGCTTGCATAAATATCTCCAAACAATAGTGAAAAGGTAAATCTAATTGTACACACATTATGTTTAAAAATCTAAGACCAGTCTTAACTAACAACCACACAAGAGTTAAGCACACAATTCATGCATAATTCATCAATTTCCTAGGAGTAGTCTCATCTCAATTAGAAGTTTTATCATTGACAGACAAGTTTCAACACATCCATGCTTATGACAACCTAAAACAAACTAAAAATGGAAAACAAAATGACATAAAAACAACACAACATAATAAAAATAAAAACAAAGCAGTTCAGTTCCAGTTGTTCCCTTCCCCCACACTTAAACAATACATTAACCTCAATGAAAAATAATAGAAAAGAGAAAGAAAAAGAAAAAGAAAAAACTCCATCAACTGAAGTAAATGCTCATTCATCAAGCATATCTGCCTGATCATCTTCAGTTTCCTCCTCGTTCTCGTCATCTTGCATTATGGTAATAGGTGGTGGATACAGCTGAAACCACTGTGGTGCAGGTGTATAGTTCACCATCTCCATACAAAAGTGCACGACATTCATCCTGAAACATACATCTTGGTAGTTGGCCCACTCAATCAGGCACTGCTCGTATGCTTGGAATTTAGTATGGTGAGCATGCAACTCTTGAGAGGTATTGTACAGAGATTCCTCCACAAGTGACATACGGTCCACCAAGGTCATATTTTCGGTTGATGGCGATGGCCTAGCCTTAATTTGAGAAGATGATCACCCTAGCAATGTCAGTGACCTTAAAGAGAGTGATGGATGATCTATTTTGTATATGCATAGGGTGCAACAAAGGCTCAAAAGGATCCTATTTCACACCAGCTTGAGCACACATGGCGGTAATGAGAAGGGGATGCTAAAACCCCTTAGAGACATGTCTGAAACTATTATGAATGGAGGACTTGATTATGCGCCCCCACATCAATTGTTTTCCTCTTCAAGATGGTTGTAGTACACCAAATTTTTTTTTTAGTTATTAAAATTTTTGTGTTTTATTTTATTTAAGTGTTAAGTGTGGTGAATTGTTTTATTTAAATGCTGTTTATTTTTATTTAATTGTTGTTTGTTGTATTTAATTGTTTGTTATTTTATTTAATTTTTTGTAGAATTTTTGTGAAATTATTTGTTAAATGATATTTATTTATTTTTATTTTAAAAATGTGATTATGTGAGATTTGGTTGAATGCACTAAGGTGCATGGTATATAGTGGTGTACCCTAGTGATTTAGTGTGTGCTAGTGCATGGTAGCATGGTACACATGTGTAGATTTTCTACACACTTTATACTTCCTTATTTTAGATTTTATTTGAATTAATTTATAGAAAAAAAATAAAAGGAAGAGGAAACCATGGTGGACGTGTGGCTTAGAGTGGGAAAGGAAAATGAGTTTTTTTTATTATTTATTTTATTATTCAAGTAAATTAAATTTGAGGATAATGGCTATTTTAGGAAAGATAGTGATCATCTTTATCTCCTATTAATTGTGATAAAAAGAAACAAATAATGAAATTAAAAGAAAATAAATAAGAAATATGAAACTTACCTTTTCTCTTGAGTGGACCATTATGGAGAGAATTAGGTTAAATGGGGAATGAGGTGAAGAGGAGAGCCATTTTTCTTTGTGGCTGCCGTGTGTTGAAGAGAGGAAGAGAGAGAGAGAGAGTGGCGAGCTAGAGAGAGAAAGGGGAAGGGGCTGCCATTTTCTAGAGAGAAGGAGGAAAGAAAGAAGAAGAAGGAGAAGAGAAACCAAGTCTAGAGTATGTTTTCCTTGTGAATTTGTTTGTCTAATCTCTTCTCTTGATTATATGATATTGACTTTGTTTTATTGTTGTGTGTGGTTGGATCTTCTTCTTCTCATGGTGGATTTCATTAAAAACCGTAGGTTTGAACAAGGGGTGGTAAAGTTTGGGTGTTGATCAATTTGTGTTCTTGATTTTACAATCAAGAGAGGTATCAAATCTCTAACCCTAATGTTATGATGTTCATGGATTGATGGAATATTTTTCTTATATTTTGATGCATGGGAAAATAGACATAGGCGTGGGCATGGGTTTATGTTGTTTTGGTTTGATTCTTATGGTTGTGTATTAAAAATATGTGTAGTGAGATGATTATTGAAATATGGTGATTATGATATGTTGTTCAAAGATTTTCTATGGTTAAATGATAGGTATGTTTTGGCTTAAAGAATTTATGTGAAATTGTACAAGGGTTTAAATTTGTGATCTATGAAAAGTGATGATGAGTATTTAAAATAACATGAAAAGAATGGGTTATTTTGACTAAGTGTGTTACAGCCTAGGGTAATGCTCAAAGTATGATGGTTCTTTTTTTATTATGTTTAATGTCAATTTAATCTTAAAAATCATGATAGGTTGTAGCAAGATCTTGTATGAAGTTGTGATGGTTTTGTTCTTTGGAATAATTGCATGGTAACAATATATTGAGAGTATATTTAACAAGATCAATGGTGGTTATTTGTTCATGACTTGTGAATAAGTTTCAAGGTGATTGATGAATTATTGTATGCTCATGGTGTGATTAAAATGGTTAAAGAGGTTAGAAGCATGCTAGGGTTTGTGTTGGAATATTGTACATAAATAAGCATGAATTTTGTGAATATAATGAAAAGAATGAATTTTATGATTTAATGTGCATGCTGTTTTTTTTTTTTTGGTGCAAAAATGATGTTGTTTATGATGAGAATAATGTTTTGAGTGCTTAAATAAATTTTGCAAGTGTTTTGATGTTTTAAGAAATTTAATGGGAAATTTAATTATGCTTTGAAATGATATTTTGTGTAAATAAATACCTACATATATTTTTTTTTTATATTTTTGAGAAAATATGAGTTTTTAAAAATAAGGATGGTGATTTTAATGATAAATTTGATTGCTGGAATTTTTGTTTAAAAATGTAAAGTGTGCTTTAATAAAATGAATTTGATTAGTATTTTGAAATAAAGTAATATCCTATACTATGGTAAAATTTAAAAGTGATTTTTTTTTTATATAATATGAGTGGTTATTTTACAAGTTATGATTTTCTTTAATTGCATTAAGAAAAATGTTGAATTTATTTCACTTGTGATTTTTAAATAAATTAAATGATGGCTGAAAGTTTAGTTTAAAAAGTTTAAAATAATTATTTGATTTTCTCATATAAGTTTATGTTACATAAAATTAAGTATTAAAATAATTCAAGCAAAATATATTTTTCCCACATTTAAAATATATATTTTTCTCACATCAATTATGTAACACAATTAATTAAAAATTAAATTGTTATTTTCAAAGGAGACATGATAATCATAGGTATTTTCTTTTCTTTTTTTAAATAATTTCCAAGCCTTTGCTTTTTCTTTGTAATTTAAAAATAATAAATGGGTCTTTTATATATTTTTAATGGCTAAATAAAATTGTTTTTTATGAAATAAAAAGAATGTCTTAGGAGATTTAATCAACCTAGTAATTTTAAGAAGATAAACAATGGTAAACAAAACATGCTACAAGTCTATTATTTTAAAACGATAGAAATAAGATGCATGGAATTAGCGTTTTAAACGCCACATTTACACAACGTTCCCACGTATGCATATTACATGCAAATTCACTTTTTTGTCCAAAATTATGTCTATTATGCAACCATGTAGTTTTTATAGAAAGATCATGCATGCAATATAGGTAGAATGAGCATTATTCTTTTATGACCTTATGTGTAATTAAGCATATTTGTATGTTGTGTGTAACTCCTACCATGTGTGCATGACCCATGCACACATGAGTTATATGAGAGAGAGAAAATAGTAATTATGTGAAGCTAAGGAATGTCGTTTTGATTATGGTATAGGCTCGTTGAGAAGTTGTGGTTTTACTTATCTTGGACCTGAGGTAAGGAAGTTAGATAGAATTTATGATTATTATACTATGAATGGTAAGACTGTTGTGTGAATGAAAATGTTATGAATTATGAATGTTATAATGTGATGATATGTTGGCTTGTATGAATGTTGTATGATATGAATGGATGTTAGTGTGATGAACGCGACACATCAAAATGGGTTGCTAAGGATAAGAAGATGTGACTCCAAGGGCGGACGCGCCGAGGTTATTCAAGGACCAGAGACTCATGTTTACCTCAAAGGGTGGCATGGACAAGTTAGCGGGTCATGTTCACAAGGAATTATTTATGATTATGTTATGATGTTTGGTGATGTTTATGATTTTGTTATGATGATGTTATGATGGTGACATTATGTTGACGTGGATATGTTTATGTTTATGTTTATGATATTGATGCCATTTTTATAATGATGTTATGATGTATAAAGATGGGTGAATATGTTGTGTTTTACTTGTTTGTTGCTTGTATTTCCTTACTGGGCTTTTAGCTCACCCCCTTACTTTCCCTTCCAGGTAGCAAATAGGTTTCTCTATGACACCCGTGGTGATGTTGGGAGTTCTATCGTCGTGGTGTGTATGGCGTGGGGGCATCCTATGGATGAAAAATGATCAATTAAAAATGCCATTTTCTTTTAATAATGTTATGTTTTATGGGACTTTTTAAACTTATCAGTGGGACTTAAACTATTGATTGTTTTAAAACTTTGCATGAAAACTGATATTTTCTTTTTAAAACTATTAGGCCCAACTTGCATGTTTTTAGCAAGACCCCACTGGGATTTTATATTAAGTGGGTTTTCTCTCATAAACCTATGATTATGTGAATGTTTTACAAAGCATTAGAATAGGGTGTTTTACAAATGGTATCAGAGACGGTCGTCCATATTTCCAAGAACCCTCCCCATACACGCTAAAGACAGGACAATCTCACCTCACCTCACCGCGTCGTAAGTATTTGTTTATGTGCTATTACTTGTTTTCGTTTTATTTAATTTTTGTAGTTTCATTATTGTAGTAGTAAGATGCCTCCTGTATTAAAAACAACTAAGAAACAATTACTTAAGGAGATCTGCGCGATTCCTAAAGTCCAGCTTGACGAGGACCCCTATGATTGGCGCATAATAGTCTTGAAAACGACAAAGGAGGTCTATGATCGCATCCAAGGGATGATGAATAAAAGGGGAGCCTTACTATGGCCCATTGAGCAACATTGGGTCATGAGAGAAACATTGTCGATATACTCAGAGGCCTTTCTTCAGTGGGATCAATCATGGAACCTTGTTGAGCAACATGACCTAGAGTTTAGCACCATGGATTACGCAATTCGTGAATTTCTGGGTTACTACGAGTTTAGTCGTCTGGAGTTGGTGCTTGTAAAGACGGATGACGGGGAACTGGAGGAGCGTTTAGAGACGGTACATGATGAGGAAGGAGAGTTGGCAGTTGAAGAAGTAATTCGAGCCATACCGCGTCTGACCGCAAGGATGGAAATTATGGCAAGCGCTCCCGGCTATTTCCACATCCCGGAGAACGTTTTTTTTATTATAGTTCAGGGGACGAGTCCACCATTGAGGACTAGAGTCCATTATGTAATCATCGCATGGGGTGCTAATAAATAAGATGGAATAATAATAATTTTCTAAGACCTTAAGGGATTTATGTTTTGGTTAATTAAACACTTTTTGGGATTGTTTAATTTTGGAATAATTTGAACATTTTGAATGCTATGGACGTTTTGTTGCAAACTCTAAATGATGTGGTTTGAATGTATGATTTTTCAAATATCTATCAAACCAATATGCAATGTTCATTCCTTATCATTTTCCTTTGATTTCCTTAGAACCTCATCATGTCGACTAGAGGAAGAGAAGGAAAGGGAAGAGGCAGAGGCAGAGGAAGGGGTGCCTCCACAAGGTCTGAAACCATGACCACCCATGATGAGGAAGCACCTTTGGTATTCTTTCTAAATCTCTTTGGTGCCATTCTTCACTTCAAAACTTAGTAACAAGTTTCCTTTAACAAAAATAATCGAGCACTAAGAGAATAATTCAAGATAACCCAAAAATATCAATTCAAACTCCTCTAATTACACCAACCAAATATCAACTAAGCAATTAAATGTTTCCTCTTAAAAAATATTCAACCAATTCCACTTAAAACTCAATCACACTTCTCTTAGAACTTTTATCAAACACTTAGTAGGCATGAGCTAATTCAAAAGTCAAAAATTATGTTGTAGTAATCCAATCTCCCCAAAATTTAGATTATCACTAATACAGCAACATAAAAACTTAATCCAAGCCAATGATCACAATAGATAAGTACTTCATCCACCAAAAATCATATAATCCAAAATGCCTAAATTCTTGTTCTTCAATACTCAAAACCCAAAAATCAAATAATGAAGAGAAACTACTTACTTGTAATTGACAATAGAAAGTATTGGAAGCTTGATTGTGCCAATGAATCACCTTGAAACTACTAGGAGAGCCTCAATTGTCAAATTTGGAATTATGGGGTTTTAGGTTTTGAAAGGGGAAATGTTATAGATATGAGAATTTTGGTGAGAATAGATGAAAAATGGTAGAAAATGAAGATTGATGATTAAAATTGTGATGTTTTTGGGGAAAATTTTGAGTGAAATTGGGTTTGATGTGATGAAATTTTGTGAAAATGGGAGAGTGTTTTGGTTTAGGAGACTTTGTTTTTGTGGGAGGTGGAAAAAAATGATTTGGGGGTATTTTAAAAAAATTGTGGTTGAAAATGCTCAGTGGCTGCAGCTTGGGGTTATTGGTGGTCGTGGCCACTACTTCCTGTTCTCTAGGCCGCGACTTGGAATAGGTCTGGCCGCGGCCACAGGCCATTTGGCCCCTAATTTTTTTTCACGATTTTCACCGTTCTAAAATAAATAAATATTAAAAGTAAGTTCAAAAAGTAAAAATTACATGGAAAAAGTAATTTAATGAAAATGTCTTAATAATAAAATAAAGTACATAAACTTTGGCTAAGTTTAATGTTGCTAGCTCGACATAAAAACTTTTCATACATCATTAAGATGTTTCGGATCGAAGAGGTGAATCATAGTAGCTTGTTCCTCCTCGAAATACTCATAATAAGGATTCAATCGCTGACTATTAACCTTGAGTATTTTTCCCGTTGATGGACTTGAAATTTCTATCGCTCCATGAGGATAATGGTGTACCACTATGAATGGTCCAACCCATCGGGATTTCAACTTACCCGAAAAAGAGTTTAAGACTATAATGATACAATAATACTTTCTGTCCCGCATCAAACGTTTTCCAAATAATTCTATTTCTATCATGAAAGGTATTGGTCTTTTCTTTGTAATTCTTAGAGCTCTCATAAGCATCATTACGAATTTCCTCCAGCTCTTGTAATTGCAGCATTCTTTGTTGGCCTGCATTGTCCTTCTCCATGTTACAATTTTTCACAGCCCACCATACTTTATGCTCCAATTCAACAGGTTAATGGCAAGGCATTCCATACACCAATCGTTACGGTGACATACCAAGCGGTGTCTTGTATGCCGTGCGATATGCCCATAGAGCATCATCTAGTCTTACACTCCAATCATTCATATTTGGATTCACCGTCTTTTCAAGAATAGACTTGACTTTTCTATTCGATACCTCAACTTTGCCATTTGCTTGTGGGTGGTAGGCAGTGGTTACTTTATGAGTTACTTGATAGCGCTAAAATAAAGCTTCAATAGTTTTATTATAGAAATGAGTACCTGAGTCACTAATTATTTCCCTTGGAGTGCCAAATCTCACAAAGATATTCGATCTAATGAACTCAACCCCTGTTTTAGAATTATTCACTTTAGTTACTTTTGCTTCCACCTACTTAGACACATAATCCACAGCTAAAAGGATATACTCAAAATTGAATGATGGTGGAAATCGTCCCATAAAATCAATGCCCCATACATCAAAAATCACAACAGTAAGTACGGGAGTTTAGGGAATTTGTTCCCTAGCAGTCATATTGCCAACACGTTTACAATGGTCACACACCTTGCAATATGCATATGAATCTTTAAAGATTGTATGCTAATAAAAAATGTTGTCAAGTACTTTATGGGATGTTCTTTTTGGTCCAAAATGACCTCCGCAAGCATGAGAATGTGAGAAAGCAATGATAGATTGAAATTGAATCAGGAACACACCTTCGAATGACTTGATCAGCACAATGTTTCCATAAATAAGACTCATCCCAAATGTAGAACTTAACATCATGCTTACTCTTGTTCTTTTGAGATTGTTTAAGGTCTCCTGGTAACTCTTTAGTGGCCAAATAGTTAACAATATCAGCAAAACATCGAGTAACTTCTTTAAGAGCTAGGAGTTGTTCGTCGGGTAATTTTTCATTTAATTGCAAGTTATCTTCATCCCGAATAAGTCTACTAAAATGATTAGCCACCAAGTTTTCGGACCCCCTCTTATCTTTTATTTCAAGATCAAATTCTTGAAGGAGTAAAATCCACTGAATAAGTCTGGGCTTAACTTTTTTCTTAGCTGGTAAATATTTAAGAGCTGCATGGTCAGTGTAAACAATAACTTTAGTTCCAATCAAGTAAGACGGAAACTTTTCAAGAGCAAAGATGATCACTAAAAGCTCTTTCTCTGTAGTAGAGTAATTCAACTGAGCATCATTAAGAGTTCAAGAGGCATAGTATATAACATGAGGAACCTTACCAACTCTTTGCCCAAGGACCGATCCTACTGCATAATCACTAGTGTCACACATTATTTAAAATGGTTCCCAATTCGGTGGCTGAATAATAGGTGTTGATGTTAAGGATTCCTTCAATTTGTTGAATGCATACAAACATTTATCATTAAATTCAAATGCCACATCCTTTTGAAGAAGAATGCATAAGGGAGGAGCAATCTTTGAGAAATCCTTTATAAACTGCCTATAGAATCCTGCATGACCAATAAAGGATCTTATTTCTTTCACACTTGATGGTGGTGGAAGAGAACGAATGAGATCAAGTTTTTCCTTGTCCACTTCAATCCCTTTTATCGAAATAACATGCCCCAAAACAATACCTTGTTGCACCATAAAGTGACACTTCTCCCAATTCAATACAATAATAGTGTCAATACATCGTTTAAGAACTAGAGTTAAGTTGTGGAGGCACTTATCAAAAGAATCACCACACACACTAAAATCATCCATAAACACTTCTATGATGTTCTCTATGTAATCTGAGAAAATACTAACCATACATCACTGAAAAGTGGCAGGAGCATTGCATAATCCAAATGGCATTCTACGAAAAGCAAATGTGCCAAATGGGCATGTAAATATTGTCCTATCCTGGTCTTCAGGTGCAATAAAATGTTGATTATAACCCGAATAACCATCAAGAAAGCAGTAACAAGCGTGTCCTGCTAATCTTTCAAGCATTTGATCGATGGATGGCAAAGGGGAGTGGTCTTTTCGAGTTGCAGTGTTCAACTTTCTATAATCAATAGAAACTCGCCAACCTGTTTGGACTCTCATGGGCACTAACTCATCCTCATCATTCTTTACCACAGTGATGCCTGATTTCTTAGAAACTACTTGAACTAGACTCACCCACTTGCTATCTGAAATATGGTAAATCATACCCACATTTAAGAGCTTCAGTATCTCCTTTTTAACTACTTCCATCATAGGTGGATTTAACCTTCGTTGAGCTTCTCTAGAAGGCTTCAACCCCTCTTCAAGGAGAATATGGTGCATACACATAGTTGGGCTTATTGCCTTGATACTTGCTATGGTCCACCCTATGGTCGTTTTGTATTCCTGAAGTACCCTTATGAAACCATCCTCTTGTATTTGGGTAAGTTGTGTGGTGATAATAACCGGTAATGTCTCTTAATCACCCAAGTAAACATATTTAAGATGCTCCAGTAGTGGTTTTAATGCATGCTTGAGTGGTGATTTAACAGATGGTTGAAGTTGCTCGTGAGAAATAGGCAACTTCAAGAACAGTTGCTCACTAGAAACCTCTCCACCATTGTTAAGTGCAGCCACAATCTCCTTTATTTCAATAGTGACCTAGTCTTTCTTAATGTTTATTGGTTCCCTCAAAACAACATCTAACCCATCCTCTTGTAAATCAAGAATTCTTTGCGACAATGATTCCAGAATATCAATTTAAGAAACGGAATGAACATCACTTGGATATCTCATAGCCTAAAAAATATTAAAGTCACTTCACCATCGAACTCCATGGTCAAAGTTCCCTCATGAACATCTAACTTAGTTCTATTTGTCTTTAAAAATGGCCTTCCCAATAAAACTGGTGTAGAGCATGGAACTGAGTCATCTTCCATATCAAGAATGTAGAAGTCCACTGGAAACACCAATTCATTTACTTTAACCAATACATCCTCCACTACTCCCCTTGGATAGGCATTATAACGATCCACTAATTGAATTATCACCTATGTTTTTTCAAGTGGTCCCAAATTCAAAGATGTGTAAATAGATTAGGCATTACATTGATTGAAGCACCCAAATCTAACATACATCTTTCAATCCATTTATTGCCAATAGTGCAAGGAATAGTGAAGGTGTCAGGATCCTTACACTTTGGTGAAAGATTATTTTGAAGTACCGCTGAAACATTTTCCCCCACACTCACTTTTTCATTCCCTTTTAGCTTCCTCTTGTTGGTGCATAACTCCTTTAAAAACTTTTCATATTGATGTACTTGTTTAATGGCATCAAGTAAGGGAATGTTTACCTCCTATTCTGCTTCATCCTTCTTTGTCTTTCTCAAATGACTAGGAAATGGAGGAGTAGTGACATAAGTGGGCCTTGTTGGTTTAGGTTTGGGTGTTGTGGTTGGGGTTTCATCTGTGTCTTGTTGGACAGATTGGGTGGGAGGTAATGGCGCATCATTTGAACTTGATGGAATAATAGGTGGATCATAAGTCTTGCCATCTCTTAATGTGATGGCATTGGCATTTTCCCTTGGATTCCTAATAGGTTGTGAAGGTAACTTTCCTTGATATTTTGGCTCACTTTGACTTAATGAAGTGGCTATTTGACCCATAGTGTTCTCTAGATTTTTCAGGGACGCTTGGGTGCTTTGAAGAATTGCTTGAGTCTGTATATTGGAGGCCACTAACGTTTTTAGCATATCCGTCATTGATGGATCTTGAGCTTATGAGATAACGGGTTATTGATGTTGGGGTTTTATGCCCTAATTAAAACTCAAATTCTTTGTAATCTCATTTTATTATCAATAAAAGAATAGAAATCATTTTTTGACTTGATGAATCACTTTGCTCACTTGTTTTATTTTCATGATTCTTTGTTTCATATAAACTTCTATTAAATCCCGAGCATATAGCTAATCGTATTTATAGTGACGTAATCACAGTGGAATATAAATATGATTATATGTTCAAAATAAGTTAGTCCTAAGATTAATCAGTGCACATGATTTACACTGACTTGCCAATCTATGATATGATCTACTTACACATTGTGGTGTTATGTTCTTTCCAAAACATTAGCAAAGTAGATAAGATCGGATGTATTTGTTACATCGGACTGGACCGATATTGACAGTTGATAAGATAAGTAAACATATCGTTATTATCTATTCTAGTCATATCATATAGTTGACCATAGGTCAATTCAATCTCAATTCTGAGTGGTTAGTATTCTAACTGATTGTATTATTTGAGTTCTTTGACTTGTTTGTTACCAGCTTACCCTACGGACTAGCCCATACTTACATCTTGGGAACTCGATAGTATAATTGAGTGGGAATGTTAATCATAGATATGAACACTATAGCTTCTGATGAAGAAGTGAAACGATGGTTTGCGTTTAGTTTGGTTCAAGGTATTAAATGATAGAGATCTCATTTCAATAATTAAATTAGTTTACTGAAATATCATTTACAAGGAACTAAGTGTTTTAAGGATAAAATACAATGAGGGGTAAAACAATATTTTAGTCCCATCTCATTGTAGACCGTCTATAGAGGATTGAGTGATAATTATAGTTGTAACAATGGATAATTAATAGCGTATTTATATTTGTTATAGAGCGTTCTATGAATTCAAGAGTGCAATTCTAAGTCTATAGTGGAGTCATAAGGAATTAAAAAGTTAGTAAATTTCTTTGTTAGATTTATGAAAACTTATTGGAGCTTGATTTCATAGGCCCATGATCCCCATTGTACCTTTGATAAAATCATCTAGATAGTCTCAATTAATTGATTTAATTATCAAAGTTGACCAGGTCAATTTTGGATAGTTTCACAGAGTTATGTAATTTTGAAAAGAAAAGATAAATTAGGGCAGATTTATTAATTAAGATAAATTGGTATCTAAATTAATAAATAAGTTTAAATAAATGTTCAAATTATAAATAATTAATTTTATAAAAGATTTAAATAATTATTTGATTAATTAAATCAATAGAAAATAATACAGACATTGATTTTAAGTCCAACGGGCTTATAATCAAATGGGAAATTTCACGGGCCTAAAGCCCATGATAATTTCGACCTAGGGCTTCAAAATGGCTTTTTATTTTATTGATTTTTTAATGAAATTAAATGGCCTAATTGAGTCTATAAAATGAGTGCTTAGAGAGAAGTCAAAACACAAGTTTGACAAGTCACAAATCATATTTTCTAATAGTTTTTAGATTCTCTCTAAACACAAGTCATTTTCTAAGCCTCTTTGTTATTTTCTCTTCTTCTCTTTGTATGTATCTCATGTGTTGAGAATTGCCCACTCTAGTCTAGGTAATTCCAAGGATACTTTGGAAGACTGTGAAGAAAATAGAAGATCGGTTCAGTTTCTTGATAATACTCTGTGACAGAAAGGATACAAGGGTTGGAGAAACTGAAGGAAAGACTCACTAATTCCGCTGCGTATACTGTAAGTATTCTTATAGTTGTTTCTCTTTGAATTCAATTTTAGAAACATGTTCTAGGTTATCTCATATTAATTTGTTTAATATTAGATCTACATGAAAATAAATAAAGATCATGTATGAGTTTTCCTAATAGTTGAGGCTGAGGTGCATACGCTTTTTGAGGTCTTTGTTGGTACGGAAACCCTGGTGGTCTAGTAGGTATAGTTTGTTGTTTATTCCCATATCGAAGATTAGGATGTTCCTTCCACCCTTCATTATAAGTTATAACTTAAGGGTCATACCTTTTCCTAGGTTTCCTTGGGAACCCCCCCCCCCCCCCCCCCCCCTCCATTGCATTTACATGCTCATTGGTATCCTCTTGAAGTGTGGGACATACATCAGTAGGATGCCCCACCAACTGACACATGCCACATGGTCTCACTTGTTGACCTAAAGCCATTTGTTGAGCCATACTCGTTAATTGTGCAAGCTGCTGCTCTACTTTAGAGTTTCTCTCATTTACTCCCTTAACTGAAACTTCATGACAAAATCCATATTGTTGGGAGTTGGCTGCCATATTAGAAATTAAACTCCTAGATGTAGCAGGGATTTTGTCCACCAGTGTTCCCCCACTTGCTGCATCAATCATACTCTTATCCAATGGAAATAGTCATTCATAAAAGTATTGGATCAGGAGTTGTTCACTTATTTGGTGGTGGGGGCAGCTAGCACATAGCCTCTTTAATCTCTCCTAATACTCATATAATGACTCCCCAGTCTATTGGCAAATGCCACAGATTTCCTTCCTTATACTACCAACCTTAGATGCTGGAAGTAAGGCTCCAAGAACATTGTCTTCATTTCATTCCAGGTATTCATAGTTCTAGGAGGAAGGTAATAGATCCATTCCTTTGCACCATCCTTCAAAGAAAATGGAAATGCTATTAATTTTATCTGCTCTTCAGTTACTAACGCTAGCTTCATACTAGAGCAGACTATGTGAAACTCTGTCAGATGCTTATTCAGGTCCTCTCCTGGTAGCCCATGGAAAGATGGTAGTAAATGTATGAGGCCCGACTTGAGTTCAAAGTTAATGTCCAACACCAGATATTGAATACATAGAGGTTGATGGTCTAGGTTAGGCATCGCCAACTCTTTCAACGTCCTTTCCTGAGCCATCTGAGACTTAATAGATGTTTCAGAGTCAGAATCGTCGTCAGATGGTAATGGTATTTGTACTGGATTGACTTTCTTTAAAGGTTGAAAGAGTGAATTGTCAGTGATAGTCCTTGAAGAGCGGGACGATGATGTCTCAAGATATTGCTTTATGGCTTGTAGTCTTTCTTGACTTGTAGTCTTTCTTGAGTATTGTCGCCAGACATATACACATGCAATTAAAAATTTAGACTAGTAAGTATGTAGTTAATTAAATTGAATAATAAAAAGACTTACAATAGTCCCTGACAACGGCGCTAAAATTTGATGGATATCGTTTGCCACATCAAATTTAAATATATTTTTTTATTCACTTATACCAGCTACTTCAGTATAGCAGTAAATAAGGGTCGAACCCACGAGGACTATGATCAAACTATTATTCAAAATAACAACTAAACAGAAATTAGATAGGGGTTTTATTTTTAAAAAGTGAAAACATAAAATAAAATAATGACAAAATATTATATAACTAAGGATAAAACGATATTAAAGAAATAGTCATGAATTACTCTCCACCTTCGACAATCAATCTATCAACAATGACAAATAATATTCCCTATTCCCAATTAAAATATTAACCCTACAGATAAAACTTAAGCAGTCAATTATCCCACTTTCCCTATTATAATTAATTGAAGCTAAGCACTCTTAAGTAATCATTTTTACCCAACAATAAACCCATTAAGCATGCAATCTATTTAACCTAGTAAAAGCATTACACTTTATGGAAATAGGTTAATCTAGGCAACAAATTCATTAAGCATGCAATTAATTTAACCTAGGTTCTATTTTTCATCACAATCAAAATATCTGTCACAATATTTTAATTGTAATTTATCACTCTAATTTGATCCTAAACTATTAGGTAAGTAACAATCCTAAGATGATAGTAGAACAATGCAAAATCCTAACTAATGATCATCTAAACAAGATTTTACAAGATTCATAACATTCAAATAGAAAAATAGAAGCAATATAATATAAGGGAATAGAAGGAATAAAATTCATCAATGTATTCAATATCTCATGTCTAGGATTTTTAAATAACCCTAAACTATAAAGAAAACTACTCCATAATCACATTTATATTCATAAACATAAATATTCAATGAAAATAAAAGAGTATTGAGAAGAAAGAAAAACTAGATTGAAGAATGTATATGCTGATGTCTTTTCTCCTCCTCTACTACTCTAGCCTCTAAAATTCACAATCCAGAGTAGTATTCAAAGTTAACGCAAATCCCTTTTATAGCCCATTAAAAATTACATTTAAAAATAATTTTTTTAAGAAAAATGCTATCACATGCAGCATCCACGAGATGTTTCTGGGTAGGCTACGCACGGCGGCCGCAGCCAGGAGATTGTGGTGGCCGTGGCACTACACCATGACTCCCAGGCCGCAGCCAGTGAATGTTGGTGGTCGCGGCCACAGCCCAAAATCTGCTCGCGTGCTTTTTCTTCGTAATCTTCAACTTTAAGCTCAAACCTCGGGTTTAGGGACTTCTAAAATACTTCAAACTTGTCCCAAACTTCATTTTCTCGAGTCCTATCATTGCACATCCATTCCTAACCACCAAAATATATCAAATTCATCAATAATACCTTATAAAATATTTTAATGCTTAAAAATCAAAGACTTATAAAACAAAGCTAATAACACCTAAAAACACTTGATATTAACATTATCTAAATGCGGAAGGATAAAAAATATAATATCCAAAATACCCTTATTAGTATCACATCCCTACTCGCCTAAAATTTTCTTTCTTTTTCTTCTTGAGCCTCTTTACTATCAACCAAATCTAGTTTTACTTTCGCCTCTGATGTTCATGCGAATACTTTTACTATTGTTGTTTTTGTCATGGCTCCGATCAACACTGACGACTTTGTCGATCTGAGCTAGGCCCTCAATCATAAACTTCTGGTGAAATTTGATCAAAAGAACTTTTATCTTTGGAAAGCCCAAATGGAAAATATAATCTACACTAATGGTATTGATGATCACATTGATGGATTTACTCGATCACCTTTAGGGTATCTCGCTAAAACTCAAACCTTTTTCTCTGGGATTGATTCAATGGTGCCAAAAATATCGACTCGATCTTAGAGATTGTTTCCTCCCTCACTCTTGTTTCTAGGCCCATATCATCATTGTGTTGTCAAAATTCTTATTATGACAAAAGCCTAAGAACTCGAGAAGATTAATCTAGGTGGGCGGAGGAACTGAATAAGTTCAACACAGAGTTCAAACTATGAATATCAATCAAAAGGCAATCGCTCATTTACTTCATGATCAGGTTCACTAGACATCAAAAGAAGGAGAACTACCCAAGGACACCATGACTAGCCGAAGATTTCCCTAATAATAGTGATATTGGTTCTTTCATATGGATGGATTGTCAAACGTCACTAAATTCAGAGTTGGGGTAGTCGTTACCAATCCCAGGGAACCACCTTGGTCCATGCCATTAGATTCGAGTTCACAGCCTCCAATAATGAGGCCGAGTACGAGGCCCTACTCATCGGGTTAATAGCTGTCGTCCAAGCCGAAGGGCAACATACCCTGAGTACACTATTATTCCAAACTTGTCGTCAAGCAAATGACTAGAGAATATTAGTCGTGCAGTGATATCTTGAACATGTACCTTTGTTGGGTTAAGAAAGAATTGTCCTGCTTGGTATGAACTCATCCAAGTAGCAAGAGAAGAAAATGTTGAGGCCTGCTTAGCTTTCAGAATTAGATGAACTTTAGGCATATGTCCCTCTAGTTGTTGAACTTGAACCCAGTGTCATCGAGACAGAAGAAGTCCTAATAGTAGGACCCCAGCCTAGATGACCCTAATCAAATCATACTTAGAGGTCGGAGCCCTACCTGAAGATGGGAATGAGGCATGTCGTATCAAGTATTTAGCTGCCCATTTTGTGATAAAATATAATGTACTCTATAAGAGAAGGTATGGGAAACCTCTCTTTAAATGCTTAAACAAACACGAAGCTGAGGCTATTCTAAAAGGTATCAAGAAAGGACTTTGTAAGAATTACTTTGGGGGCATGAGCCTTGGCAAGAAATCCTCTGGAAAGGATATTATTGGCCAACCATGATAACTAATATCGCCGAAGTCGCACAAAAATGTAACTTGTGCCATGATGGCAGCCGACTATTTCACAAAATGGGTCGAGGTCGGCTAAGCCTTTTGGGACGATCACAGAAGCCAAATACATCAACTTCACTTGGAAAAACATTATATTTAGTTTTGGGGTACCACACTCCATTATCGTAGATAATGGAAAACAATTTGAATGACCCAACTTCAGAAGTTATGTGACGACCTCGAGATCCAAAAGTTTTTCGCTGCCCCTTAAAACCCTTAGGTAAACACTCAAGCTAAGGTGATGAACAAGGTCCTCAAAGAGTTAAAGAATAAGCTCACGAGGCTCAAAGAAGCATAGGACGACGATCTCCCATGGTACTTTGGGCCTACCAAAGCACCCATCGCACGCCCACGGAAGAATCCCCTTTCTCACTAGTCTATGGGATTGAGGTCCTAACACCAACAGAGCTTCAAGTGCCCATTCAGAATTCATGGATTCAATGACAAGGCCAACAAAGAAGCCTTGATCGCAAACCCTGACCTCTTGAAAGGAAAAAGAGATGAAGCCCGAGCCTAGATAAAAAGATATCATGAAGCTCAGTAGTATTTTTGAAAAGGCCTCGTGCTTTGAAGGGTTATCAAAATACCCAAGAAAGAGGAGTAAGAGTGCTCAACCATATTGGGAGGGGCCTTACTGAGTCAATGAAGTAGTACGTCTGGAAATTATCATGTTGGGGACCCAAAAAGAAAGATTTCATACCCCGATGCAAAGTCATTGTAGACCCAAGATAGGTATCTCCCCTCGAGGTAACTGTCTTGTTCAAACTATTCAAATGGCCCCAAATCTGGTTTGTATATGACTATCTCATGTGGCTCAAGTGCTAGGATAGTCATAAGTGAGGCTCAACTTCAAACAGGAGTTGCATTGGCACAATGAAGCTCTATGGCGTGTTCCTGGTCACTCTTTTATGGATGCACGATAAGACATTGAGAAAAACAACAAACCTTACAACTCTTTCAATGAAAGTGTCAAAATGTTGATTTGAAAATTTGTTAAATAAAATCTAAAGAAGATTATTGCTTAAGGTTTATAAAAGATGAAAAGCAAATAAAAAATTAATACTGACGACTGTTATAGTAGTTCAACCCTAAAAGGTGTCCTATGCCCACTGGTAAGTTTTATTAAGCTTTTAATTTATTAAGCATTTGAGTACTAATTTAAGAAGTGTTTTGCCCTTCCCAAAATTAGTCTTACAAAAATGTCTCACAACCCCTTTATTTATAGGGTGGCAGCAATTATCTCTCCTAAAGTCAAGGATTGTTATTTGATTTGTTACAATAAATATCCAAATTTTTGTAGCTAAATCTACTACAACTAAATATATTTAAAGGCTTTATCCTATTTTGGAATCTGTGTTTTGTCTCATTACTTTTTTGGACCGTGTGTGTTTATAAAATGGTTCAAATAGACCCCTAAATTCGATTTTGATGAAAAAAAAATTGAATATAACAGAACAATTGTCAGGCAAAATAGTTGTACTTTTGTTCCGAGTTGTTAATTTGGAGAATTATTTGTGATTTTAGTTCAAAAAACTTTGATCAAAATCAGGTTTAGAGGTCTATGTGAACCATTTTACAAAACACAAGGTCCAAAAAGTAATTTTTCAAAACACAAGGTCCAAAAAGTAATTTGTTAAAACATAGGGTCCAAACAGGTAATGAGACAAAACACAAGGTTCAAAAAGGTATAAACTCATATTTAAATGAAAATTTCCTATTTTAGTGACTGATAATTTGATTCCATATTTTGATTTCCCATTAGTCGAGCTTTATCTCCTCTCTTTACTCCGCCAAGAATTAGCCATCTCTCCTACTCAAAATGATGTTTGAGTTCAACTATAGAATCTCTCTATATCTAACCACACTTATTACTCTTGCAGAGGTCCGCATGTCGTGGTACATTTTAGAGAATATATTTTTATACTCAATGAAAATATGAAAAAACTAAAATACAACTCTATGTAAAAATACAATAGACAAAATAATATTGATTAAAGAAATATTACAACTCAATTGCTCAAATACAAGTAGAAAGATGTAGAAGAAGAAACTCAAAACAATAATAATACAAGTAAATAAGATCAACAAGATCAGAAGAATGAAAATAAAACCAATAAAAAGAACAAACTCTCACATAACCAAAGTGTAGTGTAGTGGGGATCACCAACTTGAACAAGGTTCAAAACCTTTGTCCAAAAGCTTATTTCCCCTATTCTCTAACCACTAAGGGATGTCTCTAGGAAATAGCTCTCTGGAATTATCAAGCTTTTATGGTGTATTTTCTAGCCAAGTGCTTTGTGGATGGAAAATGGTGTGTCTTACAAGTGAGCATTAGGCTCCTATTTATAGAGTTTGAGATACCATTTGAATTTCAAATTCCACCAACCCCCATGGTTGTTACCAATGTTTAATTATATGTTTATGTAATTAAAATGGAGATTTGGGAGTTACTTGAGATATTAGAGCCGTTCAAATTGAAAAAAACTGAAAAAACAAATTGGCTGTCAGCCTCACTGGCCGCGGCCTTTCAGCACAAAAAAATCATTTTTCTAAAACGTTCCAAAACGTCACAAGTCATTTCCCACATGATTTTGTAACCTCCAAACACCTAATGGGAGTTAAAAACATGTCTCTAACAACCATATTTCATCATGGCTTTGTGAAATCCAATCTCAAATGTGTAACATACAATCTACACATTATTGAGTAATATTTGGAAGTTACAAATTTGTGATTGAATTTGTAACACCAAATATGTTACATATTTGGATATTCACATATATCTAAATATTGTAACTCTCTATTATATGTTACAATATGTGACACTATTTGTCACATTTATTTAATCTAAAACATTATATTATTATAATATTACATTATATTATAAAATAATATAACATTCTCCCACTAGATTGAATAGCTATCTATTGTAACACTTATTTAATCAATCAAACATTATATTAAAAATATAATATTCCTGCACTTGATTAAATAATCACTCTCTATAGAAATATTTGCATTGGTGCATAAAGTAAATTGTCTTTCGACTTGAATTTTACCTTAGTGTGATTATCACAAAGATTGTTGAAATTTTTGTTGCCGAAGCATTGAACCACTATCCCTTGATAACAAACCGATGATAACACACCTTTGCTATGTTCACTTGAGACCTCAATGTCTCGCTTTTGCACCGTTAATGGCCCATGTGCACATTCCATTCATAGACTTTTATTGAGAATGACTCACAATTCTCATGAGGGGCAGCACCACCCCTAAGTCTATATAGGTAGAACTCTTATAGTATGTGTTACCTTAAAATACTTGTCTTTTCGAGACCGAGTTCTATTAAAAAACCTTTCGGTTTTAACCCTCATTTTGGTAACACACTAGTACTCATATCTCAAACGGGACAAAATTTTAGTACTACTACTATTCACTTGATTGACTTGTTATTACCTATTGAACCTAATACAAGTTTGGTTACTAGTATTAAGATATGTTACCATCAACCGTGAATCTCTTTAGGGAGTCTAAGTTCCATCACTTGAGAAGTAGAAATGATTCCATTTGAGTTATTTCTTTTCTCATGCATGCATTCTTAAACACTCTCATTATTTTATTCAAACTTTGTTGCTAGCCATAATTTGATTAAAATAGTTACCCCTTTAAGATAGTGATTTTGACCATAGTCAACACCCCTACTATTTTATAGTTGAATATCCAAGATAAACATTTGAATATTAATTCTAGAAACCTATTTGTTTCTAAAATTCTCCTTTATGTTTTAAATTGATTCCTTCTTGAATCAAAATATTATAAAATAATAACTGTAGACACCAAACATGTCTAGATTTGTTCATTCTATACACATATAGCCAATGTGATTTATAATGTGGAATTCCAAATCACTTATTTGATAGGATGACCAAATTAATCTATTATTATCAACAAATAAATTGATTAACTTTGGAGTATCACCCCCACATTTCTCACAAAGTGATACTCACTTTAAAATATAAATCTCTTCATTTCTATTAAGTCATTTATCCTCCAAGATAAATCTAGACTTATAATTCTCAAAGTTCATCATGAGTCCTCTAAGCCACATGATAAACTCTCAATAGATCAAGATAAAAAACTTCAATATTTATCTTGATTTATTTACTTGCTAAAGCAAGACACACTTCTTTGAAAGCAATTTTCACTTAGTTTCTTTCTTTTATATATTTCACAAAATAAAATATGTGAACACAAATGTCATGTGAAAATTTCTCATACAAATAATCACTCATTTTCACTTTCAGTTGTCTAAATAATCTCAAAATCACTTAAACAACTTTTGTGTATTTTCTAAGAGTCTTTTAGATTCTTATGAAAACACCAATTTTATATTCATTGATTTTCTCATCAAAATCAATTTAAAGATGTCAATTTTTAAACACTTTAAATCAAAGAAAATAAACCCTCATTGATTTATTTAAACACTTTAATTTTTTATGTTTTAGTTTAAAATTATCTCCTCATTGAGATTAATTTAAATATATCACCATCTTTAACAAAAATGAATAAAGTTCTCTTTATTCTATTCACTATTGGTGTAAATATTCAAAATTGATTCTCAAATTTTGAAATGTTTTCTCATTAAATATTTAATAATTATTGTCACTAAATAATTCTCAAATATATTTCATTTGACCACGCTCTAGACTATAAGTATATTGGACAATATACTATCTCAAGTTTTGGATCCACTTTGATCCATTTTTTCTTGCATTAGCAAAACACAACCATTAAAAGATGTAACCCTCTTATGTTCACATTTTCTTATCTCATAAAATGAGATGCTCATCTTTTAAATGAGAAAATTTTAAATTCTCGAATAATTCTTTTATTTACAAATCACATACTAACAATAATATAGGATAAAACATATGAATATCTCACAAATGTTTGCATGATTATATTCCGATATAATTTCACATAGTTGTCAATATATATGACTTATATCATACTAACATGACTCTTTATTAATATGTAAACATAAATTACAAATATCATACACATATGGTTTCATATTTTTATTGATTCACAAAATCAATATATTTATGCATGTCATATAAAACTCATTAAATTATCATTCTAATAATTTATCATTATCACATAATAAGACAATTCTATAACATGCTAGCATATTACCCAATAATCTACTAGATTATTTACACATTAATCACATATAACAAAAACTCAAAATATTAAATTACCTTCTAATCTAACCACTATATTAGAAAGAAAAAAACAAAGGAGATTAGAAAACAATGAACCTCATTTATAAAATTTTCTTCTTCTTCTCATTTCTATCACTTTATGAAAACTATTAGATCTTCTAAGAAAACAAAAGAAGAACATTACATTATCTTACCATCTTTTCAAAGTTTGATCGTCATAAGATATCTATGGTTTCTCCTTCCATTGAAAATGAAATTAAGCTTTTGATTGTTAGAGAATATATTTTTATACTCAATGGAAATATGGAAAAACCAAAATACAACTCTATGTAAAAATACAATAGACAAGATAATATTGATTAAAGAAATATTACAACTCAATTGCTCAAAATACAAGTAAATAGAAAGATGTAGAAGAAGAATATTACAAATTCAAAACAATAATAATACAAGTAAATAAGATCAACAAGATCAAAAGATTGAAAATAAAACCAATAAAAAGAAAAAACTCTCACACAACCAAAGTGTAGAGTAGTGGGGATCACCAACTTCAAAACCTTTGTCCAAAAGTTTATTTCCCCTATTCTCTAAGCACTAAAGGATCTCTCTAGGAAATAACTCTCTGGAATTATCAAGCATCTATGGTGTATTTTCTAGCCAAGTGCTTTGTGGATAGACAATTGTGTGTCTTACAAGTGAGCATTAGGCTCCTATTTATAGAGTTTGAGATACCCTTTGAATTTCAAATTCCACCAACCCCATGGCTGTTACCAATGTTTAATTGGATGTTTATAGAATTAAAATGGAGATTTGGGAGTTACTTGGGATGTTAGAACCGTTCAAATTGAAAAAAACTGAAAAAACAAATTGGTTGTCAGCATCACTGGCCGCGGCCTTTCAGCACAAAAAAAATCATTTTTCCAAAACGTCCCAAGTCATTTCCCACATGATTTTTTAACCTCCAAACACCTAATGGGAGTTAAAACATGCCTCCAATAGCCATATTTCATCACGGCTTTGTGAAATCCAATCTCAAATGTGTAACATACAATCTACATATTATTGGGTAATATTTAGAAGTTACATATTTGGATATTCACATATATCTAAATATTGTAACTCTCTATTATATATTACAATATGCGACACTCTTTGTCACATTTATTTAATCTAAAACATTATATTATAAAATAATATAACAATACTTAGCCCCGCATTGTGGCTCAAGCACTTTCTCTTTTTATATATTCCTTATTTGCTATCAAACAAGTCATGCGTTCCTCGAAGACTGATGTGCACAAACTTTGGGTGTAACAATTGGGGTATTTGCTGCAAAAATGCTTAAGTTTTATCTATTGTGACACTTAAATACCTTTTTTTGCGGCTAAAATACATCGCATTACACTTTCTTGGCACCCGTAGGTACTTGTTCGTTAAGTGCCTACATGGCAGGCTCTCATTGGTCTAAGTGGATATTTTCTTTAAAATTAATATTAAAAATAAAATAATAACTATATATAGTAATAAATTATATAAAAATCTAAAACAAATTTAAAATTATCATTTTCATATTTAAAAAATAATTGAAAAAAATATCAAAACAAATTAAAATAAAAAAATATGTACTTACGGAACCCAGATTCACAGGTTCATCATCAACAATTATTAATCATCATCATTCCAAAAACCATTAGCGAAATTTGAGTATTGATGCATAAAAATGGGTCCTATAACAAAATTATCCCATGCTAATTAAACATCACCCTTTTAAGCTCGTATTCTCCTAGATTCCAAAAATGCCCCTAACATAAATTTCCATCTCTTTTTCTGATATTGTCTTCTCTCTCTCTCTCTCTCTCTCTCTCTCTCTCTCTCTATCTCTCATGCTTTCCCTTCTCTCAAGCTATCTCACTCAAAAAAAAACAAGGCAGCCACCATGTACTCTTAATCTATAATAATTTTGGAGCTCATCTAATTTGAGATTTGAAGTTGTTCTTTGTGCAAGTTTTGAATCCTATCAAGGCAAGAAACTCCATTTTGGGTTTGGGATATAATGGCACAAATCTTATGGGTAAGTATATTTTTGTTATATGTAGTGAGGAAACTTGTTTATTTACATTGCTTTAACTATTTGAAACATATTGTGTCTGCAATTTGGATTTTTTTTGTCAGATTAGAACTGAGTTTTTCTGGGTTCTTTGTCTCTGCCTTGATAAGTTTCGATGAAACTTGACATGCCTCGACAATCCTCGATGTAGATTAGGAATGGAACACCTCGACTAGCCTCAATTGTCCTCGATGGACCTCGATAGGGACCCGTAGTATACTATAGATGACCACCTCAATTAACCTCGATGATCCTTGATGGACCTCGATATGTAGACAAAATTTCTCATACTTGGCCACCTTGATTAGCCTCGATTGTCCTCGATAGGGACCTGTAGTGTCCTATAGATGACCACCTTGATTAACCTCGATAGTCCTCGATGGACCTCGATATGTAGAGAAAATTTCCCATACTTGGCCACCTTGATTAGCCTCAATGGACCTCGATAAGTACCCAAAGTGTCCTATAGATGACCACCTCGATTAACCTCGATGGTCTTCGATGGACCTCGATATGTAGACAAAATTTCCCATACTTGGCCACCTCGATTAGACTCGACGGTCCTCGATGGACCTCAATAGAACTTGATATTTTGCAGTTTTTTTTTATGTTATTAAATTTTTGACCTTTTTGTTTTGTTTTTTGTTTTTTGTTTTTTTTTTGTCAATACATATTCGATTGTTTCTATATTTTTTGCATACAATGGTGTTTGTGAACTAGAATATAAGGATTGGATTTTCCGAGAAGCTGAAAATCAGGTTCTCCCTTTAGAAACAGTGTGATGTGCGAGCAACTGGTTGAAATTTTGTATGATGAGCTTGAAGTGGATAAATGTGTGTACGACTTGAAACTTGAGGTCCCGTACACATGCCTCTAACAACCCTTCAAACCTATCGTTATGAAAAATGATAGGCATGTTCGTGCATTCATGGGCTTAGCGTCGAAATATGTTGAGAAGATGATTCCTCTGTGCGTAACATTGGTTAAGAAGGATTGTTTAGGAAATGTTTCGGCCTCTCCCAGTGTTAATAAAGAAGTTCGATTTGAAGAGAACATTTCTCCCCCATGTCATGGTTTCACGGGAACTCAAAGTAAGGTTGGGACATTTGTTCCAGAGACAAATCCAGACGTTATTGTCCATGATGATATCCATGTTAGAGGACCGCCACATGTTCTTGACACAGCGGAGTACGAGCCCTACGGCTACGATCCTTATGTTAACGATGATCCGGTTGCTGTTGCAGCAGTAGTTGATGGGTCAGATATTAGGGCAGATTTCCCAATGCAGAGTTAAGATGTTATGTTAGTTGAGGAGCACAAAAGAGAAGATCGACAAACACATGAGACCAGCAGTAGTCGTCCAAGTCCAAGTAGAACTGACGATAGCAATATATGGAGTTCTCCTTTAGACATAGGTGAAGATCGTACAACTTGGAGTGCTCACATGTTGACCACAGAAGATATAGAGGCCCCACATCGATATCATCCTTCTTCAACTGACACATCTTCAGGAGAATTGCACCTTGGCAAGTTCTTTCAGAACAAGCTCAAATTGAAAACTAAGGCGGCCATCTTTGCGAGGAAGAATAATTTTGAGTTTATAGTGAAGAAATCTAGCACTGATGTGTGGTACATTACCTGCAAGGATCTTGATTGTGGTTGGAGATTGAGGGGAAAGAAAAAAAAATGTGGTCTGAAATGTTTGAGATTACTGTCTACAACGATGTACACACTTGCTCATAAGAAATCCAAGAGAAGGACCACCGTTAAGTACCACCATGGATTGTTGGCCACCTAATAAAGAGGAAATTTGCTACCGATGGTACTTGGTACATGGCAAACAACATAGGGGGGACACGAAGCACCATTTTGGGGTCAAAATGAGCTATGAGAAGACATGGAGATGCAGAGACAAGGCACTTATGTATGTTAGAGGCACATGTGAGGATTCATACTCCAAGTTACCTAGATACCTGTGTTAGTTGGAGCAGAAGAATCCAGGTACAATTACTGATTTTGTAGCCGAAGATGATTGTTTATTGTATTGCGTCTTTTTCCTTGGTGTTTCTAGGAGGGGATCCCAGTATTTTCCTCCTGTCATTTGTGTTGACAACCTAGCCTTTGTATCAGACAGGCATGCAAGCATTACTCATGCTTTGGAGAATGTGTTCCCAGATGCCTACCATGGTGCTTGTTACCACCACATCTGAATGAATGTGGTGGAAAAATTCAAAACCGACTACTATCAAGACATCATGGGGTGTGCAGCGTACGCGTATCAAAAGACAGAATTTCATAAGTTCTTTGAAAATATTAAGGTAATTGATCCTCCAAATTCTCAATATCTTGAGGAAATTTGTTTTGAAAGGTGGACTCACTTATTTTCCTTGAATACAATATCATGATGAGCAACTACACATAAAACTTTAACAATAAAACCAAGGAGGCAAGGAACTTTCCAATTGCATCTTTTCTTGAATTCATACGATTCACTCTACAGACGTGGTTTGCCAATAGACGTGAAAAAGAAGCAAAAGCAACAAGTGTGTTAGCACCAGACGACAGTACTAGAATGGCTTTGGTTTCTGGCCAGGTTGCAACTAGAGCTCCTCATGGTCGTCAAACAAGCCAGACATGAACAACAAAGAAGACATCGAGAAACACCAAGGCTTAATGACTTCCGCCAACAGAGACTGAATAACCACGGTATGGTAGGAATCATATATGTTAATGCGCCACAATGGAATGGACACTTCAATGGTGACCCAATGTTGTGCTTGTGGGATGTGCAATGCAAAATATACTTCATCAGCAACTTCCCAAGATACGAGGTATTGATCTGGGTCGCTCTTCAACAATTTAAGCACGTCCTCATCCCATGTATTCTTCTCCTTGGTTTGCTTGAAATGATTCCAATGACCTAGGCACACCTGGGGGAAGGTGGTGTTCATGATAGCAGCAGACTACCGAAATGTGGCGTGATAAAAGTGGTGTCGCATAACATGTGCAGAGTAGCATCAATATGTTGAAAAAACATGTAAATTTGTTAGTATCATCAATATGTTTAAGGATTGAATATAAAACATTATTGTAATTTGCATATTGAATCATAAAGCCAATTTCGAATGGTGTGTAACTGCAAGAACCATGCCACACCGTGCGTCCTAGTATGGACAAATCGGTCCCTCTTGTTCTCAATCTTCTCGATCAGCCACTTATGGAACCTCTTCTCTTGTTGTTGGTCACACTTCCTCAAAGGGTTTGTAACTAGTGTCTGTTTATCTGATTTTGGCCTCTTCATAGGGTCGGTGAATTCATCATAACGCTTAGGCTTGCATTTCTTCCTGATAAATTCAAGGTTAGCTGCCTCCTCAGGCTGTAACACTCGTACACTAGGACTGTCGACATCAGTGGCAACAACATGTCTGGGCTTGTGGAGTAGAATGTGGATCATCAGGCTTGTAGTCATGAGGCAGAACATCTAACTCTGTATATGAGTGTGGGTGTGTGGTTCGACTCTGTTCCCTAGATCGACCAGAGACCACTAAAATCAATTGTGCCAATTGATCCATGATCATAGTCTGATTCTTAAGTAAAGTCGCCTGGCCATCCACAACTCTCTAAAGCCTTTGCACTAACTGCGCATAATCAGACTAGCCTTCCCACTACTACAAAACTGGGCTTTCCCGACACCCAACCAGTTGACTGTCGTAATTGCTTAGCGCGACTCTACGCCAACAGTTAAAAACTGTAGGCATAGAAACCAACGCCGACAGTTAATAACTATCACCGTTGCTTTTAACTGTCGCTATTGACCCCGACGTCGACAGTTAATTCGAGATCAATGCCAATAGTTAAAAAATGTTGTAGTTGACCCCAACGCCGACAGTTAATTCGAGATCAATGCCGACAGTTAAAAATTGTCGTTATTGACCCCAATGTCGATAGTTAATAAAAGTCTAATACCGACAGTTAGAAGATGTCGCCGAAATTCAAATAAAAAATTATCTAAATTATAATTAATGAATAATATAATTTTAAAAATAAACTAAATTATGTAAATATATTTATAAAAATTATTTATTAATTAAAAACTTTAAAAGCTAGGTTTTCTTTTGTTTCTAAATTTTTAATATTATATTAACTTTTTATTTATAATAATTTCTATATCAAAATTTAAATTCATTATATAAAGGGCGGGCTAAGAAATTTTTTAACACTTCAATAATTTTGGGAAACCCTCTCATCCCCGCCAATTTTTTCATTAACAAATGAAGCCCTAAATACATTACTTTCTTCTCACCATTCTGCCCTCTTTACTACTTGAATGTTCCATGGAGAATCATATAGATTTCCCCATTCTCTCTCTCTTGCTTCTTCGACCGGTTTGATGTTGGTCGGAGCTAACTAAGACACTCTAGAAACTACTTTTATTTCCATTCTCAACTTCATCATCGGTGAAAAAAGGTGAGTAGTTCATCTCTATTGTTTATCTTGATATGTCCTACAGTAGCCCATTTCTTATTTCTTTATATATATGCATACATATTATGCAAATTTATATATATATATATGGAAAAGTTCTCAATGGTTATTACCCACACATGGGTACCTAGATAAATGTGCAAATATGCTGACATGGCATATAGGTGACTTGGTACATCAAGTTACCAACAAGTAAAGATTCTTTTTTTTTTGGCATAGATTCTTTTTTTTTTTTTTGCATTAATTTCGAAATTGGTTTTTTTTTTTTGGTCATTAGGAATGGTGATTCCAACCAATAAGAGATAAGCTCTCTTTTCAAGTTTTGAATTAATTTAAAATTTTAAAAATTAGGGTTTCATAATAAATGCACACTCATTTCTTAAACTCTCTATTCTTCTTCTTCTTCTTCTTCTTCTTCTTCTTCTTCTTCTTCTTCTTCTTCTTCATTCAAAGTAAAAAAATAAACATAAAAAAATCAGAATTTCACCATGATTTTCGTGAGCATGTGAAGGAGAGAAAGAAGAAAAAAAAAACGTGTGAGGAAAAAATAGAAAGGGAGAGAGAGAAAACGCATGGGAGTAGAGGGGAAGGGGATGAAGAATAAAAGAAGTAGATCTAAGGATTTAGAAGGAAGGGTTGGAAAGAAGAGACAAATTTTTTATGATAACTCATTGTCTCCTAATCGAATCAGGTCAAAATTGCTTTTAGATCGCGCTCGTCGGTATAGATCTCCTATGAAAAGTTTGGAGTCGTCCTCTTCAATGTTCGAAAGTAGAACTCGGCGTTGTCTTCATAGTGAATCTTATTGTTCTTTTTGTAAGGTAATATCTTCATATCTATATATGTGTCTATGATTGAGATCTCATTTTATGTTTATGTTAGAACACTTCGATTATATTTTTCTAAAATATTTTTTCTTTTTAAAAATTAGGAATACGAAAACCATGTATGTGTAGATGAGGTAGGCCGTGATGTTCCTACCATGGAGTTTTGCCATGCCTGATGAAGATGGTGATGCAATGACCATTAATATACCATCAGATGTAAACAAAGGGAACCTTCAAATTCTAGACCATGTAAAATGTGTATGTATTATTATTTTTTTATTATTATTATTATTTTAATTATTTTTGAAATTTTATATTAGTTTATTTTTTACAGGTTGGGGTGGCAAAAGTAAATGCTTTGCTCACAATGGTTGTTGGTTTGCAAAATATTTTGGTTACAAAGATCCTTGAATCTAGAGATAGGTTAAATGGTTCAAATAATATTATCCATCAACTTCGTCGTCGTCTGGTTGGTATATCTTAATTAATTTCAAAATTTTACAGTATGAAACATTATCTGGTTGGTATATGTTTATCTAATTTTATTTATTTATTTATTGTTTTGTACAGCAACTATGTGAAGCATCTCAAATATCTGAAGGCCATAGTCAAGATATCATTGATAGTAGCAATGTAATCAATAAATAGGGAGATGTGGAGTAGTAATTTGATTTACTTTTGTATTTTTATATTGTTGATCAAAATAAGTTTGTTTAATTTCCAATGTAGCATTTTAAATATTATTTGGTGCAAGTATATGTAATTTCCAATGAACTAATTGAAATATATTTTTTTAATTTCTTTAATGTATTAAATTTTAATTTCGAAATTAGTATTTCAAATTTGAGATTTTATTATTTAAATCTTATATTGGAAATCACAACTAATTGATGATTTTTTATGTACCCTAAAATAATGGATAACTATTGGTTTTTCTAATAATAATAAAACATCAAAACAAAAATAAGAAATAAATATTTCCATATTACAGTATAAAATACAAATTTAAAAAGAAAAAACAACTTTGATTTATGCCAAACTACTTTGATTATAGGTAAAATGAATCAATACAACTCTTCATTTTTTCCCAAAAAATGTTAACTTAGTTAGTTTTATTTTTAACATAAACTACAAAACAATACAACTTTTCAAATTTTCTATTATCAATAAATGAGCATTTATTGATAAGATTACATCATAACCAATAACTATTGATATTCTTTACCTTGAAAATATATTTTTTAATTGAAACTTTTTTTTAAATCATTATTTTCGGCATGCACTAATTAAAAAAAAAAAATCGGCTAGCATTAAAAAACTATTTTGATTTTTTAAAAGAAACATCTATTTGTATTCTCTTGGGAAAATCAAATTATGATGTTTTGAAATTAGATATTTATTTATTAGTCCTATATTGCCCAATAAGGAATCTTATTCATTTAATATAATTGGTTAGGTAATTTATAATATCCATTAATTTAGAGATTGCTTAATGGTAAATTGTTAATTTTTAATTAAAATTTTACATTGAAAACCGAAAATTAATATACAATTTCGGCATTAATTTAAAAAAAAAATTGGATAATTTCACTCCAACAAAATTATTAACAATATTAATAAATAAATAATAATAAGATTTTATCTGAAGACCCAAAAAGAAATAAAAGTTTCTTTTCATAACAAATCCTTTTAAGAAAATGTCCATAAAAAAAATTAAAACATAATAGAATAAAAATATTATAGTACGACCTAAGGAAACACATAGAAACAATAAATTTTAAAAAAAAAACACTTGAAGCATTTTAGAAATTGTCATTCTTCTTTGTCATCTTCTTCTCCTTCTCCTTCAAATATTTCTCCCACACCTCGTTCTTTTTCCTCTCTGCATCAAAATAGTTGGCCACTGATTCATGCAGAGTTTGCATCGCAAAAGTACATCTTGTCATCTCTCGAACAAATTCATCCATGTTGTTCTTCAATTCAAGTAGACGACTGATATTTTCATTAAATTTTTGGAACATAATATCAAAATATATTACATTTGGATTGTACTCTAGTTGAGCATCAAGTGGATTCACATCTTTCTCACCACCGCTAAACTTCTCAGTCTTGATATTCTTCAATTGAGACTTTGCATCATTGTCAAACTTCTCAACCTTGATCTTCTTCAATGGAGAATTTACTTCATCATCTTTAAAATCAAAGGGTGAAGAGTTATCTTCATTTGTTGAATAGGTTGAATCTGATATGTTGATGATAGACATGGTAGTTGAATGTTTGTAAAACTTGATTTTTTTTTAAAAAAAAATAGGACAATCGGTTTGGGTTGTATGGGAATATATTTATAGTATGTGTTATGAAGAAACAATGCAACCTTTCACATTCTTAATAAAATATTTTAGATTTCTTTAAAATAAAAAATAAAATATTATTGAAAGAATAAATAATTAATATGTTGTAACTTCCCAATGTAAACATTAATCATGCATTCACATTAATTAAATATTATTTCTATTTTATAAAAGAGACCCATTAATTTCGGCCACCTATATTTTAATAAGCAATTTCACAAATTAAATGCATTTAACAAACAAAAAAAAAACCGAAAAATCACCTATATTTTAAAAAAATTTAAATAAAATTTCACCCATTAATAAAAATCACCCATTAATAAAAAAAATTAAATGCAATTTCACCTATATTTTTAAATTTTTAATAAAAATCACCCATTAATTTCAGCCACTATAATTTTAATTACAAATTTGACCAATTAAATGCATTAAAAAAAACAAAAAAAAATTCAAAAACCAAAAAAATAATAACAATATTAAACTATGTCATTTAATGCAAGAAGCACACTTTCTTAATTTAATGAAAAAATAATTAATATGTTGTTACTTCCCAAATGTAATTAGTAATCATGTAGCAACATTTAATTTAATATTGTCTTTTTGAATCATTTATCAATTAATTTCGGCTACTACCAATTTTTATAATTTAATATTAAATTTTTAATAAAAATCACCCATTAATTTCAGCCACTATAATTTTAATTACAAATTTTACCAATTAAATGCATTAAAAAAATAAATAGAAAATAGCATTAATACAACTACCACAATTTTTTGATTTAATGAATTTAAAAAAATAAAATTAAATGAAAATTTGATAAGATGAAACTGTATAATTTTATTATTGGTAGATATTTACAAATTTAATTAATTCTTATCCTAAACTAGAAAAAAATTCGAGAATTTAATAAATCATTAAGTTATAGTATTGATTTTATTTTATTAATAATGAGAATTATTTTAATAATACAAAACGAAATTAGAATTAAAAAAACCTTAAATGAAAATTTTAAAATAAAAAATTATTTGTTGTTTCAAAATAAAAAATATATATTTGTATATTAGGGACATTCTATTTGCACTCCAATAATATATAAAGACACTCCATTAATTAAACAAAAAATTAATTTTATATTCATTTCTAACACTTTTTCTCAAAAAAAATTATTGACATTATTTAATTTTTTTTTGTTAATTTCAAAAATCTTATTTTATATTATTTTCATCATTATTTTTTAAAAAATAATGTCTTTTTTTTATGAAAAAGCCTCTTATTTTAACAAGTTTTTAATATATATATATATTTTTTAATATTATTTAATTAAATATTTTAAAAAATATTATTTATATGTATTGTTTAAAATATGAAAAATAAAAAAAATTAGAAAAATGTAAGCACAAAAGTTGAAAAAAATATAATGCACTGTATATTATTACATATAGTATAGGTTATCTCGGTGACTAGTGTACGTTGGAACGGTTCATTATGTCATAATTAGGCCTGCTTAGTGCAATGTTATCTAGTCATAATTTTTCGGGATCGGATGCCATTCTAAATTCACTACTATATCTTAGTGCAATGTTATCTAGTAATATTTTCCGGGATCGGATCCCCTTCTAAATTCACTACTCTATCTTACTCAGCATGACAACTATATGAGACCCTAGCGGTAGTATTGGTTTACTAATGTACGTTGGAACGGTTCATTATGTCATAATTAAATCTGCTTAGTGCAATGTTATCTAGTAATAATTTTTCGGGATCGGATCCCCTTCTAAATTCTCTACTATATCTTACTCAGCATGACAACTATATGAGACGCTAGCGGTAGTATTGGTTTACTAGTGTACGTTGGAACGATTCATTATGTCATAATTAGGTCTGCTTAGTGCAATGTTATCTAGTCATAATTTTTCGGGATCGGATGCCATTCTAAATTCACTACTATATCTTAGTGCAATGTTATCTAGTAATATTTTTCCGGGATCGGATCCCCTTCTAAATTCACTATTATCTTACTCAGCATGACAACTATATGAGACCCTAGCGGTAGTATTGGTTTACTAGTGTACGTTGGAACGATTCATTATGTCATAATTAGGTCAGCTTAGTGCAATGTTATCTAGTCATAATTTTTCGGGATCAGATGCCATTCTAAATTTACTACTATATCTTAGTGCAATGTTATCTAGTAATATTTTTCCGGGATCGGATCCCCTTCTAAATTCACTACTCTATCTTACTCAGCATGACAACTATATGAGACCCTAGCGGTAGTATTGGTTTACTAGTGTACGTTGGAGCGGTTCATTATGTCATAATTAGGTCTGCTTAGTGCAATGTTATCTAGTAATAATTTTTCGGGATCGAATCCCCTTCTAAATTCTCTACTATATCTTAGTGCAATTTTATCTAGTAGTATTTTTGGGGATCGAATCCCCTTCTAAATTCATTACTCTATCTTACTCAGCATGACAACAATATGACACCCTAGCGGTAGTATTGGTTTACTAGTGTACGTTGGAACGGTTCATTATGTCATAATTAGGTCTGCTTAGTGCAATGTTATCTAGTAATAATTTTTCGGGATCGGATCCCCTTCTAAATTCTCTACTATATCTTAGTGCAATGTTATCTAGTAATAATTTTTCGGGATCGGATGCCATTCTAAATTCACTACTATATCTTAGTGCAATGTTATCTAGTAGTATTTTTGGGGATCGGATCCCCTTCTAGATTCACTACTCTATCTTACTCAGAATGACAACTATATGAGACCCTAGCGGTAGTATTGGTTTACTAGTGTACGTTGGAACGGTTCATTATGTCATAATTAGGTCTGCTTAGTGCAATGTTATCTAGTAATAATTTTTCAAGATCGGATCCCCTTCTAAATTCTCAAATGTATCTTACTCAGAATGACAACTATATGAGACCGTAGCGATAGTATTGGTTTACTAGTGTACGTTGGAATGGTTCATTATGTCATAATTGAGTCTGCTTAGTGCAATGTTATCTAGTAGTATTTTTCGGGATCGGATCCCCTTCTAAATTCACTACTCTATCTTACTCGGAATGACCACTATATGAGACCCTAGCGGTAGTATTGGTTTACTAGTGTACGTTGGAACGGTTCATTATGTCATAATTAGGTCTGCTTAGTGCAATGTTATCTAGTAATAATTTTTCGGGATCGGATACCATTCTAAATTCACTACTATATCTTAGTGCAATGTTATCTAGTAGTATTTTTGGGGATCGGATCCCCTTCTAGATTCACTACTCTATCTTACTCAGAATGACAACTATATGAGACCCTAGCGGTAGTATTGGTTAACTAGTGTACGTTGGAACGATTTATTATGTCATAATTAGGTCTGCTTAGTACAATGTTATCTAGTAATAATTTTTCGGGATCGGATGCCATTCTAAATTCACTACTATATCTTAGTGCAATGTTATCTAGTAGTATTTTTGGGGATCGGATCCCCTTCTAAATTCACTACTCTATCTTACTCAGCATGACAACTATATGAGACCCTAGCGGTAGTATTGGTTTACTAGTGTACGTTGGAACGGTTCATTATGTCATAATTAGGTCTGCTTAGTGGAATGTTATCTAGTAATAATTTTTCGGGATCGGATCCCCTTCTAAATTCTCTACTATATCTTAGTGCAATGTTATCTAGTAGTATTTTTCGGGATCGGATCCCTTTCTAAATTCACTACTCTATCTTACTCAGCATGACAACTATATGAGACCCTAGCGGTAGTATTGGTTTACTAGTGTACGTTGGAACAGTTCATTATGTCATAATTAGGTCTGCTTAGTGCAATGTTATCTAGTAATAATTTTTCGGGATCGGATGCCATTCTAAATTCACTACTATATCTTAGTGCAATGTTATCGAGTAGTATTTTTGGGGATCGGATCCCCTTCTAGATTCACTACTCTATCTTACTCAGAATGACAACTATATGAGACCCTAGCGGTAGTATTGGTTTACTAGTGTACGTTGGAACGGTTCATTATGTCATAATTAGGTCTGCTTAGTGCAATGTTATCTAGTAATAATTTTTCGGGATCGGATCCCCTTCTAGATTCACTACTCTTTCTTACTCAGAATGACAACTATATGAGATCGTAGCGGTAGTATTGGTTTGCTAGTGTACGTTAGAATGGTTCATTATGTCATAATTGAGTCTGCTTAGTGCAATGTTATCTAGTAGTATTTTTCGAGATCGGATCCCCTTCTAAATTCACTACTCTATCTTACTCAAAATGACCACTATATGAGACCCTAGCGGTAGTATTGGTTTACTAGTGTACGTTGGAACAGTTCATTATGTCATAATTAGGTCTGCTTAGTGCAATGTTATCTAGTAATAATTTTTCAAGATCGGATCCCCTTCTAAATTCTCAAATGTATCAACTGAAAATATATTGTACAACTATCCGAGACTCTATGATATTATATGAATATCAAAATTTCAATCCAAGATTCCCTAAAAAATGAAACTAACCATAGATTATTAACCATAGATCAACGAAAACTAAATTTTTTGTGCATGTACACATACGGTTGGCCTTTTATTTTAAAAAACAGAAAGAAAAAAATGACAATAATAATTTATGCAATTTAACATAATTACCATAATTTTTTAATTAAATGAATTTAAAAAAATTAAAATTAAGTACAAATTTGATAAGATAAATCTTTCTAATTTTATGATTGGAAGATATTAAAAAATTTAAATAATTTTTCTTAAAAACTAAATAAATTTTGAGAATTTAATGAAACAACCAAAATATATTATTAATTTAAATTTATTAATAAAATAAATAAATTAAAAAAAATTCGATTACCTTTCTTAAATAAAAAAAAAACCATGTTAATGGAAATTAAGATTGGTAGCTTATCCATCTCACTAAGTGACCACTATTTATCTTCCCTATGTTTTTATCATGTAACATATTTAAACAAATGTTATTAATTGTACCTATAATATTTTTTTTAAAACACAACAACTTCATTGATGTCTTTTATTCTCTCTATTTTATGTGAACACACAAGTTGATTCTATATATTTTATAGATTTCCTCCTTTTATCTCATCTTTTCCTTAGAGTTATAACGGAAAAGTAACCATTCTAGTCCCGGATTATGGCTCCTCCCGAAATTATAGGTGATCCATACTACCAAATAGTAACAGGTGATATTGATAACACCATCAGACTAGGTGAAGGTTCTGATTCTTTCTTTGTTATTCACCTCTTCGCAAAATTTTCACGACATCCACTAACTAGTAGCGAACCAAATTTTACAAATTGGATGGTCGATAACGGCATGGAAGATTCTGTTTGTTGCGATACTATTGTATTTCTTTCAAGACAAACGTTGATGGCCAATGAAAATAACCATGCCAAAGTTATCATTGACGAGATGCTAGGTGAGGCTTATCTCCATCCTTCTATATTTTTTCTTTCGGATAAAATTATTGATTACGCTCGAAAGATGTGGAACGAAGAGGATTTTAATTTCTGTGTAAAAGTGGATGTTCATGTTTTTGTTTATGATCTTCCTCCACAACACGATTCTGGCATTGATGGTGACGTTGATAGTGAGGAGTATATTGATAATATGACTATTAATTTCGTGGCGGCAAGCGAGCAATCCATTGAAAGATTGGAGAGAGTTTTGATTAAAGATGATCAAATTGTATGTTCTATTTGCTTTGAGAATGTTCATGTTGGTTTGGAAGCTACAAAGTTACCTTGCACACACACATATCATGAAAAATGTATTGTTCAGTGGCTACAAACTAGTAAATTTTGTCCAATGTGTCGATTTGAGATAGTTTAAAAAAATCATTTTTATATTTGTTACACAAATTTCAGCATGTATTAAATCCTATTATATACTAATAATCTGAATTTTATTTACAATTTTTACATATAATTTCGAAAATGTGGGAACATTTGAATTTCAATATTTATATAACAAAACATTGCATGTTTAATTAGAAAGACTTATTCATTTGAAAGATACATATTCATCTTCCCAATAAAATAATAAAAATAAATATAATAGATATATATTTATAAATGAATTAATCCACATTTATTCTATCAACACAACTTTATCTACAATTATTAAATGACATGTTCACATTAAAAGGCAAAGGTTCATAGAACCTATACATATTTTCGAAATACCCTATTGTAATGCAAAAAAAAAAAAAAAATTCCAATAATATTTTGGAATTTATAATTTTGTACATCAAAGATAATTATTATGGACGTAAATTGTTCAACTTCCCATATTAATTTAATATATTCTCTATTTTTTTATTAATTTTTAATTGTTATTATCTAAATCCTATTAATTTTTATCATGTTTAAATATAATATAATACTTTCAAATTTTCAACTACCCCACTAATTATATTAAATGCACATCTCATATTTAAATACTCTAACCAACCATCCATAACCTAGCATTAAAATAAAAAAATAAAAAATATTGCACAATTGTGGTTCTCTAAACCCTAATTTCGAAATTTGTAATGAAAATTTTGAAAATGATAACAATTATATTATTACACATTAATTAGGGTTTACACTAATTACTATTTTGAACAATTAATTATTGAATATATGTTAAATATTAAATGCACATCTTCATATTCAAAGACTCTAACCAACTATCTATATCCTAACATTAAATAAAAAAACATTAATATTGCACAATTGTGGTTCTCTAAACCCTAATTTCGAAATTTGTAATGAAAATTATAACAATTATATTATTAGACATTAATTAGGGTTTACACTAATTACTATTTTGAACAATTAATTATTGAATATATGTTAAATATTAAATGCACATCTTCATATTCAAAGACTCTAACCAACTATCTATATCCTAGCATTAAATAAAAAAAATTAATATTGCACAATTGTGGTTATCAGAACCCTAATTTAGAAAATTATAATGAGAATTTCGAAAATTATAACAATTATATTATTATACATTAATTAGGGTTTACACTAATTACTATTTTGAACAATTAATTATTGAATATATGTTAAATATTAAATGCACATCTTCATATTCAAAGACTCTAACCAACTATCTATATCCTAGCATTAAATAAAAAAAATTAATATTGCACAATTGTGGTTATCTGAACCCTAATTTCGAAAATTATAATGAGAATTTCGAAATATTATTGGATTTATACATATTTTCTAAAATTTCAAAATTATATTAAATGCTATTATAATTTTGAAATTTGTAAGTATCAACTTTTCAACCACCCCACTAATTATATTAAATGTTATTATAATTTCTAAAAATTTAGGTGTAGTTCTATTGGTTAAACATTCTGGTGATTCTTAATTACAAAGCAAAGGTTCATAGAACCTACACATATTTTTCGAAATTACCTATTATTATGCCAAAAATTATATATAATTATTAAAATTACAACTTTTCAACTTCCCATCAAAACACAATGGTTTCAAAAATGATTTAGTATTCTTAAAAAAAAATTATAACAATTATATTATTATACATTAATTAGGGCTTACACTAATTACTATTTTGGAGAATTAATTATTGAAAATATGTTAAATATTAAATGCACATCTTCATATTCAAAGACTCTAACTAACTATCTATATCCTAACATTAAAAAAAAAATTAATATTGCACAACTGTGGTTATCTAAACCCTAATTTCGAAAATTATAATGCAAATTTCAAAAATTATAATGCAAATTTTGAAATATTATTGGATTTATACATATTTTCAAAATTGCAAAATTATATTAAATGCTATTATAATTTCGAAATTTGTAAGTATCAACTTTTCAACCACCCCACTAATTATATTAATTAATGCTATTATAATTTCGAAATTTATAAGCATCAACTTTTCAATCACCCCACTAATTATATTAATTGATGCAATTTTAATAATATAATCAGTTTAAATATAAAAAATATTGAATAGTGCTACACACCATTCGAAAAAAAAAATCAGAAGGAATAGGCTGGAGAAATGACTAGTTACGAAAATGGTTTGGAAGCTGAACAAGAAGATACAAAATCCTTATCTTCTGAACATGAAGTAGACCCTGCTGGGGGAACACGTTTGGAAGAGACAAATGATGAAGACGTACCAGAAGACAATGTTGAATGTGGCATTATTGAAGAATGAACCGAACCTGATATTGCACAATGGAGGTGCTTGCTTCAATTTTTGGATATTGACAAAGAACCAGAACATATTCAGTTTTCGGACTTCGAAGGGAAGGAGTTTGTAAGTATTGAACAAGCAGAATCTTTTTATTTTTTGTATGCGAAAATGATGGGGTTTAGTGTTAGAAAAAAACTGAAGAGGGAGGACAAAAAAGGTATTTTACACATTAGAAGTTGGGTGTGTTCAAACGAAGGTTTTAGAGAACAAAAATATTGTAATCTTGATAATAGGTGTAAAGAAGCTCGTGCTCTAACAAGAACAGGTTGTAATGCAGAGTTTAGAATAAATTTAAATAGGGTAACTAACCACTGGATTACAAAGTGTTTTAATAACCACCACAACCATAAGTTTGTCTTCTTTCGTGAAAAACCATTTCTTAGATCTCATAGAATATTTAGGGACGAGATGAGGGAACAAGTTATGTCAATGAAGAGAGCCAGAATTAAGACATCCCAAATTTGGAATTACATGGTAGAAGTTCATGATGGTTGGGAAAATGTGGGATGTATCAAAGATGACTTGTACAAGGGAATTTGTAAAAAATATTCAACTTGGGATGATTGTGACACGTCCATAGCAATGGGTTATCTCGAAGCAAAAAAAGGGTCGGACAACATGTTTTTCTACAAGTATGATGTAGATAAAAAAAATAGATTGAAAAATTTATTCTGGTCTGACAGGACTTCCCAGGTTGATTACCAATTATTTGGTGATTGTTTGGCTTTTGATTCTACTTACAAAACCAATAGGTATTTAAATTTTTTTTTTTTTTTACCTTATATCGATTTCTTAGTAAAATATCAAATATTATATTAATTTTTTGTTCAACAGGTACGGAAAGCCATTAGTAATATTACTTGGGTCTAATAATCATGACAAAACGTGTGTGTTTGGAGCTGCACTTCTTGATAATGAGACTTCGACCACATATGATTGGGTATTGGAAACATTTTTAGAGTGCATGGGTGGTAAGATGCCGTCAGCAGTTTTGACGGACGGTTGAAAAGCAATGAACAAAGCACTGGATAATATTATGCCTGGTGTTCCACATCGTATTTGCTCGTGGCACATACTAAAAAATGCAATGTAGCATGTACACAATATAGCATTCCATCAAGAATTGAAGAAATTTATTTTCAGGTAATACATTAAATGGTGTTTTATCTTATTCTCTCAATTATAATATGAAAACATTTATATTTTTCTTTTTTACAAAAATATAGGTATTACAAGGAGGAAGAATGGGAGGATAATTGGAAAGTGACTGTGAAGAAATATAGATTGATAGGGAATGCATGGGTGGAAGCACAATATGGCACAAGAAAGCAGTGGGCAGATACTTTTCTTCGTGGTATTTATTTTGGTGGAGCTACTGCTACCGGTAGATGCGAATCTATGAATGCATTCTTGAAAAGAGATTTGCAAAATAAAATACCATTGTGGATGTTTATACGACACTTTGACCATGCTTTATCTATGTTACGTTACAATGAGATGAAAGAACACTACAAAACTAATTTGACTGAACCAGTTTTGAACCAGACAACTATGCCGTGTGTGGAGGATGAAATTTCTTCAATTTTCACAAGGGAAATTTTTACAAGGATAAGAAAGGAGATACGGCGTGGCGATAATTATATTGTCCTAAAGGATGATAAGATACCAGGTTACACTCTTTGTTTGGTGAAAAAATATATTGGTTCTGGATTAAAGCGCAAAGTGTTAATCTCCAACGATGGGGATGATGTGCGATGTGATTGCTATTCTCTTGAGACAAAAGGAATTCCATGTAGACATATTTTTATTTCATTGAAGAATTTGGAGAGAAGAAGTTTGCCAATTTGTTTGGTAAATAGACGTTGGCTAAAAGATGCTAAAGAAGTTCAACTGTTAACTCAAGGTAATGAAAGAAAGTGTCCTCATCCTGAAGTTATTGAAAATTCTAGGTACGGTGGTGTAACCACACAAACTACTATCACGTTGTACCTTGCTACAAGATCACGAGAAGCATTTCAAAAGGCTATGAAAGTTATATCAGAGTTGAATGCAGAATTGGAAAAAATGCCACCAGATGAAGAGTTAAAACATCCTCAAAATGATGAAGGAGTATTTCCTAATAATATTTTGGACTCTCAGATTAAAAAAACAAAAGGCAGACCAACTACAGCCAGTTTGTCGAAATCATTCTCTGGGGGTGCAAAGAAGAGAAAACCAAAAAAATCGCTATTACATTGCAAGTATTGTGGTGAGGTTGGACATGATTCAAGGAATTGTTCTATGCAGCCAAAGTCCACTACAAAGAAAAATGGTCATTCGAAGAATAAGAAGAAAAAAATCAATCCATGATTAGTGATGTCTTTTGTATAATTGTTTACAAACACTTTCTCTATTGCAATCATTAATTTCGACTACAACAATATAGGGTTAATTATTGTGTTTTTTTTCAAATATTATAAATATGGTATTGAGAATTGGAAAATTTAATTCATTTGCATAATTAGGGCCTACACTAATAGTTAGTTTGAACAATTAAATATTGAATATATGTTAAATATTAAATGCACCTCTTCATATTCAAAGACAATAACCAACTATCTAAACCCTAATTTCAAAAATTATAATTAGATGTGTAAAATTTATTAATATTACAAACCCTAATTTCGGCTATGCCAATTGTGGCTTTCAATTAATATTGAAATTTTTTAGCATTAAAAATACAAAATAATTGCACATTTTAAATATGGTATTGAGAAGTGGGAATTGTTAATGCACCTCTTCAAATTGAAAGACTCAAAGACTATATATATCCTAGCATTTAGCAAATAATTAATTATTATATAAAAATATTTTTTTTATTATTAATTTCGGCTACAACAATATAGGGTTAATTATTGTGTTTTTTTTTCAAATATTATAAATATGGTATTGAGAATTGGAAAATTTAATTCATTTGCATAATTAGGGCCTACACTAATAGTTAGTTTGAACAATTAAATATTGAATATATGTTAAATATTAAATGCACCTCTTCATATTCAAAGACAATAACCAACTATCTAAACTCTAATTTCAAAAATTATAATTAGATGTGTAAAATTTATTAATATTACAAACCCTAATTTCGGCTATGCCAATTGTGGCTTACAATTAATATTGAAATTTTTTAGCATTAAAAATACAAAATAATTGCTTCGCGATTGTCGGATCCAAAACTCACTCCAACATGATCAATCAAATGTGTAGCAAGCAACACAATCTCTTTAACTTCTTCCTCTCCTAAGTCATCATAATATTGAGTAAATGGACACATTCTTAAAAATATAAAATGATTTCAAACTCTACTTAAAAACAAAGTTTATGTTTGCCTACAAATGATATCAGTGTATATAAGATAAAATGATTTATAAATAGTGTTAAAAACCATATAATTTCAAAATTATGACATTTAAAATACCCATTTAAAAAAAAAACTAAATTCCATTTTGAACCAATACCTGAATTTTTTTGGTTAAATTAATAAATAAGATGGGTAATAATTATGAAAAATATAGCAATTGATGGGCTATTCCATATCCCAAAAATCATGCTCAAAATTATGATTAGTTACACTTCTCAAAACATAAAATGAACATATTTCAATTCCCAAAAATAACACAATAATTTTGTTATTGGTTAGGTTGATTATGCATAATTATACCATTAAATTCTAAATGGTTAGGTTGGTATTAACTAGTTTAGTTACTATGCATTGATTTTTAATTTAAATTTAAAACACAATTTCGAAATAAATTTAATTTTTTTATAGATAAAAAGGTTTGGTTGAGTTAGTTTGTGTAAAAAAAAAATATTTTATTAAAATTTCACTTAAAAAAACGTGAGCAATTAATTTAGAAAATGTCATCTAATTGCATTAAATGCATGTATTCATAAATTCATTCTAATACCCTAACATCATGCTCTATTTATGTTTGGTTGAGTTATTAATCATTTCTCATAAAAAATGTGTACAATTAAGATCATGTCAACTAATTTCATTAAATGCATGTCTCCATAAATCCATTCCAATTCCCTAACATTATGCTCAAAATTCTGATTGGTTGATATATTAATTAATAAATTCGAAATTAACACTTACAAAATAGTTTTTATTTAATAAATACGATATTAATGTCTACAACTACCCTTTGAAACTTCCAATAAACATTAAAGCTAATTGTGAAAATGATTAAATTTAAAGTGTGTTTTAATCTTGTTAATAAATAATTAATTCAGAAATAAACTATTCAAATTCTCCAAAATATTGATCATCTTCTAATTTCTCAAAATTGATAAATAATAATACAAATTTCTTTCTTTTACACAACTTGATTGAGAATAACAAAATTAGGGCAAAGATCATTGTCCCTAGTACTATATTCCTCTGCTTGAAATGAACTCTCGAACATCTTTCAATAATTTTGCTCTATTCTTGTTGAAATTTGAGCATGCAATCCACGAAGCTATGTGACACCTTTCTTCATTAGAGTAGAACTACAATAGTGAAAAAAACTCAAGTATAGTATGATAAGAACAAAATTAAAAAAAAAAAAAACTTAGTATGAAATCTACTTACCACAAAAGACCGCGAGTCAAGCTTACAACTATTCATCATAAATAATATGACAAAGACTCCACAATCGTACAAATTTTGTTGTCTAGGGACATTTCTACCACGAACTATACCAAAACTAGCAAAGTTGAAACTACCAGGTTTCCTTTTGATCTGATTCTCCAAGAACAAATCTAGATTGCGTAGCTGCATTTGCACTCTAACATCAGAATTTATAAATTTAAAATTTATAAAAAAGTAATATATTCAACCAATAAAAACTTACAATATCAACAATCTTAGATGACTGTAATATAGGATTCTTTTCATCGGCAAGTGAGTCCCAAACTTCTACTTTTTTTTCTTTAAGTATCACCCGTGCAAGAATGAAGTGTCTTACAAGAAACATAGGAATATAAATCTACAAGTATAATTGTTGTTAGAAATTACATAATAAATAGATGCTTAAAAATATATTCAACGTAAACCATTAGAATTATACTTCATTGCAATGTTCGAGGGAGCCCATAAATCTTTCGTAGTAATGCATTTTCCTCCAAATTTGATGTAGTGGTAAATTGGAGTAGGAGTCGGGTAGTAAGTATTTCTATATTGTCATAATTTTAAAAAAAAATTAACTTCACAACCATGAAATATGTTTTGACAAAAAAGAAAAACAACAAAAAACTCACCATATTTCGAGCAGGAAGATACCAATTCTTACACTCTTTACCCTTCTTCAACCTCTCATCCTCGGTCAAGAATGAAGAAACCATAGTAACAATCTGCATTTACCAAAAAAAAAAAATTATAACGGTCATACTAAAATTATTAATATATACAAATGAATTACCTCAGTCTCCAACTCCGTTTTAGGTCCAAGATACCGGAAGTCGGACCGTCGTAGAAAACTAGACTCACTTTCAACTATAATTTCCCTAGGATATATACAATAATATACATTAAAATATATTGAAAAAATGACAAAAAATATATACATTAAGATAGAAAAACTTACAATTGATCAGAGTTTGAGAAAATGTATTCTAACACTTCCCTATCTTTCGGTCTTAAAGTATTACCGAGTTTAAAATGTTCAAAGAACACAACATCATCTTGACTAATAACATGTTTTTTTAAAAATAGTGATTGTGAGGCCTTTTCGTTAATGGATTCATATGTCAATTTTTTCTTCTTCTCATATCTACATGGAATTTTATCTTTGGCTTGTAAATCCAGTTTAATAGAGTGTAGTTCATCTCTCAACTCTTTCAACTCATGCTCAATTACTATCCTCCATTCCATTTCTGATTCCATCACGAAGTTCTATACAAAAAAATTGACGAAGATTATCACTATGTAAGAAATATTTTTGAAAAATAATAATATGTTTGAAAAATTTATATGATGAAATTTTCAAAACTTTAAAATTCCTCACATTTTTAGTTTATTGAAGAAAAATGAACTACAAAATAATTTGTAATAATAATGTTTTAAAATTTCTTTTATAAAATAGGAAATTTTTAAAACCCTATAACCTTCAATGTAAATTTATAAACCTAATAGTTGATATCTAAGAAGTTTGAATAATTTCGAATTTTACAATGGGAGAAAAAAATGATAATTTATATGTAAAAATAAAGAAATCACATGAATGATTGCAAATCTTGCAAGAAACACTATGAAAAATCTAGAGCCTTTTCATAAAACATTTTTTAAAAACTTGTTCTTGTGAGATTTTACTAGACAAGTTTTTCAAGAGAAATAAGATTTAATCATTTTTTTGAATTTCAAATCCTACGTGACAAATAAAACTAAGTTGGAATTAAAAAAAAAAAAGATCTAGTAGTGAATTTCGAAATATGAAATTGGTGAAATAGATGATAAATTGTTTGTAAAAATAAACAAAGCACAAAAATGATTGAAAATCTTGCAAGAAACACTACGAAAAATCTAGAGCTTTTTCATCAAAATTTTTTTAAAAAATTGTTCTTGTGAGATTTTAATAAACAAGTTTTCAAGAGAAATAAGATTTAGTATTTTTTTTTTAATTTCAAATTCTACATGAAAAATAAAACTAAGTTGATATTTTTTTAAAAAAAAACCTCTAGTAGTGAATTTCGAAATATGAAATTGGAGAAATAGATGATAATTTGTTTGTAAAAATAAAGAAAGCACAAAAAACGATTAAAAATCTTACAAAGAACACTATGAAAAATCTAGAGTTTTTTCATCAAACACTTTCAAAAAAATAATTCTTGTGGGTTTTTACTAAACAAGTTTTTCAAGAGAAATAAAATTTACTCATCTATGTGAATTTCAAATACTACATAACAAAAAAAAGATGGATTTTTTTTGAAAAAAATAGAAAATCTACTAGTGATTTTCGAAAATGACATAGAAAACTTACTTGAAAACACTTTCAAAAATTAGAGCTTCTTCAATAAACAAGTTTTTTAAGATGAGTAAATTTTGTATAAAAATATATATAATATATAGAAAATTCGAAATATGCTTTATTAATTAGCCAACTAATTGTAGTTGGGAAGATAGGAGTCATTAATGCATAAAGAATGAATCTGGAAAGAACAAGGAATGAAAGGAATGGAGAATGAATGAAGAAGGAATGGGGATATAGAATCTTGGAATGAATCTTAAATAATGATTTTTTTAATTATTTAATTAAATTAAAAGGTGACCGCCATGTCAGCAGGTAGCCCATTACCAAGTTTGAAAAAGTCAAAGATAGCATTAATTAACATCTTTAGATGTGGACCATTGGATCTTAATCTAATGGCTATTAATTGACAACCCATCCATGGGGAAAAAACTCAATCACCATTAAGAGTGAACCCATATATATATATGTGTATGAACAAACTGATACTCTCCCTTCCCGATCTCTCTAGACTTTGTTCTCACTTTTGAACTTATTTATTTTTCCTCACCTGTTTTTCTTCTAATTTTTGTAAATTGAAAGTCTGAGTTCTTTTGTTAATTTTTTTTTTTTTGGGATATGGTAGTTTGGATTGATTAATAAGGTAATTTTGATTATATGATTAATAAGATTATATAAGTTTGATTGCAGGCATCATGGGCATATGTGTATCTAGATATTTCCCTAGATCTTGCTGCAACCTCATCTTCTTTCTCGTGTAAGTTTTTCTTCTTTTTTCCATTGTCTTTTATATATTAACTATTGTTTGTTTGTCTCAAAATGTTCTTGAAACTTGAGAAAAATTTTGGGTTAGTTTCTGGAGCATGAGTAGTTTCTGAGTTAGTTTTTTCGATGTTTGCTTGTCTTGATCTTGAAAGTAGTGTAAGAAAATTATGGTATATTGAACTCTTAAACTAACGATTGATGCCCTACAAGTGTTTGAGAGAATCATGCAAAGAACTATAGAAAATATTGTAATGAAACTTTGACGGACTTTAGTCTTTGCTTGCTCAAATCATATCAATAAGTTGATGAACATTGCTTCATCTTAGATGACCACAAGGAAATGCTAGTCAATTCAAGAGTTACCCCCTTAATTTCAGCTAGGACAATTATTTGTTGGGAATTGAGGAAGCCTCTCCCCCATAGTGTTAGTACTTTTTATGAAGATAAGCATTGTAGAATTTTGATTAGTGAACCTTTTCAAAATAGTTAAGAGTTAATTCCTGTTACTCTCGACTTGGGAGAACATGGTTTTCCCGTTCCAAATGTTGTGGAATGTAATATATTTTTCATGGTAATGTCTCTTATCCAATGTTACTCTGTGTAAGTGTTCCTCTTTTAATTAAGTAAATTATGTTGCATATTTTATAGATTAAATAAAGAATTTAATATATTTTTGACATTAAGTAAAATTAAGGCTATAGTTCAAGCACTCCAGGAAAATCATACTAGGAGGTTTATTTATTATTCTTTCAAATAGGACATTTTTGTGTTTAGTTTAATAGATCTGTTTAGTATTTCTTATATACAAATATTTATATGGCCTTTTACATGTAGGCAAACACAAAGAATAATTATATCATTGATACCATAAGAGAAAAGATATGAGTAAGAATTCAGAGACTATTTAGAAAGTGTATTGAACTATTTCGATCTCCTTGTGTTATTAGTATCATAATAGATGTCCTCTATTTTTCATTAATTCTAACATACAAACACTTAGCAAAAGATTTGTTTGGTTTCACTTTCTCTATTTTCCTATGTTTTTCATTTCAAAAGCACACAAGTTGTTTGTCAAAATTTCTCATAGAATTACATAATTATATGTATATATATATTCATATATTCAACTTACTTTCATTAATTTTTCTCAATATCTAATAGGATTTCTTATGGCTGATTTATTTTAAGATATGTTTGAAAGTGCTGGTGCCGGTATATGGAGCTATTCTTACGTTCTTGCTCTAATTTAACTCTAACGTTTCTGGTGAACTTTTGTTGGAGTCCTTAGTTTAAGGATCTCTTTGTTTGTACTCTATGATTACTGGCTTTATGAAATAGATTTGGTGCCCTGCTCATTGCAAAAGAAAAAGGGGCATATGGAATATCAATTGTCACCACAAGTCAAATTATATTGAAATACAATCAGTATAATTAAATTTCATAAAGTCTTTACTGATATTTGAATTTGAATCAAATCAAAAGAAAATATGTGCATTGAATTCATATTATCATTTCTAACTCATTGATGCTTAGTTTTCAGGCTTTGTGAGTTGTTCCTGCTCCATTGAAGAAACAACTAGAAGAAGCATTTCATGAGGTAATGCTTTATGGTATTTTTGTTTGAATATTAAATGCAATTTCTCTTATATTTTAAGCACTTGTATGTTTTGATATCTTCTATAACTTTAGTGGAGTTTAAATATCTTAGATATTTATCCGTAGTGAAGTAGGTTCTGGAAATTCGCTGTGCTGCGGTGATAACGAAATGTTGAGAACTTGCATGTCTTAGTGAAGTAGGTTCTGTGATATATATAACTGTGTGTTGGGGGAGATATAAGGAAGAAAATTGCATGTTGTATGAATTGATTGAATTAAGCCTCAAGGCGCGCCAAGGCGTTCTTAAGCCTCAAATTGAGGCGCGCCTCAAGGCACACCTCAAAAACGCTTTTTTAAATCATGGTATTGACAGATGGTTAAGTTACAAATATAGGGGAAGTGATGTCCGTTTTAAATTTAGTCATGATAATTATGTGTCATATTATTCTAGTTTGTTTAATTCCTATGAATTTAATTCATATTCAAATTTAGGTTGACGGTTCACTCTATCTCTGTTGATTTTTGTTATTTGTTGTTCTGTCCTATTGTTCAATTTGCATATGATTATATATATTATGTATTGTTCTATATTTGATCTTAAGATTTTTTGTTGAAATCGATGATCTTGTTTGATGAAGATGATGATAATTTGAAATTTATATATGTAATTGTTCTAATGGTTTTTATATTTCTTTATTACTTGTTTAATTGCCACTAGTATATAGGATTCGTTTGGATGATCATTTGAAATATATATATATATATATATATACTTTATTGAGACACTCAAGAAGTGCAAACAATTAGCAATGACTAACAGCTTTGGTAGCCTAGTTGTATCATTTAAAGAAGTTTATTTTTATAATGGTTTTGAGCACACTTTGACATGCTTTGAAGATTGGAACAAATTCGTTTGCGTCTATATGGTACGTAGCGATAACTTTTCTCTCAATTTCAGGAATTTCTCAGTGCTTTACTTTTGGCAGAAGCAGGAATAGAGTTCTCCATGATCCTAACATTCAGTCACAGTTAGACTTATCTAAGTTTTTTAAAGTGCAATAAAGTTACATAGTGTCTATTTTTCATTGATATAAGGGGTATTTTTATGGGTTTGCCTTGGTATCGTGTTCATACGGTCGTATTGAATGATCCCGGCCGTTTGATTTCTGTCCATATAATGCATACAACTCTGGTTGCTGGTTGGGCCGGTTCGATGACTCTATACGAATTAGCAGTTTTTAAGAGAAATAGGCACAAGGAAAGAGCAATAGACCGGACCAACCTACAAAAACGAAACGGTCCCTCCGTAACCAGTCATCCATAATATCAAATAAATCATTTTCGTCTTTGGTAAATTTACCAAGAGCTATATTCATAGTGATCCTCCTATTTAACTACTTCAACCATTTCATTTTCAAACACTCGATTTCGTTTTCAGAGTGGTTGAGGCTTCTATTATTTTTGTATGATATTTTTTTCGAATGAGTTTCTAATATATAAAAAAAAAGGAACAATGTATGAAAATTGATGAGCAGACTAATGTAAACCACTTTTATGAGAAGCTTCTCAAGCTTAAGAATATGATAAAAACAAAGGTACAATGATTAGAAAAAGTTGAAAACAGAGAACAATACTCTACATTTTTCCCACACCCATTTAATTATTTTTATATTTATGTTCAAAACTCATTTCTTACTAGTTATTTTGGAATATAGTTCTGATTTCATGTAGAATGTTAAATTTTTGCAGTAGTTGGCGAGTTATATTGCACACTAAGTTCATGATGCCAAATTTCCACAAGAACTTGTGTTTTTGAGATATTTTGTGAAGTTGTACTATTTTTTTTCTTTTTTTTTCATACTTGTACACACCTTTATTTTAGGGGATACATTCAATATTTTTTACTCATATATATGATTACGTATTTTATGTTTACACAAAATTTGTTTTTTAATACAAGGGGCTCAGGTTAAGGATTACCTTTGTTGTGTATTTTTTTTCTGCATTTCTATTATGCTATTGAAGCTTAAGGATTACTGAATGGTGTGGAGACTTTTTAAGCAATTTTAAAAAAAAATTGGTACGATTTTTAATTACAATTAAAAACTGTCACCATAGAGAGTCAATCACGACACCTAATAATTGTCGACGTTGCCAAACAACGGCGACACCTATTAATTGTCATCGTTGCCAAGCAACAACGACACCTATTAACTGTCGGCGTTGCCAGCAACGACGACATCTAATAACTGTCGGCGTTGCCCGCATCAGCGACAATGTTTAACTATCGACATAGCTACCCCTACGCCAGCATAGACAAATACGACAGTTAGTCGATTGTCGTCGTTGCTCAATAGCGACAGTTAGAAACTGTTGGGAAAACCCGTTTTTGTAGTAGTGTCATCAATCCTCTCAAGCCTCTACATCAACTACTCATAATCAGGTTGGGTAACCTGACTAGAGGAAGGTGTAGCGGCTTGTGTAGGGTCTTCCTCAACCCTTCAAACATCCTCATAAAAAATGGAAGCTGCCTTTCCAACCTCCGCCAGCTTCTCTGCATCCTTCTCAGGCTCTACTTCCTCCACTGCAGTCTTAGCCTCCACTACAACTGATCCAAACTCAGGGAATAACTAACCATCAACGTCGGGGAGGCTATTGTAGTAGTCCACCTCACCAAGACGTGGCTTCAACATGGAAAATACCACCAACTGCATTAACAAATAACATGTCAGAAATACTTTAATAAAGTAAACCGTCAATAAATTAATTTCTCACATTTAAGAAGATAAAGTTGAACTTACTCGAGTCTTGCTGAACAACGAAACCAACTGAGTAGTGGAAGGAAAGATATCGGTCTCGGTAGACCAACTAAGCATCTGAGGAATCTAATTCCCACTCTTTTCACTTAATTTCCTCCCAATATCTGGCATGGCCTCAAAAGCCCAATACTGAAGTGTGGGGGCATAGCCATAGAAATTGTACTTGGACTCCTTCTATTGTATCCCTGAACCCTCTTTCTTCTTGTCCTCGTAGAGTTTCAATTGCTTCTTCATGTCTTTCTAAACTCCTCTAATCAACTTCTTAAAGGACAACTTCCCCCATGGATACTTGAAAAAGTAATCAAGATCCTCAACCAGCTTCGGTGAATCACCCCATATGTTGGTTGTCTTCACAGGGCCATACAACACCCCCTCTATCAAATAACATAAACCCAGCTTAAATGCATCTTCTGGGTTTGTCGAGGCCTTCAGAGCATCTTCCAACTGACCGAAACTAACTTTCGCCTCACCATTAAAATATTCATGGATGATCTGATCACTTGAAAGATGCTCTTTCAACTCATCTAGGGACGGTGTGTTTCCAAAATTTAGGCCGGTAACTAAGCTAAACTCCACAATATCAAATCTACATAGACTGTTGCCCACGTATAATTGACCTAGGGCTGTGCAAAAACGATCTGATCCAATAACAAACCGACCGATCCAATGTCAACCGACAGCTAAAAATTGGATATCCAATCATGATTGGATTGGATCGGATGACATTTTTAAAAATCCAATATTGGATTGGTCGGTTCTTGGATGACATGTAAATCCAATGGATCCAACCGACCAATCCAATCCAATAATGATCCAATACCATCCAATTAATATTCAGATAAAAAATATATTATATATTTTTTTTAAAGTTAAAATATATTATATTTTATTACATTTACTGTTTACATATATTAAAAAGCATTTATATTCTAAAAGAAAAAAAAAAAGCAAATCCCTAAACTCTAATAACCTAATAAATATTGGATCAAAAATATTGGATGGATCCGATCCAATCCAGGGATTCATATCCATTGGATGGAACCGATCCAATCCAATGACTTATTGGATCGGTTCGGTTCGGTTGAGCATACAGTATTGGATTGGATCGGTTGGAGAAATCCAACATCCAATGTATTATTGGATTGGATCTGGATGGGTCCAAAAACATTGGATATGGTCCAATGAACAGCCCTAAATTGACCCTCTTCAAACTTCTTGCTTTCCACCGTACACAACATCAACTGGTGCAGTGGAAACCCAGAAAAACTAAAGGACTTGGCATTAAAGAACTGTCCCAATGGGCATGCCTTTGCCCGTTCAATCAGTCCATGCCTCTGAAATTGCTCTATAAGGGTCTGGTAACCATCAATGCCCATTGAGGCTTGTTGAGGCATATCAAGGCAATACATGTTCAAAGCAAAACTATTTTTATCGAGGCACATTGAGGCATCTCGAGGCATATCGAGGTACAATTAAATAAAGCAATCATCGAGGCCTGTCGAGGTCCATCAAAGAACATTCAGATTCTATGTATAAATAAGTCTATCGATTTCTATCGAGGCCTGTCGAGACACTCAAAATCCTACAATTCCCAAATTGTTCACTTTATATTGAACCCCATTGAGGCCTGTCGAGGCCCATCGAGTCCAGTCAGATTCTACACTTAAATAACCTATCGATTTCTATCGTGGTCTATCGAGGCACGTCGAGGTGACATCCTTCGCATCCTGTCGATGTCAATCGAGCCCCATCGAATTTTATCAAGGCCTGTTGATTTCTATCAAGGTGGAGGCAAAATTTTGAAAAAAAACTCAGATTTTCCTATGAACAAACCTAATCTAACCTATGAATAAAAAATCGCAGGACAAACAAGCACAGACAAACAAACCCAGAAATGGATCGAGGACTCACCTTCGTTTTCTTCTTAGTGGCTTCTTCGAGCTTTGGGTCGTCCCCTCCGACGTCGTCGCCTCTCAGTTCGTCCCCTCCAATGCACCAACAACCGCGACAAAGATTCGAAAACTGCCAAGGGAAGATTTGGGGGTTTTTTGGGGGAATCTTGTTTCGGGACCGAGAGATTAGAGAAGAGATTTGGAGTTTTTTTTAGAGTTTTGGTTTTGGAACCGAGAGAGTTAGGAAGAGAACAGAGAAAGACGGAGAGAAGAGAGAGAAATAATGTAAACAAATGATAGGAGAGTTTTGGGAACTTAGGAAAACAGTAAGACCAATTTGACATATTAATAGTAGGTAGGATAATTTTGTTATGGCACCCCATTTATTGCATAATATAAAATCACAAAACCATTGTTCATCAGCTTCAACAATTATCATCACCATTTGAGAATAATTCAAACAAAGAACAAAGTTGCATAACAAATCAAACAAACTCAGATCTAAAAAAATTTCAAGTCCCTCGTCGAACCAAACAAACCCATAACTAAAGTAAAAAATATAACCATGTGAAATGGGTATGAATAATGAACAAGTTTGCAAAATGAAGACCACAAATCTGTTGATTTCAATGACTATTGTGTATGAGCATATTTGACAGAAAGGAGAAAAATAAAACCCAAATTTGTATCTCAGCACTTTCGAGCAAGCTTCTCATCTCTGAATCCACCATCTTGTGCCCATTTGAAGCAAAAAAAAATTGGAGAAGAAGGTATATGTAGAATCGTCAAATGTGTTCATCAAGTTTAAGTTCACACCCAATTCAACAATGCTTATTACTTAGAAAAAAACCATGATCTGGTATTGCTTTAACAAAGTTCAAACCTACTCATCATAGACCCAATTTTTTTTTTTTTTGGTATTAAAAGGGAAATGGATTAAAGCTCTGAAGATAAAATGGTAGCCACAAATCGGTACCTCATAGCGCATCTGGACCCCAACCTCTGCTGAGGATGCCAGCTCCGACGAGGATGACCAGTGTAAGAGAAGAAGAGGGAGAAGAGAGATGTCGCTCGTCGTCCTAGATCCAAGGAAGATGAACTGCCGTGGAGCAGAACCAGATCCACGAGCTTCCTCCGCCATTGCTTCCTGCCACCCTCCTCAACTTAGATGGCATCGGTAGCTTTGAAGCCATTGAAGATGATGAATCCTATGTTTTGATTTAATTCAGATAGAAGATCTAATCTATCTCAATTTTATATATCAAATAAAAGTTTTGATTTAATTTAGTTTTCAAAATCAGCCACGTAAGCACTTAACGACCAAGTAGTTACTGTTGTCAAGAAAGTATAACAAAAATTATTTTAGTAAAATAAAAAAAAAAAGTATTTAAGTCTCGTAATCAGCAAAACTTAACTATTTATCGCAAATGCCCCATAACAATTTTAAAAAATATTAATTTAAAACTGTAAAAATAATTAGAAAATACTTGAAATTAATTATTTTTAAACAAAAATCCTCTTACACCTTTTAATCTTAAAATTAAAGATAATGTTATTTGTGTTTTAACAATCTTCTTAAGTCATATGTTGCTTATTCAGGGAGAAGAAGAATAGTTGGTGAATGACACTCATAATAATAATCAGTCAATTTTCAATTGCAACATTTAAGTCGTTCGTTTCAACTTCCAAAGCAAGATTCTTCTAGACAAATTAAACAGCAAAATACTTGTATAATAAGCAATTGTTCAGTTCACAATTGCCTCCATATCAAACTTTGTTGTCCTAATCTGTATGTAGCCGTTGCCATTGTACTTCTTATCAACCATAATATTGTACCATAATCCACCATTCCTGGCTTCTAAGCTTCATTTCTACATGTATGTACCTAATACACTATATCGGCAACCCAAATTAGATAGCCCCGTCCATAAACATCAAAACAAATGATCACGGTATTTCTCAATGATAACATTCACAAAGATAAACTTAGTTGCCGAATTCCCAAACCAACCTTCGGGACTCAACAGGATTATATTCACATTCAGGCAACAAATGATTACCATTGTTCAAGGTTCTTCGAGGAAGCAATGTTGTCCTGTCTCTACTAAAACCAAGTCTTGGTTCATTGACAGGAAAGCTCAAACCATCACAAGTTCTTCGATCAAAGTTGGACAAATTACGCATGTTTTGGTTCAAGGTTCTTCCAAGAAGCATTTGTGTGTTGTCTCTGCTGAAACTATACCTTAGTTCATTGATAAAAGGGGAGTCCACATCTTGGCAAGTTCTTTGATCAGATTCAGGGTACCTATGCATATCAATATCATGGTTTGTGATTCTTCCAGGAAGCATGGCAGCTTTGCTGCTGTTGAAACTATGTCTTACTTCATTAAAAGAAGGTCCCATATCAAAACAAGTTCTTTTATTAGATTCAACCAATATTTGAGTGCCATGATCCGCTGTTCTTTTATGTCTCAAATCATTGACAGGAGAGACCATACCAAGATGATTTAGTCCCTGAATTTCTTCGGTATATTCAAGTTTCCAGGAAAACATCTCACGGTAATCCTCCCAGTTTCTTACACTAGCTTCTAATGGGGATCTCACATAATCAAAGTTAAGACTTTTCTCTACAATATGATCTGATGGAGGATAGGGAAACCTCTGAAATGGTTGGTGAAAGTCTTGATTGAACATTGCAACAGAACTATTTTGAGATATTTTGAAGTCAAATGAAGTAGAGCATTGCCCAAATCTTCTAAGCATTGGAGCAGAGCTTGAAGTAGTTCGCAACCCATTGTTGGATGTAGTAGAGAGTCGAAATTTAAAGGTACTGCACTTCCCTAAAGGGAAAGGTAAATCACATCTGGCACCATCTCCTCTTTTATTATTATAACCAGGATAGTCTTTAATGTTGAACTCCACACACTCGATCAAAGATAATGAGTTCCAAGTTGCCAGTTGCTCTAGGTTCCAAAGGGAAAATGGTGGTGTTGTTTTGTGATTTACATGAATTTCACCATTAGGTCGAAGCATGCTTCTTGCACTCCAAAAAAATCCATGGACAAGTATTCTATGCTTGCTGTGAAGGTTTTACATTGCCCAAGAGAAAAAAAAACACACAAAAAAAAATTATTTGAAGCCCATAAACACATATAACATAAAACAAAAAATACGCCAATATTATACAAACTTCAAACTAAAGCATACTACACATAAGGTGAATCAACAAATGCAAGAATATAATTCAAGCTTTAAACTTATAGCACATTAAAACATGTGAAAGCATAACACAATTGTCTTGGCCCCTTTTACTAGTTTAATAGCTAGAATAAAAGCAAATGGTTTGAAGAATAATAGACAAGCCAAAGATTTTGGTTCTTTTTTCCCTTCTAATTTTGGCTTATAATAATATAAACATTGCAAGCGTACTTTCATCAAAACAAATTGAAGTTTTATATAAGTAAAACCAAGTAAGTCACATAAGAAAAAAATATTAATCAAACAACTTACTGAATTAGACGATTGTCATCTTCCCTTGCACCAAAACCTGCATGAGGAAAATTAAAAATAATCCGGTCGAATTTCCGCATTATCAGTTCAGGATAAGTCTTCAACCTCATTGCATTCACACCATGTAAATTGGATGCTCCCAGGATTCTTAAATTCTCCAAGTTTGATTTTGCTTCCTTGTATTTATTGATGACAACATCTACTTGGGAGAAGAAAAAAATAACAAAAATAGGATAATCCTAGTTAAAGCAGACAAACTATAAGCATTAAAAAAATACACAAGCAAAGGAAAACTAAAAATACACAAGATAAGTCACTTACCATAATAAACTCAAACAAAGTCAAATATTTAGTTTTCTACTCTAAAAGGTGTTGACAAAAACTCACTACAATCTTCATATAAGCCATTTTACTACTATAAATTGCTTTCAATTAATCATTCATAATAATATATTAAAAAACTCGATGACAAACAAAAAGGGAACCGAAAAGAGAAAGATTGAGTTCAATAAACATATAATAATGTGTGCGAGTATGGATTAGGATTATATGAACCTAATCCATAAAAAGATATAAGTTCATGTAACTTCAAAAAAAGCAAAAATAGTTTACAAACTAGCTACACTGCTATTAAATATTTCCTCGGCTTCCCATACAAGCTAAAGAAGATGTAAATATTCTTAACCCAAATGAAGGGATATAAAAAACATAAAAGTATTTGAATAAAGAGAAGAATCTTGTACAATCAAACTATATTAAAGAGTAAGACACGCATTAGTCAGAAAAAGAAAAAGAGGAGAATTCATACCAAATGAAATCACAAATTAGTACTAAAAATATATACACATAGTATTCAAAATCAAAATCAAAATGAAAATTTCAGATTTCTTATTTATTGAACTCATGGAATAGGTAATTTGTAAACGACCACAAACGCAGAGCAAGAGGAAAAGTAGATGAATAATGTACCGTAAGGGTCTAGCGACGTAGCGACGTAGCGACGATGTTAGAAGCAGAGCCAAAAGAGCGAGCCAAACTCGAAGAAAACGAGAAATCGCCATCACCCACTAACAGTATATGATGGTTTGAGGAATAGTACTTAACCCACTTCTCTTCCTCTCCTTGTTCGAGACCCATCTATTATTTCGGCTGGTCAAAACCGACGCTTAACTTTGCAGTGGCAGAGAGAGTGATAGAACGATATACCATCTATTATAGAGTTTGCAGCAAAAATACAAAAGTAAGGAATGTCACTGTCACTGTCATTGTCACTGGGACTGTCACTGTGATTGGCGAGACGAAGAGTCGGATTTTGAGCTTTTTATGAGAACTGTCTACCACTTTGTAACAATTGAGGCCAATTGGCAAATGGGTACGGTCGTTCACACGTTTTTTTTTTTAAAATTGAGTTCCCATGATTTTAAACAATTGTAACCCTTTTATATGTTTTTTTTTGGGAAATTCGCACCTCCTATTTTTGGTTGGGTGTACGATTCACTCCCTTCGTGGCTACCTAAATGATTATTGACTTTATTTACTCCATGCAAAATCTTAGAAAATTCATAATGATTTACACTACGGTTTAGGGCTGAGCATAAAATCTGAAAAAAATTGAGTATACTGATTTTTCGAACACCGAAAAAATCAAAACTAATTAAACTGAACACCGGAAATACAGTTATCGGTGTAAACTGCCACTATTCGATCGGTTTGAAAAATCCGTGTGGACCGAACTTATGAATATATATAGGTTATGTTATGCATATGGACTTTTAATTATGTTTTCAAACTTTCAAATTTGTAAATGTAACTATGTTCTATGTATTTATATTTTAAAAAAAGCACCAAAATGGATTCCAACAATCCAAAAAATTTAGTTTTTTTTTAACTAAAACTTTCTAAAAAATTATGAAATTTAAAAAATAAAAAAAAATTCGGTTTGGTCGGTTTAACCGACCAAACCGCGGTCCAAAATAGTCGGTTTTTTTCTTTAATTGGTTTGGTCGGTCGGTTTTTGGATTGCACCAATCCGAACCGAAAACCGAAGTCTGGATTTAATAATATGAAAAAACCGCCCAAACTGACCGATGCTCAGCCCTAATTTATACTACTAAAAATAGAGTTCAAATATGTTAATTTTCATGCACATAAAAAAATAGTTATTTATGCAATAAACTATTTAAATCTTGTTTTTGGCAGTATAAGTTATTTAAAATTTTCTAAATTTTTTTTTAAAATACTCTAAATAATTACAATATATACTATCATAAAACAAAATTGAGCTGAAAATCATCACAGTACCAAAAATACAGGGTATACAATGCACCCCCATAGAACTTCTCTTTTTTTTTTTAAAAAAAAAAAAATCACACACCTTCCAAAAGATATTTAATATGAAGTTGCCTATTTTAGTTTTTTTCTTCCATTTATAACTTATAACTAGGAAACACAACCGCTCTTCGAGTGCCTTTTTTTTTTAGAAATGAAAATATATGTCCCGAATAATAATAGTATTTTTTTATAGATATTTATAATAATATTATTATTTTTATATAAATATTCTCCCCTATATCAAATATATTTATATATAGATATATTATGTAAAAAAATTAATATATAATACAAATTTTATAAATTCAAAATTATATAAAATATATACTGTAAAAATTAATTATTTAAATAATATATTAAATACTTATATAAATTTCATGAACTCAAAAAAATATATAACTACTTTAGCAATATTGAGTTAAGTCAATCACTTATATAAAAAAAATACTAATATTTCGATAAATCAATATGAATAAATGGTACTTTATTTATATTCTAACGGTATAACACCCACAATGGTTTGTAAACCAAGTGAGGTTATAGGAATTTTTTTAATGGATAATTATTTTTTAAAATAAAAAATTAGAAAAAATAACAAATTAGAGCAATGACTATTAAAGAATTTTTTAAGTATTTATTTTTTATTTCTTTAAATGAAAAATTAGAAAAAAATAATAAATTAGAGCAAATAGAAGGAGAGTTGTCAACTCATAATTTCTCATATATGAAAATAAATATATTAATGCTTGGACAAATTAATGTAAATAAAGAGTACTTTATTTATAGCCTAAAGGTATAACACTCACAATAATTTGTAAACCATGTGAAACTATAGAGATGTTTTATAATTGTTAATTAAATATTTTTAAAAAAATAAATGTTAAATATAAAAAAAAATTACAAATTAGAGAAAATAGAATAAGACGGTATCACCTTATCTCCTCAAAGCTCTCATTTATATAAATCTAAATTATATAAAAAAATTCAATATATAATATAAATTTTACGAATTTAAATTATATAAAAATATATATTACAAAAATTAAATATATTAAATATTAATATAAATTTGACGAACTCAAAAAAATATAACTACTTTGAAAATATTGAGTTAAATCAATCAATTATATAAGAAAAAAATACTAATATTTGGATAAATCAATATGAATGAAAAATACTTGTTTTCTATTCTAAAGTTATAACACTCATGATAATTTATAAACAATGTGGGACTATAGAGATTTTCTTAACTGTTAATTAATTATTTCTTTGAATAAATGTTAAATAATTTTTTTTTTAAAATAACAAATTAGAGCACAAAGAAGAATAGAAGAAGATGACGCCAACTCGTCTCCTCAACGATCTCCTTTATATAAATATGTAAAAATATATACTACAAAAATTAAATATATAAATAATATCCTACATATGATATAAATTTGATGTTCTAAAAAAATATAACGATTTTGGCAATATTGAGTTAAATCAATCACTCCTATAGAAAAAACACAATGTAAATGAAGAGTATTTTAACTCAATATTGCCAAAATAGTATTAATTTTTAGATCATCAAATTTATATCAGTATGTAATATATTATTTATAAAAAAAAAAAAGTATAACACCACAATAGTTTGTACACCTTGTGTGATTGTACTGATTTTTTTAACTGTTGATTAATTATTTCTTGAATAAAAAATTAGAATAAATAATAATATTTGGGCAATATTGAATTAAATCAATCACTCATATAGGAAAAAATATTAATGTTTAGATAAATTAATATTATTGACTTGTGATATTGGCCAACAGTCATATGTACAGTATACAACACATTTTGAATGAAATAAATTGAATAAACGACATAGCACGATTATCTTAAGTAAACACATATGAATTTTATAGTGGTTCAGGCCTATTCTAATGAACAATAATAACTTAATCCACTTAGTCTTTAGTATTGAATTACTCGATCGACAATTACAAGTACGAACTGATGAGTTCTCTCATTAAAAAGAATTTTCTCCCAAAATTCCAGAAAAAGAGATCCCATGGAGAATGTCCAAAAGTCCTCTTTATGAAGCCCTGGGTCCTTTATTTATAGTACCCAAGGGCTATTACATGATCAGTAGTACTGGAGATTGTCGTTTGGTACACGATCATCTGGTAGTGGAGATACACGTCCACCTCCCCATGATTATGAGATCTTGGGTCTTCTCGTTGTTTCTCTAGATCGTGGTGAATAATGCACGATAGAAACCTTTGGGAAGATGTTAAGTCTCTGTTGGGATGTGAGACTTAGATGCTAGGCCTGACGACCCGAGCTTGGGTGCTAGGCCTGTGACCTTTTGGGTGCTGGACCTATTGATCCTCTAGGTGCTAGGCCTGTGACCTCTAGGTGCTAAGCCTGTTGATCTCAGCTTGAACGAGAGTGAGTATTTCTCAGTGAAGTGTACTTGGGGGGTTTGAGCCGACCACCCTATGAAGAATAGGGTGGGCCAACCACCCAGGTGGTTCTTAAGCAGGTCAGGCCGACCACCCCTAGGGATCCCTGGACATACTAGGGCAGACCACCCCTAAGGGTAGGGGTCAAACCGACCACCCCTAGGGGGTTAAGGCTTGGTCGACTTACCCATAGGTCATGGATCTATCTTTTTTACTCATCGGTCTTTTCTCAATACTTTGTCGTTTTTCCCTGATTTGTGATGTCACATGTCGCATTATCATTCGTCACGTCATCCTCGTATTTTTTAGGGATAACAAATACAAATGAAGAGTATTTTATTTACAGTCTAAATCTATAACACCTACAATGGTTTGTAAATCATTTGAGACTAATAAGATGTTTTATAATTGTTAATTAAATATTTTTTTAATATAAAATATTAGAAAAAACCACAAATTAGAGAAAATAGAGAACATAGTGTTGGGGTTTATGCCCTAATTAAAACTTAATTTCATTGTAATCTCATTTATTATCAATAAAAGAATAGAAATCATTTTTTGACTTGGTGAATCACTTTGCTCACATGTTTTATTTCATGATTATTTATTTAATATAAATTTTTATTAAATCTCGAGCATATAGCTAATCGTATTTATAGTGACGTAATCACAGTGGAATATAAATATGATTATATGTTCAAAATAAGTTAGTTCTAATATTAGTCAGTGCACATGATTTACACTGACTTGCCAATCTACGATATGATTTACTTACACATTGCAGTGTTATGTTCTTTCCAAAATATTAGCAAAGTAGATAAGATCGGATATATTTGTTACATTGGACATGACCGATATTGAAAGTTGATAGGATAAGTAAACATACTGTTACTATCTATTCTAGCCATATCATATAGTTGATCATAGGTCAATTCAATCTCAATTCTCAGTGGTTAGTATTCTAACTAATTGTATTATTTGAGTTCTTTGACTTGTTTTTTACCAGCTTACCCTACGGACTAGCCGATACTTACATCTTGGGAACTCGGTAGTATAATTGAGTGGGAGTGTTAATCATAGATATGAACATCTATAGCTTCTGATGAAGAAGTGGAATGATGGTTTCCTTTTAGTTTGGTTCAAGGTGATAAATGATAGAGACCTCATTTTAGTAATTAATATTAGTTTACTGAACTATCATTTACAATAAACTAAGTGTTTTAAGTATAAAATACAATGAGGGGTAAAACGGTATTTTAGTCCCATCTTGTTGACGCCATTTTTCGTCAAACAGTGAAAGAAGAGCACGTAAACAATGAATGACAATGGCTAAATGAAATAAAACAAATCAAACACGCTATTTTTACGTGGTTCAGCAGTTAAATCTGCCTAGTCCACAAGTCTCTGTTATTAATCTCAAGATTATCTCTGAAAATTCTTAAGCATGAATTCTTCAGAGTTTTCTCTCCAGGATCAGAATTTCGGTCCCTTACAATGGTGCATGGCTTCTCTATTTATAGAGAAGGATGCAGAATACTATCCCACATATTTTGGGTAATTACTCTTTTGTGAATAAAACAAATGGCTTTAAATGCCTATAATTAGATATAAAAGGAAACGTCCCTGAAGACCAGGAAACGCATAACTGACCAAATAATATCCCACGATTCTTGGGGATTTACATTAATAAATGAGGATTACATCTCATATTTATAATACTTGTAGGTATTCAAGGTGGTTATCGCGTATCCCTAAGGCTTTAGCATCCCAGGTCCCGCGTCATTGTGCGAGCTAATGACATCTCCCGAGATCACATGTCTTTCGAGATCGTACGTACATCGAGCTGGAGACCCCCGATCCGAAGTCGTCCTCGAGGATGAGTGTGTTCTCGGAGCTACCCTTCGAGATCGAGATCGTTTTGAGGTCACCATATTCGAGATCATATATCGTACTTTGCAGGCTCGATATACAATCCTAGAACATACTCTAATCCTTACGAGACCATTCGTTACGAATCCAACTTTCGAGGTCACATTTACCATGGCTCGAAATCTGGGTATAACATCTTGCCCCCTCAAAAGTATTTGTTCGAATCCTAAGAGAAGGAAACTTTTGAACTACTTTCTTTGAGAACTGTACCGTCATACACTCTTGAAAATGGACACGCGTCAGTCGGGTATTGCTCACTTTAGGTACTTGAGTACCTTGGAAACACGCCCACGATCGTCCGTCTGACAACTTTTCGGCGCCTTCTTGTCATTGATCCCCATCCGTTCGATCTAGTGAGGATTTCATTCGACGCTCCTGATTAATTCCTTTTCCCCGCCTATATATACAAGACCCCACTCTTCATCTTCTTCACTTTTATCTTCATTCGCCATAAGCAAGAAAAGAAAACACAAGCCCAGAAACCTCTTTGCAAAGTTCATGTTCCGTGCATGTTTTCTCGACCAAAGAAGCAAAGGAATCCTGGTCTGTTCGAGTCAGTGAGTTCTTTCCTGCAACCTCTTCTTCAATCGAAGATCTCTCTGCAATCACCATTACTGTGTAAGTATGCCATTTTTCTTCTCCATTTAAAATGTTCTTGCTGTGTGTGCTAGTTTATGTTCTTAGCATGATACGATAGGAGGTTTTGAACCGATAGGCTTTTATGCTTCCTAGATTTTCATTCTGGATGTCGTCTCTGGTTTATACCCAGTTTTGACGTTTGAGTGTGGTTCCCATTTTCTGGGTTTTGAAACCCTTAGGCAGCGTTTCTTGTACATTAAGTTTTCGGATAAAAACATGGGCTTTGACAAATTCACGAAACCCAAAAACGCTTTTCTTGGCTAACCGCCACTCTTCTTTCCCTTGAATTTCGGGATTTTCAAAAAATTATCCACACTCCTTTTCTTTTTCGTGGAATACACGCCCCTGACTCCTCAATAAGGGTCTTAGTATTTTAGTCTCGTTCCTAAACCTCCGAGCTCATTCCATCGAGCTCGTGACTCTTGCATGCATGGCCTTCACCATTTTTTCTTTCTTGCTAGATGTCATAGAATCTGGAAAGACGGTGGGGGTCAGTGCTGGCAGTCCCTTACGAGCCGAAATCTCCGAGCCCGGAATCGCTCTTTGCCCGGAACCAACGTCGGATAAGAGAATACGAGCTTGCACGCAAGCAAGAAGACATCCGAGCTCACTATCGCCGCCAGATAGACGAAGTCATCGAAAGGAAGAGAAGAGTTCTTCGGGAGGCCATCTATCCGGAGCCCAATTCAGGACCTAGGCCTATTCCCCTCGACCCGGCGCTAAAAGTCACTGTTGCGTATCACCCAGGGGAACTCCAGTTTTCATTAACGAGGGAAACTTCATCTTCGCAGCCAAGGAAGGAGATGTTCGAGGCCGAGCTCTACTGGAGCACGGTTACCACAGCCAGCCAAATATCTAAAATATTGGCCTTCCATGGCCTTAGCTCATCCGACGCCTTTAAGTGTCGAGTTCCGACCAGCCATGAACAGAGCTGTTTCGCTCCTGGCGGCCGCGACGCCACAGTGAGATACGCGGCATGGAGCCAGGAGCACATGAGGGCAGGAGCTTTGCTGCCCTTGAAGTCTTTTTTCAAAGACTTTACTGATTTCATTGGGTTGGCACCGTTCCAGCTCAACACCAATTCATACAGGGTGTTGTCTGCCCTGAGGTCCTTGTATCACGAGCTGCAGTGGAAAGGACCCTCACCTCAAGAGATTTTATATCTCTTTTGTTTGAAAAGTAACCCCTCCCGAGATCAGGGAGGGGATGGTTTTTACTACCTCTCGAGCTACCCCAAGGAGATGAAGGTTTTTGGGGATCTTCCCAACCACCCGCCTGACTTCAAAAAGGCCTTCTTCTGGACAGATGGTCTGTCCCCGTCTCGGCATTATTCGTTCAGGCGGATTCGTAAGTATTCTCGTTACTTTTATTCCTGAGCTCGAGCCTTTAGTTCTTAAATCCATATTTAGTTGAAATGTGTCTCGCCTTTCAGCTAATTTCCAGCGTCCCACCCCCGATGAGGCAATGAAAAGGCACAGAGAAGCCTTGCTCCGACTCCCTTACGGCAGGAGATCTCTTTCATATCTATTGCATGAGGACAAGCTCCGAGCCTGCGGGTTGTTGGGAGAGGGCCAGTCAACCTCTGACTGGTCCAGTAAAAAATATGAACGCTGGGAGGAAGTGCCACTGCCCACAGGCGCCCTTCCTCCGAGGGGAGAAAGGAGACCGTCACTCCCAGTTCGCCTGAGGAGTCCGCGATCGGGGAATGAGGCCAATGACGAAGCCTCGAGCTCGGATTCGAATGGAGGTAAAACCCTTCCTACTTCGCGAATGTGGTCCCCCACTTTACTAAAACACAGGCCCAATAGGTTAGTCTCGTGCCCACAGGATAGATACCACTTCTACATATGGAGTTGGATAGATGACTGTGTCCATAGGTTTGATAGTGGGCTCGGGAAATACGATACCATGTACACCACGGACGAGGTGTGGAATGGGATAGCTGTGCAGTACGGGACCAATGATTATAGGGACCTCTCGAGGTTATCACCTACTTATAGGGAAGGCACTCCCCCCGCCTCCTCTGAAGACGGGGGAATTTCATGGTCCCCAAGCTCGAGCTCGGGGGAGAGTTCCAATTAGGTTTCTTCTATCATCACTCTATATGTCTGTGATACTGAAATAACTTGATGTACACCTTTCCTTTACTGACTCACTGTGTTGTGACTTGTGCAGGCGAGATGGACTCCGACCTTGACACCCTTATCGACAATGCAGGCGCCAAGAGGAGCAAACGCCCTAGGGCGGGGTCACTGAAGACCGGCCAGCCGGGCAAAGGCTCCAAGAGATCCAAGAAGACACCTCCCCTTGCCCCGCCGGCTTCGAGCTCTGTTGTTGCGTCGACTGTCCAGGCCAGCGCCTCCACGACAATGCCATCCTCGCAGGCCGTCGTCTCCGCGGTTGCACCGACTTCGCTGGTTGGTGCCCCTGCCATTGCTGAGTCCCAACCTCCTGTGGTGGGTGAAAAGTCTTCTGCTCAACTTTCCAGAAGACCTTCTGCTTCTCGAGTTCAGAAGCTAACAATCTCCACCCATATGGACTCATATGTGGTGGACAATGCTGCTGGTCCTCACGGATCTACCCTGATCTCGGATGTCATGTCTCGGATCGGCCAGAGCTATGGCAGTTTCGAAGCTCCCCAGTGGCAGTGCTTAACCGGCACCCGAGACCGCACTGTTCTTTACGAGAAGAGTATCGAGCACGCTGCTGCGGTAAGTATTCTTCTATGTTCCTTTTGCTTACATTCATACTGACCCCGAGGCTAATGGTGGTTTCTTCCTTTTTTCAGGCTCTTGCCTTCACTGCCCAGCTCAATTACGAGCTGAATAACGAGATCCATTCGAGTAGGACTCATGCTCAAGAGGCGAAGGACCTCCACCTTAGAGCGAACGACGATCTGAAGGCGGCGAATGCTAAGCTCGAGGTAGGGGTTAAGGAGCGTGAGGACATGGCCAAGGAGCTTGGAAAGCTGAGAGCTGAACTTGAGGAGCAAAAGAAAGATAACACCCAGCTTCGGGAGACCAATAAGAAGCTTGAAGAGGACAAGGCCGCCACCTTCGACGTCATAGAGGATGCCAAAACTCGCCTGCTTGCCGAGTACAAAGAAAAGAAGGAAAAGGCGGTCGACTCAGCCATGTACCGGATGTGGGCTTATAACGAAGAGCTGGACACCAGCTTCTTAGGTTCTCACGAGGCGCCGCTTCTTGAACGATGGAATGCTCGGCTCGAGAAGGAAAAGGCTGTTTCGGGCACCGTTTCGGAGGAAGCTTAGGAGGATAGTCATGCTATTCGTCCTGAGGGGTCCGATGCCACTGATGCTGAGAAGGCCAAGGAGACTCCTCTTCCTTGAATCTGACCTCGGGGAGATCAGTTATCGGGGCTGCGTCCCCTTATTTCTGTAACTATTTTAATATATGCCCACGGGGCTGATACAATTTCTTTTACCATTCTTTTATATGCTTTACATTTCTTGGCTCGAAATATTTTGCATATTTTTATATTGATGAACCGGTTATGTTTATTTATTCATACAAACATAGTTTGGATTTACACTCGAAATTCGATGCATTCATGCATAGTTTATTCGAATTATCTGCTTCCGACCTCGTTACTTATCAAGGTTGGATATTACTTTAACCATGAACTCAAAAGTACTTATATGGTATGTAATGTGAATGATCTGGTTATATCTTTTTTGTTTAGTCACTTTTCCTCATCCTCAGTTTTTGTTCCGAGGTTAAGAGTTTGAAACTATTTCTCTTAAGATATTCCAGCCTCGATCTCGACTTGTCTCGTTATAGGTTTAGGCTCCTATTTATCATCGATCAATTTTTTGGCTGGTTTGTTCCAGACCTATTAAGTTTGCACATCTGGTTAACTCCAAACGTTTTAGGTTTTTGGTAGTTCAGTTTTCTCCGAACCATCTAGGTTCGCGTATTTGGTTATCTCCAAATACTTTTATCTTTTTGATAAGTCGGTTATGTCCGAACTATCTAAGTTCGCGTACTTGGTTATATTCAAATACTTTATCTATGTATATATTTTTATTTTATTTTTTAATCTGATGGTATATATACCAATGATGCCCCCTTAATATCCTATGAGTGTGACCATAGGTTATTAAATTAAGAGAGGTTGCAAAAATAAAAAGAAATTACATATGGAACAAAATAGACCTTTTATTTGATGAAATTCAAAAACAAACAAACAAACAAACTAGTACAGATAGAAATTCATGGTTACAGGCAACACTTCCTACACTATTGATAGTAAGGTCTAAGGTGTTCGCCATTCCATGCTCGCGGTATTAGGCTCCCATCCAATCTCGCGAGCTTGTACACACCAGGTCGGATGACTGACTCTATCTGGTATGGTCCTTCCCAGTTTGGCCCGAGCACTCCGGCTGCTGGATCTCGGGTTGCCAAGAATACGCGTCTTAATACCAGATCTCCCATTCCGAACTTTAGATCTCGAACCCTCTTATTGAAATATCGTGTAGTTCGTTGCTGGTAAGCAGCATTTCTCAGCTGAGCCTCTTCTCTTTTTTCTTCGATCAAGTCTAGGGTTTCTTCGAGCTGAGTATGATTTGAATTCTGATCGTAAATTTGAGTTCGGATCGTCAGGATTTCGACCTCGATGGGCAACATTGCCTCGAAGCCGTACGCTAGAGAGAATGGAGTATGTCCTATTGATGTCCGAGCTGTGGTCCTGTATCCCCAAAGGACTTGAGGCAATTCCTCGGGCCATCGTCCCTTTGCCTCCTCCAACTTTTTCTTTAGAGAGCTCTTGAGAGTTTTGTTAGCGGCTTCGACCTGACCATTCGCTTGAGGGTGAGCCACTGATGAAAAACTCTTTATTATGCCGTTCTTTTCACAAAAGTTGGTGAATAAGTCGCAATCGAACTGGGTTCCGTTATCGGATACAATCTTTCTCGGTACTCCGTATCGGCATACGATGTTCTTTACCACGAAGTCAAGGATCTTTTTCGAAGTTATAGTTGCCAATGGTTCAGCCTCTGTCCATTTCGTGAAGTAATCAACGGCGACTACAGCGTATTTCACTCCACCTTTTCCAGTTAGGAGAGAGCCTATGAGGTCGATACCCCATACTGCGAAAGGCCATGGGGATGTCAACATGGTCAGTTCGGATGGTGGAGCTCGGGGTATCATGGCGAATCTCTGGCATTTGTCGCATTTCTTCACATACTCAAAAGAGTCTGTTCTAATGGTTGGCCAGAAATATCCTTGACGTATGATCTTCTTGGACAGGCTATGCCCCCCGGTGTGGTCTCCGCAGAACCCTTCATGAATTTCTTCAATGATCTTCTTTGCTTCGGGAGGGGTTACACACCTAAGCAGTGACATGGAATATCCTCTTCTGTATAGCTTTCCGTCCAAAATGGTGTAACGAGGAAGTTGATACATCAACTTTCGAGCTTGATTTCGATCTTTTGGAAGAATTCCATTTTCGAGATAATCAACTATTGGACTCATCCAGGTTGGTTCTGTTTCAATCATACACACATCTTCCTCGTCTGGCTCAGTAATGCTGGGTGCTGATAGGTGTTCTACGGGTACAACATTCAGCTCTTCATTTTCGGTGGAAGTGGCGAGTCGAGCTAAGGCATCTGCATTTGAGTTTTGTTCTCGGGGAACCTGTTCGATTGCATAAAACTCGAAATACTCCAATGCGGATTTTGCCTTCTCCAGATAAGCTGCCATTCTTGTGCCACGAGCCTGGTACTCTCCCAAGATTTGATTAACCATGAGCTGGGAGTCGTTGTAGCAATGTATAGCTTTGGCCTTGAGCTCTTTTGCTATTCGTAGTCCCACGAGTAGAGCCTCGTACTCAGCTTCATTATTAGATGCTTTAAAGCCAAATCTTAAAGCAAAGTGAAATTTTCTCCCTGCAGGAGTGATCAGAATAACTCCTGCCCCCGCTCCATTTTCATTTGACGAGCCGTCGATGTAAAGTTTCCACAGCTCGTGGGCCGTGGTTATTACCTCGTCGTCGGCTATACCAGTGCACTCCACTATGAAGTCTGCCAAGGCTTGTGCCTTAATGGTCGTTCTTGGATGGTAAGTGATCTCGAACTGTCCGAGCTCGACAGCCCATTTAAGGAGTCGACCTGACGCCTCTGGTTTAGACAGGACTTGCCTAAGTGGTTGATCTGTCAGTACATGGATGGGATGTGCCTGAAAGTAGGGGCGGAGCTTGCGAGATGAGTGGATTAAGCTGAGGGCGAGTTTCTCCATCAATGGATATCTTGACTCTGCCCCCAGTAATCTCTTACTGATGTAATAGATGGGTTTCTGCACCCTCTCTTCCTCTCGAACGAGCACCGCGCTTATCGCGTGTTCGGTGGTTGAGAGGTATAGGTACAATACTTCTCCCGTTTCGGGTTTTGACAGGATGGGTGGTTCAGTGAGGTGTCTTTTGAGCTCCTCAAAGGCTAGCTCGCACTCTTCTGTCCATTCAAATTTCTTACTTCTTTTTAATAAGTTGAAGAATGGAAGGCCACGATCCGTTGACTTCGAGATGAATCTGCTCAGGGCGGCCATCCTGCCAGTCAAGCTTTGGACATCTTTATGCTTCCGAGGTGAAGGCATATCAATCAGGGCCTTTATTTTGTCAAGATTAGCCTCGATTCCATGAGAGTTGACAATGAAACCCAGAAATTTTCCCGAAGATACCCCAAAAGTGCACTTCTGAGGATTTAACTTCATGTTGTACTTTCTGAGCACGCCAAAGCACTCTTCGAGGTCATCAACATGGTTCTTGTTAAGTTGAGACTTTACAAGCATGTCATCAACATAAACTTCCATGTTGTTCCCTATTTGTTCTGAAAACATCATGTTTACGAGCCGCTGATATGTAGCTCCAGCGTTCTTGAGTCCAAACGGCATAACATTATAACAGTATAGCCCTTTATCTGTAATGAAGCTCGTATGTTCTTGGTCGGGGGCATGCATGGGAATCTGGTTATATCCAGAATATGCATCCATGAATGACATCAAGCCATGCCCCGCCGTGGCATCCACGAGCTGATCAATTCTCGGCAGCGGAAAACAGTCTTTTGGGCAAGCCTTGTTGAGGTCCGAGTAGTCAATACAGGTTCTCCACGTCCCATTGGGCTTTGGGACCAACACTGGATTGGCTACCCAGTCAGGGTAAAAGGCATCCCTAATGAAATGGTTTGCTTTTAATCTGTCAACTTCCTCCTTTAATGCTTTCTTTCTGTCCTCGTCCAGTTGTCTTCGCTTTTGTTGCTTCGGGGGAAAGCTTTTGTCTATGTTTAATGCATGGCTCGCAACATTTGGGCTTATCCCCACCATGTCTGAGTGTGACCATGCGAAGACATCCTGGTTTTTCTTTAGAAAGCAAATTAATTGCTATTTTGCTTCGTCTTGGAGGTGTTTTCCGACCTTCACCTTCTTCGAGGGATCAGCTTCGTCGAGCTGAACTTCTTCGAGCTCTTCCAATGGTTCGAGGTCAACTTTCTCCTCAATCCTTGGATCGATTTCCTCGTCAATTTCTAAAACTGTTCCATCTTTATTTTGTACGATAACGAGTGCTTGAGCGCTCGTTTGTTTCTTTCCCCTCAAAGAAATGCTATAGCACTCCCTTCCTGCCAATTGATCTCCTTTTAATGTCCCGATCCCACTTGGGGTTGGGAACTTAAGGGCCAGGTGCCTCACAGATGACACTGCCCCCAGCCCGACCAGGGCAGGTCTCCCGAGCAGTACATTGTAAGCAGATGGTAAATCTACCACCACGAACTCCATTATCTTGGTCACCGAGACTGGATAGTCTACCAAGGTCACAGGGTGTTCAATGGATCCCATACAGGCAGTCCCTTTTCCTAAAAAGCCGTACAAAGTAGTTGCACATGCCTTCAGGTCGCGAAGGGAGAGTCCCATTTTCTCGAGAGTCGCTTTATAAAGAATGTTGACTGAGCTCCCATTGTCTATGAGAACTCGGCGGACTCTCTTGTTGGCAAGCTGAAGAGTAATAACCAATGGGTCATGATGAGGGAACTGAACATGGGAAGCGTCCTCCTCAGTGAAGGTTATCGGTTGCGTTTCAACCCTTTGGCTTTTTGGTGCCCTAGGTTCGGGTTCATAAGGAGACCCGTCCCCTGTCTTCAGCTCGTTAACGTATCGCTTTTGAGCATTTCTGCCCCCTCCTGCGAGATGAGGCCCTCCTGAGATGGTTATTACGTCCTCTCCATCTATCGGCGGGGGCCTGTCTTCTTCCCGAGATCGGGAGTTATTATTTTGTGCCGTCGGAGGCGCGGCTACTCTCTGGCTCGCAGTAGTCTGTCCAGTACTCTGGTTTTTGACATACTGCCGGAAATAACCTCTCGAGATCAACCCTTCGATCTCATCCTTCAACTGTCAACATTCATCAGTTGTGTGTCCGGTGTCTCTATGGAACCGACAATACTTACTGGAATCCCTTTTGGATTTTTGATTCCTCATTGGGTCCGGACGCCTGAAGGGGACCTGGTTTTCATTAGCCAGGTATATGTTTTCCCAAGACTCGTTGAGCTCGGTGTGCACTTTATATACGGAGAAATACCTTTCTCCTTTCTTTTTCTTTCCTCCTTCAGCCTCGGGGTTATTTCCCTCGCTCTTTTTCCTCTTGGAGGGATTCTCCGAGGTAGGCTGTGGAGCTGCTGGGTCAGCCGAGGTTGAGGCGGAGTTAATGTTTATCGTTGTAGTTTCGGTCTGCGAGGTCGCCTTGAGCGTTGACCTCACCTCCTCTACATTGACAAACCTCTGCGCCTGTCTGTTAAACTCGGTTATTGACCTCACCGGTTTCCCTTGCATGTCATCCCAAAGGGCACTTCCGTGTAAAACACCAGCTCGGATGGCCATCAGGTGCCCACTGTCATCCACATCTTGAGCTCGGGCGACCTCTAGATTGAATCTTGTCAGGTAGCTTTTCAGTGTTTCGCCCGGCTGTTGTCGGACGTTAGTCAAAGTGGATGCCTCTGGTCTGACTCCCATCATAGCTCGGAACTGCTTCTTGAAGTCTCTAGACAACTGATCCCATGAAGTTATCGAGTGTCTCTTGTACTTTTCGAACCAACTCTTGGCAGGTCTGGCCAATGATGTTGGAAACAACATGCATCTGAGCTCGTAACCTACGTTACTAGCTCTCATAATAGTGTTGAATGTACTCAGGTGACTGCATGGGTCGGTTTTTCCTTCAAACGCTAGGATGTGAGGAATCCGGAACCCTTGAGGAAACTGAGTGTTAGAAATATGTGGAGCAAACGGCTCGAGCTCCTCGTCAGAGTCCTCATATCGTCCATTCCCTCGTTCATTCTTTAAAAGCCTAAAGGCTTTTTCGAGCTGGTCGATCCTTTCTTGGACTGGGTCCTTAGGTGGTGTCTAGAATTGACAGTCATTGATCATGATTCCAGGCTCGCGTCTCCGTGAGGGATCTCTACGCCCATTCAGGTGATTCCTTAGGTCCGGATTCATCTGATCTCCCTTCCCCCTGCTCTGATTCAGATGGTTTCGCAGGTCAGGACGATTCTTGCGGCTTCCAGTATTTTTACGACCTCGGTCGTGTTTACTGACGGACCTGGTCTCTCCGGACTCGTCACTGGTGAAACTCATCGATCGTTCATTTCGCGATGGGTTCTTCCCATGTCGCCTTGTCTCCATAGTGCGAGACCGGGACGTCTGACTTTTCTCAGATTGTGCGCCTCTCCACTCCTGGAAAGTCTCCCTGTGTCCTTGTCTATCCCCCGTATGCCCTTGATCCTCATCTCGAACAAGTTGAGCGTTTCCGCGGGGAGGTGAAGGATATCTTATGGGAGACGGAGGGAACCGTATAGGCAACGGTGGCTGCCGCCCTTGCCTCGGCCTAGAGGGTCCAGAATTTTCCCGAGATGGGTCAGTCGCGTTCGGTGCACTACTGGGAACCTGAGTCCGAGCCTCGGTAGGAGCTCGGTTATTCTCAGTTCCTGTAGGCACTTCCACAGGTGGATTAGGCGGGACCCGAGCTCGGGTACTCCTCTGGGGCCTAGGAGGAGTAGATGGCTCTGCTGGTGCCGGAGGTTGAGTCGGCCTCCTTGTGGCAGCATCTTTTCATGGACGTCCACGGGGCCTCCGGGGAGGAACATGCACGTCCCTTGGAGGAGGGACTTGGTTTTCGCGCGGAGGCGGGGGCTGAGCCACCTGCGCCTCTGCGGCCATCCTAGTCAACTTCTCATTCCGTTTGTTGGCTTCTGCCAATAGCTGTTTCAATTGCCGGTTTTCCAATTCTACAATAGGAACGTAACGCTCAGGATTGTAGTACATATCCTCATCCCTCAGTGGAGGCGGTGGTCCCCGGGAATCGGAGGACCCACTTCTCTCCTCAACATCCGGGTTCTCCATTGGTTGTTTTCCAGGACGCCTTGGGTAGCTTTCATCAGGGGTGTTCTGATTGTTTGTAGCCATGAATCTCTCAGGGATGAATGCTTAAGGCTCTCAATGAAAGCACCAAACTGTTGACGCTGTTTTTCGTCAAACAGTGAAAGAAGAGCACATAAACAATGAATGACAATGGCTAAATGAAATAAAACAAATCAAACACGCTATTTTTACGTGGTTCAGCAGTTAAATCTTAGAAATAAGGTCATGATTATAGTTCATTTATCTTAGAAACATGTGTTTTAGAGAATGATAAATCTGTTTGGATTATTGATTCTAGATCTACTAACCATGTTTGTAACTCTTTACAGCTTCTTGAATCGTGGGAGGAAGTGGACGAAGGAGGCTTAAAGCTTAGAGTTGGGAACGGAGCGTTCGTTGCGGTCCAAGCTAGAGGAAGAGCTCATTTGAAGTTCAGAAATAAATTTTTAATTTTAAATGGTGTATTGTTTATTCCCGATTTAATTAGAAATTTAATTTCTGTTTCCATGTTGAAATTAGAACGATTTGTTATGACTTTCACAAGTTCTAATATATTTATTTCTTTCAATGGATCACAATTGTGTATTGCATGTTTGGAAATCGAGCTTTATATTCTGTGACCTAATGAACCCCTCGCTCTTAACAATGATTTATTCAAAGTAGCTAGACCTATGACCAATAAACGTCAAAAGATCCACAACGATAATATGACGTATTTATGGCACTTGAGACTAGGTCACATTGGCTATGATAGGATTCAAAGACTTACAAAGGACGGGCCTTTGAGGGAACTCACCTTAGATGAATTACTTGTCTATGAAACTTGTCTTGAAGGCAAACTGATCAAGCGTCCATTCTCTGCAAAGGATGATAGGGCTAAAGAACCACTTGGACTTGTGCATTAAGATGTTTGTGGACCTTTGAATGTACAAGCCAGGGGTGGTTTTGAGTATTTCGTCACTTTCATTGACGATTACTCTAGATACTCATGTATTTACCTAATGCATAGGAAATCGAAAACATTTTCAAAGTTTCAGGAATTCCTAGTGATGGCTCAGAACCAATTAGGTAAAACATTAAATATCTTACGATTTGATAGGGGTGGAGAATATTTGGATATTCAGTTCCTGGATCATTTAATTGAACTTGGGATATTATCACAACTTACTTCCCTAGGTACTCCGCAACAAAATGGTGTAGCAGAACGTCGGAACATAACTTTATTGGAAATGGTTAGATGCATGCTTAGTTACTTAACTCTACCAACTTCATCCTGGGAACATACAATTGAAACCGAGAACGACATTCTCAATGCCGTGCCATCTAAATCAATCCCCAAAACACCTTTAGAATGCTGGAATGGTTGTGAACCTAGTTTACGCCATTATAGAATTTGGGGGTGTTCCGCCCACGTCCTGAGGAAAAAGGAAGGAAAGCTAGAACCGTGAACTGAAGTTTGCATGTTTGTTGGCTATCCTAAAGGTACTCATAATGAACTTTTCTAAAGTCATTCATAAAAGAAAGTGTTTACTTCTACGAATGCTACTTTTTTGGAAAATGAATATGTCCAAAACTTCAAACCACCCAGCAAAGTAGTTTTAGAGGAGATGGTTAAATAATTGACTCCGACCAATGTTCCATCATCATCAGTGTGAGTTGATGATGAAATTCCCACTCTTCATGTCCAACTGACACAAGTCGATTTAAATGAAGTAAATACCACTGTTCCGGAGCAAACAGTCACGGAGCCTCGTCGTAGTGGGAGGGTTTCTAGGAACCCAGTTTGCTATGGTTTTGATGGTGAAACCAATATGGTTGTTGGTGACACTGGTGACAATGATCCTTTGTCTTTCAAATAGGCAATGGATAGCCCTGAAAAGGAACTATGGCTCGAAGCCATGAAACAGGAAATGGAGTCCATGTACTCAAATTCCGTCTGGGATCTTGTGGAAGCACCTAGTGACTTTAGGGCCATTGGGTGCAAGTGGATCTACAAGAAAAAATCAGGTGTTGATGGAAATATCAAGACTTATAAAGCTCGATTAGTGTCAAAGGGTTATACCCAAAGAGAAGGCATGGACTATGAGGAAACTTTTAGTCCGGTAGCCATGCTCAAGTCCATTCGCATCCTCCTATCATAGCAGCCGCTCTTGACTATAAGATCTAGCAAATGGATGTCAAGACAACTTTTCTTAATGGGAAGCTTGACGAAGTCATTTATATGGATCAGCTAGAAAGATTTAAAGTAGCTGGTCAAGAAAGAAAGGTTTTCAAGTTGAATAGGTTTATTTATGGACTTTAGCAAGCTTCTCATTCCTGGAACCTTAGGTTTGATGAAATAATCAAAACCTATGGCTTGGAACAAATATTGATGAGCCTTGTGATTACCAACTGAAGGCAAATCAAATAGTGGTATTCTTGGTTCTTTATGTAGATGATATCTTACTCATTGGAAACAATGTTAAGAAATTGCTAGATGTGAAGAATTGGTTAAGCACTCAATTCCAGATAAAGGATTTGAGTGAAGCAAGTTATGTTCTAGGTATCCAGATCATTAGGGATAGAAAGAACATACTCTCAGCTCTATCTCAAGCAGCTTACATAGATAAAGTGCTTGAATGATTCTCAATGACAAATTCCAAGAAAGGATGTTTACCGTCCCGCCATGGAATTCATCTTTCAAAGAAGCAGTCTCCCCAGACTCTTGAAGAGGAAGATGCAATGAGAAAAGTTCCTTACGTATCTGCAATTGGAAGTCTGATGTATGTCATGTTGTGTACTAGACTAGATATCTGCTACGCAGTAGGAGTAGTGAGCAGGTATCAGTCAAACCCAGGACCGGAGCATAATATATCAGTTAAGCATATCCTGAAGTATTTAAGGTGGACTAAGGATTATATATTAGGCTACAGGGGTGGAATTATGAACCATGTAGGCTACATTGATTCATATTTTTAGACAGATGTCGATGACAAGAAGTCTACTTCTGGAATGGTGTTTACTGTTGGGGGGGGGGGGGGGGTGGAGCTGTGATATGGAGAAGCGTAAAGCAGTCTGCAATCTCAGATTCCACCATGGAGGCTGAGTACATAGTTGTGTCAGAAGTAGTTAAGGAAATAGTCTGGCTAAAGAAGTTCTATTCGGATCTTGGTGTTATTCTAGAAATGGATAAACTACTTGTGTTGTTTTGTGACAATACAGGAGCAATAGCCAACTCGAAAGAACCTCGTAGTCACAAGAGGAGTAAGCATATAGAAAGGAAGTATCACATTATTCGAGAATATGTGGCCAGAGGAGATGTGAAGATTATGAAGATTGCATCTAAAGACAATCTTGCAGATCCGTTTACAAAGACACTACTAGAAGCTACATTTGATAAGAATATCAAAGAAATGGGATTAGTAGAATTAAGGCATTAGTTTCAATTAGTGCAAGTGAGAGTTTGTTGGGGTTTTATGCCCTGTTTAAAACTCAATCTCTTTGTAATCTCATTTATTGTAAATAAAAGAATAGAAATCATTTTTTGACTTGGTCAATCACTTTGCTCACATATTTTATTTTTATGATTATTTGTTTAATATAATCTTCTATTAAATCCCTAGCATATAGCTAATCGTATTTATAGTGACTTAATCACAGTGGAATATAAATATGATTATATGTTCAAAATAAGTTAGTCCTAAGATTAGTCAGTGCACAGGATTTACACTGACTTGCCAATCTACGATATGATCTACATACACATTGCAGTGTTATGTTCTTTCCAGAACATTAGCAAAGTAGATAAGATCGGATGTATTTGTTACATTAGACAGGACCGATATTGACAGTTGATAGAATAAGTAAACATACCGTTATTATGTATTCTAGTCATATCACATAGTTGACCATAGGTCAATTCAGTCTCAATTATGAGTGGTTAGTATTCTAACTGATTGTATTATTTGAGTTCTTTGATTTGTTCGTTACCAGCTTACCCTACGGACTAGCCCATACTTAAATCCTGGGAACTCGATAGTATAATTGAGTGGGAGTGTTAATCATAGATATGAATATCTATAGCTTCTGATGAAGAAGTGAAATGATGGTTTCCTTTTAGTTTGGTTCAAGGTGCTAAATGATAGAGATATCATTTCAGTAATTAACATTATTTTATTGAAATATCATTTACAAGGAACTAAGTGTTTAAAGGATAAAAATACAATGAGGGGTAAAACGGTATTTTAGTCCCAGCTCATTGTAGACCGTCTATAGAGGATTGAGTGACAACTATGGCTGTAACAATGGATAATTAATAGCGTATTTATATTTGTTATAGAGCATTCTATGAATTAAATAGTGCAATTCCGAGTCTTTAGTGGAGTCACGAGGAATTAATAAGTTAGTAAATTTATTTGTTAGATTTATGATAACTTATTGGAGCTTGATTTCATAGGCCCATGGTCCCCACTGTACCTTGGATAAAATCGTCTAGATAGTCTCGATTAATTGATTTAATTATTAATTAGAATTATGAAAGTTGACCAGGTCAATTTTAGATAGTTTCACAGAGTTATGTAATTTAGAAAAGAAAATAGAAATTAGGGCAGATTTATTAATTAAGATAAATTGATATCTAAATTAATAAATAAGTTTAAATCAAGGTTCAAATTATAAATAATTAATTTGATAAATGATTTAAATAATTATTTAATTAATTAAATTAATATAAAATAATACATGCCTTGATTTTAAGTCCAACAGGCTTATAATCAAATGAGAAATTTCACGGGCCTAAAGCCCATGATAATTTTGATCTAGGGATGTTAATTGGCTATTATTTTATTGATTTTTAATTAAATAAATGACCCAAAATGAGTCTATAAAATGAATGTTAAGTGAGAGTTGAAATAAGATGATAGACACTGGTTTTCTTATAGGTTTTAGATTCACTCTAAACATAAGTCATTTTCTAAGCCTTATTGTTCTTTTATCTTCTTCTCTCTGTATTTGTCTCATGTGTTGAGAATTCCCCACTCTAGTCTAGGTGATCCTAAGGATAATTTGGAAGGCTGTGAAGAAAATTGAAGATCGGTTCAATTTCTTGGTAATACTCTGCTACAGAAATGATGCAAGGGTTAGAGAAACTAAATGAATGACTCATTTATTCCGCTGCGTATAATGTAAGTATTTTTTATCATTATTCTCTTTGAATTCAATTTTAGAAATATGTTCTAGGTTATCTAATATTAATTTATTTAATATTAGATCTACATAAAAATAAATAAAAATCATGTATAAGTTCCCAACACATAGAAGATTAGAAGGAGAGGGTGCCACCTCATCTCCTCAAAACTCTCATCTATATCTATATATCTATATAAATGAGGGCTTCGAGGAGATGAGGTGGCACCATCGCTTTCTATTCTTATAATTTTACTAATTTTTTATTTAAAAAGAATATTTAATTATCAATTATAAAACATCCCTACAGTCCTACATTGTTTATAAATCATTGTGGTGTTATACTTTTACGCTATAAATAAATTACTCTTCATTTACATTAATTTTTCTAAACATTAGTATTTTTTTTCCATATATGAGTGATTGATTTAACTCAATATTACCAAAATAATATTATTAATTTTTTGGACATCAAATTTATATCAATATATCTATATCTTCTATATGATTGATTTTGAAAGGGTTATCCGAAAGGGTTTTCGATCCTTGTAAAAATTCATTGTGTACTTTATATTTTATGCATCATTTTTCATTGTGTTCAGTTTCTGTTGTGACCAATCCTCATTCTGTCACGGCAGATCTGAAATATATTTTAATAATCAATTACCATTCCACATTTTAATTAAACTTGTTAATTTAATTAGTTTGGTAATTATTAAAAACAGAATTACATATTTTTAATGCCTTTTATATGTTAAAATGATCATAAAGATGTAGAAAATTCACATATAAACCGAGATCTTATGTCTTGAGAAAGAATATGAGTCGTTTTAGTAAACCCGCTATCAGTCTAGGAATAAGAGTTATAAAATATGAATAGTGAAATAATATAGTAGATAGTTTATGAAATTAAATGCCATAGTGGTCATCCATTGAATTAAATCATTGTTTATTTTCTTGTTACTTTTGTTTGTTTTTTTATTTTATTTATTAATTTTTAAAAAGTGCGAAAATCTCTCTACCAAATAGAATTAAAATTGATTTTGTTGGTAATTGATAATCAGTCCTTGTAGGTTCGACACTCTACTTATTTTCTTTATAATTTGTTACGATTGCGTATACTTGCATACATAATTTTTACAAGTATTTGGCGTTGTTACTGGGAACTGTCATTATTAATATCAAAATATTTGATTTGATTCTAATTTGATTTCTTTGATTATAATAATAAAGTTTTTGTGTCTTATATCTATTTTAGGCTATCTAGTGGTTTATGCGAAGATAAAGAATTGCTAACTTGATATCTCTATATCCTGAAATAGAAAAACTTGTAGACAGAGCACGAATAAAAAAGAAGGCAATGGGCAGAATGGCACAAGATCCCACTCAAGGGGCGAATAATGTCGCCAAAAATAGGGCAGCTAATGCTAAGGAACAGAATGAGAATGCATGAACATTGAGAGATTATATGATGCCAACTGTCACAAGAGTACATTCGTGCATTAGACCACCAATGGTTAATGCTAATAATTTTGAGATCAAACCGACAATCTTACAAATGGTTCAGTCTACGATGCAGTTTGATGGATCACACATGGAGGATCCTAATTCGCACATAGCCAATTTCCTAGAGTTATGTTCGACATTCAAATATAATGGGGGTGAGTGATGTTGCTATTAGACTGAGGCTATTTCTATTCTCACTACAACATAAAGCAAAAATTTGGTTTAATTCTTTAGTGACAAACTCTATTAATACTTGGGAGGAACTTACTCAAAAGTTTCTAGCCAAGTTTTTCCCTCTATTTAAGGTTGCAAGGTTGAGGGCTGAGATAAATAATCTCTATAAAATAGAGGGAAAGTCATTATATGATGCATGGGAATGGTTTAAGGAATTTTTGAGAAGATCTCCCCATCATGGAATTGAAACGTGGATGTTAGTTCATAATTTTTACAATGAGTTGTGTGGTGCTACTTACACAATTATTAATGCTGCAGCAAGATGTGCTTTTATCAGTAAGAGTCAATGAAGCTTATGAGTTGTTGGAGAAGATGGCTATAAATAATTATCAGTGGCCTAGTGAGCGTGAAGGAAGTAAAAAGGTCACTGGAGTACATGAGTTAGATGCAATTACTGCTCTTACAGCTCTGGTCGCAAATTTGATTAAATAATTGCAACAAAATAGGATTTCAGGTCAAGCCATGCAAGTGCAATTTAGATGTGATATTTATGGGGGTCCTCACCTTTTTTATCAATGTATGTCAGCTAATGTTAATAATTCAATTCCTTTGGAGTAAGTGAATATGATGAGAAATTTTAATAGACAACCCAATAACCCTTACTCCAACACATATAATCTGGGGTGGCAGAATCATCCTAATTTTTCTTGGAGAAATAATCAAGGCATTGACGGGTGTCGTGTGTCATGTGTCGTGTCAAATTTAGTTATTATTTTCTTTTCAGCATCACCAATTATATCAGTATAATAGTAAATATGAGTCAAATCCACAAGGACTACGTTCAAATTATTATATTAACAATGAAAATTAAAGAAGGGATTTTTTTCTCAAGTTCAAATTTAAATAACATAAACATAAAAGCAATAATGAGTTGATACTATGATTTAAAGAAACAGCTAAGAGTCATTCTCCATCCTCAACAATCATTCAAGAGCAACAATAATAAACATTATTTTGATTTCCCAATGAAATTATTAAACCCGTAGATAACGCTAAAGCAGTCAATTATCTCAATCTCCCAATTACAATTAATCAAGGTGAATCGCTCAATAATTAAATCTTTATACTAAGCAATAGATCCATGAAACATGTAATCTATTTAACCTAGGAATAACATTAATTTCTGTGGAGATAGGTTAATCTAAGCAACAAATCAATTTAGCATATAATTCATTTAACCTAGGTTCTAAACTTCATCACAATCAATAATACCTATGACAATACTATCAATTACAAATTATCACATACACTTAGAACCCTAAACTATTAGGTGAATAGTAATTCTAAGATGATAGTAGAGCAATGGAACATCCTAATTAATTGGCCATCTAACAAGATATCACATAATCCATAACATTAATTATAGAAGAATAGAAGAAATTTAACATTGGAGAAATCAAGAAATAACATTCATTATTGAAAATCAAGAATTCATATCTTGGGTTTTGAAATAACCCATAACCTAAGAGAAGATTCCTCCATAATCACAAACATAACCAATAACATAATCATAATTAAAATTAAAGAGTTTTAAAGAGAAGAAGAAAAAACTAGTTTGATGTAGGAAACATTATTGTCCTATCCTATCCTCTATTCTTCTAATCTCCAGAATTCGCAATTAAAAACTAATGAAAACCTTAGCCCTAAAACTTTTATAATCCTCTTAAAAATTTAATTAAAAATAACATAAAAAAATGAAATCGCGTTGATTGGCCATGGCCTGGAAAAGTGGTTGTCGCAGCCAATGTTCTTGATGTTTAAGAAAAACCACCTTGAGTCGTGACCTGGAAAAGTAGTGGTCGCGGCTAGTGCATGTATTCTCTTAAAAATTCAGATTTAGGCCGCTACCTAAAGAAGTACTCGCTGCGGCCAAAACTTGTTGTTTCCAAAATCCTAATTCCTTGTAACTAGGTTGCGGTCACCACTTCTTTGAGGTGCAACCAACGCTTACTTCACTTGATTTTGTAAGCCGCTACTCAAGCTTCATTCACCGAAACATCACCATATATGCTTAGAGACTTCACAACACATTAGAATTACATCTCAACTTCATCTTGCAACTCCTTTTTGTAGCCTATAAAATTCTTAAACCAAAATTTTATCAAATATATCAGTGTTATCAACAAAAATTACAACTTAGTTTAAATATCGAAAACTTACAAAATGAAGCTAAAATCTCTTATAATACAAAATTAGCATCATCCAAATACGAAAGAACTTGCAATATATATATATATAACAATGAACTTATCAAATTCCCCCATACTTGAACTTTGGTAGTCCCTTAGAAAACTAACTAAAACTAATATAAAAAATATAAAATAAAAATAACATCAAACAAAATAAACTAGACTCAACTAAGCAACGATCTTGTTGAAAGTGATGATTGTCTTAGAGAATCACACAAATATATAATGCTAGAATAAATCCAAATTCCATATTCATTAGAATTTCAACCCCAGAGTGAATCACTACTTAAATTCAATGTTTATAACCTCATTCACAATCAATCTTACCCACTTAGATGTATCAAAATCAATCCCTGCATGTCAAATATTTATATATATATGTCCCTTGTATAGAAAATACGTATAATGAAAGAACATTCACTCCAGAGACATCGACCAATTATTCTTTACTAAAATAAATACACATAAGCAAGAATCAAAATGTCTTTATAAGCTTGTAATGTAACGCTAAGGCTAGAGGCAGATGAAAAAATTACATTTAGGCTCAATTTACACCATAACATACATTTTTTTAATTTTTAGATCTTCTCACAAACTTCCCATACAAATCTAGAATACACTTTCTTTTATCTTCTTCTTTTTACATCGATCTCACTATTTCCCCCACACTTATTCTTTTGCAATATATATATTTGAAAATTTTCATTGCAAACATTTTTTTTTCAATTCGCATTTCATAACGAAATAGGAGATCCTTTACATTCATAGTACAACCCAAACAAAAGAACCATTACACATTTTCCTCCTTTCTTTATAATATCCATCCCACAAAATAACATTCACTTATGACTATGGTGCAATGAGTTACAAGAAAGGATTAAAATTTTCAAAGCTGCAAAGGTCTAGATTCTAGGTTCATAGAAGAAAAGAATAGTCATTATGGCTCAAAAATGGACAACTATGGAATAACAAATCAAGGGTAGGCTTGAAAGGCTCAAACGATCCAAAGAACTTGCCTTAGTCATCTCCCTAACTATGTGTACTCATGATTTCGCCTTAAATAATTAATAAATGCTTTCTAGAGTGATAGGGAATTTAAATTTCCAACATGCAAAAATTGTTTCCAATACATATAAAAGTAAAATCAATTGTGTACATAAATTAAAAAATACAAGCTCAACCTTAAGTAGCAATCACACATGGGTTAAGTACACAAATCATATAGAATTCATCATTATCTAACATCACATTCAGTACAATCCATAGTTCTCATCATCGACCACTATGTTCAACAAGACCAACACAAGAAAACACACAAACAAATAAAAAAATAGACTAAAAAATGAAAACAGAAAAAATAAACCCAACAACAAACAAAATGAAATTGTTCCCTTCCCCCACACTTAAATAGTACATTGTCCTCAATGGAACTTATTACAAAAAAAAAGTAAAAGTAAAGGAAAGAGAAAAAGCTCCCTCAAAATAATGTCACTAGTCAGGCATGTCCATTTGAGCAAGAATGTCTCCAGGTTACTCCTCTTCACGGATGTCATTAGAAGTCACTTGTGGCATTGGATCGGTGGAGGATATGGCTGCAACTAGTTTGGTGCAGAGGGATAATCAAACATGTTGACTCTAATACTAGTTCCATGAATATGAAAACATAGATCTTGATAACTGGCCCACTCCATCATTCTCTAATGTTGTTCATGAAATTCTGTGCGATGGGCTTGTAAATCAAGGCGAGTGTAGTACAATTCTTGTTCCACAGTGCCCACATGGTCACTGAGATTCCTCCCTCTCCTAGTTGGAGGTTGAATTGGTGCTGGTGCAGAAGAACTGACTTTAGTCTTGTCTTTTGAAACATGACGAGGGATGTTGGATTTATCCAAGTAGTGCATAGGGAACAACAACTCCTTAGTCTCATCCCATACCACCCTTGCTTTAGCACATAGTGTAGTGATGAGTTGGGGATGATAAAAGGCATTCTGCACATATTCCATGCTCTTAATGATGGAAGACTTAATTACCTTCCCCACATCAATTGATTAGCCTGTTACAATAGCATAGATAAGTGCACCATACACAATGTCAACATCTCCAAAATGCTTCGTTGGCATGAGTTTTGCCCTAATGAACCTATGCCAAGCCTTAGAATTTAAATTCATAAATTTAACTTTGAACTTGCTTGGTTGGTCATTTTCAAATGGACTCCAAGAGTTGCTATGATAGCATCCAAGTCTGGATCCTTCTCTAGTTGAATAAATTCATCATCAGGTATGTCTCGGAGTTTGTGGAATTTGTTAATAGTAGCAACAAAGTAACTAACAGGAATGCCACGAACTATGCCTTTATTGTTACCTTGCTCCATAGCATTTGCATAGAATTCGCGAACAATAGGCTTAACTGTTGCTTGTGGCTGAGAGCACAATGTTAGCCATTTCCTTTTCTTTATTTGTGTCATTATAGATGGAAAATCAATCATATCTAAATCAAATCCTCATTCCGTAACCCATGCTTTGCCTTTCACAAGAGCTTCCTTATAGGCATTAAACTTTTTTTTTGACACAAACTTGTTTGAATCATATGTAACTTCAGGAGCAGAAGAGGATGCACTTGGATCCTTTAGAATTATTTTTGGTGCCATCCAAAACTAATTACTAAAGATGCTTACTATTTTTAATTTAAGTCTAGAGAAATCCCGATGGTGATAGCCAATGTAATGCCCTGGATAGCTAAGATCATTACACTGTGTATTTTAAATAGTGCTGGACCTGCTAATCAAGTCGTTTAAATATAAACGTGTTACTAAGGATGATTAATGGATTAGGGTTAAAAGATTTTGATCATAGGAATAGTTGTTTTTCAATATAAGTGTGAGTTTGTACATGGGATCCCAAAAATAAGTGTTTACAAGGCATTTGCAACTCTCCAAATAATTACAACTTAAGCCAGCCTAAGCAACAAAAATTTAGTTTGGCTCTAGTCCTTGTTGATCCCACGGCCGCGGTGGTCGAGCAACTGCTGATGTACACACCACCCCTAAAGCTCTCTAACTCACGACTGGTCCAGCTTTTCCTTTCCCTTACCTGCACCACACATCACCCGTGAGCCAAGGTTCAGCAAGAAAAATTAAATCAATGAATACAAAGAGCAACAACATATAAGCAGTAAACTTGAATCGACAATTTCAATAAGTAGTGGGATAAAGTAATAAGCTTTGCAGTAATGATCTACTCAATCAAACACATAACCCAATATCAACAATCAATACAGTTAGTTAAGTGCAATCCACACTTCTATTTACTTAAGTGACGTTCAAGCCCGAGGTCCTTAGGTCTAGTCCTCTGGTCTTATGGGCGACCTCATCTTGCTTAGGCTGGGCTGCATTCCGCACACTTAATGTCTACTCCGACTCCCTTAGGCTAGAATTTCAACATAGACATTACCACACACATATATATATATATTGCACAATCACACAACCAGATACAACATATACAAGCATGCCCAATCAATTAATTGCAATTATAATCACAGTCATATCCAAGTACAGTGTTCCAAGCCTCAATCACAACTAGGGTGCAGTTTTCTTACCTCGAGTTTCGTGCGATAGATGATACAGCCTCAAGTACAATCCTGATCCTGAGCCTTGCGATAATCTATTCACAACATAAACATACTCTTATTAGGGATTGACTTCAAATCTCAAGCCTTACCCCAGACCCTATTCTTAAGATTTTTATTCTTAGTTGTCGAGACGTTAAAAACATCCGCTGAACCCCCAAGTGGCCCACTAAATGGATTCCCAAACTCCCTGAGCCTTAATCCTAAAAATTAGCAAAACCACACTTCGGGGCACCTAGCGCGGTAGCGCATGCATAAAGTTTGGGCTTTCTGGGGTATGAGCGCTGTCGCGCCCTAGCCCAACGTGGTCACGCCCCTAGACTCGGTACCCCAATCCCAACCAAATTCCCTGGTTCTGGGAAACTAGCACGGTCGCACCACAACCTAGCGCGGTCACGCTAGGTCACTAGATACCCAAAAATTACCCAGAAACTTAGTGTTCTTCCCCAATTTTAGACTTACGGCTTCTCCCTGAATCTCAGACTCGAAACTTGACCCCAATTCAGTATTTCAGCAGATTTACGACCATAAAACATCCTTAATAGCCTAAAGAAACAACAACCTAAAACAAGATACCCCAAATACACACTTAAACCCCAAATTTTAAAGATTCTACATTGTGGAAGTTTGAGTTTAAGAGCTTACCCCAAATCCAAGAATCTCAGGTCTAAAATGCAAATTGAAATAGAATTCCAAGCCTCCTAGAGCCTCCCAACACGTTTCTTCTAGCAAAATCTATACTTAAACCTCATAGAAACGTCAATTCCATCAGAACTTGCTTTAACCTCATCTCAACCTAAAACATGAAAGTCCAAAATGAAAAATAGAGCTATAAGTCCTTACCTCCTGGATTTTGAATTTCCCAGTAGCTAAATGATGATTTTAGCAGCTCAATCCCTTCCCTATGACCTTGTTTCTCCTTGATTTTCACCAAAATCCTTCAATTTTCCTATCTTGAGCTTGAGATTGTAACACCAATTTTTGAGAGAAACTAAGGGAAGTGAAGGGTGCCCCAAACGTGGGGTGCTAGGCTGCTGCTGCCTTGGTCTATACCCTTGGTCAAATGACCACTATACCCTCACTCTAAAATCCAATCCAAGGCATTCCCCAAGAGCCAATCAATCATGTTGACCATCGATTTAGTCAATGGCACGGAGTCACGAAAAATGATAAGAATTATAGAAATGAATGCAAGAATGTAAATGGCACAAGGATTTTATAGTGGTTCAGCCCCAGAGATTGGTAATAACCTACGTCCACTTAGTGTTTTTATTGATGTAAAACCCCAAAACCTGCAATCAATGAACTAGGATGAATTGACTTTCACAAGTCTTAAAGCTAGATACAAGTATTGTCTATAAAAGTATTATTTCTCTCTGAATTCAAAATATTGGGCTTGTCCTAAATGAATCCTATGAGTCATATTTATAAACTCATGGATGTACATGTAGGCCTATGGGCCATCCTTAACTTGCGTTACAAGCATAACAAAATAATAACATAAATATTGATATTTACATTTAAAATAGTTAAATATCTAACTTATAACTGTTTCTGAGCATTTATCTCGATCCCATGAGCAGCTCTAGTTGTATGTCTCTGCACCCCTTCTTTTCCTACTGCTCAGCATATTCCTTCCGCCTATCGAGCAACTTTAATTTCCTCTTAATACTCTGGTCTTCAGTTGACCAAGCCTTCATTAATAATAACCACATGCCGCTCATGTGCCTCTTAAACATGCCACGTCATCATGAAAATATTTTAGGAAACATTTGCCCCCAAGTTTATTTTAATGCAAATAATATTTAATAAACTTACTCGACCAACAATCCTGCTGACCCGTCACATTAGATTGTACTTACTTTCTCGAAAAGGTAAGTAATCATGACCCTTTTGGTTCTCTAGGCACGATTTGACGGTTATTTCTATTTCCCATGCAAAAACTCTCAAATTTCATCATGACATGTCAAATACCTCTGACCGATATAAATACCCCTCTTCTTCCTTTATTTCACTTTCACACGACCATTTATTGGGAATAGTGCCCTTAAAGCAATTATAGTTGACAAATATTTTAAATGAAATAAATAATTGAATTGAATTATTATTATATATATAGAGTATGTCCGATATTATGTTGATAATATTAAGTAAATATCAGAAAATTCTAAAGTTTATCTATGTGGTCTTAATCTCATATTGGTATGAGAGGATCAAAATTAAGATAATAAACTAAATAACAGTTCACAGTAAAATAAAGTTATGTAATCTTTAGATTAATTACTGCTAGTACGGTTTGCTAGTATTATGAATACAAGTGACATAGATCCGGGTCACTAGTGTAGTAGGATACTTTAGTGAATGTACTTTATATATAGTGATATATAGAACTAGACCATATGTGATTTGTTAATACTTATTTAAACATTGTTTCATAGTATTAATCAGACACATCAAATGATGATTATATACACGATGATCTTAATCCTGAGGTTGCTATGAACTCATATATATGTCATCTGATCCTTTGATTCACGCGTTAAGGTTTGTCAGAATGATCGGGCTAAAAACAATTGTTTTGGGGACTCAATGATACATATGGCTGGGGACAAAGTTTAACAGATATAGAATCTATACCTTCTTATAGATTGAATAATGGTTCCCTATTGGGTTGACTTTTGGAACTGAAAAGGTTATGAGCTCTCACATCACAAACTTATTGTGACACAACCTTCACTAGTAAAGTCAATGATACTCTAGGAACAAGATATAACTAAAAGAGTAAAATGATAATTTTATTTCATTTTAATTACGAACCATTCATATAGGATTAACGTTGTATGTAATGATTATATCAATGGACACTTTATTTTTTAACAAAGTACTCTGTAAATATATGTCTATAATTATCAAGAGTTCAATCTCATATTTATAGTAGAGTTATCATGAGATTAATAAATATAATTATTTAATCAATGAGCTTTGATTAATAATCTAATATTTATTGGAGCTTGATATTATAGGTCCACAAGTCCCCAAGGTGGCTCTATCAATGTAAGAATTGATACAAGGGTAAAACTGTAATTTGGAAATTTGAGAAAATTTTTATTCTTTGGGTCAAGTATGCAATTATATGATAATTGAGATTAAATAATTAATTTGGAATTAATTATTAAATTTTCAAAAATATGTTTATTAATTTAAATATATAATTTTCGAAATTCATATATATAAATAAATAAATAAAATTTTGAAATTAATTATTTTATTTGAGTAGGAGAAAATAAAATTGGTAAGTCAAAAATAGTTTTTGATTTATTTAATTTTAAAAGATCATGATAATGATGATCATCAGTTTGAATTTTAAATTTTAAATTTTAAATTTGAAATATGGTTGTCATCTTTTCCTTAAAAAGATAAATATCTTATTTTGTGAAAGGATTGATTTTAGTTAAATAAATAAATAAAAGAAAAATGAAATATCTCTGAAAATGGAATACACTGCTATTCATGCATGGCACAGTCCCTATTGTATTTGTATAGTTTTTATTTTAATTAAATATTTTATAATTTAATAATTTGAAAATAGATATTTTCAAATTTAGTAAGTTAGATATTTACCTAAATCAATTCCTATCATCATTATTGCTGTACCCTGATTTTATCATGAGTCCATGCACTCAGCTCGGTTACAGCTGGCAGATAAATATACAGAGAAATGACTAAGGGAAATAATATCTGCTTATTACCCACGTGGACAACTCGAGATTTAGTAGTCATACGTGGTGTAAGGCGTCCTGAGTTTATCCCAAACTAAAGATGCAATGGTTGTGAAGCGCGAGCTCATAATTTTAAATAGTTGTCGAAGCACGAGCTTGGAGGAGATATCCAACTCGTGGTAATTCTAGTATGCTGCATACTCGTGGATCCCCAGAGACTCAGAATCCCTTTATACTTTTAGTTATGACCAGACTGTCATATTTATTATCTGAGATAGCAGGAACCTGTTATTCTATTATCAAATCATATCCCAATATAAATGGGAATTATTTGTATTAAGTGTAATCATTAAGTAAATGCGTGATTGACTCACGTGGTTACCCGAACCTGTCCATGGAATTCCCTTATAAATACTGGGAATATTGGACAGGAAAAGGGACCATTATTCTGTAATACAAAAACTCTGCCAAAATAGAGAGAGAAACAACAATAATATTGACTCGTGGACGAGGTGGATTTTAACCACTGAACCACGTAAAAATTCTGTGTTCTTGAGTGAATTCTGTTTTATTTTCATTACGGTTTACTATTAAGCATTAATCTGCCCTATTATTTCTTAATACATTGTTGGCGAAAAACTGCATCAACATTTTGGTGCTTTCATTGAGAGCAAATTAGTGCTTCATCAAAATCCCAGTCGATTCCCATCATGGTGCTCACTCGCTCAATGCACGATAATGAGATAGAACAGCCTGGTGGGCAGGAGGCCCATCATACTGCTGTTTTGAATGAGCATGGCCCTGAGATCTAGTAACGTCCGGGAAAGCAACCGACCGGTCATGCCGACACTGGGAGTTCGGCGTCATTGCCACTGAATCCAAATCCTGACTACCTAACTACCGTCGAATTGGAAAACATGCAATTGAGAAGCCATATCGCTAAGGCATACAGGCAGATTGAGAAGGTTTTGGCTCAGTTACCCCGTTTTACAACCGAAGTTAATGTCAGAAAGAGACGAAGTTGTTCTCACAAGTCCCATAGGAATAATCGACCCAAACCAAGTTGATCAGTCAGAATTGCCACCCCAAGTTCTGTACCTACAGGGCGAGATTGCCAGAATGCTGAACCCAGTGGCCCTCATAGGGGTCATCAGCATGCCAGTCAGTCGATTAGAACTGCAACCCAAAGTTCAGTGCCTTCTTCATAGGTCCCTAGAAATGCCCATGGCAATCCACGAGGAGGAGCTGGGACAGGCTCACAAAGACAAAATGTTCCAAAAAACCCTACTACGTTGCGATCGGATTGTTAGGCGCAAAGAGCTAGAGACAATGGAGTAGACTATAGGCCAACTAATTTAGTCCACCTTGATGGAACAAGGATTGCCTCACCAATAAGGCATCCTCCGTCACCTATAAGACATCCGACACCACCTCGTCCTACACGGGACATTCTAGCTTATGGAGACAGTAGGAGAAATCCTCCCCCATCTGCCAATACTTACATCCCACGAACACGTGTTGAAAATCCAGATCCTTGACCCCAACTGCAAGCTGTAAGCTTCAAAATGGAAGTTAATGGACCGAAAGTAATCGTAGTGGTAGGTCCGAGGGCGACCTAAGAAATCAATTAAGTTCAGCATAGAGCCCTCGGTACGATCCACAACCTGATTTGCACAATCGTCTGAATTCGCAGAGGAGGAATCCAACTCGGAATGAAGATGTTATTTATACTCGACAAGAGGGAGGTCCATTCATAGTATGTGATACTGGGAATAATGCCCCACAAAACCAAGCTCGAGCTTGGAGGGGCAATAACCCATCAAACGCATACGATGGGATGGGAGCTGTTGAACAGCCCCCAGGTAACCTAGGGACCAGAGACCAGACCCTCGAGATACTACCTATGATGGAAGAGCGAATGAAGAGGCTTTTATCTGGAAAAGAAAAAGATGATTGCAACTTAGAGAACGAGCTCGAGCCTTTCGCTCCAAATATTGCGGCGGCCATATATTCGGTAGGCTTCAGAATGCCACACTTGTCAAAATTTGATGGAGATGGAGATCCGTCAAACCTCCTTGGAATGTTTAACACCATGATGATGGCCCACAATGTCGGACTCGATCTAAGGTGTATTTTATTCCTTGCAACTCTTGTCAGGCCAGCCAGACAGTGGTTTAAGAAATATAAGAGGCATTCCATAAGCTTATGGAAGAAGTTTTCTTCTAAGTTCAAAAAAGCATTCCGAGCTTCACAAGTAGCTCGGGTTGATACCGATTCACTGGCCAACGTAAAGCAGCAACCTGGTGAGATGTTGAAGGCATATCTAAGTAGGTTCACCAATGTCGCTACACGAGCTAGGGATGCTGATGATAGCTCTAAGCTAATGGCGCTGAGGACAGGAATTCTCCTCGAGGGCGACCTGTGGCAATAACTCAAAAGAAAGGGAGTTAAGAGTGTGGATGAATTCTTGGCCCGAGCTCAAGAGTGGATTAATCTAGAGGAGGCGCGAGCTTCTGTCGCGGGAACCAGCGAGACCCCCGTCTAGCCCGTTGGAGCGGTAATAGACGGTGTAGCTAAGGCTCAAACCGTTACCCAGAATAACCAAGGGGGAAATAACAAAAGGAAGGGAAATGGCGAGGGCGACCAGAGTGGGATGAAGAAAAATAAGCCTTGGGAGAAATTCAAACCTATTTACACTACTTATATCGACCTAACAGACCCTAGGTAGGGCATCTTCCTGAAAAATTATACTCACCTTCCATGGAAGAAGCCAGAGCCATTAAAGAACCAGAGGGCGAAGAAAGATTCTTCAAAGTTATATCGATTCCATAATGACATCGGGCATAACACTGATGACTGTCGACAGCTAAAGGATGAGATTGAAACTCTCATTAGAGTAGGACCTTTGGCCCAGTATGCCTGAAATCAGGTGGTCCCTAATCAGCCCGCTAGACAAAACCCTCCATCAGTCCCCGAAGCTTCAGTAAGTCAAACCGGAGCTCAAGCAAATCAGGTTGACCCTCCTCCTATAGTAGGGGGGAGATATAACTACCATTTCGGGAGGACCTCATTTGGCAGGCACGAGTAGCGAGGCCTAGAAGAGGTACATTAACGAATTAAAGTCCCATATCGAAGTGGAGTTCGTCCCAGAGCAACGGTTATCGAAACAGCAACGATTGGAAAAGCAACCAATCATTTTCACAGGAGAGGATGCTAGCCACGTCCAATTCCCACATAACGATCCCTTGGTCATAACCGTTCAGCTTGCCAACCAGAGGGTCCGGAGGACATTGGTAGATAACAGAAGTTCAGTGAATCTACTTTTCAGGTCCACCTTGGAAAAAATGGGGCTGTCTGTAACAGATTTGAAGGCGACCTCAATGACTCTGTATGAGTTTTCTGGTGAAGGGTCGGCAACCATCAGAACGATCGGATTAGTAGTGACATTGGGAGAAGACTCGCGAACTGTTTCCAAGTTACTTGAGTTTGTGGTAATCGATTGTCCAGCTGCATACAATGCGATTTTGGGCCGACCTGCGTTGATGGCGTTTGAAGTCATAACCTTTACCCACAACCTAACAATAAAATTCCCCTCAGCTGCGGGAAGATGCACCGTCAGAGGTTATCAACTCGATGCCAGAGAATGCTATAACATTTCTATGAAGGGAAAATCACTACCTGGGTAGCAAGCTATGGTCATAAATGACGGAGGTGAGGAGTCCCAGGAAGTATAAGTTACTTGTGGTACGGAAGAACCTCAACAAAAAGAGGATAGTGACGTCGCCCAACACAATGACATCGACCCACGGATGGGCGAAGATAAGTCAGAACTCCAAGCCATAGAGGAGCTCGAGGAAGTAAACATTGACCCTAAAGAAGCTTCAAGGGTCGTAAAGGTTGGGAAGAATCTTGACGATAAAAGGAAGAAGAAGCTGGTAAATTTCTTACAGGAGAATCTGGACGTTTTCGCCTGGTCACATGAAGATATTGTAACGCCCTGGGTAGCCAAGACCGTTACACTGTGTGCTTATAAAGGTTCAAGACTTGCTAATCAAGTCGTTTAGTCGAAAATGTGTCACTAAAACCATTATTGAACTAAGGTTAAAAGATTTTGGTCATAAAAGATACCTTTCATTTAAATAAACATTTCATACATGGGATCCCAAAAGAAATAGAGTTTAACGGACCGTTTACAAAATTTCAGGGTATATGCGACTACTGGCCACTCTAAGGGAAAAATATACATTTAAGGTTCTCCTGTTCCTGTCCATCCCTCGATCGTGGTGGGAGTAGTTGACTATGTACATTTCGCCTCTAGAGCTATCCAAATAGGGTTGATCCAGCTTACCCTTGCCTTTACCTGCACCACGTAGCACCCGTGAGCCAAGGCCCAGCAAGAAAACCATAACATCATAGCATGAACAATATCAATAATCAAATAATTCATTAACCGTAATCAAACACTCAGCAGTCCACAACATTCACATAGTCAGCGAACATAATCAGTAAATCCACAATCTAATATTCAAATATCCAGCAGATTATATTCATCACATTAATATCAATAACCAAGTCCTAAAATAACTAGGGTCGATGCCCTTAGGTTGCACCCTCTGTTTACCCCACTGACTCCGGTCCGCTTAAATCGAGCTCAGTGAATATTAAGCTGTGCTCAGCTACTAGTGGCTGAGCCGCGTGCTGTGCGCCAATATTAATTCTGGCATTCTTAGGCCATTTATTTCATGTTCACATGGCATAATACCATCGTACAATAATGCATACAGGTATAGGGAATCCTTAGTCCCAACATAGTCACACAACCAGGTGCAGTTTGCTTACCTTTAATTCCGAATGCTTTGATTACGAGAGATGACCCCTTGAGCACGATCCCTTTCCCGAGCCCTAGCGTACACTTATTCACAACCAAGATAAGGGGTTTCCATCAATAATAATTGAATAAAGGTTTCTAGACCAAGTTCTAGCCCGCGGAACATCGAATTCCACCAAACACAGTAGTGGAATTGATCCCGAGCACCCCAGGTTAAGTTCCCGTACCTAAAACCTCCTCAAAGCCAAAAATGCTCTTAAGAGCCGCAGCCCTAAGCCCCCTATGCCGTGGCCCGCCTTCTAATAAAGGCCAAGTCTCCCCAAATAGCACACACAGGCCGTGGCCCTACACACTCCATGCCGCGGCCCGCCCTTCATTTCAGCTCCCATCTGTTCTAGAGGGCCGCGACACACCAAGAACAGAGTCGCGGCCCGACCCCTTCGAACCCAGAAAAATAACCACTTCCAACAACCAAACCTCAACCAAATTAACCAAAAATCATCCCAATGACATAATTTAATTATCACAAACACCCTAACATGTTCCCAGCAGCAAAACCCAACAAGAACTTAGCTTAAATCCTCATCCAACACTTCAATTCAATCTTCCATATCAAAAACCCAAGAACACTTAAAACCCAGCCAAAAACTACATAATTAAACAGCTAAAATCATAATTCAATGCTTACCTCAATTTCTGTCTGAACCACCAAATTGCTACTGAAATATTCCCCAAGATTCCAGCTCAAATCCTTGAGTTTCTAGGAAAATTTTCCTTTGGTTTCAATTGTTAGTTTGAGAGAGTTTTTGAGAAAGAGGTGAGTGAGCTGAAAGAAAGAGAAGGGTCGATTTGGAAAAGTTCTATCTGTTTCTTCTTTTTGTCTTTTGTTTCTAACTTAAGTTAATCCCAAAGCTCGGTGTACCAAAAACGTCCCCGAGGGCAAAATTGTAAATTTCCCCAATATTCCCTCCTAAACTCTCTAACTTCAAATATATCTCCAATTATTTATTTTCACAACCCGATAACCCAAATAAATGTATAATACCCAAAATACCCCTTGACTTGCCCCGAGTTGGGTATCGGGTCCCGTTGTGACTTTCCTGTTAACTGGCTCCCTAGGATTGCCTCGAGCCGCATACTGCAAATATATCCACATAATAATGTGGTCTTCACAATTATAACATATAATCACATTTATGCCCTCAATGGGCCAAAATTACAAATATGCCCCTTTAAGCTAAACAGGGCCCACATGGATATTAGTACCCATAAACGTGCATCTCATATATCCATATAATCATATAAGCATGCTTATCACAAAATCATGCATTAAATCATTTAAATCACATATTAACTAAGTATGCCCTCCCGACACACTAATCAAGGCCCTTAAGCCTTATTAGTGATTTTTGGGTCGTTATAGATATGGTGGGAATAAGTCTAAGTGTAATCATGCACACCTTAAATTTGGATGAGAACGTGCCTGCAAAATCCCAAAAACGGAGACGCTTGGGAACGATTCGAGCTGAAGATCTTGAGGAAGAAGTAGCTCGACTATTAAAGTGTGGGTTTATCCGCGAGGCAAAATTCCCGATCTGGGTTGCCAATCTCGTGCTGGTGCCAAAACCAAAAGGGAAATGGAGGACTTGTATCGACTTCTCTGATCTAATTAAAGATTGTCCTAATGATTGTTTCCCAATGCCAAGGAATGATCAGTTGGTAGATGCCACGGCAGGTCACGAGCTCATGTCCTTCATGGATGCGTATTCTGGATATAACCAGATTGCGATGAATCCGGCGGACCAGGAATATTCTAGCTTCATGACCCCAAATAACGTATATTGTTATAAAGTTATGCCCTTCGGGCTGAAGAATGCCGAAGCAACATATCAACGCTTGGTCAACAAGATGTTCGCTAATCAGATTGGGAAAAATATGGAAGTGTATGTCGACGATATGCTTGTCAAATCAAAGACTGCCGATAACCACGTATCTGATCTAGAAGAATGTTTTGAAATCTTAAGGAGGTATGAAATGAAGCTGAATCCTCAGAAGTACACTTTCGGAGTGGCATTTGGAAAGTTTCTAGGTTTCATAGTCAACATGATGGGGATAGAAGCAAATCTTGAGAAAATCATATCGTTGTTAGAAATACCCTCGCCTAGGTCGCGTAAAGAAGTTCAAAGCCTGATTGGAAGGGTGGCAGCTTTGAATCATTTTACTTCAAAATCCAATGACAAGTGTCCGCCATTCTACAACTTGCTCAGAGGAAACAAAAAATTTGAGTGGACTGAGGAGTGTGAACAGGCGTTCCTCGACCTAAAAATGCACTTGGCCGAGCCCCCAGTGTTATCTAAGCCTATGTTTGGAGAACCTCTTTTCCTTTATCTGGCCGTGACAGAGAATGCAGACAGTGCTGTTTTAGTTTGAGAAGAAGATCGTGCCCAAAAACCAGTATATTATATAAGCAAGAGACTTCTCAGAGCCGAGTCAGGATACCCACTGATAGAAAAACTGGCATTCTGTATGATATTGGCTTCCAGGAAGCTCCGACCATATTTCCAGTCCCATTCAATCAATGTCATGACCGACCAACACTTAAGGTAGGTTTTGCAAAAACCTAAAACGTCTGGACGTCTTTTAATATGGGCTACCGAGCTTAGCCAATTTGAGGTATTGTACATGCCAAAAACCTCAATTAAAAGTCAAGCCCTTGCTGATTTTATGGCTGAATGCATCGGATTTCAAGAGGAGCTCTTGAAGGAGCCGATGCAGGAGTTATGGAAAATATTCGTGGATGGATCATCAAATGAGAATGGATTGGGAGCTGGGATCATCTTGATCTCACCAGAAGGGCATCAATTTCATACAGCTCTGAGATTCGGATTCGAAGCATCCAACAACGAAGTCGAATACGAGGGCTTACTAATTAGGCTGAGAGTGGCAAGGGAGGTCAAGGCGAAAGCTGTCAAATGCTATAATGATTCTCAGCTCATGATCAATCAGGTATTGGGAGAATATCAAGCTCGAGGTACCAAGATGGCGGCCTACCTAGCTAAGGTGAAGGGAGAACTGTCTGAATTTGAGTACAGTTTTGTTGAACAGATACCCCACGAGCAAAATTCTAATGCTGATGCCTTGGCACGGCTTGCCACCACAAAAGAAGCTGAGACATTGAATGTAGTGCCAGTGGAGTTCTTGGAGAGTTTGAGTGTAACAGAAGAAATGATAGAAGTCAAAATGATCGACACAAGACCGACCGGGATGACTCCCATAATGGAATACCTCACAACAAGAAAGCTACCTGACGACAGAAAAGACACAAGAAAAATACTTTATCAAGCTCCGTAGTATGTAATAGTGGATGAAACCTTGTATCGATGTGGTCATTCGTTGCCTCTCCTACGATGTGTTTTACTCGTGGAAGCCAAAACAATTTTACAAGAAATACACGAAGGCTTTTGTGGAGATCATGCTGGGGGGCAAAACCTAGCACTGAAAATACTAAGGCAAGGCTATTTTTGACCCACTTTAACGAAAGACTCAATCTCATATGTTCAGAAGTGCAAAAAATGCCAGCGTTTCGCCATAGTTGCCTGAGCTGCTCCGGTCGAGCTAACGATGATTTCATCCCCATGCCCATTTGCAGTATGGGGAATCGAACTAATAGGTTCCCTACCTATGGGAAAGGGGGGAGTTCGTTATGCGGTGGCGGCAATCGACTGTTTCAAGAAGTGGGTAGAGGCTAAGCCTCTGGTAACCATCACTTCAAAAAGAGTCCTGGAATTCGTGGTGAAGAGTATTATATGTCAATTTGGGCTTCCTAAAAAGATTGTGTCAGACAATGGGACACAATTTGACAACGATCTCTTTACTGATTTATGTGAAAAATATGGCATTACATGAGTTTCTCCTCAGTAGCATATCCGCAGGCCAACTGGCAGGTCGAGGCTATGAACAAAACCCTAAAGGCAAGCCTGAAGAAGAGGTTAGACGAAGCCAAAGGACTATGGCCCGAACAGCTTGCGCAAGTACTTTGGGCGGCCTACTGAACTTCTCACAGAACCTCCACAGGGCATACTCCTTTTTCCTTAACTTTTGGAAGCGAGGCCGTGCTTCCAGTCGAAGCCATGGTAGCCACTCACAGGCAAAGTACATTTAATCAAGAACAGAATGATGGGATGCTTAACGCATCTCTTGATCTGATTGAAGAAAAATGAGAGGAATCGTAGTTACAGCTTGCCCATTATCAACAAAAAATCACTCGCTATTTCAATTCAAAAGTTATGAGGCGCAAATTTGGACTGGGCGATCTGGTTCTCCGAAGGGTCTTTTTAGCAAATAAGGATCCTAAGGACGGTGTGTCAGGCCCGAACTAGGAGGGACCATATCAGGTCATTGAGGTTTTGCGTGAAGGAACTTTCAAGATAACTCGACTAAATGGGGAAGTAGTCCCGTGAACTTGGAATGCCCTACATTTGAAAAAGTATTATCAGTAGTACCACCATCAATGTAAGGCTTATTTATAAAAGCCATTTGATTAAATAATAGATGGATTGCTAAATAATTTTTTTTTAAGGTTGTATTAGTTCCTGTTCTAATATTTGTAAAAGCAACTAAGAAAGTTTCCACTTTCTGGTTACTTGGGGAGGCACATAACCCGAGGTTGCCAAAATTAAGCCTTCTTAATAAGATTAAGAAACTTAGAAGCTTGGAAAAATTGATTATTCAACGGCTTTTTAAAGCTCGAGTTGTAGTGCGAACTAAGTTTAAGTCATTTAAAACCCCGGACATAACCAGATCCAAAACTTAGAAGCTTGGAAAAATTGAGTATTCAACGACTTTTTAAAGCTCAAGTGTTCAATAAACCTAGCACGAACTAAGTTTAAATCATTTAAATCCCTGGTCATAACTAGGTAAAAAGCTTGGAAATTTAGGAAAATTGAGTATTCAACGGCTTTTTAAAGCTCGAGTGTTCAATAAACCTAGCGCAAACTAAGTTTAAATAATTAAAAAACCCAGGATATAACCAGGTTCGAGGCCTGATTCTTAACAGGTATGATGCAAATAATCAAACAAAAACTTGGATATAACCAAGCTCGATAAAATCTATCCCGATCTAAAAATTGATTCCTAAAATCTCGAATGTACAAGTCTAAGGAATCATAAGCATGGGAGATAATAAAGGAAAGATAAATGTATCAAAAGTTAGATATATATTAAGATAGGACAAATAAATTGAGCCCGAAGGCAATTGTTTAATATCCAAGAAACTGATAAATAATTACAAAGAAAAACAAATACAAAGGAGATATCATTGGGCTCCATCAGCTCGCCCCGAAGATGTGACCTCCTCGCCATCTTCCTCCGCCATTCCGGATGCATCATCAGTCTCTAACGGTTCATGCAAGAGCCGAGCCTTGAATTTTGCAAGGTACGGATCCCATAGCTCCAGTTCCATGAAAGAGAAGTTCCCATTTGGGTTGAAGGCCCAGCAATGGTACAACATCTCCTCAATGGCTGATGATGAGGCCGCCTTTTCTTCTTTGGTTGTGACTTCGACCTCGAGCAGTTTTGCTTTGACCTCAACAATCTCGGCCTGAAGTTGTGCAGTTTCAGCTTGGGAGGTAGACAGTGCAGTCTTTGCAGCCTGCTCGTTTTCTTGGGATTTGGCGAGAGCATCTTTGGCATCATGCTCATTCTTCTGAGCAACTATCAAAGCAGCTTTGGCGACCTGCTTGCCTTCTTGGGTAGTAGTCAGGGCGGTTTTCGCAGCGTCCATCTCGCCTTGGAGCTCCTCATTTCTGGCCCTAGCACGAGCTATGCTGCTGTACTGAGCCAGGGCAGACTACAAAATAACAAAACAAGTCAGAGATATACACCTAGTCATAGTAAAAAAAAAATTCACCAGGTAAGGAAAGAGAACTCACAGTGAGGCTCATCCCCATGGCGGATTCCATGACATTCTTCAGGCTGTGTTCCTCAATGATCCTCAGGTCCCTCATGCTGGCTTTGTAGGCGTGCCCCACCATATGGTTCGCGGTCTCATAAATGATACCCTGAAAGGCTTCAAGGATTTTCTCCAAGTCCTGAGGATCTGCTGGTATTCGGATGGTGGGGGCCTCAGCTTGGATGACTTGGGGAGGAGGCGACATGAATCGAGGTGGGGGAGGAGGAAGCTGCCCAACAGGGACATTGGCCATAGGAGCTGGCTCCCGAGTCGAGCTTGTGTCTTTGTTCATGGAAGGGGACTTTGAAGTGTTTACCGGTTGCAGGGGTGGTCTTCTTCGCCACCCTGAGCCTCTTCACGACAGGGCCCGCGCCGACTTTCTTAGACTGGAAAACAGTTCAAACGTTTGGAGCTCCTGGTTGTTCCGTCTCTTCGCCTAAAAAGAACAAAATGAGTTAGTTCACAAAAATAATGTTTCAAAAAACATTTATAAAGAAAGAAAGAAAACAATGATCCTACCCTTCGGGCTGGGGGAAGAGTCTATTATCACCAGCTCGAGTGTTTTGACCGGGATAGGCACGACCTCCGGCCTTGGAACTAATGGAGGAGAAGATGAGTCTATAGTTAATACTTCTTGAATCCTAAGGGGTTTTGGTTCTTCTTCGAGGCTGGAATCATCTACATATTGTCTGAATCCAAGGGCAAATGCACCATGGAGCAGAGAAGGCCAAGATCTACGGTTTGTCCTGTATTCTTCAAAAATGGCGAATCTAAAATTTAGGGTGTTGTCTACTACGATTATGCTGCTAGGATAACTATTGTCATGGCATACCACTAGGTGGTCTATGCACTGTAGCAGGGTTACGTTTAGATTCGGGTTGGAAGGATGACGGTGTGAGCTGATTCAGATTATACTGAACTAATCTAAAATTAGCAACAACCCTATCTAATTCCCTAAAGGGGTATGGGTTACCTTGGCCGGAGGGGCCAACTGCTGCCCTTGACGCAACTCGATCTGGATCGGGTTCCCGAACAGCCTTGGGAGCCCATCTTTTTCGCACAAGAGGCACCTCGACCTCTTCCTCCTCACTGTCCTCACAGACCGGTTAGGCCTTTGGAGGAGCGGGAAGCTCAGGAATGGTTGGGAGTGGAGCCCGGGTCCTCAGAGCTAATGTCTGCCCCTCTCCGATCAACTTGCATGCCAACATGGTGGCATCGTTCATAACTTGGCGATAGTCCTTTTCGCCCGGGGGAAGGCTGGATAATTTTTCGTACTGACCCCCAAGGGTCACAAACTTTTCCGTCGGCGAAACTATGGCTGCATGAGAAACAAATTCAATCAAGACATGTACAAAAACAAAGAAATATCTTAAAAGGAACAAAAATTCATGAGCTAAATTTACAAGGATAGAAGACTTACGAGGTTGGTTGAAGTAATGGTGTTCACAGTTTCTGAAGCCATTCGACATAAAGAATAAATCTTTATAATCATTTGGATGGCTAGGGAGCTCGCTGATGGAGGCGGAGTTAGGAAATTGTGTGTGGTAGTAGAATCCATCATCGCGTCCCCTCTGGTCGGGGCTTTCCTTGAGCCAGAAGAAGTACAATATGTCTATTGGGGTGGGGACCTCCCACTCGTGTTTCAGGAACAAGTACTTCAGCCCCGCCAAAAGTCTATACGAATTTGAGGGAAGTTGGAATGGAGCCAGCTTCACGTAATTCAAGAAATCCGTGAAGTATTGGTCTAGGGGAAAGAAGGCCCTAGCCTTTAGGTGCTCATCACTCCAAGCCGCGTAGTCATCTTGGAGAGGGGAACAACTTCTTTCACCTTTGAACGCAAGTCGGGCGAGGAGAGTTCTAGCTCTGACCTCATGTTGTGTCTCAACATTATCTTATTTACTCTGCCCTGGGTCATGATCTCGGATATGATATGCTCAGCCTCAAAGTACGTGTTGGGATCGACCACGAGCTCCTTCTCCACCACCTAACCAAAGTGGGGGGTGGGAGATTCGAGCGTGACCTACTTCCCCGTGTTCTTATGTTGAGAGGATGAGCTCGAGGCATTCTTCTTCGGAACGTTCTTCTTTTGAGGAGCCATCAGATCACCTAACGAAAAAACGACCTAGTTAGTAGGCGACCTAAGGTGATATAAAACTATGATGCGAGAGTACGAAGGACAGAACAATTATTTTGGTTCTACAGGCTAAAGTTAGCCTCAGCCCCATCGTGTGATGCCACACGATATCCTAGGCTATGCGCCTCAGTTTCTTAACAGTCCCTTGATATTTAGGGACCCGTGTGTCAGAAACGGCAAGCCATTACTTTCCTCTGAAAAGCAGTTTTGTGCAAAACATCTTAAGGAATCGTAACCCTTAAGCTACCTGGTTTTAAACCTAGAAATCTTACGTTTTTTTTATGCCCCAAACATGTATTTCCTAAACCCAATTGATATTAGAACTACCACAGATTGACCCAGAAAATTACCCAGTTTTATGCATATCTTGATATTCGGTTATGGAGTTTAAAATCAAAACCTATTCTCTATGAAAATTTAGAAATAACCTACCAGTAGCTACAATAAGTGTTGCGGATGAACATGGTTAAGAACAGAAGTTCCATTAAAAAAGAGAGGAAAAAACTCTTCAAACCAAAGAATGAGATACTTACAGAGAAGTACGTTCGCAGATTGGACGGAGTACACTCGGCAACGGAAAGCTCCAGGAAAGCTTCTGAATGTTTGGGCATGATGAACGGTTTTGGGGATTCTGGGAAAGAAGGGAAGTTTGAAAGTTCAGAAAAGGAAATTTTTTAAATGCAAAGATGGTGAAGTTTGAAATTTCACTATCCTATTTATACGTAAATTATGGAAATTAATTTGGTCCATTCGATTGGGTTAGTTCAAGATCCAAGGGCCAAGATTAAATAGACCAAACAGCGGCAAAAAGTTGACAAGACAATTATTGCAGTCCTCGAAACCCGTATAGACACCAATAGCGGTACACCACGTGTCTAGTACTCGAGTAGTAGGTAGGTGTGGTTTTATGTAAAAGAAGTCTGAAAGCTCCTACTGTGTAGGCCAGAAAATGACGACATCATACACGAGTAGGAGCTTGGGGGGAAAATGTTGTACCCTGATTTTAGCACGAGTCCATGCACTCAGCTCGGGTATAGATGGCAGATAAATATACGGTGAAGTGACTAAGGGAAATAATATCCGCTTATTACCCACGTGGACAACTCGAGATTCAATGGTCATACGTGGTGTAAGGCATCCTAAGTTTATCTCGAACTAAGGATGCAATAGTTGTGAAGCACGAGCTCATAATTTTAAATAGTTGTCATAGCACGAGCTTGGAGGAGATATCCAGCTCGTGGTAATTCTAGTATGCTGCATACCTGTGGATCTCTAGAGACTCGGAATCCCTTTATACGTTTATTTATGACCAGGCTGTCATATTTATTATCCAAGATAGCAGGAATCTGTTATTCTATTATCAAATCATATCCCAATATAAATGGGAATTATTTGTATTAAGTGTAATCATTATGTAAATGTGTGTTCCTGTCCCTGGAATTCCCTTATAAATACTGGAAATATTGGATAGGACAAGGGACCATTATTCTGTAATACAAAAACTTTGCCAAAATAGAGAGAGAAACAACAATAATATTGACTTGTGGACTAGGTGGATTTTAACCACTAAACTACGTAAACATTCTGTGTTGTTGATTGAATTTTGTTAACTTTTCATTACGGTTTACTATTAAGCACTAATCTGCCCTATTATTTCTTAATGCATTGTCAGTGAAAAACTGCGTCAATAATATTATTATACTACTATTATTATTAGGAATAATAAGGTAATACAATAATCTCTATATATATGATATAGAATAATAAGAAGAAAAAGAAAGAGAAGCCATACACAAGTCAGTAAGAATTCAGAAAAGTTTTAGAATTTTCGTCAGAAAAAAGATTATCTTCTTCTTCTTTTATTCTAACATTTCTCAGGCCATAATCCAAGTTCTCATGTGTTGTTGTGATTCCTAAATTATAAACTCATATTCTCTATGTACCCACACACATCTTGAGGTGTAGAGAACACTCCGGAAGATCATGGTTTGAGTACTCAAAGCGTTGGATAGGAATATCGATATATATATGTATATATATATATTTAAATATAAACTCAAGGACACTTGATAGGCTTCAAGAGGTAAACATTCATGTTCTTGAATATTTATGTATATGTTTATATGTTATATATAAATATATATTGTAGATTTATATATATGTTGCATGATTAATAATATTGTATGTTAATGTTTTTGTTTGGATGTTTTATTGAACATATAAATTGTTTATATGAGAGATGGAAAAGTTTTTTGTGTTATGTAAACTGGGCTCACCACCCCAATTCCCCAACGTACTCTGATTTTTTTTTCCAACAATTGGTAACAGAGAAAGTAATTAATCTATGCATATTATTAATTGTTGTGTGGGACTATGTGCATTTTTATATATTATGTGATATATGTTTGAATGGATGGATGTTTATTTTCATGATGATAGATTCTTAATGGTTGTTTATAATGGTGCTTTTGGGTTTAGGAATTGTTCTTAAAATCTAGATGAAATATGTAAGCAAATTTTGGGGCATAGGAATTTTGTAATTTTTCTTTTAAATAAAATTATGGGTGAAATTCAAAGATGGCCTGAGCCCAGAGCCCGAGCCCAAGCCCCAAGTCATGCCCCTGCGCCAGCCCGCGCTTTCCTGCACCAGCCGCGCCCCTGCCAGCCCCGCACGCCCAAGCCACGCGCCTCTATGCCCAACCGTGCACCCACGCCATCCTCCACCCAGCCGATGCCTTCTTCACTCCTGGACCTCCCTGCTGCTGCCGCACCTAATGGTACACACCTAGGGTTAGTATCTTACTAACCCTAATGTGTAGTTACCATAATTATTTTAATTATTCATTTAATTAAAGATAAAAAATTGAATGAAAATGGTTTTAATTTGGAAATTTCTTTAATTGAAATAAAGTTGATTATTTTCCTTAATTAAAAATGTTTTAACTGCTCTCTTCCATAATTAAAATTGTTTAATTAAAATAACCAAAATTAAAATTATCTTGAATTTTCATTTATTAAAATTAAATTGTTTAATTTTATTTTTGAATTAAATTACCCAAATTCAAATTTGGCCTTACAAACTATTTGTGTTAAAACCCAAAGTTTAATTATTTTAAAAAGTTTGTTTAAAATAATTAAAAAGTTGAATAATCAAAATGGATATGAAAAAGGGTGGCATTGGCTCAACAAGACTACATCTCAAGGTTCAAGATCAAGGTGGTCTTCATCAAGCCTTTAATAGTCTAGGTTACATTTTCATGTATTTTTTTGCAAGAGTTGTAATTTTTCTAGAAATACCCAAAAGTTACCAACTCGCTTTTATTTACTTATTATAAATATTTGAATGTGATTAAAATGTTTAATATTTTGTCATGCATTATAACATGTCATTCATATACCCACACAGTATGCAATTAGCATGCATTACATTCGTGTAGAAACATGCTATTAGGAATGTCCTATATATTTATTATATGTTTATATATGATAATTCATATAATAATAAACTTAATCTTAATTAGTTAAGATGGTAAATCAAAATTAAAGTTGTTTAATTTGTTGTTATAATGAAAAATATTTTATTAAAATAAAAATGATATTCTCCTAGTTAAAGCAAAATTAAAATTAGACTTAATGGCACAATTTTTATGTTTTACTTAATTGAATTAGTAATTATAAGAATATCATTTGGTAAAAATAATTAAATTTATTTTTACAGCTAAATTAAAAAATATTGATTTTGTGAAAAACACAGTTTTCAACATAGTGAGTGGGAGAAGGAGTTATGACAATAAGTCTTATGGTCTCCAGTATTGGTTGAATGTTGAGAGGCATACGAAGGGCCTTGTGTCGCCGTTTGCAGTCTCCCTAAGGAAAGACTTATGAATATGTTTATTTGATCTCAAGGTTGACTTCTCTTATGGGAATATAATTAGTGCTGCATTTCAAGTTTGACTGACCGTAAGTCACACTCTTAAGTTAAGTCATTGATTGAAAATAATGGGTTACACTCCGAAGGTGTATCTAGGCTTTCAAGCCCGACTAGTGCATCTTGACCAAGCTAGCGGTAGTTAATAAGTTAAAAGAGAAAAATGCATTTTTAAGTTTTCACTTATGAAATTGAGATTTGTCTCAAAATTATTTTTGGAGTTAGTCTAACCTACCCCAAAGCGGTCCATTAATTTTCAAATTAATTTGTCGTGGATAAGTATATATTTTTATGTGTTTTTATATGTTGCATTCATGCATCATGTATACTTTTCTAAATAAAATATGGTATTTATTATATGTTTTAATTCATTATATTTTATTTATTTATTTCGAGCAACAATGGTTAAAGATGATACAAAGGGATTCACATTGTCTTCGGAACACAAAACTTGTATGGTGCGATCTATGATCTACCTCCAGAGATTGCAAGCTTTTCATCCAACTTTGATGAACATGAAAAATGTGGTGAATGAATGAGATTGAATCACCTGGCTAATCAATGCATGTTATCGACAATGCATGAAGACATTAAAGAAAGATATATGATTATAGAAACTGCATACGAGATGTGGGCCATGATAAAGAGCGATGCTATAACACATGCTTAATTTTTGAAATACGGGGTAAATTTGATTTACACAAAAACCCTTCTTTAATATTTTGAATGGTTGATTCAAAATTATGCCACTAATATTTTTTTTTTCATTTGTTCTTGTCTTCAGGGATGCATGAATCTTTCGAGACAAATAATAATTTCATTGAAACCAAAGCGAAGAAGAAATAGTGAAGACAATTGGATAAAGAAAAGATTAGTTTAGAAATTTATTTTGTTTAGTTTAAAAACAATTTAAATTTTTTGTCATTTTGAAATATTTGATTTTCATTGTGAAAGAAACTAATAAGTTCTTTCTTTAAATTAGTTCTAGAATTCTGTCTAGGAGCTATATTTTAAAGATTCCTTTATTTGATGAGTGAACAAATTTGATATCTCTTTTTAATAGTAAATTCAGTTGTTATTTTTTAAATATATTTATTCCACCTATTTCATCATTGAATATAAATTATAATTATTCATTATTCATTATTGTGCAAATCATAGATTTAATAAACAAGACATATATTCCAACAACAATTAAGTGAAACATATATGTGAATTATTTTTGAGATTGACTTGAAATTAATTAGACACATAAAACAAATAAAAGGTAGTCTTTTATTAGAATCATTAATTGGTTCTCTCCTTGTTTATAAGTCTATTAATTAAAGTTAACCGAAAGATATTTCTCTAATAAAGGCTCAAAAATCACATAACCATTTAGCTAATACATAGAAATATATGTTGAACCTTTTAATGTTCAAAGCTAAAAGAGATAATAAATAGTAAGTCAATATTGATTGACATTTATTTAAGATATGTTTATTTTTTGTTGAATGCAATGAAAATTTCTAGAAATTTTCATGCAGCATTCAAAGTAAAGTCACTTAAAGACTTGTTTGATCTGATAAAAAAGAAGACTAAACTCGAATTTGGAATTTAAGTAATTTGCATGTGAACTTGGAATTCAAACCCAACTCACATACAACTAGAATGCTAAAGTAACATTAGTATTTTGGAAATGGAATATAATAATATTAGATAAGATTAAATAGATAATGTGTTGTCACTATCGTATTTATTATTTATATAATTTTAACACTTGTTATACTTTGTACATGTTTGATTGTACACCATGAAAGACTTAAAAGTTAGGATTCACAAGTGATTATGTGAATAAATTGAAAGTTTTCCATGAAATCATTTAGTGAAACAATTTAATAATCATAAAACATTACTAAAGAGTTTGTGTCTCTTAAATGCTACTTTAATGAAGCATGATTATTATAATAACTATATTTTTTTAGTTAACTTGTACTAGAAATAATGACTGCAAGTCAAGTAAGCAAGTTACTGTTAATTAACAATGATAAAACCAAAGAATATCACAAATCCTGTAAAGTATTATTGTAGTGGGAGCGTTAGTTAGTAACTAATCCATTACAAATATAAAGTTAGTTAATTGTGTGTAACACAATCTAACTATATTTCATTCACATACTAGTATGAAATGAAAATGTTTTTACATAAAATAATGGTTGAAACACCATGAATCTAGAAATGGAATTTGGAATTCTATGACATCTGGATCCTTAAACATCCAACTAAAGTTCATGAAACTTCAGTTTGAAACAGGATATTCAAGATGAAGCGGAGAACAGAGGAAAGTACAGACTTTTCAAAGTAAGGTTAATAGCCTTGGTTATAAAAAGAAAGAAGAATTTATTACTTGAATAAATATCTTCTACTGTAACCAAGCTTAAATCTGTTTACATACTCTTATCCATCACTTTAAGCATGGATTATGGATTAATTTAAATGGACGTCTAAGTAGTCTTTACTGAATGGCTAACATGACGAAATCGTTTGAAGTTCTCGACCAGAAAGATTCTATTGTGATTCTTATTTTTTAATATTGACAACGTTCTGATCATTGGGAATGATGTAGAGAAATCATCAATAAAAAAGAAATGGTTAGCTGAACGTTTCTAAATATTAGATTTAGAAAAGCCAAGAATGTTCTATACATTCAAGTCTATAGAGATTGAAAGAACAATCTTTTGGCATTGTCTCAAGTGACTTATATAGATAACAAGCTTAAATATTTTAGTTTACAAAAATCCAAGAAAGGTTATTTGCCTTCCCGGTAAGGAGGACGTATTATCTAAATAATAATGTCCATTTATTCTTTTACTAGAAAAGAAGGACATGAGACAATATTCCTACAACTCAGTGATGGATAGTTTAATGTATCGAATGTTATGTTTTCGAATTAATATTTGTTAAATGTTGGGAATAGTCAGCAGATGTCAATCCAATGATGGATTAAGTCATTGAATAATTACAAGGACTTAATTTTGAGTATCTTGAATATAATGGAGATTATATGTTTGTGCATTTAGGCAGTGACCTAAAATCCCAAAGGACGACCTGATTTTAAACAAGATAGAAATCTTCAAAGATTAATATCAGAATCAACTTCCATAAATGTGGAGGAAACACATTAACCTAGAAATGTATTGGACATTTCAGATTTATATGTTTCACCATAGAAGCCGAAATGTAACAGCTACGAGCAGTTAAATAGGCTATATGATTTAGTTGAGTTCTTTGTCATTGTAGAAAGGGTTTCATACTAGAATAAACAATTAGTATCTCATTGCTAAAGCAATGGAGATACAACTATTCTAGAAGAACTAGAAATCACGAGAGGGTAAAGCACATGAAATAAGTATCATTTAATTCAAGACAATTTTACATAATTGATGTAATGATCTTGAAGATAACTTCAAAGACTTTGTTAGACGAATTCGTTCAGGAGAATGAGATTGACACATTAAGAGAGATGCCTCAATTTGCTTTAGGGTACGTGGAAGATTATTGGGAATAGTGCCCTTAAAGCAATTGTAGTTGATGTTTTAAATGAAATAAATAATTGAATTGAATTATTATTATATATATAGAATATGTTCGATATTATGTTGATAATATTAAGTAAATATCAGAAAATTCCAAAGTTTATCTATGTGGTCTTAGTCTCATATTGGTATGAGATGATCGAGATTAAGATAATAAACTTAAAATAATTCACAGTAAAATAAAGTTATGGAATCTTTAGATTAATTACTGCTAGTACAGTTCGCTAGTATTATGAATACAAGTGACCTAGATCCGGGTCACTAGTGTACTAAGACACTTTAATGAAGGTACTTTACATATAGTGATTTGTTAAGACTTGTTTAAACATTGTTTCATAGTATTAATCAGACACATCAAACGATGATCATATATACGATGATCTTAATCTCGAGGTATGAACTATTTTATATGTCATCTGATCATTTGATTCAAGCTTTAAGGTTTGTCAGAATGATCAGGCTAAAAACAATTGTTTTGGGAACTCAATGATATATATGGCTGTGGAAATAGTTTATATATATGACTTTTGGAACTGAAAAGGTTATGAACACTCACGTCGCTAACTTTTTGTGATACAACCTTCATTAGTAAAGTCAATGGTACTCTAGGAACAAGATATAACTAAAAGGGTAAAACGGTAATTTTATTCCATTTTAATTAGGAACCATTAATAGAGGATTAACATTGTATGTAATGATTATATCAATGGATAGTTTATTCTTTAATAAAGTACTCTTTAAATATATGTCTATAATTATCAAGAGTTCCATCTCATATTTATAGTAGAGTAATCAAGAGATTAATAAATATGATTATTTAATCAAAGGGCTTTGATTAATAATCTAAAATTTATTAGAGCTTTATATTATAGGTGCATAGGTCCCCAGGGTGGCTCTCTCAACACCATATCAAGGTAAGAGTTAATACTATGGTAAAACTGTAATTTGGAAATTTGAGATGAATTTTATTCTTCGGGTCAAGTATGCAATTATATGATAATTGAGATTAAATAATTAATTTGGAATTAATTATTAAATTTTTAATTTTTTTATTAATTGAAATATATAATTTTCAAAATTCATATATATAAATAAATAAATTAATTATTTTATTTGAGTGTGAGAAAATAAATTGGTAAGTCATGTTGTCTCGTGAAGTTGGCCAACGGTCGTATGTACGGTATACGACACCTTTTGAATGAAAAAACTATAATATACGACAGAGTACAAATATATTAAACAAACACACAAATCTTATAGTGGTTCAGCCCTGTTTCGATGAACAGTAATAACCTAATCCACTTGGCTTTTAGTATTGAATCACTCGATAATTACATTGAAGAACAAAAGTATTCACTAGTTTCTAATTTTCCCATAGTTTCTCCCCAAATATTCTTCAGATCTCAAAAATTCTATAAAAAGCGATCCCTTGAAACGAAGCCCTGGGTCCTTTATTTATAGTACCCAGGGGCTGTTACATGATCAATAATACTGGGATCGTGGTTTGGCACACGATTATTAGGTAGTGGAGATACGTATCTACCTCCCAATGATTATGAGATCATGGGTCTTCTCGTTGTTTCTGTGGATCGTGGTATACAATGCACGATTGAAACCTTTGGGAAAATGCTAAGTCTCGGTTGGTCTATGAGACTTAGGTGCTAGGCCCGAAGACTCTTTAGAGCTTGGGTGCTAGGCCTGATGACCATCTGGGTGATAGGCCTGCTGATCTTTTTGGGTTCTAGGCCTGATGACTTTCTGGTGCTAGGCCTGATGACCTTCTAGGTGCTAAGCCTGCTAATCTTCGTCTAAACGAGCATGAGTTTTACCCATTTTCAGGAGTGTAGGTCGACCACCCTATGGAGGATAGGGTGGGGCGACCACCCCAAGGGGTTCTTGGACATGCTTGGGCCGACCAGCCATAGGGGTTGGGGTCAGGCGGACCAGCCCTAGGGGTTAGGGCCAGACCGACCACCCCTAGAGGTTGGAGTCAGGCCGACCACCCCTAGGGGCTAGGGTTAGGCCGACCACCCCTGGGGGTTTAGGCCTAGTAGACTTCCCTATAGGCCCTGGACCTATCTTTTTTGCTCATCGATCTTTTTTCAATACTTCATCATTTTTTCCTGATTTGTGATGCCACGTGTCGCTTTCTTATTCGCAACGTAATCCCTGGATTTTTGAGGGATAACATTTTCCTCCCAAGTTTATTGTAATGTGTTCAACATTACGGTAAACTTGATCGTGGCCCGAGAAACATATCGTAGCAGTGTTTTAATAACAAAGATCCTTGGGACATTACGCAATACTTTTATCAACTATCGATAATTTTCTTAGCACGAATTTTTCAAGGATAATTGGTAATTCCTAAAAATAAATTGATTTTTCAAGAAAAATTAATTTTATAAAAATCTAGTATATTTTTTTTAGGAAATTTGAAGTCCTAAAAATATAATATATTTTTCAAGGAGTTTGAAGTCCTAAAAATAAAAAATATTTTTTAAGGATATTAATTCCTAAAAATATAAGAATGTTGACGGTGAGAACTCATCAACTAAGTTAAGTTAGAAAAATTGCAACATAGAGATTATCAAAAGAAAAGCTTTAGAAATCTAAGTAGAAACTCCAAGAATAATTGCAGAAGAAAAATGGTGAAATCAGTTTGTATTGATTATGGTGCAATGCTACAATAATTTTTCCAAACCCCCTTCAATGTTGACGAGGGGTTCCCTTTATAGGGGGCTCTAATGGCCCCTGATACATTGTGGTCCAGAGGACCAGATCGTACACAAATACATCATCAGAGAGTGGTATCAGATGTAGTGGTGTTGGCTCTAGTACATGGTCAGAGTTTGTGGGAGCACCTCAACTTTTGTACTCGATTATACCTCCACTACTTGCCTTGTACGGGTGTCAGAAATGGGCTGGTGAGGATCACAACAGGTACCTCATTTGTACGACCACTACTTGTCTGGCGTGAATATTATGTCCGTACTCTGGCTCCTTCTCACTTTGCATGAATCGCTATGAGGCTTCCCCACTTTGTTCTTAAGGGTGCGTTGAAGAGGTCCTTGATCTTACCTCTTGTTAGACCCACAGTAAGGGTGGTGTCCTGTCACCAGCACCTATCTCAAGGGGAGAGATTAGGCCCCTCCAATGAGGCCCACTATGTACGCGACCCCTAGTGGCACGGATATGGCGAGCTGAGGTGGGGGCGTCTCTCGCAAGCCCCATGGCGCGGCTAATGCACGGGGTCGAGGCGAGACGATGGTCTCGCGAGGCCCCTGGCGCGGCTGATGCGCGGGCGAGGCGAGGGGCGAGACAATGGTCTCGCGAGGCCCCTGGCGCGGTTGATGTGTGGGCGAGGTGAGGGGCGAGGCGATGGTCTCGCGAGGCCCCTGGCGCGGCTGATGCGCGGGCGAGGCGAGGGGCGAGGTGATGGTTTCGCGAGGCCCCTGGCGCGGCTGATGCGCGGGCGAGGTCAGGGGCGAGGACATGGTCTCGCGAGGCCCCTGGCGCGGCTGATGCGCAGGGCGAGGTGATGGCGAGGCCTCTGTGGCCCCTCGGGTGCACGCGGATGAGGCGAGGCGGGGCCTTGCGTGCGTGGCTGGGGTGCACAACGAAGTTGCCATACGGACGCTGGTCATGGACGACCGCGTATAGTGAGACCCTTGTGGCCTTGGCAGGTACTCGTGCATGTTGGGTACCCTCGCATGGCAAGGCTCTTGGATCTCTCGAGGCATCTTCATTAAGGCCTCCTATGAGACATGGGTTGTGGGGAAAAATACAGGGTCGCTTGGATTGCCTGAGGCTAATGAGGGTAAACCTCCATATTTTCCCTTGGTGGAATTTGAGCATCCACACTTGCCCCCCAGTCTAGGAGAGGACCTTTAGGTGCTTTGGTAGACTATTCTCTTTAATTCTTATAAATAGGCCTTCATGCAAGGCTTATTATTTACACCTTACTTCCTTAGCTTAGTGATACCTAGACCCTTGCTCCTTTCAAGAGGTAAGGGGTTCAATCCCCCACAACCTCACTTTTGCTATAGTTTTTTTTTTTTGGGATAATTTTTGGTGTGTCTACACCCCTTCACATATTTGGAGGCTGACACATCTTTTCTGTTTATTTTTGCAAACGCGCATTTTGGACCATTTGGCTCTTTCTGACCGTGACGGTACTTTTGGCCCCGCAACCTCCTTTTGACCACGACAGTGTCTCATTTTTCCTGCTTGAGGTATATTCTCTTTTTCTCTTGTTTTCACTGGGTTCACATTAGCACTACTCGGGATGGGGTACTTTGGCCTGAGCCCGTCGTGAGTTGGTCTTGAAGCATGATCCTTTATTCACATCCTGTGGTGGGTCATTTAGAGTGTTTGTGCCTAGAAGTTTTGAGCCCATTCCTTTGTGTTTTGTAGCCATCCTCTCATTTATACGTGAACCCATTTTTGCTTTCGGGACGAGGTCTCATGGCCAGTGACAGTCCGTTCGGCATACCTCCGGGGGTTGAGTTTGTTGACTTGTCTTCAGACTCAGAGTCCCCTGAGGAAAGCCCTTACCAAGACTATGACTCCTTAAGGCAAGCCCGTATCCGTCATCTTGAGCACATGGCTGAACTTAGGCATAAAATTTGGGTGGTGGAGAGTGAAATTGACTCGGTGTTGAGAGGAGACGGAGCACCTTTCCCCCTGACCTTAGTGACCATGTAGCGAGCCTTAAGGTGACCCTTTTAGATTTGCAGGGGGAGTTGGAGTTTAAGGAGGGACATCTTTCGCCTGAGCCCTCTAGCCCATCCTCGCCTGATGACTGTCATGGGGCCGCTTCTGCTTCTCTTCAGCCCTTAGTTTCGATCTTCCCTAGCTTAGCACTTCCGCAGGCAGTGCCCCGGTGGAAGACTCTTGCTAGGAAGAGAAAATGGAGGGTCAAGTGTTCTGTCTCTTCCTCACCTTTTTCTTTTGGTTTTGCAGATATGTCGAGGGCACGACGACAGGTATCCACCAATGAACTGGACGATGCTCCTTTAATGGAATCCACCCTGGTGTCACATGTGTCAGAAAATAAACTGAGGGAAATTGTGAAGCACTACCGCGTTCCTTCGGAGTACGCCTTATACACCCCTTTGGACACATGCCGGACTGACTGCCCTAGTCCCGGCTTCGTGGCCCTTAGTGAGCACATCCTAAAGGCGGGTGGTACCATCCCGTTACACTCGCTCTTTGTTGTGGTCCTCAACTACTTTGACCTTGCTCCACTTCAGCTGGCACCCAATAGTTGGCTGACCTTGAGCTGCCTTTTTATCGCGTTTGCAAAACTTGTGAAACGTGCTCCTACGGCGCTAGAGGTGCATTTCCTGTACAATCTCATGCTCTCTCCCAAGTGCAAGGGCTTCTATTACTTGCAAAAAGCCAATAACGAAGTCCCTTTGATAGAGGGCTTAGTGTCCAATTCGAGGTCCTGGAAGCAGGAATTTTTCTTCGTGAAAGGCCCTCTCTCTGTTCGCGAGCACTTCCGTGCTGCTCCCAGTAAGTACCCTGAGCAACACTTTCTCTCTTCTTCTTTTTTGTAACTTATTGTTTTATGACTTATGTTTGTGTCGACCATGGTGTGGATTATGCAGAGTAATTCGCCGCACCCGTAGTTGTTGGGTCGGAAGCGAATGGTGTGAATAAGCTTATCAACGCTGACCCTGCTATGAAAAAGGCTGCGTACCTATTCACCGTGGAAAATCTGAACCTCCACAAGCTGTCCCCAGTTTTAGATCCCAAGTTTCTGTGGACCATCCCTAGGTCCAAGAAGAGTAAGGCGGCATCGGCTGAGCCTTGCCCGGATGAAGGTGGGGCTGAGGATGTGCCGGAGGAAGCCTCCCTTGAACGCGGGGGACCTCACCAGCTGTCCTCGTCTCCTGGGGGATGCCCTCCCTTTATCTCTTTCGACCCTGACATAACCTCCCAATCCCAAGACCAGCATGCCATTCCGAGGCATTTTTTTTGCCCCGACCCCAAGGACTATGACGCTTTCCCTCAGGCTCCCCTCGACCCTGGTCCATCAGGGGCTTACTTTGCCAATCTTCCTGCACCCCTTCTGTTCTACCGGCGCCTCACTTTTCCAACTTTCCTGCACCTCCTCCCGTTTCGGCGAGCGGGTCGTCTGTCCTTACCCAGCCAGGTGCCCTTGGCTCGGAAGGGGCACCCTGGGTCAGTCGCATGGCGACCTCTTATGGGCAACGGTACGTCCAAATCACCTCAGACCTCCTCGAATCTGACTGGAATGGTCTTGGGAGTTTCGCCCTGTTGGGCCTTGGGGAGACTTTAACGCGTACTACTGCTTGGGTGAGTTCATGCATCTTGTGTTGGCCTTATTATATATAGATACATATACACATTTTTTTTGTTACTTATCATTGCTGTTGTTAACTTTCTTGTGTAGGCCTAGACTGTGGCTCAACGGTTTGCCGACTCGGCTCACAATCTTTCTGCGTTGAGTACCGAGAGGGACCACCTTACGGTCTGGGTCCAGGAGCTCGAGAGAGAGCTTGGTGAAACCAAGTCTAAGCTAAAAAAGGCTCGGGCAAAACTTTCTGTCTCGTCAAAAAGGAAGCAGAAGGAAGTTGCCAAAGCCATGATGCTTCTAACAAAGTTACCAGCCTAGAGGGCGAAATACAGGGTGCCAAGGCTATTGCGGCTGCATCGCAGGAGAGAGCCGCTTCTTTAGAGGCCGAGCTCGAGGTTGCTAGGGCCGAAGTAGCCGCGTTGCAGGAGAGAGTCGCTTCCTTAGAGGCGGACAGGATAACTATTGAGTACAGGTCCATAGAGCGCGCCCTTTACGGTGTGTGGAGGCAGGATCCCAACTTTGATTTTTCTTCTTTTGGCGAGTACACCGTTGCTCGAGTGGCTGGGTGGAGCGCCCGTGGCAGGAGGCCCTGAGGTCGTCATTTCATCATTTCTGTCAGCTATCCCGCTGTGGGTGTATGCTCATTTTGAGCCTTTGTATTATTATTATTATTTTTTTTTTCTTGTAAATCTTGCCATGTTACCAAGACTCCTTTTTTTAATATATACATGTGTGGTTATTCATCTCTTATTCATTTGTGTTTGAGGTTTTTTTTTTGAGCCTGTATGATGGGGTTCGGTAGGTTCCCCTCTTTTATTTATCAGGTTAGAGGTCCTTTGGAGCCCATGTGAAAGGGTTCAATGGGTCCTTTTTTGGTGCCCCTTAACTATTTCTATAAGGATATTTTGACCCCTTGGGTTCTAGCTATCCTTTTATATATTTTTGCGCGCGCTTATTATTTTTTGCGAGAAACGTCCTTCTCGTCATTATTCATAGTACTATTTTTGCAAGGGTCTCTTTTAGGACCCTTTCTGGCTAGACGGCTTGGTGGCCGCTCTAGGCTTATTGGTGGGTGCTCTCTCTAAGGTCTTAACTCTTGTGGGAGCATCTGCCTTTATTTGGAAGTGTGTTGTTGTTTTTTTTTTGTAAGACCTTTTGGCCTCCTTGATGTTCATAAGGGTAGCTAATCCTTGTGAACCCAAGAAATGCCTTGCAAGGTCCTCTCCCTGTTTATAAGGGTTCATCACACACTCTTCTCTTCTTTTTATTTTTTATTTTTTTATATATATATAAGGACTTCATTTAAAGCCCTGATATAAGGGGTCCTTTTGGGATCCTCCTGTTAGAGGGTCCTTTTTTAGGATCCTCCTGCTAGAGGGTCCTTTTTAGGATCCTCCTGATGCATAGGGTCCTTTTTAGGATCCTCCTGTTTGCTGTGTGCTTTGCCCTCACGGGCCACTATTCCCCCCCAAGTGTCTGGTGAGGTTTATTTCGGCAGGCACTTTGATTGATGCTCACATAAAGGAGAAAAATAGCATGCGAAGATGCGAATAGTTTCATTCATAGTAGGCATGTTACAATGTATGTATATATATATGAAAAGTTTACATCTTCTTAGGGGTTATCTAGACACCCTCCTTGATTCTTGTCTATTGAGCTAACATAACACGTAACAAACTAAGCACGGATACTGCTTGTATTGGGTGTGGGAGTCTCACTGGTAGTACTTCTTGAGGTGCTCCGCATTCCATGCCCGAGGTACAACGGTGTCATCCATGCGTGCTAGCTTATAGGTGTTTGGTGGTATGCACTGAGCGACCTGGTAGGGTCCTTCCCAATTCGCTCCCAATACCCCTACTCCCAGGTCTTGCGTGTTGGGGAGTACTTTCCTCAATACTAAGTCTCCTGCCCTAAAATTTCTCTCCCGCACCCTTGAATTGTAATACCTTGCTGCCCGCTGCTGATACGTAGCCAACCTTAATTGTGCCCTTTCTCTCTTGGCTTCCAGCAGTTCCAAGTTCTCGACCAACGCTGTGGTGTTAGCCTGGTCATCGTATGTTTGCATGCGAAAGAAGTTTACCTTCATTTCTACTAGAATGACAGCCTCGTAGCCGTAGGCCAAGGCGAAAGGTGTTTCCCCAGTGGTGGAACGGGGGGTGGTCCTGTAGGCCCAGAGTACACTCGGGAGCTCTTCGACCCAGGCCCCTTTCAACTTCTCCAGCTAAGTTTTCAAGTTCCTTTTCAGGATCTTGTTGATGGCCTCTACCTGCCCATTAGCTTGGGGGTGTACTACTGTGGAGAAACTCCTCCTGATCCCTTTGGCCTTCCAGTAGTCTTCGAACACTCCTCCTTCAAATTGCGTTCCATTGTCGGAGATGATCTTGTAGGTCACCTTGAATCTGCAAACAATATATTTGTTGACGAAGGTGGTGACCTGCTTAGCCGTTATATTGACTAAGGGCTCCGCTTCCACCCACTTGGTGAAATAGTCAACCTCTACCACCGCATTCTTAACTCCTCTTCCGGTTGGCAGTGCCCCTATCAAGTCAATCCCCCACACAGCAAAGGGCCACGGGCTGGTCATGCTCACCAGCTCATTTGGGGATTGCCGCGGGTAAGTCGCATGTCTCTGGCACTTGTCACACTTTCTCGCAAAGTCACTCACGTCCTTCTCCATGGTAGGCCAGAAATACCCTTGGCGGACAGCCTTTTTTGCTGTGGACTGCCCCCCAGCATGGTTCCCACACTCCCCTTCGTGTATCTCTGGTAAAATTGTTGACGCTTCTCCCTTATCAACGCACCGCAGGAGTGGGGTAGAGAAGCCTCTCTTATACAAGATCCCGTCTACTAGGGTGTACTGGGCGGCCCTGTAAGCCAGTCTGCGGGCCTCCTTCTTGTCCAAGGGTGAGGTCCCGTCATTCAAGTACCTCCTAATGGGGGAAAACCATGGCTCCTCGGAGCTCTTGACCATGTTGATCCTTTCTTCGGCTATGCTTGGCTTGGGGAGATATTCCACTGGTATAGACTCAAGCGTATCTTCATCTCTTGTGGAGGCGAGTTTCGCGAGTGCATCGACGTTCGTATTCTGCTCTCTGGGGATTAGTTCTATTGTGTATTTTTTGAACTGGTCCAAATACTCCTTCACCTTGGAAAGGTATGTAGCCATTTTTGGACCTCTGGCTTGGTATTTGCCCTTCCCTTGAAACACCACCAGCTGTGAGTCACTAAAGACATGCAAGTGGGATACCTTTAATTCCTTAGCTAGCCGTAGGCCAGCCAACAACGCCTCATATTCTGCTTCATTATTGGAAGCCTCGAATTCGAATCTCAAGGCATAGTACATTTTGTGCCCTTCAGGTCCTGTCATCACTACGCCAGCACTGACCCCCCCTTCGTTAGACGCCCCATCTACATGGACACTCCATTCTTTGGGGTGCCTCTCCTCTTCAGGTGCCGGCTCCTTCTCCTCTATTTCCCCCTCCTCTTGGGGTCAGTATGTGAACTCGACTATAAAGTCTACAAGTGCCTGCCCGTTGATGGAGGTCCTTGGGGTGTAGGTGATGTCGAATTGACTCAATTCAATTGACCACTTTAGCAATCTTCCTGAAGTTTCTGGCTTGTGCAAGACTTGACGCAAGGGGGTGTTGGTGAGCACCTCAATTGCACGAGCATGGAAATAAGGCCTCAATTTTTGAGAAGCCACAACCAGGACATATGCTAACTTCTCTATTTCAAGGTACCGGGTTTCCGCGTCTACCAACCGCTTACTCATATAGTAGACTAGGTGTTGGTGCTTCTTCTCACCCTTGACCAAGGCGGCGCTTATGGCATGCTCAGATATGGCTAGATACAGATACAAATTCTCTCCTTTTTCTGGCTTGGCCAAAAGGGGTGGCCTTCCAAGGTGCTCCTTCAGCTTGGTGAAGGCCTCCTGGCATTCGTCATCCCAAGCAAACTTTTTGTTCCCTTTTAGGATGTTGAAAAAAGGAAGACATTTGTCAGTCGACCTAGAGATGAATCTATTGAGGGCTGTCACTCTCCCTGTCAGGCACTGCACCTCTTTTTTGCTCCGTGGTGGGCTCATTTATAGCAAGGCCTTGATTTTTTCAAGATTAGCTTCAATACCTCGGGAATTCACCATGAAACCCAGGAATTTTCCAGACTAAACTCCGAAGGTGCATTTAAGTGGGTTCAGCTTCATTCTGTACTTGCGCAGGGAGTTGAGCATCTTCACTAGCATATCATCCACGTACACCTCCATGTTCTTTCCTATTTGATTTGCGAACATTTTGTTCACCATCCTCTGGTAATTGGCACCCGCATTTTTTAAACCAAAGGGCATCACCTTATAGCAATACAACCCATTGTCTGTTATGAACGAAGTGTGCTCCTCGTCAGCATGGTTCATTGGTATTTGGTTATACCCTGAATACGCGTCCATGAAGCTAAGTAGCTCGTGTCTTGCTATGGCGTCCACCAACTAGTCTATCCTAGGAAGCGGGAAGCTGTCCTTAGGGCAGGCCTTGTTGAGGCTGGTAAAATCCACGCACGTCCTCCATTTTCCATTGGGCTTTGGAACCAACACTGGGTTCGACACCCATAGTGGGTAAAACGCTTCTCGAATGAACCTGTTCGCCTTCAACTTGTCCACCTCCTCTTTTAGGGCCGCGTATCTTTCTGGGTCTAGTGCTCTCCTTTTCTGCCTTACCGGCCTTACTTTTGGGTCGATGTTCAGGTGGTGGGACATGACCGTTGGATCTATCCCTACCATATCCTCGTGACTCCAGGCAAATACATCGAGGTTGGCTTTTAAGAACTCTACTATTTTCTCCTTCATGTCGTCGGCAAGGTTTTTTCCTACTTTCAATTTCCTCAACGGCTCATCCATGACTGTTACTTCCTCCACTTCCTCTACTGGTTCAGCTCTGGGCTCTTCTATGACTCGTGGGTCTAACTCGCTTGGGTTCGCGCCTTCGTGCACAACCATCACCATAGGTACTGTTGGCTTTGTGGCTGTGTGGAGGGATGTGTTGTAGCAATCCCTTGCTTCCTTCTGTTCTCCTTTCATGCATGCTATTCCCCCGGGGGTTGGGAATTTCGTAGCTAAATGGTACACAGAAGTTATCGCCTTTAATTCTCTTAGGGAATATCTCCCTAATACTGCATTGAAGTCTGAGGCGCAATCTACCACAACAAAGTTTGCCATTATGGTGGTTTGTCTGGGCTATTCTCCCATAGTAAGGGCCAACTCGATTGCCCCCAGGGGCTGTATCGAATCTCCCGTAAATCCATACAAAGACGTAGCGCAAGGCTTTAGGTGGCGGAGGCCCAATCCCATCTTCTTCAGTGCTGGTCGATACAAGATGTCCACAGAGCTCCCGTTATCCACCAAGACCCGATGTACCCTCATGTTAGCAAGCTGGACTGTCAACACTAGGGGGTCATTGTGGGGGAAGTGCACACCTCGAGCGTCTTCTTCGGTGAAAGTTATTGAGTCATTTTCACCTTTGAAACTCTTCGGGGGGCGCTGCTCCAGACTTAGGACGCATGGAGGTGGGCTTCGCCTGGCCTCCCTGGCATATCTATCTCGTCCCTTCCTCAATTCGTCCTCGAATCCTGGTCCTCCAAAGATGGTCCTGACCTCTCCTTGTACTTCTGGTGCTACTTCTCGCGCTCGCGGTGATGATGCTCCTTCTTCTGGCCTATGGTTCTCCTTGCGCACATATCTGCCTAAATGCCCCCTACGGATGAACTCTTCAATCTCCACCTTCAAATGGTTGCATTCTGCAGTTGTGTGGCCTATATCTTTGTGATACTGGCAATACTTGCTGGGGTCTCTCTTAGACCGGTCTTTTTTCATCGGTGGGGGCCTTCTGAAAGGGACCTGATTTTCGTTCGTAACAAAAATATGCTCTATCGCATGAGTGAGGTCAGTATAATAGGTGTAGGGGCCTTGTCTGCGCTCATCAGAGCGCTGGTGCTTTCGGGGTCGATCATCCCTTGCCCCCTCATAGACCCTCTTTTTCTTGGCATTTCCTTGGTTCTCCTGGATTGAGGGCTTCGATGAATTTTGGTCTTTTCCGGCCTTGAGGCTTTCATGACCATCTTCCACGCGAATATACTTTTGCGCCCACTCGTAGAAATCATCTAAGTTCGTGACCTCCCTCTTGAGCATGTTATCCCATAATTTGCTTCCTGGGCGCACTCCAGCTGTGATGGACATTTTCAGCTCTCGGCGGGTCAGGCTCCCCACTTTAGCTGCCTCCATGTTGAACCTGTGAATGTAGCTCTTTAGACTCTCATTTTCTCCTTGCTTCATGTTGGCAAGGCTGGTGCCTGGCATAGTGTAGTCCAGCACGGCGTGGTGCTGTTGGAGGAATTCATCGAAAAACTGTTGCCAAGACCTGATGGATCCCGATCTGAGTCTTTTGAACCATTTGTACGTAGGTCCTTTCAATGTGACAGCAAAGCAGTGGCATCTGGCCCCGCTACTAATTCCCCTTAGTTTCATCAGATCGTTAAATGCGTCCTTATGGTATTTCGGATCTGTGCTCCCTTCGTAGGGGGTCATATGGGGCTCCTTAAAATTGGCTGGGAGCCAGATGGCTTGGATCTCCCTAATGAAGGGTGACTCATGGTCGAACTCTTCCTCAAAAGCTTGACCTCCTGAGGCGGTGATGATTTCGCTTCACAGGCTCCTCATTTCTGTGTCCAGGTCCTGCCTCCTCTTGCTTAGGGAGTCTCTTAAAGCGGACGGGTTAAGATCCCCCTTTACTTTACCCTCTCGAGGCGCCATAGGGGTTATGGTCCTTTTACCCGCCCTCTTCTTGTTGAGCTCCTCCCGTAAATCTGAGGGTGCTCTCTTTGAGGTGACCTCGCCATTATTGCGAAGGACAGCATTGGTCTTCGGCTCTGGTTTCTGGGCCTGCTTCGGTGGTGAACTCAACTATAAAGTCTGCAAGTACCTGCCCGTTGATGGTGGTCCTTGGGGTGTAGGTGATGTCTAACTGACTCAATTCAATTGACCACTTTAGCAATCTTCCTGAAGTTTCTGGCTTGTGCAAGACTTGATGCAGGGGGTGTTGGTGAGCACCTCAATCGCATGAGCATGGAAATAGGGCCTCAATTTTCGAGAAGCCACTACCAGGACATATGCTAACTTCTCTATTTCCGGGTACCGGGTCTCCATGTCTACCAATCGCTTACTCATATAGTAGGCCGGGTGTTGGTGCTTATTCTCACCCTTGACCAAGGCGGTGCTTATGGCATGCTCAGATACGGCTAGATACAGATACAACTTCTCTCCTTTTTCTGGCTTGGCCAAAAGGGGTGGCCTTCGAAGGTGCTCCTTCAACTTGGTGAAGGCCTCCTGGCATTCGTCATCCCAAGCGAACTTTTTGTTCCCTTTCAGGATGTTGTAAAAAGGAAGACATTTGTCAGTCGACCTAGAGATGAATCTATTGAGGGCTGCCACTCTCCTTGTCAGGCACTGCACCTCTTTTTTGCTCCGTGGTGGGCTCATTTCTAGCAAGGCCTTGATTTTTTTAGGATTAGCTTCAATACCTCGGGAATTCACCATGAAACCCAGGAATTTTCCAGACAAAACTCCGAAGGTGCATTTGAGTGGGTTCAGCTTCATTCTGTACTTGCGCAGGGTGTTGAACATCTCCATGAGGTCGTTAGTGAGCTCTTCCGCTTTTTTCGTCTTCACTAGCATATCATCCATGTACACCTCCATGTTCCTTCCTATTTGATTTGCGAACATTTTGTTCACCAGCCTCTGGTAAGTGGCACCCGCGTTTTTTTAACCAAAGGGCATCACCTTAGAGCAATACAGCCCCTTGTCTATTATAAACGAAGTGTGCTCCTCGTCAGCAGGGTTCATTGGTATTTTGTTATACCCTGAATACGCATCCATGAAGCTAAGTAGCTCGTGTCTTGCTGTGGCGTCCACCAACTAGTCTATCCTAGGAAGCGGGAAGCTGTCCTTAGGGCAGGCCTTGTTGAGGCTGGTAAAATCCACGCACGTCCTCCATTTTCCATTGGGCTTTGGAACCAGCACTGGGTTCGCGTTGCTTCGTTCGGGAGGTGTTACTAGTGGAGAGTCGCGTCTTTCCATCATCTACTGGGATAGTGGTTTCTACCTCCCTCTGGTATCTCTCTTTTCGCTTAGGGAGTGTCACGTTTGATCTCCCTTGCAACAGTCCATTTAGCACTTCTTGCATGTTTTCCAAGGTGGTCTCTAGCCTCTGGTTCTTGCGGTGAAGTTCTCGTATCTCGTCTTCATAGAATTGAGACTTCGAGCTTGAGCTGACAGAGTGGACCCGAGGGTGTTTGTCAGCTCGGCGCTTCGATGGGCCTGGATCCTGTCGACCGTGGTTTGGCACCTGCGGCGGCTTTGGAGGAAGGAACTCATCGGCACCCCTTGCCGGGGCAGTCGCCGACCTTGGGCGATCCTCCTCAGGTGGGACCGCTGGGGATGAGGCCTCCCTTTCGTCTCTAGACGCCTCAGGCTCCCTTGGGGCCTCCATGTTTGCAGGTGGAGGAGGATCCCTCATGGAGGCTTTTAGCCCATCTCCGTCAAGGTGGACTTCCACCTCGCGTGGTTCTCTCAACCGTTTCAAACGTCGCGACATTTTTTCTTATCAGAATCGACGAAAGAACAGTGACTTGCAATCTATTCTTCCCACAGACGGCGCCAAACTGTTGACGGTGAGAACTCGTCAACTAAGTTAAGTTAGAAAAATTGTAACGTAGAGATTATCAAAAGAAAATCTTTAGAAATATAAGTAGAAACTCCAAGAATAATTGTAGAAGAAAAATGGTGAAATCAGTTTGTATTGATTATGGTGCAATGCTACAGTAATTTTTCCAAACCCCCTTCAATGTTGAAGAGGGGTTCCCTTTATAGGGGGCTCTAATGGCCCCTGATGCATTGTGGTCCAGGGGACCAGATTGTACACAGGTACATCATCAGGAGAGTGGTATCAGATGTAGTGGTGTTGGCTCTAGTACATGGTCAGAGTTTGTGGGAGCACCTCAACTTTTGTACTCGATTATACCTCCACTACTTGCCTTGTACAGGTGTCAGAAATGGGTTGGTGAGGATCACAATAGGTACCTCATTTGTACGACCACTACTTGTCTGGCATGAGTATTATGTCCGTACTCTGACTCCTTCTGACTTTTCATGAATCGCTATTAGGCTTCCCACTTCGTTCTTAAGGGTGCGTTGAAGAGATCCTTGATCTTACCTCTTGTTAGACCCACAGTAAGGGTGGTGTCCCGTCACCAGCACCTATCTCAAGGGGAGAGATTAGGCCCCTCCAACGAGGCCCACTATGTACGCGACCCCTAGTGGCACGGATATGACGAGCTGAGGTGGGGGCGTCTCTCGTGAGGCCCATGGCGCGGCTAATGCGCGGGGCGAGGCAAGGGGCGAGACGTTGGTCTCGCGAGGCCCCTGGCGCGGCTGATGTATGGGCGAGGCGAGGGGTGAGACGATGGTCTCACGAGGCTCTTGGCGCAGCTGATGCACAAGCGAGACGAGGGTCAAGGCGATGGTCTCGTGAGGCCCTTGGCACGACTGATGCGCGGGCGAGGGGCGAGGCAATGGTCGCGCGAGGTCCCTGGTGCGGCTGATGCGCAGGTGAGGCGAGGGGCAAGGCGATGGTCTCGCGAGGCCCCTGGCGCGGCTGATGCGCGGGCAAGGCGAGGGGTGAGGACATGGTCTCGCGAGGCCCCTGGCACGGTTGATGCGCGGGGCGAGGTGATGGTGAGGCCTCCGTGGCCCCTTGGGTGCACGCGGATGAGGGGAGGCGGGGCCTCGCGTGGGACACTTGGGTGCGCGCGGATGACGCAAGATGGGGCCTCGCGTGCGTGGCTGGGGTGCGCAGCCAAATTTCCATATGGACGCGGGTCATGGACGACCGCGTATAGTGAGACCCTTGTGGCCTTGGCAGGTACTCGTGCATGTTGGGTACCCTTGCATGGCAAGGCTCTCGGGTCTCTCGGAGCATCTTCATTAAGGCCTCCTATGAGACATGGGTTGTGGGGAAAAATACTGGGTCGCTTGGATTGCCTGAGGCTAATGAGGGTAAACCTCCATATTTTCCCTTGGTTGAATTTGAGCATCCACAAAGATATTTTTCAAGGAATTTGCATTCCTTAAAATACCAGATATTTTTCAAGGAATTTAAAATTTTAACCATACTAGATATTTTTCAAGGAAATTTGAATTCCTAAAAATATATAGTTAGCTTGAGAGGCTATAAGTAGGGCCTCACTTCTCACTTCCTTCTGTGCGCCTTACCCATAGGAGTCTCCAAGCTTGATTTCTCCAATTCTTCATCAAACTCAGATCTTTATTTGGGTAAGTACTTTCTCCTAATCCTTACTTCATTTAATTTAAATGTGATTAGATTTAGAAGAAATATTTTGAATCTTTGAGGCATGTGTCTGAATCTTCTTGTTTTGTTTTATTTTGATCCAAAATAATTGACTTGTTTGAATTAAGTTACGATTTCTCTATGAAATTCCTTAGCCTGGACGATTTCCAGGGTTATAAACTCTAGCACCTGCGATTTCAGGTTTGTGAAACCCTAGGATAGGCAATTTCTAGGGATGAAAAACCCTAGGCCGACCACCTTTTGAGTCTCCAATCATGGGCCGAGTACCTCCAGGGCTTCCCTTTCATTGCCTTATGCGATTTCCAGGTCTAGGGAGTAGGGTTAGGGCCGACCACCCTTAGAGTTTCCAATCATGGGCCGACCACCACACCCTTGGGCGACTTCTAGGGTTCTAGGGTGGTCGGTCCAAGCATAAGCCGACCACCTGGGACCCTAAAAATAATTTTTTCTCTTCCCAACTGATCTATTTGGGGGCTTCCTTGTATTGTACAAATTATTTTTATTGGAGACTTGAACTTTAGTCCTCTGGCATTTTTTCTGAGGTTTGCATCCCTGAGGTGGTCGGCCTAAGGTGGTAGGCCGAACACCTATGCCCCATCTTTCATGCTTTGTAATCTTATGGATTCAGGGTGGTCGGCCCAGGTTTAGTCTCACTGGGTTGACCCCCTATATAGAATTTTTCTCCTGATTTATTCATTTTGCTCCTTAGTTCATGGATATGCCCTAAGCCATTGGCTTCATTATGTTCACTTACTAACATTACTCTTTATTTTTCTTCTGTTGGAAATGTCTAGCTCCTCTTCATCAAACAAGTCAGTAAGTGAGCGTACTCCCCAGGAGTTCGTGGAACGGGTGAAAAGGATTTTCCCTCGCCCCACTTTATATTTTTTCAGTGAGGAAGACTTATGGAAAACGTATAGCCCAATGGCGTGAGTAAAACAGACAACTCAGAAATCTTCTGAAGATGATCCTTATATTTCCAGGAACATCACTCAAGGCTCTTCGTCTGGCTCTTCTCAGATCTCTTCTCAGCACAGTACGTCCCGCGACTCTCAAGGAACATCTCAACGAAGTCATTCTTCTCGGTGGAATATGTCTGGTCAACGAGACTCATTGCAATGCCCTTTGCATTGGGATACCAGTCGGGTTCCCCATCACTCTTCTTCTCATCAAGAACATACTGAGGGCTCTCATCGCCATGCTACTCATCCTCAGGAGCGTTCTATTCACATGTTCCAGCCTAAGGTGGTTCGCCCTCCTTCCAAGAGTAAGACACTCTCGCCAGCTACGCAGCAGAAGAAGAGACGATAAAAGGAGTTCCATTCATCAGATTTTGGGGCCACCTTGGCCAGTGAGATTATATGGAAACTAGTTGAGAAGCCTCACCCTGCTGATTATAAGGTTGTGTGGTTAAAGGGGGCTACCTCTGACATGGCTGAAAAGAAGGTAAAGAACTTAAGGAAGACCTTTGACCTCTCTGGCGTGTCTATTACTATCCCTGGTCCAAATGACAGAGCTGAGGACCCCCCTCTGGGTATGTGCGCTTGGACACATTCTGCCATCAAGTCTGGCGCCCTACTTTCTCTTCATCCATACTTTCGTAGCGTTGCAGACTATTTTGGTATTAGTCCTTCTCAACTGGCTCCTAATGTGATCTTGGTCTTATTTGCGTTGTACATTATTTATCACCGCAGAAAATGGGCTGCCCCCCGTGCCTCACGAGATCCACTACTTATTTGACCTAAAGACGAACCCTTCTTAGCGCAACTCGGGGTACTTCCACTTCCACCACTATATGAGCGAGGGTACCAACACCTTCTTGGAAGAGATCTCTGGAAATAGCAAGGTGTTTAGATATGCCGACAACTATTTCTTCACTAAGGACGCAGAGGCTAACTACTCCAAGTATAAGCACGTTGGGCCTTTTTATAGACCACCCTAACCCCAGACTATGACAGTTAGGGCCAAGGCATTGATTTCCATGACCCCTAAGGAGAAGAATGTCAAGACCCTCATTACTTCGGAGAACCTTAGGAAGGTCGGGATGTTTCCTCCTACTATAGCCGATGTTCTGGATGATGATAGTCCCGAGCATGTGAACACCATAGACACCCCGGGACCAATTCATGTCGAGGAGGTACCCTCTTTGCCTGTGCTAGCTGGATAGGAGGGTGATGAGCTGGGTGCATCCGTCACTTACTCATCGCTTGCTTTGGATGAATTTGATGAGACTACGTTTGAGCTCGAATCTCATTAAGAAGGTTGGACACTTTATCACCTTTATTTTATGATTCATTTGTGCTTAATATCCTTCTAACATTTTATCTTCTTTTGCAGGCTCAGACATGTTTGGTTTTGTTCATACCTAGCAGAGGCCGACTCCCACCGAGGCCAGTCCTTCTATTCGAGTGTCAAAAAGGGCCAGGGTTGAGGTTGAGTCAGTAATGGAGGTTCCTCTCGAGGTGTCTCCTCTGACTCCTTTGGCATCTAGTTAGATTATTTTGGTGTCTAGTACTGTTGCAGAGGTAGAGCCATCTCTGTCTACACCAGTTCTTCCCATTTTCACTGATGTGGTTCTTCCTATTCTGCGCCTGCTCCCTTATCTGAGCCACACCAGTCTGCTATACGGAACTTAGGTGCCCTCGTGGACCAAGCGTATCATCTGGAGCAGATGACAATGAATTAATGGGATAAGAATGAGGACTTGAGCACCATTCTAATAAAGCCACTCCTATACATTCCGAGTGTGAGTCCTTTAGAGTTCTCTTCTTGTTTCTTTAGCTTGTGTGCTGATGTTTATCTAACACTTACATGTTTTTTACAGGCACTGATGTTGGTTTCTCATGTCCATGATAGGTCTGTGGAGTATACCTCTACACTCTCCAACCTTCGCTCTGAGCTTGAAGTTGTCCGCCAAGAGGTCCTGGACCTTAGGCACGTTCTCATCTCTAGGGATGCTGACATTGCTTCGAAGGTTGAAGAGATTAATACCCTCTGCAGTATTGCGGAGCTCAAACAACAGAAAGTGACCGAGTTGAATCTTATGATAATCCAAATGGAAGGGAAACTTGTTGATTAGCTCCAACAGTCTGAAGCTGAGAAAGAGAAGCTAATTGTTGACATGGACCAATTGCGGAAGGATGTTCTTACCGAGAAGGAGCAAGAGGTCAAAACTGCCCGGGACAAGGCTCGAGAGGAGTACGCAGGGACAACTTTCTCTTGCTTTTACTTGATCTGGAAGTCCAACAAAGATCTAAACTTGGATTTCCTTCCGGTGAAGACATGGGCAAAGGAGCTTAGGAAGTGTCTGGCTCGTGAGGCTGCCGAGGCTTAGAGTGGTCTTTCAGATGATACTCCTCGCCCTAGTTAGTCTTCTCTTGGTCTTTTATTCTGTCTTTCCTTTCATGCCATTGGTGGGGCACCTTGTACTTGAAATTTTTTATATATGACATTTTATGCCTTTATGCTTTTTTTTGTTATGAGTATTCAGTGTATTGATTAAATTTGTTTTTATCTCCAATGCGTACTAAGTATATCAACTCACATCTGTCATTGGTTCAGGTATCACTATAGTCTGAACACATGTATTTCACGTGCCATACTAACCTTAATATTTTATGTTTTTCATGCTAACAACCATGGTAACATGAGTAGTATGATACTTCCACCAAGTACCATGAACAAAACAGGCCACGTCGACCACCCCATGGGTTATAGGCCGACCACCCTATAGGATTGATGGATTGGTCGACCATCCTATAAGGGACATGGCTAGGAGTCTCCTCACCAATGCCTTTTTTTGTTTTTGTTTTTTTTTCCATTTTTGGAACATATGTTGAACAGATGTCCTAGAAAAACTTGAGCTTGCTTAGTACTTAAGGTCACGTCCTCATTGCTTGTGTATACCCCGATCAGCATGTACTATATGCCCCCCCAAGTGATCGTGGGTTTAAAAGCCTTGGTCGCTTGCTACTTGACCATGCCTTGCTTCGAGTGCTTAGACACATAGTACTATCCTTTTCACCCAATGCTGCAAGTAGAAAATGTGTGTCCCTCATTGGTAGTCGGGTGATGGTTTCATACTCAGTAGTAATGATACCTATACACAGATGCAGATTGTGTAGAAAGTGTCGATCACAATCTACGTAATCTCTTGTGTACTTGTTATAATGATTGTAGGCAAAAATGTCTAAGTATGACTGACCAGGTGTAGATTGGCTAATCAAGTCTATAATGAGTCTTAGATCAAATTATCAATCAGTCCCTCAAGGACCAGATTCTGATGATGGCGACTGGTCCTCGGACGATTCTCTTTCGTTGATTGTATAGGTCGATAGATTCCTCAAGAACCAAGATCAAACATGATCAAATAAATTGGCGACAAGTTCCTTACACCAGTGTCTTGTTTGGATCTTATGGGTTGATAGGCTCCTCAAGAACCAATATCGAACATGATCCATGATTTGACGACAAGGTCCTAGGACCTGTCTCTCTTGTTGATTGTGTGGGTCGACAGGTTCTTCAAGAACCAGGATCGAACACGATCAAATGGTTTGGCGACAAGATCCTCAGACTAGTCTCTCTTTTGGATTGTATGGGTTGATAGGCTCCTCAAGAATAAAGAACGAACATGATCCATTAATTTGGCGACAAGGTCCTAGGACCTCTCTCTCTTTTGGATCGTATGGGTTGATAGGCTCCTCAAGAACAAAGATCGAATATGATCCATTAATTTATCGAAAAGGTCTTAGGACCTGTCTCTTGTTTTGATCGTATGGGTCAATAGACTCCTCAAGAACAAGATCGAACATGATCCATTAATTTGGCGACAAGGTCCTAGGTCCTATCTCTCTTTTGGATCGTATGGGTCGATAGGGTCCTCAAGAACCAAGATCGAACATGATCCATTTATTTATTGACAAGGTCCTAGGAATCATCTCTTGTTTGGATTGTATGGGTCGATAGGCTCCTCAAGAACCAAGATCAAACATGATCCATAAATTTGGCGACAAGGTCCTAGGACCTGTCTGTCATTTGAATCGTATGGGTCGATAGGTTCCACAAGAACCCAGATCAAACATGATCCATAATTTGGCGACAAGGTCCTAGAACCCGTCTCTTATTGAATGTAATTTAAAGAATTAAGAGAAACATAAGAAATTAAATTCATTCATTAAAGCACAACAACTATTACATAGATAATTTGAAAATGCTACATTTGCAAATTAAAACTTGTGTTGCTGCTAAATAGCTTCACTGATAGTACCAGCGGAGGTGTTCACCATTCCAGTAGTTTTTTATTAGTTCTCCATTCAATCGAGCTATCTTGTACGTCCCTTGTGGGATCACCTCCTCCACAAGGTATGGTCCTTCCCAGTTAGGTCCTAGTACCCCTGCTGTAGTGTCCTTAGTGTTTAGGAACACCCTCCTGAGTACTAAGTAACCAACTTGGAATTTTCGATCTTTCACTCTGGAGTTGAAGTATCTGGCCACTTTTTGTTGATGTGCTGCTACTCTGAGACTTTCCTTTTCTCGTCTTTCTTCGATTAAATCGAGCGACTCTTCTATCAGTTGATGGTTCCTCCCCTTAACGTATGTCTCCCGTCTATGTGATGGGGGAGTGAGTTAAACTGGCAACATGGCTTCATACCCAAATGCCAAAGAGAATGGCGTATACCCTATCACAATTCATGCCGTCGTTCGATGTGACCATAGGACCTCCGGAAGTAATTCTGGCCAAGCTCCCTTGGCTTGTTCAAGGCGCTTCTTCAGAGTGTCTTTCATAGTCTTGTTCACTTTTTCTACTTGACCATTATCTTAGGGATGTACTACTGAGGAAAAGCTCTTTATGATTCCATGCCTCGTACAAAAGTCGATGAACATATCATTGTCGAATTGAGTCCCATTGTCTGAGACTATCTTCATTGGTAGGCCAAATAGACATATGCTATTCTTCACCACAAACTCTAAGACTTTCTTCAAGGGTATGGATGCGAGTGGTTCTGCTTTAGTCCACTTGGTGAAGTACTCCACAACTACGACAACAAATTGGAATCCTCCTCTTCCCGTAGGTCGCTTTTTGATTAGGTCGATCCCCCATACAACGAAAGGCAAGGGCTTTGCATTTCTGTTAATTTTTTTGGTGCCACTCGCAGTATCTCGGAGAACACCTAACACTTGTGGCATCTTCTGACATACTCCATTGAGTCTTCATTCATCATACCAAAAGTATCCTTGTCTTAGGATTTTCTTTGATAGGCTCTGCCCCCCAGCGTGATCTCCACAAAACCCCTTGTGTACCTCGATCATTAACAGCTTTGACTGGTCGGGTGTAATGCACCTTAGCAGTGGTAGGGAGTACCCTCATCGGTACAAGACCCCTTCGCCTATCACATATCGTGCAGATTGTTTCACCAACTTCCTTGCTTCATTTCAATCACTGGGTGCTACTCCTTGGTTAAGATAGTTAATAATAGGGGTCATCCATGTATCTCCTAACTCAGTAGGTAGTGCCTCTTGCTTGGTTATGCTTCTTTTCGCCAGGTATTCGACTAGAATGACATTCAGGGTATCCACATCTTTGGCACTAGCAAGCTTGGCTAAGGCATCAAAATTGGCATTATGTTCTCTTGAGACTTGTATAATTGAGTATTTTTTGAACTGCGCCAACAAGTCCTTCACCTTATCCAGGTACTGTACCATCCTAGGTCCCTTGGCTTGATACTCCCCCAGTACCTGGTCCACCACTAGTTGGGAATCGCTGAATATCTCCAAAAACTGTGCATGCACATCCCGAGACAAGCGTAATCCTGCTAATAATGTCTCGTACTCAGCCTCGTTGTTTGAAGCGTTGAATCCAAATCTTAGAGCATAATGGATTCGGTGATTCTCCGAAGTGATCAGTATGATTCCTGTGCCTGAGTTGTGTCATTGGATGCTCCATCAACATATAGCTTCCATACAGGAGTTTCTCCTTCCTTCTCGATATCTCCATTCTCTGATTAGTAGGAAGGGTCTTCAAGGTTGGTGCCTTCCACTACGAAGTCTGCCAATGCTTGTCCTTTTGTCATCGTCCTCGAATGATAAGTGATATCAAACTGTCCTAGTTTCTCTTCCCACTTAAGTAATCATCCCGAGGCCTCTAGTTTCTGAAGAACTTGTCTCAGTGGTTGATCGGTCAGGACTCGGATCGAGTTAGCTTGGAAATATGGATGCAACTTTCAAGAGGCGATTACTAAACAGTGGGCTAGTTTTTCAAGAGTGGGATACCTAGACTTCGTACCTACTACCCTTTTACTGATATAGTACACAGGATGTTGTTCGGTAATTGCCAAATAGATGAATAATAATTCACCATATATTGGCTTCGCTAGGACAAGAAGTTGAGCGAGATGCTCCTTCAAGGCTTGGAAAGCTTCTTTTGATTCCTCGATCCATTGGTTCTTTTCGCTGCCCCTCAGTAAGTTAAAGAAAGGGACACACTTGTCCGTAGACTTTGATATGAACCAACTCCAAACGAGCACTTAAGAGGGTTTAACTTCATGCTATACTTTCTAAGTATTGCAAAGCATTCCTCCAAGTCTTGAACATGCCCTCGAGCTTCTTTGGAGTTGACCAACATGTCATCAACGTATACCTCCATATTTTTGCCGATCAAGTCTCGGAACATGCCATTCATTAAACGCTGGTAGGTGGCTCCTGCGTTCTTCAAGCCGAATGGCATCACCTTTTAACAGTACAATCCTTTGTCTGTCCGGAAGCTGGTATGTTCCTCGTTGGGAGGGTGCATACTTATTTGATTATACCAAGAATACACATTCTTGAATGAGAGTATTTCATGTCCTGCTATTGCATCAACCAGTTGGTCTATTCTCGGTAGTGGGAAGCAGTTTTTGGGGCAGGCCTTGTTCAGATCTGTGAAGTCCACGCATGTTCTGCACTTTCCATTAGGCTTTGTGACCAGCATAGGGTTTGATACCCAATCTAGGCAGTAGGCCTCCCTTATAAAATCTTTTCCTTGAGCCTCTTGACCTCTTCCTTCAGGGCTTGAGATTGGTCTTTGTCAAGCAGTCTCCTTTTTGTTGCACTTATGGGTAGTTCTTGTCCACATTGAGGATATGGCTTATAACAGATGGAGACATTCCAACCATGTCCTTATGTGACCAGGAAAAGACGTCCTGGTTCTTGTCCAAAAATTCTACCAACCGTGCCTTAATTTCCACCTTTAGCTCCTTTCCAACTTTAATTACTCTAGTTGGGTCCTCCTCATCTAGTAGGACTTCATCAAGATCTTCGACTGGTCCTACCCCCATGACGTCAGTCGGGGAACGCATGAGATATTTACCTTAACCAAGTAGGTCCTTGAGCGGATCCCATGTTAGTCCCAAGACGTTGGTCTCTAACTAGAAAAGTAAATGCTTGAGCTTGAGTGAGAAGGGCCTCCTCCCCTCGCAGGTATTTTTCTTGTATGATGTTTACCGGGTGGGACCCTCGATCCAGAAGGTATGCCAGTGTTTCTTTCAACGTCAACTTCCATGTTGACAACCTCATTGGTTTCTTCCTTCTCTTTGCAGCAGGTTACTACAATGTTGTTTACGCATGTTCTTTTCTTTGCCGTGACCACTGACGCATTATAGCATTCTCGTGCCTCCCTTTGGTTACCATGTACGCATCCTTGCCATGCGCTTGTGGGGAACTTCAAAGATAGATTCCAGATAGATACTGCTGCATGTAATGCCATCAGAAGGGGTCTCCCAAGCACTACATTGTAAGCCGATGAGCAATCTAACTCTATCATCACAGTCTCATGCCTAGGGGCATCCCCCACTGTGACTGGTAGTCTGATAGTTCCTGCTGGTGCTGGGCATTCTCCTGTGAACCCATATATCACTTGGGAACACGGTGTCAGGTCCTTGACCGTGAGCTTCATATTCTCGTGGAATGATTTGTAGATGATATCAACTAAGCTTCCTGTATCTAACAAGCATCTCTTCACTCGGGCATTAGCGATTTAAATGGTAAGGACCAGAGGGTCATTGTGGGGGTACCTCACATGCCTAGTGTCATCCTCTTTAAAATGAGAGTTTCACTTTCATACTTTGGATTTTTGGAGACCGTTCCTCGACTACCATGAACAGGATTTTTGGAGACCGAGCATTATTACTGTTGCCTGCTATATGGGGCCCCCACATATGGTATCCAATGTGAAGTTAACAGCCGCTGGCTCCAGTGGTGGACTCCTCTGCCTACAGAATTCTGGATTCTTGCTCAGGATTTCGGTCTTGACTTGGTACCTCAAGAGTTTTCCTGATCGGAGAAGGAACTCTATCTCATCTTTGAATTGTTTTCACTTGTTTGTGTCATGCCCATAATCATTATGGAAACAACAAAACTTATTCTTTTCCCTCTTTCCTTTGGAACGCAAGGGTGGTGGCTTTCAGTATGCTACCTCCTGGTATGTTGCTAAGTAATTCTCAGCTCTTGATGTAGCCAGGACGGTATAATTGGTGAACCTGGGGTAGTAGGGTTGATGCTTAGGCTGTTTGTTAGCGGGTGCTGACTTAGCTTTCTTTTCTCCACCTTGCTGGGCACCTGAGGTATTCCTCTTCTTAATATCGCCTCCACTGCCGCTCTGAGGGTTTGCGCCGCTCTTATCTGCCTTGACAGTGGTCGGATGGTTTATGCCTTTTTTTCCTTCATGATAGCGTCATCTAGCTTCATGTATTTGTCTGCTCGGTCCAGGAACTCTTGCAAGGTGTTGATAGGGTTCCTGTGTATGCTATCCCACAAGGGACTACGATAAATTATTCCTATCGAGATGGCAATAAACTTCCCTTCATCTCTTACTATGGATGCTCAATTTTCCTCTCTCATGAATTTCTCGATGTAGTCCTTCAGGGATTCATCCTTCCCTTGATGTCAGCTAGCTGATTGGCATAAACTGGTTGAATCCATACGGCACTGAAGACCTTGCAAAATTCCTTCCTGAACTGTTCCCAGGAAGTGATGGATCCAGGTTTGAATTTCCAATACCATTCCTGGGCTGAGTCAGAGAGAGTGGTAGGGAATACCCTGCACCTATAATCATGCTCCACACCGAGTAACTCCATCTGATCCTCGAACTTCAAAATGTGCCTTACTGGGTCCTCCTTCCCAGTGTATGTCGGAAGTTTCAGGGTCATGTATTTTAGTGGTGGTTGAGCAGCTTGGATCTTGGCACTGAAGGGACTCCCACTTCTATGAGCCAGCTCGATATCTGAAGGTTTCTTCGTTAGACCCTGAATAGCCATGACAAGTGCATCTATTTGAGCCTGCACTGCTGGTGGGATCGATGCTCCAGGTGGGGTAGACATCCCTGGTACCCCTTCCTGAGCGCTGGTCCTCCTGTTGATGACTTCCCGCAGATCCTGAGGTTGTGCATCTTTCCCGAGCTTATCGAACACGATATTGGTGTTGTTTATTGGTTCATTTCCCTTGCGAGACTGAGGGTGTAGGGGTGGCAGGTCCGCCTTGCCCTTGTCAGCGCGATCCTGCCCCTGAGCCTCTCCTCCTAAATGACTTTGAGATTTTGAGCGGCTATTTCCATTCCTGTCATGCCTCTCAGATGTTTGACCCTCATCTCTTGCGTTGTTTCGTCTGTCCCCCTGGGAGGGGGCCTTCGGGTTGGTAACACACCTACTTTGAGATGATGTGTTATTCTTCTTAGTCATGGAGGAGGCAGTCTTGGACTGTTCTTCTTCATCCTGTCTCTGGGAAAGTGGCTCTGAGAGCGTCCTTTGGGTTTGACTCCTCCCCTGGGACTCTCTGTTACTGCTGTCTTGCATTCTTGCTGCTTTGGCCTGGGCCTCCCCCATCGCCTAAGCAGCGGCTTCAACGTTAGCTCGGGCTAACTGAGTAGCCGCCTCCAGGGCCACAACAGCCTCCTGATGTCTCCGGTCAGCTTCCTGCTCCCTCTAGATCATCCTCTGGACCTGCTCATCTATCTTCCATCATTTTCGTTCCATAGTCGCCCTCTAGAGGGAAATTTCTGCAGGAAAGGCCTCTTGCCTCGCTAGAAATTGCACCATCTCCTCTTAATGAACACCCTGTAGATCTTCTGCATCAGGTTGGTCTCCAACCTCCACCTGAGGTTCATTAATGGGATCGATGGGATCCTGAGTTTTGGAATCCCTGGGAGTCATCTTCTTTGTCTGACTAGGTTTTGGAGGCATCGTAAAACTAATGAAAGTGTGTTTCTTGATTTCGTACTCTCAATGAAAGCACCATAATGTTGACCTGTGAAATTTTCCAATAGTCGTATGTATAGTATACGACACCTTTTGAATGAAATAAATATAATATACGACAAAGTATAAATATCTTAAACAAACACACATAAATTTTATAGTGGTTCAGCCCTGTTCTGATGAACAGTAATAACCTAATCCACTTAGTTTTTAGTGTTGAATTATTCGATAGACAGTACACTGATGAACAAAAGTATTCACTCGTTGCTAATTTGCCCAAAGTTTCTCCCAAAATATTCATCCGATTTTTCTCAATGAAGCCCTGGGTCCATTATTCATAGTACCCAAGAGCAGTTACATGATTAGTACTACTGGGATCGTGAATTGGTACACGATTATTAGGTAGTGGCGATACGTGTCCACCTCCCCATGATTATGAGATTGTGGGTCTTCTTGTTGTTTCTCTGGATCGTGGTAGACAATGCACGAATGAAACCTCTAGGAAAATTCTAAGTCTCGGTTGGTCTATGAAACTTAGGTGCTAGGCCCGATGATCCTTCAGAGCTTGGGTGCTAGGCCTGATGACCCTCTGGGTGCTAGACCTATTGATCTGCTGGGTGCTAGGTGTCATGGGTCGACTATTTGGGGGCTCTAAGTAGACAAAACGTGCGACACTTGCAGAGGGTGCTAGATGTTAGGGCTGGCTATTTGGGGACTCCAAGTAGATGGAACGTGCGGCACTTGCAGACACTTCAAGCTAGCAAGTCAGCCTACAACACACACCTGCTGGCAAAAAAACTCAGTGGTTAGCCACAAACACATCTCGGACATGCAACCGGCAATAACGAAGTATGAGCAAGAACAAAGCAAGTCATTCCTTGGAACGTCCACACAACACAAAGCACACAATAAGGCAAGTGGCACACAATGGCCCAACGAAGATGACAAACAAGTAAACATATAGCCAACAAGGAATCATACAAGGGCAAGTATGGATAAACGTCGTTTTATTAATATATAGCTTTGATAGGGCAAGGGAGTACATAGCTTTGGCCCCTATCTGCTGGTGGCCATGGTGTTTCCCTAAGTCACCAGGTCACCTCCCCCTAAGGAGCCTTCTAGGGATACAAGGTCTTCCCAGTAACATATATGATTTTTTTCTGGGAGACATATGCATAATTACAAAATTGCCACTACCCTACCCCATGAGGTTGCTTGGTGCAAGACTTTCTTGGTGCACCAAGGCATGCTCACTTACAAAATGGCCCCATGTGGGTGTGCCAAAGGGGCAGCACACCACACTCTCCCCCACTCAATTCTTTTGCGTCCTCGACGAAGTAGCTTGTAGATCTTCAATCTTTTGCATGAGTTTCTTCAAGTCTTTCGCCCTGTCCCAGCTGATCTCGTCATTTGCGAGCCCCTTCCATTTTACCAGATACTCCTTATGCTTTTTACGATTAGTGGTGATCGTCCTCTCCGCCAGGATTTCTTCAGGTTGACGCTTGCTCCTTGGCTGAATGATGACTCCTCCTCTGGTTGACTGGTTGCACTCTGGATTTGCTGGATCTTCATGATACGACTTCAAGTTGCTGATGTGAAGGACCGGGTGTATCTTCATCCATGCTGGTAGGTCGACTTTGTAGGAAGTTAGGCCAACTTTTGAGATGATTGAGACTGGAGCCTCGTACTTGTGAACGAGTATGATGTCTTTGTCCCCTCAGAATCTCAACTGTTTGGGCCTCAGCTTGATTAACACTAAGTCACCTCCTTTGAACTCCAGTGGTCTGCGCTTTTGATCTGCCCACTTCTTCATTCTTCTTGATGCTTTTTCTAAAAGCAATCTCGGTCGTTTTCTTCTAGTATTTTGTGAAGTGAAAGGCTCGCAAGTTCCGACCGCGGTATTCTTCCACTATGTGGGGCAACAGTGGCTGCTGTCCATTAGCAACTTCAAAAGGGCTCTTATTTGATGAAGAACTCTTTTGAGAGTTGAAGCACAATTGAGCTACATCGAGTAGTTGCGGCCAGTTCTTCTGATTGGCATTGACAAAGTGGCACAAGTACTCCTCCAACATCCCGTTGAATCTTTTTGTTTGCCCATCTGTCTGTGGATGGTAGCTCGATGATATGTTCAATTGTGACCCCAAGAGACTGAATAGTTCAGACCAAAAGGTCCCAGTGAATCTTCTATCTCGGTCACTAACAATGTTCTGGGGCACTCCCCAATATTTGACAATGTGCTTGAAGAATTGTCATGCTGTTTCCTTTGCCGAACAGTACTTCAACAGCGGGATGAATGTTGCATACTTCGAGAATCTGTCCACGACCACCAAGATCGCACTTAAATCCCTGATCTTTGGTAGGCTGGTTATAAAGTCAAGCGACACACTCTCCCATGGTTGGCTTGGGACTGGCAACGGTTCCAACAACCCAGGTGTCTTGTTCCTTTCGACCTTGTCTTGCTGATAGATGAGACAGGTCTTGGTGTACTCCACTACATCATCTCGCATTTGTGGCCAGTAGTGTCCCTGCTTCAAAAGGGCATGCGTTCTGTGCCACCCTGGATGACCTGCCCACAAGGTGTCATGACACTCGTTTAGTAATGTCTTCCGCAAATCTCAAGCTTTCAGAACATACAAGCAGCCCTCTTTGGACCACAGAAGATCATTCTCCACCCAGAACTGGCGAGTCTTGCCTTCTTTCACGAACTTCAGGATGGTTCTCACAACTGGATCTTTCTCCAAGTTTTCTTTGATGCACTCCTTGAGTGGAGTGTTAACCATGCTAGCCGAATAACTAGCCAAGATCTTTAGAGTCGCCAATTGTGCTTTGCGACTCAAGGCATCAGCTACCTGTTTCAAGCGTCCTGCCTTGGGCTCAAAACGGAAGACGAATTCCACCACAAACTCCTGCCATCGAGCCTGCTTAGGGGTCAGTTTCAGCTGTGTAAGGAAATGACTAACCGCTGCATTATCTGTCTTCACCACAAACTTTGACTCCAGCAAGTAATGTCTCCACACTCACAAGCAATGGATAACCGCAAGGAGTTCCTTCTCCTGGGCAGTATACCTCCTCTCAGCTTCAGACAGCTTGCGACTCTCATATGCTACTGGGTGGTCTTTTTGTACTAGCACCCCTCCCAAAGCATAATCTGATGCATCTGTCTGTACTTCGAAGGGCTTGCTAACATCTGGCAAGGCAAGAATAGGATCCTTCATCATGGCTTCCTTCAAACTCCTAATGCTTCAGCACACTTGTCAGTCCAAGCCCAAGTCACACCCTTTTTCAGCAGCTCGGTCAAGGGTGTCGCTCTTCTTGAGTAACCGTCCACAAATCGCCTATATAGTAGTTGGCTAGGCCCAAGAAAGAGTGGAGTTCTTTCACGTTTGTGGGGGCTTTACATTCTTGGATTTCCCTCACCTTCTCCAGATCCATACGAATTCGGGTACGTTCCACAACGTGGCCTAGGAACTTGACGCTTTACTGTGCAAATGAGCATTTCTCGCGCTTCACATATAGCTGGTTCTCTCTTAACTTCTAAAACACTTGAGCCAAGTGTTCTTGATGCTCTTCAATCGTGGCACTATAAATCATGATATCATCCAAGTACACCACCACGAACTTATCTAGATACTCGTGGAATACTTGGTTCATCCGTGTGCAGAAAGTGGCAGGTGCATTTGTCAACCCAAACGACATTACTCGAAACTTAAATGCTCCATATCGAGTAATGCACGTTGTCTTTGGTTCATCGCCATCTGCGATCCTCACCTGATAATAGCCCAATCTCCGGTCCAACTTTGTGAAATATTTGGCTCCACTTAGCTGGTCGAACAAATCAGCGATCAGAGGGATGGGGTAGGTGTTGCGAACTGTCACCTTGTTGAGAGCCCTGTAATCAATGCACAGTCTCAAGCTCCCATCGTGTTTCTTCTGGAATAGCACCGGTGCGCCAAATGGCACCTTCGATGGTCTGATGAAGCCTACCTCCAAAAACTCCTTTAGTTGTTTCCTCAACTCTTCTAGCTTAGGGGGTGCCATTCTGTAAGGAGCTTTTGTTGGAGGTTTCGCTCCCAGCACGAGCTCTATCTAGTGATCAATCCCCCTTCTTGGTGGCAAGGCTTTGGGGAGTTTATCTGGCATCACGTCCCTATACATCTTCAAGACCCTCGTAATTTCTAGTGAAACAATCTCTTCCTCTATTTCTTCGAACATGGTGGGTACAGCTACATAAGTGGGCTCATGCTTCTTCACACCCTTCTTGAACTGTAAAGTTGATAGAAGCTTCACACAAGGGGGTGATTTCACCTTTGTAGGCACCATTGAAGGAGTCTCTTCCATTATGAGCAAAATCCCAGTGGCAGGAATTGGGATGGCACCTTTCTTGGTTAGGAAGTCCATTCCCAAAACAACATCAAAGTTGTCCATATGGACCACCACTAAGTCAATCTGCCCCTCCCACGTGTCGATCTTAACTTTTATGCCCTTAGCCACTCTAGTTGTGGCCGAGGCCTTCGAGTTGATCGCTTTCATGCGGCCTGCATCTTTCTCCAGTTTTAGTCCCAGTCGCTTGGCTTCGAGTTCTAAGATGAAGTTGTGGGTGGCGCCAGTATAAATCATCACGCTATTGGCCGGTTTGTCGTTGATGGTGGCATCCACGAACATTAGCCCCTTCCCTAAGGTCTTCTTCCCTTTTTCGTCGTGCTTCTTGAGGACATTCAATAGGCGGACATCGCCCATGTGCGCGTACTCTTCATCCTCATCTTCTCCTTCGTGCTGTTCTTCTTGGCCAATGAGAGCATTCAACTTGCCCCTGTAAGGGCAAACTGCCGACTTATGTGATCTTTTGCAGAGCCAACAAGCTAGCGGCTTCCTCCCTGCAGTAGCATCTATATCGCTGGAAGAACTAGACTCTGCTGTCCTTTTCTCTCCCTCACTCTTGCCCTGCCATGACTTCCCAGACTTCTTATACCCAGCGCTACTTGAGCTGGTTGGAGGGGTAGCCCTTTTCGGCAGGATGCTCTCTGGAGTGTAGTCTGTCAAGCGTTCAACAGCAGCTTGAGTAGTGGCTAGGTCAGACACACGTTGTGTCTGAAGTGCTTGCCTGGTCCACGGTTTCAATCCATTGAGGAAGCAGAGAGCCTGTCTACTTCGAACATGTCCTTTATATCAAGAATTAGTCCTGAAAACTTCTTCACATATTCTTGGACTGTCCCGACTTTTTTAAGCTTTCTCAACTGGCGTCGAGCCATGTAGGCGACATTTTCTGGCAAAAATTGCGTCTTCAAGTCTCCGCAAGATGTGATGGTGCATCTACCATTCTCGATGTTGTCATACATTGTCTTCCACCACACCTTGGCATCCCCAGATAAGTACATGGTAGCCATGGAAACCTTTCCTTCTTCAGAATCAGCCCGCACGACTCTAAAATAGTGTTCCATGTCGAAGAGAAAATTTTCCAAGTGCTTTGCATCTCTAGCCTCGTTATAAAGCCTCGGCTCAGGAACTTTAACTCGGCCATATTCCATACCTATCGGCCTCATTGCAGGTGCATTCCCAACCGCTCACATGGTTAGGTTTTCCTTTGCAGTTAGTTCGGTCATTTATTCTCTAAGCACGCCATCTGCCCCCCTGCAGTTTTCTGTAGTGTCATTTATGGAAACTTGCTGTTCCTTCAGCATGCGCTCCACCGCCGTAATGCGCTATTCCCACCGAGGGGAAACATAAGTACTTGTTGGAGTGTTTCTTTGCTCCAACGTGATTATTTTGAGTAGTAGAACATCATTTTCCTTCTCTAGCGCAGCTATGCGATTACTTGCATCTGATGGTCCAGAGTTATGACTTGCAGAGGAAAGATCCCTGACCCTTTCATCCAGGCCATCTAATTCCCCCACACGCTTCTCAAGTGCTTCGATCCTCTGAGTGTTGCTCACCATTAGTGTGTTTTTTCCAAGCTTTCTCTATCCTGGCTCTGATACCAACTATCGCGGGCTAGCTATTTGGGGACTCCAAGTAGATGGAACGTGCGGCACTTGCAGACACTTCATGCTAGCAAGTCAGCCTACAACACACACCTGCGGGCAAATAAACTTAGTGGTTAGCCACAAACACATCTCGGACATGCAACAGGCAATAACAAAGTATGAGCAAGCACAAAGCAATTCATTCCTTTGAATGTCCACACAACACAAAGCACACAACAAGGAAAATGGCACGCGATGGCCCAACGAAGATAACAAATAAGTAAACATATAGGCAACAAGGAAGAATACAAGGGCAAGTATGGATAAACATCGTTTTATTAATATATAGCCTTGATAGGGCAAGGGAGTACACAGCTTTGGCCCCTATCTGCTGGTGGCCATGGTGCTTCCCTAAGTCACTAGGTCACCTCCCCCTTAGGAGCCTTCTAGGGATACAAGGTCTTCCCAGTAACATATATGATTTTTGTCTGGGAGACATACGCATAATTACAAAATTTCCACTACCCTACCCCATGAGCTTGCTTGGTGCAAGACTTGACTAATGATCAAGCACCAAGGCATGCTCACTTACAAAATGGCCCTATGTGGGTGTGCCGAAGGGGCAACATGCCACACTAGGCCTGCTGATCTTAATTTGAACGAGTGTGAGTTTTATCTAGTGAAGCGTCTTTGGGAGTGTAGGCCGACCACCCTATGAAGGATAGGGTAGGCCGACCACCCTTAGGGGTAGGGGTCAGGCCGACCACCCCTAGGAGGCTAGGGCCAAGCCGACCACCCCTAGGGGTTTAGGCCTAGTCGACTTCCCTATAGGTCTTGGACCTATCTTTTTTGCTCATCGATCTTTTTTCAATACTTCGTCATTTTTCCCTGATTTGTGATGACATGTGCCACTTTCTCATTCGCCATGTCATCTCTGGATTTTTGAGGGATAAGAAGTCAAAAATAGATTTTGATTTATTGAATTTTAAAAGATGATGATAATGATGATCATCAATTTGAATTTTTGAATTCAAAATTTAAATTTTGAAATATGGTTGAAATCTTTTCCTTAAAAAGATAAGGAACTTTATTTTGTGGAAGGATTGATTTTAGATAAATAAATAAATAAAAGAAAAATGAAATATCCCTGAAAAGAGAATACCATGTTATTCACGCATGACACAGTCCAGGGATTGAGCCATGCGTGTAACAGTGTACATATATTGTATTTGTATAGTTTTTATTTTATTTATTTAATTAATTAATAATTTAAAAATATATATTTTCAAATTTGGTAAGTTAGATATTTACCTAAATCAATTCCTATCATCATTATGATATTATTATTATATTACTATTATTATTAGGAATAATAAGGTAATACAATAATCTCTATATATATGATACATAATAATAAGAAGAAAAAGAAAGAGAAGCCATACACAAGTCAGTAAGAATTTAGAAAAGTTTCAGAATTTTTGTCAGAAAAAAATTATATTCTTCTTCTTTTATTTTAACATTTCTCAGGCCATAATCCAAGTTCACATGTGTTCAAAAATACTCATGATTCCTAAATTATAAACCTATGTTCTCTATGTGCCCACACACATCTTAAGGTGTAGAGAACACTCCGGAAGATCGTGGTTTGAGTACTCAAAGCGTTGGATAGGAAGATCGATATATATATATATATAAAAGCCTCAAGGACACTTGTTAGGCTTCAAGAGGTAAATATTCATGTTCTTGAATATTTATGTATATGTTTATATGATATATATAAATATATTGTATATTTATACATATGTTTCATGATTAATAATATTGTATGTTAATGTTTCTGTCTAGATGTTTTCTTGACCATATAAATTGTTTATATGAGAGACAAATTTTTTTTTGGTGTTATGTAAACTGGACTCACCACGTCAATTCCCCTGCGCACTCTGATTGTTTTTCCAACACCATTCTCTCTCTTCAAGAACACCTAGAAAAATCCTTCAAGAACTTCAGACATTTTAGTGCGATCTGAGACTTCTCTGAGAAACTTCGAGCAATTTATCTGTGATTTCTTCAACAATCTTGACTCTAAGTAAGTATTTGAACCCATCCTACTAACTTTGTTTAGCGATTTTCCTGCATTTTGGCTGTGATTTGTCTGTTTTCGTACATGTTCTTGAGGGTAATCGATTTTGGGTAAGACACATAGGATTTTATGGGATAAAATAGCGATTTTAGGCAATTTATGCCACATAAAGATGTTTAGGAAAGGTATTTAGGCATATTGTCACTAATTTGGGCACCAAATCGAAGTAAAAATTTGATTTTTGGTATTTTGAAAAAACTGGGTTTTTTCCCGCTCGTTTACGAAGTTGAAAAGTTTTTCCGAATTTTTGATCCATTTTTCCAACCTGGTCATAGGGTTTTTGTGTTTTTACCTGGATGCTGCTGGTCCGATAAAAGCTTTACTTTTATCCACGAGCAACATTATCATTTTTTTCTTTCCTTTTTGTTCTTCTTTCTCTATTGGTCATATATTCTCACTCCCCCTTTGCTCTTCTCAAATATTCACGCATGATCCCTAGGGAGGTGAGAGACCAATAGACAACAATCTCCTTGCTCTGCTGTTCAAGGATCAGGAACAACCATCTCTGCCCATTCCAGAGCCTTTGGCACACACCCCCCCCCCCCCCCCAATTTCTACAACCAACTTTCCTTGAAAACCACTGAAGGAAAAACAAAACATGGGTCGTGTTAAACATACATCCCAGAGAAAAAGAAAAACCATGGACTCACCTACCAGCCTGCCAACAGCAAACACCAAGGGTCCTTCGAACAACCCTCAACCCTTAAGGGTTGCACGAACAAAGATCCAACCTAAGGCCCATCCACATGATGGCCCACAAGCAGATGTACCTTGATACATTTCCCCTCCAAATGTCATATCGACCAAGATGGTGGCAAAGTATCCCAAGAAGTATGGGCTTCCTATAGAAGTCGACACCCGACCAGAGGGCAAACGTGCTAGGGGGCGCCTATAGTACCTGGTTAAGGTACCATATAGAAGTGGGGGTAATTTTTCCCTTACATGACTTTTTTCGAGGGGTAGCATATTATTTCGAGGTCGCCCCAGTTGAAATAATCCTCAAGGAATATAGAGTACTTTCAACACTCTATATTTTGTATAACCATAAAAAGTGGCCTGTGCCCTCCCATCACGAGATTAATTATTTGTTTGATCTCAAATCTAACCCCAACCAAAGTAACACGGGGTTCTTCCATTTTTATTACCAAGAATTTGGTCGCACATTCATGAGTGATATAACCTACAAATGCAATGCGGGGAAGTGCTTCCAAGATTATTTCTTCACAACCGATCTGGTCGCAGATAACATGGCCTTCACTCGAGGAGGTAAACTCTTCAGTCTCTGTTTAGTATTCTCTTCGTCACTTTTTATTTTTTCCCTATCCTTAGTTTGTTTGTATTATGTCTAGGTCCATGGTACCGACCAGATACCACTCCAGAAATAGAGATAAGAGGTGCAGCCTTGGCCAACATGATGCATATAGAAAAAAGTGTCTAGGAGTTGGTCACAGAAAACAATTTGAGGCTGGTCGTCCTTTTAGAGCCTCACCAAGAGGTGAAGGAATCGACCACGGGGAGTGCCACTGGAGATGGTACTGAAGAACATGAAAACCCCGAACAACAACAAGATGTGCCACAACCCCTAAGGCATCGTCCAACGGGAGTGACCATTCAAAAGCCCAACCCTCATGCCCGACAAGCTGATATCCCTCCTCAACATGGGAGGGGAAAACAAAAATTGACTGAATACGTTTGTCGTGCGTTTGAATCCTCCAACGAGAACAATATGGATTTTTCACTCTTAGATACATTGCCCATCCCTTATTATCTATTCAATAAGGACGATAACTTTAATTTTTCGATAAGTAGTTTTAGCTCGGACTTCTTCGAGGCAGATAGTGATTGTAGTTGTAGTTCCTTAGATAACATAGCGACCAGTAATTGTAGTTCGAGTATAGCACTTAGAATTTTTTTTTTATTTGTTTCTCATTATGTATAACTATTTCTTTACATATCTACTCGTTCTTGTTTTTCTTGCAGTCATGCAATCCAACGCCGCGTTTGACATTTATGCCTCTGGGAGCAAATCTGCTGGCTTGAAGAAATCGAGTAGGAAAGATGTTGGAGATGCCAGTGGGGAACCTCTAAGAAAAAGGGCTCGACCAGAAGACCCTCCAGCTCCTAATCCTTCTAGGACAACCACTCATCCTCCTCCTTGCACTGAGTCCTCCACCGAAGAGGTGGGAGGATCCTTGGCGGCAGAATTTTTGAGCAACGCTTCTTGCTCAATAATTGATAAAGTCCAGAAGGTATCCAAGCATCGCTGCATCCAAGAGGACATCCCTTTGTTGAAACCCGAGCAGGTCCTTGCTAGTGGGTTCAACGTAGTGATGGACATAAGTTTCTTTTCTTTATTTTTTTTTTAATCAAACAACATTTCCTTTTATTGACTCTGACAACTTCATATCTACACTTTTCGTAGGGTCTTCTAACCGTGAATAACAGTTGACGCTGTGTCGAGGAGAATTATGATGAGGACATCAAAGCATGAGAGGCAAATGTAAAAAGCATTGGAGGCCCAAGTCAAAGCATTGGAGGCCAAAGTCAAAGAAGCAGACAAAGCTGCTGCTTTGACGAAGGAGCTGAAGAAGAGAAAGGAAGATCTGGCTAAGGCTGTTGTTTCCAAGGACAAATACAAGGAAGCCTCAGAGACCAACTATAAAGAGGCAATCAAGCTGCAAGAAGATATGGTCGCGAGCATGAAGGAGGACACCAAACATGAGGATTGGGTTAAGTTGCTCGAAGAGGAAAATGCCAATGACTTGGAGAAGTTACAAGGAGCCACCTTCAATTGATTTCATATGTTCTGGAAGAACAATCTAGGTGTGAACTTTGATTATCTTTTTGAGCAGGTAAAACAAGCTGAACTTGCCAGGTGTGCTGCTCGCCTGGAGGAGGAGAAGAATTCCTCAGAGTCTTCTGAACTTTCTTTGGCGATAGGCGTCGATGAAGACGAAGAGGAAGTTGGAACCACCGTCAATCAGTAACCTCAGCAGGACGTCCCACCCCGCAGCTGCACAATAGGCATATTTATTTATATGTAACTAGAACACCCAAACAATTTGTTTGAGTTGTTAAGAAAATTTGCTGCCTAAGGAAATTTTATTTACTTTTAATATTTTTAATTACACCCGAGAAGAAAATGCTCGTGGTGTAAAGATATTTCATTTTGATATTGTAACTTTTATTATACTATATGTTCATATGACTGAATCTAGCATAACACTATTATTTTACAAAATCTGCCAATTTTTTTGAAAAATACTCTAAGTGTCGTAGTATGCTTTCCCTTATTTTGCTCGTGTTTTTACATATGTTTATAATATGCTTTGCTAGCTTAGTATCTTATATGCCCTCCAAGTGATCGAGGAGTCTAAGGTTCTCGGTCACTTGCCATTGACCAATGCCTGTTCGAACATTACTGCTCGCGTATAAACAATCGATGATAATTTAGCAAAAAAGCACACGTAATGAGCAAATAATTGTAATAAATACAATAATTTGCAAGAATAACTGGCTGCGCACAATTCCTTTTATTTCTCGTAAAAAATGGACAAAAATTCGTGTCTATACAAGTGATAAAAAATTAATCTTACACTTATAATTGACCAGCCATTTAACTGACCAGCTCTTGTTCAAAAACTTGTAAAAAGTAAAATTTATACAAGATAAATCTTGTAAAAAGAAATGTTCATTGATAATACTTGCTCAGGTATTCTCCATTCAAATAGTGAGGAACGAGACCTCCATTTAAGCAAGCAAGTTTGTATGTGCTTGGTTGAAGAATTTATTCAATTTGATACAGACCCACCCAGTTTGGTCCAAGCACTCTAGCAGCCTGTTCGCATACTTTAGAGTTAAAATATCGAGCGACATTTTGCGGGTAGGTTGCAAATCGTAGTTGGGCTTGTCCGTGCCTTTCATTCACTAAGTCGAAAGACTCCATTAATAATTGGTTGTTCGTATTCTGGTCTTATGTTATCCTTCTATGCGAGGGTGGATCTAACTCAACTGGTAACATGTCCTCATACCCATATGCTAAAGAAAATGGTGTATGGCTCATTACTGTTCGGTGTGTTGTTATATACAACCAGAGTACTTCAGGTAATTGTTCTGGCCATGCTCCCTTTGCCTCTTCAAGCCTTTTCTTCAGTGTGTCCTTCAGAGTTTTGTTTATAGCTTTTACCTATCCGTTGTCTTGTGGATGAGCAACTAATGAAAAACTCTTCGTTGTGTCATGTCGTTCGTAGAAATCTGTAAACATGTTGCTATCAAATTCTGTGCCATTATCTAATACGATATGTTTTGGCAATCCATATCGGCATACAATGTTTTTGACAACGAAATTCAGTACTTTCTTTGTCATGAATCTTGTGAGTGGCTCAGCTTCTGCCCACTTCGTGAAGTATTCTACAGCAACTACTACGTACTTGACATTTCCTTTTCCTGTAGGCAAAGATCCAATCAAGTATATTCCCTAAACTGCGAATGACCATGGGATTTGCATCTATTTAAGCTCATTTGGGGAAGCTCGAGGTGTCTTGGAGAATCTTTGGCATTTATCACATTTCTTAACATATTCCATAGAATCCTCGATCATAGTACGCTAAAAATACCTTTGTCGGAGAATCTTTTTTGATAAGCTTTGCCCCCAACATGATCTCCACAGAACCCTTCATATACTTCTCGCATCATTTCCTTAGATTTTTCCTTGGAAATACATCTTAACAAGGGCATAGAATATCCTCGTCGATACAGAATTCCATCGAACAAAATAAAACGAATCGATTGCCTTTGTAGTGTTCTCACCTTATTTTCCGTCTACTGGTAACCATCCTTGTTCGAGATATTGAATGATGGGAGTCATCCAAGTGCCCAATAATTGTATTACCGGGGAGGATTCTTCTACTTGAATGATAGGAGCTGACAAACGTTCGACAGGTACTATACTCAAAGTGTCGGCGTCTTTGGCGCTTGCTAGTTTGGCTAAGGCATCGGTGTTGGAGTTCTGGTTGCGAGGTACTTGCTGTAAAGTATACTTTTTGAGCTGTGCTAGCAAGTATTTTGCCTTGTTTAGATATGCAACCATCCTAAGACCCCTGGCCTGATATTCACCAATTATTTGATTAACAACTAGTTGAGAGTCGTTGTATATCTCTAGTGACTTTACATTCATATCTTTGGCTACTCTCAAACCTGCGAGTAAAGCTTCGTACTCGGATTCATTGTTCGAGGTAGTAAAGTTGAATGTTATTGTGCAGTGAAACCGATGCCCTTCGGGGGTTATTAGAATCAATCCTGCCCCCGAGTTATGCTTATTAGATGATTCATCCATGAACAGCCTCCAAGCAGGAGCTTTGTATTGGGCTTCAGGCTCTGTTGTCAGCTCGTTGGTTGGGAGCCCAGTGAATTCAGCTACAAAGTCTGCTAAGGCTTGTCCATTTATTATTTCTCATGGTGCATAAGAAATTTCGAACTGCCCTAGCTGAACTGCCCATTTTAGTAGTCGACCAGTGACTTCTAGTTTTTCCAGGACTTGTCATAGTGGTAGATCGGTAAAAACTACTATGGGTGAGATTGAAAGTAGGGTTGCAGTTTTCTTGATACCGATATCAAGCAGTAAGCCAATTTCTCTATAGCCAGAAAATGTAATTCGGCTCCCACCAGCCTTTTACTTATATAGTATACTGCCTTCTGAATGTTGTCTTCTTCCCTGATCAAAACAGCGTTGGCAGCTTATTCTGTTATCACTAGGTAGATTTACAAAGTTTCTCCTTTGACCGACTTGGACAGAATGGGTGGTCGCGACATATGTTCCTTGAGTGCTCGAAAAGCCTGTTCGCACTCTTCTTTCCATTCAAACATTTTTTTCCTCTGAGTAGATTAACAAATGTGACGCATTTGTCCATAGACTAGATATAAATCTACTCATAGTCGTAATTCTTCCTGTTAGGCTTTGTACATCTTTAGGTTTGGTTGGTGACTGCATCTTGATCAACGCTCAAATTTTTTTGGGGATTGGCTTCGATTCCTCGCAAGTTTACTATGAATCCCAAAATTTTTCCTGTTTCGACTCCAAAGTAACACTTAAGGGGATTAAGCTTCATCTTATATTTATTAAAGATGCTGAAGCATTCCTATAAGTCCTTGATGTGTTCACCAACTTTTTTTGACTTAACCAACATATCATCAACGTAAACTGTCATGTTATTGCTGATCTGGTCTTTGAACAGGTGGTTTGCTAGCTGTTGGTAAGTCGCACCAGCGTTTTTCAAACTAAAAGGCATTACTTTGTAACAGTAAAGCCTCGTATCTATTCAAAAGCTGGTGTGTTCCTCATCAGTTGGATGCATACTAATTTGATTGTAGCTGGAGTACACATCCATGGATGATAAAATTTCATGACTTGATGTAGCATCGAATAGCTGGTCGATCCTTGGAAGTGGGAAACAATCTTTCAGGCAGGCTTTATTGAGGTCTGTGAAATCCATGCATGTCCTCCATTTACCATTCGGCTTACGGATTAATATGGGATTAGAGACCCAAGATGGATAAAACGGTACCCTAATGAATCCATTTTCCTTTTGCTTCTCGACCTCATCTTATAAGGCTTTAGACCCGTCTTTCTCGAGCAACCTTCTTTTTTGTTGTATTAGTGGGTGGTTTTTGTCTATGTTTAGGACATGGCTGATAATTGCTGGGTCGATTGTTGTCTTTATGTGACTAGGCAAAGACCTTTTGGTTCTTCCTCAAAAACTCCACCAACTTTTCTTTGATTGTTGTCTCTAAGTTTTTACCAACTTTCACAACTATGGTCGGATCTTTTTCTTCTAGTTGGACCTCCTCGAGGTCCTCCACGAGTCCAATTCTTTCCTCAAAATCCCCAAAGTAAGGATCTAAGTCCCTATCCTCACTTTGGGCAATGCCCTATTTGGTGACTTGTTCACCTGATTGGGCTTGTGGCTCGTTTACCAATAGCAACCTTTTTTCTGTTTCGCTCCCCGATCAGCACTTTCTCCCTTTTGTGATCGAGGAGTTATAACATTCTCTGGCCTCTTGCTAGTTTCCCAACAAGCACCTAACTCCTGCATTGGTTGGAAACTTCATGGTCATATGCCAGACTGAAGTCACTGCTCGTTGATCTACCAGGATGGGTTTTCCAATCACGACATTATACATGGACAAACAATCGACTACTATAAGAGTAGTGAGTAATGTTCTATTCGTGGGTGCCGTTCCTGCCATGACTGGAACTCTGATTGAACTTATTGGTGCTAATCCCTCACCAGAGAAACCATAGATGGTCTGGTTGCATGGTTCTAAATCTTGCATAGATAATTTCATTAATTTAAGTGAAGATTTATACAGAATGTTTACCAAGCTTCCGGTATCTACCAACACTCGTTTCACCATCATGTTGGAAATCTGAATGTCCATGACCAAAGGATCTGAGTGGGGGAATCGGACATGCAGTGCGTCTTGCTTAGAGAAAGTTAAGCTATCTTCATGTGTTTGAGCTTTTTTGGGAGTTTTCTCCTCGACGTTTAACATTTCTATGTCCTGTTCGTGACATAGGGTTTTGGCATATATCTTCCTTGCCTTACCACTGTCACCAGATATATGCGGTCCCCCACAGATAGTAAAGTACCAGCGACCGGGGCTAGCTGCAGTTAGGCGAGCGTTGGCGTACATGTTCCTGCTCGTTGCCTCCATTAGCCCCTTGCTGAGAGTTCCCCCTTCTCGTACATATCTTCTCAGATGTCCCTGTCGGATAAGGAACTGAATCTCGTCCTTCAACTGGTTACACTAATTGGTATCATGGCCATAGTTGTTGTGGAAATAAAAACACTTGGTTGTGTTCGACTTGGATATGTCCTTTCTAATCGGGGCTGGTCGTCTGAAAGGGATTGAGGTGTGAGTGGCCTGATACACTTTTGCGTTGCTTTCTATCAAGGCCATGTAGTTAGTGAACCTCAGCTTGTATCTGTTCTACTTAGGGCGCTTATTATCAGATGTCGTCTGCTCAGTATTTGCCATTTTTCCTCTGTTTTTATTATTACTCTTGCCATTATTGCCGTTGGGTTTGCTAGACCGACTAGCAACCTTGGTCGACTCCTTATTTTTTTCCTGGTCTGCCTTTGGAAATTTTCCTTCATTTGCGATAGCCTCCTCTAGCTTGATATAATTGTCTACTCGATCCAAGAATTCTTGTGTACTTTTGACTCCATTTTTCTTTAGGCTGCTCCAAAGGGGAGATTGGTGTTGTACTCCAGCTGTGATGGCCATCATCTTTCCCTCGTCTCCAACTGTCTTGGCACGAGTAGCTGCTCGCATAAACCTCTGTATGTATTCCTTGAGAGGCTCTCCTTCCTTTTGTCAGATATCTACCAGCTGATTGGCCTCTGTCGGATGTATCCGACCAATATAGAATTGTTCATAAAATTCTTTTACGAACATCTCCCATGAAATTATGCTGGCCGGTGAAAATTTGAAGTACCATTCTTGGGTAGAATCAGATAAAGTAGCAGGAAAGATCCTGCATCGAGCATCTTTGGACACCTTTTGGATGTCCATTTGTATCTCAAATTTATTTATGTGAGATACCGGGTCTTATCTTCCAGTAAAGATGGGTAGTACTGGCATTTTGAATTTGCTTGGGATTTCTGCCATAGCAATTCTATTGATGAACAGGGTGCCCTTTCTCTGGTCATACTCAATATGGGACATTTTATTCCTGACCAGCTGTTGTACAACCTAATTCAGGGCATCTCTGGTATAGCAGGGACATGAGTGGGCACTGTAGGTGGGAAGTGCTCATTATGTATTTCCCTTCGGCCATTAAGTATGTCCTTTAGGTCCTCATCCCTCTGCCTTTGCTCACTTGCACCTAGTCGGTCAAAGATGTTGGGTTGTCTGAGCTACCCCCAGCATTCTGGCATGCTAGTCGATTGTCCATTGGAGGAGGGTTTTGCTGTCCGTTCCTTTCCCCCTCATTGTATTTATGGCAGTCTCTGTATTACGACATGTGCGTTCGTGACTTGCTGTATGCATTATCCCCATCTCTTCTCCCTAGTCCATCTCAGTAAACAGAAGGAGGCCTACTATAACGCCCTACTTCCTTAGAGCCATTACTAAGTGAGTTAAAAAAATGCCTTTAGCTCGATAATCGAGGTTTTAGGTTAAATGTGTGACTAAACTGAGACAAAATCTGTTTAATGACATTGAATATAAAATATTTGGTCATTCATTGAAAACGTAAAGTGTTATACATTTGGGTTCCCAAAATACTGTTTAGATATACTGTACATCTCAAAATACATTTAAGGTCGACCTAAGCAACAAATAAACTATTATAGTACATTTTCCCAAAAATAACCCTAGCTGTGGCGGCTAGGCAGGCCGAACATGTACCTGTCGCTCCACGCTCTCCATACTCATGGTTGGTCGACCTTTCCTTTGCCCTTACCTGCACCATAGAGCACCCGTGAGCCGAAGTCCAGCAAGAAAACTCAACACAAATAAATAACATATGCATATACATCAATAGCATATAACAAAATAGCCAACAAGCTAAACACATAATAGCCATGCCGTCCCAGGCGCCTTACCAGGCCCTGGGTTTGCGACTTCACTGAGAGGATGTCTCTAGCATCCTAGGAGGGTCTCACCCTATCGGCCTACACTCCGCATGCTCTATGCCATTCCCGACCCCTTTCCGTATTCGACTTCCTGCCGTTCTCAGCCTTTGTCGTTCTTGGCCTTCGCTATTAATTCATAAATATGCATTAAACAACATAAAATCAACATATATTTAAACATATACTAAATATAGACAATAGGGCTACGCCCTGCAACTCAATCACATAGGGCCATGCCTTGCTCTACGGTACAATAGTTTTCTTACCTTTAATTTGGGTGCTAACAGTCAGACAAGCAATCACGACCTCTGAGAACGATCCTCTCTTGAGTCCCAGCGGTAACCTGGTCAGATACCACAAGTAAAGTTCTCGTTACTACCCGATTTTATAATTAAACCCCGGAACCAATCCCGTGCTCTCGGGACCTCCCGTTCCCCATACAAGGTGGTGAAATCGTCCCCCGAGCCTCCTGGGCATAAGCCCTAAAAACATAAAATTCAAGGCCCTGAAAATGGCCTAGCGTCGCGGCCCCCATCAGGGGTTCCCTGTCCTAAATCATCATAGCACCGTGGCTCAAAAGAACAGGGCTGCGACGCTCCTACACGAACCCAGAAAACTGGGTTTTCCACCATTTTTCCCCGAGCCAAAACTTGCCCAAACCATTCCCCAAGTGTGCCCAAGTTCCAATTTGACCCAAAACTCCAATAGAGGATTATGAATCATCAATAGAGGATTAATTTGTATGTAATGATTATATCAATGAACACTTTATGGTTACAATAAAGTACTCAGTAAAAAATGTCTTTAATTCTCAAGAGTGCAGTCTCATAGTTGTAGTGGAGTAATCATGAGATTAATAAATATGATTATTTAATCAAAGAGTTTTGGTTCATAATTTTTTATTTATTGGAGCTTGGAATTATTGGTCTATAGGTCCTTGGGGAGGCTCTATCAGCACTATTCAAGGTAAGAGTTGATACAAGGGTCAAACTGTGAATGGGCTATTTGAGAGAATATTTATTTTTCGGGATAAATATGCAAGTATGTGATAATTGAAGTTGAACAATTTATTATTGCATTAGTGCAATTTTTCGAAATTGTGTAGAAATAAAAGAAGTTGATTTATATAAGTGTGAAAGGATAAATATGGATGGTCAAAATTTGTTTTGATTATTATATTTATTTAATTAATAATAAGATGATGATGATGAAAATTCAAATTTTGAATTTTGAAATTTAAGTTGTTATCTTTTCCTTAAAAAGATGATACCTTATTTGAATTTAAAATTATTAATTAATTAAAATAAAAATGCATGAAAAATCAAATCCCATTTTTCAGGGAATTGCTACACGCATAGGGCTTCTTGGATTGTCATATACATGTACCACTACTGATGGTGATTAGTTATTGATTTTTATTTTATTTAACTAAATAATAAAACATTTTGAAACGGGTTTTAAAATGGAATGTGAGACTTTGTCTTTAATTATATTTATTTATTATTATTTAGATGATCAATTTTTTTATTATTATTATGATAATAATGTTTATATATTCTATATGATAGAAAATAGGGAATAACAGTTTTACAGTAGAAATAAGAGAAAAACAGCTCATTTTTTTCACGCAAAAGATAAACCTTTCTCCATTGTTGTTTGTTTTAGCTATGGAATATTGTACCCAATTACTTCAGCAAGCTTCCATGGACAAGGGGTTCCGGTTTCATCGTAATTGTAAGCACCTTAAAATTGTCAATCTCTGTTTTGTAGATGACTTGGTCATTTTTTGCAAGGGGGTCAATAGTTCGGTTCAGATTATTAAGGAGAGCTTTAATGCTTTCTGTTGTGCTTCTGGTTTGACTGCCAACAAGGACAAGTCTCGGATTTATTTTGGTGGTGTGGCTGAAAAAGAGACTCAAAAATTTCTTGAGGGGCTCCAATTCTCTGAAGGTCATTTCCCCCTAAAATATTTGGGAGTACCTCTTCGAACAACAAGATGGAAGGCTGGTGACTGTGCTCTCATTATCAAAAAGATCCAGTCTAAATTACATACATGGGCGAGCCGTCATCTATCTTTCGCGAGGAGGGCTCAATTAATCAACTCGGTGCTTCTGGGTATTAGATCTTTTTGGATGAGTATTTTCATACTCCCTAAGAGTGTCATCAAGGAGGTGGATCGGCTTTGCAGAAACTTCCTTTGGGGCATTAAGGATGGGAATATTGAGCGAAGTAAGATGCACTTTACTGCCTGGGATCAGGTTTGCCTGCCTAAGTGCATGGGTGGTCTTGGCTTCAAGGATAGTTATACTTGGAATAAAGTGCTTCTTGCCAAGTATATTTGGGCTGTTTCTTCTAAGCATGATATTCCGTGGGTTAAGTGGGTGGATTCTATCTAATTAAAGGGTCAGGATTTCTGGCTTTACAGAGTTCCTCAGGACGTGAGCTGGTATTGGAGAAGATTGTCTAAGCTTAGGGATGACTTCCCTGCTTTTAGACTTGATGAGGCAGTCCATCATAGCAAACTTTGTTTGAAAATTCTGTATCATAGGTTACTTAACAAGGACAGAGTCATCTTTGCGAATGTGGTTTGGAACTCTTTGACTGTGCCTAAGCACAGATTCATTTTATAGCAGGCTACCTTGGGCCATCTGTTGACTCGAGATAAGCTCAGTCTTTGTCATTTGGATCTACCTTCTGTGCTATGTCCGGTGTGTGAAGAGGAGCAAGAGTCTAAATCTCATCTGTTTTTTGAGTGCCCTTTTTCTTGGCAGGTTAGATCCCAGGTAGAGAGCTGGCTGGGTAGTGGTATTTGGCCGAGTCATCTTGATGGGTGGTGTTCTTGGATGGCTGGTAAGCCGAAGGGGCTGAAGCAAGTAGTTATGTCTGCTGCCTTAGCTACTTCGGTTTACATGGTTTGGAGAAATAGAAACAATTGTATTTTTAAGTTTAGCTCCTTTTCTGTGTGCTTTGTTACTAATTTGATCAAACACTTCGTGAGGGGTAGGCTTCTTAGTCATACTAAGAAGAATCTTAGGAAAAATGATCTAGCTTTCTTTGATAAAGTTGTTCAGATGTAAGGTTTTGTTTTTGTGAGTTGTCTGGAGTGTTTGTAATTGTTTGGTTGGCTCTCAATATATTTTCCTTTTCATCAAAAAAAAAAAAGATAAACCTTTCTCTCTAGCCTATAATCAAGAGTCTCATGTGTTGAGAATACTTTTGATTCACTAATATTGATTCTTATTCTCTATGTGCTCACCCACATCTTGAGGTGTAGAGAACGTCTTGGAAGATCTTGGTGTGAGTACTTTAGCGAGGATAGGAATATCGAAATATATACGAAAATATTCAAGGATTCTTGATAGGCTACAAGACGTAATTCATTTCATATTATTTTTACATATACATATTATATTGATTAACATATTGCATATTAAAGGATCCTCATATAAAGTTGTTTATATGAATTTTTTGTTGTTGTATAAGATACTACCATTACCGCAATTTCCGCTGCACACTAGGAACTATTCCTAACATCATTATCATAACAGGAGGCCCGTACATTGCAGGCTCGAGCAGGAATGCTCAGAAAAGGAACGTACAAGAGCTCAAAATAGGAGATGGGTCTCCCTACGTACCTGAGCCTCGAGCTCCAAAACACCAAAGAGTCGAGTCTCAGCCGATAACTTTCACGGAGGAAGACGCCTGTAATTACCCAACTACTCTAGACTTTGGACCATTAATGACTACTACACATAGACACTAATCTTTAGTAAAACTCACTAGTGAAATAATCATAACTTCATTAAAACTTGTAAGACAAAAGTTAAACTACATAAAATTTAAAGTAGGATATGGGATCCCATTGTTTTTAAAATAAAAACATAACATAACTTTAAATAAATGGATTACAAAATAAAGTGCGAAAAATACATATAAAGCATAATTTTTAAAAGGCTAAGAAGCAACTTCATCCTCGAACCGAACGCTCAATCCACCGATTCCATCCTACCTCAATACATAACCCCCAAGCTGCCAAGAACCTTACCGCCACCATAGCTATTTTCCAGCACATATAAACATAAAGGAATGAGCCTAATGCCCAACAAGGAAAATCTAACACATAAATCATATACATAAAATTCATATCGCAACATATACTAAAACATGTCATAAACATATGTCACATATACTATAATGGCCATTACTACATGGGGCTCATAAACTAAACAAGTCATATGCCCATTAGATTTGTGGGGCTTGCTAGCTAAGCAAGTCATATGCCCATAAATTTATTGGGGCTTGTTAGTTATACAAGTCATATGCCCAAGTCTAAAAACATACATAATATAACATATAACATAACACATAAATCATAAGATAACATATAACATAACATATAAAATCCTATCCTATTTTCCTTACCAAATATACCCGGATATGAGAACAGGATTGGGACTTTGGAACACTCCTAAAAACCATCAAAGAAAGGTGAGTATACTAAAGAAAAAGGGATGAAAAGAATGGATGAACTATACCATCGAGAATATACTTACCAAAAATCTTACGTTCAAGATTTTAGATTTCCTAACCAAGAATAAAGAAGAGTTAGGATTTTGAGTAGAAAACTATAAGAATAACACAGAAATGAACTAGAATAATGAATACCTCGAATGCTTCTATTACCGAACTACACCTCGAACCAAAAAATACTATGAACCTTACTTCCTGAGTGTTTATTAAGCTTATAAAGTTAAAGCTTATATTCCCAACCCAAGTATTTAAGCACTCAAAAATAACCTAGCAGCTTGCAGACTCTGAACTTAGCTTGATGAATGAATAAATGGCTGGGTACTAGGTCCTATTTATAGAGTTCAATAATGAAAAGATCTTCATTTAACTTGAATAAAATAATGGCTTTTTAAGTGAAAAATATTTGAATTATCGTTCAGCAGAGGCTGAAGACTCTGTCAGAAAGATGCTGGACTTATCAAGAGGTTAAAGATTAAAATGAGCTCAGTTTTAAAAACATTCAAAAATTTAGTACATGAGTCGATATATCACCCCTAGTAGGCGATATATCGCCTGGGCTAATATGCCCGAGGCTCGTCGAGGTGGTCGTTCGAAGTTATGTGTTTTTCGTATCCCCGTATGGCGATATATCACCCTCTATAGCTGTGATATATCGGCATACACTGAAATATTAAACACGTATTTACACTTTTTCAGCCTAATTTAAATTGAGTAAACAGCCTTGACTAAGTTCGTTAACAATTTCAAAGCTGCTGACAGACCCTAGGATATTCAAATATTACTCTTAATAAACTTATTCCTAAAAAATACTTAATTATCATTAAACATACACAAGACAAGTATTACTATCTTATTGGGTCTATCTAAACCTTATAATATAATATATATTACCATCAATATCAGTCATATTAATCAAACCTTAGGTTAAAATTAATATTCTTAAACTATATGTTAAACTTAGAAAATCTACAAGTGTTACTACGAGTGTCCAACTAAATCCCGGTCTGAACCAAAATTCACAGTCATAAAAATACTACAACTATTACTATTGCTACTACTATCTAACTAGCTAAGTAAAGTCCTTGGACTCTACAGCACCTCACACGTCCAATTCCTCATAATGATCCCATGGTCATAACTCTCCAGCTTGCTTATAAGAGAGTTTGTTGAGTCCTGATTGATAATGGGAGCTCAGTCAACATTCTCCATAAGTCAACCCTGGAGAAAATGGGTTTAACAAATCGTGACCTCAAAGCTTGTGCTACAACTTGCCTTTATCCATATGATTGCAAAAGGAGGCTCCACATGTTTTCATCACACATGAGTAGAGCTGTAAATGTGGGCCGATCTAGCCTATCACGACCCATATTCTTATGCCTCTGAATAATTCGGGATGGGCATGGCCCTTATTCAAATTTTTGTCGTGCCGAACCTATAAGAACCGCCCATGTCGTGCCATGCGGGGCCCATATTGGGCCGGCCCACTTTTAAGCCCGTATTCGGGTCAACAAATGTGAGCATGGAGAGTTGAACCGCTTTTTCAAAAATGGATTTTGATTCACTAAACTATGGAAAATTGGTCAAATCCATGTTAAAGGACACTGCATTCTCCACCCTATAGTAAGAAGACTAAGACAAGGTTGCATTAAAGTTTGACGGTTAACTACATGTAGATTGCGGTCAATCGAGAGACACTCCATTATCCTATATCAAGAAGGCTAAGAAGAGGCTACCAAAATAGATCAATTTGATGGCTAACTACATGTAGCTTTCCTTTTCCACGCTTCTTACATGTAGTTTTCTGTTAGCTCTTAATTGTTTCCAATTTCCATCAATTTGAGGCATTGTCAACAAATGTGAGGATGGAGAATCGAACTACTTTTCCAAAAATGGATTTTGATTTCCTAACTTACGAAGAGTTGGTCAAATCCATATTAAAAGACATTGCATATCTAGAACGCTAAGACAAGGTTAACAAAATTTATTCAAGTTTGAAGGCTAACTACATGTAGCTTTCTTGTTCAAGGCTTATTACATGTAGTTTGTTGTCAGTTGAGAGAGACTCCATTATCCTATATCAAGAAGAATAAGAAAAGGTTGTATTCAGTGGTGACCTCCCCCGGTGAACGAGTGAGTAGAAGCCATTTCAGGGGGGCACCTTCCGAGGCTCACAGAAACGGTATGCGCGAGCTTTAAATCATGATGATGAGGTGATGGCTTTGGCTTAGTTTCCTACCCAAATGATTTGAATGGCTGACCAAGTCATTACATTCTCTGAAGAAGATGCTCGGAGAGTCCACTTCCCTCACCACGACCCATTGGTTATTGAGACCCAAATCTCCAACAAAATATTAGCACAGATTCTGGTGGATAATGAAAGTTCGATAAACATCTTGTTTAAGTCAGCCTTCGAGAAGATAGGGCTGACCACTACAGATTTGTCCTCATTCACCTCGACACTTTACGGTTTTTTGGGGGAAGCCTGTAACGACCCGAATTTGCTAATAGGGCTTAGGGCTTTGATTAGTGTGCCTGGAGGGCAATAAATGATTTAATATGTTAATATATGGATTTATGTGAATATATGATAATAATGCATGTTTAGTTGAGTTAAATGTGCATGTGGGCCCCGTTTGGATATAAGGGGTATAAATGTGATAAATGATATATATATATGTGATATGTCTGTGCAGCACGATTCGAGATAGTCCTGGGGAGCGGATAGCCAGAAAGTCACAACGGGGTTGAGAATCCGACTCGGGGCGAGTCGAGGGGTAATTTGGGCATTAGTTATTATATGGGGTTATCGGGTTATGAAAATAAATATTTGGAGATATATTTGAGGATAGAGTGTCTAGGAGGGAATATTGGGGAAATTTACCATTTTTGCCCTCGGGGACGTTTGGGTACCCCGAGCCTTGAGGTAACCACATAGATTAAGCTTGGAGCATAGGGAATTGGTTCTGAGGCTTTATCCAGCAAGGGTAAGCTTTAATTATAATGGTTATGTTTAGAATTGTTGCTGGTTTGTTAGAGTTTGCATGTTAGTTAAGTTTGATATGCTCTTGAGTGTTTTAGTTGAGTTTTGGAGCAGATTTTGTGGGGTTTTGAAGCTGATTCTGTGTTAGGAATTATTATGGTGATGAACTGGGATTGTTAGTTTAGTTTTGGGGAGAATTGGTTTGAAGAAAATGCAGGAAAAAGGGTGAGAAATCTGGGTTTGGAGGTGAGGGTCGATGCCCTAGGAGGGGCGCGCCGCGGCCCGTGTGCGTGCGCGGCCATGGGAGGCCGAAATACTTGAGGCGCGTCGCGGCGCTTGGTGATGCGCGCCGCGACCTGTGTGTACTCCAAGGAGATGCTAGCCTCTGTTTGAGGCTAGCCGCGATGCTTGGGGGTAGGGTCGCGACTCTTAGTGCCAGCTTGTGTTTTTAAGGGTGTTTAGGCTTGGGAACTCAATGGTTAAGGCTCGTGATGGATTTTATCACCCAGATTGATAGAATTCAAGGTCCCGGAGGTTAGGGTTATGGCTCAAAGTTATTTATTGGATTATAACTTGATGGATGGATATTGTTAATGTGTTGTGACTAGGGTTTCGGCGAGGCTCAAGTTAGAGGACTGTGCTCGGGACATCGGTGCTCGGAGAGCTAGGGACTCAGGTAAGAAAATCCTTGTTCCCATAGAGCTTGTATGCAGGGCTGAGCCCAATGTGTTTGAATTGCAAGGCGTAGCCCTTTGATTGTATTTGCTAGTTTTCTGTAATTGTTTAATATGCTATGAGTGCGATTATGTTAATGGTCGGCAAGAGCCGGGAACGGTGTAGGCCGAGGTCGGCCGGGGCTGGGAACGACAAAGGGCCAGGAACGGCGATAGGCACGTTGAGTGCAAGGCCGAGTACAGCAAGGGGCTGGGAGCAGCGTTGAGCACGTGGAGTGCGAGTTGCCAGGGCGGATCCCTATAAGGACACCTGGGATATCCTCACGGTGTGGACCGCGAACCCAGGGCCTGGTAAGTGCCTGGGACGGCTAGGCCGTATGTGTTTAGCCTATTGATGGCCAGTATATATACTTGGTGTATGTTTTGCATAAGTTATCTGTTTGTGGGTTTTCTTGCTGGGCTTCGGCTCACAGATGCTCTGTGGTGCAGGTAAGGGCAAGGAGAAAGCCAACCAACCATGAGTGTAGCAGGCATGAAGCGGCGTGTACATGTTTGGCCAACCTGGCTGCCACAGCCAGTGGATTTTGGGAGATGTTTGTAAATAAACCTAGATTTTGTCGTTTAGTCGACTTGGTTTAGTTTATATGTTGTGAATATTTCTAAACTGTATTTTGGGATCCCAAGTTTTAAACTTTTATGATTTTCAATGAAATGGAAGTATTTCTAAAGTTTTTCCTCTGTTTATGGCTTAATTACACTATTTGACCTAAAACCTCGATTAGCGAGTTGAATGCACATTTTTAAACTCACTTAGTAACGGCTCTAAGGAAGTAGGGCGTTACAAAGCCCTTATCATGATGGGGCAAATAAAGCTCCCTGTAACTCTAGAAGAAGTGCCTCGCCAGGCCTTCAAATACTGCACCTTTGTGGTGGTAGACTGCTCATCGGCGTATAACGCAATCCTGGGATGACCAGCCCTAGTAGAATTTCGAGCCGTCACTTCCATCCGTCACCTGTGCATGAAGTTCCCCACGGAGGCGGAGATTGGTGTAATTCCCTAATTTCTCACAGATTACTGAGAACACAGCGTTGGGTCATAATTGTAAACATTTCTCTTTTATTGAATAAAAGCTTTAAAATAATTACATGGATCCATGATTTTACAAAAATAAAATAATTGTCTTTAACATAAAAATAATGAGCAACATTTAAATAAAACTGTAAAATAACATGCTTTTATAAAAATAGGCCCGCTTGATCTTCCTCGACTATATGGTCCCCACGAGTACATCACGAAGATCATAGGTCCCCACTCGCCATCGGTCTTTCTATCCTTAATTGCCTGAAATAACAACATCATAAGGAGTGAGCTTCTAAGCCTAGTAAGGAAAAATACATACAAAAGTTAGTTATATAATCAAACATAACATAAATTCACAAGAGCCATACAAACACAAAACTCTAGGTCATATTATAGCTTAAGTCATAATTCTAAATCATAATCTAAGTCATAAATCTTAAATCATACTCTAAGTTATAAGTCATAGGTCATAAGTCATGAGTCATAGATCATAAATCGTAGGTCATAAGTCATATCCATAATCATAACTATAGGTCATAGGTCATAAATCATAATCATAACTATAGGTCATAATAACAAGTCAGATATAATAAAAAGATAAGTGTTTATACAAGGGTGGCAATTAAGCCCCAGACAAAAGTCTGTCATACTCCGGACATCACTTAGGTCCGTCATAAAGTTTTGGAAACCGAGCTAACCAAACATAGTCCGTCATACATCATTGAACACCTTAGGTCCAGGCACACTTACCCCTTTATTGTACCTGAAATTTTGGTCATACAAACATTAACTATATCATAAATTACATAATACTAAGTCATAATACTAAACTACCCAATTTTCCTTACTAAAAACTGGAATATTGGAGACAAGAGTGGGATTGAAACTCCTGTGATCAAACATAAGAAACCATAAGTTTCTAAATAAATGAAGTTGAAGAAAAGATCTAAACCATCAAGATAAGAACTTACCATAAATCTTATGTTTCAAAGGAAATGAACACGTAACCAAAAGTCACTATCACAAGTTAGGATTTGGTGAAAATAAAAGAATAATAGAAAGTATTGTGAACTAAACTTGAAGATAATGAATACCTTGGATAGCTTAGAACCTTGGTCTATACCTCGAACACCAAAATCACACAAAAACTTACTTCCCAAGTGTTTATAAAAGCTTTAGATTTGAAAGATTTAACCCCAAAACCCTAGTGTTTCTCTCTAGAATAATCTTAGCAGCTTGGAGGCTCTAGACTGTGCTTGAATGATGAAAAGAATGGCTGAGTACTAGGTCCTATTTATAGAGTTCAAGGAGTGAAACTAACTCCCATTTCAATGAATAAAAAAATGATTAAAAATTGAATAAATTTGAATTATCTGTTCAACAGATGCCCAAAACTCGGTCAAAAACGTTCAAGAACGAGTCAAGGTTGTTGAGGGCTGTTTCTAGTTCAGAATTCTATGAAAATTAAAAAATTGTCCACTGGAGCCGATATATCGCCTAGGGTAGGCGATATATCACCCCTACCATGATCCCGAGGGTCTGTGGTTTCGTTCGTGCGAAGTCGACGTGTTTTCCGTATCAATCATAGGCGACATATCGGCCCCTATAGCTGCGATATATCGGCATACATTGAAATTTCAAACACGTTTTTGCACATTTCAAGATAATTTGAAATTGATTAAAAACTACTTTGACTGAGTAAAACATGATCCTAACAGATGATGGAAGGTTCTAGAGCTTCTAGATCATTCTTTTAATTAAACTATTCATCAAAAGTACTTAAATCCTTAATAAACATGCTTGTGACAAGTGTCACGCTCTTAATTATTCTATATAAACCTTAGGTTAAAATAAATAATATTCTTAGGACCAACTATATTAATCAAACCTTATGTTAAAATTAATATTTCTAAACCACAGGTTAAACTTATAAAATCCATAACTATTTCTACCAGTTTCTAACTACTACTACTACTAAGTAAAATTCTGGGACGCTACAATTGGTAATGTTCGTGGAGACCAGAAAGAGGCGAGATAGTGTTACAATGTGTCTCTCAAGACACCTGTGATGGTGGTGGAGGCAGCAGTCCCCGAGCAGTCTGAGGTATTGGAAGTACAGGCAGTCCAGGAGAACGGGCCCGATGAATTGGATCTGAGGGTTCAGGTGGAGAGGGGCGTTGAACCAATAGAGGAGGTGGAGGAGGTATTTCTTGATACCACCAACCCTGAAAGGTTAATATAATTCGGGGGAAGCTTGAAGACGGGAGTCCGAGAAGCATTAGTGGACTTCCTTCAAGAAAACCAAGACGCATTTGCATGGTCGCATTCCGACATGATTGGCATTGATCCGAACATCATCTGTCACGCCTTAAACATTGATCCAAACTTTCCTCCTCTCCAGCAAAGGCAAAGGAAATTTGATCAAACTCGAAAAAAGGCTCTCAAGGCCGAGGTAGACAAGCTCACCACCAACGAATTTATTCGAAAAGCCCAGTACCCTAGGTGGCTATCTAATCCTGTTCTCGTGCCAAAGCCAAATATCACTTGGAGGATGTGCATCGATTTCACGAATCTCAACAAGGCTTGTCCGAAAGATTGCTTCCCACTCCCCAAGATAGATCATATGGTCAATGCCACCTCTGGCTACAATCTGTTGCCGTTAATGGACGCATACTCTGGCTATAACTAGATATCCATGTATGTTGCGGACCAGGAGCATACTAGTTTTTGGATTGATAAGGGTGTCTACTGTTACATCGTGATGCCTTTCAGACTGAAGAATGCTAGTGCCACCTACCAAATATTGGTAAATTAGATGTTCAAGAACCAGCTGGCGTGAAACATGGAAGTTTACGTGGACGACATGCTGGTCAAATCTAGGATAGTTCCCAACCATGTGGATGTCTTGGCAGAGGTTTTCTCGGTGCTTTGTTGGTTCGGAATGAAATTAAATCCCCAAAAGTGCACATATGGGGTTGCCTCCAGAAAGTTCCTAGGTTTCATCATCAGTGCTCGAGGAATTGAGGCAACCTCGAGAAGATCAAGGCGCTAATTAAAATGCCATCTCCTTGGAAGCATATAGACGTTTAGAGCCTGATAGGAAGGATCGCAGCTTTGAGTCATTTTGTCTCAAAGGCGATAGATAAGTGCATTCCTTTCTTTAATGTGCTCCGAGGAAGTCAGAGATTCAAGTGGTCGGAAGAGTGCGTACAAGCATTCCAGTAGCTTAAGGCACACATGGAAAATCCTCCGATTTGGTCCAAGCCTGTAGATGGAGAACCCCTCCTGCTCAATTTTGTCCACCCCCTCAGGCAAGTCCTTCAAAAGCCAGAGTCATCGGGAAGAGTCTTGAAATGGTCAGTGGAGTTCAGAGAGTTCGACATCACCTATCATTTGAGCACTGCTATAAAAGTCAGGCATTGGCCAATTTCATCGACGAGTGCATGGGAAATCATGAGAAGCCTGAAGGTGTCCCAGTGGTCAAACGACCTTGGAAGTTGTATTTAGACAAGTCTTCAAACGAAAATTGTGTCGGAGCTATACTTATTTTGGTTTCCCTTGAGGGGCACATGATGCACAACGCACTACGTTTTGGATTCAACGCCTCTAACAATTAAGCTGAATACGAAGCCTTAATCACCGGGTTCTAAGTGGCACTTGAGATCAAGGCCGAGGGCCTTGAGATTTTTAGCGATTCTCAACTCGTGGTAAACCAAGTACTCGGAGAGTACTAGGGTAGGGGAACAAAAATGGCAACGTATCTGGTGAAGGCTCAAGAAATGTTGTATAACTTCAAAAGATTCACTATTCAGCAGGTGCCGTGAGAGCAGAATTCCAATGTTGATGCCCTGGCTATGTTAGCTACCACAAAAGATGCTAAATTGATAAATGTGGTCCCCATTGACTACTTGGCTACTCTGATCTTCTTAGCATCTAATGAGGTGGAAGCTGTACAACCACAAGATGGACGGATGGAGCCAATAGTAAAATTATCTTGTCTCCGGGGAGCTGCGGCAAGATAAGAAGGTAGCTCGGAAGATGCTCTATCAAGTACCTTGGTATGTAATCATGGACAGTAAGCTATATCAACGAGGTTATTCTATGCCTTTGCTCCGATGTGTGTCCCAGCAAGAAGCCAGTCTAATACTCTTGGAGGTACATGAGGGCTTTTGCAGGGATCATGTTAGGGGGCAGAGCCTTGCCAAGAAAATCTTGAGATAGGGATACTTCTGGCCCACCATGAACAAAGATGTGATGGACTACGTCAAGAAGTGTGACAAGTGCTAGCGTTTCACCAACATAGCTCAAGATCCTTCAAATGAGCTCTATCAGATGAAGAGCCCTTGGCCCTTCGTCGGCTAGGGCATCGACCTTATCGGGTCCCTGCCTACGGGAAAAGGAGGAGTGAGGTATGCAATAGTGGCGGTCGACTACTTCACGAAGTAGGTCGAGGCCGAGACACTCGCTACTATCACTTCCAAGAAGGTGCTGGTGTTGTGTAAAATTGATATGCAAGTGCGTGTAATTGTAACAAGTAATAAAGATTAAGGGAGATCGTTACCATGAGGACTGTATATTAAGTGCCAAGAATTAACTCCTATTTCTATTTGGCTAACGATAATCGAGTCACAATAATTAACTAAAAATCTAAAACAAAAACTGAAATTAACTTCAAGAACTGAAAATAAACAACATTAAGAAAATTCAATGGATTAAGAACTAGGGCAATCAATTTCATCAACCATCCTTTTCAATTCTCATTAACACAAATCTTACTATTCAATTTTCTCTTGTGATAGCAGGTCAATAATGATAACTTATATTCGTACTAGGATATATAAGTCTCAATCCTATGCAAATTTTCTAGATCTCTGTGATAAATAAACATAAGATAGGCATTAAGATTAACAACCCTAAAACTACACAGACCACACAGGTACTCTCGTCCTAATATGATATCTATGTTCTTTCAATTACAACATATTCAATTCTCACTTCTCAGACTTTGAATCAAAATCATATATTTCATGTCAATGGTGATCAATCATTCACAAGCATTAGATTCAAATTGAATAAATCACAAGATAAAATTGAAATCATAAAACTTGCATTAATTTAAAATAAAGATTGAGGAGAATCCATTAACACCCTAAAAAATAAAATTAGTTCATAACTAGATTCATAACATTCATTGATTCAGAAAAGAACATAAGAAAAAGAATTTAAAGAAGAAGAAAAGAAAAACTCTTGAAGAAATTTCCAATCTTGATCTCCAAGTTCCTCTTGATGTCCAACGGCTAAAAATTCATTTAATTTGCTCAAAATTAAGCTTTTATAGTAACCCTACCGATTCTATGTGAAAAGACCTTCTTGCCCCCATAAAAATGCCCTTTGCTTGCTTTTTACAAAAATCATACAGATCGAACCGCAGGGGCGCAACTTTATAGCGCATGGGCGCTATTTCACACTTCCTGGAAGTGCTCTCTCTAACTTCGATAGCACAGGGGCACTATATATTAGTGTTGGGGCGCTAATTGTACAGAATAAAACTGAAACTCGTTTCGAATAGCCTAGAGTGTTAGCTCATCATATTTTAATCATAACTCCATCGATATAACTCTGAATCAAATGATTCAAAAATCTATGGAAAGATAAGAGAAATGTCTACAACTTCTATTTCTAGAAGTGTTTTCAAAAAGTGAAGAAATCACGGTTAAAATGTGGCTTAAAGTTTCAGACTTGCGTAACATAGCATAAACGACGTGGGTTGAGTATCTTCAATGTGGTATTTTTCACACATAATGTCTTGAAACTCCACACTCAACATTAAATCTATCTTATTCATCATATTTAACATGTTTCTTCTCATTTCACTCCATATTATGTACTTGACAATTAAAACCTGAAACTAGAAGAAAAAAAGCATAAATGTGCACAAAACAATCCTAAATAACTAAAAACATAACATAAAACAATCTCTAAAAAAAAATCTAAAATGAACCTAGCAACTGGACTTTGTCATTGAGAACATTTTTTGCCGCTATGGGCTCCCCAGGAAGATAATCTCTTACAACGGTGTGCAGTTCGATAGTGAAGTGTTCACGGACTTCTGTCGGTGAAACGGAGTCATGAAAAGCTTTTTTTTCCGTCGCCTACCCTCAGGCAAACGGCCAGGTGGAAGCAGTCAACAAGACGCTCAAGGCCACCTTAAAGAAAAGGCTTGAGTGGGCGAAAGGCGCCTAGCCCGAGGAGCTGCCTAGGGCATTGTAGAGTTACCGCACCACTGCCAAGACCTCCATCAGCGATTCACCATTCTCGATGGCCTACAGATATGAAGCGATGCTCTCAGTTGAGGCAGCAATCTCCACGTACCGATGAGATACGTATGACTCGACCACGAACCATGCTTTACTGTGATAAACCCCGGACCTCGTGGAGGAACTCCGTGAAGCTTCCCAGCTTCGAGTAGCATCCTACCAACAGAAGATAGCAAGGTATTTCAACTCTAAAGTGAAGGATATAAAGATTGGGGTCGGGGATCTGGTGTTACGAAGAGTTTTCTTAGCCACCTAAGACCCCGATGTAGGAGTTCTGAGACCTAACTAGGAAGGCCCATACCAAGTCGAGAGCGTTGTATGTCCGAGGACATACAAATTGGCCCGACTAAGTGGGTAGTTGATCCCCCATGCCTGGAATGCTGAGCATCTTTGTTGATACTACCAATAGTATGAGCAGGGAACCTTGTTAATTTCTATAGTATCCCTTGTAACCTTCATGCACATTTAATGGAAACCGTGCATATAAAACATGGTAAGAAAGAAATTTATTGTCTGCTTATATTTTTTAGTTTCCTTTATTCTGTTAATGCTATGTATAGGAGCACCCGCTCGCTGGCCTGAACAAGTGAGCACAGACTAGTCTCCGATAAATTGGGAGGCATGGAGTTAGGGCAGCGTCATGCCTTGCAGGGAACTGTTGTAAGAACTTATACATGATCGTTATTTATTTTCATGTAGATCTAATACTAAACAAATTAATATGAGATAACCTAGAACATGTTTTGTAGAGTCCCGGAATATTTACTTAGCAAGCTAGATAGTAGTAGTAGTAGTAGTAGTAGTAGTAGTAGTAGTAGTAGTAGTAGTAGTAGTAGTAGTAGTTAGTATTAGTTTATAGTATGTTAGTTACCGTGGATTTTGGTTCAAAGTCGGGACTTAGTTGGAAACTCATATCAACATTTATGGATTTTATAAGTTTAACCTATAGTTTAAGAATATTAATTATAACATAAGGTTTGATTAATATTGTTGGTCCTAGATATATTATTGATTATAACCTAAGGTTTAGATAGAACCATTAAGAGCATGACACTTGTCATAATCATGATTATTAAGGAATTAAGTATTTTGATGAATAGTTTAATAAAAGAAAGATCTAGAAGCTCTAGAACCTTCCAGTAGCTTTAGGATCGTATTATGACTCAGTCAAAGCTGTTTATCCAATTCAAATTATGCTGAAAAAGTGCAATTACGTGTTTGATATATCAACGTATGTCGATATATCGCAACTATAGGGGCCGATATATAGCTAATGGAAGATATGGAAAACACGTCGACCTTGCACGAATGATCGAAGAGGCTCAACAATACAGGGGGAGGCGATATATCGCCTATGGGGGCAATATATCAGCTCCATGAGTGTATTTTTGAAAGTTTGGTTTTTCAATTTTAAAAATAGCCTTAACCAGTTAGACCTGCCTTTGAATGATTTTTACCGAGTTCTGGGCGTCAGTTGAACGTAAATTCAAATCATTTTCATTTTATAATCATTTATTTATTCAAATTAAAAGGGGTTAGTTTCACTCCTTGAACTCTATAAATAGGACCTAGTACTCAGCTATTTTCTTCATTCTTCAAGCATTTGATTAGAGCCTCCAAGGTGCTAGTGTTACTATAGAGAGATACACTTGGGTTTTGGGTTAAAGCTTTATCATTTTAAGCTTTTATAAACACTTGGGAAGTGAGAAATAGTGTGATTTTGGTATTGAGGTTTAGACCAATACATAAGGTCATTCAAAGTATCTTTATTCCTAAGTTCAGTTCTATATGGTTCTTAAGTTTTCTTTTATTCAGATCCTAACTCTTGTTATTAATTTTTGATTAGGTATTTAAGTTCTTGAAACTTAATGTCCTTCCTGGTAAGTTTCTTCTTGATGGTTTAGTACTCATATTCATCTTCTTCTTTAGATTCTCACCATTTTACTGTTGGTTTATAGGAGTTCTAATCCCGTTCTTGTTCCAAAACATCTCGGCTTTTGGTAAGGAAAATAGGATAGACCTTATGTGCTTTTATGTTATGATATGTTTATGTTATAATACATTTATGTTATGATATGTACATGTTTAGTATGTCTTATAGTCCTTGGGCATATGACTTGTTTAGATAACAAGCCCCAATAATATGTTTTATAGTCTTTGGGCATATGACTTGCTTATCTAGCAAGCCCCAATACTTTATGGGCATATGACTTGCTTAGCTAACAAGCCTCAAGAATTTATGTTGGCCAATTGTAGTCTTATGTGACATATGTTTATAGTCATATGTTTTATAGTGTATGATGTAGTCTTATGTTTATGATTTATGTAGATTTTCTTTGCTGGCGTTAGGCTCACTCCTATACTTTTAGTCTGATGCAGGAAGATGATTATGGAGGGTGGAAGGATTCCTGGTAGCTTGGCTTGTGTGTTAAGGATGAATAGACTGAGTGGACTGCGTGTCAATCGAGGACGACGTTATTTGTTTTTAGTCTTTTACATTATTTTTTTTATGTAATTCTGCAACTAGTATTTAAAGTTATGTTTTATGTTTTATAAACAATGGGATCACATACCATATCACATTTTACTTATTAATTTTATGTTACCCAATCCATTGTAACAACCACAATTGTCACTCAATCCTCTATAGATGGTCTACAATGTGATGGGACTAAATTACCGTTTTACCCCTCATTGTATTTTATCCTTAAAACACTTAGTTCCTTGTAAATGACATTTCAGTAAACTAATTTAATTACTGAAATGAGATCTCTATCATTTAACACCTTGAACCAGACTAAAAGGAAACCATCGTTTCACTTCTTCACCAGAAGTTATAGATGTTCATATCTATGATTAACACTCCCACTCAATTATACTACCGAGTTCTAAGATGTAAGTATGGGCTAGTCCATAGGGTAAGCTGGTAACGAACAAGTCAAAAAACTCAAATAATACAATCAGTTAGAATACTAACCACTCAGAATTAAGATTGAATTGACCTATGGTCAACTATATGATATGACTAGAATAGATAATAACAGTATGTTTACTTATCTTATCAATTGTCAATATCGGTCCTCTCTGATGTAACAAATACATCCAATCTTATCTACTTTGCTAATGTTCTGGAAAGAACATAACACCAAAATGTGTAAGTAGATCATATCGTAGATTGGCAAGTCAGTGTAAATCCTGTGCACTAACTTATCTTAGGACTAACTTATTTTGAACATATAATCATGTTTATATTCCACTGTGATTACATCACTATAAATACGATTAGCTATATGCTCGAGATTTAATAGAAGTTTATATTAAACAAATAATCATGAAAACAAAACATGTGAGCAAAGTGATTGACCAAGTTAGAAAATGATTTCTATAATTTTATTGGTAATAAATGAGATTTCAAAGAATTTGGGTTTTAATTAGGGTATAAAACCCCAATAGGAAGGACAACCTAGGAAACTAAGCTTGTCAAGCGGAGTAACCCTAGTGTCGCTACCCCGAGAACAGAAAAACCTAGGAAACTAGTCGAGTCTGGCTTAGGAGACTAAGGTTATTCCAAGAAGAATAGGGATTAGTACCTAGAAACTAGACAGAATCTTAGTTGTGCGAGAATGGACCTACGTCACCTCCTGTGGACATTGCGCCCGAGGAGCTTTGATCAAGTCCTTTGGTCTCGAGATGCGAACAGAGTACCAAGTACTCCGTAATTGATCCTAGGGCAAACTTGGGACACCTCCTATGGATATTGCACCCAAGGAGTTATGCCCAAGTCCTCTGTATGCCTAAAGTAATATAGCGTCAGGAAGTCCATGACATAAAGAGCTTGGCTAGTCGACAAGTGAAGCACCCCTTGTGTAGCGAGATCCCATAGCTAAAAGGCCTTATAGAAAAGTAGTGCCAAAAAGATACAAGTAACGCGAGATCGAATTTAATACTCTCTTTAGGACAGCACGTGCCTGGGGGCAGTGAACAAATCCCAACCCTCGAGATGTGAATAGAATCCCGAGTCACCAGTACTCAGGCACTAGCATAAGTCACCTTAAGACTTGAGCAGAATACTCTGTGTGAGTATGGACTGGAGTTACCTCTTGAGGACAACCCACCAAAGGAGCATCGCTCAGTTCTATGATCTTGAAACGCAAACGGAAGCTCGAGTCGTTGGAACTCGAGGTCAGACCTTGATCACTCAAACTCGAGGTGTCACGATATAGTGTGGACGATCCCCTAAGGCCCTGAGTCAACATGACTCGGGGAGACGAGATGACATTATAGTTAATTTCAAGGAAATTGTGTCTGGAAAGCAACACTAGATGCGGACGTCTAAACACTGACAGGCAGGCCTTGTTTTGAGTCGTTGAAACTCAAGGACATAGGGCCGCATCGAGTGACCCCTCGACAGTGTTAAAGTTTGCATCAAATTTACTTTTATGGGCTCGAGCCTAAGATGAAACACTAGATGCACACATCTGAATACTAACATGCAGGCCTCGTCCCGAGTCATTGGAACACGAGGACATAGGGCCGCGTCGAGTGACCCCTCAATAGTGTTAATGTTACTCTCGAGGACTACGAGCCTACAGGGAAAGATTAAACACATAGAAATTGCCGAAGTACACAAATAAGTTGATAAAAACTTAATTCGGCAATAATGAGGTAATCATGGCAAGTAGTGTAAGCTGCATAGTTTTAAATGGAAAATAGTTACAACTGTACTTGGGGGCTCGAGCACTTTTTGATGATACCCTAATAAACTATGGCACGCGGGCCTATTTAGTTTGAAAAAAAAATTTACGGGACTAGATTCCTGAGGCCCTAGGCCTAGGGAACCTCTGCCACCACCTCGATCATAGGATCGCCTTTGGGAATGTGGCCCACCGCCGAGGCCTCTTTCTCCTGAACTGCACAGATAGTTTCTGCCTTAAGACGTGCCTCGAGCTTTGTCCTCATGTCTGGATCCTTTGTGAATGAGAGATCCATTTTTCTGTTGCTTTGCCACGCAACAAAGAGCATATCCTCGGCCATCACATCGAGGTCTTTTGCCAGTTCTTCGGCAACTCTCCTGGTTTTCTCCAGCTCATCGGCACGGGCTAGGGACTCTGCCCGACCCAACCGAAGCTCTTTGTAGACTTTGGCCAGCTCCTCCACCACTGTCCGGGTGTAGCCTGCAACATCTTCCTACAACTTAGAGGATGTTTCCTCTAGGGTGGACAACCTCGACCCCTCAGTGGCTTGTAAGGCCTCCACCTTGAGGACACAGACTCTTGTATCCTCCTCTTCTTTCTGGAGCCGAGATTGTTCCGCCAAGGGGACTGCGGTCTCCTGGAGCTGAGCCAGTTCTACTTGGGCCCGGGCCAACACCTCCTGAGTTTTCCTCACCTCAAGGGACCGCATCAGTACAAGGTCCCTGAGCCGTTGATTAAGGGTCGTAATCTGTCAAATTATCCGGAAAGGTAGAGAAATAAACACTGAACTTAGGCAGAAATTAGGAGACTTACCCTCAAGGAAGAGTGACGGCTGGTCGCCACAAGACCAACTTCGTTGTCGCTACTACAGTGGGCGAAGATGCTGGCAGGCATCTCGTATGGGGACACCGCTAGTCTCTACATGAGCTCCGCAGCAAATGGTATGGCCATATCTCCTATTCTGCATAGGAGGAGAGGTTCCAGCTCTTCACGGTGAGGAGGGATGACGGAGTCCTTTGGCCAGTCCTCACGCATAAATTTAGCTATGAGTTCAGAGTCCTCATTGCCTTCCTTGATGCGGGCATTGTAGTACTCGATGATCTCCCTATGCACCTCTAAGTCCTCCCTTTCATAGTGTTCCAAGAAGATCCCTAACCGAGGCACCTTGATTTGTGGTGAGTTCGAAGGGATTTCCTTACCCTTCTCAAAGAATCTCTTATCCTGGTGGGAGGAGGCCTCGAGGTCAATGACCTCATCGGCAGCCGTCATGCTCAGGGCAGGGACCGGTGGAGTAGCCACAGAGGATGCTTGGGCAACTGTGTTAAATGCTACCACAGATGTGGATGTGGGCACTACAGCTGGAGCTATCAAGGCGCCTTTCTCAGAAGGCCCCGATACCCTCTGATGCTTCAATCGAACTAGATCAAAGAGGCCCATGCTTTCTGCACAAAGGAAACAAACTAGTTAGTATCTTGAATAGAAAGAGAAACCAAAACAGATAAAAATGTAAGACCAAGTATAGAACTCCTCGGAAGCCCCACCGCGTTCAGGCTCCTCGGAATGGAGGACATAATGGGCGAATTTGCGTATGAGTCAACCCATTTCCCGTGTTAGATTAGTTTCGTATTGACAAAACCAAGAGGTGTGCATGGCCATCATCTCGTCAAGAGGCACGAAGCCTTGAGGATGCCTATTCCTCCTCAAATTCCGGAGGAACACGTCGATGAGGTCTTGGTAGTCTTGATATTCCTCCTTGGACCAATGACGCCCCGAGATCTGGCCGCATTCAAGAAGGGAGGGAGAAAAAGATGTATGGTCGTGACTAGTTCCCTCCCTTACATGCCTAGCATAATGAAGAATGATTGAAGATTTACCTTGAGGGATGGAAGATGACTCAATCCCCGCCTCGAGCTCTGCCTCAAGCTCTTTGCCTTCCTTTGCCTTCGCAGCTACCTTGATAGTGAGGATGCTCTTCGCGTGCTCCTCGCGGAGGTACTGTGTGTATTGAATTTTCACCTTGGCTGCCATATACTCCGTGTTGAACCTCACCACATTATGAGATTGCTTCAAGTCCTGAAATTTGGTTAGGACCACTGGATTTATGGTCTATCCCGCTCGCAATAGTCCATACTGTCGGAGACGAGCATCAGTGACTAGGAAGGGGGGTTCTAACTCTTAGTCACGAATGGAGTTCATCGTTCGAAGCCTTTCATCAAAGGAGTCAACGAAGGGATGCGGTGATACAGACCTGATTAAGACGACATGAACGGGGATAAGTTGCGAGCTAAATACTTTCATACTAAATTATGCGAGGACAAAAGTGCTTACCAACTGTAGTGAAGTCTAGGAGTAGGGTAGGATTGGTCCTCGTCGGGAACCCATCCGCCAAAAAGAAATGGTCCTTGTAGGCCCGAACGTGATTCTCGTTGTTGCTTAGGGCTTTGTAGTCTCTCCCTAGGATGTTATAATATCCCTCATTTCCCCCCTTCTTTGAGCATTGCCGAAAATTATAGATGTACAATATTTCAGTGGGGGACGGGATGGGCCAGTTTTGCCTCTTGTACAAGATGTAGAACCCTACCAATACCTGATTTCCATTTGGGGACAACAAGAAGGGAGCTATGCCGATGAATTTGAGGAAGTCGACATAGTACTAGTGCAATGGCAGGGTTGCACCAGCTTGGAGATGAGAGGTGCTCCAGGGCCCAAGCCCGTGAACGCTCTCGTGTGCCATCTCGTTCTCCTGAGACAGTCACACTAATATCTTGCTATCATTCACCCCGTGATTTTCGAGGATCTTCTGCAAGGCGCCTCGGTGTCGTAGTCTGCTTGGTATGTCTTCTACCTCGAACCCTATGGTAGGGTAGGGGTGTCTGACGGTGTAGATCCTGCATTGGCCTCTTCCTCCAAGAGGCAAACTCTAAGAGGTCTCATCGCCATTGGGTCAGAGCTCTCTCGTACCATAAGGGCCTGGCTGCTACCAGCCACTTGTTTCCCCTTCTGAGGGTGCTGCCCCGCTTCTTGAGCCATCTGGAGGATCTCGGCGTCGAAAGCGTAAAATCCCTGTTGGTGTAATTGGTGAAGCTCCTCAAACATTTGAAACAACAAACCAAGCAGCCTTTTCCAGAATAAAGATGGGTCAAAGCAAGAATCCCTAAGACTACTACCTTGGAAGGAGAAGAATAAATCTCAAAAGGCTTGGGATGTCCTCAAGGCTGAAAATTCAACAACGAAGAACACCACCGAAACTTATGAAACCTGCCAGAATCTGGGAATTTTCAAGATTCCGATCGAGTGCCCAGAAAGGAAAATATTACCCAAGACGTGCCATAGGCCATTTTGGCCAATCCTAATGCCAAAATGCACCTAAAAAGACTGGTAAGGGGTCAAAACTTCCCCCAAGGTATCACAAGCTTCCCCCTCCTAAGCATGCATCTAAAACTTCCAAAATTAAACCCAGCAAAAACACAAAAATAGAAAATGCTTACCCGAGATAAAGCGATGGTAAGTGCTAAAGCGAGTCCTGACTCTAAAGAATTTCCTCCCATTCACCCAGAAGTACAACGACTCTCGCCAGTCGTCCATACTTGAAGAAGGGATTCTAGAACATTTGAGGGGCTGGGGAGTTAAGGAAGAAGAGAGAGTGTGGGGGTTTTCAAATTTCGAATGGAAAGTATGTTTGCGGAGGTGGTTATCGAATTTTATACTCAAGACTTGGAAAGGAAGCAGCTACACCCCGACCGTCGGATTACCTTCGACATAAGAACTCAAGAACAATCCAACGACCAGATTCAAAATGGCATGGATTGTGATCATTGGCCTTGGGAAACAACGTCTTGGGTATGGAGCGAAAAGATGCCTAGAGTATGGAGTGGACGTTTTGAGTAGTGAAATTGACTTCTCATTAATTGCATGGATTGATGGGACCAGCAACTGGGAGTCAACACATGGCACAAAATTTTTAGAGAAGTCAGAAGTAGCCCAAACATCACCTCCTGAAAACCTTGTGGAATTACTCCTTAATTTAAGTCTCCACTGTCCGAGGACAAATGAATACTTGGGGGGCAAATGTTGCCCTTGTTTTGACCATCAGACACGTGGAAATTAAGGGTAATTAGCAACAGGCCATCGATTCCTCGGGATGCGAGTTCATTGATGTATTTCAAATTCAGTTGAGATGAGAGTGCCTCCAGGCTAGGTTACGTCCTGAGGTCCTCTCTCAGGCGAGAGTGTCTCCCATTGAGACCACGTTCCAAGCCGACCTATGAGGTGTGGATAACTGCAAGCCGAGTTATGACCCGAGGTCTTTCCTCGAGGAGGAGATGTCTCCAAGTAATGTTACGCCCCGAGGGGCCCTTCTAACTTGGCCTTTCTCTAGGTTAGGATTCCAGTCCTCAAGCCCAGGAGTATTGCTAGGTATCCATCTATTGCAGGTGTGGGTCTCGAGAGTATCGTTTGAAACCTTTTGGTGATCCTAGATTAGTGGTGTCAAATTCGTACACTTAACAATTGACATTTCCCACAACGCCGCCTGACACGGGGAAACGTGCGTCCCACCATGATGGATGCAGATATGTTCCCCATAAAGTTGGTGTGTGGATTTCTGCAATGGGCCCCACAAAATCTGCATGGGCCATAACCTTTATTGTAACAAAACCCTTTGTGTATTAAGCTAACATTAATACCCTAATATTAATGGGAGATGATTAGCATTAATGACCCAGCCTCGATGAATAGGGCTGAGGTATTTCCTTGTAGGTGGTAGGATTTTTAGAGAGAGAGAGAGAGAGAGCCTTGTACTAAGTGCAATATAAATGCTGCCTGAGAAAACTCCATTAGTGCTTGCCCTAATAGGCTTCCAATCTCCTTAATACCAAAGAGACGTGGACTAAGGATTTTTTATAGTCTGAACCACGTAAAATTGTTGTGTTCTTATTTATTCCTTTCTTTAATCTCTCATATTTAGGTTGATGGCGGAAAAGGTAGTCAACACCATCAATATGAAGGATTGTCAAAATTTTGTGAAGATTGAGAATTGAACCACTTTTCTGAAAATATATTTTGATTACTAACTTACGGCGAATTGGTCAAATCCATGTTAAAAGGTTAGCAAAATTTATTTAAGTTTGACGGCCAACTACATGTGGATTTCTTGTTTCAAGGCTTATTACCTGTAGTTTGCTGTCAGTTGAGAGACACTCCATTATCCTAAATCAAGAAGGCTAAGAAAAGGCTTTCAAAATGGATCAATTTGACAACTAATTACGTGTAGCTTTCTTTTTCAACGCTTCTTACATGTAGTTTGTAATGTCCCAAATTTGTTAATAAGGTTTAGTGTCTTGATTAGTGTGCCAGAAGGGAAATAATTGATTTAATTGTATTGCTACATGATTAATTGTCATATATGTGTATCAGTGTGTGATTATTTGAATTAAATGATTATATGACTAGATATGCATGTTTAGGTGAATCAAATATGCATGTGGGCCCGTTCATGTTGTTAAGAGTATATTTGTAATTTTGGCCCGCTGAGAGCATAAATGTGATTGTGTGTGTGTGTTGTGCTTGAGACCACAATATTGTGGAGGTATAACTGTAATGACCCACTACTCTAGACTTTTGGACCATTAACGAAACTATACATACAAAACTTTAATAGAACTTACATTTGCGAAAATACCATAATTTTATTAAGTAACTTGTAAAAAATAAGAGTTACTTACATAAATACCAAGAAGGATATGGGATCCCATTGTCTTTAAAAACAAAACATGATTTAAAATGAAAGGAATTACATAAGAAGTGCGGAAAATACATGTAAAACCATAAAAAGTAAAACAAGACTACATCCTCGAGAAATCGAACTCTCGACTCCTTGACTCCATTCACCATCGATACACATTCTCTAAGCGTCCACGAATCTTACCGCCTCTAAAGCTATTTTCCTGCACATAAAACAAAAAGGAATGAGCCTAATGCCCAGCAAGGAAAATCTAACACATAGTCATAAACATAATTTCATAATAAACATAAAGACATATCATAACACTTATTACATACACTTATTATAATGACCATTATTACTTGGGGTCCCATAGACTAAACAAGTCATATGCCCATGAGATTAGTGGGGTCCTACTAGCTAAGTAGGTCATATGCCCATAATCTACTTGGGGTCTTGTTAGTCTTATGGGTCATATGCCCAAGCCTGCAAACATACATATTCATAACATATTTATAACATATTTCATAACATAACACATAAGATAGCATAAAACATATAGATTCTATCCTATTTTCCTTACCAAAGTTACCGGGATATGTGGACAGCGTTGGGACTTTTGGAACACTCCTAAAACCATATATAACAGGGTGAGTCTAATGAAGAAAAAAAAAGATGAAATGAAAGGGATGGAAAGACTAAACCATTGAAAGTCACACTTACCAAAACTTATGTGCTCAAGAACTTAGATTTCCTAACCAAAATAAGAATGAGGTTAGGAGACTGAGTAGAAGGCTATGAGAAAGAAAATAACATAAAACAAATGAACTAGAGTTTTGGTTTACCTCAAAGACTTTTAAGACCAATCTATACCACAACCGAAATACTATAGAACCTTACTTCCCAAAGTGTTTGATAAGCTTATGATGTTTAAGCTTATGATTTCCCCAAACCAGGTGTTTACACTCTCACACTCACTTAGCACTTGCAGCCTCTGAACTTAGAGCAAAAGGTGAATAATGGCTGGGTACTAGGTCCTATTTATAGAGTTTAGGAATGAAAGGATCTTGATTTTACTTGAATAAAAATAATAGCTTTTTAGGTGAAAAATATTTGAATAATCGTTCAGCAAAGGCTGAAGACTCGTTCAAAAAGATGCTGGACTTATCAAGAGGTTGAATGGCTGAAAGGAAAAGAATTCAAAAACTTTTGAAAATGCACTGAAGGAGGCGATATATCGCCCCCTGTAGGCGATATATCGCCTGGGCCAGTATGCCCGAGGCAGTCGTGCATCGTCTCGTGTTTTCCGTATCTACGTGCTGCGATATATCGCCCCCTATAGCTGCGATATATCGGCACACGCTAATTAATTAAACACGAAATTACACATTTTTAGCTAAGTTTGAATGGAGTAAACAGCCTTGACTAAGCCCTCAACATATTCAAATCTGTTGACTGACCTTATAGCATTCAAACTTTACTCCTTATTAAATTAAATCCTCAAAATACTTAATTCTTAGTCATCCTTTCATAACATGTGCTTAAAATCCTATTGGTTCTTATCTAAACCTTATAGTATAATAAATATTATCCTTAATATCAGTCATATAATCAAACCTTAGGTTAAAATTAATATTCTTAAACTATAGGTTAAACTTAGAAAATCTATAAGTACTACTATGAGTGTCCAAATAATTCCCGGTCTGAACCAAAAATCCACAGTTACAAAGATAATACTATACATACTATAATACTACTAAATAATTAGCTGAGTAAAGTTCTTGGACTCTACAATAACTGAGATGTGTGGTCCGAGATGGTCCTAGGAAGATAATTAGCGGAATAGTCACAACGGGGTCGAATACCCAGCTCGGGGTGAGCCTAGGGGTATTTTGGGAACATAGTATGTGTTCGAGGTTACCAGGTAACGGGTAGTTATTTAGCGATTATTTGGGCATGTCAGGATGAATTGGGGATTTATAGGACTGCTCGAGGAATTAGCGAGAATGTGTCAAATGACGGGATTGCCCTTGGAGGCATTGAATGGATAAGGGCTAACCTAGGGACATTTTTGTCATTTTGAAGCTGGGGACAGACTTAGACTTGGGTTAGGACTCTAGAACTAATGAGAAAACACAACACTCTCTCAGCCTTCCTCTTTCTCTCTCTCGATACTCTCACCCTCTCTCTTTAGCTAAGGGGGTTCTTGTTGAAATTCAAGGAGGAAAGCATGGAATTAAAGGGAATTGAAGCTTGAAGTGTTTGGGTTTTGCTCAGGGTCAGATTCTCAATTAAGGTAAGGGTTTCAATTTGATCTTCTGTTGAGTGTCTGCAGTGATTTAAGGGTTTTCATGGGGTTTGAACTTTAGGCTAGTTTATGGGTTTTTGGTGAGAATATGGGATAGGTTTTGGGGTGTTTATACTGATTAGGTTGCCTTAAAATGAATTCTAGACTAAATTCTAGATTCAGGTGTTAATTTGGGTGGGAATTGGTGACTTTGGCTCGAGAAAATGCAGGGGGATTTCTGAGTTTTGGAGATCGAGCTACGACCTTGTTCTTCAAGTGTTGCAGCCCACATGAACCCAAAAGGCATGGGAGCCTCTGAAATCGTCTAGGCATCGCGGCGTAGGCTGAGGCACGCCACGACTCGTGTCCCCCAGGAGAGAGCCTTAGGGCTCTCTGACTTGTAGCGCGCCGCAGCCCTAGGGGGCTGGGCCCCAACTCAAATTAATGAAAATGGCCAAAATAGGGTTTTAAGCTTGGGAACTCGAATTTAAGGGCTAAGGAAGGATTCTACTACCCGATTTAGTAGAATTCGAGGTCCTAGAGGCTAGAGTATTATTCTGAAGTTTTTAATTTGTTTAGGTTTTGATGGATGTTTATCATTATTGCGTTATGACTAGGTTTTACTGCCAAGGCTCTAGTTTAAAGAATCGTGCTCGGGATCGCACTAGTCGCTCAGCTTAGGACACAGGTAAGAAAACTGTTTGTGCCCATAGAGCAGGGCATGACCCAATTATTTATGTTTAATGCTATGTATGAGTATTTATAATTGGTATGCCATGTTTGTGTGATTATGACTGATCGGACAAGGCCAGAGTCGGCGAAGGCCGGGAATGGCAACAAGCATGTTGAGTGCAGGCCGTCGTGGCATGGCCATCTAGGGTGTTGTACTCATCGATTCGGTGAAGACCATGAATCAGGTGCTCAGTAAAGCACCTTGGTCGGCATAGGCCGCTATGTGAATAATCTGTGTTTTTGTTTTAAGGTTATGCATTTACTGGATTGCATTGTTATATGCTATGGTGTGGAGTTTTCTTGCTGGGCCTTGGCTCACAGGTGCTCTATGGTGTAGGTAAGGGCATGGGAAAGGCGACCAAGCATGAGTTGGAGGGCATGGAGTGGTGCATACATGTTTGGCCTACCTTGCCACCACGACTAGGGTTGTTTTGAGGGACATGTTATAAACGTTTGATTTTGTTGTTTAGGTAGATTGTAGCCTAACTTTTGAATTGTAAATATATTTCAAAAAAGTATTTTGGGATCCCATTGTAACGCTTTTACAATCTTAATGAACATCCAACCTTCTACACTTAATTTTTATTAAATGAGTTTTATATTGATTTAATCACACTTTTTAGTCTAAAACCTTGATCATCGAGCTAACGACACATTTTAAAATCATATGGTAACGATTCGAGGGTAGTATGGTGTGACAGTTTGCCTTCTCATAATTGTTTCCAATTTCCATCAATATGAGGGATTGTCAACAAATGTGAGGATGGAGAATTGAACCACTTTTCTAAAAATGAATTTTGATTTCCTAACTTACGGTGAATTGGTCAAATTCATGTTAAAAGACATTTCATATCAAGAAGACTAAGACAAGGTAAGTGTTGTTGTTCAAGGCTTATTACATGTAGTTTGCTATCAAGGGAGTTTCATGTGTTGCGGAAGTGGATTTGGATACCCCAAGGCTTATTACCTGTAGTTTGCTGTCAGTTAAAAAAGTATTACTTAATTGTCTCCATTTTCCGTCACTAATGGACTTTTTCAAGGGCTTACATGTAACGACCTTCACCCATATACTTGCAAAAGAGGCTCCACATGTTGTCATGGCCAGTTTTTATGCCTCTGAATAATTCGGGTTGGGTCGTGCCATATTCAAATTTTTGTCATACCGGACCTATAGGCACAGCCCATGTCGTGCCTTGTCGGGTCCATGTTGCGGCGGCCCACTTTTAGGCCCATTTTATTATTGTTAAAAAATTTGAGGATGAAAAATTAAACTGTTTCTCCATAAATGGAATTTTATTTTTAAACTATGGTGAATTGGTAAAATCAATGTTAAAAGACACTCCATTGTCCATCCAATATCAAAAAGATCTAAGACTATGTGAGCAAAATGGATTCACAGCTTATTACGTGTAGTTTGATGTCAATGGAGTTGTCGTCACACATTATTCCCGCTTATTACATGTAGTTTGTTGTCAGTTGAGTTTCGGTACAATTTATTATATTATAATAGTAACCGTTATTACATGTAGTCATCCAATTCTTCGTTCTGATTCTTTTTTCTTTTCTTGAGGAGTCGTTCTCCTCATTTCTATAGAAGAAATGTTGTTGTTCTTAGGCACATACTACAATAATTGCCCAAAACTAACATTGTTGACATTGACCCTAATTAGGGTTTAGATTTTAGGGTTTATTCTTTTGTACTGTAACAAACATGTCAGGTACTTTGAAATAGCATAAATTTAATAACCGACACCGTGAGTACAATTTATTACATGGTTATAGTAATCGTCAACGCTTTTACTTAATATAGAAATGTTAAAGTATCTGCCAAGTAAAATTATATGTTATTATTTTGTATTGTAACAAACATGCCCTGTACTTGTAACTGCGTCAACTGTGTAACCGACATCACGGGTACAATTTTTGACAAGTTCTAATTTGATGTGAAGCTTAAAAAATATTTAAAAAGTTCCAATTTTAGACAAGTTATAATATTTTATGTTTTAGGGTTTAGAATATATCATATAGGGTTTTAGGGCTTAGGTTGTTGGGTTTAGGTTTAGGGTTGTGGGGTTTAAGGATTAGGGTTTAGATTTTAGGTACTTTGAAATTTCATAAATTCAATTCCAATGCTATCTTCATAACGCTCATTTTACCTTTACGAGCAATCCCTCAAATAAAGCAATATTTTCTCTCTATATGCACTACAAGAAAATAGGGTTTCATGTTAGTTGTTAACTAAAGCTAATGTTTTTAGCGTCAGTGGTAGAAGTGACGCTAAAGCCCATGGCATCAATAGGCTTGGATTTTATGTTAGTATTCAACCAACACTATTGACCAGAGGCATCAGTGTAGAACCGATTCTAAAGCCTTCGTTAGCGTTAATGCATGATTGATGCTTATGTTAGGCTTGATGCCTTAAAAACATGTGTAAAGATATTTATCATGGAATTTAATAAAAGTACATTTTTTTTATAATTGATTATTTGAATTACTAGTGAATAATCTATATATATCATTATCAGAAAATTCCATATTTATTAACGAGAGTATGATCTTATATCAATACAAGAGGATTAAGATCATTTATAATGAGTAGAATAATCAGCAACATATTAAAGTGTGGAATCTTTAACGAAATTTTGCTAGTATGGTTCGCTAAGCATTTTAAAAAATGCATATGATCTAGATCTGGATTGCTGATGTGGACAGACATCTTAGTGAAGGTACTTTATATAATTAGATTACATATGATTGGACCGATATGAATATATTTATTTATAAACATTTCATTTACCATATAGATTTAATTCATATCAATAAGATGATTAGTATAATGACTTTTGTTTTGGAGATTCAATTGCATGAATGGCTGGGAACATGTTCTTTCAAGATTTGGAATCCAAGCTTTCCCAATAGATCGAATATTAGTTCACTTAAGTGTTAATTTTTAATTTGGATGGTTATTGAGCACAAATGTAAAATATGATTATAAATTAACTATTCACTAGTGGATTAATGGTATTTATGGATCAAGCAGTAATTAGAAAGGTAAAATGTTAATTACGAGTAAGTCGAATATACAAACCAATAATTGGAGGAGAAACCTACATGCAGTGATTATATCAATGAATTACATGAAATTATTTTATAAACATAATTCTATTACTAGGAGTATAATTTCATATTTATAGTGGAGTAATATTTGAATTCATAAATAAGTTTATTTAATTAATAATCTGGTTGGTGCTTAGAATTATAGATCCATGGTCTCCAAGTTACCTTTGTACTACAAAGTCTTGAGTGTCAATGTCTATGACAAATTGAAAATGCTTATTTGTAAATGAATTAATTTTTCCAGGATAAAGATATAACTATTAGATAATTATAAGTTATTAATTAATTAATAAAATTAACTGATGTGTTTTATTTGAAAAGTAAATGTTAGTTAAAGAGAATATTAAATGATTTTGAATTAATTAATATTGGGAGAGAATGAATTAATTTATTATTATAAAATAATATTTTAATAAAGTTTAATAAGATTAAGTTAATTTTGAATTAACTGATATTTATCGACATTTGAAATAATATATTATTTTAAATACATAAATATTTATCTTGTTGAATGAATGAATAAATTAAATAAGTGAAAAATTCCATGTGGCAATATACATAGCCATGGTCACAGTATCTAGTGCACACATGGGATGAACCCAATGCAGCGAGTCACTTGTAAATAGTTGCAAGTTACGTTATTTAGCTTTTACTTATTTAATTATTTTAATGTGATGAAAATATTAATTAAATAAAGAAAATCTATCCCTAGTAGTAAATAACCTAGATGATATATAAATAATGTTTTAGGTTGCAGAAAAAGATAATCTGAATTTAGAGAAAGAAGGCACAAGTTCTTTTTCTTTATTCTCTTATCACTCACTAAAAAGTTATTATCCAAGTCTCTAGTTCTCATGTGTTGAGTACATTTGGAGATACAAAATTGTTATTTACTTTCTACGTGCTCACACACATCATAGTGTGTAAGAAGTTTGACTTAATAGATTGTGGTGTGGATCTTAAAGTCATATTGTGTGGATTGGATATTTGTAGATGAATATTAAAAGATAGCAATGAATCTTGATAGGCCTCAAGAGGTATTTGATCTAATCTTTGTATTCTATGATTTATTGTATATGTAAATATAAGATCTTGACTTGGTATTGATCAAATATAAATTTTACAAACTTTCCGTTGCACTCTTGTAAAGACTAAGTCAGGGCGTTTGGATGCCCTCTTAAAGCAAACAATAGCAGAGACCTAACTCTCAATACTAATAACCCTTCCCTATGTCCCCAACCAGAGTAACCTTTGTGTTACCTAGGGCATAAGTACTATCAAGAGCGTAACCAGAGTTACACCAGCTCATAGAGGCTTCTAGGTTTTACTAGTATGCTTAGTCCATAGCTAGATGTCACGAACTTGAATCCGAATGGAGGTCACAAAGTTGAACCGGATAGAGGGTCACAGAATTTAACATGACCTAATAGTAATTATCTTGGACCTGAACCAAACTGATAATAATTGTCACAAACTTGAAGTAGACTAAAAGATGTCAAAGGCATAAACCGTCTGCACTTTGCTAAAATAGGCAGGGTACCTACCGCACAATCCCAGAAAGGGTCTAAGCATCCCCTATTCATTGTCTCTAACTGAGCCCCTTCCAACAACTAGTGTAATATCATATTTCTAGCAATTAATACGCTAGTATGTTTCATATTGTAGCAAGAGAAGTCAAATGTTGACTTACTTGGATTCCTTTGCTACGAGCGTATATCCTTAAAGCTATACACTTATTTTAGCCAATATTGTAATTTATACAATGTATTCGGATTAATTATGAAAATTAAGTTATAAATAAACCATCGGGCCATTTTAGTCGTTACTGTTTATTAAGTAAGGGTATTATCACCCTTACTTAGTTTTTCATTCTAAGCGGCATTTAAAACTTTTGACAGAACTTCTCTTAACAAGTCTAGTTATTTGAAAGTTGGCTTTTCACAAGATTTCCCACTTTCCTAGTTGTTAAATAAACTTAAAATTAGATTATTTGAACCCTTCTCTAATTTTAAATCTAATTTTAAATCATCTCTTAACAAATCATAGCAGATTTAACAAAATTTTGAATAAAAACTCATGGGAGGTGACAATATACATCTTGATGACGTTGGTTGTGTTCTAGGTGACTTATAGCTCTTCAAACCCTTGCTTAGCTTTCCCTCTACATTCATGTAACCCCATAATACCACAAATCAGTTTATACTCACATGCAAACTCTGCAAAGATAAAAAACTCAAACTTTGACAAAGTATTGTTAAGATTTTTACCTTTGATTGTATAGCTTTTCTCTTACGTCAAACTCAAGTGCCCAAACACTGTGTATAGAAGGAAGAGATGATATATGAGTGTTCATGTGCGAATTGATGAGATAAAATCAAAGAAAATTACATGGGATGTTTGACCACTTACAGAGAATGATGAGAGCTTTTAGAGAGAAGAAATTCTTGTAACAAATGAAGACTTAGTAAAATTGGACTAAAAATTACACAATTACCACACCTAGTTGTCGACCCACTAATTTCCAATTACCCTTGGATTGATTCCTAATTAATATAGCTTAAGTTGATCAAACTTAGGCTGGTGGTATTTTTTTCAAAAAAATTACTATTGTGGTAATTTTTCTTACTTTTTCCTAATTGAAATTTTAACCTAGGGTAATAAAATTAAATAGACATTGCTATTTAATTTAAAATGTCACACTCAAATATTTATTATTCAAAATAATTTAATTAACCAAAATCCTATTTATTGTACCCCAAAATAAACACGAACTAAATCACTTAGCATGGGGTAAAGCTGGCAAATAAGAGCAGGGAGAAAGCGAACTGGTAGAACATCTAGCTAACTCTGGTGCGAGCAGTTCGAGTTAAACTTGACAGTATGACAACCAGATAATCTACAGATCGCCTCTTGCACCAATAACCTAGTTCGAGATGCATGATGACTAGATCAACTTCTAGATACTCTGAACTTGGCCCGTGTCAAGTTCTGCTAGCTCTTCGACATCCAGATCGAGGGAAGTGTTCAGCTCGCGGAAGCCTGATCATGACGCTCAATGAAGGGTCCCAAAAGGCTAGGAGATCCCTTATAAGCTCATTAATTCCCATATTTTATTACACATTTATTTTCTGAGATAACAGATGTAAAATCCATAAACAATCATATCCCTATGTGAATTGGAGATTATTCAGATTTATTATTTACCATAATTATGTACACAGTTACTAATGCGTGTCATATACCACAACAAATTTAACAATTATTTTTCTTTCAATACATCCAATTAATTTAGTATAATAGCAAGCACAGGTTGAACCCACAAGGACTATCGTTCACATTATTATTCACTAATTATCACTAAGAATTAAAAAGGGGATTTAGATTTTGAACTAAAAATTTAAATAACATAAACTAGAAAGCAAATAAAGATTGATATTACGGTCTTAAGAAACAATTAAACGTTAATCTCCACCCTCAACAATCGTTCCCAATCACTAATAATAAATGTTATTCCAATTTCTCAAGTAAACTATTAACCCCGCAGATAACGCTAAAGAAGACAATTATCCCAGTCTCCCTATTTCAAGTAATCAAGGCGAAGCGCTGAATAATTAACTATTTTAGCCAAGCAATAAATCTATGAAGCATACAATCTATTTAACTTAGGTAAAGAAATAAGTCCTATGGAGACAAGTTAATCTAGGCAAAAAATTAATGAAGCATATAATTCATTTAACCTAGGTTTTATTTTTCATCACAGTCAACAATTCTTTTGACATTACTATCAATTGCAATTTATCACATACACTTAGAATCCTAAACTGTTAGGTGAGTAGTAATTCTAAGATGACAATTGAACAATGTAAAACCTTAATTAGTTGGCCACCTAACAAGAAATCACAAAATTCATGACATTCAATTGAAAAAATATAATATTGAGAGAAATTAAAGAATAACACTCATTATCAACAATAAAGAATTCATGTCTTGGGTTTTGAATTAACCCTTAACCTAAAAATAACATAATAGTAATCATAATCACAAACATAATTATAACTGAAATTAAAGAGATTAAAGGAAGAAAAGGAACTAGATTGAGAAACAATAGTGTTGTAGTTTTGTAGTCTTATCTCCAGCCCTTCTTGAGTCTTTTTCTCTCATAGACCGTAATAAAAACTTAAGTTCCAATTAACCCTAACAATATTTTATAGTCCTCTTTAAATTATATTTAATGTAATTAAAAATTTGAAAACAGCGTCGCAGGCTGCGGCCTGAATTTCTGCGTGCCGCGACCTAAAACAGAATATGAGCAAAACTGGCCACGTAGGCCGCGACCTAAACAAACTAGGCAGCAGTCCAACTTCAATTTTCTACACAACAGGTAGAGGCCCATCTGGAACATAAAATCTGAAACATCAATTCCAATTAAAGTTTCGCAGCCTGAATTTTATGGGTCGCGGCTTATCTTCAATTTCATCAATTTTCGACCATAAATAGCTTGTATGTTGCCGCCACTTCAACATTTCAATCCTGAAAGCCTGGAATACTCCTAAAACTTCATTTTAACCTCATCCCAACAAATCTTTTTTCAACCTATGATTCATAAACTACACTTGCCATCAAAATGTCAGATTTATCATCATAAAATGCAATGTAGAAAATATGTTGTACAGTCACGAAACTAAGTTAAAATTACAAAAAAAAAAAAAAATCTATCATAAGACCATCCAGGCATAGAAAAACTTATCAAATATTAATACAAAAATGACCTTAGCAAAACACTAAAATAACACAACTAAAAATAAAAATAATACAAACTAATCTGGACTCACTAGACAAAGGTCCTGTCAAAAGCTTGAATGTCTCTGAGAATCATACAAATAAGTAATGCCAAAATAAATCAGATTTTTATACTCTTTAGAATTTCAACTCCATATGTAATTCACCATTTGATTTTCAAAAATAATTTAATAAGCACTTAATCACAACACCAACTCAAATGGATCAAATTTAATCCATACTTGCCAAATCATTTTCTTTTAAATCAGTCCCTATATACCAAAATATTTTTCAATGAAAAATATCCACTCCATAGACATTAACCAATCATTCTCCACTAATATAAACACACAATGATAAAAAAATCAAAAGGTCTTTATAGGCTTGTAATGTAAGGCTAAGGATAAGGGTAGTTGAGAAAGGTACATTTAATTTCAAATCACACCATGGCATACATCAATTCCATTCTTTGAACTTTTCCCCAAATTTTCCATACAATTCAAGAAATACCTATTTTTTCTTACTCTTCTTTCCATAATGATCTTACTATTTCCCCCACACTTATACTTTTGCGAAATTTGCATATAGCATTTTTTTTCATCATTGCAAATCAATTTTTTTTCTTTCTTTTTTTTAATATTCCAAGGAGAGAAATAGAGATCATACACAAATTACAATCAAATAAATAACCCATAAGTATTTCTTTTTTTACAAACCATCCCACAAAATCAAAAATCATATATATAACCATGGTGCAATGGGTTACATTATAGAAATATATTTTTTTCAATGAGGTATGGGGTTAAAAATTTGGTTCATAGAAGAAAAGTAACAGTCATCATGGCTCAGACATGGGAAACTAGGGATTATCATATAATAGATTGGCTTGAACGACTCAAAACAATCCAAAGAACTGCCTTAATCATCTTCCTAATCATGTGTACTTATGATTTTACCTCAAACAATTAATCAATAATTTCTAGAGTTGTTGGGACTTCAAAAATATATTTATTTTTTCTCAAACATGCATAAATCTCGTCCAATACATTTAAGTGGTGAATTCAATCGTACATAGAGTGAAAAACAACATAAATCAAAACAGCAATTCACTTAGGAGTCAAGCACACAAATCATATAGAATTCATCATCGTCTAATATCACTTTAAGTACAATTCAAAGTTTCATCATCAACCAATGCTTTCAACAAGACCTACACAAGAAAACACACAAAAAAATAAAAAAAAAATAGACTAAAAAGAGGAACAACAAACAAAATGAAATTGTTGACTTCCCCCACACTTAAACAGTACATTGTCCTCAATGAAAATAAAATGAAAGATAAGGAGAAGAAAACTCCATCAAGTACGCTTTGTTTAACGTCGTTTGCTCGACTGAATGCTACTCTCAAGATCTTTATGTTGGGTATTTCAATGAATTCTCCTTCCCTTTGATCTTACCAGGAGAATCAAACACATTGAATTTGATAACTTTACCATCAAATTCCATTGTCAGTGTTCCTGCTCTAACATCCAACTTTGTATTTGTTGTCATCAAGCATAGCCTCCCAAATAAAACAGATGTCGGATTGGGTATTGATGCATCCCCCATTTTAGGTATATAGAAATCTGCTAGAAAGACAAGTCCATCAACCTTTACCAATACATATTCAACTACCCCTAAAGGATAAGCATTAGTGCGATCGGCCAGCTGAACAATAACTCATGTCTCCTTTAGTAGCCCAAGATTTAAAGAAGCATATGATGAATACGACATGACATTAATCGATGTTCCTAAATCTATCATACAAGGAATGGTAAAGGTTCCAGGATCCTTGAATTTTTGTGGCAACTTCTTTTGGAGAACAGCAAAGACGTTCCCCCCACACTTATCTTTTCATCACCCTTCAATTTCTTCTTATTCCTGCACAAATCCTTCAAAAATTTAGCATAGTGTGGAACTTTTTTTAATAACATCAAGTAATGGAATGTTTACCTCAACTTTGCAAAAATTCTCAAGAATTTCCTTGTCAGCTTCCTCGTTCTTAAACTTTTTCAATCTGCTTGGAAAAGGTGGATGAGGGACATAGGTTGGCATAGTTGGTTTGTAATGCCCTGGGTAACCAAGACCGTTACACTGTGTATTTTAAAATAGTGCAAGACTCGCTAATCGAGTCGTTTGAACAATAATGTGTTTCTAAAGTCAACTATGAGGTCGAGGTTAAAAGATTTTGATCACAAACGGTTAATTTCCATTAAGATAGATGTTTGGTACATGGGATCCCAAAAATAGGGTTTAAGAGACAATTTACAACTCTCAAAAAGTTTTATACAACCAAAAGCCACTCAAATGGAAAAATACAAATTTTAAGGGTCTGTCCCTGCGCTTTCTCTCGACCGTGGAGGATGAGCAGCTGACATTGTACACCTCGCCCCCAGAACTCTCCAACTCATGGTTGTTCCAACTTCCATTTACCTTTACCTGCACCATGTAGCACCCGTGAGCCAAGGCCCAGCAAGAAAACCAATGAAAACAGCAGATACATGTAGCAATAATGGTATTTGATCAAGCTTAACTCATTCAATTCAATCATAAACAGAGTACGAATATTCAACTAATCAATAATAAACACATAATCTCAAGTTCAAAACTATTCAGGGTTGGCACACTTAAGTCGAGTTGCCTGTTGATCTTGGTTACCCCGGCTCGCTTAGGCTGAGATGCGTTCAGTACGCTTATCATCAGCCTCGAATCTCTTAGGCCATAAATTTTCGTACATCACATCAATCTTACAAACACAACGTACAAGCATTCAATAATTGGGAACCTCAGTCCCGTTCACAACCACACAGGGGTCCAGTATTCTTACCTTAAATCCCGAGCAGAGGATACAAAACAGTCCCGAGCACGATCCTCAGTCTTGAGCCTTAGCGATAAACCCAGTCACAATATCAATGGGTAACCATCAATTTCTAATCCAAATAAATACTTAGGAAACAATAGTTAGCCTCTGGGACCTCGATTTCTACTAAACCAGGTAGTAGAAATTGTCCCTAGCGCTCAAGTTTGAATTCCCGAGCCTCCCCAAGCCTTAAACTTCATTTCCCCTTAATTCCCTAATTAGGTCTCCGACTTTCCCTTGAGGGTCGTGGCCCGCCCCTCAAACAGAGACACAATCCCCCCTGCTGGGGGACACGGGCCGTGACCTGCCTTCCCCGAGTTACGACGCACGCCTAGCAAACAGAGGCTCCCAGCCTCAAAACTCACGCGGGTCGCGGCGCTTGAAGAACAGGGTCGCGACCCGAGACCCTAAACCCAGAAAAACCAACTTTCCTCATCATTTTTTCCCAGCTAACTCCTACTAATTCAACGCCAAACACATTCCCATACCCAGACCAAACCTAGCAATGAGTCTAGGACCCTTAGCCAAATATCTTAAGCATAATATATCCAAGAATACTCTACTGAAACCACCAATTCAGTCAACAACAATTCACCACTAAAGGACCCAAACCAATTAATCATAACACCCATATTTTTAGCAGAAATCCAAAAAAAATCTTAACTCAATGGCTGCTCAACCGTCAGCTTCAAACCTTCAATTCCAAAGCTTTCCAGCTGAAGCTCAGCAAAATTCTCAGCTTGTCTCCTTCTATGTCTTCAAGCTCACTTGGGTTCTCAAGGGAGAGTGAGAGTGAGAATGTGAGTGGGAGAGAAAGGGTGAGTTTGAGAAGTTTTCCTATAGTTTCTGATTACTTCCTACACCTCTAAGTATATCTCTTAACCCTTAAAAACACCTTTTTTCCCTTAAGTTAATTCAACCTTCTAATGATTTCTAAGGGTAGAATAGTCTTTTCCCAAATTCCCGCTGACACCTCAAGTGTTCCTAATGTTAACCAATTAACCCCATGGCATCTAATTAATTACCAAATACTTTCTCATTACTCAATAAACCCCAAAAAATTCTCCAAGTTCCCAAAATACCCTGTAATGACCCACTAATCTAGACTATTTGGACCATCAACGAAACTATACATAAAACTTACATTTTTACGAAAATACCATAATTTTATTGAGTAACTTGTAAAATAAGAGTTACTTTCAAATAAATAGAATACTAAGAAGGATATGGGATCCCATTGTCTTTAAAAACAAAACATGATTTAAAATAAAAGACATTACATAAATGGTGCGGAAAATACATGTAAAAAGACATAAAACAGAAACTACATCCTCGAATCGAATAACGCTCGGCCCCTTGACTCCATTCACCATCGATACACATCCTCTAAGCGTCACGAATCTTACCGCCTCAAAAGCTTATTTTCCTGCACATAAAACAAAAAGGAATGAGCCTAATGCCCAGCAAGGAAAATCTAACACATAGTCATAAACATAACTTCATAAGAAACATAAGGACTTAACATAATACATATAACATACACTTATTATAATGGCCATTATTACTTGGGGTCCCATAGACTAAACAAGCATATGCCCATGGGATTAATGGGGTCCTACTAGCTAAGTAGGTCATATGCCCATAACCCATTTGGGGTCTTGTTAGTCATATGGGTCATATGCCCAAGCCTACAAACATACATGCATACATATCATAACACATTTAATAACATAAAACATAAGATAACATAAGCGTATAACATATTGATTCTAGCCTATTTTCCTTACCAAAGTTACCGGGATATGTGGACTGAGTTGGGACTTTTGGAACACTCCTAATAACCATAATGAACAAGAGTGAGTTGAAAGAAGAAAAGAGATGAAAAGGAAAATGGGAAGACTAAACCATTTGAGAATCATGCTTACCGAAACTTATGTGCTCAAGAACTTAGATTCCCTAACCAAAATGAAGATTAAGGTTAGAGATTGAGTAGAAGACTATGAGAAAGAAAATAACATAATGCAGAAATGAACTAGAGTTTTGGTTACCTCAAAGACTTGAAAGACCAATCTACACCTCAACCGAAATACTATAGAACCTCACTTCCCAAAGTGTTTGATAAGCTTATGATGTTTAAGCTTATGATTTTCCCAAACCAGGTGTTTACACTCTCACACTCACTTAACACTAGCAGCTTCAGAACTTAGAGCAAAAGGTGAGTAATGGCTGGGTACTAGGTCCTATTTATAGAGTTTGGGAAAGAAAGTATCTTGATTTTACTTGAATAAAAATAATGGCTTTTTAGGTGAAAATCATTTGAATAATCGTTCAGCAGAGGCTGAAGACTCGTTCAAAAGATGCTGGACTTATGGAGGAGTTTGAATGGCTGAAAGGAAAAGAATTCAAAAGTATTTGAATTTATGCTGGAGGAGGCGATATATCACCCCCTGTAGGCGATATATCGCCTGGGCCAGTATGCCCGAGGCGACCGTGCATCGTCTCGTGTTTTCCGTATCTACGTGCTGCGATATATCGCCCCCTATAGCTGCGATATATCGGCACACGCTGAATATTTAAACACGAAATTACATATTTTTAGATTAGTTTGAATGGAGTAAACAGCCTTGACTAAGCCTTCAATGTATTCAAAGCTGCTGACTGACCCTATAACATTCAAACTTTACTCCTTATTAAATTTAATCCTCAAAAATACTTAATCCTTAATCACCATTCATAACATGTGCTTAAAATCCTATTGGTTGATATCTAAACCTTATAGTATAATAAATATAATCCTTACTATCAGTTACATTAATCAAACCTTAGGTTATACTTAATATTCTTAAACTATAGATTAAACTTAGAAAATCTATAAGTATTACTATGAGTGTCCAAATAATTCCCGGTCTGAACCAAAAATCCACAGTAAAAAAGATAATACTATACATACTATAATACTACTAAACAATTAGCTAAGTAAAGTTCTTGGACTCTACATACCCCTAGGCTCACCCCGAGCCGGGTATTAAACCCCGCTGTGACTATTTCGTAATCTGCTCACTAGGATCGCCTCAAGCCATGTACTACAAATATATCCAGATAATAATGTGGTCTCAACCATTTATCACATATAATCGCATTTATGCCCTTAATGGACCAAAATTACAAGTATGCCCTTGTGAACAATAGAGGGCCCACATGCATATTTAATAATCATAAACATGCATATAATATACTCACATAATCATATTAATCATGCTTGCCACATGGTCACACATTTAACCAATTAAACATATATATAAAACCATTATGCCCCCCCCCCCCGACACGCTAATCAAGGTGTTGAACCCTATTAGCAATTTTGGGTCATTACAACTATCCCCTCCTACTGAGAATTTCATCCTCGAAATTTACCTGAATAACTTGGGATACTAATCCCGCATAGCTGACTCAAGTTCCCAAGTTGCTTCTTTGACCTTGCTATTCCTCCATAGCACTTTGACTAGAGGAATCTTCTTGTTCCGTAGAACCTTATCTTTCCTGTCGAGGACCTGAATTAGTCACTCCTCGTATGAAAAATCTATCTTTAACTCCAAATCCTCATATCTCAACACATGAGTCGTATTCGAGCGTACTTCCGAAGGATAGAAATGTGGAATACGTTGTGAACCCCTGATAACGATGGTGGCAGTGCAAACCTGTAGGCCATTAGTCCGATCCTCTCTAGGATCTCAAAAGGTCCTATAAATCTAGGGCTCAACTTGCTTTTTTTACCAAACCTTTTCACCCCTCGCAGTGGTGACACTCGCAGAAACACATGGTCCCCTGCTTGAACTCCATGTCCCTACGCTTAGGATCAGCGTAGCTTTTCTGTCTGCTCTGCGAAGTTTGCATTCAAGCTCGGATCTTCTCAATAGATTCATTAGTCTTCTGAACCAACACTAGTCCCAAATACTTCCTCTCACCCATCTCATCCCAATGAATGGGCGATCTACACCTTCTTCCATATAACATTTCATATGAAGCCACTACAATTGTTTATTGATAACTATTGTTATATGAAAACTCAATCAACATGAGATAATTACTCCAAGACCCCTCAAAGTCCAACACACATGCTCAAACATGTCTTCCAATACCTGAATGGTCCTCTCAGGTTGTCTTCCAATACCACTGCAGTTACTTGGGCCAATTGGTGACCAAGTTGATTAGCATTAGAAGTGTTCACTTCATTAGCTAATTTGGGTGGTGGATTAGGATCTTGGCGAATGCCAAACTATTTTGAGTTAGCAGCCATATTAGAAATCAAGCTCTTGGCTGCAGCAGGAGTCTTATCAACTAGTGTCCCCACACCGGCAACGGTGCCAAAAATTTGATGCGTGTCGTATACCACAACAAATTTAACAATTATTTTTCTTTCAATACTTCCAATTACTTTAGTACAATAGGAAGCACATGTCGAACCCACGAGGACTATCGTTCACTTTATTATTCATTAATTAGCACTAAGAATTAAAAAGGGGGTTTAGATTTTGAACTCAAAAGTAATAAACATAAACTAGAAAGCAAATAAAGATTGATATTACGATATTAAGAAACAGTTAAAGGTTAATCTCCACCCTCAACAATCATTCTCAATCACTAATAATAAATGTTATTCCAATTTCTCAAGTAAACTATTAACCCCGCAGATAACGCTAAAGAAGACAATTATCCCAGTCTCCCTATTTCAAGTAATCAAGGCGAAGCGCTGAATAATTAACTATTTTAGCCAAGCAATAAATCTATGAAGCATACAATCTATTTAACTTAGGTAAAGCATCAAGTCCTATGGAGACAAGTTAATCTAGGCAATAAATTAATGAAGCATATAATTCATTTAACCTAGGTTCTATTTTTCATCACAATCAACAATTCTTTTGACATTACTATCAATTGCAATTTATCACATACACATAGAATCCTAAACTATTTGGTGAGTAGTAATTCTAAGATGACAATTGAAGAATGTAAAACCTTAATAGTTGGCCACCTAACAAGAAATCACAAAATTCATAACATTCAATTGGAAAAATATAAACAAATTAATATTGGGAGAAATTAAAGAATAATACTCATTATCAACAATCAAGAATTTATGTCTTGGGTTTTGAATTAACCCTTAATCTAAAAAGAACCTACTCCATAATGTTAATCAAAATCACAAACATAATTATAATTAAAATTAAATAGATTAAAGGAAGAAAAGGAACTAGATTGATGAACAATAGTGTTGTAGTTTTGTAGTCTTATCTCAAGCCCTTTCTGAGTCTTTTTCTCTCATAAACCGTAATAAAAATTTAATTTCCAATCAACCCTAACAATCTTTTATAGTCCTCTTGATATTATATTTAATGTAATTAAAAATATGAAAACAGCGTCACAGACTGCGGCCTGAATTTTTGCGTGCTGCGATATAAAACAGAATATGAGCAAAATTAGCCATGCAGGCTGCTGCCTGAAAAAACTAGGCAGCGGCCCAACTTCACTTTTCTACACAACAGGCAGCGACCTAAAAAATATGGCCAGCGGCCCGTCTGGAACATAAAATCTGAAACGGCAATTCTAATTAAAGTGTCGCGGCCTATCTTTGATTTCTTCAATTCTCGACCTTAGATATCTTGTACGCTGCCGCCACTTAAACATTTCAATCCCGAAAGCCTTGAATGCTCATAAAACTTCATTTTAACCTCATCTCAGTGAATCTTTTTTCAACCTATGATTAAAAAACTACACTTGCCATCAAAATGTCAGATTTATCATCATAAAATGCAATGTAGAAAATATGTTGTAGAGTCACGAAACTAAGTTAAAACTACTAAAATGCTATCATAACACTATCCAAGCATAGAAAAACTTATCAAATATTAATACAAAAATGACCTTATCAGTTACCCAAAGCTGCCCAGGAAAACACTCTACAAATATCAGGGGAATGGATAGAAAAAGGGGCTGCTTCTTGATATATAGAAACTTTGCTAAAATTGTAAGAAACAATTTCATCTAGAGCCTAAAAGAGATTTATAAGATTGTCTCGTGAACTAGGTGTATTTTAACCACTGAACCACATTAAAGTGTGAGTGTTTGAGATATTGTTTATTTGACTAAATACGGTTTATAAAGAAACCACTAATATCTCTGTTTTCGGATTTCTTAATCCATTGTTGGCGATAAACCGCGTCAACACTATTTTTGGCTGAAAAGTGTACTTTTCACAAAAATACATTTCTAGAGATATTTTTCATAAAAAATCAAAAATTTTGACCTTAATATAAAATTCCAATAAATTTTATTCCAATATTATATTTTTCATAATTATTCAACATAATTTTTTCCAAGATTTTACCCGGTTGAGGTTTTCATGTCAGTTGGAGACTGAAATTTATAATTTGGCAACAATCACACATCAAACTTAATGGCTATCATGAACAACATGATTTTGGCTTTTCAAGCCTATATTATTAATAAAAATAACATGCATATAAGTTTTAACTGGTCCAAACTGGTTACTAGTAGGTGTCTAAAACGCGGGGCGTTACTGTAACGCCCTGCGTTTCGGGTACCATTAAATGACTTGGGTCGGGATTTTTTTCTCCGAGTTAGGAATATTATTTTAAATAATATTATAATTGTTTGGAATTTATTTCCATGAGTTATTGATAGCTAAATTATAAAGTTTGTGATTAAAAGTCATGATAAGATTTTCGGTCTTAGTCTGACACAAAAACCCTAATCGGATAAAAGTTTTGGAAAATAAAATGAAAAACTATTGGAAAATAAAAATTCAATTTGGATCAAAAATAAGAAACCTAAGAGGAAATAAAAAATTTTGGGCATTTTGTGTTAGATGCTCAATTTTACCAAATTGCGGAATTTTATTCCATAAATTGACCTTAGTTTAAATTGTATTGTATGATTTATTAAATTAAATGTGAGACACATTTAATTTAATTATTATGTGTTAAGTTTTATATTTAAAAAAAATTATAAGAGTTAAAAAGGTTATAGAAAGTCATTTTTGGGTTTTTGGAAAAAAGACATTCTTAGGAAATGTTTATTAACCTTTATATATACAAAAAAAAAATATATAAATGCATAAATAGAAAGAGGTGGCCGGCCATGTGAGGATATTAATTGTGTGGACAAAAGTAATTAAGTTTTAAATCACATTTAAATTAGGGTTAATGACACAAAGTGATAAAGGTAAAAACACTTAAGTGTTTTAGATATTTTAGAGTTGTCTATGTTCCCCCAACCACCCCAAAACTGACCCCCCCCCCCCCCCCCTTCTCTCATATCACTCTCATCTTGTTCAAAAATTCTCTCTCAAGTTTTCTCATCATTTTCAACTAACACTAAGAAAGCTTGGAAACGTAAGCTTTGGTCTTGGAAGAGTTTTTCCCTAAGGTAAAAGTTTCAAAAACTTGACTTTTATAGAGTTTTTAATCATATATCATTCAATAACTAACTATATATGTTGTTGGAGGAGTTGGCTTAAGGTTTTCAAATAGTCTTGAAGGATCTAAAGCTAGTAGAAACATCTAAACCTAAAGCAAGAACAACAACTGGTAAAAAGTTTACTTTTTATGGTTACTTTTGTATGATATTTATTTAAGCATTTTTTTGTGTATTTAATGCATAAAATTTCTTGTTGGTGGCGTAATAAGGCTATGGTAGTTGCTTGAAAATTTTTATGATGCTTCTATGTTGATTTTTGAAAATAGTGACCCAAAATCCTTAAGGGTTTTGTTGGAAACCCTAAAACAAATATACAAGTTTTGGGCCGTGATTTCCAAGGGGTCAAGCATCCACTGTATACTGATTTTATAAAAATAAATTATACTGTTATGTTTTTGAGATGGAGTACATGAATTTTAGCTTTTGAAACACTAAAAAAATGTTTAGAAATGAGTGAGATATGCTATTTCAAAGTTTATGTAAAAAACTATTTTTTTCGTATTCTTAAATTCGAGACTAAGTTTAGACAGCCACTGTATAGGGCAAATGAATCTATTTTTTGCTAAAATTTGGTGGACATGTTCCTGGCTTAACCTAGTATTGTACTGTAAAATTTTGTAACAAAATAATGAACAGTCTGATAGTTATTAAGTGTCAAAGTTTGGAAAAAAATAAGGACTTGAAAATAAGGTCATTTTTACCTCAATGTTTGGAAAATATTTTCACCAATAAAAAATGCTCATTTTGACCTAAGATGTAGTTAAAAATGAAAAATATGAGGTTTTCAAACTTAGTGCAAAAACGACATTTTGGAACTTAAGAAAAAAAATACATTTTTGTGCATATTGCAAGATAAAGACTTGGTAAGTCTTAAAAGCAATTATTAACATTTTTTCCTAATTAAGTTAGAATGAGAGTATTTTCATAAAATCTTTTTTAGAGATTAAAACCTTAAGAAAAATAAAATAAAAATTTAGAGATTATTTTCTTGAAAAATAATTGAGGAATTTAATTAATATTTTCTGGATATAATACCGGCTAAAATCTTTTATATATATTTAACCGACTTGTTGAAAGTACGGATTAATAGCGAAACTTTTAAAGAATATGATTTTTAGCGGATTATGGGAAAATACTATTGCGATACTCGAGCTTAGGTATCGAGACCATGGGATAGGTCTCCTCGAGACTTAGGGTTTAGTCTCAAATTTTTGAGTATGAATTTGTTGAATGGGTTTAAAACCAAATAAGGATCTTTAATCCTTACAAATGATTTTGAAAATGATCAAACTAACCAAAATAATAATAATGAATTATGAGTGCCATAATTAATCCGAGTATACTGAATGGATAATTACAGTATTGGCTAAGCATAAATGGACTGTACGTTGGAGGGTGAAATCCTGCTGAGAGCTAAGGACTCCAAGTAAGTCAACTTCTATTGTGTGGCTACAACATGAAATGACTAGTGTATTGTATGCTAGTATAGAGACACATGCACATATATACATTGTCGTAGAAAGTTTGCATAGAGATATTAGTATAGTAGGTGCTGATTCAGAAAATATGAACGGTAGATATTTTTCATATCTGAGACGGCTGATCCTCGTCACACTGCTTGTTTGCTTTTATTATGTCCGGTTCACTACCACGACGAGTGGCCAATAGGTGAGGATTGCTAGTTTAAATCTAGGGGCTCAAAATTGAATGGGACTGTAACGACCCGAATTTGCTAATAGGGCTTACGGCCTTGATTAGTGTGCCTGGAGGGCAATAAATGATTTAATATGTTAATATGTGGATTTATGTGAATATATGATAATGATGCATGTGGGCCCCGTCTGGATTTTAGGAGTATAAATGTGACAAATGCTATATACATGTGATATGTCTGTGCAGCACGATTCGAGACAGTCCTGGGGAGCGGTTAGCCAGAAAGTCACAACGGCGTTGAGAATCCGACTCGGGGCGAGTCGAGGGGTAGTTTGGGTATTAGATGTGTTTTGGGGTTATCGAGTTATGAAAATAAATATTTGGAGATATATTCGAGGATAGAATGTATAGGAGGGAATATCGGGGAAATTTACCATTTTTGCCCTCGGGGACGTTTGGGTACCCCAGGCCTTGAGGTAACCACATAGATTAAGTTAAATAAAATAAAGTAGAGGAATAGTTGGGAAACTTGGAGAAACCTACATACACATTCCCTCTCAGCTGAAGATAGCTTTCATCTTCCTCTCTCTTTCACTCTCTAAGACAAACTCAAGTAAAACTAAGGGGAAAACTCTTGAGGAAAAGCCAGGGAAATTCAGAGTTTCAAGCTGGGAAAAATTGGAGAATTGTAGCTTGGAATCTAGGGGATTGGCTCAGAAGTATTATCCAGCAAAGGTAAGTTTTTATCATGTTGAATTGTATCAATTTATTAGCTGGTTTAAGGTTGAATATCTGAGTTTGCATATTGGCTGAGGTTGTAGTTTGTTCTTGGTGGTTTGGCTGAATTTGGAGCTAGTCTCTGTTGGGTTTTGAAGCTAATTCTATGCTAGATATTATTATGGTGATAAACTGGGATTGTTAGTTTGGTTTTGGGGAGGATTGGTTTGAAGAAAACGCAGGAAAAAGGGTGAGAAATCTGGGTTTGGAGGTGAGGGCCGCGACCCTAGGATGGGCGCGCCGCGGCCCGTGCGCGCGCGGCCATGGGAGGCCGAGAAGTTTCATGCGTGTTGTGGCGCTTGGTGATGTGAGCTGCGGCCCGTGTGGGTGTCACTGAGGTGCTAGCCTCTGTTTTGAGGCTAGCCGCGGCGCTTGTGGGCAGGGTCGCGGCTCTTAGTGCCAATTTGTGTTTTTAAGGGTGTTTAGGCTTGGGAACTCAATGGTTAAGGCTCGGGATGGATTTTATCACCCGGATTGATAGAATTCAAGGTCCCGGAGGTTAGAGTTATGGCTCGAAGTTATTTAATGGATTAGAACTTGATGGATGGATATGGTTATTGTGTTGTGACTAGGGTTTCGGCGAGGCTCAAGTTAGAGGACTATGCTCAGAAAATCGGTGCTCGGTGAGCTCGGGACTCAGGTAAGAAAACCCTTGTTCCCATAGAGCTTGTATGCAGGGATGAGCCCAATGTGTTGAATTACAGGGCGTAGCCTTTTGATTGTATTTGTTATTATTCTGTACTTGTTTGTTATGCTATGAGTGCAATTATGTGAATGATCGGCAAGAGCCGGGAACGGTGTAGGCCGAGGTCGACAGGGGCCGGGAACGACAAAGGGTTGGGAACGGCGTTAGGCACGTTGAGGGCAAGGCCGAGTACGGCAAGGGGCCGGGAGCAGCGTTGAGCACGTGGAGTGCGAGTTGTCAGGGCGAGTCCCTACAAGGATACCTGGGATATCCTCACAGTGTAGACCGCGAACCCAGGGCCTGGTAAAGCGCCTGGGATGGCTAGGCCGTATGTGTTTACCCTTTTGATGGCCAGTTTATATACTTGGTGTATGTTTTGCGTATGTTATCTGTTTGTGGGTTTTCTTGCTGGGCTTTGGCTCACGAATGCTCTGTGGTGCAGGTAAGGGTAAGGAGAAAGCCAACCAACCATGAGTGTAGCAGGCATGAAGCGGCATGTACATGTTTGGCCAGCCTGGCTGCCACAGCCAGTGGATTTTGGGAGATGTTTGTAATTAAACCTAGATTTTGTCGTTTAGTCGACTTGGTTCTATTTATATGTTGTAAATATTTCTAAACCATATTTTGGGATCCCAGATGTTAAACTTTTATGATTTTCAATGAAATGAATTTATTTCTAAAGTTTTTCCCTGTTTATGGCTTAATTACACTATTTGACCTAAAACCTCGATTAGCGAGTTGAATGCACGTTTTAAACTCTCTTAGTAACAACTCTAAGGAAGTAGGGCGTTACAGGAACCAAGGGGCCCTCATGCTTACTTAATTATTGAATGATTAAAACCTGAGCAAGTGCTCTGATAAGTTATTCCCAGATAGTAGCCATGAATATTGGTCATTCAGTGAGAGTGCCTAGAGATACTAGAGGTTGCCAAGTTTGAGTGAGGCTGAACACCCTAGGGGCAACTGCTCACCAGCACCATTGATTAACATAGAAGTCTTTGTAAACCCGTGTAACTTCGATTACACCCTTGAATAGTAGTAATGCCTTAGGTGGCTTGATGGTTACCCTTGTGAAGGATTTACTCTTGAATAGTAGCAATGCCTTAGGTGACTTGATGGTTACCCTTGTGAGGGATTTACTCTTGGATAAGTAGCGATGCCCTAGGTAACTTGATGGTTAACCTTGTGAGGGATTTACTCTTGGATAAGTAGCGATGCCTTAGGTACCTCGATAGTTACCCTTGATTGGGATATTTATTGGCTAGATCTTAGTGTTGAGACTCGGTTCTCCTTTACTGATTAGAAAAATTGTTGGAGGGCGTGATACGCCCGAATTATTGGAAATTTTCGAGCGTTGGTCTCAAAATATATTGTGATATATTATATCTGCTTGCTCTAGGATTTTCTGAGTGTAAGGATTTATCTGTTTATCTGAAATAGTTTGCCATTGGTTCTCAGGCATGACCATAAGTTTGCAAGAACACTTTTGTGTTCTTGAAATTGATTGTTTAGGGTCCAGATGGATTTGGAACCCTAATTCTGTTGGGATATTGTTACGAGTGGTCAGTGACCACTTGTCTTCTCTATATGCTTTTGTTTTAAAGTTGAACTTACTATGCGTTTTCGCTTACCTAGTTGTTTCCTAATGTAGGTAAGAACAAGGGAAAAGCAGAGCAGTGAGCGCTGTAGTCTACTTTGTGGATGTACATGTGAATTGACCTTTTAGGAAGCTGTTTAGTTTTAGGAAATGTTGTTTTATTTTCATAAACTAGGCTCAGTTTACTCTTCATAAACTCTGTTTGTATTAAATATTAAGTATGGTCGTACGACTTTTAAAAAGTTTTTTTTTATACGGGTTTTTGAGACATTTTGTTACATGAAAACGTTTATATTTTCACATTATCGAGTCTTGAAAATCTGGGACGTTATACTTACCACTCTGATGTGTTCTTTCAATACTAGCATCTTATACTATATAATTAGAAAAAATGAAATAATCCAAACTTGACTTACAAATCAACGAAAATCTAAATAACCTATGTTGTACAAATTATATTTCCAGAATTTACATTTCATTCCAAATTAACATAAAACAAAAGATTAGCAAGAATATAATTTTTCAAACCCAAAATAGACATAGATACCAAATCTTTTCTTTGAGCAGATTTGTTGTTTCAAATGGTACATACAACTATGTACATAATAATATAATAAAGAGATACAAAAACCTCATTGGTTTGAATGCTACATACATATATGTTATTATATATATATATCATTCGTTGAAGTTACTAAAATTTCCTAATATCTTCTATAAACAAGTCTTGACACCAATTTGTCCCATATTCACCCTGGAGACAACAAAATCTTATTGGAAGAAAGGGTAGAGTAAATAGAGGATTTAATTATTAAAGAAGCAAAAATTTAGATTTGGATGAATCATAGATATTTGTTTTATATCATAAAAAATAACAACAAAGAAAGACTAACAAACCTTGAGAAAATCTTCAAATCAATTATGGAGTCCAACATGCATTCCCATCACCACCAAGCATGACAAGACTATCAAGGTCATTGTTAACCATGAAAGAGACTGCCGATGTCATCTTCAACAATAAACGAGACTATCAGAGGTGCCACCAAGTAGGAACGAGGAGAGTGAAACCGTTGGGGTCACCACAAGCACAAACAAGTGAGAGGGATAGGAAATCGTAGGGGTTGAGGAAGAGTGATTGCAGCTGAGAGGGAGAAAAAGTGAGACCTTCAAGAGAGGGAGTGAGAGACCATTGGTTGGAGAGTGAAATGTGAGAGAATGAATTTTTTAAGACGAGGGAGTGTACTAACAGTTGAGAGAGCAGAGATAGAGGAGGAGAATAATTGCTTCTAAGCTAATCACACACACACACACAACGGTTGAGATAAAGCAAAAGTGAAAGAATGGATTTTTTAAGATGAGGGAGAGTGTTAACGATTGAGAGAGAAGAGACAGAGAGGGAGAATAATTTCTTCTAAGCTAATCACAAACACACACACACACACAGTGGTTGAGAGAGAGCGAAAGTGAGAGTGAAATGTGAGAGAATGAATTTTTTCAGATGAGGGAGAGTGACAACGGTTGAGAGAAAAGAGATAGAGGGGGAGGCTAATTGCTTCTAAGCTAATCACACACACAGGGGAGAATAATTTCTTCTAAGCTAATCACCCCCCCCCCCCCCCCCCCACCCTCCCACACACACAAACTAGCATCAATATATAATTGATGCTAATGTGTAATCTTAATGGCGTCAGTGCTTCAGTATATAACATCCACTAATGTGTAATGTTAATGGGGCTTGTGTGTGCACTGGCACCGTTAGCAGCAAGGATGACAAGTATTTACTAATGTTGTGGAATCCTTTTTTTTTTGTGTGATGTTTTCATTGTTTGTTGACTCGTGGTTCCTCTGGATCAACTACTGCCCCATTGTTATCACAAATTAGAATTAGCGACTTATCCAAATCAGGAACTACTTCCAATCAGAATAGAACTTTTTTAGCCATACTACCTCCTTCATTATTTAACAAGTCACTATGTATTCGATTTCCATGGTAGAATTTGTAATATTAGATTATTTGATACTTCTCCGCATAGTGGGAACATAAACCCAAAAGATGAGTTTTCACCATCTCCGTCCGACTGAATTCTAGAATCAGTGTATATCGAGTGTGGTCCAAGTCTCCACCTGAATATACCAGCATATAATTTTTTTTTCAACTAAGATACTTGATAATATTCTTTACTGCGCCATCCATGATTTGATTGATAATGACTGACCATCCATACTACATAACAAATTTCAAGTCTCATACACAATATGAAATACATGAGATTGCCTACAACTAAGGCATAGGGAATCTATCTCATATCCTCTTCATCTTGAGGTGTCTTAGAACATAGTTCCTTGGAAAGGAAACTTCCATGATGGGTTGAAAAATCACCCTTCTTTGAATTTTGGATTTTAAAATGTTCGAGTATCTTATCAATAATATGCTTGAGAGAGAGAGAGAGCCAAAACTTTATTTTGATGATCCCTAAGGATCTGAATGCCCAAAATATAGCTTGCCTTTTCCAAATCTTCCATTTGGAATTTCTCAGCTATCTATTTCTTTACTTTATATAAAGTTTTTACATCATTCCCAGTGAGCAAAATACCATTAATGTAAAGAACTAACAAAGCCACTTTATTATATTTGATATATGTATAAACAGACAATTCATAGGTGTTCTATTCAAAACCGTGATGTTTCATCTTTTCATCAAATATAAGATTTCATGACCTAGAAGCTTACTTGAGTCCATAAATGGAACTCAACAATTTACACACCTTTTGTTCTTGGAATTTTTCCTCGGACCCTTTCGGTTGGACCATATAAGTCTCATAAAAGTAGTCATTCAGAAAAATTATCTCGTTCACATCCATTTGTCAAATCTAGACCATACTAGCAACAATGGATAAAAGAATGCGTACCAAACTTGAGCATGGCTATAGAAGAGAAAGTGTCTTCATAACCGACTACACCCCTTTGAGTATAGCCTTTAGCTACAAGTTTGACTATGAAAGTCTCTACTTTCTCGTACACACCCCATTTTTGTTTCTTCTTAAATATCAATTTGCATAAAATAGCATAACATTTTCAAGTGGATCTACAAGTTCCCAGAAGAAATTGGAATACATAGATTCCATTTATTGGTTTCATTGCTCCTTGCCATTTTTTCTTGTCAAAATTTAAATGTCAATGGATTATCCTAATTTGTGTTGGATACAAGAAATTGAGCTTCATGCTCATAGCGATTTGGCAGTCTAATAATCCTCCCACTACAATGAGGTACCAAAATATCTTAACTAGAAATGGTGGTTTCCTGATGTTGTTGTACATCATTGGTTGTTGATGATCTATTGATCTAATTAGTGAGGATTTCCTCCAGTGCAACCTTACTATAAGGTTTATAGTAATTTATATAGTCATGATTTAAAAAAGTCTCATTGTCAAAATAAGTACTTTATTTTCAGTAGGACTACAGATTAGACCTCCTCTAGTTTTCTTAGGGCATCAACAAAAATGCATACCTCAGAATGTGGTTCTAGCTTCTCGGTTTTTCCTTTCAACATGTGTGTTAGACACCTATATGCTAAAATAGCATATAAACTAGGTTTAGAGCTTATTCCATAACTCTAGAGGTGTCTTTTGGATGGACGTATATGTTTGAAATATGGACATCAACTTGAATTGTGTAGTCTTTAAATGATAATGAAAATGCTGAGTAACTCATTATTGATATAAGCATGTTTGAAAAAACTTATTCCTTCTTAAATAAAGGAAATAGACCAAACATAAATATTATTTATGTATCATAAATATATATATTTATATATATCGCTTTCTTTATATTTTACAAAAAATACACTATTTTCTGGAAAAAAAATATTACCTATTTTTAAAATCTCACAATACAAAATCAATTTAAAATGTCTTAATCAACTATTAGAACATATGCCAAAAAAATTCATGATTCACTTTTTGAAATCTATTGCAATGAATTTTTTTTGGATCATATCGAACTCATGTTAAAAAAATGAGTGATGATATATTCACTCAAAATATTACACACAATGACATGACCGTTTCGTCAAACTAATTATATTTATATCATATGAGACCCACTATTTTATAAAACAATGTCACATTAATGTGTGTATAATTTTAATTGGTGCATATTTTTAGTGTACATATCATTACTCTAAAAAAATGATAAAATAAGTTGAAAGATTATGTTCAATTATAAAAAAACAGGTACAATTTTTTTTTTATTTGACTCCACAAGACTTCACCATTGATATCACTAATTTCTAGGACTTTCATTTTTTATTTCACAATTAGTGTAACGTCCTCCTAATCCAGGACCGTTACACGGTGTAGTTTAAATAGTACTTACTCGCTAAACGAGTCATTTGATTTTAAATCGTGTAATTAAAATTAACCATAAGTTCAAGTACTAAAAATTTTAGTCAAAGTCAACCATTTTATTATAAAGTTTGACTACTATACATGGGATCCCGTCGTAGTTTAAAATGGTTACGAAACCCCCAAAAGTTAATACAAAAGTTGATCTAGGTGACAAGATCAGGGTCCAACCCTAGTTCCAACTGATACCCTCGGCCGTGGAGGACGAGTAGGCCGCATATGTACACTCCGCTCCTGAAGCTCTCCAACTCAAGGCTGGTCCAACCTTTCCTTTCCTTTACCTGCACCATTTAGCACCCATGAGCCGAGGCTCAGCAAGAAAACTTAATCATGCTTATAAGCAGTACATTATCATATCACAGATTCATAATTAACATGCCTAGTAGTAATAACCCTACTCATGCATGCAATTAACCTATATGAGTGGGTATAGAGTCACACTAGGACCTATTGCCCATGTTTCATACAAGCGGCCTTAGAGCTGGCCAAGAGGATTGATGCTGAGCATTTCAAATGACCCTAGGGGCATTCAAGCGTATATCTCGCTTCTGGGTTGGCTTAACCCTATCGGCCAATGTTTAACATGTTACTGCTACCCTTGACTCCTGATTCGAGCCTTGAAACCCTCGACTTATAAGCCGAGTCCATTAACCTTCGACTGATAAGTCGAGTCCAATAAAGTTCAAATAATAAGCCGAGTCTTTTAACTCTGACTAATAAGTCGAGTTCTTGACCTTCAACTAGTAAGTCAAATCTGTGGTCTTTGACTAATAATTCGAGTTCATAACCTTCAACTAATAAGTCGAGTCTTTTAACCTTCGACTGATAAGTCAAGTCTTTGGTCTTAGACTGATAAGTGGAGTTCGTAACCTTCGATTGATAAGTGGAGTTCGTAACCTTCGACTGATAAGTCGAATCTGTGATCTTCGACTAATAAGTCGAGTCCTTTAACCTTCGACTGATAAGTCGAGTCTATAGTCTTCGACTAATAATTCGAGTCTATAATCTAAAATTGATAAGTCGTGTCTTCCAACCATCGACTCATAAGTTGAGTCCTTTAAAATGACTATACCCTTGACTATTAAGCCAAGCCATTCATCAGATAACATAGATAAACCTCTAGCTTATAAGCTGAGTTTTCCCCAATCAAATATACAGATCAACAATTATTACATAACATAGGTAAACACAACAAATTCAATATGTTTAATAAAACTTTCTCAACATAACATTAATTCTGTACAATAATCGGGTCGATCCCTAAACACAGACCAGGTCTAGTTTTCTTACCTCAGATCCGAGTGCAAAGTATATTAAGAACGATCCTCATGCACGATCTTGGTTCTGAGCCCCTAGCGATAACCTAGTCACAACCAAGTAGAGAATCCCATCAAAACGAGTAAATAAAGACTTCCGGACCGAATCCCAGCCTTCGAGACGTCGAATTCTACTAAACTGGGCAGTAGGATCGATCCTGAGCCCTTAGGGTTCAGTTCCCACACTCAAAACCCTCTCAGGGCTTGAAACCCCTTAAGCGACGTAGCCTTAGCCTCCTTTTTCATTGAACACGCACCGAGCCGCGCCCTCATGTTAGAACTCTTCCTTAGCCCCTGGTTTCAAGAGGGCCGCGACCCGACCCTACGAACCCAGAATTCTCTGGTTTTTCTTCAGCCAAACTCAATCAAAATCACCCCAAATCAAACCTCGAATCTCAATTCAATCCCCATAACAGATTTAACATCTTCCCAACAACAAAACCCTAGCTCAACACATTCAAACCTCCACCCCAAAATTCAAATTCAAAACCTTGAGCCACAAGCTCAAGAACACTGAAACTTAAACATAATTCAATTGAATTAGAGGTTAAAACTTTACATCAGCTGTGATTCAACTCCTCTCTATCTGTAGCTAATCTGATTTTAGAGCTAAGCCTCCAATCTCCCAAGCTTCAGCCAGCAATTCCTTAGCTTTCTTCAATTAACTCCCTTAGAGAAAGAGAGACATTGAGAGAGAGAGAGAGAATCGGTTGGTGTTGTTGAGTGTTGAGCGTTTTGTGTTTGTTTCCTTAAGGCTTAAGTCACTTAAGCTAATCCCGAGGCTCAGGGTAACAAAAACGTCCCCGAGGGAAAAATAGTCAAAATCCCCGGTATTCCCACCTAATCTCACTAACTCCAAAAATATCATCAATTATTCATTCTCATTACCCGATAACGTGCTAGATACCCAAAATACCCATTGACTTACCCTGAGTCGGGTACTAGGTCTCGTTGTGATTTTCACGCTAACTTGCTCCCTAGGATCGTCTCGTGCCGAGTAACCCACATAAATCCACATAATAATGTGGTCTCACACATATATCACATATATGCACATATACAATTATACCCATAATGGGCCAAATTACGAAAATTGCCATTCTAATAAGAAGGGGCCCATATTCTTATTTAATATCACTAAACATGCATTTATAGTCATATTATCATATAACTCACATAATCATATAATTAGACATGAATTAATACATCTCATATACGCATATAATTTCAAAGATTGACATCCTGACCCCCTAATCAAGGCTCTAAGTCTTATTAGGTAATTTGGGATATTACAATTAGTATGAGTTGATTTGAAGGAACTTCATTGCTAAACCATGAAGTTTGCTAGTGAGTCCTAATGAGATTCTTTCTTTGTGTTACTAAAGAATTGTAATTAGATTTTTTTATATATATTTTTTTTTAATAAAATTTTAACAACGGTATAAATGTTACAATTTATAATTTTTATATATATATTTGAAAAATTATATTACATTTTAGCAGGAGTGTTCAGAAAATAAATAATTCGATCCAATTAAATAAAATCTGCAAAGTATGAACATCCGCACTTGTGTAAAATGAAAAATCTAAAATTCACACTTTTATGGATTGGAAGTACTCTTACTTGTAAAATTAACCAATTCAATCTAATATGCAATTATTTATAGATATTTTAAAATTTATTATTTAAAAATGAAACTAATAATTAATATCTTTAACAAATAAGATTTTTAAATCATAATAACTTTTAATATATATGTCTAATTATTATTTTTATAATTGTTGTTTCTAAGTCATTGGACCATCCTATTCGTAATAATTTTGGAGACTTAAAGCTTTATTATTATTATTATACTTGTTGTTGGAGACATAGAAGCTTGTGATTGGATTATTTATGTCGTATTGGAGCTTATTATTGTTGTTATTATTTATGTTTATGATTTGAGTTTTTGTTATTTTAAATTTAAAAGGGATGTTTAATTTCAATATTTAGGTGATTTTTTATTTGGTGAAGAAAAAAAAATATAAAATTTAATGAACATGATTAAATATATATTTTTTAAATAATCGATATAAAATAATTGATTAAATCTACCCTATTGTAGATTGTGTTGGATTGTATTTGGATCATATTGGATCAAAAATATAAAATCTGCACTTAGTGCATATTAAATTGATTATGACCTAAATACTGCCGATTGGATTGGATAAACACTTCTATATTTTAGTTAAGAGTTTTTCCGGTAAAAATCCTTAATGTTTACCTAATGTATAAAAAGTTTTCATATAGCATTTAAATATGCAGATTTCTTTTATGTGTGTTTATTTGATTAAATAATGTTATGCATAATTCAGAATCTCCAATTGGTTAGTCAGTTAGGAGTCAGTTAGGAGTCTTGTTATGGTTGGTTCAGTCTGTTACATTTTGCAACACATTTGTTATTAGTCTCTAACTGTATTCTTTAGCTTCTTTAATCTTCTTCTTTGTTCCATTGTAACATATATATATATCAATAGCTCAATGAACAATGCGTGAGTTTTTCCCTCCATTTTCAAATCTCAACTGGTATCAGTGCCCTAGGTTCTTTTTTCCCTCACCACCACTCCCAAATTAACCCTCATTTCGCCTAAAGCTTCTCTCATGGCGTCTACCTCTATGACTCCCTCCCCTATTGTCGATCCTCCAGAACATACTGCACCTGTGGCTACTCCTCCTTCCGCTCCACCAGTACCTCCAGCAGCTGCCTTTGTCTTCCCTGCAAACATGGTGGACTTGAATCTTCGTCTCACTCGCACCAACTATCCGTATTGGCGATCTCAAGTCCTTCCCTCTGTTCGAGCTCATGATCTGGAAGGCTTTCTCACTGGCGATCGACTCCGACCACCTCAATTTCTTCCCGATCCATCTGATGCGACTAGGCAGCTTCCAGATCTAGAATTTCATTATTGGCTATGTCTGGATCAGTTCTTAATGAGATGGCTCCTCAACTCCATGTCTGAAATCATGCTTGGTCATGTCGCTCGATGCCAATCCTCTGCTGAGATCTGGTCTGAGCTAGCTCATCTCTTCTCCAATACATCCAAGGCTCGCATTCTTCAACTACGCACTCATCTACAGATGACAAAAAAAGGCGCCACTCCCATTGATGAATATGTGCTTAAGATGAGGTGCATAGCTGATGCTCTCATGTCTGCAGGACAAGTTATTACGGATGATGAACTTGTGCTGTACATTCTAGGAGGATTAGGCCCTGAATATGACTCTGTAGTTGTCAATCTTACTTCTCGTGAGAATGTATCCCTTTTAGACTTACAGTTCTCACTTCAAAGTCATGAAATGAGGCTTGAACAACAAAATGTTGTTGCTACAGTGGATCTTCAAAATCCAACTGCGAATTACGCTTCTACTCACAAAAAGTCTGGCACTCTCAATGCCACTCCAGACAATCGTGACCATCGTTTCTATGGTCGAGGTCGTGGCCGTTTCAATGGAGGTCGCGCCAATCCGAATCCTAATAGACCTATCTGTCAGGTTTGTGGCAAACCTGGACATATTGCACTCAAGTGTTACCATCGCTTTGATCTCAGCTACCAAGGCGAATCCTCTCAACCTGTTCAGGAGGGTGATTCTACTCCAGCACCTCAAGCTCTCATTGCTTCTCCAAACACAGTTGCTGATGCAAATTGGTATATGGATAGTGGAGCCTCTCACCATGTTTCAGCAGCCACAACCAATCTTACTGCACCAACCACCTACAAAGGAAAAGAGAAATTGGTTGCAGGTAATGGTTCCTCTCTTCCTATTCTTTATATTGGACATTCTTCCATAGATGCCTCTCGATCATTACATCTGAAACATGTTTTACATTTTCCTGAAATTAAGAAAAATTTAATTAGCATCTCCAAATTTACTCTTGATAATAATGTATCCATAGAGTTCACACCTAACTTCTGTTTTGTTTAGGACCTTATCACGAAACAGTTTCTACTTCAGGGCACACTCTGTGAAGGGCTCTACCAGCTGGTGCTTCCTAAGTCCCCTCCATCTTCGACTCACTCAACATCAGCCTACGTCACCTCTGTTTCCTCTTCCTCTCCTACTACTAGCAATAAAAATTGTCATCCTTCTTATAATACTCAATGTACTCAGTCCACTAAACTCACTGCATTATGGAACAATAGGCTTGGACACCCTTCCAAAGTTGTTTTGAGAAAAGTTTTAAATAAAATACATATTGATTGTTCTACATCTGATGTGCATTTCTGTGATGCTTGTCAATATGTCAAAACCCATTTAATGCATTTTTCTAGTTCCACTCTTAAAACAACCAAACCACTTAAATTAATTCACTCAGACTTATGGGGTCCCTCACCTAACTTGTCACCTGAAGGATATCGATACTACATCTTGTTTGTACATGATTTTACAAAATATTATTGGATATATCCATTACATCAAAAATCTGAAGCTTTTAATACACTTCTCCTTTTCAAAACTTTAGTCGAAAAACAATTTGACTCCTCTATTAAGGCTCTCCAAACAGACTGGGGTGGTGAATTTCGACCTTTCCAAAAACCACTTCAGCAACTAGGAATTGTGTTTAGGCATCCTTGTCCACACACACATCAACAACAAGGTAGAGTAGAACGCAAACATCGCCATGTTACCAAGGTTGGCCTTACCTTGTTAGCTCAAGCCAAACTTCCCTTAATATTTTGGTGGGATGCATTTGTTTCCGCTGTCTATCTCATTAACAGACTTCCCACCATTGTCTCTCAATATCAATCACCTTTTGAGTCTTTATATCACTATCCTCCTGATTACACACTCTTAAAGGTATTTGGTTGTGCATGTTTTCCATTTCTTCGTCCTTACAACTCACATAAATTTCAGTTCAAAACCTCCAAGTGTGTCTTCCTAGGCTATACTCTTAATCATAAAGGATATCGATGTCTTCACCCCATAGGTCGCATATACTTTGCTCGAAGTGTAACCTTCAATGAAACTGATTTCCCTTACTCTGAACTCTTTCATAAAATCAATTATCCGTCATATTTCAAACAACATCATTCATAACCTGCTTTTGTTATACCATCTCCTCCTCCTTTAAACTCTAATCCAACTAGTACTTCCTCTTCCACCATACCAACTTCACCTTTTCAACACTCTCACTCACACGAATCTTCAAGATCTCCTCATGTTTCTCCTACCTCAACCACTACCACGGCTGGTACCCCAATATCTACTGAAGTAGAACATGTTCGTAGTATTGTTCCACACACTACAGAGGTAAGTGTTACCTCTCCTGATACAGTTTATGTTAATACAGATTCTCTTGCTTGTCATGCACCTAAGTTTGTTCCTCCTGCTCCACCATTACTGCCTCGTGGTCATTCAACGCAAACAAGGTCAGAATCTGGTATTTACAAGCCAAAGGTGTACACGGTTGCCACCACAACTCAGGTTCTTTTTGCTGAACCAACTTCAGTCAAAGAAGCTTTGACTATTCCTGCTTGGAAAGATGCTATGACAATTGAATATGATGCCCTCTTAAGGAACAATACATGGAGTTTGGTACCAGCCCTAGATAATGTCAACATTGTTAATTGCAAGTGGATTTTTATAACTAAGTACAAGGCTAATGGCACCTTAGATAAATTCAAAGCACGCTTGGTTGCCAAAGGGTTTCAACAAACACCTGGCCTTGACTTCACAGATACCTTTAGTCCAGTTGTCAAAGCATCGACAATCCGAGTGGTATTCTCCCTTGCAATTACTTATGGTTGGGATATTCAACAAATCGACATCAACAATGCCTTTCTAAATGGACAACTTCATGAAAGAGTGTACATGAAGCAGCCAGCTGGTTTTACTGATCAAAGTCGTCCTAATCATGTGTCTTCTTCACAAAGCAATCTATGGACTCAAGCAAGCCCCTAGAGTTGGTTTTAACAACTGAAATCTACACTTCTTCATTGGGGTTTCAAGTGTTCCACTTCAGATTCCTCACTGTTTTACATCACAAAGCAGGGTTGTTCTCTACTCCTTTTAGTGTATGTTGATGACATCCTAATTACAGGAGCCAATTCAGGATTAATTGCTCAACTGATTCATGATCTAAATTCTCAATTTTCCTTAAAATCTCTTGGCACAATCAATTATTTTTTGGGTTTTGAAGCCATTCGTACCACTACTGGTCTTTATCTCACCCAAACTCGCTATGCCACTAAGTCCAGCCTCCAAGATTCCAAACCAGTCCCAACTCCAATGGTTCTTGGCAATAAACTTTGTCATGATGATAGTCCACCATTTGACAAACCAGAAATCTATAGAAGTGTCATTGGAGCTTTACAGTACCTCACACTTACTAGCCCAGACATTTCTTTCACAGTGAACAAGTTGAGTCAATTTCTCAAAGCTCCAATTCAGAACCATTGGAATGCCTACAAAAGAGTATTGCGCTACATCAAAGGGACACTCATGCTTGGACTTCATTTCAAACCAGCAAAAGTGTTAACTTTAGAAGCTTATTCTGATGCTGATTGGGCTTCCAGCTTAGATGACCGTAAATCCACCAGTGGCTTTTGTTTATTTCTGGGTGGTAACTTAGTCAGCTGGGCCTCTCGAAAGCAACAGGCGGTGTCTAGATCAACAACTAAGTCTGAATATCGTTCTCTTGCCTCCACTACTACTGAGTTGGTCTGGTTACATGCTCTACTCAAGGAAATTGGAATCTCTGTCTCCACCCAAGTTCCTGTTTTGTGGTGTGACAATCAGGGTGCACAGGCTTTAGCTCTCAATCCAGTGTTTCATTTTCGAACCAAACACATCGAAGTTGATGTTCATTATGTTCGCTCTCTCCTGGCTGAGAAGAAGTTAGAAATCCGCTATATTCCTTCTGAAGAACAACCTGCAGACTTATTCACCAAACCAATCTCATCTCCTCACTTTGAATTTCTCTATAACAAGCTGCATTTAGCTTATTCTAAATACAGCTTGAGGGGGGCTGTTATGCATAATTCAGAATCTCCAATTGGTTAGTCAGTTAGGAGTCTTGTTATGGTTTGTTCAGTCTGTTACATTTTGCAACAGATTTGTTATTAGTCTCTAACTGTATTCTTCAGCTTCTTTAATCTGTTTCTTTATTCCATTGTAATATATATATATATATATATCAATAGCTTAATGAGAGTTTTTCCCTCCATTTTCAAATCTCAACTAATAATAAGGACTTAACTGTAGAAAAATATGGGTCGGATACAAACAAAGAGTCTGCTTTATAATATTTTAAAACATATTTCATGCGTATATATTCCCACTATCCATGTGCCTCATTTTGTGTGCTCCCATTATTCTAACTTTGCAAGACCCAGGAAAAGATGTCCCTTCAGTATGCATCCACATCTCTCTAATAAAAAGTTGCCACGTCTCCTTTTCTTTTTGTTTTCTCACATTTGTTTATCACGGCGGAGGGCCACGCACTCACCATATTTTATCTTATGCTGACGACCAATCATTCTCCCATCCAACTAAGACAAATACCAATTTCTATATTCATCATTTCACAACTTAAATTAATCAATCTGTCACTTTTGTTATTTATAATATTTTGCATTAATTAGGGCTGTTTAGTTATCAGAAATATAATAGTTTGTTAAATTTTTTTACACAGTAAAAAGATTTAATATGTCTGAATCACCTAATTTGAAGTTATATCATCTATAATTATTTTATATATACTATATACAAGATTTATTTTTATTTAGAAAATTTATTAATTTTTTTTTTATTAAAATTTTATGAATATCATATAAATTTTATATATATAATATTTATAAAAGAATTACATAAACATATTAAAAAAAAATTAAACTAAAACATTGCTTATATATATTTTAAATAATACAATAGTCTTTTAAATCACAAACTATCTTATTTAAAATATAAAACATTCACGATATTATTCAAATCATAAATCAATAGAAGATAAATGTTATTATAATTTTTTATTTAGTTACACAGTCACATTATTTGTGCACACACGACATTTATATATAATGTATTTATTATGTATTATCTATTATTGTAATTGTTATCCAAAGAGCAGGTGTGGATGACGTAGCAAACATTTTTAACACGTGGTTGACATCTGACAGAGGTTCTGTTCGACCATCGACCAGGGAGATTCCCCTGGCATAACATTTGGATTTTATATACGACCAGTTTGGTCGTATACTCCGTATATTATGAGAAGATCTTATGCAATTGTAATCATATCCGAGATTATCTCCCATAATTCCTGAGTATCCGATTATTTAGGAAAGAATATCTGTAACAAATATATGTAATCCTCCTTGAGCCTATAAGTAGAGAAGAAATAGCTCAAGGAAGGGACTTTTGGCTAATTTTGAGTTTATGCTTTACAAGAGAATTATAGCTATTGTCTTTCGATTGTATTATTCATCCCTCTAAGGCTTGTGAAACTTGGAGAACCCTAGTTCTTTGATCACTCCTTTGAGAATCAATATCAATAATAGCTTAAGTAGACGTAGGTCATTACCAATTCGTGGGGCTGAACCACTATAATTTGTTGTGTCGTTTACTGTTCTTTCCATTAGATCTATTTCAACACCTTCTATCACATCAAGCATTTGACTCCGTGTCAGTTGACCAAAACAAGGGTCAACATTCTGGTACTTTCATTGAGAGCTTGAGACGAGGTTGTTGAAGCACTAATGGCAAAGACAACAAGGAAGACTGGGCAGGCGGATGGCGCTGCACCATCTCAACCTCCTCCTCCGAATATGGCTGAGAATAAGTCACACTTGGAGTTTGATGAGGAGGAACTGGACTTTGAAACGCTGAGAAATACACTGGGAGTATTGCAAGATGAATTGGCCAATCTGAGGGTCAGTCAAGAAAGTGTTGCGGAGACTATGGCGCGGCAGCAGCAAGAAATAGAGCGTCAATGCCAAGAACTGAGTGAAAGACAGGCGGAGATGGACTGTCGACAGAGGGATGCCATGGCAGCCCTCGAAGCAGCCCTGCAATTGCCTAGGAATCAGGCTGCACCTTCCTTGTAGCCTGATCAACCCTCAAATGGGCCACCTCTAAGAGGTCCCAATCCTAGCCCTCGAATCCAGCTAACAAGCCCTCAAAGGCCGGAGCACCCGCCAATGCCTCAGGATGATGTCCCACCTAGGGACCCTGAGACACAGCCTCCATCCTAGGCTGGTCGAGGCAATCTCCCACAGCCAAGGCAGAATAGGGCCGGGTAGCAGCCCCGCAGCCCTAGACGCCGGGGGGGGTGAAGAGTTGCACACACCGAGCAGGGGATAATGTCCTTCTGGTAATAGAAGGAAGTCAGAGACAGGCTCTGTGGTCAGGGGCCCCCCACGACATGATAATGCACGGGGACCTACCGACCAGCGCAGGCCTCCCCCTAACGCTCGGGATGTTCTAGCCCGAGGAGGCAACCGAGGAGACAGTCGGTCCCACCATAGGCAATCGAGGTTCAGAGATGGCCATGGCTACAATGTGGCCGACTCAGGCAGAGGGAATGCTGGTCGGAGGAACGAGGAGAGAGGTGGAGGCAGAAGCACACCACCAAGAGAAGACCAACAAATGAGACGTAATGCTGGGGGGCAGCCCAGACAAAACCACGTCTTTAGCCTGCTCGGAGCCAATGAAAAACAGCGAAGAGACAACGATCTAAGGGATGTACTCAATGACCACCGAGAACGGCACGACAAGTACATTCCCCCGACACCAGAGGCCCCGACAATTCCTGAAGCCGTTCAGGCCCAAATAGATGCCCTGAACCAAGCAGTTCAACAACTGGTCGGGGGAAGAACGTCTCACATCGAGTAAGACAAGAGAAGGGGCACTCCTTTCGTCCAGAGGATTGCTATGGTAGAGACTCCCAGTAAGTTTAAAATTCCCACACTTCCGAACTTTGACGGGTATGGTGACCCGGTATCTCATGTCAACAAATTTGAGATACAAATGGACATTTAGAAGGTGTCCGAAGACGCTCGGTCCAGGATCTTTCCTGCAACACTTTCTGATGTTGCACGGGAGTGGTTCTTTAAGTTCCCTCCTACAAGTATTGTATCTTGGGAGATGTTCATAAAGGAGTATTACGGACAATTCTATGCGGGTCGTGTGCACCCAACGGAGGCAAACCAGCTGGTCGAGATACGCCAACAAGAAGGAGAACCACTAAAAGACTACATCCAGCGTTTTATGCGAGCAGCAGTTGGAGCGAAAACAGTGGGAGATGAAGGCAAAATGATGGCCCTAACTGCAGGAGTTAGGTGCCGTACGCCTCTTTGGAGTAGCCTCAGGAAGCATGTGGTTAAAACTACCCAAGAATTTTTGGATCGAGCTGATCGATACATCAAGCTCGAGGATGCAATTGCCAGCGAGGGAAAGACCCCAAATAAAGATAAGGGGACTGAAGACCCCGCCACAGCCGCCAATGGGTCAAAGCCCAATGGCAACGACAATGGCAATGGGAATGGAAACGGCAAGAATGGGGGGAAGAGGCCCCATAACGAACCCTCTACCTCTGAGAGTAAGCGCGCTAAGGGAAATCGTTATGAGCCAATGTTCACCAACTACACTGCCCTTGTCGAGTCTCGAGCAGAGGTGTATCAGGCCACAAGTTCCAGTGTGCCTTACAAAAGACCTGCTGCCATTCGAAAGGATATTTCGAAAAGGGATACCACCAAGTTCTGTCATTTTCACAACGACTACAGACACGATACGAACGAGTGTAACCAGCTGAAGGATGAAATCGAGTTCCTTATTAGACAAGGACACTTGAGGAGATACGTGCGGGCCTCGGGAGCTTCCCAACGAGAGGCTCCAGGTGGCAACGAGCAGGCGCATGCACGCCAATGCTCGCCACCTTTACAGCTTGACCCCGTGGTTGGCACCTTACTCACCATCTGCGGAGGCCCGCATCTTGCGGGAAACAGCAGAAAGACAAGGGAATGATATGCTCGGACCCTACGCCACGACCAGGACATCGAGATGATGACTGTGGAGGATCAGGCATCAAAGAAGGCTTAGACAGAGGACGGTGAAATAACCTTCTCTGATTGTGATGCCCAGCATGTCCGGTTCTCACATTCCGATCCGCTGGTCATGGATGTCCAGATTGCCAACATGATGGTAAAAAGAGTACTGGTCGATATAAGAAGTTCAGTTAACATTCTGTATAAATCTTCGTTGGAACGAATGAAGTTGTCCGTCAAGGACTTGGAGCCCTGCAACCAAACAATTTATGGTTTCTCTGGTGATGGACTCGCTCCAACAGGGTCAATCAGGCTTCCAGTAACAGTAGGTACAGCACCCGCTACCAGGACATTACTCACTACTTTTATAGTAGTTGATTGTCCTTCGGCCTACAATGCTATAATTGGAAGGCCAATACTGGTCGACCTTCGGGCCGTCACCTCTATATGGCACATGGCCATGAAATTCCCAACAGACGCAGGGGTAGGACGCGTATTGGGAAACCAGAGGGAAGCAAGGGAGTGCTACAATGCCTCAATCACTAAGGCCAAGAAGGGTATGCTGAGGAGCGCTCCCCAAGAAAAGTTGCAGATGGCCATTGATGTACAAGCCTAATCAGGTGATGAAGTCACCAAATAGGGTGTTGCCCAAAGTGAGTATAGGGACTTAGATCCTCGCTTTGGGGATTTTGAAGAAGATGTAGGACCTGTTGAGGACCTTGAGGAGGTCCAGCTTGACGAAGATTTTCCGACCAGAGTTGTAAAGGTCGGCAAAAATTTAGAAGCAACAACAAAATACGCACTGGTGGAATTTTTGAGGAAGAACCAGGAAGTGTTTGCCTGGTCACATAAAGACATGGCTGGGATAGATCCTGCAGTCATCAGCCATGTCCTGAACGTCGAATTTTTTTTTCCACCCGTGCATCAAAAAAGAAGGCTGCTCGATAGGACAGATCAAAGGCCTTGAAGGAGGAAGTTGAAAAACTAAAGGAGAATGGGTTCATTAGGGTGGCGTTTTATCCATCATGGGTCTCTAATCCAGTACTGGTTCCCAAGCCGAATGGCAAATGGCGAACCTGTGTGGATTTCACAGACCTTAATAAAGCCTGCCCTAAAGATTGCTTCCCACTCCCAAGGATCGACCAGCTGGTCGATGCAACTGCAGGCCATGAGATCTTCTCTTTCATGGATGCATACTCAAGATACAATCAGATTAGTATGCATCCCCCTGACGAGGATCACACTAGCTTTCGAACCAATACATGGCTATACTGTTACAAAGTAATGCCCTTTGGACTGAAAAATGCTAGTGTGACTTACCAGCGACAATTAACCACATGTTTAAGGAGTTAATCGGAGTAAACATGGAGGTGTACGTTGATGACATGCTGGTAAAGTCAAAAAAGGCAGAAGGACATGTGAAGGATTTACAAGAGTGTTTCAACGTTCTGAATAAATATCAAATGAAGCTAAATCCTCTCAAGTGTTCCTTCGGAGTCGGATCAGGGAAGTTCTTGGGGTTCATTGTCAATTCGAGAGGAATCGAAGCTAATCCCGAAAAGATCAAGGCCCTGATCGATATGAAATTGCCGGTAAAGATTAAAGATGTGCAAAGTTTGACTGGAAGAATTGTCGCGCTCAGTAGATTTATTTCAAAATCGACAGATATGTGCGTCCCCTTCTTTAATCTACTTAGGGACAACAAGAAGTTCGAGTGGACTAAAGACCGTGAACAGGCTTTCCAAGCCTTAAAAGCCCACATGGCGCAGCCTCCCGTCTTATCAAAGCCTATAGATGGGGAAACGTTGTTCATATACCTGGCGATCATCGAATATGCTGCTAGTGCGGTGTTAGGAAGGGAAGAAGAAGGCGTACAAAAGGCGGTGTATTATGTGAGCAAGAGGTTAATCGGGGCTGAATTGAGATATCCTCCCATTGAAAGATTAGCCTATTTCCTAATATTGGCCTCACGGAAGTTACGTCCTTACTTCCAAGCCCATCCTATCATAGTCTTGACTGATCAGCCCCTTCGGCAAGTTTTGCAAAAGCCAGAGGCTGCTGGTCGTTTGTTGAAATGGGCAGTCGAATTCGGGCAGTTCGATATAACATACTCACCGCGGGCAGCAATAAAAGGACAAGTCTTGGCTAATTTCATTGCTGAATTCACTAAACTCCCAGACAGCGAGCAGGGTGAAAAGCCTAGTGCGCCTGAGCCTCAAGTTGAAGCTCCTTCGTGGAAGCTATTCATAGACGGATCATCCAACGAATCGTGATATTGATAATGCCGGAAAGGCATCGATGTCACTGCGCAATTAGGTTTGATTTCACTGCTTCGAACAACGAAGCTGAGTATGAAGCCCTACTCGCTGGGTTAAGGTTGGCCAAAGACATGAGCATAAAAGTGCTGGATATTTACAGTGATTCACAGCTGGTAGTGAATCAGGACTTAGGGGAGTATCAAGCACGAGGCATAAAAATGGTGGCCTATCTGAACAAAACAAAAGACATGTTGGTGCAATTTGAGCAATATACCCTCCAGCAAATACCTCAAGATCATAATTCAAATGCAGATGCCTTAGCCAAACTCGCGAGTGCAAAGGATGCTGACACTTTAAATATAGTGCCATTTGAACGGCTGCGTGAGCCAAGCATACGAGCAGACGAAACCAATATGGAGGTCCGGTTAGCAGATACCTGGACGGCACCATACTTGGAGCATCTCACGAGCAGTATACTACCAGCAAATAGAAACAAAGCCAGGACCCTTCATAGACAGGCTGCTAGGTATATACTGGTCGATGGTATTCTATACCGAAGGGGATACTCAATGCCACTGCTCAGGTGTGTTACACCAGAAAAGGCTGAAGAACTAATGAAGGAAGTACATGAAGGCTTCTGTGGAGACCACGCTGGGGGGCAGAGCTTATCAAAGAAGATTCTAAGGCAAGGTTATTTCTAGCCAACAATGAACGAAGACTCGATGGAGTTTGTGCGAAAATGTGATAAGTGTCAGAGATTTTCCAAGATCCCACGGGCACCTCCTAATGAGTTAAAGCAAATGCAAAGTCCATGGCCCTTCAGAGTATGGGGTATTGATTTAATCGAGTCCTTGCCGACAGGAAAAGGTGGGGTGAAATACGCAGTTGTGGCGGTCGACTACTTCACCAAATGGGTCGAGGCCGAGCCACTCGCAACCATAACGACAAAGAAAGTACTTGATTTTGTCATCAAGAACATTGTTTGTCGATATGGATTGCCAAGAAAGATTGTCTCGGACAATGGCACCCAGTTTGATAGTGATATGTTCACAGACTTCTGCGAAAGACATGGCATCATCAAGAGCTTTTCTTCAGTTGCTCATCCACAAGAAAATGGGCAAGTCGAAGTAGTAAATAAGACATTGAAGGATACCCTAAAGAAAAGGCTTGAAGAAGCTAAAAGGGCGTGGCCAGAATAGCTGCCTGAAGTACTCTGGTCGTATAGAACTTCTCACAGAACAGCAACATGTCATACCCCATTTTCCTTGGCATATGGGTATGAAGCTATGTTGCCTGTCGATTTAGATCTGCCCTCGCATTGCAGAATCATGTACGACCAAGACCAAAATAGGCAACTGTTGATGGAGTCCCTAGACCTGATCGAGGAGAAACGAGAAAAAGCCCAACTCCGAGTAGCTGCGTACCAGAAAAAAGTCGCTTGGTATTTTAACTCCAAAGTAAAAGAAAGAAAATTCAACGTCGGAGACTTAGTGATTCGAAGAGTTTTCTTAAACACCCGCGACCCAGCTGCTGGAGTACTCGGACCAAACTGGGAAGGACCTTACCAGATTGAAGAAGTCCTTCATCCAGGCACCTATAAACTTGCACGCTTAAATGGAGATCTCGTTTTGCGTTATTGGAATGGAGAACACCTGCGCAAGTATTATCAATAAACAGTCCTTCTTAAAGGACTGGCTTGTATTGACTATTACTTTTTACAAGTTTGGGAAAAGGGTTAGTCATGTTATATGGCTAATCGCTTATAAGTGTAAGATCTTTAAAAGATCACTCGTAAAGACATGTTTAGTCCATTTAAATACGAGAATTATAAGGGACTGTGCGCAGCCAGTCATTCTTGCAAAACTTTGTAAATTTTTACAAGTATTTGTTCATTACGTGTGTTGTTTTGCTGTATTATAAGTTTTACATTTTATACCGAGCAGTAATGTTCGTACAGGTTGTGGTCAAGGCAAGTGACCAAGGACCTAAAGCTCCTCAGTCACTTGGTGGGCATATAAGGTACAAGTAAGCAAAGCATACCAAGAGGTATGTGAACACATGAACAAAATAAGTGAAAGCATACTACGGTATTTAGAGTATTTTTCAAAATTTATATTTTGTTAAATCAAGCCAAAGTACTATGCTAGGTTCGGTCATGCGAACAGATATTATAATAAAGAATAAATATTATAATGTCAAAGGAATCCTTTTACACCGCGAGCAGTACTTCTCAGATGTAACTGTTCAAGTAAAAGTAAAATAGTTGCCTTTGCAGCAATAAAAAATATTGTCTTTATATCATGACCCGTGGGTCGTGTAGTTGAGATAGCAGGAAAAAAAAGAGATTAAGGAGATGGAGGGTCTTGAGGAATGTCTTGGTCGACGACTGTGCTAGCTTCAGTGTCTGCACCATCTATCCCTGCTACCAGGGAAATCTCTGGGGAAGCAGGCACTTCAGCCCTCTCTTCTTCTTCCAGGTGAATGGCACACTGCGACATTAAAGTCCTCCTCAAGCATTCTGACAGATAGTTGAAGTTAGCCTCCCGGTTGTGCTTCCAGAACTCGTAGAAGCAAAGATGAGTGGCTTCCTTGTATTTCTCCAAGTTCTTAGCTCCAGCTTCCTCAAGTTCTTTCACTCGTTTTCCGAGTTCCTCTGCCTCCTGCCTGTTTGCGATCAGATCAAGCTTGAGCTGTACAGCTTGTTGATAGTTGAGTGTGGAGCTTTCCCTGAATTTTTCCCTGGCTTCGTTGGATTTCTTCAGGGCGTTCCAGGTTTGCAGCAGCTCCTCGGTCAAAGTAGCTTTTTGCTCGAGCAGTTCTTCTTTCTGCTTAGACAGCTCTGTTTTCTCCACAAGCAACTCGCCATTCTATTTAGTAAGCTCGTTATTTTTAGCTTCGAGTGCTTTCTTAGCCTCGGCGAGCCTGGTATCAAAGTTCCTGCCCCGAGACACCAACACCCCAACATGGCGCCAGCCAGCAGTTATGGTCAGTAGTCCCTGAAGTCAGATAGAAAAAGATAAGGTAAAGGCAGGGAATCGAAAATAAATGTTACATCATCAGGAGTTGACTTACGCTAACTATCTCGTTCAGTCCTCTATTGAGAACTTGATCAGCCTCCATAGAGGTAGTTTCAGTAATGCCGGCCTGACTGCGTTTATACTTGGATAGCTTGTATATTCTCTCCCTGGCAGAGCTGACCATAAGACTGGGCAGGGAGCCTTCGGGCAGAGTGCGCAAGGTTTGGCTGCTAGGGGCCTTAGGAGACGCCTGAGGTTGCTGCTCGGGTTCCCCTTCGGCGCGAGCACTCCCTGTCAAAGGCCCCCTCATCTCTGATTGGGGAGCCCGAAGGCTGGCCAATCTAAGGTTAGCCTCAGTAACCAGAGCCTTGACACACTTTTCAGCATCTGTCATGCCAGCTAAGAGTGCTGCCCTCGACACCATTCCCGGAGTTGGGTTTGGTCGCAGCCACGGGCCTGGAATACATCAAGAGTTTAAGATCTTGCGGAGGAAAACACCAAGAGAAGAATTCAGCTAGTGATAAGAAATTTTTACCTCCACGAGCGATAGCCAAGTTGTCTGCGACCAGGTCAGGCGTAAGAAAGTACTCCTGGTGGTACCTCCCCACGTTTGAGATGTGGGTCGTGTCAGTCAGGAAAGTGCGCCCAGTTTCCTGATGACACAGATGGAAGAACCCCGTGCCTTCTTGGTTGGGGTTAGACTTGAGGTCGAATAGGTAGTTGACCTCATGTGGCGACGGCACGGGCTATTTTTTCTGGCTATACAGGATATAGAGTGCAGCAAACATTCTATATCTGTTTGGGGTAATTTGGAAGGGGGCAACTCCAAAATAGTTGGCCACCCCCTGAAAGAATACATGAAGAGGCAAAGTGGCTCCTGCCTCAATATGAAACCGCGACCAGGCGCTGTAGGCACCTCCAGGAAAATTAGCCCTTTGGTCTGGGTTAGGTTTGACTAGGGTCACCCCTGTCAGATTGTATTTGTTTAAGTAGTTGGCGATCACTCTGATCGTCACCCTACTTTCAGAAACTACATGCCACTGGACGTCCGGCTGAGTAGCGTGTCGAGGGCGGGCATGCCTTCGCACATTTGGATCAGGGGCATTTTCGTCTCGACCACTGGTCGAGGGAGCATCAGCAGTAGGCTGATGAGAAGTGTTCGAAGTTTTTCTTTTTCGAGCTTTGGTTTTGGTACGAGCCATATTTTGAGTCAAAACTGGGGAAATGTTTAGGTTAAAGCGAGAAAAAGGAATATCTGATATCAATGTCGAAGGTTGTTCTTCATCTTCAAGCAGTTGAACTAAGAGATCGTCGTTGATGGGTATTTCTCCTCCCCGCGGGTCTTGCATATGAACTGCAAACAGACAAAGGAGGAGATAAGACGCACAGTCTGGGAGCTTATGTTGAAAGTTGGAATAACGTTGCTCGCGTCTATCGACCAGCAGCATTCTAACCGAAACACTAAGTTTTACGCTAGCAGTTTGAAAAACAGATCAAAAAGTGAAAGTAAAAAGTTTTATGAAAAGAAGCATTTTCAACTCCAAAAGGGCAGGAAAAACCCAGTTTTTCAACTAGCCTAAAAATCAAATTTTTACGTCGATTTTACGCCCTAAACCTATGATCCTGACTATCAAACTGATTCCTAACTTATATAGAGCAAAAGTACACTACCCTATCAGGCATCAAACGATATATGCAAAATCTTCACAAACATCTACCCAAGAACACAAAAAGTTTAAGAACTCAAAAGCAGTATGCATGGCATCTCAAAGAGTTTAAAAGACGAAGAAATTTACCTGGCTGAAGGTTGGAGATTCTGAAACGGGACGACTTTGGGCTTGCAAACAAAGAACCCTTAAGCAAAATGACGGGAGACCTTCAAAGTTCTGAGCTTTGGGATGGAGTTCTTGAGAATTCTTGGCAGGAAATGGCGAGTAAAAGGTTAATAGGTGAATGAGAGGGTTACTTATAGAAACCGAGGTGTGACAAAAAGGAGTAATCATGAATTCCCTTTTTCGAAGGATGGGGGAGTGTAACAGCCGTCAGAGTGGTTTCTTGAAAACTGAAAAGGCTTGATTAGATGTGATTAAGTCACGGTTTTAAAAAACGCACTAGGGCTCTGATAGATTTCGTGGGGGATATGAAAGGTTGTTTTCTTAAGTTTACTTATTGCTGGTCGCAATAAATAAACTTGGGGGAAAATGTTATCCAAAGAGCAGGCGTGGATGTTGTGGCAAACATTTTTAACATGTGGTTGACACCTGGCAGAGGTCCTGTTCGACCATCGACCAGGGAGATTCCCCTGGCATAACATTTGGATTTTATATACGACCAGCTTGGTCATATACTCCGTATATTTTGAGAAGATCTTATGCAATTGTAATCATATCCGAGATTATCTCCCATAATTCCTGAGTATCCGATTATTTAGGAAAGAATATCTGTAACAAATTTATGTAATCCTCCTTGAGCCTATAAATAGAGAAGAAATAGCTCATGGAATGGACTTTTGGCTAATTCTGAGTTTATGCTTTACAAGAGAATTATAGCTATTATCTTTCGATTGTATTATTCATCCCTCTAAGGCTTGTGAAACTTGGAGAACCCTAGTTCTTTGATCACTCCTTTGAGAATCAATATCAATAATAGCTTAAGTGGACGTAGGTCATTACCAATTCGTGGGGCCGAACCACTATAATTTGTTGTGTCGTTTACTATTCTTTCCATTAGATCTATTTCAGTACATTCTATCACATCAAGCATTTGACTCCGTGTCAGTTGATCAAAACAAGAGTCAACAATAATTATAATATTTTATAACATGTAAATTTATATTAATATAATTATTAAATATCAAGTTTTGTATTAAATATTATTATAATAATATTTTAAAATATTTGAATTTATATTAATATAATTACTAAATATTTCTTCTAGCAAATTTTTTTAAAAAATAGGATTATATACTAAATGTTATATATTATTATAATAATAATATTTTATAACATTTGAATTTATATTTATATAATTATTAAAAATTTGATTTTGTATTAGATATTATTATAATAATGATATTTTACATTTGAATTTGTATTAATATACTTAATAACTATTTAGTCTAGTATAACTATAATAATAATATTTTAATTTATATTGATATAATTAATAAATATTTATTGTAAGTTTTAAAAAAATATTTCATTAAATATTTAGAATATTTCATTAAAGTTAAAAAAACAAAATGCTAAAGCGAAGAAATTTTATAATCTTACACATTTTTTATATAGAAGAAGAGATGAATTATTTAAAATAGATACATATAATGATAGAATATTATATTTGAAACTAATGCATACTTGAAGGTGAGTCATGATATTGGTTAGGAGTTTTTATTAAAAAATATTTATTTAAAATAAAATAAAATCTTGATATCTTACAAATAGAAGATTTGATGAGTTCTTTATTTATATACAAGTTGAATAGAATAAGAAAGAAAAGGAAAAATTCACTGCTTGTGAGAAAATTAACATAAAAACAATGATGATTAACAAGGCAATCACAACACACGTTGCGTAATCAAATACAAGTGAGAAAAATTCATAATTATCTTCTCAACTTCACTAGTAATTTAAAGGTGGAATACTCTGTTCATGTCTGAAAAAGTTATCAGGGTCAACTTCGCTCTTTACTTGCACCAATCTCTTAAAGTTATCCTTTTTGAAATACTTTACACCCCAATGATCACTACTTGCCCAAGTTAATAAGTTGGTGTTCTTCTTCTTATTAATCCCCAAATCAAGATCTCTGTAATTGACATAAGCTTGTCTTGGAGAGTTGGAAACATAAGGAGTCATGTACTCATACAACTCCCTAATCCAATCAATGTGCTTTTCTGGATCTTTTTCTCCATCTCCCCAGCTAATTACATACTGACTCATGAAAAGGACCCCCTTTCTATGAGGATATGGAATTTTCGATTCCGAAATCTTACTCATCATTCCTCCAAACGGAGTCCAAACCATAGTTTGATTCCCTTCTTTCAACATCCTTGTCCACAGTCCCTCGAGGGCTTTTACAGGTATGGGAACTGTTACAAAGTCTGATTTGGCTTTGAAGTGTGTTCTTGGTGTAGTTTTCACCTCGAGAAGGCTCTCGACCGGCTTTCCTTCTGCGTATTCGTAAGAAACTGATTCAACCCAGCTCATTTCCATGCAATTCTCTCGCTCCAAACCCAATTCAGGGAAACCTTTTTCAAGAACTTTAAGGAGTCTATCACAGTCCCCAAGAAATAGTGCATTGTAACTAATCCTGAGTGTTCTCTGATTAGTACTGTTGCCTGAATTAGTTACCTTAAAAATAACGTTCATGAAGAGATCTTCATCAAGCTTATCCATAACTTGCTGCCACCTATAGACGAGCTTCGTGGCGCCTTGTTCCAATGTCTTTCCAATCTTAAAATGTGTCACTGTTTCAGGCACCGGTACAAGCCTAATCTTCCACCATAGAATGATTCCAAAGCTTCCTCCACCACCACCACTAATTGCCCAGAACAAGTCTTCTCCCATTTTTTCTCTATCAAGAATTTGACCGTTACCATCCACGATTCTAGCGTCAATAACATTATCTGCTGCCAGGCCATATTTTCTCATCATAGCACCATAAGCTCCACCAGTTATGTGCCCGCCGATTCCCACACTCGGACAAATCCCGGCCGGGAAGCCATGGACTTTGCTTTTCTGAGAAATTCTGTAGTAAAGTTCTCCAATGGTGGCGCCAGCTTGAACCCATGCAGAGCTATCTTCAACATCAACATCGACGAGTCGAAGGTTGATCAGATCTATGACAATGAATGGAGTTTCGATCTGGGAGACGAAGGAAACTCCTTCATAGTCGTGGCCTCCACTACGAACTCTAAGATGAAGGCCTAGCTGTTTTGAGCAAATCACAGCTGCTTGGACATGGGAATCATGGATGGGAGTAAAAATGAACAGGGGTTTCGGAACTGAGGGCTCTAAGAACCTGAGATTACTAACTGTAGATCCGAGAACAGAAGTGAATGAAGAACTGTTTGGTGTGAAAAGGGTTGTGACGACTGGAACTGAAAGCTGAGAATTGATTGAGACACATAGTATAAAGCTTTCAGATGTTGAATTTGCTGATGAAGTTGCCCATGAAGGAAGAAAAAATAGTAGTACCACTATGGACGATAATTTTGAAAGCATATTTACATATATTTCTATGTAGAGTTCGACTTGGCACTCCTTTATATTTAGCTCTAGTTCGATTTCTACATAGGCAAGGCTCACGCATTATGTCTGTCCAAAGTATTATGTCTTATTTCTATCGCACCAAATAAAACGTGACCTGTAATTATATGGATTATATATATATATGACCCCGATTATGTCCCGCCCGGTACGGAAGCGGGATGGGTATCGTTTCATCATCGTGGCCGTTCATATATCCATGGGTTTTAAATAATAGATTGAACGGGTGAGGATTTGTCTTGGAAGAGCAATCCAAACTGATACTCATATGACAATCACCAGGCTAAAAGTAGGGGTAGCCTAAATGACCATTGCTTTTTTTTTTTTTATATTACCCAGGCTTAAATCATCCAGCCGGGTTTTCCTCAGAAAAATACTATTTTCTCAAACACACACTAACCAGTTATACACATCAAGCATTTCGACTGTTGTTCTTCGCCGACTTCAGTTCTTCTCCTTCTCCTAGTTAGTTTTTTTTTCTTCAGTTCAGTATCTTTTTGGCCTGTGATTCTTAGTGTTGGGTAAGTGAAATTCAAGGTTTGGATACTGAGGATGGAAAAAGGAAGGCCCTTTAAGTTTACGGCAAGTTGTGTTTTTCTTCATTAGTTTAGGTTCTTATGGATGAAGTGAATTTTTAAAATTTCTGTTTTTGTTGTGTGGTTTAGAAGTAAATAGGTTGGTCTTAAACATCATATCCACTTTTTTTGGTGGTTGGATAAGCAATATTGATTTACCGAGGTAAGTACTGATTTTTTTTTATCTATTTTTAAGGGTAAGGAATACTCTCTTTCTCTTCAGTCACAAGCAGATCACCACTTAAAAAGCAAGGAATACTCTCTCTTCTCTCATCTTAGTCCCTGGGTTTTGGGGTTTGCTCTTTTACCTTTCTTGGGATTTTGTTTTCTTGGGACAAGGAGGTGTTCAGTGATGATGTTGAATTGATGTAATGGGGTGCAACTTGGTTTGGGTGGTCGTGTTCCAGTTACTTCCTTTCGGTATTAATCTATCATTTTTTTTTGTGTGTACTTTTTTATTGTTTATAAGATGTAGAAGGCATTCTTTGGGAGTCTCTGTTTATTGTTTTGTTTTGACAGCTGTTTTTCTTTTTTCTTTTTGTCAAGCTCTATTATGGGGACAAGTTTTCGGTGTATAAAGGAAAAGAGAGAGTTTTATTTGAGAAAATATATCACCATTAAAGAGAGAATTGCAGTTCCATTCTAATTATGTAACAACGAATATAATATTTGCTTTAGTTAGAAAGTTTTTATATTTTATTTAAAATATAATTAAATAATTGGATGTAGTGTAATTGGCTATTGTGGAATAATGGTGTTCCCACGAAGAAAACAAACAAACAGATGATAATTTTTTTTGTTGGCTGCATGTTGTCTTGAAGTTGTTGCATTTCTTCTCTAGAGTCTTCTCTTCTTTGCGCCTCAACTGGATTTTCCAAAAGCAAATGGGGCTTAAAATAGACTCAAAGAAAAACAGGAACAATGGCCTAAGATCATATCTATTTTAAAACTGAAATGGAGGGAAAAAAACAGAACTAATCCAAACGAAACTAAAGAGAACACACAACCAAACTAAATGTTTAAGCATCAATTTGATAACAAATCCGATATCCCTAACCAAAAATCATATCTATTTTGAATATAAAATAGAGGAAAAAAAACCACCTCCTGTGGGTCTAGGCGTATGGCCAACAAACCGAAGCAGCAGTGAGAGTGAGTAGCAAAGAGAAGCAGATACGTGAGAGAGAATTAAGCAGCAAAGGGAAGAGCCTGAGAGAGCGATGTGTTCTTCGTCCTTCAAGAGAGAGAGGAGAGCTGGATAGAGAAGATGCAGTTGTAATGCCCCGAATTCTCCGATGAGGTTTAGTGGCGGTTTAGTAGGCCGGGAGGGCCGTAATTGTTTAATTACGCCATTAAATAAATTTATGCATGTTTATGTGAATTATATTATAATATGATGATATATGCATGCATGTGGGTCCACATTTGATATATGATGCTGTTTTGATAATTTGGCCCATTGAGGGTAAATTTGTGTATTGGGTGCATGATGTGATTTGTGAATGAGATTCCATTATTATGGAGATATATTCGAGCTATTCGGCATGAGACGGTCATTTTTAGTGGATTAGCAGTTTTTTCATAACGGGGTCAATTTTGGGGTAATAGAAATATTTATTTGATGATAAATTAGGAATATTTGAGATCAGGGTGAAATTCTGGAAGTTTTGACTATAATGTCCCCGGGGGTATTTTCGAGACCCCGAGCATTAGGTTTTATTTGAGGTTACTTAAGCTTGAAGTAGCTGTCAGATAGAACGTACGATAAGAAAACCTCTCGTTCTCCTTCGTTAGTTCATTTTTGTCACCCGAAGCATATTTGAAGAAATCTTGAGTTCTAGGAGTCAGAATCGAGCGAGGATCGAGGCCTAGCGAACCTAGGAAAGATTAGAAGCTTCTTGACCGAAGGATTTGACAGAAAACAACTTAATCGAAAGTAATCTAAGTTTAAAGTTTTGAGTTTTTAAAGTTTCTAAGCTTTGAATTGGACTTTGTGAATTGTTGAGTTTTCGATTCGTTTGAACCTTGGGTTTTGAGGGCTTTGATGCATTGGGAAGCTTGGGAACTTTGTGTTTGATGATTGGGGAATGTTTAGGTATGATTTTGGAGGCTTTGGAGTGTTAAAAACGTGTTTTGGAATGGCCCAGAGTTGAGGGTCGCGGCCCTGTTCTTGGGGTATCGCGTCCCTGCCTTGAAGAAGCAAGTGGGGTTTTTGTGCCTGTTGGGCGCCGCGGCCCTTGATGGAGGGTGCCGCGGCCCTTGCCTCAGGGAACTCTGGGGGCCGCGGCCCAAGGTGCTAGGGCCGCAGCCCTTGCCCAGTTTTCGCCCCGTTTGCTCGTTTTGACCCCGGGAACCTAGTTTTAGGCCTTGGGAGTGTCCTTACTACTTGGATTAGTTTGGATTGATCTCTTGGAGACTAGATATTGGTTTGAGAACCCTTGATTATCATGTTATTGATGGTATCCTATAATGTTTTATGATTAGGTAACCGCTAAAGGACTAAAAGCTAAACCGTTCTCAAGGGTCGTTCTTTTGTACATTCTAGCTCGAATCAGAGGCAAGAAAAATGCACCCCAGATGTGACATGCATGGTTATTCATGAGGCATGTTGGTTGTATAAATGTGGACATGAATTGATTGTGGAATGCTTAGCAAATGTTTCTCACTTATGCATGGTACTGACTCATTAGTCAGATTTGGCAAAGGTGCTAGTATCAACTGTGAAGTTGTGACTTATTAGACAGGTTCGGCAGTGGTACTAGGCACTGGTCACGTTGTGCTGACTCATTAGTCAGGACGGCCTTAGCGTGTTCAACGCAAGCCAATAAAGATTAGATCTAATTGACTTTCTGCATTGAATGACTCAAAGAGCATTAATGCCGGACCGACCTCAAGTTCGATGAATATTATAAGCGCTTGAAGGCTAGTGGCTTACCTAGCAATCACTCTTCCATTTGAATTAGTGACTTGCTTGTCGGTCACTCAGTATGGTTTACCAGAACCTGTTGAAGGCTAGTGGCTTACCTAGCAGCCACTCTTCCATTTGAATTAGTGACTTGCTTGTCTGACACTTAGTATGGTTTATTAGAACCTCAAGTGATATTCACTCACATGTTTGAAAGCTATGAGCTCTGTGTGATTATAATGATAATCATTTGATATTGTTTATATACAATGTTGTGTTTTCTTGTTGGGCTTTGGCTCATGGGTGCTATGTGGTGCAGGTAAAGGAAAAGAAAAGCTCACCTAGCCTTGAGTGGAGAGCTTAGGTGGTGATGTGTACATATGCGGCCGCTTGACCACCACGGCCAAGGAGTTCTCAGAGGAACTAGGGGGTTTACCCTATTTTTGCCGCTTAGGTCGGCGGGGTTTGAAATTTTGGAACAGTAATGACCTTTTTGAGTTGTAAATAACTTGTAAATGTTCTTGTGGGCCCATGAACAGTTTTATGTATCAATAAAACATATCATTTCCTGTTTACTGGTTTTCACCTTAACCTGTTAATAACACTTAGATCAAGTTTTTAACCAAATGACTCAGGCAATGAGTCAAATTTCCGGTTCACCGTTCACCGTAACTGTTCTGGGGTAACCAGGGCATTACAACTTGGTATCAGAGTAATGCCAAGGTTAAGGTTCCTGTAGACTAGCTGGGCATGTACACACATCACTGAAATCAAGCTCGACTCATGGTTTGGTAACTATTTATGTAGTTATGTGTATAACTGCCGAAATGTGGTGCATATGCTTTACCTCTGTGCATGAGACACTGTGTTGAACCTGTGCCCCTGAAATATTATGAATTGTTATGTGATACATGCTGAGTGTTGAATGCCATAAACATGTATCTGCTTGTGAATGTTGAATGAATGTGGAATATGATAATTGTCTGCTTGTTCTTGGACCGTGAGGCGGCAAGAGGTTTAGTTATTACTACCTGACTGGTCGTATTGATCAATGTTTCAGCAAGGTATTAGATAAGAATGAATCCAGAACAGACAGATACTATAGCTGGCTAAAGTGATCAGGGCCAGAATAACAATAACAGTCAGGGTCAGGAAAATGACCAGTCTCAGATTCCACAGCCAGCTCCTGCAAACTGGCAGCAGTTGTTTAATGAGTTGCAGGAAACAATGTTGAAACAAGGAGAGGAGCTTCGTCTCCTGAGACAGCAACAAGTGCCTGTAGTGGTTAGTGTTTCAGAGGCACCTTCTGTGTCAGTGCCAGTAGTTGGGCAGCTGCCTGAGGTTGGAAACAAATGGGAACCTCTTTATGAAAGGTTCAGGAAGCAACAACCTCCTGTTTTTTAGGGCAGTGCAGATCCTGCCAAGGCAGAACAATGGATGAGTATGATTACCACTATCCTTGACTTTATGAGGGTAGCTGGTAATGAGAGGGTGGCCTATGCTACCTATATGTTTCGGGATGATGCCCGGATTTGGTGGGAAGTGATTACCCAGACCAAGAATATTAATGCCCTGAGTTGGGAGGAGTTTCAGACCTTGTTTAATGAAAAGTATTACAATGATGCTATCAGGGCAGCTAAAGCTAAGGAATTTATTAGGCTACTTCAGGGGAGTCTATCAGTTACTGAGTATGCCTTAAAGTTTGACCGTTTGGCAAAGTTTGCCAAGGAACTGGTGCCCACTGATGGGACCAGGAGAGAGAGATTCCTTCAGGGGCTACAGCCCAGATTAGCCCGTGATGTACGTATCACCACTGTGGCAGGGGTTACTACCTATGCACAGGTGGTTGAGAAGGCACTCACAGCTGAGAGTGCAGAGACCAAGATCTGGCGTGACAGTGCAGCCAGAAAGGATTTCAGGAGGACAGTTCCTCCATTTGTGGGTTCTGGTAGGGGTGTTGGCCCTAGTGAGCAGAAGAGGAAGGTTCCTGATACCTTCCCAGTTCCAGGTCCTGACAGGAGGTCCCGTGGTATTACAATGGGTCGTCCTGGGGGCAGTAATGACCTTTTTGAGTTGTAAATAACTTGTAAATGTTCTTGTGGGCCCATGAACAGTTTTATGTATCAATAAAACATATCATTTCCTTTTTACTGGTTTTCACCTTAACATGTTAATAACACTTAGATCACATTTTTAACCAAAGGACTCAGGCATTGAGTCAAATTTCTGGTTCACCGTAACTGTTTTGGGGTAATTAGGGCGTTACAGCAGTTATGGAGAAGAGGAGAGATCAAGAGAGGGAGGAGGGAGGAGCTATGAATAGAGAATGTTTCAGGTGATATAAAAAATGAATGAGAAAATTGATATTTAGGGAGAAGTTTTACATTTTTTAGTGTGAGTTGAAATTTTATAAGGCCCGCCCTTTTGTTTTCCAAATTTTCAATTTACCGCATTTTCACATTACCCATTACAATATATTTTTTTTAATAGTTCCAATTTTTTTTTATAAATAACAAGTATTAATTATTTTTCATAGGGAAAATACAAGTTTGGCCATTGTGTTTTTCCCAAATACGCGATCGGCCTCTGTGTTTTTTTAAATGACAATTCAGACTTTATGTTTTATAAAATTGATCAAAATAGCACCTTATACCCAATTTTAGTAAAAAAATTCAAATACAATATTTCATTCTCAGCTCTTCGACCACTTTCTCCGCTTCTTTGAACTCATCACATCACTAAAGACCCGAGAATTGATCGTATAATTGAAAATATTTTGACCAAAATCGGGTCTATGGTACTATTTTGATCAATTTTATAAAACACATGATTCGAATTGTCATTTAACAAAACACAGGGGTCGATCGCGTATTCGGGAAAAATACAAGGGCCAAAATAGTATTTTCCCCTTCTCATATCATGACTCGATGCATCCGAACGAGTCTAGCTTGGTAGTCCTGACCCGAACGTGTGTCTCAGTGAATCAAAATGAGTCCATATCTTGCGTAATCACCCTAACGAGTGCCTCGGTCACCCGTAATGATTTGCATGGAAGACGTGCATCCGAAAGAGCATCGAGACAGTGTTAATCACACTAATGCGTGACTCGGTGCATTCGAGCAAGTCCAGCACGAGACTCCTGACCCGAACCCGTGTCTCAGTGAATCGAGACGAGTCCATATCTTGAGTAATCACCCTAACGAGTGCCTTAGTCTCTCGTAATGATTTGCATGGAAGTTGGTGCACCCGAAAGAGCGTCGAAAGGGTGTAAATCACACTAATGCGTGACTCGGTGCATCCGAACGAGTCTAGCTCGGTACTCCTGACTCGAACGCGTGTCTCGGTGAATCGAAACGAGTCCATATCTTGTGTAATCACCCTAACGAGTGCATCGGTCACCCGTAACGATTTGCATGGAAGTCAGTGAACCCGAAAGAGCGCTGAAAGGGTGTTAATCACACTAATGCATGACTCGGTGAATCCGAACGATTCCAGCGCCAGACTTCTGACCCGAACGCGTGTCTCGGTGAATCGAAACGAGTACAATTCTTGTGTAATCTGTAACGTCCTACGTTTTTGGGTACCTTTAAACGACTCGGGTTGGGATTTTTCCCCCGGGTTAAGAATATTATTTTAAATAATATTATATTTTGTTTGTAAGTATTCCATGAGTTATTGCTAGCCAAAATATGAATTTTGTGATTTTAAAAGTCAAGATGAGACTTTCGGTCCTGGACCGACACAAAAACCCTGATCGGGTAAAAATCTAGGAAAATAAAATGAAAAATCATAGCAATTATATTTTGGGCATAAAATACATTCATAAAAGTTAAAGTTTGGTCAAAAATAATAAACCTAAAAGAAAATGGAAATGTTAGGGCATTTTGTGTTAAATGCCTAATTTTATCGAAATGGGGAATTTTATTCCATGAATGGACCTTAGGTTAAATTTGGTGATTAAAACTTAATAAGAGTGAAAAAAGGTGTCAAAAGCCAATTTGGACTTTTCTTCTTATGAAACCTTTATAAAAAAAAATGAAATGATCATATATGGCATAGGGTGGCCGGCCATGTGGTGTTTTAGAGTGGTGTGAACCCAAATTTTTATAAAATTTAAATCCCATTTAATTAAGAAGTCAAGTGGGCAAGTGGGAGGAAAACACTTGAGTGTTTTTGAGATAAATTAGATAGTATATAACTCTTCCATCCCTCCCCAACCGACCACACCACCCTCTCTCATTCACTCATCTGATTTTTTTAAGACCATTCAATGTGTTCTCTCAATATTCAACCTCAAGAACACCAAGGAAAACTTGGAGGCTAAGTCTTGGCCTAGGAAGTATTTTCCCTAAGGTAAACCTTCACTAATCTAGGCTTTTGTAAAGTTTTAAGCTTAGAGTTTCAAATAGCTAATTAACTATGTTGTTGGGGGAAGTTGGTTAGGGTTTTTGAAAGGTTTTGGAGGAGACAAAGCTAATAGGAAGGTCCAAACCGTAAGCAAGAACACCAAAGAGGTAACAATTTACTTTTGATGATTTTGTTGTAGGGTTTTTAGTTTTAAGCATTATTTTGTATATCTAATGCTTAAAGTTTCTTGTTGGTGATGTAATAAGGTTATGGTAGTTGTTTAATAATTTTTATGATGCATATGTATTGATTTTTGAAAATGGGAACCAAAACCCACAAGGGTTTTGTAGGATACCCTAAAACAAAACATGTTTTGAGCTGTGACTTCCAAGGGGTCAAGCAGCCACTGTATATTGGTTTTGTAAAATTTAATTGTACTGTGATGTTGTTGAGATTGAGTACATAAAATTGAGCTTTTGAAACACAAAATAATGTTTAGAAATGAGTAAGTTATGCTATTTCAAAGTTTAGGTAAAAAACTGTTTTTCCGTATTCTTATTTTAGGAACCAAGTTTGGACAGCCACTGTATAGGGAAAATGAACCCAGTTTTTTCTAAAATTTTGTGGACATATTACTGGAATAACCTATTATTCCACTGTAAAATTTGGTAAGAAAATATTGAACGGTTTGAAAGTTATTAACTGTCAAAGTTTGGGAAAAATAAGGACTTGAAAATAAGGTCATTTTTACCTCATTGTTGGAAAATGATTTCACCAATCAAAAATGCTCATTTTGACTTAAGATTTTTCAAAGACCTAAATGGCATAACAAAAATGGAATTGGGAAATTTTGGTAATAATTGGGTAAGTAAATTTGAAGTTATGAACTAACGAAGTATGTAGTTAAAAATGTGAAAAATAGGTTTTTCACACTTAATGTAAAAATGAGATTTTGGAACATAAGGTAAAAAGTAAAATTTTGTTTATTTCAAGATATAAAATGGTAAGTCTTGAAATCATATTTTCACTAAAATTTACCCTTTGAGTTTAAATGAATTATTTTTATTAAGGAGTTTTTATTCTTTCTAAAAATAAGAGATTTAATTTATTAATAGTTAATAAATTAAAAGAGGGTTTAAAACCCTATATTTTGAGAAAATAATTAAATGAATTATTTTTCTAGTAAGTAAAAATTGATTAATTGCTTTTGGAAAATTAATTAGTCAAGATGAGAAATTTATAACGGTTTTCCTAATTAAGACAAATTAGGCAATTTTCTTAAAACGGTTTTTAGATATTAAAACCTTAAGAAAAATAAAAGGAAAATTTAAAGAGTTTATTTTCTTTAAAAATGATTAAGGAATTTATTTGTATTTTCTGGATATAATACCGGCTAAAATCTTACATATTTTAACCGACTAGTCGAAAGTGCAGGTTAATAGTGATACCTTGAAAGAATAAGATTTTTAGCGGGTTGTGGGGAAATACCATTGTGATACCGGAGCCTAGGTATCGAGACCTTAGGATAGGTCTCCCCGAGACTTAGGGTTTAGTCTCAAATATTTTGTATGACTTTCCTTAATAGGTTTAAAACCAAATAAGGATTATAAATCCTTACAAATGACTTTTATTAAAATGACTAAACTGCCCAAAATAATAATAATGAATTATTAGTGCCATAATTAATCCGAGTATACTGTATGGATAACTACAGTATTGGCTAAGCGTAACTGGACTGAACGTTGGAGGGTGAAAACCTGCTGAACGCTAAGGACTCCAAGTAAGTCAACTTATATTGTATGGCTGCAACATGAAATGATTATTGTCTGGTATGTTAGTATAGGGATACATGCATATATATAGGCTGTCATAGAAAGTTGCTTAGAGACGTTAGTCTAGTGAGTGCTGATTTAGAAAATATGAACGGTAGAAGTCCGTCATATCCTAGACGGTTGATCCCCATCACACTGCTTGATTTTATTTATGTCCGGTTCATTACCGCGACGAGTGGCCATGAGATGAGGATAAGCTGGTTAAACCTAGGGGCGCCAAGATAAATGGGACCTAGGGGCCCTCATGCTTACTTAATCATTGGACGGTTAGAATCCGAGCAAGTGCTCTGATAAGTTATTCCCGGATAGCAGCCGTGAATATTGGCCATTCAGTGAGAGTGCCTAGAGACACTAGGGGTTGCCAAGATTGAGTGAGGCTGAACACCCTAGGGGCAACTGCTCACCAGCACCACTGATTAACATAGAAGTCTCCGTAAAACCGTGTAAATTGGATTACACTCTTGAATAAGTAGCGATGCCCTAGGTAACACGATAGTTACCCTTGATGAGAATATTTATTGGCTAGATCTTAGTGTGGGGACTCGGTTCTCTTTTACAGATTAGCAATTATGTTGGAGGGCGCGTTACGCATGAATTGTTGGAAATTGTCGAGCGTTGGTCTCGAATTATGATGTGATATAATATATCTGCTTGCTCTGGGATTTTCTGAGTGCAGGGATATATTTGTTGATAAGATATAGTTGTGATATAATATATCTGCTTGCTCTGGGATTTTCTGAGTGTAGGGATATAATTGTTGGTAAGATATAGTTGTGATATAATATATCTGCTTGTTCTGGGATTTTCTGAGTGCAGGATTTTTATCTAGATAGGAATTAATCTATCCTTGGTTATCAGGCATGACCATAAGTTTGCCAGGATGCTTTAGCATTCTTGAAATTGATTGTGTAGGGTCCGGATGGGTCCGGATCCCTATTTCTCTATCTGCTTTGTTTGAAAGTTGATCTTACTAAGCGTTTTCGCTTACCTAGTTGTTTCATGTTGTAGGTAAGGGCAAGGGCAGGGCAGAGCAGTGAGCGCTGGAGTCTTCCTTGCAAATGTACATGTGGACCGACCTTTTGGGAAGCCTTTTTATTTTTGGA